>NC_049233.1:21731251-24231251 GCF_011100685.1 Canis lupus familiaris
ATCCATGGATAGTTCTATAATATAGTTTCCTGATTTTCCTGCATTTGCTCTTTGTGTTGGATTTTGCCAATTGGCAACCTGGTTAAGCTTGGAACTAAATTTCCTGAATCTTCTTCTGCTTGTGTTTCCCTTAGGGTTGACCAAGAGAGAAACTTGAGTGGAAATATAGAAATGGAAGTCCACCAGATTCAGAGATAAATAGATAAAGAAGTGCCTGGCTGTCCCAGATTGTCCTCACAGTACTTCACTTGGTTGCCCTCTTACTTCCTGACTACTGTGTTTGCTGACAAACTATGGCCTCAGGCCTACTGTTAGAGGCCTGACTCTGGACCAATGGGGGCCATGATTCCCACAGGACATGCTTTTGACACCCCCATGAGGTCTTTCCACAGCCCTACTTGAGAGGCTAGCACAGCTTGGCTTCTCAGATCTTCCTGCAAGCTTTGTCATGTTCCCAGGGTCGGTGCTGCCTGAGAGATGGTTAATGACTCTTCTGTCTTCAAACTCTCTCTTCTAGACCTTTTTTTCTGCCCCTTTGACAGTTGTGTAAGTTATAATTCTTATAGTAAATTCCTTATCCCTGTAACCCTCACAGTGGCTCTACTTCTTCAACTAAAGCTGGACCGATACATTCCTGGGCTCATCTGCTGTCTTTCCCACAACAAAATTGTTATAGTGAAAATGATCATGTACTGACCTAGCCCTCCCTTTCTTCATTAATCCTGATTCTCATCCTCTCTCTTTTAAAACTCCCACTTCTTGGATTTTAGAACTTCATCCCTCTGGGTCCTTCTATCCTGGGCATACTCCATCCATAGCTGCATATTTCACAGTGTGAGGCCTCTGCTCTGACCCACTCTAACACAGAATGCTAGGGGCGGGGTGGAACAGATCTTGATTCAATATCTTGTCCTGCCCCTTTTGAGCTGAGGCTCTGGACAAGTTATTTGACATTTATTAGCTAAAACCTCCTAATTCATATAAGGGAGATAATAGTCAGAGCTGCCTTATGGAATTGGCGTGAGATGTCAACACAAAGTGGTCCACAAATATTGACTTTCTTCTTCATTCTGCCACCTGCCCTCTACTGCCCTCCGGGAAAAGAAAGGGATGGCCTCCTTGTCCAGGTATTTCACTGCCTCTAACTCTATGACATTAGCAGAAAGGCCAGTGTGTGGATTGAAGCACTGAGCACTAGGGTAGGGACAACCTGATTCAGGGATAAGGGAACACTCCTTTTTTTTTTTTTTTTTTTTTTTAAGGTTAGGGTGCAGAGGGAGAGGAAGAGAGACAATCCTAAGCAGGCTCCACATAAGCACATAAGCTTGATGTGGGTCTTGATCTCACAACCCTGAGATCATGACCTGAGCTGAAATCAAGAGTCAGATGTTCAATGGACTGAGCCACCCAAGCATCCTGGGAACACTCTGTTTTTCAATATGGATGGTTGTTCTTGTGAGTGATGGTAGTGAAACCACCTTAAAACAAATTGTTGACATTGAGGCTGATTTCAAATAGAAGAATAGACAAAATGGGGAGACAAATTTTAAAAAGGGGATTGACTATAAAAGCAATACTAATTATGCTTATATCCATAGCTTATTTATGCCTAATAATTAGAATGTAGCACAATGGCACTGGCACAAGTCATTAAATATATTACACCACAAACATATGTTATCCATTTGCAATAAGTTCTATCCATGAATGCTTGCCCATTAAAATTAATTATTCAGGTAGCATGTTCATATTTTAACAACCTAGAACAATTAGGGGAAAAGCGGTTTCCACAAAGATAATACTAATATGTAGTGATCCCCCCCCCCTTTTTTTTACATTTTATCCCTCAGAGAGTACTATGGGAGAGTTGCTATTCCCATTTTTCTGATAAGAAACTAAGGTTTGGGATTATGAATAAATGACTAAAGCTGTAAAGACATAAATTGGACTCAAATAATACTCTGTTCCAAGCTCTTATTTGACATATGTGGCAAAGGTGATATGTTGGGAGACATTTGGTGACATACATGAATATCTTAATTAGTGGCAGGAAAATGTGAAGAGAGATGGATTTGCATCATTCAGGATTTACGAGTCTAGGCCTGAGTTCTAGATCCTGGGGCAAGGGCATTACTGCTTATTTGCCCCTCAGGGTCCAAGTTCCTCAGATGATTTTTTTTTTTTTTTTTTTTTTTTGTCATTTATGTCTCCTTGCACTTTGAAATCTATAGACTTCTTAAAATGTTTTAAAATAATTTCTTGGTCTCCCTCATAAGTTCTAGCATCTTTGAGCTACTCAAATAGTCTCCGTCTGTCTTTAATTTTTCACAGATACTATAATCTGTGTCCCAAACAATAGGGATCCCTATCATAGTATGATTCCCAGGTGGAAAGGTAGGTCCCTATGCTTGATGGCTCTTGAAAAGAGGAGGTTATGATTGATTTGAATTCTTAAGTTAGACTAATAAATACTCCATGGCAGTCTGATGTGATGGTTTTGAAATTCATTTGCAAGGTGTGGAGGAGAATGAGAGTCGACTTATCATGTTTGAAGAAAGAGAAATGGGATAAAAGAGACATGTTTTGAAATCTTGAGAAAGCTGGATTGCATTATCTTCTTCAAGGGGGTTTGATTTACTCTTTTCACTTCCTGGTTTGTTAGTTATCTCATGCCCCCTAAAAACAATGTATCAATCATCCAATGAATAGTGTGCCAATTAATTTATGGACATGAAGATTAACATGCAATCTGCTAATGCTGCATTAACGAGTTTATGATTTTCATAAAATACATAGAACAATTTTGAGTTTTATCAACCTCAATGGTTGAAATTAAAATGGAAATAGCAACATTTGTTTTTTGTTCTCCCTACAAAGCAACTAATTATTTTCCTCTGGGTAATGATAATTAACAAAATTCCTCTCCTGTTTCTGATCAGTGCACAGCTGGTACTCAGATAATCACAAAGACTGGGTTTTATGTGGTGATATTAACATCCTAACTTGGGAAGTGCATTAACTGTGTACTGTTGCCTCAGTTTCTTAATTCTAAATGATGACTTGATGAGCTTCTTACACCAGGAGCAATATTTACATTAGTAAATTGTCAGTGAGAGAGAGAGAATGCTACCATGAGCATCTACTATTGGGTGTAGATTTTGTCTGCTTCACATGTTATACTTGGGCATGCAACTTTGATGTGTCTTGATAAGGGCCACAGGGACATCTCATGCACTCATATTTGAGCATTCTTTCAGTTAAGCCAGAATGTGCTAGAGGCTTTGGAGCTGGAATGTGTTCAGAGCCACTCACTCCCATCCCTTGGGCTTTTCTGGAAAGGAGGTTTGGACCTGAGCTGGCCAGAGGACCTATTAGGTGTGGTATCACTGAACAAGTTCCAGACCTAAGCAGGGCACTCCATTCTGAGTGGAATGTGGTGGTACCTGTCTGTGTCAAATACCTGCTCTCATCCTTTGCCTAACAATCCCCTTAGAGACAGGGACTATATATCACCATCTTTTTTATCTCCCAAGTTTTGTATAATGCTTAGAAGGTAATAGGTGCGCAGTCAATGTTTGCTGGATGGATGGAGGATGGTATAAAGGAAAAAAATGCATTTTTGATCCTTGCTACCAAAGGAGGCTTGAGGCTAGCTAATTGGTCAATGTGTGGTGATTGTGTATCAATAATCATATAGAAGAAATCATATTAGCACTCACATTGCCTTAAGAATAACAATAAATGTGGCACACCTGGATGGCTCAGTTAGTTAATGCCCAATTCGGTTTAGACTCAGGTCATGATCTTGGGGTCCTGAGGTTGAGCCCTGTTTCTGGGCTCTGGGCTCAGTGTAGAGTCTGCTTGAGATTCTCTCCCTTTCCCTCTACTTCTCTCTCCTTCTCTGCCACCATGTGCACCCTGTGCACTCTCTCTGTTTCAAAGACAAACAAAAAAACATCTTTTTAAAAAAAGAATAATAAATGTTAGATCTGTATCAAGTGCCCAGTGTGGCAAATTTTAAAATATACTTTGTGCTGGTGAGGATATGTGATGGGCATACTTCTATAACCTTTTAGGAAAGAAATTTACCACTATCTGTCAAGAATTTGTAGTGTTTTGTATTTACTTTTTTCTTAGTCTGGAAAAGTCTATAATCTGGAAGCCAGTTTGAATAAAATAATTCAAAATAGAGAGATAGTTTTCTGTGTACCAAGATGCTTTTCTTAGATTTGTTTGAAACAACCTAAGTTCCCAACAACATGGTGATGGTTAGTGAAATGTGACATATTCATTAGCTGGAGCTCTATTTGCTGATATAAAATGTTTTTCAAAATTTTATAGTAATATAATTCTTTAATTAAGATCTAAAATTTATATATCATTGTGACAACTAAAATATACCATATACCATAGAGAAAGCCTGAGAGAGAATATTATTAAATCTAAGAATAGAAATAAGACTGGAAGAAAATCCACCAAAATACTAAACACTGGCCTTAATTTTTATTTGTTTTGTTTTCCCAATTTTTTGTAGACCCCCGCAGTTCTGTCTCCTTTCCTCTTTTGTGTTGAGAACTTGTGTCCTTGCTCTGCTGCCCTCTCCACATTCCACTTTGGTGGTAGATTGGATCAGGATGGCCATCTGACTCAAGTTGGGCAAATCGGATTCTCCTGGGAATTTAAAATTGAGGCTTCAGAGAAAGCAAGTTGGTTTGTATGCATGCCTTGGATTGAGAGACATGTGAATTTTGGACTGGGAGGTTTGGGCACCTTTTCCGAGTTACAGAAGAGAGCAAATTTTCAGAAAACTAAGAAGAAAGCAGATGGACAAAGAAAGAAAAAGATAAGAGATCATAGGATCCTAGAGGAGAAACTGGTTTCTGATGACTGGTTTTAGTTCTAGCCCTCAGGAGGCCTGGCTGTGTGCCATAAGACATTCTTGTGTCCTTATAATTTATTACTATTTTTATTACCATTTAAAAATTTTTTTCCTCATCAGTTTCTGTTACCTGTAACCAAGTACAAGTAAATAAGATGCCTTTACTTTTTAGACATTTAAAAATATGCAAAATGAGTATACACTGCTATTAAAGTATTATGATAAGCACAATAATTTTTATTGTTTTTGAAAAACAGATATTTTATCAAGCACTCCTGTGATATATTGTTTGTAAAAGTGAGAAACATAGGTCATTTGTGGCCATAGAATTACAGGGCCTGTACATAGAATTACATAGAATTCTGGTCCTGTTTTCTGGTCCTCTTTTGGGGGAAGTTTGATAATTTCATTTGACTCTAACATACACTAATTTGTTATTTTAAGAAAACCCAATATGACAAATTTCAATTTGAGGATGATAAAGGAGAGAACCATTCATTAAGGAGGGTTACATCAGCCAGTTCACCTCACCTATGCCATTATCTGACCTCTGTCCCTGACTTTTGACCAGGTTAGACAAAAATTATGTTTGCTACCAGCACACTATTAGAAAAGCTTGTGGATAAAAGCAGTGATGACAGGATGCATTGTTTATAATGTGTTATTCAGTAAAAAATACACATTGCTCATAATGTGTTTTTCAATAAAAAATTATCCTAATAATATACTAAAATTATAAATATATGAAAAAACTTGGAAAGAAATATACCTTAATGTTAACCATGGTATATTTGAAGTGTGGCTTTACAGAGAATTAAAAATTACCTTTTTGTATTTTTTCATAACTTTCAAGTTCTCTACAGTGTCATATGAGTTCAGTAATAAAATTTTTAAAAGTCAAACTTTTAACGAAAAAAAGAATTGCCTTAGGCACCCAAACAATCTTGTCAGTCTTCTGTTTGTCAGGTGCAAGAGTTTAGAAAAGAAGGAGGAAAGGAGGGAGAGAGAGGTTGGGCTGCCTTGGATACTCTGCTCATGGGATTGGACCTCTGGAGTCGCTCTCTAAGGGAGAAAGTAGACAGGGCTATGTGCCCAGTCCAGAGAACCCCAGGTGTACAGCAGGTGGTGGCAGGGAGCTCTGGCTTAGGAGTCAGCCTGGCCCTGCTCTTTCTGTGTGTGGACTCACAAAGGTGCTGAGCTCCTGACTTAGCTTCCCTTTCTGTACAATGATACAGCTCCTTCATGGGGTCGTTGAGGGCCTAAGACAAGTAGTGTCATGTCAGTCACTTAACAGAGTCACAGGTTCATAGTAAGTAGCCATGGTATTTCCTATTATTCCTGCAATTTATCAGATGTAAATCGTGCATGTGTACTCCATAAATCCTCCATGTCTACCTGCCATTCCTCAAACACATTGTCCATATTCTGGCCTTCATTATTTTAGATTACACCTGACATGTTCTGCTTCCTATAATTCTACCAATTCTAGAAGTAGTTAAATCAGTGCTTCTCAAACTTTTATGCCTAGAGGAATCACCTGTGGGTCTTGTTAAACTGTAGATTCTGACTTAATAGGTCTCAGTTGGTGTCCAGGATTTTGAATTTCTAATGAGCTCCCACATGAGGTCAATATTGCTGTCCGAAGACCACTCTTAGTAGCAAGGACTAAGAAGGTCCAGCTGAAATCCAACATCTGTGTAAAATCATCTTCAGTGTCTCTAGCCAGAATGTCCTCTTCTTCTTTCACTTTCAAAGCACGTCATTTGTACTCTCAATTTAGCACTTGCCACATTCAGCCTGCTTTGGTGCACTGCTGTATGTGATTCTGTTCATTCCCAACTAAGCTCCTGATGGGAGACTTTGTGGTTCAACCCCTGAATGCTGTCAGCACCGGCAAAATGGTACAGATACGGTGTTCAACCAATAATTGTCAAATTACGGAACTGCATGAAAAAGAATGAAATAATACCTTAAAATAACATTGTGTTTTACGTGAGTATTCACTTAGAGATTGTCAACCTAAATCAATTTAATGAGTGGAAATAATGAGAGTAGTGTTGTGAATAATTTCAAATAGCGAATATGTGATTGTGATCTTTTCTTTTTCTTAAAAATACATTATGCATTATAGGATTCAGGGTGGGGTGATATTTTGGGTAGGATGACAAAGCCAATCTGGGATGATATATTTTCTACAGAACATCAAATGAATGGGTACTAATTTGTTTTTCAAACACTGAGTTTCTTGGGTCATGGTTTTAAAAAAGCCTCTAAGTCAACCAGAAGCCGAAGTTGGATAACACTGGACATTAATTATTGGTCATTGGGGTAACACGGACTCATTCTGTTGAGAGTAATTAGGGAAAAGAATTTGTGGGAAATGAAGAAAGTGCAGTGGAGGTCTCTGTTGGAGGAGGTTGTCAAGAGGACATGACCTCTGCTTGACCCTTGGGCTATGGACCCGGGCAATCAGAGGCTTCTCATCATCTCTCCTGTCCTTCAAATATTTGTTCTGCCTATTGTTCCCCTGGTAGGAGCCATTTCAAGGGCACAGCTTGAGAGAGGAATGTGTTGAGGAGATCAGCTGGAGAGTACATGTGACTGAATCCTGTTAAGACTTCTATACAAGCTTTTAAGATCCTGGTGCGCAGGTGTAGAGATCTACTTGTCCTGCGGATGCCCAAGACAAGCCTGTATGTAAGTCTCCTTCCTCATTAAGCCTTCCACCTACTGATCTGGAGTAGCCTGCCTCCTCCCTCAGGCTCTCTTTGCTCTCCACGTATGGGGGCCAGTTTGTGAACCAACAATCTACCCTCTGTGGATATTTGCTGGCAGCTGGATAGCGGAGCAATTGTCCTTTCTGACTGTGGAGTTGGTTCAGTCCTGTATGGGCACCTACTACTACTTAATTCTGACTTTCCTTCCCTGGGGCAATTGGCAATTCGTTTCAGGAGGACTTTCCATTGTATTTTAAAAATCCAATCAATACAAATAGAAAAGAAACTCCATTTTAAGTAACCGTTAACTCGCCTACCACTCATGTCCATAGGGAAGCTTAAAGAATTTTCATCAGTACGCTAAAAAGTAGATAGTTGGATATACAGCAAAACTTTTCAACACTTGACTCCAAATCCCTGTTACTGCCAAGACATTCTTATAAAGAAATCATCTGGGGAAACTTAGCAACTACTGTTTTTGTGAAATGGTCCCTGTGGGGCTGAGGTTTATGCCTAACTTTTTTTTTTTTTAATTTAGCTTCTGTATCTTGTGCCTGGTATCCAACATTAGTTACAGAGTAAACAGTACTTTCCAAAGACTGACAGGGTCAGCTGCTCTGAGAATGTGGCCGGTGACCTCCCTGCTGGATTATCGTTCTGCACGCTGCTTCCAAGTCAGTTGAAAGGTAAGCATTCTTTCTGTATAAGTGCACACTGCTTTGGAACATGTTTCAATTTCGACTGATAAATCTGAAAGTACATCCTGGGTATGCTGTTTCAGAGGGCATGGAGCTGTTACTTTGGGGGCAAAGTGATTTGTCATGTCAACACAACCACAATGCTAAGCTGCTGGGTTTAGGGGAGGAGTGAGCCACAGGGCTGCATCTGGTTGCTTTGATTAAGCCCTAAAGACACAGGAAAACTTCCATCCAGAACTTGTTTCTCAAGTTAAAAACACACACTGTAATTCTAATATTCAAGAAGTAAAGCCTTCCATTTCTGAATCCTTTTTCCTGAAGGAAATTTAAATATTGATCAATTTAAGTTGGCTATTGTCTTGACTGAAATAGCAATGGTGTGAGTGAGAGAGTGAGTGTGTATGTGTGTGTGAGAGAGAGAGACACGGAGAGACAGAGAGACAGATACTACTAGGAAGTATATCTACTATTCAAAGGATCTGGAAATATAGTGAGTGTTCCCAAATGCAAGAGCAAAAACTTGTTCAACCCACACATCATGGATGTCACCATGAACAAGAGAAAATGTATCCTAAATCCCTCAAAAATTGTAAATGTTGAGTATAAAATAGTGAAGAAAATGGAACATCCTGGAATTAGATCCCCAAGTGGTTTTAATCAGCTTGTGTGTTATAGACTCTTGAGGTATGGATTTAGTGTTATAGCAGAATTACTGTATTTATAAATTACCATCAGTGTTGTATTATTTTTTTTACCTCACATTTTATTTTTCAATAAGTTTTAGTAAAAGATTTGCATTTTTCAGATGGACACATTAAAAAACCTACCACTTTTCAAAGTTCTCAGCTCTCATTTGATTGAACTATTTTCTAGTGCTCCAAAGGATGCTCTATCATCAAGAAATGATTTTATAAAGAAAATGTCTCTTTTCAGACACTGAATAAAAATCTTTTCTACAGACATTTTAAAAATATGGCCCAGAACCAAAATAAGGGCACAAATAGGATCAGAAGAAGTAGAAAAATCATATTCTAGTAGAAAAGGTTTATGTTTCACTGAAGAGTGGTAATTACAAAGGTACAAATTTGTTAAGCTGTTATTATCGTAATTATCGTATACTGATATTTTAGGGTTTGCTATTGTGTCCACTTGGCAGATTCAACTTACAAAAATGTTTATTATATAGTGACAAACTCAACTTTAAAAAATTCCTCTGTAGACACTATCTTTTCACAACTGTAGGCACATACTATAACCCTGAGCATCCTGTACCTCTGGCCTGCAGAAGCTGGAAGGGATGCTTACATATGGGGATGGTGGGACACTAAAGTCTTCCTCTGTTTGTGTCTTCCAGGTGCACAGACAGATGAGAAGATAAGAGTCAGAGGAACTTTCCAGAAGAGTCTGCAGTTGCTGCTTGAGAGTTTACAATCACCAAACCTGATAAATAGACTTAGGTAGGGGTTCTGAGAAGACTCAGAAAATTCTGGGGGACCAGTCTCTGCATTTTGTTTTTCACTGCCACTGCCACCTGTGTATCTCATTTGACCATCAAACAGAGCTTTCTAGAGGCATGGGTGTAAATTTTCAACTAGGAGCAATACTAGTCGGTCAATAGTTAGCTGTGTGAGATCAGTTCTCAGTGCTAGGTCTAAGCTAGATTTGCATCTGGCTCTTGGGTACACATTTCCAGTGTGGTTTTGGGAACATACTATGGCACCTGAAGGCGTGTACTGGTCTATCAGTACCTGGTTGTGGGGCTTACATGGGCTTCTGATCTGTGGAGAGCATACAAGACCTACCCATGCCTGCAGGTGCCATGTGGAATGATAAACCTGTATAAAAGGCATCCATTGTCTCAGAAGAGGACCTTATCTTAATAAAAAGGTATTTATTCCTAGAGCACACAATGAGGAAGATTCTCAGTTGTCTACACCATGCTTTACAGTTTATTTTTTCAAAAGAAAACAGCATTTGTTTTTCATGCTTGGGGGTGTCTGTCTACCTTGTGAGGTTTCAGAAATACAGCATCTATATGTGCTGTGGCTGTGGAGATGAAAGTTCTTTAAATGGCAGGTGTGGAGAAATCACCATTAAGAACCAAACAAACTATATTTAACTTTCTCACCCTGTAGATGAACAAGTCATCTTAATAGCTGCAATCTCTCCTTTCCCCATTTTTGAATATAGGCACCACATCACAAATCTGAGTAGCTGAGATTTCACCCTCTGTAAGAGGCACAGAACGAGGATGCGAAGAAATGGAAGAGGTGCTAGTCTCTTGAAGTAAATATCATTTGCTGAGGGTCATTTGTTCGACTTTTTAATGGAATTCTTGCTGGCCTATGGTGGTGTAGATTTTAATTTCCTGTTTGGAGTGACCTGTTACATTATGTTCCTGGGAAAGAAATCGCAAATTTCCAGGTTAGAAAGGAATTACAGATCTTTCTTTTCTTTTCTTTTTCTTTTCTTTTCTTTTCTTTTCTTTTCTTTTCTTTTCTTTTCTTTTCTTTTCTTTTAATAATAGCTTTATTGAGATAAAATTCACATACCATAAAATGCATTCTTTTCAAGAATACATACAATTCAATGGTTTTTAGTATATTTGGAGTTATGCCATCATCATGACTATCTAACTCCGAATATTTTCACCAGCTCAAAAAGAAGCCCCATGTCTGTTAGCAGTCATTCGTCATTCTGCTTCCCTCTCACCACCTGGCAGCTACCCATTATCTTTCCAGTTCTCTGGAATTGCCAATTATTCTGGATGGTTCATGTGGTATCAGTGCTTCACTCCTTTTTATTGACCAATAACATGCCACTGTATGATATTCCACATTGCTTCACCCTTCACATGTTGGTAGACATTTGTGTGGTTTCTGTTCTCTGGATGTTATGAATAATGCTATATCATGAACATTTGTGTACAAAGTTTTTGTGTGAATACATGCTTTTACTTCTTTTGTGTATATACCTAGAAATGGAATTGCTAGATCATGTAACTCTCTATATAAAATGTTGAGGAACTGCCGTACTATTTTCTTCTTTCTTTTTTTTTTTTTAAAGATGTATTTATTTATTTTAGAGCTGAGATAGAGCACATGAGAGGGCGTGAATTGGAGTGAGGGAGCGTGCAGAGGGAGAGAGAATCCCGAAGCAGACTCCCAGCTGAGCGCAGAGCCCTACGGGGGCTGGATCTCGCACCTGGGATCATGACCTGAGCGGGAATCAAGAGTCAGATGCTCAACCTACTGAGCCACCCAAGTACCCTACCACACTGTTTCCTAAAGTGGCTGTTCCACTTTATAGTCCCACCAGCCATGTAGGAGGGTTCCAGTTTATCCACTTGTTGCCAGTGCTGTTATTTGATTTTAGTCATCCTAGTGGGTGTGAAGTGTTATCTCATTGTGGCTTTGATTTGCATTCCGTTAATCACAACATCTTTTCATAAGCTTGTTGGCCATTTGTTTGTCTTTGGGAGAAATCTCTATTCAAAATTCTTTGGCCATTTTTAAACTGGGCTGTTTGTACTCTATACTGTTGAGTTGTAAAAGTTCTTTATGCATTTTGGATAGAAGTTCCTTATCAGATCCATGATTCACAAATATTTTCTCCCACTCTCTATGTTAATTTTTGTGCCACATTTGTCCAGAATTTGATACTATATTTGAACTAACTTTTTTCTAGGTAAACCTCACATAGTCCAAGTTAAAAATGGCACACACTTTCAGCAACAACCTGCTTGATGCCAGACACTGTGTCAGGTTCTTGGCACACATTACCACATTTAATTTTTATAATAACATTAAGGGGTTGGTATTATCCTTTTATTTTAAGGGAAAGGGAACTGAAACTCTGAGAATTAATTTGCTCAAAGCGACCCAACTAGAAGGTGATAGAATCTGCAAATGAGTCCATTATTCTTGCTGCTTAGTCTGTTTTCTCCTTTACACCAATAGTTAGCTGTTTGAGTAGATAAGTGAACACTCAATATTGTGTTCATCTCTAATATGATTTGTGTTGGATAAATGCATTTCATTCCTGTTTTCTACCCAAAGTCATGTGAATAACAGTGTATTACATGTCTTAAGTCACATCTGTTTGATACATTTCCCTTCCCTCCCACCCTCATCCCCTTTCTTTCTCTTTCCTCATTTGCTTTTTTCCTTTCCTTTCCTCTCCCTCCTTCCTCTTTCCTTTATAAGCTTATTCATTTGGTCCTTACTATGTTCTAAGTGCCTAAAGTGATGCATAAGGCACCCTCTGGTGCTGATACTCTAGCAGAAGAGACAAACCTCAAATGAATAGATAAGGATTCACTTAAAATACCACGTGAAATAATATAATGCCAGCGGTGATAAGAGTTACGAAGAACACAGCAAATGAATGACAGAGGGTTTGCTATTTTAGATGGATCCTCGGGGAAGGTCTGGATGAAGTGAGAAGGGAGTCACATGATTCTGAGGAGAGCCTCTCTTCCTGGCAGAGGGAGGAAAATACTTGTGATGACAGACATGCAGAGAGGAGACCAGTGTGGCTCTGTCTCTGCTGTTTGACCAGTAAATGGACAAGTGCTAGCTTTGGCACAGGCATACTTTTACCTAAAAAAAAGCCTTTGTCCCTAAAACATAGTTAAAATATCTTTAAGCATACCTCTGTAAATGGATAGGGGAGCTAATATTTACCACAGAATGCTGGTGCTGTTTACCCACTCTCCCTGTTATGCCTGTGATGAACTTAACTTGTTCCAAGGTGCTAAGTGCACAGTGTTTAGGAGCTTGGGCTAGGGAACTTGAGTGCCCCCAGTTAGTTGTGTAACTGTCTTATTCTTTTTTTTTTTTTTTTTTTAATTCTTAAATGGGTGCATTCGTTTGCTAAGACTGTGGTACAAATACCATAGACTTCATGACTTAATAGAAATATCTTTCCTCCCAGCTCTAGAAGCTGAACATCCAAGGTCAAGGTGTTGGCAGCATTGGTTTCTTTGGAAGGTCTCTCTCCTTGGCTTGTAGATGGCTGCCTTCTCTCTGTGTCTTCAAGTGGCCTTCTCTAATTTTTTTGCTTTTGTCCTAATCTTTTCTTCTTCTTCTTCTTCTTTTTTTTTTTTTTTTAAGATTTCACTTATTTATTCATGAGAGATACAGAGAGAGAGAGGCAGAGACACAGGCAGAGGGAGAAGCAGGCTCCATACAGGAAGTCTCCAGGATCACACCCTACGCTGAAGGTGGCGCTAAACCGCTGAGCCATCCAGGCTTCCCCCTAATCTTTTCTTCTAATAAGGACACCAGTCATATGGGTTACTCTACCCTAATAACCTCATTTTACCTTAGTTATCTCTTGAAATATCCTATTTTTGACTATAGTCTTATTCTGAAAGGCTAGGACTTCAACATGATTTTGGGGGGTGAGGGGCACAATTTAGCCCATAACATCGATGAAAATAATAGTCTCTACTATCTAGAGTTGTTCTGAGAATTAATTGAGATAATATATGGAAAGCCTTAAAGGAGCTCCTGGCACAAGGTGAGTGCTGTTCAAGTGAGCTAAGTAAGAGTATTATTATCCTATTTTGATCTAGTCATGCCTACATGGTGAGTTTGTTGAGGGAAGAAATGTAGAGATTGTATCTTTTAATTTTATTATTTTTATCTATTATTTTGAAAAAAATCTGCCAGCGCCTAGAATAATCTTCACCATTTTAGCTTCTCAGGACACATTTGCTGAAGTTAAACTTTTCATCCCTGGTGGGAGGAACATCACTGGCACATATCTCTCATTATCACTCTTTTCTTCTTCCCCAACTAGCTTTGCATCCCACCATTCCTCTGCTTCTTAACTAGATTCTAAATTTCACCTTCAGGCATTAAACTAGCAATAACCAAGTTTCTTTTACAGCCATAGCATGCTTTTTTTTTTTTTTTTTTTTTTTTTACCCCCTAGAGAGATTTGGAAATTCCATTTACATAAAATGTTAACTATTGCCTTGCTTTTGACACGTACCAATCCTGCATGCTAGTAAACCTATAAGACATCAATTTTCAAACTTGTTAGGGCAACAAGCATGCATGATTCCTTTTCTGGAATGCAGAGGTGAGCCAGAGAAGAAAGTCCCTTTTGCCGAAGAGCCTGATACAGTGTTCCTGAATTCATTGTTCTGAAGCAGGGTTTCCTTCTTACTAAGTATTTCACTTATGAAATCCTCAGCCCTTCCGTCATGGTGCAGAATAAGCTCTGGAGCAGCTCTGCCTGGCGACAGAGAAGCAGCTATCATTACTCTAAAGGATGGAGCCTTACAATACATTTCTTAAAATGTTTCCTTAAAAAGTGAAGGAAACTTGAGTTAATGTCAGAAACTGGCGTTAAAGTGTTTCATACAGGCCAAGGGATTAGACCACCATAGAGACCAGTCTTGGCTCACTCTGAAAGCCATATTTACTCTTTATTTCTATCCACATATCTGGTTTGCTGAAAAAAATAGAGGAGGGTTAATTACCACCAAGTTACACAATTAATTTTCTTTAAGACATGTAACAATTTTCAAAGAATTCTGAAAACATTGTTTTTTTGGAGAAATGAATCTCATCTTCTATGTCCTGACTTTGTTCCCAGTAGAAAAACCAGGATAATGAAGAACAAAATCTTTTTTGCTTTTTAAATGAAGGGAAATACCACTTTTATCTCATGGTGTTTCTAAATATCATTTGCCAACTTTTTGTGGGTTAAAATTGCCACTACCCCTTGAATATATGTGTTGTGTCTTAACGGTTTTCACTAGTTATCCTTTGCTCTTTTCCTGTAAGTGAGTTTTTAAACTTCTGAGCTATAAAACAACACATAACTGTTGGGACTACCAGGACCCAAATTGGAATTTGGAGGAACAGGGATGGCTGATTCATATTGGTTATATGACCATTACATTTGTCCTTTGTAAGCTGATTTATTAGGTCTGTATTCTAGAGTATGTTTTATTCTGCTCCAGTGGCTATGAATGAATTCTTTGATGGTGGCTTTTTGTCACATGCATCTTTCATGGTTCAGGGCACCTAACCTGTTGGAATATTCTCCTGTTGAAGAGTTTGCTTTTATATCTAGTGACATTTATCATTATCTAAGGCCAGCTGCCTGACTTCTCTTCAGGGCTCTGTTTATGGGGTTTGAACATCTATAAATGGAAACACTAGCTAACCAGAAATTATCGCCAGGGCTTTCTGATAGTGTCCTGAGCTCTCACAACTTGGAATGTCCTGCAATATCTAACATGTAAGCACGTCAAATCATTTTCTAGACAGAATCTGAATCTTTTTCTGTTTCTCTCTCTCTCCCTCTGTTTCTTTCTCTCTCTCATTCAGTTTCAACATGGAATTTGAAAAGCATGAAAAAGGAAGCTTATTAAATAAGAATTTAGAGGAGAAACTGACGGTAAGATGTGTGAGATTTAGTGTACACAGATTTGTAATGTAATTGACATAGTAAAAAAAGCAGCTGTCACAGATTGGAAAAGTTGTACTAACTAGCTTGTATTTCCATATTTTTTTCTGGTTAGCAGCCTGAAAATTAACGAGTTCCATGGACTTTGCTGGACACAGTGTAATAAAATTATTAATAAAATTTCAATACTAGAATGTGGACGAATTTTATTTTAAATGATGTCGTTTGGCTCCATTTTTAAAATCAGTATCCATTTATTTTGAGCCCTTGTTTATTGCTTCAATAACGAAAGATTATTCCATTTATTGAGCTAAAGCTTAGCAAATTCTAGTTTCCTTCAGAGGTACTAGGAATATGTGTCAAGAAAAATATATTAAGTATTATAGACTATTTTAATGTTTTATCAAATCATTTAAAGGACATCTAGCATAAGGATAAAGCTTACTCTTCAGAAAGGTTTTATTATTTTGCTATGAAAGTTGTGAAAGTAAATTTGCCTTGATGCTGAGGAATTACATGTCAATGCACTGTAGTGGTCACCTATATTTGCACCAACGTAAAATATACCATAGACTGGTATAGTGGTAGAATGTGTTGCTCGTGGTTCACCCTATGGGTTTAGAAGGCTAGTTATGTTTGTAAGTGTACTGTGGCTACAGAGTTAATGTTAGAACAGGGCATGGCTAATTTTAACAACAGTACAAGTGGCTGAAAGTAAAACTACATAAACTTTGTTACTTCTTAAAATCATGAGAATGCATTGCTCTGGGTGTTTGAAATACCCAGATTTATGTACTCTTAATATTTATGTACTCTTAATGGTACTGAAACTTGAAAGATGAAAAATCCTGAAATGTATTATAATTTCAAAGCCTTGAAGAAATATATTGAATTAAATGTAACTTTTTCTTAAAGGAATTCAGATCATCATTTTGAATATTAGCTGTGGATCTCTGTTCTAGGTGGTTGTCTAAACATATATTGGCCACGGACTCTTTGGTTTTTTGACTATTTTGAAAAGCTATGCATTATTATAGAACTAACTAGGGGTTTTGAGTTAAAATGTTCTGGGTGACAGTGCTCACTCCACTACTTCAGATTACGAGTATGGGATTTTGTTTAAGCCTTCAGAGTCTTAGTTAATTCACTTGTAAGATGAGGAGTAGTAATACTAATTTGAAGGATGTCATGAAAAAACTATAATGTTTGAAGATTCCCTGGGTTGCACCCATTATTTTCCAACTATTTTTGGCTTGACTTACTTGGAGAGTGTACACTCAAAGTTTATTAATATAGAAAGAGAAATCCGAAATGCATTTCAAAATAAAAGGAAAACTTGGATATGCTTACTGTAAAGGCTTAGTGATTATAAAACCATTATGGAACTAGATAGAGAGTAAATAAATACATAAATAAAGAGTTGCTATGAAATTAGTATAAAATTTGATCCACGGGTCTCTGACAATCTTTTACGGGAAGTTTTGCAAATAAATATAGTGCACATGGGGCAAGTAAACAGAAGTGGAAGTAGTCTCTTATCAATTGGGGTGATTTGATGTACACACATTTCACTTCCTGGAGGGTCAGACATTCTGCATTCTGGACTCACCTTAAACACAGGTGTGACTCTAGAAGCGAGCAAAAACCTCTCCTCAGAGGAAGCAGCTGTCACAAAATTCATGATCATTACTTTGGAGGAGAGATCCAGGGCTCATCTCCGATTAAGTTTCAGAGGAGTGGAGGTAAATGTGGGACAGTTCAGAAGTTATAGGAACAAACATCTAATCTGTACTGAGAAGAGAAGGTTCTCAGGGAGGGAAGGAACACATTAAAGTTAAGTGGTGTGGGCAATTGCCTCTACAGGCAAACAGAGCTATAGATGTGACTCAGATATCTTTCGGATAAAGGAATTCTGGTAATACTGTTATCAAGAAAAGGTCAACTTATATTTGACATCTCTAAGAGAGCTGGGAAATATATATCTTAGAATGTTTATAGTAGAAATTATTGTGGTTAACACTTTGGCTGTTCATGTGGATAAACATCTAAAAACTTCAATGTGTGTTGTGTTCCTTAGTACTATCAATGTAATATAGTATGACTGGCTAGGCTGCTGTAAATAGTTAAAACACATTTTTGTAGAGTTCATGAGGTTCTGAAAATTACTAAATTTATTACAAATAATAAAGTTTATAAAAATGGTTTTTAAAAGGAGAAAATACTATTCTATTAAAATATTTAAATATGTATACATTATAATATTGCTGAATTATAATATATATCTTTTTTAAAATTAAAAGTATGCTCATAAAGATTATTATGAACAATGTTATGGAATATATCACACAGTTAAGAAATTTATGTGATTGGCTTTATTTGAAAAAAATTCCAAGGTGAGGTCTACAGCAAATAAGAAAATCAACAGTCTGCAGATTTTTAAAATGTCAGTTTATTCTATCCAAAGAAATAGACAAAAGTAAATAGGATTTTTTTTCCTTCAAGATTTTATTTAAATTCATGTCAGTTCACATATAGTATAAGTTTCAGGGGTAGAATTCAGTGATTCATCAGTTGCATACAACACCCAATGCTCATTACATCAGGTGACCTCCTTAATGCCAATCACCCAGTTACCCCATACCCCCAACACTCCCTCCAGCAACCCTCAGTTTGCTCCTTATAGTTAAGTGTCTCTATAGTTTGCCTCCCTCTCTGCTTTTGTCTTATTTTATTTTTACTTCTCTTCCCCTGTGTTCATCTGTTTTGTTTCTTAAATTCCAGCTATGAGTGAAATCATACGGTATTTGTCTTTTTCTGATTGACATATTTTGCTTAGCATAATATACTCTACTTCTAGACACGTTGTTGCAAATAATAAGATTTCATTCTTTTTTGGTGGCTAATATTTCATTGTGTATATATACCACATCTTCTTATCCATTCCTCAGTTGATAGATATTTGGGTTCTTTCCATGTTTTGGTTACTGTAGACATTGCTGCTATAAACATTGGGGTGAGTGTGCACCTTTGAATCACTCTTCTTGCAGTCTTTGTATAAAATACCTAGTAGTACAAATGCTGGGTGGTAGGAAGTTATATTTTTAACTTTCTGAAGACCTTCCATACTGTTTTCCAGACTTGCACCAGTTTGCATTCCCACCAACAGTGCAGGAGGGTTTCCCTTTCTCTGTATCCTTGCCAACACCTGTTGTTTCCTGTGTTGTTAATTTTAGCCATTCTGACAGGTGTGAGGTGGTATCTCATAGTAGTTTTGATTTGTATTTACCTGATGATGAGTGATGTTGAGTATCTTTTCATGTGTCTGTTAGCTATTTTGTATGTCTCCTTCTGAGAAATGTTCATGTCTTCTGCCCATTTCTTAGCTGGATTATTTGTTTTTTGGGTGTTGAGTTTGATAAGTTCTTTATGGATTTTGGATACTAACCCTTTATCAGGTTTGCTGTTTGCAAATATCTTCTTCCATTCTGTAGGTTGCCTTCTAGTTTTATTGATTGTTTCCTTCACTGTGCAGAAGCTTATTATCTTGACAAAATCCCAATATTGCATTTTTGCTTTTGTTTCCCTTGCCTCCAGTGTTGTGTCTAGTAAGAAGTTGCTGTGGCTTAGGTCAAAGAGGTTGCTGCTTGTGTTCTCCTCTAGGATTTTGATGGGTTCCTATCTCACATTTAGGCCTTTCATCCAAGTTGAACTTATCTTTGTGTATGGTGTAAGAGAGTGGTCCAGTTTCATTCTTCTGCATGTGGCTGTCCAATTTTCCCAGCATTATTTGTTAAAGAGACTGTCTTTTTCCAGTCGGATATTCCTTCCTGCTTTGTCAAAGATTAGTTAACCATAGAGTTGAGGGTCCATTTCAGGATTCTCTGTTCTTTTCCACTGATCTATGTGTCTGTTTTTGTGCCAGTACCACACTGTTTTGATGATTCCAGCTTTGTAATAGAGCTTGAAGTCCAGAATTGTGATGCCTCCAGCTTTGCTTATCTTTTTCAGGGTTGCTTTGGCTGTTCGGAGTCTTTTCTGGTTCCTTATGAATTTTAGGATAGTTTGTCCTACCTGTGTGAAAAGTGCTGGTGGTATTTTGATAGGGATTGCATTGTGTAGATTTCTTTGGGAAGTATAGACTTTTTTTTTTTTTTTAAGTATAGACATTTTAACAATGTTTGTTTTTCTAGTCCATGAGCATGGAATGCTTTTCCATTTCTTTGTGTGATCTTCAATTTTTTTCATAAGTGTTCTGTAGTTAATAAACTTCCTTGGTTAGGTTTATTCCAAGGTTTTTTAGGTTTTTATGCAATTGTAAATGGGATCGATTCCTTGATTTCTCTTTCTGCTGCTTCATTTTTGGTGTGTAGAAATGCAACAGACTTCTGTGCGTTGATTTTATATCCTGCAATTTTGCTGAATTCCTTTATCAATTCTAGCAACTTTCAGGTGGAGTCTTTTGGGTTTTCTACATAGACTACCATGTTGTCTGCAAAGTATGACTTCTTCCTTGCTAATTTGGATGCCTCAGTAGGGTTACTATATATCTAATATGTACACTTAATAGGGGTAAGAGAACTGCTACCATTAGCTATCTACTTTTTTCCCCCTCTGAATTTGTTGCTCTTTGGAGATTAAAAGTAAAGATTCCTGGGAGCTTGACAATTAAAGTTGCATCAGTAGGTAACAGATAAGAAATATTATACTCAAATCCTTCAAAATGTCCTAAATTTATCAATCCCATCTAAATTTTTCACCAATTGGTTGATATTTTCCCAATTTCTTAAACATGAAAAAGAAAACTCAATTAGCATGGATTGAAAAGGACATTCTCATCCCTTGAAAAACCAACATATTGAGCCATGCTGGATATTTTAGTCCTCTCTGATCCTGCAAAGTCAGATTACACTAAAGGTGATTTTGTGGGGTTGCAGGGAGAAAGGAAACTATTTTGTAACAATACAGTTCTGTTTGGTTCCACAATAAACCGTGTTGGAGCTGAATGGATCTTTTCTTTTTCTTGAGGCTTGAGTAACCATTGTATCATGTGTTCCCCAAAGTACATTCCTTAGAATTCTGATTTTCTAAACTGCTCCATGAAAAGAGGTTCTGATCTATGCTCAATAGTATTCATGAAACACTATGTACAGAATGAACTACACAGCCTTATTTCTTTTGGAGACTCATATTGTATTTAAACACAGTGAAGGCCATAAGACATTTTGGAGGTTAATCTTGTATTTCTTGTACTCTCTACCAATGTAATGCATTTAGATGTGTGCACACAATGATAGTGAATATTCTAGCTAGTGTTCTCTGGAATACATTTTAGGAAGTGGTGTGTCAGTATGTTACTTGTCTGATTTTATTTATGAGGTTCATTTTCAGAATAATGATACACAGAATAATAAATTTAACCTGGGTAACACTTATCTCTGTAACATGAAGTTATTTCTGGAATAATGTTGAAAGTAAGTATATTTCTATTTAGTATGTTTTAATAGCTAAGTAAAATTAAGGCAGGACATCCTCACTATTTTCCAAAATCTTTTCCTTTAGATTATTAAATACATCAACAAAGAATTTCACTTATGTTTATCTTCAACTAAAATTTCTTAATGAAAAGGAAAAATTCATGTATTAGCATAGTAAAAATGGTCATGCACCTCAGGATATTGAGATAATAATATTTTCTTTCTTTAAGAGATGATAAAAACAGATTTTATGCATAAATCTAGTAACTTCTATTACATTAAAATAATATGTCTCAAGAGACAATTCTATCTTCTCAAGTAATAAATGTTCAATAAATATCACAACAGTAGTAATAATGAGAAGGGTAAATCTTCCAATTCACTTTATATTGAAGCTTGGTAGAAGCAAACTAACATAGTCAATTTCTGAATGTCATAAATATTGCTTTTTTGAGTAAGAGAAATTTCTGAGATTGAGAAATTATGTCCTTTGACAGATTTTTAACAGGATCTATTTCATACAAGGAGATGAAAGCTTAAATATTAGATAACTGAAATTTTACTCTTTATGTTTAAAATTTTTCAACTTGTTTTGAATTTTGGGTGACAATTTTATCCAATGATTTGCAAATTTACCTATAATCTCGCAAAAAACATTATTCTCGGTTTCAGAAAAAAGAGATTGTACCAATTCTTTTTGATAGAGTGAAAGAGAAAATTGAAGAAAAATGTAGTTAAAATACACAAATGCAGAAAACTAGGCATTTTAGAATTCTGTGATGATTCAGTGAAGCACACTTTTAAAATAAGGTTCAATTAGTTATTCATAGCTTCATTAATACAAATAAAATTAATTATTTTCTAAGAAGAAACTTGTTAGCAAACAAAAAAAAAACATGGGACTAACATTGGTTATAGTTCCCAATGTTATTATCTGATAACAAGTCTGACTTTTGTTGGGGAGAGCACTTTTGCCGATGTAATCTAGCATCTGTTAGGTAGAAATGTCCTCAGAAAAAGCAGAAAGAGCCTTTCAAATCAGTGGACATTTCTGAATGACTTTTGAACAAGACAGGGTCCTATGGACTATAGTGGAAGCATACATGATAGAGAAAGCCTTGGCCAAGGCTATTATTGTATTTTATAATTTTTCATAGGTTATGAGGTAATAATGGTAAATCTTAAGTGTAGAAAAGATAAACATCCCTGATTCTTTTTTCTCACCTAAACTTGAGAGAGCAAGTCTATAATTATTCATCAGAAATGTCTTAACAATGGAACAATTGTAAAGTATTTTACATTGTAACATATTACATTCTGTCATAATATTGACTGTTGGAGGTCACTGAAAGGACACGACTGCTGGTTGACCCATGATGAGCTGAATTCCAGTAGTTGGAGGACCTTCTGCCTCCAGCCACTCTTTCCTTGGAATATACATTCTGCCTAATATGCCTGCGGGAGCTGTTTTCAAAGAAGTTGCCTTGAGAGAGAGAATAAGGTGTTGTTGAGACCATCTGAATGGCATAGTGTCTGAATCCAGTTAAGGCCTCTATATAGACTTTTAAGATTCTGGCTGTTGGGTGTGGAGATCTACTCATCTTGTGACACCTAAGATAAGCTTATTAGTAAGTTCCTTGCTTATTAAACCCACCACCTACCAATCTAGAGTGGTCTACCTATTTGGTCTCTCCCAGCCCTCCATGTGTGGGGAGCAATATCAAATTTCACCTGGGAAGCTCCCAAGGTTTTGAATCAACAACTAAATAATCTGTTTTTCTAATTGTGCCTAACTATCGTCATTGGTAACAGGTACACAGTAGATACTGACATACTTGAAAAAAAGTTTGGACTGCTGATGCTTCTGATGTGTTATCTAGAGATGATTTTCAGTATGCCTTGAATGTTGATTCTGATCCATACATAATTCCTAATAAGACAACATCATATAATAAAATAAATGGTAAATTTAAGTTCATAAATCTCTGGTGGTCAGGCACTGGATCTATGTATCTTTATCATAATTGATTGCCCTGAATCCTTTTATACTAATTTTGGTAATGACCAAGGAAGGAAATATGAAAACAAACAAATGAACGATGACATCTCCTTTCCTTTGGCATTTGAATTTTTATTTTAGAAAACTCCTTATATTTCTCTGCCATTTGTGAGGGTGGATCAATGACTTCTGCTATATTCTGGATTTTACTAATAAAATTGCCTTGGGTGTCCATTTTGTGGGAAGGATCATTTTGATGGTAGAGGATGTGAGTTAATTTGTCCCCAGACTTTAATTCCTCTATGATGCTGCCTCATGTTTGTTTTTATGTGTGACATCATCATGCAGAATGGTAGGCATTTGGGTATCTTTAAGAAGGCTGCTGGTCAAGGAAGCCTGGGTGGATCAGCGGTTGAGCACTTATCTTTGGTCCAGGGTGTGATCCTGGAGTACCAGGATCAAGTCCCATGTCAGGCTCCTTGCATGGAGCCTGTTTCTTCTTCTGCCTATGTCTCTGCTGTGCTCTCTCTCTCTCTGTTTCTTGCAAATAAAAAATAAATAAAAATCTTAAAAGCAAAAGCAAAAACAAAAAAAGAAGGCTGCTGGTCTTCTTAACATGTTTGTAGTACATATGGTGCATTCTGTGTGTCTATTTGATAACTCTCTCAGGATGGCCCATTCATCACTAGTAAATTTTGAATGTATTAATCCCTTTTATCCAGAGAGGGCTAGAGTTCTGTAATAAGTTGACATCCAAAATACTCTGGGGAAATAGTTATTTTCAAAAAAAAACCCCAGATGAGCAATAATAAAAATATTTTATGGTAAGTGCCTCAGTAAGTATCCTTCAACTGAAAGGCAAATGCAGGACATTCCAAATTAGGATTCTGTGAATTTCTGAACTCAGTGTCAGTTCTGAATTTTTAGTAAGATTAATTTAGTCCCATTTCTTAGGGAGATAAGAACTCTCTGAGAAATCAATAAAGGGGTTGTAGGATTGATCAGTCAACACCAGGTATTGTAGAGTTCACTGGTTAAGATAATGTTCTTCAGAGAACTGACCCATCCCTCCAGCATTATGAGTAATAAGAAGATTCTGGTTTTACCCCAGGTGAAGTATAGTTGCAAAGAATAACCATGAAATGTAATCATTTGGCAGATCAAAGTGAAAAACTAAATAATTGCTCTTAAGTCTCTTTTGCATAAGAAATAATTCCACTTTAACTTCTCTCTTGCCTCCTTTTAATAGAGCCAGTAACAATTTTTAAATACTTGAAGAATCTGTACCTTGAAATTAAAAAAAAAAAGGAGGGGGATCCCTGGGTGGCGCAGCAGTTTGGCTCCTGCCTTTGGCCCAGGGCGCGATCCTGGAGACCCGGGATTGAATCCCACATCGGGCTCCCAGTGCATGGAGCCTGCTTCGCCTGCCTTTGGCCCAGGGAGTGATCCTGGAGATCCAGGATCGAATCTCACATTGGGCTCCCGGTGCATGGAGCCTGCTTCTCCCTCTGCTTCTCCCTCTGCCTATGTCTCTGCCTCTCTCTCCCTCTCTCTGTGACTATCATAAATAAATAAAAATTTAAAAAAAAGGAGGGAGGAGATAAGATGCCATGGATGATTGAGACCTATAGAATATTACGAAGCGATAGGAATTGAAATCTTAATGGGCATAATTGCAGAATGAGGTAAGACAACAAAAATGATGAGTTAGCGTAGGTGTGCACACAAGTGTTCTGAGTGCCATTTTAACATCTACGAAAACCAAAATAAAGAACCTGTGCCTTTGGGTGTGTGTGCGTTCTTCTGATTCCTAGGAATAGGTGTTCCGTCTCTTTTTAAGTGCTGTGGAGTGTGGTAAAAAGCATGTTGTATCTGAGTCTAGGAGACCATTTTGGTGTTAAGGTTCTGTTTGTGTGACCTTAGACAAATCACGTAATCTTTGGTCTCCTTCTTTACAGGCTGAGAGGTTGGTTTGGAGTTGCAAGGATTGCTGTGCTCGCTAGCATTTGAGAAGTCTGTAAAAAGTGTCTTTGGGCTGTGTGGTTATTAAATCCTTTCCATACCAAACAATGCCTACTTATACAAACATTAGAAACTGAAATAGATTCTATTTTTTGTGTCACCACTGACCAAGTGTAAAGTCAAAGTCCTTATTACTAGATTATTAGATTTCTTTTAGTATAAAATTTCACAGCTCAGTACTCATGAATTGAATTGCACTTTTTTTTTTTATGTTTTCACTGAGAAGTCACAAAGATTTAATAATGGAATCATGGGTGAACATTACAGACTAGATAAAGAAAATAATATATAAGTGCCTTAATATTAATGTCAAAATATTGCCAAAATCAAGCATTCTATTCTTTCATAACACTATAGAAAATAAAGTAGATGCTGAGTTTGCATCAGGAATAAAAATTTAGGATGCAGAAGGTCTGCATTTTAAGTGTTATTTTTAAGGTGATTTCTTAAGCTCTTTCTCATCCCCCTTTGTAGTTCTTACCACTCCCCGCGCCTGACACAGATATCTCGGTCCCTGTGCAATTCTAATTTTAGTCCCTTTGCATTGCTGAAGGTTGAGGAAAAAGTGGACTGCACCCGAATGGCAGAGTCCTAGCTACCATTTCCATTTTTCTTTTTTCCTTCAAGAAAGATGAGGGCTGTGTCTGTTAGCACTCAGGGACGGGAGGGAAGAGTAAAGTGAAACTGATAAGGATCCAGATTTCTACTTTCTGGTTCAAATGAAGTTCTTGAAGCCATCCAGTCCTTTGAAAACCACTGCTAATTAAAGCAGTGTCTGCTGATAATGTAAGTCTGGGATGCACTGTTTGAATGGATCTTTTGATACAGCTCTGGGTGTTGGTGAATAACTGAAGGGAGATGGATTGCAGGCTTTAGGCGAACTGTGCTTTCACACTGACATTCATAACACACTGTACGTGCGGCGAAATATTTTCTGGGTTCTCCTTGTGGGAATTACAATTACTTACATATCTAGTTGTTCTGCTCCAACTCCGGCTCCCCTCAGGGAATGACAAATAGACTGTTGTATTAGTGATGTAATTACATTACAGAGTCATGGGCTTTATTTTGCTACACGATCTTCATAAAAATAAGGAGATGATTTTTTTTTTTTTTAAATGGTGAGAAGATGTCTGTGGTTTAATTGCCGGTTTTCTCTTCCATTTGTAACCTAAAAATTTCTCAAGGGTACTTTCATCAATTCTCTTCTCAGTTAATGGGCGTTTCCTTGCGTATGTAGCTTCTGGGGAAGACGTCACCCCAAGTTTGTTCTTCAAAATAGGCCTCCTGCCCTTGTGGATGTCAGAATATAGCAATTCAGAGACCACCTCATGCTTTTAAACACTGACTTTGATGACATTCATTTTGGGAGCAGATGATAGAGCCCAGAAGATTGCTTTCCTAAACCTGTAATAATTTCTCTGGGATATCATGCCATAGTGGGAGCCTGAAGGAGGAAAATGTCAGCATGAATTAATAAGCTTATCACAGACAGTGGGGAGTTCTTTTAGAATGTGTGAAGGAAACATGGGAAATATAATATTTTTGTTCCTATTTTGTTTTTTGTTTTTTTTTCCCGTTGAGCTCAGCTTTCAATCTGGAGATTCCTGTATGTTTGTTGTTTTATCTGCTTCTGCTTATCCATCCATCTATCCATCCATCCATCCATCCATCCATCCATCCATCCATCCATCCTGGGAGCTCTCTGCTTACAGCCTCCTAAACTCCTAGCTGCCTGGACCTCTTCATATGGGATATGGAAGGAGATGAGGGAGTTGGTCTTAGAGATTTGCAACGAATTCTCTTCTTTGCAACCCAATTACCATCAAGACCTTTGTAGAATTTGCCTGCGTTGAGTCTGGAGCACCCTCAGGGTTTGCAAAGATATTTATTAGCATTCCTTCTTGACTGCAGCTCCGCTTTGGAGCATAGCCATACACCTTCATCTCCTTTTCATCTTCCAGAAATTTACAATATACTTTTTCATGCTGACTGCTCTCCCCTTCCAAATCTCTCATTGTCATGGGTTTATTCTTTTCAATTCTTTTACTTTCATTGTAATGGGGTCAAGAAAAGGATGTGAGAGAAACTTCTGTATTCCATCAGCCATCTTGAACCAGAAGCCCCTTGATTTATTTTTAAAGCTCATCCTCAAAGCTTTGTGCTTTCAGCAGGTGTTGAGTGTCATGGAACATCTTTATTCTTCTTCATTGACAGCTAAATGGCTCGATGTGGAACTGTTGCAGAGGCTAAGTTAAATGGCATGCCAAACGATATTCTGAGCACCTAACTAAAAAGAATATTTGATACCATTTCTAAAAGATTAAATGTTGACAATAAAGAAGGGTTTAGTTTTTACCCTTCTTTTTTGTGACAGTGATTTTGGTGATTAAATAGAGTGAGGGTTCAAATCTGGGCTTTTGTGTGTTCAACCTATATGACCTATAGTTTCCTCATCTGTAAAATGAGATGTGACTTACCTCCCTGGGCTTTTATAAGTACAAAAAGTGAGGAACTATTTGAAAAGCATGGTGCATCAAGAAGCCCTTGGAAACTAGTAGTCATTAGAGATATGAGAATCATAGTGGTGTACAAGTTAACTTCTTGTGTCTGGGGAAACTCAAGGCTGTTTGTCTCTTCAGCCAGACTATGTGTCATTTCAAACTTGACTGCTAGGCCAAAGGCCAAGTTTGCTTTCCCTTTAGGAACAGTGCCATCAACCAACCTTTAATTTTTTTTTCTTTTTAGGATTTTGTTAAATAAAATGAGAGAGAGGGATCCCTGGGTGGCGCAGCGGTTTAGCGCCTGCCTTTGGCCCAGGGCGCGATCCTGGAGACCTGGGATCGAATCCCACATCGGGCTCCCGGTGCATGGAGCCTGCTTCTCCCTCTGCCTGTTTCTCTGCCCCCCTCTCTCTCTCTGTGTGTGACTATCATAAATAAATACAAAAATTAAAAAAAATAAAAATAAAAATAAAATGAGAGAGAGAAAGAGAGCCAGAGCAAGTGAGCATAAACAGGGGGAAGCGGCAGAGGGAGAAACAGACTCCCTTCTGAGCAGAAATCTCAATGTGGGACTCAATCCCAGGACCCTGAGATCATGACCTGAGCCAAAGGCAGACGCTTAACTGACTGAGCCACCTAAGTGCCCTTAACATTTAAGTTTTAATTTTATGTCAGTCCTGTGAAGACTCACAAAGATTCAAAAACGAGTCTTTAAAACATGGTGCCTATTTCTGAAAAACATTATGGCCCAGTCTCCGGGGAGAATAATTATGTTACACGCATTCAAGTACTATATACATATAGGAATAAATGGCTACATTGTGAGGTGTAAATAATTAGGACCAGACCTATTATGTGGCTCATATAGTTAATAAAAATTATACCAGTAACAGCTAAGCTTACCAAAGCAGGATATTTATAGGAGGGGAAGAATATACGTAAGTAGAAGGAGAGTTAAGGAAGGCATTGTGGTACTGGAGCATGTGTGTAAAATATTCAAAAGAAGAACATAAATATGGTTGATGACACTGTCTGATTCAGAAAAGTTTTAAATCAAGAAACTGTTTTGTCAGGATATCATGATTTATGTCTCTTACCTTCATCTGGCATTTTTTCTTCCCTGCACATAAGATATTTTCCCAAGAAAGCAACACTTCCAACAGTTAATTATTATTTTTTTTTTACCTAAGAATTTTTCTATAAAGCATACAGTTTCATATACTACAAGTAACACTGTAAATTGGTACCACTTTTCTAGAACATAATACTAATGTGTTAAATATTTACATACACACTGGCCAGACAATTTTACTCTTGGAATCTGTTTGGAATAAAGAAATATACAAATATTTAGTTATAATGATGTTTATTACAACAGGATTTACAAAAGTAAGAATAATGGATATAGTAGGGGAATTAAATACTAATCTACTATAAAATACGAAGAAATTTAAGGAGAGGAGGGTAGTGGAATATATATCACCTTTTTTTCAACAAAGATACAGATATTATCAATGATTCTTTTATGGACCCTCCCTATTGGCAGACCGCTAACATGCAATCGGTAAATATGTTTCTGCAGTACATCTCTTTGAGCTAAACCGTAGAATCTTAATCATCCAATAAAGGCAACAGTATCAGGGGCTGAATTGTATTTTTCAGTTTTACTGAAATTTTGAATAGCTCAGTGATTTTTTTCATAATAAACACGCATATTTATGACTCTGCTGAATTGATGAGATTGTATCAGAAAATTCAAGGTAAGACTTCTTCATTTGAGAGGAGATTTATAGAAACCTTGAGTGCTTTCAT
The DNA here is from genome assembly GCF_011100685.1 of Canis lupus familiaris. NCBI lineage: Eukaryota > Metazoa > Chordata > Mammalia > Carnivora > Canidae > Canis > Canis lupus. The sequence continues at coordinate 21,760,785 of NC_049233.1, forward strand.
CCTTTTGCTTTAACAGCACTACCAGCAGACTGCAAACTCCTCTAGGTCAAGAGCATTATTTTCCTAGCACCTAAGGCTGTGTCTGATACATGGGAAATGGTAGTCATGGATGAACTGCATAGTCATGGCTTTTACAAGTCTCTGTGAGTGCATGTATCATGCACTTTATCTGATTTGATAAGTGACAGGGATTCCAAACTGATCAATCAAGTCAATCACTTCAGTGAACTTTTAACCTTATCAGTTTTACTTGTGAGTAGGAATGGAAAGTATTGTCTTCCATGAAATCTCTGTGCAATGTGAAGAACACTAAATACCAGTATGTTTGATATTGGCAGTTAGGCAGAGACATCAGCACCCTCCACTCAGAGCCCAGGACCTTGGTGTGGACATAGCCAGGTGACCATGACATTGGGGGCAGAATTGCAGATTTGGGCATTGGTAATAGCACTGCCACATTGTGACAGCCAGAATGTGATAGGAAGAAAATGGCAGACTCCATATGTTAGCCAAAGCACTAATTCATGGAGGTTGTGGAAATTTCTCAGTGTGTTGAAGTACAGTCATAGAGATACTATTTTTAAACACCATATTTAATGATTAACTTGACCTAATTTTAGCCCTAAGAACAGGATATACATACAATTCTCTTATGAAAATTAAGTGCTACCAAAAAAATGGCATTTATTTAGTATGAGGAATTTTCTAAAATTCTTTACCATTGGCAGTTATGATTAATAAGATACTTAGGAAATAAATAGAATCTGCATTACCCTTTGAGGATTTTTGTGTTTATTTTTGATGAGTTTTTATTTTTCTTAGACTCTTTTTCTTATTCTACGAAATTCCAGTTCTGAGAGGTAGGTTCTCCTCAATCATACTCTGCAATAACAGCAGAAGAGTATGGGCGAGCTAGAGTGGAGTACTTCTAGATATCGGGAATTTTAGTGCATTTGGTTTTGGTTTGTTTTTATAATACTTGAGATATAAAGGGGATTATATTTTGCTTCCCCATGTATTTAAATTCCCCAGGTAAAATTTTAGGTTGATACTTAACAATAATTGTAGGAAGGAATGAGTTTATTGTCGTTCTAAAGGCAGTAAGCATGCTGACATTTTTCCAATTACTCTTTTTATTTGTTGACATTTTATCATTAATAATGAGATAGCTATTGGTGTTTCAATCCAGTATTCTAAATATTTTAAGATATTATTCTTACAAAGCATTTTTAATTGAATTTTTAATGCAACGCCAAACTTGAAAACCAAATATCTATTGACTGATAGTTTAAGATAAACTGCATAATTCTGCCTAGGTGATGATTTTGATAATACCTGGAGCATGTTTCACATTCCAAGAAATAGACAAAGCACTTACCTTGCTAGCATCACCACAGTTCTAGAAGGTAAATGCTATTATTTCCATCTTTTTTATTTTTTTATTTTTTAATTTTTTTTTAATATTTTTTTTTCAATTTTTATTTATTTATGATAGTCACAGAGAGAGAGAGAGAGGCAGAGACACAGGCAGAGGGAGAAGCAGGCTCCATGCACAGGGAGCCCGATGTGGGACTCGATCCCGGGTCTCCAGGATCGCGCCCTGGGCCAAAGGCAGGCGCCAAACCGCTGCGCCACCCAGGGATCCCTATTTCCATCTTATAGTTGAAATAACTGTCAAGTCAGTTGCCTAGGACACTTAGCAAGCCAGTAGAAGACTTTGACCTCAAAACAAGCTGTGTCCAGAGGCTGCTCTTCTTACCACACCTGGACCTCTCCCATTGATGGATCCAGAACCCCAGCTCCTACCCTATGGTGATTTCCTGTTTTCCTCAGAGAAAACACATACATGGTGTTTACCTCAACGCACAACAATAAAATAATAAAAACTGATACTTACTTCAAGGGAACTTTATTATTCTTTGTTGAAAGATTAGACTACCATTTAGCCATCGTGGAATGGAGTAAATGTTATGATTAGGGATTGTATGTGAGTAATAGTACTTCAGCATTCTCCTGCTAAATTCACTTAACACCTATTAAAACAATTTCCCTTTAAATAGGGAAATACATTTTGATAACATTGAATTTTCACTAGAAATATAATATCAGGAGTAGTCTTTCAAAATCTTGATAACTATTTTGGTATCTAACTTCTCAGTCAGCTATATTCTTGGGTCCTAGATGCTAAAGATTCTGATTCCAATTGCAATGAACATGGGGCAGTTTCCCCACACTACTAAGCAGTTCTCAGACACAGATGGTTGTTCTATAATCCAACTAAATTTAATATATATTTTTTTCTGCAAATGTTTAATTCTAGTAAGTAAACATATGGTGTAATACTGGTTTCAAGAACAGAATTCAGTGGTTCATCACTTACCTACAATACCCAGTGCTCATCATAACAAGTGCCCTGCATAAAGCTCATCATCCATCTAGCCCATCCCCCACTCAGCTATCTCCATCAACCCACAGTTTGTTCTCTATTATTAAGAGTCTTTTATGGTTTGTTTCCCTCAACCTCCTCTCTCTTTTCTCCGCCTTCCCATATGTTCATTTGTTTTGTTTCGTAAATTCCACACGAATGAAATCATATGGATTTGTCTTTCTCTAACTGACTTATTTTGCTTAGCATAATACACTGTAGCTCTATCCATGGCACTGCAAATGAAGATTTCATTCTTTTTGCTGGCTGAGTAGTATTCCATTGTGTATATATACTGCATCTTTTTTTTTTTTTAAGATTTTATTTATTTTATTCATGAGAGACAGAGAGAGGCAGAGACATAGGCAGAGAGAGAAGTAGGTTCCTGCGAGGAGCCTGGTGTAGGACATTGTCCGAGGACCCTGGGATCATGCCCTGAGCCAGAGGAAATTCTCAACCACTGAGCCACCCAGGTGTCCCTATCCCTATACCACATATTTATCCATTCATCAGTCAATGGACATTTGAGTTCTTTTCATAGTTTGGCTACTGATAATGCTGGTATAAACAAACATTGGGGTGCATGTGCCCCTTTGAATCACTATTTTTGTATTCTTTGGGTAAACACCTACTAGTAAAACAGTAGTAGCTATCCAGTAGAAATCCAGTAGCAGCTGGATCCTAGTTCTATTTTTAACATTTTGAGGAACCTCTGTTTTCCAATTGGTTGCACCAATTTGCATTCCTACCAACAGTGCAAGGTTCCCCTTTCTCTGCATCCTTTCAACACCTCTTGTTTATTGTGTTGTTAATTTTAGCCATTCTGACAGGTGTGAAGTGGCATCTCATAGTAGTTTTGATTTGTATTTACCTGATGATGAGTGATGTTGAGTGTCTTTTCATGTGTTTGTTGGCCATCTGGATGTCTTCTTTGGAAAATTGTCTATTCATGTCTTCTGCCAATTTCTTAGCTGGATTATTTGTTTTTTGAGTGTTGAGTTTGATAAGTTCTTTACGGATTTTGGATACTAACCCTTTATCAGGTTTGCTGTTTGCAAATATCTTCTTCCATTCTGTAGGTCCTTTTAGTTTTGTTGATTGTTTCCTTCACTGTGCAGAAGCTTTTTATCTTGACAAAATCCCAATATTGCATTTTTGCTTTTGTTTCCCTTGCCTCCAGTGTTGTGTCTAGTAAGAAGTTGCTGTGGCTTAGGTCAAAGAGGTTGCTGCTTGTGTTCTCCTCTAGGATTTTGATGGGTTCCTATCTCACATTTAGGCCTTTCATCCAAGTTGAACTTATCTTTGTGTATGGTGTAAGAGAGTGGTCCAGTTTCATTCTTCTGCATGTGGCTGTCCAATTTTCCCAGCATTATTTGTTAAAGAGACTGTCTTTTTCCAGTCGGATATTCCTTCCTGCTTTGTCAAAGATTAGTTAACCATAGAGTTGAGGGTCCATTTCAGGATTCTCTGTTCTTTTCCACTGATCTATGTGTCTGTTTTTGTGCCAGTACCACACTGTTTTGATGATTCCAGCTTTGTAATAGAGCTTGAAGTCCAGAATTGTGATGCCTCCAGCTTTGCTTATCTTTTTCAGGGTTGCTTTGGCTGTTCGGAGTCTTTTCTGGTTCCTTATGAATTTTAGGATAGTTTGTCCTACCTGTGTGAAAAGTGCTGGTGGTATTTTGATAGGGATTGCATTGAGTGTGTAGATTTCTTTGGGAAGTATAGACATTTTAACAATGTTTGTTTTTCTAGTCCATGAGCATGGAATGCTTTTCCATTTCTTTGTGTGATCTTCAATTTTTTTACATAAGTGTTCTGTAGTTTTCAGAGTACAGATCCTTTACCTCCTTGGTTAGGTTTATTCCAACGTTTTTTGGGTTTTGATGCAATTGTAAATGGGATCGATTCCTTGATTTCTCTTTCTGCTGCTTCATTTTTGGTGTGTAGAATTGTAACAGACTTCCGTGTGTTGATTTTATATCCTGTAATTTTGCTGAATTCCTGTATCAATTCTAGCAACTTTCAGGTGGAGTCTTTTGCGTTTTCTACATAGACTACCATGTTGTCTGCAAAGTATGATTTCTTTGTTGCCAATATGGATGCCTTTTAATGAAACTAAGAGCTGGTTCTTTGAAAGAATTGATAAAATAGATAAACCCCTTAGCCAGAGTTATGAAAAAAGAAAAGAGAAAGGACTCAAATAAATAAAATCATGAATGAAAGAGGAGAGATCACAACCAACACTACAGAAATATAATTAGAGAATATTAGAAAAGTATATGCCAATGAATTGGGCAATCTGGAAGAAGTGAACAAATTCCTTGAAACATATAAACTACCAAAGCTGAAATAGGAAGAAATGGAAAATTTGAACAGTTTCATAACCAGCAAAGAAACTGAGTCAGTAATGAAAAATATCCCAACAAACAAAAAGTCCAGAGCCAGATGGCTTCCCAGAATTCTACTAGTCATTCAAAAAAGAGTTAATACCTATTTTTCTCAAACTCTTCCAAAAAAATTGAAATGGAAGAAAAACTTCCAAATTCTTTCTACAAGGGCAGCATTACCTTGATTCCAAAACCAGACAAAGACCCTACTAAAAAGGAGAATTAACAGGCCGGTAACCCTGATGAACACATCTGGATGTAAAAATTCTCAACAAGATACTAGTAAAATGAATCAAACAGTGCATTCAAAGAATTATTCTCCAAATGAAGTGGGATTCATTTCTGGGCTGCCAGCATGGTTCAATATGCACTAATCAATGTGATACACCACATTAATAAAAGGATAAGAACCATATGATCCTCTTAACAGATGCAGAAAAAGCATTTGACAAAATATAACATCCATTCTTGATAAAAAATTTCAACAGAGTAGGTATAGATAGAATATACCTCAACATCAAAAAAGCCATATACCAAAGACCCACAGCTAATATCATCCTCAATGGGGAAAAACTGAGAGCTTTTCCTCTATGGTCAGGAACAAGACAGGGATGACCACTCTCACCATTACTATTTCACATAGTATGGGATGTCTTAGCCTCAGCAATCAAACAACAAAAAGTGTAGAGAGCAATATGGAGTGTCTCATATCAAGCAGGAGCCTGTGTCAGGCAGTGATGGAAGTAGTTAAAGATATGCACCTACGAGGTATCTCTGGGACCAGCATCAACTCACACCCCAGAACTGATAAGAGGGACCAGAGGAGGTCTGCAAGGGCCCAAGACTGATTAAATCCCTCTAAAAGGAGAGGATTTTGGCAGCAAAGTGTCAGACTCTTCAGAAATGACCCCTCTGTGTCTGACCATTTACAAGTGGCAATGCTGCTGACAAGGCTCTGCCTGACTGATCCCTGAACAGAGCCAAGATCCTTCCCTGCTTGAACATCAGAAGCAGTAAGTGCCAAGAGCTGCCCCGGTGAGGACCAAAGCCTTATCGCAACTCCTTTCCCACAGACTGTGTTTGGTTCATTAACTTCCCACACCCTTCTGTTATCCTGTTTGTTGTGTGGTTTGTCTTCTGTCCTGCCCTTTAAGCTGTGTAAAAAGCCACATTTAAGCACGTGGTGAATTGTCATCGAATTTGGAATCCTGAACCTGCTTTATAATTGTGATTAACTTTGCTTTACGATTGAATAGAGCTGACATTGTGGACACAACTCATGTGTGAGCCTTCATAGCATGCTCATGACAAAAAGAAAATCCAACTAAATTCTGACACCATCTACAGCATCAGATTTCAGAGGCTAAGTACTCAATCTTCCAAGAATGCCCTCCACTTCAGATGTTAACTGCAAACTCAAGTTGTTACCATTTTGACCAACTGGTTAAAAACCGGAGGTTCCCATAACCCCCTCCTTGGGTTCAGTTAATTCATTAAAGTGGCTCAGAGAACCCAAAAAACCCATTTACTAACTAGATTACCAGCTTATTACAAAGGATACTAAGGGATATGAATCAACAGCCAGAAGAAGAGCTGCATAAAGCAAGGTATGGGGAAGGGCATGGAGCTTTCATGCCCTCTCCCAGAGCATCACTTTCCTCACAGCTCCACCCATTCATCAACCCTGAAACTCCGAACCTCATCCTTCTGGGTTTTATGGATGCTTCATTATATAGACATGTTTGATTTAATCATTGACCATTGGCTATTGAACCCAATATCCCACCCCACTCCTGTCCCTGGAGGTCTTGGGAGGGGTCTGAAAGTACTACTTCCAGTTACAAGATCCTCTCTCCTTACAACCGGCCTCCACCCTTAGGTTACCTGGGGCTTTCCCAAAGTCACCTCATTAACATGACAAAAGACACCTTTATCACTCTTATCACTTAGAAAATTCCAATGGTTTTAGGACTTCTAAAACCACGCCAGAAGTGGGGTAAAGACGAAATATTTATTTCTTATTATAAATCATAATATCACAATGTAAATCAAAACAAAAGAAAGAGAGTATCTAATACAATTTTTCTTCAACTAAAGTAAAATTATTCCTTTATATTTCTATTAGTGTGTAAGAGAATTATATTGAAGTTTCTTTAAAACATGAAATCCCGGGATCCCTGGGTGGCGCAGCGGTTTGGCGCCTGCCTTTGGCCCAGGGCGCGATCCTGGAGACGCGGGATCGAATCCCACATCGGGCTCCCGGTGCATGGAGCCTGCTTCTCCCTCTGCCTGTGTCTCTGCCTCTCTCTCTCTCTGTGACTATCATAAATAAATAAAAAAAAATTAAAAAAAAAAAACAAAAAAACATGAAATCCCTGGAAATCTCTAGTCTATTCTTCATCTCTATACAGTTGACCTTTGAACGTTTCAGGATTTGGGGTGCCAACTCCCATGCAGTTGAAAATCCGCATATAACCTTTGACTTCTCAAAAATATAATTACTAATAGTTTACTGTCGATTGGAAGCCTACCCATAACATAAAGTTAACATACATTTTATATGTTACATGTATTATATACTGTATTCTTACAATAAAGTAAGCTAAGAAAAGAAAGTGTTATTAAGAAGATCATAAGAAAAATATATTTACAGTACCACACTGTAAAAAATTCAAACCCCTGTTGTTTAAGGGTTGACCATAATTATGTTATTTCACTACTGTGAAATAAATGGAATTTTGCAGTATGTAACCTTTTGACTTTTTTTTTTCCAGTCAGCATAACTTCCTTGAGGTTCATTCAAGTTGCATATCCACAATTTGTTCTTTTGTTGTTTAGCAGTATTTCATGGTATGAATATACCACATTTTGTTTAACCATTCACGTAGTGAGGGACACTTGTGTGGCTTCCAGTTTTTAGCTATTGTAGATAAAGTTGCTGTGAACATTTGTGTACACATTTCTATGTGAAAATAGGTTTTAATTTCTCTGGGATAAGTCCCTAAGAATGCAATTGCTAGGTCATATGGTAAGTCAATTTTTTGTTTTAAAAGGAAATACCAAACTTTCTGAAGTAGCTATATATCATTTTACATTCTCATCAGTAATGTATGATAGTTCCATTTTTACCACACTGTTGCCAGCATTTGACGTTGTCATTATTTTTTATTTTAGTTATTCTAATGCAGGTATCGTAGTATCCCACTGGGTTTTTAATTTGCATTTTCTTGATAGCTAGTAGTGTTGAATGTCTTTTCATGGACTTATTTGCCATATCTGTATCTTTTTGGGTGACGTGTCTGTTCAGATTTTTTTTACCCATGTTTTAATTAGGTTGTTTGTGTTCTTATTACTGATTTGGGGGAGTTTTTTTTTTTTTTAATATGTTGAAATGCATGTCTGTTTTTTGTGTTTTTGACTATGTGGTTTACAAATCTTTTCTGCCTGTTTGTAGCTTTTCTCCTCCACCTCCTCCTCCTTTTTCCTCTTCTTCTTTTTCTTAACATCATAAATCTAGTCATGAGGTTATTTTTGTCTTAAAGATTTTTATTTATTTATTTGACAGAGAGAGAGAGAGGAAAGAGAGAGAAAGCATAAGCAGAGGGAGTGGGAGAGGGAGATGCAGGGTGCCCGCTGAGCAGGGCGCCCAAAGTGGGGCTTGATCTCAGGAGCCTGGGATCATGATCTGAGTAGAAGGCAGATGCTTAACTGATTGAGCCACCCAAGCGCCCATTGTCATGAGATTATTAGGGAACATTAAATGTTGTTCTTATCTTGGGTCTCTCATTGTCATTCTTGGAGTAGAACAACATGGTCCTGTGGAATATATTGAGGGTAGCTTGGCCTTCAGTTTAAGTATGGATGAGAGAAGATGCCTACCTCCCTGGGTCTCAATATCCTCTTTAACCCCCTGCAAAAAAGAAAATATTAAACCGGATTATCTGAGATTTCTTCCAGTTTTAATTTATATAATTCTATAATCTCCTGGGGCATAGATTCTTGAAAGTTCTGACAGGAGGTAGCATGCCTAGATTTCATGCTTCACCTAGAGAAAGAGGCAAATCCAGAACACTTCTGGAATTTTTACCATGGGGAATTACCCTTATATAAGTGTATTTAATTATTGGAGTTGTACCTTTTTAAAAAAAATTAATTTATTCATGAGAGACAGAGAGAGAGAGAGAGAGGCAGAGACACAGGCAGAGGGAGAAGCAGGCTCCGTGCAGGGAGCCCTATGCAGAACTCGATCCCAGGACTCTGGGATCATGCCCTGAGCCACCTAGGCATCCCTGGAGTTGTACCTTTAAAAGTATAGCTCTGTATATAGTAAGACAATTGTATTATGGGGGCCCCAAAATTGAAGTTTATTAGAATGGACAATATAGATAAATATTGAGCAAAGATAAAAAAAATTAAAAAGGAACAGTTTGTTAATTTAAAAAATGCCAGCATCTGTCTCAAAATATTTGAGTTGGTTTAGCCCAGCATATTTAGGGACAAAGGAGTTATAAAGTGGTGGAGAACAATAGCTTGGAAATCATGCTGTGCACAATTCCTGGCTCCCACCACTTACTAGCTCTGTAATCTTGGCAAGTTGACTCACTCCTCTAAATATCAGAAATTTTTTACTGTAAATTGAAGATAACAGTAGTGCCCGAATCAAAGAGTTACTGTGAGAAAAAACACGTGTAATAATTTTGACAATTTATTTCCTTATAATTCCAGCCAGTCACCAAAGTTTTAATGGGAAAATTATTAGCCTCATTCACTTGGATTTGTAGAGCTATTACAAATAAACCCAAATATATTGACTTAAGATAGTAAAAATTATTTTATTCTCATACAACAGCTCTGGGAGGTTCTAGGCCAGCCCTGGATGGAGGCATGAGGGAAGAGAGGGCTCAAATACATTCAGTAACTACAGAGTAGAAATCTATACCTTGCTACTTGGGTGTGAGAAGTGGGGGAGGAGCACACATATATTCTTGAGAACTTGTGGACAATGTCAGGACTTAAAAAAATTGTTCTTTCAACAGAGTAGAAAACTGATTGCCAAGGGATGGGTAGGGAGGGTGGGGGAAATAGGGAGAAGTTGGTAAAGGATACAAACTTTCAGTTACAGGATGAATAAGTTCTGGGGATCTAATGTATAAAATGGGGACTATAGTTAACACTATGTTGTATTACTGAAATTTGCTAAAAGAATAGAACTTAAATGTTCTCACACACACAGAAAAGCTAAATATGAGAAGCGATGGATGTACGAATTTACATGATGGGGAGAATCCTTTCAGAATGTGTATGTATATCAAATCATAGGCCTGATATGTAGACTTTAAAAATATAATTTTACTGATCAATTATACCACAAAATAGGAAAAAATGTTTCTTTAGTAATAACCTTTGAGAGCCCCAGGGGCATAGTAAGTGCTTGTAGTATTAATTGATCTGTCTTTGGTTGACACATGAGACTGAGTAATCAAAAGATTTGGGTGGTCAAAGGGGATCTCTAATAGGTTGTATTATTTTTTCCCATATTAGGTTCTGCCTTTGTTTTTATCTGATTGATAATTCAGTGTGTACTCTGCAAAGGATTGGTGATAACATTCATGATGTTTTTATGATCCTAAGAGCCAGGAGCATGTACTATAGCTGTAGTTCCACCAGCATCAATCCCACATGTTTGGTGTCTGGAATCTTGCCACCCTTCCATGTCTTTCCTGGATTAACTCTGTAACCCAACATGATTAAGTGGGTTCATGTAGAGGATTTCTTCTCAAAGGATATTATAAACCACTAAAACTGAGGAAATGCTTTTATGTGTGTGCATGTGTGTGTGTGTGTGTGTGTGTGAGAGAGAGAGAGAGAGAGAGAGAGAGATTTATTGGTGCTTCTAAACAATAATATTGTTCTCCGTCATGACTTTGGATAAAGATGATGTTGTAAAGTGGAAATGGTTAATAAAAGGGGAAGGATAGTCTGTTAGTCTTTGGGAGGCCTTGCAGAAGTTCATCAGATTTGTTGAGGAAGCAAAGGTCAGCAGCCTGAGGATACATTTTGAAAGGGGAAAGATTATTCTGAAAAAGAGATTGATGGATATCATAGGGGAGAATTGTGGGTAATGGTCAAAACAAAGCTGCCAGTGTGGAGAGTTTAAAATGTCATGTTAGATTCAGGGAGAGAATCGTGATTCTAATGCCAGCTGTGGAGTTGTCTTTGGCAACTTCCTTTCAGTGAATCTTTGTTCTTTCTAAGTGTCGATACTAATATCTGATAATATTTTTATGATTTAGTGTGATGTTAAATAATTATACCACCTAGATCAATGCATATGGTGTTTAGAAAATGCTTGTTGACACCTTCCCATGCTTCCCTAATGCCTCAGAATTCTGCCAACGTCAGCTGTGGTCCTAGCATGTGGCATGAGTCCCAATAAAATGAGCCAGAGTAACATAACATACTAGACTATTGAATATGCCCTCTGATCATTCATCAGTACACATTTGTTCTCTGATATGGCTCCAGTCTGAGTTAAGGTTATTGGCTTCATAGTGAGGTTTTCTCTTACGTATGGTCAAAGGGCTCTTTAAAAAGAGAAGATCCTTTGAGTCAGGGAGTATGTGCCTCTGTAGCACCTCATTCCTTCATGATGTTCTAGAAGACTGAATGCCAAAAATGCCTCGTGGATTACTGCTTCCCTGTGACAAGGTTTTACTTAGTAGAGTAATAAGAACAATGTAATCTCCATAAACAATGTAATCTCCATAAAATAATTTATGTTTGTTAAGTATATTTAATGGATTATCCTTTTTTTGGAGATTGTATTCTTCCTCACTGTTTTGCTTTTAAAGTTTTTATATTTATGAATGATGACAAATCATTAAAAAACAATTACTAATCCATGAATTCTAAAAGTCTGGAAAACCACTTTTTCTGACATTTTGGTCTCTGCTTTCAGATGTCTTTAGAAAGGCATACTGGATTTTTTTTTTTCCGGTCATTACCAAACTGTAATTTCTTTCTCTCCTTCCTTCCTTCCTTCCTTCCTTCCTTCCTTCCTTCCTTCCTTCCTTCCTTCCTTCCTTCCTTCCTTCCTTCCTTCCTTCCTTTCTTTCTCTCTCTCTCTCTCTTTCTCTCTCTCTCTCTCTCTTTCTTTCCTCTTTCCTTTCGATTTATTTATTTGAGAGAGAGAACATGCAGCAGGGAGGGGCAGAAGGTTAGGGAGTCTGAAGCAGACTCCATGCTAGGGCTGGAGCTTGACAGGAGGCTCACTCTCACAAACCCAAGATCATGAATTGAGCCAAAACCAAGAGTTGAATGTTTACCCAACTGTGCCACCCAGGCACCCCTCAAACTGTAACTTCTTATCATGGATTGTATCCCATTTTCTTTTGCTTCTTTCAGAGTCCTAATTTTCCCATCTAGCAAACCAACTGATCCTTGTTATATCCAAACATTAAAGTTAAATTTTCTATTCTATTTTATAATTCTTGTCACATGTTTAAGTAGGCACATTTACTTTTCACATTAGGAAATTAGACTTAAAACTAACAAAGGTTTGAAGACACATTATGCAGATAGGCACAGTCCTTGGGATTTGTTTATGCATTGTTTAATTTTTACCTCATCATAGCCTTGCTTCATGTTCCCTAAGAATCTGAAATTTCTTTTTCTCTTAAGGAACTGGATGTGTTGTAAGTGGTAACTGAGAAATTGTAATATATTAGGTGTTCAGGATGTTCTTTTGGAAGAATTCTTATTAATGAAACTTCTGATTAGATTTAACCTATGTGTTTTATCAGAACCCAACTCAGAGAGAATCTCAAAAAGACCACAGTCCTGTCGTGTAAGTTAATAAAAGTAGAGTTACGTTTGAAAAATTTGCCTCTGGTTGGAATGTAAGATGCATAATAACCACAAATATCTATAAAACCAATTTGAATAGTTTTTTTTTAAAGATTGAAATGCTTTGCATCTTTGAGCAATAAAAATTTCACTAATCAAGGATGTGAATAAAATTGTATGAGATCTTTGAAAATTGATGTTTCTAGTAATTTTAGATCATGTTACATAAAAAAGTTTAAGTGGTTTATGTTTGACTTTCATCTTTGTTTCCTGGGCAATTTGTTAGAGAAAGTGGTACTGTGTGATGACATTTTATGAACTTTAAATCATTCTCCTCTGAAAATCATGCTGGGAGCTGCCATTTAAAAACAAACAAACACAAATAAAATAGCTCAAGAGGAATAAATATGTTGGATTTAAAATGAGTGAATGTTATTGAATTGTGTTAATGGCCCAGACTGATCTTAAAGCGAGAGCTCACCTGTCTTTCCAAATGAAAAGTCCTCTGGCATGGTGCAAGTGGAGGCAATTGTGTCTCTCAGACTTAAAGATGGAAAGAAATGAATATTGGTAACAAAAAACAAATTAGAAAATATTCTTTGGCATGGTGCTGAACTGTGAATTTGGTTTCATAAGAGGGAATGGATGTCAGCCCCATATTGGAGACTGAGTTTCCTCAGTGACCTAAAGAGGCAAGATATGATCATTAAGAGCACTAATATTTTAATTCTGCCCTTAAATTTTCCCAATCTCTTTTGATTTCTTTTATGGTCCCCATGCTGTACATAACACCCTGAGGGTTTATTAATCTTATACCTGGAAGTTTGTACCTTTTGACCACCTTCACTCATCTCCTCCAGCCTACACCCTATAAAGGGAACTATTAAATGCAGTTGAAAAGAATACAGGGAACGTAGTACATGCAGCATGTGTTCTGTGTCACAGGGAGTTATATGTTGAACTGGTCAGCCATGGTAAAATGCTAACCATCCTTAGACCAAAACTGAACAATTATTATAGTACTATAGGCTTCTTCACTTTAAGAGAGCTCAAACATTGAAATATAAGAAAGTACCTACTCCGTTGATAGTGACTATGATAATGTAAACACTGTATACATTTGACCTGAAGGAGGATTTGACAGTACAGACACTGGTTAACAAGTTACATCATTTTATATATATATATATATATATATATATATATATATATATACACACACATAAAATATATCTATAAATTAGAATATAGTATTCCAGAAGATAAACTAAGGCATATTAAAAATATTAAGAATTTGAGCAAAACTGGATTTGAATTGGGTAGTACCAAATTGGAAGTAAAGAGTGGTATTCCACCCAGAGGAGCTAGGGAAAGACTTTTCTAGGATGACACAGAAGCAAAGCAAGGACATTATTTGTCTGGTTAAAGGTTAAACAGTTACCTTATATGAAAAACTCTGGTTGTCTCTGTGTGATTGTCCTTAGCTTTCGATTTCTTAACCTCTTGGCATTACAGGCTTAGGTTTTGGTTGGCTACTTAGAGCCACTATCATTACTGGCTCTAATGATATAGGCTACTAATGCACTGAAGCAACCTCAGCTGTATGAGCTTCTTGTTAATGAATTGAACAAGAAGAATCAGAGATTTAGACACTGATTCTCACTATCATTTTTGAACACTTACCAGGTATAAGGCTACTTACTTTCACTCATTAATGATTCATTCATCTGCTTAAAAATATCTTTTGAGCATCTACTGTGTATTAGGCAAGGCTTTAGGTCTTGAGAATGTAGAGGGGATGTGATCAACTAGGTCGCAGCCTTCAGGAAACTAGCATTACAGAGGAGGGTGATGAGGGGGCTGACTGTAATCTGTTAAATAAATAAATAGACAAGGTAATTTCAAGTAATGAGAATGGGGAAAGAAAATAAAACAGAATGAAGAAATAGATTGTTAGAGGTGACAGAACAGATGGTGGCTACTCAAGAATCTTCAGGAAGGATTCTTTTCAGTTTTGACAATTGAGGAGGAGGAAATGAGAGAGCATTCTCTACTGAAAAATGGGCAAGGGGTTTTCAGTATTTTATTTTTATATATTTCCCATTTTGCACATGAGGAAATAAATTGTGCAAGGTTGGCTTGTCCCAGGAGCACAGTGAGGAACTGGCATAGTCTATTCTTGAAGGCATGTTTGACTCAAGAGACTATGATTTTAGCTATAACGTACTGATTAGTGGACAGGGGCCACTGATTAGAGCCCTCCTTGATCTGGACAATAAAACCAACCAAACAACCAACAAAACAACCTTAATTCTTGTGACCAGAGGCCTGCATAGTTTTCTACAGTAGGAAGCCCTAGCTCCTCACCCAAATTCAAACCAGAGTTGTTCATCATACCCAGAACCCCAAGAAGAAAGGAGAGGTCAGCTTTCAAAATATGTTTTCTTTCATATATCCAAGTCCTATCAATCAAGAGCAATTACAAATCAATGAGTAAAATAAAATTTAAAACAACCACACACACACACTAAAGAAATAAACAAAGGACATGAGCCAGAAGAAATAGAAAATGCCAATGAGGATGCAAAAAGGAGTTTATTCTCATTAATTATCAAAGAAGCACAAATTAAAACAAGGCGCCATTTTAACCATTTTTATTAGGATGTGTGAAAGAGACCGATAATATCCAAAGTTGGTGAAGTATCCATTGCAATCTGCATGGAAGTACTTTCTTTTCTAGTTAGGCACTTTGAACAAGATCTTACAGGTTCCCTGCTCATATGTTCTAACATCTAGTGAGTTAAATGGTGCCTTGTGCTCCCAAAACATATGACCAGCCAGAACCTACAAATTTGATCTTACTTGAAACAAAGGTCTTTGTAGGTATAATTAAGTTAGGGAATTTAAGATGAGCTCATTCTGGATTAGGGTCTGAATCCAAAGACAAGTGTCCTAAGAGAAGTGGAGAAGACAGACATGGGAGAAAGCCATCTGAAGATGGAGGCAGACATTGGGGTTCTATTACCACAAACCGAGCACCACCTGGAGCCACCAGGAGCTGGAGGAGGTGAGGCTTGTCCCCCCATAGGTTTTAGGGACAGCGTGGCCCTGCCTATCAATTAGAATATAGTATTCTAACTATATTCTGGCCTCCAGAACTGTGAGGGAATATATAAACCTGTTGTTTTAAGACAACAAGTTTCCACTTATTTGTTAAGGTGGCCCTAGAAAAATAATACACACAGTATATAAACCTTTCATGTAATGATATTTTTGTAATGGCAGAAACTGGACGCAATCTAATTGCTTATTATTGTGTGTAAGGTTAACTATAGGTCACTAAATAAATAAGATCTAGTTAATGTTAACAACTCATCAATAACTGTTAAGCAAGGAAAAAGAGATATGAAAATAACAGATCTTATGTATATTCCATTTTTGTTAAAGCATAAAACCAAAGCATTATGTGTGTATGTATATATATATATATATATATATATATATATATATATATATATAAAGTGGCCCTGAATGTGAGGTGATTCCTCATTTTTCTGATAGGGGCACCATAAAGGTTTGGGGGTTAATCTGAATATGTAAATCTTTAGGGATATAGATGAAACAATAAAAAGTTTATGTATACATCACCAATTTAACTAAACATGCATATTTGACAGCACATACATAAGATGTAACCTAGACAAACTTATTTTTTCTACTCTTGCATTTTTTTGTGATTTTTATTTTGTTTTTAAAATTTTAATTATTTGTTATTGAAATATAATTAACGTACGCTGTTATATTGACTTAAAGTGTATATTATTTTTTTTAAAAGTGTATATTATTTTTTACATGTTAGGAATTACTTGAGATATCAGGCTTTCCCCCCAAAAATTGCTCTCTAAATAAACTTAGTGAGTTAGTTATAGTGGCTGAAAGGCGTCCCAAATTATGGAATATTCTCAAGCTGTTTTTTAAGGGTGATCTAGGAAAATCTGAGAGAGTATGGTTACAGACATTGGAGAGAAATAAAATAATTTCATGCCTGTAAAATCATTTTTACTGAGCTCAGTCTGGTCAATAAACTACCTTATTCTTTATATATACACCGAAACATGTTTGGGAGGATATAAATCAAGCTATGTCCAAGTCAACAATGGTTACCATGGGGAGTGAATTAGCAGTGATAGGGATGTATGTGTGTGTTTGTGTGGCTTTCACCACTTAGGTGTATATACTTCTGTATTGTTGGACTGTGTCACATGGCAAATATTACTTCTGTAGTACTAATATATTAAAAATTAAAAAATTTAAAAAATCTACCCATCTTCCAAGATCCAGACTGCTTTTAAATGTGTCCTTATTCTTATCCAGAAATGATTTCTCACCACTCAAATCTCCCAGGGAATTTTTCTGTCTCTCTTTTGTGCTATTCCTTTCTAATGTATGCATTTATCCTTTGCTAAGTAACCTTAATTTTTTTGTGAGAATCCTGCAGAGTGAAAAGTTATTGAACAAATATATCTGGTAATTATTTTTCTTACTCCTAATAGTACTTTATTTTTTTTAGAGAGAAAGAAATGTGAGTGGTGCCAGGAGGAACAGAGGGAGAGAAAGAGAATCTTACACAAGCTCCATGCACAGTGCAGAGCCTGATGCAGGGCTCCATCTCATGACCCTAATATCATGACCTGAGCCAAAATCAAGAGTTGGTCGTTTAACCGACTGAGCCATCCAGGCACCCCACTCTTAATTTTGTTTTAAATTAGCATACAGCATAATTGACTTTTTTGTAAACAGCTCTATCAATTTTAACACATCTATAGATTTGTATACACTGCCATCGGATACAGAACAGTTCAATCACTTTCAAAAACTCTCTGTGGGGATACAGAATGCAATTTCAGCATTGCCTTTTTGTAGTTACATCTTCCACTTCTTCTTAACTCCTGGAAGTGGAATAGATCCCCTGGTTTCTTCTCTGAAACTATAGTGAGTCGTTTTGAGAATGTCATATCAATAGAATGGTATAGCATATCTATCTCCTTTTGAGACTGGCTTTTTTCACTCAACATAAAAACTTTGGAGATCTATCCAAATGGTTACATGGGTCAGTAGATCAATACTTCCTTTATTTTTTTTTTGAGATTTTATTTATTTATTCATGAGACACACACACACACACACACAGATTGAGAGAGAGAGAGAGAGAAAGAGAGAGAGGCAGAGACACAGGCAGAGGGAGAAGCAGGCTCCATGCAGGGAGCCTGATGTGGGACTGGATCCCAGGATTCCAGGATCATGCCCTGGGCCAAAGGGAGGGGCAAAAATGCTGAGCCACCCAGGGATCCCAATACTTCCTTTATTGTTATGTAAGATTACACTGTACAGATGTTTCAGTTTGCTTAACCATTCATCTACCTGAAAGGCATTTGGGTTGTTTCCAGTTTGGGGCTATTATGAATAGAGCTGTTACAAACAATAGTACAGATTTTCATGTAAGCCTCTATTTCTCTGGGGTCAATAATTAGGAGAGGACTTTCTGGGTCAGAGAAGTATATATTTATCTTTATAAGAAATTACCAAACTGTTTTCTAATAGTGGAAAAACCATTTGGCATTCCCTCACCAGCAATGTGTGAGAATTCTAGTGGCTCTTTATCCTTACCTGCACTTGATATTTCAGAATTTTTTTGTTATAGCCATTCTAGGAAGTGTGTGCTGGTATCTCATCATGGTTCTAACTTTTGTTCCTAATAACTAGTGATGCTAACTATCTTTTCATGTGCAGATTTGACATTTGCATATCATTGGTTAAGTGTCTATTCAAGTAGACACTTAAATATTTGGCCATTGATTAGTTTAGACTAATGTTTTTCAAAGGCTCACTATTGGCATTTTGAGTGGCTAATTCCTGGTTTTATAGGCTGTCCTATTCATTGCAGCTCATTGAGATTCCCTGGATTTGGGGCACAAAATGCTCAAAGCTCATGCTATTGTGATAACCAAAAAGATGCTCTCACACATTTCCAAAACTCCAGTAGGAAAATGATGACATTTGGTAAAAACCACTAGCATAGAAATTAGGATTTTTTTACACTGTTCCTGGAATTAGGTCAATTTTCTCCAATTCGCATGGGGTTTATATAAGAAGAGTGGGTACCTTAATGTTATCAGGGTTCTTCAAGGAAAAAAGGGAATGAATGCTGATCAGACAACCAGCAGTGTCCCCTGGGACTTAACTTCTATCTCAATGTTTTCTGTGTCCTTGGTTTTTACTCACAGCCTTTTTGTGAATAAACAACTGACAATAACCTCCCTAATTGATCCAAACATTGTCTGGACCAAGTTCCTTCCATTACCTAAGGCATTTTTTGTGTGTGTTGTGTTGTGTGTGTGTCTGATTTTCTAGCTAGGAGAACTATGAGAATGGTGGACCAGCCCTTGCCTTCTTTCTTCTCCTATCTTCCTCCTTCTTTCTTCTGTTTCTTCTTCTTTTTTGCTTTCAATAAATATATTTACTTATTTATGGCTGCATTTTCAGCTTATTTCCTTAGCAACTGATTTTAGGAACCCAAACATTATTATTTTTTTTAAGTCATGACTCTTATGACAACCGTAGGCAGAAAATTGAAAAAGAATAATAACAGGTTATCATCAGAAAACTATAGTCTACTTGGGGATAAATGTGAAATCACATGGGAACATTTACAAAATGTCTGCACAGTAGAATTTCATGATAAAAACTGAACATGTTGAGGAAACCAAGAACTGTGGAATTGTAGACAAGCAACAAGGGCAGCAGACCTACAGTCACGGGCTCTGTCCTGACCAGGACCAGCTTACTAAACCTCTCTCCCTTCATTTCTTCATTTGTAAGTTAGGAATGAAGTTCCTCCTCCATAAACCTGACATGATAACTGCTAAGATGCCATGTAATATCTAGATGTAATATGTATATAGATAGAATATAGGTTATATCTATATACTATATAATGGTATATATGAATACAGGTATGTGTATGCATATATTTATAAACCTATATATAAACTGGTAATATATATCACAATGTCTTGAAAGCTGGAAAAGTAGGAAGCTATCCATTGCCAGCATTATTATTATCATTATAATTTTATTAGTTAGTGTTCTTCAGATAAGTCGGATTGATAGGATATCTATCAAGCTATCAGCTACTTATTATCTCTCTAGTCTGTTTAATCTACCTATTTGCCTGTCTTCAGAAGCAGAGACGTATTATGGGGATTGGCTCACGTGATTTTGGAGGCTGAGATATGCCACAATACGATGTGTGCAGGCTGGATAACCAGACATGGAATAAAACAGGGGATAAGGTATCATTCAGAAAGATTTAGAGCTGGTTATGGTATGTTTGGTGTACACTGTAGGCTAAAGTTTCAAGATACTGAGAGATTTTCTACTAGTGTGCTCTGAGATTTCTGCCGTTGTAGCACCTCACCACACCACTTTTCCTGCAATTCTCCTAAACTTTCTTTAGACCCAGGGCTGCTTCCTTTGAGGTACTCTCAATCAGAGGAGTGGGAACACGTATCCTCCAAGACTTTGTATAGCCCAGTGCTATCTCCTCCAAGATAGACTTCTTTAGGAAATATCTTTATTTTATTTTTAAAAAGGAATGTACAAAAAAAATTAAAAAGGAATGTACATTTTTCATTTTGCTACATGACACGTTTGTATTAGTTTTAAAGTAAAAGTTACGTTTTGAATTAATAAGAAGAGTTTTTACCTATCTCCCTCTGGTTAGTTAAACTGTAATGAATCAAAAAGATCAATTTTGAAAAATTGAGTTGAATTGAAGCAGCTCAGCACTCAGGACCAGTGTCTATAGGATTTCTCTTCCTGGTATTTGGGTTTATTCCAGATGTTTTTATTCTTGCTCATCCTCAACATTCTGTAAGGAAAGCTGCTCTACTCACAGCTCTATGGCTTTAATGTATTGTGCCAAGTATATTCTCCACCCACTTGTGGGTAAAGCAAACTGAGCTGGGGAACCCAGCTAGGTGAGTCAGCACAGAGGAGGGTATCTGGCACAGAGATGGGCTGGGTCCACTCTTAGTCTTAGGGAATGGGATGCCAGTTGGTAATAAGCTACCTTGAAGAAAGAAGTGAGGGAATTATATGAGAAAGCAAACCTTGAGTAAGCAGTAGAAATCCAGTCTTACCTAATTTAAGGGAAAGTCAAATGATCAAAATGCAAAAGTGTCATAGAAAACTTAGTATGGAAACAGTATATGGAATGGATGAGCATAAAGACAAACCGGAAGCAAGGAGCAAGATGGAATATCACTTAGCCCAAAACTGTAAAGTCAAAGTGGACTGGAATGGGGGAGTGGCTGTGGAATCAAGGAGATTCAGTTCTAGGAGAAGGGATTTGTTTTGCTTCTTTAACTTGAAGAATTTCCAAAGTGATGATGACTATATGCTTCTTTCTTCCTTTGCAAATACAATACAAGCCAAATTTCTTGGACTTTCAAAAAAGAGCACTTACATTATCATTGTGTTGCTAGTAGAGACCCAGCAATTCACAGCAAACATAGTAAACAGTCTGATCATTTTAAATATTTATTTAGTCCTTAAATTTGACATATGTGCCAATTGGCTCCTGGTTCAAGAATTAAAAACCACAATCAATTTTAAAAGCTGCTACAATTCTTTAGGAGTGAATGAAAACAGAATGCCAAGCAGCCATCCTTCACCGCCTTGCCTTGAGTTGTTGTCTGTAAACATGAAATGTATTATTGGTGTGATGTGGAACTGTATCTCTTTTTAATTAAGTGGGATCGCTCTGGCCCAAATGGGACATTGTATGTCCTAGGATCTCTCAATATTGTTTAAAGTATACTCCTCAGGTTTTTTGTTTCTTGTTTTTTTTGAAAAATGGCAATGTTTATGAAGTATTTCAAGCAAGTGGCCCCTTGCTGGTTGTTGTTCGAATATATAAGTTAAATGCATGGCTGCTTTTGCCAGCTAATTTTTGAGTGTTTGAGAGCAATCTCTTTCATTAGTGGTAGGCTTTTTTTTTTTTTTAATAGAATATTATTTCAATAGAAGACTCTAAGATTTATTCTAAAACCATTACTTAATTTGTAATTCCTTTAGGGGGTATGAAGCCAGTGAAATTAATGCCACATGGATTAGAAAGAAATCATAAGAGCTGATCAGTGGAAAGGACTCAGGGAACCAAGCATTTCTATTTAAAAATTCCTTTAAATGTTTTTCTCTAGTTCTGCTTAGGTGTATCAATTTTATTCTGATTTGTGATGGGCAAGAGTAGAATAAAATTTCATGTTAAGGTTATAGAACAGGAAATGGTTTGTGGGATTATACACAAAATTTGACATGTAGGAAATGCTAGTTTGTTATTTAAAAATCTTATATTTATTTTAAACAGTTATTTTAAACTTAGCTTCAAATTGTTGAATTATACTTCCCTCGTTAGAAATTCATGAGGCATGGTAGCACAGTATCCATGACCAAATTTTGAGAGCTTTAAATCTCTCAAGAAATATGTTAGTGGCAAAAATATAAATTTGATTTTCCTGTGAATCATCGTGACCTATTTTATTATGCAGGTAGAGTTGCCACAGATATTGAGAGAGTAACAGCCTATTTGGCAGAGACCTCTAATTTCGAATTTTTTTTAAGGTCAGCTGTAATGGGTGGCAGGCTCTCT
Organism: Canis lupus familiaris; assembly: GCF_011100685.1. Classification (NCBI taxonomy): domain Eukaryota; kingdom Metazoa; phylum Chordata; class Mammalia; order Carnivora; family Canidae; genus Canis; species Canis lupus. The sequence continues at coordinate 21,783,157 of NC_049233.1, forward strand.
CTAGGCAAGATTACTAAGTGGGGAAGCTGGCATTTTTATCCTTTCTTTGAGCAGCCCATCATTGGTGGCTATATTTCCTTTATTTCCAGTGTCTTCAGAAACTCATATCCTCTGTTTCCCCAAGAGTCCATCAAAATATGCTTTTCTCAAATGTTGGATAACCTAATTTATATTAACTTTAAATATAAACCAGTAGAAAGCTATTCTTAAGGCATTGCTTTTTTGGAAGAGGGGGGCTAGTATTTCTAAGATGAAATTACCTTTTTTTCCTTCCTATAATTTAATAATTTTCATTGTATAACACAAGGAAAATATGGCCAAACAAAAAGAAAAATTCCCATGACCTCATCTATTAGATTACCTCTGCTAACCTTGATACATATTCTTCATATAAAAAAAAATGTAATCGGGATCCCTGGGTGGCGCAGCGGTTTGGCACCTGCCTTTGGCCCACAGCGCGATCCTGGAGACCTGGGATCGAATCCCACGTCGGGCTCCCGGTGCATGGAGCCTGCTTCTCTCTCTGCCTCTCTCTCTCTCTCTCTCTCTCTCTGTGTGACTATCATAAATAAATAAAAAAAATAAATAAATAAAATGTAATCTTGTGTGAAAGTTTTAAACTATAGTTTCCTTTTATATTGTTATATAGACATATATATAACATATATGTCTATATAACATATATGACATATGTCATATATGACATATATATAAATATATATATTTTATATTGTTATATTTTCTATATTTTTAAACATTTTGATAAGCTAAATTTAATATTTTCATAGTTTTGTATGGCATAACTGTATCCTAAGTTATTTAAACAATCTATTATTTCACATTAAGGTTGTAGCTATTATTTCACTATTATATGTTGTCAAAATTAACATTCTTCTGCCTATTTTTTCAAATGATTATATGAGGGAAGACCTTAGATATGATACCTCCTTGCCAGTAAGCCAGGCATAGAGAAATTTTTTGACCTATGAAATTATATCTGCTTGTTTCTGAGGATAGCATTTGTCTGTTCTTGAAAATTAACTAAAATTGAGCTAACTTGGTACTTACTGAGGGAGAACGGCAATAGTAAATAGTTGAATGTTTGGAAGTGCTTTATATCAGATTGGGAAAAAAAAGTCAATTATCTGACCCATATTCAATCCAAATAACTATGATGTTTGGAAATAAGACAATAAAAATGAGTTTATGGAATATGGAATTAGATATAGAGTCTTTCATATGAAAGTTACTCATGGCTGAAATATTCATGTTTCTAGAGTAGTTTCTTTGAAACTGTAATTCATGGTCGGTATCAAAATTATACAGCAGGTGGATCAGAAACTTTGCTTGAGACAGGAGCTAGGGAACTGAACAAAAGAAATGGTCTGTGACTAGAAAGGAGATGGGTGTTACAGAGGCAAAACTTGTGGGATTTGACACATCATTGTCCACTAGGAGAGAAGTAGAGGATGGATGATATGAGCCTAGAGGCAGGAGGATAGTTTTCTTATTCATTGAGGAAGAGCAAGTTGTGTGGATATGATACAAATTCTGTTGCAGGCATTTAACCCAAGCTTCTGCAAAATTAGCCCTGTGAAGATATCCCAGCAGGGAGTAGGGAATACAAAATTGGAGCTAGAATAATAAGTGCATATGAATAATAATTTTTAAAATTTTTTTATGAATAATAATTTTAACCAAGAGAAGGAATAAATACTTCTATAGAGAACAAATGCCTACATTGGATGGGTGAAGTAAAAAATATGATGGCAGACAGCAGGGAGGAAATAAGAGAGGAGCTCAAGAAGAATAGAATCCTGGAAAAGGTGTGGATTAAAACCTATTGGCACATTGACTTGGTGTCACTACTGAACTCCAATAGGGGCATTTCAAGGGAATGTGGGTATAGAAACAAAGAATAATGGAAAAATAATACCAACAACAAGAGGAAAATAGAGCATGTGTTAAGAGTTTACTGTGTGACAACTACTGTGCTAAACATGTCAATTGCAATAGATCACTAATCCTCTCAACAATAGTTGTGAAGTAGAGATTTTCATTGTTCCCCTTTTATGGAGGGATACCAGTCTATAGAGAGAAATTTTTTTCCCAAGGTCATACCATGTGCCACACATAGGACACAGAATCAGGACTGTGTTCCTAACTTCTCTAGTGACTATATCTATTTAGCCTACAAGGATTATATAAAAGATGGTTGGTGAGCAAGTAGGGGTAGATGATTGGACTCCTTTTGCAGAGGTTTAGCTCATTATTGAAAAAAAAAATTAGCTCATTATTGAAAAAATTTCAAAATCGAAAAAAATTGAAAAAAAAAAACTGCAGGAAGAAGGAAGGTTGTAATGTAAAAAAGAGGTTCTTCCAAGAGTTAGCCACTGAAAGAGGTGTTGTTCCCAGTGAGAGCGCAAGATGTGGTGATATCTGTTGGTAGGTGGTTGAATTATACTGGGAATAAAAGTGATCTTGACTGAAAAGGTCAGTTTCTACGCTGAGGTTAGAGTTCTGAAAAGGTTATATTATCTGTGTTCCCTTTAGGACATAGTAGAGACTGGATTAAAGATGCTAAAATCATTAAGGATGGTGGGTGATGGTCCTGTAGCCAGAATATGACAGATTGTACCATCTGTCATGGGCCGGGAAGAGGTGGTGCTTGTGATGAATGTAGATATTGAGAAGACAGAGGTTTTGAAGAGACAGCAGAGAGCAATGATTGCAAATCAGAACTTGAGGGATGCCTTGAGGTGCCTTCAGTTTCCAGTAGGGGTGTGCTAATGAAAAAGGGTGATGGCAAAGTATAAGAGCCACTGTGTTCCATCACTCTATTAGAGAAAGGGGCGATGAGGGAAGAATGACAGGTTTTAGTCAATGCAGAGGAGGTAAAAGGATTGATCAAGGTACAAGATAAATATACAGGTCCCTCAGGCGGAGAGGGTTTCCTCAGGGCAGAAATGAAGGCACCGGGCTGAGCCTCCAGCAACATTGGTAGGCGTCAAGTGTAGACTGGTAATACAGTAGTTCCCCCTCATTCATGGTTTCGCTTCCCATAGTTTCAGTTACTTGAGGTCAGTTGTGGTCTAGAAGTAGACGATCCTCCTTCTGATGTATTGTCAGAAGGTTAAAAGTAGCTTAATGCTGTGTTACAATGCCTACATCATTCACTTCACTTCATCTCATCACATAGGCATTTTATCATCTCACATCAGAACAAGGAAAAGGGTGAGTATAGCACAATAAGATATTTTGAAAGAGAGATCCCATTCACATATTTTTATTACAGTATATTGTTGTAATTGTTCTATTGTATTATCAGTTCATCCTAATCTCTTACTGTGCCTAATTTATAAATTAAACTTTATCATAGATATGCATGTATAGGAGGGGAAAAACAGTATATACTGGGTTAGGTACTCTCTGTGATTTCAGGCATCCACTGGGGGTCTTGGAATGCATCCTCTGTGGGGTAGGAGGAACTATGGTGTCTGTTAGTTATGGGAAAAGAGCAGGATGGGGGAGGAGTCCTGAATTGTCTGAGTTTTAGATGAAATTTTTCCCTCTGAAATCTCTGAGTTTTGGTGTTTGTAACTTGCTTTTCAAAGGCCAAGGCTCACTATTCAGAACTACTCCTAGAGAAAGTCAGGGACAGTAAGGAAGGCTAGAGTGTCATACTGAGAAGGAAATGCTGTTGTTACCCTGGGTTGTCTGGATAATTTTAGACTTTCCTTGAAGATCTATGGAATCAAACTACAAAATGCATTTAAAAAGAATTAGACATTAATGACTTAAATATGAATAGACATGGTCCTAACATTGAATCAGGTTTCTCAACCTTGGCTAAAAGTTATAATCCTCTGGGGATTTCAGAAAATACCTGGCACCACCGAACACCAGTGGAAAGTGAATCTCTGTAGATAGGGCTCTGGTATTGGTATTTTAACAATTCTCCTCAGGTGGTTATAATGTGCTATGAAGGCTGAAAGCATCTGCTTTAGAGAACGAGCAGAAAACCAGGAGCATAACTGAACACACCTTTTGTAAATATGAATCCATATGTGTGTTCACAGTTCTGCTGAATCAGAGATCTACTGTCAATAAGCCCTGGTATCATGAGCTTGTTGACCGGTATCACCGGTTCGTTATTAAATTGCAGAAATGTTGACACACATTTCTTCTGGATTGATGCTGATGGTATTTGTTTTTATAATCAATATTACCTTACCCTCATTTCCCACAGAGATAAATGTTATATGAAGGGAAACAAATTGGGCAACACCCTATTTACTTGTGGGGAGAGGATAAAGCATGATCAACATACAGGCCCGGCATGGAGAGGAGCTTCCTTACACTATGAGACAGGTTCTATGGTGCTCAGCTACATACCACCACCCACCCCCAAGCCTACCTGCCAGCTGTCTTTAATGTATTATTCAAAATAATATAAAGTCAGCTCTCATATGAGTTACATCTTATATACAACTAATAACCTAATATAAATTAGTTATGGCTTCAATGAAGTAATCATTCGTTCTGAAGTGTCCTTGTGAGGTAATGTCCAAAAGAAATGAAAAGTTTACTCTCTTTCCTCCAGTTATTTAAAATATATATTGTATGAAATTTTATTGTGCTAAAGTTCAACACTGCATGTATTCTCACTGAAAGCATAAGAATATCTCAGAATTAAAAGCATAAGAATTATCTCAGAATTAAAAAGCATAAAGAAAGCATAATAATTATCTCAGAATTAAATGAATTTACATTTGACTATTGGTTTCAGGAGGGTTTGGCTGAATTATCTGGTAGCTAGAGTTTTTCACAATGAGAGTTTTAGCTTCAGAACAAGAGGACATTTATTCATTCATTTACTCATTTTTGTTCTGAGTAAACATCTGAATCCTGGTGTCTCCTTTAAATTCACTTTCTCCAGGTAAACAATTGAGAATTAAGCCTTGTACATACATTAAATACATGCATATATTTTTACTTTATAAAAGTAATGCATGTTCTCTGTAGTAAAGATTTGAAGCACAAATAAGCAAAAGAAAGAAAATAAAAACACATGAAATTTATTTTCTTCACTATGGCAATAGCTGCTGCTAGTGCCTTGAGTATAATCTTGCTTTATACACACATACACACACATATATATACACGTATTAATTCTATATGCAGTGTTTGATAGCCTGTTTTTTTCCCACTTAACATATCGGAACACTCTTATTGTATCAAGTATTCTGTACTGTGAATTTGTCTAGTTTTCCATGGTTTGGATGTTATAATTTATTTATAGTCTGCTACTTGACATTTAGATTGTTTACAACTTTGCAGGTTTTTTTAAGTTTTGCCAATATAAACAGTGCTGGATGGAATAGCTTTATGGTCAAAGTTTTTGATGCCAGAACCTAAAATGGTGGAAGAGGAATTTATCTTTTGTCCCTAATGGTTACAGTAGGCAGTGGAGTATATTTATTCTATTCTGACAGGTTGCATGAGCATCATATTATCAGTCCCCTGCATTCTGAGATTTTTAAGAATTCTGAAAGCCTATTGAAGACAGCAAGATTCTTTACCTCACACTATTTTTTACACTTACCTTTCCTATGAATGCTTATGGATCTGTGACTGCTGTGTTTACAAATACACTCTGAACTTTCCTGTTTCTGTACTCATGCTGTTGACTACACCTGGAAGCTTTTATTCCACCATATTTCCAACTCAGGCTTTTGAATTTCAACCTGTCAGTAAAGTCAGCTCAAAGGTCACTTTTTCAGGAAAGTCTTCCCAAGTCCTTCAGGAGGAATTTCTTCATCTCCTTTGTGTTCCTGGCTCTACTCCCATCCCCTTATACCCACACCCAGACTCTTCACTGGACCTAGCACAGTCCAGTATTTATACATAGTATTAACATTTGAAGTTATAACTGGTTAACACTTGAAGTTAACCCACATCGGGCTCCCCGTGCATGGAGCCTGCTTCTCCCTCTGCCTGTGTCTCTGCCTCTCTCTCTCTCTCTGTGACTATCATAAATAAATAAAAGTTAAAAAAAAAAAAAGAAGTCCCACAAATATTAATATTTTTCTTCTTTGTTCCTCGCAATCCAAAAAAAAGGGAATGGATGGCAATAACAGAAATGGAAAAATCCTACTTGTTTGAAAAAAGTACAAAACCCAAAATATACAAAGGCCTCAAACTCACCTTGAAAGCAGACTGTTCATTTTTGTTTCTCTTTACCTGTTCCTGAGGTAATGCTCCTATTAGGCCTTAATTATTCTTGATAGCGTCACTTGTATTGTAGAAAATTTGGGGGTGGGGGAGAAAAATCCGAATTCTGATCTCAGGTGCACAAATAAAGAACAGTTTAATTGTGAAAGACACTTTTAACAGCCATAGATCTCAGTTTCTCCTGAAAGTAAGGGAACAAGAATAGATCTTTATGGTCTGATCTAACTATAAAAGCCTATAATTTTTAATGTGATTGTTGATATCTACATTTATATTTCTTTATGTACCTATATGCAGCTAAAATTTAATGAGTACTTAATATGGACTAGGCATTATGCAAGCATTTTTTTTTTTTTGATTGTTGGTAACAGAAACCCAGTTGAACTTACTTATAATAAAAAAGAATTCATTGGTTAGTATAACCAGGAAGACCACAAGTACATGGGCTTCAGGCACAGCTGAATTCAGGAGTCCAAATGATGTGTTCAGTGTTCTGACTTTCTCATCTCATTGCTGTTCGCCTTTTTTCTCTCTTTATCTCCTGGCTTCTCTGGGGTGGCTTCAGTCTTAGATGGGCTCATGGGATATGGTAGGAAAGATGGATAGTGAAAGTCTTAAGCTAGAAAATTATGAGTAAGGATTCTGAATTACCAAGTTTAGATCATAGGCATAACCCTGTGCCCGATCACTGGATCCTGGGAAAGAAATATATGATCATCTTAGGCTGGGAAGCATGTCAAACTGGGTGGTCATAGGACAACTGTGATAAATACCCATGAGATAGAAAAAGAGGTAAAGGAACAATAGAGTCAGGATATAATATTAATCTATCAAAATAATGACAGTCCTGTGGTAGAAGAAAACTTAAAGTGTTTCTCAGTTTAACCAACTGAGAACATCTATATTCTTTCTGCAAATCTGGCAAAAAAAAAAAAAAAAAAAAAAAAAAAAAAGGCTATGTTCAATAACATTGATTTTAGAAAATTAATTAGCATTTTTGTCTTTGAAAGGCACAAATATTTATTTTACACAAGATAACTGAAACAGTAAATAATTATCTAAATAAAAATGGATTAACAGTGTTAACAACAGTGTCAGGAATGTTTATATAATGTCTTAAAAAAAAAATCCCTTGAGGGTTCCCTGGGTGGTGCAGTGGTTTGGCGCCTGCCTTTGGCCCAGGGCACGATCCTTGTAGACCCGGGATGGAATCCCACATCGGGCTCCCGGTGCATGGAGCCTGCTTCTCCCTCTGCCTGTGTCTCTGCCTCTCTCTCTCTCTCTCTCTCTCTCTCTGTGACTATCATAAATAAATAAAAATTAAAAAAAATCCCTTGAATTGTAATCTCTAGTCTTACCACATATTCAAGAATGCTCTTCTCTTGGTGCTTCTTTACAAAGAAATTAAAAGAAAAATATTATTCTTCTTGAAAAGGAGAGAATGGTGATTCAAGATAGAAATATGAAGAAACATTGTGACAAATTTTAAGTATATAATTCTAGAATGAGAGAATAGAGTGCAGAGCTGAATTTTTATTGGGCTCTAAAATGAATTTCACATGTATTTTATAGAAAAAGGGTTAAAGTTGTAAATGTGGGCTCAATAATATGCCAGCTTATTTTGATCCAAGAGGTATTGTAAGAGGAAGGTCCATAGATTGGGGGCTAGTAGGCTTAGGTAGAAAGTAAATGAATGCCGTATACATTGAATGGTCACTCCAGGACATCATTGACTGTTGGCTATAGGATGGGTGCTCTGTACACATCAACTTCTTGCAAAGGCAAGCATTTTGATTTCCCTGTTTTCCAATGAAAGGACCTATGACTCAGAGCAATGATAATACATCACAGAACTAGAAAGTGGCAATACCAGGACTTGAACCTCTGTCTGTCTGGCCCTGAGCCCATATATGTAAGCATCACCATGTTATCTCTGGGTTGAACCATGCATAATTTCCATTTTTTTGTGTGTTTCAAAATAGTCATGCATTAATTATTTCATAAGATGAAAGGATGTGCATGGCACTGGAATTTTTGAATGTTAAAGAGATGATCTTTATATTTTCTCCCTTTAAAACCTCATGTAAGAATGTTAAACATTCAGGATGGCTGTTATTTCACAGTTTAGAGAAAAAATATCTTTCTTTTCTCCTAATTCTCATTCCACGTGAAATGCAATATAAAGTTTGAATTAATAGTCTTACTTATCATAAGCAGGGAATGGTGCAAAAATCTCATTATAAAGTTCAAGTGACATTATATTAATTTCTTGATTTACCATAGCAGGTGATTGTGAAATTAAAATGGAACAAAGTAATGCCAAATTGTAGAATGCTATCATGATTACTCGTTTTGTGACTGTGGGCAAGTAACTGAACTTAATTCAGTCACAGTAATTTAATATACTTTATAGAGTTATTGTGAAAATTAAATTAGAAAATTGAAGTAAAGGGCTTAGCACAGTAGCTGCATTAATTTTCCCTATTATTATTATTATTTTCATTTTATTTCTAGATTTTGAAGTGCGTATTTGGGAATTGTATCTATTTGGCATATTCTGAGATGGTTTGCTGATCCCAGGGAACTAATACAATAAACAACACAGGAATGAGGAAATGCAGACTGTGTAAGCACTCCCAGGCTGTTGAAGCTTAGCTCAGCTACCTAAGCCTGTGGTGCTGCTTATGACCAAAGCTTATTTCAGAGTTTAAATTTTATTTAATGGAAAGCATCCAACTTTGTTACCTGAGCTGCATGTGAGAAATTTAGCCACGTGCCATGACTGATGCTCTAGAGTGTTGTCTATCTGCAAGTTTGCTCTTTCTCACAAAAAGACCAAAGATGTGGAGTTCATAGCAGGCATGGCAACTTTAAAAGTTAAAAGGCTCTCTCTCCTTCCCTTGCTGAAAGGCTCCTTCTTTATCAGCGCTCTCACAAGAATTTACATCCACAGTGAGTCACGCTGTTAGTTCAGCACTTCCCGGCAAGGCAAGGAGAAGAGTCAAGTTTTGCGAGCTATTCTTAGCTGCTCCCCACCCTGTAATGGAAGATACTGGATGAACTCGCAAATGACACATTGTACTGAAGACAAACAGGGTGGATTGTATCAGATTGAGTTACCAAGTCTCCGTTTTCCTTGTTGTTATTAAGGAGGGTGGGGGGAAAAAAGAAAAAAAAAATCTGCTTGCAATTCCAGTACTGTATCGCCATGTAATGGAATGCGCACTCAAAGCAAAAACATACTTCTTTGCAATCCTCTGGATTTCCATGCCATTCCCCACCTGTAATCAGCACTAAATCAAAGATATCAAGACAGTTATAATCTATATTTCTTTGCAAGATCTCATTGTGATCAGGAATAATTTAGATGAAAATAGTGGCTGTGCTTTTGAATGGTAAGTAGAAGATTGCATCATCACATACATCAACAAGATAATATTTCTCCTGGCAGCTTTGCCATTAAAGTCAACGTGCACATATAAACTGCGTTTTCTCTAATGAGGTATCTATTCCCTACCCATTTTTCCAAGAAGTCAGACCTCTCCCAAGGCAGGAGGAACACACATTTATTCATCATAGTGCTTATCAAGTTATACCATCCTTATCTTTTTATGTCTGTTTCTTGAGGACATTTTTTTTCATCCATATGACCTTACAACATATGCCAGACATATAGCAGGTACTATGTATCACTGTGAATATGCAAATAAATTCAAATAAATCACTATGAATATTCAACTAGATTGAAAATGGGTTCCTATTACATATGTTCTTTTATAACCTGACTTTCAAAAATCTAATAACAGCATGGAAATTTTACATGCTATTAATTATAGAGATACATAGTTTTAGTATATTTCACTTCATAGAAGAATAATCATTTATCTACCCAGTCCTTTCTTATTGGACAAGGGGTTTATGATTATTAGAAAAGAATGGAGTCTTCTTTACCCTTTAATTCAGTCAGAAACATTTACTGGTTGCCTTCTATGTTCCAGGCACTGTTTAACTCTGGAAATATCCTAGCAAACTAGCATCTTGGTGAAAATAGGGGGATAATAAAGAAAATAAATTAAAAAAGATATAATATGGAAGCAAGTGAATCACTTATAATCTGCTAGTTTTCTTAGTATGACACATGAGTAAATATAATTATTAAACATCCAGAAATGTTCAAAACATGATTAGTATTATGGAGAAAGTTAAACAGGGAGTGTGTTGACGAGAAATTTAAAACAGTGTTCAGAGACTGCCTGAAAAGGTAACACTTGAAGGAGAGAAGCACCTGCTAAGTTACTTAAGGGCAGAGATCAGTGTCTTTGCTTGTCTTTACATGGAAATCTCTGCCTTCATGAAGCTTTGAATCTAAGATCTCATTTTATTTGGCTTATTTCCAAGTTTTGAGACTTAGGACAATTTTTGTATTGCATGTGTGTATATTAATATAAATATATAAATATTTAAAAAATGTTCCACAATAACCATATGCCACTTTTATAATAAGAAAAATGATATCTTAAAAAACCGCTTGCTTGAATTATTTTGTTAGCATGTCACACTGTGGACACATGCCAGGATTGGAAGCCACCTACTCTCTGAACCTAAATCACTTGAACTGCTATTGAACTAAGTCTCAACCATTATGCACAGAGGCAAACCTTTCTTTGCTCTAAGTGTAAGACTTTGCATTTGCATCTTTAAGTTTGGCCCTCGGTTGACCAAGTTTAGGAAATTGTACGATTTCATTAAAAAACTAAAATAGGACTCACTGTACCGCAGCTTGAATGTGGAAGGTCAAGGAGATCTTTGGGAGTAATCACAGAGGCTTTTGCTGGTCTCTTCTATCTTCTCTCCCCACTCTGGGAAGATGTTGCTCTCTCCCATTGTTGGAAGTCATTCTGCTCCCTGCATCTTTGACAGACTGCTCTAGGAATTGATGCACTAGGGAATACCTGCAGAAGGAAACAGTGGGAGACCCAGGAGTGAGAGACCTCGTCTGCTTCTGAGAGAATGCTTTTATTTTTCTGTGTAGTGTGATTTTGGTTCACTCTGTGATACTGAAAAAGCCCAAATCATCTACATGTAAAATAATGCTAAAACCCATCTCTGGAAGCTTCCCAGCAAGAATGCCTTTATTTCCACAGCTATTGTCTACTTTGATATATAATTCCTAGTTCTTTTTAGTGAAATGTTTCTCTTACAAAGTGGAGAAGAAAGTTTAAAAAAGTATTTTTAGGGAAAGAAGAAAGAATTTGCTTATCCATTCATAATATGTATTAGTTTTATTCACTCCTGGCATTTGCATAGAAGCTGATTCCAAAGCAATTTTCCATCTCTCTTGTGATTTTCACAATGGTCTAAGGTAGGAATGTTATTTTTGTATATGCTTTATAAATGAGAAAACCAAGACACAGAAAAGATAAGAAAATTGCCCAAGGGCATAAGGTTGACATTTATTGAGTACTTTCCTGAGTCAGCTAGGATTCTCAGTATTTCATGTGTATTTACTCCTTTACCCCTCACAGTAACCCAGATGATTTGTTTTCTGGGGGAGGGATGGAGGGGGGGAGGGGGAGGAGGGAGGGGGGGAGGGAGGGAGGGGGGCAGGGAGAGGGAGGAGGGAGAGAGAGAGAGAGAGCGGGGGGGGGAGGAGGGAGGGAGGGAGGGAGGGAGGGAGGGGGGAGGAGGGAGGGGGGAGGGGAGAGGGAGGGAGGGAGGGAGAGGAGAGGAGGGAGGGAGGGGGGAGGGAGGGGGGGGCGTAGGGATGGATGGGGGCGTTCTTATTTCTATCTCTCTTCTCGTTTCCTTTCTCCTTCTCTTCTTTCTTTCTTTTCTTTCTTTCTTCTTTCTTCTCTTATCTTCTTTCTTTCTTTCTTTCTTTCTTCTTTCTTTCTCTTTTCTTCTTTCTTCTTTTTTTCTTTCTTCTTTTCTTTCTTTTCTTCTCTCTCATTCCCATCCTCATTTTACAGATCAGGAAATGAGGCATTGAGAAATGATCCAGGACATGCACAACTAGTTAGTGGCAGAGATGGTGTTGACCCTTGGTTCTAACCCAGAACACGGAAAACTATTAGGTATGGCTGCTCCACAGGGGTCATGGGACGCTGGGGCTATGATCATGAGTCCTGGAAAGTTTCTAAGTTCTGGAGTTGTTAATCTGGTGTGAGTACTGCCTTGGGATGCAGAAGGAAGCCAAATTAATTTTGGTATTTTTACAACTGTTACAGTAAACTCAGCACAAAATGTATTCCTAGTAATTCTATTATATTCTATTATTTATAAAGGATAATAAATTGGTAAAATACCTATAAATTTGCATTCATGGGAATAGTAGCTGTTTTTTTGGTAGCAGGATCTGTATTCTCAGGAAATGTTGAGGGTGCAGATTTCCTCAAAATTTCCTCCTTCCTGAGTAATTGCTTTATGACAGCCATGACAGATAACCTATTTCTGCTTGATCAGTCATGGCAAGTCATTTACTTTTTTGAGGCAGTTTGTTCTATTTAGGGACAACTAATTGTTAGGAATATCATATATCTCCCAACATATATATGGACATGTATATAAATGGATCAAAATTTATGTCCTGAATGTAGTAAAATGTTTTGCTTAAGGATTCCAAGATACAATATATAATCTCTGCAATTAAATAGAGCTCTAGTTGCTCCAGTTTTATTGAGAGGCTTTAGAAGATCTTTATAAACTGTTTGAGACAGAGTGGTAAAAAAAGAGACTAAATGATCAACAAATATATTAATAAGTATTAACAAAAGAGAAAAATCTGACCTGTAATAATACACTGTGTTAACTTTCATAGTTACTTCCATTTTATCTCTGAAACTTTCACTGGAAAGCTAGGTTATAGGAGTCAGACTAAAATAAGCAGTAATTTTGGCTTACAGGCTTGGAACAAAAAGAAATTTGCACTGTGTGTAAAAATGTGTGTGTGTGTGTGTGTGTGAAGGGGAATGGAAAAAGAAAGGTATAGGTACATTAATTGGGCAAATTAATTGAAAGGCTGTATTTTAACTAAGTCTTTCCTTTCAAATGTCAACATTTCAAGGATTAAAATTTAGTTTGATAAGTAATTATCAAGCACCTTCTGAATGTCAGACTTTGTGTTGGGTACTGGGAATACAGTGGTAAAAACATAAATATGTTCTCTGCCTTTAGGGCATTGTGTGCCTGCATGTGTTGCTGCCAAGGGCATTAGTGGGACTGAAGTGCAGGTGACATTCCACGTGATAAGCCTGTGCCTTAATGTGGGGCTGCATCTGCTTTGGGAAAAGGAGATCTTTATCTAACCAGCACAGATGTGCTGTATCAGCTCATGACCATCTGCCTGTCTTTATAGGGCTTATATTCTAAGAAGAAAGGCAGTCTTTAAACAACTGTGTGATTAGTTACAAAAGAGAAGCAGAAGACACAACTATTTAGCTTAGGTCTAAAGGCCAGGAAAAGCCTCCTTCAGGTGATCTTTAAGATAAGCACTAAAGAATATGACCAGGAATCGGTGCCATATTGATTTAGGTGAAAAGAACTAGGTCCCTTGTCCATACCTCATACAAGAAATTGTTGATGACATTGGCTCCTCAAGTAAATATCAAATATTTCCTTAAAGACAATTGTTGTGGGCACCTGGGTGGCTCAGTGGTTGAGCATCTGCCTTTGGCTCAGATCGTGATCCCAGAGTCCTGGGATCCAGTCCCATATTCCTGCAGGGAGTCTGCTTCTCCCTCTGCCTATATCTCTGCCACTCTCTCTGTGTCTCTCATGAATAACTAAATAAAATCTTAAAAAAAATAAAGACAATTGTAATTCACAGTGAGTTGGGGTAGGAACATGGAATCAAAGGGGGAGGACTGAGAGATAGAAGGACAAAAAAGAAGGGATACAGAGAAAGTTACATGGACGTTAACTTACTGACTTCTTTCACTGAAGTCAATTGGAGTTTATCTTTCATTTTTATTTTTTTAAAGATTTTATTTATTTATTCATAGAGACACACACATACACACATACACACACACACACAGAGAGAGAGAGAGAGAGAGAGAGGCAAAGACACAGGCAGAAGGAGAAGCAGGCTCCATACAGGGAGCCCAATGCGGGACTCGATCCCAGGTCTCCAGGATCACACCCCGGGCTGCAGGCAGTGCCAAACTTCTGCACCACTGGGGCTGCCCCAATTGGAGTTTAAAACTCTGTGGTTGAACCTGGCTGGTTTCAGCAACAACAACAAACAGGGAAAGTCCTACCAGTTCATAAAAATAATGATAATTATAATTTAGAAACTGATGTGTTGGTTGGGTATACTTTTTAAGGCAGGGAGGAAAGACAGAGAGAGAAATATGTTTACTACTTCAAAGATCTGAAGCACTGTATTCGGACACCTTTCCTAGGGGCTTAGCTTGCTTCCTCTGCTTCCTTTCTTCTATTCTTTTCAGCCAAAATTGCTGCTTCTACCTTTTTGGATAGAGTGAAAGGTTGTGCTTAGGCCTCAAATAAGGTCAGACTTTTAATTGAAACATTTCACTGGGGAATCTGGTATTTGCAGAGTTATTAATAAAATGTTAGTTGATTTATCTTTGTATATGAGGTTCCCTAGGAATTCCTTAGAGTTGAAATGACTGGAAAACTTAGGCATTTCTAGTTGTCTTGCTGTAATACTATTAAAATACTAACTCCTGTTAATGCCTCCCCTTTATTCTCAAAATTGAGACTAATATACAAAGAAGAAAAATACTTGAGTAAATAGGATATGGATTAAAATTTGAAGGCAATTATTAAAATTTTGGAATGTGATTGTCAAAGGGCAATCATAATCTGCAAATTTTATATTTTCTGTAAATGATAGAGATATGAAGGTGCAAAGTTATATAATTAGGGATACTTGGGTGGCTCAGCAATTGAACATCTGCCTTTAGCTCAGAGTGTAAACCTGGAATGCCAGGATCGAGTCCCATGTCGGGCTCCCTGCATGGAGCCTGCTTCTCCCTCTGCCTATGTCTCTGCCTCTCTCTCTGTGTCTCTCATGAATAAATAAATAAAATCTTAAAAAAAGTTATATAATTAGTGAGTAAATTACCCTGGATTCACCAGTGAATATAGTTTGCAATACCCTGCTGACCATAAATAACTATGGTCATATTTATTTTTAGTATTATTGGCATGTTTAAAGGCTAGCATTTATTTATAATGATTGGATATTCAGTTAATGGTTGTTTAGAGAGCGGTAACATGTGTCTAACTTTGTCATCTATTACTTTGCATTATGAATGGAGTGATCAGGGGATCCCTGGGTGGCGCAGCGGTTTAGCGCCTGCCTTTGACCCAGGGCGCGATACTGGAGACCCGGGATCGAATCCCACGTCGGGCTCCCGGTGCATGGAGCCTGCTTCTCCCTCTGCCTGTGTCTCTGCCTCTCTCTCTCTCTCTCTCTCTCTGTGACTATCATAAATAAATAAAAACTAATCTTTAAAAAAAAAAAATGAATGGAGTGATCATTCCATTAAACTGGGCAAATTTAGTTTCTTTTCTCCAATATGTGTTTCCTTGTTTAGTTCTCAAAATATTTGGAAACAATAAAAAGTGAGATCTATTTCATTTGTAATGGTATGCATTGATTTCCCTAAAAGTTCTGTTGAAAAAGTAGACTTCTATTGAAAGGTTTCTCAGATAGTGTTTTTAATGTTCTTTTCTGAAAATTTTAAATTCACTTTATAAATGTAGGGAATTAGAGTAGTGGAAAAATTTAAATGACATATTAAATTACTATGTGTCTGGAGAAATGTATAGTTTCAAGTATTCTCCCAGAAATTCCTAGATACCTCCAGAAACCCTGAAAGCTATAGTTATCTACTTCACTTTTTAAAGATGGCAATATTATATCTTAAGTATATGGCTTTATTACCAAAATTATAAAGTGTTTCATGCTTAACTGACATTTTCCTCAGTCACTGTTATTTTAGCAACTCTATCTTCTTAACAAGTTCAACTGAGATATATGAAGTCTTGGAGAGAATCTATTTACCTAATTGTAATTTGACCTTTCACTGTTAAAACCAATATTCATAAATGACTACAAAGGGCCAGGTCAGAGAAAACAGGAAGCAAATCTCAGCTGAATGAGAATGTTCATTGGCTACATATTAGTGATTATGTGTGGAGGTCAAAGTTATCAAATGTCACTCCCACTTTGAATTCTGACCTGAGTCCTATTACCTCATTTATTCTGCCTCTAGCCATTAGCTAATACATATTTTAATACCATGTAGATGTCTTTAGATGAAAATGAAATCTATGGGATATAGGTGGGATCCATTTTTACTATCAAGGGCAATATATTAATCAAGGGCTGTATGAGTAACAATTGTTTCAATTTTTTATTTTTGGAATTAGGTAGCTGCCAAAGAGAATAAAGAACAGCAGTTATTTAGCAAGGGCAATAAAGTAGCCAGAACGGAGTTAGAAAAGAGGAGAAGAAGAAAAAAAAATGAAAAGAGGAGAAGAAAAAAAAAAAGTAAGGATAAAAGGAGAGGAAAAAAGTACAAGGATAGAAAACAGATACATAGAGAAAAAAAATACATGTGTTTAATGGAGAAAGAAGACACAGCTAATGCATATTTGACAATGATGCTCTGAGAAGGAAAGCAGATGGGTAAACAGGAGAGAGACCTTGGGATGTTCACTAGGGACATGGACTGAGGTTTAAACTTTTATCAATTCTTTGAGTAAAAAATTTTAAGTCTGTGTTGTGTTTCACAATTGTAGCTGCAGTGGACAATGGTGACAGTGGTGGAAAGTTTATAAAGGAATTGAGCAAAATTGAAATCTCTGGGAGAAGCATCTGGGCCACAAGAAGCAAACAATTTCACTTTGTTAATTTCACTCATCTAAGCAGTTTTCCCAACCTGGCTTTGTTTTGCAAATATCTTACCATATTAGTAGAAAAATGGCTGACTGAGGAAGAAGATGGAGGCGAGAACATGGAAATGGCTTCAGTTAACTGGATGACCTGTCTTAAGAACAAGGACCAGATAAGCAGTGGACAAAACTGTATCAGGAGGGCTGAGTTCTAGACTGTACCTGCCATCTATGTAGTTCTGAGTTGATCACTTAAAAGATGAGTTTATTTCCTTATCCATAATTGGGAGTAAAACTTTGCGGCATTGCCTTGAAAATCAAATGTAGCAGTATATTTTTTTCCTAATAGTAAGGTGGACAACTTAAGAAAGTAACCACTGACACTATTATTCCATGGGGCCTAGGATTTTATGCCAGGCACCAGATTCCAACTCTTGAAAAATATATGTAATTCCAGAGACAAAACCTACAAATTGAATTTAAATGGCATTGAATAAGTGAGACCTTCATGTATTAAACATTGTGCTTGTATCAGGACACAGAAATAAGTAAGACATAATCCCTGTGTTCAGGGAGTTTACATTGGGGAAATTGTGTAAAAAATAAATCCAAGTCCTATTATAATGATATTAATGTGGATGTGAAAGACGAAAGAGAAGTGATCAGAATGTTATGGGGTTAAGAAGGAAAATCTTAGAAGAGAGGTGGAAGATCAAGCAAAAGTCAGTTTAGAAGCCCTAGTTAGGTTATAGCACAAGGATTGCCTAGGGATTTGTGACAATTCTATTACTTTATCAACTTGGTTCTATTTTTTAAACCACTGCCTTTTAAAAATCTTTCCTTTGAAACGTCCTTATTTTTGCTCTACAACATTTTAAACATTTCATTTTAAAAGATTTCTGAAATTTTTTCCAGCTGACCTAATTTTACATTAGACACCTTTGTGATCAAAACAGTAATAGCATACAGAGACATAAATTCCAATCCTTCCCTATCTGAGTAACCGGGGCAAATGAACCAAAGCAGAGAACAAATTGCTTTTAATATTAGAACCATGTGGACTTTTTGTAATGTTCCTTACTTCCAACCCAAATGCTATCCTAATGTATTAATTCTCTCCAACAGGCTGTTTCTTCTGATTCTCTTTTTCTATTAATGATACTCTTATTATTCCAATCACAATTTTCACTTACTTTTTTCCAACTCTTACTCCCTTCTGTTGTCAAGTTCTGACAAAGCTTTGTTTAAAATGTTTTTTGAATTCAAT
This sequence comes from Canis lupus familiaris, assembly GCF_011100685.1. Lineage (NCBI taxonomy): Eukaryota > Metazoa > Chordata > Mammalia > Carnivora > Canidae > Canis > Canis lupus. The sequence continues at coordinate 21,801,524 of NC_049233.1, forward strand.
CCACCTATTCTTAATAGCTCCTATTTGGGGGATATTTTAAGGAACTTTTGAAAAATCTCTCCATTCCATCCTGTCTACCACAGCCAGGTCAATAAATCAGATGATTTCTTTATTTAAAAACTTTATAGTTCTCCTCCATGTTTAAGTCAAAACAACTCTAGACTTTAAGATGATCTATGGTAGGGTAGTCACCAGCTGCTCACCTTTCTGAAGCCTCTCATATAATCTGATTTAGAAATTTTCCCTGAAAGGCAGACAGATACCTTTTCTTGTTCTGGGCCCTGGAGTGTCATCAGATGAGACTTGAGAGGTGAGGAAGAAGAACTGAGGTGCTACTTACCATCCCTCAACAGAATTCTGCTCCAAGCCACTGTTATTCCTGCCTTAACTTTAATATCTATTTCTCAGTTTTTTTACAGCAGAAAAAAACAATTAAGGAAATTATCCATGGTTATTAAAAAATAAATGAAAGTAGAGAAAAAGTCATGTTTAAAGTAGCATTTTCATATATTTATCAGATCTTGTACCTGCTGCCTAGTGGGTGTTCAATAAATATTTGTGGAATAAATAAATGAATGTTCAGAACCATAATTAAAATGAGTGAAATTGTGAGGCTTTTCTGATCACTCAGTTCCTCTACCTTTTTCCCATCACCTTGTTTCTCTTTTAACTGAAGAACTCCTAATGCTTTCTGCATCAGTATATATGTACTTGTGTATGGGTATGTGTACTTTAAAAAATCACAGAAGAAAATTACATTTGAAGCATACATATTTGGTAATATTTATGGGAAATATTTTGCATAAGATAAAGATATGACTTGGCATATTTAACAATGGTGTGTTGACTTTGTACATATGGTTAATTTTCTTGCTTATCATTTCAGTGTAAATGTACTGTAAATAGGTGTTAAGCAAGTTAAGTCACTTGGATTCATGTAAGCAGATATCATTATAGTAAAAAAAATTCTCAATATATATTTACCCTAAAAGTCAAAACTTTTTAAAAATAGACATGATCAGATGAGCGGGGGAGGCAGAGCTAGAACAGGGATGTGTGACTGTGTGTGTGTGTGTGTGTGTATGTGTGTGTGTGTGTGTGTGAGCTTTCTCAGTACAGAGAATAAAAATCTTAGTCCAGATTTTATTGTCCAAGGCAGATACTTGCACTTAGAGAGTCCACTTTTAGAATTCCACACTGAACTTAATTAGCACAAAGAATTAGAAAAGACATTCATGGGTTTAAATTAAATAATTTGTTTTATCAGAACTTTTAATTAGAGTTTTACTGGAAACAGATTAAGCCTACTTTAGAAATTTTCCTTGTTTGGATGTTGCTTGCTGGAAGTTACAGTATTAATAACTTTTGCTTTCCAATAACTAAAACCTTTTGGTCTTAGATTGGAAATAACTCAGATGTGTGGGGGTAATTTTTTTTTAAAATTTTATTTATTTATTCATGAGAGACACAGAGAGAGAGAGAGAAAGAGAGAGAGAGAGGCAGAGACACAGACAGAGGGAGAAACAGGCTCCATGCAGGGAGCCTGACGTGGGACTGGATCCCGTGTCTCCAGGATCAGGCCCTGGGCTGAAGGTGGTGCTAACTGCTGAGCCACCTGGGCTGCCCTATAATTTTGACTTAAGAGACTAGCTCCACTGAATTCCCAGGGTCAAAGTTGACAAGGTACACATTTATATGGAGCCCAGAGCATGTGATTATATTTATTCAATTCTGGAGAAAGGAGCATTAGAAGTTTGAAGATTTTCATAGTGTCAGGTAACTGACTGCTGATGACTATATTATAACAGCCTGCAGTTTTGTCCTTCCACTTGTTTGCCTATCATCCATGCCTGATAGGATTAGGGTATTTAATTTATCTGGATGATAAGGAAGGGTGTGTGCTACAAGAATGTTGGGACTCCAAGTTTCTTTAAAAGTCTCTCAAACTTTGGTAACTGCAAGATGTACATTTATCTCTTGTGTTGACTCAATGTCAGCTTGTAGCCAGTACTCATCGCGTGTGTGCTGTTGTTATTAGGATTAAATTATTAAAAAAGCATCTTTTTTTACATTAAAGTTGCCTCTAGTTAAAAAGAATCAAGGATAGAGTTCTCCTATCCTTTTAAAGAAGATACAGATGCATATTCAAAGATAACTACTGAATATATAAAAGGAATTGCACCAATGGTGGATGCTAAGTCATTATTTCTTCCCAGAGAAAAGTAATCACAAAAATCCTAAACTATAGCATGAAGGCATCAGAGAAACTATAAGGAAGAATGTACTAGTGAGATTTATATTAATTTTGCATGAGGTTATAAATGGGGGATGCTCCAGGCAGGTCAGTCTTAGATAGCATTTGAAATAGCTGGGTTGTACTTGGGTGCCCTCCATTCTCCTGAGTTTCTAGCTGTTCTTCAGACGGGTCGCCCAAATCTCTTCTAGAACATCCAGTCCAGGCAACCTGTGATTTACCTAGTCAATATAATTTTTTCACCCCTCCCTTTCCTCATGTCACACTTTTGGTGGATTTAATGTTTTTACCTATTCAAACAATTTTTTCAATAGCAAAATTGATTTCTGACTCTGATAACTTTATATGTGATTATTTTTGATGATCTCTTTCAGTTTCCATATATACTATGTCATATATAGTTATAATCAAAAGATATGTATAATTTTGTATTTTATTTTGTCCATTCAATACCATTTTTTATGTCCTTTCTACATTTAACTGTAGAATCACTCATCAAATTTCCATATGTATCTTAAACAATTTTTTATTATTGATTATTTGGGTTATCTTTATATTTTTCTCTTAAAATGCTCTTACAAATGTCTTTGCTCATTTTTTTTTCATTTTCCATTTATTTTCTTAGAACGGATTCCAAAAGTTGGATTATTAGGTTAAAGATATAAACATTTTTATGTATCAGGTCAAAGGGATAAACACTTATATTACCATGCACAGACACACTCATAGCCAGGTATCCCTCTAGAAGTAATAAGTACATTTCTATTTATTAGCATTAAGCATATGTAATATATTTGTCTCATAAACCCCCATTATCCTAATACCTGGGGTTTTAAAAAACAATTTGACTAACTCAAGTTAATATACGAATGACTAATGGCCTTTCCTTCCCTCATTTTAGAAAAAAATTCCAAGCAGTAGGTGTGTGCACATATGTACAACCCTCTGAATATTTGGAAGTAAGAAAACTTTCCTTGGTACTTAGATCACACTGCATAACAGAGTGCCAAATTTGCTTACTTAGGGAATCCTGTTTAAGCAGAATTTAGGTAGATGCTTACAAAGGGAAGGCAACAGATATTTCTTCCAGGATTATATTATAATTTAATGAGAAATACACTGATTTTGCAGGTGATTTGTTACTTGCCAATACTTGTGGAGATTATTCTATGTCCATAGCACTGAGTCAGGTATTGCGATAGCTACAAAGATATAAAAACCATACTGGCAGCCCTTGATGACTTTCTAGTAAAAAAAAAAAAAAAAATAGGATCTAACACATGACCACAAATCAATGTAGTACTTATAAAATGACATCTCATCCAAAAAATAATGTAAGAGTTAAGTGGAGATTACTTTGATGAAATGATAATTCATCTTAAACCTAACTATTTTATGTGGGTAATAGCCAGAGAAACAAATTTCCGTTTTCATTTCCACTTTAAGGCCAATGAGATTTATTTTCAAAACTAATTATGTAAGTTTTTCTGCCCTTGTCAGTGGCATTGGCACATGAAAATATTTGGGAGACTTTATGAAATTCCAACATTCTTGTGGAAAGCTAACACATTATAATTTACCAAAGACACTTATTTATCAAGGCATAATCTCTTCTGGGGGAAGAGGAAAGCTGAGATTAATGGGAGAACCACTCATGAATTTTAAAATACATTTGATCTTTAGCATGACACTAAGATTAATTCAGTATATAGTATGTATTTGTAGATGAGTTAATCAAATATGCTGAAATTGGTAATAAGGAGAAGGAAATTAACTTTGACATCCCGTTTGATAGTTGTCATTACATTAAGTGTGGAGCAAATCCAGTTTGTTTCAGGAATAAAGCAAAGGGGAAAATGTGAAATTGACACTCTTAGAATTGTACTGAACGTACTGAATTAACCTTTTAGCTACTGCAGAATCCTTATGGTAGCAGATTGGTTAGAAATAGACATAAACATTTTCCAGTGATTTTCTTTAAAATCACTGGCTCATTCCAATTCATTTCCTAGAATTTGATCACTTTCTCTAAGTTCCAGGCTTTTAGGTTCTTTTTTTTTTTTTTTTTAAGATTTTATTTATTTATTCGAGAGAGAGAGAGAGGCAGAGACACAGGCAGAGGGAGAAGCAGGCTCCACGCAGAAACCCTGACATGGGACTCCGTCCTGGGTCTCCAGGATCAGGCCCTGGGCTGGAGGTGGCGCTAAACCGCTGAGCCACCAGGCCTGCCCTAACTTTTAGGTTCTAAATGGGTAATCAGCATTTTGGTATTCTCTCGGTTGAAGGGCAATTCTCTTAAGTGAATTCTGTATTTTCATAGTCAAGTCACAGAGCTAGAAGCCATCCTGCACATAGCATATACCTTAACGTTGTAGGCAGAGACTAAGGGATTCTAGGATGCCACCAGACCTCTTATTTTCATTGTAGTAAGCAGGACTGGTGTGGGTGCTGGGAAAAAACAAAACAAACAAACAAACAAACAAACAAAAACTTCATACAGTTTGGATCAAAACAGTATGTGTTGACTCATGCATTCAAGCCAACGTTGAAAACTTAGATCTCCCCTGAGATTGGGATGTACAGCCATCCCCCATGGCCACTTGAAGCTGGGCTTAAGGGCAGCCAGGTTATTCCCTGGGCACTCATCTCTGGTTCTTTCTACCTGTCAGCTTCTTTCTTTCCCACCACAGACTGGGGTTGCCTTGTGGATAAAAACAGGTCACCAGTGGCTCCTGAATTTTATCTGAAAGCTCTGCCTTCCAAGGTGGGGATGGGTTTCAACAATCCATCCCCCAGTTAAAAAAATCTAGAAGAGGGGTACCTGGGTATCTCACTATCTCTGTCACTATCGGTATCTCTTACTCTAAAATAAAGAATTAAAATCTTAAAAAAAATTAAAAATCCATAAAGAAGTTCTTGTTATGATTAGCTTAGGTCATATGGCAATACTGAACATGGTCCCATGAAATAATTCATGGAACACTATCTGTCAGAAGCAATCTCAAACACTTTAAATGAATTTTTAACTTTGTTTCTCACAACAAATCTATGTGTCAGGAATTATTATAATTTTTATTTGATACATGATATAATTGAGGTTAAAAGGGTTAAGTGACTTGCCTAAATTTCACAGCCAGGATTTAGTTTCAGGATTTGCTTCTGGGTCTTTATCCAAAGCCCAAACTGTCCTCCGTTTTCTGTCTCTGTGATTAACCTCCTCTAGACAAGGTATGCTACTCCTAGTCCATTTCCTGGTGGAGAAATAATGAAAGAACATGTCAACTCTCAGAGTAGACAGGGTGGAAGGGGGCTAGAGGTGGAGAAACAATGTAGAGAAGAGACAATATTATAGATGTCCTCTGCATTCCTACCATTACCTATAAAGATTTAGGTGGTGTTTGTCATCTGGCTAGTGTTGATTGTTATGATTAATACAGGAACATACTTGATGAGACACTTTATATTTAACAGTGTTCCAAGTAACCTAAGAATCTTCACTGTGTCTCCAGGTCTGCAGCCCAGAGATCACAATTTCAGCAAAGGCTAATTTTTTCTACCATTTTATTTATTTTCTTATTAGAACTAGGAGATATATTTATTTGTTTCTTCTTGAGATAATCTCAAGATTGCTGAGTGAATGTTACCCTTTCCTTCCCAATTAAGTGAATTAATCTTTCTCTTTGGGATGACTACAGATAAATAACCCAAATATATTTACATATATATGTCCAGGCAGAGGCCTATATAATTGCTTGGTGATAAGTATAATGCTTTTTATTTCAAAATTAATTAAAATACTAAAAAATTTTCAGAAAATATGTCTTTTTAAAAAAGACTCAAATCATTTGTATGTATGTATGTATTTTAGACAGAGAGAGTGCATGCATGCAAGCCAGAGGGGAAGGACAGAGGGAGAAGGGAGAAGGAGAGAGAACCTTAAGCATGCCCTATGCCCAGCACAGTGCCCAAGGAAGGGCTAGATCCCATGACCCTGAGATTATGACCAGAGCTGAAATCAAAAGTGGGTTGCTAACAGACTGAGCCACCCGGACACCCCTCAAAACAGCTGTATTTATGTTTCAGGTATAGTAGAACTGAAGTACAAAGGGAGCTTAAACTACATCTTATTTCTCTTTGATACCATGTCTCATCAATATTATTCTTTGGAAAACTATCATGAAAAAAACACTGGCAAAATGTGGAGTGGTTGAGTTCAAGTTTTGGTTTACTCAGCACTCTGCTTTCCTATTTTTTAAATCTTTGAGGCAATGTAATATGTCCACCACTAATACAGTCCCTCATTTTGTTCCATTTTTTACCCTCTCTGTACATTTTGGAGGTAAACCACACCAAGTGATTATTTTCACTCTTTAATGTTAAGCATTTAGAGATGGACTATTCCTGACACTTTTGTACAACTGCTTTACTATATTGCGGAGAGACAGCTACCCAACTCATCCCAAGTCAATTGTCCTGCCTCATTCATTATTTCTGTTGGTTCTTCTTATTTATTTATTGACTGGTTGATTTTTAATCCCAGTGTAGTTAACATACAGTGTTATATTAGTTTCATATGTACAATATAGTGATTCAATAATTCTATACACTATTCATTTCTCATCATGATGAAGTGTACACTTAATACCCTTCACCTATTTCACCCATTTCCCCACTGACCTGCCCTCTGGTAACTACCAGTTTGTTCTCTGTATTTAAGCATCTGTTTTTCTGTTTGTCTCTTCTTTTTCCTGTTCATGTGTCTTTTGTTTCTTAAATTCCACGTGTTAGTGAAATCATATGGTATTTGTCCTTCTCTGACATATTTTACTTAGCGTTATACCCTCTAGATCCATCCATGTTGTTGCAAATGGCAAGATTTCATTCTTTTCTATGGCTGAGTAATGTTCTATTGTATATGTTTACCACATTTTTATCCACTCATCTATCAAAGGACACTTGGGTACTTCCATAATTTGGCTGTTGTAAATAAGGCTGCAATAAACAGAGGGGTGCATATATCTTTTTAAATTAGTGTTTTCATATTCTTTGGGTAAATACCCAGTAGTGTGATTACTGGATCATATGGTAATTCTATTTTTAATATTTTGAGAACCTCCAAGCAGTTTTCCATAGTGGCTGTACCAGTTTGAATTTCTACCAACAGTGCATGAGAATGCCTTTTTCTCCATATCCTCACCAACGCTTGTTGTTTCTTGTGTTTTTTATTTAAGCCATTCTGACACATGTGAGGTGATATCTCATGTAGTTTTGATTTACATTTCCCTGATGATGAGAGATGTTGAGCATCTTTTTGTGTGTCTGTTGGCCATCTGCATGTCTTCTTCGGAGAAATGTCTATTTTTGATTGGATTATTTATTTTTGATGTTAAGTTGTGTAAGTTCTTTGTATAGTTTGGATCCTAACCCCTTATTAGATATATCGTTTGCAAATATCTTCTCCCCTTCAGTAGGTTGTCTGTTGTTTCTTTTTCAGTTTTCTCATTTACTTAGTATCATGTTGAGACTCAGTTTGGTATAATGTCAGATTTCCATTTCATTCTTTTCCCACTATGGGAAAAGAATATCAACCATGGTTGATATCCTAAATAATGCTAATTATATTACTTTAAGCAGAGATGCTCTGCTAACATTTTGGTCACAGAGACATAGTATGTATAGCCAGCTAATGATTTCCAAGCTGACAGGTTATGTAATGTGCTTCTAGGACCATGGTGCTTCTTTTGTTTCTGGAAAAGGCAGGGTGGTTTAAGTTTATTACATGTAAAACCTGCCTTCTAACTTTGAGGATCCTTTTCAATAGTTACTATAGTATCTTGTAACCTTTTGCTGCCCTGGTCTAAGGGAAAATAAATACAATAAATGAACTCAATGTATAGGATAGGGATTCCTAATCTTTTTGGAGCCCTGTACCTGTTTGTCAGTTTGGGGAAGCTGAGTCCCCTTCTTAGCATATTGTTTTTACATGCATATTATAAAATACATACAATAAAGGACACCATTTGTATTGAAATACAGACATCAAAAATTTTTAAAGACTGAGACACAGTAATACGTGCTTCTTCATTCATTAAATAACAAGATTTGGAGATAGATCTAATAACCATTGTAATTTAAAAGTAGTGATCAGTGATATTTTGCTATATCTGTAATACTTGTGATATAAAAATACCTACAATTTTTATAGGTATTCAAATCACAGGTAGTGCTAATTCTACAGTGATTGATCAATTGCATTTATAAAAGAAGGAATTGCATTTAGAGATTAATGAAAATACAATGTAATATTTTTTTCCCATAATGGATACCTTGAATTCTATTAGTGGATCTCGTGAATGGAATTAAGATGAACATTTTGGATAGAATTAAGAACCACTGCTACAAATTGTAGGTGGCTTAGTATATTACTTATCTCTTAGGCATTTGCGTCTCAAAATAAGACCAGGAAGAAGAAATTATTTACAAAAAATAATTTATAATAATAGACTTTCAAGCACTTTTATGGGCAGGACTTTTTTATTGTTGCTGTAATAGTAGTATATGTTTTAATAAATATGACAAATTTAAACATGCATGAATGCTGTTTCTATCAAAGTTATCATCTCCATGGGTATAATAACATTTGCATAATATTTCTAATTCCAGAAACTTCCTTGGGAAAAATTCTTCCTCCATTTTCTTTGTAGACAGATTCTTAATCTTTTGAGTCCATGATAAATTATTCTTTCAATAGCAGATTTTATTTTTAGAAGAGTCAAAGTCATGATGAAGCAACCTGTTTAGAATTAAAAAAAAAAAAAGAGGGTGCAACTTTAAGGCTGTAAAACCAGTTTTCGATGTTTTATAAATTAATTTTTAAGTTAATTCTAAAAGAGATTTCATTTTTTAAAAAATTTTATTTGTTCATGAGAGACACACAGAAAGAGAGGCTCCATGCAGGGAGCCTGATGTGGGACTTGATCCCGGGTCTCCAGGATCAGGCCCTGGACTGAAGGTGGCGCTAAACCGTTGAGCCACCCAGGTTGCCCTAAAAGAGATTTCAAAAATAGTTTGAAGACTGGCAGAAACATTAAATAAACATATAGACTCCCCAAGTTACCTTCTTTGTAGATAACATTCATCTGACCTCATGAGCCATATGTTATAATTTGGGGGCACAGAGACCCTTCCATTGAAGTTAAACCCCATGATTTAGGCATCTGTCTTTTCTGCTTAAGCATTAAACTAGTCCTGGTTACCTAAATTCTGCCAAATCTCAAATGAAATGAGTCACTGTTTATGGTCATGTCCATTTGTTAATAACTGTGTTTCAGAGTTTTCTAGGATTCTGCCGCTTGAAGTGTACGGGTGGATTACATTGGGATGCCACTATGATATTGTTTGAGAAGCCTTAAGCAGAGCAGAAACAAAGTCTTGTCTAAATTGTTCATCAGAATTAATCATGCTCTCCATCCCTCTGTGAATATTTTGTGTAAGTGTACTGAGTGATGGATTTTATTCCTCTCTGCTTACAAATGCCTGAGTAACAAACAGCCCATAGATGCAAACAGATGCTTTCCGAACATTCTGTTTTCTTCTGCCTCTGGGGCTGCTGTTGATTTGTCAGCTTCTAGCCTTGAAATCCCTGGAGACTTTTGGCCTCCCTCCTTCCCTTCCTCCCTCCCTCAAGGGTGCCACACATTATCAGAGCTCCAATGGCAATGGTCATCACCCACCCCCTCCTTCTGCCAGAGGGAACTCAGTCTCTGTAACTTCTGCTCTGCAACCTTGCCTAATTTCTGATCTGTCTTCTTCTTCCAGGGTAGTTAGCTGAGAAGGAGGGGTAGGAGGGCTGTGGGAGTGGATTTAGAATGCCTTTTTTGAGTAGTAAATTGACCCTCATGTGTCAGCTTTCTGCTTTGCCTTATTACTTCTAGAAGGATGTTCTATTGCAAGTACTTATTAAATTGAATTTTCAATCTGATAGCTCTAATTTTAGAAGCTAAATTGGCTTTGTGGATTTGACTGAGAATTTTAGTACATTGTTATGGAGAAACAACAGCAAAGTAGCTTGCAAGTAATTTTTTAAAAATGTTTTAGAGATTGTATTTATTTGAGAGAAAGAGAGAGAGTGAGAAACCATAAGCAGGGAGAGCAGCAGAGGAAGAGGGAGGAGCAGACTCCCTTCTTAGCAGGGAGCCCCAAAGTGGGACTTTATCCTGGGACCCCTAGATCATGACCAGACCTGAAAGCAAACATTTAACCGACTGAGCCACCCAGGTGCCCCACATGTAAACTTTTAGTTTCTGTAAATTGAGAATTGCTGTAGTTTACTTTTTCTTTGGTTAGCCCTAAAAGCACATATTCTAACCAATTCTTGTAAACCATATGGGCCCTAGAAGAGTGATTCTCTAATTTTAGAATTTCCTAAAAATTTATTAAAACGTAGATTGCTGGGCCGCACTCCTAAGAGTTTTTGGTTTAGCAAGTCTGTGGTGGTGCCTGAGAATTTGCATGATGCCATGCTGCTGGTCCAGAGCAGACTTTGAGAACCACTGGCTTAGAGGCTAGGCCACAGATCTGAAATTAATGTTAATCTTTGTTATTCATAATATAATTTGAATCTGAGATTTTCATGAGAGTGTGAATTTTAAATTCTTCCAGCAGAGACGCAAATAAATGTAGATGCATCTGGTTCACGTACAACTTATATTTAATTACTTATTTTCAGGCTTGCTATCAGATATTCATTCCACAACTTATAATGAAATATTTTTACAAGCTGGCAATAAATGGGCTAGTATTCATGAATTCACATTTTTAATCTGTGCTAAACCAACAGCAGTTTACCTCCTCACAGACATTCTTTTGGTTTTTGAGGCAACAAACTTTCTTAGGTAATGTTTTCAGCAGTTTTAAAATCTAAATTTCCACGAACTTTGCAATCTTGTTAGTTTGAAGTTGATCAGTTTTTTTTTTTTTTTGAAGCGCTATTGATAAATGGCTCCCACGATGTGCCTGCTGTGATGGGTGGAAAACCTAATTGATTTTATAGTAGTGTAGTAGTGCTGAGTGCTCAGCTCTGGGACCTGCTTACACTTTGCAGATGTGTGAATTGAATCAGAATGGGAGAATTCTGTTGCTAATCACCGCAAGCCTCCGGACTTGGTTTGGGAGGTGAATGGGCATGGGATTGCTTTCCTTTCTTGAGCAAAAATGAAATCAAAGCCATAACATGTTTTTTTTTTTTTTTTTTTTTTTTTTTTTCCTGTTGGCTCTCATGTTCTCACTTTAAAAGACATATCCCTTTTGATCAATGTGCAGTTATCTTAGTCTTGAAAGATGAATACTTTGATATTTTGGGTGGACGTTTGCACATAAGTGAAAGTAGACTGCGTTAGGCTTAATTCAAGAAAATTAATCAGTGTGTCTTTTTTTCCAGTGTTCATACTGGAAACTTTTACATAGTGTAAAGCATTCACAGGGCTGATGAAGCAGAGTAGCATCAATGCATGAGCCCCGAGGCTGAGGACATTAATCTCAAGTTCAAAGGCCAACACTGTCATTTGTTAGTAATGCTACCTTGGGCTAGTAGTCAGTTTCCTTGTCTGTCAAATAAAATAAAGCCTGCAGGGCTGTGAGGGATTAGACACTCATGATGTAAAACACCCGGTGCACAGTAAAACAGCCAATAAATGGAACTTATTATTATAGACAGAAATTCTTAAATTTGCTCATAAATTTAAATTTTTCTGACTTCTTCATTGGCAAAAGCACAGCTGCTATATTAACTTGAGAAAAAAAATTCCTAAGCCCCTGAATAATAATCAGAGAAATGCCTATGTGCCTCTTACTGAATTTTTTCAAGGTGATTTATGCTTATTTGTCCTTACTTTTTTGTCTACTATGTGCAGATGGATTTGTGATTGGCTTGTGGAATTTTATTAAGCACATCAGAACTTTTACCAATTTGAATTCTTTAAAGCAACTTTTAATTACGAGACAGTTAGAAATAGAATTGCTGTTAGGAATCTGGTAAATGTTGAAAATCCCTACCATGTTGCTTAGCACATACCAATTACTCAATAAATATTAGTGATCATTATTAATAGCTGTAATATTTAGAGATTTCATTATAAGTGCTTCTAGACTGTAATTTTTTAAAAAAGTTAGAGCACTATTTTCCCTCACCACTTCTTAGATGGGTCCATAGTCAGGATGCAAGGTAAGATATCACTGCAGAGAGATCTCATAAAGAGCAGTTTCCTCTTTTATTACTTATGGCTTCCTGGTCTCCTCTGCTATTAAGGCAGTTTTCCAGTGACCCTGAGAGCCCAGCACCAAAAACTGCTGCCTCACAGGTAGGTACTTCTCTGGAGTCTGCAAGGTAATAACCCCAGAGGTCCATCCACAAAGCCCAACCAAGACTTGCATTGGCCCCTCAAATTTCACTACACTTAAAAGAGGAAGTTTGAATATATATATTTCATCATACAGAACCATTTTATTATTATTTTTTATGGCTGGCCAAGGGTGCAAAGGGAAGGAAGAAATTAATTTGGATCCCAGTTAAGAACGTTGTTTATGGGGTGTCTGGGTGACTCAGTCAGTTGAGCTTCCTCCGACTCTTAATCTCAGCTCAGATCTAGATCTCAGGGTTGTGAGTTCAAGCTCCACACTGGACTCCATGCTGGGTATGGAGCTTACTTTAACTAACTAACTAACTAACTAACTAACTAAATAAATAAATAAATAAAGAACGTTGTGCAACAATGAGGTAAATTATTTCACTGATTTTTAGCCTACTAAAGACTCTTGCTCTGGGGAGCATCAGAATGATATATTTCTGACCTCTCAAAAGAAGCACTTACCTCCAGCAACCACCCAGTTCCTCCTTCCTCCACAAGCTTACAATGAGTAGAGGTACCAAGGGCTGATTTGGGTGGAGAAACCCAAGACCCATCCCTATAATCTCCATTCACCTGCTCAAAGACACCCCCCAAATAATCAGAAATTTCATTGAAAATCATGTGCTGAATGTGCAGCTATCTGCAATGTGTGGACAATGTGTTTTTCTACTCGGTTTAAGTCAGGTTGATGTCTCTGGGCTTTGTCGAAACAGAACAGCATTTGGTACCTTCACTGCTCCTCCCTCTGCAAATGCAATGGAGAGATTTTTGGATCTATAATTTTTGGAAAGGCCAGGTTTTTGGAGGAAAGCATTTCTAGGGCACTGCAAGTGGTATTTAATTAATAGAAATGCAATGCAACACATACATTTTCTGAAATAAGGCATGTCTGTAGCTGATGTTTGTAAGATTTCCTGCTGGAAATGAAGAACAGCCCAATAGATTGTCTCTAGGTGGTCTTTTCCAAGCTTCAAAGAATACATTTTGCATAGCGTCCTGGAGGTATTGCCAAGATCGAAGCCTGAATACAATTTCATCTAATATAGCCCTGCATGAAAAATGTGCATCTTCTATATTCCCCAAATGGGGTAAAACTACTGATCATTGAGACTAGTTGGTATTATTTCTAGGCTTGATTTAGCCTGCTGTTTTCTGGGGGTAAGGGTAGGATTTGTCAGAGGCTGGAACTTTAACGGATTTTTATTTTTACAAAGATAAAAGGAGAAAGAAAATCAAACTGAATCATTAATCTGATTCTTGTAGCAACTGGATTACTGTTTCCTAGCTCTTATATCTACCAACAGCAAAGGACAGAAGTTTATGATCTATTGAGAATGCCTTTTGCATTACCTTTTGCATTACCCTGAGCGGGGTGAGGGCCCTTTTCATTGGACTTATTCTTCATGTTGCTTTGCCAGGCTCTTTTACACTGTCCATTTTTCAGACTTCGTCTCTTCGTTATATAAAGCCTGAATTATTAAGGCTGTGATACTATCCTGAACATATCTGAATCAGCCCCAGGAGAATGATCAGTCCTCTTGGAGGCTAGAAAGCGCTCAACCCTGTTGGTTACAGTCAAAGACAATATGTAAATGAATAAGTGTGACTGCATTTCAATAAAATCTCATTTTCCAAAATAGATGGCAGGCCAGAATTGGTCTGTGGTTCTTAGTCATCGATCCCTGATTTATACCATTGCTGGTGAATTTATAAAAAATGGACTGTGTTAAAAGTTTCAATCTTCAAAATAATTATTAGGGGTAATCGTGCTTGAAAAACATCGCAAGCTCAACTTTTCCTTAAAAACATTAAAAAGTGCAAGAAGCTTTTAAAACCACACCGTATACAGCAGCCAGAGTCTTATTAATGTTAGGGAAAGGCAAATGCCATACATCAACGCACACTGATGAAAAAGTGAGGCGGGTCTGCCGCCTTGACTTCGACACCAGCAGATCTTGGCACAGTATTTATAAAGTTTGCAAGCAAGCAAATGCTTTAAGGAGCAGATGGATAAAGCTCAATCAAGAGAATTTGTCTTCAAAATACACGGCTTGGGACATATGTTTTCCTGCCAGACAGATAGTTGGATTATTTAAACTATTATTGAAGGTTACGGAGCATTTTTCATTAATGAGAAAATAGCTTTTCATGTGGGTCAAAAGGAACAGTTTTCTCTATTCGGAATCCAATGGCTCTGGTCTTAGGTCCTTCTCATTTTCACTCAACAGTTTAACAGAAAAATGCAATCATGACCTGAATAGGTTGTATGCCCACATGACCTACTGTCATTTTGGCAGAAATGTTTCAACTGGTTCCATTTATGGCTCCTGACAGGCAGGGGGTTCTTTGTTGTATCAAAGCTGTGGCCTTGAGACTCCTACTCCCTCTGACTTTCACAGATTCAGTGAACAGTGCTTGAAAATGGATTGTAATCAAGTCATTTTCTCTCTAAAAATTTGTGCTTATAAAATACTACACAGGTGGTAAGTAGTGGAAGTAGTGCTCTAGCACTTGTTATAGTCTTGGCACAAGGCATAGAAATAGTGTGGCCAGATTTAGGAAATAGAAGTACAAGAGGCCCAGTTGGCTTTGAATTTCAAATAAATGACAAATAATTTTTTTAGTATATATAAACATGGCAAATGAAAGAGTTGGACCATACCTATACTAAAAATATTATTCATACTAAATGTTTGTTGGGATATAATTATACTAAAAACTTATTTGGTATTTATCTGAAATTCAAATTTAAGTAGGCATACTAACACACTGAAGCATATTCTAGTAAATGGAGTTTTAGCTCATACTATGTTTTATACTGGATACTGCTAGAATGTAAAAATGCAAACACTTCTAGCAGGTAATTCTCAGTAACTTATTGGTGAATCTTGGTCGAATGTCTACCCTTAAAACACCTTTTTAATGCAAGCATGGGAAGAATACTTTTATTGTGGGTGTATGTTTTCTTCAAATCATGATAGGAAAAGTTTAACATGCTTGGGGTTATTCTGTATTTTAGTGATAGGTTTTCTTTCTGTCGTTTCATCCTAAGCTTTTGGTATATTTTTTGGGACTAGATATAAGAAAACAAAAAGAAAGAACAAACCAACAAAAGGAAGAAAGAAAATACTTATACCTACTCATGCCGTTATTATCCAGAGAAAACCACTGTAAACCACTGTAAATTCCATTTTTGAATTTATCAGTATAGCCTTTTGCATATATATATATATATATATATATATATATATATATATAAAATAAGTAGAGTAGCTGATATATCTTGGATTTCAAAAATACTTCAGCTCTGAAATATCAACTTTACCTTTAACTTCCAAATAAGTAGGCTTGATTCTCCTTCTCCCATATTGTGGGAAATCTTGAGCAATCAGGATCTTTGAAAAGATTCACCAAAAGCATGTAAGCTGCTTCATAGAACCTCTTGTTCCCCATTTCTCCTTGCACGGACCCTCAACCATGCCTCTAGTTGTCACATCTCTTTTCACGTTGTTTAGTCATTAGAAATGATCCCTCTGACTGCATTCCTCCAAATAATGCTAACACAGAGCTGTCATATGCAATTGACTTGTACAGAAGGTTAGAAAGTTAGTGGAGGTGGATTATATAGCATAGCACAGGGTGGCAGGTAACTTAATACTGAGTACTAGATATCCTGTTCTTAGAAGTATCTCTGCCATCACCAGCTGTGGGGCTTTTTTTCACGTGGGCTCTGGCCACCTACCTTATTATAATTCCTAACCCCTAGAATTCCAGTGCCCCTTCCCAAAGCTGCCCCCCTTCTCCTTGGTCATTCTCATTCTAGAGCCCTGACATATCTTTCCTCAGATCGTCTGCTTCCTTTACCTTCTTTATATTGGAAGCCTGAAAATTGTCCTTACTTTATTATGCAGAGCACCTAGTACATTCTTTGTTTAACCTTATTCCTGCCCTGGCCTTTCTCAGGGCTTAGACTTTGTCAGAAAAAAAAATTATATTTTATATTTATATTTAAATTTATATATCTAATATTCTTATATTAGACTTTTACAGCCACATCAGATTAGCCCCTTTTATTAACTTTTAAATTCTACTTATCTATCTCTATAGATAGATGTATAAATTTTTATCTGAGAAAAAATTATGCATAAATACACACACACACGTGTATATGCATATGTCAGCTACCCAAAGAACCAGAAAAAACTTCGAAAATCTACTTTTTAACTTGTGCCAGACCAATTATTCTTGATGGCTTCCTTCGCACCAGTCATCCCTGTGGATGAAAGAACATTTATTCTCCTCCTTTTATGCCCTGCTTTCCCTGATCTTCCTTAACCCAGGCTCACAGAATCTGTTGCAAATGAGCTATATTCCAACTGTAAGATTTATAATTTTATGATTCTGTCTGAAGTGCCCTCCAAGACTCAAGTGAAGGGCTGCTTAATCTTATTTTATTTTTGGCATCAGCCTCCCCAACACCCTTGGTCTCCTCTGGCACTGATGTGTCTGTCACTCTGTGGTGGCCTCTTATATTCACTAGTCTCTGTGGGAGCTTCCTGCAAGCAAGGATTATGTCTAATTCATCTCTCTTCATTTGCTCAACACAGTGCCTAGAATACAGTACGTGCTCAATAAATATTTGTTAACTGCATTGATGAACCAATGCATAGAGGAGTCAATGGACAGATAAAATCTCTCTCTCTTTAAGTCTCTCTCCTCGACCACCCACTGGTGTGATCAAGCATTACTTATATCATAGAAAAGATTTTGTCCTGAAAGTGAGTTGCTGTCCAGCAGTTTAATTTTAAGGAGGAGGATCCTGGGGAAGGTGCTATCTTCATAATTCTTAAACATTCCCAGATCTTCACTGGTAGCAGTGGAAAGAGAATCTTCCATGTTTGTGAAAATTACACAGAGTATTTGATATTAGTATCTATGTTCAGACTTTCAATTGCAAACAAATGAGTAGAAAGCAGTGGGAACACTACATGAGCGTTCGGGTCAAAATATTTTTGTAAGAAATTTTAAGACACTTGACTTCTCCATGACAGATTTTTTGATGCTCATATTGATCCACAATAATTGTATTCATTTTGATTTCAGTATTATTTATCTTGAAGCAGAACTGATTGCTCCTTCAGCTGTGTTTTTGAGCTTATTAGTATGTTAATATAGTTCCGACATGTAACAAAGAGAAATAATGAACTTTCCAGATTAATGGAAACTTCTTGTCTACCCCATTCTACCTTATTCTTCTCAATCTTGCCCATAATATATTCTCCTGGATTTAGTGTTTGTAATTCTCATGAGCATTTTATATTAATATTGCATATAATCTATATAATTATATATATTTTTGCATTAAAATATTACATGAATTATATCATAGTAGCCTTTTTTATAATTTATTTTCACAATATTATGTTTCTAAGCTATAGCTATGTTGATGTGTATAATTTGGATAATTTGTTGCTTTGTACTATTTCACTGGAGAGATAGCTCATCTATTTATTCTTAAAGTGATGGGCACCTAGATTGTTTTCTTCTTTTCCTCTCATGTAAAGCATCAGGAAAATATTTACATACATGATTTATTGGGCCAGGTGCAGGAGTTTCTCTAGAGTATATGCCTAGGGATGAGATTGCTAGGTTTTAGAGTAGCCTATATTCTCTTTTCTGGGATATTGCCAGGTTGCTCTTCAAAGTGGATTTACCAATTTACTCTCCTTTTAGCTATATGTAACATTACCTGTTGCTCCAGATCCTGCCAACAATTAGTATTGCTAATTTAGTGGGTAGGAAATGATATTTCATTATGGTTTTAGTTTGCTTTTCCCTGATTCCTAGGAAGAATGAATGCCTTTTTGTGTTTTGTTTTTGGCATTCATATTCCTTGTTCTATGAGTTTCCTACTCCTATAATTTACTAATTATTCCATTTTTTAAAGCTGCTTTACAGAGCACTTAAAATATATCTTTGACTTACAAAAGCTTTTTTGATTTTAGGTATTGCAAATATCTTCTTCCCATCTATGGATTAGCATAGCATTTTTTCCATCTACTGATTAACATAGCAGCTAATTCTTGTGTAATATTTTGTGTTTGTCTATCTCTTTCTCTCATAATGCTATGAATTCAAGTGAAAACAGGAACAGACTTTTTCATTTTTATTTCCTTAGTCCCCAGCATAGGTAACACCCAGTAAAATTGCTTGAATTGACTTGTGAGTGCCATTTAATTTAATGTAGATGCTATTGTAGATTTGAGTTTTTTTCCTTAAGACTTTCAATTTGAAGGTGTTTCTGTCAATCTTGGCTTGTGGCATGTACATATACTTGTTCATATACATATGCACATATACATACATACACACAAACATATTTATATTCATATCACTTGAAAGAGTGACATTTTTACAACCACTTCAGATTAGACCCTTTTATTGACCTTAAAAATAGGGCTTCCCTCAATTTCTAGGCAAATATCTCTTAGAATACTGCTAAGGTTGAAATAGGTAAATATATTCAGATGGGGTTGAAATAACAGATGCATTGCTATTTCTAGTCCAGTGTTGTTGGGAAAGCAGGGAGTAAGGAGGGCATAATTGCACAATGCCTTGTCATCTCTGCACTTCATCAATATCAGCAGCTGACACAGGCAAGTGTTTGTCAATGAGTTCTATTGGCTGACACTGACCTTGTCGTTACAACCACTGCTTCCTTGACATCTGCTAGTTTGACACGTGGCACCAGACTCTGTGTGCAGCTGGTACGTTGGACTTGAATGTGCTGTGAGTTCTCTGGCATTGTTACTGAAATTCCTTGTTTTTGTCACCATGTCATACCTTTGACATCAACAATAGCTGGGTACCGTCTTTGTGTTTCTTGTTTTATATCGCAGTAGCTATGTCTTAGTTGACATGATTGTTTTTAATGGTAGCAGACAGCAGATGTTAAATTAGCTGTGGACTGATGCATGCTCAAATTTGGATTTGCTCCAGGAAAAATTGCTTTTACTATGACTTTATATAATAAAAAATAATTAACGTAAATTGTAGGTTAGAGTGAATGCTATGAATTTGAAGAATTGTTTCATTTAAGCAGTAGCTATTTCTTAAGACTAAACGAGGTTATAAACTTAAAAATTTTGAGACTTTTAAGTAGGAAGAACTGGAGAATGTAAAAAGGTATCATGATTTGAATGATTTGATTTTGAAATACATTTGAAAATGCGATTCTAACTTCTTAACCTGTTCTTAGTTATGCATTGGGATTACAAAATACA
The DNA here is from genome assembly GCF_011100685.1 of Canis lupus familiaris. Lineage (NCBI taxonomy): Eukaryota > Metazoa > Chordata > Mammalia > Carnivora > Canidae > Canis > Canis lupus. The sequence continues at coordinate 21,821,467 of NC_049233.1, forward strand.
GAAGTCTCAGTTCTCATTTCCCCCCTTTGTCCTTCCTTGAACTTTCTCTCTTTTTCTGCCCCCTCTCCCTTCCCTTCCCTTTTTCTTAACCTGGCATCCAAACATGCCTACATTCTTCAGGTGAAACTTAGCACGCTAATAATAAAGTTTTATTACCTGTTTTTCCCCCCAATAGTCTCCTTTGAAAGCAAAAGTGATCCACAGCACTAACTGGAAATAGCATTGTTGTTTATGGTGGTGTACCTAATTACGTTTACTGTTGGGTGTGTCAAACCTATGATGATGGAATAATAAATGGGTACTGAATGTTCCTGTAGCTTTTATTTGCAAGGCATTGCTCATGCAATCAGGGTCACATTACCTAGATGCAAGTGAAATAAGATAGGGAGAAGATTTATCTAATCTACCATGAATGCATTCCTGAGTGACTTGATTGTTTTTCTATACCTTCTAGCAGGTGGATATTGTACATGTACAATATCTGAGAACTTTTCTATTTGGTTAAGAAGGAGAGAAAAGTACTCTTTGCCTTGTAAATTCAAGTATTTTTTTCTTCTAGGATTTCTCAAATTGGGAAGCTTAGTCCATTTTCATTAATTTTTCAGTTTATTCTCCCAGCATAGCACAGCTATAACTGTTCCCAATATATCCTGATTATTGAAAAAGGCTTTTTATCTCAGAGTCAAGGGGACAGTTGACTAGTGAATTTTTATTCCAGAAGTTCAGCCATTGTGAATTTCTGTACAATTTTGACTTTGCCGTACTTATTGTCTGTATAAATGTTATGTGCTAAGACTTGAAGCTTCTTTAAGATGATGCCAGAAGTTACTCTAGAAATGTGTTCAGACTTTGTAGCAAACACCTACTTCTTGAAGGTACAGTAGCATGGATGAGTCTGATTTTAAATCCATTGTACTTATGCTGTAGATAACTATTGACTAGGAATTGCATCCTAGTGAGACTTTTCACTATTAGTAAATCCCAAGCTCTACATGGGAGTTCCTTAAATGGATAGCTATAGGACATGGCCAGGTAAACTGAGAATTTCATCTCCATTCTCTCCTCTCTCCAGATTCTAGCCTCAGAGGTTCTCCTGACTACTGTCCCAATGACATCTCTGAGAGGCATAACTCTGAGAAGCATTGTAGGTTAATGGTTAAGATCACAGTGCCAGAAAGACCTGGATTTGAGTTCTAGATCTGTCATTTGCTTGGTGTATGACCCTATGAGAAGTTATTTAACCATTTCTCAAAATATTGAAGACTTATTTTTTTAGAGAAATTTAAGGCTCATAGCAAAATTGAGGGGAAAGATACAGAGATTTCTCACATACCCACTGCCCTTACACATCCATAGCTTCTCCCATTATTAACATCCCTCACCAGAGTGGTACATTTGTTTTAATTGATAAATCTAATGGATACATTATAATCACTCAGAATCTATAGGTTACTAGGGGTTAACTCTTGGTGGTGCATGTTCTTGGGGTTTGGACAAATATATAATGAATGTATCAGTCATTATTGTGTCATACAGTGTATTTTCACTGTCCTTATAAGCCTCTTTGTTCTATCTACTCATCTCTTCTTCTATCAACCCCTAGCAACAATAGATCTTTTTACTATCTCCATAGTTTTGCATTTTCCAGAATGTCATATAGTTGAAATCCTATAGTGTATAGCCTTTTCAGATTGGCTTCTTTCACTTTGTAAAATACATTTAAGTTTTCTCTATGTTTCTTCATGGCTTGATAGTTCATTCCTTTTTAGCACTGAATAATACTCCATTTTCTGGGTGTACCACAGTTTATTCACCTACTGAAGGACATCTTTGTTGCTTTCAAGTTTTGGCAATAATGAATAATGCTGCTATAAACATCTCTATGCAGTTTCTTGTGTAGACTTTTTAATTGATACATAGTTGATCCACAATGATATTAGTTTCAGGTGTACAACATGTTTATATGCTATGCTATGCTCACCACAAGTGTAGCTACCATCTGTTACCATACAATACTATTATAATATCATTGACTATATTCCCCATGCTGTGCTTTTCTCCCTGTAACTTACTCATTCCTTAACTGGGAGCCTTTTTCTCCCATTCACCTTCACCCATTCTGCCCATCCCCCTAACACCCTCCTTTCTGGCCACCACCAGTTTGTTCTCTATATTTGTGGGTCTGTTTCTGTTTTATGTTTGTTTATTTGTTTTGTTTTTCAGATTGCACATAGACATGAAATCATTTAGTATTTGTTTTTCTCTGCCTGGCTTATTTCACAAATGTAACTCAAAATCACAATGGGATATTACCTTACACTCAGAATGGCTACAATCAAAAAGACAAGAAATAACAAGTGTTGCTGAGGGTGTGGGGAAAAAGGAACACTTGTGCACTGTTGGTAATGTAAACTGGTGTAACCACTGTGGAAAGCAGTATGGATGTTCCTCAAAATATTAAAAATAGAAATGCCATATTATTCAGTAATTCTACTTTTGGGTGTTTACCCAAAGAAAATGAAAATATGAATTCAAAAAAATATATGCATTGCTATGTTTATTGCAGCACTATTTTCAATAGCCAAAATATGGAAGCAACCCCAGTTTCCATCATTAGATGAATGGATAAAGAAGAGATGGTATAAAGATTTATATATATTGCTCAGCCACAAAAAAGAATGACATCTTGCTATTAATCATAAGTTTTTAATTCCTTTGAGGAAATACCCAGGACTATGATTGCTAGATCATAGCAGAGTTATGTTTACTTTTGTAAGAAACTACCAGACTGCCATCTGAAGGAGCTATACCATTTGCATTCACATCAGTGATAAATGAGAGTACTTGTTGCTCTACATCCTTGCTAGCATTTGGTGTTGTCAATTTTGTTTTTGTTTTTGTTTTTTGTATTTGGGCCATTGTAATAAGTATGTAGAGGTGTCTCATTGTCTTTCCCTGACGACATATGATGTGAAGTTATCTTTTCATTTGCTTATTTGGCTTATTTGGCTGCGGCGTTTGTTAAGGTATTTGGTCCATTTAAAAAATCAGGTTGTTTGTTTTCTTATTGTTGAGTTTTAAGTGTTCTCTGTATGTTTTGAATAGTAGTACTTTATAATATGCGTCTTCTGCAAATATTTTCTTTCAGTCTATGGCCTGTCATCTCATCTTTTTGATGTTGTCTTTTTCAGATCAGAAGTTTACTTTTTAATTGCCAGGCTTAGCAATTATTTCTTTCATGGATCATGTCTTTGGTGTTGTATCTAAAAAGTCATCGCCATACTTGAGGTCATATAGATTTTCTTCTATGTTATTGTCTAGGAGTTTTGTAGTTTTGAGTTCCTACATTTAGGCCTATGATTCATTTTTTTTTTTATGACAGTCACAGAGAGAGAGAGAGAGAGAGAGAGAGAGGCAGAGACACAGGCAGAGGGAGAAGCAGGCTCCATGCACTGGGAGCCCGATGTGGGATTCGATCCCGGGTCTTCAGGATCGCGCCCTGGGCCAAAGGCAGGCGCCAAACCGCTGCGCCACCCAGGGATCCCCTATGATTCATTTTGAGTTCATTTTTGTGAAGAGTGCAAGTCTGTGTTGGATTTATTATTATTTTTTTTCATGGAGATACTCAGTTGTTCTAACACCATTTGTTGAGATTTGCTCTATTGCCTTTGCTCCTTTGTTAAAGATCAGTTGACTGTATTTATTGGTCTTTCTGGGCTCTTATATCCTGTTATATTGAACTCTTTGTCAAGTTTTTCACCAATACCATACTGATTGGTTACAACAGCTTTATAGTCAGTCTTGAGGTCAGGTAGTGTCAGTCCTCCAACTTTCTTCCTCTTCAATATTTTGGTGGCTATTCTGGGTCTTTACCTCTCCATATGAACTTTGGAATTTGTTCATGTCTACAAAATAACTTTCTTGGATTTTGCTTGAGATTGTATTGAATCTATAGATCAAATTTACAAGAACTGACCTCTTGACAATTGTTGAATCTTCCTTCTAGGAACATAGAGTATCTCCCCACTTATTTAGTTTCTTGATTTTGTTCATCAGAATTTGTAGTTTTTCTCGTATAGATCTTATGCATACTTTGTTATATTTATATATATGTATCTTATAGGTGGGGGTGGCTAATGTAAATGGTATTGTGTTTTTAATTCCAAATTCTACATGTTTAGTGCTGGTATATAAGAAAGTAATTGACTTTTGTATTTTAATCTTGTATCCTACCACCTTGCTATAACTGCTTATTAGTGCCAGGATTTTTTGTTTTTTGGTTGATTCTTTCTGATTTTCTATATAGACAATCATGGCACCTGTGAGCAAAAAGAGTTTTAGTTTTTCCTTCCCAATCTGTGTAGCTTTTATTTCCTTTTCTTCTCTAATTGCATTAACTAGAAACTTTAGTACAATGTTGAAAAGGCATGGTAAGAAAGAGGACATCCTTACCTCATACCTTGTACTTAGTGGAAAAACTGAGTTTCTCACCATTAAGTATGATATTAGCTGTAGGATTTTTTGTAGATATTCTTTATCAAGTTGAAGAAATTCTCCTCTATTCCTAGCTTACTGAGAGTTTTTTTTAAATCATGAATATATGTTGAATTTTGTCAAATGCTTTTTCTGCATCTATTGATCATGTGATTTTTCTTTTTTAGTCTATTGATATGATGGATTACACTTATTGATTTTTGGTTGTTGAACTAGCCTTGCATACCTGGGATAAATCTCACTTAGTCATGGTGTATAGTTCTTCTTATACATTGTTAGATTCAATTTGCTAATATTTCATTGAGGATTCTCACATTCATATTCAAGAGAAATATTGGTCTGTGGTTTTCTTTCTTTCTTTCTTTCTTTCTTTCTTTCTTTCTTTCTTTCTTTCTTCTTTCTTTCTTTCTGTCAATAATGTCTTTATCTAGTTTTGGTATTAATGTAATTTTGACCTCATAGACTGAGTATTCTCTTCTTCTTCTTCTTCTTCTTCTTCTTCTTCTTCTTCTTCTTCTTCTTTTTTAAGATTTTGTTTATTCGTGAGAGACACAGAGAGAGGCAGAGACACAGGCAGCTCTCTCTGCTTCTATCTTCTGAAAGAGGATTGCAAAGAATTGGTATAATATCTTCTTTACATGTTTCATAGAATTCATTAGTGAACATACCTGGGCCTGGTGCTTTCTGTTTTGGAAGGTTATTAATGATTAAATTCATTTAATAGATAGATATAGGCCTATTCAGATTGTCTATTTCTTTTTATGTAAATTTTGGAAAATTGTCTTTCCAGGAATTAGTCCATTAATCTAGACTATCAAATCTGTGGGTATATAGTTATTCACAATATTCCTTTATTATTCTTCTAATGTCCACAGGATCTGTAGTGATATCACCATATAGCTATGTCCCAGATCAAGAAATAGAACCTCACCAATACCCCAGAAGGCCTCATTTTCTTTTCCTCTGAAGTGGTCACTGTGTATGGAGCTGCCTACCAGTGGTTGTTCTTACACAAGAATCTATTTTTTTTGTTTTGTTTTATTTATGATAGTCACACACACACACACACACACACACACACACACACACACAGAGGCAGAGACACAGGCAGAGGGAGAAGCAGGCTCCATGCACCGGGAGCCCGACGTGGGATTCGATCCTGGGTCTCCAGGATTGCGCCCTGGGCCAAAGGCAGGCGCCAAACCGCTGCGCCACCCAGGGATCCCCAAGAATCTATTTTCTTATTCAAGTTTAAAACTGTGGAACAACTATTGACTCCTCTCTCTCTCATACTCCACATGCAGTTTATTAGCCTCATCATGGGTCTAGTCTCAGAATATATCCAGTTTTCCCAATTCTCACTTCTTCAGTAGCAACTATCCTGGTCCCAAACTCATGCTTTCTTGCTTGGCTTAGTGCGAAATCTGTGCCTACTCTTCTTGCTTCCCTTTTTGTCTCCCTATAGAATATTTTCTTCTTTATTTAAGTGCAAACTTTTATTGTCTTGCAAAGCATCTTATTTCTCCACCCCTGTTCTTTTCTAGAATATTGTGTCATAACAAATCCATCATTTTTTATTTTTAAAAAATATTTTATTTACGTATTTGACAGACAGTGAGAGAGAACACAAGCAGACAGAGCAGCAGAGGGAGAGGGAAAAGCAGGCTCTCCACTGAGCAGGGAGCCTTATTTAGGGCTGATGATCCCAGGACCCTAGAATCATGACCTGAATCAAGGGAGATGTTTAACTGACAGCCACCCAGGTGCCCCGATGTCATAATAAATTAATTAAAATAAGCCTATGTGAGTATCTATTGTTAAATAACTGTACATTTAAGATAAGAAAGTAGTGATAATTCAGGTGTATTTTTGTTTCAGGCTAACAAAGAATTCATTACAGCACATTGAAAGGTGATATTTGTGATTTGTTGGATTCAATATAGGTATATTTTGTACTAAATTTTTGTACATATTCTTTTCATATTTCTATATTTTTATTAAAAAAATCAAAGCTGAAGTTCCAAGAAAAGTACAATGAACACTAAATACCTTCATCTAGATTTACCAATTATTTAACTTTTTGCCACATTTGCTTTATATATATATATATCTCTCTCTCTCTCTGTACCTACCAACCTACCTACCTACCTACCATCATCTTCTTCATTTTTGTTTTTTTTTTTGGAACCAACTGAGAATAAGCTGTGAACATCATGATATTTTATCCCTGAATACTTCAGCATGAATCTTCTAAGTATAAGAATATTTTCTTATATAACCAGTTATAGTTAACAAATTTAGGAAATCTACCATAGGTACAGTACTGTTTTCCAACATATATTCTATATTAACTTCCTCCACATCTAGTACCCTAGTCCCAAACTCATCCTTTCTTGCCTGGATTAGTGCAAAATTAGTGCACTGTCCTTTATAACATTGTCCTTTATAGCATTGTTTCTTTTCAATCCAGAATGCAATCCAGGTTCCTATGTTATAGTTAGATGTCTTTTTTGTTTCCTTTATAAAGGACATTTTCTTAGCTTTTCTTTGTCTTTTCTGACATTGATATTTTGAAGAGTACAGAATAGGTTTTTTGTAGCCCTTGAATATGTTTTTTGGATTGTTTCCTTCATGATTAGATTCAGGTGATTATTTTTGAACAGAATGAAATATAAGTAATATATTGTTCTTATCATATCACATTGGAAGGCACATGATTTTAGTTCGTTCATTTATTGTTGATGTTAACATTGGCCACTTGATTAAGGTGGTGTTGATACAATTTATCTATTGTAAAGGTATTGTGTTCTTTTTTGCAATTAATTACTGATCTATGAGGAAATACTTTGAGACTACATATATCCTGTTCCTAAACAAACGCTTACTTGATGGCTTTGGAATTCATTGAGGAGTCTTGCCTGAATCACTCATTATATAGCAAGAGTTCCAAAGTTATGATTTTTTAACTCTAATATTGCTTCTATTTTTAGTTGGCACTCTGCTGCCAGCATATACAGAAGTACTCCCTACCCCATCTAGTTATGGATGTATGTGTAATTTTTAATATCATCTTGCATTTCTCTTGACTCAACTTTGGAATTAGTCATTTCCCCATCCTTTGTTAGTTTTAGGGATACATGACAAACAGAAATCATGATTTGGGTACCTTATGTGTTTATTGCTTCTGGGGTATCATTGCCTCTAGGTGCTTTCAGCAGACAAAACTATAAAAAACAAATGTTTTTATTGTTATCTCTAATATCCAAAAGATTAGGGTTCTTCCTTATTGTCCCTCTTCATATTTTTATCTGCTTCCTTCCACAGTGAAGGATTTACAACTGCACACAACCCTGTGGATTAATTTTGTGAATATAATGTTTAAAAAGTTTGTGCTGAGTTCATTTATAGTTAAGAAAAAACACATGTGACATGAATCTATGCTGTTAGAAGTCAGAATAGCAATTAGCCTTGGTGGAGGGATGGTGACTAAAAGGGGAGGATGAGAGGGTTCTAGGATACTGGTGAGGCTGTTTCTTGAGCTGGAGATGACTATAAGGCTATATTTAATTTTATAAATTCTTGAATTGTATGCTGATACTTCCTGCATTTTTTTGATATCTAAATTAAACTTAAAACATTACTTGGATTAATTTCTTTTGTTTTCCTTTGGGTGATTATGTTGTCAATTCTATATCTGATTAGGTTAAATTTTTTGTTGTTGTTGTTGCTGTTTATATTCACTTTTAGGATACCTTCCCATTGTTGTTAATTTTGTATAATTATGTAGTTTTTCAAATACATAAAACATTAGTATGATTTCAAAAGTCAAAACTATACAAAAAATGTGTACTTGGAGAAGTACACTTCTTCCAGTATCCCTCCGGCTTTTCCTTCCTCTCCCCATTGTAAGTAATCAATTTATTCATTTGTGTTTCATCATTTCCTGTTTTCTGTTCCTAATATAGCAGCCAGAATGATCTTTTCAAAGCACAATGAAATCATGTTACTGCTTTGTTCCAAATATTCCAGTAGTTTCCATATCATTCAGAATAAAAATGGAAGTCTTTATAATGGCTAAAATGGCCCCAGCAGTCTAGCCCCTTTTCTTAAATACTCTTGTATTATCTTTCTATGGCTCTTCCCTGGCACCACTCATCCTCAGCCACACCAAACTCTATTCTTCAAACAGATTTTCTCCCAAACTTGGGTCTTGGCTTTTGCTAATCTCTCTTCTTGGAGTATTTCCCCCAAGATACCAGCATGGCTTATTTCCTTACTTCCTTCAAGTTTCTTCTTAAAAGTCACCTGGGTGACTTTCCTGTCCAATTTATTTAATTCTGTTTTGCTCCTATCTCTACTTCCTGGCACACTCCCTAAGCATTTTCATGCTATTTTTTGTCAGTGCTATCACATTCTAATACATAACTTATTTGTTTTATTTATTGTTTCAAGAAAAGGAAGTGTTGGGGCACTTGGTTAATCATTGACTCTTGGTTTCAGCTCAGGTCATGATCTCAGGTCATGAAATCGAGCCCCGTGTTGGGCTCTATGCTCACCGTGAAGTCTGCTTGAGATTCTCTCTCCCTGTGCCCCTCCTGCTCATGGTTTCTCTCTCTCTGTCTCTTTCAAATAAATAAATAAAAGGAAAGTGCTGTTTGAAGAAAAAAAGAAATAGAAAGGACATCAGGAAGGAAAAATAAGGGCAAAAGGGAATAATGCACTGAAAGGAGCCAAGAAGTTTCAGCTAAGTATGGACACCCTTGAAAGTTTAGTGGCTTTTCCTGAGTGCACCTGCTTCTTCAACATGAGGCCACTGCTCTCAGAAGTGTGTGACAGTGAGAAGGAAGAGAACCCAAGCTCTCAACTCACATGGGGACATTTGTTGGAAGAATATTACTTTGCCTAAATAAAAGAAAGCAGATTTGGCCTGGGTGATGCTGTTATTTACTGAACTGATTAGGAAAATTTTAAAAAGCACAAGATATATTCAGATGCTTATGACGGAAATTCTTTTTTTGGACTCCTCTGCAGTGTAAGATCCTTGCCCTTTGCCAGAAGGCCCATCTGCCAGACGGCAACCAGACTTTCTGGAGAGCCTAAAGCTCTACTTGGGGAATGTGTCTACAGGGAAAACACCTGGGTGGGCTGAACTTACTCTTTATTGAACTCAACTTCTTGAGCTGAGCAGCTCTCTTTGGGAGTCGTCAGAAAGAACCAGGGTATTATTTCACTTTAGCTCTTGTTCCAAAGAGGAAATGTTCATATGTTCATGCTAATGTGTTTCCCAGACTTCACTCATTTAGTTTAAGCCAGGTGGTTTAGAATGGAGGTAAAATAGTTTATCTTTTCTGAAAAAATCCGAGGAAAAGAAAGAAACTTCTGTGAGGTCTTTGAAATACCAAACGTGCTGAATATGTCAAAGGTCAGTTGCTCAGTTGCTGGAGGTTCAGTTAAAGAGGTAAGGATATGGCCTAAGTGGGAGATCTGAGGGACAGGGCAAGGCGCATACATATAGGACTGGCAAAGTATTGATTTGTTTTACCCTTCTTTGCTTTCCCTGGGGTTTTGTGGCAGATGAGACAATCTTGAAGCCAGAATTGAAAGAGGCCAAAAAGCGTGACCAGCCATAAAGACTGTGTCATTATTTAACCTTATACATGGAGATAAATGCCATCCATCTATCCCCACTTCCTCTCTAGCCTATTTTTTAAATTACAGGGGCATCAAAGAATGTCTCCTGAAGCACATCTGTCTCTCTCATGTTCGGGCAAGATGACTTCTCAATTTGGGTGTTGTTTACCTGTCCATGTTAAGCTCAAAAAACATTATATCAAAAGTCAGCTATCATGTCGAATAGCTGAAATTATACCCATTGCAGTTGTTTCAAAATGGGTAAGTACAGCTCAGTGGTGGTGTCTGGTTAATCATTAGGGCATCAGAATAAATTATTAATCTGTAATAACTTTTATTTTCACCATTTCAGTATCCATTTAGGTGCATATTTTATATGACACATTTTTGCAGGAGTACTTGCACAAGATAACCAACAAATAAACAAATAAATATGTGTGTAGTGGAAATATGTACCCAAATTATTTTTTTAATAGGTGCATACTTAAAAAACCTTGGAGACCACTGTCCCAGTATGCCCTATGATAGTACATAAAGATTATTTAAATTGAGATAGACTAACACCTTGAGACTGAGACTTTCCCTTCAATAAATGTTTAACAAACACTTAAGTGCTTTTTGTATCCTCAACAAGATAGGCAGCACTGACTTACTAGGAGCGATTTTTTTTAATGGGCATGTTCATTCTTAAGTTATGGATGGTAATTCAGTACATTTCCTTACAATATTTTAGTTAAGAGTTCTCCCTTTCCCCCAAATAAGACATATATTTTGAGGCCAATAGTGAAAAATTTGAAATGTTTTAATGGAATCAAAAAAGGAAAAAAAGGGGGATCCCTGGATGGCTCAGCGGTTTAGCGCCTGCCTCTGGCTCAGGGCATGATCCTGGAGTCCCGGGATTGAGCCCTGTGTTGGGCTCCCTTCATGGAGCCTGCTTCTCCCTCTGCCTGTGTCTCTGCCTCTCTCTCTCTCTCATGAATAAATAAATAAAATCTTAAAAAAAAAAAAGGGAAAAAAGAAAATATTTAGAAAAAACTATGGTGTTTTTGAAGAAAACAATTGTTCCCATAGCAAAAGTATATTCAAAAGTATAACATGGGCATCTTTCTTTTCAAAGACATCTAATATTCTCTAATGGTTTTAATTAATAATAAATTGATTCAGGATTGAAGAGGCATGTGTGAATTTGCAGAGATTCTCTACACCTTAGCGATGCTGAGTTAATAGAAGTTCAATTATTAAACAGAGAAGTCCTTTAACAATAAATTTTCAACATGGCAAAAATACCTATTTTCAGACATAAATACTATGGGGATTTACCTTAGGTGAGCTTAAATTTTAAATTACCCAGTTATTTTTATTTCTCAAGTCCACAAGGTAATTTTACTCTCAGCTTTTGAAGCCTTACTTTTTCTCTCTTTTTTAAAAAATTAATTTATGTATTTGAAAGAGAGAAAGAGAGATCATGAATGGAGGGAAGAGCAGAGGGGGAGGGAGAAGAAGACTCCCTGCTGAGCAGGGAGCCTGAGGCAGGGTTCATCCCAGGACCCCAGGATCATGACCTGAGCCAAAGGCAGACGCTTAACTGACTGAGCCCCCCAGACACCTCAGTACTTTTTCTCTTAATGGAGTCCAGAATGTGACTGAATATATATTTCAGTTTCAAGCAGTTACAGGTTAGCTCAAGCACGTGAGTTTCAGGACTTACTACCTCTTATGGACAGTGCATGTAGCATAGCTCTAATTTGGAGACTGTCCCTTCTAGAATGTTTATCCCTGACCATCTGAATCTTTCAGGAACTAGAATCAGAATCCCCTTGAAATAGCATCTCAAAAAACAAAGCAAAACCTGTCTTATAATACCAAATATACTTGAAGAATTTGCTAAAAGCCTAAATAAAATCCATATGTTGAGTTTATTTTTTAAACTCAATTTTCTATTGAACAAACCTATTTTTAAAAAGCATTTAGTTTGTATTGCTGCCAAAATCAAACATTTAAAAAAAAACTATGGGAATACAATAAACTGAGAACTTTCTTGTAGAAAAAAACACAATTCCCCACCAAAAAAAAAAAAAAAAAAAAAAAAAAAAAAGCCTATGGGCCTGTCTGTAACAGAATCAGGCCATCAGTATATTCTCTGAATGTAATTGGATTTGACCCAGTCCATTTGTTTTTAGTCTCTGAATTGAACAGCAGTAGGGTCTTCATGGAGCCCATACCACCAAATTCAATTTTCTCATTAAAGTTTTTTGATAATACCTCTCCCCACTTTAAGTAACCATTTTAAATAGCCTCTTAAAATAGGGATTTTAGAAGCATCATTTGTAGAGAGATGCAAGTGAGTTGAATAATCTATCCGTGTTTTGTTTCCTGATCATTCTTTCCTGGTGCTCTTGCATACTGAACGTGTGAAGAAATATGAAAGCAGGGCTCACATTTTGCCTTCCCATCATCAGAGGGAATCAGATCCTTGAGGGATCTTTCTCAACTATTCCATCAGTAATAAGCCCTCTAGTCGTCTCTTCTGGCAGGAAGTGCTCAGACGACTGTATAAAGTGTACCAACCAGCTCAGAAAGACATGTTGAGATACAGAAGTTATGCACAATAGTTACATTGAAGATGTCTATTCTCTTTTGGAATCTACTAGTCTTAAAAAAATAACCCAGTCCCTTCCAGGAAGATACTCCTACCTTCATTCTCAGCATATTTAACAGCCTTATTCTGTTTTTCACTTTAATTTGTTTTTATATTCACTTTCTCTCCAGAGCAACTTTCTTTGACCATTAAAATACTTACTTCTGACTCCAAGTCAGTCATTTTAACCCTCTCTATCTGAGCAACTGGCTGGAATGGGAATTAGACTTCATAATGTAACAAGTATCAGTTGTACAGGGCACTCTTCTCTGTGTTAAGTGTTGTGTGTGTGTGTGTGTGTGTGTGTGAGAGAGAGAGAGAGAGAGACAGAAAGAGAGAGAGAGACAGGAGGGACGATCACACACACTACATGCACAGGTGGCATGCACACTACATGCAGATTTTGACACGCATGACTTTAAAATTCTCAAGTAATCCCAAAATGCCCATTCATGAAGTCATGAAGTGATCTGCAGTTTGCTAATCATGAATTTGAATCCCATCTGTTTGAGGTTAATGTAGGGGAACAAGTCACTTGGATAATGATTAAGTCAATGATACAGACCAAATCACAGCATTGTTTCAATTATTTTTTTCATGTTTTTTATCTGGGAAATACTAAAGAACAGATTTCTCAACCTCAGCACTGTTGGCATTTTGGGTCAAATTGATCTTTGTTGTGGGGGCATTTCGAAACACTCCTAGCCTCTACCCTCTGGAAACCAGTAGCATACTTCTCCCCTTTTTTTGTGACAAATAAAAAAATGTCTCCAGCCATGCTCTGTGGAAGGCAAAATAACCCTGTGTTGAGAACCACTTCTGGGTTGATGAGTAAAAGTTGAGCCATTGGAGTTTAAATCCTGAGAACACACTCCATTCATAAAATTACAAAATTGACTTATATTTTTTGTTTCTTAAAGACACTAATATTATTAAATATGGAAAACTAAATACTATAAAGTCTGTATTCCTTTGGAGGAAGATGTCTGATAGCTAAGGCCTCTTGAAGTCTTATTCAGTGAGGTTTGAACTAAATACTACCTTCTTTTTCTATTGAATATCACTGTTTCTAATATAGGCATTTTATCTTTGAAAGTATTTGAGAAAAATAATTTATCAACTGAGCAGAGGTTAATATTTTATTCAAGGAATCTGGCCAGGACACTGAATTAGCCTCGTCTATAAGATCAGAGTAAGGGTATGTTTTCAAGATCTTGGCAGGAAAATCAGTGAGTTTCACACAAATGGTAATTTTTATTACCATTTATTACTGTCAATGAAATCTAACCATCCTCCCATTGTGGCAGGGGGCAAGCATTGATTTGGTACTGGGAACAGCCCATCATGAGCTCAACTTTCCCTCTTCAGATCAACCCTTGCAATCCTTCTAGACCCAAGGTCTCCAGTTACAGATCTCTTTTAATTATACTGAGTTATTTGAGAACTTGTAAATATTGAGCACACTTGAAAATTCTTATTTATTCTCTCACTTCTTCATACTTAACTAATTTCATGACTTCTACTTTTAAATCTTGTTTTCAGAGTCATTTCTCTATTCAGCAAAATCAGCACTAAACAAAAATTACGTTTCTGAATACTAATCCATGGAGATAGTTTTCAGAAGGGAAATTGCCGCTAAGTGAAGCACTGATAATTTGTCAACTGGGATACTTTTTACAACATGACTTGACTAGGATCTGGAATTAAATACCTGAGAGAGAGGATTAAAAATAGAATGGATTCGGTTTCAGAAAGTGAATTCTTGAAGTGTCTTTCCTATCCTTTTCATTCAATTTATCACACACCCTGGCACTACTATTTCTGCAAATGAAGGAGTGTTTCCTCTGGGGTTTCCAGATTGAAATGGAACCAAAAAGGCTGAATTCTTTTGGCTGGATTTTTTTCTGCAGACTGGTGAGTTGCCATTTCCATGCAGTTCATAATATATTGGCCTAGCATATACTGGACTCTTCAAATAGAAACAAGAACTGGAAAGTTTTACCCTTTTTATGTATCTTGGTACAGGTTTGATTCATTTCAAAAAGGTCTCATATTTGACAGCTATGAAAGAGCTTTTTTGGCCTTATTTTATTTATATGTAGGCAAATAATACCATGAAAACCAGGCATGTTTTTCAGAACTTATTTCCTTATTTATCATATTTTACCAATCAAAATATACTTAAGGTATCATTACTATTAATTAACAAACTAATAGTGTTATAATAATGACATAAATAGCATTATAATGAATTCATAATATCATAGAATTGAATATGTGATGTAATGATAGAATGGTCATAAACAGTTTCTTAACAATTGCAAAAATTTAGGTAATGAGAGGGTTTGTAAGGGTCACAATTCTATTGACTTCACATTGCTTTGGTGTATGGTTTGAACAGTTTTATTGAAGAATAGGTTATAGGATTATTGAAATCTTAAAGCTGTGAAAAGCTCTCAGATCATCTGGTCTAATGATTTTTGAATTTGTGAACCACAAATCCACTGTGTGTGTGCGTGCATGCATATGTGTATGTGTTCATATAAATCTGAAGCAGTCTCGAAATAGTGCTTACAGGGATATTTTCTATTAAATTTGATTCTGTTCCATTCTATTCTTCTCTTTTCTACTTCATTTAAAAAATGCTGAACAGAATCAATTCAGAGTCATAACATGCAGTTTGAAAAACACTGATTTCCTCCAGTGGCTGTGTTTTACAGATGAGGAATCTGGGGTCCTCAAACATGAAGTGACTTGTCTAAGTCAAACAGCTCATTAGCAACTTGAGTCAATGTTCTTTTAAAAATACATGTGGAATTTCAGATTCAAATCATTCAGCATTTGGTGCTTACGCAGTGATTTATGGCTAATCCAGAAAGTACTTTCGAATTGCAGTGCTAGAAATCAGGAGGCAGCATTACCCAGTACCACTGTGCATGCACTCACATGCTCCCAAATCTCTGTTGCTGGCCCTGTGGCACACCAGGCCCAAGTACCTCGATTTACAATGTTGGCTTTTGGTTACCTTCATATCTTTGGTACAGTTGTGGGAGAAACAAGAAATTTCCTGCATTTGGCTATTTATAACTCTGAGACTTGGGGAACCTACGTGGACTCCATGGCCAGAAAAATTTCAAGAATAGTTGTTCCAGGTGAACTGCCTGCTGCACTCCAGGCCACCGCCACAAGGAATGACTTTGAGCAAGTCATTTAACTTTTTGTACCTTAGTTTTCCTCATCTGCAGTATGGGGATAATATCATATCAACCTTCCTCCCCAGTTTTTATTTTGAGACCCAAATGAAAGAAAATAGTGAAAGCTTCTTGAAAGATCAAAATGATACATGCAAAAAGATTGTTTAAAAAATCTCCCTATTTGTCCATCTGATATAGTTTTTCCTTTATTTTTTAAAAAATAGGAAGACATGAAAATGATTATTTGTGCTTGTTCTTGTATTATATCTGAAGAGATAACATTAGTAAGAGCAAAGATTATATTTGCTGGTTATATTTTTTTCATACACATTAAAATAAATGGGGCTATTAACATGTTTATATGTGCATCTTCTAAAATCATTTTGAATAATAGCCAGGGGTACACTTATCACACTCAGGGTCATGGTGATGAAGAGCAGATGGGTAGACCTAGGATCTAACCCTGCCCTCCATCTGCTCCCTGTGTGACCATGGACCGTATACTCAACCTCAAACAGGCTTGGTTTCCTCATTGGAGAAATGAGGATGCTCCTGCCAACCTCACAGCACTGGAAGGATATTTACAAAGTAATGTAGGGGTTGGTAGACTAGTGCTAATTTGCCACCCCTGGCCCACCATCTGATTTTATAAATAAAGCTGAATGAGAACACAAGCAAGTCCATTGATTTGCATACTTTTTATGGCTACTTTTACCCTACAATGGCAGTCGTGAGTGGTTGTAACAGAGATGGTATGATCCAAAAAGCCTAAAATATTTGCTGTCTGGCCCCTTACAGAAAAAGTTTGCCAACTCCTGAGAGTTATCTGATGAAGAATGTAAAGCACTTACTGTTTCTGCTACATGGCAAATGTGCCAGGATAATTTTGCTGTATCTATGGCCTAAATTTTCTTTTTCTTTTCCCCTAGTATCAAAATTAATTTTCAGGAAAGTATCTGAAACTTGCTCTAAGGTAAAAGAAAGAACCTCTAGATGTTCTAGGCTTAATCAGCAGGTATGGGGAGGTATTTACAGGGGAAATCAGACTTGTTCTTTGTCCATTTCTGCAGAAATGATCACTAATCTATCACACTTCATTATTTCATTCCTGACAACTCCTTTGAAATTGTTTATGGAGTTTTCATGAAGGATTTTTGTTTTTTCCTAAGAACACACTATCAGCGGTGTGCCAGACACCTTCACTGGGATGAGTCTCTGTGATGAGTCCTGGTCATTTTCTTTTTCTTTTAGGTTTCTTGGAAAAATATGTTTGCCTTGTCTGAAGGTTTTTGTTGTTGTTGTTTTTAGATTTACAAAGGTAAGAAAAGGAGAAGAAATAATTTCATGTTTGTGTTTGTATTCCTAACTCCTGTGCTACAGTAAGGTTTCCTATAAAGCAGGTAATTTTGCTATCCCTTTGGCCTAAAAATTGTAACCCATTCTTACCACCCATGGAGCCCAGCTATATCTCAAAGTAAATTAGACTCACTCAGAAATTCAGCATCTGTTTCTTCTCCCAGTTATAAATTCAGAAATAGGATCTGTATCTCCCTTTAAAGCAGTTTCCCTAGCAACTAAACCACTCTTATATGATCAGAGCCGTTTGTCACTTTTGAAGTTTGACTTTCTGTCAAGGCCTTCTGGCTTAGGGTGATGAAGAAAACAACATCCAAACACAAACATTTCAAAAACACTCACGTGGGGAATTACAAATGGCAACAACATTTAGGTGACTTTTCTGTAGATTGTGTGTCAGTCCCTATCACTGCCACCCTCCCTACGCACTGGTGAAGATAGCGATCTCTTGAAGTAGCTATCTTTGTAACAGAGAAACAGATGGGAGTGAGTCTTAAAGTGGCTAAATTACCATAAAGATATATTCTGGGAAGCAGCGGGTAGACAAAGATAGGGGCAGATTTGCAGCAGGCAGCCACACAACGTGAACTCACCTTGTGATTGTTCAGTCCCGCTTATCTGTAGGCTAAGATAAAAGTAGCGGTCACAACTCAGCTGCATGGTTGGAACACAGACTTTTGCCCCTTCTGCTCATAAAGGGCCAGGATAACGTGAGAGGATGGTGGGTCTTGGCTAAATCTCGACTGGCTCTTCATTTATTACTTTTAATATTGAGCCCTGGTACGTTTTCCCCCTGACCTGTTTGCCACTGACCAGAGTCAGAACCTCATGCAATTCTGGGTTTCCTTTACCTGAACAATCCTCTTCCAGCTCCTGCATCTGATGTTAACTAGAGTGCACTGGGGGTGGACCGGGTTTGGGGCAGGAAAGATGAATGGGTAAACAAAAAGTTAACTGCTTTCTTGTGTCATTTTCTACTGACCCCTTTGCAAAGGGATGAGAGAAACTTATGAGACATTTAGCAATGTATGAGACTCCTAGAGACGCCCAGGGGAGCTTGGAGGGAAAGAGAATTGGGATGTAGGAGAGGAGGATGGAAACAACAGAGGAAGCTTTGTCCCCTCATAGTCAATTTGCTTTCCTGATCTCAAGATGACTGGCAGGTTTTCTTCCTTGGAAGATTGTCCCCAAGATCACAGTGTGCCTCCCAGGAAGCGAGTCCATGAGCAGCTCTCTCCCACTGGCTCGTGCTTCAGACAGAGTGTGTCTGAGGCCCTGGCGCATGCATCTAGCATGGAGGGAGGTGTTACATGCAGTTCAGTGAAAAAGGCGTGTTCTGCAACACAAGGGACTCTACCTTTTGCAAAGTCAGTGCTTATTCCAGGAAGCAGAAGAGAAATGTTTTGAAAAGACATTTTTCTTATGAAGGAAACTTTTAAATGCCTGTCATAGGGCATGAGTGGGTTCATCTTAGGAACTTCATACAGATTATATTTTTTAGGTTAGGCAAAGACTATGTTTTCATAAAGTATCCTGTAAATATTTATCACATACCTATTTTAGGGAAGAGAAGCATAAAATCCAGACCCAGGGTGGTGGTCACAGAGACGTGGTATCCAGCTTCCTCTTCGAGGCAGGTCTTGCTGCCAAGCTGTAGGAAGTGTGGCTGGCAGACAGCCTGCAGCTCTGACCTCCTCCCAGGTCCACCTCGTCCTGGAGAGATGCTTCACTGAGGTCATACCTTTCCAGCGTGGCTTTCTGTGGGGTGAAAGGCTGACCTCTTTGGCTGGATATGGGATGCTTTCATAATAATATTGATTCCTCAGCTCCTGTCAAGAATAGCCCAAACTCTGTCAAGTTTGTATCATGGTTCAGCTTCTTCCTCTGCCCGGTCCTGCTTTTGCCCATGTCCCTCACCAATGTTCATCTCTCATAAATAACTGGTACCCTGAACTTTGTCTTAGGATCTGCTTCTGGCACCCCAGCTTGCAACACCTGATTATTAGTGATCTTACAAAAAATTCAAAACATAAGATTCTCTTACGGGCATAAATGATAATATGGAGCAGAATATAAATGCTACAACCTTCTATGGAAGGGAGAGGGTTAAGTGCTTAAAAATTAGATCTAGGTTCATGGTAGGTTGGAACCTTTTTGGTTCCGCAAACCGAGATACTTGGGGGGTGAGGAGAGAGCCATGTAAATGAAGTAGTCTGAGCCAAAGCAGCTTGGGACACTGTGAGGGAACTGGCCTGGCTAGAATGAAGGTTGCACATGAAGTGAGAGACATTGAAACGTTAATTCACTTAGGTTAGACCTGGCTGTAGACAAGAAAGAAACTTCATGATGGATATTTACTTCTCTCTCACATGACCAAAAAAAAAAAAAAAAAAATCGAAGCGTATCAGTTCTTATGTTGATTTGGGACTTATTCTGCTAATTCATGTGTCATTCTATCATCTCCAGTGTAAAGCTTTTATCATGAGGGTCTAATATGGCTGCTAGAGATCCAGCTATCACATCCAAATTACAGACAGCAGGGCAGCACCGGTGGTGCAGTGGTTTAGCGCTGCCTTCAGCCCAGGGCCTGATCCTGGAGACCCAGGATCGAGTCCCATGTCAGGCTCCCTGCATGGAGCCTGCTTCTCCCTCTGCCTGTGTGTTTGCCTCTCTCTCTGTCTCTCTGTGTCTCTCATGAAAAAATAAGTAAAATCTTAAAAAACAAAAAACAAATTACAGACAGCAGGATGGAAGCTGAAATCAAGAAGGACATGCCACATCTTTTTAAGGAGATTTACTTCTAATTGTATCTCATTGACCACAGCTTAATCACATGGCCAAACCTACCATTAAGGGAAGCTGCAGTATATAATCTTTAAACTAAGAAGCCAGGTAGGTGGCTCAAAAGTTTTTTTTGTTACAGTTGAGGAAGACGTTACCATATTTTACTTCAGATGATGGAAACAAGTGAGACAGTATAATAAGAAGGCTAAAGTATGTTGTCTTGAAAGTGATGGTGGCAATCAAACATTTCTAGAACTTACAGAGGAGTTGTTTCATATATGTGTGTGGAATGTCAAAATGTTTTGGACATATTCAATTGGACGTTAATATTAATAATCATCTAACATATGTTGAGTGTTTTTTCTGTGCCAGTAAGTATGTCAAATGCTTTACACCTGTTGTATTACTCAGTGGAGACTATCAGGTAGGTTTTCTAGATGATCTATTACAAATGAGGAAACGAAGATTTCGAGAAATTATGAAAATAGATTAAGGTCATGCAGCTTATAAATGTCAAACCAGGCCTCAAAACCATGCTTGTCAAACTCCGCAATCCAACCACCTGTATGGTGGTGCTTGTATTAGAACCAGCACTTAGAACATTGAAGAGGGGAGAGAGGGAGCAGTGGAGACATACTTGGAGAGCCAGCCAGCCTTCTGGAGTGTTGAAATGACAGAGTATAGGACCACCATCAGGGAGGAGGAAACTCAGGGCAAAGAAAAGAGGCATTAAGTGCTGAATCTCCTGGAGGCAGAACCAGGACAAGGAGCCTCCGAGAGGGCCAAGAGAAAAGCTCTTTTGATGATGAAAAGAGCCAACAATGTTTACAACATAGAAATTCAGAAAAAAGTCAGTGATTTGAGCAGTAAGAGATCATTCATTGATTATCCTTAAGATTGTTGGAAGTGAGATATGAGAATGGGTGGAGGAAGGTTGGAAATAATGAATGAACTACTTAAACATATATGGTCACCCTATGGCTAGTAATAGCTGATAATAACAGTTAATATTTATTGAAAGCTTACTCTATGCTAGCTCCTGTTCCTAGGACTTATGTGTGCTAATTTATATAACCACATCCCTGTGACGTAGCTACTCTCATTATTCCTATTTTACAGGTGAGAAAATAGAGGCAGTGAGAAGTTAGGTACTCTTTCTGGCTGCTGAGTTCATGGTTAGTACTCTAGAAAAGTCAAAGGTTTCTTTAGAAAGTAATGAATTAGCACAAGGCCAGAGACTTTTTTTTTTCCGAGATAAAAATCTCATGTATATCTTCAAAGGAAATGTTAAATGTACTTGATTATTTATTTTTCTTTACTACAAAAAACTGTTTGAAAAAGAAATAGTTTTATTTTTTCTTATGTCAGTTTTTAAAGGAAAATATTTTTAAAAAATAATCGGAGTTAAATTTGAAATCCTGAGGGAAAGTGTATTGTATTTTTACTAGTAAGCTTATTGAGAGAATTGAAGTGATACATTATGGACCTTGGTAAATGTCTTCAGAAAGAAAGAGGGCATTTTATCTTTACAAGAAAACATTTTAGTAACTCTGTACTGGGACAACGATGTTTTTGTGTGTCTCAAATTCCTTTTGCCTACAGACTGCTGGATGGAATGTCATTAGAACCTCTAGAACTTATTATTTTTGCATAGTTTGAAGCCTTCCCCATCTCCCACACAGTCACATGTTGATTTGAAGAAAACAAGTATATATATATATATATATATATATATATATATATATAGCGGTACATGATACAGTATGGGCAGCATATTAGAATCTAAGACTTACAGATTGCCTGCCTGCTCAGCGTCCCTAACTCTTTTCAGGTAACCTGGCTTATTAATGTCAATACATGCTTTCAAAAGATTGAGAAGTGATTCTGAAAATATTTTTTACCAGAAACACTATAGTTATATTTTTGAATAAAATAGTATTGTGATATTAAAAAAATAAAGACTCTTGGAAAGGGATTCTGTGTAGAATGTGCTGATAATTAGAATAGGCAGATTTGAAGGGAATGGGTTTGCCTTTCTATATAGACTTATCAATTAACAAAATCATAAGTGAAAATAGCTTCCTTATATTCAGAGATGTAAATTATAAAGGCAAAAACAATAAAATTGATCAGAAAAAATAAAAATACTGATTTTAAAGAAAAATACTTTGGAGAAATATTCAGCAAGAATATTTTTGTGAAATTTTAAAATGATGGTTATATAACTGGCATTTATTGGTTTAAATATATAATTAATGTAAGATTGCTAGTCACTTTGGGCAACTCAATATTATGTCATACAACTAAAGCAATAGCTAATCATTATTGAGATTTTGTCAGATGGTAGACATCATGTTGGGAACGTTCCATGTATAATTTTACTTAATTATCACAAAATCTCTATGGGTGAGATAATCTAGTTCTTTTATGGAAATTAGGGAGCTATTTTTCATTGCAATTTCTTTTAATAGTCTCTTTATTTTAATCTATTGGCAAATTTGATAAATAGGCCAAGTGCTTTTTTTCAGGTAAAAAGGTTGCTATTTCAATTTATCTTTTGTGATGTACAAAATACCTTTAAATGATCTATTTTATTGACTTGAAATGTTTGCTTCTTATATCTTGCATATTACTTCATCACATACTGGGAGAAGTAAATAAAAATCTTTTCTTCATATCAGTTCCTCTACTGCTTCTTAATTTCTCACCTGTGAAAGACTAGCCATTTCTGACCTAGAAAGCCTTCTATCATCTAATGTAATGTAGTCAGAGAAGTGCCAGGAGAAGGTTGGATTACAGTTGCATTACTACTAGGTAATGTGAGTTGTGGGGAGAAATGCTCTGTGTTTTGCCTTCTATTTCTTTATGCTTGACCCCTAGCACCTTTATTTCTTACCTCTTATTTTCTGAAGGGTAGGCATATACTATCAATTCTTTTAACAGTCACATATTAGTATCTACCAAATGTTAAATGCCAAGGATGCCATGGTGATCCAAGGCATCATTAATTCCTGTCTTCATGGAAGACTGTACAGGAGCCTGGGTCTCAGTACACCTCTCATCTTATGGGAATATATTGTCCTTGCCATCAACTGGGTTTCCTTTGGGTGAAAATTACTAAGTGTCAAACCTAAAATCAAAAGGAAACACCATCTTAATATAATCTGATTCATGTGCAATTCTTTACCCACTCAACTGATCATTTACAATGCATATGCACTTTCATTGTAGGTGACCTTTCAGGAGCACCTGGGTGGCTCAGTTGGTTAAACATCATGATCTCAGGGTCCTGGGATTGAGTCCCATATGGGATTCTCAGTGGGGAGTCTGCTTAAGAATTCTCTTTCCTCTTCTCCCCCTGCCCTCTCCAGCTCAAATAAATATATAAATCTTAAAGAAAAAGATAATCCTCAGTTTAAGTGGTGATGACTTCTGGAGGATATGGAGCAAATGTGGGATCTATTAACTGACCATATGACTGTCATGTAACTTCTGATGAAGCTGGTTTTGAGCATTGAGGCAAGCCACAGAGTTTGTAAAATATCTTTTGGATGATAGTAGATGCAGGCCAAGATGGTTAAAATTCAGCTTTCTGTTTTGTTTTGGAGTTGAGGGGAGAAAGGGGAGGAAATTGGGCAAGTAAACATGACAGTATTTTGATACTTGTGTAACATAGAAACTTTGTGTTAGACTTCATTTGTTTTATCCATCCTAAAAAGAAAGAGAGAAATTATATATATTGTGTGCCTTCTGTGTGTTGAGTAATACTCTAGGGTCTTACATGTCATCTCATTTAATTTTCACATTTACCTCATGAGATTTGGATCCTTTTATCATGTCTATTTTATAAATGAAAAAGCTGAAGCTCATGGAATTTAAGTAACTTACATAATATCATCAGTTAATTATAGTAGATTTATTATTTGAACCTGATTCTGACTCCAAATTCTATTGTTTCCATTAATAGAATTAGGTAATTAATGGTGTAAAACATAAGTTAGAGCTCATATGTTGTTTGAGATATTTTTGAAGATATTGTCCATTAAATGTATTGAAATACTTGTCACAAGCATATTTAGTCATATTTAAATATTCAACAATATTTTTCTGTGTCTACATTGTATTATCCATATTGAAATTTATGTAGCTTTAACACTTAATACACAGTGACAATGTAATGTATTTTCTGGTGATAACTCATTTCCATTTTAAAGTTATGTTGCAAAATAAGTATGCATTGCTTTTATATTTAGAGCTGACATAGAGACAGTAAGAGAATAACAGGTCTAAAAGGCAGAAAAGTCAGGATATGTAGCCACATTTTGAGAATGAATACTGGAGGCTTGGAGGAAATGTTCATTATTGCCCAGTTCTTCTGGGTAGAAACAATGTCCTGTCCTACTGCCTTTCTTACCACTTTTCTATGAATGAGTGTCTATCTCTAAGGTAAGGCTGGCAGAAGCAGTCAGCAAATAAGAGTCAACATTACCCTGGGTTCTAGCCAGGCAGACCCAAGTTCAAATCCAATTGCATCATCTGCTGGTTGAGCAAGTAATTTAACTAAGTCTTATTTTTCTTGTCTAATGGACATAATGATTCACTTGCTGGTTTTGTAGGAAATACAAGAAATAATGTATGTTAAGTACCAAGAGCTGCATCACATCAAACTTGTTCAGTGGTGTTACATGTGTCATATGTAGGATAAGATATGTTCTCAGGATGAGTGGGTTAAGTGTGTGAAGTAGCCAGGGTGACAGTCTATGACTGTGAGAAGTGAGAGGGGAGATCTCAACCAGAGATGCTTTATTCGTTTTTCTTCATGCAGCCTAGATCCTGGCACACCCTTCTATGCTGATTCCTTCCATACACTCTTAAGAGTCACAGCTTTGACGTCCAGTATGGGTTGCTATTTTTATATGTGCTCTATCTGCAAAGAAATAAAAGTATACAATGATTAAATTACGCATATTTCTCTATGAGTCTTGATGCTGTATGTTCCTTGAAGAGAGAACTATCTTTTGCCTTCCCTAGGTCTTCCATACATTTATCATGAATGCACATAATCATTCATTTATTGTATGGACATTTATTGATCCCCTATTATGTGATAGGCACTATATTAGGTACTTTGGGTACAGAATAGAACAAAATAGAAATTTCCCATTGTCCTAGTGCTTATGTTTCAATTGGGGAGCCAGATACTAAGGAATTCACTATATAATCATGTAATTTTAATAGCAGCAAATGCTATGAAAAAGTAGAAGGTGCTAATGGAGTGTACAGAAGGAGGTTGTATCTAACCTATGGAATCAGGGAACGAGTTGTTAAGTAGTGATTTTATGAAGTATATTGCATTTCAGAAATTGTGTTACCCTCATGATGCAAATTAAATTGATTCACCATGGAATCTGAGTTTCCTAGGACTCAGCAGGGTGAAGAGGAGCTAACTAGGGAGGATAATGCTTTCCCCCACCCCTACCTTTCAGACTTAAGAGAGTTCCAGTTTGTGTGATAAGTTCTATGGTCATAAATAAGAAAGTCAAAGAGATCAAGGATCTGCCTTGGGTCACACAGCTAATAAGTGGTGGGGGATATCACACCAGTACTCTCTGACCTATAGCCCATGTTCTCATTACTATTACATGGAAACACAATTAGTTATTCTACTCTTATACTACTCTCTATTTTATTCTTCCAATCAAAGTTAGGTAGCCCAAGATGAAACTAACAAAAACTGGCTTTCTGATGTCTTTGTTCAGTTACTCTGCTAAGGGTCATGTATTTCTATAAATTACATGGGTTAAGATAAAATAGAAACTATGTGTAGTAAGTTGTAGTTACTTTCTTGATATGCATGTCTTTTTACTTATATTTAGTCTATTCTTTATGTTGCCCAAGTATGAGGAAGCTAATTTAAAATGTGATTGATTTGGGGGATCCCTGGGTGGCGCAGCAGTTTGGCGCCTGCCTTTGGCCCAGGGCGTGATCCTGGAGACCCGGGATCGAGTCCCACGTCGGGCTCCCGGTGCATGGAGCCTGCTTCTCCCTCTGCCTATGTCTCTGCCTCTCTCTCTCTCTCTCTCTGTGTGACTATCATAAAAAAAAATGTGATTGATTTGGAAAGTCAAGATGTGAGTCTAGTGACAAAACATTGGTACTTGGTCTTTTCTTCAACAAGATCCCCTGTGGGAGGGGAAGTCCATGACTTGCCCTGGTGGGCAGAGTCCAGGTGTAAATAGTTTAGAGTATTAAAAGTAATCAATTATATTATTTTATGTTTGAGCCATTTTGGACACAGTTTTCATCATCCTCTAAACTGAGTAATACAGATAAAATTTTTATCCATAGCTTATGATGATGGTTTTTTTTTTTTTTTTTTTTTTTTTTTGATGATGGCTTTTAAGGGCACTCTTCACACAAAAATATAACTGAACATAAATATCCACAAAGAGATCACGGTCAATAAGTTTATTGGACAAATATTTACTGAGTAGTTCATATATTCCACATACTATTCTAGCTGCTAGGGAAATAATAACAATCCAAACAAAGTCCTTGCTCTCATGAAGCTTAAAATCCAATGACAAAATCAGATAATAAACAAGCATTAGGGGCTGGTTAGTGCTCTGGAAACAAATAACATGGGCTAAGGGGGACAGGGAGTGCTAGCAAGAGGTTAGAATTGGGGTAATGATTTTATGTAAAGTAGTGAGGAATGTTTTACAGTTGAAGTGACATTTGAGCAGAGATATGAGGAAGTGAAGGAACTCATGAGTCTAGGAAAAACATTCTAGGGAGTGGGACTGCTCTAGGAATGCAGAGAAATCGCTGCAGATAGAGCTGAGGGGAGCAAGGAGGAGTGAGTAGGAGGGGCCAGATCATGTTGGCTGTGGGCTATTGTAAAGATATTGGCTTATCCTCTGGGTGACAAAGGAAATCATTGGAGAGTATTGCATGGAAAAATGGCATTGTCTGACTTCTGTTTTAAGGGTTCAATCTTGCTACTGTGTGGCAAATAACCATAGGGAAAGGTGACAACAGATCTGGTTCCCAGGAAGCAGATTCTAAGGTGGAGTTAGCATGCTGGAAGTTTACCCTCATGGATATGCTCTAAGGAACACCTGTGGGAATGGGAAGGAAGAAACATAAAGCAGAGAGAGAACTGGACTGCAATGCAGACCCAGCAAAAGCTTAACTGACCTCATGAGGAGCACTGAATTTGGGATCACTTTTTAGAGTTACCCTAAATTGGAAGGAGAGTGCCAGTTCTTTATATGAGTGTATCAAGTAGCCATTAGATGAGAGCTACCTCTGAGGAGGGGGAATGGCTTTGGGCAAGGAGGTTTATTCAGCTGAGAGAACTTTTGGAGAGGACAGAGAGCTGAGCACTGTTACAGTACCTCCAGCAGCAGGGGAATAGTCGTTTGGCTTGAAGGGAGGTATGGGTTGTTTATCAGCATAGCTGATATAGGAGGCAAAGAGGAAGCAGGGGGATTCATTAGAAGGAAGTGATTTTGCAAGATGATTGTAGGTTCTGCTCTAGGATGTTAGAGTAGAAGTAGTAAGGTATAAACATTTTCTGGACTCATTTTGAAGGAAGATATACTGATAAATTAGTGTGGGGCATTATGATAAAGTAAAATTATTGGCATATTTGCTAATACTGATATATTGATGGAGGATTATGGAAACAAAAAAAAATTGATGTGACCCCATCATTTTTAGCCTAACCACTGAGAAATAATTATACAATTATATGTTGAGGTGGGGGGAGGTTAGGGGCATGTAGTGGGCAACAGTTTCAGGAGAAAGATAAATAATTCAGTTTCAGATGTTAATGAGATATCCAAGTGAAGATATCAGTTGGATTACATGAGTGGATTATCCAGGGAGGCCATTCAGGCTGGGGAAATAAATTTGCAAGTCATTGGCTTATAAATGTTCTTTAAAGTTATAGAACCAGATGCGACTATCCAAGGAGTGACTTCTGGGCTACTTCAAACCTAAAGGGTAGGATGGCACAACGCAAACTGAGCAGGAGTGTTTAGGGGATAGCAACAGAACGAAAAGGAAATAGTTTGCTAGAAGCCAAGCTGAGAAAGTGAATTCAACAAGGGGAGGGTGATTACCAAAAACTTATTCCTGATGGATAAATGTTTCTTACCATTGTCTCTTTTCCCTTCAAATTCTACCATGTATAAGGCCTGTTACTCTTTTCTGAATATCTGACTATGTCACAGTTTCACTTAGGTGCTAGGTTTCCTCAATACTTTGAAGCTTCTAGTGTATTTGAATTAAGGAGAGTTACCAGTATTCTATTAACTAGGAGTATAAACCCCAAAGAAGAAAGAATCTATGAGTACAGTAGTACCAGGAGTAGAAGCAACCCAGATGAAGCCAATAAAGATGCCTGATAAAGATGAGGCCAAACTTAGGCTGTGATAGAATCTCACATATTTTTGATGAGAGGTCAGAATTCACTTTATAATACAGTCAATTCTGAGTCTGTGAATTGATATGGTCCTGGTTAGGATCCCTAGAATCACCTATTGTCCTAGATACAGGGAACCAAACTCTTGGTAATTCCCATTTTCAGAGAAAATATACCACCTAGAGCTAAAACAGAATGAGAAATGTGCCAATGTTGATCACTGGAAACAGGAACTGAGAACTCAGAAGCTATAGGAGTGAAATCTTACCAGGAAGATGAGACTACTTCCCCATGCGGTCTGTATTCAGCATATCACCTTGCACTATCCTCTGATTTCACTGGCGACCACCGTAACTTCTGTCTCTTTCATGAGACTGTAATGCATGTTGAGAATAAGTTCCAAATCTTCTTTGTCTTCATGTCTCTCAGAGCTTAGAATAGTGCCTGGTACTCAACAGATGTTTATGAAGATAAACGGGATTTCTAGTACCTTCTTTCATCAAACACGGGTATAGGAACAGACAAATGGATGTCTGAATAGCTTGGGCAGCTGGATCTGTTCAATCACATGTTTCTTGGCAAACTTTTGTGTGCTAATCTATTTTTTTTCTCAAATTTGTTTCCCATGTCAGGAAGAGAGACTATTTGTTTTATACTGTTTATTTTAAAAGCAATATCTGAAGAGTCTTTTGGCCAGAAGTTACTGCAGTAATATATACTTAGTAAGAAGGTGAAAGACATCCTACTTTGTCCATCAATGATGCCAAAATTTAAAGAAAATTTGAATTATATTTGTCGCAAACTTTGACAAATTTTATTTTCTCTTGGAAAAAAGATTATTCAAGAGATTGTTTTGTATTGTTTAGTGGGAGAGAGATGATTGAAAAGTTTGTTTTTATACAAAAAGATGGAGAAATAAAAGTGTATGTTTATGTGATGCATGATTGACTTAACCTAATTGAATAAATGTCTACATTACACTGTGAAAAGAAAGGTTTGTGTTTATAAATGTTTCAGGGTCTTGGGTAGACCCTAGGCAATGTTCTTACCAATAGGAAAAGTCATTGTAATTGGAGGATAGATGCTCTCCTCCTTCCCACCCCTCCATCCTGTGTAAGTAACTCACTTGTTTTTCATCATCCAGGACTGGGGCCTGTTTTTGAACAGGTGCCATCATTTTCTATTCAAATGAGGATGGTTTCTATAGAAATTGTCCTGAATGCATGTGCTCTTTGAGGCTATATGTAGTTACTAACCAGATGGCTGAAGCATGCTGTTATAATGCATGACCATTATGTTTTTTTTAAACTAACAATTAATACTTCTATCAATATAACAAATAGTTGCAACACCAACAATTATTAATAAAACCAAGGAAAGAAAATGACTAAGGTTGCCAATAAGACACAGAGCCAAATAGCAAAATAATGGATTAATTTAATTGGTTCTCATGTTATAAAATGATTCAAGGAAGAATTCAAATAGGGCAAAAGATAGGGGCTGAGATAGCAAATATTTCTAAAAGCAATAAATATTGCTTTGGGGGAAGGAATAAGAGAGAAAAGACCAGAGGGAAGACAGAATGAGGTATTGGGGAAGAGCTTGGCGATTGTTTGAATCTACTTGGAATGAACAGATAGAACTATTGACAATGGACTGAATTGCTGCTGCCCCAGGGAGCAACTGATTAGAACTGTGTGAGATGAACTATGTGATCTCCAGGGCTTGCATGATTTCACCGTAATCCTTGCAAGATCCCTGTGAGATAAGTACTATTCTTATCCACATTTCATAGGTGAAAGGACTGCCTTTGGGTCGGTCCTGCAGCCAGTGAATGATCAACTCTAGGGTTTCGTCCTTTATGACTCTACTTGCTGCGTACTGCTGTTCTGATAGGTACCTTCACTCAAGTCGGGCATCAACTGGGAGCTTGTTGGAAACACAGACTCTGAGGGCCCATCCCAGAACTCCTCAAGCTCTCCAGGTGGTTTATGCATAACGTTGGAGAACTTCAGTGTGGAACTTTCTTTCCTTTTCTTATTTTTGCTTTGTATTTCTATTATTTGCATATGTTTTCGATTCTCAGTTGGATTGTAAACTCTTTGAGGGTGGGGAGGGTGTTATATTTTCTTTTGAGTGTCCATAAATATACGTATCCTAGAGAAAGGCATATAATTTGTCTAATGATGTAACAGCACTTCTGTTCAGAAATTTAGACAATTTTCCAGGTCAAAAAGTGCTGTGTTATTTGGAAGAATTTTTGCCAGTGTGCTAGTAGAATCACTTTTGGTAGTTATTTTACTTGTAATGTTTCCACAAATTCAGGCTTTTGATAAAGTTGAAAACGTTAAGAGGTATATAATCCAGGTCCTAAAATAAAATCTTCACTCCTTCTCATAGCCTTCGGTCTGTAACCAGCCCTGGGGCTGCAACATCTTTCATTGCCAAAGCACAAATATAGATATTTCAGATTTGGAGAAAAATCAATACTTAAAAAAATAGAAATACGGAAAGCTGAAGACTCCAATCAATTTCATGTGTGAAGTCTTGAGGTTTGTTCGTCTGCAGTCAGGACACTCACTGTCTTCCAGGAAGCTCGGAAGGGAATTTTGTTTCAACAAATATTGATTCCAAGCTTCATTCTAGAGCTAATTTGATTAATAGCAAAATTTCAGTCACTACAGATGCTCTTGCTGCTTGCATTTACATGCCAAAGAATGATAATGCTATTGATTTTTTGAAATGATCACTGTGTGTTTTCTAGTGCTTTATTTAGACACAGTGTTTGCATGTATTTCTACCTCTGAATGTTCTCAGTGAGTGTGACCAACTGGTTGCTGAGATTGGCAGATGCTCGGGCCCTTCAATCAGCTTCTCGTCCCTGCACAATCTGGCTTCTCTCTTTTCGGAGAATATGTAATTGGAATACATGCTTGACAAGAAAAGAGGGCAAACACATATAGGTGGCTTTTTTTTCCTTTCTTTCTTTCTTTCTTTTCTTTCTTTTTTTTTTTTTTTTACTTCTCTTGGCTTCATTTCAGCAGTCAGTGTGACCTCTCGTGAAGTTCCACATCTAAAAATTATCTAAACATAAATCTACTCTGGAGACTACAGAATTCTTCAATTCAGGGAGGATTCCACTTTACCTCTTTTTAGAATTCTTTTTTTCTGTGTGAGTGTATGTTGTTTTAGTGAGAGGCTCCCTTCCCACCTCAGTCATCGGTTTGCTCACTCCCTTATGTGATGAATCAATGCTTCCAGAACAGGGGCTTCCGAGTGTCTGCGGGAACATTACTTCCAAATGAACTCGTGCGTCTTAGCAGGGAGCATTCAGACCACAGCCCAGGTAAAAGGAAGTCTTTCCTTAATGCTTTCAAGAACTTTTAAAGGCTGTGCACTCCGGTGTTTGCTGCAAGAGGGCTTGCGGGAGAGCTGCCTGGGTATAGATAAATTTGACTGTATATCAAAATGAAATGTTATCTACAGTTAGTGGAAGGGGTGAGCAGATAAAAGCAAACTGCTTACTGGCCAACCAAAGAAAATGCTCAGGACTGCCCTTGGTGTAGTGTTGAAGCTGACATCCTGTGATGTCTCTTCTTAACGGGAGGGAGGCTAGTGGCCATCTGCGAGTGTGGGTGTCAACATGGGAAGGAAGAGAACTTTTAGGGGACTAGAAGACAGGAAGGCATTGCAGCCTCAAACTGAGCAATGGAGCACTTGACCTGCATGGCATGGGGAAACCTAGTTTCTTAAGTTATTATTTGGCTGTCCGGTGAAAGGGGGACCGTCTCATAGAGTTTTGAGTGCTTGAAACCATATTTAGGGTACGATTTTAATCCTTTAGGGCTAATTTCTATTATTAAAATAGTTTCCCATGGATAGGAACTAAGATGTGTTTTTAAATGGCAGTGACAACTGAAAGTGTTAACTGGCAGTTAACAAGTGCAATGATATTAACATGCATCTGTTTCTGCTTTGTGTGGAAAATGATTTTTCATCACCATAGCGATTCATTCCTGGGCTCCACAGGAACTTGGCCACCGTATGCAGTAAGGAGACAAAATTTTTTTCTTCTTTTCTGAGCAGGGGATTCAGCAGTCTACCGGCTAACACGTGGCTCTTCATCTAAATGTTACATCGTGTAGCTAGTGTAATTTCAAATCCTTTTCCAACCTAAATTCTGTGCAAAAATAAAAAATCTGTACCTCCTTGGTTAGAAAACAGGATGCTAGGTAAGAGTGATGAAAAGAGCCCCGTGCTAACACTGTATTCCCAGCTTAAAAGCAGATACCAAGCCATTGCCCTTTTTGTGGTTGTGCTTCTGAGGATATGTGTGCAGATAGGAATTTATCCCTGATCTTTTTCTCCAACAGTAACCTAGGAAGATGAATACATCGTTAGTCGTATTAGATTTTCCCTTTTATGTTATATTTGAATGACATCATGTATTGTTTCAACTAAAATTTAAAAAATAATGTTCTCCTACAAAGGGGAAGACAGTTTATGTAGGATATGGATGTGTCTGTAGAAAAATATGACAATAATGTAAAAAGAAATAATTTTACTTTTCTTTTGCTTTTGTTGTCAACATGTGGTTATGCTTAGAAATTCCCTTGAGGGCGTTGTGTTAAAAGTGCACCTTATGTACCGAAGCATCAGTTTTCATTCATATTGTGTTTCCATTATATTCACTAAAATTATAGCTATTACCCTTTGTTTTATTTTTTAAAAAAAGATTTTTATATATTTGAGAGAGACAGAGACAGAGATAGTGAGAGAAAGCATGGGGGTACAGCACGGAGAGGAAGAAGCAGACTCCCTGCTGAGCAGGGAGATCCCAGGACCCCGAGATCATGACCTAAGCCGAAGGCAGACGCTTAACCAACTGAGCCACCCAGGCACCCCAGCTATTACCCTTTAAAAAGTCTATAGTTTATAGGGTTGTCAATAGTGGAGATCTATTTGTATTTTAGAGATTTAAGTGGCATGTATTATACAAATTTATGCAAGACCATCGAAGAAGTAAATTTCTCGGATTGTGTGCATTTTAAAGGCAAAGCCACTTCCTGTTAGTAATGTTATATGTATTTCATACTCATGGAGCACTTATACTGAAGCCTTTCATACATCAGTTTTTGACTTTTACTGGGATAGAACCTAAGATAGACTTGTAGTCATCATGGGGGCAGATGGGGCAAGCCTATGGAACCTGGGGATAAAGTCACAATTTCACCTCTTTTTTGACTCCTAAAAGACTGTTTTTATCTCTTACCCACATGAAATTCTGTGATGAATTATCTGAACTACCTCTAGTGATTTTGTTGCTAAAATCACTCTCCATCTATCATGATATTGATGAGATTAGTCATGTGAAAAAGCCTTCCTAGAAAATAATCTATCCAGTAAGTGTGTTGTATTATTATTGCTGATAAGACTAATGGGCTTCCCAAATCTCACAAAGGATCTAATGTTCTTTACCACAATGGAGAGCATTGATTTATTATTTTCTGATGATTAGCTGCAACCTGGGAATTTTGACATGACTGCAATGAGGCAATAATGACAACTGTCTTTAAAGGCATAAAAGAATATTAGGGGCACCTGGGTGGTGCAGCCGGTTAGGCATCCGACCCTTGGTTTCAGCTCAGGTCATGATCTCAGGCTACTGAGATCAAGCCCTGCATCGGGTTCTGCACTCAGCACAGGGTCTGCTTGTCCCTCTCCCTCTACTCCTCCCCCTGAACTCTCTTTCTTTCATAAATAAATAAAATCTTGTATAAAAAAAAGAATATTAAAACATGAGAGTTGGATCAGAAGGGTTTGTCTGTATGTATGATATTCCTTGAGGAATATGCATCATTTCTAGAAGGCATAGCTATTTTCATTGTTTAGTTACCAGAAAGTTTTACTGTATAATAGATGGCCTATGGTTAGTTCATTCGTCCTATAACTTGGGTGAAATCTCTTATAGGAGACCCAATTCTCTTTGTTTGATTACATGCTCAAAAAGAAAATATACAATTACTAATCTAGTGTCCTAGGCAGCCTGCTCCAGGTACCACCTGACCCCAGGGTCACATTGTACCCTCATGCTCTCCAGTCTTGCTGTCACCCAGTGTGACTTCCATTTTTGCCAGGCTGACCTTGCCAGCCCTCTTGTCTCATAGTTGCTTGAGCTTCACAAGCTCAGTGACTTTTCTGTTTTTTCTTCTCAGATATTCAGTCTCAAGGCCAAAGCCTAGACCACATAGAATTACCATACCTCTAAATCCTAAACTCTCACATACCATACTGTAAACCCAACCCATTCTCCCAGACACTCACTGTGCTACTGAATCTGTACTCTGAGCCTCAGAGAACACTGGAATCTGAGGGTCTGGAATCTGAATCCTGGAATCTGAGGGTCTCTCTTCTGGACCCATCCAAACTCCACTCCATGGTGGTCATTTGCTTTCCTCTCAAGGGTCCTCAATTTCCTTCTGCTAAAACTACTTCCAAACAACAGCTCTGTAAGTGCTACAGTTGACTTTCCCTGTTCTTGTGAGAGGTCATTTGAATATGCCTGCAGGGAATATCAAACCACCAAGCAAATTTGCTTTACCACAACAAATTCATGGGCCCTTAGTATAGCCTATCAGTCCTTTTGTTTATAGTCAGGCATCTTTCCTATTGATGTCAATGATATTCCAGTCTTTTCTATTTTCCTTAAAATCCCATGTCACCTTTGCCGGTTCTTCTTTAGCTACTGGATCACTTAGTGTTCCGAGTCTAGAGGGTTCAATCTTGGACCTCTTCTTCTCCTATTTTTGCCTACTCCCTTGGTGATCTCATCTGGTCTTGTGGTTTTAGATACTATGTATCAGTTAACAACCCTAATAATTTTATCTTTAGCACAGACTTCCCTCTAAACTTGACTCATGCCTGCATTTCCACTGGGATGTGTATCTGACATAGCAAATTTGATCTTTATTCTTGGGCTAGCTTCACCTGTTGTTTTCCCCATTTTAGTGAATAAAATCTCATTTCTTGTAGTCATTCAGGTCAATAATTATGTACTCCTCTTTTTTTTTAAAGATTTAATTTATTTATTCATGAGAATACACAGAGAGGAGAGAGAGAGAGAGGCAGAGACACAGGCAGAGGGAGAAGCAGGCTCCATGCAGGGAGCTCGATGCGGGACTCGATCCTGGGTCTCCAGGATCACGCCCTGGGCTGAAGGTGGTGCTAAACTGCTTAGCCACCTGGGCTGCCCTTGATTCTTATCTCTCTCCTATATCCCACATCTAATTTTTAAGCAGATTCTAAGTTTTCCTTTAAAATATAGCCAGAATCTTAACTATTCTTATCATGGTTACCATAGCAACCCAAGTTCAATCTACCATTTTCTCTCCCATGGGCCATTGCAATGGCCTTATAACCAGTCTTCATAGCTTATAACTATATAAGTACCATATATTTTACATATTTATTTTTGTTTACTACTTCTTCCACTAGAATGTAAATTCCATTAGTGTAAAGATTTTTGCTCACCATTATATCACCACCACTTAGAGAGGTGTCTTAGCATTCAGTAATGAGACCTTGTTGAATAAATGAAAGTAAGTAGAAGGTAAAATATTCAAGTGAGTGTTGATTTTAGTAGGCACATAGTGGCGGGACTTAAGGCCACATAAAAGAACAAAGACACAGGTAGATAAGTAGATGTGATGGGAACCTTGGAAATTCTTTTCCGATTGCTTCAGTTATCTCAGTGAAATAAGAAACAAAGTCATCAGCTCAGAGTAAGACCATTGAAGAAGCTGTAGGGGGTTTGAAGAAAGAGGAGAGGATGCGAGTTTTCTAGGAAAGTGGGAGAGTGCATGGGCTATCAAGCTATAGTGTGTTTATAGAGCAGCATTGAAGGGTCTGCTTGGGCTGAGAGTCATAAATTCGAAATGAAACCAGTAAGCATAGTTGTGTGATTTCCTCCAATCACATACCTTTTTGGTGCAGGAGTAGAGTAGGTAGGAGGTTAGATTTTGTGAGGATGTCAATTTACCCAAATGGGAAGGGATGATGTGAGAGGGAAGGACACTTGAAGAATATGCATGAGGGGAACTGTGGGGAATAGAGTCACTGAGGCTGGTTAAAAAGAAAAAAAAAATATGGGACCATAAAATTTTGGAGGGATCAGTAGATTTTCATTCTGGTGGGGTCTGAGAAATGTTGGAGTTGGAGTATGAGAGGGGGGTATGGAAGGAAAAGAAGTGGCAATCAGAGGGCAGAGAATAGAAAACGTGACATTATAGAGGTGTTGTGGCTATTGGTTGAGGCTAGGTATTTGAGAAGCAGGAAGGAATAGAGGCCAGGGCAACGCACTCTGAGCAATGATGTTCGTATCACACAAAGCATAGTGTTAAAGAGAGTGGAATTGAGCCAGGAACTAAATCTTCAAAAAGGGAGGGCTTAATTTGGGTGCGGGCAGATGACAGTGAAGAGGAGAGGTTATGAGTGGTATACACTAATAACAAGAGATTCAAATCTGGCAGTTCCTAGGTAAGAGGAATGTAGAATGGTCTGGAAGCAGTACAGGGGAGTGAGGCAGACATTCTTGTACTTCCAGGGCCAGAGTGAGAGAAAATAGCTACCATTAAGGTTGCATCTTAGAGACAGAGCCTTTCAGAAGAAGCCATGGTTTGGCTAAAGCTAGGATAGTTAGAGGTTAAGGACATGGAGGATTTTGTGATGGCTGACTGAATACCAGAAAGTGTAGGGTTGAAAGTCTTCAAGAGTTGGAGCAGGGCACAGATGGGAAAAGAATGAGGGGTGTGCATAGCACACAGGGGTTGTGGGGTGACTCTGAGGCCCAGGTTTCTCACAGGGGCTGACATGGCTGGAGTTAAAAGGAATGCCAAGATTAAGCCTGAGGGGTCCAAGGCCTTAAAAGGGGGCATGACTTAAAGAGAGAGGTGAGTTAGGGTCTTACCAGTGTGTATCGTATTTCTTCTGATGAGGCATGGAGGTGGCTGAGAATAAGTGTTACTCTAACTACATGGGGCTGATAGTATTATAGCTATCGATTATAGCTATATAGCTATTGATTATAATTGAATGTTGATTATGCCACTTTTCTGTTTCCCCAATGCACCATATTCATGAGCTTTTCTGTATCTTAGTTCATTATCTCTGGACTCAAAGGAGGCCATCTTCTTTCTCCTGTTCCCTTAGCTTATTTTGCCTGCTTCTTCCAGGACCTTGTTTTGCTTACCTTCTCTCCTGGTTCCTCCTGCCAGGCTACAGATGTGTTCAAGTCTATTCAATTACATGCCAGTACAGGCACCTCTTTGACTCTCTTTCTCTTGCTAATTACTTCCAACATCCCTCCTTATTCCTCATCCAAACTTCTTGAAAGAAAAATTTATGGCACCATCTTCTCTTTTTCCCTTTCATTTAGTCCTTATTCTATTGCTCTTGGCTTTCTGTGCTTGTTACTAGCCATGCGTCTTTTAAAACCAGAATTATCTATCTAAAACTCTAATGTGACTTCATCATTTCCCAATCTATGGTCCTATAATGGTTGTCTGTTGCCAATAGGACAGAATCTAAGCTTGATCCACACTGCACTGTTGCTGCCCTTCCATGTTTCCATTCATCTGGTTTTCTTAGCCCAGGATAGCCTTATCTTCCTCTTCACTGGGAGTACATTTCAGATATTGCCTTTTACAGAGCTTCCCAGGGGGGATAGGTAGGTACCCCTCATTACTTTTCCCTTAGTATTGTCTGCATACCCTTTTTTCTTCTTGTGCATGGTCTGTTGACCATTGCTTATTCACTATGGCATCCCTGGCTCCTGAGTGCCTCCCACACAACAAACACTAAACACAATTATTCTTGAATGAATAAAGTATGAATAAAAGAGAAAGTATATCCTTGAGGATAGGCATTGGCATTCTAGTAGCCAAAAAGAGCATACTTTCAATTTTAAATCCATTTCTTAGTACTCCCATTAAGGGTATATATTGGAAATTTCTTGTAGGCTTGGTAATTATGAGACAAACTGAACAGGCAAACCGAGGGTTAAATGAATAATGGTAAATTTTGAAACAGACTAGATGCTGTATTTGTGATGACCTTACTGAGGTAGATGTGCCCTGTAATATTCCAAGAGATCAACTAGCCAATCCACTGTTTTGTTGCCATCCCCTATAACAGGATCTTTCTGGGGTTGTATTACTTTCTCTGATAAATGGAGTAATTAAGGAAAGGGATCTGATCAATTATCACTATTTTTATAGCTGTTTTCTTTGGCAACCATACACACAATCACAGGATAATAGGCAACTTATCAAAATAAATGAGGTAACTATCATGGTATATAGAAAATAAAGTCAAGATAAACCTTTGACAGGACTGAAAGTCTAATTTATTACATGTCTCATAGGTCTCTTCTGGTGATTCTGAAGCCAAACCTCTGATCTTCACATTTGTCCCCACTGTCAGAAGACTACCAACCCACTCTAAGTTGGCTGACACCTCTAAATTTCTTGTTAAAATTCCTGAGGAACCCAGTGATAAGAATCCAGAAACTGTAAATAGGGTAGGATTACTTTTGTTCTTTTTTTGTATTAAGCAATTGTATATTAAACATTAATTGTCCATAAGAATAACTTGGAAATTTGTATGAATGTTTATTTCCTTTGCACAAAGTGAGATGTCTGTGAAATGTAAGGTTGACTAAAAATATAATGTGTAATAGAAACCCAAACTTTATCATACTCTCTTTCTCTCTAATACACTATTCTCAACTTTTCTCAGTTGATGTCCTATTCCTTGCTCTTCACATGCACATTCTGCCTCCTGGCACTTCCTCTTCTCCCAAATATGTCTTAAAATAGTAAAAACAAAATTTCTTGAAAAGTTTGAATTTATGTCAATTTCTTGACAGAAAATACAAGATAAAACAGTGATGTATTATTGTTTTACATGCAATAAATAAGCAAAATTTAAAATGTGCAATATCCTGGGCTGGGTCAGTTGTGAAGATATTGACATGCTCACACTTTGCTACTAGCTTTGTGAATTTGTGTAAGTTTGGTGGAAAACCCTTATCCACAGTCATAAAAATGTGTATAACCTTTCAGTGATCTAACTCTTGGAAATGTTTTCCAAGGAAATAGTAAAGAAGCAGAAAAATGTTGTGTAGGAAAACAGGAAAAAATAAAAATAGTTTAATAGCTAATAATCAGAAAAAAAGTTAAGAATGTGATAATACATCACTTTCAGAAAGTTATAATCATGGCAATTATGTAATTTTATGGCAAAAGTTACTGTTATAAAACAGTAAGAGACAAGATAGATTATCAAATTCTATTTATATGCTGTTAATGCTTATCTAAAATGAAGACCAAGACTGGAAATAAAATTAAAACAAACTTTAAAGAATCCTTAAAATGACTTTTGTTAGACTAATGACATTTTGGGTGAAAAAAACTTTCTCTTTAAAATGTATTTCAGTACCATCTCCTTATGAGCAAAATATGACTGGGGGACTTTGGGGCATTCTTGAACCACTAAAAGGGGATAAAATAATCTGATTCACCTTGTCTGTATGAAAACATCCAGAAAGTTATAATATATCTGTGATCCGAGATTTTCAATGCTACTACCTTATTTCAAAGACTCTTGAGGTCAAATTATTTCAAGGAGATCTTGAATGCTACAATAGGAATTTCTGGGAAGTTTCTCTCTTACAGTACTTGATTACACATAATATATTTATGAGATCCTTTGTTACAGGTGCTATGAGCACATGAGACTGCAGATATATGAATTCATCTTGGTTGCAAACCTCCAGAGCATCCTAAGATGTTGATATTTGCTGATTGAAATGAAAAACACACAACTACATATTTAAAATATTCAAGATTTTTCCTCCTATTTTTAAAAATAGTTTAATATTAGAATAGGGTAAATCATCCCTTGATCATTTATATATTTATCCACTGTTTACTGAATACACTATATGCTTGGTGCTGTGTTCTGAATGAGTAAAATCAACTCACATAAGTCATTATTGGGAAGGCATGCAATAAAAAATGTGAAGTGTATATAATAAAATTTCAGACAGTGATAAAGCTGTAAAAAATATATCAGAGGACAGAGAATCATGGACTATAGGAAGGGAATTATTTTAGATCATTAATAATGTTTTCAAAAACTAGTTCAATTATTGCCATCTTTTTAGTTATTGCTATTTTTTGTAATAAGCAATTTGTCTTTGAATCCTGTTATTTTTAATTTAAACTTATTTTTGGGTTTTTGTGATTGTACAGTATTTTAATTTAAAATGCGAAATGACCATTGTTCAAGAAATCCTAATTGGAGGGAATTTGTGTTTTGCTTCAACTAAATTATCATCAGCTGAAAAAATGTGCAATGGATATATAAAATCACCTCCTTATTTTAGTTATATATAATTAGTAGTTTGACTTCTATTTTCACACATACAACATATATGCACATAATAGCATATGCTAAATTTATCATCATGTTTGAAATTTCATTTATTTTAGTTTACTTAGTGTCTTTTTTAATGTTTTATTCCTAAGTAATTTTAGGCCTAAAGAAATGTTACAAAGAAAAGGATCGTAACCACAGCATGGTTATCAAAACCAGAAAAATAAACATTGGTCTTTTAAACACAATCTTAGTGTTCACTGCTGCCATTGTTTCAGAAGATGTTTGATAGCTCGATAAAGCTATCTTACTCTGGTCTTGTAAACCCTCTATGCACTCATAGAAAATTGGATGGGAAAAGATTTAGAATTACAAAATAAAATAGCAGTGGAAAATACTTTGTACTAAAAATATCTACTTGTTTCTTTGGTGTCTTATTCTTGAGTTCTTTTCAATTAGTTCAGATTGTTTTGTCTGAATGTCTATGTAGTTTATTGCAATTTTATTTTTCCTTTCAGGCTTTTGGAGATATTTGTATTATTTTAGAAACTTTCAATGGGGTTTCCTTTCTCTCCTGGCTTATATAGGATATACAGGTTTTGCTTGACCAAACCCCATTTGTTTCATGAATGTTTCCATTAACTTCAACACAATCTCTCCTAAACCAACCTAATTTTTAAATATATTAAAAAAAAATCTTGTCCTTGGAGATTATAAGCAGATTAAACTTTTAAGTGTACATGCAAAAAGGAAGCCATTGTCAGACCAATGTTAATACTTTTATGCCTCTACATTAATTGCAGTCTGAGTCCAATGAGTACTTGACGTTGAATGCTGGGAGCCAACCAGAGAGAAACCAAGGGACATTGATTTATCCTTCAGAGGTCAGTGAAAAGATTTCACAAGAAAGGGGATTTAAAGCAAAAGAACTTCAAGGAATGCAGCAAAGTGACCTCTTCAAAGCTGAATATGTCTTTATTGTGGACTCGGAAGGGGAGGATGAAGCTACAAGTGGAAAAGATGAACAAGGCCCCCCTGGGGGGTTGGGCACCACAGCTTCTCGGCCCAAGTCTCTAGCAATTTCCTCCAGTCTGGTCTCTG
Source organism: Canis lupus familiaris (assembly GCF_011100685.1). Lineage (NCBI taxonomy): Eukaryota > Metazoa > Chordata > Mammalia > Carnivora > Canidae > Canis > Canis lupus. The sequence goes on from NC_049233.1 coordinate 21,863,531, forward strand.
ATGTGGTACGTCCCAAAACACGGGGGACAGACCTCCAGGCCCCATCACATTCTGAAATGCCTCATGGGATTGCCCCTCAGCAAAAGCACGGGCAGGTAGGTTTTTCTTCTTCTCATAAGAAAAAATGAATGTTTATATACTCTTTATCCTTTGTCTGCAAAGGCCTTCCTGTTTGAGGCATACAAAACTCTCAAAGAAAAAGATGTTGAAAAACCAAAATCCCAAGATCATAAATCAACACAGAGTAAATATAGATAATACATTCATAAGACAAAAAAGATTATATAATTGTACTGTGAATTGGCTGAAGAGAAAATGTAAAATGTTCAGCTGGAGTGGATCTGGGGGAATGTTATCTCTTACTTTTGAACAATTCTTGGAAAAGGTTGACTCTGGGAGTTTCTTAGGAGAGAGTGCCTGGTTAGCTGAATGCATCCACAAGCATACTGCAGATATGAGAAAGATCCTGTGGGGAGACATCAGTTGGATGTTAGACATAGGCACATTATTTTTAAACTACTGAAAGAGTAGTAGAAAGATATGCTAGGAAGTAAGAGTGTGTAAGAAAAAAAAAATCTCACCTGTGTTTCTTAAGGAGAATATCTGTTGTGGTCCTGGAAGCCACTAACACAGGTCTTGCCTCAGTGAAATGGGAAGAAGATACTACCCCAAAACTTAGCAGCAAAATTGAATAGTCCCTTTAAGTTGGAGAACCTATTTAAGACCCATTTCTGTGATGGGAGGAAAGAAAGGGGGTAGATAGGGAGGGAATCTGAAGAGAAAAATGGAAGAATTTGCCATTGGCTGGCTATTTGTTGTGATGAAATTATAAAATGACTCTGAGAAGGCATAGGTAGAATGTCAGGTATGCAGAGGCTGGCTTTGGGAGTAGACAGTGGATGCAAAGTTGTCCTTGAGAAAGCACGAGTCAGTACCCAGGATTTCCTGTTTAGGATCTGCTAAACCAGGCACTTGCAACATCACAAAGTAGTGGGGAGAACATTTTTATTGGTGAGTTGGCCTTTTGGTGCTGCTAGGACCTATGCTTGGATATCTTATTTTGGGTGCCACCTTATTTTCATTTGTACAGCTTTCACGGACTTCCTGACGCTGAATTTATGCCACCTATAAGCATCCAGTGTCCTTAAGCTATATTTTAGTGATAGAAGACTCTCACTGACCCCACCTCAGTCTACTGAACTAAAACATTTATTTCTTCTCAAAATTTATTCTTAGACAGTTGGAACATTGGAAATGTTCTAATCATATAATTAAACATATTCTCAGTAAGCAGTGATAGACTTAAACATTTCTTTCTTGCCTCGGGAAAGATGATAGAATAGCCAAGTTGGAGACATGGGGGTTTCCAAAGTCAGGGAAGAATAATTTGATGATACCAAGTATAAGTAAACAAAGAAAATATTCTTAATGAAGCAATTTTTGGATTTTTGCTTTACTTTTACCCTCAATTGTTAGATTTCTTTCCCTGAGTTGGTCATTTGTTTTTATATGACCAAGTACACAGAAGTAAAACTAGAGACTGAACATTCTTTGGGATCTTTTGTCCAAAATGATCATATGGCAGTAGATCATAGTTGATGTAATCAAAGCTCTTAATGAAAAGGCAAAGTTTAACCTAATTCATTGGCGGTGGCTGAAAATGATGGTTACCACTAATGGGGGAATAGTGGTTTTTGAAATGTTTGGGAGTAGCCATTGTTCCTGTTTCACTTTCCTATAATAATCTGTTTGAGGGTCACCTGGGTGGCTCAGCAGTTGAGTGTCTGCCTTTGGCTTAGGGTGTGATCCCGGAGTCCCAGGCTTGAGTCCCACATCGGGCTCCCCACAGGGAGCCTGCTTTTCCCTCTGCCTATGTCTCTGCCTTTCTCTTTCTCTCTCTCATGAATAAATAAATAAAAAAATCTTAAAAAAATAATCCATTTGAGTGATGAATAGTAGACCATCATCAAATAAAAATAAGATAAAATAAGAATAAGATAACTGTTAACCACAAATGTCAATCACAGAGAAATGACCAGAGAACCGAAGAAGGCATTCTGAGAATTTTAGTGTAGTCAGTAGCAGAAGCAACAAGTTTAAAGCATATTCCTGATTGGATTACTTGATGCCAACAACATCAACTTTTCAATCAGAAATGTAGTCATATAAGTGAATTTCTGGTCTACCTGGTAAAAACGAATCTGTGTATAGAACTGTCCATAAACTAGCACTATTAATCAGCAATAATTTATTAAGCTATTCAACAAGATGCCTTCAGTTCCTGCTCTGGCTTTTAATCTTTCCATAAACTAGCCTAGATGTCATTTTCTATCCAGATCTTCTACTTCTCTTCTTCAGTTCTTCTGAACTATCACAAAAGTGCATACTTCATACTTTTCCATACCTAAGCCCCTGATTCCTCCAAGTATAAAGCTTTTTGCTTTCCTGGGCACATTCCATTTTGCGCTAGGTTACTCGATACTCTAAACTCAGTTCAAGGGCAGCCCAGGTGGCTCAGCGGTTTAGCGCCTGCCTTTGGCCCAGGGTGTGATCCTGGAGACCTGAGATCGAGTCCCACATCGGGCTCCCCGCATGGAGCCTGCTTCTCCCTCTACCTGTGTCTCTCTCTCTCTCTCACTCTGTGTGTGTGTTTGTCTTATGAATAAATAAATAAAATCTTTGAAAATAAACTCAGCTCAAGTAGTGCCTCTTCCTAGAGACATTCCCTATGAAGTTAAGGCTTCTCCTCCATCTTTACCATTTTCCATATAGTTTTTTAGCCATTTTAGGAAATCTCCATTATAACTCCTTTCACCCTACTGTAATAATGGATTATCTTTCTTCCTCATGAAACAGAGAGCAATATAAGTCAAGGTTTGTCTAATTTATTTCTGTGTCTCCAGCACTTAGTACAGTGTCTTGCATGTAGATGAGGTTCAATAAAGTATGTAAACTGAATAAATATTTAAGAGTTCACATCTTTGAAGTCTTTACACAGATATTGACTCCTTTATGAAGTCAGCTTTGGTTCTCTGAGTCAAAATAAACTATCCCTCAATATGATTCTGATAGCTTTTTCTCTGTACATCTTTTATAATACTTATCCTATTTCAGCATGTATTATAACTATTTAGGTGCATGTCTTATCTCCCCTAGCAGATAGTAAAGTCTTTAGAGGTAAAATCCATGTTAAATCCATTTTATTAAACATTTTGTTCCCTACAGTGGTTACTATTTTATCATAAACATAGTCCATATAAATATTGAGTTGAATATATTGATGTTCCAAATACTTCCATTGAAGTAACATGTTTAAATGAAAGTGCACTATGTTAAAAAATCACAAAATCGTTAAAAAATTTAAAGTGTAGGTCAAAAATAAAAATGATATGTAAAATAAGCAATTGAGTCAAAATCCTCTCAAATAAAATTCAGAAAGAAAGAGTAATGTTTTTGAGTGTTGGCATCTTGAGTGTTGATGTAAAAGTCTAAACTGTCTTAACTAGGGATAATATTAGAGTTAAAAGAGAGGTGAATATACACATACAAACACAGAGTGATTTGGCTGAAAGACCTATGATAAAGCCTATGGCAACAAGCAGTGACAGTAGGGCTAAAAAGAACTTACAGGGTAGAATTAACTGGATTTGTTCATTGACATATATGGGAAAAGTCAAGGATGGATGAAATTTCTAACCAGGGAAATTGGATGAATGTTGATATTAATTGAGGTTTTGGGAAGTGATAGGAAGAGATAAGACATTTAATGTGGAGTTTGGGTTGCCTTGATGGCACATCATCATGTGCCCCCTCTACTAGGGAGCCAGAAGTATGAATCTGGAACATAGGAGAGGGATAGGAGACTGGAGATATTTGCTACATAAGTTGATGAAAGTGGAGATATTTACTCATGGAAATAATTTGGAACAAAAAGACATAAGGTTCAAGTCAGAATAGAAGCCAATGACAGAGACTGTAAAGGGCCTATGAAAGGGCCATGTCCTTTGGAAGGACGTCCTTTGGGCCACGTCCAAGGAAGTTGAAAAGAGGGATTTCATGCAATGAAAGTTGGTGGGATGTTTAACAAAAAGCATAGTCTACAACAAGGTCAAATAAATAAAAGTCTTATTAATACAAAGAAAAATCAAATACAAAACAAGGTCAAATAAAGTAGGACCTTCAGAGCCCATTAAATCTGGGAATTAGAAGGTCATCAAATGACCTAAAGGGGAACAGTGTGAGTTGGGTGATAGGGACAGAAATGAAGTTGAGAAATGGATGGGTGGTAAGGAAAGGAGCCAATGCACTAGAGGGATGCTTTGGGAAAGCAGGAATGACACTGGCAACATAGTGACCATGTTTCTCTGGGTAGTTTTTTGAAATAATAAACCTTAGTTTCCTCATTTGTAAAGTGGGATAATGATATCAACCTTCCTTGTGAAGATTAAATGAGATAACGTATGTAATGTGCCTAGAACAGTGCCTGGCTCATGGTAGGTTTTCAACAGATGATTTACCATATTTAAGTTTGAGATGGCAGCATGTTTTAGGGTACAGGGTAAAGAATTTGTGAGGTGGGAGAGGTCTTGTTTAAAAATTTTTTTTTCAAGATTTTATTTATTTATCTAAGAGAGAGAGAGAAAGGGAGCATGAGCAGTGGGGAGAGGGAGATGCACAGACTTCCCTCTGAGTGGGGAGCCTGATACAGGGCTTGATCCCAGGACCTTGAAATGATGACCTGAACTGAAGGCAAGATACTTAACTGAATGAGCCACCCAGGAACCCAAGGGAGAGGTTTTATATTGGTTCAAATGTAGCTTAGGTATAAGAACAGAGGGGAAGATATGAAAAATGAGGTCAGAAAAACTGGCTGGGATTAAATAAAGTATGCTTTTACATAAAAGTCTGGGAAATTAGGACACTGGCATGCATATTTATTAAGTACCTAAATTTTATGGATCCATGGAAAAAAATTACAACAAATTATTTGGGTGGGGGGTTAGACATAGAAACCTTCCTAATACCCCCAGGCTTCAATCTGCTCTGATGCATCCCTGAGATCCCTCAATGGTAGCATGTTATTTCCTCTGGATGATGAACAAATTTTGCCATTAGCCCAAGGGGCAGAGGAAGTACATTTATGGAAAATCAAGTTATTTTAACAATTCCAGCAGAAAGGTGATGGAACCTTTTAACAGGAGGGTCTCCTGACTTGTTGATGTCAGAACCCAGTTTTTTTCTTGCTGATGAGGTAAAGACTGAATTTGGTGTCATAGTCATTGTCCCCTTCCCCTGCTCATCTTCACTATCCAGAGTCTAGAGAAGAACAAGAGGGGATAGTCACTGAGGGAGGTGATGAGGCTTTCTTCAAGGAGACACTATGTCCCTGCACTCCGTCCTTCTGTTCCTGAATCCACTAGACACTGTTTCTTCATTCCTGCATGACGGTAATATGACAGGCATTAGAGAGTAAGGGAATTAAACTGTAAAAGGCATAGTACCTATCTTTAAGGAACTTGAAAAAGATGCACCTGAAAACAGTGGCAATGGAAGGGAGCATGTTCTAGGAAGAAGGGGAAGTTCAGGGGGAGGACACCTAGATCAGCCCAGACGATCAGGAAGGGTCACACTGTAGGTAGCTGAAATGTGAACAATGAGTACACAAGTTTTCTTGGCAGATAACTAGGGCCTGGGCATTTCAGACAATGTGAATGGCCAGGAAAGTACCAACATGTAAGAAGAAGATGGAAAAAGACAAGGGATATGAAAAGGACTTATCAAACCATAGGAAATAAAGTAGGAGACAGTGATAAAAGAGAAGCCACAGATAAAACAGTTTTTAAAAGGAGGGAGAGTTTGGAAGTCAGATAATATGGAGAAGTCAGAAAAGATAAGGCTTGGGAAATATGAATCACTGTAGACATTGGCAATAACAGTTTCTGTGGAAGAGTAGGAAGTAAGACCTGTTATGAAGTCAGTGGGAAGTATATTAGTTTTCCATTGCTGCATAACAGATGACCATAAATTTAATGACTTTAAAAAACACCTATTTATTTTCTCTAGGTTTCCATAGATCAGAAGTCTGTGCCCACCTGAACCAGTTCTTTACTCAGGGCCTCCTGGCTTAGAAGTTTAGGTGTCACTTTGCACCCTCATCTGGAGGCCCCCAAGGGGAAGGATTTGCCTCTAAGCTCCCTCATGTTCTCGGCAGAATTTGTTTCCTTGAGGCTGTACATTTCATGGCAGCTTGCTTCTTAAAGCTGGCAGCAGAGAAAGAAAATCTCCGCTGCTGAAATCTCTAAACTTTGACCCTCTTTTAAAGAGCTCACTTAACTAGGTCATACCTACACAGGATAATCTGTTGACTAACTCAAAATCACCTGACCAGGGACTTGAATTATATCTGCAAAACACCTTCAGCTTTGCCAGGTTCTATTTGAACTATGTCCTGGATTCCACCTGTACCCAAAAGGCAGGGATTACGAAAGGGTGGGACTCCTTGGGAAGTCTCTTTAAGGTGTTTTGGCTACAAAAGTAAGGAAATCAATATCATGATTGTGTGGTGCACAATATTGATTTTTTTTCACTAGTAAATTTTATTATTTTGATTGATTTAAAAACTTTTCATCTTGATTTCTTTCTGAAACTAAACAAGAAATGTATAGTTTTTCTTAAAAAAAAAGCAATGATATTTTATAAATTGCTCTTTCAGATTTTCTTGTCAGCCTGTTTCAAGGAAATCCATGTGTTCAATATACTTGCTCGAAGTTTAGCCCATACCAAATGGTTGTTTAATCCAAATATCTGAGCAGCAAACTGAGCTAATCCCTCTGGTGAAAGTATGGTCAAACAGCCAAGACCACTGGGTAGTTGAAGAGAGTCACTAAAAAAAACAAACAAACAACAACAACAAAAACAACAACATGGGTCTGAAATTAAGGGATATACAGGATCCACAAAAATCTCGGTGTATGTGTGTGCATGTGTTTTTATCAGTCAGCTTTTGCTGCATAACAAACCATGCCAAAATGTAGTGTTTTTGAAGAGTGAGCATTTATTTAGCTCAAGTATCCACAGGCCAGCAATTTGGCTGTGTTCATTTGGGTGGTTCTGCATATCTGGGGCAAGGTCAGCCAATCTTTGCTGTGGTTCACTTATTTGTCTGTAAGCAGTTGCTGGGTTGGCTGGTAGCTCATTAGCTGAGATGTCGTCTTGTATCCTCCAGTGGACTAGCCTGGGTGCATTCACATCAGGGTGATATTCTGTATTCAGCAAGCTGGTAAACTCTAAGGCACTCCTGGCTTCCAAGTCATTGCTTCTTGGATCATTTTTGCTAATGTCCCAGTGGACAGACCAAGTCATAAGACAGTTGAGATGGAGTGGTGAGGAAAAGGACTTTACTTTTTTTTTTAGGAAAAGAGTATTTGGGGCATTTTTATGATCCACTGCATAACATTTATTACTATGTTTTTAAAGATTGGAAGGATTTTGGTTTATATTTATGGGACAAATGAGACAGCTAATAAAAAAGAAAACGGATGGATACATAGCACGTGGGGGATAACTGATGGAATAAAATTCCCAAGAATGCAAGAGCTACTGTGATTCAGAGTATATAGGGAAAATTTACCTCATAAAAGATGAAAATTCGGGCAGCCCGGGTAGCTCAGCAGTTTCAGGGCCTGACCCTGGAGACCAGGGATTGAGTCCCACATCGGGCTCCCTGCTAGGAGCCTGCTTCTCCCTCTGCCTGTGTCTCTGCCTCTCTTTTTCTCTGTGTCTCTCATGAATAAATAAATAAAATAAAAGATGAAAAGTCATTATTTTTCCTTAGAAGGGAGGAAAAGGAACAAGAATAGATCTAGAAAATAATAGATTTTCCTGGTAATCTCCACTTTTCCTTGGAGAAAGTGAAACTAGGTCACCTATTGAGTACAATGAAGGAAGTGGTAAGAGCAGGGTTCATGGAGGGTGTTAACTTTTTCGAAGAGCTGTTATTCAGAGCAGAATAGGAAGCTGAGGCCAAAGCAAATGAAAAAACAACAAAAACCAACCAGCAAAAAGCTGAGAGGTATGAGCCCAGCTGAGACATTAACTTTATGATGACATCAATCTATAGTGCCTTCCCAGACCACATGTGAGTTAGAGAAAGATGGCCACTGTTTCTCTGTACCCACAAGTACAATAATTTCAGATCCACTCTCAGCTAGTGCCTATATACAGGACACGTTCCAGTGTCAAAGGACTATACCTTTTGGATTATACTAGCTAATCAAGAGGACTGTATTATTTTTTGTTTCTTTTTCTCTCCATTCCCATTCTTTTTTAAATTTCAGTATAATTAATGTGCAGTGTTATATTAATTTTGGGTGATCAATATAGTAATTTTACAATTCTATATATTACTCAGAGCTCATATGATAAGTATACTCTAATCCCCTTCACCTATTTCACCCATCTCCTCACCTACCTCCCCTCTGGTAATCATTATACCCTCTAGATCCATCCATATTGTTGCACATGGCAAGATTTCATTCTTTTTATGGCTGAGTACTATTTTGTGTGTGTGTGCATATGTATCTATGTATTACCTCTTTATCCATCTATCAGTGGACATTTGGGCTGCTTCCATAATTCAGCTATTATAAATAATGCTGCAATAAACATAGGAGTGTACTTATCTTTTCCATTTAGTGTCTTCATTTTCTCTGGGTAAATACCCACTAGCGAAATTACAAGATCATATGACAATTTATTTTTATTTTTTTTGAGGAACCTCCATACTATTTTCCACAGTGGCTGTACCACTTTGCATTCCCACCAGCATTGCACAAGGGTTCCCTTTTCTCCACATCCTCTCCAGCATTTGTTTCTTGTGGTTTTGATTGTAGCCATTCTGATAGGTACAAGGTACTATCTCATGGTTTTGATTTGCACTCCTCTGATAATGAGTGATGTTGAGTATTTTTTCATGTGGCTGTTGGCCATCTGGATGTCTTCTTCAGAGAAATGTCTGTGTATGTCTTCTGCCCATTTTTAATTGTATTATTATTATTATTATTATTATTATTATTTTGGTGTTGAGTTATACAAGTTCTTCATATATTTTGGATCTTCATCCCCTATCAGATATGTCAATTTCAAGTATCTTCTCCTATCCCACAGGTTGTCTTCAGTTTTGTTGATCATTTCTTTTGCTGCATAGAAGTTTTTTATTTTGATGTTGACCCAATAGTTCATTTTTGCATTTGTTTCCCTTGATTCAGGAGATATTTCTAGAAAAAAGTTGCTATGACTGATATCAGAGAAATGACTGCCTGCTCTCTCATAGGAATTTTATGGTTTCGGGTCTCACATTTAGATCAGTAATACACTTTGAGTTAATTTTTTGTAGGTATGAGAAAATGTCCAGTTTCCTTCTTTTGCTTGTAGCTGTCCTGTTTCACAGACACTGTTTATTGAAAAGATTGTCTTTCTCCTATTGCATATCCTTGCCTCCTTTGTTGAAGAGTAATTGACCATATAATCATGAGTTTATTTCTGGACTCTCTAATCCTGTTCCATTGATCCATGTGTCCATTTTTGTGTGTGTGTGTGTGTGCTAGCACCACACTATTTTTTATTACTACAGCTTTATAATATATCTTGATATCTGATACTTACAGTTTTCTTTTCTTTTCCAATATTGCTTTGGCTGTTCAGCGTCTTTTGTGGTTCCACAAAAATTTGAAGATTATTCTCTTTAGTTCTGTGAAAAATGCCCTTGATATTTTGATAAAGATCGCATTAAGTCTGTAGATTTCTTTGGGTTATACAGACATTTTAACAATATTTCTTCTTCCAATTCATAAGCATAGAGTGTCTTTCCATTTCTTTGGGTAGTCTCAATTTCTTGCATCAGTTTTTTATAGTTTTTATTTTTTTATTTTTTTTTTATTTATTTTTTTTTTATTTTAGTTTTTTATAGTTTTTAACATGAAGTATTTTCACCTCTTTGGTTAAGTTTATTTCTAGATATTTTGTTATTTTTTATTACAATTTTAAATGAAGCTGTTTTCTTGATTTCTCTTTCCACTTCTTCATTATTATTGTATAGAAATGCAACTTATTTCTGTATATTGATTTTGTATCCTGCAACCTTACTGAATTCATTTATTAGGTTTAGTAGTTTTTTTTTTTTTTTTTTTTTTTTTTTTTGCTGGAATTGTTAGGGTTTTCTATATGGAGTAACATGTGATCTGCATGTAGTGAAAGTTTTACTTCTTCCTTACCAATTTGGATGCCTTTTTCTTTCTTTTTGTTGTCTGATTGCTAGGACTTCTAGTGCTATGTTGAATAAAAGTACTATCAGTGGACATCTTTTTCTTGTTCCTGATATTAGGGGAAAAGTTATCAGTTTCACCATCACATATGATGTTGGCTGTGGGTTTTTCATATATGGCCTTTCTGATGTTGAGGTATATTCTCTCTAAACCTACTTTTTTTGGAATTTTTATCATGAATGGATGGAGATGTACTTTGTCAGATGCTTTTCTGCGTCTATTGACATGATAATATAGTTTTTATCCTTTCCTTGTTGATGTGATATATCATGTTGATTGATTTGTGAATATTGAGTCACTCTTGCATCAAAGGGATAAATTCCACTTGATAATAGTGAATGATTTATTAAAATGTATTGGTGGATTTTGCTTGCTAATATTTTGTTGAGGATTCTTATATCCATGTTCATCAGAGATATTGGCTTATAGTTCTCTTTTCTAGCAGTGTCTTTATCTGATTTTGGTATCAGAGTAATGCTGGTCCCAGGGAATGAATTTGGAAGCTTTCTTTCTATATATATATGGAAATATATATACTTATATATATGGAAATATATATACTTATATATATGTATATATATAATCTATATTATAAATATATACTTATGGTTGTTTTTGTATGTAAAAACAAATATATATGGAAATATATATATATATATATTTGTGTTTTTTTTGTTTTTTCTTTTACTAGTTTGAGAAAAATAGAATTTTTTTTTAAGTAAGCTCCACATCCAACATGGACATGAACTGACAGCCCTGAGATCAAGACTCACACACTCTAGGACTGAGTCAGCCAGATGTCCTGAGAAGAATAGGTATTACCTATTCTAAAGTTTGGTAAAATTCACCTGTGAAGCCATCTGATCCTACAGTTTTGGTTGTGGGAGTTTTTAAGTTACTGATTCAATTTCATTGCCAGTAATTGGTCTGTTCAAACTTTCTATTTCTTCCTAATTTTGTTTTGGGATTTTATACACTTCTAAGAATTTTATCCATTCCTTGTAGGTTGTCCAATTTGTTGGCAAATAATTTCTCATACTATTTTTTAAAATTGTTTGTATTTCTGTGGTGTTTGTTATTTCTTCTCTTTTCACTTGTGATTTTGTGTTCTCACTTTTTTTATGTGTCCAGCTAAAGGTTTATCAATTTTGTTTATATTTTAAAAGAACCACTCCTGATTTCATTGATCTATTTCATTTATTAGTTTCTATTTCTTTGATTTCTGCTCTAATCTTTATTATCTCTTTCCTTTTACTGCTTTCAGGTTTAGTTCTTATTTTTCTAACTCGTTTATGTGTAAGGTTAGGTTGTTTATTTGAGATTTTTCTTGCTTTTTGAAGTCAGCTTATATTGCTATAAGCTTCCCTCTTAGAACAGCTTTTGCTGCAGCCCACCTATTTTGAATAATTGCAGTCTCATTTTCAGTTGTTTCCATTATTTTTTTTTTTAATTTTCTCTTTGATTTCTTGGTTGACCCTTTCATTATTTAGTAACAGGTTATTTAATCTCCATGTATTTATCGTCTTTCCAGACTTTTTCTTTTGGTTGATTTCTCATATCATAGTGCTATGGTCAGAAAAGATGCATGATGTGTCTTAGATCTTTTTCAATTTGGGGGGACTGGTTTTGTGCCATTAACAATCTGCTCTGGATTATGTTCCATGTGCACTGTTTTAGAATGGAGTGTTTTGAATTTATCTGTTAGATCCATCTGGTCCAATGTATCATATGAAGCCACTGTTTTTTGTTTTTCTGTTTGAATGATCTGTTCATTGATGAACATGGGATGTTAAAGTCCCCTACTATTACTGTACTACTACTATTTATTTCCTTTATATTTGCTATTAGCTGCTTTATGTATTTGGGTACTCCCATGTTGGATGCATAAATATTTACAATTGTGTCTTCTTTGTTCCTTTTTATTTTTTAAAGATTTATTTACTTATGATAGACATAGAGAGAGAGAGAGAGGCAGAGACACAGGAGGAGGGAGAGGCAGGCTCCATGCCGGGAGCCCGATGTGGGACTGGATCCCAGGACTCCAGGATCGCGCCCTGGGCCAAAGGCAGGCGCTAAACTGCTGAGCCACCCAGGGATCCCTTCTTTGTTCCTTTTATGGCTATATAGTGTCCTTCTTTTAATCTTGTTACAGTCTTTGTTTTAATGTTTATTTTGTCTGATATAAATATTGCTATTCCAGCTTTCTTCATTTCCATTTGCATGATAAATACTTTTCCATCTCTTTGCTTTCAATCTCCATATATCTTTAGGTATGAAATGAGTCTCTTGTAGGAAGCATATTGATGGGTCTTGCTTTTTAACCCATTCCATCATATGTCTTTTGGTTAGAGTGTTAAGTCCATTTACATTCAAAATAATTATTGATAGGTGTGTACTCATTGCTATTTGTTACTTATTTTATGTTTTTTTTTTTTTTTTTTTTTTTTTGTATTTCTTCTCTGTTCCTTTCTTCCCTGGCTCTCTTCTCTCATAGTTTGTTGGTTTTCTTTAGTGATATACATAGATTCCTTTCTATTGATTTTTTGCATATCTTTTACCAGTTTTTGATTTGTGGTTTCCATTAGGATCTATATAACATTTTATACATAAGCAGTCTATATTAATTAGACAGTAGCTTAAGTTTGCACCCATTCTAAAAGCACTAAATATTTGCTCCTCATCTCCCCTTTCCCATTTTAGGTATATGGCATCATACTTTACATTCTTTTATTCTGTGAATCCCTTGACTGGTTTTTATAGATAAATTTCATTTTAGCGCTTTTGTGCTCCCAACTTTTCTTACTCCTGTTTATAGTCTTTTCTTTTTACCCAGAGGCCTCTCAATCATTTCTTCTAAACTGGTTTAGTCGTGATGAATTCCTTAACTTTTGTTTGTCTGGGAAACTTTTTTTCTATCTATTTTGAATGATAGCCTTGCTGGATAGGGTATTCTTGATTGTAGTTTTTTTTTTTTTTTCTTTCAGTACTTGGAATATATCATGCTATTGTCTTCTGGCTTGAAAGGTATCTGCTGAAAAATAAGCTGATAGTCTTAGGGATTTCCTTCATATTTAGCTGTTTTCTCTTGCTCCTTTTAAATTTCTCTCTTTATCACTACTTTTTGCCATTTTAATTACTATATGTCTTGGTTTAGACCTCCTTGGGTTGACTTTTTGGTGGGTTCTCTGTGTCTCCTGGATCTGGATTTTTGTTTCCTTCTCCAGATTCAAAAAGTTTTAAACTATTACTTCTTCAAGTTAATTTTCTTCCCCTTTTCCCTCCCTTCTCCTTCTGGGATCCCTATAATGTGAATGTCATTATGCTTGATGGTATTGTTGAGTTCCCTTAATCTATTTTCATTTATTATTATTATTTTTGTCTTTTGTTCAGCTTGATTGCTTTCCATTACTCTTTCCTCCAGGTTGCTGATCTACTCTTCTGCTTCTTCTTGTCTACTCTTTATTCCCTCTAGTGTATTTTTAATTGCAGTATTGAGTTCTTCATCTCTGATTGGTTATTGTTTATGTTTTCTGTAATCTTTGTTGAGGGTCTCACTGAGATCTTCCACTCTCTTCAAGTTCAGTGAATATTTTCATGACCATTATTTTAAATTCTCTGTCAGGCATTTTATTTTCTCTGTTTTGTTTAGCTCTCTTGCTGTGATTTTGTCCTATTCTTTCATTTGGGATATATTCCTCTGTCTCCTTGTTTTGTCTGTGTTGTGTTGTGTTGTTGCTGGATCAGTCTGGGGCTGCTTTGAGCTTGATTTGAGTCAGACTAGGCATATGTCAGAGCTATAGTGCCACTGAACAGAAGAGTGCTGTCCTTGTGTTGTGCCCTGGGAATGTTTTGTTGGTGGGTGAGGCCTGCAGTCAGAAAAGATATCTGCTCCCAGCCCACTGCTGTAGCCACAGTTTAACTGGTCTGTATGATGTTTCTTCCCCTCTTCCTGGGGCAGAAGACAGTTTGAAGTGGTGCTGGCCCATTTCAGGGCTGCTTGCATACTGTAACACTTGTGCTCTGGCTTTGGATGGACTCCTGCCAAGGGCATGTTGGATCGGGTGAGCTTGCAAAAGAGCCTGAGGGTGGGGCATGCTGTTAGGAAGCTAGGTGGATAGTGTTGGTGCTATGATGGTTCCACAGATGTCCATATATGGAGACTCATGGTGAGGGTGAGGGGTATTGTATCCACCAGCTCTTTTGTTCTTGGAGATATCACCTAAAGATCCCTTCCCCTCCAGCACACTCTCTGAGATTAATAAATAAATCTCTCTCCCATATACCTCAGGCATTTTTCAAAATCCTGGTTTTATTCTGTGTCTCAGCAGGGTGATTTGTTATGCTGTCTCCAAAGGGTGGGAACTCAGTTTCCTATTGCTCTCCAACTCTTCCAGAGCTGAGCCTGCTGATTTTTAATGTTCTAGGTGTTAAGCTCCACTGATTATAAGAACTCTTGAAGTTAGATTCCTCTGATTTTCAAAGCCAAATGTTATGGGAATTTGTCTTCCCAGTGCAAGTCCTCTAGGCCTGGGACACCTGGTATGGGGTCTGCTCCTCTCCTCTTTTAGCACCTGGGGTGTCCCTACCTCCTAAGGACAGTTCCTTGGGTCATTTTAGTTCCTTGTGTCTCCACCCTTTCTACCCTTTTTGGTGTGACCATTTAGCTATGAAGCTCCACATTTAGCTATGAAGTCTGTTCTGGGGATCCTTGGGTGGCGCAGCGGTTTGACGCCTGCCTTTGGCCCAGGGCGCGATCCTGGAGACCTGGGATTGAATCCCACGTCGGGCTCCCGGTGCATGGAGCCTGCTTCTGTCTCTGCCTCTCTCTCTCTCTCTTTGTGACTATCATAAATGAATAAAAGAGAATCTTTAAAAAAAAAAAAAAGAGTCTGTTCTGCTCATCTTTGGGTCTTTTTCTGGGTTATTTACACGTTTGTGGGTATTATCTAGATGTATCCATGGAATGAAGTGGGCCTAGGTGCCTCCTACTCCACCATCTTTCCAGGAAGTCCTGTTACTACTTTTTTTTTTTATCAGCTTTTAGTAGACTGGGTCCCAGAGCATAATGGCAGTTGGTGAGGTTGATTTAAGAATGAAGATTTGTCAGGTGGGTTGGAAAAAGATCAAGATTGCTAGAATGTTGACAATACTGACAAGAAGGTTGAGAGTAAACAAAGCCCCAGGGGATCCCTGGGTGGCGCAGTGGTTTAGCGCCTGCCTTTGGCCCAGGGCGCGATCCTGGAGACCCGGGATCGAATCCCACGTCGGGCTCCCGGGGCATGGAGCCTGCTTCTCCCTCTGCCTATGTCTCTGCCCCCCTCTCTCTCTCACTGTGTGCCTATCATAAATAAATTAAAAAAAAAAAAAGCCCCCGAGAGGGGCTCTGTCATGAATGAACGATCTTTAGTTCACATTATACATGGAGAAAGTATTGATGACATCTTAAGCATAGCTGTATTTTGATTAGATTTTTAGAAGTAACTCCAATGATAGGTTAGATGGGGTGCAAGTAGAGGTAAGAATACCAGAAACATTATATAATGTTTCTCAGTCTGAAGGCTGAGAATATATCTGTCTAGGGACATTACAAGTGTTCATCAGTGAGAAGACCCATAAATAGGTAAGTTTAGGAGGCCAAAATGTCATAATATAATGATTGCATTCGAAGACAAAAAGGAATCTAGAGTTTCTGCCTTGCATGGCTGTACAAATTCAGGAGGAAGAGCTCAACTATATGGATCAATATCTTGTGCTGTCCTAATCTTGGTAACTCTTCAGATAGCAGGTCAATCACTTTGGCTTTTATTCAGGTGCCTTAGAATCTAATACTAATTAGGAAAAATTGAATATACACAAGAATAGTTAATTTTAGGTTGATTAAATTACAAGGCATCTCCATAACAGAGATTGGTTGTTAGAATAATTGATGGTTTCTATTCTCTAGGACCTAAGTGTGGGTTTAGGATTGAGATTGTCCACTTGATGACGGCAGAACACTGCAAGCATCCTCTCTTACTGAGATTATTATGAATGTATTCCAGAGTTCAGGATAGTCTTTCTAGGAGAAGAGAGTTTTGAAAATAGCTTTGGAGGACGTGTATGGTAAGGGGACTCAAGGAATCAGAAAAAGACTGAGGATTGGAGAACACAGCCGGGAGTAGCTCTAAAGAGGTGTTGAAAGCAAAGAAGTCAACAGAGATCATGTTAGAAATAAATGACGGAGGAACAGAGAATGACCTTGAGGAATAGGAATTAGAGCATCATTAACAAACCTAGAGAACAGAACAAGAGGTTATTAATGGGAGAAGATGAAGGGGAAGTAGATTGCAATAGAGTAGTTTATTATCACTGGTAAGGGATTTATAGTGTAGAGGTGCATGAAGGATCTATTCTGAGCTAACTGAGCATTTGACAGGTATCCATTCTTTCTTTCTGCACAAAGTTATTCATGTCTGTACCTCATTTCAACTTTTTTTTAACCCATTTTTAAAGTTAGGAAAATGAATCTTTTTTAAAAATGTTTTATTTATTTATTCATGAGAGACACACACACAGAGAGGCAGAGACATAGACAAAGGCAGAAGCAGGCTCCATGCAGGGAGCCCAATATGGGACTCGATCCCAGGACCCCAGGATCACGCCCTGAGCTGAGGGCAGATAGATACCTAATCACTGAGCCCCTCAGGCATCCTGAAAATGAATCTTTTTCATTAAAAAAGTATTCTTTGCTCCTGGGAATTTTTTAAAAGTATGGTGCCACATTTTGTTATTAGTATAAATTAGGATAGCAAACAGATGTATTTGCAAATTGGAAACAAATACATTGCAAATACATGTTAATATATAGAATAGGAAAATGTAATAGAAATATATGTAGGTTAATACAAACATAATAGACTTTATTAAACTTTTCAGAGTCTTTTAGAAGTTTTTCAATAATTAACAATTCAAAAGTACAATAAATTGATATACGTATATTAGATAAAATATGATTCAGTGCAGTAGAATGGTAATTAGAAGCCATAGTCTTGAAAAGTTGGAGGGCACACTATTTTCCTCTGAGTGAGACTATCAAAATTTAGCCCTATGATTTTAACACGATAATTTCATGGATAATCTGGATGAATTAATTTATTGTGTTAAATGAAGCTATCTGGAAATATGACTGAAGAGGTAATGGAATTTTTGTTGCTATTATCATTAATTTACAAAATTCTTCACCAAAAGCTACAATGTAATATGCAAAGACATCCTACACAGCCTTGAAATTGCTTCATTCCTTTTGTGAGACAAGACCAGTCATTGGAAACAATGATCTTTCATTCATGTCTAATTACATGAGTCAGTTACATGAACACTGGCTAAGCAGAATTGTTTCTAAGTAAAACTTATGTGAGGGAATTGTTAAGCTTTCTTTCTCAGATGATTGAATTCTGCTTGATTTTCAATAATCCATGATTTTTGGATATTCTGGGTAATGCCAGTGTATTCAAATATTAATTGTGTAGCAAGAATTCTGTGTTGCAAATATATATATTCATTTACACATAAAAAGAAAACTATTTTGGTATGTTTACTTGAGACTTAGAAGCTTAGGGTGAATTGTTTGCATTTATCAGTTTTAGATGTTTTCAGAACTCAAAATTCTATGAAAATCTTATTTATTTATTTATTTATTTATTTATTTATTTTTATTGAAAAATCTTTCCAATAAGTCTGATGGGCACCATCTTACAAAGCAAAATCAAGAAATATCATTTACTGAGTTTGTAAACCAAGCTTTTGCTAAGTTTGTTAGTCACACATTTTCCTACTATGTAAGGCCTTATTACTATTAAGATAGTAATATAAAAGAAAAAAAGATAGTAATATAATATCACTTAATAAATATTAATATTTGAGTAACTGATATTCCCTAAATTGTCTTATGAGTCAATAGAATCAAATCAATAATTTTACAAGATTTGTTTTTTGAATCATTTTTAATTTTAGTATTTGTCTTAAAGTACTGGATGGTTTTTAAAGTAGCACAAGAATACATACCACCAGATATCTTTTCTTCTCTTTTTTCTTTCTTTCTTTCTTTCTTTCTTTCTTTCTTTCTTTCTTTCTCTTTCTTTCTTTCTTTTCTTTCTTTCTTTTTCTTTCTTCTTTCTTTCTTTCTCTCTTTCTCTCTCTCTTTCTCTCTTTCTTTCTTTCTTTCTTTCTCTCTCTCTCTCTCTCTCTCTCTCTTTCTTTCTTCTTTCTTTCTTCTTTCTTTCTTCCAATTTGTTTAGGGATTGGTGGGGGTTACATTGTTTCAGGCAGACTACATTTGTAAAGCACTCTGTCTTTTTTTTTTTTTTTTTTTTTTATGAAAGCATACCTACCTTTCCCAGCATAATCCAAATCGTTCATTCCGGCAAATAACTGGGGAACATTTTTTCATAAGTTAAAATTTGCTCTGTATTTCAAACTAACTCTCTTAATTTCTCATTGTTGATGTCAATCATGTTGGTGTTGGGTGCTACATCTTTTGAATTCTGGTCATTTTTTGTAGTTGCATAATATGTAGGAGTACTTTAAGTTTTTAGAATTTTAAATACTTGAAATGTGTTAGATTTTTTAAGGATTATAGTCATATTATTGTAGTCATTATATTATTATACTATTATATTTTTACAATGGAAGAAAATCTATTTCATTTTCCAATGTGAATTTTGAAACTTATATTGGTAATTTAAGTCTTTTCAAGTCACACAATTCCAAATTAAAATAACTGCTTTAGATGTTGTCAGTGAATTAGTTTCCAAATGGAAACATGGATATACAATTCGATATCGATGTTCTTCCAAGGAATAAATGAGGCATAAAATATAAGACTTCATAGTTTTTTATATTTCATTTCAAATTTAAAGCAATGCCTCATTAGTGCAACAGAATTTCCTCCATTTTTATGGAGGCTTAGGTACCTGTTTTGTATAAACTAATAGAAGGACTGTTTGCATAAACACACAAACAACAAGAATATTTTGATAGTTTCACAAATAATGTCCTATTACAATCTGTCTATTTCTTTTTCCTCTAGTTAACTTCTTCTCCCACTACCTCTGAGCATCTTACCTGTAAACCACCTGCTTTCTCCTTTGTTTCTCCAACTAATCAGAAAACGCCACCTGACCCAGTTAACCTCGACGGAGCCTCTGTGCTAGAGGAGTTCCACACTAGGAGGCTGGATGTCAGTGGGGCCTTGGTGGAAGAAACAACTACGTATTTCCAAACTTCTGCTCACTCCTCACCCTTTATTGCATCGAAGGGCACCTCCTCGACGTCACAGTTTCCTCATTCCACTCAGTTATCAGGTTCTAATTTATCCAGTCCAAGAGCAGCAGATCAGAAACTCGGACGGGCATCTGAAGTTCTGAAGAAGACAACAGCTTTCACCTCGCATGTCCTTAGCCCCAGAGAAAGCCCGAGAACCACTTCTGCTTCACCATCCTCCAGTGCTTCTCTGAAGTCTAATTCGGGCTCATACATACCAGTCCGTATTGTCACACATTCACTCTCTCCAAGTCCCAAACCATTTACCACCTCTTTCCATGGCTCTTCTTCCACTATCTGTAGCCAAGTGTCATCTAGTGGAAATCTCTCGAAGTCAGGGGTGAAATCCCCAGTGCCCTCCCGGCTTTCCCTGCTCACGGCCATCCTCAAGTCAAACCCTTCTCACCAAAGACCGTTTTCTCCTGCGTCCTGTCCCACTTTCTCTCTCAACTCCTTGGCTTCTTCCACACTCACACTGGATCAAAAAGTAAAACAAACCTCACCCACACCTAAGAAATCTCTCTCTAGTTGCTCCCTGAGAGCAGAGTCTCCAGAGCAACAGGCTTCTGAACTTAGCCAGCAATCCTTTCACTTACCCCTTTTGGCCAAATCTGCTCCCCTTTCTCAGGCATGTTCCCTTTCTCCCACAAAACATGAAAGTAGTAGTCTTGCTTCTTTGAATGTAGAGAAAACATCACCCACTTCTTTAAAAAGTAACCCAACACTCTCTCTGCTACAGACTGATACATCAAGTTCTACGGGTCTTCCTCCTGTTCCTCCAGGTGTTCCCTCTCTTTCTTTGAAGGGCAAACAGGATGCTGACCTCAGGGGTCCAGAAAAGCCCAGGAATATTCACATACATTCTACATCAGCCTCCTCTGCATTATCTTCTCTATCTCCTCCCACTAACCAAAGGGCCATGCTCTCCTCTCCAGAGAAATGTTTCTATCCTTCTCCAGCTCTTTCAAACCTGATAAACAGATCCAAGAGAACAGCCTCACAGCTAACTGGCCAGGGGCATAATCCTTTAACTGCTCCTTCACCCCCTGTCTCCAGTGCTAGCTCTGCTTCTCTTTCCAAATTGGGGTCTTCCCCTCTCCCTCATGCTAATCTGCCCATTCAGCCGCTCCAACTCAGGCCCTCAACACTGTACCCAAATTGTAGCAGTGGTACCTTACCTTCAAGACTTGGAAAATCTGAAAGCTCCATATCAAACCACAGGTCATCTGTTTCAACCCCATCACCTCCCATCTCTCTAACAAGAACCAAGGAGCTGATTTCACCTTGTGCATTGCCCATGTCAACAGGCCCTGAAAATAAGAAACCCAAGGTATTTTTTTTGCACGTTGCATGGTGCATGCTTATTTTGAAATGTGGGAGAATCTTTTTTTCCAGGGGAAAGGTAATTATGATATTCATGCTCTTCCTACTGGAGCTATAGAAAGTATAATTGGGGCTAGGATTTGGTATATATAAATGTGGAGGTGAATTATAATCTATTTTAAAATGTGCATGTTTTGGTAAAACTCTGATATTTCAATTCCTCCTATTATGGTATCTTCTTATATCCATGGCTCCAAGGGCATATTTTTTTTAGGCATAATATGAGTTATTGATTGCAAAGATGGGATTTAAGGTAGCTGGTTCAGACTTGAGAATATGATACATTTCTGATTGTTTAATTACATGGACCCAATTGTCCATAGAAATATTCTATACTGATAGAATAGTAGACAGGATCAGTGTAAACTGGAATATGACCCTAGATCTAGGTCCATATTCTTACCAAGGCAAATTGAAAACTTTCTATTTCCTTTCTATTTCATTTATTATAGATTTTCCCTTTTTATCAGGTTGATTTCTTTGTTGTTCCTCATACCTCCTCAAATCCATACCAATATGGATTTAGCTATATACATAGAGGATAAAAGGGAATAGAATTTTTTTTTAATATATGAATATTATATTTGATTTATTTTGAACACTAAATACTTAGGAATTATGAAAAAACAGAAAGGATGAGTAGGCTGAGTATGAGGAAATTGAATTAAGAGAAGAGAAATACTGGCTTCTAAATGCTCTGAAGCAGCCCATTCAGCAAGAGTGTAACACTGGGATTGATTGATTGATCATTTTTATTTATTTTATTTTTTTCTTTTTATTACTGAAGTATAATCAACATACAATGTTACATTAGCTTCAGCTGTACAACAAATTGATTTAACGATTTTCTACATTGCTCAGTGGTCACTGTGATAAGTGTAGTTACCATACAATATTATTAAAATAAAGAGATCCAAGAGAACAGCCCCCACAGCATTATTTTCTATACTGTATTTTCATCTCTGTGGCTTACATATTTTATAACTAGAAGTTTGTACTTCACCTCTCCTCTGACAACCACTAGTTTCTGCTCTGTATTTAAGAATCTGTTTTTTTGTGTTTTTTTTTTTTTTTTTGCTTTGTTTTGAGATTCCACATGTAGGTGAAACAGTATGGTAGCATGCACTGTTGGTGGAAATATAAATTATTACAACCACTGTTGAAAGTAGTATGAGGTTCCTCAAAAAATTAAAAATAGAAATACCATATAATTCAATAATTCAACTACTGGATATTTACCCAATGGAGGGAAAAAGCTACTTTGGAAAGATATAGGCACCCTATGTTTATTGCAGCATTATTTATGGTAACCAAGATATGAAAGCAACCTAAGTGTCTATCAACAGATGAATGTATAAAGAAGATGTAATACCACAAACACACACACACACAGAGGAATATTATGTAGCCACACAAAGGATGAGATCTTGCCATTTGCAACAACATGGATAGATTTATACTATGCTAAGTGAAATAAGCCAGACTGAGAAAGACACATTACCATATGGTTTCACTAATATGTAAAATCTAAAAAGCAAAAGAAATTATAAGAGAAACCAGAAGCAGAATCAGACCTGTAAATACAGAGGACAAATTGATGGTTGCCAGAGGGAAGAGAGGAGGAGGATGGGAAAAATGGATGAAGGGGAGTGGGAGACATAGGTTTCCAATTATGGAATGATTAAATAATGAGAATAAAAGGTACATCATAAGGTATATA
Organism: Canis lupus familiaris; assembly: GCF_011100685.1. Classification (NCBI taxonomy): domain Eukaryota; kingdom Metazoa; phylum Chordata; class Mammalia; order Carnivora; family Canidae; genus Canis; species Canis lupus. The sequence goes on from NC_049233.1 coordinate 21,886,256, forward strand.
GTCAATAGTATTATAATAGTGTCTTTTGGTGACAGATGGTAGCTATACTTGTGGTAGGCATAGCATAACAGAGATTTGAAGCATCATGTTGTACACCTGAAACTAATGTAACATTGTGTGTCAACTATATTTCAAATGAAAACACTTAAAAACCCCAACACTTGAGAGACTGCCATTTATTTTAATATGAGAAGGGAAATATTTGAAGGTGTGATCCATAGAGTTCACTTTTCCTGGTAGAAGGGCAACTCTGCTCTAGAGCATACCAGCTTCCCAGCTATTCTCAAGTAATTAGGATGTGGATCTTATAGAACCAGAATTTAGTTATTGTTGTATAAATAAAATAAAATTATGAAAGTTCCTATATTATTGTTGTATAAATACAATAAGATTATGAAAGTGCCTGTACTGGGAAGGGATTGCGACTTTTATTTAGTTCAATGCATTGAAATAACAGTTTGAGAGCTTCCAAATTCCATGGAAATTGTGTTCAACTCTGTCACTGTTTGAATGATGAAGTTAAAACAGGAAAGATAAACAACCCACATAATCTTGTTAATGATGTTTCAATACAATTCAACTTAACAAGCATGTAGAAAACACCTGCTGAATGCCCATCACTATACCAGCTTTTTGGGGGATAAGTGTTTGTGTGTATGTATGTTTTAAGGAAAGTAAGTGATAATTCTTTGTCTTTAAAAAAAAAGTATTTTTCAGCAGAAGAAAAAATATATATACATAATGTGGAAAAGCTATATGGGGTTATTAAATTTACAGTAAAACTTGAAAACAAGTATAAGGCAATATTAACATAGTGTAATATAGATAACATATAATTGTTCACTGAATTCAATATTATAGAAGTAAAATTATGGGGTATGGCTAGTGAGAGAAGTTATAATAAATGTCAGGCCTGCTGGAAATGTTTAGGATTTAGTTAATGAAGAGGGAAGGAGCTAGCATTTCAGAAACAGTAAATAACCTGACCAAATATACAGAAGATGAACCCAGAGGAGTATGTGTAGAGACATAAGATGATTGGTCTTATCATCAAATAATGATAATTGTAGTCATAATTATCTTAACAGATAACATATGCCATCTGTGATATAAGAACTATACAAAACATACAAATTAAAAATTAAAAGAGACTGTCAGTTATACTTTTTATGATCTTATAAAGTTAGTAATATTATTTTTTCCATATTATATACCAAAACACAGAAGCAATAACTCATATTAATTATCATCTTAGTCTTGTAATTCTTATGAAGGAAATCATCATTATGGAATAATCAGGATTATCAATTTCTATAATGTTTAGGTCATTTAAAAATGTATTTTTAGAGATTATTAAGTCCTTGTATTTTAAACTTTCAAAGCAAATGGGATAGAGAAAATCTAACATTTTTCTATAATTCTAAATTTAAGAATCTTATTTATAATGACCTGGTGATTACCTTTTCAATACATATGTGTGGTTATGGAATTAATTTGTTATATATTAAAAACAACCTATGATATAAACATTACTGTCTCCTGAATTTATTAACAATTATTTCTTGAACCATAGTACCATATAATTAAATTATTATCTTTGTGAAAAGTGATTTTACTCCAGAGGCTTTTTCAAAGTGTTTCTGTTTGTGGTTCACTCTGCTTTGTTCATGTTTTGTCCTATTTTTGGAGAGTTGGAAGATAGTAAGCCCAGAGGGCTTTTGATCAAGTAAAGGTCTTTTTTGTCCTAAAATCAAGTGTGTTGAAGATCTGTTCTCTCCCAGCTCATTTACTGTTCCCAATATTGAAGACTTTTCAGCATTTGCTTTATTTTTTGTTTACTTTTTAAAATTTTCAAGTTAAAAATTCAGTTTATAGAAGTGCATGATAAATTTGATGAACACGAAAATATGAAGAATAATTATATCTATTTTACTTACTTTTTGAAAAAAATGTTTCTTATAATGGGCAGAATTTATCACTTCTGCAAAAATAGTTGCTTTCTGAGACATGCTGTTCTTAGTTATATTTATTTTTTCCTAGCTTCTTGCTATTATCTTTCCAGGTAAAAATCCACCTACATTTTTTTTATTGCAAACTATTATTTGCAGGAATTGTAACTTAAGTATAAAAATTCATTAAAATGCATACTGGAATAGATAAATTTTATCCTAGTTTCCTTTGATGTTTGACTAGTTTTGTTTGAATTGCTCAGATTATTTCATAGATTCATAAGAGGAAATAGACAAAAGCTTTGGGATATCAAAGAATTCATATGCGTCTATGGGTTGTTTCTTGTCTTGCTTCTTCCACTGTGGTGCTAATCCAAGCACAGTGCTCTCTTTGAAGTCAAGAGCTTCAGATTTAGATCAGCTTCACTCGGTGCCAAATCCCAAAAGAAAAGAGGTCCTAGAATACAAATGGCCATCAAATTAAAACATGAATGCATGAAGGGTATTAGTTCAAAGTGTGGGCCCTACTGTCCTTTGATATTGAAATAAAATGGAACAGCTAGAGTATAGTGAGCTAAATTCAGATATGAAGCATATTTGATATTTCTTTTTCATAGGTAGAATCTTAAGGTTTTGAATCTGTATTAGTATGATATAATTGATATATTTTAATTTCAGATATAGTGTTAAAGTATTATTTTACAGTATAATCATGGCCCTAAACAGAATGAGAATCTCCATCAATGATGCTCAGTCTACTCTGATTAACATCTACATTGTTGAGATATTTCTGTTCCATAGGAAAGCCTGAATATCATTAAAACTAATTCCTGGAGCTGTATTTGAGTTCCTAATATATTTGGTCTTCATTTATAAAATAGTTAAAATTTTTCTCCTAGGGAATTACCATGGTATTCCATACAGAGATTGGAGGCTATTACCTCAAAACTTCAAACATTTGCCATTAACTGAAGATGGTTTGAAGCTCTTTTTTTTTTTTTTTTTTTTTAGATTTTTATTTATTTATGATAGTCACAGAGAGAGAAAGAGAGAGAGGCAGAGACATAGGCAGAGGGAGAAGCAGGCTCCATGCACCAGGAGCCCGATGTGGGATTCGATCCCGGGTCTCCAGGATCGCGCCCTGGGCCAAAGGCAGGCGCCAAACCGCTGCGCCACCCAGGGATCCCGGTTTGAAGCTCTTTTTAACTGTGAGGGCTCCAGTGGCATGCTTGCCCCGACCATAAAGCTATTTGGATGCATGGCTTGGGAGTCAATTGGGAGCATTTTAATATTTCATGAACGTTTATAGTTGTTTTTTTATTTATAAACTCTCATTCCTTGAAGGCATCAAAACATTTCCAAATACATCACATTGAAAAATTGGTGATGGCAGTCTCTATGTGATTCTCTCCATTTCTGCTGATCCACATGTAATTAGGGAAATTAGTAATATGGAATGTACCTCAATGGGCTAAAATAGTTGATCTGGTTCAAGGAAATCATTCGTTCAAGAGACACATTCATCAGGTGCTTATTATGTACAAGGCACGTTTCAAAGTCAGGATGTTGCAGCAAATAAATTTGCAAAAATGCTTGCTCACAGAAAGTTTATATTCTTGGGTGGAAAAAGAAATAATCAGTAATTACCGCTACCACCTCCCCACTGCCATAAGTAAATTTCCTTGTGAGTTAGCAGGTCATACATGGTATGGAGAAAAGTATAGCAGGGTAAGGAATAGTGTCACAAATTAATATTGGGTAGTAAAGATAGATTTCTTTGGGAAGGTGACATCCAAAGAGGTGATGTGCCTTAAAAGAATATAGTCAGGAAAAATAGCTGATGACAGAGAGTGCTCAGCAAAGATAGAGGAGCCAGTGTGGCAAGAGTAGATTTGTATGAGGAAGTTGAGGTTATCAGAGACACATGTAACTGCAAGCTGGGGCCTGTGAGATCTTGTGGGCCACTTAGTCTTTGCTTTTTAATTTGAGTAAGAAGCCATTGGAGAGTTTTGAATAGATAATTGGCACAATCATGTCTATGTGGCTGCCATGTTAAGAAAAGACTGTAAGAAGGTGAAAGTGGAAATTACCTTAGGAATCTGTTGGAATAATCCAAGCAAGTGATGATGATGGCTTTGGTGTGGTTCTAGTGGTGAAGATGAAGATCATATATCTGTACATATTTTGTAGGTAGGGTAACAAACATTCACAATCCTTTTTCTTTTTAAAGATTTTATTTATTTATTCCTGAGAGACACAGAGAGAGAGAGAGAGGTAGAGACACAGGCAGAGGGAGAAGCAGGCTCCACGCAGAGAGCCTGACGTGGGACTCCATCCTGGATCTCCATGATCAGGCCCTGGGCTGAAGGTGGCTCTAAACCGCTGAGCCACCCGGGCTGCCCAACATTCACAATCCTTTGTGAAATGATAAAATAATTTAAACTAGATATATGTATTTTCTTGTTTTCTTTTTCTTTTTGTCCCACTGTTTTGTACACAATTTTTGATGCCTTTGTGGAGATTCTAGATTTTCCAAGATTCTCCCTTTCCTGTTACCACTTATATCTATGTACCAACTAATTCAGTGTCTCATTCCCTTTGTTTCTCTCCAGCTAGCCTTTCTGAATTGAGTTTGGCAGTGATTCACACTCAAGTGTCAGTGATTGACAAAATCTTCCTTTTTTACTCCTTGAGGAGTATTTTCATTTTAATTCAGGGAGGGGCTTGTGCAGTTTAACCCCAAAAGGGGATTTACAAAACAAACAAACAAACAAACAAAAAACAATAGGGATTCAAGGTTATGAGTTCTAATTGTGGAAGTTCACATCACTGAAAGACTTTGAAAAGTAAGCATGAAATGCCTTTAGGGTGTACTTGGAAGGGAGAAGAGGGTCTCTAATCAGCCAGCTGTGTCTAAGACATGAATAGTAGATAAGAACTAAAATTTTGTTCTTCATGTCCTCTAAATCTTACTGTAGCTTTCAATAAAATACCTCATTTTAAATCAACAAATATTTACCAAAAACTGTTCTTTATCAGGATGGTATATTAGAAATAATAGGTCTTTTAGAGAAGATATTTTCTATCAGGCTAATAGGGATGCCGAAATATTGTAATACAATAACATATTGTATGTTTAGAGTACTAGAAACACAAAAAGTAAATCACCCATGGAGTAGGGTCCTGGGAAGAGAGTTGTTCAGGGAAATTTCTCCCTTTCCTCTATCCCCCACCACTTCCCCACTGATTCAGTCCTCAGGATCATTATAAAGATTATGCTCTCCCAGTAATCCAAGTGTAAGGGAGATATCTGGGCAATTTCCTTCTGTGAGTTGGATCAGGGCGTGGGCTGAGCTTTTGTCTCAGGGAAATTCTGACTCAGGCAGAGCATGGTCATTGATGAGCAGGAAGTGTACATTTGAGCAATGCTCTCATTTCTACTCATGGATATATCAGGAAAAAGAAGTTGGCCATGGTGGTAGGAAGGCTTTCTGCCAGGGTTCTCTCTTGTTGTTCATGTAATCTGAGGTCCTGCCCTTCACTAATACTTAGAGTACCACCATGAGTTCAAATTTCTACTAGACAACTAGTGTAGTTTGCTTTGAGATCTCCTGGGTCTTTATTACTGGATCCTGTGGTGGAATTTTAGGCATCAGCAGCAGATAGGATAGTGATGAGAAATATTTTCTGAAAGGGAAAGATATGTTCTTGCTGTCCCCCTAGGGGACAGTATTTATGTTGCAATTATCTAGGATAAATAGAATTTATGAATAGCATTAGCTCTGATAAACTTATGTAGTAAAATATCATTTCCTTTTCTAAACCTAAATTTTACCCTGGATTTGTCATATAGTGGATATTTATGTGGCTACCTAGGTGGCTTGGTTGGTTAAGTATCTGACTCTTGATTTCACCTCAGATTATGATTTTAGGCTCATGAAATTGAGCTCTACACCGAGGGTGGAGTCTGCTTAAGATTCTCTCTCTCCCTCTCCCTCTGCCCCTCCTTGCCAAATGAATACACTCTGTCTCTCTTAAAAAAGGGGGGAGGGGCCCCTGGGTGGCTCAGTAGGTTAAGCATCTGCCTTCAACTCTGGTCATGATTTCAGGGTCTTGGGATCCAGCTGTGCTTTGAGTTCCAAGCTCAGCAGGGAGTCTGCTTCTCTCTCTGCCCCTCCCCCTGCTTGTGCTCTCTCTTGCTTGCTCTTGCTGTCTCTCAACTAAATAAAGAAATAAAATCTTTTAAAAAAATAAAAAGTAAAAAAGGAAATAAATATTTTTTGAATGTTGACCAAAGCATAGATTATAAATTGAATAGATAAAAGTTTTTGCTGGATTTGGGGTCAGGCTAGTCAGTTCTACCTTCTTTGATCAACTGATAGTGATTCCATCCTGTAACACTACAACTTATTATTCAAGTTATATTTACCTTGACTAGAGTGATTTGCAATTTTATTTTTTAATTTTTTTAAAAGATTTTATTTATTTATTCATGAGAGACAGACAGACAGAGAGAGAGAGAGAGAGAGGCAGAGATATAGGCAGAGGGAGAAGCAGGCTCCAGGCAGGGACCCTGATATGGGACTCGATCCCGGGACTCCAGGATCACGCCCTGGGCCGAAGACAGGCGCTAAACTGCTGAGCCACCCAGGGATCCCTGTGATTTGTAATTTTAAACCAAGGAAGGAAAACCAATAAATTTAACACCTGGAAGACTTGCAATGCTAAAGAAGAAATATGTTCTAAATTAGAATATTGTTAAGAGAAACCTGAAGAAATATAGTGAACCCCAAAAATATCTCTAGTGTCAACAAGAATGATTTTCACATTCTTGTTGAAAAAGAAAGACTACATATGTCTTAAAGACACATAAAGTCCAATAGATGAGGAACAGGAAGGAAACATCTATATGCTCTAAATTCATGTCTTCTGGTCTAGCTAACTGTATCTCAAACAGATGAAATTTCTACTTCTATTGTAAATGATGGGAGCTAGGAGATTTGCTGGAAAAAGAAGTTGAGCCATATTTTTTATTTTTCACAAAAAAGGGAAGGTAAATTCTGAAAATCATTGCCTATATTCTTTGTGATTGTTTCCAAAAGCAGTTATGACTGAAAGCCAGACATTTTCTTCAAGCTATGAATGTTTATTGAATTGCCTCTCAAGTTCAGCTTTTGTGATTTTTTTTCATGATATCATGAATAAGGAGAGATATGGGATGTGTAATGACATATTTCTGTGAACTCACATGTATTCTGAGTGCCTAATCTAAAGCATCCTTGAGGCCACTTTCTATTCCAGCACTCTGTTTTAATTTTCTGTGAATTATTTATCTCACTATGACTTCTGCTTTCTTATTTTTTTCTTGTAGTTTGTCTCTGTTTATTAGGGTGTAAGCTCTAGAGAGTAATGGCTTTGGATGTTTTGTTCACTGCTGAATCTCTAATATTTAGAGCAATGTAGGTCACAAAATAGATACTCAATAATATTTTGTTGAATGAATCCATTAGTTGAACTGTCATATACAAATAGACTTACAGGATATATTGATGTTCACCAGATTGGTAGAATCCAGGAGGCAAAAGCTCCCTATCCTTGGTATATGACTTGAATGAAGATAAAAATGACTTGCCTAACAAAATGGCACATGAAATAATATAAAAATTCTTATCTTCATAGTTTATAATAACAAACCAAAACTAATCAGGTGAAACTGGGTAGAGACGGTGCCTAAAGTACTATTTTGGGATTTAGAGAAACAAACAAACAAACAAACAAACATCATTACAGGATGGAGTTTAATTTCAACAAATGTTTAAAAAAAGAGAGAGAGAGATGAAAGCATTAGGGATTTAAGGTGGTAGTACACTCAGTGTGGTCCAAAAATATGAAATGACTCCAACTTCACTCTCCTGTATATTCTAAACTCACCACAAAAAAAAAACAAGGAGAAAGTTCCAAATATTATCATCTTCATTGTATTAATTGGGTTGTTGTTGATATCATGAAGGTGACTATATTATACTTTGTGTTAAAACTACATCTAGTTAAACATACACTTTTTAAAAAAGATTTTATTTATTTAGAGAGTGTGCATTTGTGCGGGTGAGTGGGGGAGGGGTAGAGAGAGAAGCTCCTACTCCTAAGTAGGCTCCGCACTAAGCATGACCTAATCTCATGACCTTGAGATCATGACCCAAGCCAAAGTCAGGAGTCAGATGCTTAATTGACAGAGCCAGGTACCCCAATATGCACCTTGTCAAAATTTAAAGGAATATTGACAGAAGAAAGTGATGAGGATAGTGACATTCTTTAATTGAGATCAGTAAGCGGGGGGGGGGGGGGGGGTTGTGGAAATAGCAGTGCAACTCTCATATAGAATCGAACTCTTTACATGTATCATCATTCCAAGGTGGGGACGAGGGACCGATGGAGTAAGTTAGCAGGAAGCATATTTTGGCTCAATGTAAGGGAGAATTTTGTACCACTTTTAACAATTAGACCTACAAATGCTGTCTTAGGAGGTAAGCAAGTATTCACGTGGTGGCTGAACAGACTGATCAGAGAGATTCATATCTTGGATGAGGGGGTTGAACCAATGGCCTTCAATATCACATCTAAGTCTAAGATTCTATGGCATTATGTGTGCAATAACAATATATCTCTTTGTATAGACTTGTCCAACTATATGCTTTAAGGCAGTTGGGGATAGAAGAACAAACCATGTAAATGGTTGTATATACTGACATGAGAGGCAAGGGCCTATGGTGCATAAGTGCACAGTTGTTGATTGGCATGTCTAGATCCAAATCCCAGCTATGACTTAGTACCTTGTGGCTTTAGATAAGTTACTTAACATCTGTGTATTTTAGTTTCCATATATAAACTGGATATGATATAGAATCTACCTAATAGGTTAGTTGTGGTGATTAAATGAGATAATACACATAAAGCTTTCAGAGTAGTTCCTGGCTCATAGTAATTGTTAGCTATTATTATTATTCAAACTATCATTGCAATTAAGTATTCATAAAACCATCATGGAGTATTGATATACTGTTATGCATTCTTTGTCTGTTTAGATTTTCTTTGAGAAAAAAATATTATCTTCTAGAGAAAGTATGGATATTGGATCCAAACAGGCCTGGGTTCCAAACCTATTTCTGTTCTTTACAGGCTGTGTATCTTAGACAAGTCGCCTGACCATACCATGCCTCCTTTCCCTAACGGTTCTTTAGCTATAGGGCTTCTGTAAAACTAAATGAGGCAATGTATATAATTTGCTTATTAATGAGTGCCAGACATTATTCTTCACAAAGAGAATGCATTTCATTTTCAGTCATTACCCAAAATATGTCATATGGGGACTATAGCAGTATAGGGTTAATATAGACACGAGGGCTTGAAGGGACCTGAGACTTTTCCTCCAGGGTGGGCATTATGATTTTTCTCTACCTCACCCTTCCTTTCTAAGGAAAATGAGTGTGTTATCTTACTTTCCTCACATCATTTCAATAGAATATTACTTCAATTATATTCATAAAACTCAAGGCTTTGTTTTATTTGACTATCATGTCTTCTTCTATAGATCCTGTGGTCTGCCCAGGGGGCTAGGACAGCTTGGAACCATGTGCCAATTTCTAGCTGGCTCTGGGCCCCTGGGGAAACTGTCTGAGACAGGGACTTTTGAAGAGATGGCAGCCTTGACCTTGATTAAGCAGCTTGGGACCCAGAGCAATATCAAAACTGGGGCTTTTGATTATGATAGTATTATGATTTATACAACTTCCTCATGCTCAACCCTCTCTTTCAAATAATCCACAAAACTGACCTATATTACTCTGAGTTTTATTTAAAAGTCAGGATGTTTTATCATTTGATTCATTAATATCACTGCATTAAGAAGAGCAAGAAATGATGAAATTTAAAAAAGTGTTTAAGATCAAAAGTTTGGCTTTCTAGCTTTTTCATTATGGAGTTAAATTGCTGATAATTAGTTCTATTCAAAATATGCTACTTATTAAACATTGCTGCTAAATTTTAGGTATTCTGACTCTTGCTTTTATGAATGATGCAAGAAAATATACCAAGGGTTCAATAAAATTTATACGCAAAATGTTAGTTGATTATGGTACTATAAAAAAGAATCCCTTTCATTTAAAAATATTTTATTGATTTATTCATGAGAGAGGCAGAGAGAGAAACAGAGACACAGACAGAGAGAGAAGCAGGCTCCATGCAGGGAGCCTGATGTGGGACTCAATCCCGGGACTCTGGGATCACTCCCTGAGCCAAAGACAGATGCTCAGCCACTGAGCCACCCAGGCATCCCAGAATCCTTTTCCTCTGAGAATTAAGCAAAAAACCAAAAACATCCCACCCATGTTTATAGGCTAGTACTCTTATAAGCAACATACTACTCATGAGAAATTTATATGTAACTTTGTAGAAATGGATGTTGTTAAGTTCTGAGACTATATAGCACATAATTGTCTATAATCCCTAGGCTGATATTTTACTGTGATATTTCTTTGTTTCTCATTCTAATAAAATATTAACATGGTAAGCTAATTTTTTCTGTCAAAAACAAGTTGTAGTTATTGTTTTCTTCATTTGATAGCATGTCATTTAACTTGGCAAAACTAGTCTAAAATTATGTTCTATTCTTCTCCTTTTTCATCTCCACTCTTGCTTTCTGGTTACTCATTCTAGCAATACAAGACCAAGTCAAGCTACAAGGCTTTTGCAGCAATCCCTACAAACACATTGCTTTTGGAACAGAAGGTCAGTGTTGGCTCAAAAGCAGAGGGAATTTTATGTTTTTAGTGTCATTTTTATTATATGTTCTGAAATGTCTGTTTTGAAGTTCTGCTTTTACTAAAATGTTGTTCTTATTTTATTTTATTGTTTTATTTTATTATTTATTTTTGTTCTTAGTTTAGAATGACATGATGAAAGCATCTTGGTGAATAGAATTTGAGACATCACTGATTTATCACCAGAGGCTAAATATGAGCTTAGAATTGTCCAGTCCAATGTAAAGCAGGCCTGGGAAATTTAATTCAGATTTGGATAGATCTCTGTTCTTTGGAATTTTAAGTGGTTGTTATATTCAAGAGCTTCCACTTCTTTTCACATTGATCAAAAGAGTAGAGGGGAAATGGGGTTGCATGAGGATATCTGGCCAGTTTGGTCAAGACTTGGTGACTAGTAGCGGCTTCTACAGGGTAGAAACATGTTAGCTGAGTATCCAATTTAGCTTTGCCCCTTAGATCCTAACATGGGCTAAAACTCTGTCCATTCTCACCAGCCACTGATGATACCTTCATGAATGAGAGGGAGGATTGAGATCACTTCCAGTGACCCAGCTGCTTTCATATGCCTCTAGGGCATTTTTGATTTGCTACTAAGAGTCATTAATTACAAAATTACAGGATTCTGCTTCAGTAGGTAAATTAAATTAAAGCCTCTTGTTTAATAAGCACATTACATATGCTCAAATGAAGGCCAAATGGAGGATTATATCAGAATCGAAATGAAATCAACTACCAAGCCTATGAAATTATTCATTTCATGTTATTTTTATGATATTTATTTAGGTAATTTATCTCAGGGCATTAAGCCTATTTTTTTTCGGTATAATTATAGTGTTTCAAATACTGTTATCATAATTTGTTAAAATGTTAGTGTTTGCCAACCAGGTGGTATTTTGACCACTGATTTATGAATTTACTTTCTTTTATTTTAGTATGATCTGGGAAATAAAATTTTTGCATGATCTCTTGTCTAAAATATAAGAATCAGTGGGAGATGCTCAGTAGCATACTAGTGGGTATTAGTGGGCCACATCTCTTCTACCATAATCTCTGAAAACTGATTTCAATTTATGCACATGTGGTCCAGAGTCTATGCTCAGTCCATGTCTGAATGCTTTCAACTGAAGGGTTGAGGCGTCACTAGATTGCAGAGAGATCTGCGACTTTTTCTCTAGCTTCTCTTCTGAATTTCTACCTTTTATAGCCATGAAAAGATGAGATGGGCCTAATCACTGATTTCAGGACGCTCAGGAGAATGCAGGAAGTGACATTTTCACCAGTTTCCCCTTATCCTATTGTTTAGGATTGTTATGTTGAGCCGTAGTGCAATGTTTTCTCAGTGCAGACCCTTTGCCCATTTCAGATGGATATTTCTGAAATATGGTTACAGTGTGTGATTCTACAGAAGTGGAGAAACTTCCTTCTCAGCAGCCAGGCACAGAGAATACAGGCTTATTGGTGTCCCTCCATCATTCTTGTCTCACCTAACTTAATACATTCTCCTGTACCTGTGGGCTACCACTATATTAATTTTCTCTTTAGAAAAATAATAGTTACTTCTTCTTGAAAGACTCTTATAAAATAAGGCTGGATATCATCATTGGTTCCAGAATCTCTGTCTACCAGCTCTCTTTTCTTCCAAGCAAATGGATTTTAGAGATGATAATCTATTAGTTGGTCATTGAAAATGAAGAATTATTACTTTAATTTCCAGTTTCATCACAAACCCATTTCATAAATGTATGTGGTAATATTACTATGTATTGAACCTAATGCAAGTTCATATAGGAGAGATTTTAGTGTTTTAAATTTTGAATAAGACAAACTCTTTAGGAAAACTTTAATATTTATAGTATAGCAAAACATAAATATCATGGTGTCTAACCTAAAATAGTGTTTTTCTAGAGAGAACTGACTATTGTATAAACACTAGTGTGGGTAATTATCTCTTGGCTAAGAGAAATTGGTTTTGGACCATAAATATTTGAATTGTTCAAAGGTCACAAGATATGACATATGTTTGTTTTTTCTTTAGTGCCTTTGTATAATTTCAATTTACTTATTTATTATTTGCTGGTTTTCCCACATTGTGTGTTGCTCAATGAGAAACCTTAATCCATAAGAATTTTTAAATAACAAAAGTCTTATCTCAAGATTTTTTTCAGCATTTATTTCCTTATTCACTAATATTGAATGATATTTCTTTCATGGTTGTAGTTTTTAAAAAATTAAATCTGGTAACTTAGGTCTTTTTATCCATCTGTTTATATAATAGAGCTCATCCTATGCCATTAAAATCAGAAGGACGTATTTCTGAATTGAGTAGGAAAATTAAGAGTATAATCATCAGAAATTCATCTGTTTGGGGAAGAATCAACACTTTGGAATATTTTCGGAAATCCCTTTAATATCACACAGAACACCACAACTAAAGCAAAGGGTGATGCTGCAGTCCAATTACAATATTCTGTTAGGGTCTATGCTGTGGAATGTCTTAAAGATAGAACTAACAAATTTAATTCAGACAGTTCAACAACCACATTAAACTCACGGTTGATGTTTTATATCACATTTTATTTTGTATATGGTATAATTAATGAGGAACTGGAATCACTTTTAAAAATAATGCTATTTTTTAAAAGCAAAGTTTTCTCCCAGTTGAAGTAGAGGCATCCATTTCAATCACATAGTAAGCTATTATTGAATCACTGGATTGGTTTCAGCTTTAATCACCCCTAGATGAAGCCCATCATTTTCAAAAGAGTACATTTTGTTGGCAGGGGACATGAGGTTTCTGGTACTTCTGTTCTGTAATTTATTGTCTACATCAAAACTTAAATTCATAGCTTATTCTGTTTTCTGTAATCCCCCCCCCCAATGAATGTTTAGAAAGATGCATTTTTTAGCTTAAGTCTTAACGAAGGCTTTATAGGAAGAGATAAATATAAGGCATATTTTAATATGTTAGTTTCAGAGTCTTTGGCTTCATCTCCTGCCAATAGTCATCTTCTCCAAGATTGAGATGAGAATAAAATACACGTGATTATAAAGCAGGAACAAAGTAATGGATCAGCTTGCATTTGTGACTGTCCACAAACCTTATTACAATATATTCACCCATATTGTTGAGGAAATAATTTTGAAATTGACATTCCTTTCAGTCTTGCTATGTTCTTCTCAGAGAATGTCAAAAATCTTTCTCTCTCTTATTGACTAATTTTCCTTTTTATTATCTGAGTCAGATAGCAATAGGTAGAAAGTTAAAATTAAATTGAAGGACTCATGTTAACATTCCACATAAATGTCTTTTTATTTTCATTGTGAAATTAAAGAAATAAAGGATGAAGAAAGAAATATTTTCATGAAATAAAACATCATGCATCATTATTATTTAACAAGTGATTCATATTTTTCCATGAAAGCATTTTTTTTTTTTTATAAAGCAATTTAAGTTCTCTATTCCCTTCCTTACAAGTATTCCTCAGGATAAAATCAAGGCTAGAATTAGGTACCATTTTTCAACAAATGGCATTTCTGGCTGCCATTTTCAAGACACATTTACTTTATAAGCTATGTGATTTGAAAGAATAATAATAGAGTAGCTCAATTTAATAAATATAACATTTAAATTATAGCATTAATTATTTAAATGAAAGGTAAGGTATAAAAATTATTTTATTTTTCCCAGTAAAAGGAAGTTAAAGAATAGCTATTCTGAGGATAATTGTAAAAATTATGCTATAAAAATGGGAAGGTAAAGATTTGTGCTATCTCATCAGTTTTCAAATCAATTTATCCTAAATTGCCAGCTTAAAATTTTAAATCATGAGTTGGTAAACTTTAATCTAATTAAACATATGTATTTTGGTGAGAATATTTTAAGATCTCTCAAAAATTTAACAAAATCTGGTTGCTAGCTTAGCATATGGCTTATCCTAGAGAGACATCTCTTAATTGATTAGTACAAGTGACTGTGTGTCGATTTTTCTGGCAATGGAAAAGTGCCCAGGACCCAATTCTATTCCAGTTTGTTCTCAGGCAATTGTCTCTTATACACAAGTCTCTTTTAAAGCACTTACCAAACCATACTTAATTATGCATGTTGGTAGTGTTTTTTTTTTTTTTTTTCCTACTATGAACTATTTGAGGAAATATAGTAACTTTTGTTAAATGTTCATTGAATGAATTAATTTACTTTGCAGCTGGATAGGTCTCTAAAATGTCCAATTTTATTTCATAGGATTTTAAAGCAAATTTTCGCTCATAAAATCATAAAAATTAAGGACCCTAATGTATTATAATTGGGGCAATGATAATTAAGAATTGTTCTTTAGGGTAGAATAAACTTCATCAATTCTATTTCCATGGAAAAGCTATAAAGGACCTTCCACTATAAGGGAACTAAGTTGATTTTAGACTTGATACATTTTAACAACTAGAAAATACAATCACAATGGCCACCATATTGAGTATTGTAGTGAATCAGACACTGAACTAAATGTTTTATTGTCCTCACAACTCTGTGACTATTTTGACATTCAAAGATGCCAAGTAAATGCCCCAAAGCAGCAGGGCTAGTATGTTGCTGAATTGAACCTTACAAGATTATCTCCCAGCCTTTTTCTGTTCACCATACAATAGTGACATCAACTAGCTAAAGTGAAATATTGAGCAAGAAATGACGATTTTTTATTTCTGTCTGCAATACTTTTTTTTTATTACTTGACAAAATGTATTTAAATCCTCATCAAATTAGAGCAACAAAAGTTGTTTTTTTTTAATTTTTTTTATTGAGCAACAATTAAAGAGAATTGGAAATGATTTAGTTCTGAGACATGAGTGATTGAAGTTTACAAAGCCACTCTGATTCCTTGAGTTACTAAAAGACAGAGGCACATTACAGTGAAGGAGGTTTGGGTTGAAAACAAGGCACACTTTTCTGATGTCCTTGATTAAATGAAGGAAAAAAATGAATTTTCCTGCTATTGAGCCTTAATGAATGGGTTTGAAATAGGCTGCAATGGTTGCACAAACTCTTTCTTCTGTGTGGTAGAAACAGATGTTCAACACTTCAAAGATCTTAGGATTATAAGCACCAAGTAGATTTCCTCAATTATTGAACATTTTAAACCAATCATAAAAATAATGTAATGATAAATATTTCTGTATCTTTAAAGAAGCTGTATCTGGGAACCCTTTAGCTTACAGTGTACATTTTCCCTTTTTCTTCAGATCTGAGTGCTATTCAGAACTGAATCTCCAACTATATAATCAAAGTGAGATTTATTTTGCTGAGGATATCTCTAATCCTACAAATGGTTTTGTATTAATGGCAGAAAAGCAAATAAGGCTTTTATGGGCTTCAGAGGATTTATTCTACCAAATACTTAGCTGGTCAGATTAACAAAGTATAGGAGCACTTAGGTTTAGCATGAATCATTTTGAGGGGGGTTAATTTGATAGAGTTACTGGCCCATAAAATTTTTGAAATCCAATCTAATTAGATAGTCTAGGCATCACAAAAAGTTTACAAGACCTTTTTGATTATTCTTCCTTTGAAAATAGCTTACTTTCTAGTTGCATTTAAAATACAACTGATTCATGCTGTCTTCAGATTTTTAGAACTTAATCCTATTGCCAGAGAGCAGGTTAGACTGATTTAATATATCTGACTTAAAAGTGCTTGCAGTTCCATCAGAGATCTCCTTTCAGGTGAGAAACATCTATTATAGTTTACTGGCATATGGTCCCATAAGAACTTTGATTTACAGTGCTAGTTCATAGTCCTTGGCTCTTGATTATAATGCGGTGCTGAGCTCAGAAACTATTTTCTGTGAAAAATTTGATTTACTAGGTCTCTTTTTAAAAACTGGACCACACAGTTGGCTGTTCTGAGCAAAAGATAACTACTTTTAATGACCATATTCCTGATAACTTACATTAGTTAAGAATCTTTAAAAATAGAATTCAAAGTATTCACCATTTATGCCTCACTTGGCTATCATCCAATATAGTAGAAAAAAATATTTTTAATAAAAATATTTTATTGAAGAATATTCCGAGACAACTTCACTCAAAATTAATAAATCCCCCGCCCCCCCCCAAAAAAAATCAATACTCTCCTGCTGGCTAAGGTGTCAAAAAGCAATCTATGGTCAGAGTTCTTTTTAATGGTGATTTAATATATTTTTATTTAAATATAACTTTGTACTACTGAGAAAAAAAAAAAAAAAAAACCTACTCTTTATGGCTGCCAGAAGGAATAATTCAAGATGATACATTTGACAAAGAACTACTCATCAATTAAAACAAAATCAATTCTAGTAAACTTCCAAGCTATTGAAATTCAAAATAACCGTGCTCCAAATTTAAATACAGTCTGAATATTGCCCTATTTCAAAGTTTCAGCATTATTCACCTAATACCGGTTATCTTCCTTAATTTTCCAAGGGTTCTGAGTAGTTTTTTCATTCTTTGAGTAAATTTCAACATTTTAAATGGTCTATCAAAAGTTTTATTTTCCTACAGTACGTTCCCACAGAGTAACCAAGATATTAACCTTATTTGATTTTGGCTGAAAAAATATCTGCTCATTACATTAACACTGGTCATATGCTCAGATCTTTGATGGAAACACATGTAATTGAAATGCAGAGATAAAGTATTTGTTATTTAAAATATTCAAAGAGTTTAAACCCCCTCTCTAGAACATTTTACCAAGGACAATTAAAATCATATTATTTATACAATTTATTTATTCACTTAACCACGTTTAGTCATTACTTTATCCTTTCAATTCATCCTAAAAATGTTTATTGATCACATATCACTGGCTCTATCCTGGGGCTATAAAGATAAATAGCAAATTTTTTATTGTGATAGGAACAAATGGTCCAGTTTGGTAGAGATACTGTTGAAAAATTATTATTATTATTATTTTTTTTAAATAATTATGATATAATATACTTAAAGTATGTACAAAGTGATATGGTACCCAAGGAGGGAATGAAGACTTCCCGATATGAAGGCCAAAACTACATCATAAAGGAATTTGATTAGAATCCTAAGGATAAATAGGAATTCTTGAAGTGAGCTCAATCCAGGCAGAGTTAATAAGATGTAGTTAAAGGTAACCACAAGGTCAAAGAATTAAAGTGGTTCTTTGAGGCTGAAGAGCAGCTTGCAAGTGAAGAGTAGTTAGAAGGTATTGTTGGAAAGATGAAGAAGGGCTAGATCAAACTTCTCCCCTAAGGAATTTGTTCTTAGTTCTTGTCATTAATTTCTGACTTTTTTCTTCATAATTATCATTGTGATTAGAAGCCGTGTGTGTGGGATGCCTGGGTGGTTCAGAGATTTAGTGCCTCCCTTCCCGCCCAGGGCGTGGCCCTGGAGTCCCGGATGGAGTCCCACATCGGGCTCCCTGCATAGGGCCTGCTTCTCCCTCTGCCTATGTCTCTGCCTCTCTCTCTCTTTCACGAATAATAAATAGAATCTTAAAAAAAAAAAGAAGAAGAAGAAGAAGAAGCCATGTGTGGCATAAAGTCTAAAATTAAGGCCCCATATTATGTGCCACCTTGACATATAGTGAACTTGGAGGGGCCTCAAAGCCTAACTGCAACTTTCCCTCCTCCCTGTTCACCCCCAGATAAGATCCCCTAACCTTCCTTATCAAACCAAGTGCAGTTCTTACTGAATTGAACAAGCCAATCACAACCTTCTCAAACCAGGGAACACATATGTCACCCTTTTGATACTATAAAGCCTGCCTTCCACCACCCCTACTTTGTACCTGAGCACAACCCTTGTCTGGCCCTGAGTGGTGTGAAGCATTCCTTTCCTCTAGGCTGTGAATATAACTGAGTAACAAACTGTACTGTTGTTAGTTCCATCTACCCAATGATAGAGATCATGTATTTGGCCATGCCTCTAACAGCAAGGTTAGGACCCCACCCCTTACTTACCAACAAGGTAAATAGGTGATTAAGACACTATGTCAGAGAAAAATTAAACTATGAACACCAACTAGGAGTTATCTTTTTGAAATTTTCTGTTCCTGCTATCCATTACTCATGACTAGTAAGTTTAGAGAACAAAGGAGAAAGGCAAAAGAGAAAACGTTATGGTAACAAAGAGGCAATCTCACACATTTCTATTATGCTATCATAGATAATGTCATATATTTTGTTAATTAATGCAGAATAGTATATTTTGCACAAAAATTTTCCAGACAGTATTTTCCTTTGTGAGTTATTGAAATGAGGAGATGGTAAATTTTTATTTTTAGATGTAACTTTTTTGAATTATTAGGCAAATATCCTAGGCCAAAATGATAACTAGCATCAGGACATGGTTCCTCTTGGTGAAGACTAATAGTTCTGGATCTGTTATATTACTGGCTCTGTTAGAGGGGCAAAAATTGATTCTGTTGAGCCTTAGATCACATGGTTCCACAGCTGGTGTGACAATTTTTGGTCAGAATATAGGTATATTAGACTGATAATGAAGAAGGGAGAAAGAGAAGGTAAATCTAAGTAACAGGACAGGACAGCTGTAATTTTCAGTTGAATACAGCAGTTGCTTGTGATTCATCCCAAAATATGAAGCTGAGCTCATAAAAAAGTAGGGGAAATCCCTGAGGCTCAAATAACAAAAGCAAGCAGAAATTCATAATGTTTAGTTATTCTGAAGATACTATGCTCCCTAACCATAGGGATTGGGATTTATTATCAGCTTGGTGAAGGGAGAGAAAGATTTGGGGCTGAATGAAATGAGGATTGGAATTGCCTCCCTATCATAAAGCCAAGATCTTTGAAAGGTTACACTCTCAATTACAAGATGGATAAGGAAAAAAATTTGCAAAGGGAAATTACAGGCAAAATTTCTTATATCAGCTTAGGCTCAGGGTAGGAAAAAAGAGAATCTTTAACTGTAAGCCTATCCTTTTTTTTTTTTAATTTTTTTTTTCAATTTTCATTTATTTATGATAGAGAGAGAGAGAGAGAGAGGCAGAGACATAGGCAGAGGGATAAGCAGGCTCCATGCACCGGGATGCCCGATGTGGGATTAGATCCCGGGTCTCCAGGATCATGCCCTGGGCCAAAGGCAGGCGCCAAACCGCTGCGCCACCCAGGGATCCCTGTAAGCCTATCCTTTAGTGGATTTGAGATTTGAATTTGTGATAAGGAAACTTTATACTGAAAAGTTAAAATTAGTTTGTCTCATTATGCTTCTAGATTTTGTATTGCTTGGTTTAGACCTTGATATGAATGGAAAGCTGTTCAAGGGTAATTTGTAAAAAAAAAGTAGTCTATAATATTTCTATTAGTTTTAATGTAAGCCACACTCATAGCCACAATGGACAAACCTTGATATTTTGGTGGCTTAACACCATCATTGTTTATTTCCTTCCCATATCATAGTTTAGTAGAGTTCATTTTGGTTCTCCCACATAAGTTCTCAGTATTTCAGTGATTTAGGAATGTAGTCTGCTTCCATCTTGCACCTTAGTAACCTGAAGAAGAGGAAAGAGAATGAGGAAAAGTCATATCTACTCTTACCTGCCTTGTGCCAAAGGTTATATATGACTTCAGCGCACATTTATTTCATAAAAATGTCACAAGCTCATACCAAAATTCCTGAGACCAAGGAAATGTATATGTGTCTGAGAAAATGAAAGTCTCTAATGAACACCTAGCATTTTCTTTGTCACAATATCCAAATTAGTGGAAGGAAAATGAGAAAAAAAATCAATTACAGGATTCAAAAATTGAATTAAAATGAAATAGAAAAAGTGAAACAAAAATAAAACAAACATTTGGAAATATTTAAATATATAAGTAATTGTAATAAAAGAAATGTTAACTTTTCTAATTAAAAGACAATGGAGGGCAGTCCCCATGGCTCAGCAGTTTAGCGCTGCCTTCAGCCCAGGCAGTGATCCTGGAGACCCGGGATCAAGTCCTGAGTCAGGCTCCCTGCGTGGAGCCTGCTTTTCTCTCTGCCTGTGTCTCTGCCTCTCTCTCTCTCTCTCTCTCTCTCTGTGTGTGTGTGTGTTTTCTCTCATGAATAAATAAATAAAATTAAAAAAAATAAAAGACAATGGAGATGAACTCTAGACATCTGCTGCTTATAAACCACTTATTTTTAATGTTTGAACACAGAAAGTTGAAAAGAAAGAGGCAAACAATGATGTACTAGTAAAATGCTAATCAAAACATTTCATTATATCAGGTAAAATAGATATTAAGACATAAAGCATTACTGAGGAAATAGAGGGTCACTTCATAATGATGAATATTTAATTCATGAGGGAGGAATACTTCTAATTATGAGTGTAGCTAATAAAATGGCTTCAAACTATGTTGAGCAAAAATTGCTGGTATCACAGGGAGAAATGAACAGACCTACTATGATTCCCTGAGATTTGATGATACCGTTTTCAATTATTGATAGAATAAGTATGCAGGAAACTCAGTAAACTAGAGACAACTTGAACAAAACAATGAATAATTTTGATCAGATACACACACACATACACACACAGAAGCCTGCAGACAATTTTAGAAGATAGATATTTTCTTAAGCATCATTGGAACATTTATAAAACTGTCATGTCATATCTCATAAATTCATAAGAAGTCACTATTATGAAGAAGAAATTCTCTTGCAATAATATAACCAAAATAGATAATTTTAAAATTGGGAAAATCCTCATATTTTTAAAAATTAAAAGGGGAAAACTACTTTTAAATAACCCATGAGTCTAAGAAATATTAACGGATATGTTTAAAGATATAGTGAAAACTGAATGACAATGATCAGGACTTGTAAATTTAACAAAAGGAATACATTGAAGAAAACCAGGATAAATCCAAAAAATGAGAACGGAAATAAATAATAAAGATATGAACAGATATTATTGAAATGGAATATGAGTATTCCAAAGAAGATCAAAGCCAAAATGTAGTCTAATTAAGAGATGAGAAATTGATAAGTCTCTGGAGAAATTGATTTTTTAAAAACATATGTAGACACAAGTAAATATTAGAAATAATAAAGGAGTGTGACCAAAATGGCAACATAGGAGGTTTTTGAACTTCCCTTTTCCCATGGACACACCAAATATACAGCTATACACAGAATAATTCCCTCTGAAAGAAATCCAGAAACTCTGTGAGTGACTGTTACACACTGGGTGAAAGAGAATATCAAATCAGGAAAAAAAAAAAAAAAAAGGCTGAGACACACTGTCCTTATAAACTCTAATACTGGCACAGCTCCATGCAGTTGGGAGAGAATCCCCAACTCCCAGCTTCTCCCTAGGCATGAAAGATTTAGAACATATATCTAGCACCCCGGCTTTTAAGAGTCCCACCCAAGGGAGTGACTTACTAGGTTAGGAAATAGTTTCTGAAAGGAAACACCAATCACAAAGGAAAATGATGAAAACGTTGACTACATTGCAATGAAAACTTGTGTGTGTTATCAAAAGGCATCATGGCAATCATGGAAAGGAAAGGCAAGACTGGGAGAAGACATTTGTACCATGTCTAATTGACAAATACTTTGCATCCAGATTATATAAAACTTTCCAACAGATGAATAAAAAACAGACTACCCAATAGAACAATGAGTAAATATATAGAAGGAAACATGAATAACCAATAAACACATAGGAGGTGCTCAACCTCAAAAATTTTTAGGCAAATTCAATGTAAAACCAAACATTTTTCAAGGTCTGAAAACAGGAACTCTCATTTTTTGCAGTTATGAATGTAAAACTATACAATTGTTTTAAATAACAATTTGACAATATCTGATAAAGTTGACTATCCTGTACTCTGCTATTATGCAGCTACTTTAGTCTCAAACTACAAATATGTGTATAAAGAAACACATACATGGGTGGTAGTTGTTACAGGTTGTAATAGGAAAAATTTGGAACACCCTAAATATTCAGCACTAGAAGAAAGTATCCATTTTTTTGTGGAATATGCATACAATGTGCTATAATGTAGAAGTAAAACAACTAAATGAATGGCTATATGGAAAATAATAATAATAATAAGGGCAGAGGAAACTTTCGGAGGTGATGATTGTGTTTATGGCAATAGACTGTTGACATGGTTTCATGGATATATACTTGTTTTCAAATACATCAGTTGTATACATTAAATAGGTACAGGTTTTTGTATGTCAACCATACCTCAATAAAGTGGTTTAAATCAAACAAAAATAAAAAAGTTAGTTTCAAAAGAATTACACAAAACAACCTTATATATTGTTTAGTGATATATAAATATATTGATACGTTTTAAAAATTAAAGACATAGACATGATGATAAACACAAAATCAATGAATGATTACTTCTCATGTGCATGTAGAAGATGAAAAAGTAAGCAGGGATGAATATACACTGGCTTCTATTATTTTGTAATGCCTTACTTACTCTCAATGGAGTACATACACTCTACAGAGTGCCATCTTACTTTCTCCACATCCAAACTATATATCTGAACTATAACACAATAAATAAAAAGTATGTTTCCAAAGAGTTGGATATCATTTGAGGTCAAGTCTGATAAATAAAGTTACCAAAACTTTTTGGATATAAATGATTAAAAATGAGGCAAGATTTTTTTCTTGTGTATGCATGTTTTTTTTTTTTTTTTAACTGGCCCTGAAGCATTTCCTCAGAAATAGTTTTTGTAGTATTTTGAGACATGGCTTCATCATTATTTCTGTGTGTAGCTTCCCAAAGTGACTTCTTTGAAGGGGACAAGACTTCTTTGAAGGGGACAAGGATGGATAACATGTCCAGGTTCTAGTTTGTGTGTTTAAAAACTCAGTCTTCGTTCTTCATTTCAACACCTTCTATCAGAGATACTCATTACGTTGGACAAACTAGACTAATGCGAGAAATGCCTCCATGCCAAATAATAGCTCATCATCAGATGATTCAAAGTTTTTTTTTCTCCTTTTTGAAATTTGAGATATACAGGGCTTTCTTTCTTTTTTTTTTTTCCTTTTTTTTAAAGATTTTATTTATTTATTCATGAGAGACACAAACAGAGAGAGAGGCAGAGACATAGGCAGAGGGAGAAGCAGGCTCCATGCAGGGAGCCCGATGTGGGACTTGACTCCAGGTCTCTAGGATCACGCACTGGGCCGAAGGCAGGTGCTAAACCGCTGAGCCACCCAGGGATCCCTACAGGGCTTTCTTTGAAGAGACTTTTCTACTACATTTATATTTGACTAAAGGCCTCACATGAGAACTATTTCATTTATCACTAGGCTCTCGATGAACCAGCTAAGACTGAAGGTGTCTTCAAGGACAATGCTTTGGACCTACCTCTGGAGGTAATGACTTCAGATTACCCATGGTTTTGAGACAAAATCCCAAACCTCATTGCTAACTTGGTACCTGATTTCAATTCTTCCAGTTGTGTTTCCCTGCACAGCTCAGGCAGCAAACTGAAGAGCTCTGTGCTACCATTGATAAGGTCTTACAGGATTCCTTGTCTATGGTAATGCCTTAGACTAGAATGTGCAATTCAAATATTTGCTTCGCTTCTCTTCATTTTCCTCTGTTTGAGTATGATGCATCTTAGGCTTGTCCTTTTTTTATTTTTCTATTTTCCAGCATTCTTCTGATTCTCCTTCAAGTTCCGCACAGACGTTGTTGGGTTCTGACATGATTAAAGTATGTATGTATTTAATATAATTTACTGAACTGTAAGAGTAACTCGATCAATGGTTTTAAACTGCAGCTTAAGGCCCCATAGTGAATTGGGAAGTTAATTTAGCTAAATAGCATCTAGCATCTTAGAAATAGAATAGTAGAAATGTAAAATATCTGACTGTATTACTAGTGGTGGGTAGGTATTGCTGACATAGTTTTCAATTTGTTTACATGTGTATATGAGTATGTGTGTACAGGGTTACAAAGTAAAATTTATTTCTAACTATGGGTTAAGTTCAAAATAATTTGAAAGCCAAAGTATTAGACCATGTACTTATATGTTGGCATTTTAGGAAGCATTTTTAAGAATCACTTATAGAATTTGTGGCTTATCCCTCTTATAGCTTTGGTACTTATGTAATTCACAGTATCTTACAAGTGGAAAAGGAAGTAGACTGAAGTTCTATTAGGCTAAGAGCTTCCACACAGGTATTATTTCTGGAACTTTTTTCCTTTTGGTCAACTAAGCTTATTTCATTGTTCTTTGACTCAGAGAGACAGAAACTGGGATATTTTAGATCATTAGTATACTACTAAGTCATTAATTTTAATCTAGTTTTTAATAATTTCCTTCTTATACTGTAGTAGTTTCATTTGGTAAAATAAAATACTACATTTCTCCAAATTATTTTTTGAATGCTTAATACAGACCTACTCACCGAATTTTCAAAATGGTTGCGGCTTTTTCTTTATAATCATTAGGGTGTTTTGGTCAGTCTTATTTTCACTCTTGGAATGAGTATAAATACTTCTTTCATGTTCCTTCTAAAAGTTGTACATTGTGCATACAAAGCAGGTTTTAAATGTACAGAATTGCTTATAACGAGAAGAGTAATATCAATTTTTGATTGGATTATCAAAACTACAACTATCTGTTAACAATGACATAGGAACTCAGTAACCAATAATTATCAATACTAAGATTATACTTTAGTAGAGAGGACCTACAAGTAGATAATTATAGCTTTTGTGTTTATCTATTTTGTTGCATATTCTTTAAGTCTTTTGATCTAAAAATATGAAACCGTGTTTGATTTGCCTGAGACTATATACATTTAAAATATATTTTTATTTCATTTGTTGAACATATAAAAAGTACTTTATGTTATATTTTATAATAGGACTAGGACTTAAATAGTAATATGTGAATAATAATATATGTTACTGATTTAACAAATATTTAATGCTTATAGTATTAAAAATATATTATTCTAGGTCACTAACTTTAAGACAACTGTTTCATTCAACAAGTATTTATTAAGTGTCTACTGTGCGCCTGGGGTGTGAGGCATTAAGGGCATAATGGCGAGCAAGGCCAAGTAACCTAAGGGGAATACTTTGGTCTTAGTGATCAGAAAGCAGAATTCAAGCTGAGAACAAAGATGGAAATAGTCCAAATTGTAGAAAGATTGGGGAGATTAGCTTTCAGGCAGAGGAGTAAGCATATGTACAGGAAAGAACTTAGTGTATGTGAAGATGAAGGGCAGTATGGCTGCAGTACAGTGAGCCAGGGGTAAAGCGCATAAAATGAGAAGGCGGCCCAGGGATAGTGATTTAAATGCTTATGGAATACCATGGAGATATTGCAGGTTCAGTTCCAGACCATAGCAATAAAGTGAATATTGCAATTAAGTGAATCAAATGCATTTTTCATTTCCCAATACATATAAAATTTATGTTCACACTATATTATCATCTATAAGTGTGAAATAACATTATATCTAAAAAGCAAAGTGCCTATCTTAAGTAAAAATACTTTATTGCTAAAAAAATGCTAGCCATCCTCTGAACTTTCAGTAACCTTTTTGCTGGTGAAGGGCCTTGGCTCAGTGTTGCTGGCTGACTGATCAGGGTGGTTGTCACTGAAGGCTAGAGTGGCTGTGGCAATTTCTTAAAATAGGACAAAAATGAAGTTGGCTACATTGAGTGACTCTTCCTTTCATGAACGATTTCTCTGTAGCATGCAATGCTGTTTGATAGCATTTTACGCAGTAGAACTTCTTTCAAAATGAAAGTCAGTCATTTCAAATCCTGCTACAGCTTTATCAACTAAATTTATGTCATTTTCTAAGTCCTTTGTTATCATTTCAACAATCTTCACACTATCTTTACCAGGAGTACAGTTCACCTCAAGAAACCACTTTTGTAATGCTCGTCCATAAGAAGCAACTCCTTATCTGTTCAAATTTTATCATGAGATCGCAGCAGCTCAGGCATATCTTTAAGGTTTCACTTTTAATTCTTTTTTTTTCTTTTGCTATTTCTACCCTATCTGCACTTCCCCCACTGAACTCTTGAACTCCATAAAGTCCTCCATGATGGTTGGAATCAACTCCTTCCAAACTCTTGTTAATGTTGATATTCTGATCTCTTGCCATGAGTTAAGGATATTCTCAATGGCATCAAGAATGGTGAATCCTTTCCGGAAAGTTTTCTTTTTTTTCTTTTTTTCAAAATTTGGAGTCTTTCTTCCTCTATCTCAGCTCCCCCACCTCACTTGTGCTTAGTCTCTTTCTCTCTCAAAAAGAAATAAATAAAATAAAAAGTTGAAGTATACTTGATACATAATATTACATTAGTTTCAGGTGTAATAATATCATGGTTTAACAATTCTATATCTTGTACTATGTTACCATGAGTGTAACTCCCATCTGTCATCATACAATGCTATTATAATGCTATTGACTCTATTCCCTGTGCTGTATCTTTTATTCCAGTGAGTTATTCATGCCATAACTGGAAGCCTTTATCTCCCATTTTCTCTCTCACATTTGACCATCTCCTTACCTCTTTCCCTCTGGCAACCACCAGTTTGTTCTCTGTGTTTATGAATTTTCTTCTGCCTTTATTTGTTTGCTCCTTTGTTTTGTTTTTTAGACTCTGCTTATAAGTGAAATCATATGGCATTTGTCTTTGTTTGGCTTATTTCACTTAGCATAATATCCTCAAAGTCTTTCCCTGTCATTGTAAATGACATAATATTACTTGAAAGTCAATATTACTTATTGATCCATGAGCTGAAGAATGGATGTTGTAACAGCAGTCATGACAACAGTCATCTTGCTTTACATCTCCATCAGAGCTCTCAGGTTACCAGTTGTTTTGTCAATGAGCTGGGATATTTTGAAAGGAATCTTTCTTTGTGAGTAGTTGGTCTCAACAGTGGGCTTAAAATATGCAATAAACCATGTTATAAACAGATGTGCTCTCATCTAGGCTTTGTTTCATTTATAGAGCATAGGCAAAGTGGATTTAGCATCATTCTCAGGGATTATCCCTATCATTTTCAGAATCATCAATAAACACCGGCTTCAATTTAAAATCACCAGCTGCATTAGCTCCTAACAAGACAGTCAGCTAGGCACTGACTTCTCCTCTCTAGCTATAAAAGTTCTAGATGGCACCTTCTTCCAATATAAGGCTGTTTCATCTACATTTGAAAGTCTGTTGTTAGGCATGGTCACCTTCATGAATTTTCTTAGCTAGAACTTCTGGATAACTTGTAGCTTCCAGCATTTGATTCTCACCTTGCACTATAGTGTTGTTAAGACAGCTTCTTTCCTTAAACCTAATGAACCAACCTCTGCTAGCATCAAAATTTTTCTGCAGTTTCTTCACTTCTCTCAGCCTTCCTAGAATTGAGAGTTAGGGCCTTGCTGTGGATTAGGTTTTGGCTTAAGGGAGTATTAGTGGCTGTTGTGATCTTTCTTCCAGATCACAAAATCTTTCTCTGTATCAACAATAAGGCTGTTTCTCTTTCTTATCACTGGAGTAGCACTTTTAATTTCCTGAAACAACTCCTCCTGTGCATTCACAACTTGGCTGTTTGGCGCAAGAGGCTTAGCTTTTGGCCTGTCCTTGCTTACAACATGCCTTCCTCTTTAAGCTTAATCATTTCTAGCTTTTGATTTAAAGAGAGATGTGGGACTCTTCCTTTTACATAAACACCTAGAGGCCATTGTAGGGTTCTAAATTGGTCTGATTTCAATTTTGTTATGTCTCAGGGAATAGAGAAGCCCAAAGTGAGGGAGAGAGATCAAGGAATGGCTGTTGGTGGGGCAGATAGAACAAACAACATTTATGGTTTATAGATTAAGCTTGCTATCTTATATGGGCATGATTTGTGGGACCCCAAAACAATCACAATCATAACATCAAAGATTACTGACCACAGATTGCCATAACAAATATAATAATAATGAAAAAATTTGAAATATTGCAAGAATTGTCAGTATGTGGCTCAGAGACACAAAGTAACAAATGCTGAAAATGGTGCTAATAGACTTGCTTGTCACAGGGTTGCCACAAAACTTCAGTTTGTGAAAAATACACTATATACAAAGTATAATAAAGTGTGAAGCACAATAAAACAAGGTGTGGTTATATTTGTCATAGTGTAAAGTTTGGATTGTATGGAAAATAGGAAAATATAAAATATGGGCAGATTAATATGAAACCATTGAAATGATCATGATGGCTGCTGTGAGGGGGCCCTTGAGGCCAGAGGAGCAGTCAGTGCTGATGGCCTAGACGGGATGGGCTCAGGGGAGTAAGAGAGAAGCATGCGGGTTTGTAAGAAGTGTTTTAGGCTTGCTGCGAGGTTGGATGTGAGTAGTCAAGGAAAGAAGAATCATGGATGAGCTCCGTGTTTCTGCCTTGAGCATAGATAACCACGTAGAACGCAGAGTGTGGAGGAGGGAAGAGGATTATGTTCATTTTGACAGGATGAGTTTGAAATGTGTATCAGGGGGCCTTAAACTATGTGTCTGGAGCTAGTAGGAGAGATCTAGGGATGATATGCACATCAATGGTGTGAGTGCATATCAGAGAGCTACAAGAGCTACAAGCTCTTTCTACAGAGAGCTCCAAGGAAAAAATATTGTGGGTCCAATAAAGGAGGTAGAGGAGAAGCCAGCAGAGGACATGAAATGTTCATTGTTTTAAGAAGAAAATCAGAACAGTGTGGTAACATGGAAGCTACAAGAAGAGAGTATTTAAGAGAATATAATCATGGTAATTGCTGCCAAGAGGAAGACAGAAATAAAGCTAGAGTAGTGTTAATTAGGTGTGACTTGTATATTTTGAACCTGTGTTGCTATTGCTTATGTGTTGGTGTTCATTCTCATCTTTTTTTTTTTTTTTAACCTTTACTAGTATATATAATCCTTTTGAACCTGAGGTTGTTCTTAATCTAGTATAAAAACTATATATATATATATATATATATATCTCCTACCTAGGGTTACTGTTATATATATGTATATGTAATTTTAAATTCATGTTTTCTTAGATATATCTTCTTTTTTTAAAAGATTTATTTATTTATTCATGAGAGACACAGACTGAGAGAGAGATGCAGAGACATAGGAGAGGGAGAAGCAGGCTCCTTGCAGGGAGCCTGAGGTGGGACTCGATCCAGGATCCTGGGATCAAGACCTGAGCAGAAGGCAGGCGCTCAACCGCTGAACCACCCAGGTGTCCCAGATACAACTTTTGTTACTACTTTCTAATACTTTCTTTCCTTACTACTTTTTTGCAATTTTCTCTTAGGGTTTAAAACAATTTTTTTTTTTTTTTGCATCATCTGGTCTAATTATTTTTGGGACAATAGATTTGTGGATATCATCACTTTTATATTAAATCTGAGAAGCTGTTTATCTGGGAGCTTAAGTAATTTTTTTTTTAATTTCCTGCTTACCTTTCAGTATTTTGACATTTATTGGTTGTAAATTTGAAAATTTTTGAATATTTTACATTTTTGTTACTTTTCTTAGTTACACATAAATTGTTAAAGATAATAACTATGTTTATTTTCCTATCCATCTTAAACTTTGCAATATCTTTGTTCATAATTAGGCAAATACTGGACACCTGGGTGGCTCAGCCGTTGAGCATCTGTGTTTGACTCAGGACATGTTCTTGGACTCCTGGGATCGAGTCCTACATCAGGCTTTCTGCATGGAGCCTGCTGCCTGTGTCTCTGCCTCTCTCTGTGTCTCTCATTAAAAAAAAAAAAAATAAAATCTTGAAAAAAAAGCAATTAGATAAATACTATAGCACTTTTACTTTCCAATGTTTTTAATCAAAATACATACACACAGACATAATTTGTTAGTATTGTTTTGATTTTTGTATCTGAATTTTTATGGTTATATTTTTCTCGATGTCTTCTTTATTTAGATCCTGATTTCTCACACATTGGTAGCTTTCTCCTGGATTTATTTATTTTTCCTGGGTGCAATCTTGCTGAAAATTATATACAACAAGGTGTTTTTGTATTGATTTTGTGGCCTATGTTTTTGAGAATATCTTTATTTTGCCCTTTCATTTAAATTATAGTTTTGTTGAACAGAAAATTATAGGTCCTATCTCTTCAATGCTCCCCCCCCCCCAGGTTCCTTTTCTTCAACAACATACTTGTGAAGTATTTTGCCAACATGATATTTACTCCTCTGCAACAGAGTGATCATTTACAGAGTGGGTCTGTAATCTTTTAGAAATTTTTTTTTTTAGAATTTTTTTGACTGTCCAGTTCTTACCTCTTTATTTAGTTTTTTATTTTAATTCTAGTATTCTTAGAAGGCAATTGAGATTCATCCATGTTTTTGCATGCATCAATAGTTCATTTGTTTTCATTGCTGAGTAGTATTCCATCATATGGTTGTACTATATCTATTCACCTGCTGATGATGGACAATTGGGTTATTCCTACTTAAGTGCTATTATTAATAGAGCTGCTAAGAACAAGATTTTGTATGGACATGTGCTTTCATTTCTCTTGTGTAAAATCCTAGTAGAGGAATAACTGTACCGTTTTTTCTCCTACAGTATTTACATTTTTCAGATGTCTTACTATTTTTCCATGGAAACTCAAAGTTCTCAGAGCATATTGGCTAGCTTGGCTATATGTGTACCTGATGCCTGAAGTGGCAGACACTTAAGCCTAGTGCCTAGGATTTACCAATTCTGCTGCATTTTGTCTTTTGTTCTTGTTTTATGAAAAACAGAAGGAGCATGTGTCTCAGGCTGTAGAACTCTGTAATGTTAAGTATTCCCCCCTTGCCACTCTTTTCCCACCCTGGTGACAGTGTGTTCCTCATCTTTGCCTCCCTGCATCTTTGCTTATGGGCACTCCATACTCCTCTTCAAATAGCTGTTTCCATTGTTATCCCTAAGGAAGGCATCAGGAACTGTCCAGTTGTCCAAACCTATGCTTAACTGTCCCCTTCTTGCCAGCCAGACTGAAGGACCACCTTGATATTATCCTCAGAGATGTATCTTTTCAACATCCTCAAATTTTGCTTCCTCACATTACCCCACTGCTGTCTTTATCTCTGATGTTGAAAAGTGGTGTGCAGTGAGAAAGCAGAGACAGAGGATGTAAAACAAACAAACAGACAAAAACAACTACTTTGAAATGTTGGGCTATGAAAGGGAGAAGGAAATTGGGTCTGGAGTAGGGTCAAGGAAGAATTTACTTCTGATTTGCTTTTAAAAGCTGAAAATGACAAGAGAAGTTGGCACGTTAGTAGGATAGATTCACTAGAGGAATTATACAAAAGAAATCCTGCAGGATGAAAATCCCTCAGAAGATAGAACTTACAGCCTCATTCAAATAAGTGTCCTTTTATTAAAAGCTGGAAATGCCTGCCATTTTAAGAAGACAGAAAACAGAGGAAATGTTAGGTACAGATGCTAGTGTGTTTGTAGGTGGAGGGAGAGAAAAGGAAAAAAATTATAACTCATATTTTTAGTCGTTCAATAACTAACATCTTTCAGTGAAGGAAGGTTTAAGATTACTAACTGAGGTTCAAAAGCAACCATATTGAGGATTCCAGGGTGGCTCAGTGGTTTGGCACCTGCCTTTGGTCCAGGGCGCGATCCTGGAGTCCCGGGATCAAGTCCTGTGTCAGGCTCCCGGCATGGAGCCTGCTTCTCTCTCTCATTCTCTCTCTCTCTCTCTCTCTCTCTATATATATATATATAGATATATATAGAGAATAAATATATATAGAATATATAATATAATATATTATATTATATAATAATATATATATATAGAGAGAGAATAAATATATATAGAATAAATAAAGTCTTTAAAAAAAAGCAACCATATTATAGGGAAGGGAACCATATTATATTATAGGGAAGAGTTTGGAAAAGAAAAAGTTGAAAGCCATTATGTGTTCTGCTTTCAATTATTCTCTTTTTCCCTCATAAATCCCTTCCACTCAAGCTTTGCCTACACTGTGTTGTCCAAACCACTTTCTTCAGGTTCCCACTGCTATCAACTCAGCGCTGGTCAGAGCTGACATATCTGCAGAACTGGAGATAGCTGCCACTCCCTCCTATCTGGCACACATTCCTCTAGTGCCTTCCAGGACATTATATTCTCTCTCAGCTTTTGTCATACATCATTTGCCATCATTATTTCTTAAGTTCATTTGCTGGTTTATCCTCTTCTTCCCAAATTATCAATGCTGGAGTGCTGCAGGATTCAATCCTTAGACTTCTCATTTCTCTTTATATTCATTCCTTTGGTGTTTTGAAAAGCAAGTATATACTGTCAACTCTCAAGTTTATATCTCTACTCCAGAATGATCCCCCAACTCCAATATCCCAAATTCTCTCACTGCCCTCTACTCTCCTTTTCCATTTAGATTTTTAATAAATATCTGAAAAATTAAAGTCTAGATTTCTTCCC
Source organism: Canis lupus familiaris (assembly GCF_011100685.1). Classification (NCBI taxonomy): domain Eukaryota; kingdom Metazoa; phylum Chordata; class Mammalia; order Carnivora; family Canidae; genus Canis; species Canis lupus. The sequence continues at coordinate 21,919,467 of NC_049233.1, forward strand.
ACAAAAACTATTCCATATCCTACCTTCCCATCTCCATCTATAGAATTCTAATCTTTCATTTTCACAAGGCTGGAAACTTTGGTGTCAAGTTTTATTCTTTAATTTCTCTCATATTCCACATCTTTATTAGAAAGTCTATTGCTGTAGATTTAAGATATATGTAGAATATGATTATTTCATGCTTTTTGTACTGCTGAGCCATCATCATGTTTTGCTAGATAGTGCAGTATTTTTTTCCTTATAACCTTGCCTATCTTTCATTTTTAACACATCAACGAGAGAGACACTTTTCAAGCATAAGTCAAATTATGGCCCCCCTCTGCTGAAAACCAGCAGTGCCTACACATTTCCTTTAGATATAAACCAGAATCCTTATGAGCTCCTGGAAGGGCCTCTATGATCTGGTCTCCCAGCCCTTCCATCACTGCTCCCCTGCTCTCCTGCTTTCCTACTCTGCTCACACCATGCCAGCTCTGCCTGCTTCCTTGCTGTGCCTCGAATGTGCCATGCATACTCTTACCTTAGTACGTTTTGTTCTGTTTTCAAATCACTTATATAACTTTTTATAGTTTCTAGTTCCTTGTAGAAAACTTGCAAGCTTAGCTTTTATCTCAGAAAAAGCACGGATAAGTATGGTTGTTTTCAGTCCGGATCTAAGAAAACAAATTTCTGGATTCTCTGTGCATGTGTTTTGGTTGTTCATTATTTATGTTCATTTTCACTCACATTGTCTTACCTCTTTGTGTATCTGAATCTGATAGTGTGTTGATATTCTACTCAAAAGTTTATTTATAGAAATTATTTGAGGGCTCAGATGATATTATTTTACTATAGAGAGACTTTCTTTGCTTCTGTCAGATACCAAGAACATTAGTAAAGAAGGATTACTTAATTTAATTTAAGGTTTTGGGATTTTTTTTTCCTAAACATTGTTTTCAATTATTTGAGGCAAGCCTGAAGACTATGTGAGGTCTTCTAGATCAGTCTTAGACCTGGGGCTCAGTCTATTCTTGGTGGGTCACAGATTCTGACTTTTATCTCCCTACACCTGTGAGATGGTCATAAGTTTGAATCAGATTCTCAAGCAACTCATCATTGGTTGCAAGTATCTGTAGGATAAAAGCTGGTCTCAGGTGGTGACTCCTCTCTTTGGATTCCCATCTTCTCCTGATCTTGCTCTCAATTTCTTTTTTCTCTTATTAGCTCATTGATGTCTTTAATAAATAATATGCCAATATTGCTTTAAATATCTTACCCAACTTTTTGTTGTTTATTTTGGAAGAATCACTTTCAGTACTTGGGGTATCATTCTCAGAAGTGGAAATCCACTTTGAGAACTTTTCATTTGTACCATCTTGTTGAAATGCTCTTTGTTTAGTTATGTACATGTCCAGCTCCCTCACTTCCTTCAAATCCTAGCCCAAATGTTACCTCTCTAGATTGACCTCCTCTCTGAAATTGTAAGCTCACAACACTCTTGACCTTCTTAACATCTGGGTTGTCTAAAAGAAATGAGGTGTTTGGCAGAAGCAAAGATTTTCTCTGGAAGAATATATTACCCTAGCCTTCAAATTATTTCTACTCTTTTTTGTTGTATAACATATGGTGTAATATATGGTATGATTTACTTCCAACATACAGTATAATTTACTTATTTGTTATTTTATAGTTTATTTTCTCTCCTGCTAGAATGTAAGCTCCCCAAAGGACAGAGCATCTTTGTGTGTTTTGTTTACTGATAAGCTGAAGTGTATAAAGTTCCTGGCACACAGTAGATATACAATGAGTATTTCTGAGAGATGAATGGATCAAATAGACCATCTCACTTCAGAAAGTGGGCCTACAAGAGAAAAATTAGGGGCTTACCAAACAGTATTGAATGCTCATTTGAAGTTAATGACCATTAATTTATAATGAAAGAGTTTCCCCACAATATTTTGCTTTTCAAGTCTAGAGAAAATAGATGATAAGGTCTATCCAGGTTTGTTGTTTTCTTTTCTCTTCTTCTTCTTTTTTTTTTATAAGGTTGATTTGTCATAAGGAGAGGGAGGCAAGAGAAATTAAGGTGTTTAAACAACTAAAAATAAGTATATGTAAACCAAGAGGTAATAACACCACAATGGAAGTGGTAAAACTCATTGATTTTGAAGTTTCAATGAGGCTGAAGGAATGTCACATTGGGGACATTTGAGAAGTGAATGGAAGATAGAATTCTCAGTGGAGGATGCTCAAAATCGAAACTTCACAGATTTTCCATTTTATTTGCGAAGGAAAAGTCTAGAAATGATCCTAAGAGTGGATGAGTGAAATGAAGTAGATGAGAATACCTTTGGAGTTGAGAGATTTGAGGAAGTGAGAGGATAGAGACTTCCATGTGAATTTTGAAAATGGCAAAAATCACACAAGGGACCATTATGATCCATGAATGAATGTCATCAGTAAATACGAGAAAATTTCCCAGAAAGCTGAGAGATAATAACAATGAGAGGAGTAATGAAGTGATATAGCTTAATGAAATAATTTTTAAAGGGACAGGGCTTTGTATAGAAAAGAGAGCAAGATGGTTAGAAAGTCTTAATAACAAAAAAAAAAGGTGAACACTTATCCCAGAAGTCGAGTCTTTTAGTACTTTTGTGGTTACTTCAGTAGTAAAATTAGTTTCATTTTTATACAGATGCCTACAACTCTTCCAAGAGCAGCTGGTCGAGAAACCAAATATGTAAGTCCCTTCATAATAATACATACTGCTTTTTAAATGGGTGCATGTGTATGCTTTGGAGGAAACTCAATTATACAGCCATTAAAATTGAATCCGTTGATTTTTTTTTCGTAAATGGAAAGGGGTAGGATGGTGCAATTTGCCCAGATGTGGAAAATCAGGTTATGTCAGGTAAGTTTATTGAATAAATTCCTTGTTAAGTGAGGTCTAGTTTGATTAGTTTGGCTAAATAAAATGGAACTTCAACACCTGCTTTCTGTCTAATTATCAAAGTGTCTAGGACATTTTCATTTTTGTAATGGTTTACTGTGCTTATTATAAAAGAGCCAACTCATATACTTAAAACATAAGACTTGTCAATTTCCAACAGGATGGCCAGTTTAGTTGGCTTTGACTAGTTTGTTGCTTTCTTTCATTTAAATTACTGTCAAATAAACCAGTTTCCACTTAAGCAAAAATAGATTAATAGATGTGTAGATACAGACTCACAGGCTTGATTCAATTAATTATGTGGAGCTGGCTCTGAATGCCCTAGGCACACACACATAGCCTCACCCTGTTTCCACTTTTTATTCACCTCATAATCCATCATGTGGCCAACTTCTGCTTCTGATTGAATATCTTCAATAGAAACAATATTTTGCTCTAAGCAAATGTTTAGTTTTTAGTTCAAAATAAAACACTAAATTATTTATTTTAGGTTATACCTTATACTTTCTAATGTACTCTTTTCATCATCATCAAGAATACATAGTAATTAATTATGTATTTTGTGACATATCTTTTTTTCTACTTTATGTATTTCTGTCTTTATTTGGATGTCCCTAAGGCAAATAATAAGCTGAATGAAATCACTGAATTTTATCACATTTGGGAAATGATGTTTAGAGGGTATGGATAGGAATACTTAGACTATTTTCCTAGAAGCTTTCACTCTTTTGTTTTTATTGAAAGCCATTAGGAGTAATTCTTAGAAGAATAGAGACATTTAGTAGGCTGTTCCCAAGTTTAAATCATAGCATGGCTGTTTGTTGTCTGATCCTGGAAAGTCACTTAACCCCCCACCCCATGCCTTTGGTTTTTCATCTATAAAATTGGGAAACTAATAATTTCCTGATGTATAAGATTCCTATTGGTTAATGTATAAAAAGCCCTTGGTGTAGACCTGACATACCGGAATAAGTAGTAGTTCTTCCCTTTCTTCCTCTTATTTTCCTTTGCTTTTCCCTTCATCTATGCTCCCCCCCCCCTTCTTATTTCTTCCCTTTTTTAGAGGAGTAAAATTGCCATGATTTAGTGGAGTTCCTTGATTCTAAAGTTGAATACTAGAGAAGAAAATTCCCTAAAGATGTTTCAATACTTTTTGTGACTAATACATGCTACAAGAGCCAGACACACAAGAAAACAGCTGCAAGTTTTGCTCTCTCATATTCCTTTCTCACCTACTCCTACCTGTCACCAAAATACCTCTGATGGAGACTCATTTACAAAGAAGGTGGGGAGAGGCTGATACTTCCTCTCACCCCTCCCTGGGAGTGGCCAATTTGACAGCAACTGCAATAATTCTGGAGGGACTGCTTCAATCTCCATAGTTAGAGTTTATTTCAAATTCTTCTTCAATAAATTATCAGACTTAACTAAAGTAGGTTAACATTTGCCCCAAACTTTGTGAGAGCATTTGAGTCATGCAAAGTTAACACTGAATCATCAAATAGATTTAGTATAGACTAGTACAAATATGAACTCTGATTCAGATAAGATTCTTGACTTTGATTAAATTTGGTTTCTTGAGTGAGAAGCTTTGCCTTTTACTTTCTCTTACAACATGACATTTGAATTGTTGTTTGTGATACCTTAAATATGTCCATGTCTTTTGGAAGACTATAAAGGGTAATTTTGTGGTGGAATGTAAAACCCTGGTTCTTTGGTGCCAAATCACAGGGAAGCCACACTTGTAAATATTTGGCTGCAGTTATTATATTTCCTAAGTGATATCTGATACATTTATTTTGAGATGGAAAAAAATGAGATTTTAGAACATAAGTCCACTTCAGCCATAAGCTTTGGTCTTATGTGAAAATCTATTTTAAATACGGTATGTTCTGATTTTAAAAGAATGACATAGTAATATTTTCTTCTAGAAATTCTAATATTCATGTTGGCTGAACTACAAGATACCTTAAGTGTGATTTGAATAGCTTTTACATGATTAATTAATCTTTCACTATATTTTTCTGCCTTTCTCTCCCATGGAAACTCAAAAGCAAATCTGAGAAGTTTTTTAAGTATTTCACTACCTCTTTTCAAACTTGGAAGGAAGTAGGCATCTTCACAGTATATATATACCTGCTGGACTTGGTGTGTCATTGACTTTGTAGAAATTCTTAGATTCGGTCCAGAAACAGGGATCTGCAGTTTACCAACTCCTACACCAACAGGGAAAAAAGAGAAGACTTAAATAAGAGCCAAGAAAAAAAGTTTTGTGATATTTGAGATTAGCATGGACCACTCAATATCCTTACCTCTGGGGGCTCTCTCAAAGTACAGTACATAAACTATAAACCACAACTTGTAGAAAATATAGTCAGAATTTTCTAGCTAGCTTTATTATTCAATTTTTGTTCCATTTTTGTTCATTGATTCAACAAATATTTACTGAATGTCTACTGTGACGGCTTACTGAAGAGTCACTGGGGTGAGGTATGAACCTAAAAAGGTCCCATTTCTGCAGTTTATAATGGGGGAGACTATAAACAATTACAATAGTAAATGAATAAGACATTTTCTTTTAGAAATTAGAGAAAAGCTAGCTATAGAACTGGTTGATGTGAAAACAGATGTACAAAGCTGCTAGTTTTCAATGTATCTGTATTATCTATTGGATTTCCAGTGTTCCTAGGATGATTATAAGTTTCGTTATTAAATAACGAAAAATTGTGTGACTAATTCCTCTTTCTGGAGCCTTTGGTAAAACACTGACTTTTTTCCATGAAAAAAAAGAAAAGAAAAAGCAAAAAGATTAGTTTCCCATTCTTACTCTTTATTGCACATATTGTTACATTTCACATAGTCTTTTTTTTTTTTGTATGAGCCAGATGCAGGAAAAGTACCATCAGTTCAGTCTAATTAGTCAAAGTTTTCTTCAATTCATGGTGTACTTGAATTGCAAGTTATTTAAAAGTAATTTAATTGAAGTCTTCTTAAGTGTAATAGAATTTAGGTGAGACTAACAACATGTTGAGTAGTGGTGATATCCACAGGTCACTTGCAAGATTGATTATATTAATTTATTATCAATTTTCCACTCGATTATTTTGAGTTCTTACCTTGCAAATGAGGTTTAAATATTTAATTTAACCGTACATCAGTCTTATGAGGTGTGTATTATTATTATTTCAAGATCTTCATATGACAAAGAAGGAAACCAAGTCTTTGAAGTCAGAGTAGGCAAAATCCAGCCCAGGTCTCCCTCACATCAGTCTGTGGCATTAATAGTTGTATGAGAACTATAGAAGATATGGGAATGGTTTGTTTTCCTTAAATATTTTATCCATTAGTGTTATTCTGGGTCTAAATGATTTCTTCACCTTTAGTGGTTTCTTAGACCTTTAGTCTAAATTATTCAAAAGTAATTTCATATTTGGTGGCAATATCTAAAATGTCTATTATATTTTTAACATCTTAAATCACTCTCATAGAAATTAGCTCATAATTTCTCAGATGATGTATGAGTGAGTTTCTCATAATTACTTATTTTTAAAGAACTTCTTTCCCCCTATGTAAAGGAATGAATTTGCTATTTGAATTTCTATTTCATTCTGTTTTCACTCTATCATATTTGGAGGGGAATGTCATTTTTTCCTTTGCATTATACTTGTCTTTGTAAATATTTATCTTTCATTAACTACCACCAGCATAAATTATTTCATTCATGTAATCCAAAACCATAGTATGCTTTCTTAATAAAGAGCAACCTCAGAAAATCAGGCAAATATTAGACCTACTACTAATTTATCAAAAAAATCCTTAGTTGGAATTACAGTCTATAGATAACAACTAATTTTATAAACTCTCAGCGTTGTATGAGTTACTTTTAAGTGTCAGAGAAGTAACAGACAGGCCTATTGAATATTATATGGCAAACAGATAAGATCCCATCTTAATGAGCTTGAGGGACAGAAAATGTCATAACAATGGATGCATATTGCTTTCAAAATATCACAATATATTAAAAATGTGTCAAACTTTATTAAGAATATTCCCCACTATCCATATATACAGATATTCAAATAAAGGTCACTGTCTCCAATTTAGGCAGCTTATGCACTCCCTTGTTGCTATGCTTGGCAATGTTGCTATGCTGGAGTGCTTCAGAGGTGCTGCCTACTAATGTAAGGTAGTCCTGGATCTGAAGGTAAGATGAGACTTGAATCCAGTCTATTCAATCCAGACCTTGGTCCAGATCTGCTTCCATAGGATTCAACCAGAGATTTGTTGAGTCACAGAAAGAGTTTAAACAAGAAATTCCACTCTTCTGATTATTCTCATTTATTTCTCTTACTCATTGTTCAGAAATACTTCTAAGGCATGCATATGTAAAAGGGGATGAGGAAGGAACTGATGGTAATTATCCGGGTTCTGCTAAATGAAGAGGGAGAGAAAAGGTGTAATGAGACACTCCTTATGCCTTGCATCCTTCTCATCATCATTTTAGACTTTACCAAATATGAAGGCACCATATTTTAGCCGAACTTCCCCTTGATCAGATCTTTTATCTCCTCATTTGCATATGTAAACAATGGCTGTCACTGGTTCTGCCTCCCTGTTATGTTCATGAAAGGTGGAATCCTCAGTCCTTAGCATAAAGACTCAAACTTTTTAAATACTTTCAAATCTACATGTTATATTTAGGTTTTGGGGGGATATATTACTAATTTATAAAATTTTTTTAGTGAGATAGAGTAATGCCTGTAGATAGTTAGAATAAACAATGTGAAGCAAGGGAAGATATGATGCCTCATAACATATCACTATGTGCTTGGTGCCTAACATTCTTACTATTGGATTCATTCTTTTGCATACATAGTAACTTATGTATAAATTAATAACAGGAACACTTGCTAGGCTAAGGGAAAGATGGTGTTTTATCATTTTATGTTTCCTCAACACCAGGCTCAGCACTCAATGATTATTAGGTGCTCAGCCAATATTTTAAGCATTTTCTTTCTGCCTGGGAGTAGTAGTAACATAATTCAGTTAACATATTATCACTAATTAGAGCTCTTTGAGTCGTGAGAAAAGGAAATTCAGGACAATGAATCAACAGAGAAAAGGTGGAAGAAAAACACTTTCATGATATTGAAAGGTGGGAGAGATGTGACTGGTGAAAGGGGGGAAAAAGCTGAAAGTGGAAGTATCGAGTGCAGGAGGCAGAGACAATTGGAATAACTGGATTTTGTTCCAGTCCCCCAACAGGATGTCTGCTGGTGTGATGTTAGCCAAAAAGGACATGTGTCAAGAATGGGGGAAAGCTGCACATTATAAGGAAAAGCAATCTAGACAATGCCTAAGGAGCTTCATTGTATTTCCTGTGCCTCTGACAACAAGTCTTTGGAAAAGGAACATAGTTTCTCTCCAAGCTGGCTTGGCACAGTGGTGGCCCTGTATAGCAATTTATTTTTAAGTGGATTTAAAATTTTCCTTTCTTTCCTTTGTCTTTAACTTATTGGTTTTCCATATAATCTAGCTCTTTAATAGACTTTCTTTGAGGTAAGGAATTTTGAATTTCACATTTTTTTTGACAGCTCTGTTGGTTTCTAAACCTTTTAAATGATGATAATAATGGTTAATATGGACCCTCTTTTCTCACACTTTCCTTTCCTTTCTTTTATGATTAAAATGAAGTTAAAGGCCTTAGAGTAGATTATAGGATTTTGTTTCACAAACCAGCCTTTCTAAACTCCTCTGTACTGTTGCTCCTCACAGTTAATATTAAGGTGGATAGACGTGAATGAATATAATCTTTAATGTTGTTCAAATCTAATTTCAAGTTTTGTTTTAGGGACGTCAAGTTGCTTCTCTCCCTTCCTTCAGCTAACTGATGAGCAGTGGTTCATATAGAGTAGCTTTCTTCCACCTCACACTGATCCAATCTTAGCTTACCAAAAAAATCTTTCCTCACTTTTTAGAAAATAATTGCTACAAACTTAATAACACGATTATAGCTATAGCATTTAATAAACCCTGCTAACCTGTATTAGACAAGCAATGTGAGGCTTCTCAAAGAGCCTGACATGACTGGGTTGGTTGAAAGAATCTGGTTATATTCATAAGACACATAAGTCAATATTCTTTTTCTTTGGTACAGGAGCTGCAGTGGCTTTATAAATATTTACACCCCCCTGAGGTTCACATTTGATTCTATCCTTTCTCTGTGAATAGTTTCTCATAAAACTGATATGAAATCCATTGTATAGGGTAAAATAAAAACGGAATGGTGATGTCTAAAGTATTTTTATTATAATGTTAAAATTCCCAGTGAAGGAATTTTGGGGATTTATGGAGACTGGTACAAAGATCTTTGGGTTTTTCCCTCATTTAATCATTACTTTTCTTGAACATTTTATCTTTTTTCCCCCCTCTAATAGTTTGGTATTATTTAGCACAACACACTTATAAACACTAGTAGTGTAGTTAAATTGTACAGGTACTTTGTTTTTAATGTGTATCCCAATTTCCTATAATTATTGAGATGAAAGTTTATCTAGGTTATGTTTAGTCAAGATACATTTAATTCAGTGTATATCATAGAAACTATTAATTTAACTTAGGGAGTTCATAGAGAATTCTCTCACTATTGCAATAAAGGAAAATTAAAGGGAAAAAATGAAAACTTTAGAGGAAATCAGTATTACTTGTATTTATTACATTATGAGCTTCAAAACAAAACCCTAGGTGGACTGAATGTAATGGACATTCTAAAAGGTAATTTTTGAACTGGATAGCCATAAACCTTAGTGCCCACTAACCTGGTCCCAGCAATTAGAGATGGGGAGCATTTAGCCTATACACCCTGCTGCCATAGAACAACCATGAATGGCAGCAAGCAGCAGTAGTCTTGTGAATAAAGGTATGAGTCGAAAAGCAGAAAACAAACAATATTGGTCACAGTGTGAGAAGGACTGAGGGTGCCTTGTCAGTATGTTTGGTGATTCATACTTCTATACACTTGGCAATACCATAAGAACCACTAAGCTCTTAGTTTCCAGTTATCATTCATATCTCAGAAAGTAATAAAGAATATTGACACACCTATAATAAACCTTGAAAACATTTACAATCTCAAAAAGAATGGAAATGTTTAAGAACACAACTTTATCATATTTCAGCCAAGTCTATTTATAATTAACATTTGTGTGTTGGCCACTTCCATCAAAGTTGAAGGCTGAGTTGATGTAGAAGCTCAGCCTCCCATTTAAATGCAGAAATGCTGATAAAACACAGTTATTAAAAATATTTAAGTAACCCAATCTAGAGTAAATAAGGAGAAACTTCTGAATGCCAAAAATGAAATGGGAGTTCCAAGTGGGAGCATTAAGGAAAAGCTAAAGCTTTGGTGGAACATAGGTACGTCAGAACCTATGTGCTAGGACCCAGCAGCTCAGATTTTAACTTTCACTGTTTAGTAAGTCTGAAACTTGTATATGAATCCTTTGTGTACATCCAGGATCCCAGAAGGCCTCACTGGCTATGAAGCATGGAATAGAGAAAGGATAAAATCCTTCTACCATCTCACCCTACACTTTAGGTTGGTAAAGAGCCATCCATGAGAAAATGGCTTCTAAGCCTCTGGAACTTGAAGATGTGGGGATCTACCACCCTTCAAGTTAGGGTGATGAAATAAAATGGAAGCCAGTGAAAGTCCTAGGATTCCCACAAGCACTGTACTGTCAAACGTACTGGAGGCATGCTTTCCCAGGCCAAGGCTTCTTAGACACATATACAAATCACCAGCAAGGTTACCCTGACTGAAGATGAACTCAAAATAAAAAATCAATAACTGTAAAATGACTAAAGAACATCGTGGAGGAGAGACATGAGGGAGAGTTAGTTGATACAGGAAATGGGAGATTTAGCAATAAGGAATTAAAGGAAAATCTGAAATGAATGTGTAGATACACTAAAAATGTTAAAATAGTTAAAAGGAGTTACAGATACCATAAGAAATCTTTGAAAAAGAACAAAGTAGAACTTCTAGAAGTTAAAATAAAGTCCTTAAAACATAAAATTCACTTGTCATGTTGAATGTATTAATATAAAATTGCAGAAAAATTAGTTATCAAGTTTATATATGGAAGTAGGGGGGCACCTGAATGGCTCAGTGGTTGAGCGTCTGCCTTTGGACTGAGGTCATGATCCTGGATGAGTCCCCTATCAGGCTCCCCATAGGGAGCCTGCTTCTCCCTCTGCCTATTTCTCTGCCTCTCTCTCTGTATCTCTCATGAATAAATAAACAAAATATATATTTTTAAATGTTTATAGGTGGAAACCATTCAACGCATAAAACATGCAGCCTAAAGGGATAAAAAACATGAAAGGAAATTAATAGAAACTGGGGATAGATTGAGAAGACTAAATATATATTTAATAGAAGCTTCCTAAGAAGAGATGAGACATAATGTGAAAAAGGCAATATTTGAAGAGGTATTCATGGAAGATTTTCCAGAATTGAAGAAAGATATGCATATTCAGAATGAAGGACCACACCAAATCTCAAAAAAGATACATAAAAAGAAATCAACCCTCAGATATATCACAGTGAAATTACAGGATATTACAGAGGAAAGTTTTCGGCTTTTTTTTTTAAGAGTCATGATCTCAGAGTCCTAAGATTGAACCCCGAGTGCATGAGTGGGGGGAGGAATGCAAAGGACAGGGAAAAGCAAAATCTGCACTGAGTGCAAAGCCTGACTCAGGGCTCAATCTCAGGACTCTGAGATCATGACTCTCAGATGATGACCTGAGCCAAAGTCAAGAGTCAGATGCTTAACTGACTGAGCCACCCAGGCATCCCATAGACTAAAGTTTTAAGTGCTAACCAAATATGTAGACATATGATCCACCAAGTTATGACATTTAGACTGACAGAAGCCAGAGCCAGTGGGATAGTGTCTTCAAAATGCTCAGAGATCATAACTATTAACGTAGAATTCTATGTCAAGTTGAACTCTCAAGAATGAGAACAAAATAAAAACATTTTCAAGCAAAGTCCAAGACGGTAAGGTCTGAAAGAAACAGCACAGCATATACTTCAGTAAGAAGGAAACTAAATCCAGATGGAAGGGGTGAAGTTCAGGAACCAAGGAGGAAGAAATGATATTAGCCTCACCTTGAATTGAAAACAATTAAAAAAAAAAGATTGATTGATTGATTGATTTGAAAGAGAGAAAGAGAGAAAAAGAAGGTGCAAGCACACTGAGAGAGAGGGAGAAGCAGACTCCCCACTGAACAGGGAGCCTGACATGAGCCTGGATCCCAGGAATGCTGGGATCATGACCTGAGCCAAAGGCAGACACTTAATAACCAAATGTGCCACCCAGACACCCCCAAAACAGTTTTTAAATCTAAATTGTTATCTCTCCAAAATCATGAAAATTTCGTTATGCTTTCCTTTGTATATAGAAATACATTAAGGAAAAATCTGTTTTTGTGTCAATTTGCTGTGAACAAATTTAAATATCCAACAATGCTAGTACATTTAGGTAAAATGTGGAGTATATACAGAGACTGAAATACTATGTAATCTTGAAGAATTATTGCTGTCTTGTGATAGTGCTTATGTTAAGATATTAAGGAAAAGCTAGGGTAGTCCCGGGTGGCGCAGCGGTTTGGCGCCGCCTGCAGCCTGGGGTGTGATCCTGCAGACCCGGGATCGAGTCCCACATCGGGCTCCCTGCGTGGAGCCTGCTTCTCCCTCTGTCTGTGTCTCTGCCCCTCTCTCTCTGTGTCTATGAATAAAAAAAAAAGGAAAAGCAATACATAAAACATCATATTCACCATTAGATGAGGTGTATAAAAATATACACCTCAAATTTTGTTTATTTACAAAAATTCACATATTGTAGGGCAATGTACCAAACATATTCAAATCATTTTTTGGTGGTACAGTATTTTTTTTTTCACCTTATACTTTTCAAAATTCTATAATGGACATGTATTCTTTAATAAGAAAAGAACTTAAGAAACTTAAAAATATAGATACTTTATTAAATTATAAATTTCACTAAATAAACACCATATTTCTAATTTTGCAGGCAAACCTGTCCTCACCATCCTCTACAGTATCTGAGAGTCAACTGGTATGTATCCTCTCATTAAGTCATGGACCTACTTTAGAAAATTCTGACCTCTCAAGACAGCTTTGAGAGAAAGTGAATGAGAATCAATGTACTACATATATTTGCTTACTTGTCTGACAAACGTTTACTGATGCTTTACTGAAGCTGCATGCTGGTTGTTTTGCTGCTTATAAACATACATAAAACCATACACAGACCCTGTTTGCTAGGAACTTGCATCTTATTAGTGGGACTAGCATGATGTGGGTGGGGTCAGAAGCAAAATGCTATTGCAATTTAGAGAAAGAGATACTCAGTTCCTGATGGGACAGATGCAAAAACATTCAAGGACAGGTCACATTGATCATGTTGGACAAGTTCCGAACTTTAAGAAATGAACAATGGAAAAAAAAAAAAAAGAAATGAACAATGGGCTATTTCAGGTAGGAAGGTTAGGATGTGAATGGTCTAGATCAGTAATAAGCAGTAGAAATATGTGAACCATAAATGGAAGTCACATATGTAATTTAAAATTTTCTAGGAGCCACATTAAAAAGTTAGAAAAAAACTAAAAACAAAAAACAAAAAGACAAACACAGGCCACATTTCAAAGATATATTTTATTTAATGATATGTAAATACTACTTCAAACATATAAGCAGCATAAACTTGAGATATTTTACATTCCTTTTTTGTGGCTAAGTCTTTCAACTATGCTGTATATTTTACAACTGTAACACATCTCGATTCAGAATTACCACATTTCATCAGCTTGACAAGGGGCTACTGGCTACTGTATTAGCGCATATCTGGATTCTAGAAATCTGTTATTTATAGATGAAAATTTGATTACATAGAATTATTTTTCCTTATAGTGTTTTGTGTTTTCTATTCTTACAGTGGTTGGCAAATTGAAACTATGAAATAAGTTGCCTAGATAATACTAAAGATTTTCTATATATCTTTTAATTTTTATTGTTTATAATTGTAAACTCCTGAACAATAAGCATCTTTGGTATAATTAGAAAAATTTGTAGTAAAGCAGTTTGAGATGTTAAGAAGACAAAATCACTGTTTAGTACTGTTATTTTTCCCTATTTAAGCAATTCTTTTGGTGTCCTATATCCATAGACAATAAGTCATGTTGTCATTATCATGCCAAACTATGTTCATTTGTGTTTGCATGTGTGTGTGTGTGCACGTGATTTTAGCGTTCGTTAGTTTAGAATAGTGGCTAGCAGTATGGTATAGGTGAAAGAATCCTAGAATGGGGGCTCAGAAGAGCCATCTTTTGTTTCTGCTCTGACACCTGCTGTTAGGCTGACAGTGGAGAAGTCACAAATCTGAAAGTTTGATCCTCAGTTTCCTAAATGAACAATGAGAGCATTCTATTACATACTTTCCAAACCCTTCTAGCACTGTGAGTCTATGATTACTAGCAGAGTGATATGAAGAAGTTGCCATGGAAACAAGCATTGCAATAACATAATAAAGTTGAATAGTTTCCCCGTTTAGATATGGAAATATTACAACTATTTTAATATTTAAAATAATGGTATACTTGTTTCTTGAGAGCAATGAGTGACATATATATATATATGGCAAATATATATGATGATTTCATAAAAAGAGACATATTAAAAACAACTCATTGTAAATGCAATAAATAAACCTTTCCCCGTCTAATACAATATTTCTGTGAATTCTAAGTTTGTGTTCCTTAGGGATAAAAATGCAAAGCATTGCTTTGACTGACTTTAATGATAATTTCTCTGCATTTGCTTTAGACTTTTTCTCTAAAGAGTTCAAGGAATATCTTAACCAAGTTTTAAATTAAGTTTTAATTCCCAAATTCCCTTGAGACATAGGTTGGTTTGTGAAGGGATTATTATCAAGCAGGCTTATCACACAAAAAAAGAACATCTGGACTGATATAATTACTCAGCTTAATCACTTTGACTTCTATTTCATGGCATTAACCCTGATTTCATTACTGGGGAATGGAATAGAATAGAAATAATTGCAAGCAAGGAATGATATATGACATTTGCTTCTTTGAAGATTTATGATATTTTTGCTCTTAAGTAATATATGAATGAAATTTAAAACTTTCATTTCTATGAATGAATTTTCAAAATTTGTCATCTCAAACTCTCTTCAGAATTAAATTCTGAATAATTTGAGTGAGAATGCCTTTGAAAAATGGAACTATGTATATATATATATATATACACATATACACACATGTATGTAAACATGTCTATAGCATACACACATATAGATGTCAAATAATAGGAAATTTTGATATTATATGTTGCTTTTTGTTAGGTATATATATCTGTAGCACATAAAAATTATTGGGAACATATGAAAAATTATAGTCAAATTATATAAGTAAATATTCTGTTTTGTGTAAAATAAGTAATTAGTAAAATTACTGTAGTCTTGTTTTAGGAGAGAAATATAATAAATTAGTAGAAGTGAAAACATGATAAATCACTGTGGTAGCACAAGCTTTATATAGAAACCATTTTGCTTTTAAGGATATATAATTTTTTCAGACTTTTTTCTTTTTAACTTGGCTAACCTATTTGCTTGTTAACATTGCAACTGTTCCAATTCAACATTTGAAAGAAAAAAAGAAATGTGACTGTGTCCCTTATTCTTAAGATACTTCCATTGTTTATTTTGGAAGCCAAACTCTAGTACTGGGCTCAAGATAATAGAATAATTTGGGTGTCCATATGAAACCAGTTCACCAATCTGTGCTTCAGCTTCTCTTGTTCTGTTACACCACAGTAGGTGAAAACTGGAAAGGAACTTGGAGGTGAGGGTATGGAAAATGCTCATCTATAAAATGGGAGGTTGGAATAACTACTCTGTCAACCTATAGAGGGTATTACAAAGCTCATATATCATAGGATGTGAAGTTGCCAATATAGATTGTACATATGAGAGCCTGCAAAGGTATGATCACTTATGAAAGAGGAGGAGACTTGGTAGGGTGAATTTGGGTATGGAGATTTCACACCTGTGAATAGTATTAATAGCACAACAAGGGGAGCAAGAGGAAAGGAGGGATCTAGGCTAGAGCTTGTACCTCCACGAAGCTTTCCTAATTCCTGAGCTGAGTCATCTCAATGTTAACAGAGGCTGGTGGGGCCTCTTCTCTGGACAAGAAAACAGGTTAGGTTCCACAAGATGGGTAAGCACTGGTCTTTCTTGGTGGTAGGTAGGGGAGCCTTGTTTAGAAGACATTTGGCTTTTGCACTTGGTATTTACTGCCATTACAAAATGCTCGTTGTTGCCTGAGATGGAATATTGAAGCTGGAGTGTACAATAGATTAAAAAAATAAGCTATATGGCTATATACGGGTAAAAGCAAAGTGCAGCTTACTGGAACATGATAAAGAAGAGTGGGTAAGCTTTCAAATACTTTGTTCCTAGTTCTGAATGCCAGCTTTTGTGTCCTGCTTTAGTGGGGCATGAATCATCTTTCTGAGGGCCCTTGAGGTCATTTGCTGAACAAATGCAGCCCTGCCTGAAAGCTTTTGTGTAGAACTGATGTCTTCTTCAGGCTTAAAGGTGGTTTGTCCTTGACCAGTTTTCCTTGACACAACATACTTTAAGTGCTACAGCATTTATCTTATACGCCTCTTAAGATTTGAGTCATGCTATTGTCTTCTCTTCAACCATTAAAATATTTCAATTGAGCCCATCTGTTTTGTACACAGACAACCAAATGTCTCTTGAGCTATGGGATGTGGCTTATGATAATTGAAATCCTACGTATGTTTATTTTTGTACAACTACAGTAGCAATTGTAATTTTTTTTTAAGAAAGCACATCAGATAGGTACTTTCCTGGATAGTGTAGATCATTTAGTATCAATACTTTATATTATAAATGCAAAAATAGGGAAAGGAAAGTGTTTTTCCCTTTCACATTCATTTTATGTTGTTTTTTTTTTTTCTTCACAAAGTTCTGTCATGCATAATATCTCATTAGAGTCTCACAATCTTGTGAGCTAGCATGGCACGAACTGTTATTTCCATTATACTGATGAAAAAAACTGAAGTCCAAATATCTGTAATGGCATAATGGCATGTCAGCAGTCCCAGAGCTAATGGGTGGTATAAAAATATGCTTTCCCCCCTCAATCTTGGCAACTTTGCTCTGTACTATAGTGTTCTAAAATCTGAGGTATTTCTTTGAGGGGAAAAATGCTTACATATTTGCTTCAGGCATGTAATATTGTTTGTTGAAAAAGAATAAAAGCTAATAAAGGTTTATTAATTGAATGAGTGAGTCAGCTAAATAATCTAGAGCACACTGCTTTTGTCAACAATCTTGACTAGTAAAATGTTTTTGAGTTTCAATGAGCTTGTTGTCACAGAAATTCTAAAATATATATATGTGTATACATAAAACATTGGGGACTAAAGATGAGACTGAAGCAAATGGGTAAAAGAAACACAGTGGTACTTTCACAAGCCCATTGGATCCATCAAATTAGTAGAACTCCTAGCCTAGCTCACAGAGTTTTCTATATGCTATGTTTTATTACTTTATTTTTTTAGTATACATTTTATTTCTTCAAAAAGATAAAAATAAATTCATGAAAACTGAGACTCTGTTCTTTCTTTTCTTCTCTCATCACACCACTGCAGAGCTTACTACTGTCATCAAGGGCAATTAAAAACAGTCTACTAGGGGCACTTGGGTGGTTCAATGATTGGGCCTCTGCTTTTGGCTCAGGTCATGATTCTGGGGTCCTGGGACTGAGTCCCACATCAGGCTCCCTGCAGGGAGCCTGCTTCTCCCTCTGCCTGTCTCTGCCTCTCTGTGTCTCTCATGAATAAATAAATAAAATCTTAAAAAAAAATCAGCCCATGAGCTGCAGTTACTAATTCGAGAATGAGGTTGCTTTAAGAAGCCCTTATTTTAAAATATTAATAATGGATGCTCTAGGTTAGTGCTGGCAGTTAATTTTCAACTTTGGTCTCCAGCCAGAGGCAGTACCAATTTATTGTCATAGAATTATGATTGCAGGTCCAAAGAACAGAAACAATGTTTATTTTCACAGTGCCCCCAAGTAGCAATGTTCAAGCATAAGTGTATACTTGTTGAGTTAAAAACACAAATTAATAGCAGGCTCGGATCAGTGCTCCATGCAGGCTGTTTAAACCTGCCACCAGGCTCCAGGGACTCTACATACTCTTCGACTTTTTCTCCCTCAAGATTAGCAGTAGGTTTAAATATGATCTCCTTAGTTCCACCCCACTCTCAAATTCTCCAAAAAAGATGCCATTGTTGTCTTTTCGTATTAAAAATTTTATTGCTTATCACCATAAGCAAATAAAGGGAACAACAACAATTTTCTTTTAAATGGGGAAGTTTGAAATATTTTAGTGTCTGTAAAGAACTGATCTCGGCCTTTGACTTCTTGCATCCATCAGAGATGGGAACTTCAGCCTCTACTCTTACCATAAGAGTGGAACTCACCAACCCACTTTCCTTCTTCTGGCCCTTTATTAGTGAAAGACCATATGGATCTTCTTATTTTTTTTTTTATTTATTTATGATAGTCACAGAGAGAGAGAGAGAGAGAGAGAGAGGCAGAGACACAGGCAGAGGGAGAAGCAGGCTCCATGCACCGGGAGCCCTATGTGGGACTCGATCCCGGGTCTCCAGGATCGAGCCCCGGGGCAAAGGCAGGTGCCAAACCGCTGCGCCACCCAGGGATCCCACCATATGGATCTTCTATCCTGAGGAGTTCTCTCTTCCTGGGTTACATAAAAAAAAAATGTTACTGAAAAAATAATGGGAGACCCCTAGCTGACAATCACCATCCCTTGGGGTTTTCATCTTGGATCGTAGCCAGCATCCTAGGCTTCTTCTGCCTGTCAATTAATTTATTCATTTTTCAAATATTTAGTTAGCACCTTCTAGATTCCAGGTACAGTTCTAGGTGTGGGAGATGCAATAGTGACTGAAGCAATGATCTCTGGCCTCACAAAGCTTACATTCTAGTGGAGAAAGCAAAACAATAAACAAATGTCAGATTGTGATAAGTGCTGGATGCCAGCATTCCAGGGCGAAAATAATTCTGGAAACAGCAAAGAGCCCAAGTACAAACTCCCAGGGGAGAGAGCATCATAGTGTCTGTGCTAGGGTTGAGAGAGTGAAGGGGTGAGAGGGACAGTAGCAGCAGATAAAATTGGAAAATCAGGGGAGGTGAGTTGGGCATTGGAAAGATTAGGTCAGATAACACTTGGTAGATAGGCATTACCTTACAGGCATGGCAAGTGAGAGAGTGAGTTATTAGAGAGCTCTGAGAGGAGTCAAGTGACGTAATGGCTCAGTGTGATTTTTCTGTCATTTACTTAACTGAGTAGCCAGCCTTCTTAGAACAAAGGTTATAGATACTACAGTTCCTGACATAGACTAGGTCCAATTGGGAAAATGGCTCCAGAGAGCTTCTGATAGATGTGTCAGTACAATGGTGGTTTTTTCTGAGGCACTTCAGAGATGTCTTACATCCACTGTAGATCAGTTCTCAGTAGGTTCATCAAAATGAATTGAAACTTGCCATTTAGAGAAACTTCTTGTTATTCTTTCTGTGCTTTTTTGTGTTAACTGTGGGAGTCATTGCCTGTTTTTATTTCTTCATTTAGACTGGTAAGAAAATTATGGAGTTACTTTTCCTGGCATCATAAGAATAGCATTTGTGTGTATTACTCATGAATCTAGCTGGATCTATGGATTCTATAACAGACAAAAATGAAAGAAGGGCCAGTTTAGACTAGTTTGGTTGCTGGCAATTTTGATCTTATAGGAGCTCACCTTAACAGACTTCTAAGTTGATTAATCTAATTTCCTTTGCTTTTATTTGGACACAAACTTAGCGAATTAGATTTGCCAGAATTAGAGAACAAAAGTCTACTTGAAGTCTGAAGATACCATGTAGCTATGTGCAAGGATGCAATATAGATTAGAAATCAATAAAAGATGGTTTCTTCTAAAGCCTCTCTTTTAGTCTGGAGGCAGAAGCTCAAGGTTAAGCAGATATCTTGGGTTGGCAGACCAAGGAAGATCTATCTTTCGGTGAGCAGGACAGCATTTTAATGGAATGAGTTCTAGTTGAGTGCACATGAATCACCTAGGGATTTTGTCAAAATTTGGATTCTGATTCAATAGGTCTGGGGTGGGGCTGAGATTTGGTACTTCTAACAGGTTCTCAAGTGACGCTGATGGTGCTGGTTTACGTACCTCACTCTGAGTGGCAAGGTGCTAACATATATCTTATTTGGATAGATCCACTAGTTTACTCTGTGTTGCAATTTAGTCTTCAACAAATAAATGTAGATTACATAACCATTTGACATTGAGTAATGGGCATTAGGAAGAGCAGAGAGAAAGTTAACTAATATTCCAGGAGAGCCTTGGGTGTACCAGAAATAGCACCTTGCTTCACTTAGGTTATTTATAATGTTCTAAAAGGCACCATGGAACCCTTGTTTGGGTGATGGATTTGAATATGCAGAAACATGACTTATGTAAAAACTCTACGTGGTATAATACCTGAGAGGACAGGAATGTAAATAATAAAATGTACCTTTACCTTTACTCATTATTGAGGGACCTAATCATGGACAGTTGTAACCCCTTAGCAGAATGTCCAGACAGGTTGAATAGCTTTTTCAAGGCTACAGTCTATTAACACTACTGCAAAAATTAAAATCTGTATCCTTCATACTCTCCTCCAAGCAACATCATGATGTTTTTTGAAAATGTATTTTTAACAAGTCCAGGGAGGGACATTGGTACAAATTTTGATGTCTTGGCCATGCAAACTAGAGAGTCCTTTACAAGGTAGAATGTGGTATGGGAGACATAAATGTATGTGTGTAGGTGAAGGGAAGATGTATGGATGTGTATGTCGAATAGGAAAACATCACGTCCTACACTGTTTTTGGAGTGCTAATTCTGGCAGGAACATTTATTCCATGCTTAAGGAAAGAAAAACTGGATTTAGTAAGAGTAGTGAAAAGAAAGGTAAAATGATATCGAATGAAGTAACAATGGCTGACATCAGGTTTTGGCAATGAGCAGTGAAAATAAAACAGAAGCAATGAATTTAAAAAAAAATAAAAAATATAGAAATACTAGGGCTTTATTATTGATTGGGCAGAGGAAATTATAGAGGTTGGTATTTAAAAACCATTATAAGTGTCTATGTTGTTTCTCTGGCTGTCTCTTTGCAGTAGGCATAGGAATAATTAAAATCATGGGCTTAATGATTAGATCAGTCCTGAATTTAAATGTTGACTTCTTCCCATGTAAACTGCATGGCTTTGGCATGTGGCTTATTCTCTCTAAGTCTCTCCTAGGGTTGTTTATTCGGAATCGAAGAGATATTGTATCAAAAATATTGAATATAGAGCCTGGTCACATATAGATAGAACAGAGAGCTTGCATCTATGGGAGAATGATGGTGGTGTCATTATCTGCAGTGAGTCTTCAAGGATTTTGAAGTTGATTTCAAAGCATGTGAAATGGTATGGGTAAGGTAAAGAGGCTGTCACAAACATGATTTGTCCATGTACTATGGTTTATGGAGAGTACAGGAGGTTCAGAATTGGACCATCAGTTGTTTGATTTCCATTTTGCCCATACTGGCTAAATACTGAGAGATGGTTAGTTGTGGAGGATATGGTTAAAGTTTATAGAATGGGAAATGTGAAGAATGTCAAAGGCAAACTATGTGCTTCTTTTGCTTCTATGTCTATAAAGTGTTACTGAGTGACAACAAGTGAAGGTGCAGGAGGAAAAATAGGACTGAAAGAAGAGGTGATAAATACAGTGTAAGAATCAGGGCAAGTGTACCAAGGTCAACTAGGCAAACTAGAATGAGGAAGACTCAGAGACTTCAGATAGATCCAGCATAGGGACATAGAGTCCAAGAAATGAGCCTGTGGGAAATGCAGTAGAGTAGAGGAAATAGGGAAAGAATTATTGTCAAATTATCAGACAACCATCAACTTTAGGAAATTCACAGGAACTAAGGAGCATAAAAACTGGAACAAAAATGAATATGAAATATCAGTAACTGATTCTGATACTGAATATCCAGAAGAGTCTCTTTGCTGGTTTCACCCTAGAAGATGATGACCCCAAGAGAAAAGATCTGAGTGAAAGTATCCAGGTGAGGATAACCCAGATCATCATCTTGCTAGCAATACAAGGGTCAGGTAGTCATGTTGCTCTGGCAGAGGGGTTCTCTTAGTATATCAAGGGCTCTAGTCAGCTTTCTCCCCTCTGCATTCATCTTTTTGCATACTGACCAAATTTACCTCCTAAAGCTCCATGTTTTAGAACCTGGTAGGCCCTGATTTCCTGCCTCACAAAGGAGCAGGAGAGAAGGAGAAGGTACAGGAATAGGAGAAGGAAGGGGAAATGAAACAGGAAGTCAAGTGGAAAAGACAGACAGGAAATCTGGACAACTTAGGATCATGACCTGAATATTAGGCATCTCTGTTATTATAGGTGGTTGTAGAAATCAGTAGTTTCCCAGGCTTTGTTCTTGTGTTGAGCTTACTGCTCTCGTATGTATACTCAACTGCAACTTCATACATAATTGCTCATTTTTCCCTCCTGAGAGAAATCAGAGTTTCTTAAGTGGGAGATATTTCTTAGCCTGGGGAAGATAGAGGGTTTTCTCCCTCTGTACTTTCCCAGTTGGCATAAATATAAAGACAACTGGGAAAATATCGATTGAAAAAAGTGGCATTTATTCAAGCCTCAAAATATATCAGGTGGTTTATAGAGCAGAGAGATAGATGTAGTCCCTGAAGGCTTGAGTTGTGAGCATCAGCATTGACTGAAGCGGGCTAATTTACAGTTTTCTGAAAGGCAATGGGGTTGAGAAGAATGATTATGGCAAAATGCTTAACCAGGAAAAGTGTCACAACTTTTTTTTTTTTTATTGAATTCTTATTTGGGATGTTTTTGTAAACTTATCAATCATTTTGTGACATTTTACAGTGTAACAAGATTCTGGTGTTTGTGAAACATCATTCTGAAATTGCCCCCAAAGTAGATTTCTCTTTCTCTCTCTCCCATCAAACTGACATTGGGTACAACTTTATGAGTCTTGAATGACTAGTCTATTAGCTAAAACTCTTTCAATTGTAAGTTACACAAGTTTTGAGTTTTAAAAAGTAGGAGGAAAGGAAAGTCTTAAGGAGCTGCAGGACAAGAATTTCAGCTGGGCCCCAGGAATGTTTTAGAATTTAGTTCTGGAAAGCCCCCAAGAGCCTCTCCTCCCTAGGCTCCCCGTACACTTTGCTTTCTTCCTTGATCTCATCTGTTTTTGTTTTTGTTTTTTTTTTTTTAATGGAGGATTAAGGCTTTCCCATAGCTCACAAATTGACATAGGTTCAATCCTCCCAAGTAATTCCAGAGTGATCTGGATTTCTATTCCATTTTCTTGGAAGAGAAAATGTGGTTCCACCTCCCCACCCTCTTAGGTCAGAAGGCCATTCCTGGTTTCATCATACATAATGTGAACATGGTTTCTGGGGCCCAGCTCTGCGGATGTTGGGGTTTGGGGAGTGATTTCCAGAAAAATAAATTGTTAAAAACTTGCTGGGTTGTGCCGAATTCATCTCTCCTATCATGCCCAGAATGAGAATGCTGCCTGGCACTAAGGACACTCTCTATAAATATTTGTCAAATGAAGTAGTTATTGAGTGAATGCACTGGTAAAGATTTAGGAACACATTTGGCTCGATAAGTGAGGAAGGTGTTTGAATTTTGAACATTGTGATAGTAGATCTTTCTGAGTTAATTGTTATAATAGTTAACTTTAAAGTTATATTAGTTAAAATCATTTGATTTCTAGGCTGCTTTTATGTATTGGTAAAATCATTTTAAAATTTAAAAAATTATACATTTTTGTGAGAACGTTTAAATGACAATAATACCATATTCATTCATTTTAATGGTATTTATTTCTTTATTTTAAAATTTTTATCTAATGTTCATGAAGACTAAGCCTGGAGTGATTCGCCCAGTACCTGTAAAATCCAAAATATTACTGAAAAAAGAGGAGGAAGTCTATGAGCCCAACCCTTTCAGTAAATACCTGGAAGATAATAGTGACTTCTTTTCTGAGCAGGTGAGCATACATAAAAGAAAATCTTCAATATTTTGATAAATAACTGTATAAAATATGGAGATGCCTCTATGAATATAGTATGTATAAGAAAACGTTCATTTAATTGGAATATCCTTAGTAATAAAAAAGATCAATTTTTGCATAATAAAAAGAGATTCACATATTCCCAGGATGATATTTTGTTTGAAGTATTTCAAATAAAAAAAAATCTACCTAATGCTGGTATTGTTTAGGGAACCAAGACACTACTCTCCATAAAGAAAGACTTTGTTTTCTTGGTTGGATGGTTCATATAGGTGTTGCCTTCTTATTTCTAAAGTCCTGCTTTAATTTGAATAGATGCAATATTTTAGATTCGGTATTAGTACATTTAGCAAAAGATCTATTGTATGGATGCATTGCAACATGGTAGAGATGATATGAACCCCTGGATTGAGCAGTAATATTTTGGGGATGGGGTTTAAGATATTTTAAGACTTTGTTGATCATTTAGTTTATACATAAAAAAGGTGTACTGTCTTCCTTTTATATACCCTATACATTGGAGGAGGTATAATGGGAGGTTGTTGATGGTGCTTTATAAGCTATTTGGGAAACATATGAAAATACACATTTATGTTATATAAAAGTCCATATTATTTCAGAGAGAAACTTTGCATCTCTATTTGTCCTACTGAGATGCAGCAAATAGGCACGGATTATGTATTTTATATCTCAAATACTATTACATGGATAAACAATATAAGCAATCCAGAAACTTTATGATACAACCAAAGCATGTAAAATCACCACCCTTGGTAATCATTAATAAAATAAACTTAAGAAAGAATATAAGATGATATACTGCTTTTAAATTTTACTTTGAAAATGATAACCAAGGATATTCTTTTAAAAATTACATTTGCATTTGTGAATCATAGGGAATATCTTATCTGCCACATATTAACTCTATAACATCTCTCTTCATTTTCTTCGTGTATAAAATGAGGCATTCGGATCGGGTACTTTCTGAGGATTCTTCCATTTAAAAAATCTGGGTTCCTTAAAATAAAAGATTAACTGTGACTAGGTCAGAAGTCACTGTGTAGCCTTGTAAATGTTCATCACAAATACTTTCTCATGATTTGCTATAGTTTTTATCTATATAATGGAGATGATATGATTTTGATAAGTTAAACATTTTTAGAAGGCACTAATATCATTGAATTAATTCCATTTTATAGAATAAAATGTAGTCCCCAATTTAAATCAAATAGAGAAATTCTACTGATTTATAAAACTGTATTCACTAATTCCACATGTAACAGAAATAAAAAAATTTCTGTTAGGAAAACATATTTTCATCATCAACAAAAAAACACTTATTAAGTATCTACTGCTTTGTGACACAGATACTTTAGAGGCTTTATATGACATTTTAGAATGTATGGGATCATTATAAAAATAATGTAGTTAAATGACAAAATGCAAACAGCTAAAATAAACTTTATGTACTATCCATGTAATTTATATTCTTCAAAATATGCTTTCATGCTGTAAAATAACAATTTTGTTCTCTGATATTAATACAATTTCAAATGTATGCATTTTACTTTAAACAGAATGCATTGTAAAATATCAAGTTATATATTTATCCCAATTTACTGTCCTCCAAAATGATAAATTCCATTTTCAAGTATAAAAAATTCTTGTCATTAAAAGGAATTGTCACTTCTTTGCACTGCTTTTCCTGACTAGACAGCAAGTTTAAAGCTCTGTTTATATATAATACAGACCTGTATTTGTGGAAAATTTGAACTCTTTTGTAAATATGGAGATGCCATATTGTATTTATATATTTTGTCAATCAATTTATTCTTGTTTATATTTCACCTTTTATGTGGAACACAGGAAGTAAAAGGAGTCTGCAGACTGTCAGGATTGAAAGAAGTCTAGCATACTACTTAAAAGTGAATTCGAAACATTTCTTGGTCTTACTCATTAACCTTGCATGAGAGGGAAAATATAATAGAAACTTGAGGATCACTGCACACTGGGCAAGTACATGTACTATCAACTGGTCTCTTTATATTGAGTTCTAACTACCATCTTAGTGTGTCCAGAATCTACAAGAGAGAAAGACTTCAAAGACACTTCGCAAGTGTAGAGGCTTAGATCTACTTAAAATATAAATTGAGTAATAACAGTTGATAATCTCAGTGCTGCTACCTCATCAGAACTTGAATAGAAGAGAGTATACTCAAATTCACTAGTCGCTATTGTATTCTCCTCTGCTGCTGCCACAGAATAAATTGAATGGTTCCAAACTCAGTTGATCTCACCCACCCATGTAATGGAAAATTCTTTAGCCAGACACTTGGGCCAAATTGAAGCAGCTCACATTCACAAATCTGCCTTGTACTGGGGACAGTTCCACATGACAGGAGATGTTGGATGGAATTGTTAAGTCAATAAATTTCTCCTAACAGCTTCACTGCCATAAAATATGATTTCAAAACTCTCTGTTACAAAATGTCAGACATTAAAGATGATGAGACCAGACGGAAATGTATTTACTGTAGCTTAAGAAGGTACAAGCAGGCAGCCTTTTGAACTGATAATGAACTGAAAATCTGCCTGGAGACAGCCTCTGAGTACTAAAAGCAAAGTTTGAAACCAAATATATAATCAAGTAATTGAGACTTATTAATCAGCAGCTTTTGCATCAAAATGGCATAGGCCAAGAAGCATCTGTCTATATTAGATGGATTTTGTAACAAAGACTCCTCAGAATGAAGTTTATGCTGTTTTGAAATTACCTTTAATACCATTATTGTATCAATTTGTGGTCCTTTTGACTTACTGGAAAATATCCTCACTCTCCACATTTGGATTTAAAACTATTGTGATGTACTTTGAAGCATTCTCTATTGATGATCAAGGTCAGAGTTGGAAAGTAATTAACAGAATTGATTGGACAAATGGGCATCCAGAAGACATTGAGGCTTAGAAAATCAATTCACTGATGAGAATGAAGATACTTTAAGAGCCCACTGATTTTTGGTTTGCCTGACTACTTGTGAGTTGGCAAAATATATTGATTGTTTTGTGCTCATTTAGTGTATTTAATTAGATAAAGGTGATTTCTTCATTTAAGATCCTCGATTTAATATAAGAAGCGATTATTAATCTCAAGTATATAAAATGTTACATAAAATATTCTCTCTCATTCTTTATAAATTTGTAATCAAACCCATAATATTAAATGTCATTTTCTTCTGAAAATCTTAATGAAATGTATAAAAAGAAAGTATTTAGACAGAATTAAAGAGGAAATATTGTAATTTCATCTGATTTTCCTGGAATCATTTTTTCCTTTCTCTTTCTCTCTCTTTCTTTCTTTCTTTCTCTTTCTTTCTTTCTTTCTTTCTTTCTTTCTTTCTTTCTTTCTTTCTTTCTTTCTTCTTTCTTTCTTCTTTCTTTCTTTCTTTCTTTCTTTCTTTCTTTCTTTCTTTCTTTCTTTCTTTCTTTCTTTCTTTCTTCTTTCTTTCTTTTGAGAAATAACACTTCCTAGCATTTATGCCTCCTGAATTTTATTTTCCTTTTAACTTGCTTCAGTAAGCAAAAGAACATGTTTTTTGTGAAAATGACCATTTAGTGAATTTCCTTCACACCATTTCACAGAGAGCATAAAAGGATAATTATGGGGAATTTTCTTTTTTGTAGTATTTTCAGTCTTTCTTTTCTTTTGATTTTCCGTAGACATCTGACTTTTCTACCAAATTCTCTGTTTGACGTTCAACTTTGATGATTATATGGGTGACTTTCAGATTTCTATCTCATTATTCCTCGTTAGATTTCTACTGTGACCTTCACCTTTTCTTCCTTGTGTCACGCACATGTTAATATTACAGAGCAAGTACTCACCTTTGTCATAGGTGAAACTGACAATACTGCCTTCTATTCTGAATGACTTCTGGCTTTGCCATAAATTGCTGCTGTTTCAACAATTGTTTCTCAGTCAAGATGGTTCATTCTCTTTTGTCATAAAATTATCTTTTATCATTGCTAACCATTTATTAAGAAATATTTTTCAACTTAAAATGTTTAGCCTTTTTAGGTCTAGAGTTAATTAAGTGGGTTGCCAAATTGTTTTAAGGAGAGAAAACTGAAATGCCTTGTGTTACATTCCTTTTGAAAGGGTTAAGCCCAAAGATTTGGTTTCTCTACATTTTACCAGGTTGTTTTTTGTTTATTCAAGTAATGAAATCTTTGTGAGTTTTTTCCTATTTCCTTTTGTCTTCATCCCTCCCTTCCTCCCTTTTCTTTTCTTCCTCCCTCCTTCCCTTCTTCCCTCTATATGTAATAGGTAATAATTGATCATAAACAGGAAATATATCACATGTAATAGATAGTTTATCATCAACATAATAAACTGTTTTTTCAATTGTCATATAGAGGCAAAATTTGCTTTTTCTCTAGAGTATAATCAAATGGTATTAACCTTTTCAAAGTTAAGATTTCATGTCTCCTTTTTTCCTTTTTTCTGTTTTTCTTTTTTCTTTTCTTCTTTCTTTCTTTCTTTCTTTCTTTTTCTTTTCTTTTTTTTTGCATAAGCTTTCTCTTGATTTTGTGTAATTATTGAGGTTGATTGGAACTTGCAATTTTCTGTTGCAGTTATCTTCAAGCTATGGGAAACTTACTTTCCTGTCCCCCTTCCCTTGACTTACATAGGGTTAAAGTACTGAACAGATTCTTACTTGGTCTAAAATATCAAAATCTTAAGAAGACCCATTGCCACTTGCATTATATTAGATTGAATTATTCTAATAATTCTAAAAATTAGTTAAACAACTGAATTCTAATAATTAGCTAAGCTCTGAGGCATTAGTTACTTAACAAATATTTGGTAGATCTGTGGTATCCAACATCCAACCCTACCCTAATCTATGAGGCAACAATGATGATCTGAACATTTTATGCAAATATGTTCTTCTTCAATGCTTTGTTAGCTCATGATGTTCTTATCTCTGTTTAAGAGGAATGGCACTGCCATATTTAGAAGCTCTCATGTAAATTATGCTCGAGTTTTAAGATAAGGTCTTGCTAAAATCAAATATTCTATATTAATTTCTTCTGAAAAGTATTAAACAGAATGTCAAAAGGGAGAAGGTAGCTGTGTAAAAATTCTTTAAGTAATATCCAGAGTAAATGTTATTTAGAGATTAGAAAGTTTTATGTGTTGGCAAGGAAAAAAGATACATTCTTATATTTTTACTTCACAGAAGTCTTTATCCCATACTTCTTTTTGAACTCTGAGTCAAGGTCAGCCTGTAAATAGAACTGTAGATAGTAACAATCACATGTCTTTGGCATGGTTTTGTCATATGGCATGTAGGAGAGTTTTGGTAAAACTAGTGTTCCTGTCCCAGGACATTGTCTACAGTACTCCCCTTTCTCCCTCTTTATACAGTTTCAATTCTACAACTGCCTTAAAATGATTTATAATTATTAATAATGTTTATGGAAAAAAACTGAAAAAAATTAAAAACCGTGGACTCAAAATGGTGTCATTTAGAGTTCTCAAACCTGTGCTTAATACATAATTGATTTGAACTTTCAACCTTCCCCGGAAATGTAGTCTTATCTTGTCAGTCAAGAATTTTTCTATATGTGTCAATGAGGGCCTCCTGGGTCTTCTCTACCCACCAAAGAAGGAAGAGGTAATAATAATCTGCATTATAAGAAACTTGGCTTTTCCCTCTCAAAGGCCACCTGCCCTGGAATAATCCTTTTTTTTTTTTTTTTTTTTTTTTTTTGCTAATAATGTTCTTGCTCCACCCTTCTATAAAACCTTCTATTTTGTATAACTCCTTGGAGCTTTCTTCTACTTACTAGGTGAGGTGCTGCCTGGTTCATGAATCATTTAATAAAGCCGACTAAATCTTTAAATTTAATTGATTGAATTTTGTTATTTAACAAATACATATTCTTAGGAAATGCAGAGAGGCTTGTGATTTTTCTCTACTGAAAAATTTTGTTTGATCCATGAGAAGAGCAATCAAGGTAGAATGTATAGAGGAGGACACAATAAAAGTTGAATGTATTATTTGAACATAAATGCTAAGACCGATGTATTTGAACCATGTTATATTCTCTAAGCATTGGGGAGATTGTTACTTATTTTACAGCGTGGATGAGATTAGACAGACTTTGATGACAAATATAAAGGTCACAGCAAGATATAGAAACCCGAAGATGAGTTATGTGGAGAGAGTTGGAAACCTCTTTTCTGTGATCCTGTATAAAATAACTTAAGGTCGGAAATTTAGGCAGAGAAAACAACAAATCCAAATGAAAAAAGCAACCAAAAGAATGCATAGGAGGGAATGAAGCAGAGAGATAAAACTGGTAAAGAAACTGGTTTTTGAATTCCAATACAGAGCCAAAGACAGCCTGAGAAGTCCAGCTCTTGGAAAACTCAACCTACTGGTGAAGCAGGTCATTTACAGTAAATATATGGGAAAAAGAAAATGATGTATGGAATACATTACACATGTGCAAAAGTGTAGTTATCTTCATTTCAAAGGCTGCATGGAAAGGAAGGTCTGTAAATTTGTAAATTCAAAATCAGTGATTCCTTAGAGGCTGGAGAGCTGGCAGGTTTTTAGACTCTTTTGAACTAATATTCTAATCTCCAAATATGGACAATCCTAAGAGAAATTTAATCTCTTGCAGCCAGGCCATCCAAATATCAATTTGTCTTATGGACCTTTAGGTGTTTAATATGTTTTTTGCCTTTGCTTTTCCTTGAAAATAGAAAATTGCATTTGGCATGGAAATAAACAACTCACCAGGGACTGAATTGTCAGTTAACTTTATCTGGTAGAGTTGAGAGGCTTAACATATTTTACCTGTTCAAATAAAAGCAAGCCTGTATGATAGTCATACAATTGGGTAAATTCAGAAAAATAGAGGGTTTTTTTTTTTTTTTCAATCTTTGACTAATCCATTTCCAGGAAATGTTAGGCAATCATGAATTGCATTTGGTGGAAAGACTGGCCTTCTGCAGGGTATTGTAGGGTCAGGCTATTCTCACCTTCCAATTTTAGAACCCTTATCCAGGCAGGATCTAATGACTTCATCTACGCTGAGGTGTAATTGAACCAAAGGAAAACTAGAGCGGCTTGGTTTTGTGGAAACAACTCTGAAGTCTGGATCATATCATGCAAGTGTGATTAACTAGCTCTACCCTGTGCATTTGTGAATTGTGAACCTCATCCATGAAGCGTGGGAATTGGGCTAGCCCAGTGGTTCTCAACTGGGGTGAAGTTGGCCCAAACGTTATTGGTTGTCATAACTGGGAATGCCACTGGCATCTAGTGGGTAGAGGCTTGAATGCTACTAAACATCCTACAATATACAAGACAGTCTCCCACAACAAAGAATTATCTAGCCTGAAATGCCAGTAGTGCTGGAGCTGAGATATCCTGGACTAGACCATTTCTTGGCTCTCTTCCAGCTCCAAGAATACTATGACTAATGATGCTCAATGCTACCCTTACCAAGGGCATTGCAATTCAACCAACAATGACTAGGTATCTTCTTTTCCCTATTTGATTTATACAAAGGAGGTAAGTAAGCCTCCATTTATGAGGTTTCCCATGTACCATGTAGCCTCTACCTATACCCCTGTTTATTAAAGGGCATGTGTTTTCATTGGCTCTAGATATTTCAGCAAAGTTATGGCTTCCCTATCGTCTTGTACATTTCACCCTCATTCTTGTATTTCCCTAATTGTTAGGTTTCAAGAGAATCAACTAAAAAAACATTTTAAAGAGAAAATTTTTTAATATCAGGCAGTCTGTCTGAAAAATGCATGCTGTTGGATGAAGTCATTCCTGATACTGGGACTTATAGCATATCTGCAAAATGAGGGTATTGTACAAAATACTTTTGATGGTGCCCTCTTACCCTGAAATTCTGTGTTTATGTTTTTAAATACCATCAGAATATAATAATAAATATTATTATTAAATATTTAAATATTACTGGATGATATTTATCATCCTTAGATGATTCACAAAAGGAAAAAAAAAAGAGCAAGTATTATTACTCAGGTCATATGTTTGGAGAGACAAAGTTTTGTAACCTACCGTGTAGGTCAAAATCATAACAAATAGTCGTGGCATGTGGCCCCATCCTAGCGGTGCTATGGTTTCCTGATGTTCCTGATGGATGGTGTTGCTGCTTCCCTCCATGCTCACACCTTTCTCTCTATTCCTAGCATTCATCCCTTTAACATTCGTGCCAGGCTCTGCAACACACATGGGTAACTCTACTGGAAATGGAGCAGACATTATCCTTGCCCTCGTGAAACTTAGCTACTAGTGAGTTCTACCTATTTTGGACCAGAAAGAGTAACTTTCTGTTACTCTTAACCTTCTTTGTAATCCGTACTTCGTCATGTGAAACTGTTCACTACACACTCAGGCACACACCATGGCCTGGTCCGCCTGTCCTCTGATCCACTAAGGGATCTACTGTGATTACTGGTTCCTGGAGTCTTTGATTCTTCTGCTTCCCACAAAGGAGAGAAACCTTCTGATGGAATGCGATAGAAAGAACGTGGATTCTCTGTGAGCCTAGGAACTCTGAACTTCAATTTCACCCTAGAAAAAAAATGGGGCTACTAATCCTATTTCTAATAGTACTCATATTAATACTCATTCATGGTTACACAAAACAGTCATTGCAGAGGAACATTGGAAACTTTATAGGGAATACACATTTGAAATGTTTGTTGTTATTATGTCCTTTAAAATCACTATAATTTTGGAAGCAAGAAGTTTACTCCTTGCTAAAGGGTAACCAAATATGTTCTCCTCCCCACTGTTAGAAGACACAGAAATCTCTTTTCTATGTTGCTTTTTTGACTTTTTCAGTATAAGTTGCTCCTCTCTACCAAATATATGTTGGTTGGCAACCTAAGAAAAAAATTAAACTATGTGTATAGAAAAACATAAAACAGCATTTTAACTCTCTAGTACCCACTGTGATTGATTATGAAATATTTTCTCTTTCTTCTCCCTTGAGCACATCGCCATCACTATATCTTCACAGTGTCATCTGCTCTGTGAGGTTTGCTGTTAGACCATCACAAACATTAAATAACCCAAAGCCTATCTTGAAAATTGTATTTTAATCATTTAAAAACTTTTTCGGGTTAAAGGGATTTGAAAAAGCTAAGCATATGCTATCTCTTTTCATACTTCAGATGTTTGCATTTTTTGATTCAAACAAGGATTTGAAATAGGTTAAGTGTGGCTTTAAGTATGTCTCTTTCTAAAATGCATATGGATTCTTCAGAATTAGGGCTGATAAACAAAAAGTTATGCCATATGCTCAAAATTAAGAGACCTACTTTATCTTGGCTTGATCTTTGTAGAGAGTAGATGATTACAATCTCTTCTTGGTAATTTGGGTTTTCTGTGATGGTATCTGTAAAATGTTGATATGCCTTTGGCTGAAGGAGTCACTGGGTATGAAATACCCAGTAACGGTTCTTGACTTCATGAACAGAGTTTTGTTTTCAACCTGAAACTGTAGCACAAATGCTGTAATTCTGATTTTAAATTGCTGTAAGCTCCAGACAGGAAAGGAAGTTGAAAAGAAGTGCTGCATTTTGAAAGTAAGTGTTGTTCTACCAAAGAGGTAGAAGAAGGGAGAGAGGATGGGGTTAAAGCTCCAGTAATTTCACCTGGTGGTGCTCTGAGTTTCCAGAGGCACAAATCACTGCATGGTATGAAGTGGGGACAGTGGGAGCAAAGAGAAAGTGGATTTTCACCCTTTACTTCCAAACCACGGGAAGGGGCTAACTTTAAAATGCCAGGATGGAACAAAAGAGTCTCAGATGTGCAGGCTTTAATGAAAAGAGCCCACAGTACCTTAAAATGCCCTTTGGTGTTGCAGTGAAAACAGCTTTTGAAGTTAAATAGTTTGACTTGATGGCTGAGCAGAAAGTTGGCTTTTTCTAGAGTGGTGAATGCAGCCAAAAGGACTATAGCATTAATTTTCTGATGTCTCTGTTAATACTTAATTTTGCAGTATCTCCAGCTCTCTTAATGAACAGAGATAAATTAATTTATTCTCTGCATACTGTCTGCTAAATTTTCTCTAATGAACAAAGGTATTATTTGCATCATAAATTCTGGTGTTTTTTAAGTTTTTCAGGATAGGATATTATAATTAACTGAAATAATCCCTTTTTAAAAATCAAGATCCTAAGTAAAGCTTATTTTATTTTGAAAAATTTGTCCTAAGTATTTTTATATTGAAAAAGACAATTCTCAAGTAAGTAAAAAGCACTAAAAGCATTTTCTTAGAAATAACTATGTTAACACTTCTCACTGATAGAAACATGTATGAGACAATTTTATGACCCCTGTCCTTCCCTCAAAAACTAGAACATTAGAAGATTTATCCATTGGATGCAAAAGCAGGGTATACAATGCTTATTTCCAGGAGTCACTTAGCATAGTGATCTCCAAAGTAGTATCTACCAACCTCAAGATAATTCATGGGGGTGGTGGTGGGGTGCAGGTCAGACATAAAGATTTTATTTTTTTTTAAATCCAAAATAGGGTTCACAAACTGTTATCTGTGGGCCAGATCTGATCCACATATAAAAAATGTTTTATTGGCACACAACTATGCCCATTCATTATGTATTGTCTAAGGCTGTTTTCATGCTACCAAAGTAATTGTGACAGACATATGATTTATAACACCTATTATATATACTAAATGGACCTTCACAGGAGAAGTTGGCCACCTCCTGACTTAAAATTATAAGAGATGTTTTAAGCTTTGCTGATTTATATGGGTTTACATTGTTGTCTTTGTAAGTATCAGTGCTAGACAGTCATAACTCATATATATTTCAAGTGAGATTTCTTGGGAAAGTGTCAGCTCTCTAGTTTGGTTCAGAGAGCCCTCAGTTGGCTTGGCCCAGTCAGACATATGATTTATCACATTAACTATTTTTAATTAAATGAAAATAATCCTCATAAAATAAGTGACTTTGTTTCAAAAAATCTCCTACAAAATAATCTGGATTGAATATACCACTACTAATATCAGGATAAATAGCAAGAAATGTCAGTAATGATGTAATGCCTATACCTAATATAAGCTTGTTAACTGTCATATTGTTAATTCATTATTAATATTAATATATCTATCCCTAATTTATCATTTTACCTTGAGTCTTAGTAATTGTATTATGGTATCTTAAGATATATTTACAAAGTAGGCATCCAGAACTTGCAGATGCTGTGCAATTTCAGCAATGTTTAAAGATATAAAAAAATAAAATAAAGATATAAAGTACTCAAAATTATACTGTTTAAAGTTTTGCTGAAGTAAATGATAAATGTCTCTTTGAGGAATATTCATAAAGTAAAAATTAAATACCCAATTTAATTGGAAATAAATATGTTCTTCCTGCTGTACACTATAAAGTAATATATAGAAAACAATAGAATGATGAACTGAATTTCAACCCTTTGTATTAGATACTATTACAAAGTGCATTGAAAAAATCTGGATATTTTAAACACAAAAGTAGTGAGCAAATTACACTATACTGCAGTTTCATTTTGCAGTTAGATCAAAATACAGATTTAAAGATAGTCTTAGTATATGGCATTTGTGTTCTAAATATGAAATATACAAAAAGTGACATTTGAGGACTTAAAGGAGAAATAAGTCAGAGAAAACTTAGTCTCTAAAGTAAGCAACTTCTTTATAATAAAATTACAGTTCTATGGGAAAATTGTGAAGGTAAAATCAGCAGTAGAATATATAAAAAATTTGTGGGTGTGAGATTGAAATTACATCAACATCCTTAGATAAACTCTGATAATAAAGAAGATGTAGATGTGTGCATACCTGCACACACTATACAGAGAGAAGGCCTGTTACATATATTACATTTAAATATAGTCAAGATTACTTCATACCGTGATAGAAACATAGGGATAACGCTATGTTTGTGTGTATCTTTATAATAATGAGATAGAGAAGGACCAAGAATATCTTTGGAATCATTTGGAAGTTTTCAAGTCATCTTCTGGCAAGGTATTTTAAAGTGGCAAACTGCTGGACGCATTATGACTAATTTGGCTTTCCTTGCCACCTATATATTGAAAAATGTGCTCTTCAACAAATTTTTGATTAAAAAGTAAATTCAAAATAAAATTTCTACCTGGAAGAAAAAAAAAGAAAAAAAAAACCTATTTTTTATTAGAATACAGTCAAAATAGTTCTTGGAAGAAAAACTTATGACTCTAAATATGGTTAATGAATAAGTAAGAGAATAAAAATAAGTGAATTAAGTATTTGATTTGGAAAATTTAAGAATGATAAAATATCCTGCACATAAGGAAAGCAAGGGAAATGAATTCATAAGAATTGACAAAAGAAAACTGGAAAACAGAAAAGCTGTAGAAATCATAAATATTAAATGTTTTGAAAAATACGTATAAAATAGTAGCAGTGTAATCACACTGTTACAGTGTAAAATACTTTCAAAATTCTGAATGAAATTATTCTGCAACTTAGAATCCTATGTCTAAAAAAATTAAATGTGAGGGCAGAACAAAATTTTCAACATGCAAAGGTCAAAAGTTTTCTTCCAATACTTCATTTCCCCCGAAGAAACTCCTTTAGGTTCTGGTAAGATATGAGAGAGAATCAAGAAAGATGTGGCATATTGGAAACAGGAGATAGAACATAAGAGATAGGCAAAGAAAATTTCCAAGATGATGGTAAAGAGAATCACAGCCTAATGACTTACATGAAACATAGAAGACAAATAGCATAGATTGGAACAGGAGCCTCAGATGACGTATATGTTAAGGCTGCCACCACCAAGAATTCTTTCACCTTTGCACTGTACTATCAACCAATGTGATTATCAACCAATGTGATCCTGGCCAGGATTCTTAGCTCTCTATGACCTGTCCAAGTGCCCCTCCCTGCTGAGCTCCTGGAATAGCTCGTATCATCTGACCCTACAGAAGTGTTCAGACTTGACCAACTCTTGAGAGATGGAGGTTGGCTACAGTGAGCATAGAAACATAAGACATTTCCTGTCTAATCCATTAGGATTTAGCTCTGCTGGATTCTCCCATCTAGGGAACCTGTTACTTCCCTGGATCACTATAGGTCTGGCTTCTGACATCTTCACAATGGGTTCTTGAACCCTCCAAAAAAAGCTGGAACTGGATCACTAACCAAGGACTGTTCTTCTTGCCATTTTCTCTCACCTTTTCCTAAGCACTGTCAACTCTCAATAATAACGCTGCCTTTTTCTTACACAGGTAGTTGTGTTTGCTACTCGGTTTTCAGATAATTGCTTCCCACGCTGATTAAGAAATGTGATGAGTTGCTGATAAAAAAAAAATGAAATAGTTGATTGAAAAATAAAACAAAGTTAGAATATATTTCAATCTAAAAGCCACCTTTAATGGGCAAATAGTACAAGTGTTCCCTTAAAGTTGCATAATAACGTGACTATCATTTAATAATGTTAGTGGTATTGGCTAACCAAATTAGACAAAAGAAAGGAATAAAAAGTATGAGAACTGACAAAGAGGAGGTAAATTTATCATACCACTAGGAATTTGATATTTTGGGTGATACACCTGGAGCTTCTAAGAAAATTAACTGAATGGCAATTACATCTGTGAGATAATTCAGTAATATGTATTGGCAGGAAATCCAAAACTTTCAGATACTGACATAGAGATATTCCTTCCAAAGCTGTTGTTAAGTGGGGGAAAAATACAAATAAGATGCAGAATGTTGTAAATAGGATGGTATCTTCTTTTTTTATAATAGTGTGTACTTGCAGTGTGCATGTGTAAAGTTATCTGTATTTGCTTGATATGTAAAATCAACACTTGCAGCAAACAAGAAATTAATTAGTTACTATTTCAAGGTACCGAGGCTTGTAACCTCATGTTGACTAACTCCAAAGACCTAGAATTATAATTTTCTAGCCTGCTTAAATTTTCTGAGTTTTAAATCTTAATACTTTTTTAAAAAGGAAAAGATATCTACTGATACAGCAAACACATTCAATGTACACGTTAGAAAACCAATCAGTGGCTTAAAAATACATGGTATTGGTAAAATGAATTAAACTTACAATAAACAATATTAAGCATACAGTTTTAAAGTTGAATTTACTTGCTTGCTAAATATAATTTTGAGCAATGTGTACTATTTTGAATTAAATTTCCATTTCACACAAAACCAAACATATTAATTCAATGCTTATGGAGCAGAGAAAGAATAGAATACAGTATTTAACTCACAGAAAATATTATATTCCTCTGAGATTTCAATAATGTATTAAGGATGTACTATAGTGGCATTGTACATAACTCTGAGGTCACAAAGGTGAATAAAGCAGGTTTCATTTTATAAGATTCATGCCCTGAGGGGGTCTTACAGATAATCACTGTCGATCTATTTCCTTACAATAAGAATTTCAGAAATATGAGAAGTGGTGTATCTGCAAAAAAGTAGACCTATCTTTCATAGATATGTACATATACAGGCCCTTTCTGCAGACTTTCTTTGTAGGCTTGATGTTTTCCACTCTTGTGCCTTTCTTGCCCCTAATTCCTGGCCTCATCCTGTGGGTCTTACTTCCTCTAAGTCTTTCGCCTTCATCCACCTTCCAGGTGAAAGACCCACCCTAAAGGCCTCATTCCCTCTCCTCTCTACACATGAACTTATCTGGGCACTGTATCCAGTTTCTCTCCAACACACTGCCTGAAACTGAAGACCTCTTCCATTCTTTCCAGACTCACCTCTCCCTCATCCCTTGCCCATACTCAGCCCAACTTGACAACTTACTGTACTGTGGATTAAACCAATGCTTTTGCCCCTGCTGCTTGGACACTGATCTCACTACAATGGCCACCTGTCTCCCCTGTTTCTTCTGCACCAAATCTCAAGCACTCTTAATTTCCACTGTCACTTACCTCTTCAATGAAGACTTTTCTAATGTCGTCCTATTACCTTTGGGATGAGCTCTCTCCTCCCTTAAACATTTCTCCTCTCAATACGTTCAAAATAACAACCTTGACACACTTTAGGAGACACTGCAGGTGCTTGATTCATACTGCAGAAGAGGCTGGAAGAGGGAGACTGATGGGAATTACTGAAAGAAATAAACAATACACCATGAAAGCAGGTGTCTTGTAAGGGGCCCAAGTATGAGGAAAGGTTTCCTTCTTATTTCTAAGAGATTCTGACATAACATCTATAATATTTAATTTAATTCCAAGTGAGCTTGACTTTTGTCTACTAAAATGCTCTTTATACCTTTCTTCTTCCCAGGATGTAACAGTTCCTCCCAAGCCTCTTTCTCTCCACCCATTATATCAGACTAGACTCTGTCCTCCTGCTAAGTCCCTGCTGCCTCCACAGACCCTCTCACAGGCTGACTGTCTTACCCCAGGACCCTTCAGCCATTTGTCCTCCTTCTCACTGAGTGATGAACAGGGGAATTCTCACACCCTGTTTAGTGGCAACACGTATAATAAGGTGAGAATTCCCTGAGGAGGTGGGAATTGTTCTGTGCTGTGAACTGTCTTTATGCCTAATTTTTGAAACTTAAGCATCGAGGAAACATATATATTAAGAATATTAAATATTTGTGTTAAATCCCACAAACTTACAAAAAGATAGTTAATTAACCTTGAGAAGTTATTAAATACATATTTTTGCTTTCAAAGTCATTTCCTGATTTGTATTCCTCATTGTTTCATGTTCTAATCCTAAGGTGGAAAACCCGAGAAATTTTCCAAAACCTTACAAGATATCATTATTAATTTATCTGCTAGTCTCAGTTCAGCATTCCTTAAAAAGCTTCTTTAAATTATAGTGCCTTATTAAGGAGGCACTTGCTGCTGCAGGCAACGAGCAAAGAAATACTTAGAATTGCTACAAGTATCTATAAAATAGTGTTAACATCTCATTTTATTTTATTTTATTTTTTATTTGAGTATTGTTGGCACAATGTTACATTAGGTGTACAAGTCAGTGATTCAGTAAAGTTTATACCTTATGCTATTAACATTTTATTTTAAAATGTGTCTATCTGCCTCATAATGTATAATGATGGGATATGTAAAATGAAGTGTTCATTACCCTAAAGAAAACATATATTATATGTATTACATATTTTAATATATATTGTTTTAATATTTTTATCATATTTTTACATTTATAATATAATTTAAATGTTTAATATATTATAGATTTTTACTCTAATATAAACATGATGTACATTTTAAGTGAAAATCATATTTATATTATAATAATATAATATAATTTAAATTATATTTATATTTGGCTTTGGAATGCAATTATACATGTTCTATCAGAAGCAAGCAATCAATAATACCACATAAGACTTATGGAAGAGTGCCCCTTGTTCTTCTGAGCATTACTGTAAGGACAACTTGGCTATTATGGACTCAGGTTCAGAAAATTTCACAAAAGAATTGATTAGTTAAGCTCAACCTACCATTAACATTTTTTTTTGGTAAAACTCAAAATCTTGTTTAAAAATATTTATTTTGCAAATCCTCTGTATCTAATGGAATACACTTCTGTACTTGGAAACCAATAAAGGCCCGAATCAATATGCTCCAGAATGTAGTTGTACAATGTCGGTTGAGCCCTAAAATGTTTTTTTTGAGGAGATGCTCATGAACTCAGTCTAAAGACAGTAATCTAAAAAGTGAACATTATTACATGAAGAATATTTTACTTTTCAATTTAATAGCATCTATCATGACTGAATGACCAACTCTGAATTAAGCCTTTAAAATATCCATTGAGG
Organism: Canis lupus familiaris; assembly: GCF_011100685.1. NCBI lineage: Eukaryota > Metazoa > Chordata > Mammalia > Carnivora > Canidae > Canis > Canis lupus. The sequence goes on from NC_049233.1 coordinate 21,960,611, forward strand.
GGATCCCTGGGTGGCACAGAGGTTTGGCGCCTGCCTTTGGCCCAGGGCGCGATCCTGGAGACCCGGAATCGAATCCCACGTCGGGCTCCCGGTTCATGGAGCCTGCTTCTCCCTCTGCCTGTGTCTCTGCCTCTCTCTCTCTCTCTCTCTCTCTCTCTCTCTCTGTGACTATCATAAATAAATAAAAATTAAAACAAATAAAATAAAATAAAATATCCATTGAGGGGATCCCTGGGTGGCTAGGATTGAGTCCCACGTCAGGCTCCCGGCATGGAGCCTGCTTCTCTCTCCTCCTGTTTCTCTGCCTCTTTCTCTCTGTGTCTAATAAAAATAAATAAATAAATAAATAAATAAATAAATAAATAATTAATAATTAAAAAATAAATAAAAATAAAAAAATAATAAAATATCCATTTTCTGCAAACAATGTTTTTGGGCAAAGTTCAGGATGACATTCTTATGACCTTTGTTTCTTACTCTTGGTTTAGAAAAAAAGCATTTCAGGGAAAGTATAATATTTTAGGGGATTTTATATTATTTGAAATTCTTCCTGATTTAACCTTTGCCAAAATATATAAAATCCATTTAGTTCCTAAATTGATGATTCTGAAAATAACATACACATATTCTTATAAATTACCATCTATGATAGGATTATAATTGTGTTTCATAAATATCAATTTCATTAAGTAGTTCTTTCTTTTAATATTTTTGTGGTGTTTTCTAGAACCAGCCAGCATTCACAGAGGTTCAAGGACAGAGTTAGTATTTCATCCCTCTTTTTTTTTTTTTTTTAAGATTTTATTTATTTATTTTTGAGAGACAGAGACAGAGAGAGAGAGGCAGAGACACAGGCAGAGGAGGAGCAGGCTCCATGTAGGGAGCCTGATGTGGGACTAGATCCTGGGACTCCAGGATCATGCCCGGGGCCGAAGGCAGGCACCAAACTGCTGAGCCACCTAGGGATCCCCCTTTCATTCATATTTTAATCTGTACTTGGTCAGGCTGTGAAGAACAAGTGATTTGAGGTGGGACAATTATTTTCAGTTTATACAATCTTCATATTAGATTTTGTCTTGCATGGTCAGAGATTTATTGATTACTGAATAAAGAAACATTCACATCAGAAATAATAATAATAGTAATGTAAGACAATATTTCTTAATGGAAGAATCAGAACATTCAATAGTTTTGAACTTAAATTGCTACCATGAAAATATACAGATTACTCAATTTGATATCTACATCTACAAATCTTATATTATAAATATAGGACCAGTAGCATACCGGATTTCAAGACTTGTCTTTTTCACTTGAAATAGCTTCTTGTCTGGAATTGTAAACCATAATCTGCTCTCTAAATTAACTTCTCTCCAGTACCCTAATGTCATTGCCAGACCTGGTTTACAGCTTTACCTACTAGGCTCATTTCCAAATTCAAATCTTCCCATAATTCCCTCTGGAGAGCCACACTGAACTTGACTTAACTGTCTTTAACAGTCCCTCATCACCTGGGGCTACAGAATGTGTTTAACAGGTTTTATAATTCTTCTGTTGAATCTGTAGTGTGTGCTCATTTTGTCTGAATCTTCATCAGACTCTGAGTTTCCTATACCTTTACCTTAATCTCTACTTTTTTCTCTTACTTTCAAGATAGAGCTCTATCTTATAATGTCATATCATACATGATGATGCACAGGTACTTTCCTTTTCATCTTGTAAAAAATCACGAGATCCTCTTTTTCTCCAGGTCTCTTTCTTTAATCCTTCAAAGTAATATAGCCTCTTGGTTAAGAGCACAATGTCTCTAGACAGTTGGTCTAAGTTCATTTCTTGATCCCCCACTCCTTCCAGATGGTGATGTTGGGTAAGACATTTAGGCTTTGCATGCCTCCATTTATTCACCTTTAAAAATGAGGGTGATAAGAGTACCCAATTTACTAGAGTATTATGACATTAAGATGTATTAATATGTACAAAGCACCTAGAATAGTGCCTGGAACATAATAAGAACAATATAAGAGTTAGATTTATTTTTTTTTATTTTTAAATTTTATTTATTTATTCTTGAGAGACACAGAGAGGCAGAGACATAGGCAGAGGGAGTAGCAGGCTCCCTGCAGTGAGCCCAAGGCAGGACTCCATCCCAGGACCCTGGGATCATGACCTGAGCCAAAGGCAGACACTCAACTGCTGAGCCACCCAGGTTTCCCCCCAGCACAGTTTTGAGTCTTCATTTGTCCTTTTTAATGTTGAACCCCTCCTCTTTTCAGAAACCTCAAAAAGAAAAAAAAATCACATAAAAACAAGATAAAATGAACTCATCTCCATCTTTTTGCTTGATAGTGCCACAAGCCTAGTAATTCCAAGACTTTCTTGCTCTCAAAGTGATCAATAGCCATTATCTCCATTCTCCCTCTATACTCAGGCTTTAACCCATTCTTGAAAGCATTCTGTCTTTTTGCTTCAACCACTCTATTGAGATTGCTCTCTTGAGGTAAAATGCTTGTCAGAGAACTCAGCTGAATGCTCTCAGTCCAATGTGTCTTTTATCCCTTGCAGCAATTGGCATAGTTGATCATACACTCTTGGGTCTTCCTTTTTGCCCTGCTCTGACTCCCTGACTGCTCCTTCTTTTTTTGGGGGGGGGGGAAGGGGGAGACATTTCTTCCTCTACCTCTTCTTTCTAATTGCCTCCCATCAGGTACTCACTCCCTCACAGACTTCTGTGATGATCTTAGTACTGATCATTCTCAAATCCACAGCTCCAACTCTGTTTCTCCTCTGAGACCTAGTTTTATAACTTTAGCTGCTCACTTCTCAGTTCCCCTAGGATGTCACGTTGTCACCTCAAACTTGTCATTCATTTTCCCTCCAACTAGTTCTGTTCTGGATCCTGTACTCCTGTCATTAATAACACAGTTCTCAGTCCTCAAACTCACACTTGGTGCAGCTATTATGCTTTTTCTGTTTTTTCCTCAATAGTTATTCATCAGGTTGAATGGATTCTTCTTTTGTTATGCCTGTCATGTTGTTATCTCTCACTACTCTTTATTATTATTCTACTTTACTTAAACCAATCCACTTATTTTTCCTCCAGGCATGCCTTGAGAATTTCTTACTGTTTAACTTGCTCATGCATTCTCCTCATATAAAATATCTCCCTGCTTTTCACCTTACTTATGCAAAGCAAACCATTCTCATCCTTTCAGACCTACTCAAATTATCCCTGTTCCTCTGTGAAATTTCCCCTTTCAGTATTTCATGCATATTACAAGTTCTCTGGTTATGTATTTGGTGAGATTATCCTAGTGTCTATCTAGGGAGTGACATGCTTAATATGATATTTTTCACATTGTAGGTATAGCAATAAATCTGTGTTTGTGATGAACAAATCCTAAAATGACCCAGGTTATTCACCAAGAGCCCATGCTTGACTAGGATTATTTCTACCTTATGTAGGAGCTAAATAGAGTCAATTTATAGTTTTATCAGTACATTTGATACAGTTTTAGTCATTTGGAGAAGCTCACTTTTTCTTGCATTGCATGAAATTTCCCGTGAGCTTATGGAGTGCTTGATTGAGCATAGGAGCATAGGTAGGGTGGGGATGGGGAGGCAGGAGGCACTAATCTTTGCTATATGTGGGCTCTGCTATCCACCATGGTGTCCTCAGTCCTATCGGGTATATGACCATCAATCAGACAATACACTGCTACATTCTACTTTCTTCCCCTACATGGCATGCTCTGATTGGTTCTAGGTTGGCTACTTCTGAGCCCCTTGAGCACACGTGGGAGAACATAGTTACCTACATGTTGGGAGCAGCTCAATTCTGTGAGGTCCTCTCAGGACCATCAACTGAGATACTCTACATATCCTTCATCACTCTTCTTTTCCTGCCCCCTTACTTGTAGGAAACTCTAGGAGTCCAACCTTTATGAATTTGCCTACCTGATAAAATTTATTTATAGCCCTGAAATCACTGCAGTTTTATGGTCATTTGCAGACATGGGAAAAAGAGTGGAAAATGTGATTGGCCTATGTACATGTTCCCAGCTGAGATGATCAAGGTGATGTTCTGCTTTCTCTTTGAGCACTCATGCTGCAAGCATTCATTCTTTTCATTGTCTGTCTAGTACCACATGTTTTAACTTTCTGTGCTTTTTGTTTGTGATTTCACTATTTCAAATGGCCTCTTAGGCAGAGTGCTGAAGTTCTGTCTGGTGCTCTAAACACAAGAGGGCTGCAGTGTACCTCACAAAAAAGATACATGTCCAGTAGGCTTCCTTTAGGCATGAGCTAACAGTGCTGAGTTAACAGTGCTGTTGGACATAGGTTCAATTTTAATGGACCAATAATATATATTAAGGTGTCTTTAAAAAGAAAGACACATTAAACAAAACTATGTAAGATGATTAAGTTCTGGACTCACAGGAACTTAATCTTCTATTTTTCATCTTGGAGCAATGGTTCAGGACTGGCTGACTCCATGTTTGCAGTGACTTTATAGAACATAATGAACAGTGAATAATGAGAATCAATTATACCTTTGTTTTGATTTTACTGGAAAGAGGATTCGTATACAAGTAGTTAATTGGGAGGTGGTTCCAGGACACACCGTTGAAGGAAGTGGGGAACTGGAGAAGATGTCTAATAAAGGGTGTATCATCAAGTGAGTTACCATGTGGCAAATTAGGGTTTGAGTTTATTGAGGAATTCCAGGAGTGAATGCAGAAAAGTCAGAGGTGGGCAATCTGAAGTGGGGATTGGGGATGGGGGGTGGGACTCCTGCTAGTTTTTGTTTAAGGTCTGTGCTTGGGGGAGAGGAGCATAAACAGAAAGAGCCCTCAGGCAAAGATAAGCCTTGTGAAATTCACAGGCTGCTAGTAAAATGTCAAGGCCTGAGATGACATAGAGTAATTTGTATCACATATACTCACAACTTTTATGTGTTTGATCTAACTTTGAGGTTCAGGATCCTGCAAATCAAAACTTTGGCTAGAAGAACACTTTATTTTGAACATATTATGCCCTGAATATGTAAAATGGTTGAAACAATAAAGGATACAGAGGAATTATAGGTGCAGGTCGGGAGAATTATAGGGCTGGAGAGGGTGGGGATACTATCTTAAAACTGTATCTCATTCAGAGTCATTTTGATGTAAGAAAGATGTTAGGGTTTGAAGCCAATGGCCAAGAAAAAATTCTTGAGACATCTTTGGTGCAAAGGGTGGTTTTATTAAAGCACAGGGATAGGACGCGTGGGTAGAAAGAGGAGCACTGGGTTCATGAGTAGTGGCCCATTATATACTATCAACTTGGGAGGTGGTTAAGGATAGTTTAAGTCTCTAAAGAATTTTAGAAACAAGTTTCCAGGACCTTGGGTGGGGGGGGGAGAGCTAGCTATTTTTAGGAAAAGGTCATTTATTACTGTCTAATAAGACTTTAGTCATGGGACCCTTCAGACATATATGAGTGGGCCATATGCTTGGAAGATGATTGCCAGCATTTATCTGGGGGGTTTAGAGATAAAAGGAAGCTTCCAAAGGAATTTTTATATGTTAAAGTAGACTTATTGGATCCTAGGAGTTGGGCTAAAATTGCCTTTTGCCCTTAGCAAAGTTTTAACATTGAGGCAGTTGAGTCCCTAGAAGAAGGTCACTCTGCCTGTTTCAAGGACTTGTCAGTGGGCTGTAAGTAGTAAAGAAATTTAAGAATTTTTCTTCTGCCCTTGTTTCCCACATCAATTTTACCAATTTTCCCCCCATTTTGTAATCCATACAAAAACGTTTATCTTCAAAGCTAATAAAAGTACCATGTACCACATACCTGTCAGTGTCTAGGTCAAAGCCTAGTGGACCCACTCTCTCTTTTTGAGAATTCAGTTCATTTGGAAAGATTCCTTTTCCTAAGTATGACTGAGATGTTACCATGGGAGTCTGCCTCAACTACTTACTGTCTTGGCCATCAGGTGTGGAAGCTAATCTGCATGTAATGTGCAGAAATGAAAGTTGATCACCCTTCATACTTTTTTCTTTTCTGTGTCCTCAGCCTCAGTTCTCTGTCTTGTATGCCCATCATCTCTGAGCCACAGCTATCTTTTTAAGTCAAACTCAAATCCCAAGTTTTCTGGCTTACTTTCCCTTTCCCATGAAAGCATTCAGCTTTCTGTCCTTTTTCCTCTTTTCTTATCACAGCTACATTTTCTACCTTGTATTTAGCACAATCACAGGCCAGGTGGATGGGAAGTTCTCCCTTAACTGCTGTTTCCCCTGAGTCTCTATTCTGTCCAATTTGCACCAGCAACAAACAAAAAAACCCATGGAGCACCTATGAATAGGATCTAGAGGAGGGAGAACTAAGCCTTCCCAGTTGGGCTAACTTCTGAGGTGCTGGCAGAAGCAAGGCTGGGATTTCCTACTTAGGAAGGCTCTATTTACAGTGAAAGCTTGCAAGGTTTTATGTGTAAGAATAGCATCTTTATAGACTGAGAAACAGCTTTGAAGCCCCAGGAGAACATTGACAGCCATTCTGAGGACATCTTCTCTTTCACTTTTCAAAAAATTACATTCTTCAGAGACCTTGTTTGTGACTGTGCAGCCATTTTTATTTCACTTTCGGTTTCTAAAATGCATTATCCTTGTGCCTTGTTTGCAGCCATTTACCATTTTCTTTTATTTCTAGTCTGCTTCTGTCTCATCAAAGAGATAAGCGTGGCCAGGTATTTCTTTACGGAGGTATCCTCCCATTGGCTCCACTGCTATTAAATTCTATTGTATGTTTTCTATGCAAGCATTGGGGCTAGCAAGCTTTTCCTAACATGTTCCATTTAAGTGATCTCTGGAGTAGACCCTTGAAAAATAACTTTCACCTCTGAGCAGGAGAGAGCTAGGTATTTATCTCACCTCCATTCTTCCTGCCCGGAACCCCTCCAGCCCTGATCACTCCTATTTGCAGATCCCAGGCTGTGATCATGACTGCTCGAGGTCAGGACAGGACTTTAAGGTCTTTCCTGTAGAGAGGAAAACATATATTCCCTAGGTAAGATGACTAGTGTCCTGGACATTTTTCTTTTTTTTTTTTTTTCCTGGACATTTTTCTAAAAGTGTATCAATATGTGTTTTTCCACTGTTTTGTGGAAAAAGAATTTCACTTTTAAAAATAGTTTTTTGAAAACACATATTTTATAGATCTACCAATGTAACAATTTAATACATATTTTTAATATTATATGATTTCAATTATTTCTGTGCCCCTTGTTATTAAAGTGTCCAGTTTGATCAGTAAGTACACTTATAGCTACTTTACCCAGTGAAATGCAACAAAAGTTCATCTGTAGTCTTTATTGCTAAATTAATTTTGTTGAATAAATTGTTTTATGTCCATATTAAGAAAAGTAATCCAACTCTTGCTTTAGTCTACTTACTTATAAAATAGCAATAAAAATAGAATTTCTAGGTGTGCCTGGCTGGCTTAGTTGGTAGAGCATGAAACCATTGATCTCTGGGTCTTGAGTTCAAGCCCCACCTTGGGTGCAGAAATTACTTAATGAAATTAAAAAAAAAGGTTAAAAAAATGGAATCTCTAGCATAGGATTTTTACCAAGATCATGTAATACATGGAAGTAATCCTTTCATATTCCAACTTGAGTACTCACTTTTATATATTTTTCAGCATGCTACCCATTGTTTATAGAATTTTGGTGCTGGAGTAAAGAAGCAGTCCATTGAAATAACTAGGAGAACCTTTCTGTCATCTAAAATGCCTTTTTTCCTTTTGTTACAACCTATTCATTTCTTTCATACTTTCAAATTTATTCACATATGTATTCGTTTTACCTCTGATTTCTTACTCCCCCTCCTTCCTCCCCATAATCACTATACTATTGTTTCATTTGTTTATTTTTTCCAAATGTTGCATTATTATTTTGCATACATATAATTTATAGAAATGATATTGTTGACACACACTTCACTCTTTTTCCATGGATTTCTCTTCCCTTTGGAATAGTAGGATATTGTGCTTGGTTCTAAAACTTTTACTTTAGGATCAAAACTGGGCTCATTTCATGAGAATTACATGGGGAGCTTTTGAAAATGCAGATTACTGAGACTTATTTCAAACTCCTAAACGTATAACTTCCACTGGACTAGATGATCTTAAAGGTTTTCACTTTCTTGGGGGCCATGGGTGGCTCAGTTAGTTAAGCATCTGCCTTTGGCTCAGGTCATGAACCCCAGAGTCCTGGGATTGAGCTCCAAGTTGGCATCAGGCTCCCTGTTCAGCGAGGAGTCTGTCTCTCCCTCTGCCTTTCCCCTCTGCCCACTTGTGCACTCTTTCTCTCTCTCTCAAATAAATAAATTAAATCTTAAAAAAAGTTTTTATCTCCTTGAACATTCTAAGTTTTCCCATTGGCAGCAGATTTTTCCCCTTTTGTCTTTTAAACTCTGTAATGATTCAGCAAGAAGATAAACTTCATTATAAAATATAAATTTACAAAGAAAAACTATCCAACATGTTGAAAAGTGCTTGATTATAATTGATGATTTCTCATATAAAACTTTTATCAAGCAAAAGAAACACAAGTATTAAATGGTATATATACTACCTTAGGTCATAGGGTTTCATTTTGTTTTGTTTTTCCTTAATTAAAGAAAGTCATAAAATATTAGGTTCCATTCTTAATCAAAATTACTCCCATGTGCTTGCAACATTTATAGTTGGGCTGTTTATATATCCAGTATTCATGGACTTATTGAATCAGAATGTACATTTTTTTCCAGTACACTATTTCAATTATTAAAAGTCATTTCTCTTTGAAAAAGTACCAAAGCTGCCAACATGTACTTTCTTATGATTTACTTTTTAAGAAATTAAAGTGCCTTTTTCATAAAATGAGATTTTAGAATATACCAATCCTTTAGAATTATGTTTTTGCTAAGAAAGCTGAAACATTTAACTTGAAATGTATCTTATCTTTATGATATGTCAACAGAGTATTTACTGATGGCTTTTTATTAGCCACTTTCCAAGCAGCTGCTCTTGAGATTATAGATTAAGAATAAAGAGGAAATATAACTTGTCTGCAATGACAAAGTGAGAGGAAAGTGAACACAGTGGAGATATTTTCAGTCCAATTCCATCCATTATTTGTCTTTTCTAGGTAAAGGATCACTCCACTTATAATAAGCCAAGGGCAAGACATCTGTTAGAATAGTGAGGGAACCTTTTTAACCATATGTATGATGAATAAGAAATACACAGTTTAGGGACTAAGACAGGGAAAACACCCAAATGTAATAGACAGAGAACTTATTGGGAGATTTGAGTTCTACTGTCTTTTCTTTTCACATCATGGGGAATTAGAAGTTGGCAATGGACTCTGGAACCTCTGATGAGGTTTCCTGGTGGTCCAGTCCTGTGTGAATGAGCTAAGAAGACAGAAGAAAGGAAGGAAACTTTTACATCCAGGATCGGTAGGTAGGAAAGTTTCTACCATAAACTGGCTTTAGCCTGGTCCAAGATCTTAAGGATGCTTCCTTTAAACCTTTTGGATAGCTCACCCTATTAATGTTGGCTTTTCTCATTTCCCCCCCTCCGTTTGTTCTCCTACTTATCTATTTTCAAATTAAGTTCATGTGTAAAGTGTATATTATTTCCATTATTGAAAATATCTTAACTGGTAGTAACATTGCATGGCTACTTAGAAAATTGACTCTCTGAATCTACAGAAATGCAATAAATGAATTTAACTTTTAATATGATAGGGGTGTTTCCAACATGGGTTACATTTTTTAGTAGCTCATCAGAAAGGAGGGTTTTTTTTGTTTTGTTTTGTTTTAGATTTCTTCTGCTATTTTAACAGAGATTAATCAACAGAAGTTATGGCAGATTGTGATTTAGCTAGGAAAGGGCTAAAGTAATTCTAACCTTCACCTATTGGTTCAAAGGCTGAGGGGGCTTTGAAATTAAAAGAAAAACCATGTTTTTCTAATGTAAGCTGTAAATATTTAGATCTAAAGATGTGAAAAATCTTTTACAGATGTATTTTAAGAATAAAATAACACTCCTTTGAGATAAGCTATTTACAGTTGCACATAGTTTCAAAATGAGAACATGAACAGGAAGTTAAGTGGTTTGGTTCAAGATTAGAAAAACCTTGTCTAACTAATAGCCCAATTCCCTACCAGTAACAAGGAACATAGACTTTGCAACTTTTTATTCCAACAAGGAGTCTTGGAAACCTGGAGTCTGGAAGTCGATACATTATTTATTGATTTCACCAAGATTTACTAAGTATCCCTTAGGTGTCTCTGCTGGCCCTACCCCAATGTCAAGAACACAGAAACGTGAGGGGTCTTGGCCAGGTATATTCTTCTCTACTAAGAAGAACAGAAATTACATATGCAAAAAATCCATTACTTAATGATGATTGTGGCAACTGCCACATAGAAGGCAATTGAGAAGTTGTGAGTATCTGTTATAGGAGTCCTGATCTAGTCTGATGAGTCAGAAAGTGTTCATGAGGCCACTGTGCCTGAACCGAGGTCTGAGAAGAAGCCGTTTGTGGGCCTGCTGGCAGTCCAGTGAGAGGGAACAGAAGCAGGAAGTTTGCCAGGCAGGGAAGGAAAGGAACAGGTTAAGCTCAAGACAATGAAAGCACACAGGGAAGGAAGCAAGTGGAACCAGGAGCCACTGAAATTAGCAAGAAGTAAGACTGCCAGATAGCTTCTGCGTCCCTGGGGGCTCTGGGTTAGCAGAATTTGTGAGAAGAAAGCAGGGTGTGAGTTGAAGAAAGAAATTCATATTTGGAAAAAGTAAGCCAACATTTCACTTTATTTAATTTTATTGTTTTAATTTAATTTTTTAAATTTATTTTTTAAAATTCCAGTATAGTTAACACAGTGTTATATTAGCTTCAGGTGTACGATATAGTGATTCAGCAATTCTCTACATCACTCCATGCTCATCATGATGTGTGCTTTTAATCGTCTTCACATATTTCACCCATTCCCCACCTACCTCCCTGCTGGCAACTACCAGTTCTCTAATATTTAGGGTCTGTTTTTTTGTTTGTCTCTTTATTCCTTTATCGTCTTTCTTAAATTCCACATATGAGTGAAGTCATATGGTATTTGTCTTTCTCTATTTCACTTAGCGTTATACCCTCTAGATCCACCCATGTTGTCACAAGTAACAGTTGCCACTTTACAGATAGCATTTTATTTAAATTTCAAAACAGTCTGAAAATTGGTTTTATTCCCTTTATTTCACATGCAAAGACTGAAGCTCAGAGAGTAAATAATTTGTATGAGATTCCAGCAAACTAGCTAAAAGTTGGTAGTTAAAATCAAGGAGATAACATCACGGCCTTCACCAACCACCACCACCCTGGAATCACAGACTTCTGTGTGCTCAAAGAACAATGCCATATACCTCAGGACTGTAACTAACCACTGAGGTCGTCTGACTTCCTTCAGTCTACAGATGAGGAGACTGGAGAGTAAGGATGAGAAGTGACACACCCAAGGGCATGGTATGAGTTATAGGAAGTGCCTGGGTTTATCATGAAGTCCACAGTGCTTTTCATCTTGTGACCCCCAGGTTGCAACCATCTGTGACAGTGACAGTTGCAAAGGTTAGTGGCTAAGAGAACCACTGTGTATCTAATAATTTGACAGACTGAGGTGGCCACATTTACTGAAAGAGGTCATCTTGAATTTTGGAGTCAAAATTTCCTTTCTGCTCTTTATTAATAGTATCTGTTTTGGGGGACTCCTGGGTGGCTCAGTGGTTGAGCATCTGCCTTTGACTCAGGTCATGATCCTGGGGTCCTGGGATCGAGTCCCGCATCAGGCTTCTCCTTCTGCCTATGTTTCTGCCATTCTCTTTCTGTCTCTCATGAATAAATAAAATCTTAAAACAATAATAATGATATCTGTTTTTGTTCTGTCTACATAACTAGAAATCCTTCTGTGTGAATAAGTCTGGCAATTTATATCATCACAGAGATAAACCACCTTGCTCTCAATTCCAAAAATTTTCTGACAACTTTGAGAGTTCATGGGAATCAGATAACTGTTCAGATACTGAAGAATAGAAAACCTTTGAGATGGGTGGAATAGGAGAAAAAGCCAACTCCAAATTGGTTTTTAATGTTTTTAGATTTTTCAGGAAACCAAAGCAGGGGCACTGTTTCCCTATGCCAAATTGTTTTCAGAATGGATGGATTTGTATAATATGTTCATAGAGAACATTCTGTTCAAAATGAGTAAATGTAAATTAATTGGGCTTTTAACATTAAAAAAAAAAAATGAATGCCAGTGAGTAGATGATATTTTAAGAGAAGCAGTTCTGAAAACTGAAGTATCAATCTTATTTAGTTAGGTTCTCCACTAGAGGGCAAAAAGAACATTTCAACACAATAGATGTCTTAATGACAGGCTGGCATTTGAAACCAGGCATGTTTCAGGTTATCTAATTGCCAGTCATCATTCTTAAAATGTACTTAATGTAATCACAAACAGTTGACTTTTAAATTTCTTCCAGGAAACCGAGAACAATCAATTTTTGTATCTCTGTCCCTGAGCTCATTTGTTACCATCTAGCTGAAATTTTTCATTATAACACTTTTAATAAAATCATCTTAAAAATTAAGAATTTGCTAATTCAAAAGAGATGTGCAGTAGGAGGACAGCTGGATGGCATTTTTAGTGAAGAAAATTGTATTTCAAGAAAGATGATTTTTAAAGTTCTTGTAAAGTAAGACACTGGCCCCTTAGAATTTATTGCCCACGCTTGTGTTTAATAGGCATAACGAAAATAAACTGCCATCAGTTTGCATCTTGTTCAGATGGAGAGACGAAGAAAAATGAGCATGTATTTCATAGCACGGAGCCACTCCCTGCCCCTTCCCTAGTGCATGGTGTCTAGATCTCTTCTAAAGAGAAGCAGAGGGCAGCCCAGGTGGCTCAGCAGTTTAGCGCTGCCTTCAGCCCAGGGCCTGATCCTGGAGACCCGGGATTGAGTCCCACATCGGGCTCCCTGCATGGAGCCTGCTTCTCCCTCTGCCTGTGTCTCTGCCTCTCTCTCTCTCTCTCTCTCTCTCTGTCCCTTGTGAGTAAATAAATAAAATCTTAAAAAAAAAAAAAAAAAGAGAAACAGAGCCTGAAACAAGGGTTCAGGTCTTTGTTGTTTATTGAGGGTGTGATCTTCAGAAAAACTTCCTATAAGAGAGGTAGTGAACCCTAATTGAGGAGGGCAAAGAACAAAGCATATGTGTTCCCAGGTAGTGGTCAACCTTTTTCTAATTCACAGGGAGAGGGGAGCATAAGTTGCAAAGTTATCCACCCTGGAGGAAGAGGTGCTGACATCTGATACTCACTTCAGTTAGTCTCTGGTTGTGGGTGGCCATGATGTTGGAGAGTATGAAGAAACTCAGCATCAAGATACTCTCCTCAGCTGAGGGCAGTGGTCTGTAGAAGGAGGTGGCCCTTAGCTCAGAAATATAATAACTCTGTTGGAAACATTCATCTTTGCAAATTGAATCTTTGTAAATTGATTTTATATATATATACATTTATATGTGTACATATGCACATAAACACCTATATATACACATACAGATCTATGTTAACTTTGAGCACAGTTGTTTATCTAAACTTCCTTTAATGCTATGGCTTATTTTTTTAAAACATCTTTTGTATGAGGTTGATCCACATGAAATCACCATTATTCAACAGTTATTATTCAATGGTTTTTTACCTACAACAACATCAACTTTATCAATTTTCAATTTTATATGGTACAACCTACTTGTTTGTCTCATTGCTTTTTTTTTTTTTTTTTTTTTGCTATCCTTTTACTTATTCTGTGTAACAAAAACCATATATACCATGTGGTATTTACATAGTGAAGGAGTCTCTTATTTTGAAACATCAGGGCATAATGTTCGTATGTGGCTTCATCTTGCTTAATATAACCACTGTTTTACTCCTATCACTAAAATATGAGCATAACATTTTTCCAGATTTTTAGATTTGTTGAAGTTCACCCATGTGTGACTGATTTGATACAACTCAGACATTTCATTTACAGCCATGAAATAGTAATACCCATTTACCCTTAATAAGCCATATGTCCATATGTTGTGTGAACCAAATAGAAATATTTTGTGGAAGACATGATTGTGGGGTTGGATCCTTTCTCAGGTTGTTTAAAAATTTTTATTTAGTTTCCACTGGACACTGAAATGATATCTTAGTTCTACTGAGGTATTAAGATGAAGTATAAGGTCTCTACTTTAGTCTCAAAGAATTAGAGGTCAATCACTAATTCTCAATACTTTGTATTATTAAGAATATACATTTGGGGCACCTGGATGGTTCATTTGGTTAAGCATCTGGCTTTTGATTTTAGCTCAGGTCATGATCTTGGGGTTGTGGGATTGAGCCCCATGTCGGAAGCTCAGTGGGGAATCTCCTTCAGATTCTCTCTCTCCATCTCCCTCTGTTCCTCACCCCTCTCTCAAAAAAATAATAAATCTTTAAAAAAAGATAATATGTTTATGGTCATATCTTCTTGACTTTTTTTTACGAGTATTTAATGTCTTTTCTTGTCCCTTATAATTTTTTTTTATTAAGGCCCATTTTTAAAGATAATAACATTGCTATTCCAGTTTCATATTGGCTTATATTGTATAGATAAATCTTTCCCTCTTTCTATTTTCAATTTTTATGTCTTCTTGTATATGTATCTTTTGTTGACTATTCTCTGATCTTGATTTGTATTGGTACCTAAGAGACTTCTCTTAATGTATGAGATTATCTCATTATATGACCTTGATATTGTCAACTTATTTTACATTTTCCATTACTCTAATTTCTCATATTTTCTTTCTAGTTTTCCATCCAAGAAATATGGTCTTAGTTCATTAGTTTAAAAGTGATTTATCCTATTCAGTAGTTATGATTGCCCTTAACTTGGGATCCACATTCATGTTCATACACCCCTATCAGTACCTAAATTTTCAAGTAAGACAAGTCC
The DNA here is from genome assembly GCF_011100685.1 of Canis lupus familiaris. Lineage (NCBI taxonomy): Eukaryota > Metazoa > Chordata > Mammalia > Carnivora > Canidae > Canis > Canis lupus. Next base: position 21,975,659 of record NC_049233.1, read on the forward strand.
ATTTGGCTCCTCCATGACCTCTCATCACATTGATGTATTCCATTCTAGATTTTCATTTCTGGCATTTTATGGTTATAATTCCTTTCTTTCTTTTCTGTGATCTCTCTTGGCTTTTTGCTTTTTTTCACTGTGATACCATACTTACTCAAAAGTGTTTTAGTATCTTACCTTCCTGTATTTCTTGCTGTATCTTCTTGCATTTATTTCTCTCCTTATTTGAGTCCTGAACCAAGAAGGTTTCTTAAGGCAGTCTGTATTTGGTAAATATTTTGAAGCCTTGTAGGCCTGAGAATATATTTTACACTTCAATGTTTCAATGACATTTTAACAGTTTATCAAGTTCTAGGTGATAGAAGTCCTAGACAAATTTGGTAGTATTATAAGCATTTTTATACTAATTTAAAAAGAAATCTCAGTCTTTGGAATGACTGAAACCTACTAACAAAACATACATAACATAACAAATATAACATAGCATAGGGGTTTTCTTCAGGCTTCTATATCTAGTAAATACTATACCTATTATAGTTTGAAGTTTACATAAAATTACCATAGCTGGGGCACCTGGGTGGCTCAGTCAGTTAAGCATCTGCCTTCAACTCAGGTCATGATTTTGGGATCCTAGAGTCAAGCCCCACATTGGACTCTGTGCTCAGCAGGGAGTTTGCTTCTCCCTCTCCCTCTATGTTCTTCCCTCACCCCTTAAATAAATAAATAAAATCTTAAAAACAAAAAAACCAACCATGGTTGTTAGGATGTGGTTCTGTGGGGAACTTTAGTAAGGAGTAAAGGAAGATAAATTCACTAGAGATGAGGTTTTTGTAAGTGGAGGGCTAGTCCTGTATGTAGCCTGTCTGCCCCACCTCCTTGTAGTTGGACCCCATTCCTCCATCTTTCCATATATTGTTTCATACATTTTGTGAATGATGTGAGCTCTTCCTACCACTCTCATCATGTCTAACACCTTGAAACTGTCAGCACATCCGCTTTCTACCCACCATCTTGCTCCAGGTCTTTGCTCCTTCAGTGCCTACTGCAGCTTGGTCTTAGATTCCAGCCATTTCTGAGAGATTCTGACAGGGATTCTTACTTTCCTGAGTCTTATAGTCAGACAGTCCTCAACTTATCTGCCTCCTAATCATTCACACACCCTGTCCCCCTTCAACCCTCCCACTTACATTCTCAAAGATGGGGCTCCAGTGTAGTGTTAGGGTAGAGAAGACTGGGGTCTGGTAGGGGGTCTCTGGAGATCAGGAGCAGCACAGATTGGCCCCATCACAGTTGTGCCTGTTCCTCTTTTTAAAAAACACTTTTCCAAATTTTGTAATACATCACTTGACATCTGTTGACATGCTCCTGGGTTCTGGGATAGGTTTTTTGCAAGTTGGGATAACTGGCTGCAAATTAGGAACAGCTGGGATGAGACTAAATCAGGGCAGGAATTGAAAAAAGTGTTTAAGAGGCTGTTTTAATACCGAGCTGTTTATTTTCTATTGTATGTCCCATTGGGATAAAATAGCTAATAGCCTTTATATTCTATAGAAAAGAAAGAACAGGGGGAGAGGGAGAAAAATATTCCACCAACATTATCTCTTGTGGAGAAAGAGACATTTAGTTTATGATTGTATTAGTGTTAGTACGATATTGACCAAAATTGAAAGCGATGTTTTTTGCCTGTGGTACCAGGCAACTAATTGTGCACTTGAAGGATAGAGGAAGGACATAGAACAAATATGCTTCCTTGTCAATTCCAATTTCACTTTCTGGAACTTGAGTCCAAAAATTGTATTGGAATATAGACCTTGTTCCATTTTCATTACAACCTGGGAGCTGTGCAATGCAAAAAAGTGAATGGTGTAGTTAATCCCCTCAGAGAAGTGGTTTTCTAGTTGAGAAAGAAGCAACTCTAGATGAAAAATGTGGATAAACACAAGAATGTGGTACTTGTTTTTGAAACAGGCTGAACCCAGAGTAGATGAGAAAAAAAAATCCATTAAGCTGCTCTTTAGAAAGTGGTCTTTAAAGGAAGGAATTCTAACTGTCCCAAATCCATGCCTCCTGGGATGAAAGAGAAAAGACCAAGAAAAAAACAGTATACTTTGGAAATTTTCAGCCAGATCTTGAAAGACTCATTACAAAGATCAGAGCAGAAAATTTCTGTTTTCTTACTGGTATTACAGTGGTATCAGACTTACTGGTACTTAGACTCCAATATAAGGATATTAATGATCAGCACTTAATAGCAAGTTTTCTCTGGGTTTATAAAACAATGAACATGTGCCAAATTCCAACTGAGTATATAATACTGAGGGGATACACAAAGGGATATTGTGAAACTTAATAGTATTTATAGAAGTTCATACAAGAAGCAAGTGTCACAGCTAAGAAGTGATATTAAGGATTTCAGGTAAGATTCTATGGATAGTTCATTTTTATCATTGCTAGAGGCAACAACTTCTATCTCAACTGTGGCTCTAAAACAAAGATTCTAAAAACAAAGAGCTTTTTTTTGTTACCAGAGTTGTGCTTACACAGACCTACCAAGTTATCCAAGTAGAGGAGGTACTAGAACTCATCTAGTTAGGCCCCAGATTTTAATATGAGGAAACCAAAGCCCAGAGACAAAGTGATGTTCCCTAAGTCCACACACGGGGAGTTAATGGTATAGAAAATAAGCAAACAAAAAGACTTTAATTAATATCTACACTCAGAGCTTGAACTTATAACCCCCAGATCAAAAGTTACTACACTCTATTGAATGAGCCAGCCAGGCATCCCTGGCATGGGCAAATTCTTTTAAGATTTTATTTTATTTTATTTTATTTTATTTTATTTTATTTTAATTTTATTTTAAGATTCTATCTATCATCTATCTATCTATCATCTATCTCTCTATTTCAGAGAGAGAGAGAGAGAGAGAGAGAGAGAGAATGCCAGCATGAGCAGAGGAGGAGGAGAGGGTAAAGAAGAGGGAGGAAGAAAGAATTTCAATGCAGACTCCATGCTGAGTGTGTAGCCCAAGACAGGGCTTGATCCCAAGACCCTGGAGAGCAGGACCTGAGCCGAAGCCAAGAGTTAGATGCTCAGGTGACTGAGTCACCCAGGCGCTCCACTCCTGGCATGGGCAAATTTTTAAAACTTTTGGGCATCACCAAAAATAGATTCTGCACCTTAAATTCTAATAATAGATATTTAAACTACTGATGTTCTACAATTTAAAAAAATATTTTAAGCTAATGCAGATGAACTCTTTATGGCACATGGGTAGGAGTGCCATGTTTTAGCCTGCCACTGAGAGCAGGTTTTTCCTCATAGCACAACTGCCCTCAGTAAGGGAAAACTTGGAGCACTGCCATGTTTTGTGCAAGGCATAGACTCTTGAGCAATGAAGTTGATCAGCTAGTGTTTGGTGCACAAGTGTTAGAGTGTGATGAGCCCTAGCCTCCAGCAGTTTGAAGTCTTTACAGGAAATGAGACAAACCAGTATTGAATAGTCTTCATTCATTTAAGCATTTGGAAGGGCTTCCTCTTTTACATCATAAGTGGAGTCGGGGCATGCAAAATCCCTGCTCAGCCTCATTCCTGATGTTCTTCAGACTCTCTGTGCCCATGCACTCTGAATTTTCTCCATATCTTCCCATCAGCCTGTGAGTAATTTCTTTTCAGCTATTAACCCCATATTCACTCCCCGTACCCCTTCTCCTTACTAGGACACTGATCCTTTAGATTCAGTCTCTTGGAAAGAGATTTCTTCCTAGACCAGGTCAGATTTATGTTTTGAATCCTCACAGACCTCTGATCTTTACTTCCTAAAAACATTGTTTTGTGTTTGTTTCTATATATTCCTGATGAAGTAATAAATATCTGTCTCACCCACTACTCTGTGCTCTCCAAGGGCAGGGGCAATGTCTTCTTGTTCACCTTTATATCCCTAAAATCTAGCAACATGTCTGGCACACTAGCAGGTTCTTAATTAAAAAGACTGTGGTAAGTTATATAATTATATGACTGCAATACAACTTGGTTAATTAGGACATTTTGAATGTACTTAATTTCAGTCATGAGTAGATAAATATTTGAAAATCATCAATTCCATCAATCTGTAAAAAAATGTGGCTGTGGCCTCACTACTCAACCTGTGGTAGCATTGGCATCAGCTGAAAGCCACTTATAAATGCAGGTCTTAGGCCCCTCTCTAGACCAACGGTGTCAGAATATAAAAATAATGACTCTGTAGGTGTTTCCTGTGCACTGAGATATGTTGTAAATGAGAGATTAAAACTAAAATTCTTTCTTTGGCCAGGCAGATCCCCATAACAAGTGAAGTGAGCCAGTTATATAAGGATAAGCATGGTAACAGGTGACTTCTGACTTTTGGTCTCCTCTTAGCAGTGTTGACGTGAAGACCTTCAGCTCTATCTAATACAGTCAGGATGCTCTACAAATCTAGATGTTGGCAGGCCAGGTTTTGCAAGATATTTAAGTAGTTCAAGAGAAACCAGGAACACAAACCTGCATGGAGCGTTATTAGTCTCAAACACTGATAGCTCAATTCAATACCTTTTCAGCAAAAGAATTGCAAGGGTCAAAGAGAACACATGTATGCAATAGTTCTAGTTCCAAAGTCCCTCATTTGCAAAATTTCATATAAATGAGGAGATTTTTAGGTATGCAATGACACATCCTAATTTTTCACTAATTCAGAATACTTTAATTTTGCAAGTCAAAAAATCTTTTCTCTAGCCATCTCATTCACTCTTTCTTTCATTCATTTATTTACCCAGTAATCATTTAGTTGTATTTTATGCTGAATGAGTTCCATGCCAGGTGCTGAAGGCCTAAAAAATGAATAAAATATAATCCACTTGACTTCCAAAGGCTTTTTTTTTTTTTTAAGATTTCATTTATTTATTCATGAAAGATGCAGAGACACAGGCAGAAGGAGAAGCAGGCTCCCTGCAGGGACCCCAAAGTGGGACTTGATCCAGGGTCTCCAGGATCACACCCTGGGCTGAAGGTGGCACTAAACTGCTGAGCCACCAGGGCTGCCCAACTTCCAAAGGCTTATACTCTCCTAATGGCAATGTTACACTTACGAAATACATGATTTTATGTCAGTAGTGCTACAACAGTTTGTCACGTTTATTTTTGAGAGATGTTCTTAGGAAGGTTGTACTGTAGTTTGAATGACTCACAAGCCTAGATGGAGAAACAGATGTAGAAGGTATAGTTTACCAAAGACAAATGGAGTGAAGATTTACGAGAAGATGTGGTTCAGCAAAAAGCAATCCCAAAGGACTGAATTATTAAAAAAAAAAAAAAAAGATCTTATTTATTTATTTGAAAGAGAGAGAACATGAGCTGGGGGGGGGGGCGATAGTGCAAGGAGCAGAGGCAGAAGTAGACTCCCCACTGAGCAGGGGAGCCCCAAGTGGGGCTTGATCCCAGAACCCTAGGATCATGACCTAAGCTAAGGCTGATGCTTAAACAACTGAGCCACCTACACACCCTCCAAAGGGCTGAATTCTGAAGGCATTTGTAGCACTCTTGTCAATTTTAAAATGTTAACGTTTCTTGCAACACTTCCTCAGCTTCATAATTTCTGGCAGACAAGAAAGTGTGCTTCTTCACGGAAGAGGGAGAGCTCCTTCACCAAAGCTAGAGCTTTGAGTTCCATTTCTTATGTAGAGTCAAGACTTACTGAAATGATTTAACCATTTTGCATATTTTCTTATTTTCTAGTCATCGGGGTTCTCATTTTCCCAGCTGGTTTGAGGGCATTTATATGTCTTTGTTAAAGAAGTTTGAGTTACCTTGGGAGAAGCAGAGATATTTATGAGAAAGCCCCATACTGGTAACAAGCACTTCACAAGGCTTTATATTAGTTTGGTGGCAGCTGTGATCAAGAGCATAATAAAAATCAACTGAACATTTTATTCAAATTATCACTTGTTGATTATCCAACAGTAGTGAGTGAACGAAGGTCCAATTAATCTGTTATACAATATCTGGGACATGAGTTTTCATTCAGGGAAAAGTATGTTTTGTTTCATTTCACCTGAGCTTTCTATTTTGCTGATTCTCCTATGCTGAATGATGTTCTGATGATAAAATTAGTAACTTTCCATGTTTTTTTGTTTTGTTTTGTTTTGTTTTTGAGGAATAATAGTTATTCCCTTTCAAGAACACTTACTACCGAATAAACAGGCTTGGATAACTCTGTCCTTCAGTATACACCTACTCTCTGGATAGCATGCCACTCCCCTAATTAGAATTTACTTATTTTATCTTATTTTTAAAAGTAGGCTCTATGCCCAACATAGGGCTTGAACTCACGACCCTGAGATCAAGAGTTGCTTGCTCTACTCACTGAGCCAGCCAGGCACCCCTATAGAATTTATTTTAATGTTTTAGTTTCATTGTCTTCATTCTGGTTGTGAGAAGATTTTCATACCATGTTTTATTGTCCTCATCCCCCAACAAGCATTTCTAACCCTCATGCACTATAAAATCTCCCCATTCAGGAGAGATATCAGCATTATTTATTCCAGTGCTTCAGTGTGTCTTCCTTAATCAGTAACATATTGAAATGTCTACCTGATGCTGCTTCGCTCATCCTAGAGAGTAGGGCCTCTAGTGTCCACCAGGAAAATCTTGAGTCAATTCCATACTCTAAGGCAATGCTTTAATCTAAACCTTCTTTTTATTTTATTTTTTAAAGATTTTATCTATTAATTCATGAGAGATACAGAGAGAGAGGCAGAGACACAGGCAGAGGGAGAAGCAGGTGCCCAATGTGGGATTCTATCCTGGGATTCTGGGATCACACCCTGAGCTGAAGGCAGGTGCTCAACCACTGAGCCACCCAGGTGTCCCAATCTTCTTTATTCTTTCTCTCAAATTACTTAAATCTTCCAAGCTCCCCCAACTCCACCTTCCATATTTTGCAAATCAGACAAATAGACTTTTTTTTGGAAATGAAAATCTCATCACACATTCCCCTTTTCTTGCTTAAAGTACTTTGGTGGTTTCCCAATGCCTGGAGAGTGAAGCCAGACTCCTCATCTGACACAAAAGCTTCATTGTAAACGTCTCCAGTGTGGCCTTTCATAGCTACACCAGGCACTCATGATACTTCCGACCTCTAAATGGGGCCACTCATGCCTTTAATATGTGGCTATTTCTTTTGTGAAATGGCACACACCATTCCCTTCTCCTGCACCCCATCCTGTCTCCTGAGTAATTTCTTGACATATTACTACTTCACCCTTGCTTTGGAAGCACAGTGCCTGGAACTTTCATCCTAGATTCTAATCATGGCTCTGCCTCTAGTCCTGGACTTGAAATAAGTCATTCTGCCTTTCTGTGCTTTGGTTTCCTCATTTGTGAAACAGGGTAATACTAGTGCTCACTTCACCAGATTGTTGTGAAAACTAAACAAATGCATGTGATGAATTTGTCGCATGAGGATATAATTATTATGGATAAATCTATTAACTTTCAAAGGTATTAAGATCACATTTTATTTTACATTTTTAGTAAGTTTGAGGATAATACAAAGGCAAACCTACTATGAAAAAAATTATAAAGAGAAGAAAGCATTCCAAAGCCAAATGTAAATGATTTGGGGGTTACCAATTAATTAGGATTAGTCATTTTCTGTTCTCTTTTGTGGATTAGGGTAATTAACACACAATTTTTGAAATTCAAGATTAAAATGAAGTGGATTTAAATGAAAGATTACCTATATTTGAAAGAAGGAATGGGTTGTAAAAATAGGTATTACATAATTGCTCAATTACTTTTCCAATCTTAGCTGAACATTTTATTGGAAGGGTTCCAACATTTTAAAATTTTATGATATTTATCCTATTCTATTTTAGGAGACTAGGAGAATGATAATTTGACATTGTGCAAATTCTGATGATTTATATAATTACCCTACTACTTAGCCTATTTATGCTAAAGAGTTTGCTGCCTCCAGGACAATTACCTGGGTCTAAGGTTTGAAATAGTACATAGGGTCCAGTCCTGGGCCATGCTTGGGATCTCAGGAGACCCTGATGAACAAGAAAAAGTAAGAACTTGCAGCTGATTTCTGGAATGCTATTTAGATCTCTAGCTGGCTCTGGAGCCAGATCATGCTTCTATTTAAAGCAATGGTCTCAGGCAGCTACAAGTCCTGATGTTATGATACCCAGAGGATTTCATAATTGGGAACAGAGTGTAATGTTTGGGATTTAGTGAAGCTATGACTTTAGATAAAAGCAGGCTTCATTCTTGAAAATCTGCTGGCACAGAGGGAGGGAAGCCTGAAGAAATGTGAAGCAGGACCTCCATGGTCTTCCCAGCAGCCAGTGCTGGCATGGTCCTGGGGCCAAGGCCCGATTGCTGAATTTTACTGGAGGATTAGGAAGTAGGTGCTCTTCTACTGATTTACTTATCGAATCAGGACCCTCCTGAGAGTGAAAGCTGGGCATTTATTTTCATACTTCTGATTTGCCCAGAACAATGACAGAGAGACAAGGAGAGATGGTGAAGGGTGGGGTTGGGGACAAACAGATTTATTACAAATGATAGCTCTACCTTGCTCTTCATGTACTTGGGTCCCTTATGCTGCCTCTCTCTTTTTCTTGCATTATCTATATATTTCTTCTATCTTAATAAGTTTAAGTGTATGTATAATGCTCAGATGACCCATGTGATAATCAAATTCTGAGAGAAGCAAAAAATCTCTCTTCTGTGAAAATGTCCCTGTGTGGTAAGTTACATTATAACAACATATCCTATAAGATTACAATGTTTATGAAGTCCTTGTACATCAAGATTATGAACGTTTGCAATAATGCACAATGCTTTTCCAAGTAAGCATTTACCATCTATAGGAGCATCTGTATTTACTGTGGGCCTGAGCAAGATTTGTTTCTTTTGCTTTGGAGCTTTTCAGTTTGAGGCCTATTATGAGGTTTGAGACTTAAATATAGCTTTGTCTCCTCTCTCTGAAATCTGTCAGTGTGTTTTAACAGTTCATTCATTCAATTAACAATAACTGTCTATACTATATGCCAAACACTGTTAGAGTTTATGTGGGACACAAAGATAAATAAGATGTGGTCTTATGCTCAAAGTATTCACCACTGCCAATTTTTTTTCTGTGTCAAGAATAGCTTCCCTTGTTTTTAATAACAAGTCAGTTCAAATCAAATATTTATACTTGGAAGAATCTATTATGATCAGCAATAATATACGTATGCCATTGTTTATTTATTGAAATAAAATCTAAACATTTATTTTCCTCACTTCTACCCCTGATCATGTCCTGGACATCTTTTCTATGAAGCTGAGTCATCCAATGGTGGCTATCCCTGAACATGAGACTCTTGATTCCAAAGAGGTAAATGTAAGATACAATTAGAGATATAGTTATCCATTTCCATGTGCTATTAGATTGTAGAAATAAATCTTATTTTGAGAAAAATATTAATAAGATCATGCTTTTTATCTTCTTTTTTTAAAAAAAATAAAACTCACTGTCTCACTTTGTGTTGTTCAGAAGCCCTGATGGTTGAGTAAGTTAATTCTTGCCTCTCAATGTGGAAGGTGGCTCTAAAGGTCCTCATGTGGGTAGCAACTTGATCACAAACCAGCTCTTTCTACCCCATGTGCGATTTCCACCTTGTATTCATATGCGAAACCCTGTTGAGTTCTCTTCAAAGTCAAAGGGTGTCCCATAATACTTATGGTGGGTCTTGTGAGTCAGACCCCAGTATCTATCTCCTGGTGGCCCAGTTTCAGCTCACTGGAGAATGTCTGCTTAGTTCCCCAATCTCCTGGTAAATTCTGCTTACATCAGGTGGCATTTAGGCAAAACCATACCAGCTGAAGCATAGCCTCTGATTTTCATACAAATGTGTAGCCACTTTCACATTGGAGCTGACAAAAAATAAATTTAAAAACTTTTTCATGTTTTTATAAATGCTATACCAAAGAGGCAAAGAAAAAATCTATACAGGAATTTTTAATTTTCTGTTAATCAAGAGCAAGCATAATTGAACAATGTTTTCTTCTTCTACATCCTCTCAAAGTGGCAAATGTGAGGAAAAAAAAGTTATTTTTAAAGAGCTTATCTTTCAGAAGGGAGCAAGAGAGCTCATGCTTTAATTTCAGATACCCTTGCAAAAAGGCGTGGTCAATTTTGCAGCCTCCAAGTTTAGGAAAAACAAGCATAATACAAAAGAGAAGTAGGAATGATAAAATTCCAAATAGGATGTAACATTTTCCAAAGCATCTTTTCTACAATTTAGAGCATATATCCACTTTTCATAAACTAATGTTCCTATTGCTACAAATTTTAAAACCTTTATTATATGAGACCATGTGGCTCTCTGCTATAACATTAGTCACTAAATTATAAAAGTGTGTTATGAATTGGTATGGATTTATATCCCTGAGCACATCTTTGATTATTTTTAAATAGGATTATTGGTTCAATGAATAAGGACATATGGAAAAATTTTAATACATATAGCTGAATTGAATTCCTAAAAAAATATAGCAGTTCACACTAGGAGTGTTTTTACAGCTGTCCCCATGTACTCTTGCCAGTGTTGAGAATTATCATAATTGTCAATTTATTGAGAGCTTACTATATGTTAAGAAGTTTTATGCATTTTATATGCTTTATTTTACTCATATTCACAAAATAAAGTTAAGTACTATTATTCCCATTTTACAGATGAGGAAACTGAGTCTAAGGGAAGTCAGTATACTGCCTAAAGTGAAATAGCTGGGAAGTCTGCTCCATCTGGAACTGAATCCATATCTGACTGCCTAGAGCCTATGCTCTTAAGAACTCTACCATACTCTGTCCAGCTCTCTATCCAAATCTCTAGTTGTACTATTTAAATCTTTCTTCCTTTTTTTTTTTTAAAGATTTTATTTATTTATTTGAAAGAGAGAGAGAGCATGAACAAGAGAGCACAAGCAGGGGATGGTCAGAAGAAGAGAGAGAAGCAGACTCCCCACTGAGTGGGGACCCCCCAATACTATGGTGGATCCTTGGACCCTGGGATCATGACCTGAGCCAAAGGCAGATACTTAAGGGACTGAGCCACTCAGGCACCCTAAATCTTTCTTCCTTTTAAAATCATATTTTAAAATATTGACAATTTAAAAGGGGAAATTGTTTTTCATATTTATTTGCATTTTTAAAAATTCTGTATTTTTCTATTATTTTCGTCTATTTTGCTTATGCAATATATCATGCATTTATCTACTGGTATGGTAATATTTTTCTTATTGAATTGTAAACTCCCTTTATATATTAAAGACATTAATTCTCTATCAAATGTGCTAGGCCTTCCAGTGTGATGGTGGCAAACTGTGTAATAGTAAAAAAAAAAAAAAAAAAAAGAAAGAAAATTGGACAATCATGTCCAAAAATAGAATGACTAAATAAATTTAACACATTTCAGTGAGTGTTTTCGTAATTTTCCTATTCAGCCATTGACTTAACACCTTGCTCTGCATATCTTGTCACTGATTAATTAGGTTCTTGGCTTTAGTAACCTACAGAGGCTAATTTTCTCTCTAAGTTTTAAACATTCCTTCTGTCATCTGAGCTCTTTTATTTATTTTTAAAGTAATCTCTATACCCAACAGGGGGCTCGAACTCACAACCCTGAGATCGAGTCCTATACTCTACCCACTAAAGCAGTCAGGCGCCCCCAAATTTTACACAATTCAGATGAATGTAAAAAGAAATAACAATCAGATGTTCTCTTTCAAACATAATAATTTTGGCTCAAACTCACATACGCTATTTCTACAATAATAAGAGTGTTTCTACACAATAATAGAAAATCAATTGGTTATTTAAATAACAAAGCCTTCCAGTTCAGATAATAAGTGCTGAATTAAGAACTTTTGAGTGTGTTGCAAAAAAGAATAGCTTGGATGTCATAGCTGCATTTTTTTGCACCAATTATCATAATTCTAGAGACAGAACTTAAAATTAAGCTACTGGATAAGATTAACAAAAAATCATTTCAACCTCAGGTTTGGAATATGTGAGAAATAACATTAAAAAACTCTAAAGTCTGAAGTTTAATATTTGTGAGAGATAGTGAATTACTGCTGGTATTAGAAGATATGTAAAAAATTAAGCCAAAGGCCATTTTATGCTTCCATTGTGCTATATTTTTCTTGTAAGTAATACTGGCACAACTTTTTACAACTCCTTATGATATGTGGTCACACTGCAATATTGACCAGTATATTGTCCCCAAACCCTCTGTTTTTATTTACCTACAAAGCACCAACCAAGAAAAAGATCTGTTTTTATAAAACATTTCTATTCTTTTTTTTTTTTTAAGATTTTATTTATTCATTTGAGAGAGAAAAAGAGAGCACAAGGGGGATGCAGAGAGAGAGGGAGAGGCAGAAGCAGGCTCCCTGCTCAGCGGGGCTGGATCCCAGGACTCTAGGATCATGACCTGAGCTAAGGCAGACCCATAATCAGGCGCTCCCAAACAATTCTATTCTTGTGATTCTATGGCCTGAGGAATAACCCACTCTGGTTATATATCTACTGCAAATAAAGAATTATGGAGGAATCTTGTCTGGATTTCAGAATTCCATCCTTGGTTTTCTTTCATTTCCTGAAGATAGTGGTTTGTCTTTCTTACTATCAGAGTTCTATCTCTTATTTTCAAACATGTTATTTGTAGATATTAGTTTTTAAAATTTGCTCTGTAATTCCTTTAAAAACAAACAGACTTCAGATTTATCTAATTTGATTTGTCCCTTGTTTTTGTAAATCATATGATTCACACTTTCAAAGAACTAACTCAAAACAACATTTCCAGTTATAATCTAGTTCAGTGGCTCTGAACTCTAGCTGAGCATTAGAATCCACTGGGACTTTTAAAAAGCTCCAGTAGCAGGGTTCCACTCCAGGCAAATTAAATCAAAGATCTCTGGAGGCGGGTAAAGGCATTGGTTGTTTGAAAACCTTTCCAGGTGATGCAAATGGGCAAGTAAGAGTTGAGCTCCTCAAATTCTAGCTCCTTTTTTGATGGTCCAGGAAAGCAAATGAGTTATTCAATCTCAGAAAAAAAAATTGAAAGTAAAATCAGGATACCCATAGAGAAGTTTGTTTCAGGGAATACTTTGAATTAAGAAAAAATTGGTCACATATTTCTGTCTAGCATCATAAAGAGTTAACACGTGCTTTAACCTGGTATGTTAATTTTGAGAGCTCTGTTCTATGTAAGAGTCACTGCATTTTCTTAGTAAAACCTAATATTTCTTTCTGTTTTCTTTGATATTCACACAAATTTGGAAAATCTTTAGGCTGGGCTGGGGATAGCATTTGGTACAAGCTGAGTGTAGGGGGTTGGATGGGGGGCTTATATTCCAAAGGATATTTTATTTAGCATTTTGTATAGCCCTTTAAAAAATACTTGCTCAATGATAAACCCTCATATAAGCAGATGAAATCCCTAATAATTTATTTGACCTCATCAATTTTCAAAGAAGGTCACTTTCATATATGTCAATGGTTCAGAGCAATGCAGTAATTTCCAAAGTAGGTGTATGTATAACGCCATCTAATTTATAGCAAACTCCCTGCCTGAAGTAATGATTTCTGAGTAGAATTACTTAGAAGAAATTAAATTCTAGTAGCAATAATTATTTCTGATTGTATTCATCATGTCTTGTGAATGTAGCAACTCTTTGATCCACAACCACTCTATAACCCACTTCTCTTTCCACAGGCTTAATTGTGAAAGTCATACTGGGGAATGAGATAGAATCAGGCCTACTGCTCTTCACATCGCCTGCTACATGCAGCTCTAGCCCTATTTTAACTTGAGGGTCAATTGATTTCCAAAAACATGATTAGATGCAGTTGATTCTGACCTTTGGGATCCACTTGCTATTAACACAACTTGAGAGCTAATGATTCACCAGCTGCCCATAAACACATACTAGGCAAATTCTTCTCCTGTTTTCTCATTCCTTCTCTTTAGAGATTTTTGATAAATATTTGAGTTGGCCAGATAACAATAGTGCTAGCAAGGTGACTACGACTGATTTGCTGCCGTGGTGCATGTAAGCATTTTGTGTTCATTTTATTTTGAATTCCAGAACCTCGATTGATGTTTAAAGTTCTAATCTTAGGGGACACACATCTTGTTCCTTTATCTTTATTCTCCAGATGAGAACATAGGGAAGAGAATATAAGTGTCTTGTCCCTGGAAGGCACTCTCATTTTCTGGTTTGATTAAAGGGTAAAAATGAAATTATCAAGAGAAATGAGCCCACTCTGTTCCCTTGAGGAAATTTCCCATAAATATTATTTCTCAAAATCAAGCTTTGATAAATCTTGGATTGCTGAGTTCAGGGTAATCTCAGTCAAGAACTTAGAATCTGGATATTATTAACTGCTGATTAAAATGAATTTCATATGCTTTCATAGACAACTGGCTAGAGAGCCAGAGGAAATTTGTCTTATAAACACATATAATATGAACACCTGGAAGATAGCCACCCTGCCCAGGCATTCGGGTAGACAAGGCAATGAGAAAGAGAAGGACATTCCTACCATAGATTTGGTAGCACTGGACCCCATCAAGATAACTTTCTTGGCTTGTAAGCCCCTTGCCTGCTTTGGAGAAATTTTTAAAAAAATTAAAAAATTCTGCCAATCCAGAAATCATCTTCTTAAAGATAGTAGAGAAAGGAAACAACTTTGTAACCTTGTTATTAAATAAGCATTAAACCAGAATAGGATATGCATCACAAACACACAAAGTTTGCACAGACAGGAAGAAATCTCATTCTTCATACAGCAAGCAGATATAACCCATTATATAGAGGGTTCTCAAGATAAGCAATAATTCAATTCATCCACATGTAAGAAGATTTGGCAGTAGTCTTTATTACACATAGTTCACTGGCAATTGGGGCAACTGTGTTAATCAGCTTTACACAAAGCAAAAGTACACTTTTCATATCATAATGATAGGAGTTAGTTTTACAACTTGGAGCCAAGTATCAGTTAAAGTTAGGCTCTTACCCTCTTTCAGAAATTAGGAAATAGGGGTGCTATCTCACTTGGACATTTACATTCAAAGGAATGGTTCTCAAAGTCCTTAAGAAATTCCTGAGTCTCAAAGCTGACAAAATGTCTAATAATCAGAAGAACATACACATTACCAAGGGAGGAGAAAGTATTTACAATGACAAGTGTTTAAAAGTAAATACAAAGGAGGGAGGGAAATTGCTTCCCTTCTTTTCTTTCTTTCTTTCTTTCTTTCTTTCTTTCTTTCTTTCTTTCTTTCTTTCTTTCTTTCTTTCTTTCTTTCTTCTTCTTCTTCTTCTTCTTTCTTCTTCTTCTTCTTCTTCTCTTCTTCTTCTTCTTCTTCTTTCTTTCTTTCTTTCTTTCTTTCTTTCTTTCTTTCTTTCTTCTTTCTTTCTTCTTTTTCAAGATTTATTTAGGGGCACCTGGGTGGCTCAGTTGGTTAAGCATCTGCCTTTGGCTCAGGTCATGATCTTGGGGTCCTGGAATCAAACCCCACATAGAGCTCCTTGTCCAGTGAAGAGCCGCTTCTCTCTCTGCTCCTCCCCCCATTTGTATTCTTTGTCTCTTGTGCACACTCCCTCCCAAATAAATAAATAAAAATATTTTTTAAAAGATTTATTTATTTATTTTAGAGGGGGTGGGTAAGGGGAAGGAGCAGAAGGAGAGAATCTTCAAGTAGACTCTCTGCTGAGCATGGAGCCAATGCAAGGCTCAATCTCATGACCCATGAGATCATGACCTAAGTGGAAACCAAGAGTGGATGTTTAACTGACTGAACCATACAGGTGCCCAACTTCCCTTATTTCAACAAGGAGAATGAAGCTTCTTTTTAATTTCCATTTGTTCTTTCATCTGGTTGGCAATGGACAGAACTGCAATATGAAAGTTTTACTCTGAGTTGTCAATAAAAAGGCACAAATATGATTTATTTTTCTTTTCTAGGGACACATTTGAATTGACTATAGGAGACGTGGAGGTTCAACAAGTTTGAGTTCTCTCCTTTAAAGTCATCCCAATAGTTTATTGTTGGGTTTTATATTGTGAGTCATGGTAAAGCTGAGCAAAAGTCAGGAACTAGATGGACTTACATTCCTCCTTGTGCTAATTTTTCAAGATAAACAAAAGAAGATCAGGGCTAATAATTATTTGGAGCTCAGATCATCAAGATGTTAAATGTTTTGAACCCAGGTTCAATTTTGCTCTCTAGTATCCATTATACCTATATTCTCTCTCTATTGGTCTACCTGTATAGGATCCTTTATTACTGAACATTTTATACCTTCTGGTTTCTGGAAAATGAGTTCTGCTACTAGATCTTGTGTTTTCACACCAAAGTTAGTAGTTATGTAAATGTCCCAAATATATATGAAATCTTTCAGAAAACAATAAGTATGCAGCAATAATATTGAATACATTTCCTGGAAATGGCTTTTTTGCAGGATACAAGAAGTCTGGTTTCATACTTATAAGGCACATATGTAGACCATTTTGCTTTTATTTGGCAGAGAAAAGTATACATGAATGGTTTTGTATAAAATGGAAATAAAATTTTACATAGCACATTCTTTTAAGAAATGCTTTCTGTAACATTGGCTTAAAGTTTCACAACACTACATTACTTATTATCCAAACTTCACCAAAATAAAAAAAAAATTGGAATTTGAGTCCCTTCAAAATTAAGATTTTTAAAAATGTCTTATGTTCTTTCTTATTGGTATTTTCTCATATCCAAAATAATTATGTTGTTCAACTGGCAGTGTGATAAAATCCTGAGCCTTAGCTACTGGGGGTGGGGGGCAGGCTAATCTGAAACATAAGAATTTATGTATTTTTTAATGAACTTCATCTTTCTGAAATGTTAGACCTTTGTTTTTTCCATTATTTAATGGCTTATGTACTGAGATTGGCAAAGGAAACTAAAAACTTCATAAAATGTTGAAAATCCTGATTCTACCTGTCACAGCATACTGTGTCATTTCAAACTAGCTGCTGAATTGTGATGCCAGACATTACTTTGATCTGCCAGTGGGTTCAGGATGAACTGCCAGCATGGCAACAGAGGATGAACTACCTATTCCTCCTCAATCTGACTTAATTACTTATATAATTATAAATCTTACATATGAAAAAGGATTCAGAGGACATTTAGTCCAGTATTTTACTGAATGTATGATCCTGTCTGCACTTATATCTTTACACATCTTCTGTTTAAATACTTCTGATGACAGAAAATTGATCATTTACAAGCCAGACACAATCTGGGTTTTCGTATATGGCTACGACGAACTAATGACTACACCAACAAAAACAAATAGACAACACTGGACAGACTAGGGTTTAATTTCAAATGCTGTGGCCTTGGGCATGATATTTAATCTTTTTGAGCCTCAATTTCATTCTCTGTAAAATGAGATCAAGGGATAATGGTGAAGATCTGCATTTATGCATACCAAGTGCTTAGCATATAAAATACATAACACTTCATAAGCATTAGCTAAAGGATGATGATTGCTTTAAATCTCTTATAGTATTAGCTACCAAATGTTGGTACTTTCAGGAAAATCAAACAGACGGTAGTTTTCATTTGTTAGAAGGAAAAGGAGGAGATGCGATGTAGTCATTTCCTCTTTTTATTTTAAGGCTTCAGAGAATCCCAGATGATGCAGGCTGCAGCTTACTTATTTCATGACTGCTGGTTTTCTGTGGCCAGAACATACCAGTGCAATGGTGGAGCTACCCTCTTATTTGAGTAGCTTTTCCCTTACTTCCTCCTTCTCATCTAACAAATGTAGTTTCTCTTAAATGATACAGAATGTATCCATGTCTCACAATTCTGCTTAGCTGCTTGGCCATGGCATACTCAGGTTTCCTGTCTGCGTTAGTTACCCTTTGCTTCATCATCCTCTGATCCATCCCAGGGCAAAATGGGAGAGTTTTGCTTACAGAAGAGCAACGGACCTCTTTTCTTCTCCACCTGCCATATTGGAATGCTCCATTGGCACCTGGAAGTATAAAGTTATGGTCATTTCCTTCCATTGTTGCTATTCCATCACATTGTTTGATCAGAGTGATGTTTTAGAACTAAATTTCTTTTCTGCCCTCATCTCTGATACTTTCTTTTAAACTTCCTTTCTTGACTTGTATAACCTACCAATGCCCATCCACTCAGTTAAGCTGATGTCTTCTGTTGCAGAGAGTCTAACCCCGTCAAATAGGAACACGCAGAGATTGATGGATAAAGAAATTATGATAATCATTCCTGTGCCACACAGTAGCATTATAAAGCCATTTAATCAATATATGAAACAAGGACAAAAACAATAGGATGTCCATTTGCTGTCTCTGTCTTTTGTAATGTTGCATTTTGCAAAAGCTGGAACATGTTCCAGTCCCATTCCACTTTACCTCCTTGTTTGCGAAGTTACATTCTAGGGAATGACGCAGTCATCAGTGTTACAAGGAAGGGGTGGGACAAGCAGTCAAGTGATTAACCGGATGAGGGCTTATGTGTGGGATGTGGCAATGCTGCACCTACTTAAGGTGGCATGAGCCCCTCTAAGCCATCATAACGACTTGCATGAGGCCAAAGCTGCTCTGCTGAGCTCTCAAGAGATCAGAGTCTGATGTGAAGATATAGCTGCATGTCTTTATTATGCTATTATGTAACAAGAAAACAGCTCCTGAGGGGAAAAATAAACAGATATGTCCTACTATAAATACTTTTTTATATGAGACTATGCCCGAATGCTAATGTATAAATTTTTTGGTGTATTTCTGAAATTTTAATTATCTCATTGACCTGACTACTATTTTCTTTCATTTATTTATTTATTTATTTATTTATTTATTTATTTATTTATCTATCTATCTATCTATCTATCTATCTATTTATTTATTTATTTATTTTTTTGTAGCAATGAAGTTGGAGCAGAAGCTGAAAACACAGGCTGCGCTGAAGTTTTCTGGAATGCTGGTGCTAATCACTTGCTAGATTGGATGTTTGATTTTTTTCAGTATGAGTGTTCCCTTTGTCAACTGCAGTGCAGAAATGGAAGGAAAAAAAAAGTATCCTGCAGGCATATAACACCGCAGTACTCTACTAACACCCAGTGTAGGAAAGATTTATCTACAGCTTCTCGCACCACTGTTAGAGCCTGTAATGCCTTCTATTAAGCTGACAGCAATACTAACATGTCCCTAAATTTAGCAGCCAAATAAAGAAGAATCATGGGTAAATAGAAGAATGATTGTGACTATTTTTCAACACCAGTTTTATTTAATGCATACATTATTACCGAATCAGGTTTTAGTTCCCCTTTGATGTATTTATTTTTTTACATGTAAAGAAAATGAACAACTTTAAAAAAATGGGCCCCCTGCCTGCTTTCAGGGATGCTAATATTCAGGGGTCCACTGGGGTAATCTTGAACATGAGAAAGTTGGTGTTTCACATAACTCACACAGTTTTCTTGTTCAGTTTGGGTTCTATACTATCAGGACTTTACTAGGGGGCAGCCCAGTGATATTGAACATAGTGGTGTTGGGATGTTTTTCACATCTTGTTGTCACATGATTCTTGTGAAGGCTACTTCAGAGTCAGTTCATACTTATAATCTTATGAGCAGTAAAGACAACAGAGCAAATCCACACTGGTATCATAATCCTGAGAGCCCACCCTCCAGCATACCAATGCTCACCCTATTGGCCATGTTCTATTTCTTTCATCTCAAGTAGTCTGTCCTAGCCTCGTCTACAGGGTTTCCTTTTTATAGCCTTCTGTCCAGCTGGGAAGCCTAGGGTAATACACACTAATCAGGAAACCATGGCAATTCTACACAGTGAGCTCCTGATAGCAGGTGAGCCTTGGTAATGGCTCCTTTACTTACTTCTTGCACATAATCCTTGCTCCCTTGGAGCTAGCTCTGATTGAGCCACATCTTTCTCAGACCACTGCTTCATCACCCCATTATCCTGCCCAAAGCAAAGCAGGGAAAGTGGTCTACAGAAGAGCAACTGGTTTTTCTCATTCTCCACATGTCATTTTTGGAACGATGTATTGTCAGTCGTCGATCAGCACCTGGAAGTATAAAGCTCTCCTATCTTCTCCGTTAGTGTGTGAGGAGCAGCAAGCAGAGCCTCATTAAAGCTCCTGCTCATCTCTGTCCCCCAGACAAAAAATATTTCTCTATCAACCTGCTAAATTGTGTGAAGCATCACTTTAGATTATTAGTTATCACATGCCAGGCCTCATACCAAGTCCTTCCTGTGAATTGAATCTAACCCTCACAATGAGCTTGGAAGGTAGGTAATGGTATTACTTATACTTATGTATTAAGTATAAGTATTACTTATACTTAATATTATATTATTATATTAAGTATTATATTATTATATTATATTAAGTATATTATTATATTATTATACTTAAGTATTAAGTATAAGTATTACTTATACTTATTACTTTATATTTGTGAAAACAGATTCCAAAAGATTAAATCGAGCTAGTAAGTGGTAGAGGCAGAATTCAAATCTAGATACTCTGACTCAAAGACCAGCCATTTATTGAACCATTCATTCATTTCATTCATTCATTCATTCATTTTTTTGACCTTGGGTATGAAAAGTTGAGTTAATCACACTCCCCAGTTCATGGCAGACTGCCATTATAAGTTTGGGTAAGTCCTTCTATGTATAAGTTGATTAGATGATTGATTATCTTTTATAACAATATCTGTCTTTCCTTCCCATGCTCTGGGCACACATTCCTATGTGTTTAATGCATATTCTCTACTTATGTTTTGAAGATGTGCATTATTTTTGTCTGCATATATATGACATGTAAAGGATACTGGTTTTTTTTCACCCAGCACTATGGTTTTTAAGTTTTTCAAAAAAGATTTATTTATTTTAGACAGAGTGAGGAGGGGGAGGGGCAGAGGAGAAGGAGAGAACCTGAAGCAGACTCCTCGCTGATGTGGAGCTAGACTTGGGGCTCAATCCCATGACCTGAGATCCTGACCTGAGCCAAAATCAAGAGTCAGATGCTTAACCTACTGAGCCACCCAGGGACCCAGGTTTTTAAGTTCTATTCACAATGTTCTGTAGGTGTCAAATGGATTATTTCTTTATAGCTACATGGTATGCTTTCATCAATATCACCTTCGCACCTGTCCATTGGTGGTCTTTCAAGTTGTTTTCTTATAACAGGTATAGTCGTGATGCACAACCTTACCTATGCTCCCTTATTGATCTTTGTGAGAATTTCTGTGGAGAATATATACCCAGGATTTGAATTGTTTACTCATGAGTACATGTACGTAATTTGACTAAATCCTTTCAGAACACTGCTCTTTTGAGTGGATATACCCATTTTTTATTCTCACCAGGAACACATTAGGGTGCTTATATCCCTGGGTTCTTCTCTACGTTTGAAGGTCTGAACTTTGAAACAGGCCCTACCATCATTAAAGGCAACTTCTAAGATGGGAGTTTTCTTTGAAATGGTGTCCTATTCATCTTAACTTTCCCAATTCTCAGAGACTTTTATACTCCAACTCAATGCACTTGTCAGAAATTGGCTTCATTTCATTGATGAAAAACTTGAACCACATAAGTAATTTGACTGAGGTCACCAAGATAGTGAATGATAAACCAAGAACAGAGTCTTCTAATTTTCCTACTGTGTTGTTTCTACCAAAACAAGCTGCATCTGAACACGATAGTCTAACTCATTGATTCAGTTTCTTAGCAAAAATCAGTCTTAAGAGCATGGGTTCAGGAAGGGTAAATGTTGGTTGTGGGGAGAACATGGATGAACGTTGGATTCTTTTTAGTTTGGTTGGTACTGCAATGAGCAGCTGGAGCTCATTTACATGAGGAGTTCAAGAGTACAAGGTTGAACACGTCTCACAGTTAATTCAACTCGAGGAAAGGAAACAGGTAGTTCTTGGAAAGTTTGACCATTAGCCTTTACAAAGTTATGACATCTTTCTTTATAGAACTTTTTTTTTTTTAACTTTTCATTGTGTAAACCTAAAAGGACTTATTATTTTCTTGTGATATTTCAGTTTGGAACAAATAGAAAGTCTATTGAATATTGTTCCTTATGGTCTCTGAAGTTATGTATAAGAAAGAAGAATTAAAGCTTAAGTAATTTGGGAACATTTTCAGAATTTTATTTATTGGGCAAACAGAAAATTCTGCAGTTAGGACTGAGAATAAAAATCCTTCTTTAACTGGAAGGCCATCAATTTTCATGTTTGAAAGAATCTTTATCTCCAGGAAATTAAATCAACTGTGTGAGAGGATAACTTCATTTGTAAGAAGAAGAGATTGTTTTGCTTACAGCAAGTCTAGAGTCCTTGGAATAACTGAATAATAATTAGGAAATATTACTGAATTTTTAAAAATATATTTATTTATTTGAAAAAGAGAGCACAAGCAGTGATGGGGGCAAAAGGAGAGAGGCAGAAGGGCAGAGAGAAGGAAACTCTCCACTGAGCAGGGAGTTTGATGCAGAGTTCAATTCCAGGATTCTGGGATCATGGCCTTAACCAAAGGCAGACACTTAACTGACTGAGCCACCCAAGCACCCCATGAATGTATTTAAAATATATATTACATGTTGGAGGCTTTCTATGTTTTTGTGGTATGTTGTAAAATTAAACATTATTTTCCCCCTCACGTTTTAGAATGTTATTCTCAATTTATTTGACCAGAAATCCATTTTTCTTCTTTATATTTTATTTTATGCTTTAATGAATACACCTTAATTTCTTATAAACATTTTCTAATGGATTTATTTGGAATTGTTCAGTATTACTTAAACTGTATTTAAGTATTACTTAAGTAACAGTATTAAGTAACAGTATTACTTAAAAGTCCAGATTTTCCTAAGGGGGAGAAAACTTAAATATGTACTTTTTCCTCCAAGTTTCCAGTCCTACCACTAAGCACAGATTTTACTTGCAGAAAAAGAGCTGAATCTCTAAACAGAAATGTATTGAACCGCTACAATAATTTTTGTTGAAGGACAGACCCTAACCTGGGATAAATAGGAGTTTTAGAGTATGACATTTTAGCGTTTCAAAAAATAAAAGTTGAAAATTACAGTTCCAGTTGGTTTTATATTTTCCTCAGGAAGGAAAAGGAAAAAAAAATAACTTCATCATGTTGATAAAACAATGAAAAAGCATGTGAAATAAGTTATTTGAAAGTTACATTTACCTCCAGCAGCCAATATTTGTAGTATTAGAGTGCATTTTAAATGGATAATATTTAATTGCTTTTAATGTCTTAAGCTTGTCTAGAGAAGACTTCATCTTTGACAAAGACACACATATATAATTATTCTTAACATTATATTTATTGCAAATGTGGATGTTGAGTTGCTGTGCTCATGTAGGAAGGAAAACAGAACAGTCTCAGGTAAAAACTTCGCAGATAAACTAGCTGTGACTTCTTGGGTACCTATCAGTCTACCTTTATAAGGCTCAGCTTTTTCATTTGTAAAATATGTGCCAGACTACATTTTTCTTCTCTTGGTTTCCTTCCAGCTAAAATAATTATGTGAATTTATTATGCAGTTTTAGGAAATTCAACTCTACACTCTGAAATTGAGGAACAGAATAATTTGGGAAACATGGCATATTTCAGCTCCCTGGGTCTCTGACGGTCCTAGCTTATTCTTCCAGAGTTACCACGACCGTTTGTATCAGAATGAATGAGGGTAGTTTTTTAAAAAGTCATTTTCTATTCCTTTTCCATACCTATTGAATTAGAATATGTGAAGTGGGGCCCATAAATCTGTTTTTTTAAATAAAATCTATGTGTTACTACTATGCAGGTGAACTTTGGATAATTGTAGATTCTTAGATCAGTATAATAGGTAAGAAGGAAGAATAGAGTATGTTCTCTATGGCTAAGATAAGCATGTTATAAAATTGTTTGCTTTACTGGTGGTAGGAGAGAAAAAGAGAGAACTTATATTAAGTGTTTTTTTTTACATCAATTGAGTAAGAGTGAATAATATTATAATTTAACTGAATATAGTTATGCTAAGTACATGATAGATCTAAGAAATGATCTAGAACTGGCAATATACTACTGAATTTTGCAGAAGAGAAAAGGATTTGCCATTATTTTGGTTATAAATATTAACAATTTAGAGTGGATCCTAAGTCAAATATACAGAATGGGAAATTGGAATGATTAAAGGAATAGTTTACATTTTTAATTTTTCTTCCACATGCCAATTGAGACTAAGGAATGAAGGAATTAGCATCTGTTATGGGCCCCTGCAAAGCTCAAGACCAGAGATAGACTCATGTATATACTTTACCTCATTTTAATTTAATCATTCTCAAAGTCATACAAGGTGAACATTGTTGCCTCAGTAATACTGAGAAGTAAGTTGAAGCTAAGGGAGATGAAATCTTAAGGCTAGAGAGGATATAGCAGGATTGGACTTGAATTTTGGTCTTTTTTTGTTCCAAATTTCTTTATATTGTATAAGTGTTTTTCCATTTTTCTCCTGCTACATGCTAGAGAATGCTCCCTTAGAAAACACATCCCCTTCTTTAAGGGCACATCACCAGGAGCTGCTGAATAGAGATCACAACAGGTGGGAAACCTCTCCACCAGCTTGGGCTGCAAATAGTTTCGAGGCTTTTATTTTTGAGATTGATAGCTCATGTCTGCCCTTGTCTTATGTGTACGAAATCTGAATGCCCATGTCTTGACATTGTGCTCTGGTTCCCTTTGCCCAAAGACTTCTTCATGCATGATGAACCCTCTTTGGGAACCTAGCTTCCACTTAGCTCAGCCAGTCTTGATGGTCAAGCAATTCTTAATGAACAAAATCTGCCTGGAGGTGACTTGTTTCTTAAACTATGGAGAACTAATGTATTTTTTTTTCTTTTTAAAGAAATTCTGCCTCACTTGGCACTCCATCATGATAGAATAGGATTGATTTAGAGATTATATGTATTTCACTGGTGTGCCAGCTGTCTTTCACTCCTTTTTCTTAGAGTGCTTTACCACTCTGATGTTGAAAACTGCTGTTATGCCACACAGTTCCCTGAAGAGTCAAGAAAGTCTAGTGTGATTCATTCACCACTTCAGAGCACATTTGCTAAATCAATCTCAATATTATATATAGAATGCCACCTCTAGTTAAGGCTGGCTTGAACACATACCTATGTGCAAAAAGAAATCCAGTGCCATCTCCAAGATTCCCGTGAATTCTCTGGGACTTCTTTCCTAACCTCCTATAGAATAAATTCCTAGCTCCTATGGAATATTTATGCTCTACTATTTATCTTGCTGCTATACTCTCAGAGTGTCTTCAGTGTGGGTTACAATCAGTTTCCTTTATAATGTCCACCTAAAATCTCCTCCATCAAGGTATACAAAAATCATTTACTGGAGATTTGTGGGTAATGTTGAGGGATGGGGGAGACAAGGACACTTAACATGGTATCAAATGACAGGCTATTTTTTTTTTTTTTGACAGGCTATTTAATTTGGATTTTAGACTTTCTTGTTCTTACAAGGGAATGAACTACTAATGCCAAATTGGTGTCTTCAGTTTCTATCTTGGAGCTTGGGGCCTTCTCCTGTTTTCTGACTCCTTAGCTCCATTCCATGCTCAGACTGCTTATTCGTTTTTCTCCTCTTATTTTAATATCTCTTTTTTGGATCTTCTCCCCACCAAGCTTATTTATTTTCCCCTATAAAAGTGGTTTCTTTCCTCAGAGCCTTTCCCAAGAGGTAAAATAATTATATATATCATCCAAAACATTCAGCTAAAAATCTACCGTAATTTTTTCTCTTTTTCTTCCTTTAAAACAAGTGGAGATATTACAAAATATAAGCAAATTGGAACCATCCATAGTAAAAAATAAAATAAAATAATAATGGAACCAAAAACTATTGTGTTCTTCTACTCTGAAGTTGTCTGTTCAGGCATCCTCTATCTAAGGATACAGGGCTTCCATGACAAGTTGCTCTTCAGCCCCTTTTCCCTCAAACCTTCCACCTTCTTAATCCTCTTAGTCACTGACATGTGCAGACTCTCATTGTCAGACCCCCTTTAGATTAGCAATTTGGGTGTGAATCACATCCTGGACTCTAATCTGATATTTCCCTCAGGTGCTCATCCCTTAATGCTGTGGACCTATAATTTAGAAAATTTGCTATATTCTGTCTCTGGTGCAGCTATGGAGACTTTAAGGCCCAGCACCAACCCATACAGGAATGGGGTGAGGGGTCATTAGACTTGAACCATTTGGGAGTCTTAACTACATACAATATGTAACTCTGATTACATATTGAATAATAAGCTATGTTGAAGGTGACCTGTGCTTTCCACTCTATCTTAGAAGTAGGTAGTAATATTGGGAGAAACAGTGAAAAGTGCTGTTGATTGAAAATACACTTGAATTTCTGGAAAAATGCCGAGAAAACTTTTCAGTTTCTATTGACTGGCTACATGAGAGTTGTACTTGCTTTAGAGGATTTAAATGGAAAAGAATATGTGAAATTAAGGTTTGCATATCAACTCTGAAACCCAAAGTCATTTTTGTTTCACAAGACACATTTTTAGGCTTATTAAAAATATTACATGTCAGACCATTTCTTCAGTAAATGCTTTATCTCTACAATTAATAAAAAAAATATAAATGGAAACCTGTAGCTGACTAAACGGGTCCTTTCAGTTTGCGTCCTACTTCCATTTATGCTTGGAGCCAGAACTTTACTGAGAAAATGTGTTTTGTTCACTTGATAAGCTTCTGCTTTGTTGAACTGCCTCGGAGAATGAGTTTCAGATATTTCCTACAAGGAGAGCTTTTCTTCTCTTCAAGGCCAGCCAGACACAAGCTCATTGAAGATATTCCTGGCAAACACTTTCCAGCCATCTCTTAGGGTATGAGAGCTGGTTAGGCAGTCATCTCATGACTGGGGCTCTGGCAGTGTCATGACCTGTTAGCACCTTCACCAGATTCAGGGAAAGGAGTAGCCTGGGCAAGGGAACAAAGGCAGATGAGCTGTCAAATGAGTCATATTTAATCCAGTCATATTCCCCCATCTCTAAGTGCTTCTAAACTTACTTCTCAGTACACACATACACACACACACACACACACACACACTTTCTTTTCCTCACATGTATACACACACACACACACACAGATATACTCCTATACTTCATCACTAGCAGCTGAATTATAAGCACTCTTTTTTTTTCTTTTCATTTTGATGTCTGTAGAATAATCTAAGCCTCCTATGAAATATTTCAGGGTAGACCAGTGAACACCAGTGAGATGATATATGTAAGTCTTTGTACAGATGCAAGAAATAAAGGCTTCAGATAACTCTTTTCCTGCCAGAATGGTAAACCTCTGACATAGTCTCCCCTACCTCCCATCCTGTACTCATGGAAGAAAACACTCCAAATCATGGTCTTGAGCTATGGAGTTTAGGTTAGCCTTTAGAAGCTGCCATTCAGAGTTCTACGTAGCTATGATTAGACGGTAGTTTATATTCATAATGAAATCTCATGGCCTCTTCCCTGAACTGTTGCAAGTTAACCTTTTGACTAGAACCATTCTCTCTTGCTGTCTGAACCAACTCAGATCCATAGTACTCTCCTTATCCTTGAGCAAGTGGGGTCTATTATGCCTTGAGCTCTGCACTGTAGGAAATACTGAGATTGGGGTGCTTTCCTCAAAAATGTCTGAACTCCTCTTTGGCTGCTGAAATGAGTAATGAGGATTGACAGTATCACTCAAACCAGGCCTCCTAAGTTTGTAGAACGAACTTCATCCCCTTCATCTCATCCTATCTTTCTCTTATTCAGAATATCTTGACTCCCTATCTTATTTTTGGGTCAACGAGGTTCTCTGGGTTGTCCCATGGTCCCATGGTCAGGCGCCCCAGTTCTAGGAATGTGATCTGGTGAGATGATCACTCTAGCTACCTGTGTTATTTCTTTCACAGAATCATGCAAGATTGGGCTTCTATATGGTGCTGACATGCTGGTTTTTGCAACTCCAAATGCTCATTTAGATGGAGGTTTCCCCAACACAGTCTTCCTGCAATGTTAACACCATTTGTGATCTGACGCATGTTTCCTTCCTACTAACGTCTAGCCCCGCCCCTTAGTGTTTTATGTTTTGTTTTTACCAAAGAAAAGAAATACCCAAAATTTTGCTTTCAAAATTAAAACTTATGCATCCTGGTTCCTAGTGTTATTGGAACCTACTGTCATTGATTTATTAAGAAGGGGCATGGAAGTAATTAAGGTCAATGGGATTTAAGAGGAGGTCTTCTTGGAGACTTCTAGTAAGGATTTCTTAGCTCTTAATAAGGGAAACAACTTACAACTTCAATCATTAGTTGAAAATACCCTAATTCAAAATTGTATTTGATATATCTAATCTAGCAAACATCAAAGCTTAGCCTAGCCTGTCTTAAATGTGCTTAGAACACTTACAGTAGCCTACAATTGGGAAAAATCATCTAACACAAAGTGTATTTTATAATAAAGTATTGAATATCTCATAATTTATTGAATGCTATACTAAAAGTGAAAAGCAGAATGGTTGATGGCTATAGGCATACCTCATTTAATTGCATTTTATTGTGCTTCATAGATATTGTGTTTTTTACAAACTATAGGCTTGTGGCCACCACGCATTGAGCAAGTGTACTGTATCATTTTTCCAATAGTATTTGTACACTCTGTGTGTTTGTGTAACATTTTGGTAATTCTCACAATATTTTTTCAAATTCTTTCATTATTATTATATTTACTATAATTATCTATATGATCAGTGACCTTTGATGTTATTTTTGTAATTGTTTTGGGACACCACAAACCATACTAAAATAAGATGGTGAACTTAATCAATAAATGTTGTATGTGATATGACTGCACCACTGGCCTCTAGGTATTCAAGTGAAAGGAAGAGTTGCACATCTCTCACTTTAAACCAAAGCTAGAAATAATGAAGCCTAATAAGGAAGGCACATCAAAAGCCAAGGTAGGCTGAAAAGTCTCTTGCACCAAATAGGTTGTAATTGAAGGCAAAGGAAAAGTTCTTGAAGGAAATTAAAAGTGCTAATTCAGTGAATACACTTATGATAAGAAAACAAAGCAACCTTATTGCGTTATAGAGAAAGATTTTGTGGCCTAGAAAATCAAGCCAGTCACAACATTCCCTTAAGCCAAAAGCCTAATCCAGAGCAAGACCCTAACTCTCTTTGGTTCTCCTAATGCTGAGAGAAGCGAGGAATCTTCAGAAAAGAAGTCTGAAGCTAGCAGAGGTTGGTTCATGAAGTTTAAGGAAAGAAGCCAATTCTACATCAATGTAACAAGGTGAAGCAGGAAGTGCTGATATAGAAGATGCAGTGAATTTTTCAGAAGATCTAGCTAATTTATGAAGGTGGCTACACTAAACAGCAGATTTTCAATGAAACAGCCTTATTTTGGCCTTATATTGAAAGGAGGATGCCATCTAGGACTTTCATAGCTAGAGAAGAAAAGTCAATGCCTGGCTTCAAAGCTTAAAGGACAGGCTGACTTTCTTGTTAAGGGCTAATGTAGCTGGTGACTTTAGGTTGAAGCCAGTGCCCATTCACCATTTGCAAAAATCCTAGGGCCCTTAAGAATTATGCTAGATCTACTTTGCCTGTGCTCTATAAATGGATCAACAAAGCCTAGATGACAGTGCCTCTATTTATGATATGGTTTACTACATATTATAATTATACTATTGAGACCTACTACTCAGAAAAAAAAATATTCCTTTCAAAATATCACTGCTCATTGACAATGCACTTGGTCATCCAAAAGCTCTGATGAAGATGTACAATGAGACTAATATTATTTTCATGTCTGCTAACACAACATTTTGCAGCCCAAGGATCAAAGAATAATTTCAACTTTCAAGTCTTATTAAGAAATACATTTTGAAAAAAAAAAGAAAAAAAAAAGAAATCCATTTTGTAAGAATGTAGCTGTCCTAGATGGTGATTTTTCCTATGGCTCTGGGCAGACTAAGTCAAAAACCTTCTGGAAAGGATTTGCCATTCTTTTTTGTTTTTTTTAAAGATTTTATTTATTTATTTATTTATTTATTTATTTATTTATTTATTTATTTATTTATGAGAGAGAGAGAGAGGCAGAGACACAGGCAGAGGAAGAAGCAGGCTCCATGCAGAGAGCCTGACATGGGACTTGATCCCAGGTCTCCAGGATCAGGCCCTGGGCTAAAGGTAGCGCTAAACTATTGAGCCACCTGAGCTGCTCCAGGATTTGCCATTCTTGATGCCATTACGAACATTTGTGATTCCTGGACAGAGGTCAAAATATCAACACTCAGGGGCATCTGGAAGAAGTAGATTCCAAACCTCATGGATGACTTTGAGGGGTTCAAGACTTCCGTGGAGTAATTAACTGTGGAAAGACTGGAAATAGCAAGAGAACTGAAATTAGAAGTGGCGTCTGAAGATGTGCCTGGGTTTCTGTAAGCTCATGATAAAACTTGAATGGGTAAGGAGTTGCTTTCTATGGATGAGCAAAGAAAGTGATTGCTTGAGATGGAATGTATTCCTGGTGAAGGCTATGAAAATTGTTGAAGTGACAACCAAGGATTTAGAATAGTAAATAAACTTAGTTGATTAAGCAGCAGCAGGGTTTGACAGGAGGGATTCTGATTTTAAAAGAATTTCTACTGTGGGTAAAATTCTATCAAATAGCATCAGATGCTACAGAGAAATTGTTAGTGAAAGGTAGAAAGAATTGATGAGGCAACTTTTACTGTTGTTTTATTTTAAGAAATTGCCACAGCCACCCCCACCTTCAGCAACCACCACCCTCCTCAGTCAGCAGTCATCAACATGGAGGTGAGACTCTCCATCAGCAATAAGATCATGACTTGCTGAAAGTTCAGATGATGGTTAGCACTCTAGCAATAAAGTATTTTTAAAAGAAGGTATGTACATTGCTTTTTCAGACACTTAATAGACTATGGTGTCTGCAAATATAACTTTTAAATGCACTGGGAAATAAAAAATTCATTTGACTCACTTTATTGTGATATTTGCTTTATTGCAGTGGTATGGGACTGAATCCACAGTATCTCTGAGGTGTACCTATATATCTAGACTTGTTCAGTGTGGAACGAGAGTGTTGGATTAGTGCCAGAGTGAGGGAGTTAATGTAATCGTGTTTTATTGTATTGTTAAACACTTCAGAAGAGAGGGGTAGCAGGTTCCTAGTTCCTACCAAGGGAGGAACTGGAGAGACTAGATCAGCACATGGCAACAATCTGTGTTAGGGAAGAGATTGGCTTTGGTAAATTGAAAGCTTCTATCCAATTGTTTTCCCAATATAAGAATATTAGACTATTCTCATAACTAAACAAAAGTCGAATACAACTATTTTAGGGAGTCTGAGTACATCTAGAGGCTCGGGGTTGTATTTTAACTTGTTTAAACTTGGAACAGCTACTTTGGAGAAAGTCGCCTCAGACCACATGAAGACCCATAGGTCCAGGGCCCCCTCCCCTGCCAATACAGACTTTTCTCCTATTTAGGGACACTCTCACCCTGCCTTAGGCATGGCCCTGACTATGGCTCATCTTCCAACACATGACAGCTTGGCTCTGTTCTCTCACAGAGACCTGTTCTCGGTGGACTGAGTAGAAGTTAGGACACTAACTCTTCCTCTGATTCTTGGTATGAATGTGGCCACGTCAATGACTCTGCCTGGGCCTCAGTTTCCTTATCTGTGAAGTAAGTATTCCACTGCCTCCCTTATCAAGTGACATCTCAGAACCTTCCTGGAATTTATACTCTGAGATTCTCTGATTAGTATGTACCAACCCATGTTTCAGCAAATGTAAATGATTGTATGAAGTCATTAACCCTGGCCATTTGGCCCAGGGAACTGTGGTCAGAGCTTCAAAGTTCATTAGAAACTAGTCATTAACCAAGCTGTCCGAGTCTTGAGTTGTATGATGTTATTTTCCTAGGAAATGTTCAATGGAATTTCTGAACAAGTATGTCTTACAGATTCCATCACTGCCTATGTGGTCCCTCCTGCTTTTGTACTTCTACTTCACAAGCTTTATTACCTAGGGCTTCCTCCTTTCCTTCTTTGCTCTGATGCTTATATTTCTTCCCCTATATGATTTATGATATTTTTTGTATTTTATATTTTCTCACCAAAATTTTTCAGAGCTTGAGGTTTTCTTTTCCTTTTATATTCTGAAATGCATTTCTATGATAAAAACAAACCAAAATGAACAGTCTTCGGGCTAAGTCTGGACTGGGTTTAAATTCTCCTTTTGTACTTACTAGACTTGGGGAAAGTTATTGTCTCTCTGAGTCTGTTTCCACATCTGCTGAATGGAGATACTATAGAACACTTTATATATAGTGCTGTTTGAGGATTCAGTAAAGATTAGTTTTCTGTGCAGTTTTTCATATTACTGAGAACATTACTAAGAATAAGCCCCAGTAGGGGGTCTTTATCCTTTGCCTTTAGTTTAGCCTTACTCATATTTAGCCAAACTCTGCATTTAGAGGAGTCCAAGTGAACGAAGAGAAACACTATGTATAAGCTCATTCATGCTCAGGAAAATGGTGTTTGGGGTTGTGCTTTAGAATACCATTTTTCTTTTATCCTTCAATATCTATGACATACTAGGCACGTTTGAAAATTATAGCTATGCTTTCTTTCTTCCCTGTTTGAGCTGAACACCTATTAATTTATCTATCTCATACCCCCTCAATTCCTCTAGGAATTCTCCAGCCCTTCTACCTGTACACCAACCGACTACATAGTCACTGTGGGAGCTGTGGTGTACATACAACTGATATGATGATGTATCGTTCAATTGTACAGAAATGAAACCCTGGCTCAAGAACTTAGCTCAGTCCATATTAAATTGGTCACAATGAGTAGTACATATCTCAGACTAGATCAATTGATTTCTTCTCCAGAGATTTGGAGTTTGACTTGAGAGAATTCATTCTATCTTTTATATAGGTGGCAAGATATTGGACAATTTCAGAAACTTTCTGAGCTATTTTCCACAGTGGATATAGGCAAATAAAAAAATGTTATTTGCACTAAGTGACAAAAGAAGGAAATACATGGAAGGAAATAGAGATGAGAGTGGTTAATCTGAATTTCTTCTGATCTCACAGCCACTGGTTCCATGGATTTCCAAAGGGCTGCCTGGTTCCCTGCCTACATAAGATCTTCATGCACCCTTTTATTGAATGTCCTTGTTTTTGCTTAAACTAGTTTGAGTTGAATTCTGTTACTAGTAACTAAAAGAAGTGTAACTGAATGATATGATATTAAAATACAGCCTGCTTATCTGGGTGGCCGTGGAGCACTTAGAGACAAATGACCTCTTTTTTGTAGATTGCATCATGTATTGTTTCCAGCAGTATTCTTTACTCCTCTTAAATATGTGTTCTAATGATGTTCAGATTAGGTTTTCCAATGCACTTTAGCTTAGTTTAGACTTATTAAGGAGTGTGGTTCACTAGAATCCATTGGGATTTTTTTGTGGAGAGTTCTGTTAAAGTAGACCCAAAGGAGAGTCTGGTTTTATCTTTTTGTTTGTTTGTTTGTTTTAGATTTTATTTATTCATTTGAGACAGAGAGACAGGGAGAGAGAGAGCAGAGAGAGAGAGCATGAGCAGAGGGAGAGGGAGAAGCAGACTCCTTGCTGAGCAGGGAACCCAACGTGGAGCTCGATCCCAGGACCCAGAGATTGTGAACTGAGCTGAAGGCAGATGATTAACCATCTCAGCAACCCAGGTGCCCAGAGTTTGACTGGGTTTAAAGCAGAAGACTCTAAAAGGAGGTCAAGTACTATTCACTTAGGATCCATTTAAGCAACTATAGTGTGTGACAACCATAACCCTTCCATCATGTTAGAAAACTAGTGGGTATAGTAGAGTGTTTCATAGTAATAGCAGGTCACTTGGATATGAAGAAAGTAGCTGGTATTGTACAACATTAAAATTATGAATTCTGAACTACCCTGTCTTAGTTTGAACCATGATCTTGACACCAATTATGTGTCTTTGGACAAGTTATTTAAACTCACTTGTAAAATAAGAACATCTACAGTAGTAACCTTCTAAAATGCTGTGAAGTAATACTTTAAAAAAAAATTAGACAAAGGGAGAGAGAGAAAGACGTGGAGGAGGGAAGGACAGAGAGGGAGCGAGAGAATCTCAAGCAGGCTCCATGCCCAAATCCATAGTCAAATGCTCAACCAACTGAGCCACCCAGGCACCCCGAGGTAGTGTGTGTGTGTTTTTTTTTTTAAGATTTTATTTATTTATTCACAAGAGACAGAGAGAGAGAGAGAGAGAGAGAGGCAGAGACACAAGCAGAGGGAGGAGCAGGCTCCATGCAGGGATTCCAGGATCATGCCCTGGGCTGAAGGTGGCGCTAAAACGCTGAGCCACCTGGGCTGCCCCCGCCGAGATAGTATTCTTAATAAGTAGACAGGGTCATAGTAATCATAGCTCAATAAATGTTAGCTATTATTTTTATCATCACAACTAGGTTGACTTCACCAAGTTTAGAAATTCTTGTGTACCTCAGTACCTAACTGAAATAAATATCTGGAATTTATTTATAATTTTGGAGTCTAATTACTTTACTTATGTATTTCTGTGTGCTGGTTAACATTAGCTTTTAAACTGTATGCAGAAAAATTAATAAAAAATAATTTTCCATCTTTAGCAGTTTAGAGTCTAATGGGAGGTCTGGGGCAATAGTTGAATAAGATGAAAAAATAATATAAAATATATCCCACAAGTGCAAACCTGTACTAAAAATAATAGCATGTTTACTGTAGGTACAAAGATCTAGCTTATTTTTCTTTTACTATATACTCAAATGTATGGATTACTGGTGAAAATGTAGGAGACTTGTTTCTCAGAGGATGAACTTTACCTAAATTAAAAGAGAGTAGAGGCAAGAGTTTAAAGAGGTAAACAGATGAAGCTCCTTGGGACAAGAGAAGCATCATAATAGACCTGAACTTGGAGGTAGAGATACTCTGAATGTCTTTCAAGATTGTTTGAGCACCTGCCATGTACTATGTGCTATATTAGTCACTGAATTTGCAAAGACAAATAAAAATACTTACAGCTGACAGGAAACACTCTAGAGTGGCAGACACATGAATAGATGTAATGGGGGATGATTCTTGGCAAATATTAAAGCCACACATTCTCATATTCTTCCTAAATGTGTTTTTTCCTGCAGCCTCCACCCAGCTCAGTCTGAGCTGCCAGGCTTCCTGCTCCAGGGAAGGTAAAGGAGGGTATTGCTTAGAAAAGAGGCCACTGATTAGTCTTAAATTTGGAATTGACTTTCTTGACCCTTTTAGGAAGTTAGTAGCTCTGCAACAAATTGTAAAAGAGGAAATAATTTTCTAAATTATTTAATCCTCCCTTAGCATAATGAAAGATAAGTGAAGATTGGATTGAAGAGGTAGATTCTCTATGCCAGGGGTAGAGAAATCTGAGGACTTTGAAGGAGGATGTAGAGAGTCAGCCCATGACCTTGAGGTTGGTGAGAAAAGTGAAGGGAAAGATGTAACACAGGGGGCAGAAGATGCCTGAAAGAATACTAGCCTTCAGCTTGGTCTGTAAGTGATTGGGTGGAGGTGGCAACAGAAGGATTCCAGGTAGCTCTCTGTCTCCCCAAGGTCCAGCTGCAGAGTTCAGGGGATTCAGATTCCCAGATTAACCTCTGGGAGTCCAGAGAGCTAGTAAGGGGTACATTCAGAATACAACAAACAAACAAACAATGTATGTTTTCTGGGCTTCAAGCCCTGAGCCAAATAACTAGGATCACAAATTTTTATGGTAGGTCCAACATGTCACCTAAAATGCATTGTCATTGCATGTCTGAGAGTAGAGTTTGAGGCAGGGAGGATGTATATGCAATACCCAATACGGAGAGAACTTCTTTGTAGGTGTAATGTTCTTTGTTGGTATGATGTGACCTTCAAGTCCTTAAGGATAAGTAGGGATGACTCAGGTAAAATTAGGAAGGTAGGATTGGCATTCCAGGTTTGAGACACCATATGAGCAAGGGTCCAGAAGGAACAATATATTCTGGGTACTGTATTTCAAATGGTTTAAGTACAGAGTTTGAGGCAGGGAACAGACGGTAGGACAGAGACATCAGTGTAGGAGGTTTTCTGAGGGGAATGTTCTCAATTGATGACACCTGTCAGAGAGTCAGGGGGGCAGAACTGGGCAGAAGTGGGGAAGCTGAATCAGGAGGAGTTATGACAGAGATCTTAGTGAGATTCCCTAGTGAGCTGTGGAAATGGGATGACTCCTTAAATTTGTCACAGATTGAAACAAAGAGAGGGCCTTTGTATTCTCCATTGACCTTGGACAAAGGGTGCCACAAGGATGAGGGAGTAACCTTGGGTGAGGCAACTTCCTTTGGTTGAAGGCAATTTCTGGAAAAGCATTTAAGCTGTGAGTTATCAGTTGGCAACATTTCAGGGGCTGGAGAAATGAGTGCATCAGAATTGAAGGAGAACCTGGGCAGCACATCTCTGCAGCTACTACAAGGTCTATGTTTGCAAAAGATGAATTTAGAGGAGTAAGCTCTGACCAGGTAATGCAGGGCTTTATGAATCATGTTTACAGATTTGGCCTTTTTTTTTTTTTTTTTTTTTTTTTTTAAGAAACAGGGAGCTATAGAAAGGTTTAAGCAGGAGCTTAAGTCAATACAATCATGTCTGCATTTTAAAAAGATCACTATGGCTGCCATATAGAGAATTGATTTGAGAGAGCATCCTAAAGACAAGGAGACCTGTGAGGAAGTTGTGGCCATCAGAGATAGGTGTGATGAGAGTTTGGATTTATAAAGTGAAGGTGGGGAAAAAATAAAAGTGATATATCAAAAAAAAAAAAAAAAAGAAAGAAAGAAAAGTGAACTGATTCAAGAGATATAAGAGGAAGCAGAAATTAATGGGCCTGTGTAGGTGATGGAAAAAGATGGATGAAGCCAGGGAATCTGAACTAGGAAATTTGGCCCAAGACAATGCCATGTGGTGTGCATTTCCTATTCCTTCTTTCTGATGCACCTACAAATATACTTGGCAACATCCTTGCAGTTAGAAGGGACCATATAACTATGTCTGGCTAATGAAATGTTGAAAGAAGCTATATATATGTTATTTTGGGGGCAAAGTATGGAAACCCCTGAGCCATTAACCATCTTTTAATTCCTCTTTGGTGAGAAGCAGGAGGGCCATATGTTGATATGGTTGAACCACAGAATCAAAGCAGCTGAGACTCCTGAATCACACCATCAAGGACAGCTGCTTTGGATTGTTGCCCGGTCAAGAGAGAAGGACCTTGTGTGAGCTGGAGACAAACTTATAATAGTTATGCTTTTGAGATTTGGGGGCTGTTTGTGCTCACAGAATAAGGCTAGGCTGTCCTGACAAATACTGGAACACAGAGTTTTTCTGTGTCATGGGGTGTGTTTGTGTGTGTTTCTGGAGGCACAGAGAGATGGGAGTGGAAAAGGCAGAATGTGAATTGAGTTTTATTTTTTTTATTTTATTTTTTTTTGAATTGAGTTTTAGAAATGTTCAGTTCAAGATAACAGAAATACATAAGAGAACATGTCCAATATGCAGTTAAAATTGGGCAAGGCATTTGAAGCAAAATCTAGGTTAGAGATACAGATTTTGAAAGGCATAATAGCCAATAAATGAAGTCATGTGAGGGATGAGATTATTAAACACTCCAAGTTAAAATTAACTGAGTGTATTATTTTCCTGTTCCTAGTCTTTTCTAGTCCCTTTTAGAAAGCAACAGAATTTGATAAAACTTTACCCTTTACTTTTAAAATTGCACTTACTATATTAGTCAATCTCAGTATCATCATACATTATAAAGCTATTTTCTTTTTGTCCTTTTTTTTCCTACTTCATAGTACTGTAGGCGTCAGGGTGCCCTGCTTGAATGTAAGTAAGTAGAAGAGCCAACTTTAACTTCAACTTCATAGCAGAGCAGGCAAGCCAAACAATTATCATTAAAAACCTGCAATCAGTTTCCATCTTCCTTGAGGTGATGTCTCAAACTAAAAATAGAAGTTGTTTTGAAAAATTATCTAAAGGGATCCTTTGGTTACACAAATGTAAAATAAGTACCAATACATTGCTGTTGACAACTATAAAATAATCTGAATGTTGCTATTTTAGACACAGAAGCGATGAGAGCTATTTGGTAATATAAGTTTTATATGATTGAAATAGGCTTCATAATGCTACAGATTTTCTTCCTTTTGGGGGATAGAAATGTGAGATGGGATCTGCTATAAATTCAGCCTGCACTGTTGTTGAACCCTTGCCTACTATTGTTTAGATACATGTTTTCATTCTTGCTTAACATTAGCCATTAGATATCAAACCCAACTCTGAGTACAGCAGCAAAACTGTAGGGGCATGAGATTTGTACCATGTTGCAAGTAGGGAACAAATAAAGTTGTTTCTGCTTGGCTCACCCTAAATGTGGACTAAACTGTTAATGTCCTTCACACAGATAACCTACCTTTTTTATATTTATATTTTATATTATCATTTCATATTAATTCTGTGACTCATAAACCAAGTCACAGAATGTAAAAGGAAGGCAGCAAAATATAAGGGCCAGAGCTCGAGATCAGGTTTGGTTCCCTTTGATTCCAA
The DNA here is from genome assembly GCF_011100685.1 of Canis lupus familiaris. Lineage (NCBI taxonomy): Eukaryota > Metazoa > Chordata > Mammalia > Carnivora > Canidae > Canis > Canis lupus. Next base: position 22,014,518 of record NC_049233.1, read on the forward strand.
ATCTTATACTTTCTTTTCTTGACCACGCTGTTTTAAATGAAGTCATTTCAGATGCATTATTTATATCACTCTATATTGTCTAAGAGTTGTGTTCCCCTCCTTCCTATGCTTCCTTCCTTCCTTCCTTCCTTCCTTCCTTCCTTCCTTCCTTCCTTCCTTCCTTCCTTCCTTCCTTCCTTCCTTCCTTCCTTCCTTCTTTCCTGTCCTTGAAGCTTTGAAACTAAATTTAGAAAGAGGTGTTCGTTTCCATTCCCCATCTTGTTTGTGAACATGGAAACACTTCCCTTGGCTGTATTCTAGTGTTCACTAGAGTAGCTGCTCAGAATGACTCAGCTTTTCTAGTCAGATGGGGTGCCTGCTTCATGGTGTGGAGGAAAGGGCCCATCCCTATAATAACACATCAAAAGTTGCCTCTTTCTAATGAAAGAAAGGAGCCTTGTCCTTGTCTGGAACCATTATCCTTTTCTCAACCCCCACACACCTATCTCACTCAGTGTTTCATCTCCCTTTCCTCATTCTGTTCTGATTAAACATCACCCTTTTTGAATGGGTCATTATCAGGATCCCTGTGAGTAAATGGGATGTGAATACCCTGAGGCTCCCCACTCATGAATGCAAACTCTCTTCCATTCTGCAAAGGGAAGAAAAACACAATTGCTGAATATTAACAGCGTACTAGAGATTAGAATTCAGGATTAGACAAGATTTGCCTAATGCATTTATTATCCAAAGGTGAACGATGGGATAGAGAGGGGCAGAGCAAGAAAATAATTCAGAGGGGAAACATATATACTAAGTGTCTATTTATATCTGGTAAAGAAGCTTTTCTACTTATAAATTTTCAGTTTGTGGGCTCTCACTATATGAATGAAATTATTCAATTAAAAGCACCCATCACCAATAGATGGGGTAGGTAGTAATGTTAGGTTTTGTTAGTCATTGTATTTCTTGAGTCTTAGACAGGAAGTCTGCAACACATGTGTTAGTTTTGAGGTAATTTATGATCATGGTTAACCCCATCACAGCAGATAAATGCAAAATAAGTGCCAAAAAGAAAATACATGATGGGATGGAAAGTAGAGGTAATTTTTATAAATTAAAAGTGATAAAGAAATAGATGTGGATTGCATAAGTATATGAAATGACTCATTTTTCAGGAAGAACAAATCCAAAGGGCATATCACAAATCATAAAATACTCGAAGGCCCTGTGTCTGTACCATTAAAATTAATAGGCAGGAGATGAGGAAAAGTGATTGAAAAAAAAATGGAGCAGTATTTGAGCATGTGGCTTCAGCAGTTGGTTTTAAGTCTGACCCCATCTCCTATCATACCAGTAAAATCATAATTTCTCAGGATAAGACTTGGAGACTGGCTTGCTTTTATTCTTTACAATTTTTACTTCCCAGGTGATTCTAATCTGCAGCCAATCTGCCAACTATTGGGTTAGGAGTTCAGAAGCGAGGCTGTCGGTTTGTAAATGAAAGAGCTTGTAAGCATTGAGTGTGCTCTGTTGTAAAGTTAGGATGATTACCTCAGGTTGGTGGAGATTGCACAGGCTTAGAGCTCCTTCAGATTTCACACAATAAAACTAGTGATGAGCCAGTAAATATTATTGCTGTATGCTAACCAGTTCCTTTTACCTACGTACAGATCATAATGAAAGTGGCTGATCTTATTCACATATTTTCATAGAGATGCAACAGTAATATTTTGAAAAAAGATTCCTAATTGAATATATATATCAGCAGAGGATAAGACAATGTTTAGTTTTAAATCCTTTTAGGGAAATGTATCTAGGGCCACAAACTAAAACCTTGGTGTTTCTTTGAATTTTAAACGCACTGACTTCAGTGCATTTAAGATCAGCCTTAGGCAAACTAATTTTTTGCAAATAAAGGAGCTTCTGCATGGTTCCAGTACTCTCTTATAGATTGGTTTATTTAATCTTCAAAGCAACTCTATAAGATTCCTATTTTGATATATGAATTAACCAAATTTATATGAAGATAATTAACTTGATCAATGGCTGGTAAAGAATTTCAATTTGATTTTGATTTGAATCTAAGGCTAAGAATCATTCTGATATACTGTGATGTCTTTCATAAAAATATACCAAGGACATTGGGAATGTCTTATAGTTCATGGGGAAAAAAGTGATTAAAAAAACTTTTAGTAGGGTTCATGAAGTTCTAAAATAAAATTCTTACAACCACATTTAGACTATTCAAATATCTTAGAGTCATGCTTCAGCCCTGCCTGAAGATGGGTAATGTCACTCACTTTCATTGCTTTTACATTGACTGTATGTTGATGACTTCCAAATCTATGCTTAGAAAAGATGGAAGCCAGTTCCTCATTAGGCATCTTCATCTGGATAATTCACCAGAAAATAAAACAATAAATTGCAAGCTGAGCTAAACTTTGCCCTAAACTGCTTCTTTTATAGCTAATGTTTCCATATGGTCATTTACACCAGAAATCTGGAACTTATGCTAAGAAACCCCCATTACTTTATTCCCACATCCAATTAGATAATTTACAAATTTACTCCTTTATATGTCTCTTATCACTTTCTATTTCAGAACTACTTCTCAAGGGCAATTACTAGTGTAGTTTCCAGACTGATTTCACAGCCTTCAATCAAACCCTCATCCAATCCATTGTCTATTCTAACATGATCTAGCAAAAATGCTCTCCTGACTATAATCTTGTCTTGTTATGAACCATAGAATAACTTCCTGTCTCACAAATTCTTTACTCACACATGACAGACACTGACTCTGGTTGATATTGATATTCCTAGAAATTAAGGAAAAACTGATCAGAGATCTTGGTTAGTAACTAATGGACAGTTTGGGGAGAGTCAGTATCTGACTGACTCCACTCTATGTGGTCTATATACTAGGCACTCCACTCAAGATTCACTCTCTTAGGAGAGAGTGACTGGCTCATCTTAAGTCATAGGAGACCCCTGAGAGGTGGTGAATGTAAAGAGCTGTGACTGATGGTTTCACCAGGGCTACATGGGGGGGAAGAGCAGATCCCCAAAGGAAAGCTCATGTGGTTAATCAATTATTGGACGAGCAAAAACAACTGACTCCTATCGTTTTTCATTTTAAAGGAAATCTCTGCTTAGTATATCTTTGTCATTCAAGGTCTAAAATGATCTGGTCCCTACCAGTTTTTCAAGTACATCATATGTTTTCTGTTTCTGGGTCTAGAATTTTATCTATTTGACAAATATCCCTATTTTCTCATTAAGACTCACATGAAATATCATTTCCTTAGTATTATCTTTCCTAATTCTACCAGGAAGGATTGACCACTACCTCTTTTGTGTAAGTCCTCTACATGTCCCTGCAATAGCACTTATCAAGGCTCATTGCAATAATGTGTGTTTTGTTGTTGTTTTAAGAAGTTAAGTTGTCTGCCTATTCTAGTTGTTCTTTAAGTATTAGGATTATGTTTTATTAATCCATGCATCTGCAGAATACATTTGGAGTACAACATATATTTTTTTGAGTAAGAGAATGGGTGACTACAACAGTTTTTCCTCAAAGCTATACAGGTAGAAGTGTGCTAAGACAAAAGATAGCAGGCCTGTTTCTTATTTTTAAGTGCTTCTTGGGAAATAAAACATTAGTGTTTTTTATTAGCTCTAACAACTTTTTACATTCTCCATTATTTCTTGTTTAAGTATACTGAAATTAGAATTTGAAGTGAAAGAAAATTTGGTTTTACTAATATGCACAACTTCTTAAATCTAGTAACTTTTTTCTCTGTTAGCTTTCTCCCCCTGGTAGTCTTTTACTATCCCCTTTGCTTTCACGCATTTCCTTTCATTTTTTTCTTTTCTTTTTTCTGTTTTATTTTTGATTCTGGTCATTCTGAGGTTTGAATGGCTTCTCTCTTATCCACATCAAGGCAAAGAATTGGCAATATGACCTCTGTAGGAGGCCCTTGAACTAAAGTGGAGATCTGTTGGAAGGTAAAATGGGACTTTTATCAGAGCTTCTCTCTGTCTTGCTTGTAGGCCCAAGTAGACACATCCTCCTGGAGCATTAGAGGTTTTCTTTGGTGCCTGATGTCTAAGGGGATATATCCTCCCCAGCTGTCTTAATCTGCAAATGAAATTTTATGTTAGAAAAATAAATTTAAAAAAAGAAAGGATGTTGAAATTGCTATTTTTCAAAAAACAAAAAGCAAGAGAAATGTTTAGTTATTGTAAAAGATTAGAAGATTCTGAGTGAAATTTCTAATGCCTGGACCTGGGCCCAGTGTACTGAACCATTGTCAGTGGGGAGGCTATTTCAAAATCCTCTTTTCCATTTCATGGATCTGCTAAGTTTTTAATTGTTTTCAGTGTTCTCAGTAATGTGTAATTAGAGACCAAATCTGCATTAACTGGTAAATTTCACAGAAGAGTGGAGTTTCACTTGAGTGTTTTTATAATGTACAACTAATCAGTGAAAAATTCTATGATCCTTTCCTAGATCTTTACTCCCTCCCATACTCTGTCTACCTTAGGAATCACTTGGTTAGAAAGGATCTAGAAATATGACACACGTCATGGCTAAGGCCAGGCTTTAGGCAATATGACCTGATGAACATTTAAACAGAAATGCTGGATAGGATAGGGAAATATGCACTGAGCTTGGGGTCAAACACTCTGTCACTAGAGTGTTTGACCCTAAGCTCAGTTATAGTCACATGAGACTCAGCTCTTCATGTGTAAAAACTAATGTAGGGACAATAATTAAAAAAAATATTTTATTTATTTATTTGAGAGTGACAGAGAGAGCACCAGTGGGGGGAGGTGCAGAAGGAGAGGGAGAAGCAGGGTCCCCGCAGCAGGGAGACCGCTCACATGACAGATGACATGACAGATGTCAGGCTTAATCCCAAGACCCCAAGATCATGACTTGAGCTGAAGACAGACAATTTTATCTGACTGAGCCACCCAAGTGCCCTAGGAATAATAATTATAATTACTGCCATCATGGATGGTTTCAAAGATTGAAGAGATTGTGAACACACTAACATAATATGTATTGTGTATTATACAGACACATATATGTATAAATTAAAGACGTGTATGGTAATTACAATGTGTCAAACCTTCCAGTCTCCCTCACAGCCTAATCCAAAAACAGCAACACCTTGTAGTCAGAATTTTTCTTTATATCTCTTTGAAATCTTTATTCTAAAGTCTAAAATAACTCAATGGAGTAGAAATAAGAAGAATATAGCTTTACATAATTAACTAATGGCCCAATATGTGAAGAAAGAGCACTTCATTTTTAGCAAGTCTTCTATCTACCATTTCTTATCATCCTTACTAGTCCCTCATAAGACCATACTAGAGCTCTCTCTCTCTTTTTTTTCTTTTAAAAAAAGATTTCTTTATTTTAGAGAGCATGTGTATGAGCAGAGGTAGGGGCAGAGGAAGAGGGAGAGAGAGAGAGAAAGAAGCAGACTCCTTGCTGAGTGCAGAGTTCAATCTCAGGACTCTAAGATCATAACTTGAGCTGCAATCAAGAGTCAGATCAAGCCCAAACCTTCAAAGGTTAGTTGATGTTACTTAAGTTACTTCACCAAAGAGCAACTTACTACCACAGGGTGTTTTTACAGCCTCCATAATTCAAAGAGATAAATCTCTAATGATAGAATTTAAGCCAATAATATAAAGTGTTTTCAGCAAGCCCCCTCTCTCTGCTCTCTCTTCCTTCCCCTCTTCTACTCTCCCATTCAAGTTTATATTTCACCTATTTAAATATACCTGAAAACTTCCAATTATAAAAATCACTAACATTTCCAATGTCCAGTCCATTTTCACAGCATCTAAGATCTGTGTCAAAAAAGTTATTTGTTGACTTCATTCCTCCCAAGGAAAAATCAGAAGGTACTGAATTCCTCCATTGTTGTTCTTTGCGCAATGGAGGCTGTAAAAATCACAAGAAGGAATGTGGAACTTTTCTTACCTAAAATTTAGCTCATCTAAGAGAATGGTCAAGTTGGAAAAGAGCATGGTACAACGAACCCCAAATTTAGAAAAAGTTCTGGTATATATGTATTGATGTCATTACTGTTATCTCAAAGCAACCATTTTTGGGAGGTCCATATGATCAACATTTATGTAAATCCTAATTGCAAATGATCATGATAATTTTATTTTTTTCTGATTTCTCATTATTTTAAAAAAATTTGTAATGTGTGCACATCAGTCTTTATAAGTGGTGTCATTATTGACACTTTTGGTCAGATAATTCTTTGTTGTGGGTTCTGTCCTATGCCTTCTGGGATGTTTAGCAGCATCCCTAGCCTCTATCTGCTGGATACTTGTGGCACCTCCCCAGTTAGGTCAGTAAAAACTATCTTCATGTATTGTTAAACTTTTCTGGGAAGGAAAGTCACCCCTGTTGAGACCAGGGGCCTAAAGGAATTCATTAGAACTTGCGTGAAATAGGTTCTTTCAAAGTGAAATTTCTTTGTAGAGATATTTTAAAGCTTTTATCAACTTAGAGAAGTTAGATTGGTAAAAGAAGATATTTTAATCCTGGTAGATACATTCACCAGACAATGGTAAACTGCAGTATTTAATCACATGGTGTAAAGAAAAAGTTAAGGAGCCACTGTCAATCTCTTCTGACTATGGTATTCCCATTTTTACCTTAGGAAGAGGGCTAAGTATATGGAAATACCAGAGATAACTACCCAAGAGTAAGGAGAGTAGGGTGCTTACACACCAACTTCTCTAGGCATTATTTAAAGATTGCTTCTGGGTCACAGGGAGGGTGTTAACTTCTGGTTCATTATGCAGTGGGGCAGGAGAAGAGTGGGCTCTGGCCATTAACTCATATGGTGAGAGTTGCAGCTTGCTTGTCCTAGAACGGTAAGGATGGTAGGAATATGGGCAGAGTGAAAACAGTGTCTGCTATAATCCTACTAACAGATTGAAGGAATTGGATGAGAGAAAGGTCCATGTATAAGAACCAAAAAATAAGTGAAAGAATAAGATAAATGGAAAGCTAACTAAAAACCATAGGTGAAACAATTGCCTGAGAACAGGATGACACTTTATGTTAGGACTCTGGAAGGAAGATGGAAAAGATGACTGAAAATATAGACTTATGGGTTTGATGATAGGAAGGTATAGGAATGGTATTTGCTCTTTTCTTTTTTCTCTGAGATAGGGTTATCCATAGAACATGATGATCTCCAGTAAGTTAGGAAAACAAGGTTTGTAATGGCCACTAGGGGAAATGGGAGATAAGTTGAAGAAAGATGAGCAGCATTTAAGAGCTTAGCTGAGACAAAAATCCAAAAATTTGTGGTGGCACCAATGTTATGGACTCTTGGATCATTTCCAACAGTACTCAGTAGATATGATACAGGGGCAGAAAATGCAAACTGTAAGATTTATTCACTTATTGAATAAATGTTTACTGAGTGCATAATATGCAGTAAGCACTCATTGCTAGAGATAAAACAGTTAACAGACAAATTACAAATAAACACAATTATATAATTTTGTAGAGCTTACATTCTGGAGAGAAAATACAGAAAATAAATAAGATCAGCAAATTAAGGTATAGTACACTAGTGATAATCACAGAGAATGAGGATCTTGAGTGCTGGGCTTTAGAGAAAGTATCATTTTAGATAGTGTGGGCAAGACATCTCTGAGAAGGTGTCATTTGAAAGAAAAAGTAATTGAAAGAGGTGAGCAATTGAGCCATATGGATATCTGTGAAGCACATTTCAGGTAGAAGGAAGAGCAAGTGCGAAAATCCTAAGATAGGAGTATGGGTAGCATGTTGAGGAATGGCAAGGTTATGTGATGATTGGGCCAGGATGAACAAGGGCTAAAATGGTTTAAATTGAGGTCAGAGAGAGAACAGATTTTGCGGTCCACCTTCTATAAAGTCTTATAATTCATGGCTTTTAGGCTGATTGAGTGCTGGAAGTTTTTGAGGGAAGATGAGGTATGAGGACTAAGGAAGAAAAGAATTAATAATTTTGGTAAAAGCATACTTTAAATCATCACTGAAAAGGAAAGGAAGTTTAAGAGTAAGGAGATATAAGAGAAGAGAAGAGAATCAAGAAAAAATGAAGTTAAAGGAGAAAAGAGTTTTTAGGAGGACAGATGAGGAAATTGAGAGATTAAGCCAAAGACACATTGCTAGTCAATGGTGAAACAAGGTTTTGAGCTCCATTAGCCTGACTCCAGTTAGTAATAGTGCTAAATGCCACAGAAGATTCTTGTATGATAATGATGGACACAGGTATATGGGAATTGGATGTCAGGAGGTCATTGGTCATAGGTAGTGAGAATGTTGACAGGACTTTGTTGTGGTTTAGTGTGAATGACAGGGAAGTCTTTACTTGATATTTTGGGATTGGACAGTCAGGGTGATTATGGAGAATGATGCCAAGATGTATAAATTTGAAACAGAAAAGATAAAGGGATTTATGCTAGTTTATAGCCAGAAAGAAAAGGGCAAGAAAGTGAAACAATGATGTGTGAGTCAGATAATTTATGGGGCAAAGTCAGGCAACAAGTCTGAGGGGTTGGAGTTATGAATTAGACCTAGAGAAGACACTTGTTTTACAGGAAAATAACTGAGGACCAGAGAAGCAAATTGTGAACCCAAATCATAAAACCAATTAAATAGTAGCCAGGGACCAGAGTCCAGCTTTTCTGATTGTCAAGAGAAGTTCTTTCCATTAGGCCACCCAGCCACTCTTGCTGAATCATCATTCACTGGTTACTTATCCCCAGTCCAAGGGAGTTATTGTAGTTAATGAATAAACACAGTACAAAAACCACTGTAAATGTACAGTTCTATAGAAACACTAAAGACATCATGACCTTTGGGTTTCCTCATGACTCACTCCTTCCCCCTGCAATTTTGTAGCACAAAGATGGACTTTTCTTGACTATAAAATGGCTTTCAGATACTGCAGGTTCCTACACTGATGCCAAGTAGGGACTCCAGTGAAAGGAACTAAGGTCACCCTCAGGGAATTTCTAGCTGAATTAGGCTCCACTAAGCCTTGAAATAAAAATTCTTCTGGTAGGGAAATGGGGTACAGATGGGAAATCAAGCCAGTGTGTGACTGGGCATGATTTAGAGCAATTGTTATTGATATGACAGATCTTAGCAGGCAACCTCATGAAAGCCTGGATTTTAGTTGCAGTGCAAGTAGGTGAAATGAGTAATTGTGTTTTTGACTTTCCAATTTCCTACACCTTGCCAGTGGTTATTGCAGACATAATTTGGGCCATGTGTATTCCACAGAGGTTTCTGATTTAAGAATCTAGAGTGTTTTTTTTTTTTTTTGGGAGGCAAGCAATATTCAATGTATTTCATCTATGCATAAGATTTTATGTATTTATTTTTATGGTGATCGATATTTTTGGCATGATATAAAACGTTAGACATTTTTAACTTTGAAGGAATGACAAGGGTCTATTTTTAACACTTACATTATCTTGGGCAAACATTAAAATTCTTGATTAATGTTTAACTATAAGAAGTATACTCAAGAATCCATTTCAGGATTCAGGCTGAGTTGTCTTGAAAATTTGAATTCAGACTCCAAGGAGAAGCCCCAAAACCAAGGGTTCTATAACAGAAAGTGGAGCCTTACCTGGCATCTAGAGAATGTGGACTGGATATAAGATCTTAATCTTTTCCTATCTTACCACAGAAATTTGGATGGAGAAACGGTATGTATCTCAAAGAGAAGTGAACCCAGGAACTGCTTTCACTAGGAATCATACGATTTTGGAAGGTACTCGATTCAAGAGAGCCATTTTCAAAGGGCAATACTGCAGAAGTTTTGGTTGTTGTGAAGACAGAGATGATGACTGTGTCACTCATTTCTATGAGGCAAATGCACTATGTTACTGTGATAACTTCTGTGAAAGGGAAAATTCCGATTGCTGTCCTGATTACAAGTCATTTTGCCATGAAGAGAAAGAATGGCCTCCTCACATAAAGCCTTGGGATCCAGAAGGTAGGCTTTGGGAATGTGCTTAAATGATTTCCTGGTTCATTACAAGATCTGTCAAACTGTCTTTCCCTCTCCTTCCTTCATACTTTCTTTTCTATCTTAAGAGGAGGTGAAAAATGAATATTATGATTAAGTAAATTTTCTTGGACTGTTAACGTGCTTTGCTTTGGATGCAACATATCTGCATCCCACTAGTACCTTTAACAAAGTTCCAATGTGATGGCTGTGGATGCTGGTCTGGATCCTGTTGTGAATACTGTCTTAATGTATATAGGGTTACTTAAAACCCTTCCTTCCTTCCTTCCTTCCTTCCTTCCTTCCTTCCTTCCTTCCTTCCTTCCTTCCTTCCTTCCTTCCCTCTTTCCTTCCTTCCTTCTTTCCTTCCTTCCTTCCTTTGTAAAATGTTTTGACAACAGGACTCTTAAGCTCTTTTGAGTGTAACCTTTTAGGGAATCTCATCAGTCACAGGCCTGATCATCTGCAGATTAGTCTAACATTTTGCTTATTACGTCTTATGACTAGTGGACCTCCTGGCATTAGAACCTGTGGTATATCAATGCCATTAATGCCAGTGCAAAAGCAAAACAAAGTCAGCTAGCAACCTGCCTAAGAAATACCAATAGATTTTTCATGTATATTTTTGTTTCATTTCATTTTGCTAATCTGGGATTTTTTAAACGATTGAAACAAAGGAAAGCCTCCTAAAGAGTAATTGTAAAAGTCAAAGACTGAGTGGATAAGTACAAATAATTCATAGGGAGAATGTTGGTATTTACTATATTGGTCTAATTATAGGAGAATGGTTCTGGATTCTGAGCAATCAATGCATCCAAGATTCACAACAAAACACAAAGCAACACTCTTTTGCTATACTTAACTAAAGCACTATTTTTTTTTTATTGCCCATCACATCAAATTTCTTCAGCAGAAATGTAGGTATAATCAGAGCTCTGTCACACTAATGTAAATGAGTGATGGTGACCAGAAATTTCAGTTGAAGACAATTTAGGATTAGCTAGGATTTGGCATCTTCAAAATCCAGATCCACCACCTTCATTCACAATAATGTCATCTTGCTTGTAAAACTGAGGAAATGCTTCCTAAAACGTGTATGTATTATGTTAAAATTTCCACAGAACTGTCATTTATCCCAGACCTTTGCCTCTACCAATATATAGCCCAGAACACATTAAACATCTATTTTCTCCTGAAAAGTGGCAGATCCTTTACTAAGAATGGGGAATCTAGTCATACATCAAAAATTATTCATTGAATATCTTCACTATGCCAGGCATTGTACTTAGTGCTGGGACACCAATGGGGAAGAAAAAGAGAAGATCTTATTCTCTTTGAAGGGATGGTAAAGTTGCCAGGGTGAGGGTAAGATATTAACAAATTCATCGTGCAGTTGCAAATCATGATAAATTCTCTGAAGGAAATATTTAGGGATGCTGTGAGAGTATATCAGAATGTAACATTAACATATAAAATATAACATCAGCCTGAGGGGAGTGTCAGTGAGGGAAGATATTTCACAGAGTACTCCAGGAGTGCAGAGAAGTGAGCTAATTTGAAGGAGAATTGGCAGAAAGGTGTTGTAGATCTGGGGGCGAGGAGCTTAGCTTGATCCAGGGGTTGGAATGTGGTCAACATTTCAGGAGAGTAATGTTTAACAGAGGGTCGGAGGGTGACTTGAGATGAGATTTGAGAGGTCAGTAGAGATCGGATTATGCCAGGATGTACAGGCTGTGCTTAAGATTTGAGATTTTAGTCTGTAATGAGGACTCATTGAAAGATGTCAAGTAGGAATAGTGTTGGCTTCAAGGCTGTTGAGTCTCAGTATCACATGGAAGCTGTAGTGCTTTTGATTTGCTACAATGTATTTAAGTTTTTCTTATTTGAGACATACAGCTCATTTAGAAAAGTAATTGCTACTTCTTCAATGTCCTATTTTTGTTTGAGAGCTAGAATTTTGCTATGACTTTAATTTAGGGTAATGATTTAGGTAGAACTTATGTTCCAGGTATAGTTTTTATTTCATTCATTATGAAGGGAAGCAATTAATCATTTTACTTAGTAGCAAAAAGTTCACATTAGACTATAATTGCTCTTATGAAGGTAATTTGTTTTCTTTTGTTTTATCTTGTGAAAGTAGCTAGTCAAAAGAAAATAGCACCACACAACATTAAAAATTGTGCAAAATTAAAGTAAAAACACAATGGAATATTATTTAAACCAATTTTTGTATGTAGAATCTGACTTCCCTTTGAGATGCTAAGTTGTTCATTCACTGATCTACTAAATATTATTTTTCCGTTATCTAATTACATAGTATTCTCTGGTTCTTTATCCTGCAACTGTGTCAAGAGCTCTTTTTAAACCAGTGACTTAAAACTATGTACACCATCTTAAGTGTTATAAAAGTAATTATGTCCCTTTTGTATAAACTGGAAGTAGGACATATCTTCCTTGTGTGTGTGTGTGTGTGTGTGTGTGTGTGTGTGTGTGTTTTCCACCATCTCTGATGATAACTTCTAGCAATTGAAGGATTTCAATGTCAGATACCCTAAGTAAGTGATAGAGTTTGAAAGAGAACCAGAATGGATTTTCCTGACAAATCTTTTGGTGTAGCAGATTTTAAGGGCAGAGTCTAGTTTAGCATCTGTTGTGAACAGACCTAAGTTAACTTGATTATGCAGAACTTTTATGTTCACATTGGTAAAAAAAATGTGTGTAAGTTACTGACACATTTGAATTGGATAAAGATTATTTACTCCTTCATAACCTCCTTACCACATTATAATGAAGATAAGTCATAGTCCAAATTCTTCATATACATTGATAGTTACAAATATATATATTGGTAAGGAGTCATAGACCAACTCATACAACCTGGATAAACTTCATGAAGTCTCAAGTCTCTGTCCTTTAGAGGTTCCCACATCTACCTTGCTTGAGTAATTTATTGGAGGCATGTGTAACATGCAACATAACAAAGGGGTAGGATTCTGTCATCCTTGTAGTGGGCCTCAGGGAATGAGAATGCTTCCTATTCAGTGGCCGGACACAGAACATTTTAGAGATCAATCCTAGGGTACCAGGTCTATGAGTAAAGTCTTTTGACCTTAAGAGAAACATATAACCTGTTGGCTATAAGAGTGGGATAATGGGGCATGACTTTTTAAATATTTTAGCTAATATATATAAACTGGATACTATTAATTGAACCAGTAAGAGCTGATTACTTATATCCATTATGTTGATTAACAAGCCACTAACTTCACCAATGAAAGCCCACTTCTTATGTCTATTATAGTGGTACTCTTGGTGTTCATCCAAAGATGGATAATGGAAGCATTTATCGCAGCTGCCCTGGAGTCTGGCCTTTCAGAATGAATGCTACTGACCACCCCTGGGATATGGATTCCTGATCAGAGAAAGTAACTGTCTCCCCTAAAATGAAGTTTAGACCAGCACAGATATTATAATGTATTATGATGAAATATTAAAATAAATTACATATAACATATTATCATCTTTACAAAAAAAAAATCAATGGGCCAACTGTTTGACTCTCCAAATACCTGATTTGCCTTATCTTGTGTTAATGTCTGTTAAGTTGTAAAACTCTATTAATTTCAACAGTCATTATCTTTTTGTTCTTTTGTCTCTTTTAGCTATTTTACTACCAAAGAAAAAAAAGGAAATGAGACAGATGCTGGTTAAGGACTTGAAGCCAAGAGAGGGCTTTTTCAAACTTGGGAGCTAGAAAAACACATTTTATAAATTGAGCATTAATCCAGAAAAGAGGGGGGGGGGGTGATAATGCTTTAGGAGAGAAAGAGAGGGAAAGAAAGGAAGGGAGATAAAAAAGAGAGAGACAGCTGTAATGGTGAAGATCTTAAAAAGACAAGAAGGGACTAGATTCAGAGCTCAACAGGGCATGCAGTAACCCAAAGGGAAGGAGGTTGAAAATTATGATGATGGAGATGAGAGAATTCCTAGTGGCTTTATTTTCTCAATGAAATGTGTATGAAGCACCTCAGAGTGAATTAACCAAATTGGTTACCCATATAGCTTCTTGACAGAAACATTTGCTTCTTGACTTCCAAGTATCTCATCAACCTATTCCTACAGGATGTCATTCCTTGCTACATCACCAAAATCATTCTTAGCAGGGTCAGTGACTATGCTATCACTATATGCAACATTGAGATGTCTGTTCTCAATGGCACTCTACATAGTTGACCACCTCTGCTTATTAAATACTTTGTTTTCTTGCTTCCAAGACTCTACTCTCTCCTGAATTCCCTACTTCCTCACAGTCCACTCTTTCCCTTTCTTCTTCTGAATGTCTACTGGCTGGAATGTTTTAAGCTCAGTCTTGCCCCTCTTTCTCTCACCTCTATACACTCTTTCAAATAGATTTTCATTTAGTCTCAAGGCTTTTTAAAAAAAATGTATATTTTTTTCTTTCAAATTTGTGTTCCAGCCTTGAGTTAACTCCAGACTTCCATAAACTACTCTGCTTGACATTCTTCATTAGGATGTCTCACCCAGATTTAATCGATATCTAAAATATCCAGAGCTGACTTCTTAATTTCTTGCCACAAGCCTATTCCATATTTCAGTGATAGCTTTGCTGCCCTTCTATGACTTAAGCCCAAATCCTAGTGAGACATGCTTAATTCTTCTTTTTTCTCATTCTCCAAACTCAGACCATGAGCAAGTTCCGCTGCTTTACCACCAAGTTACAGCCATCCACTGCTCTCCCTCCTTACTTTTTTTTTTAAAGATTTTATTTATTTATTCATAGAGACAGAGAGAGAGAGAGAGAGAGAGAGGCAGAGACACAGGCAGAGGGAGAAGCAGGCATCTTCTGCCTGACGTGGGACTCGATCCAGGGTCTCCAGGATCACGCCCTGGGCTGCAGGCGGCGCTAAACCGCTGCGCCACGGGGGCTGCCCTCCCTCCTTACTACTATTATGCAAATCTTCACTCCACTGGAAGCCCCACCTCATCCAGCGCTATGAAAGTGATGAGGGCAGAGACATTTTTGGTAAGGTCTTGTAGGTTATCCTATGAAATTAGGTTTTATTCTAAATTTGATGGGAAATAACTTGAGGATTTTGAACAGGAAGTGACACAACAGAGATTTTAAAGTCCCCTTTAGGGATCCCTGGGTGGCGCAGCGGTTTGGCGCCTGTCTTTGGCCCAGGGCGCGATCCTGGAGACCTGGGATCGAATCCCATGTCGGGCTCCCGGTGCATGGAGCCTGCTCCTCCCTCTGCCTGTGTCTCTGCCTCTCTCTCTCTCTCTGTGTGACTATCATAAATAAAATAATAATAATAATAATAATAAAGTCCCCTTTAAATGCTGGGTAGAGAAATGAGGGATACATTGGAACCAGGGAGGAGTATAGAAAGGATTGGACTATCCGTATAATGTAGAAGCTGATGCTCCACTTTGTCAGCCCTTTGAGCAGGCTCAGATAAATGGATTATGATTTTCATTTAAGAGGGCAACTCTCAACTGAGATTATAATAAATGTAGTTTCTTATAGAATAAACTCTGACTTGATATTAAGGAAGGATGACCAGAAAGGGAATTTAACTAACACTAGATTTAGTACTGGTTAATTGAGGTAGGCCTGGTGATAACATTCTCTTGACTTCAAAATTATTAGAGTACAGGTCAGAGAAGGGGCTTTTTTTTCCCCTAAAGACTTGTGATTTCTGTTTCCTTTTATCTATGTAACTGATATGTTGGACAAGGAGTTTTTATGAGGTTTGATTAAAAATCAGCTTCGGGGGCAGCCCAGGTGACTCAATGGTTTAGCGCTGTCTTCAGCCCAGGGCATAATCCTGGAGACCTGGGATAGAGTCCCAAGTCGGGCTCCCTGCTTAGAGCCTGCTTCTCCCTCTGCCTGTGTCTCTGCCTCTCTTTCTTTCTGTGTCTCTCATGAATAAATAAATAAAGTCTTTAAAAAAAATCAGCTTCTGTTTTGGCCTCTCCCTTGCCCTTTAAAACTAGTCAGAAAAGTACTTTCCTTGACTTTGAACTTAAATTGTTGTATGAATTTTCTATTGCCCCTGTGTAATAAAAAATTTGAGGGTCTCTTTAAATTATACAGTGTAAGTTCATTTATTTTAAGTCTCTAGTACTGAGCAGTAATTAAAAACCTGGACTTGATTTAAAGTTAAATCTTAGTTTGCTACAATCTAGAAGCCTGTGGTCCAAGAGAGAGGAAGTTTTTGTTTCTCTTCCTGTGCTTGTGGAATGTTAAAAATCCATGGGAAAGAGGTAAATAGATGTAAATATGTTGAGATTTTAGATTCTTCAAGCAGAATATTTAACTGTAAAAACAATACATGCAGAAAAGTGGTAGTCGTGAAGTTTTTTCTATGAAACTGTCATTTGAAAAATCAGAGGAGAGTGAATTCCTTAAGTAGCTTTTGTGACATTGGGGCTAGGAGTTAAACCAAGTCCCTTGGATTGATTTCTAAACATGCAGATTTGCCCCTATAATTGAATGAATAAAAAGTGAGGATTCATTTTGTTTAATTATAGATCATTAATGTGATCTATCAATTACATGTTTCTGTCAAAGAAGTTTTCACATGACAAAATAGTAAATTTCCTTTGCTAAGTCAGAGTGAATTTTTAAGTTTGTGTGAATTATATTTTTGAAAAGGATTTGCTTTGTAACCAGGGTACTATTTTCACCATATCTTATCGATTGTTTTCAATAATGATACTATACCATTGATCTCTTTTGAGTAGTTCATATAATCTGGTAAAGTAGTTAACAGCTAGTTTCAGTTAATTGAGAAACATTTAGATTTGGAGCACAAATGGCTACAATCTTATTGGTTTCATGAATTTTTCTCTTGATCCAAATTCTGAAGAAAAAATAGAATTTGTCTTTAAAAGGTGAATTCAATGAAATAGCATCACATTTTGGTACAAAACTTTGAGATATAATTAGTCATATTCTTTTATGAGCTTTGACTTGATTTTTTTAAATGAGAAAAGCCATAAATTTATTCAAACACTGTCTTATTGCTCACCTATTTAAACATATAAATTATTTTTTCAGTGTTATTAGTGATTAATGCTGTGGTAATCAAGTTTTCATGCTTCACATATCCTTTCTTGGAACATAATACACAGTTTTAAAGATAAAAGCTGTTGGAATGAGCTTAGAAAAATCCATACATAAACCTTGACCCAAACCAGATGTGGATTTTCATCAATTGGCACCAAATATTTTTGCATATTTGAGAAATTCTGAAAACAGAATTTTAAGTTACTTGTGATGTTAATGCACTTTAGTTTTCGATTTAGAATTTTAATTTGTTCATATGTTATGTTGGTAGGTTGCTTCAGAGATGGTCAACTTTATGAAGAAGGATCAGTAATTAAAGAAAACTGCAACTCCTGGTAATGAATTTAAGTGACACAGAACTGAATTCTATTGTGCGTGTATGTTTTCTTCAAATAAAAGTAGTATTGTGAAATAAAACATATTTAAATACAGATAAAGGGGTGCCTGGGTGGCTCAGTTAAGTGTCTGCCTTCTGCTAAGGTCATGATCCTGTGGTCCTGGGATGGAGCCCCGCGTTGGGCTCCCTGCTCAGCGAGGAATGTGCTTTTCTCTCCCTCTATGCTCTCTCTCCCTCTCTTGCTCTTTCTCAAATAAAAATAGAATCTTTAAAAAATAAATGCAGATAGAATAATAAGTTATAGGATATCACATATCTGTAGTTTTATATAAGTATATTTAATGAATGTTGACAAATCTAATCCTGGATATATCTTTTAATGCTATAGCTAGTTGTTCATGATTGTGACCTTCATCATACAGCAGGCCTGCATTAAATATACCTCTTAATTATAATCATTCTATAGGCAAGATATACTATAGGCATATTATGTTTCTTTGATCACAGTAGCTATATATAAGAATAGGCTGCCTTCAAATGATTATCCTGCAGGAAGTTTCCAAGTGCAAATAGACTGAATCTACTGTCTAAATTTTCTTATGGTTTCAAACTTGGGGGATTGTATGGTCATTTCATTTATGAATTGCCTAGAGTAGAGTTAAGAGCTTATTGAGGGGTAGCTAATGCATATATTATTTTATTTTTGCTGAGAATCAAGTAGACACATGGCTATCATTAATCAAAACTATGTTTTATGCCTTAAGAGTGTGCAATTCTGATTACTAATTTTATAAATGTACTTCATAAAGGCTAGGCCACTTTTGTAATTTTTATGTCTTTGCAGCACATGCTCAGGACAGCAATGGAAATGCTCCCAGCTTGTCTGCCTTGTTCAACCAGAACTAATTGAACATGTCAATAAAGGAGACTATGGGTGAGAAAAAATCTTGCATTTTTTTTTTTTGGCAGTCCCAGTTACTTTTCAGGTTTCAGACAATGTATTTCCTATTATTTATTTCTAAAAATGGTCATT
The DNA here is from genome assembly GCF_011100685.1 of Canis lupus familiaris. Classification (NCBI taxonomy): domain Eukaryota; kingdom Metazoa; phylum Chordata; class Mammalia; order Carnivora; family Canidae; genus Canis; species Canis lupus. Next base: position 22,033,018 of record NC_049233.1, read on the forward strand.
ATTTCAAAAGAAAGAGTGGGAGAGAAATGGGAAGAGAAGTAGGAAGACAGCTAAAATAGGAATGTGCAAAGATAAATAATTAAATATTGCACAAAGAAATATCGACAGAGTCTTAAATTGTCTAGGAAGGAGCACTGTCATGGTGTAAGTGAGGGGAGTAAAGGGAGGTTTAGTTTGGATAAATAGGCAAAATTTATTTTTTCATATAAACCATCTTTCCACCTCTGCTGCTGCCCTGACCCAGCCAATCAGCTATCCTGGGAGAACCAGACCCTTAGAGGTCAGTATTTAATCTTGATGATTCCCCAAACAACCAGTTCATCTAGCCAATTTCACTGACATGACCTATGTAGCCAATTTCACTTACAGTTGAATCAAAAGACAGGCTGAGCCATTTTACTTTGCTAATAAACTAAATATAGGGCTGATTGACACTTAAACATAGGAAATAATGGTTTGATGCTTTCTGACAGGTTAACAAATTAGGTGGCTTCTTCATTTGCATAGAGGGAATTATGATGTCAGTGTTAAAACGGTTTTCTTCACTGAACTAAAAGGAAGAGGAATAGCCTGCCTGGTTATCTGCCTCTCTGTTGTTACTGATCAAATCTCTATATACTCTTGGTAACATTTTCCATGTTTGGGAAGAGATTTCATGTAAGAAGAACTATTATCAAGTAGCTATAAAAGTGATGTAATCATGAAATGTATTTTTAAAAGTTAAAAGTATCACTTGCTTCCACATATAAGACCATAAGACAGGTGTTTCCCATCACAGTGGGGACACTGAATTTCAGTGTATCCAAAGTATTTTCTTGGAAGACATGAAATTTAGAAAGTTACATTTTTTAACATTAATATTCTTAAACCATGTTGAATTCCTGCGTGTGTATACATGTTTAACCAATATTTTAGGTGATAAAATGATATTGTAAGTATTTCTAGGGAAAATACATTATAGTATTCAGTGGCTAAGTGATACTTAAATCATTAAAAGAACATAAGAGTATGTGTCATCATAAGAAATTATCTGAATGAAGTGCCTAAAACAATTCAAATGCTTGACCTACCGAACACATACTTCCAAGAAACCCTGAGCAGCTTGTGTTTCCATTGTCACAGAACCCATGGGAAACCATAGTTGAAGGTGACATGGAAAGTACACATAAGAATACAGAAGCTGGTAGGAATGCCGTCTTTCTTGGAAGGAAAAAAATTCTTGCCATTATTTGTTCACTATGAGATAACTCTGGGACAAGTTAGACATGGGCTTTGCCTTTTGTAGCAAACATTGATGACCTTAAAAGGACAAAAAGGTATAATTGGAGCGAAAGAAAATATCCATTGCCCAAAGGGAAAAAAAAAGTTAAGTAAAAGAGAGAAGCTATAAAGAAGTGGAGTAAAACTAAAATTATTTACCAGAGGACAAAAAGGCAGAGGGAGTCCTTGGATTTAGGAGAAAGTTCTCTCAGATACATTCTGGTCCTGATGTTCAAATTATTTTCATAGATAATAGAAGCATATCCTTCAATACTTATGAAGTGCTTTTTAAGGTAACCCTAGTCTGATGAGTTACAGGGATCTGTTTGTATCAGCAAGTTTTTTTCCATTTGCCTTGGATTCCCCACCGCTACTCAGGCCCAAAACGGTGGCCTCCTTTGCCTGGACTGGTGCAGTAGCCTCTGCCTGGTCTCCAGCTTCCTCCTGGCCTTATCAGCTAAATATACACAATCTTTGCTTTAAAATATTTATTTTCGGGTAGCCCCGGTGGCTCAGCGGTTAGCAATTAATATTAACAAAACATGTGCTTCTCTTGTGGCACTGCTGAGGGTAGAAATAAATAATTTCTGTCTTGCCCGAATTTACGGTCTAGCTGAGGAGTCAACATGTCTTCGCTCTGTGAAAGCATTTCTGATGATAGAGCAGTATGGAAGTGCCAAATTAGTAGCACAAGTAATAATCAGCAAGTTAGTGGAACAAAGAGAGATAGATAACGGTTTCAGTTATCTGCTGTGGTGCAGCAAACGACTCCAGAATTTCACAGCTTGAAACAGAAGTGTTTCATTGGTTCACTCAGTAACTTGGGATGGGCTTACCTGACGTTCTTTTCTTAATCTCTCTTTGGGGTGACTGGTTGGTGCTGGTTGTTGGTGGGCCCATCTGTCTCCAGCCAGCTAACCTAGCATCTTCAGATGGTGCCAGTGTTCTAAGAGGGCATGAGAGAAAGCTTCAAAGGGCCTCCCTGTAGGGCTTAGCTTAAAAGTTGGACAGCATCAATTCTCCTGCCTTTGCTTGGGTGAAGCAAGACACTAGCCCTGCCCACCTTCAAAGGTTGGGGGAATAGATTCCACTTCTTGGTGCCAAAAGCCATGAATAATTTGTGACCATTTTTAATCTGTCACATCTCTAAACTTTATTATTTTTTTAAATGAATTCAAAACCTAGTCAATTGGATAAGTTAGACTTGATTTTTTTTTCACCAGTTTCTCAAATCAATATATCCTAAATCAAAAGGGTTGACCTCTTTGACCTGCCCTTGGTGACTGGCTTTCCCCCTCTGCCTTGTCAGCCAAGCCAGAAAATTGGAAATTAGTTTGATTCTTTTCTTCACTCTCAGTCACTAGTCTCTTATAATTCCTACAGTCACAGTTTTTTTTTTATTTTATTTATTTATTTGACAGAGAGAAAGAGAGAGAGAGAGCGAGCACATGGCAGAGAGAGCAGCAAGCAGAGGGAGAGGGAGAAGCAGGCTCCGAGCTGAGCATGGAGCCCAATGAAGGGCTCAATCTCAGTATTCTGGGATCATGACCTGAGCCAAAGGCAGATGTTTAACCAACTGAGCCACCCAGGCACCACCATAGTCACAGTTTCTTCCAGATATTATTTTTTCTACCTCTCTGTATATTCTAGTGCATTTCTTTACCAAGCCTCATTTGAGATGGCCTGATTTTTCCGTTTCCAGTCTGGCAACTAATCCCTTCTACTTTCATGGTGATCCCTCTAAATCAAAGCTTTGATTCTGCTGTTCATACTCTTAAAAATCCTCAGTGATACTCCATTGCTTGTAGAATATCATTATACTCCTTAGCATAAGTAACAATCTGGCCCAAATGCTTCTTTGCTACTTCATTTTTTATGCTTTGTTCAGCTTCTGTCTCCCTAGGCCCTCTCATGGTTCAGCATTGAACTTACCTGTTCTTCCTTCAATGTGCTACCCAGTTTCAAACCTGTATGCTTTGCTCCTGAATTGCCATCTTTTTTTTTTTTTTTAAGATCGATTTCTTTATTTGAGAGAGAGAGAGAGAGTGTGTGTGTGTGTGTGTGTGTGAGAGAGAGAGAGAGAGAGAGAGAGAGACTGCAAGCAGGGGAAGGGGCAGAGGAGAGAGTATCTAAGCAGACTCCCACTGAGTGTGGAGCCCAAGGCAAGGTTTGATCTCACAAGCCATGAGATCAGGATCTGAGTGGAATCCAAGAGTCAGATGCTTAACTGACTGAGCCACATGGGCAGCGTTGAATTACCAATTTTCTTAAAGAATAAATGTTCTCTTTTTTCACATCTGCCAACCAAACTCATTCTCATCCTTCCAGACTGAACACTAAAGTCACTTTCTATAAAAAATATTATGCCAACTTCTTCGGGCAGAGTTATATTTGAATCCTTTACTCTGATCGTACCCTGACCTACTGCTAATAAATTACGCACACTGATGGCATTTCTATCTTTGCAGTCTTTTTAGGGTATGAGCTCCTTGAGGGTAGAGAAATTTACTTATTATAATGTTTTAAGAGAGAATATGACAAATTAAGAATGTTCAGTAAATGCTACATTGAGTTAAAGGGAAAGTTATGAGTCTAGATAAAAGAGGATGGTATAGGGTTTAGTCCTTTCACACATTTTTGAACATAAGTCACAGTAAAACACAGATTTGTGACTTAGTATATACACACACATGCACATCTATACCCATACAAATACATGCTGCACACACACACATAATTACATATATAAAACCAGGACTTATCCTCACTATGTGCAATAAGTTCTAATATTTCCTATTATCATTTATCCTATATTCTATTTTTTGAAATACCAATCCCTGATGACTAAGTGGAGTGATTAATTAAATGACCAAAAATGTATCTGAAAATTTGAAAACTACTAGTGTAGAGCACCAAAAACATACTTTACTGAAGTCATAGTTTTGCCTAAGGCTGGCCCTAATGGTCTCTTCTGTATGCTGCAATATCTAGTGTAGTCAGAGTTTCCCTTGGTTGATGGAGATTGCACTCCAAAATTGTGGATTCAAATTGCTTAAGGTTTTACAAACTAACAGATTTTTAAAAAAAGAAAGACATTAACTTTCTAGGCATATTATTGAAAATCGAGTTGTATCTTCACTCATTTGTGAGAATCTATCACATTATAAGCAATTGAGGTAATTAACACAACAGGATTAAGTTTAGATTTGACTTGAGTACTGAAATGTCCTCAAGTTGTAAATAATTCAATTTCAAGCAATGATTAAATTACTTTTGTTTCTCATCTCCTCTCATCTCTTCAGAAAATTTTCATTGGATTTAAATGTCAATGTCAGATTTTGAAAACAAAGCTTCTTTTCCTATATAAGGGCAAAAACCCTGTCTAAAAAAGTATATACTTTTTACTATCTAATCTCACATAATTGAATTTGTATTATAACCAATAATAACAAAGATTACTGGGCACTTAACACAAATTAACCCTTTTAATACATGATAGAATATTTCAGTATTTATATAAAATATTTCAATATAATTAAGAGCACTGATGTAATCTTTTTAGGTATAACTATTTTATCCTCAGTTTTTCATGGATACTTCCTTTGACATGGTCAAATTCTTTTCAAATCGACATTATATATAAAACAATTACTCTATTTAATCCATAAGCACATTTCTGTACATTCAAGCTTCTTTCTAAAATGCATTTAATGACATTCAAAAGAAACTGTGTATATTGGCCTTTTGCCACTTAATCCCTTATAGTATGTAAAGATTCCATATTCTTAAATTTAGTATAAAATGATGTAGCCTTAGATTTCTCATATAAATCATTAAAATAATTGAAATAGATCTAATTTAGGAAGAGTGTCTCATAGGCTCTCCTGTTATGGTAAGCAAGCATGCATTCTTTATATAAAGAATATCTAGCTTGCAGTAATAGTTCTAATTGTGTATAATTTCAGAAATATAAATAAACATTATTTATAAAAGTGATATTATATGACCTATACCAATTTTTCTGTTTCATTTGCAAGGCAGATGGACAGCCCAGAACTACAGCCAATTCTGGGGAATGACTCTAGAAGAAGGTTTCAAGTACCGTCTTGGTACCCTGCCACCTAGCCCCATGCTTCTGAGTATGAATGAGATGACAGTAAGTGTCCTCTCTGACTCAAATACATGTATATTTGTATAGATATGTTTGTATGTGCATTTAAAGAAATTTTCAGTAACTAAAATAGTGAGTTTTGAGCTTTCAAAGTTATAATTATGTCATATAAATAAAAAATCTTTACTAAAATGGTTGTTACCTTCCTTAGAAATTTCACATGAACTTTGGAAGTTCACCAATGTCAATTAGATAAAGAATGACTGTGTGTTCATTTACATTGCTCATGATTTCATAAAAATTCATATTTCTGATTATTGGTTGTTCAGTGACCTGATGCTCAAGCAAGTCACAGTTGTCCTCATTTTTCTTTTTCAACTAAACACAGTCAATTTTTGTATTCATCCAAATAGAGTTGTACTGTCATTTGGCTATCCATTATCACATAAGGCTAAGAGAAATGCTAGTAACTACAGACACTATGCCATGATGATTCATAAAGGTTTATTCTCAAAATTTCTATTACAAGAACACCTTCAAATTTTGTCAGGTGACCTCCCAAACCCCTTCATGAAATTGCTGCATTTCCTACACTCATGCTTTGTACTATTGTATTGGCTTTCCCTTTCATTTTTAAGAGACGTTATCATCCCATAATAGATATCTTGTATAAAGAGTCTTCTATCTCTCCAGTATCACAGACCTCTAACTCATAGAGCTGCAGTTTGACCACCAAATGTGTGGCGTCTTAGGCACACATACTTCCCAGGAAAAATGTTAACTGTATTCAAGTCCTCGTACAAATGCTCAAGGCTGAGCACTGCTCCTGGGTGTCGGGAGTGCAGCCACTTCTCTCTGTAATGAAGGCTTTGGGTCCTGGCTGCCTTGGAAGCTCCCAGTGTCTCAGGAGCAAGCAGGGTTGTTGTTTGCCTTTGGATGAGTTGTGAATCCACAGGTTTTCCATGAAGCATTTACTGTACTTTGCTCTCAAGAGATGTAATCCCCCGAGTTATTATATCAATTCAAATTGCAGTAGCAGGGCCTGCTAAATTATAACCAGTATCAGAAAAGATCATAATAGCTGCCACATATTGAGGAGCTGTGTGTTAAGCACTCTTATAAGCACTTTCATACATTATCTCATCTAATTCTCACAGCAGCTTGATGTAGTGGGTACTATAATTATCCACATTTTAAAGACAAGAAAATTGAGATTGAGAGAGGCTAAGTCACACTGAGATTGGGAAAAGTGAAAAGCCACTGTAGAATTACTTAAATTGCAGAGCTAGGACATCTTAAAACATCTGACCCCCAAAATAGTCCCTAGAATTCCAGTAAAATCAGTTAGCTTTGGCCAATGCAGGTTCAAAATAGCAAAAAGTAGAGCTAACTTAATGAAATGATCAGCTTAGATATACTTTTGGATCTTTCCTAGAACCAGTAAGATATAAAATCTTTATAGATGTGGCTCAGATTCATGGTTTTTAGTGACCTAATTATGTGATCAATTGGAAGAGTTATTTTTTTTCTGGCTGCTTTCTTTTTCATTTTTATTTCCATCTAGGGGAAAAAAAAGAGGCAGAATTATTTAAGAAAAGAATAAATCCACTCCTTTTATAAGGATTGCTCTTTCCCTTGCTTTTATTAAGGGGCCCAGTCAGTCAAATGCTCATTTGGGTGTCTACATACATTTTCTGTGGATTATTTCTAACCTTCCTTTTTAAGCTTTATTTTTTTTGCAGCTTGGGATATTTTATATTCTGGAGAATACGAGGTGCATTTCTTTTTCAAGTTGTCACTTACCATAGTATAGAAAAGGAAGTCGAATCTTAATTCATCATTGATTGGCTGCTAGGGATTTGTCTGCATGAAAAGTTGTTGTGGTGATATTCAAATGAAAAATACTAATGATTAATACTTTGGGAGAATTAAAATTGATGAGTGCTATGAATTAGTGTAATATAGTTGCCAGCTTATTCCCAGAAAGCAATAAGGAAAATTTGGCTCGTCTGTAAGAGTTCCATTACCCACTTATAATCTAAGGCAAGGAAATAGCTACTTATTTGTAGGGCATAGTAGCTTGAGGACTGAGGACCTTTCAAAAAGTTTTTAAGTGTTAGAGTTGTCCTAATATCTGGAGATATGAGAAAATCAGAAATATAACAAGTTCACTTCCAGGAAATGAACCAAGTTGAACTGGTTTCTACAGAAAGAGGTAAAAAAATATGTTAATTCTTAGCCTGGTGACTATGTGGAAACTACCTCAGTATACTAACTTGCCTCAGAGTACAGTGAAAATGAGTTATTTTCTTTGTAGATATGCTTCTGGATAACTCTTTTCTGCCTGCTTTTTCCCAACGATCTTTTTTTTTTTTTTTTAATACCATTTTCAACATAAGATGGTCTATGTGTAAGAGCAAGGGTAGGCAGCTGCCAACAGTGGTGATGATTTTGCTGAGGAACTCCACTGCATCCTCACACCCAAAACGTCTTCCTATCCTTGACCATATTAACTGGATGAGAACTGGGGTTCATATAATTCTTTATCCAGAGGAGGATGAGCCATGAGCCATTTCTTGTTTCTGGGAAAGCTTTTCACGTCCCTGGCTTGTTTTCTTAGTTTCATTCCTTGGTTTAAGTCACTATTTTCATGATGTATCTGCTGGACATGAGTTAGAGAAATACCAGTAGGCATTGTGCAAAGAGTTGGATGATCATATAGATATGAAAGATTTGTTTAATCTATATGAATTCATTCAGTTCAAATGAATATGTGTAGAGTGTGGTTAGTAACACTGATGAATAGAAAGATGCTGATAGCAGAGGATGGAAAAAATTTATCTTTAGGGTGTTGGGGACCCCTTCCTGGATGATAATCCTGAGTGAGGACAGACAAAAGAGAAATATAAACTTACTATTTTCTCTGGGTCCAAGCAGAGTGCTTGAGAGGAAGTGAAAAAAGAGAGAAGGCTGAGACCAGGTAACTCTTTGCTGTATATGAAGACTCACTTCACCCACATTGGAATTAATTGTATCTGGTGTCAGGGAAATACAAGCTGGCTGGTAAATGTATGCCTATTTTTTTTTTCTTGAAAGTTTTCTTGTTTGTTTCACATTTTTGTTTAAATTCTAGTTAGTTAACATATAGTGTAATAGTGGTTTCAAGGGTAAAATTTAGTGATTCAACACTTACATATAACGCTCAGTGCTCATCAGAACAAGTGCTCTCCTTAATGCCTATCACCCATTTAGCCCATCCCCTGCCCATCTCCCCTCCATCAACCTGCAGTTTGTTCTCTATAAGTAAGAGTCTCTTATGGTTTGCCTCCTTCTTGTTCTCTGTCCCCTTCCCCCATTTGAAGGTGTTCTTAGTTTGAGATTATTCAAAGCAATGTCTTGATTGGACAGTTCTGTTCTAAATGGTTCTACACTAAAAGTGTTAGGAACTATTGAATGAATTAACCATTCTCTGGCACTCCATTGAAACTTTGTATGTTGTATGGATAGATTTACAATGAGACTGATTAGGAGCTGGCCATCAGAAGAACTGCAGCTCCCCACAAGAAATTCAAACTCTGCCATTGAACTTTTTGTCACCTTAAAGTGCAAAGTAGGTTATGCCATGCTTTGACCATTATTTCAATATTTCTCAACGTTCGTCCCATGGACCACCAATCTTTCAAGATTAGGAATGAAGGTGTCCCATCTGTGGTCAAATAAATTTGTGAAATGGTGCTTTTTATCTTCCTACTGAAAATTCACACTAGAGTAGAAGTGTATTTAGGGACAAATCAAGAACTTTCTCAGTGTCTCAGAAAGAAAACAAGGGAGACAACCAATTATTGTGACAGTATGCAAAACTAGCATTGACTGAGGTCCTATTGAGCCAGCAGAAACATCACAGTTGACGTCTGTTAATAGGCATGTGTCAGCCACTGTGTTTATTCATGAGGGCACCATTCCATACACCATAATGAACATGAGCTCTGGACCCAGTGCTCTGGACTCAGTCTGGCTCTTTCACTTATTGCCTTCATTTCCTCCTCTGTGAAATGGTGTAGGGTTGTAAGAAGTCCATGAAATGCTAAAAGAGAAGTGCTTATTATATACTAAATTAAACATATCCAGGATCCCTGGGTGGCGCAGTGGTTTGGCTCCTGCTTTCGCCCAGGGCGCGATCCTGGAGACCCGGGATCGAATCCCATGACGGGCTCCTGGTGCATGGAGCCTGCTTCTCCCTCTGCCTATGTCTCTGCCTCTCTCTCTCTGTGTGACTATCATAAATAAATAAAAAAATTTTTAAAAAATTAAATATATCCAAAACAGAAATGCTGTTATATACCATATAAAACTGTTTTTTCTCTCTTGGATTAACTTTGGGAGAATAGTAGGGTCAGTTCCCTGCTATTTCTTACTACTAATTTAGATTATCAAAAGCTTCAATACTTGGAGATTTTTATCTCCTAAAGAAAGGTATAGCTCTGGATATATTGGCCCTGATGGTATTTACATATTTCTGGTGAACCTGAAAGTTCTACTATGCTTCTAAATCAAATTAAATCATATCAAATAAAATCTAATCAAATCAGCATCTTTGTACCTGATTTTTTTTTCAGACATAATATTCAAGTGCTTTTGAATTTGGGAAATAACTTTAAAAAGATTCACTATATTATATCCTATTATAAATATTGCAGATATTTTGAATGAAAAATGCTATTTTCAAACATAAATGGGGAAATTAAGAGTTTGCTTCTATACTTGACTCAGTTAAAAAAATTAAATAGCTGTGTTGTTGTTGATTCCCCAGGGAGAACAAAGATGTGAACAAAGTTGTTACAGATGTTTTAAAATTTTTCTGTCCACCTTATAGCTTACTAGTGTAACATCTTTTCTCAGTCACCCAGTATAAATGATTTTGTTGTGTTTTAGTTGGTATTACTAACACAGGAAAAAAAATGTTTTTATGGTTTGCTGGAAGTTGAAGTAAAATATTTGTGTATTATATAATAACTTTTTAAAAAAGATTTTATTTATTTATTCATGAGAGACACACAGAGAGAGAGAGAGAGAGAAAGAGAGAGAGGCAGAGACACAGGCAGAGGGAGAAGCAGCCTCCGTGCAGGGAGCCTGATGTGGGACTCGATTCTGGGACTCCAGGATCACGCCCTGGGCTGAAAGCAGGCGCTAAACCACTGAGCTCAACGTTATGATCCCCTATATGATAACTTTTAAAAATTAATTATATCTGGTGCCAGGGCAATAAAAGCTGGCTGGTAGATGCATGCCTATTTTTTTTTCTTGAAAGTTTTCGTTTGTTTCACATTTTTGTTTAAATTCCAGTTAGTTAACATATAGTGTAATAGTGGTTTCAAGGGTAAAGTTTAGTGATTCAGCACTTACATATAACACTCAGTGCTCATCAGAACAAGTGCCCTCCTTAATGCCTATCACCCATTTAGCCCATCCCCTGCCCATCTCCCCTCCATCAACCTGCAGTTTGTTCTCTATAAGAGTCTCTTATGTTTTGCCTCCTTGTTCCCTGTCGCCTTCCCCATTTGAAGGTGTTCTTAGTCTGAGATTATTCAAAGCAATGTCTTGATTGGACAGTTCTGTTCTAAATGGTCCTATATGATAACTTTTAAATCCACCAATCATTGAGATGAGAAATAAAAATTTATTTAATTGTCTAGATACTTGATCATTGGCTAGATAATACTCAGTATCGACTGACTGGAATTTTCTTTTAAAAATATTTATTTATTTATTTATTTATTTATTTATTTGAGAGAGAGAGAGAGAGAATGCACACAAGTAGAAGAGAAGGAGCAGAGAGAGAGGGAGAAGCAGGCTCCCTGCTGAGAAGGGAACCCCATGAAGGACTCCATTCCAAGACCCTGGGATCATGACCTGTGCTGAAGGTGAACACTTAATGGATTGAGCCACCCACACATCCCTGGATTTATTTTTATTGTCATCAGTTATAACAGGAGGAATTTGTGTTTTCCTTTTTGAGGTATATTTCAGTGATAGCAAATACTGAAGGATAAGACATATCTTTGGAAAAAAATCAAAGGGAATCTTACCAATATACTTTGTAACCTACCATAGGCTATTGACATTTTTTATTTGAGGGGCACCTGGCTAGCTCAATGGGTTAAGCATCTGCTTCCAGCTCAGGTCATGATCCCAGGGTCCTGGGATGTAGCACTGCATCAGGCTCCCTGCTTAGCGGGGAGTCTGTTTCTCTTTCTTTCTCTTTCCCCTGCCCCTCCTCGCTGCTTGTTCTCTCTTTCAATAAATAAATAAATAAATAAATAAATAAATAAATAAATAAATAAAATCTTAAAAAAGAAGAAATTTTTTATTTGATTAAAAATAATCTACTTGATTCCAAATATGTTTCTCATCTGTATAAACAGAAGCCTATGTAGAAAATGAAACACTAACTAGAAAAGTGAATAACAGTTATATGGTTTGGTTCCTTATATAAAGTGAAAGAAAAATGACCATTTTCCCCATAAAAATGATGTTTAGCTCCCCACATACATGAATATAGGCAATGGTATCAAGCTTGAATAATAACTTTAGGTGATCCCTGCGTGGCTCAGTGGTTTAGCGCCTGCTTTCTGCCCAGGGCGTGATCCTGGAGTCCTGGGATCGAGTCCCACATCGGGCTCCGTGAATGGGGCCTGCTTCTCCCTCTGCCTGTGTCTCTGCCTCTCTCTCTCTCTCTCTCTCTCTCTGTGTCTCTCATGAATAAATAAATAAAATCTTAAAAAAAAACAACTTTATAAAATGCAGGTGCCTGTGATGCTGCAGAAGAGGGGTACAGCCAGATGTTCATGGTGGAGACTGTTTAAGCATATATTTTCCTCAGTTCATCTCAGAATCTTCTCATCTATGTAGGTAAAGAGCTAGGGACAGATTAAGATGCCAGTTTTTGCCATCTCTAAATTAAGAGCTTTAAATTCATAGAGCATTAAAGCATGTGCTTATGCCTCCTTTCCCTTCTTCCCAGGATGGAACTTCACATCCTTCAAGAAACTTTAGAAAATATACACCCGGCCTTACTCCTTATTCAGCTGAACTTGTGGCAGAATGAGCTCATGGCGGTGTCTTATCTCAAGTCAGTTCTTGAGTGTTTAGTTCTCAGTTTTATTTTTCTGTACTAGTTGCAATCTAGTGCATAACACTGTGATATAATTGAACATGACTTGAACAACACCATGGGGCTGAATTAATCACTGCAAGGCAAATCTCCAAAAAGAAATGTAAAATTTTATTTTTTCCCTTTCTATGAATAAATTCTTGGGCCTGTTAAAAAGTAGATTCCTGAGGTGATTTGGTGTGTTGATGGAACAAGCACCTGTTCTCTGGATTATTCTCAAACCTGGGTTTTCTAATCCATACTATGGTTCTTCCCAGAGGCTGTTCTACTAAACACTAGTCCTTTGATCTGCTTCACAACCAAAATGATGTGAAATGAAATGAAATAAGCTAAAATAAGATACTTTTCATTGGGTCATGAACATATAAAACCATGAATATTATTCCCACTTCCTAGAGTCTTAGAACACTTAAGTAGCTTGTAAAAAATACTGCAGTGAGGATGAATAGATTTTCAAAACCAGTGTTTCTCAGAACTGTTAGACTAATCAATTCCTTGTTTTGTAATTATCTATTATAATTCCTCAGAACTAGTATTCTAAGAAACTCATTTGAGGAAATATCATAGCTCATCAATTTCTAGATGCTTATTTTATTCACTTTTTTTATACCTCTAAAATTGGGGTGCTTCTTATATTTGATTATGTCCTGGTTCAGTGAAATATGGCACCGTCATAGCAACTTTCATGCAGTTATATGTACTCTTTTAGTTATGATTGGGCTCATCTGAGAGAGCTAAACATTCAAAATGAGTGGCTTCAATAACATAGGAATTGATCTACCACCAACAAATCTGGAGATGGGTTGTCTTCCATTAGAAGTATCCAACTCCATGGAATTGGATACTCAGGCTCTTTCTTCCTTGTTCTGTTTTCTAGAGTCTTTCTATCCAAGGTCATAAAGTGATTCAAGAGAGCTATTCCATGTCTGTCTATACCCTAATTTCTGGTAGCAGGAAAAAAAATTTAAAAATCAATAAAAAAGAATAAAAGTAAAGTACTATTCGTCTCTTTAAAAAAAAAGTCTCAGAAACTGCCAATGGTACTTTTGCTTGTATCTCATAGACCAGTGCTTAGTAAGGTGGTCACACATAGTACCCAAGGGGGAGTATGGAATGCAGTCACTTTTCTGAGTTATAAATGACGAGCTAAAATTGCTACTTATGTGAATAAAGGGAAATTCTATGAAAAAGGGAAGGATTGGAGAAGAATTAGTACTACCTGCCATAGTGTGATCATGAAATATTGATATTTATAGAAGTGGATCATTAAAAAAATTACCCTAGAAGTAGAAACTAGAGAAATATCCTGGAAGCTAACCCTTCCAGAGGTGGAAGCATGAAGACAAATATTGTTGAAGATGAAAAATTCATTTTGCCATTAGCATCTAGAAAATTAGCCCTATCCTCTCTAATATCAAATAGTTTAGAAGACATTGTTTGGTATTCATGCCTGGGAATTGTAAAGGGCAGAACAGAATGATATTCTCTGTTGCCTTCTTTTGATTCTCAGGTCACTCTGATTATCCAAATTTAAGTTGGAGGCAAGTGCAATCAGAGATAGAAGTGGTCACTCACATAGTAGATATTGTGGAGATATGGGCTCATAGTAAGAATGTTCAGAATGTCCAGAATTCGACTGGAGTGTTCTCAAGCTGCTCTGTGATTATGTTTGCATTACTCCTTCAGAGATTTTGATTCGATTAAATGTAGGAAGTACTGTAAAAAATTCTCCAGTATTCACTGTTGCCTTTAATTTTTATATTTGTTCGCAATATTTTTAATCTCTAATTTTAAATAGAAATATAAAATAGAGGAGACTGTTAAAATTTAATCTCAAATTTGACTAATGTTAATTTGGGAATGCTAGATTATGACGGAAACTTTTTCCGTCATAAACATTCTAAACATTAGAATTAAAAGAATTAAAAATGCCCATATGCCACAGTGTAAATCTTTTTAAAAATAAATTTCTATTTTATTTAAGTCACTGTCACTTTGAAATTTCTGTCACTCTCATATACTTTTGCTTTATTAAGCTATCTTTTGACACACACACACACACACACACACACAGTGTTTGTTGAAGCCAGACGTCTGTTACCTATTCCTAAAAGCTATTATTCTGTGATATTTACCTTTATTTGTAACCCCATAAAACACTCTTACTTTAGAGAGGCATGCAATAATTAAGGAATAATGGGATATAAAATTTTCTCTTTGCTTATTACATCAGATTATCTGATATCATAAGGCAAATAAAATTGCAAGATAGTGTGTGCCTGTTGATCTTCAAATCCTATGAGCTTATTTTTAGGAAAAGCAATATTAAATAAGTGATAAAAATTCTGAAAGATCCAATAGGTGAGCTTTATGAATTGGATCTGGCTTAGTGGGTTGGTAAATATGTTTTCAATAAAAATGTCATTTTGCTTGTTATTTCTATATTGCCTTATCTTATTGAGAAAGATTAACCATTTGTATTTTTTTAAGCAATAAATCAGAAAAGCAACAAAAGCAGACTGGTATTTATAATCCAACTCAATGTGTTTAGGGGGAAGAAACTTTTTTTTTAAGAATTTAAATCTACCAGTTTGATCTATATTTCCTCATTATCATGAGACATTTATTGCATACTTCCTATGTGCAAACCATTCTGATTGGCTTTGGCATATGGAAGTCAAATTCTAAATAACTCAACCAGGCTGAAATGTGTGTGAAGTAATAGTTGTATTTTTATTACCTCAACAGAGCAGAAGGAAAATACCCTAGCTATTTTATTAAATTATAAAGTATTAAATAACAACCTACACTGTACCTGTTTTTCTGGAAACTTGAGACAACTTAGTACTATCAATTTTTAAAAGCATACTGATATGCCAATAATAATAAAATTGAAGATATTAATAACTAATAAGATGGGGATCCCTGGGTGGCGCAGCGGTTTGGCGCCTGCCTTTGGCCCAGGGCGCGATCCTGGAGACCTGGGATCGAATCCCAGGTCGGGCTCCCGGTGCATGGAGCCTGCTTCTCCCTCTGCCTGTGTCTCTGCCTCTCTCTCTCTCTTTCTGTGAGACTATCATAAATAAATAAAAATTTATAAAAAAAGTTACTAATAAGATGGGTATATACCTATCAAATTTAGAAAGACTCCCTTGGAGAGTGAATCTATCTCTCTGGAACTATCTATTCAGAGCAGTAAATTTATCCTGCTCAAACTCTAGGTTTCTGCAGTCTGCTCAGTCTAATGGCATAAGGATCTAACTTGGATTTCCATGATACTGCTCTTTAAAAAAAAAAAAAAAACAAAAGACTTTATTTATTTATTCATGAGAGACACAGAGGAGAGAGAGGCACAGACACAGGTAGAGGGAGAAGCAGGCTCCATGCAGGGAGCCAACGTGGGACTCGATCTCAGATCTCCAGGATCACACCCTGGGCTGAAGGCAGCGCTAAACCGCTGAGCTACCCAGGCTGCCCCATGATACTGCTCTTAAAGATATAATGTAGGCCCTCTACTGTGATCCGCTTGACATTTTTCTATTCTTTTCTTCCATCATCTGAATAGGAGTGTTTTTAGTAATGGAACTCAGGATTTAATAACTTTCTTATCAGATGGTAATAGTTTCTTTAAATCAAAACTGAACTCTCATTAAAATTCAAATTTATAGATATTTTCGATGGATACCTTTTCAAGCTGACATGTAAATTCCGAATCTTCCTTTAGTCTTTGAAGCAATTGTATACTTGTCAGAAGTAATTTTGCTTGCAAGACATTATCAGATCAGTAGCCTGACTTGTTTAATGCAGTGCACAATCATAAAACTTTTAAGTAGGTAAAATTTTAGCTTTTATAGACATTTTGCTTCTGTTGCAAAATATTAACATATTTCTGATAAAGTAAGTAAATGATAAATGGAACTTAGTGTTAAAAGTTCTAAAACCTGGATCTGATTTCAGAGGTATTTCTTATTTAACCTTAGCTTGTCATTTAACTTTTAGAAGTTTGTAGCCTCATTCATAAAATACAGTGAATAATTTTTTGCCATGATTATAAAACATAGAACTATTGAGAAGTTAAAATAAAATATTGAGTATTAGAACCCTTTGAAAATTCTAAAGCACTCTTAGAAATGATGTGTGTGAATGTGTGTGTATGCTTAAGTAATAAAAATATAAACAAATTCTTATTTAGTTCGAGTCCTTATTATTTATGGAAGTAAAAATTGTCACTTTTTAGAAAAGTTTGGGGACAAAACCAGGGTATTTGTTTGAGATTTTCTTTGAGTGACTTGAATGGAGCATAACTTTTAATTTACATTCTTGGAAAGACAACAGCTGAAACTGTGTCAGAACCTGGATGGGGGCTCTGAAGATATAATGGTATTGTATATTAGGACTTCCACATTTTCTGAAGCCCTTTTTAATCTTCAAGGATTTTCTGAATATCAACCAATTCATCCCAGTTTGGTTTCCCAATGGCTGGTGTAAAATTGGTGCTCCTTGGACCTTCTAGTGTAGTAATGCATAGTTGCCACAGATGCATTATTTCAAAATTAATTTCAGACAGAATCACACTCTCTAATATAAGAAGGGACATAAACATAAATGTTATTTATGAGGTCAAGTTTAAATAACACCATGTAGTCTTTCATATGGGTGACCCAAACTCTGATTCAAGGTGATAGAAACTATTGCACTATATGGTAACCCAGAAAAAATTCTGCATCTTGTTCTTCTGATTTTGCTGTATGTTAAGATTCCCTGCATTAAATTATTTTTAAATATATATGAAATTGAAATTCTACACTACTAATACTTCCAGGGATGTCATTCAGAAAACATGAGTGTACAAAATAAAAAAAATAATGATAAGTGTTATAAAAGGTCACGGCATTTTCTTATAATGGTTATTGGAATACATTTGAAGAAATCTGACATGTCTGCCTCTCTTCTATAGGCTTCTTTACCTGCAACAACTGATCTTCCAGAGTTTTTTATTGCTTCTTATAAATGGCCTGGATGGACTCATGGCCCATTGGATCAAAAAAATTGTGCTGCATCATGGGCATTTTCTACTGCAAGTAATAAAAGTCATTTTAATTACTTCCTTATAATTCTCCTTTTAACTCAAGATTTTTGTACAGTAATTAAAAGGTTTTAAAGTTTAGAATATTTAAATGTTAATGTTTAATCAATTAAAATAAAATCATATTCAGACCAGAGAAAGCAGCCTGACCATTATATAAAAAACCATTTTTACTCTGAAAATTGGTTTTGATTTCTAGGGTGTAATTTTAAATGGAGAATAAATCAAAAGAGCAACAAATTTCCCAAAATTTGTTTGTCCTTTGAGAGTTAAGGTCAGATGATAAGAAGAATATAAGATACCTTTTAATCATAATATTATCAGTAATATTAATATGAACTTACACATAACTATATAATTCTTATATTCTTTTCTCTATAAATTTGCAAAAATATGCCTCATTATTAAACTACTCTGATGTAAAGAAACACTTCAGAACAAGATAATAATGGAATTCAATGGGTTTTATCATTTCAGTTAAAAACAAATTTATAGCCTTGACTCTAAAGTGATGAGTAGCTTCCAAATTAGTACTGCTGTTACTTCAAAAGTGTAAGGAATACTACGTTTATAGTTACTTTCATATAAGTTCACAAGTCCAATAAATCAATACTCAGGTTAATCTTAAGATTTGGTCTCTATGTTATCCTCAAAGGAGTATTAACCATACTCCAGCAAATAACCCTAACATGATGTTGATTGGCTACAATCAAAGGCCTTCATAAAACTATGTTCTAGGCTTTGAAGGTAATTCCATGAGTGCTCAGAAATAGTCTTAGCACAGAAAGCATAATAAAATAGGGACTTTGGTTCTTAGAGAAACCAGCTCTGAAGGGTGATATTATTTTGGACAGAAAAGTACTGATATATTTTCCAAATATCATTGCTCGTAGTATCAGCTAGTTCTAGAAATGATGCCTTTGGCCAATTTTGCCACTGGAGTAGCTTCATCTGTTAAGTTTATGCTACTTCCTATCCCTCTGAAATAAATGTTCTCTGGATATCTGGTATTTGTCCTCACATATTAGGGATCCAAATGGGGAACCTGTTTGAGCCTTGTTTCATATTGATGGAAAGATATTTAATCAGATAAATCATTTGTCATTTTATGTTCATGTAGTTAATGTGTTACACCTTTTAGATGGTATCATAAGAATTTTGCTTTCAGTTAAAGCTAGTATTTCTGAACATGTTTTAGGAAAGATGTTGCTGGTTAAATACTGAAGATTAACTTGTTAGCCTGGTTTAGATGGCATGTTTTGGTGTCCTCAGGACCCAGTCCCACAGATGGCCTCTGGATTTGTCCCCCTACCTAATTCACCAAAACATCAGAAAGAGGGTTTTCAACACTTTTGTGGTTTCAGATGAGATGGTTTTATATTGTGTGTATTCAGTATGACAAATTAGGCTCATGCTATTTTTTTCTGAGTGTGTTTAAACAAAAGAATAAACTAGGTTCTTTTAAGGATCTAGAAAATTGTGTTAGAAAGTAATAGTTAAAATAAGAAAAAATGTTTTTCAAAGAAGTCGAAAGCTATTAAATAAATAGGACATTTAAAAATATACATATATAAAACAATAGTTATGTGGCCAAATAAAATTCAAGCAAGATGTCAGAAGCTGAATAGGTAAAAGAGTTTGAAATGTCAGGAGTGATGCACGTCACAGAGTAAATGTATAAATAGAGTAAATAAGCAAGGAAAATGATAGAGTGTGTCTCAGAGGTAAAGGCCAATAAAAGTTTTCAAAAGAAGGGTGGAAAACAATCTGCTAAACTGCGTCATTCTTAAGTATTTCAAGTCAATTTGGGTTAAGCATTCACTGAGATTCAGAAATGTCTGTAGAAGAGCAACATATTGTGTCCTGTTGGAATTTAAAATATTTACCCTTGAGTTGGAATCTACAGATTCATGGGGCTGGGAGGGAAGTCACATTTTTCAAGCCTTTGGTTTTATAAAAGAGTCACAGATCGATGAACTGACTGACCCTAACTCAGAAATGGTCCCTGGGAAAAAAAAAAAGAAAAAAAGAAAAAAGAAATGGTCCCGGAAGCCAGGTTACTGATTCCTTGACTACTGTTGTCAAAGTATTTTTTTGAACAGGAGAATAGTTACACTCACATTTTCAAATTTACATTTGGTTCTGAACCCTTGTACTAGAAGTCAAAGCATCAAAAATTTTGTATTTTATGAAATAGGGAATTATTTTCTTGAGAATAGCGGAGGTGATAGGAGAATGTCATTTGCTCTTATGAAATATATCCCAGCACAGTAAGAGATGGGAAACAGGGAAGTAGGAGGTTATAGATTGAACAGATATTGAGCATTTAAAATGTGCCAAAATTGCACTGTAGAATTGTACATATCCTGTAGTTACAAAAAACTCTGTACATACAGAAATACATATGTAAATGAATTATTTAAAAATGAATTATTTTAGAATAATTCTAAATTAACACCTTGATAAGTTCTAGTATATAGACAATTTTAATGAGCAAAAACTACAACTTCTTTCGAGAAAATTGGATGGATAAAAGAAAGTGTATGACTTTGTTACCTTTAGAGGCATCCAGATGACTCAGTCGGTTAAGCATCTACCTTCAGCTCAGGTCATGATCCCAGGGTCCTGGGATGGAGCCCCTCATTGGGCTCCCTGCTCAGTGGGGAGTTTGCTTCTCCTCTCCCTCTGTCCTTTCTCCTGCTAATGCTCTCTCTCTCATAAATAAATAAATAAATAAATAAATAAATAAATAAATAAATAAATAAAATCTTTTAAAAAATCTTGTAAAAGTAACTATGTTTAAATATCAAGAACAAACTATACCAGCCATTGAACAACACAAAACAATATTTGTACCAAAATTTTCTCATGATATTATCATTTATGTTTATGATGGTAGCATAATCAAAAAGATAAATAGTTTTCTGCTACTGATAGATTGATTTCCCTTTTTTATTATTCTGTGAGGATAGCATTGTGATTCTTGTTCATCATTGTAATTTCTAGTGCTTAGTACAGTGCCTGTCACTTAGTAGGCAGTCAATAATATGTGTTAGGAAAAGGAATGAACTGATAAACCATGGAACTTTTTTAAAAGATTTTATTTATTTAATCATGAGAGACACACACACACACAGAGAGGCAGAGATCCAGGCAGAGGGAGAAGCAGGTTCCAAGCAGGAAGCCCGATGTGGGACGCGATCCCGGGGCTCTGGGATCATGCCTGGAGCCAAAGGCAGATGCTCAACTGCCGAGCCACTCAGGCATCCCAACAACCATGGAAATTGTATATTGTTATAAATTTATATCAAGTCTAAACAAGGTGAATTCCATGTCTATGTAGTAAGATTAGGATCATGATTTTCGAAAGTATTGTAAGGATAAAAGTGTGCTGTGTAGTTTTTAGATATAAGATTCATATTAGAATAGATTAGCTTTTGAATGGTTTTCTGAGTGGTCAACCTAAATACCAGTTTAAAAACCTAAGATTCAATTTATTCTAATATATCAGATTAACATGATGAATTTCCAGTTAGTATTTCTATGATAAGTTTTTCTAATTTCCTCCATTTAGTTGCATTCATTTCAAAAGTTATATATTTATCTGTGACTTCATGAGGTACAGGAGTTACAAATGTAAATGAGATATGATTTTTGCCCTCAAAGAATTTCATTTGACAGACTTCTTAATGAAAAATTCATAATTGTATAGAACATGAAAGGAACTATGGACTAGAAAAGTCTTTGAAGTTGATAAGACAATTGAGCAATACCAAAATTGGATAAAAATTATGAATGAAATTATGACCCAGTTGACTTTGCTGGAATATATAGATACATTAATGACATTGGTTTTAATTTTAAATTACATAAAGTTCTAAAGACTAGGATTCAAAAAAGAGCTATGTAAATTATTAAAAATGACATGTACCATTTGAATATTAATCAATATTCTATTTGAAACAGGTGTGGCAGCTGACCGAATAGCAATTCAGTCCAATGGTCGATACACAGCCAATCTGTCCCCTCAGAATTTGATCTCTTGCTGTGCCAAGAACCGACATGGATGCAATAGTGGAAGCATTGATAGGGCTTGGTGGTTCCTGAGAAAACGTGGGTAAATAGCTGCCCAACATACGTTTCTAGGATTCTTGAGTTCTGTTCGGGGTTAGAATAAAGAAAAAATAAATTGCAAGATTTTTACTAAAAAATGTACAAGCTACACCTAGATAAATGTGTATATTACATTTAAATATACACTATACTTGTTATCTACTAAGATTATAAACTATTGGAAGCAATTATTTGAAACATGTATACATTCCTCACTAAATTAATAGAAAGGCTTAAGTAAGCATTGTCTTGTTGCTCTGAGTCAAACGACTCTACTGAGTCCCAATGGGAATAGATAGGCTGATATCTCTGCTGAGCCTTTCAGTTACTCAGGTAGATGGATAATTCCAGGTAAAAATTAGATTAAGACTGAGATGAATAGGGATGCCTGGGTGGCTCAGCATTTGAGCACTTGCCTTTGGCTCAGGGCGTGATCCCGGAGTCCTGGGATCAAGTCCCACATGAGGCTCCTTGCATGGAGCCTGCTTCTCCTCCCTCTGCCTGTGTCTCTGTCTCTCTTTCTGTGTCTCTCATGAATGAATAAATAGAATCTAAAAAAAAAAAAAGACTGAGATGAATAAATAATTTATACTTGCCTCAGCTTATCAACATCATTAAGTGTCACCAACCCATTTGATGGGAAAAGGCAGGCTATATTTTCATACTCTCATGTAGTCTGATACCTACTGCATTCTCATATCTACTATAAGAGCTAATCTACTTAAAAGCTAGGTTATTTGGGTAAGGAAGTTGCAGCTGATTACCAGTAATATACATATATACTGCTCACCTATCCATTTATCATCCACTGAGTACTCTAGGTTTGCTAGAGAACAGTCAGGTGCTATGAGAGCATGGATGTTAGATATTGATGGGTGGCAATAAATTTATTTAAATAAATGTTCATACATTTTGCTTAATAATATGGTGCTTAGAATGAACAACTCAGGCTGATACCTCTCTGGTATAGTAGTGCTTGGTTGGCTTCTGTTTTGTACTATGACAAAAATTAATACTCTTTAAAGGCTTAGAAGTATAAATTAACACTGAGACTCAACTAAATCTTATTGGTTTGCTTAGGTAACCATAACAAAATACCATAGATGGAAAGCTTAAACACCAGGCCTTTATTTCACAGTTCTGGAGGCTGAGAAATCAAAGATCAAGATAGTAGCTGATTTAGTTCTGGTGAAAGCCCTTTTCTCACTTGTCTTCTTCTTGTGTCCTTACATGGCAGAGAGTACTAGTATCTCTTCCCCTTCTTATAAAGGCACTAATTCCAGGTGGGATGTCACCTGCATCACCTCATTTAAAGCTAATTATCTCTCAAACGCCCCCTTCTAATACCATCATGTTAAGGGGTAGGGCTTCAACATATGAATTTGGGGTGGCACAATTCAATATATAGCACTCATTATCCCAAAGTAATACGTTTAATGCAAGAATTTTTTGAAGTGTGTATAATCTTTAATGGCTTTGCTTTCATCATGTTTCTTGCTCAGATTCTCTTACTTGGTTGAACACTTGAATTTTTCTGAAGCAAGCCTATTGGATACTTCTATGGCTAATTCAAATTGAATATATATAAAATCAATTTTTATTGTTTATTTTCCTTATGATCTTCTATATTAAATAAATGATGTTAATTTTGGTACCAAATAATTTGTACTTGTCTATGTTCAGTTTCAAAATCAGAAACTGAAAATGATTCTGTTTGTTTTGTGCAATATATGTGTCTCATATCTTTCTACTCTATTAACTTTTAATATTATATTAGTGTATAGTATCTCTCCTGAAATATCATGAACTACAGAAACATAATAAGTGAAATCTTATGAGAAGGTACTTATAACTCAATAAAAATATAAAGGCAAAACAAAACAGCTTTAATTATAAAACTTACAGAATTATGCAAAATACCACATCTAATAATAAAATCCTCTCTTTCACATTAAATGTAGCTTTTCTATATTATAGTTATAAATGCAGAATGAAGTCCTTCCCCTATTAATATTACTACAGATTTTATTGACAGTCACTGTAGAAAATTAATCTTTAGGAAATTCTATACTGTAGATAAATTATTTATTAAAATGGATTGAAACAAGATTTTTTAAAATGATAATATAAATGAGGGGTCAGAGTAGAGTATAATATATTGAACTGGTGTGTTGGAATTAATCTGCATTTTGAAAGGTACACATGTAAAGAGTTGAGAAAATTTATAAATGTTTAATTCAGTAAAATGGCACATAGGATATATTATGGCATCTTCCTAAGTATTACCTTCTTTGCTTATTCCTCATAGACTGGTATCCCATGCATGCTATCCACTTTTCAAGGACCAAAATGCTACCAATTATGGCTGTGCTATGGCAAGTAGGTCTGATGGGAGGGGAAAACGGCATGCCACAAAGCCATGTCCCAACAACATTGAGAAATCGAACAGGATCTACCAATGTTCTCCTCCATACAGAGTCTCGTCCAATGTAAGTCTAAATGGCAAGTATTAACAATGGTTAACTTTCTCAAAAAGATATAGCTCTACTGTTCTTAAAACTATTCAAAAACTATTATATCCTAAAATAATTCTAGTTTCAGATATATTTTTTTCATAATCTTAAAGTGTCCATTAAAGACTCTCAATTTCTGATCTTTGTAATATTAGCAGAATGAATGATTTTATGGTACATATTTACATACTTGACAGATAAAAGCTAAATCAAACCTTTTTTCCCTGACTTTTTGGTGGTAGTAGCTCATTGTGTCAATCCTTTGTCTTACTCCACAAAATAATTGAAGTAAATATAGTCCTAATGGGAAAATGACTTCTTAGATTCTAGTTTTTCATTTTGAAAGCCTGGGCAAATTTTACTGCATCATATCAGTGTTACCCAGACCTCACTTTCAGAATATCTGAACCTTCAGTGACTTCTAGTTACTTATACGGTTTATATTATGGTTTAATATTCTTACCATGGCATATAGGTCTTGCTTGATTTGGTTCTGACCTACTACCTCTACAGACTCTTGTCCTGCCTGCATCTACCCCTCCACCTGCTCCTAATGCACTTGATAAATAGGACTACTGTCTGCTCCCTAGATACATCATGCTCTCAATGCTTCTCTACTTAGCCAGGTGATGATTCCTCTGACCCAAGTGCTTATCCCACCTATTTCCATCTGGCAAAATCCCATACATGGGTCACGGCCCCAATAAAAACTTTATCTTGTCTGTGAACTTTTCTTGACTCCTACATAGTATTAATTTTCCTTTTTTGTTCCATCCCTAGGAACTTTGTGCTTGTCTCTATAGTAGAACTTATTATATCATAATGCAATTAGTTGTGCTATCTACTCCACCAAAATGTAAATCCTTTGAGGACAGTTACAGGGTTAATATTTGTTTCTGTCCTAGTTTTTCGTATATACTCTGTGATCAATGCATATATATGAATGAATGAATAAGGGAATGATCTGCCTTTTTGCTGAGGGTTGTGTCACACAGTGGGCGACAACATAGAAATCCTTATATAGTATAGCTACACTGAGGAAGCTCACTAAACCATCATCTGGGGTTGTTCTTGGGATCAAAAGAATGGAAACGACACAAATCTCCACTGTTAAAACATGGTTTTAATTAATTATTTTTTCTTTGTGACCATAAAAAGTTATTACTTTATTTCCTCTTTATTCCAAAATTACCAGCAGTGGTAGAAGTCAATAAAACAAACGGGTGCATCCTGTCTCTAGTAACTTGATCAATGTGGTATTTCACATGTGAGTATTTCAAGGCATGATTAAAAGTAAATTATAAATGGTCATTCAAGGCACATTGGATTGTATAATTCTTAAATAGATTATATAGCACCTAACATTATACACCACACAATATTTTTAGTATGTTCTGATAACAATAATGATGTTCATTGATATTTTCCCTTCAAGGAAACTGAGATAATGAAAGAAATCATGCAAAACGGACCAGTTCAAGGTAAGCTTGGGTGAAATATAGTTGTGTTTTATTTCATTAATAAACAACATTACATTTTAATTCATGCAAGAGGAGCTTAAGAAAAACTTTAAGTGTTCATAAAGTTTCAACAGTTCTAAGATCAGTGTAATTATAGGATATGTGCTTACCTAGTAACTTCATTATCTGCCATTTTAAGTAGATAGACACATTCATAAATTGAATTCCTAAATATTAATGGCACATTTGATGAAGTCTGCTAAGTCCTTCTGAAAGTGATCATGGACCAAACAGACAGTCAAATATGACATGGTAAGTGGTGAAGCTCATTTATTTTTTCAGTTGTATTTAAGAATCATGCATAGTATTAGAAGTTTTCTCACTTTCATTTTAAAGAGAATAGGTAATGGATCAAAAAAAATCAAACTTTAGCTATAGAAAAAAATCTAAAAAAAAAAAAAAAAAGAAAGAAAAAATCTAAATATTTTCCTTTTTCCATAAACTCAAAATAAGTAAGTAAGCCAGGGTAATCCTTGTGTTTTATAAAATGCCTTCTATTTTGATCAACTTTGTAAATGTGTTGTGGATAGTAAATTAACAGTAAATAAGAAAATAATATACCAACTTGACATTGACTTTGATTTTTAAGATATCAGCTATGATATATAGGTCCTCTGTTTATCTATTGAATATTTCATTTTTCACCACTGCAATGGATGGAGAAAAATTCACAGAGTGTATTCCCTGTACTAAACACTGCCTTGAAGAACATGGAAAAACAAGCTCAGCAAGGTCTAAAATGGAAATTCAGGGTACAAACACTTGAAAGATCCAAAATCTGTGCAGTGAGATGAACCAAATAAATTTAAATTAACCAAAATTAAATTTAAAACATTTGATATATACCTAAGGAATTATTAGTCAACATCTACTTTTGCTTTTCTGAATGCTGTCCTAATTAGTATTGGTTCAACATCTAGCAGGAACCATGGATTGTAAAGTTGTATTGGGAGAATTTTTATTGATCATTATCACCACTTAACATTTATTGAGAAACCAAAGCTTACACTAAACATGTTCTGAATTTAATTCTAGAAATCCTGGAATCTTAAAAAAAATGAACAAATGAGAATCTTTTCCCCTTATAATTATGTAATTTTAATTGGCTCTTATAAGACTGAGGGATTCATGTGTAATTTACATGCATGCTTCAGTAAGTTAAGTTCGTGCGACAAATTTAAAGGAACACAGGCATTGGAAGTCAAGGCTGAATTTAAAATTCCATCTTTGACATTTGCTACTTAAATGACTGAGTGAATTACTTAAGCTCTCTGAATCTTCAAGTCATTGTGGTACTGTTTGAAATGTCTTTCTCTCTTAATCACTCAGAAGAAATTTGGATCATAATTCTTTAAATTGAGAGCTCCTTAGGTTTATTTTATGGTCAAGTACTTAAATGCTTATGAATTTCACATAATGAATAAAAAATAATCAAAATGGGAAATCATGGTAAGAATCAAAAATAAACATTTTAAAATAGGAAAGTTGAAATTCAAATTATTCAACATGGGTGTCAAGAATATACCCCCTGCCAGCCTGAACCAGGAGCAGGAGATAGAGCTGTAATCAAGATGGGCTCCATTCTGCCCTCAGCCTTGTTACATTCTGTTTAGTAAGTTTGCTGCAGTTTTCCAAAAGTAAAGTTGCGCTACAGTTACTTATGTAGTTATAGCTTTATAAACTCATCAAGTCTGTTTTGGTGTCAGAAACTGAAGGAAGGAGCCCCCTTCAAGTTAATTATTATGGTCTCTGTCCCACACTTCTTCAGTTGTCAGTGTTTCTCAGCAATGACGCATTCATGGTTCTTAGGGAGAGTTGAGAAGAGCTGAAGGGGTCAATGGTTCTATAGAGGAGAAAAACCACTAGCAGTATCTTCACACTTATGTAAGAGCTGGTTGACTCATCCTGCTGTAGATGCAATGTGTTTGTCTGCACAGCATTGCCTGGGCAAACATAGAGCATTTTCTCCTCTTTCAGTACAAAAGAGTGTAAAAGGCTATAGAATGCTGGATAAATAGCACTGTGTGCATTCTTCTAAAATCTGTAGAATTAAAAATAAGTTTAGGTGCTGAAATGAGAGCAAAGTAAGATCTGCATAAATTACAGTTACATAAATTCTTAAAATCCTATGGGAATGTATTTTATTTTACTTCATTTTATTTATTTATTTTGGAAGGAATATATTTTGAAGTAGATAAAGAAGATTTGACCTCTTTCGAGAATATTTAAATGGCATCAGAAAAAGCATGAAACATTAAAAAAGAAAATAAAAGGTGGGACATGAAAAAGTTGTATTTGACTTGGGAATAGAAGCTTAATTTTAGGATCTATCAAATGCTTATGACCTTAGTTTTTATTTTATTTAAAAAGCATGTCAAACTAATACAGACAAGCATGTGTACCTATCAAGGTATACTTATCTAGTCCCACCTAGAAATATTTTAAATTTATGTCTTCTACAAGTTTAAAGTCTTCACCCTGAATTGTCTAAGCCCTTCCATAGAGCAGCACATGATACAGAAAAGAAGTAATCAAGATAAGGGAATGAAGGAGAGCTTTATGATGTATAAGCTCTTGGTTTCACTCATACGGGGAATATAAAAAATAGTGAAAGAGATTATAGGGGAAAGGAGAGAAAATGAGTGGGAAAAATCAGAGCAGGTGACAGAACATGAGAGACTCCTAACTCTCGGAAAGGAACAAGGGGTAGTGGAAGGGGAGGTGGGTGGGGGGGTTGGAGTGACTGGGTGACAGGCACTGAGGGGGGCACTTGACAGAATGAGCAATGGGTGTTATACTATATGTTGTCAAATCGAACTCCAACAAAAAATATTCAAAAAAAAAAAAAAAAAAAAAGAATGCAACAGTGGCTTACCTCTTGAGAGCCAGGAGAATGGAATTTTGTCAGAGTATTCTTTTGCCAAAGGTTTGCTTTTTATTCAAACTCACCAAGGAAAGGTTTGTATTTACTTCCAAGGATTAAGGACAATTGCATTAAGCCCTGTTTGCCAGGTTCACCCTTCACTGTTAGCTTAATTGTAGTTTTAAGAGGCTCATGGTGAAGTCCAAGGTTAATAGATAAACAGCAATCAGTAGCCAAGTGCAGTGGGGCTTCTCTGCAAGGGTCTCAATTTCTGGTAATAGTGCTTCTGTCAATTAAGAATAGATGGTGTTTTAAAGATATAATGTATACTTAAGTAATATTCTAAGTGGCTAAAAGCTGTTTTTATAAGAGAAAAACAACAAACAAGTATTGCAGCAATTAAATCAAGTAGGAAAGAAAATTAAGTTGAATTGCAAAGTCCCTTCTTAGATTCTCCTCCTGGCAATTTAACCACTGATTGTTCTGTGAGAATTTATAGAGATTTTTTTAAATAAAGATTTTTAAAGAGATTTGTTTAAAACTGTTTTATTATGTTGGGTTTTATTTTAGCCATAATGCAAGTCCATGAAGATTTCTTCCATTATAAGACAGGGATATATAGACACATTACCAGAACAAATGAAGAATCAAGAAAATATCAAAAGCTTCAGACACATGCTGTCAAACTCACTGGGTAAGGCAATTTCTTTAAAATCTTCATTTAATGCTTTTGGAAAATGAAACTGAACATACATGTATAGAGTGCATGCAAGTGCCAGAATTCTCCTTGGTAGGAGAGAATTCCATACAAATTAAAGATTATCCAAACTTTGGCACTATATAGTCATTATTTTAAAGTCTGGTTAAAGGGTAACTCAGTATTCTGGAAAAGATGACCATTTCCTATCTCTCACTTGAGTGTGTCCTAGAAATCTATTTTAAGGGTAAGGGAAATATATTATTGGAATAAGTTCTGTATGTGGCATAAGCAGGGGAAGGGTACAAATTCAAGTATATAAGGATTTGGGAAGAAGATTTTAGATGGAATTATGACTGGTAGTGATTAATCAGGAAAAAGGAATAGGGTCACCTTTATTTCAGCACAAGAATTTTTTTTTATTTCTGCACGTCTTATAGAAATTACACTTTTCAAATTGTGAGTAAAATACATTCATCTCTACCAGGGCAGGAAATAGTTCAAAATTGGGTTGCATTTCAAAAGTAAATAAGTAGTTTCACAAATAAGACCATGCTCACAAGAAGAGTGTGGTCACCTGAAACTACTTTCCCTAGTGTCTTCTCCAACTCATTCTAACTCTGCTCCACCTTTAGGCTCTTTCTCCTAATGTCTCAGTCCAATTCAAATGAAATGCTACAGGAAAGTTTTCTGGGTCTTTTTCTTAAATTTCCATCGTTTTAAACCCTCACTTTTCTCACTTTGCCATCATGGTAAATGACTTTGTCTCATTGAACAAGTCTTTCCTGTTTAAATTTGGTTGAGCTTGTACAAAAGTAATCTCAACTCCAACCAAATCTCTGCTTTCTTCTTATTGATCTTTGAGACGTTCTGAGTCAGTTCTAGGGTATGTAGATAGTTATCTTCTGTGATATCTCTTCAGTAGTCATCCCACCTTTATTTTAAATAATCTTATATTTCTTTTTTTTTAAAAAGTATTATATTTATTATTCATGAGAGACACACACAGAGAAAGAAAGAGGCAGAGACACAGGCAGAGGGAGAAGCAGGCTCCCTGCAAGGAGTCCCATGTGGGACTCGATCCCGGATCCTGGAGTCATGCCCTGGGCCAAAGGCAGACGCTCAACCGCTGAGCCACCCAGACATCCCATTACTCTTATATTTCAATTACAAAATTACCATATTTCATTGAATCTAAGATACTCATTTTATGACTTGTCTTGATTTTAGGCATGTGAAAATATGTGTATCTTAGAATGGAAATACATGGCATTTCAAGTTAATGTAGGATACTGAGAAACTACAGATGAGGAAAAAGTGTAAAGACAATTTCACTATCCAGAAAGAACCTTTCTTGAGAGTTTGAAGTATTTTTCATTTCTCCTAGGTGTATAGCTGGAGAGAGAGAGAGAGAGAGAGAGAGAGAGAGAGAGAGAGAGATGGCTAGATAATTAAATATATTTCAAAAAAACGAGATATGGAAGTACCTACAATTTTATAACAAAGAAAATTTTGCTAAAGTATTCATTAGCAGTATATAAGAATGACAGTTCTCAATATTCCTCTAAACACTGGCTGTTTGTTTTTCCATTTTAATGGTTAATTCTGTACTGCTTTGGTCACTCAGTATCACTCTTCTGGGGCCTAAGATAGTTTCCCATTACCCTACATTTTAGGTTATATGGAACAATATGTTTGCCTTAAATTTTTAAAAAGTATCACTTAAAAAATAAAAATCTATATATACTCACTAAATTCATATACAGTCCATATATGCTCATAAGAATATATTACCTAGAAAGAAGATAGTTAAAAAAATCATCCCAAATTATATTAAGCTCACACAATCATTATTAATATTTAGTGAAAAGCATGTGAAAGCAAGTAAGTCTGTTTCTCTGTTGATGAAAAGAGAGACAAATGAAAATAGAAAGACAATAGATAATGATATTTTAAAATGCTAATGTTCAGGTTATTTTTAGTTGAATTTAATGAAATGAGATATATTTGGTTCTTTAACAAAAGGAATGCTAGTTCCTGAAAGAACCCTCCACACTTCAGAAAAAAAAAAAATACTTTAAGAGAACTATAGGTGGGAGCAATAAATCATTTTTAACTGTGTATTTCCATTTAAGATTATATCTATTGACTCATTTTAAAAAAGATTTTATTTATTTATTTGAGACAGAGAGGGAGAGCACAAGTATGTGTGTGGGAAGTGCAAAGGGAGATCCAGACTCCCCACTGGGCAGGAAGCCTGAGCAGGGAGGGGGTTTAATCTCAGGACCCTGAAATCATGATCTGAGCTAAAGGCAGACACCCAATAGACTGAGCCACCCTGGAGCTCCTATATCTATTGATTTCTTAACAAACTGAAGAAATTTATCATTTTTATACTTCTCCTCACATCTCCTCCTTTCATACCTTATATTTATTAGAATATTATGATTTTTATATATTATAGGATTATAGAATTTGCATTCTGCTCTGAAGCCATAATATTAATAGTTGTTTATTGTAGAGTCAATGATAAGCAAATATTTTTGTGATGGCTTTTCTGTCCTTGAGTTTAATTTTTAACACTTATTTTGTTGAATTGTTTTCCAGCAACTCTTTTTTTTTTTTTTTTAATCAAAAAGGACTCTTAATGCCTGTGGTCCTTAATTTCTTACATGTTTGAGAAAGTGTCTGTTTTCCTTTAATTCAAGAATAACATTAGCTATAAAATTCTGGTACTACAGAAACTTCAGAACTTTGAGGATGTTGCTCTAGTGTTTCTGGCATTGAGTTTTCCTGCAGAAAAATCTCTAGCTAAGCAAATGTTTTTATTTCCTTAGACATGATATAACTTTTTCAATTGATATACTCATACTAATCTTGTTTCTTCCATCCTTGAATTA
Organism: Canis lupus familiaris; assembly: GCF_011100685.1. Taxonomy (NCBI): domain Eukaryota; kingdom Metazoa; phylum Chordata; class Mammalia; order Carnivora; family Canidae; genus Canis; species Canis lupus. The sequence goes on from NC_049233.1 coordinate 22,065,252, forward strand.
AATATATTCACTTTTTAAAGAACATACTATTACATATTGTATCTTCTATATCTCCTATTATCTTTTTTTTAGGTTAGCTTATTTTTGTATATTTTTGTTATTGAAGTTTGATTTGCCAACATATAACACACAGTGCTTATCCCATCAAGTGCTCCCCACAGTGCCCATCACCCGAGTTACCCCATCCCTCCACCCACCTCCCCTTCCACTACCCCTTGTTAGTTTCCCAGAATAATGAGTCTCTTATATTCTCTGTCTCTGATATTTCCCACTCATTTTCTCTCCTTTCCCCTTTAATCCCTTTCACTATTTTTTATATTCCCTGGATGAATGAAACCATATAATGTTTGTCCTTCTCTGATTGACTTACTTCACTCAGCATAATACCCTCCAGTTCTATCCACATTGGAGCAAATGGTGGGTATTCATCATTTCTAATGACTAATATTCTATTGTATACATAGACCACAGCTTCTTTATCCATTCATCTTTTTTCTTTTTAAAGATTTTATTTATTTATTCATGAGAGACACAGAGAGAGAGAGAGGCAGAGACACAGGCAGAGGGAGAAGCAGGATCCATGCAGGGAGCCCGACGCGGGACTCGATCCCAGGTCTCCAGGATCACACCCTGTCCTGAAGGTGTGAAACCACTGAGCCACCTGGGCTGCCCTCTATTCATCTTTTGATGGACACCTAGGCTCCTTCCATAGTGTGGCTATTGTGGACATCACTGCTATAAACATTAGGGTGCAGGTGTCTCAGTTTTTCACTGCATCTGTATCTTTGGGGTAAATCCCCAGCAGTGCAATTGCTGGGTGGTAGGGCAGATCTATTTTTAACCCTTCGAGGAAACTCCACACAGTTTTCCAGAGTGGCTACACCAGTTCACATTCCCACCAACAGTGTAAGAGGGTTCCCTTTTCTCCACATCCTCTCTGACATTTGTTGTTTCCTGTCTTGTTAATTTTCACCATTCTCACTGGTGTGAGGTGGTATCTCATTGTGGTTTTGATTTGTATCTCCCTGATGGCAAGTGATGCAGAGCATTTTCTCATATGCATGTTGGCCATGTGTGGGTCTTTGGTGGAATTTCTGTTCATGTCTTTTGCTCATTTCATGATTGGATTGTTTGTTTCTTTGCTGTTGAGTTTAATAAGTTCTTTATAGATCTTGGATACAAGCCCTTTATCTGATAGGTCATTTGCAAATATCTTCTCCCATTCTGTAGGTTGTCTTTTAGTTTTGTAGACTGTTTCTTTTGCTGTGCAGAAGCTCTTTATCTTGATTAAGTCCCAATAGTTCATTTTTGCTTTTGCTTCCCTTGCCTTCATAGATGTATCTTGCAAGAAGTTGCTGTGGTCAAGTTCAAAAAGGGTGTTGCCTGTGTTCTCCTCTAGGATTTTGATGGATTCTTGTCTCACACTTAGATCTTTCATACACTTTGAGTTTATCTTTGTGTCTGGTGTAAGAGAATGGTCGAGTTTCATTCTTCTGCACATGGCTGTCCAATTTTCCCAGCACCATTTATTGAAGAGACTCTCCTTTTTCCGGTGGATTGTCTTTCCTGCTTTGTCACATATTAGTTGACCATAGAGTTGAGGGACCATTTCTGGGTTCATTGATCTATGTGTCTCTTTTTGTGCCAGTACCACACTGTCTTGATGATCACAGCTTTGTAGTACAACTTGAAATCCAGCATTGTGATGGCCCTGCTCTGTTTTTTTTTTTTTTTTTTTCTTCAATATTCCCCTAGCTATTTAGGATCTTTTCTGATTCCACACAAATTTTAAGATTATTTGTTCCAATTCTCTGAAGAAAGTGCATGGTATTTTGATAGGGATTGCATTAAATGTGTAAATTGCCCTGGGTAGCATTGACATTTTCACAATATTAATTGTTCCAATCCCTGAGCATGGAATATTTTTCCATCTCTTTGTGTCTTCCTCAATTTCTTTCAGAAGTGTTCTGTAGATTTTAGGGTATAGATCCTTTACCTCTTTGGTTAGGTTTATTCCTAGGTATTTTATGCTTTTGGGTGCAATTGTAAATTGAATTGATTCCTTAATTTCTCTTTCTTCAGTCTCATTGTTAGTGCATAGTAATGCCACTGATTTCTGGGCATTGATTTTGTATCCTGCCACATTGCCAAATTGCTGTATGAGTTCTAGCAATCTTCGGGTGGAGTCTTTTGAGTTTTCGATATATTAGTATCATGTCATCTGCGAAGAGGGAGAGTTTGACTTCTTCTTTGCCAATTTGAATGCCTTTAATGTCTTTTTGTTGTCTGATTGCTGAGGCTAGGACTTCTACTATGGTGAATAGCAGTGGTGAGAGTGGACATCCCTGTCGTGTTCCTGATCTTAGGGGAAAGGCTCTCAGTTTTTCCCCATTGAGAATGATATTTGCTGTGGGCTTTTCATAGATGACTTTTAAGATATTGAGGAATGTTCCTTCTATCCCTACACTCTGAAGAGCTTTGATCAGGAATGGATGCTGTATTTTGTCAAATGCTTTCTCTGCATCTATTGAGAGGATCATATGGTTCTTATTTTTTCTCTTGTTGATGTGATCTATCACATTGATTATTTTATGAGCGTTGAACCACCCTTGCATTCTGGGGATAAATCCCACTTGTTCATGGTGAATAATTTTTTTTAATGTACTGTTGGATCCTATTGGCTAGTATCTTGTTTTAGAATTTTTGCATCTGTGTTCATCAGGGATATTGGTCTATAATTCTCCTTTTTGATGGGATCTTTGGTTTTAGAATTAAGGTGATGCTGGCCTCATAAAATGAGTTTGGAAGTATTCCATCCCTTTGTATCTTTTGGAACAGCATTAGTAGAATAGGTATTATTTCTTCTTTAAATGCTTGATAGAATTCCTCTGGGAAGCCATCTGGCCCTGGACTTTTATGTCTTGGTGGGAGGTTTTTGATGACTGCTTCAATTTCCTCCCTGGTTATTGGCCTGTTCAGGTTTTCTATTTCTTCCTGTTCCAGTTTTGGTAATTTATGGTTTTCCATTAATGCATCCATTTCTTCTAGATTGCCTAATTTATTTGCGTATAGCTGCTCATAATACATTTTAAAAATCGTTTGTAATTCCATGGTATTGTTTGTGATATATCCTCTTTCATTCATGACTTTATTAATTTGAATCCTTTCTCTCTTGTTTTTAATAAGGCTGGCTAATAGTTTATCTATCTTATTAATTCTTTCAAAGAACCAACTCCTGGTTTTGTTGATTTGTTCTACAGTTCTTTGGGTCTCTATTTCATTGAGTTCTGCTCGAATCTTTATTGTCTCTCTTCTTTTGCTTGGTGTAGGTTTTAATTGCTGTTCTTTCTCCAGTTCCTTTAGGTGCAAAGTTAGTGTATTTGAGTTTCTTCCAATTTTTTGAGGGATGCTTGTATTGCGATGTATTTCCCTTTCAGGGCTGCTTTTGCTATATCCCCAAGATTCTGAATGGTTGTATCTTCATTTTCATTAGTTTCCATGAATCTTTTTAATTCTTCTCTAATATCCTGGTTAATACAGCCATCCTTTAGTAAGATGCTCTTCAACTTCCACGTGTTTGGGTTTCTTCCAAATTTCTTCTTGTGATTGAATTTTAGTTTCAAAGCATTGTGGTCTGAGAATATGCAGGGGACAATCCCAATCTTTTGGTATCAGCTGAGACCTGATTTGTGACCCAGTATGTGTGGTCTATTCTGGAGAAAGTTCCATGTGCACTTGAGAAGAATGTGCATTCAGTTGTGTTTGGATGGAAAGTTCTGTATATATCTGTGAAATCCATCTGGTCCAGTGTATAATTTAAAGTCCTTGTTTCTTTGGTGCTGCTGTGCTTATAAGATATGTCATTTGCAGAAAGCACCATGTTGAAGTCTCCCAGTATAAGTGTATTATTATCTAAGTATGTCTTTACTTTGGTTATTAATTAATTGATATACTTGGAAGCTTCCACATTAGGGGCATAAATATTCATGATTGTTAAGTCTTCTTGTTGGATAGACCCTTTAAGTATTATATAATGTCCCTCTTCATTTCTTATTACAGTCTTTGGGATAAACTTTAATTTATCTAAGGCTTGCTACCCCAGCTTTCTTTTGAGGACCATTTGAAAGGTAAATGGTTCTCCAACCTTTCATTTTCAGGCTGTAGGTGTCTTTAGGTCTAAAATGAGTCTTTTGTAGACAGCAAATAGATGGGTTTTGCTTTCTTATCCAGTCTGAAACCCTGCATCTTTTGATGGGATCATTTAGCCCACTCATGTTTAATTGATTTTTTTAAATTTTTATTTATTTGTGATAGTCACACAGAGAGAGAGAGAGAGAATGAGGCAGAGACACAGGCAGAGGGAGAAGCAGGCTCCATGCACCGGGAGCCTGATGTGGGATTCGATCCGGGGTCTCCAGGATCGTGCCCTGGGCCAAAGGCAGGCGCCAAACCGCTGCGCCACCCAGGGATCCCAGCCCACTCATGTTTAGAGTAATTATTGAAAGATATGAATTTAGTGTCATTGTAATACCTATTCAGTCCCTGTTTTGTCGATTATTTCTTTGGGCTTCCTTTTTTTTTACAGAGTCCCCCTTAATATTTCTTGCAGAGCTGGTTTGGTGGTCACATATTTTTTCAGTTTCTACCTATCTTGGAAGCTCTTTATTTATCCTTCTCTTCTGAATGAGAGCCTTTCTGGATATAGTTTTCTTGGCTGCATGTTCTTCTCATTTAGGACCCTGAATATATCCTGCCAGCCCTTTCTGGCCTGCCAGGTCTCTGTGGAGAGGTCTGCTATTAATCTAATATTTCTCCCCAGATAAGTTAGGGATCTCTTTTCTCTTTCTGCTTTAAGGATTTTCTCTTTTTCCTTGGAATTTGCGAGATTCACTATTAAATATCAAGGTGTGGAATGTTTTTATTGATTTTTGGTTGGGGGGACCTCTCTATCTCCTGGATCTGAATGCCTGTTTCCCTCCCCAAATTAGGGAAGTTCTCAGCTATGATTTGTTCAAATGTGCTTTCTGGCCCTCTGGCCCTCTCAGCGTTTTCTGGAACCCCAATTATATGTAAATTCTTCCTTCTGAGGCTATCATTTATTTCCCTTAACCTTTCCTCTTGGTCTTTTCATTGTTTTTCTCGTTTTGCCTTAGCTTCCTTCCTTCCATAAACTTGTCTTCTTTGTCAATCACTCTTTCTTCCATCTCATTAACCCTCGTAGTTAGGACCTCCAGTTTGGATTCCATCTCATTTAATTGATTTTTAATTTTGGCCTGATTAGATCTAAATTCTGAAGTCATGAAGTCTCTTGAATCCTTTATGCCTTTTTTTTCTAGAGCCACCAGTAGCTTTATAATAGTGCTTCTGAATTGGCTTTCTGATGTTGAATTGTAATCCATATTCTGTAACTCTGTGGCAGAGAGTACTGTTTCTGATTCCTTATTTTGTGGTGAGTTCTTCCTTCTAGTCATTTTGCTCAGAGCAGAGTGGCTGTATGAGTGGGCCGTGTCAAGAATATCAACCATGACCTAAGTAAATTTTACCCTAGGTGATTCTGACAAGATCAGAGACCCAAAAATGAAAACAAAGATCAGAATGAAATAAAACAAAAGGACTGCTAAAGCAAAAAACAAAATTTTAAAGCAAAGTAGTAAAAAATAAAAGGCCAAGAATCCCAAAGAAGAAGAAAAAAAGAAAAAAAGAAAAGAAAAAAGCAAAAGTAAAGAGGAAAAAGAGAAAAAAAAAAGGTGAAGTAAAAAGCGGGGGGGGGGGCTGGGAATTGGTGGTGGTGATGAAGTTGTAGTGGAAGGAGAATGTCCTCTACCTGAGGGGTCCTAGAGGGTGATCCTATTGGTTCTGAGTGTATTAAGTTCTGTATGTTAGAAGATGCTCACTCCCAAATTTATATAAACCAGAAATACTTGTAGAAAACTCCAACATTGACCACCAAAACATAAATGCCATAAAAGAGTGGGGCAGAATGGGAATGAGTAATCTCACAGAATGAACCAGTATGATATACCACTTGGTTCTGGGTGCATGCTGGTCATGTTTTAGAAGGGATCAACTTCCACCAGTGTAGAACAAAATGAGGCAGAGAAAACACAAAACACAAAACAAAACAAAACAAAAACCATATCTCGTATATCTGCCAAAATTAAGTTGAGTATGTTGAAGGGAATCTAGAAGTGGAAAATATATCTAAGACATGTAATTCTAGAAATACGAAAGTCAAAAAGGAAGAAACTTCAAAATGAAGAGGTGGTAAAATATTGTAGTTAAGGTGGGAAAAGAGAAAAAATATTGGAAGTTTTTAGTCTGATATAAAAATGAGTACTGGAAAAAAGGGGAAAAAAGAGGGGTACCCTCTAGTTGTATATACTGTAAATCCCTCCACTTCCCCTGGAGCTTTCCAGTGAAGCTGGGTCCAGAACCTGCTCTTCCCCTGTCCTTCCAGCTGGTCTTCTGGGGGAGGAGCTGCTGTGCTGACTCTCAGGTGTGTGAACCTGGGGGAGCTGCCCTGCCCTCTGCCAGGTGCCGGGCTCAGTGGGAGCTGTTTACCCCCTGAGGACCCTGTCCTCTGGCGCCCCGCCCCTCCCAGGCACAGGGTGACACCAGGAGGAACAACCCCACTGGCGGCGGCCAGCCCTCCAGCCCTGGAGTCAGCTCCTGCAGTATCCACCGCAGCTCCCACCCAGTCCGCAGGGGCCTGGACGCCCCAGGGCGGGGCGGGGGGGCGCTGACCTGCACAGCTCCGAAGCGTAGGGCGGCGGGAGCCTCCCCGCTGTCCTGGGCCCTCCCTGCCTCCTCCCGTCCCAGGGGGTGGGGGAGCGCAGGTTCTCCGTTGTGTCCCCTGGCGCCCTGGGCTCGGGGCCTGCGCCACTGACATCGCACCTGAGGCCGCGGCTCCCGAAGGCAGCAGGGCGCAGCCCCCTCCACCCGGAGCCCCCCCCCCGACCCCCGGCTTCTCCCCGAGGCCCCCCGGGCACTCCAGCCCTTTACCGCGCTGGGCCCCGGGGTGTGGGGCGCTCCCCCTGGAGCATCTCCTCTGTTAGTGACCCCGGGAGGCTGGGGGCCCCACCGCCCTCCTGCAGTCCTGCCCGGGTTCCCCATTGAGCGCCTTTCCCTCCGGGAGAAATCCGTGGATTTTTAAAGATCCCACTTCTCAGGGGCTGAGCTCTCCTGTCCCGGGGGCTTCCGCCTTCCTTAAGATTCTTCTTAAAAGAATACCCACTGGATTTTTTTTTATTTTATTTTTCCTCTTTCCTACCTTGTTAGAAGCGCAAACCCTTCTCTCTGTAGCGTTCCAGTTTCTCTCTTTAAATCTCAGGTCGAACCGTAGGTGTGCAGGACGGTTTGGAAGTTACCTAGCGAGGTGGTGCGGCCGGGTGAGGGGAGGCCCCTGCTCCTCTGCCAGCTTGCCCTCTATCTCCTATTATCTTTTTAATAACATTTATATTGTAATTTTTTTTTTGGTATTTTGTTGTGTATGATTTCTTTCTATGTTGTCTCACCCATCCTTGAACATGTGTTATATTTGGTGCTCATTCTCCAAAAGGCTCTTGCCTCTGAAATGTTTTTTAAAATTTTTTCTTTTCTTTTTCTTTTGATTGTCCTTCAAGGTCTTTAAGCCATGGGTTAGAGATTTCATGTCTGTAATTTCTTTGAGTCTATATCTGACTTCTCTAGTGTTTTTTGAGTAATTCCTTTTGAGCTGTATATTCTTCATGGTATTTCCCTGCTTTCTTTTTAAAAGTTTAATCTTGATCCATGCATTTCAATCTCAATCACTTCCTCTCTTTCTAGACCAGTCTCTCTACTCTGACCTCCATAATTCTTCAGCCTTGTACACACTATCAGTGAATAATGGCATTCCGTCTGGCCACTATTTAACTGTCCCTCTTCTTGATGCTATACTTCCTTTCTTATTTAGTTAAAATGCCATGGCCATTCATTATACTCAATCACACACCCTGGACTCCTCTGCTCTGTTTCATTCATCATACTAGCTTAGCAAAATCTCAACTTTGGTTAAATTCTAATTGGCTTATTTTTTAAAATTGTGTTTATTTATTTATCTTAATTCCAGCATAGTTAACATACAGTGTTATATTAGTTTCAGGTGTACAATGACAGTGATTTGATAATTCTATACATTAGTCAGTGTTCATCAAGATAAATGTATGCTTAATCCCCTTTACCTATTTCACCCACTCCCTCACCCACCTCCCTCTCACAACAGTAGTTCTCTATATTTAAGAATCTGCTTTTTTGTTGGTCTCTTTTTTTTCTTTATTTGTTGTCTTTTTAAATTCCACATATGAATGAAATCATACTTTGTCTTCCTCTGACTTATTCACTTAGCATTATATGATCTAGTCCATCCATATCATTACAAATGGCAAGATTTCAATTTTTTTATAGCTGAGAAATATTCCATTGTGCATGTGTATGTAGGCATAGACATGTATGTATACACACACACACACACACACACACACCACATCTTCTTTATCTATTCATCTATCAGTGAACACCTGGACTGTTTCCATATCTTGGCTATTGCAAATAATGCTACAATAAACATCGGGGAGCATGTATCTTTTCAAATTAATGTTTCAGTATGTTTTGGGTATATACCCAGTAGTGGAATTACTGTATCGTATGATAATTCTATTTTTAACTTTTTGAGGAATCTCCATGCTGTATTCCACAGTGGCTGCACTGATTTACATTCCTACCAACAGTGTATGAGGATTCTCATTTCTCCACATCCTCACCAACACTTGTTCCTTGTGTTGTTGAGTTTAGCCATTCTGACAGGTATGAGGTAATATCTCTTTGTGATTTTGATTTGTATTCGCCTGGTGATGAGTGATGTTGAGCATCTTTTCATGTGTCTGTTGACCATTGGTAAGTCTTTTTCAAAAGATTTCACTTTAATTTATAACATGAATTTCAAGTCGTTATTTAATACTACCAGGCAATCATATTCTGGACTCATATTCTGCTTATTTCCCCTCCCTTCAGCTGATTATTTCGAAACTTTTTCTTTTTCCTTGAATTCCCAATATCTACACCCTTGTGTTCTTAGCTCCTAACCCTGAATTCTATTAAGCCAGCAAGATTAAAGCAGTCTGAGAACGACCTACCTACACACCGCTCCCCTCATACTCTTTCTTCCCACTTCTGACATAGATAAAGCATCCATGCTCCTATCTAAATCCCTATTGCTACAGTGTAATGCCAGGCCCTCTCCACTATTCAAGAATATGCAGAAGCAATTTTCCTTTTCTTCTCTGTAATCAAAAAATTTATTTCTGCCACCATACCAGCATGCCATTATTTCTCAGATGTTATGAAAAAATTACTTTTGAGATTATCTGGACTCATTTTCTTCAATTCTTCTCTGCCCATGTTTTCTTAAAGCTCTCCATCATTTTTTCATTTCTCCTCTCCTTTTCACAAAAATACCGATTTTAAGTTTATCAACGGCTTTCTCATTGCTATGTCTGTCAGTCAGAATCCAGACTCACCAATCCCTTCCTTCTGCTTTTTTCTTCACTGACCAAGACTTTTCAGTCAGTTTCAGCTAGTTTTTCCCCCGTACTTCTACACTTCTTACTGCTGGAGTGCCCCAGACTCAGTTGTTGGTCCTTTTCTCCCATCTATTCTGTCATTTTCTTAACAGTCTCTGACCTTATCCTGGCTTTGAGTACCATCTAAACACATCACCAGGTGAATTGATATCTCCAGCACATATTTCTCTCCTGAACTCCAGAATCATATATTCCATAGACTATTTTACATCCCTACCTGGGTACCTAAGAGATGACTCAAATTCAGCATTTCCAGAATTGACCCCCTGATTTTCCCCTTTCTGCTTGCTGAACAGCAACTACCTTTTCTACGTTAGTTGATGATGATGACATCTTTCCATACATTCTAACTGGAAACATTAGAGTCCTTAGAATTATCTTTTAGTCCTTTCCTTGGAACTCACTTCCAATGTCAGAAACTCTGTTGGCTCTTTCAAGTTATATGTAGAATCCAGCCACTTTTCTTGTATGAACCACCACCATCCCAGCTTAAACCACTATTACTTATTATTTTGTACATGGATCTTCCTGAACCCATCTTTGTCCTCAACAGTATATTCTCAACAGAGAAATGTTCCTTTTAGAACGTTAGTCAGATCTTGTCACTCCTTTGCTCAGAACTCTACAATATTTTCCCATCTCCCACAGAGTAAAAGCCAAGGTCTTTACAAAGGCCTACATGATCTGAGGACTCCCCCATCTGCCTGCCAACCCCCTTCAGCCTTCTGATTTCAATTTTTGTTAATCTATATCTTGTTCTTCCTGCTCTGATATCCTTTAATGTTTGAGGAATCTTCACCCTACATCTCTCCCTCTGCCTAAAATGCTTTTTATCAGACATTCAAATTCTTTTTTTTTAAGATTTTATTTTTATTTATTTATTCATGAGAGACACACACACACACACACACAGAGAGGCAGAGACACAGGTAGAGGGAGAAGCAGGCTCCATGCAAGGAGCCCGATGTGGGACTCGATCCTGGGTCTCCAGGATCACACCCTGGGCCGAAGGCAGCACTATACCGCTGGGCCATCGGGGCTGCCCCAGACATTCAAATCCTTAGTTTTTGTGTCCCCGTCTACTCTGCTTGGATCTCATCTTTTCAGTGTGACTTCCTGACTGTCCTATTTAGTGCTCCTACCTGCTCTTTGCTCTAGCATTTGAGCCCCCTCACCTAATTTATTTTAAAAAAATTTTCATAGCAATAATGACTTTCTAACATACAACTTAATTTAATTAGCTTTTTCTGTTGATTATGATTTCTGTCTCCCTGGTAGAATGAAGCTCTGTGAGAGCAGGTCTCTATATTCATTAATTTTGCCAAACCACTTAATACAGTGCTGACCCATAATACCTTTAATACTTTTGTTATTCAAACAATGTTTTTTAGCCTTATGCTCAATGCTAGTTCTCGTTTAGTCCTCTTCTCTAAATGGATCTGCTTTTTGTTGAGAAATAGAGGAGGGGCAGTTGCAGGAGAGCTGAGACCCTCAGCTTTAACTGAAATTTGTAATTCTTGGGCCCATGCTCATCAAACAACTCTGCCCCCTTAGTTCACAGCCTAGAGAATTTGGTGGGACTCAGAATATCTTGCAAGTATCTTTGCTGTCATATGCTACTCTTTGCCTTTATTTTTGCTTTCCCTCACTTCACCTTTCATCCATTATTTCTGGTGCTTCGGCCAGGACTTCAGTAGCCCAGTGGGATTCTAGTATAATATTTTCTTCAGCTGAGCTCCCTTGGGTGTAGTGGGAAGGGACTGACATAATCTGATTGCCATGGCCTGCTTATGCCCTTGTTATAAAGATCTTGAGAGGTATTTCTGGACTGTTCTGCATACTTTTAAGGGGAAGATGTATCTGTTAAGGTCTGGAGAGGAAGGAGGAGGTTTGTGGTCATTGTTGTTACTCAGCCTTTATTCTTGTTTTAGTGAAGAACGAAATGTGTTTTTTCATTATTACTCAAAGTTGTTATTTCAGATTACAGCTGTTTGCTTGGTTCACTAAGATAAAAGTACTGAGATTTTAAAATCTGTTTTGTTTATTTTGCTTTTCCATTCTTAATTGTTGAGTGACTTTTCATAAAGACAAATAGGATAAAAATACTTTTTCACCTCCACTAAAACTAGAAATTCAGCTCTGCTTTAGTCCCATTTTCCTTCACTTTGAAAGTCATACTCCTTCTAAACCTCTTCTTCCTATGTATGTTTCATTATTCATTTTTGTCTTTTCTAGCGATGTTCTTGATTTGGAAACATTTTCTTACCACATCCTTGATGATTGAAATGATGTTTCTTCTCATTTAGAGAACTATGAAAATGCCAACATTCATGTGGAGTCTTTCTTGATTTATTAAAACTTATCATTTATCATCTTTCCCATCTATTTAGCCATGCTGGTCATATTTTCTTTACTCCTAAACTTGTTCATGCTGGGATTGAACAAGATATAAATGTGTTTATATTTAATTACATAGATACTGTTTGTATATCTTCCATGTTCAGTGTCTCAGGTGCAGTAATGTGTTGACTTTTATAAACTCCTAGAAAATAGAGACCTTTATAAATTTACTTTACATGTGTGGCAATTAGCAAGTCTCATTCTGCTAGTAGGCAAATTACTTTTGGAGAATATGTTTATTTTTCAGAAATATTTTAGGTCATCTGGGCATTGTTAGGTGCCCTGAAGCAGTAGATTTTAATTCATTTCTCCATTAGTAATTCCTGATGGTAATTACTGCATTCAGAAAATTAATGCATCAGTGAATTAGAGGGTACTCAAATAGCCCAAGTAAGTTAATGTTCCTTATCAGAGAGTTTAATATTCTCCTATGAAGTACCTTACAAATTTATCACAACAAATTCTATTTTCTGGCCTTTCTGTAGAAGACGAAGCTATCAGACTTAACTTACTTGAACAAATGAATGTAAACTTCTATCAAGTGCCCAGCACTGTGGATAAGGAGAATTAACACATAGTCCTGCTCTTAAGGAGTTTAGGGATCAAGGCAGACATAATCACAATTGACTCTATCATAAGGTAGTAATAGTTATGTATTTCCATACATATAAACACAGAATTGCAGTAGGTAGAGAAACACTTGTAATGTCTTTTTTTTTTTTTTTTTTTTTGCTCCTAATAATCTTATTTTACTCCTCCTCTCTCTTCTCTTTCCTAGACCTCTGTCCATCCCATTATGGATAATATGTTACAAAAGGATTTAGTTGAATAAAAAATGCTGTTTATTTTAAGATACTACATTTTTTATACACCAATAAAAAGAAGAAAATATTACCATTTGAACTAAGAAACTCTATTGATGGATAGATGTATTTCAATTTTAGAGATCTTAAAATGTAGGGGCAAAAGTGTGTCTTGCAAAATGTATACACGTACACACACATGATATTTGAGGGTTTTTTATTATTATTCTGGCTAATGTTCTCTGTATGATGGTCCTATTATTCCATGTATACATATCAGGAATGTAATAAATACACTTACTTTATGTATGATCTCAGAAATCATCACTAGAACTCAAATTTTAAAGATATCTAGTAGTTAAAAATTTTAGAAAATTAAAGGCAATAATTGGGATAAATATTGACTTTTCCTTGTATTGTTATTCTGCTTGTGAGACAGAATTTTATGAAGATATAATCTGTATGCCACCAAGAAAGATTGATAACATAATTTTAGGACATATTTTTTGCCATTATTCAATGTTTTATGTGAAAGTTCATTTATTCAACAAATATTTATTGAGTACCTAAATGTGTTAGCAGTTGGTTTGGGTGCTAGGGATATTTCAGTAGACACAGATCCTGATCCTTGTTAAACTTATAGTCTACTAATTGACATAGCTTTTAGGCAAGTAAAATTGTGTTTTGATGCTAAACATATTGTGTGTGTGTCTGGGGTCAACAATATCAACTTTTTTTTTTTTTTCTTTTGAGATCTTTTCATTTGCAACAACTTGGATGAACCTAGAAGGTAGAACTCTAAGTGAAATAAGTCAGGCAGGCAGAGAAAGAGAAATGACATATGATTTTATTCACATGAGAAATAAAACAAATAAAGAAAAAAGAGACAAAAAGCAAACTCTGAAATACAGAGAACTAGTGATTATCAGAGGGGAAGGTTGGTGGTAGGAGAGGTGAAATAGATAAAATGGATTAAGAATACACTTATGGTGATGAATACTGAATAATGTATAGAATTGTTGAATCATTATATTGTACACATGAAACTAACATAACACTGTTAATTATGCTTCAATTAAAAAAATCCGTATCAACTTTTTACATGTAAATATCGGATAATGATCCAGAGAGAAAGGAGATAAACTACCATAAGATGGAAGCTGGAAGAAAAGCAACATTAAAATAGTTCAAGAAGAATAGATTGAAGAATAACAAAGATGTTTTGCAAGATTACCGATGATAATTTCCAGTTTTTTAAAATTAAATTGAACACCCAAAATACATTTAAAAATGATGTAAAGTTATAAATATTGGGCATGTTTCCCATATATGACTGTAAACACATCTGGTCTGAGTGAATCACCAAAGAATCAAGTCCAAGATTTCTGTAAACTTTGTTGCAAATCCATTATATGACTTAAATTGGGTACAAATAGAATGGTTTCTAGATTTCTCTTTTATATATATTCAACAATTGTTAAAAAGAGAACCCATGCTGTTCCTGATACTGTGCTGAGTAGTAGGCATGTAGAGAAAGATAAAAACACTCCTTGTCTTCACACTACAATCAGATATTAAACAAAAATCTATAAAAATGTAAAGTTATGATAGATTTTACAAAGACAGGGTAGGAAGTGGTAAATAAATTTACAGTACTTGATATAGGCTTAAAGATCTGAAAAATGTCCCAAGGCAGAAATGTGTAAGCTAAGATTTTTACATTGTATAAGCACAGGCAAAAGTGCAACTTGCATAAAGGCCTTATGGTCAGAAGGATACAAAACATTACATACACACAAAGAAGTGCGTGTCTACTGACTCTTAGAGGGCAGGGGCTTATAGCCCATTTTACAAAATGCAGTTAAATATATTAAGTATTTGATTTCAAGGATCTTGAGCAATGAGAGATCAACTAAAGTGTTTTCAATAGGAAAGTGGCATGTTCTTTGTATTTTTTTTAAAGATTGTTTTGCCTATAAATAAAATGTCATACAAAAAGGAAATTATAGTAAACCAAATAAAAGATAGCAGTCTGGACTTGATAAGATGGTGGAGAAGTTGGAGAGACAGGAATAGATCAATATTTAAGAAGAAAAGCTGGTAGATGCTATGTGGTTTTGTAATAGAACATGGACAATGAGATGGGGAAGGAGTTCACTATTGGGCCTGATGATTTTGAAATGACTTTAAGACATAAATATGCAGATATGCATCAGAGAAGACAGATATATGGATCTCAAGGTCAAAGGAGAGATAAGGTTTGAAGATGGATGGGACTAAACAGAATAAGAAAAAAAGAAAGATTGATTGAGGTTACACTATGGGAAAATTCAATATTTAATGACTGGTTAGAAAATGTTGAGTGTACAAAGAAAGAAAGGAGGCCAGCAAGTTGTTTTCTGCGTTTTTTGTTTGTTTTTTAAAGATTTCTGAGAAAGCTGTAAAGCTGTAAGAATGCAGATCCAGAGTAAATGAAGAGATTGGTCTTAGAAGGAGACTGAGCGGCAACTTTCTTGAATCAGGAGAGAAGGCAAAGAGGATGGGGTTAGATAAAACTTTTTTTTAGCATTGAAGTAGGGGTAAATTGAGGAAAATTCAGAGCAAATTGTCCTTTTTCAAGGATTTTATTTATTTGAGAGAAAGAGAGAGAAAGCATAAGCATGGGGAGAGGCTAAGGGAGTAGCAGGCTTCCCACTGAACAGGGAGCTTAACACAGGGATGGATCCCAGGATGCTGGGATCATGACCTGAGCTGAAGGCAGATTTAACTGAGCCACCCAGGCACTCTTTGTCCCTTTTTTTTTTTTTTTTTTCTCACTCTCCTGGATATAGAAGATAAGGTTATCTGTAGAGGAAAGGGGTGACAGGAGGAATGCATTATCAGAAATTTGAAGTGTACAACAGTGATACTTGTCAATGGTCATCTAGGATGGTTAGGAGAAGGAGTTGCCTGGAGGAACCTGAAGGGATTGCTACACATTGCTGATGGTATCATTGAGCCCTCTTGTGTGTGCTTTCTGCGGCTGTAGTCAGCTACTTAGGTGTTTGATTGCAGTTGAATTCATTGAATTCATTCTTTTCCAGATGGGTACAATGAAGAGTTGGAATATTTACAAATTATGAATAGTATTAAAGGGTGACTAAAAGCCATTTTTTTATGTTAGTGCCAAATTAGGTTGTAAAACTGATTGTCTACTTTGTAGTCATAAACCTTTGATATCCATCTATATATTTATCCATCCATCCAATCAAAGGTACTTGTCGTCTAAAAAGGTATAGGTATGTTTCAGAGTTAAGTTTCTAACATATTTTTCCATTTTCTATACATATCACAAATAACAAGGATTCCTGGGACAATTGTTATTATTTAGTGCCATTATAAATTATTTGCAATAGCTTTAGTGGGGGCACCGCTAGTTTGTTGCCATTCATCTTTTTTTTTTTTCTTTTTTCTTCCTACTTTCTGAATAACAACTGAATATGAAGCCTGAATTTTCATGCTAGGTTATGTTTAACCCATGGCAAATTGACAAATTCTGAGCAGATGTTTTAATTAGAGGTTTTTAATGCATGGTAAAGTCAAAGACAGTTGAATGAACATTTCAACTACACTAATTTCAAAAATGCAAATAAATATGTGATAATTGGTATAGACAATACAAAAACATTTAATTTCAGTGTTAGGATATCTTTGAACTGCAAAATGTTCTTTTTGTTTTTTGGCGGGGGGGTGTACTGGTTTGAATAACAGTAGTGGCTGCAACAAATAGACTAAAAATATTTAATAGTTCAAATATATTAATAGAATTTTATTTCTTGTTCACATAATAGTTCAAGAGGGGTGGGCCTAGTTTTTGGGTGGCTCTCCTCCATAACCATGAACCATAACCTGAAAACATATGGTTTCAGGGCCCATGTTCTTTACACACTGTCTCTCTGCCATCTTTTTGGGCCACATATGATCTCATTCAGCTCATGGAAAATGAAGAAGAGCATGAGGAAGGGCTTCTTAAATTCACTTATTCAAAGCCTTGACTCAGTAATGACCTTTATCAGCCAGCCACATTCCTTTGGCTAGAATTCATTCACATGACTACTCCATCCAACTGCAAAGGTGGCTGAAAAATGTAAAAGATTCAACAAGAACTTTTTAATGTCAGAAAAAAAAAAAGAATTACATTTTGGGGTAGAATTCCAAATTTTCATAAATCCTAAAGAAAAAAAATGTAAATTTTAAGTTTGTGGAGTACTTGGTCTATATCTCCCAGGACCTCTATGATTATATGTTCTGTTTATTGAAAAATTTTTAAGAATCACTATTTCACAAGATTTAATAAATTATTAAAAGTATTTGATACGAACTTTATCCACATTCACTGATGTGATAGTGTACAATCCTCATACTTACAAATATTTATCAGATAAGAATTATTACTACCTTTTACCAGAAATCAGAGACTGAGAATGTTTAGACGAGATTGGGCGCGTTCAGGGTGGTATGGCCGTAGACCTGAGAATGTTTAACAACAACAACAACAACAACAACAAAAGCCAAAAACTGGATCCCTCTGGCTTCAATAAGAATATCCTTCCATTACTATAAGGAAAGTCCAGTGGCAAGATTCAGTCAATGTCTGCTTACTACCTAGGTTTTCTGAAGCAATCACTATATTTTCTCTTTTACTAAAAATTATCTTAGGGTAAAAATAGATGTATACTTTTTTCTATCTACAATTCCAATCTCACTTACTTTGACCATACACCTTTAATCTGTACATAAAGACTTTTGCTTGATTTTTCAACAGGAAGCTTTTTTAAAGTCTGTATTATGTATCAAGTACTGCACTAGGTATTAGGAATACAAATACCAATAATTATATGGTCCCTGTCCTCAAGTGACATGAGAGAGAAAAAGGAGGTGGGAGTGGAGAGGGAGAGAAGTGGAAGAGGGAAAGGAGGAAGCAGGTGCTAACACACCAAGTCTTAAGTGTGGAGATGGAAATACGATAGGGATTTATACTGAGTAATGAGGACATGCATCATTTAAGAAGGCTCATAACTCCCATTTCAGGGGCCTGAGAAGACTCCCAGGAAGAGGTGGCTCCTGCTGTAGGACAAATGGGAGTTACTAAATGTATATGGGAAGAGAAGAACACGTTTCAGTAAAATTGAGCAGTAAATGCATACTCACAGTGAGAAAGAATATGACGTATTTAAGGACTGGAAGGAATTTAATATGTGTTAAGTGTGGAGTGAGAAGGAATCTAGTAAAAAATGAGACTAAGAGGTAACCAAGACAGAGGGGTCTATTCTATTTAATCATTATTTTCTTACTTATCCTGCAAAGCCTAGCCTGGCTCTGGCAGCTTCACTTTGAGTTTGCTCTCACATTCCTCCGTTATCTCTATATTAATTTACCTGTCTTTTCAGCAACATTGTTTGGTTTAAGGTAAAAGTTCCAAAAAGTGTCCATATCACTGGACATGGTGATATCTCTCCCCATATCCTGTAAAGTGATGTTCCCAATAAAGAAACCAAGATAAGTCTTTCACATTTAGGAGCAGTTCAGTTCAGCATCCTAGTGCTGAGTCATTCTACTTGAGATGAGATATATCTGAGAGCAGCAACTATCACCAAAGAAAAGAAATGGGATTTCAGAGTTTGAAAAACAAAAGGAAGCTTTCTTTTCCTGATGTTTTGTGGCAGAACTGTGCTCTAGGAAATACATACATACATATAATTGGCTGGTCTTCAAATGTTTACAGTCAAGCAGTGGAGACAGCCCCGGAACCAGATAATGTAAGTGCCTTGGTTCTGAAATGAATGGAAACACAGGAGGGGACCTTACCCAAGAGTTTGCAGGTGCATTGGAGATAGCACAAGTGAGGAGTAAAGTAGGAAATGATCCTAGAATAAAGGTAAATATATTAATATTCCTTTGCATTTCCTCTACTCTGAACTCTTTATCCTTGCCCTTTACTCATTTTTCTAAGAGTCTTAATTTTTAAAATCTAGATGTGTATGAGCTCATGATGCATTGAAAACATTAATCTTTTTATATTATTGACTAAACTCTGGTTTATTGTTGGCTTTTAGAAATTTATTTTTAATGGTTTTGACCTGGACAATACTTGAACTTTTATTCTACCTTTTTAAAGTTTTATTTTTAAATTAATTAAGTAAAAATGTACCTGGAAGATATTTGGGTAAATAATGTGTGGTGATGATAGAATTTTTTCTCCAAGCTCTGAGCTAAAAGCATCAAGGCCATAAAGTGAATAACCTACTTCTTCCTTACTCTTTATAATGTAATTTTATTGCTTATTAAATTCTTACATAAATTTAATAAGGTTTGATTCTGGATTGTCCTGTTCAAAATACTATTATTCAACTTCTCCCACTTTATTTTAATGCCAGATGGTATTTGCATTGTTCATTGCTCTCATTTTTTCAATATTTATCCAGTTATTTTTCCTGTTTATCTTTCCCAATCAGATTTTAAAAAAAGTCAGAGCAACTTAAATTAGAACTTGTTTTATTTATAAAGAAAATAGCTTGTATATATATTTTACGTTTTAAAGACTATTATTAAGAACGCTGCATTTAGTTTTCTTTGAGAAATGCTATTCTTCAAGAATTTTGTTTTTGTAATACTTTTTTCCCTCTGCCCTCTGAGATCTTTATATCTTTCTTAAATGTAACTTCCAAAAAATGAAACTAACTAGCTGCTAAGCTGTTATTTTATTTCACTTGTGTTACCAAGTTCAAATATTTCAATGGTAAATAAGATTAAAAACAAAAGAAATATTAAACTGGCAATTTGCTTAAACTAAAGAGTTTACTAATTTTTAAACTTAAAATATTTTATCCATCTAAGATCTGTAAAAGACCATGGATTTTATATACCAAATAACCTAATGTAAAAGAAGACATCGTGATATAGATTTTCCAGAGATAACATGCTGGTTAGCTTCAGAACAAATGCTCAGTTCAAGCCACTTCAATACTAATCTTGTTTGATAAACCACTGGGACACAACCCAACGTAAAAGGTATGTGTGTTGAAGTCTGGCACATCTAAATCATATGGCTGCCATTTGTTTAGCTATATTTAGCCTTTTGTAAGCTGAGGATAAACGGGTGTTTGTGAGGGATAAATGAGATGTAGACACGGTTTGTATGCTTGACATATGAAAGCATTTAATAAATGTTCTTGCTATTGACTACGGTTAGTTAATATATTAAAAGTGGGAATCAATGGGGCTATATTTGTAATTAGATACATAGTAATGACTTTTTAAAATATGCTAAACTTTGTATCTATAACATTTTCAAATAGGTTAAACTTTTTAAGTGACATTCTCAAATTATTTTATTAAGATTTCTTCCTTGTGAATGAAAGCTGAACTTCTGATTTGAGAAATTTGAACTGATTATGTGGAAAATGAAACCATCATGTATATAATAAACAAGTGGTATCATTTAAAAATTCTTAAAAACTGACTCAATATTTCTTTTCTAATACTTTTCAAAAATTTTAAATGTATGCATTATTAGATAGTTACAACATTGTGCAATTTTATTTCAAGATTTCTCAAGCAAAGCCACAATTGTTATTTGGTAATTGATTTCAGAATGAATTTTGCTGGGGAATGGAATGCAGAATTACATTCTGTAATTTGATATTTTCCAAAATTTAGATGAATTTAGATGAAAATATTAGCTCAGTGGCACCATTTGGGTTCTTTGCTGACACTTCCGAAGACATATAAAAGTGGAACAAAACCCTATTTAGTACAGAGTTTAGGGAAAGTTAGGCAAAATAAAATATCTTTTATGTGTTCAAAGTATAATTGGAAGTTTCTTGGGTTGCTAGCAAAGATATCTAATTAAATACTGTTCCTTGATTTTCTTGGAGGAAACCTGGACAGAATATGGATTTAAATATTTTGAACAGGGGATCCCTGGGTGGCGCAGCGGTTTGGCGCCTGCCTTTGGCCCAGAGCGCGATCCTGGAGACCCGGGATCGAGTCCCACATCGGGCTCCCGGTGCATGGAGCCTGCTTCTCCCTCTGCCTGTGTCTCTGCCTCTCTCTCTCTCTCTCTCTCTCTCTCTCTGTGACTATCATAAATAAATAAAAATAAAAAAAATAAATATTTTGAACAAAGTTTTTTAAAAAACCTTAATTTTTGTGTGAAAAAGATGACATTAGGTAATAGAGGAAATTGGTGAATTTTGAAAAGGAAATTAGCTGTGGTGCATTGATAGGTACAGAAAATATTCTATTGTACACATCAAAATAACTCCAGAGAAAAACAAAACTTATTTTATGTATGTTAAATTGTCTAGGGCTTCAAGAACTCTCTAGCTTGGAAAGATGCCTCACCATAATTTTCTTCCTTTAAACTTAATTCCTCTGAGGTTTAATCTTTAACTATGTGCTGGTTCTTGACTGAATATCAATTGTCTTTTTTAAAAGTCAGGGAGTGATCCTGGGGACCCAGGATCGAGTCCCCACGTCGGGCTCCCTGCATGGAGCTTGCTTCTCCCTCTGCCTGTGTCTCTGCCTCTCTTTCTGTGTCTCTCATGAATAAATAAATAAAATCATTACAAGAAAATTTAAAAAAATAAAAGGAAGTATCTTTCTATCTGTTTTTAAAAAGTATTAGTCAGGGAGGCCTGGCTGGCTTGGCTGGTAGAGGAGGTAACTCTTGATCTCAGGATCTTGAGTTTAAGCCCCATGTTGGGTGAAGAGATTACTTAAAAAAATAAAGAGTTTTGATCATAGTGAGTTTTAAAAATGTAATAGAAATTTTTAATATATGTTAAGATGAGTGAATGTTTTTCAATAGATCTAGTGTTATATTCTATCAGTGAATTTCTATACTTAATAGTTATACTTCTAGAATTTAGTATGTTTTGAAGGCTCATAGGCTATATACACACCAATGTGTGTAATTTGTTAGCAATTTATTTCAAGCTTTATGATTTAACTTATCAAGAAAACTAGAATATAGTTTGTTTTATGTTTTGCCTTTTCAGATTTTGGTAACAATATGATAGTCTCATAAAATGGGTAATTTTCAAATTTCTGGAGGTATATATAATGTAACTTTTCCTTAAACTTACATTAAACTATCTGACTCTAAAGCTATTTTTGGGGTAATAATTATTTTATATCTTTACTAGCATAACTTATTTTCATTTATTTATTTGGCTTTCAACTCTTTGATTGAATAGATATTTTTCCAGAAAATTAACTCATCAAATTTGGTGAGTTGGTTATAATAACAATGTGCTGACAAAGTAGTAACAGTTACTGCTAACTCCTTTGTGTAGTGTTTAAATTGTTGGCACTGTTCTAAATGCTTCACATACATGAACTCGATGCCATAATCCTGCTCATGATGCACTTAAAAATATTCTCAAAAGGTGCATAACTAAAAAAGCATTTTAATAAGATTCTGATATTTTGGCTCAAAAATACTGGATTATATTAATGTTTATAGCTCCTTGTATAATACTATACATAAGTATGTCTGTGCTATTTTTTAAAAAGTTATTATGTGGAAATATTAAAATTATGCACAATGTTGAATTGTCCAAGTGTGAAGAAAAAGACAATAAAGTAAAAGTTACCCAATTTCAGAAAGCATGAAATCAAAGTCAACAACATTTTTAATTAACAGAACAAGATATTAATTTATAAAAATACAATCCTCCACTATCAAATTTATATGAAGTAAAGAGCATAATAAATACCAGAAAAGCTATCATAAAATACTTCTGAGGAAGACAACATAATTCGCTGAACTTCTGTTGCCTCATTTCAGAATTCCATGGAGTATTGTGTGCAGTTTTATCAAATGAGCCCTTTATATCTTTCTTTTAGTTTCCCAAAGAATTAATTCTGATTCACAATAACCTTAGACTCATGTGTTAAATCTACTATTGAAACTGTAGTTTCCTTGCCTTACCTGCTTTCCTTTCAATTTGTTTATGATGCTTGTATTTTATTTATCTTGTTACCCTGAGAATGCAAATTAATTTCATAGACAATGTGGTCAAAAGACAAGAGATAAAGTAGATATAAGACAAAGCTTGTAGTGCCTTGTTATTTATGATTAGAGTTTTGAATCTCGTCCCAAGCTTAGGGAAGTTATTTCCAAGGGTTTTCAACAGAAAAAATTACATAATTTGCATTTTTTAAAAAGGTCCCTCTATGTGATGTCAGATAATGAAATTATGGGGTTGAAGGTGGCACAGAAAGAACATTTAGGAAATTAATGTCAAAAGCTCTGATCAGGAAACTGATGGTAGCTTTGACTAGGTTGCTAGTTCTAAATATGAGTAAATGAGTGTGAGGTCTATCTTTTTGGTACAATTGACAAGACTCGGTAATTTGTTGGAAGGTGTGATTGGAGGGGTAGGTATCATGAATGCACTATAAGCTTTTATAAGCCCAAAGAGAAACTATTGAAAATGATCAACATTTAGATGACAGCTGAAGCCATCAGAATGGAAAGGAAAGTTCCAGACTCAAACCTGAAGAACCCCAATATTTAAACGTCAAATGGAGAAGAAGAGGCTAGTAAAGAAGACTAAGATCAAAGAGGGAGAACCAGGGTAGGTATCACACAGACCTGGAGGAGAATGTGTGCCAAGGAGGCAAGAACAGTTAGTAGTGTGAAATGTTGCTGAGAGGTCTCAGAAAACAGTTACTGAAAAATGCTCTTTGGCCTTGGTGCCATCAAAGTCTTCAGAAAAAGAAAGCATAAATAGCAGTTGGTTTTTCTTGCTAAAGCTTTGCATATGTATCTGTGGTTATAATTGTAGGTGCAAATTACACCACAATATTTTTATATCCATCTTAAGTCCTGCCAGATTTGACTTCTCCTATGTGAGTTTACTCAGCATTCACATATTTTTTCTATTGTGTGTGTATTAAACTTGATGAAAGCGAACCTAATTAATTAAGACTATATAAAGGCTAAAAGAGTCCTTTGGCTGTTAAAATTGAATGACTTCCCAAAATATTTTAACTTCTTTGTAAAACAGTGCTATTATTTAGTTCAGGTAGATCCCTCCCCACATTGATTCTCAACTGAAAATTTAAAGAAATTTTATTGTGCAATGATTATTTACTAAACACCTGGCTAGATGCTGAGGATGATGAGATTAATAATGTGAAGATCTTAAATAAGTAAAATAAAATCAGACCTACTAATTTGATGCAGGCATAGAAAGCTATCAATCAATCATTCAAGAAAGCCACTGGGAAATTCTGCAGATTCTTGAGATTCTTTGAGTTGAACTCAGTAACAGAAGAGTGGCAGTGGAGAGGGACCTGGTGACAGTACAACTGATAAATGAGTCTTATTTTTCTTCTATTTTCAGAGTTGATTGAATCATGTTGCCTTTGTCTGTCAGCACTGAATCAAATTGACAGAACAGTTCGTGCTCCATTTGTTTTCTCCTGTTTGACATTGGTGTCTCATTGATTCATCATCTCAAACACTGACTAGGTCCATTCTACTCTATAACGGCTGTTACTACACACTGACCTTTTACAAAACAAAACAATAGCCCCCCAAAAGCTTCATTTTTATTTAGAAGCAGGCATTGTAGAAGCATCGTTTTAAAAAGACTTCTTAGAAAGCTCTCTTGACATTCATAAGAATGTGACTTATAAAACAATGTATAGGTGTACATACATACACGCACATACACAGCCAACACACACACTCATAAAGGTCTCTAAGGTCTTTATTGCCTCAGAATAGGTTATGGAGGCAATGCTGTAGGGTATAAAGAACTGGGTTTTCGAGTCAAGTTTAGGTTCAAATGCTAGTTTGACCCCTTTCCTTGGGTGATCTTAGGCAAGTTATTTAATCTATCTCCATTTCTCTCATCTACTATATTGGATAATAATTTAATGCTCACGGTCTCATTGTGAGGATTAAATGAGACAGTGTGCCTTCCACCTAGTAGGCTATTCCCTTTGCACTTCATTTGATTTTTAAAAGTTCATACTTCCCTTAACTTTTCTTCATTCCTCTGAACCTATTTTCAGAATTATTTGTAGAAACTATAATTTGGAACTGATGGCATCAATGAGTACTTACCTATGATATACAACTTTATATGTATTATTGCAATTTATTATTATTAAAAATTTTTTTTGATCCCACTTACTCTGGAAACACAAGTAGATGAATAACAATGTGACAGGAAAGAGAAATGTGACTGTAAGAGAAAATGAATAATTTCTTCGGTAAATGTGCTAAAAGTTTCATAGCCTTGAATACTATGATTCTACTGGTACCAAGGAAGCTGTACTGGATTGTGTAAAATCAGCATGGTTGGAAATAACAATTTCCTAGTTGGTAAACATCAGGGAAAGATGTGGTACATGAACAAATGTTTCAGTTGAGAAAGATGATTATAGACGATTTCTGAAATTCATAAAGAACAGGAGCAATGGGTTATGCCAAGGCTGAGAAAGGCTTTAAGCAATTGGGAAAGTACACTTTACCTTCTTGTTGAATGAGTGTTAATGTCTGCAGATTGTTCAGATTTGGGAGGCCCGTGTGATGATGGGATTTCATTAGATCCTGGTAGAGTGCGATCTAAATTTAGCTTAAATTATTTTTTTGTGATCTTTTTCTATTAACTAATGCCTTCTGTGATAGGTGTTGCCTTCAAAATTCCAAATATGATAGAATTTACATGGAGGTAAAGTAAATGTTTGTGAATTTCCAAAGCTGTGGTGGGGGGAGGGGACGTCAGGAGTAGAAAGTATAGCAGCTTCTGACTTCTTTCTTTCAGCTGGAGTATGAATTGGCTGTTTTTTTGTTTTGTTTTGTTTTGCTTTGTTTTGTTTTTTAAAGAGAGTGCTTTCACGGTTCTCACTGTACATTTTTAGAAGGCATATGTTATAAGCTTACCTTTCCAGAATCTAGAATCAGAATTCTATCCCGTGCTCCAAGAATACGATATTCTGATGAATGAATGAAGTGGGAGATTTTGTTAAAAGGCATGTGCTGCTATGGCAATTTACGATGTCTTCTCTGAGCAGAAACTTGGAGGACATTACTAACTACTTTATTAAGACTAAAGAGAAAGTCAGGCCAAGTCTATATTACAATAAAAAGGAAAAAGGTTGCAGAAATATAAAGTTTGCAGGTGATGAATGAGTACTACTTGTGATATTAAGTGATAACTTTGATTTATTTTGATAAATAAATACATTAAATATTCTTTTACATCCCCATCATTGTAATGATTGTATTCATTAAATTTCTGGATATAAGTGAGATGGTTGGGTGTGATTAATGTACCCTTGGTTGGAATTAATGACCAAACTGTTCTTCCTGCCTCCACCCCCCTTCTTTTTCATTTCAGTCTTTGCTCACCATCACCAGCTCTATCTTTTTATGGCTGTCTACAATCCTCCTCCTAAAACTTTCTTGGTTTCCCTATGACTGCACACAGAGTAATTCTTGGCATTGAATATCCTTCCTTCAGGTATGCCCTCATTTCTTCTAGACAGCTTCTACAAATTACTCAAGGCCTGTAATGCCTTCCATTATCTCAACCATAAATGATTCCACACAGTTCTGTTTTCTGGTAGTCCTACTTTTCATTTCTTGTGCTATTAATTGTGCCTTAGATGTGAATACCAGTTTAGCCACTTACCATGTAATTTTGAAGCGTTACTTAACCTCTTTGGGCCTTAGTTGCTTTATCTATGAAGCACAGGAATTGGAATGGAGTCAGATTAAGTCTTTGTGCCACATGGTCTTGACAAGTCAGCTCTGCCATTAGCTGACTGAGATAATATTTAAATAAATAAGTTTTATTTTTTCCATAAAACTTGATTTGTGAAAACTGACAGTGGGCCAGATTTAGCCTGTAAGCCATAACCTGGAGTATACTGTAATTTCTGAGGCTCCTTCGAGTGCTGAGATTTTATGAGAAGATAAGTAATTTCTACTCCTAATGTCAAAGGACTACAGTCTTTCCTCACAGTATGTCTTCGTAAGATACCACCCTAGTTACTTGTCATTGGTGATGATGGAAACTTTTGATCCTGTACTCCTTCTCCCAAGTACATGTCACATGATTGTGAACATCTCAACATATATTCCATTAATACAACAAATGCAGAAGGTTCCTTCTCTGTTCTACAGCAGAAACATTCTGACCAGAATGTACTTGTGCACAACTTTGTTATCATTTTCTTCCCTACTCATTTTTATAGGTCAAATTACTTGTGGCATTATGCTTACAATATTTTTGCTTCCTGAAATAGTAGGATAGTATAGGATAAGCAATATATAAGCAACTCAGTAAGTAGTGTTGATTGGATGATTAATTAATATTAGGAGCATACAGTTGTCTCTGATATTTTCATACTAAAAATTGATCTTTCACAGATCTCCATTACTTCTCCAAAGTATGACAAAATTGATAGCCCCAAGACAGAACGTAGCAATCAAAGTGCCTGATCTTAGATTGGATAAACCCTGGCTTGATTTACATTTTGCTTCAGTAGGAAATGAAGGAAGATGGGGAATGCCCTCATTTTATTTTGCTTTCCCCTGCAGTCTATTTTCTTTCATCTTTGGTCTAGCATTAATTAGCACCTTCTACAGCTCTCTATCCTATTCAGCCCTGCCATACTCACTAGGCCTGGGCTGAGCATTTTTTCAATGAAGTTTCTGAGTGTCTCTGAGAGAACATTCATAAGGCAACAAAAGCCTGCTTATCTTTGCCTCATTCTTGCTGCACTAATCTTTCAAATCTTTGTGTGAAGGGAGCTGAGAGCCTCTCTATCTGTAATCTCACTTTTAAAAGCAAAATCCTATATCCAGAGTAGTCATATCATTGTTATTGGCTTGAGGCTCATCTGGTGGTTCCTTTATACTTGTATCCTATCTGACTTTAATTTCCTTAATAAGAAGGGTTGGAGTTCCATATCAGGCTCTCTTATATATTTGTTCTCTCCTTTCCTCCTAAATTTCCTGTTCTAGTAGCTGTACTGCATAAGATTTCTTTACATGCCCACTGTTGAGAAACTTTATTTTTTATCTGTGTGGATCTATATTCACTAATACCAAATCTGTCTGCTCAGAAAACATGTGTTTGAATTCCTATTGTTAGTCTATTGGGCACACACTGGGATCCCAGAAGTAGTAAATTGTCAGATACATTGAATCGTTGTGGTCTAGATGATTCTGCTACAGTATATTACACCTACCATCAATATAATATAAAACTTTTTTTTTTCTCCTTGTAACTCCAGGTTCTTAGATGAATCTGTTTTAAAGAACTTGATTCTTAAGCAAATGTGATCTTGACATCTGAGTTAGGAAATAATTATTCTCATCACAGAGGAATCCCTCAATCTACAGAAAAACTCTTTTACAATTTCTCTTAATAATCAGTTTTCTTTGGTTCTTACAGTATTTTACCTGTCAAAAACCCTAAAAAGTATTGAATTTAAAGGCTAATATGCAGAACCATTATCAGTAGGGAGAACTCAAAAGCAGATGAAGCCACTCTGTAATTACAGTCTCAGGCAATGACACATCAACCTGATTTTGGGGAGCATATCTCTGTGTAATATTAAGTGCACTCTAAGTAACACCACTTTGGGGGCTCCTATTCGTTCATCCTTAAAATCCTAGGGTTAACCTTCACTCTTTCTTCTCCCTTTCCATTTGGCCAACAAATTCCATCACTTGTTAAAAAGTTTTTATTTAAATTCCAGTTAGTTAACATACAGTGTAATATTAGTTTCAGGTGTACAATTTAATGATTCAGCACTTCCATAGATCATCTGGTGCTCATCAGCAACAAGTACAGTCCTTCATCCCCCTGTTTCACCCATTCCCTCACCCTCCTCCCCTCTGGTGACCATTAGTTTGTTCTTCATAGTTAAGAGTGTTTTTTGGTTTCCCTCTCTTTTTCCCCCTTTGATCATTTGTTTTGTTTCTTAAATTCTACACATGAGTAAAATCATATGGTATTTGTCTTTCTCTGACTGACTGACTTTGCTTAACATAATACTCTCCATTAAGTTTACCTCCAAAATAGCTCTCAAATCTGTGTCCTCCTGTTTATTCAATTCACTTACTGCCAGTGTATTTCAATTCACTTCTCAACAAATATATATTTAGGGTTGACTATGAATGTCTTAGTGACTATTCTAGGTACTGGAATAAAAGTGTTAAAAGAATAAACAAGATTTCATTTATGGATCTTAGATTATTTTTCAGAATTTCATTATTTCTTGCTTTAAGGACCAACATTCACCTTATGCTTTCAATTTCCTTCCCCTGGAATCTCTCCCCCACCCCAGCATCAGAGTTATCTCTCTGAAAGGCTATCTAGATCACATCATTGCCATATTTGAATGACTCTTTACCATCAACTTTGTAAGTGCCAAGGCTAGTGGCTATGGATGCTCTTTTTGGCTTGAGCCAAATATGCTTTTCAAACTTGATTTCCTGCTGTTTTTTTCACTGTTCTCCAGCCTCAGAGGACCAAGAGCTCCTCTTTGACTAGGCTAAGATAAAGTTTTATTGGCTCTCTTACGAATTTGTGCTTAGTTATTGTACTTACACTTCATTTGTACCTGAAGAATTTCTACTCAGTTCTGTGAAGGAAGTCATCTTTGCCCTCAGTAGACAGTAATTTCTTTGTCTCTGAGCCATAGAAAATTTTAAAACATGCTTTTACGAAGGTAGCAATTAGGGATTCAAATTATTTTGGGGGATTCAAATTATTTTTATACTTGTTCATTTTTCATTTCACTCCCATTAGTTATATTTCTCACTCACTATAGGGAACTGTCAGTTCTCAGGCAGCCTCAGGGAATGTGGTACAATGGCTGTCCAGATTTTTCAATACCAGCATTTTCCCAGGTAACACTAAATTTTGAGAGAAAACAAGTATTAATGGATCTTAAATAATTAAAAAACAATTTAATAACTCATTAGACTGTCAGCTTCTTGAGGGCAAAAAATATATCTTCTTTATACTAAACAACAGTTTTCTGAATAAAGGCAGAAATAAGTTGATGAAGTACACAGAGATTCTCTGCTTTTTTTTTTTTGAAGGAGATATTTATGGGAATATAAATATTACCTTAAGAAAGTCATATCTCCAGTTCTCTCTTATTTGCCATATTTAATGTGACCACCACTGAATATATGCTCCTCAAGGACAAAATAAACTGAAACCAAGGAGAAACAACAAGAGTGACACTATGATTTAAAATCCTATGTATGGGGCACCTGGGTGGCTCAGCGGTTTGGCGCCTGCGTTTGGCCCAGGGCGTGATCCTGGAGTCTGGGGATGGAGTCCCGCATTGGGCTCTCTGCATGGATCTTGCTTCTCCCTTTGCTTATGTTTCTGCCTCTCTCTGTGTCTCAGGAATAAATAAATAAAATTAAAAAAAAATCCTATGCAAAGTAATTACTCATTTCCAATAATCTTGATATCTAGACATAGCTTAAACTATGCTTTTCAGAATTCTAGTATTGATTAGAACAGTTATCTGAAAACAGTATCCTTTTTAAAGAGAACATGCATAAAGATATTTGTAACCTTAGCAATACAAAATCTTAATATAAAATCTTACATCATCCTTTAATGGGTTTTAATGCTTTATTCTTCAGAATTTATAGTCTCTCCAGAAATACTCTTGATATTATGCAGAAGAATAGTTTTTCCAGAACTACCTAAAAGTGGGCAAATAAAACCAATACAGAAGGAAGAGCTTAAAGGATCACAAGCTTGAAATGGGAGATTCCCTAGACTCAGACTATGGAACTGTCAGCTCTCAGGCATCCCCAGGGAATGTGATATGATAGCTGCCCAGATTTTTTCTTTTTCTTTCTCTTTTTTAAGATTTTATTTATTTATTCATGAGAGACAGAGAGAGAGAGGGGGGTGGGAGGCAGAGACACAGGCAGAGGGAGAAGCAGGCTTCATGCAGGGAGCCCGACATGGGACTGGATCCTGGGTCTCCAGGATCATGCCCTGGGCCAAAGGCAGCGCTAAACCGCTGAGCCACCCGGGCTACCCTCCCAGATTTTTTCAATACAAGCATTTTCCTGCGTGTCACTGAATTTTGAGAGAAAAGAAGTATTACTGGGTCTTAAATAATTGAAACAATTTAACTTAATGAAGTAAGTACAAAAAACTCAAAAGAACAGTATAGTTCACATGTAGAATTTCTTGAAGTGAGAAAAGCCACTATCAAGATTTTTCAAACTTGTGACCCGATTGTATAACTTATTTCAAATTAGCAGAGTTAAGGAAACAATCTCAACAGAGTATGGTTATGGTCCTGGTCTATCGAAAAAATGTTTATGACTAGTCCTTAAAATTAAGATGTATAAATGAGGGAAAGAGGAATGTAGATAGTTGTGTTTAGAGTATATATGAATGTAATAAAGATCCTTATGTCCCCAAAGACAGCCATTGACTTACAAGAGGACATTTGTAAAAATATATACCTGTTTCTAGAATATTCAGCCTATTGGTATAAGGACAAGTCAAAGTCCAGTACCACGATTCAGGTATCTATATATATTCCTGAATATATATTATTCATCTTTCTTGTATTCATATATATATGAAAATGCCCTTCATAGTTCAAGAAAAGAGGAACTCTTGCCTATAAATGAGCAATATAAATAGCCTTCTTGTTTTGTACCAGTTAACCTTTGTTTTTGTTTGGATAAAGGTTTTAGTTATGTGAATTTGCCATGATACCAGTGGGAAATCACTTAGGGCAAAGTGATTTTTCCCAGTATTTCAGAAAGCATTGGATATTTAAAAAACAACCCACAGTTATATTTCTTTTCAATACTCCATCATGACTCTATGTGCTGATTACCCTCTTAGAAACTGTCTAAAAATGATACAGGTGAGAAAAGATAACTGAAATTTGCTGTATAAATGTTAGATCCTGTGATAGATGGACCTTAGCTGTCATCTGACATAGAGGCTGTAACATAGGGAACTGCACAATAGCTTCCATGGTGAGGTGTAATATTCTTTTTATCTGAATTTTTTTAAGCAAAGTTAGTATCCTTTGTTTATAATTTTCTTTCACAAGCATCCTAGTCTCTAAGACTATCAACCTCAGTGGCCTTCCTTTCTTCTTCTACTCTCACCTCTATTTTGAAAACTTGATTTGTTTTTCTGTCTATTTTGAGAATATCTGTAATAATCTGAATACTGGCATTTTCTCTGGGTTAGAAATGTCTTTTAATGAAGGCAACTTTAAGTTATAATGAACAGTCGTGTTTCCTGGAACTTATAGCAACTCCAAAAAGTTAATAGACTTACAAAATAAGAATTATTGTTATTATATATATGTCTAATATATCTATTATATATTATATTGAAAATATTATTTAGATAATCTTAACAAAATGTATAGGACATATGAAAAA
Organism: Canis lupus familiaris; assembly: GCF_011100685.1. Classification (NCBI taxonomy): domain Eukaryota; kingdom Metazoa; phylum Chordata; class Mammalia; order Carnivora; family Canidae; genus Canis; species Canis lupus. The sequence goes on from NC_049233.1 coordinate 22,097,528, forward strand.
ATAGGCGATTGAACAGTGGTAAAAATAATAGTTTGTATTTCTTATATGTCTCCAAATTAGTTTATTTCACTTTTAATTTAACTGGTAATAGTGGAATAAGACAAATGACTACATTCTGAAGTCTCTTCACCTTTGTGAAAAAAATATTCTGCTTCCTTAAATTTAGTTTCTTATCTGTTGGTAATGGAATTACGTGTAGTTTTTATTTTGCTAAATCTGAACCCCATATGCAATTGTGTATCTTCAAACGGTGTCTTAGTATTTCTGAGAATGCCTAGGGTTATCTGAAAAGGACTTAATACTAAATGCAATATTCAGATCCTGGTATATTTTTCTTGCATGTATTTTCTGTTCTCTCTGTTGAATACTCCTTTTTCTTCCCATGCAGCATCTTTGATGCATTGGAACCCAAGAAGTTAGATCTTACAAAGGGGAAAGGAACTTTTATCTATTTTTGGTATCATCTTCTATTTGGGTGTCATTCGTGGGGTTTTATATACTATATAGTTTTTAGTGAAATAGTCAGTTTTTATGACAAGTCTGACCCTTTCCCCAGCTTGAAACTTAGCTGAGTCCAGTGTGGATAGATGTGAGCAACAGAGAATTATTGTCTCAGTTACTCCTCCTCCCTTTTGATTGCAACTTAGTTACTAGATCAAGCTTATCCTGTCTGGATACCTCTTTTTTGATTAGGCTTTCTTTCTTAGGAGGCTCATTAGTGCATCAAGCAAAACTGCCCTGAACTTCTCATGTATTTGGTGAAATCTCAGATACGGGATTCCTCTCCTGCCTGTTTTATTTTGGAGTTGAACGGTTCCTTAGATATTTCTGATTTACTCTTGTATTTTATGTAAATAGCTAAAGTAACTAGTAGCCAGACCACCTGAATGGAGTTTGATTGAGGTAAAGACTGTTTGAAATTGTTATGATAGTTATGATAAATGAGTAGAAAATGAGCAATGCAGTTTCAGATATGACCTACTGCTTGAAGCGCATAATAACCTTTGGAGATTTGGGGGCACTTATTGTGAGTGGTAATTTTTTTCCCACGGTGATAATAGCTTTTGGTAGAAAAGTTACAAGGATGTAAATATAATTATAAAACTGCATAGTGGTTTTCAAAATCACACCATCTTGAACTTACAGATTAAACTGTCCAGCATATCTGAAACCTTAAAGTATTCCAGTCTACTATTCCTATGTGTAGCAGAAAACTGAGACAGATGGGAACCATGACTCCTTAGTCAATTCTGGGAAAAAGAGAAAGTTTTATCAGTGTTATCCCATCTTCCACATCATTTTTTCTTCCCTCTCTTTTGTGCTCAAAGATCTATATGCATTAATGTATTTTCTTGAATGCCCCCCAAGATCTTTACTGTAAACCTGCCTTCTTTAGACAATACTTCTGTGCTATGGTACCATCATTTTATTCTGTCCCCTACTAAGAACAACTTTCTAGCAAATGGACATATTTAAAATATTTTAATAAATTTGTATTTCTTCCAGGAATGTTTTTTCCCCCCAGGAATGTTTATTATACAAAGGGATATGGGGATTTGCTCTACGAAGTTCTGATGTTGAGATTTGAGATTGTTGGGATGGATTTGTGGGGCACTATGTGGGCAGTATTGTATTCTCATAGTCCATCACATCACACAAAAGTGGTAGTACATCATAGGCTTTCTCCACATAAAACTGTTGCTGTTCAGAACACACTGCAGTTGAGGACTGGATATTTATAAGAGAGAAATATAAGATGAAGAAAAACATAGGATTTGGAGTCCAGATTCAACATCTCCCATTCTATGTTCTTAGACAAGTCCTGTTATTCTATTAATAAGTAGAACATGTTTACTAACATCTCCCTTATTAGATTTAGTCAAGAGTAAATGTGAGCTATTACAAGTTTGGATACTTTATGGATTGTTACATGCTACATTGAAAGTGGACCAGTTCTAGGAGTAAAAGATTTGATTTCCATATATACATGTGTAAATTGAAATCCCACATTAGGCACATAGCCATTTTATGAAATAATATACACATATACATATTTTCACATAAATTCTTTTATCTACAATAGTTATCTATATTTATACTATGGTTATCAGTATAGTCTTATACTGAGACTTTTAGTTTATGCCACTTAGGGTAGAGTTTCAGAGGGATACATATAAAGAAGGGAGGCATCTTTAAATACTTCAAAACCTCCATACCCTAGTTGTCCTAGAATTTATTTTCTTCAATAAATGAATTTTGTTTTAAGCCATTTGGGCATAAATAAGTATATTCTGAGCAAGTAAATAATGTTATGGTCAAAAAGAAAACTGCACAAGCACATTTTTGTAAGGCCTTGATGACAATTCCATAGTAAACCAGGTTGAAGCCATAAGGAAAATAAAAAAGATCAAAATCTGACAGTAATTTATATTTTATCAAGAGGCAAATCAAACATTTTTAATCATGCCAGTATTTTTTATTATTATTTGTAGATGGGGTACACTGAAAGGAGCACAAGGACAGAAAGAAAAATTCTGGGTATGTAAGTCTTTCCAATTGACTTTCTACCGTGAAATGAGTATTTTAGAATCATCTGGGTCTCTACTTACTGGTTTGTGTTATTTAGTCCTATCCTAAGTCACTGTAATATTGTTTGTAATAATAGTATTTTCTTCAGCAGAAAAATTTTATGATCATTTATATTATAGTAATAGTTTTTCTCTTTCCTCTTATTTCAAATTATAAATAAAGAACTGGTATTTTTTAAAAATATTTTATTTATTTATTCATGAGAACACAGAGAGAGAGGCAGAGACACAGGCAGAGGGAAAACAGGCTTCCTGTGGGGAACCAGATGCGGGACTCGATCTCAGGACCCTGGGATCACGACCGGAGCCAAAGGCAGATGCTCAGCCACTAATCCACCCAGGTCCCCCAGAATTGGTATTTTTTTTTAAGTGAAAATCAATAGGAAAACATTTGTTATCAGCTATATTAATGGTTAGACTTCTCTCATATGTCAATTTTGTGTTTTTACATTTTTTTTTTACTATGGATGATGACTTTATAATGTTATAATCAATTACACATATTGATATCATATATAATAAACATATATGTAAATATATGAATGTATTTCCTCATGGTAAAGTGTTTTATTTTTGATTTTGCTAATTATGGCATATATATGTTTCTCCACTGAGAAAGAAACAATGTCTAGTCTAAAAAATTAGAGAAAGTTAAAGAACAATTTATAGAAGATTGGAACATAGCACTTCAAATATTGTTAATTACAATGAACTTTGGCTAATTGTTCCAGGTCCTTATATTATGTATATTTTAATTTTAATTTCTGCAAAAACACAGAAATAAATGAATAAGTAATGTATTCATTATGAAATCTGAATTTGAATATATGTAGTAGAAGGCATATTAAAACTTATAAAACATTAAATATTAGGAGTGATACTCAAAAGGGTGACTCTTGTTAATTAGATTTCTTCACGAGGCACTCACAAAAATCAATCAGCCAAGTACGTGGTCACCCCTTGTATCTATCTTGTTGATACACGGAAATATTTTGCTTTTAAGTAGAATGATGCTTCTTTGTATTTAGACTGAGCTCTCTTAAAATCATTATCTTCATTAGAATGAACCTTGCAGTAGCCAATAATTTAACATTAATGCTCAATAGTTAAAATTCATAATTTGTGGAAGAGGATATGTTGCTTGAGTACCTACAGTTAAGTTTCTGTATGGAATTTCTACTAGATGAGTTTAAACAGTTATTCAATATCATAATAATATAATATTTAGAGGCAAAACAAAGTTTTATTTAAAACAAAGTCTTTGATTAATGTATTGAACTTAAACTGTTTTTGACATGTAGTGCCTCATAGCTATTTGTGGAGTGAATATGAATGAAAGTGCACAAGAAAACTTTCTGTGACCCTCTCACTTTTGACTTCATTATTTCCACCCTAAAGCCTCATGGATGTTATACACACATGTACACCCACACATATACTGACTCACTCTCATATATTCAACATATATATGCATACTATCCTTTTAAATTATTTTGTTGCAATTACTATCAATTTTGAACTTACTACTTGTCAAAAATATCAGAGAAAACTGTATGTCATGGGCATACAGGTAGGATTTATTTCTGCTATGACTCTTTTAGATAAATTGTTTAATGTCAGCGGTAAGAATAAGAATTAGATGAAAAATTATCATATTTTATTAAGTTGCACATTTTGGCCGTTTTTGTTTTTTTTTTTCTCTAGTTAACTGTATCTTCATCTTGGGCCAGTATCATATCTACATTAATTGTCACAGTATTCAAAGGACAAAGCAGAAGGACTGCCATATATTGGGAATATGCACAATACTTTCGAATGAGTGAATGAATAACATTAATCTGTGCATTCAGGAAAAAATTAGTCAAGTCATTAAAATAGTTTTCATTTTACATAAAATTAATATTTGGTTTAATTAAAATATGAAGTCCTTATATATATACTACTGTACTGCCAAGAATTATGGAGGGTCTGATGTTATCCCACTTGAATTAAGGACGTGGGTCAGAAGAAGAGTACTTAACTGTTGGTCACATCCAGATCAAGAGCCAGATGTCACCGCATGGGTCCTCACACTTTAGTCTTGCAGTGATAAGAGGCAACAATCTTTTTCCATACAGGTAGCACCTTATGATACCTCATAAATTAGGCACAGAGAACAACCAACTTTCTCCATTGTTTTATGTATATGTATATATGTGTGTGTATTTATCTATGTCATATATGTATATGACAAAAAACCTCCTTCAAGGAGAAAAACAAATATTCCATTAAGATGGGGTGGAAAGGATCTTGTGTTCTTATCCTTATGCTTAGTAATATAAATATGTCTTTCCAAGGGCCAGATAATGCCTTCAGATAATGACACAGATAATGTCTTCAAACGCTGAACTTCGTCCTTTCTAACATATAAATACCAAAGGAGATAATGTTCCAATACTCCTGGCACCATGGGCTTAATTTAGGACCTTGTCTGGCCCTGACTCTTTGACCCTCTTGGGGAGATAAGAGAAGTTTTATTATCCTTTTGGATCCGATCAATTAACTAGACAAATGGCTACAGATCTAATTCTTATTGAATGTGAAGATAAAATATTTCTGTCAGAAAGGAAAACAAATATGCTCTATCTCTATTATCATATACACTTTTTGTGTGTCAGGAGATTAGTTTTTTGCAAGAGCACTGAGAAGTTCAGAGAAGTTTTATTTCCCCACAATTATATATGAATGTTTTAAAATATTTACAAGTAGGCCTACAATATTGTAAATTGTAATAAAAAAGAATAACTTCCATTACTAAATAAAATGTAATACATAACAAAAGCCATATATTCCACTAAATAAATTGAAAATACCAGAATTAATTTTCAAAACTCATATATATTTTTTAAGATTTTATTTATTTATTCATGAGAGACACAGAGAGAGAGGCAGAGACAGGCAGAGAGAGGCAGAGAGAGAGAAGCACTCTCTCAGCAGGGAGCCTGATATGAGACTCAATCCCAGGACTCCAGGATCATGACCTGAGCCAAAGGCAGACACTCAACCACTGAGCCACCCAGGTACCCCTCCAAACTCATATTTTTTTAAAATTTTTATTTATTTATGATAGTCACACAGAGAGAGAGAGAGAGAGAGAGAGAGAGAGAGAGGCAGAGACACAGGCAGAGGGAGAAGCAGGCTCCATGCACCGGGAGCGCGATGTGGGATTCGATCCCGGGTCTCCAGGATCGCGCCCTGGGCCAAAGGCAGGCGCCAAACCGCTGCGCCACCCAGGGATCCCAAACTCATATTTTTAAAGAAATGGGAAAGCTGAATCTGGAGAAGATTTTTTGGTCCTGTGAGCATTTGGTAGGTGTGGGCACAAGCTGAAGATTACATTTGAAATATGCAGAGAGAGAGGGAGACCTCTAGGAGAAAGAGAATCCAGCTGGATTTGGATTTAGAGGAACCAGAAACACACAGCTATCTCTTCTTATGGAATATTTATTGAGTATGAATAGTGTGAGTAGCTGAGGAGGGGGATGAAAAGGCAGAGTGAAATCTGCAGTCTTGAAGAATCTGCAGGAGGAGTCCCACTGGAAGACAGAGTTAGTGGTCTCAAATAAAATTCAATAAAATATATCCAACTTGTATACAGAGAAAAACATAATGAAAAAACAAAAGCAAATTCAGAAAAATGTAAATACAATCAATGATAGTACCTAATCAAATGGTAGTACCACCATTGATTGTTTTTACATTGTTCTAAATCAAATGGTTTAACATATATTTAATTGTATTCTCAGTAGGATTAAGAGAGAGACTGAGCCAGAATCAATTTTTAAAAACATGATGGCCAATAGTTTTCCAAAACTGAAGGACATCAACCCAAAGATTTAGAAAGCTCAATAAACTTCATGAAGGAGAAGTCAAGAAAACCACATCCAAGCATTTCATAATCAAATAGTTGAAAATAAAAGATAAAGTGAGGGCAGCTCCTGTGGCGCAGCCGTTTAGCGCCACCTGCAGCCCAGGGCGTGATCCTGGAGACCCCAGATCGAGTCCCGCGTGGGCTCCCTGCATGGAGCCTGCTTCTCCCTCTGCCTGTGTCTCTGCCTCTCTCTCTCTCTCTCTCCTCTCTCTAAATGAATAAATAAATAAATCTTAAAAAAAGTTAAAAAAATAAAAGATAAAGTGAAAAATTTAAAAATAGCCACTGTATTTAAAAGGATATAGGATATTATTCAGCCAGAAAGAAGGAAGAAATCCTGCCATTTGCACAACATGGATGAACCTCAAGGGCATTGGGAAATAAAGTCAGACAAAGAAAGACAAATACTACATAATCTCACTATATGTAGTAACTAAAGCAAACCAGTAAAACCTCAAATTCATAGAAAAAGAGGTAAGATTTGTGATTAATAGAGGCAGGGGTTGAGGGCAATAAGAATAGGAGAAAGGGGGTCAAAGGTACAAAGTTCCAGTTACAAGATAAATAAGTTCTAAGGATGTAATAAACAGTCTGATAACTATAGTGAATAATGATGTATGTTATGTATGACAGTTGTTAAGACAGTAAATCCTGAGCATTCTTGTTAGGAAAATTTTTCTTTTTTTTTCTCTTTCTTGCATCTGTATCAGGTGATGGACGCTAACTGAAATTATTGTGGTAATCATTTTACAATATATGTAAGTCAAGAGGCTAGAGGAATAGGTTGATATCACAAAATAAATAACCTGGATTTAAAGCACAGGATGTAGTCACTTGTTTTACCATAAAGAAACCTCTGAATTTCAAGTAAGAAGGGAGAATCTTTACAATAAGCAATTCTAGAGCAGGAGTTAGCAGTTTGTTGGTTTGTCTTTTCTGTAAATGGCCAGGTAGTAAATGGTTTAAATATGGGGGGTGAGGGGATCACAGAAGTCTCTGTCACATATTCCATTTTAGTTGTTTCACAACTCTTTAAGGAAAAAAATCAAAATAAAACTAAATACTCAGCTCATGATCTGTACCAAAACGTTACTGGCCAGATTTGTCCATGAGCCATAGTTTGTCAATGCCTTAGCTAAAGCAACTTTATATTCATGTGGAAAAACACTGAACCTTGGCCCCCTAACTCAAAAACTATGTGAAAAACTAATTTGAAGTGGAACATAGACTTAGGTGTGATTGCAAAATAATAAAACCTCTAGAAAAAAACTTGGATAAATATGTTAGTAATATCAATTAGGCAAAGCTTTCTTAAACTGCATACAAAATGAATAAACTTTATATGGAAAAATTACCAGACTACATTAAAATAAAAACTATCAGAAGACAGCATTATGAGATAGAAAAGGTAAAACATAAACTGAGAGATTATCTACGGTCATCTATCTATCATCTATCTATCATCTATCTATCATCTATCTATCTATCTATCTATCTATCTATCTATCTATCTATCTATATGGCAAGGACTCACATGCAGAATATATAAAATTCTTAGAAATATACAGGAAGAAAGAAAAATAAATAACAATAGCTCAATAACAATACTGGACAACAAATTTGTACACCTAGTTCACAAATGAGGAAATCCAAATGGCAAGCCAACATATGAAAAGGTATCCAACATTTACTAGATTGTCTTAAATTAAAAGAATTGGAATTACCAAGTGTGGGCAAGGATATGGAATAACTGGAACTTTCTTCTGTTAAATGTGTAAATGGTACAATTACTTAGGTTCATTGTGTTTATCAACAAGAGAATGGATAAACAAATTGTGGAATAGTTATATAATAAAAATACTCAGCAATTTAAAACAAGTTATATATATATATATATATATATATAGGATAAAAGGATGGATTATTGCGTTATTAAAAACATTAATTCCAGGAAGAACTGATGGTAGATAGGAAGGTAGATATTGACAGGGAGAGAAAATGGTAGACCTTCTGGCATTCTAAAAATAGTTTTTATCTTGATCTTCTTGGAGGTTTCGGTAGGCATAAACCTCATAAACATGTGTATAAACTCACTAAACTTTGCACTTCTTATGAATACACTTTATACATGTGATTGTACTATATATCTCAAAAGAAAAGATTTAAAAATCTTTAGAAATTTAAATCTTGGGCAGCCCCGGTGGCGCAGCGGTTTAGCGCTGCCTGAAGCCCAGGGTGTGATCCTGGAGACCCTGGATCAAGTCCCACGTCAGGCTCTCTGTATGATGCCTGCTTCTCCCTCTGCCTGTGTCTCTGTCTCTCTCTCTCTCTGTCTCTATGAATAAATAAATAATAAAAAAAAATCTTAAAAAAAAAAGAAATTTAAATCTTTGGAAAATTTCTTTCCTACATTTTCACCCATTCCTTTAAAATTACATTTTTAAATTCAGGCATTTGGAAGGAAAAACTAACAATTGGTGAGGGAATAGAAGAAATAACAGTAGGAAGAATAAGATTAATAAACAAAATATATATTCTGAGGTGCCTTTTATTAGTGCTGATTTACAAAGTACTATTCTTCATAATTTATAATCTTGCCTTTTATGGAAACCTAGATCCTTTTATGGAAAGGCTAGATCTCATTAGTACATAAATTTGCATTTGTTTATAAAAACATCACATAGTCTTCTGATTTTACCAAATATCTAATGATGAAATGTGGGTAGTAATAATTTTAAGACATCCAAATGAGAATAGGTACAGTGCTACATATCATAGTTATAAGAATATAAGAATAGGTACAGTGCTACATATCATAGTTATAAGAATTTAAATCATATTATTATTTTTGACAGTTATCTTAGGTTGTGACTATTTTTTTGACTCTCATCTTTGAATATACACATATCAGAACTGAATACAAAGTTTAGAAATGGGAATTCAGTACAGCTCATTGTTGCTAAAACTCTCACACACTTTGTTACTGTCTTACTTCCAGCTAAATTGAGGACATTCCATCTTTGAAGTCGTAAATTGAAGTCATAATTTTAGACACAGTTTTGAAAGTGCTCCTTTATGATGTCAGGACTGATTAATAAGGCAAAGGGTCAATATAAAAAGAAGCAAATTATGACATCAAATACATAAATAATGTATGGAGTAAAAACATAGAGTTTTGTATGTGCTCAAAGTTAAGTTGTTATCAATATAAAATAGACTGTTATACATATAAGATGTTTTGTGTTGGTGTCATGGTAACCACAAAGCAAAAACCTACAGTAGATTCACAAAAGTTAAAGAGAAAGGAATTAAAACATACCACTCTGGACAATCATCACCCATAAAAAAAAGCAAAAGATAAAAAAGAAACAGGGAACTACAAAACAACCAGAAAATAATAAGATAGCATTAGTAAGTTTTTATTTATCAATAATTTAAATGTAAATGACTAAATTCTCTAATCGAAAGGTGTAGAGTGACTGAATGGATTAAAAAACAGGACCCAATTATAGCTGCCTATGAGACTCTTTTCAGTTTTAAGGGCACACATAGGCTGAAGGGATAGAGAAAGATATCCCATACAAATGGAAAACAAAAGAGACCAGGGGTATCTATAGTCATTATCAGATGAAGCAGACTTTAAGTAAAAAATTGTAACAAGAGAAAAGAAGTTCTTTATACTGAAAAGGGGATCAATTAATCACGAGGATATAACCTGTGCACCCAACATTGGAGGACCCAAATCAATTAAGCAAATATTGACAGATCTGAAGAGAAATAGACAATCCAATAACAGTAGAAGATTTCAATACTCCACTATGAGCAATGGACAGATTACTCAGAAAGATACTCAATAAGGAAACCCTGGATTTTAACTATACATTACACCAAATAGACCTAACAGACATATACTTTACATTCCACCCAAGAACAGCATTAAGCATATTCTTCTCAAGCCCCCACAGAACATTCTCTAGGGTGGATCATATGTTAAGTAACAAAACAAGCTTTAGCAAATCTAAGATTGAAATCATGCCAAGTATCATTTCTGACCAAATTATATGGAACTACTATTCAATAACAAGAAAAAAATTGGAAAATTCACAGATGTATGGAAATTATATAACACATTTCCGAAAAAAGAGTGGATTAAAGAAGAACTCAAAAAAGAAACTAATATCTTGAAATAAATAAAAATGAAAAAAACAACCTATTAAAATCTATGGAATTCAGCAGAAGAAATTGTAAGAATCTTTATAGGATTAAATGCCTACATTAATAAAGAAGAGAGATCACAAATAATTATACATTCTTCAACAACTAGCAAAAGGAGTACAGACTAAACATGAAGTTAGTATAGGGAAGAAAATAACTATAACTATATATCAGAGTAGTAATAAATGAAAAAAAAAAGGCCAGAAAATCAATATGAAATATCAACAAAACTAATAACTGTTTGTTTGAAGACAGACAGAATTGACAAACCCTTACCTAGGCTAAGAAAAAGGAGAGAAGACTGAAATAAGTAAAAATCAGAAATGTAAGAGGAGATATTACAATGAATACAAAGGATTATAATAGACTTCTATGAAAAACTATATCCCAACAAACTGGATAGCCTAGAAAAAAATGGATAAATTCTTGGAAGAATACAACCTAACAAAACTGAATTATTAAGAAATAGGAAATCTGGGACACATCAGTGGCTTACTGCCTTCAGCTCAGGGCATGATCCCAGAGGCCAGGGATCAAGTCCTGCATTGGACTCTCCACAGAGAGCCTGCTTCTCTCTCTGCCTGTGTCTCTGCCTTTCTTTCTGTTCATGAATAAGTAAACAAAATCTTTAAAAAAAAGAAATAGGAAATCTGAATAGATATATAAGGAGTGAAAATGTTGTATCAATAATTAAAAATATCTCGACAAAGAAAAGCATAGGACCAGATGGTTTTACTGATAAATTCTACCTAATATTTAAATAAAAATTAACATCAATGCTAGCAATTTTTTGGTGCAGTCTTTTGGGTATTCATGTCATCTGCAAGTAGTGAAAGTTTGACTTCTTCCTTGCTGATTGGATGTCATTTATTTCTTTTTGTTGTCTTATTACTAAAAGTAGGACTTCCAGTTCTATACTAAGTGACAGTGGTCAGAGTGGACATCTCTGTTGTGTTCCTGATTATAGAGGAAAAGCTCTTGTTTTCCTCATTGAAGATATTAGTTGTAAGTTTTTCATATATGGCCTTTGTGATGTTGAGGTATGTTCTCTCTCTCCCTACTTTGTTGAGGATTGTTATCAAGAATGGATGGAAATACTTGTCAAAGGCTTTTTTCTGCCTCTATTGAGAGGATCATATGGTTCTTATCCTTTATTAATGTAGTATATCACATTGATTTGTAAATATTGAACCACCCTTGTGACCTAGGAGTAAATCCTATGTGATCATGGTGAATGATTTTTTAAATGTATTGTTGGGTTTGTTTTGGACTATTTTATTGAGAATTTTTGCATCCATGTTCATAAGGGATGTTGGCCTATAGTTCTTTTTTAGTAGAGTCTTTATTTTTGGTATCAGGGTAATGTTGGCTTCATAGAATGAATTTGGAAGTTTTCATTTCTTTTTTATGGTTTTTTTTTAAAGATGTTATTTATTCATGAGAAAGAGAGAGAGGGAGAGAGAGAGAGAAGGAGAGAGAGAGAGAGAGAAAGACAGAGAGAGAGAGAGAGGCAGAGAACAGGCAGAGGGAGAAGCAGGCTTCATGCAGGGAGCCTGACATGGGACTCGATCCCGGTTCTCTAGGATTGCCCTGGCTGAAGGCGGCGCTAAACCACTGAGCCACCTGGGCTGCCCTCTTTTTTATGTTTTTAAAATAGTTTTGAGAATATAGGTACTAAATCTTCTTTAAATGTTTGGCAGAGGGACACCTGGGTGGCTCAGTGGTTGAGAATCTGCCTTTGGCTCCGGGCATGATCCTGGGATCGAGTGGTGCTTTGGGCTCCTCACAGGGAGCCTGCTTCTCCCTCTGCCTGAGTCTTTGCCTCTCTCTGTGTCTCTCATGAATAAATAAATAACATCTTTAAAAAAGGTTTGGCAGAGTTTTTCTGTGAGGCTATCTGGCCCTAGACTTTTGTTTGTTGGGAGTTTTTGATTACTGATTCAATTTCTTTCCTGATTATTGGTCTGTTCAAATTTTCTATTTCTTCTGGTTTCAGTTTTGGTGGTTTCTATGAAAGATTCCACCAAAAAACTTCTAGAACTAATAAACAAATTGAGTAAGTTTCAGGACACAAAATTAAATGTGTTGCATTTTTATACACCAATAATAAAGCAGCAGAAAGAGAAATTAAGGAATCAATACCATTTATAATTGCACTAAAAAACAATAAGATACCTAGGAAGAAACCTATCCAAAGAGGTGAAAGACCTATATTCTGAAAACTCTAAAACATTGATGAAAGAAATTGAAGATCACAAAAAGAAATGGAAAGACATTCCATGTTCATGGGTTGGAGGAATAAATATCATTAAAATTCCTATACTACCCAGAACAGTCAACACATTTAATGTAATTCCTATCAAAACACCACCAGTATTTTTCACAGAGCTAGAACAAACAATCCTAAATTTGTATGGAATAACAAAAGACCACAAATAGCCAAAGCAACCTCAAAAAAGAAAAGCAAAGCTAGAGGCATGACAATTCTGGACTTCAAGTTATACTACTAAGTGGTAGTGATCAAAACAAAATAGATTTGGCACAAAATATCTGGCACAAAAACAGACACATAGATCAATGGAACAAAATAGAAAACCCAGGAATGAATCCATAACTATGTGATAAACTAACCTTAAACAAGCTGAAAAGAATATCCAGTGGGAAAAAGACAGTCTCTTCAATGAATGGTATTGGGAAAACTGGACAGGCACATGCAGAACAATGAAATTGGACAAGTTTTTTACACCATACACAAAACAAATAAAATATATATGAAAGACCTAAATGTGAGACTTGAAACCATAAAGCTACTAGAGGAGAACACAGGCAATAACCTCTTTGCGTGAGTTATAGCAATTTCTTTCTAGATATGTCTCCTGAAGCAAGAGAAACAAAACTAAAAATAAGCTATTGGGTCTTCATCAAAATAAAAAGCTTCTGTGCAGCAAAGGAAACAGTCAACAAAACTAAAAGGCAACCTATGGTTTGGGAGAAAATATTTGCAAATGATATATCTGATAAAGGGTTAGTGTCCAAAATATATAAAGAATTTTAAAATGCAACACTCAAAAAATGAATAATACCATTGAAAATGGGCAGAAAACATGAATAGATATTCTTCCAAAGAAGACATCCAGATGGCCAACAGACACATGAAAAGATGCTCAACATCACACTCTGCATCAGGGAAATACGAATCAAAACTACAATGAGATATCACCTTACACTCATCAGAATGGTTAAAATCAGCAACACAAGAAACAACAGGTGTTGGCGAGGTTGTGGAGAAATGGGAACACTCTTGCAGTCTTGTTTGGAATACAAACTTATCCTGCCACTCTTGAAACAGTATGGAGATTCCTCAAAAAGCCAAAACTAGAACAACCCTATGATCTAGCAATTGCACTACTAGGTATTTACCCAAAGAAAACAAAACAAAACAAAAAAACTAATTCAGAGAGATATCTACAGCCAGATGTCTATAGCAGCATTACCTACAATTGCCAAATAAAGAACCCAAGCATCCTTAGACTGATGAATGGATAAAGAAGGTGTGGTGTATGCAACGGAATATTACCCAGCTATAAAAAAGAAAAATCTTGCCATTTGCAATGGTATGGATAGAGGTAGAGAGTATTTTGTGAAGTGAAAGAAGTCAGAGAAAAACAAATATCATTTAATTCATGTGTGGAATTTAAGAAACAAAACAAACGAGCAAAGGGGGGAAAAAGGAGGGAAGGAAGCTAACCAAGAAATAGATTCTTAGCTATAGAGTCTTAGCTATACAGGACAAACTGATGATTACCAGAAGGAATGTGGGTGGGTGGATGGATGAAATAGGTGATGGATATGAAAGAGTATACTTGCTGTGATAAGCACCAAGTGCTCAATGGAATTGTTGAATTACTGTATTGTACAAGTGAAACTAATATTATACTGTATGTTAACTAACTGTAATTTAAATATTAACACCAAATCCTTCTCAAATTTTTTAAAAATTTGAAGAGGAAGGAACACTCCCAAACTCATTTCACAAGGCCAGGATTACCCTGATACCAAAGCCAGAAAAGGAAGCTAGAAGGAAAGAAAATATCCCTAATTAATAAAGATTCAAAAATTAAAAAAAAAATACCAGCAAACTGAATCCAGCAGTACATTAACATGATCATAATCATGATCATAGGGATTTATGCCTGGCAACATAGGCAAACCAGTAAATATGATACCCTTATTAATAAAATGAAAGATAAAAAATTATAAGATCATCTCAATAAATATAGACAAAGCATTTGACAAAATTCAACATCTTTTAGTGGTTAAAAACTCTAAAAAACTAAACTTAGAAGAAGTATACCTCAGCATAATAATGGACATATACGACATCATATTCAATAGTGAAAGATTAAAAAGTTTTTCTCTAAAATCAGGAATAAAATAAGGGTGTCCCCTCTTAGCTCTGCCATTCATCATAGTACTGGATGTTCTAGACAGAGTACTTAGATGAGAGAAAGAAACAAAAGGAATCCAAATCAGAATGGAAGAAGTAAACTGTCTCTGTTTGTACATGATACAATCTTATATATATATAAACCTAGACTGCACCAAAAATCCATTAGACCTAATAACAAAGCAGCAGGGTACAAAATCAACATACACAAATTAATTGCCTTTCTTTCTTCTTTCTTTCTTTCTTTCTTTCTTTCTTTCTTTCTTTCTTTCTTTCTTTCTTTCTTTCTTTCTTCTTTCTTTCTTTCTCTTTTTTTTTCTTTCTTTCTTTTCGTTCATTCTTTTTTGAGAGAGAGTGAGCCTGTATGAGTGGGGGTGGGGGAGTACTGGGGGTATCCCAAGCAGGCTCCACACATGGGGTTCAATCTCATGATTCTGGGATCATGACCTGAGCCAAAATCAAGAGTCAGACACTGGGACCCCTGGGTGGCTCAGTGGTGGAGTGTCTACCTTTAGCTCAGGGCATGATCCTGGGGTCCTGGGATGGAGCACCACCTCAGGCTCCCCAGAGGGAGCCTGCTTCTCCCTCTGCCTGTGTTTCTGCCTCAATCTGTGTGTCTCTCATGAATAAATAAAATCTTAAAAAAAAAAAAGTCAAACACTTAACTGACTGAACCACCCAGGCACCCTAATCAGCTGCATTTCTATACACAAACAGTGTACTATTTAAAAAAATATTTCATTTATGATACAATAAAAATATGTATATTTACCATAAATTTAACTAAGGATGTGAAAGATCTGTATAACAAAAATTATAATAAATTGATAAAAGAAATTGAAGAAGACACACATAAATGAAGTGATATCCCATGTTCATGGATCAGAAAAAATAATATTGTTAAAATGTCCATACTACCCCAAACCATCTATAAATTCAATGCCTTCCTTATCAAAATTCCAATGACAATTTTCACAAAAATGAAAAATATCCTAAGATTTGTATGGAAACACAAGATATCCTGAGGAGCTAAAGTAATCCTGAAAAAGAACAAAGCTGGAAGCATTACAATTCCTGATTTCAAATTTTATTATGAAGTTATAATAATCAAAACAGTATGTTACTGACATAAAAATAGACACATAGACCAATGGAACAGGATCCAGTGCCTAGAAATAAACCCACTTATATATAATCAACTAATACTTGACAAAGGAGCCAAGAAGAGGCAATGGAGAAAGGACAGTCTTCAATAACTGGTGTTGAGAAAACTATTTAACCACATGCAAGAGAATGGAATTGGATTTCTATCTACACCATTCAAAAAAATTAACTTAAAATAGATTAAAGACTTAAATGTAAGACCAGAAATTGCAAAGATAGAGGAAGAAAACAGGACAAAAATCTCCTTGACATTGATCTTTGCAGATATTGTTTGACTATGACAGCAAAGTTGCAAAGACAAAAGCAAAAATCAATAAATGGAACTGCACCACACTAAAAGACTTCTGCCTACCAGAACAATCAGCAAAATAAAAAGGCAACCACGGGGGTGGGGGCTGAAGGGGGGGATATTTGCAAACTGGAACTCATGCAACTCAGTAGCAAAAACCACACATAATCCAATTTAAAAAATGGCCAAACGATGTGAATAGACATTACCCCCCCAAAAAAATTATACAAATGGCTAATAATTACTTGAAAATGTACTCAGTATCATTAACCATCAAGGAAATGCATATCAAAACTGCAATGAAATATTACTTCACACCTGTTAGAATAGCTAGTATCAAAAAGACAGGAGAAAAAAAAGTGTTGACAAAGATATAGAGAAAAGGGAACCCTAGTGCACTGCTGATGGGGATACAAACTGGTACAGCCACTGTGGAAAATAGTATGGTGGTTCCTCAGAAAATTAAAAATAGAACTATAGCGATCCAGCAATTTCATGTCTGGGTATAATATCCTTCAGGGCTGTTTCTGTTACATTTAGTTGTGGCCAACTAGCTCCCTTCTGGCCTTTATAATATTCTTATATACTCTATTAATGTTTCTGCCACCCTTCCCTCCAAAGACTTATTCACTTAAGCTCTAAACCTCAGTGGACATTCTGGACCTAGTCTAACTTTCTAATCATCCTCATATTTTAAAATTAAAAATAAAAGTAGAAACAATATTTTATTCTTATTGACTTGACTTTCTGAATATTCCTCAGATACTTCCCCTATTTCTCTTCTTAGTTTCCCTGCCCTGTTAAGACATCTGACTTATTTCAAGTTTACCAGCTAGTCTCCCTGCCTCTTGTGTTTACTCTCTTAAATCCATCCTTCTTGTTCCACATGGAGTAATGTAATCAAAATCTAAATTTGTCCACACTGCTCTCCTGCTGGAAGCAAAACAAGAACTTTTCATCATTTTCACCATTATTTTCTCAGTATGTATTTCCTTAACTCCCTTTCAGCCTCATAACCTACCAACCGGCTTCTGTTTTATGATCTAATTATACTAATTTCATTGCTTCCTTTCAGTGTTTCATGCTGCTCCATGGTTTGCTATGTATGCTTTTACTGTTTTTCTTCACCTGAGTCTCCTTTTCTCCTCTTTTAATCTGGTTGATTTATTCCCAGACTTTAATATGCATTTCATGTGGCACTTCTTCCATGACAACTTTTCCTGAACCACCCAAATAATGAGATGCCCATCAGCTATCTTCAATAGCTCCCTGTTCTACCTTAGTCTGTGGCTTACGGTTGTTGTCCTTCATTAGACCATAAGCTCCCTGAACAGAGGATAATATATTATTTATCTTTGTTCCTCTGGTTCCTAACACAGAGCCAAGTCACATAGGAGACACTATAATTGCAGGTTGTGTGTCATCTTTTGATTTGGTATCACAAACTCTCTTATATGTTATCATTATATGCTTGGGAACTGAGAGGTTTTGAACCAATTCTGGTTACTGTGAACTTGAATAAACATACACATTAATGTAATGTATAAATAGCATAACTGTTTTATTATTTAGAAAATATTTAGTCTCTTAATTATGGTCTATAATAAGCTACATATAAGTCCTTTGTGTTTTTACAGTCAGGATTAAATATCCAACTATGTTACTCAGCTTTTCTCTCTTTTTTTTTTTTTTTCTACAGATTGCTGCCAATTCCTGGGGAATTTCATGGGGAGAGAATGGCTATTTCAGGATTCTTCGAGGAGTAAATGAATCTGACATTGAAAAGTTGATTATCGCAGCTTGGGGCCATCTGACAAGTTCAGATGAACCATAACATATCATTAAATTTCCATAAGGCCATGCATTTAAGTAACCCCTTAAATTGAAATTAAGCAATGTGAGGTTCTCTGTGACAGTGGAATCTTTGTTTCTTCACCTTGTTATTATAATGTGCCTGTTTTCTTGTTTCACCCCAGACTCCATGCTTCCGCTTCCTTTATATCACTGAGCATATAAAAACACTAATAGAGGATAGCAGAGTAGCTAAATGTCTTTAAAGTTATCTGGTTGTTTTTCTTTTTCTCTCATGATAATTCCATTTTTGACTTTGATAGTTCACAGAAGTGTGACAGCACTTGTCTTAAAAGTACATGGCATTCCTTTGTAGAAATGAAGTAGGTTCTATCCTTAACCAATGAGGATTTCAGGCAACAAAACAAAACAAAACAATGGAAATACCAATTTACCATCTTTATGACTTTTTCAAGCAAATAATGTTTTCTGAATTAGTATCTTGCTTATGATTTGCCAAAACAAGAAAATAGATTACTGTTTCTCTCAATATGCTAACATTTGTTTCTTTTTATTTGTCTTAACCTCACTTGCAATCTGAATTCAAAAGGGAAGTAACTCTCCACAGGAAATAACTATTCTTTATGGTAATTTAATCTTTAAACTGTGTATTGGCCTGTGCTATAAAGAAGATGGTGTCTGGAGGGAAAATTTTGCACCACCTCCTTTGGTTCTTTTCTAATAATTAAATTAACAGATTTAGAGGAGAAAAGCAAATATTTAATTATGTATGCACAAGTGCCCCATAAAAATATGAGACTCAAACAAGGGACTGAAGTAGTCATCTTTAATACCTCCTTGACAAAGAAATAATAAGTTTGTGAAGAACTGACCAGACAAAGAAACCTAGGTTTGGGTATTAATTAGTGAATAAATTAAGCATAGTTTGTTTACATAGCTTTCTCAGCCTTGATTATCCTTTCTCTGGTAATAAGAATGTCTCTCTATCTTCTGGTTCTGGGAAGGTACTTTTCAAACAGGAGAATTATTTCCTTTTTTCAGGGGGATGGAGAGGAGTGTCAGAATATCATTGTACTGGTTATTCTCAAATAACTTTAATTCAAAGTAGTCAATATGTCAAAGTGGCATAATCTGGGGCAGCTTGACCCGAACCCCATCACTGGTAAGTAATGGAAAAATTTAGAGGCCAACAATGGAAGTATAGTCTTCACACACACACACACACACACACACACACACATACACACACATACACACACATACACACACCTATTTTTGGAAGCCAGTACACTTTATGTAAAGTCTAATAAAACCAGTTACAAAGCTGTATTTGGAAAGATAACATATTTACTCCTGAAAACAGCAACCTGATGCCATGAGTCAGAAAGAATAAATAGACTTTTATCACAACCATTTCACAGTTCAGTACTTGAGATTCCAAAAAGTAAGCTAAATTTGCACTGATTTGCATCTAATTTTTATTTTAGTTCTCTATAGTCAGAGAAACAAAATAGCATCATCATAATGGTTGAAAAAGGATATAATCTTTTAATAATTCACTGGCGCCTTAAATGGCAAACTAACAAATGAAAAAGCAAAGCTGATCAGTAAGTGAGCATGGCCGATTATAATTACAATGTTAGGATATCCGTGGCCTCCAATTTCTGTGCACTCTGTCATCTGAATTTTCATTGTGGAACTTTTCTATGCTTTTGTGCCTAAAGGTGCCCTGATTAGATAAGCAGACAAGTTGAAAATGTAAGCAAGCCAAGCACAGAAAGGTGAGTGTAGCTGCAGTTCCTTTCCCCATTAATCACTGCAGTTTCATCAGAAGCAGCATCTACTCACTTGGTTCTGCCCTACATTATACCCACAAGTCTGATTCACCTTGGCTAAAGTTCCCCCAGTGGGCTGAGAAATAATCTGGTTTTGTTCCAATTTGGATTCCTCTAGAAGCAGTCCCTGAGACAAAGGTTTGAGTGCACATAGTCTGAACAGTGAAGGGAACACTGAAGAAAGTGAGTAGTGATGTAGGGTCATTGAAGGCAGACAACAAAGGCTGTGTTGCCAAGCAAAGTGGTACCATAGGCAATGTGCTCTTATCTCACTAGGGATGGTTCATATATTCCTCAGATTAATGTCACCCATGAAGGATGTGTGTCGGTTCAAGACTGCTCCAGAGGGGCATGAATTACCTGTTTGGTCTGGTCTGGAAAGTTGTAGTGTCAAGAAAAAAACACAGGCAAAGGGCACCTGTGTGGCTCAGTAGTTGAGCATCTGCCTTTGGCTCAGGTCATGATCCTGAGGTCCTGGGATCAAGTCCTGCATCAGACTCCCTGCAGGGAGTCTGCTTCTCCCTCTGCCTATGTCTCTGCCTCTTTCTGTGTCTCTCATGAATAAATAAATAAAATATTTTTAAAAAACACAGGCAAAGAAAAGCAGGTCTGGGAGTTGCATATCAGGCTGATGTCCACTGAAATGACACAGGTAGGTGATGTGTCTCTGTCACAGGTATTAAAACATTTTTAAGACATTCCTTAGATGCTAAGGATTGAGGAAATAATAAGTGGTAATGCTCTAAAATGACAGATGACTGGTGGGGGACAGGATAAATGGGTGATGGGTATTAAGGAGGGCGCTTGATGTAATGTGCACTGGTTGTATATGCAACTTGTGAATCACTAAATTCTACACCTGAAACTAATAATACAATATATGTTTACTAAATTGAATTTAAATTAAAAAAAGAAGAAAGAAAAACACTTACGGGATTGAGTTGATACAATTTTGTCCTTATTATGTAAATGGTTAAAGCTTGTTGGAATTGATTTTAACATTGTGGTTTGTGAGTCTAGATTATAGGCCTAGATTTTGTTGTTTTAAAATTCACTTACTTTTCTAAGGATCCTAACTGGTAAGGAAACTAACCTCAGATATTTGAAGGAAAATATCACAAGAGTAAACTCCATAGGAAGACACAAGATATGTTTATCCAGCAGTAACACTAAGACCTAAAGAAGAGACCAAAGCTAGTTGGAACAGAAATATATCCACGAGGCAAGAAAAATACTATTCCTAAGAAATACAAAAGTCGTTGTATTTATTTGAATGATGTTGCTTCTCATTTTTACAATGTTAAAGAACATATTTGGCTTTCTTTATTAGCCAAAGGTCCTGAATCAACCTTTAGAAAGTAGTGGTTGATATAATCTTTCACCATCTCTAGAGGCTATTTGTAGAACTGATTTGATTGAGGACTTGGTAGTTTCTCCTGTATTGTGGCTATCTTGGCCTGCAGGTATGCCCTACTAACCTTAGTTTGGACTGAGCAATGAGAACAACCACATGTTTGGTGCATATGTCTTTAGAGTTCCAGTCTCTATTTGCATATATGGGGGCTTATTATTTTGTCTTTGTCTTAAGAGTATTCACGGGAAGAGGCAGCTGGGTGGCACAGTCAGTTAAGCATCTGACTCATGGTTTCAGCTCAGGTCACAATCTCAGGGTCATGAGATGTCAGTTTCTATGCTCAGGTGGAGTTTGCTTGAGATTCTCTGTCTCCTTCTCTTTGCCCCTACCCTTCCTCTCAAAACTAAATAAATAAATCTTAAAAAAAAAGAGTATGCCAAAGATATGATGGAAACATTGTCCAAAAATCATCCAGGACAATGTATCTTGGATTGGATAATACTGTGAGCAACAAGACTTGGTTTTCTTTCTGTCCAATCAGAAGTTTGTGCCATTTACATACTTTTCATGGGTTCCAGTTTAAACTGGTTACTATGTATAGTTTTCCTTGGAAAAGAGGAGATACCCCCAATGTAGCACATTGAATTAAAGCTTATCCACTCTACTCAGTTGGATAATGCTTCTTTCTTCATGTGTCATTAGGAAATGTACTTCAGAAAGAAGTGGGAAAGACTCTGAAGATAGAGCTCATGCCTTTTCCTGCTTTATGATGTTTGAGTCTTGTTTTATTCTATTATAAACAAGAAAAAGTCTTCCCTAGGTTTCTAAAATGCATGTTCACAAATTATCTAAAAAATGCATACAATGGAATTAAATTTGTTAGTTGCTATTCAACTGAAAAGAAAGTAAACTGCTCTTAAGAGTCTCCAACAGAAGGAATATAGTGAAAGGAATTGGTTACATAGGTGGTGGTGGAGCACAGAAGGCAACAGAGGATGGTGAAGCAGTCCAGGATGAGCAACAGTGGGAAGTGGCCATCATTCTCTCAAGGAACAAAATGAAGAGGTACACTACTAGAATCTAGGGGCTGGTGTTTTCCTGGTGGTCGCTGGAAACATGACTGGCCTGTGTGATGGAAGGAAGAGTAATGAAAAGATATGGTGTTGCTCTTTTGCTTCATGAAGCAGAAAGAAAGAGACATGAACACTGAGGTGTATCCTTCCTTCATGCCTTCTGAACTGTTATCAGGGCCTCTCACTGATGGACCCTGATGAAAGATGATTGACATGGGAGGTTCTGACATTAAGCTGTCAGGTTGAGTTCTCACCCTTTACCAGATGCAGAGGAGAACAGAGTAAGGGCCAGGGATAAATAGGAAGATAAACATGGAAAATATATTTTGGGTTCATCCCATATAGATACTGAGAATTAAGATTACGTAAAGGAACAACTTTTCAGTGTTTGATTAGCTCATGAACTCATATACCTGGTTAATGCATGGGTCTTAAGTACTACAATGCTTGCTATTGTATGTCTTGTGTTGTTCTTGTTTTTGAACTCGACCTCTAGGGAATATATTCTATGTAGGGAAAAATTCTTTCCTATTTTCTTCACAGTAGTTTCTGGAGGATGTTTTATGTTGTTTTAACATCATTGTCTATCAAAAATATTATGATAATATGATCTCAAGACATATTTTTGGGGGGGTGGAAGTTGATTCCATTTTCAAAGGAAAAGAAGACGGAGGAAAAAGTATTATCTCCCAAACTGCTGTTTTATGAAATGTTTCAAGAAGAAAGGCATCAATCTGTCAGGTGCCACTGTCTGAAAAAAGGGACTCCTACAAAACACATAGTCATCACTGCCCCAGAAAAGTTAATGAAGGCAGACAAGAAAAAAAAATCAGTCTAACACTGTCAAGAATGGGTAATTGAATGAATGGGGAAAAAATTCTCCCATCTTCAGTCATGAACACTATTGTATGTCATTTTGCTACCATATCTGATAAAAATAATTAAAAAGTCATTGACAGATAAATCTAATAGAAAAGAATTTCTCCTGAGACAATACCAGTAAAAGTCTCATTATTTAGAAAAAAGAGTGGCTGGCAATACTCTTTCTTCTACCATCTGTCCCCTCTCTGTAACCATGACCTCTCTGAAAACAAGCTGTTTAATTCCATGTTTCTTCTGAGGTTTAAGGGGAGCAAGTGTCTAGTTGCATAGAATTTAAGATCTATCTTGTATTATATCCATCATTTTAAAGATTCACAGTTCATAGGCCACTGACAAAGCACTACGTGATTTAGTTCTCACTCACCTTGGCCAGGCATTCTTCTGGGATGACCTACAAGTACAATTATTTATAGTGGTTCCATATCTGACCCAGACTCTTTTCTCCTAAAAATCCCTGTGAAATCACACATTATCCATTCAGTATTTATTATATGCTGCAAGGTGTTAGTTACTATGCTAGGTACTAGGTAGGTAGAGCAGGACTCATAAGGTCAGACAGTCCCTTCCCTGTCTTATCTCACAAACTATTTTGTAAAATGAACTTTGGCAGACATTGGCCTAGATACGGTTTTGAATAATAAGTTTCATAATCCGATTTTACTGAGAAGTTGGTATATCTTTACCTCTGAGTTATTAATATTTGGAGCATTTACCTTTGCCTACAAATTAGCTTTGGTGCCACTCTCAGAATGCAGCCTTAGGCCGCATGTACCTTAGCTCTGAGACAGTCTGAAATGTCTTATAACAGTGCACTACTGTGCAAAATCAAAGACTGTGGTATATTAGTACCATTAAAGTATGTGAGAGAACTGTGTTTCATTGAAGAGTGTTTCAAGGGCAGCCCGAGATTCCAGTGATCCTTGTATCAAAGATTTCCTAAATTTAACCAGTCAAGGAAAAAAAATAACATCAGTGAGGGCTACATCTCAAGAAGATTGTGAATATCCAACTATTTGTACTAGACTTCATTTGATAGCATGGTGCATAACACTGAGTTAAACTTGCTTAAACCAGAAAGGAATGACAGTGACCTCAAAAAGAGGTGATTAAGAGGGGGATCTAGCTTTACACACAGTTGATTCCAGGTGCTTATATTATTCCATACACACTCTGCCTTTCTCTTAAGGTCTCAGCTTTGTTAGACTCCATATGGCTTCTCTCTATGTATATTTTCTCTGCCAGACAGCAAGCTAGATACTGCAAGCCCATGTCAACAAATTATAGTCACTTTACAGTTTCTGAATCTGTAAAGTGGAGTCATAAATAGTTATAACCTTTGCTATGATGAAAGATAATTTAGAGTATATGCAATATATTTTGCATGATTCTTGACATGGAGTAAGTTGTAAATAGATATCAGCTACTATCATCACCAATCTCATCATTACCTTTATGATCATTTTGGTGGAAGAAATCTTATCTTGGATCAAAGCTACCTATAATTCCAACACTCTACTGTGTAAGTTATATATGACTTCTGATTAATGAACAAGAACCATCATCTTTCTAGACTGCTCACTTTTTCTTCAGGTCAGTCAAATCTTACAAAGCTAGATCCCTCCTCTTGACCACCCCCGTTTTATAGGTCAGCATTAGTGAGTTGCTTTCTTTCAATATGTAGGTTACAGTTACCCTCACAACTGGGCCATAGTTTACAGTGTTTAAATCCTTACATCAAGGATATTAAATCTGTGCATGCCATTGATCTACAACTTTCTTTTGAATAACAAAACCATAAATTTTAAATCTTCCAGTTTCTAGATCATATTTCCTATACTCTAAGTTGATAATCATAAGGACTTTGTAAGATTATATTCAGTAAACTGTAAGTTGCTCTAGGGTAAAAACTATTTCTTATTTTTCAATATTCTCATGAGCAGTAGCAAACTCAGTTTATATACAACAAATATTTACTAAATGAATTATAAAGTGAATGAATATTGAGAACATCATTTCAGAACAAATCTGCTTTTGACTTATCATAGTACTGCATCATTACTACTTTACTTCCTTGTATCTCCCACTAAAATATCATTTCATAGAGGGCATGGAACATGCTCATGTAATTAGTAGTCCTAGCATGGCATCTGGCATAAATAATTTCTAGGGAGAAATTTTGAGGAAGCTTTGTTTTTAATCACAAAAATAATTTTTTGTTTTGCATACAAGTTATTTAAATTTTATTTTTTAATTTAAATTCAATTAGCCAACATATAGTACATCATTAGTTTTAGATGTAATTTTCAATAATTCATCAGTTTAATATAACACTCAGTGCTCATCATATCATGTTCCCCTCCTAATGCTCATCACCCAGTTACCCCAACCCCCACTGACCTCCTCTTCAGCAACCTTTAGTTTGTTTCTCAGAGTTAAGAGCCTCTCATGATTTGTCTCTCTCTCTTTTTTTTCTCATTCATTTTTCCCTGCCTTCCCTTATGGTCCTCTGCACTATTTCTTATATTTCACATATGAGTGAAACCATATGAGAATTGTCTTTCTCCAACTGACTTATTTTACTTATACCCATATACCCTCCAGTTCCATCCATGTTGATGTTGATAAACATTGGGGTGCAGGTACCCCTTCATTTCACTACATTTGTGTCTTTGGGGTAAATAACCAGCAATGCAATTGCTGGGTCATAGGGTAGATCTATTTTTAATTTCTTGAGAATGCTCCGTGCTGTTTTCCAAAGTGGCTGCACCAGTTTGAATTCCCACTAACAGTGTAAGAGTGCTCCCCTTTCTCCACATCCACACCAACATTTGTTGTTAAATGTCTTGTTACTTTTAGCCATTTTTAAAAAGGTTTTATTTATGTATTTGAGAGAGAACAAGAGGGAGGGAGAGCACACGTGAGGTGAGGGGCAGAAGGAGAAGCAGCCTCCCTGCTGAGCTGGGAGCCCATGCAAGGCTTAATCCCAGGACTCCAGGATCATGACGTGAGCCAATGAGATGCCCCAATTTGGTGCCCCAATTTTAGCCATTCTAAATAATGTAAAGTGGTATCTCATTGTGGTTTTGATTTGTTTTTTTTTTTTGTTTTTTTTTTTGATTTGTATTTCCCTGATGACAAGTGGTGTTGAGCATTTTGTAATATGTCTGGTGGCCATTTGTATGTCTTCTTTGGAGAAATGTCTGTTCATGTCTTCTGCCCATTTCTTGACCGGGCTATTTGTTTTTTGGGTGTTGAGTATAAGTTCTTTATAGATCATGGCTGCTAGCCCTTTATCTGATATATGATTTGCAAATATCTTCTCCCATTCTATAGGTTGACTTTTAGTTTTGTTAACTATTTCTTTTCCTGTGCAGAACCTTCTATCTTGATGAAAGAAAGAAACTATTGAGACTAGTTCAATAGTTCATTTTTTCTTTTGTTTCCCTTGTTTTTAGAGATGTGTCTTGCAAGAAGTTACTGTGGCCAAGGTTGAAGAGGTTGCTGCCTGTGTTCTCCAGGATTTTGATGGATTCCTGTCTCATATTTAGGTTTTCTTCCATTTTGAGTTTATCTTTGTGTACAGTGTAAGAGAATGGTCTAGTTTAATTTTTCTGCATGTGGCGGTTCAATTTTCCCAGCACCATTTATTGAAAAGACTGTCTTTTTTCCATTGGATATTCTTTCCAGCTTTGTCAAAGAGTATGTAGCTATAGAGTTGAGGATCCATATCTGGGTTCTCTATTCTGTTCTGTTGATCAATATGTGTGTTTTTGTGCCAGTACCATGCCATTTTGACGATCACAGCTAGCTTGAAGTCATTGTGATGTCCCCAGCTTTGGTTTTCTTTCTCAACATTCTCTAGCTATTTGGGGTCTTTTTTGGTTCCATACAGATCTTAGGATTATTTGTTTCATCTCTGTAAAAAAAAATGATGATATTTTTATAAGGATTGCATTGAATGTGTAGATTGTTCTGGGTAGCACAGACATTTCAACAATATTTATTCTTCCAATCCATGAGCATGGAATGTTTTTTCCATGTATTTGTGTTTTTAATAATTTCTTTTGTAAGTGTTCTATAGTTTTCAGAGTACAGATCCTTTACCTCTTTGGTTAAGTTTATTCTTAGGTGTGTTATGGTTTTTGGTGCAATTGTAAATGGGATCAACTCCTTAGTTTCTCTTTCTTCTGTCTCATTGTTAGTGTATAGAAATGCAACTGATTTCTGTGCATTGATTTTATATCCTGCCACATTGCTGAATTGCTGTATGAGTTCTAGCAATTTTGGGGTAGAGTGTTTTGGGTTTTCCACATACAGTCATGTCATCTGCAAAGAGTGAGAGTTTGACTTCTTTGCTATTTTGAATGCCTTTATTTCTTTTTTGTTGTCTGATTGTTGAGGCTAGGATGTCTAGTAGTATGTTGAACAAGTGATGAGAGTGGACATTCCTGTCATGTTCCTGACTTTAGGAGAAAAGCTCTCAGTTTTTCCCTGGATTCCATGGAAACCATGATTTTGATCTTTATTTTGTGCTTATGAAATAGCTGTATGATATTTTTCTGTATTACTGTGAAAGTTTTCTTCAAAATATTTCTTTTCCATTCTAGTGAGAAGCCAGCCTCAGGAGTGGTGATAATGGTAGTGTTGTTGTAAGATGCCCCAATGGTTTGTTCTGTCATGGATCTGGACTGAGTGGCACCACGTTGGCCTCCTAAGTGTGAGGTCATGACGCACAGTCTCTCTTGACCAGGCAGGCTCTGGCAATGAATGCACTTCTGAATGCACTAGATTCTTACCAACATTTGGAGCTTCGAAGAATTTGTATATTTTTTTCATTTGGCTTTTCTTTACCAGTTTCTGACTTTTATTCTCAATATATTTTTACTAAACTTTTTTTCACAAATTTTTAAAAAAGTGTCATTCCCTGAATGCTATTCATTGTGGGCTTTTTTAGATGGCCTTTATGAAATTGAGGTATGTTCTCTCTATCCCTACACTTTGAAGAGTTTTAATCAAGAAAGAATGCTGTATTTTGTCAAATGCTTTTTCTGCAACAATTGAGAAGATCATACGGTTCCTGTCTTTTCTCTTATTAACGTGATCTATCATATTGATTGATTTGCGAATGTTGAACCACCTTTGCAGCTCAAGAATAAATCCCACTTAGTCATGGTGAATAATCCTTTTAAGGTACTGTTGGATACTATTGCTAGGATCTTGGTGAAAATTTTGACCTCCATGTTCATCAGGGATATTGGTCTGTAATTCTCCTTTCTGATGAGCTCTTTGTTTGGTTTTGGGATCAAGATAATGCTAGCCTCACAAAATGAGTGGAAGTTTTATTTTTATGAAAAATATTTTGAAAAATTATTAAAATTTTTCTCATTAGAAAGTATATATAGCTTTATTTTGGTGAACCACAAATCATTTGCTAAACTTCTTAAACATAGAAAAAATTTTTAATTCAGTGAAATTTAGTTCCTTATGTACTCAGTTTATTGAATTACTACTTGCCTTGTCTGGTCTCTTTCCTTATCCTGCCTTTTGGTGAAAAATGTTCTAAATTTCATGTAGTAAGATTGTTCATTTCATGGTTAAGGCTTTGTATGTCTTACTATCTATTTCTTCTTGAGTCACTGCTTATTTATGTATTATATATTTTATATATCATGTAATTTATATAATTATTATATATTTTTATAAATAATATATATTATGTTATATATTATAACTATATGAATATAAATATTATGGCTATATATAAACATGTATAATATAGAGAGCAAAGTGACTCAAAAAGAAATAGATAGTAAGACACACAAAGCCTTAACCATGAAATGAACCAGTTTGTTACATTTTGCTAAGTGAAATTTAGAACATTGCTCATTAAAAGTCAAGATAAGGAAAATGAACAGACAAGACAAATGAGGAAAAAATATTTGTTGAAAATATAAAAAATAAATATATATATATACACAAAATATTCATAGAAAATATAAGCAATAAATGTGTATGTGTATATTTATAATAAATGTGTATGTGCATATGTATATACAGATTTGAATATATGTGTATTTAATATACATATTTATTGTATATGTATATATCCATTTTACATATTTTGATATTATTGGAATGTATTAGCTTATATTATTAATATCAATATCATTAATATCTTTCTGGACCTGCATTTATTTCTTACTTTTCCTTCCTAATATTATTCATTCTTTAATTTATGCATTCTCTCTTTTTCTTACTTTTTAAAACAAGTTTATGAGACTTGTCTATTTCATTTTCTTTTTCAAAGGAAAAATTGTGGTTTAATTGTATCTCTTCTGTATCTTTGTTTTCTGTTTAATGACTACTCTTATCTTTATTATCTTCTTCCTAATTTATTTAAATTTATGAATTTTTCATAAAATTTATAACTTTTTTCTTACTTAAATTGGACTCTTAGTTCGTTAATTTTAGCCTTTCTTGTGTTCTAATTTCTAAATGATGCTTTCTAAATGATGCTTCTCAGTATAATCACTGCTTTCTTTTTTTTTTTTAATCACTGCTTTCTTTAGCTCTTTATAATTACCTGTTTTAAAATAAAACACATTTTATAAATAGTCAAACCTGGAGAAAAATTGCATCAATCCCATTAATATTTTGTTTCTGATATACTATCTTAGATCATCTCTATTCAGTGAGTTTACAAATACAATACAGAAACAACTGATTAGCATAATACGAACACTGTGATTTGATAACTAGCTGTACTGTACTTTGTGTTTCAAGAAACACGTTTTAGTCATTTGGATTCTAATATGTATTTGAAACTAGAAAATTCACAATAAGCTAGTTCACAGATGCATTTACCCATGAAAGGTATGCTCCAAGGGAGAACCACTCTCTGTGGTCAGGCTGTTATGTCTTACTGATCTAATTTCAGGTGATAACTTTTTCTTTTTTTATATAACTTTTTCTTTTCCAAGTACAAGTTATAGATCATTCCTTCCTTAGCCCACTATTTTCATACAGTAACAAATAAAATAAAGTAGCAAGAAAGCCAGTCAAGATGTAAATGATGTTGGCATTTAAAAATCAGCTTCAGGGCACCTGGGTGGCTCAGTCAGTTAAGTATTTGTCTGCCTTTGTCTCAGGTCATGATCACAGGGCCCTGGGATCAACCCCCTCATCAGGCTCACCACTCAGCACAGAGTCTCCTTGTCTTTTCTCTCTGTCTCTCCCCCCGTAGCTTGTGTTCTCTCTCTCTTTCTCTCAAATAAATAAATAAAATCTTTTAAAAAATCAGTGTCAGATTTTGTAGTGTGTTATCTCTCTAAGTTATTTTTTTTTTATTTAGTATGTTGAATTACCAGGTAAGTTCTTAGTAAAGGAAAGAAGCATTTGCTCAAAAGCAGTAAACTTTATTCTTATCACTGAAATTATGAGAGATAATTGCCATTTATAGTCTCTAGCATTTAACCAACTCTATCTAAATTACGCTTTTGATTCATGAATTAATATGGCATGAGATAGCTTTCCTTGGAAATAAATATTAATTTAACATTGATAAAAACTCCACAGTCAAAAAGAAATCCATTTTTATTATTTTTATTATTTGTCAGAGTATTTTCCATATTGACATGCATTGACATGCATGACATGCAGTACTTAAAAGGGTTATTGAATGGTTAAGATGATGTCATAATTGAAATAATAAGAATAGCATTTTTCCTGTTTTAATATAGTGTTGAAAGGCACCTGTGAAATACAGGAAAACTAGGCTTCAGTCCTCTTTTTCAATATTATCAGGTAAAGTGGCTTTAAGACCTTTGGGAAGTTATAAACTTCTATTGTTTTATTTATCCATGTTCAACCAAGTTAACATATGAATCCTACTAACATTCGTTTGAAATTTTGCTATGGACTGAGTGATATAAGTGTTGTTCATACAGTCTCATTTAATTGAGTAGGTGGTCCATGTAGCTCAATAAGACGTAATTTAAAGGGGGCATAGGCTACAGCTCCTATAATGAAGAGTGCCCCTCTTTCTATTGTAACATGTTGCCTGGTGCAGGGAAGGCAGCGGGAAAAGAATGCAGATATTCTTGGATCTTTGATACTATTTTCTTACTCCTGAAGATCAAATCCTGGCTAAGAGGAGACAGCTTGCCCTCAGAGTAGTTCTTCATGAGTCAAGTGTCCGTATTTTCTGAACCAACCATCAGAATGCCCAATCAGATATCTACAAGTGCATGTAGGGAGGTAATGAAATAGTCTAATAGACATGATGACTGCTCCAGAAAATCTAGGACCCATGGATACTGTGTGTCTGTAGGCCTCCAAAAAGACAGAATCAAATCTCTGCTAATAAAGTTATCCTCCAAGGGCTACTAGGGACAGTGGTAGGGTTGAGGGGAGGGAGGTGTATATGTGTGTGTGGTGAGGGGAGGAAGCTTTCCAATTGCCAGACAGAGTCTGGAAGTAAATACATATAATCTTATTTGAGGATATAGAAATGGAAGTATTCATTTTCCAGAATTCTCAGGTCTTGTTGCTGTCGGGAGGATGGCCTCAGCATTTGTTTGTTGCCAGTGGTTTTAATATTGTGCTGTATTCTTTGGTGAGAGTATACACACATTTCCACACATATATACACATATATACACAGTCTTTTTTGGAATTTTAGAGGTAAGAGTCTCTTTCATGTTCAAGTTTGGAAGCTTATTATTTATATAGAAATTTACCAAGGGCCTGCTCTGTGTTAGACTCTCCGCCAGACACTGGAGATATTTGGGGGGAAAAAGTCAGACATAGGCCATAGTTTCATGTAGATTTCAGTCTGGGCTGAAAAAAATGGACATCAAATAAATAATTATGATAAATTCTGACAGATGTTTTGATGGAGAATTCCACATGACAACAAACTATAGCAGGGGAAATTGGTATAGTTAAGAGTGCTGGTGAGGCTGCCTTCAAGAGAAATGTTCAGGTTGATACCTGAAGGAAAAGTAGGAGTAGGCCAGAGTAAGTAGGCCTAGACGGCAAATAATCATGTTTTGTAAGGAGGTCTGAAGGAAAGAGTCATCTCAAAGAAGGCAACTAATGTTTCTTTGCTTCTTTATAAGCGAATGAGAGAGATTGGCAGAGAGGATGCCAGAAATGTAGACAACAAGCATATTGTAAAGGGCTGTAGAAATTGTTACAGAGTTTTGTCTTTACTCCCAAAGCAATGTGTGGTAGGGGATGTTGAAGGATTAGAAAAGTCACTATGACTGCTATTTGGAGGGCAGATTTGAGGAGGAAAAGACTAGAGACAAGGTTACTGGTCAGCAGTCCATTGTGAAGGTTGGGGCCTGAGTTGACAATGGTTTAGACTAGGGAGATGGAGAAGAGAAATGACCAGACCTACAAGATGTTTAAGGATCTTGATTTAGGACCAAGTTGGTGAGGGAGGGAGAGAGGAGATTCTAGAATGACTCCAGGGTTTTGAGTTCCTAAACATAATTAAACCTCAGGAATTTTCAGAGTGAATCTTCAGGATTTCTTGAGTTTGTCCTTGAAATACCACTTTGATGGAAGAATGTTAACTTACTGAGTGTGATTCTTCTGCATGAGCCCATCTGGTACCTACTTCAGATACTTTTGAGTACCTACTTTGTTGCAGATTATTGAGAACAGTCCTAGTCACACAGAGGTCTAAAAATTGACATCTAGTGAGAAAACAGATAAAATAGCAACAACAACAACAACAACAACAACAAAAACAAATATACTTAGCATTTAAGGGCCATAAAGAAAATAGGCTTCTGTAAGGAACAGTATGGAGGTGGAGGAAGGAGGATCCACCCAGACAGTGTGAGTGGAAAACTATGCATGGAAAACTTTTTTAGAGGGGGAGTGGAGTGTGGAGTGGAGTGGAGTGGGATGTGATGAAGGATGGATAAACATAAGTTTGAAAAAGCAACACAGGACAGATTCAGATGGACTGTGAAGGCCAAGGTAAGGCAGTTGGATATTATTCTCAGTGCACTGGGAAGCACCTGAGCAACTATCATCACTTTACTTTAACTGCTCTGTGAAAAATGGGTTGGAGAGAAAAGAAAGGAAAGAAAACCAGCAAGTAAGCTATTTTGCTAGTATATACCTGCTATACTACTAGCAGTAGACCAAGTGAGAGGTAATAGAGGCTCAGATCAGCACAGTAACTAAAGACTAAGTAATAAGGAGGAAATAAAGAGTAGTTGAAAGAAAGAGGACTTAGGTATAAAATTAAGAAAGATTTCTAGATCTTTTCCTTAACCAATTGGATTGATAGTGTTGTCATTCACAGAGATGTGGAAGAATTAAGAAAAGCAGGTAATGACATAAAGCCAAGAATTCATATTTGGTTTTGTTAACTTGATATTACCACAAGTCTTCCACTGTCTTGGAGTGACATAGGAGAGACTGAAATAATCTCTGTCTGATTTACAGGGAGAGAGAAATTGCAAGAGAAGCCCGCAAGTTTGGATGAATTGGACAAAATGAGAATAGACTGGAGACAATGAGATGGACATATCAGTAGATTAAGAGATGATCCTGCCCAAGATCAGATGAGAGCATAAGCATATGTCAGCGTATGCCAGTATGGACAGACCAAATACCTCTCTTCCCATTCCCTTCCCACACAATGCTCTAATAAAGGTCAAATAAGTCCTAGGAATTAGTTACTTGACAGAAATAGTCAAGAAAGAAAAAAATCCTTAGTTAAGTAATTTTGAATAGAAATGACTGTGTACAAAGAATTGATTAATATTACATTATTTGGTCATAATATTGGATAGGCAATTAAATAGAAGTTAAACAGTATTATAAAAGTATTAAAAATATGCTTCATGTATATATGTGTATGTGTGTAATGTGTTGTGTCTGTGTGGGTTTGTATGTGTAATGTATATTGTTTCATAGTTGAATGGAGTGTTCTTGAAGAAAACTTATATCCTTGACTGTTTTTATTCCTTCATTTTATTCCTTTATTTTTTTAAAAAAGATTTTATTTACTTATTTGAGAGAGAGTGAGTGAAGGGAGGGGTAGAAGGCAGGAATCTCAAGCAGACTCCCCACTGAGCATGGGGCCAGATTCAGGGATGTATCCCCTGACCCTGAGCTCATGACCTGAGCTGAAACTAAGAGTCAGTCACTCAACTGCCAGAGCCACCCAGGTGCCCCTCAATTGTTTTTAATATAATATTTGTTCTAGGAAGGTATTTAATACATATTCGCTAATGAATGGCCAGTGTTTTACTGCACAATATAAAACACTGATGCAAAATTTTAGTGAGCATTCCAGTGTATGACTAAGTTTAGCATCAGCAATGTCTGTAGAATGAGATAGTTCTGATTAATCAAAATCCTAGAACAAGAAACCAATAAAAATTGGATTTTAATAGCAGCAGGAAGTTGAATTTAATAGCGTCTCATATAATGCAAAAGCACAGAAGGTTCTTCTTAAAATTTAGATGGTTTTCCTTGACTACATACGCGTTCTCTGTTGAATGAAACTCTGTATTCTCTGTAATCTGGGCAGGAAAAACAAGCCTAATGATAGAAATAGTCAAAACTGACCACTTGTACTATTTGTTCTCTAATAAATGCTAAGTCAACTACAAAAATTTGATTTTAAAAAGGAAAAGAAAATAAAAAGCAAACTTCTGAAACTCCATGCTTGTTGGTTCATATAAACACTAAGTAAAATAGCAGAACAGCATGAGTTCTGCCTTTTGACTTTGTAATGCTCTGTATGAAACCTAATTTAGACTTGGGAAAAATTATATCATCACCAGAGCTGGCTTTGTACTTAAAGCATTAATGAGAAATGGAGGACTTTTCAGTGAAGTGTAAAGAAAAGATCCTTAGAAAGGAGGGTGAAATAAAAGATGAAAAGACTTTGATTTTGACTCTGTGGGGGGATTTAGAGCTCATGCAAAGAAGGCATTACTTATTGTGTTAATTACCTAGCTGGATCATCAAAATTCTTCTCCTGCACCTTCCCTGCACCACTTTCTTATGCCCTTCTACTTTTATTTTTGGAAAGGAATTTAAACTTCTGAATAGATTTTGTGATTGGAGTCACTTAAGAATTAGTAAAACAGATAGGACAAATATGTGAAAAATGACAGTCTCCCCTCCTTTTTGGGTATTTTCCAAGCTAGAGCACTAGAAGTATGTTTGTAAGGAAGTGAAATATTATGTTGCCCCTATATTATTATAATTTGAACTCTGTTGATGAACTATTTCAAAATCCAACTGAGAATGATGAGCAGAAAAAAAAGCTGTGCTGAAATTAAATATAATCTTTAATGGTAATTCAAAATAATTATGTGTACCTGTTTCTTAAGAAACCAATCAGGGATGCACTGATCCTCTGTACTATCTAAAATATTCCAGTGTGTGACACATTAAAATGGTAAATCTATTTGAAAAAATTTGGTACAAATGTTGCTATATATATAAAGATGCTTGAGCATTTTCTCCTACATACTGAAACATGGCCACAGTATCACACATTTTTCTGGAGCCTTTCTTAAATAAAACTTTGCCCATTAAATGATACTATCAAAATAAAATTCCATTTTTTAGGTGGGGGGAAAACTGAGTGAACATGAAGTGTTGTTTATTTAAAAAAAAAATTAGAGGGATCCCTGGTTGGCTCAGTGGTTGAGGATCTGCCTTCAACTCAGGTCATGATTCCTGGAATCCTAGGATTGAGTCTCAAGGAGCCTGCTTCTCCCTCTCCCTTTGTCTCTGCCTCTCTGTGTGTGTCTCTCATGAATAAATAAATAAAATCTTTTTAAAAAATTAAAGAATTAGCCAACTCAAATTAGAATAAGCTAGACAGGACATTTATTTATTCACATAACTGGGAAAAATAAAAATAGAGCCAGGCATAGGGCCAACTGGATCCAGAGCCTGAGTGGTACCTCACCATTCTCTTTGTACCTCATGACTTCCTTGCTCTTTTTTCCACTTCTATGAGCTTTGACCTCATCATATGCTACTTAAAAAATGAACAGATTTTATTCACATAGCAAGGGAATTGGTCACTAGTGATTTTAGGCTTGTATCATCTTAGTCATCCCGGGAAGTGGTTCTCAAAAGTGTTTCCCCTGGACCAGTGGCATCAACAACACCTAGAAACTTGTTAGAAATGTAAATGTTAGGGTCACATCCCAGACCTACTGACTCAGAAACTTGGGACCTGGGTTCCTTACACTTAATCTGTATCTTAATATACCTTCCAGGTGATCCTGAAGTATCGAAAACTGAGAGTGAACCATTGACCTGGAAGAAAGACTGTCTCTTGTAGTATACATGAATCTCGGGAGGAGGCTCATGCTGACTTGGCTTCATTTATGTCTCAAACCTTTGGATGCCAAGGACTAGAGGCATGGAAATAGAAAACTGTAATAAATTTGGTCTGAGGTATACATTCCTACTCCTGGCCAGGGTAATGAGATTCTGTATTTGGTAGCTCCTTCAGAAATAATGTGAAGCAGTGAAAGATGATATCCTCAAATATAAGAAGAATGCTGTTAACCAGGGAAGGAGAGAGGATGCAGGGTTGACAGAAACACAGAAGAATGGAATTTCTCCAACTCAAAGGTGACCACAGGTCACGATTTATCTCATATATTCCTTGTAAGAAACACAGAACATGTACAGATGCTATCAATTCTTTCCTACCAACATTCTTGGGAAGCAAATATCATACATATCAGCTTTAGCTTTTACTGCCCTGGAAAAATGTAACATAAAATTTAAATGAGTTGTTCAAGGTTATTCAAATAAAAATGCAATTAAATGAGACTCCAAATCTACAGATGAGCAAGCCAGGAAACATATTCTGCTAGTTATATATGGCAGACCTCCTAGCAAAGCAAGATTTTGCTGGTATGATCTATCTCATGGTTGACAATATCTGGATGATGATCTTCTCCCCTTCACCTGATTATTTAACTTTATGTGCTCAAACCAATATGTAGGAGAGAGAAAAGAGAATAGATCACAGATTAGATTGATTAGCAAGGCAAAATAGCATCTCTTCATTGATAAAGAGTATCTTCTAAAACTACCAGGAAATAACAGTGTTTGTTGAAGTTTTACCAAAAAAAAAAAATGTACAAGCTTGGAAGTCTATATTAAAGGGAAGCAAACAAGTTCAGCACTGTACCTTGAGTCTAACAAAAGTGCAACTCTAAAAGCATTGAAAGCAATATGCCTCATTAACCACATCCCTGTCAAACAGTTTTGTTTCAACTAATTCCAGAGATACTTTGACACTTGGAAGAACATAATTTTAGAAGTCTCCTTTGATTAGCCTTTGAAATAACTACAACTAAAATACGTGAACACTTTTTACAAGTTTAAAATAGTGCTTGCTTCAGAACATCTTGCAAAGGAGATACTGAGAGCCAATGAGCTATGGGTAATGTACATGAAAAAAAACTTAGTAGATGGTTAGCATTTAATTTTTTCTTCCTGTTATATATATGTCTACAAATGAGAGCAATATTTTAGTACAGTTGTAAAGCACCATTTGTCCTTTTCTTTTAAATCTTTTAAACATTCTCTTCATATTTTGATAGTCTTATTGAATGCCACCTTCCGAGAATAGAATGTAGAAACTTGAATTTGTCAGCTCCCCTTCCCACTAGGGTGAGACATATGATGGGGTTTCCTCCAGTGAGACAAAATCTCCCTGAACTTTGTCTTGTAATTGAGTGGGGTGAACAAATAGGCTCAACATGGAAAATGCACTTTACTGGCTTGTGTAGTAGAATCAGATTGTTTCTGGGGTTGACAGTGGTGACAAATTAGTAAAAGAGCCAGTTCAGCATAGTGTTTTTGAGGCTGGAAATGGGTAATGTGACAATCATCTCAAATTAAAATTTTCAATGGTATCAGAGTCAAAGTTGTGGTGTCATTAGGGTCTGAAACGATCTGCTCAGGCTAGTTCTGTAATAGATGATGATGTTCCTAATGATTCTTTGAGCTTACAATATAGCTCTATTAATACCTTACTGCTTAAACTAGTTACAGTGGATTCCATTGCCAGAAATGAAGAACACTGAGCAATGCAAAGACATAAGGCATTTTTAAAGATGGTTACATGTTTAACCGTATTGTAATATGATCATTTATTTTTACTTCTTCCAATACTCTGTAAATGCATATGTTTCATTAATTATATTGGCTTTACAAGCTTGATGTTAACAGGGATACCAAGGGGATTTATATGTCTTCCAGTGTATCCTACTACGAAGAATTCCCTTCTTCTCTACCAAGGACATATATTATATATTAATGTTGCCTCTTCTACTGAAGTGGTGTAGTATGATATTCTTTAACGTTTATCATAGGTATGGATCAAAAAGAGTCACGCCAAAAAGAACCAAAACACCCAGAATGATAGTGCTATAAGTTTAATATTGCCTTTAAGAGTTAAGAGGAAATGAGATCTCATAAAGGAATGATAAATTTCTATGTTCTCCTCTCTGCTACATGCCGTTAGACAAATTACTTAACCTCACTGAGAGTTACTGTGTTCTTCTAAAAATAAGGAAAATAGGGATCCCTGGGTGGCGCAGCGGTTTGGCGCCTGCCTTTGGCCCAGGGCGCGATCCTGGAGACCCGGGATCAAATCCCACATCGGGCTCCCGGTGCATGGAGCCTGCTTCTCCCTCTGCCTGAGTCTCTGCCTCTCTCGCTCTCTCTCTCTGTGACTATCATAAATAAATTAAAAAAAAATTTAAAAAAATAAGGAAAATAACATATTTTCCCTATTATATTGGGACATTGCGGTGACAGGTGGGTTTCAGAATACATGGTGTCAAAAAGTAATGGAAATTACCTTTTGTTCGAGTAATACATCCTCCTTAAAACAAAAGTCTATTTCTCAAGGAAAAAATAAACAGGAAAAGGGGTTGTTAACAAAGAAAACTGCAGGCAGATATTCTATATTGTATTTTGAAATTAAATAATTTAGCTGAAGGCAAAGAACATGATCTATTTCAAATAGAAAAAAAAGAAATTATTTTGAAATGTGCTTGAATGTGAGAACTGATTAGAGCAAAATTAATTAGACTATGTTAAAAAAAAAAAAACTGGGGACTTCTTTAAATAATCCTATTTGATTTCAGCTTTGAGGTCTGGAACTAAAATATCGAAACTTCCTATCAATAATCTTTCATGTGTTTATTTATTCTTCTGCCATAAAGAAAAAAAATCAGGATTATATTTGGCTCAAGGTAACTTCTGCTTAGGAATACCATGAATCTACAAAGAATGAAAATTCCCCAGATTAATTCAGAGCATATACAGATTTCAACAATAAGCAATCTTGAACATCAAGCAGAAGAAATCTGTTTTCTTTTAACAGGTACTTCCTCTTCCATGAATCAAAAAAGTTGGTTATGTTTTAAAGCAAATAGAAATAGCTTTAGTTAGACTTTATTGTGAGTAAATCTTGGGAATATGGGTAGATCAGAGAAAGTGGAAGTAAATAAAAAGAGAAAAAAGATAAAAGCATTAATTTATCTATATTTCTTAAAAGTTTAATGTCAAGGAGAAATTCTACTATATAAATTAAAAATTGAACATAGGGACACCTGGGCGGCTCAGTAGTTGAGTGTCTGCCTTTGGCCCAGGGCATGATCTCGGAGTCCAGGGATCAGGCAAACCTGCAGGAAGCCTGCTTCTCCTTCTGCCTGTGTCTCTGCCTCTTTTTCTGTGTCTCTCATGAATAAATAAAATCTTTAAAAACTAATAAAAATTGAAAGTAATTTTTTTAAAGATTTATTTATTTTAAAGAGAGAGAGTGCAGAGGGAGGGGTAGAGGGAAAGGGAGAGAAAATCTTAAACTGACTCGACTCTGAATGCCGAGGTGATATGGGGCTTATTCTCATGACTCCAAGATCACAGCATTAGCCAAAACCAAGAGCCGGACACTTTCTATACCACCAAGGTGCCCCAGTAAAATTTTATTAATAATAAATTTAAAACTCAGGTTTCTTAGGTCTCATAAAAATGAAAAACTCTAATAATAACAACAGGATAAAAAGACAAAAGAAGAAAATGATAGGAGATAAAAAAGATAAAAGATACCAGAAGAAAGGAAGAAAAGTATAGAAAAAGGAGACAAGGGAAGATGGAGTGGGAAAGAAATATAGTAAGTGGAGGAAAAAAAAATGGGGAATGTTTTAGATTTTCTGCTCTCAGCTGCAAATCCTTACACTGAATTTTCTTCATTTTATTTAACAAATGTTTATTGAGTGACTACTCAATACTAAGTACTGGATATGCAAGATCCAGTAAAGTAAATGTTCATGGTATAGAAACAAAATTATCTGTATCCACAAAGGAAAAAAAAAAAAGATTACCCTTTGCAGTAGGTTTTTTCAAGTCAGACTCACTATGGAAGAAACATGTACCTGAAGCACTGATAATAGAAGTTTCTCAGATTGAGAAGTGCATGAAGGAAGAGTAGCAAATGAGGAATGTGGTAAAGAGAAAAAAAGAGTGATTAACTATTCTTGCCTCTATCCACTCCCACCTCCGCTCGTTTCTGTCTTTGATTCATTTTGATTCATACTACAGGTTTTCCGCAACTTATGATAAAGTTATGTCCCAATGTACCCATTGTAAGTTGAAAATATCATCAGTCAAAAATGCATTTAATGCACCTAACTTACAGAACATACCTTAAATGTTCTCAGAACACTTACATTAACTTATAGTTGAGCGAAATTGTCTAACACAAAGACTATTTTATAATAAAGTGTTAAATATCTCATGAGATTTATCCAATACATTACTGAATGTGAAAAACAAAATGGTTGTTTGACAAAAGAATGGTTATAAGCATGTCTTTTGTTCACCTTCATGATTGCGTGGCTGATTGGGAGCTGCCATTGCCCAGCATCATGAGAATATTATACTTTTTATTTTTAGCCAGGGAAAAAAATAAAAATTTGAAGTGCCATTTCTACTAAATGGTATTGCTTTAGCACCATTGTAAAGTCAATACAACTTTGTAAGGTGGGGACTGTGTATATTTTGCCAAATATAACTGAAATTCATGGGGCAACTCCAGGATTAAACATTTGAAATCAAGCCTGTTTCAAACAAATTTGAGTCTATTCGCTACAATGCATTAATTCTGGTCACTCCCTAGCCCCTAAGGACTTCGTTTGAATCTTTAAATACACTATTTTTTAGACAGGCAGAATGGGGATAGGGTGGCTCATTTGGTTAAAGTGTCTGACTCTTGATTTCAACTCACGTCATGATCTCAGGGTCATGTGACTGAGCCCCACATCAGTCCAGTCCCCAACTTACAAAGCAGATTCTCCCTCTCCCTCTGCCCCTCTCCGCACTTGTGCTCAGTCTTTTTTCTCTCTGTCTCTCTCTCTCTTTCTCAAAAAAAAAAAAAAAGTTATACCTATGGACAAACTATGGCACTGTGGTGTATATGAATACATTATATATGATCAAATATAAATCTATTGGCTACTGAGATAACCTATGTTAATGTATAGGCTATAGAGTTTCACCTATTCCCACTTGTCATCTCTTGTTTGTTCGCATGAAACATGAATACTTAATGGAAAAGCATGTAAAGGGATGTGTGAACTCACATTACTTCTCACTCTCTTCTTCCTCATCTGTCCATGTGCCATGATGGAAGATCAGTTTCTTCTACTTATAGTTGTTAGGAGGACTTCTTTCTGCATTCTTTATAGTCAGTCCCTTCCTCATATCCTTTTCTGGATCTATTAAATTTTTTCCTCTTTCACCAAGTGCTTGTGGGATAAAGGGACATAGATTAGGCTAGAAAAGAATCAAATTCAATGTTGTTTCTACAAGGAAAAGAGAAACAGAAGTCTTTCTGCAGATACGCTGTTAATAGGAAGCAGCTGGCTGCTTACAGAGGTTTTCATCTGTTTTCCAAATATGGCTTTTTTCCTATCTTTCATCTCTGCAGTTCAACTCTGATGGAGATTTCCTAGGGATCTGACAAACTCAAAAACTGTATTTATTTAGGAATATAGACTTTTTGTATATTTGTAATATGAAAGGAGCTGTATGTATTGGCAATTACCAATTTCTTCTCTTTCTGTGTTTAAAAATTGCCTTTCTAGCATTATGATACCAGAAACGGTTTAATAAATACTATTAGTGTTCATACAAAGCAGTCTTCATTTTATGTAATGGGGCAGACACCATGCATTAGAGAACACAACTAAATGGACATTGATTACCCATAAATGTGAAGAGAGAGAACAGCATGGGATCCTGTTTGCCCTTTGATGAAGTTGTATTTCTCACAAGACTTAGGATTTATATGGAGCTAAAAGGTCCACACAGTTGTTGATAAAGACTTCAATACAAAGGGACAAAGTGGAGGCAGTTAGCACCCTGCAGACCAGAGAAACCTCAATCAGGCCCACAAATACTAATCA
This sequence comes from Canis lupus familiaris, assembly GCF_011100685.1. Lineage (NCBI taxonomy): Eukaryota > Metazoa > Chordata > Mammalia > Carnivora > Canidae > Canis > Canis lupus. Next base: position 22,140,590 of record NC_049233.1, read on the forward strand.
CCATGGCTTTGGCAACCATAAGCATGGAAAGGGAAAAGATGGCTGAGTCTGTTAAAATTCATGAAGCAATGTTGAAAACCAGTGATAGTTTTTGGATAGCATATTATCCAACTATGACCCACACACTGAATTATTTTTTTTCATATAATAGTCTTAACAAAGTCCCCACATTTTTCTGATATAATTTTAAGATAGTTAAATGAATCATTGAAATAATTTGTCTATCCATTTTCCCAATGGTAGGCAATAATAGCTACATTGAACTGTACAACCAGCTCCTCTTCACAATTTAGAGTAATATGTATAACTCTGCCATGGACTAGATTACACTTGGACTGATCTGTCAACTTTATTTTTTGCTTATAACATAATGAAATATTTTGAAATTTTTTCTTTTTAAATTTATTTATTCATGATAGTCACACGGAGAGAGAGAGAGAGGCAGAGACACAGGCAGAGGGAGAAGCAGGCTCCAAGCACCTGGAGCTCGATGTGGGATTCGATCCCGAGTCTCCAGGATCACGCCCTGGGCCAAAGGCTGGCGCCAAACCGCTGTGCCACCCAGGGATCCCCATAATGAAATAATTTGATATTTCTTTTGATCTCATTGAGCTACACATCTCATATAGGCTAGTTTGTACCTCTTGAACACAGCTGAAAATAATTGCCATGACAGACAATTATGAAACTTCATTTGCCTTCACAGATTACCAGAGGAAGTAATAAAATTCTGCAAGTTGAAGCTGAAAAAAATCTGAGATGGTGTATAGCACATTCCTTATCATCAATTGGTTCAGTTATTGTTGGTCTTTTTAAATAATGATAGTCATAACAATTATAAGTGACTTAGTATATTTGCTGACCATGTAGGTAACATTATAGTAAGTGAGCTAGGGCTTTATACATATTATTTCTCTTTTAATTCTCTCAGCACCTCTTCTTTAATCATAACTATTTTACTGGTAAGAAAAATGTGGCCATGTAACTTGTCAGAATTATATGGATTGCATGTGATGGGTGAGGATTCGCACCTAGGCTTGCTTTATTCTCAATCTCATATATTTACATATATTTAATCACTTTGCTATACTACCTCAGAAAATAGGGAACTCTATTTAGATCCTTTATATTACAAGGGTTCAGTATAATCTTACTCTTCGTTATTTCTCCTAATGGCTCTCTATGAATATTTAGCATTTAAATATGTTAATTTAAGGGGTGACCTCACTGAGTAGCTCATGCAGACCATATTACTGGCATACTTTGACATTATTCACTCCACAAACTACTGTTCACACAGACCACTAATCAAACTAATCAAAGTATGTGCAGAGTATATGCAGTATTACAAAATCCTCTGTTCTTACTCATACATTTACCCATTCACCCATTTTTTTCTCAAGAAATATTATAATGCCTCACTGCATAATGAGGTGCTTGCATGTTGCAAAGTCCCTCACCCTGTTTTTAAGGAGCTAGGACTTTCCTGAGAAAAAGGGACAATCCACCAAGTAACTGGCATACAAGTGCAAGGGAGGAATGCTATTTAAAACCAAACCTGAGATCCCTGGGTGGCACAGTGGTTTAGCGCCTGCCTTTGGCCCAGGGCGCGATCCTGGAGACCTGGGATCGAATCCCACGTCGGGCTCCCGGTGCATGGAGCCTGCTTCTCCCTCTGCCTGTGTCTCTGCGCCTCTCTCTCTCTCTGTGACTATCATAAAAATAAAAAAAAATTAAAAAAAAGAAAAAAGAACCAACAACAAAACCAAACCTTACCCTACCTCTTACTACCTTTTAAGAACAGGGTGGGGTGGGGGAAAATTTGCATCTGTGAGAAAATAAATCTTCCTGTTGCTCTTTCCTGTGCAGAGACTGGTGGAGGAAGGGGATCAGCAATGCCCCTGATAGTTCTCATTTGCTTTTAAAGGAGACATGAATGAGTCTTTGGATCTACAAAAGTAAACTCTGCCCACATGAGGCAATGAAGGCTAAATTATTGAGCCCAATAACAGAAAAGTGAATGGGTTTCTTAGCAGAGGTATCTGGCAAAACCGGGCTGCAAGGAGAGGTCTGTGGGGAAGGGACTAAGCAACATGCAGATCTGGAGACTTCCATTTCTCTAAAGCTACAACAGTCAAGTCTGCCCACTCAATGTCTACATTGTTGATACTCTTTTTGGGGGAGGGTAAGCAAAATGAGGGATCATGGAAAAATGATCAAATGATCAAATCATTTAATCATCCAAATGATTGTCCATTTGGATGAGCATTTGAAAAGAGAGAAAGAGGATAAAATGCACACATGGCATTAAAAGTTCACCAAACCAGAGACTGGGCCAGGGTACCCAGGAGAGAATCTTCCCCTGGGTAAACACATGCAAATTTTCACAGTGGCGTTATTAGACTACGCAATGAATGAGGAAGGAGAAACACAGCAGCTTTATATTTTAAAAGGTAAGGTGACCTCTTAATAGATACATAAGTCATATTTCTCTCCTGCCAAAGGAGAGAGATAAATGAGGTTCTATATTTTAAGGAAGCATAAAGGAAAGTAATGTTCCTTAGACTGTAGCCAGCATAGTTCTGAAAGCTATTGTGGTCTACATCAGACCACATAATGAAATCCTGGTAGACCCCTTGTCTATGTCCAGGATTTGAACTTGAGAGCTAAGGCATTTTCAGACAGAGAAAATCAGGAGAGTGAAGGTCCTATAATAATCCTTGTTACTATTTTCTTCCAGTAGGGAAAGGGAGGGAGGGGGAGAGGGGGAAATATTGAATCTTGAGGTGGGAAGCCCAGATTCATAAACCTGATGGTAAGAAAAGGGACCTAGAGCCAGGGATGGGATCCTACACTGCATGCTGCTGTTGAGCAGAGAGAGCTGCCCTCACAGTCAGGGGGTACCAAAGGAATGGCACAGAGGATTCAGACCTAAACTAGCTGACGTTCCTTTGAAGACTCGAAATGGTTGATTCCTCATAACTTTAAAAAAAATTTTCCTTTAATATTAAAGTGTAATATGAATATTTATTTTTATCATAAACAATGGCTGTAAACATTTGATTCTTTGTAATCAAGATAAATACTTGTTTTGTGGAATTTAAAAATAGAATATATCTTGATTCATTTTCACTTATCCTTGATAAAATTGATGCTTTCTTAGGAGTACTTCTAATTTGAGCATATTTATAAAGAAATTGGAAGCTCTCATAGGCTGTGACTTTTTAGGTCTGTCAGGAATGCAGCACTAGTAGAAAGAGTGATTTAACGTATCTAATTACTTATACACATAACCTCTACATATGATCCACATAATATTTTAGTAAAACTTTGTAATTAAAATTATAATTACATTTTTCAGGTACAGATTTAATTGCCCTGCTCATAAAAACATTGGGTCGGGATATTAGTTTAAATTGGTAAAACCTGCCAAAATATTATTACATTTTAAAGTAAATTATACATTTAATAAATCTTATATAATTTTACATCATGAATTATCAAGTATATTTATTACGCCAGAAAGAACAGTCTGGGCATTATTATGCTAGCCATTCTCCCAAAATGCCTCATGCTGCCCACCTTTTTCAAGGTATCCACCTTTTGTTTTTTTTATGCCATTTGCTGGATTCTCTTTGTTTTTTGTTTGTTTGTTTGTTTGTTTTTGTTGTTGTTTTGCTGGATTCTCTTTGATTGTTGCCTAGTTAAATCTACTTATCCTACAAGACCCAGCATAAATGTCACTTCTCCCAGCAAAGCCTCCCTACTCACCATTGTTCACAACCCCCACCCCCTGCTGTAAATGGCTTCTAATCATATTCTGTCTTATGTTATGGTAATTGACATAGAGTGACAACTCCCTTATTCTTCTGCACACTCTTTTGGGGTCAGGATTAATGTCCAATATATCTTTGATTCTTTTACAGTGCCTTCTATATAATTGTCCTCAAAAATATTTATTATATAAATGAATACATTTTTGTTTAGTAGTTAAACAATAAAACATTAAATCAAGTTATTGAATAAACCTTTATAGTTTTCAAATTACTAATATGAATGCAACAACATTTGCAATGTTTGTGTCTGAAATAGGTTGTATTTGCAAAACAGACTCCATTTGCTTGGCTGATTATTTCTGAGAAAATAGGTTCACAAATTCGGTTGCAATTAGCTAGGTTCTCTTAGTTTGCTTCCAGTGATATTAGGAGAAAACAACAACAAGCAACAACTGCAACAAACAAACAGAAAACCCCACTGGACTGGGTATCAACAAAACTATGTTCAGCTATCAAGCTTTTGTTAAATTATGTTATAAAATAATGTTTTGTGATCTATTCAGAAACTCTTGACTTCAGGAAGATACAAATAATATATTCTGTATGCACCTATGTATCACAGGGATATTTCTATTCTATACCCCTTCTTCTGTAGAGAATTCTTTGCTAGCATGTATGCTCCTGGTGTCTGTTGATGTCTTTACAAACACAGCAAAAGTAGACATCTGTACTTCAGTGTTCATGGCAGCTAGCAAGTATATACCTACTACTCATAAGTCAAACTGAAAAATTGGCTCCTAGATCTAAAAATCAGAAGTGTAGTAGGAAAGCGGGCATTATGTAGATCAGAATTTTTCTAAATATAAGAGTAGTGACCCAAAATTTACTACTTCCCTGAATATTTAGGTGTTTTCCATACCTGCAAATATGTCCTGGATTCTGAAGAAGTATCAGTCACAATGATGTTATAGAATTGCCTGAAGGGTTTATTGAATGGAGTAGATGAGCTAATTGCTCTTTAAAATTTTCTCCAACTCTGATTTCTATTGTTTTTTGCCAAGTATTGTTAAAAGTTTGCAGAAATAGACAAAGGTTTTGCGTTTAAAACTTCATAATCGGGCAGCCCGGGTAGCTCAGCAGTTTAGCGCTGTCTTCAGCCCAGGGCGTGATCCTGGAGACCTCGGATCGAGTCCCACGTCGGCTTCCTGTATGAAGCCTGCTTCTCCCTCTGCCTGTCTCTCTCTCTCTCTCTCTGTGTATCTCTCATGAATAATAAATAAAATCTTAAAAAAAAAAACTTCATGATTTTTCAATCCTTTGTTTTTTTTAAGTTTTTATTTAAATTCCAGTTGGTTAGCATACAGTGTAATATTAGCTTCAGGTGTACAATATAATGATTGAGCACTTCCATACAACAGTGCTCATCACAACAAGTGCACTCCTTAATCCCCATCACCTATTTCACCCATTCCCCCCGACCCACCTCCCCTGTAGTAACCATCAGTTTGGTCTTTGTGGTTAAGAGTGTTTTTCTTGGTTTGCCTCCTTATCTCTCTATTCTCCCTTTGTTTTGCTTCTTAAATTCCATATATATGAGTGAAATTATATCAAATTTGTCTTTCTCTGACTGACTTATTTCACTTAGCATCATACTCTCTGGATCAACTCATGTCATTGCAAATGGCAAGATTTTTGTTTTTTAAGGAAATATTAAATATGGTTGAGTAATATTCCATCATATATATACATCACATTTTCTTCATCCATTCATCAGTCTATGGACACTTGGGCTGTTTCCACAATTTGACTATTGTAGGTAATTCTCTTCTAAATATTAGGGTGCATGTATTCCTCTGAATTAGTATATTTTATATTCTTTGGGTAAATATCTAGTAATATAATTGTTGGATCTATTTTTAACTTTTTGAGGAAGCTCCAGAGTGGCATGACCAGTTTGCATTCCCACCAACCATGCAAGAGGGCTCTGCTTTCTCCACATCTTCACCAACATCTGTTGTTTCTTGTGTTGCTGATTTTAGACATTCTGACAAGCGTGAGGTGATATATCATTGTAGTTTTGAGTTGTATTTCCCTGATTCCCTGATAATGAGTGATGTTGAGCATCGTTTCGTGTGTCTGTTGGCCATCTGGTTGTCTTCTTTGGAGAACTATTTATGCCTTCTGTCCATTTTTTAAATGGAATTATTCATTTTTTGGATGCTGAGGTTTTTTTAAGATTTTATATATTTATGAAAGAGCGAGAGCATGAACAGGAATGGGGGTAGGGCAGAGGGAAAAGCAGGCTCCCCACTTCAGGATCCTGAGATCATGATCTGAGCCAAAGGAGATGCTTAATCCACTGAGCCACCCAGATGCCCTCGGTGTTGACTTTTAAAAGTTCTTTATATATTCTGAATACTAATCCTTTATCAGATATGCCATTTGCAAATATCTTCTCCCATTTATAGATTGACTTTTAGTTTTATTGATTGTTTCCTTTGCTATGCAGAAGCTTTTTACTTTAATGAAGTCACGATAGTTTATTTTTGCTTTTGTTTCCCTTACCTAAAGACTAGTAACCAAAATAAAGAATGCTAGTGTTTATAGTGGAAATTATACATACATTTATGGTAAGGCTTCTGGTTTTTAGAAAACCCTAGGTACTTCTAAACCCAATTGAAACAATTATTTTGCAAAGTATATCAGCTACCAGATAGTTGTAGGGGAACTAATTTTACAGGGTGTTAGATCTGGAATCTGATAAGAAGTGGAAATCATAGCTCTTGGTAGAAAATTTTTAGTAATTAAAAGCATGGGCAGCCTGAATTCTAGCCCCAAGTCTGTCACTTACTAGCTATATGATTGTAGACAAGTTACCCTAAGCCATACTTCACAGTAAAATGGTACAATAACAGTAAGAGGGATTAATAAGATGTATTGATTTGTGATTATTTTGTCTTATGATATCTTCATTTGGTTTTTGGTATGGCATAATGCTGGTCTCATAAAACAGATTGGAAAGCATTCCCTCCTTTTCTATTTTATGAAAGAGTTTTTCAACTGTAATAGTTTTCTAAGATTTGTGATAGAATAGTGAGTCCATCCAGACTTGCAGTTTTCTTTTTGACGGGAATTTCAATTATAGCCCAATTTCTTCAGTAACATGGGGATATTCTATTTCTTTTGGTATCCATTTTGGAAATTTGTGTCCAAAGCTTTCAGTTGGTCTATTTCATTTAAGTCATCAATTTTATATGTATAAAGTTGTTTACAGTATAGTATCTCCTTGTTATTCTTTTAATATTTTGACCTTTTTGGACATGGAGATTCATTCATTTTTTTCATTCATTTTTTATATTGGTATCATTTATATCTTGATATTATGCTTTCTTTTTTCATGATAAATCTATTCAGAGATTTATAAGTTTTACTAATCTTTTAAAAATATATATGTTTCATTTATTTTTCTCTGTTGTTATTTTCTATATAGTTTATTTTTCCTCATCTTTATTTCTTTCCTTCTCCATATTTTTATTTAATTTGTGCTTCATTTCTAGCTTCTTAAAGTGTAAGCATAATCTATGATTTTAGAACTTTGTTCTTTACTAATATAAGCATTTAGAGATATATATTTTCTTTTAAAGAGTTTTAGATATATCCCATTACTTGTGTTGTCTAGAGTTTTCTTTTTAATTTCATTTGAAATAGTTTCTAACTTTCTTTTTCGTCTTTGATCAAAGGTTTCCTTAGAAGTGTTATTCAATTTCCAAATGTTTGTTACTTACCAGTTTTTTTTTGTAATTGATTTTAAACTTAATCCCACCCAATCCTTAGCTAATTTTCAGATCTATGAACTAAATAAATACAAGTTATTTTAGCTACTGAGTTATAGTATAGGCTTCCTTCAGTATCCAGCTACCTCAATCAATCAATCAATGACCCACCTTTTGATCATTTATTACTGTTAATTTTTTATCAAAATAATATATTTCCTCTTCTAAAATTTATCTTTCTTTCAGTGTTCTAGATCTCATTTTCTTCAACCTTGTCTGGGACCTTGTTCTAGATACTGTCACAGCTTCTTTTGCATCTCTAATCTTACCCTTTCTAAAAGTGATCACTATATGCTTTTTAACATGCTCAAGTATGTTTCATCCTAAAAATGTAACCCTGCTTGATTCTATGTCCCCTTCCACTTATTTATCTTTCTTCTCACCTTTCCTTAACAAATTGCATGAAAGATTTATGTATTCTCATGGTTTCCACTATTTAGTCTTCAACTTACTGCAGTCTAGCTTCCACTCTGACAAATATTCACCATTAGATAAACATTCAGCCTCATGCAAATAAGTCTTAGAATGAGGAAAAAATTATGAAAAAACTCATGTTGCATAAAAAGCTAAAGATGAAAAGACAACAGAAAACTACCATAAAAAATAATCGATGACCTTATATATTTACAGCAATAGATTATAATACAAGCTTTTAAAATATTTACAAAATTTAAGTTTTTAAGAGAAAATTTAGTTAAAAGAATATGAATTAACTCTTTTAACAGATAAAATAAAAATTCCAGAGGAGTAAATAACTTATGTTATACAGTAGAAAAAATGAATTATAATCTTTATTTCTAAGAATCTAGGGAAAAATGTTTTCTTATTCTTTGAAGCTCTATAAGTTCATAACAAACACTCATGAGATACGTAATAATATTTGATAGCTAAGCATATTTATAAACATATAAAGCTCTTATAATAAGGCAGATTAGTCCATTATAAAAACCATTTAAATAGTATGCAATGAGAGCACCTCAGATGTGTGAGCAAAAACATTTGCGTTTTCATTCTTCCTAACCCTATCAACAATGTATAGATGTACAAAAGGAAATAAACTCATAAAGGCAAAGAGAATAAGATGAATATCATCAGTGAATGACAGGTTTTTAAAAATTAGAAGAAGATTAAGTGGGACTGCATTGATCAATGAAACAAGTAGGGCCAGCAGCTGCTAAGAATATATTATAAAAGACTGTGGAAGAGGTCAAAGCCAAGTATGTTAGAGAACTTAAAGCAGAAAGGTTCAAATAATTTATAATAATCAGATAACTTAGATAATTATCAGACAGAAAATAATCAGACACAAAAAAATAAGTATGTTTACAATTTTAAAGACATAAAGGTAAATACTAAATATATGCTGCAAGTATATTATCAATATAGACCGAACAGTTTTGAAAAATAACCAAAAAATTAAATATGTAATTATGATATAATGAAGAAGATTAGATAAGTTTAAAAAAAAAAAAAAACAAGTTAGACACAACTGAAGAAAGTTTTGATAAGTTGGATGAAAGATCTGAAGAAAATACTCAGAAAAGTGAGAAAAAGGGATATTGAGAGATATTAAGGGATATTAAAAAGAGGTTAACTTAAATCAATAATAAAATGAAATGTTTTGATAATTATTTGATCTCAATTCCAGAAGAAGCAGATATAGGAAAAAAATAATATCCAGACTGATAATGGCTCAGAAAATACCAGAACTGATTGAAGATTCAATCAGGTGTAGGCAGTCCAAGAAATTCAAGCAAGATACATACAAGGACATTCTACATTTGAATGTACATCATCATCATCATCTGTACATCATCAGAGTGATCCTACAGAATACCATACACAAAGAAAAGACCTTTTTTTTTAAAAAAAAGATTTTACTTATTCATGAGAGATACACAGAGAAAGGCAGAGACATAGGCAGAGGGAGAAGCAGGCTCTGTGCAGGGAGCCTGATGCAGAACTCAATCCCAGGACCCTGGGATCACTACCTGAGCAAAAGGCAGATTCTCGACCACTGAGCCACCCAGGTTCCCCGCACGAAGAGAAGACCTTAAAGGCTGCCAGAGAGAAAGAACAAATTACCTACAAAGGAGAAGCAATTAGACTGATACAGTTTTTAACAAAAAAATAGAAACCAAAAAATTATGGAATGATTTCAAAACACGGACAGAAAACCTCTATAACTTAGAAATGCTAGAGTTCTATAACAAGTGAAATCATATGTTAAAAATGGGAGTAAAATAAAGATTTTCAGAAATCAAAAATGAGTTAGTTATTCACATATGCTTATTAAAGGAAATATACCTCAGAGAAAATAAAAATGATTTCAGAAGGAAGGCCTATAGTGCAGGAAGGGATGATGAGCAAAAAACTGGTATCTATGTGAATAAATACAAACAAACAATGACTATATATAAATTAATAATTATATCTAATTTCTGAAGTTAAGTTTAGATAAGATAAGCCTAAAATAATAGTTACTAGAATATAGGGGAATATACTTGAGAGACTGGAGTTAAACTTTCTAATGCCCATGAATTGTTTTGATTGTGTAAACATATTGATTGACTTTAACTTTTGTAAACTTAAATACAGATATTAAAAATACTAAATTAACATTAACATATGGAAATATATTTTATAACTTACAAACCTGTAAAATTGGGAAAAAGATACTTAATTCTAGAAAAAGGCAAATAGGAATGGAAAAGGACATAGTAAAAACAGAAAAATAGAAAGTATTGTATAAGATAACCAAATCAAATATATTGTTTTTTTTACTAAATGGCCTAACGTTTTCAATTGAAAAATCAAATTTGTCAGGCTGCTATAAAGAAAGTTTACTGAATGTCTGTAATGGTGCAAGAAAATATGGAAGTAAAGCAAGCATGGCTGGCATATATAGAGATATAAGACATAATCCCTAAATGAGGCTTCACAAATTCGATCCATAATGAAACATATTTTATTTTTATTTATTTAATATTGTATTTATTTATTCATGAGCGACAGAGAGAGAGAGAGAGACAGAGACAGAGGCAGAAACACAGGCCGAGCGAGAAGCGGGCTCCATGAAGGGAGCCCGACATGGGACTCGATCCAGGGTCTCCAGGATCACACCCTCAGCCGAAGGCAGCACTAAACCGCTGAGCCACCAGGGCTGCCCTAAACATCTTTTTATATAAGGAGGATCCACCATGTGTCTTGGCATTTTTCAGCAAGAGTAGGTTCTAAAGAATGATAATGAAGCCACTTCTATGAACTCATGGACCATAGAATATCACACTATGTGTTCTTTGTACTAAAATACATAGCTGTAAAATAGAGTAAACATCAAGAGGTTTCTCTGAAGCAGAAAGAAAATCTCTATAGGGCAGTCTAAAAGATGAACATGGTTGTTGCCTTGACCACACTTCATAGAACTCTCTAGCTCTTTACCTTCATGTTTCCCCCATCTTCCATTACATTCAACTTGAGTACAGATGTTAAATAAAGAAAAATTATTTGAGAAGGGGAGAAAGGAAGCAGGAAGATGTGATCATATTCATATTTACACAGATCCCTATAAAATAATGTGTGTAAAAGTTTTTGAATAAAATATCTTGTATCCAAAATGAAAGTCCAATAAGCTCCATATGGAATTTGGCTGCTGTTGGAAGCACAGCAAGTATGGCAACTTATTTTCAAAGTTTTTCTTCCAATATGATGTAATAGCTATTTGACTCTTGCTGGAATCACCATTGCACATGTAATAGGGCAATGCTCTAATCCAGCATGACAAATCCTATTTTCCTATGTGGAGGTGATTTGAAAAGAAAATATGGGTCATCCTGAGCAAAAATATAGATAGGTGATTTTTAATAAGACTCCTGCTTTTTATCTCCCTTCCATCATTTTAATGTGCACAGAGTGTATCTTCCTGTAATAACTTACTCACTAGAGCTTTCAATCACACCCAGTGAATGTTTATCAATACAACGAAGTTTGCTTTAAAAAACAAATCCTGAACTTTCACTATTACATAACACAAGTGTATCCTTTAAATTACCTTTATTTCCTTTGAATTTTACCGCTCCCATTTGTATTTCATTTCTTCCTAAGCTTCTTCATGCAAAAATGTTTTTAGTTTACATTAAGTGCTAGCTTAATATTTAAAGCTTAAAATTTAATCAGGTCTTAGCTAAAGTGTACTTCTTGAGAGAGGCCCTCTCTGACATTTCTCTTCATAGGAGACTCCTAGTCTCAGGTCCAGTCCCCCTTCTATACTGATATCCATTTTTATTTTCTTGATAGACTTCATCATATTCCAAATTTTAAAATTAATTTATTTTTATTGAATTTTTTTCCACAAGAATGTAAGTTTCTTGAGATCAAGAAAATTGTCTTTCTTGTTGATTCAATACCTTCAAAACCACAGACAATGCCTGATAATACTCAGTTTTCAACATTTATGGAAATAAATTACATATATGTATATATTTGTTCCACCTGTACACTGTAGAATTAGTTGTTATTGCATATATGTATATACATATATATGTTATTTTAAATTATAATTGTTGCAGAACATTTTTATAAGTTTCAGCCAAAGCCTCCTAAAAACCTAAAGTAATATATCTCAATTAGATTAGCTAGCCTCAGTCTTTTTGGCATTTATAGAACTATAAGTTACTTATAAGGATGTCTATATTTGATTTTTGAATGCTCTAGTTTAGTAATCCCTCATTTACAGTCTGGAATAACTCTTGATGTGAAGTGTAATGATACAGCTCTACTACCACACTATCTAGCTGGTGGTTGAAATTTAGAAAATTCTCAACCACTGTCCATTTGTATTCTCAAAAGTAAACAAAAAACTAATGAAATAGCTGTCATATGGCCAATAATGTTTATTTTTCAGATAAAACATGAAGTTACTTGCAGATCCTGCCTAAAATGTTTTGAGCTAGAATCCTATGTTTTATGAAGTTATTGATTTATCTGGTGGGAGTGAAGGATGGATTGAGACAAGAAGGCACTTGTACAAGATAAGAATACAGAAGATGCAGAAATGTCTGATCATATTGGCAAAAAGAGATATCAAAGAAAAACTAAGAGTTATAATGTATTCAAAAATAATCTAGCACAAAAGTTGGAGGGTGATGTGGTTTTATTGTTGTTGTCGATTTTAGTAGACACACCAAAGACAAAAAGTCATAAGGGAAGCTTCTAATCTTGTCATTTCTGGGCCCTCCCTTCTTTTTGACATTTCAGGATGACAGAATATAAAGGAAGTCTTCTGGATTATACAGATCTTCCAATATTCCAAGCTTCTCCTACTTTATATTTTAATTTTAAGTATATCCTCCCAGACTCCACCAGCCATTCATCAAAAATACTAGGGAAAAATCAAATTATTTCTCCGGGGAGCAGTAAACATTACAGATGAGAAGAAATGCAGAATGTGGTGGAACTGAAGACAGACATTACATAAATAGTGGATTACCTTGGTCCATTCAGCTTCTTGCAGATTCCAGGTTAAGACACAGAAGTAGGAGAAACATTTTTGGGAGTAGAGCCTTATATCTTTAGTCCATCAACATAAAGAATTTCAAATTGCTTTAAGCATGTGAATACTACAGTAATATGCTGCTATAATATTAATAGCTTTCATTATGAAGACCTGTCACTGAAAAAAGACTTTAATTTCTTTTAGCCTGCTTCTATTTAATGTGGCAGCACTATTTGTAATACAACCCTCTTAGCTTAATAAGAGGAAGCCCTGAGCTGTTAATATATACCAACAGTTTATAATATTATTTATTTTCTATTAGATAGCTGTGTGATGTTGTATAAGTTATTAATTAAAGAGAAGTATGATATATCATGCAGAATTTCTGGGAGCGTTAGATATAATGTATATGTAGCACATAGCAAATGACATACACAGCAGGCATTGATGTAGTAATAACTTCCATGATCAACCTTACTAATTCATCTGTTTTTGCAAGAATATAACCACTTCATTTTTTTCAGTTAGCCATTCAGTACTTTGCTTATTTATTAGCAGTGAATCCTTTATCTCTCTCTTGAAACATCTGTCCATTGATTTTCATTGTTAAAAAAATCCAGGAGCGGGATCCCTGGGTGGTGCAGCGGTTTGGCGCCTGCCTTTGGCTCAGGGCGCGATCCTGGAGACCCGGAATCGAATCCCACGTCGGGCTCCCGGTGCATGGAGCCTGCTTCTCCCTCTGCCTATGTCTCTGCCTCTCTCTCTCTCTCTCTCTCTCTCTCTTTGTGTGTGACTATCATAAATAAATAAATTTTTTTAAAAAAAATCCAGGAGCTTATTCCATCAAAAGGAAGTTAGCACTATTTTCAGACACTAAGCAGACAGAAGAATAATTGATCCGTTGTTGCCATCAGTTTCTCTCAAACAGCGTGGAAGCTGATGGATGGTATAGGATGTGGGATGATGTTTCTCCACAGCAGCAGGGATATTTCTGCTGGTCCATGCTCCTGCTAGCAACATAGTGATGTTTCACAATGAGTACCAAAAATAAAACTTTCTATTCATACTTCCATGCTCAGTTATTGCTCCACAAAACACAGCCACTATGCCAGGGATGCTTGTGTGCCAAAATAATCTCTCCTACTGTGCACTTTGGTTTTTAGAGTGTCAGACTTGCTGCCATTCAAGTACATTATTGGAGATCTTCTCTGACAGCAGACCTGGCCAGGGACTGAGGGCAGGAACATTGTTTACTTCTGTTTCCCTAGCACCTAGATCTGTGCTTTGTTTTTAATAGATGTGTGAATGAATGAATGTATGCATGAATGAATGAATAAATGAATGAATAAATTCACTCAGCTCTCCCTGATATTGAATCTTTATGGAACATGGCTCAAGGTCTTGAATTTTTCTCATCCAAAAATGCCTTAAGCTAATTCGTCCATCTCTTCCTCCAAGATCAGCTCTGTACACCAAAATTTTTTAAATAAGAGGTTTGCTCATTTCCACCTATAAAAGTTTGCACTGCACCTTTTTTTAGTGTTATTAATAATAGAGAGGCAGCCCGGGTGGCTCAGGGGTTTAGCGCTTCCTTCAGCCCAGGGTGTGATCCTGGATACTGGGGATCGAGTCCCACGTCAGGCTTCCTGCATGGAGCCTGCTTCTCCCTCTGCCTGTGTCTCTGCGTCTCTCTCTGAGTGTGTCTTTCATGAATAAATAAATAAAATATTTTAAAAAAATAATAATAGAGAAATTTGCATTTATCTGGGAATTTCATATATGACTAACATCCCATATTTAATGAGGCTATCTGGCTGCTGCACTAAAATAATGCTTCAAGTAAGAATGTCAAGAGATTTATTAGAGCTTTCAAAATGCTAGGAACCCTGAAGCAGCTACATATACACTCAAAAGTTGTGATCATTTGTAGCTAAATCATATGAAAGTAAATTGAATAAGCAATGGGAGATATGCAAACAGGACCCTTCTTTTAATATCAGATTGTAGGAAATTCCACTTGCTACCAGGCATTGTGAGGTACCTAAAAATAGGGATGATTGTTGACAAAATAATATATCTAGGTAGCTTTATCTGTTCAAGTTAGAAAAGCTTCTGATCATTATTGAGTTTTACTGAGTCTTACTCAAACTGTCTCTTTTCCCTATAAATATTCAACAAGAGGCCCTTTGGATCACTTCCTCTGGATACTGGAAGAGGGGTTTCTGCCTTGGCAATGAGATTAGAATCCACAACCAACAATATATCCCTTCCATTATGAAGAATCTATGATTAGTATATTGTGGGTTCAGTATAGTTACTATTCACTTTCTAGTGTAAACTGCTAATACAAACTTCAAATGGATTTCTGCTTAGAATTAAAAACAAATAAAAAATGTTAACAAATGCAATCTGAATCTGAATCTGAATCTTCACATAACATAGTCATCTATGTAGCAACCACAATGCCCAATACTTTTGTGGTTGGGTGTCAGTATCAGTTGCTTTTCAGGAGGAAAAGAAATTACCCAGGAAAAAAAAAACCACTTAATTTTTTCTTCCATCTTTTTCTTTTTCTTTCTTTTGTTTGTTAATTCTCCTTCTCCTCCTTCTCCTTTTCTCCCTCTCCTTCTCCTTCTCCTTCTCCTTCTCCTTCTCCTTCTCCTTCTCCTTCTCCTTCTCCTTCTCCTTCTCCTTCTTCATTTCCAAATGCTTCTCAGGTCATTTGCTATAATAGCAAGAAGGTTTTCTCTCCTGTGATCAGTATGTGCTTAGAAAATGATTACGGTTGAGTCGTCAGAGGGAAGGCTTTAATCACTCCAATTGAGAGGAGGTTAGGCTAAGGCAGCGATCAAACACTTGAGTATAAATCAGAAGCAACTGGGGGTCTTGTTAAGCAACAGTGTGCTGAGGCTCCTCTCTGGAGTTTCTGTTTCAGTAGGGCTGCCTAACAAGTTCCTAGGTGCTGCTGCGGCTGGTCTGCGATATATCTAAGAACCGCTTGTGTAAGGATTTTCATCTCACAATTTTGTCTGGATCTCACTTTGACCTGTAGCTGTGGGGCAAGTGTACTCTCCACGTTCTATCTAAGTAGCAATACCTATAAAGTATTCACCCTTTCCTTAATCACACTATAAATTTAATTCATGTCTTTATTTTTTTTATTGTGAAGCAATCAATGCCAAACACATTTTATGTTAGGAGGGAGTGGGTAGGTAGGAGAGAAGCAGAGAAATGCAACTTCCATCTTGTACTTTGGTTGCTTTCAGTGATTCAGTTGCAGGTCATAGAGAATTACCATTTCATCAATAGAAGTGTTTTTCTACATGAAGATATTCCTCCTTTCAAAGTAATGTTGCCTTGGGGATTTGAAGGTCTACTGAATTCTGAATATTTTACTTGGCCTGGATACATAACTGAATATTTTATTTTGTCAAGCATTTTTGTGTCCATTCAGGGCCTTCAATGATTCTCTCTCTACCTATGCTGACTCCAGAGGTGAGCACTGAAGCTAATCCTTGAATTATCAGACTCCCCCTTCAAGTCTGACCTTTTAAATATCCACTTCAAACCTTCTTCATATTTTGGTGTCCTTGTGATCTTTGTCTTTTGGTTGCATTCTGATTTACTAACTGGCCTCTCTCTGTGACTTGATGCTTCTGTTGAACTGTCTACTTGGGCTCTGACTTTCAGGTTTCCCCTTGGCTCTGTACTCTAAGGTTCATATTAATCCAAATCCCCCCTGTCCAACTCAGGTCCCAGCACCTTGTCCAAAGTCAAGGTCTTTATGTGTCTATCTCTCTGTGGGCTTTGATAGGCCTTGCTAATTCTATTTTGTACATGTTAACGTATAACTCCATTTGCTTGGAGAGAAGATGTGTTGCCTACTGTTTAGGAGAATAAAATTCTAATAGCTAGTATATATTATTGCAATTAGCATTCATATACATTTCAAGATTGTTTGAACTCAGTATATATCTATTACCACATTTTTAGCTTCAAATGATAGAAAACTAAGCCCAATCTAATTTAAAGAAGATTAATTTTATGGATCACATAAAGGGTGAAATTAAGAGAAAGAATGGCTTCAGGTAAAATTTAAGTCCAAGTCATAACACCAAGTTCTAGTTTCTCTCCTTGAATTTTTTAGTTCCACTTCTTCTGGTTCATTCTTTTCTCAGGGAAGCTCTGACTTATTGTAACAAGTCTAGCCATATAAACTCACACTTCCCCATTCAGGGGAAAGAGAGAGTATTCTTTCTCTCAGTGTTCCACAGACCTTGAGATCTGCTCCAAATGACTTAACTGGGGTCATGTGCTCACCCCTGCCAATCATCATGGCCACTGTGGGCAGCAGAATGCCAAGGGCTCATTAATGCGGAGGAGTCAGGTCTGAGTGTCCACTCTAGTTACTGAGCTAGGAGGAGTCCCAGTGATACCACCTGACAAACTGATTGCTGAGGAATGAATCCACACAAAATATAGAGGTATCCCTTGTATACTAATCAGAGGACAGCTAAAGGTTTTAAAACCTCCCTTTTACCTCTTGATCCTTTTTTCTTTCTGTCTTAGACCACAAGTCATGAATACATCTGATGTCCCTACATTTTTTAGAATGCAAAAAAAGCTCCCTGCTATCATCAAGATTTATAAGATATATAATATTTAGAGATAAATCTTTCACACAACAGAATTTTTTGGTTATTTTTTTTCTGCTATGTTTACTTAAAATATAATGAGAACTAGAATTTGAATGTAAGACTTTTGGAACGGTAGAAAATAATTACATCCATGGCAATTTGAAAAACAAAATAAAACAATATTGTTGGAATCAATAGGACTATCATGAAAGCTATAGGATCTCTTCTGACAAAAATTTTTAAAAAAGGGGACCAACAAAATTAACTAAATAATCAGAAATAAGGATAATGAACTTAATGTGCCAATATTAATATTGTTCTATGAGCATATTCTTGCATCTTTTTTAAAACTTGACATATACTTGACTTATATAGTTGTGTAGATTTAAGGTATACCAACTCTTGATTTTGATATATTTATATATTATAATATGATTTGCACCTTTACCTTAGCTAACACTTTCATCATGTCATATAATTGTTTCTTTTGTGTGTGTGGTGAAAACATTTAAGATGATCTCTTAGCAACACTGAAGTATATAATACAGTTTTGTTGACTATAATCTCCATGCTGTCCATCAGATCCGCAGAACTTACTCATCCTTTAATGACAAATTTGTACCTTTGACCCACGTTACCCTAATTCCCTCATCACTTCAGCTTACGGTAATCACTCTCTAATTTCTCTTTTGGATTCCACCTATAGATGATATCATACAATATGTATCATATTCTTATATCTTAAGAGATTTTTCACATTCCTGCACAGATTCATCAGAATAGTCCATTTTAAAATAACGTGACTGCTAACTCACCTATTAAAATTTCCCTATCTCCTTTCCCATCTCACTTAGAATATATCCCTAAGTCTTTACTGTGGCCAACACATCCCTGAATGGTCTGGCCTTGTTACTTTTCCAGCTGAAGTTTCTACTTCCCTCCTGTTCACTCTCTCACTCTGCTAGAGCTATATCAGCTGGCTCTCAACACCTCCCAGTGTCACACCCACCAAACATGTGGCTGTCATGAAAGTGTTCACATGTCCTATTCCTTGTTTCCCTGACATATGTACTTAGTTTGCTTCCTCCCTTCCTCCTTCATTGCATGAGTTTCTGCTCTAGTTTTGCCTCCTTCAAGTCCCCTTCTATGTCCATCTTATTTAATGTGGCACCCTCAACTCATTGTTCCTTATCTTTGAAATCTGCTTTATTTCTCCCCTGCCACAGACTGAAATATATGACATTATAATCTATAGATTTTTTTCCTTTAATCAACACTCTCTCATATGTAAGACTGTCAGCTCTAGAGAAACAAGGGCTTTGTCAATTATTTTAGTGCTGTACACTCAGCTAGCAGAACAGTTTCTTTAAAAAAAAAAAAAAGATTTTATTTATTTATTCATGAGAGACAGAGAGAGACAGGGAGAGAGGCACAAGCAGAGGGAGAACCAGGCTCCATGCAGGGAGCCAGAGGTGGGACTTGATCCGGGTCTTCAGGATCAGGCCCTGAGCCAAAGGCAGCGCTAAACCACTGAGCCACCCAGGCTGCTAACAGAACAGTTTCTGGTCTGGAATTGCCTCTCTATGATTATCTGCTGAGTAAATCAATGAATTAGGTTTACATTTCCTTCTTTTTTAGTAGGTGGTAAAAGTGAAATTTTACCACAAGGTGATAATTTGTGAGTTGTATAAAAACATCCCGGCACTTAAAGAGTGCTACAATTCTGGTTTACGTAGGTTTCCTAGGAGACTGATATTTTGCTCAGTAACACGGTTGAGTCACAGTTTGAGCTTCTGCTGTCATTTTGACATCTAGACCTGGGAAATGTTTGTTTTCTCCTTCTGAAGGTTTTAGAAGTCAAGTCCTTTTTCACTGTGAGGAACTAAGGGGTGCTAATACTAATAAAAACAATATAACAGTTTTGGTTATATATATATACATATATATATGTATATATATATATTTTAATCTTTGCCTCCATAAAGCCCATGAATCTTAAAATCTAAAAGGAATTATGATAAGGGTAAGAACTTTTATGAAGTCTGGGAGGCTTAAAATGATAGCATTTTAAAATACTGCCTTTCCAAAATTCATTTGTAAATTAAATTGTTTCAAAGTTGGAATACTTTCCTCCACATAGACAAGACATACATGCTGGTTAGGTACCCTGCCCAGTGAATCTGTCTAACTCTTCATACCTGAAATACCATTGCTATGATTTAATTTATGCTTGACCCTATACGTAGTATTGTTTCTGTAGGATAATTCATTGCTAATTACAGACTTCAAAATTAACCTCTTCAGCTTCCCTTATTTGGGCTTCAGGAGGCTGGGAATTAGAAATACTTACATAAAACATTTTAGGTCTTTATCCCTTATATCTGGGTGTTCTGAATTAATTAATAAACCAACTGCATTTCTCTCCCCCAGCCTCTGTTGGGAGATGGGTGAGACATAGCTGCAGGTGGGAGTTTCTTCTGTGGGAAGGTCTAGATTTGAACCTCCATAGATAAGGATTAGTTTTTTGTATAACATTTAAGGATGTGCCTATACATGTACATTTAGAACCAAAAAATTGTCACAGATCCAAGAAGCATAGCCCTGGATGTACAAATTTTCATTGTGTCAGACAAGTTAAACAGAAGCATGAGACTGGAGGGAGACATGAAGTAGGAAGATAAGAAGGCTAAGCTTGTTGAAAGCACACAGCTGTAAAGGGAAATGGAGTTTTAGCTGCCTTTTCAAACTTTTAGGACATATCTATTATTAGATGGTATCTCCAATCCTGCAGCTGACCTAAATTCCTAAGGAAACAGAAATTTCAGGAAATCAATCAATCATTTGTCTAGAGTTTGAATATTTGTGAAACTAGTTCATAATGATTGGGGAAAAAAGCTTCAGGCAAAGGCATGCCAGAAACTTTCTTGTATCTTTACCCTAACAAGTCTATGAGAGCAAAGATATCTGTTTGTTTTGTATACTACTGTAGCCCGGTGCCCAGAATTGGCTCACAGTACATATTCAATAAATATTTGTTGAATAATTTTGTAGGACACAATGTTTTCCCCTCACTAGTGAACCCAAAGAGGGGTGACAATCTCTGTTTCCATGCCTGACATCGAATACATGAGCAGGTACTTGTGCTTACTCTAAGTACAGCCAGAGAACACACCTGACATGGAGTTTGGACCTGGAGAAAACGATGCTAGATATTATTCACAGTAGCAGTTGTGGCATCTAATGTCTGGAGTAGCTGGTTTCAAGTATTTGCTTTGGTGGCCTGAAAGTCCTGCAGTATAATGGTAGCAAGACCAGAAGCTGTATCTTAACTAACTCTTTTTTCTTGGCCCTTAGGTTGTGTTTCTCATAGTCCATCCTTCCTTTGGGTCTGACACTTGTTTAAATCTGGTTTTCTAACTTTCCTATTCAGTCATTGTGGGACCTACTATTATTATTTTACTGAATAAGTTAGCCACAGTTGGTTTCTGTTGCTTGCATCCAAGAATTTTGAGATAAGAGATCCATAGAAATGAGGAGTTAGGATTAGGGAAGCAACAGAAAGCAGACACTTTTCAGTGGACTGTGGTCATTAGAGAAAGCATCTCAGTCCTTAGAAATGGAGAAAAACCTGAGAGAAACTGGTTTTACAAAGTGGGTACTTGGTAACAGGATTAGTTAGGTAAAAGGCTAAATATAGAATCCAACTATTAGGTCAAGGCAAGGCAGGATTAGGAGAACATTTTACTTTAAGACTGAGTCATTATTAGTCTTAGTTTGCAACTATGCAGTAGAGTTCTGGTTCCTGAGATCCTTCAAATCAATATGTAGACACATGTTCTCTTTCTCTTTCACTTCCAATATAATTCATATCATTATTATCCTCCAGTTGCCCCAAAGCAAAGCCCCAACATCTTGAACAGCCAACTTCTATGTCCTTGGGCCTCTCATTCAATTAATCATTTCTCAATTCCCTTCTCTAACTGCCTTGAATCAAGTAATTATCATCTCTCCTTTAAACTATTATAGTAGCTCCTTAACAAGAATGGTCACACCTTCTAAACACAATTGACAAACATACTATGTATCCTCATTAATTTCAGAATCATTTTTCTAACATATTAATGGGATCTTTTTCTTACCTGATAAAAAATTTTGAAAGCATGCTTATTTTTTCCTCTTTTTCAAATTTTTATTTAAATTCCAATAGTAAGTACAATGCAATATTGGAGTAGAATTCAGTATTCCATCAGTTGCATATAACAATCAGTGCTCATCACAATAAGTGTCCTCCTATTTACCCCATCCCAAACATCTCTTCCCATCAACCCTCAATTTGTTGTCCAAAAGGCTCTTATGATTTGTTTCCCTCTCTCTCTTTTTCTTTCTTTTCCCCCATCTCATATGTTCACCTGTTTTATTTTCTAAATTCCACCTATGAGTGAAATCGTATGGTATTTGTCTTTTTCCGACTGACTTATTTTGCTCTAGCTCCATCCACATCATTGCATATGGCAAGATTTCATTCTTTTTTGGTGGCTGAGTAGTATTCCATTGTATGTATTTATCCACATCTTTAACCATTCAGCAGTCTTGGACATTTGGGTTCTTGGCTATTGTTGATAAAGCCGCTATAAACATCAAAGTTCATGTACTGCTTCAAATCTGTAGTTTTGTATACTTTGGGTAAATACCTAGTAGTGTAGATACGGGATCATAGGATAGTTCTATTTTTAACTTTTTGAGGAACCTCCATACTGTTTCCAGAATGGCAGGACAAGTTTGTTTTCCTACCAATAGTGCAAGAGGGTTCCTCTTTCTCCATATCCTCACCAATGCCTATTGTTTCTTGTGTTAATTTTAGCCATTCTGATAGGTGTGAGTTGGTATCTCATTGTGATTTTGATTTGTATTTCCTGATAATGAGTGATGTTAGCATCTGTTCATGTATCTTTTAGCCATCTGGATAGCTTCTTTGGAAAAAATGTCTGTTTATATATTAGGCCCATTTCTTCCATTTCTTCTGGATTATTTGTTTTTTGGGTGTTGAGTTTGATAAGTTCTTTATAGATTTTTAGATACTAACCCTTTATCAGATATATCATATGCAAATGACCTCCCATTCCATAGGCTGCCTTTTAGTTTTGTTGATTGTTTTCTTTGCTGCACATAGGCTTTTTATCCTGATATAGTCCCAATATTTTATTTTTGCTTTTGTTTTCCTTGGCTCTGGCAACATATCTAGTAAGAAGTTGTTCCAGCTGACATCAAAGAGGTTGATGCCTGTTTTCTCCTCTAGAATTTTGATGGTTTCTGTCTCACATTTATGCCTTGCATCCATTTTGAATTTATGTTTTGTGTATGGTGTAAGAAAGTGGTAGCTTCATTCTCCTGCATGTGGCTGTACAGTTTTCCCAACATCGTTTGTTGAAGAGACTGTCTTTTTTCCTTTGGATATTCTTTCCTACTTTGTCAAAAATTAGTTGACCATATAGTTGTGGGTCGATCTCCGGGTTTTATATTTTTTCCATTTACCTGTGTGTCTGTTTTTGTGCTCGTATCATACTGTCTTAATGATTACAACTTTGTAATATACTGTGAAGTCCAGAATCAGGATGCCTCTAGCTTTACTTTTTTTTTTTTTCCAAGATGATTTGGCTTTTGAGGTCTTCTGTGTTTCCATACAGATTTAGCATTATTTGTTCTAGCTCTGTGAAAAATACTGGTGGTGTTTTGGTAGGGATTGCATTAAATGTATAGATTGCTTTGGGTAGTGTATGCATTTTAACAATATTTGTTCTTCCAATTCATGAGCATGAAATGTTTTTTCATTTCTTTTTGTGATCTTCTATTTCTTTAATGGGTGTTCTCTAGTTGTCAGAGTATAGATTTTTTACCTCTTTGGATAGGATTACTCCTAGGTATCTTATGGTTTTGGGTATAATTGTAAATGGAATTGAATCTTTGATTTCTTTTTCTGCTGCTTCATTATTGGTGTATAGAAATGGAACAGATTTTTGTACATTGATTTTATATACTGAGACTTTGATGAATTCTTGTATGAGTTCTAGCAGTTTTGGGGTGGAATCATTTGGGTTTTCTACATAGAGTATCATGCTGTCTGCAAATAGTGAAAGTTTGACTTCTTCCTTGCCAGTTTGAATGCCTTTTAATTATTTTTGTTATCTAATTGCTGAATCCAAGGCTTCCAATATTATGTTAATTAGTTATGGTGAGATAAACATCCCTGTCTTGTTCCTGACCACAGATGGAAAGCTCTCAGTTTTTACCCCATTGAGGATGAAATTAGCTGTGAGTCTTTTGTATATGACCTTTATGATGTTGAGGTATATTCCAGCTATCCCTACTTTGTTGAGGGTGTTTTATCAAGAATGGATGATGTATCTTGTCAAATGCTTTTTCTGCATCTACCAAGAGTATCATATGGTTCTTGTCCTTTCTTTTATTATTGTGATGTATCATATTGATTGATTTAGAAATATTGAACCATCCCTGCAGCCCAGGAATAAATCCCACTTGATTGTGGTGAATCATTCTTTTAATATACTGCTGGATTTGATTTGTTAGTATCTTATCGAGAATTTTTGTATCCATGTTCATCAGGGATTTGGCTGTAATTCTCCTTTTTAGTGACGTTTTTGTGGCCGAGTTCAAAAAGGGTGTTGCCTGTGTTCTCCTCTAGGATTTTGATGGAATCTTGTCTCACATTTAGATCTTTCATCCGTTTTGAGTTTATCTTTGTGTATGGTGAAAGAGAGTGGTCTAGTTTCATTCTTCTGCATGTGGATGTTCAATTTTCTCAGCACTATTTATTGAAGAGACTGTCTTTCTTCCAATGGATAGTCTTTCCTCCTTTATCGAATATTAGTTGACCATAAAGTTGAGGGTGCACTTCTGGGTTCTCTATTCTGTTCCATTGATCTATGTGTCTGTTTCTGTGCCAGTACCACACTGTCTTGATGACCACAGCTTTGTAGTACAACCTGGAATCTGGCATTGTGATGCCCCCAGATGTGGTTTTCTTTTTTAAAATTCCCCTGGCTATTCAGGGTCTTTTCTGATTCCACACAAATCTTAAAATAATTTGTTCTAACTCTCTGAGGAAAGTCCATGGTATTTTGATAGGGATTGCATTAAACGTGTAAATTGCCCTGGGTCACATTGACATTTTCACAATATTAATTCTGCCAATCCATGAGCATGGAATATTTTTCCATCTCTTTGTGTCTTCCTCAATTTCTTTCAGAAGTGTTCTGTAGTTTTTAGGGTATAGATCCTTTACCTCTTTGGTTAGGTTTATTCCTAGGTATCTTATGCTTTTGGGTGCAATTGTAAATGGGATTGACTCCTTAATTTCTCTTTCTTCAGTCTCATTGTTAGTGTATAGAAATGCCACTGACTTCTGGGCATTGATTTTGTATCCTGCCATTCTCTTCTGGCCTGCCAAGTTTCTGCGGACAGATTTGCTGTCCTAACCGTCTTTCCTTGTAGTATAAGAACTTTTTTTTTCCTCTTGCTACTTTTAGGACTCTTTCCTTGCTTGTATTTTGTGAATTTGACTATGATATATCTTAGTGATGGATGGTTTTTGTTGAATTTAATGGAGTTGTCTGTGCTTCTTGGATTTTGATCTCCGTGTCTTCCCCCAGATTAGGGAAGGATATATTCCCCATTAGGGAAGCTTTCAGCTATAATTTGCTCATGGAAACTTTCTGCCTCTTCTCTTTCTTCATCTTCTGGGCCTGTCCTATGATACAAATGTTACTGCATTTTAAGAAGTCACTGAGTTCCCTAAGTCTACCCTCATGATCTAATATCTTACTTTTCCTCCTCTTTTCAGCTTCATTATTTTCCATAATTTTATCTTCTACATCATTCCCCTGTTTCATCCATCTTCATTGCTATGGCACCTATTTGGGTTTTCATCTCACTTATAGCGTTTTTAATTTTAGCCTGATTAGATTTAGTTATTTTATCTCTGCCCTAAGGGATTCTCTAGTGTCTTATATGTTTTTTTCAAGCCCATCTCATATTCTTATAATTGTTTTAAATTCTAGTTCAGACATTTTACTTATATCTGTACTGATTATTTCCATTTTCTGTTCTTTTCTCTTGTCATTTTTGTCCAGAAAACACACACACACACACACACACACACACACACACACCAATCTGGATCCTAGGTGTGTTTTGTTTTGCTTGTTAAAAGAAGCTAGAGACAAAAAATAAAAGTAAAAAAAAATACATAAATTATAAATATAAATATAAATAAATTAAATTAATTAAAAATAAAAATAAAAAGGAAGCTGGATCCTGTTTCCCCTAGAGCTGAAGCTTTGCAGCCCTCTATGATCAGTAGACTTGGTTCATGCAAAGAGTTTGTGCTGGTCTTCTGTGGGAGGGGCCTGCTGCTCCGATTCTCAGGTGGACTTGCCCTATTGGAGATAAGCCTGGATAGCATAAGAGGGTGGGGCTTGGTGTAGCAGTTCCAGTTTCCACTTGGTGGTGCTATTTAACTCACTGTGTCTGAGCTGTCCACCTGCCTAGCAGCCCAGCACTCCTGTGTTTTATTTTAGGGATCGCTGTGTTTCAAAACTCTAAATCTCAGAGACTCCCTGGGTAGGTGGTGCTGATTCTCTAAGAAAGGGTCTTCCTGTGCTGTGCCCGGTGCCAGCTTGTCACAAAAAATGATCATACAGCCACACAGCGGTTTGGAGTTTATGCTAAATCTTAACACAAAGCTGACACCAAGTTTTGCTGCCCTCAGCTGGCATCTTTGTTCTATGCCGGTGAACAGGGCAGCTCATTGGTATCCACCAGATCTTTTGCCCCTGGGGAGGCTGCTTCACCTCTACCAAGTATATTCCAAGTAGGGGAACTGCTTCTCTCTGTGTAACCCAGGGGATGCTCAAACCTCACTGCCTGCTGGTCTCTGCCCTCTTTCCCCACTGGAATACTGCTCTGCTTGCCAGGTGCATGATCCTGCCAATGAGGCTGACCTCCTAAACTTCAGACTCTGTGCTCTGCTGTTTATAAAAAAAAATATTTGCAGTATTTAAACCCTCTCCTTTTTCATAGTCAGTGGTTTAGGGGAAGATTTTTTCCTGTGCAATCCCCTGTGTATGTTTCCACTCTATTTTCTCTCTCTCCTCTCCATGGTCTGGGATCTCTCCCCTCTACAATATCTGCAGTACTTTTCTTCCCCAAATCAACTCTCTGCAATTCCTACCTTCCACAAAGTGATGTTTTTTTTCTGCTTGAAGACATGCACCTTTGTTCTTTCAGTGCTTAGATCGATTTCTTGAGTGTTCAGAATGATGTGATATTTATCTAGCTGTGTTCAAGGAAGGAGGCAAGCTTAGGGTCATCCCGTTCCTTGGCCATCTTAATACCCTTCCTGTTTGCCAAAGAATGCTTATTATTTAATAGAAAGTAATGGAAACACTTTATAATGAAATTTAAACTTTAAGTTCTTGTCATTTTCAAGGTAAGAGTTGTGAAGAGCATGTGCAAGATCATGGACACGTTAATTTTTTATATTGATAGAAAAATATATGTTCAAATATATTTAAATATCAAGGCTATTTATAAGACACATTTCTGAAATGAAATAACCAGACTGTTGAAACTCATGAAGTGGCAAAAGCTCTAAAAGATAAATGTACAAAAATACAGACTGGAGGTGACCTTACTAATATTAAAGCAGAATTCAATATACAGTGATTAAAAAGGCCCAGAAAGAGTACATATTGGAAAAAAGGTACAATAAACCATGAAGAAACACAGATAAAATGTTACACAGCAAAGAAAACAGCCACGGCAAAATTGTTAGATGCACAAAGAGAAACTGACAGTATAAAAATCCTAGTGGAAAGCTTGAACTCTTCCTTCAGAATTTATAATTCATGTAGAAAAATGAATGCCTTGCTCCATTTTCTTCAAGTTTCTGATGCAGCTAAGAAGTCATAAGTTGTTGTGGTGTAACATATTTAAATGTGAACTACTCTTTTTCTCTCTCTGAAAGTATTTGAGTTATCTTTATCTGGTTTCGTCAATTTTAATATTTTTATTGATATAAGTATTTTTCAATGTGCT
Source organism: Canis lupus familiaris (assembly GCF_011100685.1). Lineage (NCBI taxonomy): Eukaryota > Metazoa > Chordata > Mammalia > Carnivora > Canidae > Canis > Canis lupus. The sequence goes on from NC_049233.1 coordinate 22,168,443, forward strand.
GGTCAAACAAGTTTGACAGTGGGGTTTGTCATTTTGGAAACTTATGCCCTTCAGATCTGAAAAAATGTTATTCATTTGAAAAATTCTGACTCTTCTGATACATGTTGAGTTCTTAAATCTTCCCATATTATTACCATTTTTATCATTGCCAAATGTTATTTTTATTTATTTTCTGCTCTTCTACTGACTTTTCTTGTGCCCTCATACCCTCAGTTTCCAAACCTATTTTTTTGTGCTTTGAGTATTCCTCCTTTTACATATTAGCATTCTGTTAGTGTTTCATAGATAAAACATCTTTTCTTATGTTTTGAATATAGCATTTCTAGGCATTTTTTAAAGTTTTTTTTCAATTTCTAATTACTTCCTTTATGTTTGCTTATTTCCATGTTAAAATGTTTCCTTAAATGTCCAGTATTTCCTGTACCTGATCATATTTAAGAGTAAGGGACTTAAAAAACATTTGAAACCTTCAATTATGTAGGTATTGTTTGTTTCCTATAGGGTGGAACAATGAAGGCTGAGTAAGCAGAGACCCTGCTGTTATTTTACATGTGGCCTTGAACAAGTAGCCTAATCTTTCTGCTCCTCACCTGGAAAGCAGTAGATATAAGAGCTGAGTCCAAAAAGCTTTTGTGGAGATCAAATGGGACGATAAGTATAAAGTTCTAAGAATAGTGCCTACCACAAACACTGTATAAGATGTTTACAATATATGTGTTTGGTCTGCAAATCATTTAGGAGCTTGTTGAGTGGGAGGCAGGGGCAGGATCTTCTATCTTTTTTTATTTCCCTCCTTAGTCCATGAGGTTGTTCAGCCACACAGTGGCTGAGAATATAAATTGTCGAGTTGAATAGATTTGACTCCAGCTCCCATCCTGCTTGTCCTTATTCCTGCCTATTCCTTTGGGCAAGTTACTGACGTGACACTCACCACTCCTTAGTTTCACTATTTCCAAACCTGAGATTATAGCAGTACCTGTCTCACAAGGTTATTTATGTGGGATAAATGAGATACAACATGTAAAGTGCTTGGCACATCGTAAATGCTTAACAACTTTCGCCATAATAATATAATCACAGTGGAGATTATAATAGCAAGTATGTGTGCTTGACAAGACTTACTGATGAACTCATTACATTTTAAGTCCCCTTGTCCATTTCCCCCAAATCCATTGTTAAAGATAGAGATGGCATGTATTTACTGGATAAATGTGAGATTAAGAATTTTAAATCATATAGTTTAGACTAGAACTTTGGAAACCTTTTCTGTAAAAAAACATAGTAAAAATGTTAGATGTAGCCCATATGGTGTCTGTTGCAGTCACTCAACTCTGCTGCACCTTGAAAGGAGCCCAAGACACTAAGGAAATGAATGGATGTGCCTGTGTTAAATAAAACTGTATTTATAAAATCAGGTGAGAGAGGAAGGAATTCAGGCCATGGGCTTCAGTTTTCCCACCTCTTTATAGCACAAAGCCCAAGCCAAGAATGGAAATAGAAGCCACATAGCCCTGCCATTGTACCAGCAAAGAAGCAGATGTTCTGGACAGTACTGTCATAGGGGAGTATTTGGCTTTTGCTTGATACATTATATGAAGAGCTTGAGCTCTTCCTTTCTAACAGTTCTAGAGTATCTTCCTACAGAAGGACACCTTCAGAACCTGCTTACATTAAGACAATGCAGTAGAGCACTAATAGGTACATGCAGGACCATTAGCACACAAATTTTTTGTTCTACTGAATTCTTCCTTCTCTATGGATGAGGTCAAATCCATATATCTCAACAACCACTTTGAATTTATTTACAATTGATGGGAAATGCACTAAAGTCTTTTTCCCTCTCAAAATTATTCTATAAAAGAGATTGTGATTTTAAGGGACTCTGTACAAGAAGATTATGAATCATTACAAAAAGATGACTCACCCAGGAGAAAGCAAATTCTCTGTAAAGGTGCAATTTGGGAAAACATTTTTTTTTTAAAGTAAAATGCATATTTATAAAACCTGTTAAGTGTCTTGAGTATATGTCAAGGAAATAATTTATATAACATCAGTGAAGTATTTTACGTACTTAATATATATTTTGGCAACATATCTTTTAACAAATAATTATAAATTAATTTAATGTTTAATAATGGTATGCTAACTCTATTTACCAGGCCCTAGAGCCTGGTCTTTTCTGTCTAGCTACTCTTTATGGTAATAATTTACTTGTCCTTAAGCTGTATTTTTATGAAATGGAAACATGAGACAATTAAAGGACAGTTGTGCTTATTAATCAATCAACAAACCAACTCATTATTCATTATTAAGTCCTAGATAGTGTTAAGTGCTTTATAGGATTTAGAAGTACATATTATGGCCCCTGGAAGAGTCATGTAAGAATAATACGTATAAGAATAATACACACAGGGTTTCAGAGGAAAGAAGATATCAGTGTGAAAATATTTGAGTAGATTTCATGAAGAAAATGGTACTTAAAGGACAGGTTTTTTTTTTTTCTTTTCTTTTTTTTTAAATAAATTTATTTTTTATTGGTGTTCAATTTACCAACATACAGAATAACACCCAGTACTCATCCCGTCAAGTGCCCCCCTCAGTGCCCGTCACCCATTCACCCCCACCCCCCGCCCTCCTCCCCTTCCACCACCCCTAGTTCGTTTCCCAGAGTTAGGAGTCTTTATGTTCTGTCTCCCTTTCTGATATATCCCACACATTTCTTCTCCCTTCCCTTATATTCCCTTTCACTATTATTTATATTCCCCAAATGAATGAGAACATACACTGTTTGTCCTTCTCCAATTGACTTACTTCACTCAGAATAATACCCTCCAGTTCCATCCACGTCGAAGCAAATGGTGGGTATTTGTCGTTTCTAATGGCTGAGGAATATTCCATTGTATACATAAAGCACATCTTCTTTATCCATTCATCTTTCAATGCACACCAAGGCTTCTTCCACAGTTTGGCTATTGTGGACATTGCTGCTAGAAACACCGGGGTGCAGGTGTCCCTGCGTTTCATTGCATCTGCATCTTTGGGGTAAATCCCCAGCAGTACAATTGCTGGGTCGTAGGGCAGGTCTATTTTTAACTCTTTGAGGAACCTCCACACAGTTTTCCAGAGTGGCTGCACCAGTTCACATTCCCACCAACAGTGTAAGAAGGTTCCCTTTTCTCTGCATCCTCTCCAACGTTTGTGGTTTCCTGTCTTGTTAATTTTCCCCATTCTCACTGGTGTGAAGTGGTATCTCATTGTGGTTTTGATTTGTATTTCCCTGATGGCAAGTGACGTGGAGCATTTTCTCATGTGCGTGTTGGCCATGTCTATGTCTTCGTCTGTGAGATTTCTGTTCATGTCTTTTGCCCATTTCATGATTAGATTGTTTGTTTCTTTGGTGTTGAGTTTAAGAAGTTCTTTATAGATCTTGGAAACTAGCTCTTTATCTGATATGTCATTTGCAAATATCTTCTCCCATTCTGTAGGTTGTCTTTCAGTTTTGTTGACTGTATCCTTTGCTGTCCAAAAGCTTCTTATCTTGATGAAGTCCCAATAGTTCATTTTTGCTTTTGTTTCTTTTGCCTTCGTGGATGTATCTTGCAAGAAGTTACTGTGGCTGAGTTCAAAAAGGGTGTTGCCTGTGTTCTCCTCTAGGATTTTGATGGAATCTTGTCTCACATTTAGATCTTTCATCCGTTTTGAGTTGATCTTTGTGTATGGTGAAAGAGAGTGGTCTAGTTTCATTCTTCTGCATGTGGATGTCCAATTTTCCCAGCACCATTTATTGAAGAGACTGTCTTTCTTCCAATGGATAGTCTTTCCTCCTTTATCGAATATTAGTCAACCATAAAATTGAGGGTCCACTTCTGGGTTCTCTATTCTGTTCCATTGATCTATGTGTCTGTTTCTGTGCCAGTACCACACTGTCTTGATGACCACAGCTTTGTAGTACAACCTGGAATCTGGCATTGTGATGCCCCCAGATGTGGTTTTCTTTTTTAAAATTCCCCTGGCTATTCAGGGTCTTTTCTGATTCCACACAAATCTTAAAATAATTTGTTCTAACTCTCTGAGGAAAGTCCATGGTATTTTGATAGGGATTGCATTAAACGTGTAAATTGCCCTGGGTCACATTGACATTTTCACAATATTAATTCTGCCAATCCATGAGCATGGAATATTTTTCCATCTCTTTGTGTCTTCCTCAATTTCTTTCAGAAGTGTTCTATAGTTTTTAGGGTATAGATCCTTTACCTCTTTGGTTAGGTTTATTCCTAGGTATCTTATGCTTTTGGGTGCAATTGTAAATGGGATTGACTCCTTAATTTCTCTTTCTTCAGTCTCATTGTTAGTGTATAGAAATGCCACTGACTTCTGGGCATTGATTTTGTATCCTGTCATGCTGCCAAATTGCTGTATGAGTTCTAGCAATCTTCGGGTGGAGGCTTTTGGGTTTTCTATGTATAGTATCATGTCATCGGCGAAGAGGGAGAGTTTGACTTCTTCTTTGCCAATTTGAATGCCTTTAATGTCTTTTTGTTGTCTGATTGCTGAGGCTAGGACTTCCAGTACTATGTTGAATAGCAGTGGTGAGAGTGGACATCCCTGTCTTGTTCTTGATCTTAGGGGAAAGGCTCCCAGTGCTTCCCCATTGAGAATGATATTTGCTGTGGGCTTTTCATAGATGGCTTTTAAGATGGCTGAGGAATGTTCCCTCTATCCCTACACTCTGAAGAGTTTTGATCAGGAATGGATGCTGTATTTTGTCAAATGCTTTCTCTGCATCTAATGAGAGGATCATATGGTTCTTGGTTTTTCTCTTGCTGATATGATGAATCACATTGATGTTTTACGGTGTTGAACCAGCCTTGTGTCCCGGGGATAAATCCTACTTGGTCATGGTGAATAATTTTCTTAATGTACTGTTGGATCCTATTGGCTAGTATCTTGTTGAGAATCTTTGCATCCATGTTCATCAGGGATATTGGTCTGTAATTCTCCTTTTTGGTGGGGTCTTTGTCTGGTTTTGGAATTAAGGTGATGCTGGCCTCATAGAACGAATTTGGAAGTACTCCATCTCTTTCTATCTTTCCAAACAGCTTTAGTAGAATAGGTATGGTTTCTTCTTTAAACGTTTGATAGAATTCCCCTGGGAAGCCATCTGGCCCTGGACTTTTGTGTCTTGGGAGGTTTTTGATGACTGCTTCAATTTCCTCCCTGGTTATTGGCCTGTCAAGGTTTTCTATTTCTTCCTGTTCTAGTTTTGGTAGTTTGTGGCTTTCCAGGAATGCGAAGACCAGGTTTCAAATGAATACAGAAGGAAGGGCATTATGGAATCACCATGAGCAAATACCTATGTATGTCCTAGCAGTGATACTGAGGAAATGACAATGACCAGAGCATTTGCAGCAGGTGGGAAGGAGTGGGAAATAAAACACATAAATTGTCTCATTTCAAAATCAGCAATGGGAATGTTTTGTTTAGTGAATGCATGTGTGTGTGTGTGTGTGTACGCATACATCCAAATATATATATTTGTGTGCATAAGTATGTTACAGTCCAAATTTTTAGAGCTTTCAATATATATTCAATTAAAATGGACAAGAAAAAAAAACAATGGAGAGAATTAGAGCAAAGGAAAAATATCTGTGAAGATAGTGACTCATACATGGCCACTATTCCTAAATGTTTATTAACTACATGAAATAATAACATTGAAGTAATATTTATAGCATTATGATATTAGACATATCATTTAATCTTTTTTCATTTGTAACACAGGGAATATAATAATGACTGTTAACTATGCTAAGACATGAAGGGCTTTGGAAAACAATGCCTACTGCTGAGCAGACTCTTCATAATACTGACTACTGTTATTAATACCCAACTTACTTTATGACAGTTTTTAGAACCTGTAAGGAAATGACAAAAGCTAAATGAAAGGACTTAAGTTCCATGCAAAATAATTCTTTTTTTGTTGTTGTTATTTACTAGATTTAGGAACTTTATGGAGGTTCCTATTCAACATTAAAACTAAAATAATTCCTGTAGAAATATCTCCAAAGAAGTGCAACGTGGCAAAATATACTAAAATAACCTAAGATAATTATTCATAATATTAATATTTGACATTCAAGAGTATACAATTGTCAGTACATTCCTCAGTGCTTCAGATAATCTTTTCATTTTTATAACCCGGTCAGATAAACCTGAAGTATACTAAAGGAGCATATAATAAATATTGAGGCATACCGGGTGGCTCAGTTGCTTAAGCCCTTGACTCTTGGTTTCGGGTCAGGTCATGATCTCAGGGTGGTGAGATTGAGCCCTGCATCAGACTCTGCAATGGTTGTGGAGCCTGCTTAAGACTCTCTCTGTCTCCTGCTCCCACCACCCCTCCCCCTCCTCTCTTTTTCTCTCAAAACAAAAACAAAAACAAAACAAAATAATACATTGAAGCCATGTTTTGGAGCATAATACTGTGAGAGAGAAAAATGATAACATGGTCAACAATTATATTTTCCTTACATTTAAAAGGTGCTCTTTCATTTTAAGCTAATTAGTGATCAGATGTAGGAATATGTGTGAGTTTATGTGTGCAAACATATATTACACTAATATTTGCTGGCTTTAAATCAGGAAGTGAGTCAGTTGCATACTTCCTAGACATAAGGAAGTAAAGGTCACAGTTATACCTATTGTCATGTCTAGTTTTATGTAAAAAGAATTTTTTTTAAGGAACATTATGTCACAAGGAAAAGTAACTATTTGTCCCCGGATATCTTAGTAAATTACAGAAATTTGGAAATACATACATATATATCCATATATTTATGTAAAGAATGTATTAATATGATTGATATCAGAAATATGAACATGAGCATGATATCAGAAATATGAACACCTGGGTGGCTCAGTTGGTAAGCTTCCAACTCTTGATTTCAGCTCATATCATGATCTCAGGGGCGTGAAATCAAGCCTCACATCAGGCTTCATATTCATTGGCATCAGAGGGGAGTCTGCTTGACATTCTCTCTCTCCCTTTCCCTCTGTCTCTCCCGCTGCTTGCACTCTCTTGCTCTCTAAAATAAAAACATAAGTCTTGGAAAAAATATGAACATGTGCCCTGGGTACAAATTAAACATCTTCTCTGTGTTTATAGCCTGCTGTTGAACTTCAGTGGATTAAGGAACTAGTATGTATAAAGTGCAGAAAGGAATAAAGAGAAGGCACACCTTCTCCAGTCCTCAAGAAGCTCAGATTTAGATTTTAGCTATAGAGACAAACTGCAAACTATATATTTTGGAACCATAAGCCACAAAGTGAAGAATCTGGTAAGAGTCAACTGAGTGACACAAAAATACCTTTACTTTTAAATGATATCAGAGGAGGAATACCTTCATTGTAAAAAAAAATAAAAAATAAAATAAAATAAAATTCTAAAGGAAGTTAGACTGAGATCATTACTTTGAGGAATGATCAGAATTCAATTATTTAAAGGGATGAGCAGTCAAATGAAGTATAGTATAGGTTATAGTGTAGGAAAAGTAACAGGCCCAAGTGTGCTAGTTAAATTTATAGGACAGTGAGTAGACCTGACTGAGGAATGAAAACTGCATTTTATTGTATTATTTTTATTTATTTTTAAATACTTATTTTTAAATTTATTTTAGAGAGAATACATCGGGGATAGGGAGCAGAGGAAGAGAGAAACTTAAGCAGACTCCATACTGAGGGCAGAGCCCAATGTGAGGCTTGATCTCACAACCCTGAGATCACAGCCTGAGCTGAAATCAAGAGTCCAACACCTAACCAGCTGGGCCACCCAGGTCACCCCAAAACTGCATTTTATTTTTTTTAAAGGGAGACCCCATAATTCAGGGTTTCTTTTTCCTTTTTTTTTTTTTTTTTAAGATTTTATTTTATTCATGACAGACACAGAGAGAATGAGAGAAGCAGAGACACAGGCAAAGGGAGAAGCAGGCTCCATGCAGGGAGCCTGACGTGAGACTCGATCCCAGGTCTCCAGGATCATACCCCGGGCTGAAGGCAGCACCAAACCACTGGGCTATCGGGGCTACCCCAAAACTGCATTTTAGAAATGGAGTGACAGCTAATGTTTATTGAGCAGTTGCTATAGTTCCTATGTCCCAGATATGTACCTATCTCACTTGATCTGGCCATCCTTTTAGGAATTGGAGTACATCATCCCTGCTGTACACATGGGGACACTGAGGCGTGGAGGAGTGAAGCAGCATTGTCCAGTCTACACCTCTTGCTGTGATGTGAGATCAGGGAGTCAGCCTTCATATCCTAACCACAGTATTGCCCCTATCATCACAAGCTTTAATAAGCCTACTTTGAGGGGCAGCTCCAGAAATGTGGTTGTTATCTTTTATAAACTTATAAGCCATTGAAGGTTATGAACAGAAGAGTGATAAGTTATTAGGAAGAGTTGACACAAGTTTCTAAAAAGGTTGCATACATAAGGTTGTAAGATACAATAAGATCAGATTCAAATTGGTTAAGGCACAAACAAGTGCTTTATGTCATAGGCAGAATGGAACCAAGATAGGTGACTGGTATAGGACACAGAATTATTGGTAAAATAAAAGTTGAAAGAACTGAGAGAATTAAGTTGGATTTAAGTTAATAATAGTATGTTCAAGTTAAAAGGACTTTATGTAATTGTAAATATATGACAAAATTTTGAAATGAAGGGTAGATTGGAAATATAAATGGGAAAATCGCCATTAAGAAATACATTTTTTTTCTATGAAATGAGATGAAAGCAGCTTGAAGACTGAGTTTTGGAAAGGGAATATAGTTAAATGAGAAAGAGAGTAGTGGCTGGAGAGGTGTTAAGACTGCAAACCTTAACAGCAACATAAAACAGTATTTTAGGAAGGAAAGGCATGAGCTAACCAGAGTTGAAATGTAAACAAAATAGGCAAACAACAATGACACATGTGCATAAAACCACTAGACAATTTAGTGAGGCTGTCAGCAAAATGTTAAAGATGAAAGATAAAGCATAGGAAATGAAAAGGAAATTTTCAGGAAATGATAATCCTAAAATTAGGGATATTTGGGAATAAAAAAAAAAACAAGATGAATATGTAACCTAGAAGAACATCAAAGTTGGATGAAATTCCTTCTTCCCACCTTCAACTCTCTCAAATTACAGGAAATTTTAGTTTGTGTATATATAGGAGGAAAGAGTGTGTGGAGGTGAAGTATAACAGCAGCAGCAGCGGCAGTAACAGTAGTAGTAGGGGTATAAATAATTAGAGCAAGATCTGCTTCTCTGGACAGGGAATGAAGAACAACTGTGTGACAATTGGCTCTCTAATTTACAAGCTTTGAGGTATCGAACAACCTCTTTGGTTACTCTGGGGTCTTAATTTCCTCATCTATAAAAATAAAATAAAAATATTTGTTCATTTATTTACTCATGACGTGTTAATTAAACAACCAGTATATCCGACACAATGTTAAGGATCAAGATATGGTCTTCAGGGCATTAATAATTTAAGGAAGATAAGGAGTAAATTAGCAATTAGATTATAGAGTTACGATTAACGATACAGATTTGAAGAGGGTGTTATGAGAACATGGAAGCCACAACATTTAAAATGTTTATCAGTAAGTAGAAAAAGAAGAAAAAAAACAGAGGTGTGGATCCTTGGATGACATTCCTTCCCCCTCACTTTTCCTACTCCCTTATTTGTGCCTTTTGGGGTAACATCCTGAATATATTGAATGCATTTGAGTACTTGTCACAGAATCTCAGGTTTAGACTTTGAAAACCTCATACTAGAAGTAATTGCAGAGTCATCAAGCAGATGCCAGTGAAACTGGTTTTGCAGGAATTAGAGTATTCAGAGTGAAAAGCAATGGGTGGCAGTAGGAATACAAAGAAAGACATTGATTAAAAAGCTATTCAGGAGATAAGGTTCAAAGGGAAATTGTGAAATATAGGATTAAAATATCAAAAGGGGAAGTAGGAATCTGGGACAATTTAAGGTTTTATGGCTTTGGCAGGTAGGTAGGTGATAATGGAGAGGCTATAGCAGGAGCAGGTGTTATGTTTGTGTGTACCTGTGTGTTTATTAGTGGAGAGTACATACTGACAGGTTGGTTTTGGCATGTTGGACTTCAGACATCTGTAGATAAGAGGAGATGCTAAGTAGACTACTGGCCACTCAGACACTCTGGAGAAAATATAGGGATGTATATTAGGGAGCTGTTGTCCAGGGGACTACACTTGCCCAACTAGTGATGGGAGCTGATCAAGAATATTTTTTGATGTTTGTCTCCTGAATAGAGAATTATTATAATTCTTAAGGCTTCTGAGAAGATTGCGGGTGAAAAAGAATTGCTTGACCATGTGACCAACTCGAAAACTAATCCTTGGATTTATTTTCCTTTATTGTCCATTTAATTCCTCTGTTCCTCATACCTTCTCTCTGGAATCACATTCCCAATAAGCTACTGGGACACAATCCTTTTTCTCAGTGTACTATTGTGATTTAATATATATATTAAATTTATATAAACATATAAATGCATAAAGATATATATATATATATATATATATATATATATATATATATATATATAATCTTTGTCTCCATTTCTGACATGGAAGTTCTAAAACCCTTGGAATTCCCTAAGCGGTGAGAGCTCATAAATATGTTTTTTGTGGGACACCTAGGTGGCTCAGCAGTTGAGGGTCTGCCTTTGGTTCAGGGCTTGGCCCCGGTGGTCCTGGAGCAAGTCCCACATCGGGCTCCCTGCAAAAAAGCCTACTTCTTCCTCTGCCTGTGTCTGCCTGTGTTTCCACCTCTGTGTGTCTCTCATGAATAAATAAATTAAATCTAAAAATTAAAAAAATATTTAAAAAGAGATGTCTTTTGTTATGTTAATGACATGACTTTCAGACTCTACCAAAGATAGCGACTGGTTGTTTCCCAGATTCCCAGCTATGTTATTAGAGAGCTGGAACCTTCAGTCCCATCCCCTCTCCCAACCTCTGGTGTGAAGTGGGTAGAGCTGGAAGTTGAATCTGTCACCAATGCCCAAGGATTCAGTCAAGCAAGCCTAAGTAAGGAAGCCTCCATAAAAACCCCAAAGTGTGGGATTTGGAGAGTTTCTGGATTAGACAACATCTCGCAGTGCTGGGAGAGTGGGATGTCTGGAGAGGGTATAGAAGCTCCACATACTTTGCCCCTATCTTGCCTTATGCAACCCTTCCATCTGGCTGTTCCTGAGTTAATAACTGTTTATAATAAACTGGTAATCTAGTAAGAAAAATCTTTCTTTTAGCAACTCTAGCAAATTAATCAAATATGAGGAGGTCATTTGAACCTTCATTCGAATCAATAGAGGGTCAGTCACAAGTCCGGTTGACAACCTAGACTTGCTATTGACACCCGAAATGAGAGAGGGCAGTATTGTAGGACTGAGCCCTTGATCTGTGGGATCTTAGGCTATCTCCAGGTAGAGTGTGAACATTGACTTGAATTTTAGGGCACCCAGCTGGTGTTATAAAAATACTTGGTGTATAATAAAACCTCATATCTGGTGTCAGAAGTGTCCAAAGAGTATAAAGGAGACACACACAGGAGCAGTGTACATTTTTCTAAGACAAATACCTAGATAAAAAAAGAGGAATATAGACATAGGTAATTTTGTGAAGGAAAAAATGGTTTTTATTTCAGCTCAGTGTTCTTAGTTAAATATAAGGCAAGTTGATGTGGAGGTTGAGGGGGGATGTGGCTGAGTAATGGTTTTCTGAGAAATGCAAAAGTTGAGACTAACAACAGAGGAGAATGGAGTATGTTCTACTTAGTGATACTTAGAAAGTTGCCCAGGAGGCTTTGAAGATCCAGCTGGGGTAGAAACCATGAATTTCCATGGCATACATCCTCCCTATTAGTACTTTTCTGCAGCAGAAACATAAATAACTAGGACATAGCTTGCTCTGGGGATGAGATTTTACAAGGTGTGTGTGACAGGTAGAAAATAGTACAGAGAAGAGGGTTGTGGAGCTTAATGATCTGGATGTTAGTCCAAGAGTGAATAGGAAAGGCAGTGAGTCTAGAACTGAGCTTATAGATCTATAATAAATGACATAGTTGAGAAACTGCAGAGTCTGCTATGGTTCTTGGGAGAATGATATAGAAAGGAGAGGCTGTAGATAGCGACAGGCAAATATTTTAGAAGTAGAGATGATTTGAATTGTGATAAGGTCCCAGGCATGACTGTGGAAGTGGATTGAGGTAAAGGTCATTGGAAATGGAGGTAAACTGCCAAAGAAGTCCTGCCCATGGACTTTGATCTCACACAGGACCATTGTGAGACCAGAAGAAGAGTGGGTGACCCCCCAGCCATGTACAAACCATGTGTTCTGGTGCAGTTGGTAGACGACAACAATAACAAAATGAAAACAACAGTGATTTTGTCTGACAAGAGCCTTAAAGAAGTTTAGAAATGGAAGAGCAAGAAGAGACATGGATTTCCATGTTGTTGACTTCCAGTCTCTGCAGAGCTCAGTGCTATGAAATGTACAATCAAGCCTGAGTTAGAATATAGGAGACTAGTGTTATTTCTACCTTCAGCATTGTTAAGAGTACTCAATGTGTGCAAAAACATTTGCCAACAGTAGGTTATATACCCATATGTAAATTAATAAAATTCAGAGAAGAAGAAATTTAGGAAAGAAGGTCAAAAGAGATACAGGATGAGATCAGGGTACATAAATAGAAACTGAGAACAGCACACGGAAGAAGGATGACGTTTTTCTTTCTGAGACTAGAGTGCAATGGTTTCCAATTTTAACTACTATGATGTGATGCTTCCCCACCCCCATCAGCCCAGTCACACCGGCACGCAATGAATGGCACGAAGTCACTGACACACCTGAGTCGAATGTGGATTCTCTGTAGAGCCAAGTTTATACATATCACATGTTGATCTGCATCAAGGTAGGGCATTTACTCAAGTGACAAAAGGATTTTATAGTTAAGATGCTCATTCTGGGCAAAGTGGACATACCAGTGACCAGCTTATGAAATAATTAGTCCAGGAGACTGGCTTAGATTTCAAAGTCATTTAGCTTTTGCATTGATATCTAATAGGATATTTCTACTTAGAAGAACAACAAAATAGCTGTCATACAGTCTTCCAGATATTTAGGCAACAATACTTAAACACGTTTGCTAGTTTTCTCACTGTCATGCAGTCTTAAGTGAGTTTTGCCGCAGCTCATCATTGATGAGCACCGACAAGACTGTAACAGTAAGATGGAAACCTGTGCTCTTGGCCGATGTTGAGAGGCAGGGTGAAACTGGTCCTTTCCAGAATTGTGGTCATGGCTCATTATGTATCCCTTTTCACTCTGTTTGCAACTGTAAAAGTCAAATTAAATGCAAGGAGTTGAACTCTGGGAAGAACATTAAATAATTCAAAACTACCTATGTTTCTGCATTTCCTGGTATTTTTGAATGAAGGTAAAAACATGTTTTAATGTGTCAGAAAGATTTTGAACTCAAAATGTAGTTTATTGCACACATTATTGCTGTCAATCAAAATATGAATTATGGGATTGGGCAGACACATTTTCTTCAGAGATTTCCTCCCAAAGATTTTATTTTTAAATGAAGCCTTGCTTTCTTGCTGTCAACAGAGTAGAGGTGTGAGGCACAAAGAGAGCATCTTACTATAAAATCCATTCATCACTTGAGTAAATGCCTTACCTTGATGCAGATCACCCAACGTGTGATATATATAAACTTAGCTCTACAGGTAATCCACACTCAACTCAGATGTACCAGTGACTTAGTGTCATTTATTGCCTGCAGGTGTGACTGGGCAGATGTGGGCAGGGGAGGATCACATCATAGCAGTTATAATTGCAAACCAGTGAAATTGCCCTGCCCAAGACTACATGATGTGTAACTCAGAACGAGTTCATTTATTTGTGCTAGAGTTTCCTTACCTACAAAACACAACATTGTAAGCTCATAGTGCTGTGATATGGGTCAATGGTGAGAGAAGACAAGATAAGGGACTGGAAATAGTACCTAGCACCTACAAGTACTGAGTAGGTGTTCTTCTTATTAACCTTGATGTCCAATAGGCCCTTATGCAATATCTTATGAGAGATATTTAAAACTATTTGTAATTTTTTGTACCCTCTGACCTCCATTACCCAGTTCCCCCCTCCCTATAGTACCTGCAACCATCATTCCAGCCTGTGTTTCTATGAAATCATTAAAGAATTTTTTTTAGAGTCTACCTGTATACTGTATACAATATTTGTCTTTCGCTGTTTTATTTCCCTTAGCATAATGCCCTCAAATTTCATCTATATTTATCCATGAAACCACAGGATCTTTTCCCATACCACATTTACATTATCCATTCATCCGTCATAGAACACATAGGTTGCTTCTATATCCTGGTGGCTATGAAGAATACTATAGTGAGCATGGGTATGCAGATACCTCTTTGAGATATTGATTTCAAATCCTTTGAATGTATACCCAGGAGTGAGGTTACTAGATTATATGATAGCTCAATTTTTTTTATTTTTTTAGGGAACCATAGTACAGTTTACATAATGGCTTCATCAATTTATATTCACACCATCAGTGTATAATGGTTCACTTTTCTCCATATCCTTGGAAACATTTATTACCACTTGTCTTTTTTTAAAAGATTTTATTTACTTATTTATTCATGAGAGATACAGAGAGAGAGAGAGAGAGAGGCAGAGACATAGGCAAAGGGAGAAGTAGGCTCCTGGTAAGGAGCCCCATGCTGTACTCGATCCTGGACCCTGGGATCACGTCCTGAGCTGAAAACAGACGCTTAGCTGCTGAGCCACCCAGGCATCCCATCACTTGTCTTTTTGATTATAGCCAACCTAACATATATGAGGTAGTATCACATGTGGTTTTTTTTTGGATATCTTTTTATTTTTTATTTATTTTTTATTTTTTTAAGATTTATTTATTTATTTATGATAGAGAGAGAGAGGCAGAGACACAGGCAGAGGGAGAAGCAGGCTCCAAGCAGGGAGCCCGATGTGGGCCTTGATTCTGCTCTCCAGGATTACGCCCTGGGCTAAAGGCAGCGCTAAACCGCTGAGCCACCCAGGCTGCCCTGTTTGTCTTCTTAGTAAAAAAAAAAAAAAAAAAAAAAAAAAAGTCTATTCTGGTTCTTTCCCAGTTTTAGGTTGCATTATTTGCTTTTTTTGCCATGGAATTATGTGAGTTCTTTATATATTTTATTAACCCCCTAACAGATATATGGTTTGCAAATCTATCCCATTCAATGTGTTGATAATTCCTTGGTTGTGCATAAGTTCTTTAGCTTGGTATGGTTCCACTTATTAATTTTAACTTTGTTGCCTGTACTTTTGGTGTCTTATCATAAAAATCATTGCCATGACCAATGTCAAGGATTTTTTATCCTGTGTTTTATTCTAGGAATATTATGATTTCAGGTCTTATATTTAAGTCTTTGATTCATTTTGACTTAATCATTTGAGTGGTGTAAGATAGAGTCCATCCTAAAAAGGTTTTTAGGATGTGGATATTTAATTCCTTAGCACCATTTATTGAATGGACTATTATTTTGCGATCTTGGTGCTCTTGTCAAAAATTGGTTGACCATATGTCCTCAAGTTTATGTCTGGGCTATTCATTCTGGCCCATGGCTATATGCCTTTTTATTCCAGCACAATAAGTTTTTTATTTATTTGTAATTTTCTTAATGTTCAATGTTTTTAATTATACATCTATTAAATAATATTATTCTGAATGCTTAAATACTTAAAAAACTATTATAAGTTGGAAAAAAAGCAAAATTTTTCAGTTATTTAGATATTGATTCATTTTTAATGAGATTGGCCAAACATGTAATTAAGATTAAAGTATACTATAACAGATTTAATTATTATAGTCGCTTAAAAAAGCAGATGCTTTAAAGTTATATTTTTAAAATAAAAATTTTAAACATACAAACATATTTAACCTAGTTTAAATATGATCAATACAGCACATGCAGATCTGTTTTTTTTTCAAATTTTTGTTTAAATTTTAGTTAACTTATAGTATAATATTGATTTCAGCAATAGAATTTATTGTTTCATCACTTACATACAATGCTCAGCACTCATTATAACAAGTGCCCTCCTTAATACCTATCACTCATTTATCCTGTTCTCCACCCACTGTAGATATGGTTTCTATTTTCAATTTTTTTTTTTAAATTTTAAAGATTGTATTTATTTATTTGAGAGAGAGAGAGAGAGAAAGCATGAGCAGGGGAGGGGCAGAGAGAGAAACAGGCTCCCTGCTCCCTTAATGCTTAGCAGGGAACCCCATGTGGGCTTAATGCTGGGATCCATCCCAGATTCCTGGGATCATGACCTGACCTAAAGGCAGATGCTTAACTGACTGAACCACCCAGGCACCTCTGTAGACCTCATTTCTAATTATCTTTTTTATTCCTATTCTGATTCTTGGGAAATATGATCATTCTTAAACTGCTTCATCAGCCTGCTTGGGTTATAGTCCTTCCATCAGACACATTTCTGTATTTTCCTTAGGAGGTAGCCGTCTTCTAACTAGAAAGAAATAAAAGTTTATTGTCTCACTGAAGCTGAGGTTGCAAGTCCTGGATGATTGATTGATTCCTGGTTGGCATATAGAGCTAATTGTATTTTCCAAACCTTAGCTGGAGTGCTTCAGGCTGGACGCTTGCACTTTTTTTATAACTTCACTTCAGTGTTCAGCTGGGGACTCTGTAAGCCCAAACATTTCTATTGAGCTTTATTTAGCCTTGCAGATCCTGTTCGAAAGGGATCTGCATATGTGCTTTCCCACATATGTGCTGAGAAATTGTCCTTAGTCTGTATTACATACACACTGTCTTATTTTTTCTATTGACCTAGACTGTTAGTAGAATTGAAAACTTATGCTTGACTAGTTGACATCTCATTACCATTAATTTAGGGGTTTTACCTCCAGAAGACAAAAGGTTGAGTGCAAAATTACCTCTCCTCTTGAGAACATTTGTCCAAGCCATCATTTGGGGACACATTGCTAGCTCCTCTTTTATTGGTCATTGGTGACCTGTAGGGCTCATCAGTCATGGTTATTACATATGATTCCTCTGTTGACCAGTCCTCTCTGTTCTTTTCAGGGGTAAACAGCTTAGAGTTTCCTTTTCTCATTTCTTTATTTAATTGATAGAGAAAGGTTTATACTTTATGAGTGAAATGTACAGAAACAGAATACTCAAATACCATCGCTTATTAAAATCAGTACAATTTTTAGAGTTGCTATTATTTTGCATTATAAATAATTGCTTTAAAAACATGATATTTATTTTCTTATTTTGAGTATCCTTTGTATTTATGATTTTCCACAAATTCAATTTGCTCCATTTAATTATATATATACTTTTTTCGTTGAACATCACCATCTGAAAGTTTGATATGTCTCCTTTTGCCTTTCAGCAATACTTCTAAACCTGTGAAAAGAGTCTTGTTTTTTCTCAAGATAGTCCTGGTCCACCTTGAGTGTTTCCTGTAGTGAGACATGGAATCAGCATCTTTTCTTGTTTTCTCTCTTTTAGTGGTGTTTGGGATGCACATAGGATTGCCTTAGTTGTACCCTTGGTAAAAAGCCAATATGATATTTTATCAGGGTACTTTAGTGAGAGATCTGTATGCGAGATTTGTCTTTTAAAATCATGAGTTCATAGGGTTTCCAATTTTGTAGTGTCTTCTTAAATCCCTCTTTGTTGTAAGATAACAGTTTTCTATTTACTTTCTTTACAAGATACCTATTGAAATTTTTATCTCCACACCAAAACTTTAATTATATTTCCTTCTTTTTATAATCTTTATAGACTTCATGAAGAATTTTTATATACTTTATATACTTTATTATATTTACTAAAGAAATTCCATCTTCCATATTTTTTGGTTTTCTTTATTATGTTCCATTTTTATGTATCTTTCTCAAAGAATCAAGATAGTTCAGTAAGATGTTATAAAATATGAAATTACAGTCATTGTTAATTTGCTCAAATTGCTATATATACTAATGCATTCTTTCAGATACATTTCCCAAAAAAGAATGAAATGCTTTATATATTACATATATTTTATAGGTCAAAGGACTTTATCTGTATATTATTGATTGAATAACTACATTTTATTAAAATATATTTCATGTCATATAATCAATACATCCTACCTACCTCTGTGAGTGAATGAATAAAACTTGTACACTCTCTACACTTTAATTTACCAGCAACTTGAAACAGTTTGGGATTGAAATTGTGTAATTAGTTTAGCTTCATCACAAACACGTTTTAGACATGAAAGAACAGAACTCACCAAGAGTAATAACAAGTCCGTGACAGCCCTATCAGTTGGGCAGACAACGATAATTTTGGCTAAGTGCCCTCTTCTAGAACACTTGGAATCACAGTGGGTATAATATTAAAAACTAGTATGAAACATGAAATCTCAGAATTACATGGATGTTGAAAATAGCAAAATAAGAAACTAACATAAAGCTAAGTTTAACTTACAAACAAATTTTAAAGCATTACTGTGGGGGACAAATGGCTGGTTTACAAATTTAGCAAAAAGGGTTTTATCTGGTGTATAGAACTTCCTAGAGTTGTATTATTTGTAGCCTTTTTAGTTTAAATATCTTTTCAGATATTAAAACCTAGGACAAGAAATTCCTGAGATTGGTCCTTATTTTCTTCACTGAGAGTATATTTAACTTGAATTTCATTTTGCTTTGAGATAAGGTAAGTTTTATTAGGTCTTGTACCTGTGAGGATGATCTCATGTTCTCTCTCTTTCTTCCCTCTTCCTCTCTCTCCTTTCTTACAATAGTAAGACATATTGTTGGGAAAAATGACATACCACCCTAACTTCATTTGTGATATAGAAAATTGATGGAAACACTACTGACACAGTAAATGTTGTAAAGAGAATTTCTACAGTTGAGAAAAACTAGCAGCTTCACACCTGTTCCAATCATAACAGTATAAAGTGTGTTGAAGTCTCTTCAGAGGAAGTGCAATGTATATTCATTATTTAAAAAATATTGAATATTAGAGTTTGCTGGGTCAATATTTTAGTGATTTTTCTGTTATAGTTACTTGTGGTTATAAAAATTGTATTCTCAATTACTTTTTTCCTTTCCACAGCTATCCACGAAAACCTAACTATAAGATGAACTATTTGTTATGAGATCAATTCATATACATCATACAGAGGAGCCATGTTTTTCCTTAGGAACAGAAAGCATTTAAATCTCCTTTTGGTTAGGGGCTTTATAAAAAAAAAAAAAATTTCCTTTTTTTTTTTTTTTTTTGAGCAGCCAGTGTGCTAAAAATAAGTAGGATCACTCACCTCTCCTTAAAGCATGGTAATTAGTCACTTTATAATTATTTGTAAAAGGAAGTCTGTGTTCTTTCCTATATTTCTGAGAAGAGACTATGCTTTTTTAGACTTTTTCAGCCAATATAGTCTCCATGACTTTCTGAGAAGTCCTAGGTAAGGAGGAAGAAAAAGGAACATATTTAGAATTTAGGTAATTCCCAGATAGCTTAGAAAATTGGTTCTAATTAGCAGATTCAGTGGAGTAGGAAATAAGGGGGTGTTTTTCAAACTTTGGCATGCATCAAAATCAGCATGAGGGTTTTTAAAACACAGGAAGCTGATGCACCTCCAAAACGTATCAGGTCTAGGGTAAAACCAAGGAATTGTTTTAGTTCCGTGGTTAAAGTTAAATTGTTAAAGTTCCGTGGTTCTGAGGCTGCTGGTCTGGAGACCACATTTTAAGTAATTCAAAATCTGCAAATCCACTTGATTGTGGGCTTCAAAAGAGTAGTAGTAGCTCTTTTTCTTTTTTTGTATCATTCTTCATCTCACCAAACACAATTATTGAATACAACAAACTCTCAGTTAACCCATATTTGTTAAACATTGACTCAGGTGTTATGTAGATAGCCCCTACCTTCATGTCAGACTCCACTTTCCTCCATTTTGCCTCTATTACATTAACCTATTTTATTTTCTTTATAGCATTAATCAATATCTGAAATTATCTTAATTATGTGTTTACGTTTTATTATCCATCCCCACTCGCACATTTGCACTGGTGTTTAAAATCTGCATCTATTGGGACGCCTGGGTGGCTCAGTGGTTGAGCATCTGCCTTTGGCTCCTGATATGATCCTGGAGTTCTGGAGTTCCTGTGTGTTGGACTCCCTGCGGGGAGCCAGCTTCTCCTTCTGCTTATGTATCTACCTTTCTCTGTGTCTCTCATGAATAAATAAATAAAATCTTAAAAAAAAAAATCTGCATCTATCTTGTTCAGTGTTGTACTTCATTGTAACATCTAGTAGTAGATATTAAATAAATACTTGGGGGATTTAATTAATTAATAGATTGTTGTCAAATCTATCTCTAATATCAAGTATACCAATCTAACAATGTTGCAGCTTATGCCATTTTGACTTAGGCAAAGTCAAGTCAGCCTAAAACAAAATTGAAAAGTAGGTAAATAGCTCAACTGGGTTTAAACATATGCAAAGAAAAGTATCTCTGGGCAAAAGGGTTAGGGTAAATATGTAAATATTTATTATAGTTCCTTCCCTACCCCCATCCCTACTTCACAGAAATCTTCTGTGCTTTAATACCTCTCACTCCCTTCCTGTCTTCTCCCTCCTTACTACAGTACTTCTACCCTTATCAATCCTAGTTATCTCTTTATTCACACGGGGATATAAAGCAGCTGACTGCACCCTGATATGTTAACTTTTCCAGAGAATACATGGATTTTAAAACCAAGGTTTATTCATTCCTATTAAAAAGTTAACACATGTTTATTTTGAAAAAGTAAAACAGAATTAGATTAAAAGGAAGAAAAAAAAATCAGCTTTTGTATACAACCAGAAATGACTAGCATTAGCACATGGTTTCTTTTCTCTCAAGTCTCTTGCTATGCATTTGCTATCTAATTATGATGAAAGAGTATACATGTAATATTATACCATATATAAGAACTTTCAACTGATTGTAAACATGGTGGCATTCACATCATGTTATAAAAACTCAAAATTTTTAAGAGAAAATCATTTATAATCTTCTCATTCAGTAGTAATCTCAAAATGTTGGTTAATTTTGTTGCAGCCTTTTTATCTTTGCATATATTTAATATAGCTGAGATCATTTTCTATTCAGTATTGTTAATGAAGGAACATTGATAGTCAATGACATAGCAAGTGACATGAAGAAAGGCTTGTTGATGACAATATCTGGCACAGAGTGATTTATTAGTCTTCCCCAGTTAAAATAAAAATAACTTATTGTTTGAGGTCATTCAAAGACAATGAAAATTATTGCTTAAGTTTTTAGGTAATTAAAATTGCCTTTGTACAGCTCTATGAATCTCTTCTTAAGAGGTGAGAGGAAAAGAGATTGATTTTACTTTACAACTCACTCGGCATAGTGTTACAATGGCAAAAATCCTTGAAGTTTGGAACTGAATGCAATCAATTACTATTTTAATTGGTTATCATGATTAACAAAGTATTTCATTTGAACAAAGCATGTGGAATGTAAACATAATCCCTGGCATGCAAAAGAGGTTGTAGGAAAAGATAAAATGCTAATATAACTCTGAGCCAAATTTTGCAAGTCTATAAAATGTACCCAACAACATGTAGTTCCACTAAGCTCCTGAAGTACTAAATAAATAAATAAATAAATAAATAAATAAAGGATTTTATTTTTAGTTCCTGATTTTTAAAATTATCCTTTGTTTTTGTGTTATTTTATTATTTGATTTTAATCCAAAGAGAGTTGATTGTAAACTTCCTAAGCCATAACCTAAGAATATCTTTTAGTAGTATTCCATGTGAAAAAAAATTAATCTGGTTATATATTTCTTGAAATAACAACCATCCCTTTCCATAGTTCCATGTCCGTCGGCTCCTATTGTTGCAGTTGAAAAATCTGAGTAATTGTGTCTTTATTTTTTTATAGGCAACCTTTACAAAAGCTTGTTCTTACAATGTCGAGGATTTTTCTTAATATACCTGAACACTTCAAATCTGGAAACTCAAATCATTTTTCAGCTCTGAAAAGATTTCTTTTAATTATATAATTTATTTACTTGCAATTTCTGGCAGTCGCTGTGTAGTAGGTGCTGTTCTAGCTTTTTGAAATGACTGTGCAAGAAGGAAAGATACTTGTTTTACTAGATCTTACATTCATTCTATCAGGAGGAGATGGAAAATAAACAAGAGAAAAAATAGGGTAAGTTGATTAAAAGTGTTGATGAAAGAAGGGAGAGGAAGGAAATGGTCAGTTTTAAATAGAGTCATAAGAAAAAGCCTCTCTGAAAAAGGTAGCATTTGAATGGAGGCATGGGTGTGGTAGACTGTTCAACTAAATGAAAGACTATCTCGGGTCCAGTAAATAAGGTATAACATGGTGGGAGCTGAGGCCTAAGAGGTATGATCACAAAGGATCTAACAGGATTTAGAAACAGATTTTGAAATGGAAAGCCACTGCAGAGTTTTACAAAGTGGAAAGATGCAACTCAGGCCACACTTTCTAAATATTCACCCTTGTTCTTATGTCATGAGTGTTTATAAAGAGGCAAAAATAGAAGCAGGAAATGCAGTTAGGGGGTCTCTGCAGCAGTTCGGATGACAAGTAGTGGTGGGTAGCACCAGGGTAATGGTAGGCAAGAGAGAGAAGTGGATGAATTTGGGGACATTATTTTGGAGGTAGAACTGACAAGACTTGCTGGTGGATTGACTATGGCAATTGAGGAAAAGAGATTTTTTTTTTAATTTTTATTTATTTATGATAGTCACAGAGAGAGAGAGGCAGAGACATAGGCAGAGGGAGAAGCAGGCTCCATGCACCGAGAGCCCGATGTGGGATTCGATCCCCGGTCTCCAGGATCGCGCCCTGGGCCAAAGGCAGGCGCCAAACCGAGGCGCCACCCAGGGATCCCGACGAAAAGAGATTTTAAAAATTGTTTCTTGGTTGCTTATTTGTACAAAGAGATGGATAGTGGAGATAGAGGAGAGGAAAGTTTAGGTGGATGGAGAATCAAGAGTCCTGGAATCTGGGCAGAATGTGGAGTGGAGGGGTAAGATGACATGAGAAGCATTATGGAAAATGCAGTTGGTTAATACATTGGAGCTCAAGCATCTTGAAGGATTGATGACATGGAAGTTCTAGGTTGGGTGAACTGAAAGAATGGAGGTGGTAATCAGAAAAAGGAATACCAATTGTGATTTTGAAGATTTTAATAAAATCAAGGGTGTGACCATGCACTATGGGATGAAAAAATTAGCACAAGAACTTGGAAAGTCAAAGTTTTGATCTTTGGTGAAATAAATTGAAAGGTTAAAATAAATTATCTAAATGAGTGTTGGTACCATCAAGAATAATTTCAGAAATACTGGTAGAGAGTAGAGAGGGAGATACTGCCTGGTACAAAAAAAAAAAAAAAATGTAGAAGACACTTAAGAAAAGACAGCAAATGCCAGGGTTGCAGAATGTGACTTTCAAAAAAGTTGAGATTTGTGAAAGAAAAAGGCTTAAACCTTTTTTTTTTTTTTAATTTTTTACTTATTTATGATAGTCACACAGAATGAGAGAGAGAGGCAGAGACACAGGCAGAGGGGGAAGCAGGCTCCATGCACCGGGAGCCCGACGTGGGACTTGATCCCAGGACTCCAGGATCACACCCTGGGCCAAAGACAGGCGCTAAACCGCTGCACCACCCAGGGATCCCAAAGAAAAAGGCTTAAAAAATAGTTTGCAAATGGCAATGGGGAACAAAGAGAAACTTGGTTTATCTCTCTGCTCTGGGGTGCATGATATATGAAATAAAAAGCAGCCTCAAGATGAGTTATAAGTTAGGTGTCACTTAGGGGAAAAGCTTCAGCAAGTACTGCATGTACTAAAGATGCTGGTGACTGACCATGAATCCCAGAGGGCATACTGGGAAGATGAGAGGGCTTGGCCCTGAGTCAGTGCTTTCTGTCTTTCATAAATACAATCTTTTACTGTTTTCATTACTTTATATTTTTGACTTTCACATCAAATATTTAAATTTCTATGGCATTAATTATGTTTTTACTCCTTGTAGTGTAGATTTATACTATTGTATTTTTTACTTATGCTATTTATTTATTCCTTGGAAACCTCCTTTTATTTCATCCTACCGTCGCCCCTACCCCCTACACACACACACATTTTGGCATTTTCACTTCTTAAGGATTTCTGTTTTTTTGTATTGTTTTTTTTTTTCTTTTTAAGATTCTATCCATTCGTTTGACAGAGAGAGACAGCACAAGCAAGGGGAGGAGCAAGGGAGAGGGAGAAGCTCCCCCTGAGCAAGGAGCCAGCCATGGGGCTCTATCCCACAACCCTGGGATCATGACCTGAGCCACAGGCAGCCACTTAATTGATTGAGCCACTGAGGTATCCCAAAGATTTCTGCTTTTACCAACAAGTAATATCTTTTAGAATCCCACTGAGAGTGCCCAATGTTTTTCTATACCTTGTCTTATACTTCTTTCAGAAGATAATTTTCAGAGATTTGCTTCTATTTTCTGAAATACTTATTTTTCCCCTTAATTCTGTAATGTCATTCCATAATATGGAATTGTCCCTCAGGGTTTTGGTCCTGCTTGGTTTTCTTTTCCAATAGCCCCTAGGTGAGGGAAACATGATAGGATAAAGTATATTCTAACTGCACATTGTGTAGGCCCTTGTGCAAAAGGTGATCCCATACAGATGTCAGAGAACTGTTGACTGACAAGGTTCAAAGAGCTCAGTCCAATACAGAAGTATGCTAATTAAACAAGCTACACTTACTAGCTTCTATTAGATTTAGGCCAGGAAATAAAGAGGACTGACAAGTCTGTTGGGATGGAATTAGCTGGTTAGCAGTAGAAGGAGAGTGGGTTACCAAAAGAAATACTATGCTGGCCATGAAAACTGGTTTGTTCCCTGTCTGCATCATTTGCCAAAGGCTTGCCTGTTGCATTTCATCTTTGCAACAAATCCTTGTTTTTAGAGTCTAACTTGTATAGATTCTTGTATTTATGGAATAAGGGTAGTAGACATATATAGTTTCTAATACTCTGTGTTCTTTTGGGAATACTAATCCCACAAGATGTCCTGGTGTGGGAAGGATATGGTTTATGGTACTTAAAAAAAAAAAAAAAAAAAGATTTTATTTATTTATTTGACAGAGAGTTAGAGACCACAAGCAGGGGGAACATCAGAGGAGAGAGAGAAGCAGGCTCCTAAGCAGGGAGCCTGATATGGCCTGATCCCAGGACCCTGGGATAATGATCTGAGGTAAAGGCAGACACTTAACCATCTGAACAATCCAGGTGCCTGGCACAATTTTTCATTTTTTATTTTTGTAGATGCTGCAAACCTTACAGCTTGTTGCCCCCATGATCCTAATTACAATGAACACTAGCATAATAAACATTCTGAGAAAGATAGAATTAAAATACTGCTTGTTAAAATTAACCTTTTTTTTTTTTCAGTCACTCAAGCACTGGCCCTTATATTTTATTTGCTTTTGTGCAGTATATAGTATCTATGGTAGTAACATAGAACATTTATACATGGAGAAGTGCTGACAGCCAATTCCCTGCGTCCAAAAGACTATCATCTAGGGCATCTGTGTTGGATTAAAATAGGGCCTTCATTTATTCTCATTTTCTGAAACCATGATAAACTAGAGAAAAAGAAAGAGGTATATGAATAACTTCAATCTCAGAATTTGCTGCATTTAGAAACTTCTTGTCTTCCTGCTACATCTACCCTTCGCTACAGGAACTGTGACCCCCATGAAGCAATGTGCCAATTTCAATCTATTGTCCACCAAGTTCAGTCTTCTTGTTTTGTTGTTGTTTGGTTTTGTTTTCAAGCTTCTGTCTCTAAGTGGTATAGAAAGAGAAGACTGATGGAAGTATAAAAGGGGAAGAGTCCATATAGCCATAAGATGAGAGAATGGCTGTCATTTCTTTTGGTTTATCTAAACAAGAGTTCAAAAAGGAAGAAAGGGACAGGGTATCTCAAAGTATTTTAAAGCAATAGATTGACTGACATCCTATCACAGGTTCTTCTACTTATTGGACTTTACAATCTAGTTCCATTGACTTCAAATTTTGTAAAAATGTTGGGGCAGCTAGGTGGCTCAGTGAGATAGATGCTCAAAAGCATCTAGCTGCCTTTGGTTTGAGTCATGATCCAGGAATCCTGGAATTGAGTCCCATGTCAGGCTCTCTGCAGGAAGCCTGCTTCTCCCTCGGCCTACGTCTCTGACTTTCTCTCTGTCTCTCATGAATAAATAAATAAAATCTGAAAAAAAATTCATTAAAAAAAAATTTTGGGAAAAATGTTGCCATGATTCTGTGATTTAGTGGATGATCAGCCCTACTTAATATAGGGGTCAGCTTTCAGATTGTGTGTGCATGTGTAACTTCTTAAGTATTTCAGGGAAATATTGCAGGATTTGTATATAACTGCCCATCAAACAAATATCGAATTGAAATTCACACCTGGGACTTCCTTTTTAGTGGAAACGTTTTAAGCTAAAAAATTGAGACTCTGATTATGTAATTTTACACATAAAATAACGGAGAGTTGTAAGTATGAGATAGGGTGGTTTCAAAAGATCTGACTATATATCACATGGGTGGTTACATACACACATACATTCATCCTGCAAATGTAAACATATTATTTTGTGGCTTTGTGTATAGAAGGGTATCCATGCTTGTATAAATTAATTCTTTCTTTCATAGTACTTCTCTACATCCAGAAATAATCAAGAAAATGATTATTAAAATTATACAATCAAAAAATAAAATCAAACTATCAGTGGATATTATGTAATGAAAAAAACTGGAGTGATTAAAAAAGCTGAGCTAGGATTTAAGAAATACCACAAAATTCAGTGAAGAAAGAGAAAACCACACCACAGTCAACAAAACAGGTTTTCTTTGTTCCTTCAATCAACATATTTGTCTGTTTGAAACTTAGAAACTGAACTCAATCATAATGTTTTTGACAAGAATATGAAACTGATCAATTGCTTTGACAGCATATACAAACAATAATTCCTCAAGTAATCTTAGGGAAGGAAACCTTGTGGGAAATGTGAAAGGGAGGTAAGGGGGGAAGGGTCACAAGTTCCTTAGCTATCAGAAGAAGTACATGAAATATACTGGTGTTGCATATTAAAATGAGAATATTCTTAAAGTTCCCATAAACAGTGTGTAAATTAAGTTAAAATGTGAATGACTTACTAAAACAAAGACAAATGTGTTTTCTATATAATTATATTTAAAATCATTACACTCTCTGCAATTTGTTTTTAAGAATTGCCTTTTCCCACTGTGGTTTTCTGAGAATTAATGAGAAAAAGCTGTGAAGTTCTCGTGGTGACTGTTATTACAAAGTAATAGGGACCGTGTTTTGGTAAACCACTGGTTCCCTCTGAGTTCTCTAGGGAATGAATGCGAGGTGAGTAACATGAGAGAAGATAACTGAGAATTTTCTTTTCAAGCACGTTCAGGAAAATAACAATTTTATTTACCCTACATTCACGTAGCACCAGGATGTCACTCTCCACTCTCCCTCTACCGCCACCTCATCCGAGTCTGTGGCTTCAAGAGAAGAGCTTTTCTGTATTTCAAAGCAAAAAAAGTAACTCTACCATAGCTTACTCATTGTAGTCACTTAAGTTAATCACTTCTGTGGATAATTAGATTTTTTTTGTGGAATGTAGTAGATGTTATAGAAATACTTTTGAAAATACACTTTCTTTGGATAGTGAAGTACTAAGTTATTAGTACTAAGTTATTTCCTTAGAAAGAATTTCTGGAGTGTACATAATAGCTATGAGGAGAATGTAAATGTGGAGACTATACAATAACCCTTATAATAATCTATCTACTTCTCCTCAGCTCTTTCTCAATATCCAGCAAGAAAAATATTCAATATAGCACTTTCCTGTCATCTTATATTCTTTGCCAGAAATACCACTATTTTAGTCACTCAAAGCTTTACCAAAAATGACTCTTGGACCAAAAAAATATAATAAATATTATTTATTATGTGTCAGACAGTATTTGAGGTACTTTATACAAATACTTTAAAAAATCAACCCAAAGAGGTATGTACTCTTATTATTCCAATGCAGTAGACAGAGTTATGTTTCCTGTAATTCCCTTTCCCTGGTGTCCACAATTGTGCATAATCCCCTCTTATTGAGTACAGGTGGAATCTGTGACTTGCTTCTAACTTAGAAGATGGTAAGGTGAAGGGATTTTGAAGGTGAAATTAAGATCCCTAATCAATTAACATTAGGTTAAAAGGAAGAATATGCGTGGTAGGCCTGACCATATGAGGTGAGTCCTTTCAAAGTTTCCATTCAATGCCTGAGAGGAGACCTAAAGGAGAGTAATTCCTGCTTGCTTCAAGCAAGCAGCCATCTGTGTACCACGTGGAGAGAAGCAGTTTTAAGAACTGAGGGTTTTATTATATGGTTTCATTCATATGGGGAATATAAAAAATAGTGAAAGGGATTAAAGGGGAAAGGAGAGAAAGTGAGTGGGAAATATCACTGCAGGTGACAGAACATGAGAGACTCCTAACTCTGGGAAACTGAACAAGGGGTAGTGGAAGGGGAGGTGGGAGGGATGGGGTGACTGAGTGACAGGCACTGAGGGGGGCACTTGACGGGATGAGCACTGGGTGTTATACTATATGTTGGCAAATTGAACTCCCGATTAAAAAAATACAAAAAGAAAGGGAGGGAGGAAGGAAGGAAGGAAGGAAGGAAGGAAGGAAGGAAGGAAGGAAGGAAGGAAGGAAGGAAGGAAGGAAGGAAGGAAGGAAGGAAGGAAGGAAGGAAGGAAGAAAAAAAGAACTGAGGGTTTTGGTCTTGGAGCATCAAGAAACTGAATTCTGCCAACAACTTGAATAAAGCTGTGATGATTTCTCTAGAGGAGAATGGAACCTGATTGACACTACTAAGTTCATGGTAACTTGTTACAAACCAATAGAAAGCCAATAATCCTAATTTACAGGTAAGGAAATGAAAGGAGTAATTTATTCTTCATTGTAGCTAGTTCAGTGGGAAACCATGACTCAGTCGCAGGCAGCCTGAATTCAGAACTGCATGGAAAACCACTTTGCTACCATTTTTAAAAAGGTGACTGAAAACTCACAGGCTAAATAAATAAATAAATAAATAAGAAAATTCACAGGCAACATGAGCAGCAATATGAAATAGACAAATTGAATGTATAGCACATATTTAAAACTGTATATTAAGTAGGAAAGCCTTCCAACAAAGCCAAATTATTAAGGAAAAATGGACTCTGGGCAGCCCCGGTGACGCAGCGGTTTAGTGCTGCCTGCAGCCTAGGGTGTGATCCTGGAGACCCTGGGATCAAGTCCCATGTCGGGCTTCCTGCATGGAGCCTGCTTCTCCTTCTGCCTGTGTCTCTGCCTCTCTCTCTGTGTCTCCCCATGAATAAATAAATAAAACCTTAAAAAAAAAAAAAAAAGGAAAAATGGACCTCATTTTCTCATAAATAGCCTTGAGTAGTAAAGATTCTTCTGATAACAGACCATTGTGATTTAAAAAGAAGGGATCCCTGGGTGGTGCAGCGGTTTAGTGCCTGCCTTTGGCCCAGGGCACGATCCTGGAGACCAGGGATTGAATCTCACATCGGGCTCCTGGTGCATGGAGACTCCTTCTCCCTCTGCCTGTGTCTCTGCCTCTCTCTCTGTATGACTATCATAAATAAAAATTAAAAAAAAAATAGAAGAGACTAAATCATCAATCGCTAATTAAATTAATTTTTTTCTCCAAATGCTTTGCTTTCTACATATAAAATCTCATTCAACGGTTTTAATACAAGTAAAAGTTTTGCTTAAAATTATATCTTAGAATAAAATAGAAATATGAATTTTCCAAACAAATATTTAGAATTTGCAATGCTGAGCAAGGTGACTTCTTTGGGAATGAATGAGTTAACTACAGTGGAAGTATTTTTCAATAGTAAAATTTTCAAAAAGAACTTGAGTTTCACAAGGGATTGTTTTTTCAATAGTAAAATTTTCAAAAGGAACTTGAGTTTCACAAGGGATTGTTCTCAACATTTAAGATTCCTTCATATCGAACAATTGAAAGAACTATTTTTAAGTCCTTTGGTATGTTACTGAAAGTCTTAGTTAATTAAAATTGAATGGTTAATTGTAAACTAATAGGTTAATTGTAAACTAATGAGCAATTTTACTTTAACTATAAATTGCCTTCTTGTGAGTTAATATCTAAATGTTTTTGTGCTAAACTGTTAATTAAGGAAAGTCATCTTGATTTATATATGATCATTATGGTTAGTGAAACTGTTTGGGGGAGAAAAAAATAACTAATGTTTCAAGGACTGGACTTGAGCACTAGGATGGCTTGGGTATGCCCACTAGTGTGAAAAAATAACTCCAAGACATAGGTACAAATGTTTTAATAGAAGGCAGATGTGTTTAAAGCTGTGCTCTAGTTACTGATTAATACCCTTTTGTTAGGCCACTAACCTCTGTTCATGTGCTATAAAATACTAAACACTTGTGGAGTTCCTCATTAGTTTAAACAAATAGTCACTATAAAGAAGTCCCCAAATGAATTGTAATAATAAGACTGTAAATCAAGCAAGTGGGCAATTTTCTGCATACCATAGGAACACAATTAGATGTCCCTCTGACACCAGGGGAGGGAAATAATTTGATGATAAAGAGTGTTTGTCTTGATATCTTGTTTATAAAATTAACAATCAAGTTTTTTTTAAACTATTTGATCTCTACATAGCATTACATTTGCCTTCTCTTTGCACAGCCTCATTGGAATGAGTAAAAATTGCAAAAACTAGTAATTCAATTAGTTTATAGCAGGAAGATTTATCACAAATACACAGAAGAAATTCTTATGAATTCTAGGATATTAAATATGGTTGATGTTTTGTTAATGATTTCCACTCATCTTCACTCTTTCTCCAATCAACTTTTCTTCCCCCCTTTTGCCCATTTGCTCAGCTCTTCCTTACCCCTAATTTCTAGAACAATATTCTTTGGCTACCATGGTCCTAGGTTAGGTATGAGTAGTGAATAAGGAAATAAATCCTGAAGTTGAGTTAATGATGAAGATTTTGTTCTAGCACATCATTTGAGGACACCAAGGAGGCCTCTTGATATGGTGGCCATGAAAGTGCTTTCTGATGAATAACTCTATGGGACTTAATGTACAATGGACCACTTCTTTTTGACTTCTTTGTTCTGCTGTGGCATATCTCAGGCAACTGAAATCTTTGCTCTATTTCATCTCCTTATCTGTGAGACAAAGTCCTGGCCTTTTCTTTTAAGTCATTTTTAATGCCTTAAAGATGTTAGTGTGGATGCTAGTTTGGACTCTGGCCAGGTTTTTCTCATTTAATACTTGCAGTCAATCAATGTTAACTCTCCAAATGAAATGACATAATGACACTTTAAAAGAAAGTAAGGCTCATTTGCACAGCCAAAGGCAGAGATAAAGTAAGATTATGCAAAAATAGTTTCTAGTTCTCAAGCAAGTACTTTTCACAATTGTGTTATCAAATGAGGCTGTTCTTAAGTGAGGGCTTAGCCTAGAATATGAATGGCTTACATAAATCTTAGAGCAATGTAGTTCTTCATATAACCTTCCCTCTTTTAGAAAAAAATCCTAGGGATTTCAAGGGCAATTATCAGAATTCACACTATTATCTCTGAAGTAGATTTAACTTTAAACATAATCCTTTATGCTAAATAAACCGATGCTACTTTATTTGCCTATAGACATCTATGATTCTCCCATTCATCACTGGCATAAAATTAAATGCCAATTATTTTAGAGGTTATCATTCCTGTATTTATTGTAAAAACTCCATTTTAATTTGATTTGCATAATAAATTAAGTAACTAAGTAGCAGAAGGCTTCAATGTTCCATCCCAAGGATTCGCCAGAGATTGCCTTTCTACGAAGGTTGCCTCTTTCACAGGTCTGCTTTATATTTTTATAGTGATTCTCAAACATGAGTGTATAGAAAAATTACTTGGAAGGCTTGTTAAAACCCCGATTACTGAGCCTCATCTATATAGAGCTGCTTCATTTAGTCTGGGTTGGAGCTCAAGAATTTGCATTTATAACAAATTTCAGGTGATGCTGACATGCTGGTCTGACATGAAATTGAGAACCATGGCTATATTAGCTTACCCGTACTTCTTCAAGGCAATATTTTAAAAACAAATTCTACTCAATAGTACATTGACTAATCAAATCTATTTTCAAGAAGATTATCCAATATGGGAGAGAATTACTCTTGTGATATCACCTAGTAATTATAATAGCTAATGTTTATTTTAAAACTACCATCTATTTTAGCTATTTTTTTTGGTAAGCATAGCATAATGTATAAACTTGAATTACCATGTTGTATACCTGAAACTAATATAACATTGCCTGTCAACTACACTTCAATTAAAAATTTTAATATGGACAAAAAATAAAATTACCATTTATCTTAAAGATATTTGCACCAACCATGCTCATTGCAGCATTATTTATAGTAGGCAATACATGGAGACAACTTAAGTGTCCACTGATGAATGAATGGATAGGGTAAAAGTATAATGTGTGTGTGTCTACACACATACAATGGAATATTTTTCAGCCATAAAAAAGAAGAAATCCTGCCATTTATAACAACATAAAAGGACTTTGAGGAAATATGCTAAATAACTCAGAGAAATACAAATACTATGGAATATCATGTAGAATCTTAGAAAAAAACAAACAAGAAAACCTCAGAAGAGATTGGTAGTTGCCAGTGGCAGAGGGTAGAGGTTGGGGGTAGGTGAAATGGGTAAAGGCAGGTAAAAGGTACAAACTTCTGTTACAAGATAGGTCCTGGGGATATAATGTACAGCATGGTGACTGTAGTTAACAATATTTTATTGGATATTTGGAAGTTGCTAGGAAAGTAGATATTAAAAGTTCTTGTCTCAAGAAAAAAATACATAAAGATGGATGTTAACTAAAGTTGTGGTAATCATTTTGCAACATGTATATATATCAAATCATGCTGTGTGCTTAAAACTGTATATATATCTCTTGTATCTCAATTGAAAAAATAACTATTTGCTATGCGCTGTTCTAAATATTACATATATTCATTTATCACAATAAACTGAGGTTACTACTGTTATCCAATTTACAGATAAGTAAAGGATATCTTAAAGAGTTTAAGGCCACACAGTTAGGATGTGGTGGATTAGACATTTCAATTTGATTACTAAGTCTAGAGCTCCCACTTTTAACTACTAGACTATTGCTATGGACTAAATACTGTCTCCCTAAAATTGGTATGTTGAAGCTCTACTTCCCCCATTTTAATAAACTGTATTTGGAGATAAAGCTTGTTGGAGATAGTTAAAGCTGGATGGGAGCCTAATTTGATATAATTGCTGGCTTTATAATGAGATGGAGAGTGATGTCTTAATCTCCACAAATGCAGGGCAATAAGGCAGAGAACCTGACCATGAGGGTGCTCTGATATCAAACTTATGGCCTCCAAAACCTGTGAAATCATAGATTTGCTTTTAAAGCCACACAATCAATGGCATTTTTGTTATGGTACTCCAATCTTATTGACAACTATTTTGCCTTAAAATGCAGATTATATTTTAACGTATGCTCCAATCTGTATTTTTTCTAAATTCTTTCTATAGTATTAGTCTATTTCTAGTTTCTATATATTTGTCTTAAAATAAGTAAGTAAAGGTGAAAGGCACACAATACTCTCACTTTTAAAAACAGGCTGTACCAACTTTCTTGGTGTCCTCAGTTCCTTGGGGTATGGAAGTATCTGAGTCATAAAGGCATTCAAAATTATTTTAATCTAATTCTCTGGAAAAGCAAAGACAAGACATTTTTAGATTCATTCTTTCTCTATCACATAGCTTTACTATGAATTTGATTACTGTTTCTTCTCCAATTTAAATCATGTTCTTGAGTTGGCACAAAAATGCTTGGTCATTCAAATGGATTTTTGAACTTGAAAGTCATGCTTTGGTTAAGGCAAATTTATTCAAAATAGTTAAAACTCTCAGTGTTTATTAGGTTGTTCAGAATTGGAAGGCTGTTCCCAGAGAAAACAGAACTGGTTAATGAAATAGCAGAATGACCAAAATTAGTAAGATTTGCCACATCCAAGTAGGTAGAGGAGTATCATGAAACATGGATAGAAACGACATAGAGCAATCCAAATTAGCTGAAGACAGCATTAACAGGAAATATTTTAGTTAGCACAAACTTCATTGTCCATAAATTAAAATATATTTTTTACCAATCACTTACCTTTTACCAACCTCTCCCTATTTCCCTCACTCTCCAGCCCCTAGTTACCACTTTACTACTTTTAATATGGGCTGAGCTTTGTTTTTTTTTTGTCTATTTTGTTTTATTTTGTTTAATATCACATACAAATAATATCATGCAGTATTAGTCTTTGTTTGGCTTACTTAGTATAATGCCTTCAGAGTTCATCCATGTTGTCACAAATGGCAAAATTTCCTCACTCACGAAAGAATATTTCATTTTGTGTGCCACATCTTTATCCACACATCTGTTGTTGAACACTTATGTTGTTTCTGTACCTTGGCTATTGTAAATAATGCTGCAATAAACAGGGAGGTGCAGATAATCTTGTTTTCATTTCCTTTAGATGTATACCCAGAAGTGGGAATGGTGCATGATATGATAGCTCAACTCAATTGCCATTCAAACAGATATAGAGTGATGTGTCATTGAAATCTCTATTTGAATTTCCATATTCACTAATGATGTTGAGCAAGTTTTCAGGTATCTGCTGGCCATTTGTGTAGTTCCTTCAGAAAAATGTTTATTCAGTCTCTCTGCCCATATTTTAATCAGATTTTTTTTTTGCTATTGAGCAGTGTGTGTTCTTTATATATTTTGAATATTAACTCCTTGTCAGATACATGATATGCAAATATCTTCTCCTATTCAGTACGTTGTCTTTTCCTTTTGTTGATGGTTTCTTTTATTATCCAGAAGTTTCTAGTTTGATGTCATCTCATCCCTCCTGCTTATTTCTCCTTTGTTGCCTTTGCTTTTAGTGTCTAATCCAAAAAATCATTGTCAAGACCAATATCAAGGAGCTTACCCTCTGTTTTCTTCTAGGTTTCAATAGATTGGCCTTTTTTGGTTTCAATTGCACATATAAGGGATACCATACAGATTTTAGGTCATAAATTGAATTTTTAAAAATTATTTTGAATTGATTTTTATATATAGTATAAGATAGGAGTCCATTTTCATTCTTTTACATGTGAATTTCCAGTTTTCCACCACCATTTATTGAAAAGACTATACATTCCCTGTTGTGTATTCTTGGCTTTTTGTTGTAAAGTAATTTACCATATAGGCACAGGTTTATTATTGGACTCTATTCTATTGATCTATATGTTTTTAGGTCAGTACCATACTGTTTTAATTACTGTAGCTTTGTAATACAGATTGAAATTGGGAAGTATGACGCCTCCAGCTTTGTTCTTTGTCAAGATAACTTTTGCTATTTGGAGACTTTTGTGGTTCTATACAAATTTTAGGATTGTTTTAACCATTTCTGTGAAAATGCTATTGGAATATTAATAAAGATTACACTGAACCTGTAGACAGCTTTGTGAATAAATAATATTTTTCTAATTCGTGAGCACAGAATATCTTTCCATTTATTTGCATCTAAAGTTTCTTTCATCAAAGTCTTGTACTTTTCAATGGAGAGATCTTTCACATCCTTGATTATGTTTAATAATATATTAATGATATATTAATATTAGTAACAATTTTAGTTCTAATAATAATATTAGTTCTTCTTATCCATGAGCACAGAATATCTTTCCAGTTATTTGTGTCTTCAATTTCTTTCATCAAAGTGTAGTACTTTTCAGTGGAGAGATCTTTCACCTCCTTGGTTATGTTTATCCCTACATATTTTGTTGTTTATGAAACTGTAAATGAGATTGTTTCTTGACATTTAAAAATATTTTGTTAGTATATAGACATGTAAGCAACTGTTTTCTGTGTCTTTTTAATAAAGGTGGCAGCAGAAGTTTATATTCATATGCAAAACAATGAAATTGGATCCCTGTCTTACATGAGTCACAAAAATTCACTTGAAGTAGATTAAACCTATAAATGTTTTTCCCTACAATCAGCTGAAGCTGATTATTCCTTAGCAATGACATTATTACTCTGTGGTCTTTTTGATATTCATCATCCCCCCACCCCCCCATGTTGGCTGCATTGTTTAGAGGGAAATGATTGGCTGTTGCCAGGAATAAGCGGTTTTGATACTTGTAAACTTCATATAAACTTGATAATTTTTGAGAATAGGAATCCTAAAATATCCTTTTGCCTTCAGTGTAGGGTAATGTCAATCCACTTAAATTCTCATTCTCTGTTTGATGTACACCCATATTCATTCATTCATTCACACATTCATTCATTCAACTATAGCTAGTCAGGCATTATTCAAGGCAGTGGAGATACAACTGTAGTTAAAAAGTCACCCTGAGCCCCTGAAACTTATATCCTAGTGAAATAAGACAGGCAATAAAGAAACACATGAATAGATAGTATTTTAGATTATATTAAGTGCTAGGGGGTAGAAAAAAACAGGATGAAGGGAAGGGAGAGAAAGGATGATGACTATTTTTAGTGAATCAGGGAAGGTCACTCTAATAAAATATTTGAACAGAAGCATCAGTAAAGAACCATGTAATTCTCCAGGGGGAAAGCTGATATAGTCGGAGGAGATGTCAAAGGGCCTAAGCCAGCAATGTCTGTTTGGGAGACTGCAGAGCAGGCAGAGATGAGAGGTACATGAAATCTGAGTGATTTAAGCCAGTGACCAGATAATGGGTTGCCATGTAAGTCTTTGGATTTTATTGGACAGGATGAAATTTCACTTGGAATTAGATTCCAAGTGATACAAATCTAAATATCTGTGGTTCAAACAATTAGAAATTTATTTTTTTCCCATACAGAAGTCTGTAAGTATACAATCCAAGGCTGGAATTTTGGCTCTGCAGTCTTCTCTGGGGTGATTTTCTTCTACATTATTTGAGCCTCCTTCAGCCTCTAAGCAGCAGAATGGAGAAAACAAGCTTATAACACAGACCATACAATAACCCACATTTCCTGTGTGTAGAAATGACTTACATGTTAGTAAAATGGACTCTTATTCCAATTTCTAACATATTTTCTTAGACTTACTAGGTTCTTGAACTTACCTGCAATTCATCCTCAGAATGAACATTTTCTTGTATGGATAAATGAGGCTTATGGAGGTCCTCTCTGACCTCTTCTGCCATCTGAATCCAGGCTGGAGAAGGTGTTGGCTTTGTTGTTGGGGAGAAACTATACCTTTCATTGATCCTGATGGTTCTCTTGGGAACTCTATGAGGTGGACTACTGAACTGGTTCATTGCAAAGGATAGACACATGCTCCAATTAGCAAGAGATTAGGAGAAACAAATGTTAACAGAATTAGGGAATATCTTCTATTGTTGAAGAGAGTGGCTCTTTAGCTGGAAAATCACACACCCTCACAAAATATACAAATAAACACATCTTTTCTCTTTATTTCTAGGCTCTTTTTTTTTTTTTTTGTTTTAAGATTTTATGTATTCATTCATGAGAGACACAGAGGCAGAGACACAGGCTGAGGTAGAAGCAGACTCCCTGAGGGAGGCTCTCGTGGGACTTGATCCCAGGATCCTGGGATCAAGCCCTGAGCCAAAGGCAGATGCTCAACCACTGAGCCATCCAGGTGCCCTCTAGGCTATTTTCTATGGAAAATTTAGCCATACTATTATAATACACAGAGGAATGAACAATTTATAAACTATCATTTCAGAGGTTATCTGAATCCCTAAAAACAATAAATAAAGGTAAGTAAATAATAGTATGCAAATATATATTTCTAATTAGAGGAATGTGTGAAATGTTAAATATATTCATATATATCTGATTATATATAAATTATATCTGACTTTATATGTAGGATACCTGATATATAGTTTGACATAATAGGTATACAGATATAGGTAGAAATATTTCTCAGGAGGCTTATGGGTTTCCATTGCTGACTTCAGGCTGTTCCCTCTGACAACTTATCAGCCAGAAATGGAATAAATGCTCAGAATTGGTATCCTTTGGCAAAACACAAGCTTCCTGAACCTTGAACTAGCTTTACATTTCATGGCTCAGTAAAATTTAAGTATCTCCTTGTGGGGTAAGAGTGTGTTAGTATGGAAAATATTTAAAACTATGAAGGGAGGTCCTGGAAGATGTCCTATTTATATTGTTTTTGTAATAAAACTCTTATTCTTGAGGTCAGATGTGTCAGAACAATGTATCAGCTAATGTTTTTGATACTTCACATTTTTATAGTATGTCAGCATTTCTGTTTCACTCAACTTGCTCAAGCGTTACATGCCTCTGCAGCTCTTGGCATCCTTATAAAAATAGTATAGGGGTGCCCAGGTGGCTTAGTTGGTTAACAGTTTGCCTTCCACTCAGGTCATGATCCCATGGTTCTGGGATCCAGCCCTACTTTGGGCTCCTTGCTCAGAGAGGAATCTGCTTCTGCCTCTGCTCCTACCTATGTTCATGCTCTCTCTCTCTCTCTCAAATAAGACCTTTAAAGAAGTATTATTATTTTTCAATTTTGTATCTTCTTGGGATTTCTAGGAGGTGTGCTCTAAAATCTGACACCTTAAAAATGGTGAACTTAGAGTTCTATATGTATATAGAGTTATATGTAAAATTATTTTTTTCTGTCAACTTTCATACAAAGAAAGGTCACTTCTAAGTTTCTTATATTGTGGACAGTGAAGCACTATTTCAAATGCCATTCAATTTAGAGGGAGGTGTGGCAAACCAGAAGGAGCAAGCTAAGGAGCCTCTTGAGCTCTACTGGGAATTAGTTTACCAGGGAGATTGTAGGGGCAAGGTACTCATCAGCTTAACTTAGCTTTACAGAGAGGGTGTTGTGTTCCATGTCAAGTGTTCCAGCATGATTCAAAAAATAAATGTAGAATTTTAAGATTGTTAGAATTTTCTTACTGTCTTTTGCAAGTAATATGCTTATGCACCAATAAAAGTAATGACTCAAGAGGCATAAACACAAGAATTCTGAAACACAGTAACTTGTTTTAACTGAAGTATATTCTTGTTTATTTACATTTTAATTAAGTACATAATTATCGAATGCTTCCCATGTGCTGGACACTGTACTTGGTACTTCCCTCATGCTCCTGATATTTTGTAGGGAATCAGAAAACTCGCAAGACTAAAAATGAATACATAAAAATCCAGAGTGTGTAAATGCTGAAAATGATAAATAGGTGCCCATTCCATTTGTTCTATGACCCTACTTTAGGTTGTTAATTAAATAAAAATGCTTTTATGAGGTGACACTTAATACTCCAAGGACTTCATTAATAAAATAGGCAAAGATGGAAATATGGTTCTTAGAATCTGTGTATATGGAGGGAAAACTTGTTAGTAGACCTGCAGAAGGAAAACATGGACTCGGTGATTTGTTTTCAATCTGACCATGAAACTGTGTTTCATAGTGGTGGTCCCAAAGCAGCCATAATTATGTTGTGAAAGAGAGAGATGGGGCAAGGAAGCAAATGGATAAATCAGATTTGCAAATCATGTCAGAAATATTTTCACTGTGCCTACTGGTACCAGAAACGGGAAGCTAATAGAGCAAAAGCCTACTACATTTTTAAAGGAATTGATTTGCTAAAGAAACCACAGCTTAAGCAAAACAACAAAGCCTTTAATTATTCTAGCATTAAAGCAACACCAAGCTGCCTCCTTTTTGCAAGTTTTGAAAGTTCTAGCAGTGCCCCTCAAAAAAGCTCCAGCAGCCCCAAAATAGTATGCCCTCATATATCCTATCCTCAACAATC
The DNA here is from genome assembly GCF_011100685.1 of Canis lupus familiaris. Taxonomy (NCBI): domain Eukaryota; kingdom Metazoa; phylum Chordata; class Mammalia; order Carnivora; family Canidae; genus Canis; species Canis lupus. Next base: position 22,208,641 of record NC_049233.1, read on the forward strand.
AAGGTGAAATATGGGTAAGAAAGAACCTTCCAGTGGGTGGAAAAAAGGATCACAGAAAACAGAACAAATTTTAATTAGAGCCTTATTAAAGCCATTTGCAGTTGATTAATGATTGCTATGTTTCTTCTATTCTATTGGGAACTCATTGAAAATACTATCCCTGTTATTCCATAGTACATGGAAGGTTGATAACTGTGGTAAAGCAGAGAAAATTTGATTTTTTTTTCTTTGAAATTCATAGATTACCAGATCTAAACCTCAGGGGTAAGACATCACTTCATTTAAAGATCCAGGATTGAACTAGGTGCAGGGACTATATGGGGCTATTTTGTTTGGTTTGTTTTTTCCCCTGGGGGGGGGGGTTCTATGTTTTTTTAAAATTAATTAATTTATTTATGTTATTTCTATGGCTTTGAAGAAGACCAGCATGAACATTTTGTAGCTAGATGTGTAACCATTTACTTTATTATGGATAAGCTTGTTTTGCTGGTTGTTTAGAATTTTGTTAGAATCTAGTCAGTATTCTAGGACTACTGTAGTCCCACCCTAAAGTGTTTGGAGGAGGGGTTGCTCAATTAGATGCCTAGGGCGCTCTGGGCAGTGTCCCTACTGTGGAAGATCAGCAGGCTCCTGTTTCCCAGCATTGTGTAACCTCTAGAATCTGTTTACCTCACAACTTTGAAGGAAAGCTTTTTGCTAGGTGTTTTTGAAGTCTTATATTGCATACCTGCAGAGGTATCGAAATAATGCAGGAATAAATCTGAAAATGCAAAGTCTTTTAAAAACAGAAAAGTAAAAAAGGAACAAAACTCCCCTTTCCCAGTCCCAAATACCTTGTCTTGAAGATGGAGAATATTAAAACTTTGAAGTACCTACTACAGAAAAATAAAAACGTTAGTGAGCTATCACCTGTGCTACCTGAGTAATCCTTTATACAGAAGTCTAGAAAAGAAAGTGCATAGAAGAGAAAAATGAAGAACTAGTATTTACCTTAAGATTGATGTAATATCATGCCTCTCCCTCACACCCCAACTCCAAAAAAGAAAGAGACTGAAAGTCCACCTAAGAGTTAGCGTTCAAATTCTGGGAAATATCCCGGTAGATCTGAGTAGTAGCTAATGGAAAGGCCTTAAAAGTGTTCACAGGATGTGGAGAGGCAATTTTGGAAAGGTAATAGTGCCAGGAGAAGCAGAGGTTAGAAGAAAGGGAGAGATGCCTTTTGGAGATGGAATAGTGGGGGAAAAGAAGGAAAAAATTTAGGACACTACAAAAATGAAAACACATTGAACTGTATAACATGTCTTCTCTATGATTCTAAAGCAAGATCATCAATAAACAATACTATTACACTGACAAAAATGGACACTTTTGAACTAATATTTACTGTGATTTATAATATTAAGCTATGTATATAGCTTGCATATATACATCCATAGCCTACATAATTATTTTAATTAGAACAAATGAGAATTCAAATAATTCAGGTGAGAATTCTTTAAAAAAAAACAAAAAGTAACCAAATACTAGAAGAAAATTATAACAGAATACTTCAGTTGAATTAAATAACTTTAAACACACAGTTAAAATAGTCAAAAACACAAATCTATGAATCAAAAATTCAAAAACCAGAGAAATAGAAATAAAGAAGATGAGGATTGCTGAAACTCAGGGAAAAATTTTGCATTGAAAAAATACTGGGTGTTTAAGGAAGTGTTAGTTTTTTTTCCAAAATGAACAGCGGAGAAATAAAAAAAAAAAACAAAACAAAAAAAAAAAACGGCGGAGCCAGGCAATAGGTTCGAGAGTGCTTTAATGGGGAGCGCTCCCGGGCGAGGTTCCGTGACTCAGAGAAGTGGCCCAAGTCAGGGAAGTCGCGCGGGGTTGGGGAGTGTGGGGTTTTTTAAGCCTTATTGGTTCTGGGTCTGGATCCGGTGGGTCCCCAGGTGATTGGCTGGGGGTGGGGATAGTACAGACGATTTGGGGTGGTCCCTGGCTGGAAAGTCCTGGATGGAAAGTTTCGGTTTCCCATCTAGGCTTCGATTTACTGGAGATGATGTGGTGGTCATGGCTGCTTTGGCGGGAAGATCAGCCATTTTGACCCAATTTGAGATGTCCGCCATTTTGGGTGCCCCTGTCTCTCAGCCAGCCCAACAGGAAGAATAGATTCAAATGTAAGTTATTAAAGGTTAGGACAGTAAAATGCGGAAAGAATAGTCTTTTCAAAAAATAATGTTGGGATGGTTGGATATCCATGTGTAAAAGAATGAAGTTGGGTGCCTACATTGGACCACATATAAAAACTCAAAATAGATAAAAGACTTAAATGTAAAAGCTAACATAAAAATCTTAGAGAAAAACAGGTATAAATCTCTGTGATCTTGGTTTAGGCAATGATTTCTTAGATATGATACCAAAAGCATGGGTAACAAAAAACAAATTAGTGAACTGGACATCATCAAAATTAAACATTTTGGGGCAGCTAAAGACCATTGAAAGATTGCAAAGAGAGACAGCTGGGTGGCTCAGTCAATTAAGTGTCTGCCTTCAGCTCAGGTCATAACCCTGGAGTTCTGGTATCAAACTCCACATGAGGGGTTCAGTGGGACATCATTGCTCAGTGGGGAATCTGCTTCTTCCTCTCCGTCTGCCCCTCCCCCTCCTCATGCTTGCTCTCTCTCAAATAAAGAAAAGACTGCAAAGATAACCTGCAGAATGAGGGACCATGTTTACAAATCCTATGTCTTGTATTTAACATCTAGTATATGTAAATCACATATATAATTCAATAGTAAAAAGACAAATGGAAAAGAAGTTGAGTAGACCTTTCTTGAACAAAGTGTACAAAAGATGGGTAAGAACGTGAAAATATATCATTAGAGAATTGCTAGCCACTAGGCAAATCAAAATGACAGGTACCATTTCAGACACAGTATATTAAAGAGGTAGTAACAAATGTTGGCAAAGATGTAAAGAAACAGAGACCCCTATATGCTGGTGGTGGGAAAACAGTTCACCCATTTCCAAACAGTCTGTGTAGTTTCTCAAATGATTAAATGTAGAATTACCACCTCTTCTAGGTGTAAATCAGGAAAAATGGGAGTATGTATTCATGCAAACATTTGTACATGAATGTTCATAACTGCCTTATTTGCAATGGCTCAAAGTGGAAAAACTCAAATGCCTATCAAATCATGAGTCGATAAATAAAATGGCTGTATTCATATGATAGAATATTCAGCAATAACAAGAGTAGTCCTGATACATGCTAAACATAGATGGGCCTTGGAAACACTATGCTGAGTGAAAGAAGTCAGTCGCACAGGGCCTCTTATTGTAGGATTCCATTTCTAGAAGATGTCTAATATAGGCAAATCTACAGACAACATTTAGTGGTTACCTGGATCTGGAATCCAGGTTGCAGATGGCCAAGGTATCCAGGGTTTCTTTTTGTAATGAAAATGTTCTAAAATTGTGGCGATGGATGTATGGTTCTGTGAATTTACTTAAACTCACTGACCCAGGGGCAGCCCTGGTGGCTCAGTGATTTAGTGCCGCCTTCAGCCCAGGGCGTGATCCTGGAGACCCGGGATCGAGTCCCACGTCGGGCTCCCTGTGTGGAGCCTGCTTCTTCCTCTGCCTATGTTTCTGCCTCTCTGTATCTTCGATAAATAAATAAAAAATATTAAAAAAAAAAAAAACCTCACTGACCCATTATTTTCAACAGGTGAATTATGTGGTATGTGAATTGTATCTCAAAGCTGCTATAACAAAAGTTTTAGAAAGAAAAAAAGGAAATAGTTAAGGTAATGAAGATTAGTTAGGAAAAGAAGCAAAAAGGTAAGAGAAAACGTGGTGAAAATAGAAGACAGCAAAGAAAATTCAATTTACATATTTATTTGAAATCTCTTAGAAAAAAGAAATAATGGGGACACCTAGCTGGCTCAGTGGTTGGGCTGCTGCCTTTGGCTCAGGTCGTTATCCCGGAATCCGGAATCCAGTCCGCACAGGGCTCTTGGGAAGAGCCTGCTTCTCCCTCTGCCTATATCTCTGCCTCTCTCTCTCTCTGTGTGTCTCTCATGAATAAATAAATAGCTCTTAAAAAAAAAAGAAAAACAAAACAATGGACTAGACCTAATGTTTCAAACTCTAATCCAAAAGAAATTCTGAAGAAAAAGTGACCTCAGTCTACCCATTGACAGAGATCATGATGAAAACTGATTCAGGGTAACCTACTCTGTGACATATTCTAGCAAAACAATTAGACCTTGAAGATTAAACAACAACAACAACAAAAACATTCTCAGGGCTAACAGGTGATATAATGAAAAAACTTATAAGGGCAAGAAAATTAAGCAGGCATCAGATTTCTGAAAAAGAATGTACAAAGCAAAGCCAAAGTGAGAGATTGTTTTCAAAGCATAGCCTGCAGTAAAAATTGCCAATTTTATGGGTATTATTTGTTCAGTTTTGACAAGCATATACAAGTCCTATAACACCACCACATTCATGATGTAGTACATTTCCAGCACACCAGAAAGTTCCTTCATTTCTTTGCATTTAATCCCATACCTATTTATCTCTTGGCCCTCCTAACAACTGCTCTGCATTCTGTTTCTACAATACTGTATTTTACTAGAATTTTGTATCAATGATATCTTATTGTATATAGTCTCATGTGTCTGGCTTCTTTTTTTTCTTTAGTTTAATGTAATGATGCCTATATTGGTACTTCATATTTACTGCTAAGTAGTATTCGTATGAAATATCACACTGGTTTATATGTTCATTACTTTATGAGCATTGGAGTTATTTCTAATTTGGTGTTGTTATGAATAAAGCTGGTTGTATAAGTATTCTCTTATATATGTTTTCATTTCTGTTGGCTAATTATATAAAAGTAAGTTTGCTAGATTATATGGTAAGTGTATTTTTAACTTGATCAGAAACTGCCAAATTGTTCTTCCAAGAAGCTGTTGTTTTTTGCAATAGTGAATTAAAGTTCAAGTTTCTCCACATCCTCTCTATGACTTGGTATTATCCATCATTCTGATGTCAACTATTCTAAAGGTTACATAATAATATCTCAATATGGTTTCTTTTTTTTCTCAATATGGTTTCAATGTGCATATACATAGTGACTGATGATAAGCACCTTTTTCTTATTGTCCATTTGTATGTCATCTTGGTAAAGTATTTTGCCCATTTTTAAAATTCAGTTGTCTTATTATTGAGTCATAAGACTTCTTTACATATGCTGGATACAAGCTCTCTATTAAATATTTTGCAGATATCTTAGTCCATTGCTTGCCTTTCATTTTCTTAATGGTATCCATTTTTAAAGATAATGAGGTATATTTTATATAACATGATATAAATGCATTGTGAATAAACAGTTTTAATACATTCACACTTCTCAATCACCACCACAATGTGGTTTAGTAACACTAACACTATATTGAGAAATTCCATTATGCCATTCTGCTGTTAATTCCTGTTCATACCCATAGCCCTAGGTAATCACTGACCTGCTCTTTCTCTAGTTCCCTTTTTTAGACATTATATATAAATAGAATCACACAATATACAGTCTTGTCTTCTGGCTTCTTTTTGTTTTTTATGTAATAAAAATATAAGGTATTTTTATAATTTTATTGTTTGGAAAAATCAAAAGAATATTATGAAACTTGAAAATTTCATGAAATTTGAATTTCAGTATTTGTAACTAGTGTTAATAAAATATAGCTGTACCTATTCATTTAGTTCTTGACTATGCTGCTTTTGAACTATAGTGGCAAAGTTTAGTAGTTATGACCCAGAGTCTAAGAGCTGCAAAACCCAAAGTATTTGCTATATGGTCCTTTATAGGAAAATTTTGCCAGTCACCACTTCTCTACTCCATATTCTTCACAAAACTTGATATTGTTGGTCATTTTTACAGAAGTTCTGATAATTTATAGTGGTTTTAACTTGCATCTCCGTAATAACTTGATACTAAGCACCACTTTATGTGCTTATTAGCCATTGGTGTTTACATACGCACATATATATACATATATGTGCGTATGTAAAGTCTATTTGCTCATTTTTATTTTGGTTTTGTTATATTGAGTTGTAAGACTTATCTTTATATTCTGGGTACAAGTCACTTGCAAATATTTTCTTCTTTGGGCTTGTCTTTCTATAACAGTGACTTTTGAAAAGGAATAGTTTAAAAATTTTACGATGTCCAATTTATCAACATTTTCTTTTATCCTTATGCTTTTTTCGGTCCTATTTAAGAAATATTTGCCCACTTTAAAGTCACAGAGCTCCTCCTACATTTGCTTCTGCATATAGTTTTAACTCTTAAACTTAGTTTTATGGTTTATGATTCATTTTAAATTTTTGCTTCAGATGTGAAATTAGGGCCAAAGTTCATGTTTTTGCACACAAATATTCACTTTTTCTAGCACCACTTGTCCAAAGAACATACTTTCTCCATCAAATTACCTTGGTACTTTTGTTGAAATTGATTTATCATACACGTGTGGGTGTTGTGTTTCAGAACTCTGTATTCTCTTCTATTTTTTTTATATTTCCATTTTTATTTTTATTTATTTTTATTTTTTTAATTTATTTTTTATTGGTGTTCAATTTACCAACATACAGAATAACCCCCAGTGCCCGTCACCCATTCACTCCCACCCCCCGCCCTCCTCCCCTTCTACCACCCCTGGTTCGTTTCTCAGAGTTAGCAGTCTTTAGGTTCTGTCTCCCTTTCTGGTATTTCCCACACATTTCTTCTCCCTTCCCTTATATTCCCTTTCACTATTATTTATATTCCCCAAATGAATGAGAACATATAATGTATGTCCTTCTCCGAATGACTTACTTCACTCAGCATAATACCCTCCAATTCCATCCACGTTGAAGCAAATGGTGGGTATTTGTCATTTCTAATAGCTGAGTAATATTCCATTGTATACATAAACCACATCTTTATCCACTCATCTTTCGATGGACACCGGGGCTCCTTCCACAGTTTGGCTATTGTGGACATTGCTGCTATAAACATCGGGGTGCAGGTGTCCCGGCGTTTCATTGCATCTGTATCTTTGGGGTAAATCCCCAGCAGTGCAATTGCTGGGTCGTAGGGCAGGTCTATTTTTAACTCTTTGAGGAACCTCCACACAGTTTTCCAGAGTGGCTGCACCAGTTCACATTCCCACCAACAGTGTAAGAGGGTTCCCTTTTCTCCGCATCCTCTCCAACATTTGTGGTTTCCTGCCTTGTTAATTTGCCCCATTCTCACTGGTGTGAGGTGGTATCTCATTGTGGTTTTGATTTGTATTTCCCTGATGGCAAGTGATGCAGAGCATTTTCTCATATGCATGTTGGCCATGTCTATGTCTTCTTCTGTGCTGTGGTCATCAAGACAGTGTGGTACTGGCACAAAAACAGACACATAGATCAATGGAACAGAATAGAGAACCCAGAAGTGGACCCTCAACTTTATGGTCAACTAATATTCTATAAAAGAGGAAAGACTATCCTTTGGAAGAAAGTCTCTTCAATAAATGGTGCTGGGAAAATTGGACATCCACATGCAGAAGAATGAAACTAGACCACTCTCTTTCACCATACACAAAGATAAACTCAAAATGGATGAAAGATCTAAATGTGACACAAGATTCCATCAAAATCCTAGAGGAGAACACAGGCAACACCCTTTTTGAACTCGGCCACAGTAACTTCTTGCAAGATACATCCACGAAGGCAAAAGAAACAAAAGCAAAAATGAACTATTGGGACTTCATCAAGATAAGAAGCTTTTGCACAGCAAAGGATACAGTCAACAAAACTAAAAGACAACCTACAGAATGGGAGAAGATATTTGCAAATGACATATCAGATAAAGGGCTAGTTTCCAAGATCTATAAAGAACTTATTAAACTCAACACCAAAGAAACAAACAATCCAATCATGAAATGGGCAAAAGACATGTATTCTCTTCTATTGATGTATGTGTTTATTTCTTAGCCCGGTGTTGGATATGTCAACATAATAAAAAAAAAAAAACTTACTAAAAAGGTTTTAGTTCTAAAGTTAGTATCTTAATGGGGAAACACAAGAAGTATTTTCACTAAGATCAAGTTGATGACAAGAACTATCTCCACTACTATTTAGCATTTTACTGGAGATATTAGTTAACATAATTAGACAAAAGGAAAATATGGCAAAAGACCTGGGGGAAAAAAAACAGAAATATATCTATTTACTGATTATATGATTATATACCTAGAAAGCCCCAGAGAATTGATAAAACTAACTCTAAGCACAAATTCAGTAAATTAGTAAGATCTAAAGTCAACGTATAGAACTTTGTAGCTTTCATGTACAAAACAATTGCCAGCTATTTTCTTTGAAGGACAAATGGAGGTTTTTCTATGATGCTCTATTAAATATTTTAGGCTCTGAAGACCATATGTTTTCTATTGCAATTACTCAGTTATGTCATTACAGCATGGGAGTAGCTATATACAACATATAAATAAATGAGCTCAGCTACATTCCAATAAAAGTTCATTTACAAAAACATGCACTCGGCCACATTTGACCTTCAGGCCACTGAATATTCGAGACAGAAAAAAAAACCCTATTTACAATAACATAGAAATCATATACTTTTTGTGCAAGAAAGTAGAGGAAAGAAGACATTTTGCACATATTGACTAATTCATGCAAAATAAAATGCAAGGAAAGTAAACCAGGGAGTAATGAGATTGGTTACCTGTGGAGATGGTTGAGGACAGGATAGAAAAGACAGGAAGCAGGGAAGAAAGACGTCTCATGAGTATACCTCTTGTACAGCTCCGATATTTGGAACCATGTTTATGTTTCACATAATCAACAAGTGACAATAAATCAACAAGAAGAGGGAAAATCCCAAATTGAAATATAAAGAGAAACAGGTATCCCTGGGTGGCGCAGTGGTTTGGCGCCTGCCTTTGGCCCAGGGCGCGATCTGGGAGACCCTGGATCGAATCCCATGTCGGGCTCCCGGTGCATGGGGCCTGCTTCTCCCTCTGCCTGTGTCTCTGCCTCTCTCTCTCTCTCTCTCTCTCTGTGTGACTATCATAAATAAATAAAAATTAAAAAAAAATGAAATATAAAGAGAAACAAATGAACTGAACTCTATTAATAAGTGAAAGGTATAACCATACTGAAGAGGGAAAGAAAAGAATAAAAGTTTAGGAAAATTTAAACATAGTATTGGGTTATATACTCTGGTTAAAGACACAAATGAACTCTGAATGAATATTGAACTCCACTTGATAGACTTTTTTTTTTCTTCAGAAGCATGGATTAGAAATTCTGGAACTACTTTTTGTATATTTGGGGACTGAGCAAACAACTAGGTATATTGTGGGTAGTAAGAAAGAGGCTTCTCACTGTTAGCAAAAGGATTTATAGATATGGAAAGGGGGAGATTGAATGAGCCCTCTGTGGTGGTGGATTAAAACTAGAGATACCAAATCTCATGTTTTTTAAATAGACAAATATGGAAATAGATAAGGGTGTGCATTTGCAATCCATGTGCATTTCCAAGTTGCTCTGCTGAGAGGATCTAGAAACAATGACATTCAAGGAGGAATGAACAAATCTCACCTAGATCTCAGATCTTGATTTTTAAATATTTTTTCCATTAAGAAAAAACCCAAAAAAGACAAAGAAAAAACTAAGTATCTTGGGAGAAGTGACAGATTCCAGTGCTCAATTAGCAGGAAGTTCATGATGAGCCTAGAATATTTAAATTTGGCAGAATAACAAAATGTCAGAAAGATTCTGGAAGTATTTCAGAGGATTCCCAGTTGCCGCACCTAAGATAAAAGCCTCAAAATAAATAATACTAAAGAACTAAAACCCACAAAATAAAACAAGGATCTGCCTAAGTCCACACAGGAAGAGAGAGAGGGAAGAAGAGGGAGAGGAAGGGAGGAAGACGAAAACCTTTTCTTAGAGTGCCAAATAAGACAGAAATAATGGAATTTTAAAAACCACTATTTTGCAAACTAATTTACAACAATAACTTCTGGGAAGAATCATCAGCGTGTGGTAAAACAAGGTTGAAAGCTTGTGTAGTAACAGATGTAGGCATCATCTCAGATTATCTTCCCACAAAATACTTGTGAGTTACCAGAGGAAAAATAATACCATTATAGAAAAGACACCTGGCAAACACCACTTTAACCAAGTGACCAAAGTTACCATCCCCAGAAATACGACAAATCAACACTATGTGCCTCTTGATAGAATGCGCTGAGCATCATATCCCTTCGTTGGAACACCTGCCAAGTACCTGACTCACGAGGAAACATCAGACAAACTCAAATGGAAGTACATTCTACAAAATTACTGGCCCGTGTCTTGAAACACACTGAATCTCTGAGGAACTGCTCCAATATTAATGTAGACCAAAGAAACATGACAACTAAATGTAATGTGTGACCTGGGAGTTTCTTTTGCTATAAAGGATGTTATTGGGACAATTAACAAAGCCTGAAGAAGGTCTGCAGAGTAGGTCATAGTGTTTTATAGATAATTTTATCTTGATTTTGAAAATAATGCTGCAGTTATATGAGAACAGCTTGTGTTTTAGGAAATAGACACTGAAACATTTAAGAATAAAGAGGTTTTTTGGCTGCTAGCTATTCTCAAATCCATTCAGGGGGAAATTATATAGAGACAAAGTAGAATAAAACAGATATGGAGAATATTCATTTAGCATTTGTTTTTTTGTTTTGTTTTGTTTTTCATTTTAGCATTTGTTTACCCTGAGTGAAAGGCATAAGAAATTTTTTTTTGTATTCTGGTCATGTTTCTATAAATCTGATGTGTCAAAAAAAAAAAAAAAAGAAAAAAGAAAAAAAAGAAACGAGATACAAGGAGAGCAAAGATACCCTTTCACAGTTCTCCCCTGAAGGCAGGCTGCCTGCCTACTATAGGCCTGAGCTGGGAAGTTAGGGAAAGCCCATTTTCTGAATACAGATTGAAATATTGTTCAATATATTAGTCTTGACAATGCAACTTGAGTCAAGATTGTTGACAATGTATAGTGACCATAGGATTTTCTATTTCCTCCAAGTTACCAGGAAAGTCATAGGTCCTGCCAGGGTTTTTTCTCTAGCAGAGGAAACTTTCTCCACTGAATAGATTTTAAATATATGGTAGAAGACAAAAATAAAGTTACATTTAGATTGCGAAAATAAATACATAAAATATCTAGTACATGTCCTTTCTAGGCTCTGTCACTAAAGTGATAGTACTTTGGAAAATTTCCCTAAACTTGTGTACAAGTTGATGAATTATTCCAAAAGAAGTTGCTATAACTGTTATCCACACAGTTTATATTTTTTTTCACAGTTTATATTTATATCAAATAATGTGGATTAATTACTTTTCCCCCATGGAGTAATTAAATCCATACAGTGGAAATTTGACATTTTATTAAAACTAAGGTCCATCCATCAAGTCTGGATCTTTTAAGAAGGTGTTTATTCAGATATAGTCACACGTGTTACTATTTTAAAGTATACTTATGTTTCTCACTTCCACAGCAGGTTTGCCAAAAAAAAAAAAAAAAAAGCCTCCTTTCTCAGAAAAATTCTCCTTAAAATAGAAAGAAGCAGTTTCCCACTCATTTTACTCATAAAGTAACTTAAGCAAAATTGGACTTTTCCAAGAGTAGGTAGAGATTGTCATTAAATCTCTTGTTTCTTGTGTTCTTGTTTTAAAAGTTGGTTTTGTTCTATTTCAATGTCCTATTTTGAATAAAATAACCTATATCCCAGTTGGTGACATCACCTTTAATGTTTATGTTGTGGTTTATTTAAATGCAGTTTTAAAATTGGGAAGGAAGCTTGAGAGATGGAGGTATCTTTAAATAAAAAGGATTTATTTCTGGATGTTGTTTATCTAAATGTAAAAAAAAAAAATTCCATGTTTTCATTAATTACTACATTAGCCATCTGTCCATGTCTTGGCTCAAAGCATTCATTTTCATATTAAATAAAAAATCTTAATCAGTTAGTTTTCATTCTAATTTTGTTTGATTCTTTTAAAGATTGAGGCAGTTGGCACATCAACAAGTCTTAAAATATGGGATGGGGAAAATAGACTAGCTCACACATGATTTTAAATATATTGTGTTCTTATTTACAATACTTTGAGGAATATCATTTTAAAAATCTCATCTGAAAAATAGGATAACTAGAAAGAAAATCTGGCATATTGATAATAAAATCCTGTTTAAAATTAAAAAATGTATTCTGAAACTCAAATATTTTTAGTTTTTACAAACGTTTTATTGACAATATAGTTAGATTCTATCTTAAAACCAATATAAGGCTCTTTTATTTATTAGTACATGCAATAGTTACAACAAGAGGGGTGATGGAAGTATTACAATGGAAAAATATTTGGAATACCTGAATACAATTTCAAAAGGAAAAAACTTCTTGAAGAATAAATGTGCCACTTTTCCAAAGTGATCTGTATAGTTACCTTATTGCAATGGAACTCTTTTGGTAATCAAAATACTTATGGAACCCATCAATGAAAGAGGCTGTATAACTAGTATAGTTTTATAAATAAGATTTTGGTTGACAGTGCATTCATTGTTATACCATTTTGAATTTTGGTGGTGATGGTGTTCTGCTTGTAAAGTATAATTTTCCATATAATTCAATTAAGATGAGGTGATAATGGATAATTAGAAGTAGGCGTATAGTAACTGGGGCAGGCTGTGATCATCTGAATCCTGCCAGTGAGTAGCAGAGTCTACCCAAATGGTGCCAAGAAAAATATATCCTCAGCTGTCAAACATAAATAAATTCATACAGACAAACAAAGGAACATTTATTACTAGGTGATATGCTATTCTTTATTCTCAGAGCAGACCTTTAATGAGCTAGACTGGATCCTAGTGAAAAGTCTTTTTTTAGTTTAACTTCCATGCCACCCCATGTATACTAAAATTCCTTTCAATGCAATCACTCTCATTGCTTCCTGCTTTTGGAACACTACAATCTGATTCTGTTCTCTCTACCCCAATCCCCTTACATACACACACACTACACTGCAAATTTCTCAGACATGTTTGCTGATTTCTTCTTCTCTACCCAATTTCTAAATGTTTGAGTTTCCCACCTTGGAAAGGGCTATGCCCTGGACAGTTTTTTCATTTAGTTACATTCTTTCTTCTAAGATTACCCCCTTCTCTAGTTATCTGATATTAAATGCTACCTCGATGCATACAACTTCCATACTTTTATGAAGTCCTAGTATCTCCCTGGCATCCAATTTCCTAATCAAGTTCAATGCCAAAGAGATAACTTCACCCCCATGTTTCAAAAAGAAACTCTGGATGTTTTCCTCCTCCATACTATTCTCCACTATCCTGGTTTTTCTGTGTTTACCTGACTCCACAATCCACCTGGAAGTTTGAGCACAAACAGGAGTTTTTATTTATTCCTTTTCCTCATCTCCTAGTGACAGTCTAGTTCTAACAGCATTTAATTCTATTTTCAAAATATATCTCCTATCTGTCTTTATCTCTACTGATAAGATGCTAGTCCAAGCCATCCTCATCTGGACTGCCAGAGTTGCTCCTTCATTTATTGTCAACTTAATTGCTGTCAGGGTCCATGTTACATATACCCTGTATGTTACATACAACCTGCATGTAATGAGGTGTGAATATGGCTAAGGAATGGATAAATGTTGGAAAAAGATGTCTAGGCCAGACCAAAGTCATACAAAGCAAGGCAAGGGGGTGGTCACTTGAACCAGGTATGAGCAGTTAACTGTAGGAAGAGTCCCCATCTCCCCACCAACAGCAGTTGAGGCCTTTGGGAAAGAACTGGAGGCTGCAAGCCTCAGCTCAGTAGGTGTGTTGTTACAGAGAAAAGCTCCACCAATTTCTCTCTTCTTCCACCCTCTGAACTCTTCAATTAGCCAAATCGAATTGAATCTAAAGGGCTAGAGGGTCTGATTGACACTGGCTGTAAAGATCAACCTTCAAGGACATACTAGGAAGGAAATGGATAAGGAGTGTCAGAAAAATACCCAACACACTCCACCACAATCCTTTTTCCACACAGTTAAGTAATCTTTCAAAAACTCCATTCTTACCTTGTGTATTAAACATGTAAACAGCCTTTTGCAGTTAGAATGAAATTCAGACCTCTCATCATGGTTCCTTTTGCTTCTCTTTGCATTTAGACTAAGTAGGATTTTGTAGGCCATGTACAGATGTTGGCTTTTATTGTGAATGAAGTGGGAGGTTGTTGGTTGATTTTTATCAGGGGAGTTATATGACCTAATTTAAATTTAAAGCAGATTACCCTCATACCTGTATTGAGAATAGGCTATTGGAAGGCAAAGAGTTAGAAGCCTGGTGACTATAGTAGCTACTTAACTACTCTGCTCAGGTTAGAGATCATGGTGGCTCAGACAAGGAAGGTCATGAGATGCATTTGGATTTGGGATGTTTAAAGGAAGAATTGCAGTTTTTTTGATGAATCAGATATGGACTGTGAAAAAAAGATGTCAAAGATTGGTCTGTGTTTTAGCACCAGATCACAAACTGTGCTTGGTTTATGTATTCTCTTTTTAATACTTTTTAAATTGTTTCACATGAGTGGATTATTATCTTCAATATCATAGCATCTTGAAATAAAGGTCTTAATGAGATTGGCTTCAATTGCTTCTCAAAGTATCTGGCACCTCATAGGCACTCTAATTATTTGCTAAATGGGTGAATGTGCTTTTTTTCTTTCTTTTTAATGTTGGCCTCCCTTCTAACAGTCCTGACATATCAGTAGGGCTGGCTCAGATTATGAGCTAACAAAGAAACAAACACAAATTTTCAGTTGATATAAAGAGAAGGCATGGCAATTGCCAGCTCTTTCAGGATATAGGAATTATCCAGTAGGGGAAAATGATGCTCTAAAAGTATGACTTTTTTGTTTCTCCTAAAGCATCCAGCAACATACCTGTCTCAGAAAAGGAACTCAACTATTATTTGGTTGCATTTAAATAAAGGAGTTAATATTTAGAAGTTTTAAAATGTTTTCAGCACATAGTCCAGTGAGTTCCTTTGAAATAAATTTTTTGGCTTCTTTCTGGATCTCTACCTGTGACTCATACTTTGTATTTAAGTGCTTAAGGGACAAGCAATGCATATGTCATCCTGATCTGATTATATAAAATTAGCATTATGGGTGAATGCAATTGTAATAGATGAAGAGAAATGTTCTATAAAAAAAATCACATAGACATTCTTTGGAAAACAGAAGATTCTAACACTTTTTTAATCTGAGAAAGTTATTATAGCTATTAGTGAAACACATCAATGTATCTAAGATTTTCTTCAAAGTATTCCATGGTAACTTTGAGTTGTTAAAAAAATATACTTTCTACTTGGTGCTATCGAGTATATAAACCTCTTAAAAATTTAAAAATTCTGTCCCATCTTTAAAAAGAAACTATAGTCTTAAAACTATACATAGTTTAAAAAATTATAGAGTTATATATGTACAAACAAAATATACACAAAAATACATATGCATATAACAGCAAAAGAATATTGTACACATATTAATGTTTATTTTTTATATAGTTAATTCAGAAATCATGTAAATGACATTTCAATTTCAGTTAAAATTGAGTTATTTAAAACAAAAAGACTTGATGTGTAAATGAGTTTGGATTTAGTTCTGTTGAATAGAAATTAATAATACATAATACATTTTTGTTACTCAAAATAATCTCAAGAGTTTTAGTCTAATATAACAAGCACATACAACTCTTGTTACTAAAATTACATGAGATCATTAGTTTATTTAAAATAAATAATAAATACTGGCAGTTATATCTCTTCACTATTTTATTAACTATTTTTGATAGTATAAATACAACTAACTTGAAATTTTCAGTACACAGTATAATGCTTTTCCTTTTTAAAACATATTTATTTTCATAATGCAATTTTATCATATAGCTATGAGGGGGGATTCATTTAGTGCCAATCACTGCTTACTATTGATTCTAGACCAGAGACTTAGTGAAGTTACATGTGAATGTCAAGATTTTTTATCCCACAGAGATGCATCATTTCTGTCTGGCAGGGCAGCAAATCCTAAAGGTTGTAGTTTATGACTCTGGAAAATTTAAACAGTTTGGTATCTAAATCAGCAGTCTTATTCTAAGATTGTCTATTAATATGAAGCTTCACAAATGCTCTTTGACTCAAGTGTGTATGTATGTGTGTGCCTGTTTCTTCCAATGAAGCTATATTTATGAAGGCAGGCAGTGGGGTGGATTTGGCCCATGGGCTGTAGTTTTTCAACCCCTGCTCTGTAGTATTTCACTGTAGCATGAGTCTTTTAGCAACCATGTGAAAGTATTCATCTCACTGCCCAGGTTTTTTTCCCCTGTTACCAAGCAGGTAGGGTACTTTGGCTTTCTTCTGGACTCACAAGCCCAGAACACAGTCCCTTCGGCAAAAAGGTGTTGGGTAGCTCTGGGTCACCATAGATTTTTAGACACTAAATCTCCAAAGTACCTTGTGTTAAAGTCTGTCTTGTCTGATCATCTCAATCCATTTCAGCTGTATGAGGGCAGTGTCATCTGTCCTGAAGCTTGGAAATATCTTTGAACCAGTTTTAACATCTTATTATTTCTTCTCTAGATGAGTTAAATAAAATATTTGATGTAGTCATTGTGCATTTCCTTAAGATTTGTGAACTTACCTATTTAAATTTATTCTGTGATGCTATTAAAATATTGCAAACTGGGATCCCTGGGTGGCGCAGCGGTTTGGCGCCTGCCTTTGGCCCAGGGCGCGATCCTGGAGACCCGGGATCGAATCCCACATCAGGCTCCCGGTGCATGGAGCCTGCTTCTCCCTCTGCCTGTGTCTCTGTCTCTCTCTCTCTCTCTGTGTGACTATCATAAATAAATTAAAAAAAAAATATTGCAAACTTTGAAATAAACTGTTGTAAAATGTATCATGCATAATCTTGTAATAGATAGCCATTTTTTTTTTTTTTTTAGGATTTTTCTTTTCCTTTTTCTCTTCTCTTCCTACCATGGGTTGAAAGTGTCCTACCAAAATTCATGTCCATCTGGAACCCAGAATTTTCTCTTTGGAAATAGGGTCTTTGCAGATGTAATTAGTTGAGAGTCTTGAGGTGAATTTATCTTGGATTTAGAGCGGGCCCTAAGTCCAGTGAGTGGTGTCCTTCTAAGAAGAAAGAAAGATGCAGAAGGAAAGCCATATGAAGGCAGAGGAACAGAATGAACCAATGCTGCCTCAAGCCAACAAACCCAGGAGTCTTTCCTTGAGTTTTTTTCAGAAGGAGTGTGGCCCTGCCAAAACCTTAATTTTGAACCTCTGGCCTCAGAGGTTGTTTTAAGCCTCCTCAGTTATGGTAATTTGTGATGGCAGCCCTAGGAAACTAATATACTTTCTATTTTGATTCTTTTTCTTTATGTAGGTTTTGTCGAGAAGCTTGAAGAACTTCCTTCTCTAAAATAATCCCTACATACCTCAGGATAGCCACTTTTCACATTTAAAAATGACTTCCACTTATCTTCTTCAAATAAATTTTTATAGCCCAGGCTTATAATTGTGAATTTATATATAATTATTAATTTTTATTTTTTTAAAATGAGTTTCTCCCAATAGTATTGAAACAATTTTGTTTAATATCATTTTAATATCTATAAACTAATTCCTCCCATAAAGTTACTTTAGTTCCTTTATTTTCTCCTTCTTTTGAACATTCATAGTTTTGCATTATTTGCTCTTTTAAGTAATGTCAAATGCCTTTGTCTGCCTATTTCCTTAAAGGGATATTTAGAGAAATAGAAAATGCCCAGTCAAGAAATAAGAACACATTTTTTTGTGGTCTCTTGATTTATGATGAAAAACTATTCCTATATATATATATATATATATATATATATATATACCCGAATCATTCAATATTAGCATTTTAATTGCCAATTTATTTTATGAAAAAAGAAAATTGAGTTACTTAAATATGCATTTAAAAATTATTAGCAAAAAAAAAAAATAAAATAAAATAAAAATAAAAATTATTAGCAAACTTCAATCATTTAAAGACCTTCATTAACTATTTGTATGGGTTATTTTTAAAATTTATCTGCTTGTGTCTCATTTGTGATTTGGGATTTGTATCTGTTTGCTGCCCCCAACAAAGTATCATAGGCTAGATGGTTGGGACAGTAGAAATTATTGGCTCAGAGTTCTGAAGGCTAGAAGTCCGAGATAAAGTTGTTGACAGGGTAAGCTCCCTCTGAAGACTGTGAAGGAGAATCTGTTCCATTCCTCCCTTCTAACTTCCAGTGGCTTGCTGGCAATCTTTGGTGCTCCTTAGCTTGTAGAAGCAACAACCCGACGCATGACTATGTGTTCATAAGGCCTTCTTCTTTTAGGCATATCTGCCTTTGTGTCCAAATTTCCCCTTTTTATAAAAACACTAGGGACACCTGGGTGGGTCAGCAGTTGAGCATCTGCCTTTGGCTCAGGGCGTGATCCCGGAGTCCCAGGATCGAGTCCCACATCAGGCTTCCTGCATGGAGCCTGCTTCTCCCTCTGCCTATGTCTCTGCCTCTCTCTCTTTTTCTCTGTGTCTCTCATGAATAAATAAATAAAATCTTAAAAAAAAAAAAAAACCACCAATAATATTGGGTTAGGGCACACCCTAACAATCTTATTTTAACTTATTACCTCTATAAGGATCCCATGTCCAAATAGTCATATTCTGAGCTAATAGGAGTTATGGCTCCAACATATTTTTTTTAGAGGGACATACTTCAGTACAGAATAGAGTCTTAGCATTTTTGTTTTCCTTATAAATATTAGACATATTAACTATCAGTAGTAGTTTTCCAAATATATTTTCCAGACTTGTATTATTTTTTTACATTCTTTTTGTAATTGGCAATTATTTTGTTCTATTGTTGCTTCATTACCTTATTTATATATATTTTATTCAAAGGTGTTTTATTTTTTCATTGTCAAATTTACTTTTTCTTTATTGTTTTATCAGTTGATCTTAGAAAGTCCTAGTTTATTTAGAGATTTAAAAATTATTAATTTCTATTTTCTACTTTGTAAATAAAATTTTAGTTTTTGTTACATTTAAAATTTACCTTTCTGTTCATTTACAACATGAGACCCTTTTTTTAAAAGGTGATTTTCCTGAGCATATTTTAATATATAAAAATTTATACAAAGCAATATTTTTCTCTGTCCTGTACAAAATCAAATGCCCTTAAAGTTAAAATATTTTCTTTATTAATAACAAATAGAAGCTCTCTTCCTTTACCCTACATTATATTTTTTAGTCCATATTTCAAATGAGCTGACATGAGAATTTTCACCTGTTCCCATGTAGGTGTGTGATTTTGAGTAGGTTATTTAACTTCTATGGATTTTGATTTCTTCATTTGAAAAAAATGTAGACATTAAACAGTATTTTCACTAGGTATCTCTCAAGACCAAAACCTCTATGACTCTACAAAGCCAACCTCAGGTAGAATGGAGATCGTGCAATAGTCTGTAGCCAAATGCAGAAGGAAGCTATTGTGAAATATGAAAGGATTGGAGTCAAGTGGCAATTTCAACTGTCTCCATATCAGTTTTCAGAAGGGATATCCCTTTTAGAGCCTCATCTCTTCCAATTTAATAAGTGGAGCTGTTTAAAATATAATCTTGGGATGCCTGGCTAGCTCAGTCAGAAAAGCATGCAACTCTTGGTCTTGGGGTCATGAGTTTAAGCCCCATGTTGGGTGTAGAGATTGCTTAAATAAATAAACTTTAAAAAGTATATTATGACCTAAGCAGATAAGGAATATTACTGGAAAACATGGGGAAAAGGAGATGTGATGAAAGCATTAAGTGTTTTAATATTACTATGGGATGGTTGATAAAAAATTGAAACTGATGGACAGTAGACAGAAAAAAGACATTTTCAACATTTTAACGGTTGAGTTCATTTCAGCTACAGAATTCATGGGTATTACACTTTAGGGTGGCATATTTATTGTAAATATATTTCTCCTGTGTGACATTATTGGCCAAATATAAGCAATAATAAACAAAATTCAGTGGGCAGATTATGCCATGTCTGTCAGAAAAGCTATTAGCAATTATGAAATTAAAAATTCAAATTACATAGATTTCCTCTAGTTGCTGAAGGGAAAAGATACAAATGTGAATATGTTATCTAAATGGATATTCATTCTGTTTTTTGTCTTGTCACCGTGAGAAAGAGAATCTCAAACTTGAGGAGCACCTTCTGTGCTCTTCTAGGAGTAGGATCTCAGCATCCCAGCTTTATCACTGGCTGCCAGTCCTGACTCACTTCCCGTGGTAAAGCCAACTCCATGCTCTTCCCTGGGTTTTTTCCTCATGAAAAGGGTGACTCCATGGAAAGCCCTTCAAATAGAATAAATGTGATTAAATGGAAGAAAAATTTGTGCTATGATTAGTTACGTTTTCTCCTTTCCCATTTGAATTTCCAATTATCTCTGAAATAATATTTCTGATTTTTTTTTTTATTTTCATCCACTCAAGTGATGGAAAAGATTGATAAATCAAGTAATTCCCATTTGCTCCTTTATTTCCCTGGGCACATGACCTACTCTTTCATCACCATGAGATCCATTATTTTTTTGTGGCTGGTGAGTTGGGGGTAGATTAGGATTTATTGAAGCAGAAATGAAGAGAAAAAGAAATAATTCATATTCAGCTTCAGACACCCAAAATAGGATTTTCAAAAACTTTAGCAAGAAAATCGGCTTGGATTCCAGGGTGTATAAATGTGACTTCTCCTCTAGTAAATGATAAACAGATTTAAACTATGGCCTTTTGTGTTAGGGAGGTTATATAGAGAAAATAAAATCATGGTCTGCATAGGTTGTAGAAATGGAAACTAAGTTAAATTTTGGAATTAATCCTATTTGGGCTAAATTATGAGATAGTAATCCCTAGAAACTTAGAGATATTTTAAAGTGATTTGAGAGCACACATCTTCCTAGTTTTCTATAGGGAGTTATAGCCTCCAAGAGAGGCCGCTGTCTGGAGACCCTTCCACATCTGTGCAGAAATTTAGCTGCCTCTCATTAAGACTGCTATCTCAGAGAATCTGAAGCACTGCCTTTGCACCTCTAAGGCTGATGTGCAGTTTGGAAAAGGATCTTCAATGCAGCTGCATACCCTCTTGATAGATGTTGGGGGACTAGAGATGGCTGGGAGAGCAGAGGAGGATTGGGGTTGTAATAAAGAGAATGAAGTGGCCATAGTATTAGAGATCAAGGATTCCTGTCGTGGAGCCAGCAGGTTGTTTCCAGAGGTCAGGTAGGACTATTCACACTAATTTATATCAGGAGCCCTCCAGCTCAGAAAGACCCCATAGATACTTGAGGGATCTTTTTAAGTTGGAGCTGTGAGTTCACATTAACCACACCCAAGGGAGGCTTCAGGCTTTGTGTGGCCTGAAATTTAAATGATTTTTGGAACTTTCCTGGAGGGAATAAAAAAGAAGTAAAAACTTAGAGAATGAAAATGAACATGTACACTGGGAATAGAAAAGAATTTACAAAAATACGCTTTCAAAAGCTATCAAATGCTTTCGAAAAATATAGGAGGAACAGGATATAACTTTTATCAATTAGCTACATGACTCACCTCTGTAAAACATTTCATCCCTACATTGTCTACTGCTTTTACTTTAATTGCTTCTCCCTAGGCATTTGTAGCACCCCTCCATAGAGAAGAGAAAAATAACTCTGTCCTCTGGCATGGATAATAGAAATTGCCTTTTAAAAAATTAACAATTTAAAATTAATTTCTTAAAAAATAGTATTCATTTAAGGAAAGTTCCTTTGGCTTTACAACTTATCGTGAGTAATACTATATGCATTTTTACCATTGCTGTAAAATCTGGGAAGCTCTCTGTCAAGCTTATGTCATATGTGCACTTTAAAATTTCAGGACATTTAGAATCTCCTTAAATACTTAAATACTGTTTAAATGGACTACTTATTCCTAGAAGCCTTCCAAGACTAGTGGCAATAATTTAATTTACACAGAAATGATTACAAAGTATGAAAATGCTTACTCTAAATTTAGGCTATATGTATTTTCAATTAAACATCCCCATAGGCTGATTGCAAAATTTCTCACACCCATGACAACCTACCAACAAGAGGGAATCCATGACAGAAGAAATCAGGGTAGAAATGGCTACTAGCTTCTTCATCATTTGTGGTTAAAACTTTTAATATTGCACATTTTGTAAAATGCATTACATTGCTAATAGATTTCAGAGGCCTGGAAGCCACCTGTGCAAGGAAGGGACTTCGACATATAAGCTTGGTGGCTCTTGTTGTCACTGCAGGTCTAGCTTGAAAAGGAGTCCACAAATTTGCAGAAGGTCAGGGGGATAGGGAAAGGTAGAGCTGAGAGAACCAAATAACCTAAAAAAGAATATGTAAGTTTAAAATACTTTCAATTTATTATAATGGACCATGTTCTAGTGAAATAAATTTACTATTATCTACTTTGCCTCAATAATCCACCCATTTTCAGTCTCCCAGGAGGTGGGGCTCAGGTAAACATCACATCTGTTAAGACAAAGAAGCTGCACTTTCTTTGTGCCTCTTAGTAGGAATAAATATGGGATATTATTACATGTGGTTTTCAACTTAATATTTATTTACTTTTGATGTGATTATAATATTTAATTATAATTATAGTATCCAATAAATTTTTAAAAAAATTATTCATGTATTTGTTTCTTATTATTAGATTTATAGGAGAAAGGCCTTTTTAAAAAGATTTTATTATTTATTTATTCATTCATGAGAGACACGGAGAGAGAGGCAGAGACACAGGTAGAGGGAGAAGCAGCCTCCCCAAGAGGAGCCCAATGTGGGACCTGATCCCATGACCTGGGGATCATGCCCTGAGCCAAATGCAGACACTCAACCACAGAGCCACCCAGGCATCCCAGGAGAAAGGCTTTAAATGGTTCAATCAGAATTTCCTTAGATTATTCTAGAGTCATTGTCAAGGGCTGGTACCAAATAACATACCAGAATTGTGGTGGGAACTGACCTTGAAGATACAAAAAGTCCAATCAGGCCTTGATGAATTCATAATGTAGACCAAATTGTTTTGCCCAACTTTTCTCTTTGCTACTCTGAACTTCTTTGTGCCCATGGACTTGACAGGTAGTTTAGACTCCAAAATACAAAGATAAGCTTGTAAGATCACGTAATTCTCAGAAGTCTTTAGCTTGGGCTGTTGGCTCAGCACATTCTCTTCACAGAGATAATAGTGTGGGGATGGATTCAGTTAACAAGCTTACATGTGCTCCTCTTTATCAAGAATTG
Source organism: Canis lupus familiaris (assembly GCF_011100685.1). Classification (NCBI taxonomy): domain Eukaryota; kingdom Metazoa; phylum Chordata; class Mammalia; order Carnivora; family Canidae; genus Canis; species Canis lupus. Next base: position 22,232,113 of record NC_049233.1, read on the forward strand.
ACTCTCCCCAATGATGGGAGAGTAGGAGATAGAATTTTAAGTTTATTTTGTTTGGGGGAGGACATGATGTTCAGGTAAGACCTGCTAGAGCAGGTATTATCTAGGTTGAGCTGGAAGGTGGAGGAATTAGGTAATAGGAGAATATATGATTCAAGGCAAAGGCAATAATAATATTGGAGAAGCATGGGGGTGCCACCATGACACATTGCAGTTATAAAACTTGGACAGTGTTTCTTTACTTACTTGATTAAGTAACTAAAGAAAAAGCAAGGTAACACTTATAGCTTGCCACTTGGTTGTGAGGATCCTTCTTTACCTTGAAATCCAACATTTTTCCACATAGTTTAAAAAAAGGGGGGGTTAGGATATATTTTTTTTTTCATGAACTCGAAGTTCCCTTGATATTGGTAGTTTACGTAACTTGTGTAGCATTTGGACAGATTAGCATTGTTCAGGAAAAAAACATAGAAACCTCATACCAAACAAGCCTATTTGAGGCTAGGTACTTTCACATTCATTATCTCATAATCCCCACAAAAAATATTATGAATTACTATGAGATTTTCTAGATTAGCAAAGAGGCTTAAAGAGATCAAGCATGAGGTTAAACAAGCCCAACAAAGAAAAATGTAAATTTTGAATAATATTTAAATTAACCTGATACCATAAAGCAAGTCTCTAGTACTTGACTTTCTTGGTGTTTTATATGCATGTGCTTATGAACTGCAGAGTGTCCATAATAATAAGATGCCAGTTAAATAATTTTTGAAATGTTTGCATTTTGACTGCACAACTGCAAATTCAAAAGAAATCTTAACTAGAGAAAAATGCATTATATATACAAGGCTGAGTCGGAAATTTCCAATTATTTTGATGCAGTAGGCACTCTGTCTTCAGAACAATCAATTAGACTCTTGCCTCCGATGTGAATATCTGAATACAAATTAAAAATGAAGGGCATGTACACAACATCAGAATATAGATCAAAATCATTACCCAGGTTAGTTTGTAATGTTCCATTTAGAGGATAGATAATCAGGGAAAAAATTACATGTACTCTTGGGAACAATGACAAACACCTGTAATCACTTTTGGAAAGCCATAGTTATAAATTTGGAGCTATTTCAAAGATGGCTTAAAGTTCTCAGATAAATGACATAATGTAATACTTAAATGTATATATTAAGGAAGTTTCATAAGATATATGTCATTGTAACCTATTTCTTTAATCATTGGGGAAGTATTTATTTCAACTATGAAAAATATGAGACTATTCATAAAATTCAGTGACCTGGTGTGCCTAAAGCACCTCTACTCATGTCTGGCATACAGTAGTCACAATAGAGCTAGTTTCCTTCTAGCTTGATAGATGTTAAGAACAACATTTAAAAATCATCTAAAACTAACAAACTAAATAATAAAAATCATCTCAACTACAAAAATAGCTCAATTACAAAATGTGTTTAAGAAATTGAGTCTCTATGTAGAATTCTATCATGATGAAATTTATTACCTAAAGTTCAGGCCCATCTCACACTCACTTTATTTTACTTAAGAATTAAAGACAGCTTGAAAAAAATATTAGCCATAAACATAAGCCCGATTAATATTTTACTGTGTCCTTATGTTTATTTATTTTTTTACATGAGTCTGATGTGAAAGGCAACCAAATTTAAATGGCTTCTTCTAACTTTTCATTCTCTTCCTTCAAGCTATTCAAAGTCAGGTAATTCAGTCAGTACAGATAGGCTTCTCTGCTGCCTAATACTGGTAAGTCACTTCCAGACCATGTTTCTTCATCTGTATAATGGGGATTGTACTAACCCGATGCTGATGAATACGCAACACAGTATGTTGACTGGCATGAAACAAGTGGTCTCTAAATGGCTGCATTTGGTGCCTTGACATGGTTCAGAAATAAAGTGTAGGAGTGCCTGGGTGCTCAGTCAGATAAGTGTCTGCCTTCAGCTCAGATCATGATCTCAGTGTCCTGGGATCAAGCCCTGAGTCCAGCTCCCTACTTAGTGGGGAGTCTGCTTCTCCCTCTGCCCCTCCCCCCTCTGCTCATGCTCTCTCTTTCTCTCTCTCTTCCTCAAATAAATAAACCCTTTAAAAAAAAACTCTAAAGAATGTCTGAAATTCACTGTATCCTTCTAGTAATTTTTTTTTTAATTTTAGTAATAAACTGTTGAGGATTAAGCCACCTGTGTTGCAGGAAAGTAACCCTGCTGGCCTAGCCACAGATGATGGGGTCAGGACAATAATACCTGATTTAAAGATGGCCACTGACAACTACTCTTGAAAAAGGACAATTGATCCTATGGTAGCCAAAATGAAATTTTGCTTAGCAATATGCTCCATATTGAATGGAATAAAAATGATCCTTCTTAAGAAATATAACTACTAAACAAACACAGAGAAGGCAGGCTACTTGATCTCACTCTGAACAGTTCAGTGCATATCTTATCTCTTATAAAAACTGTGAGGCAAATCCAGAATAATTGCACAGCTAAAGAGACCTATCAACATTCTTGGACACTCTTATAATAAATCTCCCATGCCAAAGGCACCCAGGTTTTGTCTCTTCCATACAGTCTTTATGCAACATTTTGGTAGTATCCAATAGTGAGGTTTTCAAGGAATAGACCTCGGGCTTGAAATGGAGTTGGTGGAAAAAGAGGGAGCAGTAGGGGTCCCCATTCATTTGGGTTTGGGGAGTAAATCAGAAATTAAAATATCAACCCATTATGCTGTAGTTTCAGGATGACATACCCAACAAAGTCAAGGCTTCAGGCCACATAGTCAGCACCATATTAAGGTAGTTTGGAGGGATTAGGATGCAGAAGAATAATAGGATGAGTAAGCCATTCTGCTGACCCTATGTTTTCTATATGGAGAAAGCAGTATACCCAGTCTGATTGTAGACAACTTAACAAAACTGAGTTCCAGTGTCGTGTCAAATATACCCAAACTAATAACTTCTCCCTTTCTGCATTTTTAAGATCTGATCTTACCAAAGATTAAAATGCCAAATACTTACTTTTCCTGCTTTATCTACGGCCAGATCATGGCTAAGCATCTCTGCCCACTGAAGCTAGAGCCTGGTTTGGACATGAAGGGTAGTCTGCTTGGCTTATATTTTCGTCTATAAAATTATAAATCTTGGATAAATACCTCTTTCTTTTGACTGGAGACTATATTGGCTATCATGATGCTTATAACTGCAGTGGCCATCTCCTGGCCCTAAGGAGTGAAAGTAGAGCCAGTGGGCTGAATATGGTAGAGAAGGAAGATGAAATGAACCTCAGTCCTTAGTAATGCAACTGAGCTCTTGGACTAACACTGGAACCCCTTTACTTCAGATTGTCATTGTATAAGACAACAAATCCCCATTATTGAAGCTCATTTAGTTAGGTCAATAGTCCTTTGCACTTAAAGGTGTCCTAACTGGTATAACCAAGTGATTATGCAGAAGGAAATGCTTTCAGCCTGAATTCAGTGCTTACACTACTCTTGTCCAGGTAGCAATGGCAGAGGGCACAGAGTATAACGTAAGGGAAAGCCAAATTCCCAGTTGCATTTGCTTTTTATGGTTAAAGTTAGGGTTCTGATTGGTAAAAATTATGATTTTGCTTTCACTAACATGTGGACTTTTACTTGGATTAAGTGCACTTCAGGCTTGAGTACCTGATATAGCAGGACATTTCTAATGATTTCCCTACTATCAGAATCCTTCCCTACACCTTCTTTTTTTTTTTTTTTTCCCAGTTGAAATGAACTTCCCAATTATGAGACCTATTCATTAACTAGAGTTGGAATTTATCACTGACCTTAACATCACTATGCAAAACCATACTCGGAAGGAGTGGAAATGTACTCAGGAGTTGTACAAGTTGCCAGAGTACTGACAGAAGGTAGAAGAGATGAAGTGGTCTTTGATTTTAAAGATACTTTGTCCAGGGACAAGAGCACATACTTGAAATATGCTTCATTTGTGTTTTTTGGACCCATCGAGAATGCACATTAAAGCATAGTCATGGACAGCTCTCAAGAGTTTTAACAGCTTGTGGTTTTAACTGATGTGCAATTATACTAAGCCTTGATTCATGATGACTGCTGTGAAGAGTCAGTGTTTGACATAAGTTAGGCAAAGAAATTCAATGGATTGGAGAGAAACGACTTATAGAGTAGATCTATAACCTATTGCTGGAGCCCATATGATGTTCTCGCCACAGTGCTTCCTTACTATTAGTAGCCAGAAAGAGAGAGTAATAAAGGAAAGTGTCAAGATGCCTAAAATGACCTTTTATCCTTTCTCCACTGGTGGAAAAGGCTGTAACCACCCAAGAGTTGTTAATTATAATAGGAAGGGTCAAAGTTGGTAGGTACAGGTAGTGACTATCAGCAAGAGAGAGAACTGGGTATAGTACTTTAAGAAATAATAATACTGGAGATTGTTGGCTGTGATTTAGATAGCAGAGGATAAAATTTTAACGTATTTCCTAAGACTTCATTTGATATATACAATCAAGCAAATTGCACTGGCCTAATAAAAATGGGAACTGTCCTTCTTTCATACCAACAAGACATCACATCAACAGTGCAAATAGCCTGGGTTCAAATACTGCCCCCCCCCCCATCCCTTTTACTTGCTATGTGATTTAAGGCCTAAGTTTCTTCACACAAAGTGCAAAATAGGATAAGACTACTACTCAAAATAGTTATTATGAGAATAAATATAATATATGTAAAATGCTCCAGAAAATTCTGGAAATATTAAATCTCATTAAGAAAGGGATACTTGGTCTCCTTGGTTATAAGAAGACTGGAGATAATTAAAAAATAAAAAGAGGATCCCTGGGTGGCTCAGCGGTTTCATGCCTGCCTTTGGCCCAGGGCACGATCCTGGAGTCCCGGGATCGAGTCCCGCGTCGGGCTCCCTGCATGGAGCCTGCTTCTCCCTCTCCCTCTGCCTGTGTCTCTGCCTCTCTCTCTCTATGTCTATCATAAATAAATAAATAAAAATAAATCTTTAAAAAAAATAAAAATAAAATAAAAATAAAAAGAGCCAGAGAGTGAAGAGTGTGTGGTAAAGGCTGATATAATCATTTTTACACATACTATGCCTCTTTATTCTTTTTCAGAAACAAAAAAATTGTAAAGACACAGGATTATTATTTAGAGAAGGGACACTTTAATTGACCCCAGTGGTCCACCGGAGGCTTACAGTATCAAATGATAAATGATTGTGACTGAGTTTATCCCACAGTAGGTGGGGAAAATGGTGTATATTTTATTTCCAACAGCTGTATTCAAATTCAGGAGTATATACTTGGGAAATGGATTTATTAATTAAAAAAAAAAAAGAGTGATGGTTCCCTAACGCACAGAGTAAATGGTGTTGGAGTTATGATGCTGTTGAGCAGGAGGAAGCCCTTGGTACTTCTACTTACTCTTTTGTGAACCAGTCACACTCCATCTTCTGAAATATCCTTGAAGTTTCAGTCACTACCAAAGATTTCCTGGGTACTGTGATTCTATTAGCTCTCTTTTATTTCTCTAGTTTAGCTTGGGAAAACATTGAGTTCTAGAATATTGACCTTGTTTTTTTTTTTTAAGATTTTATTTATTTATTCATGAGGGACACAGAGAAAGAGAGAGAGAGAGAGAGAGAGAGAGAGAGAGAGAGGCAGAGACACAGGCAGAGGGAGAAGAAGGCTCCACGCAGGGAGCTCAATGTGGGACTCGATGGGGGACTCGATGTGGGACTCGATCCCCGGTCTCCAGAATCAGGCTCTGGGCTGAAGGCGGCGCTAAACTGCTGAGCCACCCGGGTTGCCCAATATTGACCTTGTTTAACAATGATTTAACTTATGTGTAGTTCTTTATGCAGGTGTTTTTAGACATTTCGTTTCTGAACAGTGTTAAATACCAAACCCATATTATGGCAAGGAAATATATCATAAATTAGTGATTAAAAAATGTCCTCTCCAGGTCATCACACTTCTCTATCAATATGATGATGTCATATTTGGCCCTAGACAAATGTAAGTTGTAAGTATTCTAAATTTAAAAAAAAATAAGTGATGCTAAAAATGAAGCTTATAGAAATATATTTCTTAGTGAGGTTTTTATCTCTAAATATATGGAGTTAATTGTAATCTCCTCCAAGGTTAAGGATGGCTTTTACTCCATTTAATTCAGAAAGAGGTATAGCATTTAATTGATTTTTTTAATTTTGAAGGTGTCTTATGTTTCATCCTAGATATACTTCACTACTTAATAATTTATTTCAGCTTTTCTACCATACTTTACTTTGTATACTTTATAGAACCATTGAAGAATTTTAGACTGGCCTACTATGAGTTGCCTGTCCAGTTCATATTATACTGCTAATTTTGAGAGGTCTGAAGACTCTAACAGAGCAGAATTCTTAAGTGGTAAAACCTCAAAGGACACTTAAATGTGATCCCTGAAGTGTATCTGTATCTTCTATCATCTATTTATTTTTTTTAATATTTTATTTATTTATTCATAGACACACAGAGAGAGGCAGAGACACAGGGAGAGGGAGAAGCAGGCTCCATGCAGGGAGCCCGATGTGGGACTCGATCCTGGGTCTCCAAGATCACACCCCAGGCTGCAGGCGGCGCCAAACCGCTGAGCTACCGGGGCTGCCCCTATTATCTATTTATTATATGATCCACCAAATTATAAGTTTGAACATGCCCAGATAAATTCCATTATTAAATGGAAGTCTATTAAGGATCAGGCCCCTGTGTACATGAAGTCAATAAATTCTCCCTATATTCATTAACTCTGTGTAGGTCATGTTTCCGTTCTTCCTCACTCAACCTATGCCTATGGCTTGATAGAAAATTCTGTGTCCAACCTAAAGAGGATAAAAGACTTAAGAGATACTTGTAGGGAATTCTGCAGGGTATGTAAGCCCTACCTAAAAGTGGATTGCTACGGCATTAGAAAGCTCTTTAAGAGTGAGTTTGCAAGATAATGGAGTGAGAAAATCCTCCTATTTGGCAGAACTTCAAGTAAGACATTTTGAAATTTTTATGCCTGGAAGGAAGACTAGATTGTGACCCAACTTTCTTGATTTGGGGAGAGCTGCAGCCTTTTGGCTAAATTGTCAAAGACTTGGGAGAAGTACAATTGGAGGAGTTGTGCCCTAGGGTTTTGGATAAACCGTGAATGAATCTCTTAAAAGAGAGGTCTGAACCTAGTTATTTCACCCAAAAAGAATAGAGACCATGTTTGGGTCTAGTGACTTGTCCTTTCCTTACTCTAAGGTAATTTGACTATAGCCATTACTAAGGACAAAATTTGCCAGCAACAACAAGATTTGAATTTCTAACAAAGTGTTATACCCCAGTTGAAAATAGCTAGCTACTGATAGCATCGGGATTTTTGTAGCATTAATATGACAATTGTTTACCCTCAATGAAAAAAACACTATTTGGAATCTAAGTTTGCTTCCTGTGGCCATCTTCTGTTCATGACATGAACTTACGGAGTATTTCATGTACACCAAGTTTTTCCATCAATATGGCTTCTGTCCATGGCACTCACTTTCCAGGAATAGAAGCAATAAGTTGAAGCCTGTGAAAGGAACAATTCCTATCATGCTCACACCATGCATATGTAGCTGGCCTTAAATAACTTGATCTATTGAAAACTCATTTACATTGTTCTTTCATTGACCATAATGCACTGAACATTGCCTTGTCTTATGTGTAATACATGATTTGAGACAACTTATAAATAATGCTACATCTTTCATAGTTAATTTCAGAGGTCTGAGAATTGAAGAGCAGTACGAACGGTATTTTTTAAAATCTTACCTGATAAAAAAAAATAAAAAATAAATAAATAAAATAAAATAAAATAAAATCTTACCTGATGACTTTCAAAACATTTTTTGAATCTGTTTCATGGGCATGAAATTGATAATATACGAAGGAAGCACACTGAGAATTAATTTATGTAAAATATAAAAATGGTTCCACTAAATTGTAAACTGTGGTTGGCATGTGGCAATCTTGGATATCCCATGTCATAAGAATAGTTAGTGGGATGCCTGGGTGGCTCAGCGGTTAAGCACCTGCCTTCAGCTCAAGGAGTGATCCTGGAGTCATGGGATCGAGTCCCACATCAGGCTTCTTGCATGGAGCTTGCTTCTCTCCCTGCCTGTGTCTCTGCCTCTCTCTCTGTGTGTGTCTCTCATGAATAAATAAATAAATAAACCTTAAAAAAATAGTTAGTAAAAAGGATCATCACCATATCAGCAAGAGCAATACGTTTTTCACCCTACAATCAACTTTGGAAGAATTACAGATGAACTAGGAGACTTTGGGGGCACCTCTTTTTATATACTGTTTAATGGCATTGAGAAAATATGATACCCCTAGACCTCTTAGAAATGATTGTTCATGCTATCCCATGAGGTGAGGATCTCAGGCAACTAAGAAACTAGCAAAAGGCAAAAGAAATAATAGAAATCTAACACTAAAAACTGGCCTGGTGATAACAAGGTTACATAAGTAGGTATTATCTAAAAAATTTGAAAGTAAATGGATGTCAGGAGAGTAGATTGTGACATTAGAAATTAGCTTCAAAATAAGTTGAAGATAACATCTTTGGTTGCAGAAATAGTGACAGTTTTCATTGTTACTCATTTGGGAAGGGGATGGGTGTGATTTTGGTTAGATGTGAGCTAGCTATATTATAAAAAATTGATGTCATCTTTGGAGGTGTAGACTTAGAAAGATACTCAGTCCAGCAAGTGAAGTTTTTCATGTAAAAGAAAAGATGAAATATCCACCAATTACACTGCTCCATTTTTAGGAAAAACTCCAAAATGGAACTCTTCTGTTTAGGCAACTAAGATTCTTGTCATGTTTGTGTTGAATGAATCCAAAGTCATAGTCCTAGGCAAAAGTGATTTAGAAGGGTATCAGAGTGAGATTAAACTTGATTCAGACAAATTTGATTCAACACCATTTCTCTGTATTGGTTGGCTTTAATGTCATACAGGTTCTCTTTACCTAATGAGAAAGGTAGCTAGGAGTTAATCATACCTTCCTCTACGACACTGCACTTTTCTGGTTTGCCTCCCCCCCATCAATGGCTTCTTCTTTATCTTTTTACTTTTTCTTCCATATCTCCTTAATCTCTTATTGTTGAAGGATTAAAGATTCAGGTCTTTGTCCTTTCCTCCCTCTTTCATATCATTTTGGTCTCATAGTTTAGACAGTTGACATCCAGATATCTCCTTCACCTCTTTCAAGTCATTGCTCAAATGTCACCTTCTTAATAAGAGCCATCATAACCATTCCACTTAATATTGTATGCTGTCAATCCTATTTACCTTGCTCTATTTTCCCTTTGTCTAGGGCTCTTATTCCTTTCCAACATACCAAATGTTACTTTTACATTTTATTCATTGTGTATTATCCATCTCCCTCCCCAATTAGAAGATAAACACTATAGGATAGGAATGTTTTGCCCTGTTTGATTTTACTGTTATATTTTAACAGGCCAGACCAGAGTCTGGCACATTAAGAACTCAGTGACATTTGTTAAATGAATGAAGCAATTAATGAAGAGCCTGAAATTCACCCTGCCCCCCTAATACTCTGCCTTTCTGATAGTAAAGTTCCTGTCAAGGATTCCACCTCCTAGGATATGGCCACATGGTCATCTCTGGACTAATCAAAGGCCAGGGATATTGGTTGGGCCTAGATTGCACAACTACTTCTGCCATTGGGGTAACAGGGCCAATTATAGCCAAACTAACAATATAGAATGATTTTACTAGGGAAGCGTGGGAGGAATGACACCGCAAAGAAAGGATACTGGGCAAACACCTTTGCAATCTATGAGGGTTAACTATCTTTAAGGTAGCTTGAATGACAGGGCATCTGGGCGGCTTAGTTAGTTAAACATCTGCCTTTGGCGCAGGTCATGATCTCGGGGTCCTGGGATAGAGCCTACATTGAGCTCCCTGCTTAGCACAGAGTCTGCTTCTCTTCTCCCTCTGCCTCCGTCCTCCACTCATGCTCTCTCTTGTTCTGTCTTCCTCTCTCTCAAATAAATAAATAAAATCTTTTTAAAAAGGAGTTTAATGAAACTTTATACTGGTACATAATATGGGCTGGTAAAAAGAAAAATTCAGTTAAATTATCTGCCCTGAAAGTTAAAGTAGTAGATGAACAACAACAAAATTAAGGACTCTGGTAGTAACCTAAATATCTCCAAATTAGTCTTTTAATTACTCACAGAGCTTGTTATACGCTTCAGACTCAGAAACAGGGTCTATGATGATATTACCAGAATGAACATACAAAAAAGTATGTATTTTATTGTATTACATATGTATCTTGGTAATATCTAATACAATAAACTGTGTCCCTTTGAAACTTAAAGGAAGATATTCTCAAGGTAGTCTCCAGATTATGTTTTAGTTTTAAAAGTCTACAAATTATGTTTTAGAGTTTTAAATGACTTATTTTTATGCATCCCTTCCTTACCACACCAAAATCTCCCATATTCTTTGAAAACTAAAGGAGTTTATTAAAGTTCTTTCGGTGATGATCTTGCCTTGGAAGGTGAAGAAATGTGAATTTTACAATTTATCACATATTGAACGTACTAGGATAAAACAACAACAACAACAACAACAACAAAAAACTGGTCATCATGGATTGCTAGCAATAACCTGGGTCTCTAAACTTTATCTCATAAATTAAGATAAATCCGTGGGAGAAAAAGATAAATCAGTGAGACAATAAGAAGCAGTTACTAGCTTCTAATGAGTCAGCCTTAAAGATAAATAGAACAATTGGGAAAAAAAAAAAGATTAAAAAAAAAACTGTTATTGCAGTGATGATCTCACTTTGGGATAAAGAGATCATGGAAAGTTAATAATGCTTTTGGCTAGAGCACTCTTTTGAATAAAGGCAACGGAAAAATGTTTTACTCTTTAGCAGATGCCTCTGTAAAAGCTTTAGTTTTGCTGAATTTTCCTTTATTATTCAAGATAAAGCAGCTGAATGCTAGTAAGTTAATCTTAGGTTGAATAAGCCAAAGAGGATCACACTTCCCATCCTAAAATATCAGTCTTACGGGAGATGGACCAGCCCATGATGCTGATATCAGAAGTGAGATAGAGATGAAACCAAGGGTCAGCGATCTTTTTATGTAAAGAGCCAGAGAGCGTGTGTTTTAGACTTTCCAGGAAGTCCAATTTTTATCTCAGCAACTTAAATTTATGTGGCATGATCATAACCATATTTGCTATATAAATGAATGGGTTTGGCTGTTTCAATAAAACTTATGACATTGAGATTTGAATTTCATATAATTTTCACATATTATAAAATATTATTCTTTTTGACTACAATCCAACCATGTAGAAATTGAAAAACAATTTTTAGCTAACAGGCAATAAGAAAATAAGCAGCAGACTAAATGTGTCCCACTGGCCATAGACTGCCAACCTATCAATTAAACCATGGATGGTCTCAGGCAGAGAATGATTGCACATCCTGCTTGTTTGGATGACTTTCCTAACTTGAAAAGATAGGAGTTTGAGATATACACATTATTTGTGCAAGATGAGTCACTGTTTTCCTGTTCATACTCAGTTTCTTTCCAAAGAAAAATGTTGTGGAAGCAAGATGGGGAATTGAAGGAAATAGGTAGCTTCCACTTGTTTGTTTCCACCACTTGTCATTCATCCCCTCCATCCATACGACAGGGCTTTGTGTTGAAACCAGGTACCTGAGTGCTTATTTTGATCAGCTGTATGGGAGGCTTTGGCATGCCTTTAATTTCAGGTTTACTCAGAATGCTGAGAAAAATAGAGCTCATTTCTGATTATTTATATGGTCAAATCATGCAATTCTTTGCTTTTAAATATAAGAAACATTATGCATAAAAACTAGAATAGGAATGTAAACAGAGGCTATCTCTGACTATTAGGATTATGGTTCTAGGTTTCTATCTTTCTTTTTTTTGCCCATTTTTATTTTTATTTTTAGTTCAATATATACTGGCTAGTAATCATTAAATTAAAGAATTAATTAACCAAATTTGTTATACTCCAAAATATCAGGTTTTTTCCAAAAGTTAGAAATCTTTCACATATTTCTGACAAAATAATAGTTGTTTTTTTTTTTCTCAAAAGAGAAAGACAAGCACCCTTACCCAGAGGAAAGCCAAGCAAACTATATTTTATTTTGACTTGCAAATACCATCTGCACAATATCTCATATCTTAGTCTAAATTGAAATTGATCTCAGCAAAGGGGGAAAGAAGCCCTGGATGCAAAAATGTAGTCTATTAAATTTTTTCAGAGAGATTTTTCAGGTATTTAATAACCTTTCTTAAAAGTGAAATACGTGCAAAGTTGTTATCTGGGAACCATGAAAGAGATAAGGGTAAATAAGACATGGCCTTTGTTGTGAAGGGATTTTTCAATGTCATGAATCATGATTGATTAATTAGGTAGCTCATGAGAGCTTCCCAAGCATTATTGTTTCTGAGCCGTAGAAAGTGAAACTGCAGAGAAGCAATCAATAACACTTTTCATTTTCACCATTGTATAGGAGTTTTTGTTTTTAGCTCTATTAAGTTATTTATTTGTATAGACAACATGTATTAATTTTCAGAGTTCAAGTCTTTATGTAGTTTTCTCTAATGTTTGTAAACACCTTCTGGAAAAATAGGAGCAATAATTAAAGAGATATACTTGGCTCTTGAACAGGAAGCTTCATTCCATTAAATGGTAAACTGGTTTTGGAAGGTGTATGTTACCTTTCGATTCCTTTGTTGTAACCTCTTTATTTTGCTGGATAAAATCTTGAGACCCTGGGTAGTTTTAACAATTAACTTTAGGTCAGTGAGATAAAATGAGAACAAATACGTCAATTAAGAATATATGCTTTAAGAGTGATTACCTCAGAGTGATGAGCTTCTAGACAGGTTTTTTAAATTTTATTATTTCTATTCTTTAAAATCTAGATGTTTTACTTTAAATATATTAATTTTATTAAAAATATACTTCATATATAAACCATAATTACAATTTCAAAAAAGTAGAGTCAATATTTCCCTTTCTCCTTTAAAAAAATTATTCCAAAGCATCAAGGAGAACAGAAATATCAATTCTAAATTCAGATAAAACTAGGAGACTTCTGTAATTCTTTTATTCCAATGTATGATGATGATAGGCAGATGGGAGCAGATACATGATTTATCAAAGTTCCTGCTATTGCTGGACTGGTTTGGTGAGAAGCAAGGCATCTGCTCCATGGAACCCTAGAAAGCCACAGGAGGTTGATAGAACATGCAATGCAGAATATGAGACCCTGTAGGCACCTTCAGGCTTCTGCTCTAAACATAGTTAATTAACATCCCGTAACAGCGCCCCCCCACCTGATTATAAATCTAGACATAAAGAGATAAGCACACAGGAGGGCAAAGAGCAAAGTTGTATACAGAGAATTTAGGTATAGATGTGCATACAAAATCATGAGAAATTTTCCTCTCATTCCTAAATTATCTTTAAAACTTCCTGTGATAATACTAGGTCTTTCTCCGAAAAATCATTGAAAGGAAGCAGTGTTTACAAAAAATTACATGGGAAGATAGAAAAAAAGCCAGCTGTTCACACTGTCAGCTGCCAGCGAAGACTTGTAGTCCATGAAATTTATCCACTGATACAGAGCTACTGATTAACTCTGGTGTTTCAATCTTCAGTATAACGAACACCATATTACCAGACAATTAAGGAAATCCCTCAACATCGAAGATTGCTACAAAATAAGTAAACATAAAACATGTTTGAAAAAATGTAAAACAATTTAACTATAACTAATACCCTTGAGAGGTAAGAGAAAATCTTGCATCCATTAGAACAAAAATGGTATAAAAAAGGAATAATAACAAAATAAAAATCACTGAAAATTATAAAAATAATTTACAAATAAGGACTTGAGTACAGAAAATGAAAGACAAAATTAAGTCAGCAAAAAAGAACAAATCAAGAAATTAGAAAAAAAAAAAAACAAAAACAGAAGACAAAGTTCTGAACAGTAGAAGAGGCCGAGTCATAGATTTTTGACTTCAAGCTCAAAGGAGAAAAAATGAAAAGAATCTCCAGGATGTCTCAGCCTGAGGAAAAAGAAGCTACTTTATCTGCCTGTGTCCAAAGTTTGTCTCCTTTTCTTAGTAGACCTATTGATGTTGAGTACCCAGTCCCTCCACTCTGGCAGGAACAGATCCTATAAGACAATCCTAATACCTAATAGTAAATTTCCCTCAAATCTACCATGTTCAGGATTGACTCTGGGGCATCAACACTCATTGGTTTAGAACTGTTGTAAGAGTAATTGGAAGATGTCTGTTTAATAGGTGTATATTTATAAAAATTTAAAGTACATCCATTTTCCTAATTCAAAAGTGTATGCCTGGAATCTCGAATGAGACTTTTCCAACTTCAGCCATTTTAATATTCAATCCTAATCAGGCAACTTGCCATATTAAATACAAGCAAGAAACTTTTTATAATATAGTTTCTAAACTAGGGGTGAGTTTTTTTTTTTTTTCAAACCTAATTAAATTAAAAACAGTAAAAATCTCCCAAATTTCCCATGTTTTCCACCTCACCTTAACCACTCTGGTACCTCCAATAAGATGGCTCCTGGAAAGAAGAGTGTAGCTTTTACAACTTCATGGAGGAAAGGAGAAGTAACAGTTCCAGGGATTTGTGTATTCTGGCCTTGTATCATATTGTATTTCAAAGATGGCCTCACCGTGATATATTCCATCACATGTGGTGATCTCATAATGTTCCCTCTTCTTGAACCAAGTGGACCTTTGAAATTGTCTTGACCAATTGTGTTGGAAATGAAATCAGGTGACATCTAGTGGCTAGTTCATAAAGCAAAGTGGGTTCTTTCAGGTTCTGTCTGTCTGTCTGTCTGTCTCTCTTGATGCTTGTCTAGTTCACAGAACTTAGCCATGAGGTTATAAGGAAATCCAGGGCACATGCAAAGGTCACATATAGATCTTCAAAGTGACGGTCCATCTATGCCTTCAGCTCACAGCTAACATCAGTTACCAGACATGTAAATACAGGAGCCTTCAGATGATTACAACCTCTAGCCTCAAGTGTTAGATTTCAGCTAGGGCTCCAGACAACAGGAGCATAAATTATCCCTTCTGTGCCTTTTTTGAATTCTAACCCTCAGAAACTGTGAAAAGACAGTGAATGATTTTTGTTGTTTAAACTAAACTGTAATTCGTGATGTAGCAATAGAGGGAAAAAAACAAACTCTGTGCTCTCTTACTTCTCATAGTAGCTGCTTCTCTGACTGACACATGCATTGAAGTCTGTGGCTGACTTCAGTCTACCACAGTCTAGTCTACCACAGTCTAGAGCACTGTGCAGTCCTGACCTAGGCAGCTGCCCTTGGGCTCCCGTGAATCCTGTAGGCCTAGCTGTGACTTCTGTTCAGCTCTGACCTTACTGAAAATCTCTGATATATATTTCTAAGTACTTCATGTACTCTGTTGCATATTGATCCTTAAAACACACCTGAGAGGCTGCTATGACAAGTATTATTTATCCAACTTTAAAGCTGATGAAAAGGGTTGGTAGATGTCAATGCATTACTTGAGAGACTCTAGTGATAGATGACATTGCAGGAATTTGATCCAGATCATCTGACCTTAAACACAGTACTTCCTCATCTATTGCCAACTCAATAAAACTAATATATTAAAATACTAATATATTAAAATACTGTATTATGAAATAGTAAAGTCACTACCATTTACCTTTACTTTTTTAAAAAATATACTATGTCTTACACTTTCTCATCAGTAAATTCCTATAAACAGACTTTAACAGTTTAAGTGATGAGAAATAAATCTTAAAAATGTGCATAGCCTTGGACCCAGAATTTGTACATCTGGGGATTTATTTGAAGAAAATAGCAATGTATGAAAATATTATGACTATAAGAATGTTTTGGGGCTAAAACATTAAAATTTGAATAATAGTTTGATAGTTAAATCAATTATGATCCAACCCAGGCTCTATAATGACATTAGAAATTACTGATGAGGGCAACCCGGGTGGCTCAGCAGTGTAGCACCACCTTCAGCCCAGGGCCTGATCCTGGAGACCCAGGATCGAGTCCCACATCAGGCTCCCTCCATGGAGCCTGCTTCTCCTTCTGCCTGTGTCTTTGCCTCTCTCTCTCTCTGTGTCTCTCATGAATAAATAAATAAATATTTAAAAAAATAAATTATTGATGAATAATTTTGGGAATTATAATATATATGTTCAAAAGGTTATAAAACACTAGATATTGTATTATACCAATCTTTTTTTTTTTTTTTAAATTTTTATTTATTTATGATAGTCACAGAGAGAGAGAGAGAGGGGCACAGAGACATAGGCAGAGGGAGAAGCAGGCTCCATGCACCGGGAGCCTGATGTGGGATTCGATCCCGGGTCTCCAGGATCGCGCCCTGGGCCAAAGGCAGGCGCCAAACCGCTGCACCACCCAGGGATCCCAAGATATTGTATTATACCAATCTTAACATATATTTATATCTATATACACAAAGTCTGGAGACCTATACTAATATTAGTAAATGTTTTTATCTCATGTTGAGATTTGAGTGTCCAAACTCACTGCACATCTTTGCTGCTTTGACTAATGATTCCAACACTATAATAAAACCAGAAACAAATTGTAATGGGCTATATTAAAATTAGGCCAGAGTCCTAGCCTGTGCTATGTCATATATTATATATTTATTATTACATATTATAGTTGTATCTGAACTTACAGTTTGACTCCAGGCCCTTAGAGTTGGAGTCAATAAGCCACCTGAGCTCAACAGCTATGTGACTTTGTCTAATTCCTTATTTTATAGCTTCAAACCAGACATCCCCCAGAGCCACATGATCCACTCAAAAGTGGATCGTAAACACATGTAGTGAACTTTATTTTTAAAAGTCTATCATTATCTTAACCATGGGAGTTTGAGGTTGAGTAAAAAGGTTTTAAGGATTTTGACCTTTAACCATACACCTACAGGTGGACATCACTGCACTGTCCAGTTTCCCAGGTAACTCTCTTATCTTCTTCATACTGTACATGTAATTTGCAATTTTAAAATAATTTTATATTTATTTTGGGGGTTGGAATTTAGCCTTATTCTGAATTTTAGATTTCCTGTCTGGATTCTTCTGTCATCCCATTGTATCACATTCACTGCTGGTAATCTTCCTATGTGCCCTTTAAAAATCCAAGCTCATCAGTCACAAATATCCCTATTTGTCTTTTGGGTATTCACCCCAGTGTTTCTTCCCCTCAGACCGTTCTTGACTGAATTTATCTCCATCTCCCTCATTTTTGTTTGGATAAGCTCTATATAATCTTGAACATTTTTTTCCCCTTTGGAACTTTGGTTCATCGGTTCAGACATATTTTCTCATGAATTTTTGAAATTTGTGTCTAAAGCCAGGCACAGGTTTAGAATTGAGTTAGAGTAATATTAAGCTATTTCAGTGTAAAAAGTTTATTTCAAAGGAAAAAAGATTAAGCTAAAATAAATGTCGTAATTGCCTAATTGCCAAATATAATATTTTCCTAATCAGCTTAGAACATACATTAATAGATGGGAACAGCTCCAGAATAGCCCCTAATAAGGAAAATAATCGAGGAGTGTGTATTTTTGGAAGTCATACAATGCTTAAACAGGTAAGGTTTTTGGGAGAAAATGCAACTTAGAAATTTTTGACAGGTGAAGGTTTTGAACCAGAATGTTCTGGGATATGAAAGCTTGCTGCATTGGTAGAGCTCCTTCAAGAATAAGATCATTTGTGGACAGGAAAAAACAAGAGAACATTGGTAAAAATGCCAAATTAACTTAAGTCATCTGTGTGTAGCTAGGTAGTTTATGCCTTTCAGTCAAATTCTGTATTTTATTTTCTCAAATGTAGTGGTTGTTATATAATTCATGCAACTAACTGATGCTAATTTAACAATAACTTCCAACTCATCAAAAATACTTGTTGATCCCAAGCAAAGCTATGTTTAACAGACATACTGCCATGAGGGAGAATACCACCTTGACAGACTCAGAAATTTTTCAAGGGAGGAAGAGTCAAGGAAGATATTAGGGCCCGGGCTAGGAAATTTAAAGGTCAGTTTACAAGGTAAGAACTACTCAGGATTGAGACGCCTGGGTGGCTCAGTGGTTTAGAGCCTGCCTTTGGCCCAGGGTGTGATCCTAGAGTCCTGGGAGGAGCCTGCTTCTCCCTCTGCCTGTGTCTCTGCCTCTGTGTGTGTGTGTGTGTGTGTGTGTGTCTCATGAATAAATAAATAAATAATCTTAAAAAAAAAAAGAACTACTCAGGATTTAGTAGATTTTATTACATAACAGCTTTGAACCTGTGGACACAAACAAGGTAATGGTCTTGAAGTCACTTTTGATGAGTAAACTGTTAGTATTGGAAAGTAAGCTTTTTTGGTGGGTTCACAGACTTTTCTTCTAAAAACAAATACTTCCTGGAATAAGTAGCTAAATTATTTTTGCTTAATCACAGTATCCCTTAACATAGGGATAGGAAAGTATGCCTGGTCCCAATATAATTTAACATAGGTAGAAAAAATTTTGTTGGTTTTAGTTCTCACTTGTATTCTTAAGAAAAGTTGGTCTACACATCAGAATCACTTGTGCCACTCAAAGTGTGGGTGTGGCCCCTTTGTGAAGATTGTGATTCAGTAAGTCTAGATAAGACTTCTGTATGCTTAAAAACCTCCATACTTAATTCTGATGAATGACCACAGTTGAGACAAGCCAGATACTGCAGTTGGTGATCTATAAACTAAGAAGTAAGCTCTCACCCAACTGCAAATCTGCTGTTGCCTTGACAATGGACTTCCCAGCTTCCAAAATTGTAAGCCATAAATTTCTGTTACTTATAAACTACCCAGTCTGTGGTATTCCGTTATAGTAGCCCAAAGCAACTAAGACACCAAGCCATACCTAAGATTGCTGCAGTATCTGGATATTCTCAACTCTGGTTTTTCATCAGAATTAAGTATGGAGGAGGCACTAATCCCATTCATAAGGGATTCCACTTTCATGACCTAATCACTTCGCAAAAGCTCCACCTCCAAATATCACTGGGCATTAGGATTTTACATATGAATTGTGGGGGGCCACAAACATTCAGTTTATAGCACTGGGTGTCAGCTAACTCACTTGCAGACAGACATGGAGACCAATCAGCCTCTATGAAGTATGCTGCCATGGCCAGGTGCATTTAAGTGATGATGTATATAAACTTGAAGAAAGATATATTTTGAAATGATAAGTACTTCACATTTAGTACAGAAGATATATCAGTTGCAATAACATAAGCCATTACTGGCATTCCTTTTCCTAAAAATTAAGATGAAGATAAATGATAGGTGGGTGTTTTCTATAATTTCTTTTCCAGTAAGCGTGACAGAAATTTTATGAATCAAAACATTATGGATCAACTATCATTCCATTCTTTCATAATATTTACCTACTCCTAAAATTTTATCAGCTTCTGCAATACAAATTTTTTAGTTTTTCTTCTTTTAGAATCTGATTTTATTCCTCCAAACCTAAAGATCACCTACAGAAAAATAATTAATGAATACTCCAGATTTCAGAAAAGATGCACATACAGTGGTTAAATGTTCTCACCACTATGTTGTTATATGTAATAAGTATCTTAAAATCTATTTAAATGAAGTGACTTGGTTTAATGCCAAAAGTTCTCATCAACTAGTGTTTCCCATTCTTTTTTTGTAATATGTTCTATAATAGCAAGGCTTAACGTGCTGCCTCTAGCAATTATTTTATACTCTCTCAATAGCCTTACCCAGGTTGTAAAATGTTATACTCTTGGAAGGTATAGTCCTTTCAAATCTACAGAGGGCTGAGAATTGAATTCTGTGAATGAGAGTTGCTTAGGGCCTATTCACTTCAAATTAATTAGTAATGTCTAGCATATCTACTGGGAAAGGGAGCTTAAGGCAATTAGAAGCTATCTGCCCGGGAACTAGTTGCTTGGAAAAAGACAATCACAGAGTTTTCATTCAGACCAGAGGCTTCATGCTGCTACATAATTCTTTTCTCTTTCTGTTTTGCCAAGAGGAGAGGGAAAGAAACAAGGACATCAGAAGGAACACAGCAGGGATGCTTGGTATTCAGCAATCTAATTGAGAATGCTAAAGAGACAAGTTCATGACTACTCTGATTAAGATGGAACTGATCAGTTCTCTCCCTCCAGTGAAGGATAAAGGAAGAGAAGCTACTTTTAGGAAGTTGAAAACAGGTTCTGGGGACCTGGAAGAAGTCAGGCAGAGAAAGGATTAGGAAATAAGGATACATTTTAAAAGTTAATGCACTTAAACATGTATAGAAATAAGAACGTGATTTAAAAATAAATGAGTGAAATTCAGGGAGTACTTAAGTATTCATATTTTTACAAAGCTTATTATATCTGTTTGAAAATGAGTAATTGTTCTATTAATAAATGTCTGTTTTAACAAAATAGCACCATATCCTTATTCTAGTTGACATCTCATTGTTGTTTGGGTCCTCTGCCCCCACAATGCTGGCTCTAGTGCTTTACACATAGCAGAGGTTCAATGAGCATTCTTTTAAGTGTTTGTGTGTAAACTTGACATACAGTCACATACATATAGATGTTAAATATACAATTCAATGAGTTCTCAGACGTATACCCTCACCGAACCAACATTCCAGTCAAGAAACAGAACAGTTTTATCACCAAACAAGTTCCTTCCTGTCCCTTGCTAGTCATTCATCACCATCCATAGGCAACAACCACTTTTCTGGTATCTACAGCCATAGATTAATTCTGCCTCTTTTTGAGCATCATCTAAATGGAGTGATTAGTATTTTTTTGTTGTTTTTTTCACTCATAGGTTATTGAGTTATATCCATAGTATTGTTTTCATTAGTTCTTTATATTTTATTGCTGAGTAAAATTTTGAGGTAAGATTATACCACAACTTGTGTTTTCATTGCTTATTGAGGGCTATTAGTTCAGTAGTTTTGGGATCATTTTAAATAAAGCCACTGCAATACTTCTTGTATTTTGCATGTGCTAACACATAGTTTCATGTCCCCTTAGTAGATAGCTATGAATGGAATTACTAGGTGATAGGGTAAGTTTATGTTTAACTTTATAAGAAGCTTCCAAAGAATCTTCCAAAGAGGTGGTGCCATTTTACCTTCCCATTAACAATACAAGAGAGTTCCAGATTTTCCACATACTTGCTAACATTTTTTTTTTTTTTTTGGCCGTTCTAGAGGTTATGGCATAATACTGCATTGTGGCATTATTTTTCAAACCCATGATGACAAAGATATTGAACACCTTTTCAGGTGCTTAGTGGCCATTTCAATAACATTGTTTTGGCAAGTGTCTTTTTAAATCATCATCTTCTAATTAGTTTATTTGTCTTCTTGTTACTGAGGTATAAAATTTCCTAATATATTCAAGAAACCAATCTTTTGTCAAGTATGTGTATTTAGGTGATTTTTTTCCTATATGTGCCTTGCTTTTTTATTTTCTTAATGATAATTTTTATTGAACACAAGTGATTTTTTTAAAATATTCATTTATTTGAGAGAAGAGAAGAGGAAGGGCAGAGGGAGAGGGAGAGTCTCTGCTGAAAACAGAGTTCAGTGTGGCACTCAATCCTAACAAGCTGAGATCTTGACCTGAGCCAAAATCAAGTGATGCTTGACCGAATGAACCACCCAGACACCCCATGAGCAGCGGCTTTTATTTCTAATAAAGTCTAATTTAACATTATTTTTCACTGATTATAGTTCTTCTTGTTCCTCTCTAAAAATCTCATAAATTTATTCTATGCTTTCTTTTGAAATAATTAAAACGTTTTTTATCTTTGGGTCTATGCTTTATACTGAATTAAATTTGTATATGGTATGAGTTAAGGAAATCTACTTGATCCTGTACCATTTGTTAAAGAGATTCATTTCTCCTCTGACTTTGGGTCAGTGCTTTTGTTGAAAATCAATTAATCATCTTTTTTCTCTTCCACAAATCTATATCTATTATGTATTTTGCCAACATTACAATGTCTTGATTACTGTAGATGTATAGTAAGCCTGGAGATCAGGAAATGTAACTCTTCAACTCTGATCCTCTCTTAGAGTTGTTTTAGTTACTTTTTTATAGATTTCTTTTCTCTACTAATTGCTCATCTCTTCATTTATTAATTTCTTTTTATGTACCCAAAAATGTTTATAATTGCTTTTTGAAAATATTCATCAACTATTTTTTTTCTTGTCTGCTACTTCTAACATCTGTGTCATCCCAATCTCTTTTCATTGACACTTATTCTCTATAATTATGGGTCACCTTTTCCTCTTTGAATGTCTAGGAATTTTTATTGTAGACTAAGCAGTGAAACTGATTCATCAAAGAGAACATTATGTTTTCTTTAGTTTTAAAGCTTGCTCTTACAAGCAATCTAATTACTAAAAATGCTTTCAAGTCTCTGGTTTGATTTTACTCTTTGTTAGGGTAAATCTATTTCAATTCTTCTTAGTTCTAGGGTGTAGCTCTTTCTTCAGGGTGTGATTCTCTAAGGCATTTTTTTGGGGGGCGGGGGGGAGGTTCAGCGAAATGCCCAACTTGGTCAGTGAGGAATCTTAACTCTAACTGAGTTCAGACTCTGATCTCTTTTAGTCCTATTGTCTTCTGGTATTCAGGTCAACTCTCAGATCAACTGTAATCACCCTATGCCAGGCATTATAGAATCTTATTCTGAATATGTGCAACTGGCTCTCAGAACTCACAGAGGACTCACATCCACATTTTTAGAGCACACTCTACGAGGATTGCTCATCTTTGCTTTATATCCCACATAGCCTAGCCACACCCCCAGCCCTGAATTCTGATCTGTGCCTCCTCCTCCAAAGGAAGAATTCCACTCACTGCTTGAGACTAGCCCCCCTTGTGCAATTTGGGAAATTGCCCTCAGGTAGAAAGCTTGGGTGAATGTGGACTTTATTTCTTTTATTTCCATTCTCTTAGAAACTAAACTGCCCACATTGATTGCCTGTAAACTAGAGCCTCATATACTTTGTCGAGTTTTTTGCTTTTTATCACTTTAAGAATAAGTCCTTTGCCAGTGACTTTCTTCTGGTGAGAGATAGATTGATAAACATTTTTAGCATTTTAAGTGAATCAGTGCTCTACTTGCAAATGGAGACTCCAGAAGAAAGCAGCTAGGCTTCTAGGATCATCCATTACAAGCACATTTATAAAATAGCTTAGTGTCCATTGGACTTGTCTTGCTTACCCTAGGCATAATTCTCTAGTATATACTGTTTATCTAGAAACTAAATTTATGATGTAAATTTATCTTTGCCTTCAAGACTTAAAACTGAAAGTCCATCTTCACAAATATCAATAATGACCACTTTCTTATGTTGCATTATTCTCGTTTTTCCCTTCCCTACAAGTCATAGGACTGATTTTTATCTGTTTCATACATGGGTGGTTGCAAAGTTAAACTGCAAAGCCATAAAATAAATTTGCTTTTTATAGCCTCTACTTATCCATCAAGAGTAGCCATCATATAGAGTATTTGTCAAGAGGGTAGTCTAATTCTTTCTCATTCCTATGACCAATGTAATAATTTTGGATGCTTCCTTTGGCTAGAAGCAAGTGGAAGCAATTCCCTGTGTTTAACTAGTGCTGATAATTAGAAATTCAGAAGTGTTTATCACTAGATTGCACCTTTCTCTAGAGCGCAGATGGAGATTTCTAAATATGCTGGATGTTCTACTGGCATATTTAACTCAAAAGCCCAAAACCAAAATTTGCTGTTTCTACTTTCCAAAATTGTCTTTCCTCCTGTGATTTCTATTACCTCTCCTCAAAACTCAAATTAGAAATCACAGAATCTTTTTTTTTAATTTCCTCCCCTCTTGCAGTGTGATTTATTCATTGTATTTTGAATTATTTTTTCATCCATTCTCTTTCCATTTCTACTGACATAGTCATATTTGAAACCTTATCACTACTCTCAGCAGGATCATAGCAATAATTTCCTAAATAAATTTGTACCTCCATCTTCCACATGCTGCCAGAGTTATGCTTCTAAAATAGATTTATAATATCTCTTCATATAAAAATCATTGCTAGCTCTATGTTATGGGGAAAAAAGGCCAACTTCTTGAGCATACGTATTGTGTCCTTTGTCATCTTGCATACATCCCACTTTCAGGCTCATCCACCTGGGTACCCAGTGTTCCTTTCCCTGTTTGCAATGACACATTCTTGGCATGCCTGTCATCAGTCTTAATTTTCACTGCCCAGAGCAAGTGTTATGCATCACAGCACACTTTTCTGTATTCTAGGAATCTGCTGTCAATGAGTTAATTTGCCACTACTTGTTTTGTTACAAACTACACCCAGGCACTCTACCCATTCCTCTACTCTGGTTAAACTTGTTCAGTTGATGCAAATGTTCTGGAAATTTTGCCACTGCATTTCTACTTGTGCTGTCACCTTATACCAACAGTGTTATTTCCTCCATGTATTCCTCATCTAAACAACTCCATAGTATTTTTAAATGTTTATAGCTTGTTTATGGTTTTCATTATTTTTTAAAACAATAATCACTACATTTATTGAGCTTCACGTATATGTAGGTAATATACTAGATGCTTCACACACTTTTATTATTTCATTACATGCTCAACAGAATTGAGGGCACCTCAGTGTCTCAGTCAGGTAAGCATGTGACTCTTGATTTCAGTTCAGGTCATGATCTTGGGATCCTGGGTTGAAGCCCAGCATCAGGCTCTGTGCTCAGTAGAATCTGCTTAAGATTTTCTCTCTCCCTCTGCCTGTCACCTACTTACATTCTTTCTCAAATAAATAAATAAATCTTTTATTTTTTAAAAGATTTATTTATTTATTTATTCATGAGAGACACACACAGAGAGAGAGGCAGAGACACAGGCAGAGGGAGAAGCAGGCTCCCCGCAGGGAGCCTGATGCAGGACTCTATCCTAGGACCCCAGGATTACACCCTGGGCCAAAGGCAGACGGTAGAGCACTGAGCCTTGCATTTTTCTTTTTAAAGATTTATTTATCAAAATCTTTTTTAAAAATGCAAGATACCCTCATTGCTTTTTATATCATAGTTTCACTAGTAAATGTCTTTATTGATTCCTCAAAAACAGGATTCATGTCAAGTTCATATTTTTTCCTCATTGTCCATTGTATGTTGTAACATTCTGACCCCAATTTTTTCTCCCTCTTTTTCTTTGCTTCTTTTTGCTTTCTCTCTTTCCCTGTATAATTTTTTTCCTCTACCCTTAATATATTTACCATTTGTGGGTGTTGTTAATTTTAATCAAAGTTCCCTGTGGTTTCATGGGATGCAATCTATGGGTGCAACTCAAAGCATTTTTTTTTCAGTTTTATTGAGAAATAATTACATGCATTGCTGTATAAGTTTTAAAGGCCTACAGCACAATGGTCAGATTTACATATATTGTGAAATGACTTCCACAATTGGTTCATCTTCTCATAAAGATACAACAAAAAGAAAAGAAGTAAAAAAGGAAAAAGGAAAAATAAATTCTCCTTGTGATGAGAACTCTTAGGATGTATTCTTTGAACAACTTTCCCTGGATTTTGGGCAGCAGTATTAGTTACAAATATCACATTGCACATTCTATCCCTAGTACTTCTTTATCTTGTAACTGGAAATTTGTACCTTTTAACCATCTTCCTCTAATTTCCCCTCCCTTAACCCTCTGTATCTGGTAGCTACAAGTCTGATTGATTTTTCTATGAGGTTTTATTTTCATTTCTGTTTTTCAGATTGCACATGTAAGAGTGTGCAATTTTTGTCTTTCTCTATCTGACTTAATTTACTCAATATAATTTCCTCAAGGTCCACCCACATTGTTGCAAATGGCAGGATTTCCTCATTTTTTTGTGCCTGAATAATATTTCATTGTGTATATATGCACAACCTCTCTGTGCATTCATCCATCAGTGGACACTTAGAAAAATTCATGACTTGGCTGTTGTAAATAATGCGTAAAGCCTAAGTACAGATATCTTTTCAGATTAATGTTTTTGTTTCTTTTGGATATAATCCCAGAAGCTGAATTACTGGATCATTTTGTAGTTCTATTTTTATTTTTTCGAGAATCCTTCATGTTGTTTTCCATGACGGCTGCAACAATTGCCACTCCCACCAAAGTGCATAGAAGAGCTCCCTTTTTTACCATATCCATTCCAAAATTCATTATCTCTCATCTTTTTAATGATGGCCATTCGGACAAGCATGAGTTACCATCTTATGGTAGTTTTATTATTATTATTATTAACATTTTATTTATTTATTTATTTATTTATTTATTTATTTATTTATTCATGACAGGGAGAGAGAGAGACAGAGAGAGAGAGAGAGAGAGAAAGTGGGCTCCACACAGGGAGCCCAACGTGGGACTGGATCCGGGGTCTCCAGTATCACACCCCAGGCTGAAGGCAGCGCTAAATCGCTGGGCCACTGGGGCTGTCCGTTATGGTAGTCTTAATTTGCATTTCTCTACTAACTCATGATTTCAAAACTCTTCTACCTATTGGCCTTTTCTGTATCTTATTTGGAGAAATATTTGTCATGGTCCTTTGTCCATGTTTTAATTGGATTATTTGTGTTTTTGACATTGAGTTTTATGTGTTCATTATATATTTTGGATATTAATCCCTTATTATGTAGCTGGTTTGCAAATATTTTTTTCCATTCCATACAACCTGAGAAACTTTAAGTTGATAAATCATTTTTCATTGGCTCTTACTACTTCCTGATTGAAATCACCAATTTCTGGGAGTATCAGCAAAGACTTCTCAGTTTTTTAATAGTCCTTTCATGTTCTCTATTATTTTCTTTGAAGCTGTTTAGGCACAACTTTCTACTATAGATGTTTCCAGAATGTTTCATTTCCTGACTCTACTCAAGCCACAAATCTTTGTTTTGCCAGTATAAGGCTGCATTTCTCAATCTTTCAATGTGGTGAAGCAAAAGGAATTCTGAGAAGATAAGTGGAAAGTATGTTCTACTCTATCTGTTAGGACCTACTTTATCACTTGACACTAAAATGGCACAGCTTTTGCTTCTTTAAAAAAGTGCCCTATTATAGGGCACCTGGGTGGCTCAGCTGGTCAAGCATCATACTCTTGATTTCAGCTCAGGTCATAATCTCAAGGTCATGATCTCAGGCCCCATATCAGTCTCTGCACTTTGTGCAGAGTCTTCTTGAGATTCTCTTTCTCCCTTTCCATCTGCCCCTTCCTTCATTCACATACACACACACGGACACACACACACACACACACACACACACACTCTTCCTAAAATAAAAATAAATAAAATCTTAAGAAAAAAAGTGCCCTATTAGAGCAGCTACTCCACCTACCTATTACTTTTTCTCCATAAGGTATTATTCATAGACAGACATTTA
Organism: Canis lupus familiaris; assembly: GCF_011100685.1. NCBI lineage: Eukaryota > Metazoa > Chordata > Mammalia > Carnivora > Canidae > Canis > Canis lupus. The sequence goes on from NC_049233.1 coordinate 22,259,746, forward strand.
TTATTTGTTTCCCTAGCCTCCATTCCACCATTTTCTGACTGTAACCCCAGTTTTTAGATGAAGATCCATGCTTTAAAAACCTTTCAGGGGGACGCCTGGGTGGCTCAGCGGTTGAGCCTTCGGCTCAGGTCATGATCCTGGAGTCCCAGAATTGAGTGGAATTATTGGATCCTATGATAATTCTATTTTTAATTTTTTGAGGAAACTTCACACTATTTTTTTATAGTGACTGTACCAGTTTACATTCTTATCAACAGAGCACAATGATTCCCCTTTCTCCACATCCTCACCAACATTTATTTATTATCTTTTTGATAACAGTCATTGTAACAGGTGTGAGATGATACCTCATTATGGTTTTGATTTGCATTTCCCTGATGATTACTAACGTTAGGCACCCTTTCATATATCTGTCAGCCACCTGTATGTCTTTTTTGGAAAAGATATCTATTCAAGTCTTCTGCCCACTTTTATTTTTGTTTTCTGCCCACTTTTAAATCAATCTTTTTATTTATTTTATTTTGCTATTAAGTTCTATGAGTTCTTTATATATTTTGGATATTAGCCTCTTATCAGATGATTTTTACATATTTTCCCTAATCCCATAGGTTGTCCTTTCATTTGGTTGATGGTTTCCTTTGCTGTACAGAGGCTTCAGTTTAATGTAATCCCACTTGTTTTTCTTCTGCTGCCTCTGCTTTTGCTTTCAAATCCAAACAAACAAACAAAAAATCATTGCCAAGATTTACGTCTAGAAGCTTACCACCCATTTTTCTTCTAGGAGTTTTAAGTCTTTTAGGCCACTTTGTGTTCATTTTTGTGTATGGTGAAAATAATGATCTAGTTTCATTCTTTTGCATGTGCCTGTCCAGTTTTCCCAACATAATTTATTGAAGAGATTGTCCATTCCCCATGATATGCTTTTCGCTTCTTTGTTATAATTAATTGACCATATGAATATGGATTTATTTCTGTCTCTCTGTTTTGTTCTATTGTTCTTTATGCCAGCATTGTAATAAAGTTTGAAATTAGGAAGCATGGCATTTCCATTTTTGTTCTTTTTCAAGGATTACTTTGGCTCTTGGGTTATTTTGTGGTTCCATGCAAATTTTGGGATTATTTACTCTATTTCTATGAAAAATGCATTGAAATTTTGATAGGGATTGCAAAAATTCCTTATTCTTATAAATGCCTTACGCTGCTCTCCTGCCCTCAACTCCCAGATAGACATTTGTACGTGAGTTTAGTACCTGATTTAAAAATCAAGCAATGATAAACCCTTTCCAGAATTTTTAATTAAATACCAAACAAAGTGAAGCAACAGCATCCTCTGAGGCAATTTTTTTCAGCCATATAGCACAAGCCAATTTAAGTGAATAAAACCTGGAAGTCCACAAGAAACAGCTTTAGAAGCATGTGAACTTTTCAATAAATTTCTCCTTTTTTTCTTAATAGCTTGAGTACACATTAAGATAAACAACAAGGAAGTCATGTCAAATCCAGATTGTTGGACTCCAGAGTACAATCATACCTCTACTGTTATGTATTATGATACTTTTTCTTTTTTTTTTATGATACTTTTTCTTATGGTCCCTTAGTGTCTGGTATTGTGTTTTATATAGTGAATACATTTTTGTTGGTTAGACTCATAATAAATTCGTATTTGATAAATACTTTTCAAAGAGATTTATTTAAAATTGAAGAGGAATCTCTTGAGCCAATGCGACTTTATTTGTTGTTTCTTATAACCAACTTCATTGAAGAAGCTGCTTGGCTATAAAAGGATATCATTTTGCGTCTGTGCTGTACTGAGAATGCCCTGTTTGGCCTGTTTGCTCCCCTGTGCTGTAAGCTGGATCCTGCTCTAGGTAAAATTTCAACTATTGAATAGGATGAAATACATCTATTGAGATACAAATCCATGATAATGAGAAAAATGTCTAGAAAGAGAAAGATCTCCATGCCTGGTGCTGAAAGATCATAAGTTTTAATAGAGCAGTATTTCTTCACAAATCTTTTTCTCCTCTATAAATAATTTTTAAAGGTGCCTTCAGTCTGAACTTCCAACTGTGGCAGATTCTTCATGGATGTGCATGATTTTTATGCTCATGTTTCTGAATCCAGTTATAAGGTATAATGTAATTTCTGAAGGTAATTTTTTTGTTATTTCAGTCTGTGATGATTTGGTGAAGAGAATTAAAAACTCCATTTACTTTAAACTTCTAACCTACATCCCTATTGATATTCTCTGGAGAAAGAAAGAAATCACTGGAAATGACAATGATTAATGCTTCCAAGAAAGGCATATTGAGGGGTCAGCTCACCAACAGGCATTTTTATAGGAAAGGTCTGGAATATATTTTCACAATCTCTTCCTGTCTCAATTTTAATAGTCACAGATCGGGTTAAGTAATATATTTAGTCCAATAGGTGTAGACCTAGTGTCTCTTTATTTGCTGTAGCAACTTGTAAATGATTTTGAAAATGAACAGAAGTAAATATAAGTTCTATATTTCCGGCCACCTGGGTGGTTCAGTAGTTGAGCCTCTGCCTTTGGCTCAATTTGTGATCCCAGAGTCCTGGGATCAAGTCTCACATGTAGCTCCCCACAGGGAGACTTCTTCTCCCTCTGCCTATGTCTCTGCCTCTCTTTGTGTCTCTCATGAATAAATAAATAAAGTCTTAAAAGAAAGCTCTATATTCCCTGCCCTTTTGATTAATAATCCTCACCCATTCCTACTTAAGAAAGAAGTTGTCTCTAAGGAAACCCTTTTCCTCTCTAAGAGGGTTAGCAATAAGAGTGTAGAGTCTGGGGCTAACAAGTTAAAGTACAAAAGCTGACAGGAATCCTCAGGATGGGATCTCACTTTCCATGAACTTATCAACAGTCAATGTGTTGAGTTGATAATTTGAAGATAGTGTTTGATGGAGGAAAATCTATGAGGAAAGAATATTATCTAACAAATTTCAAAAGATAAGACTCATATTTTCTATATTTTTCTGCCAAATTAACTTTGAGCAGGCATGATGTAAGAGATAACACGAATAAAAAGAACTACTGACTTGAACAGAAACCAGGATATATGTGTAGTTTAAAGGGAATGTTCCCGTTTCTCATTGCTGACTAATCTATGTTAGCTACTTATTTAATATCCTCTTTCATTAAGTCTTGAAATATCTCTATTAGTGTAACTGAAATGAAATTATAAAGAAGAAGATATTAGAAGAGACTTTGAATGTGCTACAGAAGCTATTTTCATTGTTGTCAGATCTTCAAAAAAGGAATTGAAAAGTAGAGATGAGAAGAACATATTTTTGCTTTCTGAATTCTTAACGTCTGCATCTTAAAGCAATTAATTTTCACCTAATGGCAGTTTTAATTCTGGCCTAATAAAGATCATAAAACTAATTATTTACTGTTAAGCTTTAAATTTTCATAAGGCTCCCTTAAAACAGCCTATGTTGCAGTATGCTTGCTCAGTCCTAATTTCTGCTATTATAATTTAGAATTAAAAAATACAGACTGGGCAAGAACATTAAAAACAGGCATTGAACTCTTTCACAACTCCTACCTCCAACAACCCCAGTCTACTGACAGGATTAAAGCTATGTTTCTCTCTGGAGATGGAAAATTAATAAGAAGATCTGAAGGCACATATTCAATTCCTTCTGTGTCACAACCCTCTGGAAGAACACTCAGCTGCACTTTTTCTCACGCAAAGGAACCAAGGGCTTCACTGAAGCCAAAGCAGGTCAGGAATGGGGAGCACATCTGCCTCCTCACTGTTTGCCACTGCTCATCTTGACTGGGGGTTCATGGTGAACCTCCACTGCTAGAAAGTGGAAACATGTAGATTTCACCTGCCCACCTGCTGACAATCTCTTCCAGAACCCCAGTCTCTTCCAGACATTTTAGGGACTTAGAAAATTATCAAAATGTGCTAAAAGGAACTCATATGGTTAATAGTAATAATTCATATATATTTTTGTCTAGAAAGATATTACATATAACAATATTAGCTAATATTTATAGAGCTATTGCTATGGGTCAGGAAATGTTCTAGCATAAAAAAATTAGAGATTTTTAAAAAAGTATTTGGAGTTTACTACTTGGCATGACTAAGATTAATATGGTCAGCATCCATCCCGCCCTCTTTTAGTGGTTTTCTGTATTGTTGAGCCCAGAAAGTTAAGAACTACTTTTCCCACATACCTATAGCCAAAGTTTTGGATGAGAACTAACTTCTACCAGTAAGATGCATTCCTATGAGACTATAAAAGCATATTTGAGGCTGAAGTCTTATTTTTGTTACTGCTTATACAAGCAAACCAATTGTGGGGATCTATATATTAATTACAGTTGTTCCTTTGATACTTGGACTGTTGTCACAATGGTACACTGCTGAATTCAGGAAGTCCAGTGGTACCCTCCTGATCCCTACTCCTCCAGTCTTATAAGCAACTTATTCTCTGTATTAAATTCCTTCTTAATGATTTCAAGTGGTTTCTACTTCTTGAACTGGAACATGAGTGATACCATATTTGAAGCCATAAATACCTACATACAATAGATCTATGAGGAGAGAAACTTGTAATTGTTCTCTTACCTGGTAGGATCTGAAGACAACAATGATCTGCTTCTAGTGGGAAAATGAAATACAAGTACACCTCAGAGATATTGCAGATTCAGTTCCAGATCACCACAATAAGAATAATATTGCAATAAAGTGAATCAAATGAAGTTTTTGGTTTCCGAGTGTATTTAAAAGCCATTTTTATATTATACGTTTGTCTATTAAGTGTCCAGTAGCATTATGCCTAAAAGCAGTATACTGTATTGATGGTCCATAGATGGCAAAGGCAAAAATATTTACTTAAATTATCATTACAGAGTTATTGCCTCCAACAACATGTCCATGGAAGGCAGGACTTCCTCGACTGAGTGATGGCAAAAATAGGACACAGTATGAATGAAGATTACAGACACTGTGGAGGGGGCAGACTAATTCTGATAGCACTGGGTACATTATAAAGTACTTAAAAATAAATTACTTTAATAGAATGAGAAAACAAACCACAAATTGGAAAAAAAATACTTCCAAAAGATACATCTGAATAAAGGAATTTTATCCAAAATATACAATAAATTTTTACAATAAGAAACTGAACAACCTAATTAAAAAATTATCAAAATTTTGAGCGAAGAAGATATACCAATGGCAAATAGATGTATGAAAAGATTCTTGACCATTAAGACATTCTTGACCATTAAGGAATTGCAAATTAGAACAGCAATGATATACCACTACTCATATATTAAAAAGGCTAAAATTCAAAACACTAACAATACTAAATGCTGGTGAATACGCTGATTTATTGTTGACGGGAATGCAAAACGGTACAGACATCTTGAAAGATAAAAGTAAAGCTGTGCAGACAGTGAAAAGATCAGTAGAAGGGAGAAAGGGATCAATAGGTAAAGCAGAGAGCTTTCTTGGGGAAGTGAAAAATATACTCTAATAGTAGATTCACATCACTATGCATTTGTGAAAACCCGTAAATACCCAACTCAAAGTGTGAACTCTAATGTAAACTATTACCTTTGAGTGATGGTAATATATCAATGCCGGTTGATTGGGACAAATGTACCATTCTGATACTGGCTATCAATAATGATGGATGTTGTGCATGTCTAGGGCAGGGGCCATATGAGAGTTCTTTCTTCTTTCTACTCAATTTTGCTGTGAATCTAAAACTGCTATAAAAACGATGTTAAAAATAAAATGAAACAAATAATAAATAAATTCTTACCTATAGGCATGATCAGAGGACTAAGGAGCTTCTATTACTGGACTAAAAGAATTTCAGAGCTAATATTTCTGCAAATGAGATAAGAGTCTGCTCCTATGGGTTAATTAAATGCTATTTGAATTCATAACTTCATTAGATCTTTTATTGCAAGTTAGGGCATCAATTGGGAAGGATAAAAATGTTGAGTAATGGAATTTGAATATTTTTATAAATTAAAAAAAATTGAATACTATGAACTTAAAAACTGTATTGAGTAAACCTTGCTAATAAGAACAGGGTTTGCTTGTTTGTTTTCCCTTTGTCTTAGCATGCTAGTCCTACTTTGCTTAAAGACTCATCGGTGGCATTAAGAGCTATGTTTATTAAATGAGACATGAGTATTCCTATGCCATTCCTTATGTTGGGGACAAAGAATTACTTCTGCCCTTCAAGATCCTTCTAGCTGGACTAAGAATTAAATTGATATGAGACAGATAAATGTGAGAACATAAAATTTAGTTTCATACATACAGAAATCCACACAGAGTTGGAAATCCCAAACTCAGACTAAATGAGGTATATTTATCATTCTGAATTGATAAGGGGATAAGAAGAAAGGGGATAAGGTCTGGGACTTCAAAGGGAAGGAATGTAATTCACAGGAAGATGAAAAAGAGTAAATGTTTAGTACACAAACATTTGCTGGGTCACTTAGAAATAATAGTTCAGAGACGACTTTGATCAAACAGGCCCTGCCAGGTTCATCCCTGTCTACCATACCTAGTTCATATCATATGGTGAGAGCTCTCTTCCTGGGGCAGGTCCTTTAAATTCTTTTAGGCAGTGGAGGGAGAAGGTGAGTTTTTCCTGAATCTGCCAGATTTAATTGCTTTTTAACTCAAAATAATCTTCATGCATCTTGGGGTGGCCTACCTTTGGCCCATCTCATTGCATCAAATAAGCTCTCACACATCCACACCAGAGGCCAAATACAAAATTTGGCCCAAAAAAGAATTGTAAGAGTTTGCTAATTTGTATCACTAGAAACTTGGGAACTGTAAGTGACAATAGATTCTAAGGGTGCTAGGCCTAGAAGAAAGAAACATATTTTTAGATTAAGTTGAATTTGTTGGTATTGGAGCATAAACCAGATTTATTTGGAATTATTGCTCTATTCCAGGTTACTGAGAGTGGTTCTGGGTGCCTGACTGGTGAGTGAAGCCTGCCCTAAATGTTGACCTACATGAAATGGAGCTCAACTGTGGCACATCCCACTAGGAGAATTGCAAGACAGACCCAAGGGTTATGGAAAAAATCCATGAGTTCTTTGTAGATAATTATTTTGCTTTTGAGAAATAGCTCCTGACTTGATACGAAGCCCTAGGAGAAGCCAATTCCTTTAATGTGGGACATTAAGTTGCCATGTGACTGAATGGGGCCACTATCTGACCCATAAAAGTCACAGAGTTAGGTGTCAGCAGTACTCCACTATCAAGTAAATCAAACAAGCATTTAAAAGTTTGTTTAACCAAATAACAGGAAAGTTACAGAAGCCAGGATTCAAAACTAGTAGTTTGACCCAAGAGTTCCTATTCTTAAAATCTCAGAATGAAATTAAGAATACTTTGTTCTGGGATGCCTGGGTGGCTCAACAGTTGAGCATCTGCCTTTGGCTCAGGGCATGATCCCTGAGTCCCCAGATCAAGTCCTGCCTCGGGCTTCCTGCATGGATCCTGCTTCTCCCTCTGCCTACGTCTCTGCCTCTCTCTCTGTGTGTGTCTTTCATGGATAAATAAATAAAATCTCTTTTTTTTAAAAAGAATATTTTGTTCTAAGAGTGAATAGGAAAGAAAATCATATTTTATTATATTACAGGAAGAGGCATCCTGTCCCCACCCCAGAGAAGAATCTTTTATTCAGATGATTGGAAAGTCTTTGTTAGAAAATTTGCAGGAAACCAGAGCCAACCTAGTCACATGATAAGATTGATAAGTTTTTTTTTTTAAGATTTTATTTATTTATGAGAGACATAAAACACTGATTTTCTAAAAAGCTGGTAGTTCACTGGGACAGATAGAGGTATACAACTAAACCAAAGTGCAAAGAAGGGTTGGAGCCTAAGTAGAAGACACGTGTGTTTTCCCAAGAGGTCGGATTTTGTTGATAATAGAATGAGAACCCATAATCAAGGGTTGTGATTAGATTGACAAAGAAGTTGAAAGGTTGTGAGGAAAGTGATGAAATTAAAATTGCAACTGGAAAGAAGGAAGCAAACAGTCACTAGAAATTGAACTGTGTAAATAGAGAAAAATTCTAGAGTCAAGAATCAGAATTAGAAAAACCTAGATGAAGTATATTTAAACTCATTTAAATAATGTAGAATTGAAATATAAACATTTATGCAGATAATCAAAGGACCAACTGTATTAGTAGTCTATTGCTGCTGTAATAAATCATCATAAATTACCACATATCTAGTGATTTAAAACAGAACAATTTTATTGTCTTATAAAATAGAGCTGTATATCAGAAATCTAACATAGATGTCAGTGGGCTAAGACCAAGGCATCAGACAAGATTGTGTTCCTTTCTAGAGGCTTTAGGGGAGAATCTACTCCTTGCCTTTTTCAACTACTAGAGACCATCCATTTTCCAGGCTCATGGCTCTTTTTCTCCATCAACAGGGAATGAGGCCTCACACTGTCATCTTCTGGTTTTCTAACATTTCCACTTTCAAGCCCCCTCCCCCCAGATAACTCAGAATAATCTTGATATCTTAACATCAGCTAATTAACAACTTTAATTCTGTCTGCAAACTTAAGTTATTTTTGCCAACTACCAACATATTCACAAGACCAGGACTTTGCATATGGATATCATTGCGGACAATTATTTTGCCTTCCATACCAACAAATGAATAGACTTTGATCTTTCTGTCCTTCTGCCTAAGTATACAAACAAGGACATTCAAGAAAAAATCTTGAATTTCTCTTATAAAACTGAAATAAAGTGATATTTAAAATAATAGATCAACTAATAATTATGAAAATAGGTGAAAGAGTACTTTTGAAAAAAATTGTACAGAATGCATTGTTTATGTATAAATGAAAATCACGTAAGGGTTTTGTTTGGGTTTTTGCAAGATGTTTAGAGCTCTAATATCTTTATTAACCAAGCTAATTTTATTCTGATTCTAAGAGTTTCATACTGAAGACTGTTCACAAAGAAAAGAGAAATAAAAGTCTATGAGTCTTGAAAAAAGGAATTTTATAATGTTGAATCTATTTCTCTACCAACGCCAGCAAATCTCAGTTATTAGTATATAGAATACAAAGGTTAAAGAAAGCAAATTTCAACATGGGCATCTGGTAATTTCCAGGATTTGTTTACTGTGTCTTCTGGGTAATCCATCCTCTAAAAGTGTCACATAATTATATTTACATAAAAAATAGGCAATCAGATGAATTTAGTCCATATAACGCATAGTAGAGTCATTTCAACAAGTCTCTTTATCAAATGGCATTATAATAACAAAAATTTATATTAGTGTATATATTGGTAAATAAAAGTAATTATGTAGCTTTTATAATTTGAAGTTCTGTCTGAAAGAACCCATTCCTAAATCATGGTCAAATGGAATGTGGTTGAGGAATTTTAAGGAATTTGAGTTTCTAGAAGTTTTATTCCAAGGAAAAGTAAGCCATATGATCTGATCAGCATAAAAGCATATGTTTAGAATTCTTGAGGGTTGTTGGGTGGCCTAGAATGGAAAACTGTAGGATTAATATGTAATAATTTATGTATTAAAGAGGACATAAGCAAAAATGATAAGATAATTATGGTTTGAAAGTTGGTTTAGGAAAAAAAAATGCAGTGTGTCCAGGAGAAGGAAGAATTTGGTTCAGAGAAATGGTAAGTACAAAGGCTAGTTTGAGTTTTAATGTATTGAGGGAAATGGTTTCCAGCTGAGACTAGGAAGTAAACCCAAATCTCAGTATAAAAGAGCTAAAAGAGCCATTTCCCCTATAAGAACAAGAGTTGGAAAATGACACATTCTCTCTCTCTCATGAGCAATGTTTTCAAACTGTGCCCAGTAAATTGAGCAATAGGTGACTGTTTTTGTAAATTATCTAATCTATATTCTATAAATTATTTTGCAATCTAGTAATAAATGACTAAGTGTGCCCTCTGTTCTGCTATGGACAAGTGGGAGGAGAGGTCATTTCAAGAAATCAGATGGGAGATACATTATGACCAATTATTATTTGTAATATTACCTGTTTGCATAGGTTTTCATAGTTTAAGGCACTTTTGTAGTCAGACTCTTGGGAAAACAAATCAGCCCTAACACTCCAAAATTGTACTAATATAAAGTTACCTAGAAAACTCATGATGGGAAATTTGCTAGAAAGTCCGGAAGGAAATTTTTAGGGGTACCTGAAGTCAAGTGACATTGGACATTGGTCTCTCAAAAGAACCCCTTGTTTGTTCAGCAGTGACTTCAGAGTTGTCATGTATCCAAAATTTGGAAGTTGTGGCCTCTTTTTCTATTTCCACTTTCCCCCAGCTCCCCACCCCTGATTATGCATTTTTCCTTTCCTTTTATACACATTATGGTACATGGTATGTGCTGATGAAGCCTCAGGGTTCAAGATGAAAAAGAGCCTTAACATACTTAGTGGAAGTGTAAGCTGATACTTTTTTTTTCCTGAAGGGCAATTTGTCTGTAGATGTTAAAAATATTTCAAATGTTCTTATGTGTTGATCTAGAAATTACTGGGACTTTATCACCAAAATAATCAGAATTTTTGGTAAAGTTTAGGAACAATGATGTTCATTATAAAATTATTTATAAAGCCAAAAATTTGGAACAACAAATGTCTAATAGAGGGCAAATTAGAAAGTCAGGAAGAAACTATGATACATCGGTACATTTTGATACCATCTAACCATTAAAATTATGTTTTAGGTAGAATACTCAGAAGAATGAAAAGATACTGAAGATGTTAGAGTGGAAATGTGAGCTTACCAATTAATATGGGTACATGATTAACATAAAAGCCTAAATGTATGTAATACACGAACATAGAAAGAAACATACTTGAAGGAAGTGTGGCAAAATGAATCCAGAGTTCTCTCAGAGCTGTTTTCTTTTCTTTTTTTTCATTTTCTCTCTTTTGATTATCAGCATTTTCTAAATTTCTTATGAATAACAGATATTTTCAAAGAGAGCATATAAAAAGTGAATATTAAAAAATATGATAAGAAGCCAATTTAGAAATGAAATCTTATTGATATTAACAAGTTCCTTGAGACCCATCCATGGTAGGTATATAGAAAATATTTCCCCCTGGAAGGATTGTGGCACTTACTCATCAGTTCATTGGAACAGGGTGCCCATAAATTCTTCCAAATAAAGTCAAGGTAGCAAAGCCATGACCAAGTATCTACACTGACTCTCGATTGCCAGTGGCGATGGAGACATTGAGTGGGACTGGTGTGAATTAAATAGAAAGTGGTATTTTGTAGTAAACAATGCACAAGATTTCAATAACAGTTACCTGTAATTAATAAAGAAGAAATATGCCAGTACCACATTCATCTTAACTGACATAAAATTCAGTTAAATAAAAAATGGTTCTTGATTATTATTTCCATTAGAATGAAATGTAAGACAAATCTTAGCATACACAAAGGCAAAATTAGCATTGTACTCACAAGAAAAAAGCGACCTATCTCTTAATAGTGTCTCAATTGTGATTCATATGGATTCAGATGAAATAAAAAATGAGTTTGATTATATTGCTATTTTCCACCCTTTATTGAAAACATAGTTGTCAGTTGAAGTTGTTTGTAATGAGGATAGCCACAGTTGAGAAGATTTATCCTCCAGAAATATCTCCATAATAATATTGTTAAGGTAAATATTGGAAGATCTTATGTGGTAGAACCACTAAAAAGATAAATAAAATAGAAATAAGAATATTAGAAGCATAAGAATGTTTTTTAACATAAAAGACATTAATTAAATTTTCTAAATGTTAAAGAATTATTGTGGTCATGAAAATGTGATTACATCACTCTTTCGTACTTCATTGTGTAACTTAAGTGAACCTTAGTAATCAAGGTACTATATGTGTGCAAACCAGTCTGTGTGCTTGGAATAATCAGGAATAAATAATTCATCAGTGATGCCTCAGATGTCAAGGACATCCTCTATTGTGCCTATCCTGTAACAAAAACAAACTCGAAAGCTGCTTGATTTACTTCTAGTTCCTCCTCCAAAGAAGAGTCCAGCTAGGAACTGTGATTGATTTTTTTAGAGCTAGTTGTGAAGACAGATCAATGTCAGAAAGAATAAAAACTGATCTGAACTTGAATACTGCAGAAAGTGTTAGTTCTGAAATTAATAGGTCTTATAAACATTACTAACACCCATAGGCATTTATCTTACTAATATGGTACTAATGTATAAAGCCAACTCAGTAATAGTCATGGGAATACTTTCTTTGCCAGCCAAAGCTGAGTGTTAAGTTTCTACTTACTCTCTTCTGAAATTCTGATAGTATTTTTATTTCAGTTGGTTTGTTCTTTCACATTTTTACTATTGATTTACCTTTTGGCTCAATATTAATATAGGTTCTTGGCTTGCCATTTATGGCAGGCCCAGTAGCATAAAACACTAGCATAGGACAGACACTTATGGGTTAGTTGTTAGCTCATTCTTATTTATGTCTGGAGACTTCTAGATTTAGAGAGGTTAGATCACCCATAAGCCCAAGTTCACAAGGCTGCTGTTAAATGATGAGTTCATATTTACTTAATTTTAGAGACTTTTTTAAATAGAATTATTTTTATTTGTGAAATTAATGGTTCTTACACATTTATGTTTACTTAGTATTTGCTGTATCTGTATGTGTGTGTGTGCGCCTGTGTGTATTTTGTGGGTGTTATTTCACCCTTCCTGTCAGCCGGTAGGGAGGGTTTTGGTTGACTTAGGTAGGAAGAGCAGAACCTTGACAATTAGGTGGCTGGCCAGGTTCACTCAGATTCTGGTATTTATCACAATACCAGTATTTCCCTAGCACTTTCCCAGCCCTGCATCTAGATGGAGCTCCATGCCTACCTCATGCCACTGAGATCTAAGCAGAAGAAATGTGTGACCTACAGGCCGAGAGGATTAAAAAGAATGCTTTCTCCACACTTATTTTTGGACCATTTTTCTGGCCTGTTACAGGTATGGAGAACATATAAGCTGCGTGACAAATCAGCAGAGTCACAAAAGTTAAGGAAAATGGGTCCTGAAAAGCCATTTGCAGGGGAGCTAGACAGCAGTTGGGAACACTTGTTTTGGGTTTTCCTTTAATAAGAAACTGCTATCTGTTTAAGCCATTATACATCCTGGAGTTGATTTGTTATGGTAGCTGTCACCACTCTGATTTGTACCTCAGAATATTGTCATGCTATGCACACTTTGTTTTTGCTTCAGGTTGGTGGTCATCACTGAGTACATCCTGTCCCCTCATTTTGCACAGTGTTTGACAGAACCCTTTGCTGTACCTATTACTTAAAAGTGATAGCTATGCGGAGTAGTTTTGGGGTCTTATTTTTGCCTGGTTAAATAGAGATTTTCTTTAATTCAAATGAAATTGTTGGATTTTGTGACGAGGTTGCCAGGAGCTCCACCTGATTAAACAAAAGAAGCCTTGATCCCTCCTTTCATTCATACATGCTTTATTCCACAAATAGCAACTGAGCTCCTGCTGTATGCCAAATATTGTACTATGGTCTAAACTTAAAAAAAAAAAATAGGTAAGACAGAACTTTCCTCCAAGAGCGAACAACCTAATATTCAAAGTGAAGAATCATAATAGAACATTCTGGGAAGCCAGCACTGTGAGCTCTGTATTGAAAATGACTGAGTTTTAATTTTGGCTTCTTGACATATTCAGAGTGGTCTGAGTAAAAGTTATGAAGCTTCTTTGTGCCTTTGTTTCCTTATATGCAAAAGGGAAATAATAATAATAGAGATGTTATAGTTCTATGGAGGCCTGGGTGGCAGAGTCAGTAGAGCATGTAATCTTGATCTTGGGATTGTGAGCTTGAGCCCCACATGAGTATAGAGATTCCTTAAAAAATGAAATCCTTTAGGGGTACCTGAGTGGCTCAGTCAGTTAAGCATCCAACTTGTGATTTAGGCTTAGGTCATGATCTTAGGGTCCTGGTATCCAGCCCTGCATCAGGCTCCATGCTGAGCATAGAGCCTGCTTAGGATTCTCTCTCTCCCTCTGTACTCTGCCCACCCCCCACCATACTTGTGCTCTCTTTCTCTAAAAAAAAAAAAAAAAAAAAAAAGTGATAGAGCTATGTGAGGATTGAAATTTTTCTAGAGTTACTGGCATAATTTTTAGTATCATGCTAGAGATCAATAAATGTTAAGGTATATATAGGACAAACATTAGGGTTTATATGAATCACCCTGGCACTCATCAAAATTCAGAGTTTGATTTAGAGATCTGGAGTGGGTCATGAAAGCCTGCATTTCTATCAAGCTCAGATAATGCTGGAGGTTTCCAGTCTAAGGACCACTTTTTGTGGAGCAGTGTAGATGAGTGCTGTCCAAAAGAACTTCCTGTAATGATGAAATGCTTTATTTATATCTGCTATTTCTGATTTGGTAGCTGCTAACCATGTGGCTATTGAAAGGTGGCTAGTGGAACTGAGGAACCTGAACTTTTAAATTTTTATTTAATGTTAGGAAATACAAATTTAATTAGACATATAAAGCTAGAGGCTATTGTGTTCAACAACAGAGGTCTACACCAGTGATTCTTAAGATTGGCCACATGATCAAGCAAGGATCAGTAGCTAAGAATAAATGTGGAGGATCAGGTTATACATACATCACCATAATGAAAATCTCTCCAGAAGTTTGAAGTCACATGATCAAGCAAGGATCAGTAGCTAAGAGTAAATGTGTAGGATCAGGTTATATGTACATCACCTTAATGAAAATCTCTCCAGAAGTTTGAAGTTAGCTTGAAGACTGCCAGGATAACTGTTATTTTTTAGAGATTCCATTTACACTATTTTGCTCAAATAGCAGACCAGTTTAAGTCTATTTTCTTTGTCAAACTATCAATTAGGAAAGCCTTCAGCTCTGAGCAATTGAAAACCCAAATGACTGTGGCTTAAACAAATAAGTTTCCTGCCACTCCTCAAATAACAAGTGGTTTAGGAGCAGGCAATGCTGATGTTTGATCGGGCTAATTAACAATGATCTTAGATGCACAGATGCTAGGTTTCTTCTCCAACACTCCTAACCTGTTAGCTTTTGTCTTCAAACTTAGAGCATCATGACCCGCAATCACTAAGTCAGCTTCCAGAGTCCACATTCAAGAGAAGGTTGGAAGTGCTAGTCAACTTGCATGTGTATCCTTTTATAAGGGTACTTATATACTATTGTCTAGGGAGGTTGGACAAATTAATATTTAGTTGGGTGCAATGCTGTTCCAAAAAACCCTGAAAATTTGTCTTTTTTTTTTTTTAAAGATTTTATTTATTCATTCATAAGAGACACAGAGAGAGGCAAAGACATAGGCAGAGGGAGAAGTAGGCTCCCTGCAAGGAGCCCGATGAGGGGCTCGATCACAGGACCTGAAGATCATGACCTGAGCCAAAGGCAGACACTCAACCACTGAGCCACCCAGGTGCTAAAACCCTGAAATTTTGGTAGCAAGTAAGAAGGGGGAGTTGATAATGGCTAGGCAACCAACAGTGTCACACACACCAAATTATTATTCATATTTGAACATGAATAAATACATTTTCCAAATAAACAAGACCTCAGTAAGATATACCAGTCATCCATATGCAGTATGAATTAAAAAGAGAAACTCATGAATAGCAAAACTATGGCATGAAAGGATTGGCGGTAAACATTGAATCTATTTGAATAATAAATAAATATAAATAAATGAAATGATTATGGTTACTACATTGAATACAAATATTAAAACTTTTTATAAAAGGCTTCCTAATGTCGAATAGGAATCAATTTTTTTCTTTTTTTTTTAAGATTTTATTTATTTTTCATGAGAGACACAGAGTGAGAGAGAGGCAGAGACACAGGCAGAGGGAGAAGCAGGCTCTATGCAGGGAGCCCGACACGGGACTGGATCCGGGACTCCACGATCACACCCTGGGCTGAAGGCGGCACTAAACAGCTGAGCCACCCGGGCTGCCCAGGAATCACTTTTGATAGAATGGGGAAACAATTACAGATCCAACCAACCAATATCAGTGGATTAGTAAAATGGTAGGGAGGAAAAAGTGTTACTCATTCTTTTTGGATGAAAAACATGTTTAATGATTATTTTAAGAGAGGAAAAGTAAAAGCAAATATGCGACAGGGTTTGAGGAGCTCAGATCAGGGTTCACAGATGGATCCAACGTTCGAAAAATAGAAAAAAACAAACAAACAAAGCAAAAAAACAAAAGGAAGGAAGCATTAAGCCAAAAGCTTGACATTAAATTACAACACAAAAGCCCAACTGCTATAACAACAAATGGAATAGGAAAATAGACCATAAAATTACTCAGCTTGACTCAAAGAGAAAATGTACGGTGTATGTAATAACCACACTGCAGAGACTTATATAGACATAAAAAAATAAGAAAAGAATAATGAATAAGAATAATGAATGATATTTAGCATTTATATGCTATATATAATAAAATATCAACTGGGATAAAGCTTTTTTTTAGAATAAAGTTATTTTAGAATGATTGTGAGGTGACATACCAAGAATAATAAGTATCCTGATGTTTTATGTACTGTTTGATATAAACTGAAATATAGATTACAAACTACTAAGAATACAGGAAAAATTTAGTAAAAACAACATTAATGAAAACTTTTTTATTATTCTCTTCTTAATTTTTAATGAATGAAGTAGATAAAAGGTCAGCAACAGAAAAGAGTTCTGAATATTTTAATTGATGATCTCATAGGTATGTATTCTGGAAACAAAGACACATGATAGGATACACAAAGGAGAATTTAAGTTACTCATACTTATAAACATATAAAACAATATCTCGGGGCACCTGACTGGCTCAGTGATTGAGCATCTGCCTTTGGCTCAGGTCATGATCCCGGAGTCCTGGGATTGAGTCCAACATCAGGCTCCCTGTATGGAGCCTGCTTCTCCCTCTGCCTGTGTCTCGCCTCTCTCTCTGTCTCTCATGAATAAATAAATAAAATCTTAAAAAAAAAAAAATACAATGTCTCACACTAGAAAAAGGTTGTTTTCACTACAATTTTATAAAGTCAAAATAATAAATGTTAAGGGAAAAATCTTCAAACCACTGGAAAATTTTTTTTAAACCACTGGAAATTTAAACGTTGTTCTTGAGAAAACTAGAATCAAAGGCAAAAATAAAATTGCAATGTGGAGTATACAGAAAAACTAAATATGAAGAGCGTATATATTAAGTTTATGAAATAAACTGCAGAATTTATTCAGAGGCAAAATGAGTAGTCACAGTTTTATTACATGTCAAGAAAAAAAGTGCATTTAGCACTCAACCAAGAAGGTAGAAAATAGATAAGAAAAGAATATTAATTGTAGGATAAAGAAAAAAATAAAAGTAAAAAAAGCTAATAAATTAGAAAACAAAAAATTATAAATTAGATATGCCATGAAGACCCAAAATGATAAAACTACTTATTTCCTTCTTTCCTCTTAATGGCAGAAGATATATCAAAGTATTGAATTTGATGACATTTTGCTCCTTATTTGTACAGGTTGGAGAGGTTTCATAGTATTGTGAAATTATATAAGATTTTATAAATCAATTCTCTGTTATCCCATGTTTCAAAACAAAGCAGGTACTCATCTTAAATTTAAGGAAATGCCACGTTGTTTTTTCAGGGAAGATTTATTATTGCGTCTCACTTTATCTATCATTGTGCCTTGTGATGCACAGCAGAGAAGTCTGTAGACCAGTCCCCAGCAGACCATAATTGTTACATGTACTCCCACATGGGGCATTGACAATAAGAAATAATTTTGTTCTGAACAGTACCTGCTATCATTTGACAATAAGCATGCTGAAGTGAGATTTTCCTTCAGCGGTCTGGCTTTATTTATTTCCATTCTTTATTTATTTCCATTTCTAACTTGATAAAGAACTCTCTTCATTATTTTTGAACAAAATATTTTTTATTCAATACCTTGAAATCTCTTGATATCTTGCAAATAAATCACAGCAAATGACATTAATGGCTAATTGGTAATGTTGAGAAAATGGTTAATGTGATCGAAATGATTTATTAATGTTAAACATATACCAGATTAGATATCTGATATATGTTAACTAAATAGTCATTAGAAACTCTTAGCAAAGTAAAGCCACAAGGTACATCAGGCCATTATGTTTTTGACAGTGTGTACCATGTGACTTCTAAATGTAGAACACTCAAAAAAGCACTTGCCATTCAAAACACTGGGTAGCCTTCTTATGTTCTGTATCTGGAGGTCAACACATGATGAAATAAAGAACCCTGGTCTCCAATTCCAAGTTTCCATTTCCAGCCTGACAAGGTCTCTTTATTTAGAAGACACAGCTAAACTTTTTCCCAAACTATAGCTCTGTTTCATATTTTGGAAATGGAAAGCCACATTACCCATCTGTGTGATAATGTCTCTGTTAGTAATCAGGGTTAATAATTAATGTCAGTGAATGTACATTAATAAGATAGTTCGCTCATTGTTACGTGCAGGCAAGTTCAACTCTTTGAGACAAGAATGCTATAAAACTGTTTAATGGACATGAACTTCTAGTAATATACATACTTGCAGTAGCCTAACATGAAGAATTGACTCTTTATATTGTATTTATGTTCTTAAACCGGACTTTTGTAAATGATACGGAGTTTATCACAATATAAGAGAAAAAAAACAGTAAGTCTAAGGTCAGAAGTCTGAATTCAGCCTCAATTTTACCAATTAGCTCTGTGAACTTCTATGAACCATTAGATTCTTTATATACAGTATTGAGGTAATACTCTTAAGCTTCCTGTATCATTTATACATACTGGATTTTCCAAACTCTAGTAAACTGCTTGAAACTGTTGCTTTTGTTAGTGATAGTTGTAGGAGTGGTTGTCAGCAGAACAATGGTACTAAATGTATTGTTCAAATAAGATTATGTCATTAAAAAAAATCAGCCTAGACGAACTATAACACTGAGGTTAATTTGATTTTAATACCAATGTCTTAAGGTTTATAGCTATAGAATGAAAGAGCTTAACCAACATGAAATGAAGTTTTCCAGCCTAAGAAACATAATTACTAATAAAGCCAAGATCTTTTTCTTTTTCTTTTTTTCTTTCTTTTTTTTTTTTTTTTTTATCAAGAGTCAGTACACTCCCTTAATTGTTGGGTCTTTTCTCATCTGGGCTGCCAGTGTGCTGGCAGCAGGGTGGGGCAAGTAGGGGAAATCAAATGAGGGAGTACAGTGAGTGTCCTTGGCGATGCTCTGGAAAGAATGTTCACTGAAGACTTACAAAATGCCAGGTTGCAGGTGCAGCCAGGTAGCAGGTTCTCTGGAGAGTAAACACTGAGTTTGAATTTAACTAAAAATGTTTATTGAAGTTTCCCTAGGACCAATCTTTCTGAAAAAGAGGAAAGGCAGCAGCATTGAGCAATGGGAGATGAACTATAAATCAGACTTAATGATAGATTCAGAGACCCTCAGGAGAAGCTCTGGAGCTATTTGGGACTTTCAGAGATGTTAGGATTTGCATGGACATAACCAGACCTCTTTATCCAAGGATTGGTCCATCAGTATTTGTGCACTGTCCTGGGAAATGTGTGACTTTACTGCAATCAACTAGCAGTAGCTGAGGTAATCCCTGTAGGGGCCAGATGCTGTAGGCTCTCTGCCAACAGCCACCCCTCCCCCCTAGCAGCTAAGACAATCAGTTCCTCCTTGAGAGGGAATCTGGGCACATCACAGCATCCACAACAAGCCCCCACTAGCGTCAGACAAGTAAAGGAGTGGGAAGAAAATAAAACTAATGATTATTGAATATTTATGTCCCAGGCACTGGATTAGACATTCTCTTAGTTTATCTCATTTAACTATTACAACTCTGTATGCCTAAGTGGTTACATTATTTTACACATGAGAAAACTAAACTTCAGAAAAGCTAAGTCGTTTGCCCCAAATCACACAGCTAGTGGTGGCCAAAGAAGGGTTGCTTGATTGCAGGGTTCACATCATTAATTAGTACCCACAAGAAGACAGACAGCACTCTGTTGAGTCCAAAATTAAATAGGATTAGCTCATAAACGTTCTTTCTCATTTATCACAATGTAACCAAACACCCTTATATATTTATTTAAGATTTTATTTATTTATTATGAGAGACACAGAAAGAAAGGCAGAGACACAGGCAGAGGGAGAAGTGGGCTCCCTGCAAAGAATCTGATGCAGGACTCCATCCCAGGACCCCAAGATCCCAACCTGAGCCAAAGGCAAACGCTCAACCACTGATCCACCCAGGTGCCCCACCCTGATATTTTTTACTTGAAAATCATCATTGAATAGTGAACAAATGTTTAATGGCCATTCAGTGGACCATATGTTCTGGAGTAGCTTTAGCATGCCTTTTACAGTACAGAGAATTTCTAAAATTGCTAAAATTGTAATAAAAAATGTTATACAATGTTATAAACCAGGATAAATACCTTGGTTTTTTATAGTAATTCAAGCAAAGTCTAGTGGAAAAATATTGATGGAGAGGTTGATTCAAATACTCACAGTCCAAAAGCCAATTAATATTGCTGTCCTGGTTTTCACTGTTTAATACAGCAGAGCAGTTTTATATTTCTGAGAGTAGCTATGTTTTATGAAATGAAAAAGATCTTATCAGTTAAATCAAATGAGTTCCAAATTGCAAGCTTCCAATATATTACGGTTTTCATAATATGTCTTCAGTAACACAAGGAAATGGGAGAGGAAATATTTCCATATGAAAATTGCAGTAAACTTCAGCAACTCAAAATAATTATCTCTCTCAAAAGTTGGTTCAATGCCAGATAATAAACTACTTCAAAACTGCACTTTTTCCATGTATTTTATTTAAACTCATCATTTATCATGCTAATGAAGGATTTCCACTGAGTCTATTCTTTAAAATACCCAAATAAGAATTATTAACACAAAGCTCCCAAATGATACGTTGAGAAACATAACCTTAAAACACACAAAAATACATAAAAACAGAAACACTTCTTCAAGATGTTAGTAAAGAAAAAGAAAAATGTCCTCACCTTCCTAATACTTCTCTTGCTATAGCAGTCCTACCAAGTTGGAAGTAAGGATGGCACCAGTAGTACATTATCTGTCTTCATGTTAATTAAATGTAGCATCTTTCATATTCATTGTATGAAATAGTGACATACTTTGCCATACAAAACACTTGTGTTTCAAGGGAAGTCAACTCTGATTAATGGAAATATAACTGAACATGAAACCCAAAGACATCAGCTTTAAGCCTGGCTCCGCCACTTACTAGTTGTGTGACATAATTGATGTGGCATCTCCTTGAGCTTCAATTTTATTTTTAAAACGGACATATAAAATAACGAGCCCTCATGGATGTTGGGAGGGTACGTTTAGTTAATACTTGTAAAATGAATTTGTAGACATTAAATCTTAACGCCTATGATAATGTAAATTGTTTTGCAATGGGAGAATACCAATTAATATGGCCAGTAACAGTATATGAGAGTCTCTTGCCAATACAGAATATAACCAGAACTTTTCTATTTGCCTTTCTGAAAAAAAAAATGACTTATTTTGCTTAAATTACATTTCATTAATTTTGTGTGAGACTGGGCAACTTTTACAGGTTTAAAATGTCTTTTTGCTGTGACCTGTCTGCTCTTGACCTTTGTTGGACTCTTGTCTTTTACACCTTAACTTATAAGAGCTTTCTAAAGATTAAGAACATTAACATATTTGCCAAAGGCAAATATTTTTGGCCAATTTGTTTTTCTCTCTTCACTTTGTGTATATTATTCTTGTCACATAGATATTTTAAGTTTTATAAAGTCATCTTTTCTTAATGGTATCAAATTTTCATATCACTTAAAAATGATTTCTCCCATTCTTACAAAATATATTCTCCTAGTTTCCTCAAGCACTTTTGTGGTTGCCTTTTTTAAACTTATATCATGTACCAGAAGCTTATGTTGACAGCCAAGATGAGAGTTCATCACAGACTATTTCCCCCATTGATTGTTACTAAAAGCTATGTAGAAGATACAAAAGTATGGTACTGGCATAAAGAGATGTATATTAGCCAATGAAAGAGACTAGAGAGCCCAGAAATAAATCCATGAATATATGGTCAACTGATCTTTGACAAAAGTGCCAACACTACACAACAGAGAAATGATAGTCACTTCAACAAATGGATGGGAAACCTGGATGTCCACATATAAAAAATGAAATTGGAATCATCTCTTCATATGCAACTCAAAATGAATTGAAGACTTAAATGTTAAGACCTGAGACTGTAAAACTTAGGAAAAAACACAAGGGAAAAGCTTCATGATGTTGGTCTTCACAATAATTTCCTGGACTAAAGGCACAGACAACAAGAACAAAGCAAAACAAATAGCACTGCATCAGACTGAAAAGCTTCTGCCCAGCAAAGGAAATAATCAACAAAATGAAAAGGCAAACTATGGAATGAGAGAAAATATGTGGAAGCCATAAATCTGATAAAGGGTTAATCTTCAAAATATATAAGGAACTCCTTATGACTCAATAGCAGAAAATATAATAGCCTGATTGAAAAATAAGTTAAGGGTTTGAACAGACATTTCTCCAAAGATATACATATAGCCAGCAGGTAGATGAAAAACTGCTCAACATTAGTAATTATCAGGAAATTGAAATCAAAACCATAATAAGATATCATCTCAGGGGATCCCTGGGTGGCGCAGCGGTTTGGCGCCTGCCTTTGGCCCAGGGCGCGATCCTGGAGACCCGGGATCGAATCCCACGTCGGGCTCCCGGTGCATGGAGCCTGCTTCTCCCTCTGCCTGTGTCTCTGCCTCTTTCTCTCTCTCTATGTCTATCATGAATAAATAAATAAGTCTTTAAAAAAAAAAAAAGATATCATCTCAGACCTGTCAGGGTGGCTATCAAAAAACAAAAAGACAAATATGGCTGGGGATGTGGAGAAATCGAAACCTTTATGCATTCGTGGTAGGAATGTGTAATAGTGAAGCCACTATAGAAAACAATATGGAGGTTTCTCAAGAAGTAATACTAGTAATAGTTAGTAATACTAAAACTACTTTAGGATCTAGCAATCCCACTTCTGAATATTTCCCCCCCAAAACTGAAATCAGGATCTCAAGGAGAAATGAGCTCTCCCATGCTCACTTCAGCATTATTCATAATAGCTAAGATGTGGAAGCAACTTAAATCCCCTTCTACAGATGAATGGATAAAGAAAGTGTAGTATATACACACACAATGGAATACTATTTAGCTTTTTTAAAAAAATATTTATTTATTTATTTGACAGAAAGAGCGAGAGCACAAGTAGGGGGGAGTGGCAGGCAGAAGGAGAGGGAGGAGAAGAGGTTCCTCATGAAGCAGGGAGCCCAATGTAGGGCTTGATCCCAGGACCCTGGGATCATGATCTGAGCTGAAGGCAGACATTTAACCAACTGAGCCACCCAGGTGCCCCACTATTTAGCTTTTATAGTCTGTTATATGCAGCAGCATGGATGAGCCTTGAGGATATTATGCTAATTGTAGTGAACCAATCACACAAAGACAAATACTGCATGATTGCACTTATATGAGATATTTAAAATTGTCAAATTGATAAAATCAGAGTAGACTAATGTCTTATGATAGCTTAGGAGAAGAGGAATTGGAGAGTCAATAATCAAGAGGCATAAAGTTTCAAGTAAGCAAGATGAATAAGCAAGCAACTGGAAATAGTTTAGAGTTTACTGACCCTGGTATTGCTGACCTAGAGACAACAGCAGGCTTAACCAACATATTTAAGCATGATCCATATGTTGGTAATGTCTGGAATCCCCACAGACATCAAAATAGGCAACTCATGTGGTTCCATCTTAAATGTTGGGGACTAGTTGTGGAATTGAAAAAGTTTAAAGTGAGTAGAGAAGCTGGATTAAAAAATTAAGAGAATGAAATAAAACTTTTCAAGTTTTTATCTAAATTCCAGTTAGTTGACATTTGGTGTAGTACCAATTTCAAGAGTAGAATTTAGTGATTCACCACTTATATATAACACCCAGTTCTCATCACAGCAAATGCCCTTCTTAATCCCCATCACCTATTTCACCCATCCCATCCCCCACACACACCTGCCCTTGGGTAAGCATCAATTTATTCTCTAGAGTTAAGAGTCTGTTTTATGGTTTATATCTCTTTCTTTTTCCTCCCGTATTTATCTGTTTTGTTTCTTAAATTCCACATATGAGTGAAATAATACGAAATTTTTTTAATGATAAAAAAGAAAGCCAGGCAACAACCCAAATATTCTTCAGCTACTGAATTGATAGATTAAGCTATAATCATATAGTGGAACAGTACTCAGCACTAAAAAGAATGAATTGTTTATAAATTCAATGAATCTCCACTATTTTCTGTTCATCAAAGAATCCACACTCACCAGGCAACATCATGTATTATTCTATTTATATGACATTCTGGTAAAGGTAAAATGATAAAGAACAGATTACTGGGTTAGAAGCTGGAGACTGATTACAAAGGGCAACCCAAGGACATCTTTGAAGATGACAGGATTCTCGATTGTGGTGGTGGGCTTACATGGGGCTACATGACTCTGCATTTATCGAAGCCCATTAAACTGTTTACCACAATTTTTCCTTTACGTAATTTAGAAAGAAAGATTAAAAGACCAAAACTTATTAGTGACCTTTTGGAATTTATTTGGGTATAGGTTAGTAAGCTAGTTCACTGTTTATTTTTTCCCTCTTTAGCTATCAAATTTTCTCAACATCTTTATAAAATATTCACTATTTCTCTATTGAATGTCAAAATGTGGACTTTCATTTAAAATGTATGCATCGGACTTTTTTTTTTTGTACTTTCTATTCTGACCCTAATTGTTTTAATTCCAATATTTTCTAAGCATTTTTAATAGTTTTTAGAGCTAAACTTACTAGTTATGCTTTTTTTTTCAGATTTTTAGTTTGCTATTATACCAAGCAGTTTTTGTTTTCCTATATGAAATATATAAAAATGTTTGGTTTAAAATATATCTGATATTAGGCTAAGTAAATGAAATTACGAATAACCTTTATTCCTGATCACTGCATCAGTAGATTTATCTATGCTCTGTATTTAGTAAATAGAAGTAACAATCCATTTAATGAAGTCTCCTGAGGATTGTGGAGACCAAAACATTATTGCTTTGCATAATTCTGACTCTACCATAACCCCAAATTATAGCAAAAATCTCCAAAAAAAGAAGCAGAAAATTATGAGAAGAATAAAATAAGTATGTCTGAATCATAAGATAAACTTTTCAGACATAAATTTATTTATTTATTTATTCAGACGTAAATTTAGAAGCAAGTTCCTACACCTACACCTTGGAGCAATGTTTCTTTAATTCATGCATTTTATTTATTGTTTGTTTGCTTTTGCAGTAAAATGTGCTTTGAACACTCTCAGGGTTCAAAATAAGTAAGTCATTGTGAAATATAGGAATTAATAGAAAGATATAAAATTTATACATACACACATTTTACATATACTATTGGAAAGGTATTGTTAAACTTTTTAGATTTGCATACCAAGAGCCAGCAGAATAAAGTCATTGTTAACAACTTGACCGTTAAGGCAACATTTCACTTTCAAGAAATATATTGTCAATGAATTGTTCCTTTAAATAGAAACTTAACTATTAGAAAAATGTTTTCTCCACTTGCGTTGCTTTTGCAATAGTTGATATATGCATTTAACACTTTAATTGAAAAAAAGACTGCATTTGTAGCAAATGGGTCCCTTGGGCCAGATTGGGCATGGGTCCACAGGCCAGGGGGCCGGAGTTTGCAGAAAGCTGCCACATTAAATCATCCAGGCAGACATCATTCTTAACTTACAAGCAGAGGTCCAAGAATAAAATATGCCAAGAATGAGCTAATTTTGCATGTGTATGAGATGTTTAGAAATAAAAGGAAGCGACAGGATTTTAGAAATAGGAGATCTGAAGGCTAAAGGGAGACTTTTACCTTGCTAATCTGGAGACCCTGTGTTTATCTATGTAAGCAGTGTAGGTGCAGTAAGGCAGGCCTAGAAACAGAGCCTATGGGGCCTGTGCAAGTGCAGAGGCTTGTGGAAGACAGGTTGCTCCAGTAAGGAGGAAAGTCACATCAAAGTCAAACTTTTTTAAATGACCTCGCCATATTTTAGTTACCCACAGCATTTCATTAATTTTGAATACGCTTTCAAATATTTTATAAGTATAGATTGTGACATATAAAGATTATAAAATCAGGATTTTATTTTATGATAAAAGCAGAATTATATTATATAATAAATATTATATATTGTATTATACACATTTATTATATCTTATGCTATATGTTGTATATTTCTTATGTATCAAATCTGTTATTTACATATAAAATCTTAGTACATACAATCGTGTGTGTATGTATATCTATATATATGTATGTGTATACGCACACATACACATACATACTATTGCAGGTTGAAGAAGATATGTTGAAGTTCTAACACCTGATACCTGTGAATATGAACTTACTGCACCAAAGGTCTTTGCATATATAATCAAAATCTTCATTGTTAGGACAAGACTCCTACAGAAGTAGGGTGAGCTCTTAATCCAATTGCTGGAGGCCTTATAAGAAAAGACAAGACAGAAGCAGACACCGAGAGAAGAGAATGTCATGTGAAGACACACAGAATATTATGTATGGATGGAGGAGGCAGAGATTGGAGTACTGCATTTACAACCGAGGAATGCCAAAGATTGCCAGCAATGCCAGAAGCTAAGAGAAAGGCATAGAACATATTTTGAGTCGGCAGAGCAGGGCCCCACCAATACCTACTCCCCAGAACTAAAAGAATAAATTTCTATTGTTTTATGCTACCTAATTTGTGCTATTTTGTTATGTTCTAGGAATCTAATATATATGCTAAGGTAAATATGTGTTACCCTTATATATAATACTACAATTATATATATTTACATGCTATCTGTAAATTATACTTTTATATACATAAATGTAAATACATTATACATAAATATATAGTAAAATTATCATTTGTGCATTTATACATTTATAGTATATATACAAAGATACATGCTAAAATTTTTATCTTTTATGATGATATGTTCACACATCATACAAACACTATGCTACTTGCTTTCATGTACATTTGCTTACACTTTTTTTGTCACTCTACCCCATTTGAAATGTTTTCTGTTCAAAGGTTTATATTTTATTCATTGAGGAATATCAAGTTTTATTTTAATTGATGATTATGAAATATTTGTCACACATTCACTATGATTTTGTTCTGATGGACTCCATAGTCTTTGGCATGTAATGCATAAAACTATGTCACACAAGCTCATTTTAATATTTAGTGGCTGACCCCACCCAAGTTTCTTTCAGTCATGGAGTCACAGTAATTTCTTTTTTTTTTTTTTTAAGATTTTATTTATTTATTCATGAGAGACACAGAGAGAGAGAGAGAGAGAGAGAGAGAGGCAGAGACACAGGCAGAGGGAGAAGCAGGCTCCATGCAGGGAGCCCGATGTGGGACTCAGTTCCGGGTCTCCAGGATCCCACCCTGGGCTGAAGGCGGCACTAAACCGCTGAGCCACCCAGGCTGCCCTAATTTCTAAGTTCCATTTTAATTAAAACCCATCTATTTCTTTGTGTTGAATTTATAATCCGTGATTGTTTCTAAATTGGCTTTATGATACATTAATACTCCAATACTTATTTTTTAATCAATAACTCTCAAATGACTGTTGGTCATTTTTTAAATGCTACTATTCTTTCTAAATTTGCATAATTATATTATTATAAATGGTGTAGGACTGGCTGCCTTGCCAGTTAAGAGCCTGTCAGGTGTGAGAAAAGGCAGTCATCCAAGTTCAATATATAAGCTCCAACAAGTGGAATGAGGCCAAGTCAAGTTCCAAAACAATATACTAAGAACTCTAGCCGGTAGTACTTGGAATTAGAAAGGATCTTGGTTAGGGGAGTCTGGGTGGCTCAGTTGATTAAGTATCCCACTCTTGATTTTGGCTCAGGTCATGATCTCAGGGTGGTGAGATTAAGCCCTGTGTTGAGCCCACATCAGGCTCCACACTGGGCATGGAGCCTACTTAAAATTCTCTCTCTTTCTCTCTTGGGCACCTGAGTGGCTCAGTCAGTTAAGTGTCTACCTTTAGCTCAGGTCATGATCCCAGGATCCTGGGAGTGAGCCCCATGGCTGGCTCCCTGCTCAGTTGGGGAGTCTGCTCCTCCCTCTCCCTCTGTTGCTTCCCCTGCTTGTGCTCTCTCTCTCTCTCTCTGTTAAATAAATAAAATATTTTTTAAAAAATTATTTTCTCTCTTTCTCTCTCTCTCCCCTGCCCCCACATCACCCCCACCTGCCCCACCACCTCTCCATCCCCCCAGCTCAGGCAGACACACTATCTTTAAAAAAACAAAAGCAAAACAAAAACAACAACAACAAAAATAAGGACCTGGGTTAGAAAGGCTTGATGTGACACGGGAAAGTTTAAAAAGAAATTCTAACCTGAGTGTAGGGCATTATCACTTGTTGGTCATGTGAGGCTATCCAAACTGAGAAATGTGGCTAATTCCAATGTTTTAAATACTCCTGGCATGTTACCACGTTATATAAATATGAAAATTGATATCCTGTTTGGTAGCAATTTACTCTAGTTCATCCTAAGTGGATATTTTAAAATATCTTGTTTATAAAAGGACCTTAAGACAGATTTTTAAACAAACATTTGCGGGAAAATAAAGCCCAATCTCGTAATGTTGAGAAAAGTCCTGAGAGTCATTGAAAATAAGGTGACCTTACTTAACATATTGTTCCATTTGGCTCAAACAGGCTCTCAGAAAGGTACATTTTTTTGTTCAGTCTAAAAACAAAATGTCACATCATTTATATTAGTCCTCTTCTTGTTTAAAAGCCTTGTTGACACGTCTTCATTCTTTGGGTGGGGTTTAATATTTAGAATTCCAAGATCTAATGATAATCATGCCATATTATACGTAGATAGCATGATAAAATTTATAAAATGCAAGGCTAAAGATTAGGGGTTTTTTTTAAAGATTTTATTTATTTATTCATAGAGACACACACAGAGAGAGAGAGAGACAGGCAGAGACACAGGCAGAGGGAGAAGCAGGCTCCATGCCGAAGCCCAACATGGATGGACTCGATCCCGGGTCTCCAGGATCACACCCCAGGCTGCAGGCAGCACCAAACCACTGCAACATCCAAGCTGCCCAAGATTAGTTTTTCAACACTAAATCCCACATAAAATATTTTCCATACTGATCCCTCTAGGAATGAATTGTTGGATAATAAAATTGTCAGTTCTTTTCTTCCCATTGAGACTTTTTCTCCTCACTAAATTTGTTATTTCTAATTTGCTGTGGACTGGGAAATTAGAAAACTAAGCTTCATGAAATTTTTGGTAAAATAAGAATAGGTAGATACTGAATGCTGATCTTAGGAACTATCCTATGACCAGGATATGAACTACAGGATATGAAGATCCTAGGAACTATGCAATGCACATGTATTTAAGATATTTGTTGTCTGCTTAGAATAATTTCAGGGCTGTTATCAGATTCCCCAGACAGTTTCTCTGTTACTCCACCCTGCTAGAGAGCAGACACAATTTGCCCCTGTGATATTTGATTGTACCTGTTTGTCAGTCTTTTGTTGATCTTAGAACCATTTTTTTTTTCAGGCATATAAGAAAGCCAGCATTGAGGTTTTAGCTGTACTTCATTTTGTTCCTTGTTCTATACTGTTCAGCTACAATTTTAAAAGGAACTGCTATGCATAACGCTGCTCTAATACTCTCAGTGATTCTGCAAAATAAGAATAGTTTCCTCCTTTCATAAATAAGAAAAACTGAGTTTCCACGATATTAAGTAATTTTCCCAGCAGGACACAACTAGGACGTGGCAGCACTGGGAAAGTGTCCAAACCAAAGCTCACATTCTCCTCTGCATTCAGCTCTATCTTATCATACCAGCTCCTCTGGATTTAGAGGGTATGCAGTAGCCTTCCATCAGTCTCTACTAACAGGAGAATATCTCTAGGGAAATCTTTAGAGAGATGTTTAGAGAGATGAATCTCTAAATTTTTCCTCTAAGGAGAAAAAAAAAATAAAATGTCTCAGATGTTGGCCAAGTGCTGCATCCTGTAGTGCCAGACCCGGATGTACACTTCTCCTGGAAACAACCCCAGAAACTTGGAAGAAGAGCAGCAGAAAAGTTGGCTGGATAGTAAGAATCAAGTACTGGAGATGCAAAGTACAAATAAGAGGTGGTGGGACAGAAGGCAGGAATCTAAGTAGTGGCTCAGGGTCAAGAAGATGAAACCAATAAAGAGATTGGATTAGACTAGAACTGGTCAACAATGAGCAGGAGTGGGGTCCAGGGCTCTTTGCAGAAAAGTCATATGCATCTGCTGCTGGCAGGAAGATCCTTGAGAAAAAGATTATGTCTCTTTTTCCCACAGCAACCAGAACCGTGTCTTGTGCATTAATTATTGTATGTAAGGGCCGCCGTGGGATTGCCCTGGACTATAAGCAAACTGTCAAAATCTACTAGGCATGCAGCATCAGTGACGGAGAAGAGTAGACAGCATGCTAGAGAACAAGAATGTCTGGGCAGCTGTGGGGTGGGGTGAGAGCATTCTGCTTCCACCTTTTTTATTCCGTCGTGCTCAGACATGACAGGGTTACACTGACACTAACATATCAACTTTTGGTAGCATTCATTGGGTTTTGGAAATCTTCCTCATCCCATCATAGCTGGTTTATCAATGAAGACTGATTTTTTTTTTTTGCTTGCTTTTGTTTTGTTTCTTCTTAAAATGAAAACAGCAGTTTGATGACTAGAGAAACTGCAGAGCCTTGCCTAAGCTTGCAGTAGAAAGAATGAGTGGTCAGCTTTTCCTTCATGTCAGTGTTGGTGCCCTGGGCTATAATTTGTATTTTTGCTAAGACTGTCTCAGTCATTTTTCTTGTCTCAGCTTAGCTCTGGACCCACAAGCCTTTTATGACATGTACAACTCTTTGGGATATTAAGAAACAAATGCTTCTGCATGAGTTGTCTTCCTGGGATGGGTCTTGTACACTAATCTCTCTGGAGTAATTGACTGAAATTTAGGATTACTAAATTTTCAAAAGCTATCAAATGATCAAGTATTAGATGTGATTTTGTTGCTTCATTTGGTCAGATGCGATACCACCTTCATCTGTGTGGCTGGAGTCTGGCTTTTAGCTGAAATGAAACAGCACTTCACAATTCCTCAGATCCCTCTGACGAAGTGAAACAAGTAAGGAGACGTCTTGGGGAAGTGCAGTTTTACAAGACATTCAAAGTAGAAAGACTATTTTTGAAAGCACATGTTGATAACTCATAATGGTCAAAAGTAATCTCTATGTCAAAGTACAACTTCTGTAATTTACATGCACATTTTCCTGTCAACTGTGAGTTTGAAAACAAAATTATACCACATTGTGAGTTTTGAGGCTCTCTTCATTGCATTTTAAAATAATATTTTATGAGGAAGAAACTGGGTGCTTCTTTATGGTTCTGAATGAGTCACCAGGGTGTGCCCTAGACACCCATCATCTTCCCTATAATAAAGCGATGACATAAACTAGCATCATTATAATTTTATCTTAATTAGTTTTTTTATAGGCTTTAACATTTCTTCTTCTTATCATATTTTTCTTTAAAAAATACGATTATTATTTCCTCCATAGCATTTGTCCCATATTTTTAAATGCTAAGAATGCCCCATAAATAAAGCAAAATAAGCTTTCTCTAAGCTATTGTGCTAATTTGAAGACTTGGTCTAAATTTACAAAGGGGAATGAGGTTTCTCCCCCCACATCAACCCTATTCTCCAGATGAAAAAGAGAACCTGGGAAGATTTTGTTCTATAATTTTATTTTTAGTACCAAGGAATAGTTATGAGAGATTCCTTCTTCTCCAGAAAGAAGGAAATGTGATGTGAGACATAAGAAGGCAAAGGAACAAGAGGTAAGTGCTGGCGCTTTAAGTATGATTGCTTCTGTGTTAGATCTTTAATGGTGTATAACAAATTGCCACATGCTTAGCAACTTATAACAATATTAATGTATTATTTCACTGTTTCCATGCATCAGGAATCCAATATCTTAGCTGGTCCTCTTCTCAGTGTCCCCTAAGGCTAAGTCAAAATGTCAGATGGCTTCATCCTCATTTTGGAAACTTGACTAGGGAAACCCTCTTCCAAGTTTTCTCAGTTTTGGGTGGAATTCATTTCCTGTGGTTTTACAACTGAGGTCCTGCTGTCTCACTGGGTGACCGGCTTTCAGGGATTATGCTCCACATCCAAAGGTTGTGATCAGATCCACATGGATCTTGCCACATGGTTCCCTCCGCAACATGGTGGTTTGCTCCTTCAAGATTAGCAGGGTGGGGCTGCCCAGGTGGCTCAACGGTTTAGCGCTTGCCTTCAGCACAGGGTGCGATCCCGGAGTCCCACATCGGGCTCCCTGCATGGAGCCTCTTCTCCCTCTGCCTGTGTCTCTCCATCTCTCTGTGTCTTTCATGAATAAATGACTAAAATCTTTAAAAAAAAAAAAAAAAAAAAAAAGATTAGCAGGGCAGTCTGTCTCATGCTTTGAATTGCTTCTCTCAGGAAAGGGCCACATCCTTTTAAAGGGTCACATGACTAGGTCAAGCTAGCCCAAAATAATATCCCTTTTGACTAACTCAGAGTCAACTGATTTGGGACCTTAATTACATCTGCAAAATCTTTACACCTTTGTCATATAACGTGACCTACTCATGAGAATGAAGTCTACCATATTCACAGTCCCGTCCTCACTTGCGATAGGGAGCATGGACACCAAGGTGTGGCAATCATGGTGCCATCTCAGAATTCTGCCAACCCCACAACTTCTTTAACTCATTGTTCTGAAAAGAGCAGCCAATTCTGCCCATTGATGTGCCTGAAGTAATAAAAAAGTTCTCCTAGATCGGGGTGGCTACTTGAAAGCTGAAATAAATGGGATAAAGGACAAATAGCAATAGCACTGAAAAAAATATTCGTCCTTCTATGTCTGGTTGAATGGCTACTGTGAATAATCTCCTAATGCCCCCCCCCCAAAAAAAAACTAAAAAGAAATCTAAACAATGTTGAATACAATATTTTAAAATGTCTCTGGTGCATCAATAAGCTAGAAATTAAGCAAGAAATACTCAAAGGACATGTACTAAAAATAGACACCCAGCATGGGAAGCTGAGCACTGATGTTGGTGTTTGCATGAAGACAGGACTGATCCCAGGGCTTGAGGGACAGGAGACAATGCCAGGGCCCCCGGGATGGCAGGTCTGATAAGAAACTACATGCAAAGGTAGGATTTCTCAATGGAATAGGAGTAAACTGGAATTAAACAGCCAACTCTGGAAAACTATAAGAAAAATTGTTTCAAACTCTGCTGCTGGGCAGAAAGACTACAGAAACTTCGAATATTTATTAAATGGTTCTCAAGCAGATTTTTCGTCCAAATTCACCTTAGTTTGGTGTACTGAATATGTTTTAGATTAAAAATTTAAAGTAGCCCAAGGTGCCTGGTAGAAAAAAAAATACAATCTCCTCTCCAAAGTGACTTTCTTTCACATGGGCCTCAAAGTGGTTTGCATAATATTGTTGCAAAAAAATATGATTTCACTATCAAAAATCAAATACACACACACACACAGAGACCAAGGAACAAGACACCATGAAAGAGAATAAGCAGGAAAAATACAAAATAAAATCAGAGATCTGGCCATCACTATAAAAGCAGTAATTGAAACAAAACACATATAGTTTGGAATGGAAGAATCATAACTCATTATTTTGGATGATACGATTTATAAATAAAATACTCCAAAGAATCTACAGATAATTTTTAACATCTATGAGAGAGTACAAGTTT
This sequence comes from Canis lupus familiaris, assembly GCF_011100685.1. Taxonomy (NCBI): domain Eukaryota; kingdom Metazoa; phylum Chordata; class Mammalia; order Carnivora; family Canidae; genus Canis; species Canis lupus. The sequence continues at coordinate 22,293,855 of NC_049233.1, forward strand.
TTAAAATATATTATCATTCCACAAGAATCACCTGAATTTCTCTACCTCAACAACAGATAGAAAATATATTCATTAAATATATCATTTATATTACCATAAAATATAAAATAGGAACAAATCTAAAGACATTTTCAAGACCTTCATGAAAAAAACTTTACTAACAGGCATTCAAAAATGCCTAAATAATAAAGAGATATAACATGTTCATGCATTGAAAAATCAATGGTGAAAGATCTGTTCTCCATACAGAATCAATACAGTTGTAATCAAAATCCTAAAATCTTTAGAATTCTTTTAATACTATAGCAATGAACACTGTAAAGTCTATGTGAAGAGATACCGATATTTATAAATGGACTGAGGAGTCTCAAAATGGTGCTCTAAACATATAGAAATTTGTCTTATGAAAGAATTGTACTGTAGATCAGTGGTGAAAATATTTTATCACATGCCAAAATAAATTGAGTCACATCTAATTACTCAAAATAAATCCATGATGGATTGAAGCCTAAATGTGAACATCAAGACCATAAACTTTTAGAAGGCATACAGAACAAGAATAATGAGGACGAGAAAAATACCTTAAGACATAAAAATATAGAACATAAGGAAAATGATTAATAAAATTTAAGGTTTTAAAAAATCACTCATTAAGATATCAGAATCAGAAGCCAACTAGTGTACTGGGAAAAGATAATTACGCTGCAAATAATTTACAGAAGGTTATTATCCAAGATAAACAGCTATACATCAATAAGGAAAAGATAAGCAATAAAAGTGGGCGAAATATTTGGATGTTTAACAGAGCAAGTGTAGTTAATACAAGATGATTAAACGTATTGGTAACTAGGAAGATGCAAATTAAAAAGCACACTCTAAAGATTGCTAAAATTAAAAACCATGAAAATGTCAAGTGTTGGCAAAGATTTGGAATAAGAACACTAGTACTTTGCTATTTGGAGTGTAAATTGGAAAACAATTAGGCAGTGTCTAGTAAAGATTATGCTCATACCATGTAACATAGAATTTCTATTCTTAATTGTACTCAGAGCAGTGCTTTCCAGAATTTTCAAAGTATGGCACATGTAAACAAAGAAAATATACATATGGTATATACTAAATTTTAAATATAGGAGCATCTGTAATGAGGCTTAGATTTTTAAAAGTTCATTAGATTCCCTTTTTAAATATAATATTTTAAAAGTAAAATAAAAGGTATCTTGGAGCAAATTTAATTTTAAAATTACCCAAAACTTCCAAATAATATGTTTTCAAAATATTTATGGGAATATTGAATTTGTTTCCATGAATATAACTTTATCTTCCCTACACTTGCAATTGTCATGTCAGTTCTTGAGGGTTTTTTTCTATTTTTTTAAATTTTTATTTATTTGTGATAGTCACACAGAGAGAGAGAGAGAGAGAGAGGCAGAGACACAGGCAGAGAGAGAAGCAGGCTTCATGCACCCGGGAGCCCGACGTGGGATTCGCGCCCTGGGCCAAAGGCAGGCGCCAAACCGCTGCGCCACCCAGGGATCCCAGTTCTTGAGTTTTTGATGACGACTCTTGCATAATCAATTCTTCATATACTCAAAACTCAGCATAAACAAAGAACTTGTACATGCACTCAAATATGTAATGAAAGTTTAAAATTAATTTCTCAAAACCTAGAGGCTTGTACAACAGTTGAAACTACATTTAGAGTAAAAAAATTCAGATCTTCTTTTTATTCCAATGGGAAAGGTGCACATTCTTGCAAAATATAACATCATTCTGGGTATGTTTGTGACAGTGTTTTTGAATGAGATGAACATAATTCACTAGACTGATGAAAGCAGATTACCTTCTCTAATGTGGGTGGCCCCATCTAATCAGTTGAAGGCCTGGCAAGAAGAAAAAAGCTGATCTTTCCCCAAGTAAGAGAATTCCCTTCTGTCTGATTGTAATATCAATATTTTTCTGCTCTTGGGACTCAAGCTGAGACATCACCTTTTCTTGGGTTTTGAGTGTGCTGGGCATTGAGCTAGAACTTACACCATCATTCTTCTGATTGTCACGACTTCAGACTGAGACTGAATCTATATCAGTGACTACCACTGGCTACCATTGGCTCTCTTGGGTCCTCAACTTACCAAATGTATTTTTTTTACTTGAAATTTATCAGCCTCCTTATTGTATTAGCTAAATCCTTAGAATAAACCTCATTATATGTAATATACATATAATGAAGGCATACTTCATTTTAATGCACCTCACTTTATTGTGCTTCATAGTTTCTGCCCTCGCCCCACCTTTTTTTTTTTTTTTTTTACAAAATGAAGGTCTCTGTTATCCCTACATTACATCAAACAAGCCTATTGGTGTCATTTTCCTAACAGCATTTTCTCACTTGGAGTCTCTCTGTCACACTTTGGTAATTCTTGCAGCATTTCAAATGTTTTCATTATTATTCTATTTGTTATGGTGATCATATGATAGCCAGAATTTTTTAACAATAAAGTATTTTTTAATTAAAGTATGTACTTGTTTTTTAGGCATAAGTCTATCGCACACTTAATAGACTATAATATAAACATTTTTTTGTGTACACTGGGAAACACAAAACTCATTTGACTCCCTTTATTGCAGTATTCACTTTATTGTGATGCTGTGGAACGAAATACACAGTATCTCTGAAGTATGTCTGGATATAGTATTGGTTATCTTTCTAGAGAACTCTTACTGATACAACAAGTATTTCAAAATAATGCAGAAGCCCGCATATTCAGAAAGCAAATTATAACAAGCCTTCATGCTAATAAAAGTGCACATCAGCTACAAATAAACAAAACTACCTGATATTTGAAGACATTGATTTAAGCACACCACCTAGATTCCCCACAGTCTCCTGCTCTTAACCAATCTCTTCTAAGCTGTATGCTGTGCTCCTTGGCTACCTGGAACCAGAGCGCCAAGTAGCTATAGGACCCTTATTTATGATGGACAAAAGTACTCACTTTGCAGTCAGCACTTAAAGTAGATGTCCAAGTGATAGAGCACTTTTTGGTGAGGCACAGAGCTTCTGAAGACATCATAATGAGGACATTATTTAGTGTGTGCTTACAACCAAAGGAAAATACAGAACGACGGATCAGATTCCCTTTTATTCTTGGAGCATAAGAGGTGGCAGCCAGCGTTTGAAGCAACTGCCCAAGGGCACCAGCCAATGTAGACTTCCCTAGGTAACCTCAGCATGGAGTCAACCAATATTTTTTAGTGCAATCTATGACCTAATACTGGCATGACTCTTAAAATATCTACCATAGAGAAATTCTTTCACATGTGTACCAGATACATGCACAAAAAATAGAGCATTGAAGCACAATTTGTAAAATCAAAAAACACTGGAAACAAACCAAACGTCCAGCAAAGCTTAAAAAAATTGAGACCATGGAATGCTCTACATCATTGAAAATGAATAAATTATAACCACATGCAAAAGTATAGGTGAAGAGCATAATACAAAGCAAAGAAGCAAGTTGCAGAAGAATATTGTAAACTAAACAGTATATTACAGCTGTTTATGCTTATTTATATAATGCAATATACATATTACTTAGTATATAGTACAAGTAAATAGGAATAAATACAAATTCAATTAAAATATAACAATAAGGACATAATAAACACAAAATTTTATGATAATTATTCCTTCTAGGGCAGAACAGAACAGGATAAAATCAGGAAATGACACAAAAGGGATTTATAAGTTAATAAAAAGGCTTTTTTTTTCCTTAAATCATGACTATTCAAGTGATAATTATGTCAATATTTATGTCGTCATGTATTTTGTACTAAAATTCATGTTTCAAAAAAAATAAATAAAATTCATGTTTCACTAAAAACAAAGATAACAATATACTCTTGATTTTTAAATCAAACTGATCATATGAAGACAATCATGTCAGTAAGTGGATTCATCATATTTAAATCTCTCCCAGAATAGTTACTTGTTAAGAAATAAATCCTGAAATGTTCTAAGGGAGAAAATACTTGTATTGTGTATGTACTTGAATGCATATGTAGCTAACTACAAGACTGACACAACAACCTGATACAGGAAAAGAAACATCATGGAAAAATTACCAGTAAATATGTTGTTTGTGAAGGCAGAGAGGAGTTCTAGAATATAATATTCTTTTTTAAAAATATTTTATTTATTTATTTATTCATGAGAGACAAAGAGAGAGGCAGAGACATAGGCAGAGGGAGAAGCAGGTTTCATGCTGAAAGCCCGATGCAGGACTCGATCCCGGGTCATGCCCTGAGCCAAAGGCATATGCTCAACCACTGAGCCAACCGGGCATCCCTAGAACATAATCTTTTTTAAAGATGAATGAATCTCAAAGAAATATCATGAAATGGGAGCAAGTTGCCGATATCAGTTTGCCAGAAGTTTGCTTTCTTTTCTCTTATGCTCACCTGAATCTAGGAGAGCAAAAAGTTCTTCCTGATGTAAGCAGAATAGTTAGCCTCTGTACATATAGAATGTAGTTCTGCTTTTGTCAAGAAGCTAAGGTCTCCAATTCTTCTTCACAAGAAATGAAAGTATCTTCCTTACCGGTGTATCATAATGCCTGGAATATCCACATTCACATTGCTTATTTTAAACCAATGCATACCGCACTGGAGTAAACATACTCCCTCTAGATATAAATGCAGTGGGGCACAGAGCACTCAAATCTGTCAGCTTCACTTGATCTTTGTCAAAAGGCCAAGAAGAAATCCAAATCTGTAGGCATAATATTTGTTTATTTGTTCTTTTAATTTTATAATATGTCTGGCTCAAAAGAGGTAACTGCCAAGACCAGCCTCAAGGGAGTTCATTTTCCAAAGGAGGGAGAAAGAATAGGCAAATAGTACATAGGAGAGAGCTCTTATTTCTCAGTAGACCCATCATATTGGAAGGGCTTCCACTCTTAAGGTCTTGGAAATCCTGTATAGGCGTGGTGTAGCCCAGTGATGAGAAACCAAAGAAGTTGAAAAAAATTCCAGACTACCTGGATTCTCATTGGAAAAAAGTGTAGCTCACAGACAATTGGGCTTTCAGGCCCATACTGTGGACATGAGATCAAATTTCACACTACTCATGTGATGTGGGCATCTCCAAACCAAGAAATTAATACAAGAATATTTACAATCCATAGGGACCCTGTCCTGAACAGTTGAAAAAGGACAATATTTCCAGTATACAGCATATGGGATTCCTAAGAAGAGCATCTTGAATTCACAAAGATTCTAAAAGATTCAAGACATAAAGCTTTCTAAATGAGAGCTATAAGGTGTAATCAACAGGAGAATTTGAGCACCAGGGAATAAGGGGCATGGGCTCATCAAGTATTTAAAATGTTCAAAGGGGGCACCTGGGTGCTGGAGTCAGTTAGGCTCTGACTCTTTGACTCAGGTCATGACCTCAGGATCATGAGTTCAAGCCCTGCATTGGACTTGAAGCTCAGCATGGAGTCTGCTTCAGATTCTCTCTCCTCCCTCTGCCTCTCCTATTTGTGCTCATTTGCTCTCTCTCTCTCTCTCTCTCTCTCAAATAAATAAATAAATAAATCTTAAAAAAATAAAACATAATGCTCAAGGAAATAAAGAGACTTAAAAAATAAAAAGTAAGAATGTAATATTATGATAAAAGAAAGCATTTTTGGACAACAGTGTAACATGAATTGATCATGAACATTTGGTTGGGACTTTGTTAAAAATAAAAAACCTGATAGTAAAGTAAATTAACATTCTTTATTATTAATCCTCTGGTAAGAATTTTGCTACAATGCTAAATGAGCTTGGGAGAATCTTTCAGACTACTAAGAGAATGAAATGATTCCTGTCTCAGCAAGGAAATCCCTTATGAGAGAGTCATGCATGATAAAGTAACAGAGCTAACATTGATACTCACATATTGGGACAAGTCTGGGCTCTTGTAATATTGTGACACCAAAGAAATGTCCAGGATGCTGAGTCCAATAGGCAATGTTAGCTCTTTTCAATTCATTATGACTAATACTGTTAATAATTATTGTACCATGTTGCAGTATGATTTAGCTATCAAGAGATATGACCAGTACTTTACATTTATCACTTCAGTTAATTCTCCTACAATGCAATGGACAAGTATCACTCTCATTAACAGATAGGAAGACAATGAGAAATTAAGTAACTTGTCCAGACAAGTGGAAAGTGATGAATTCAAATCTGTGACTCTCATGCACTCTACTCCCATCAAGAGGACTTTTCTCATTTAACCCATGGTGTTTTGCTGTAACAGCACCATTCTCTATTAAGACATTTACAAATTTTTGTTTGTAACTTAAAATGTTCTTCTATTGAAATAAGCATACAGTATAAAACAGATATTATTAAAAATAATTCATGAAGCTTCATGTAGAGTCTTTGCAAACTGCTCTATATTACATCCTTAGGCAGCTGGGGGTGGCATTCACTCTCTTTTGTCCTTGAGTGTCTCCAAGGGGAAAATATAAGGATTGTCTTTCTAAGGTTTCTGTTAGTCCAGTGCACATAACAGTGCAGGCATCCAGTCCATATTTGCTGACATAGGAGAACAGATGAGCTCATCTCTTTATGTTGCCATTCACCATCTCTGAATAAATATGACAGAATCAAAGGCAGGTGTTATGGGTAAAATTGTGCCCCCCACTAAGATATGTTGAAATTCTACCCCAAGTACCTGTGAGTGTGACCCTATCTGAAAGTAGTCTTTGCAGTCATAATTAAGATGAAGTCATTAGGGTGGCCAGTAATCCAATATGACTGTTGTCCTTATAGGAAGAAGAAAAGAGACAGATACAGTGACACACAGAAAAAAGATGGCTATATGAAGACAGAGGCAGAGACTGGGGACACATACCAAGGTACACTTGGGCCTACCCAATGCTAGAAGAGGCGAAGTAGGATTCATCCTCAGAGGCTTCAGAGGGAGCATGGCAAAGGCCTTGCCTTGACTTTAATTTGAGAATTCTAGCTTGAAGAACTATAAGAGAATAAATTTTATGTTGTTTTAAGTCATCCAATATATAGAACTTTTTAATAGTAGCCCTGGGAAACTAATTCAGTAGGATAAATAAACTTTGATGGATTCTAGGAAAAGGAGTTTAAAAATAAGTCATTGGTACTATGGATCCTTGTAAGTTAGAACAGACCCAGGACTGGGGAATCCCAAAGTGGAGTTGTGAAGAATTACTGGAAAAAAAAAAAGTTTCTACCTCTTTGATTAGCATCCATTTTGGAAAAAGAGGTCTTTTCTTTGTTTTTATTTAAGCAGTAGGTCTAGTATGGCCAAAAGACAGAAGTGGGCAGCTTTTTTATTCTCACTGTATGAATCAAACTTGTCTACTTATCTTTAAGCTTAGAGATTATTTTTAATTAAAACTGAAATCTAAATATTTCCAGTAGAAATAGCATGATAAAACTGTTCTTCCTGTGGATGTTTGTGAGATAAAGTTAATGTATTTAATGTAAAAAGTTAATGTATTTAATGTAAAAATAATGTTGACAATATTATTGAATATAAAAACATCATTTAAAAGTGAAGATCCTTTCTCATTTATTTTTATTTGTAAATACCTTTAGGTAAGATATTAGAATGTTTTCTATCTATTGAAATGAATTACTTTTTGGTTTTCACTTATTTCAAGAAATGTTTCTCAAGGTGTGGCTCTCTTTATGCACTTGCATAATGATTTTATTTCCTATTTTCTTTTTATAAGTATATTCATTTTCAGATTATAAAATATGTAACAGTTTAAAGACACAAATGAAAATTGTCCATAATACTCACCTAGAAATAACCTTATTTACACTTCAATTAGTATTTTGTATTTTATATGGTGTCAACCAACACATACATATACTTTTATGAAAACAGTTTCAACATCAATACATATATAATTACAGCATTACTTTAAATATATATATATATATATACTTCATTGTTTTGGAAATAGGCATATTTGCTTCCAAATTTTATTATTATAAGAATGTTGTAATAAGGGCTCTCATATCAGGAACATGTAAATTTTCCAGAGAATTTACAGGGTTAATTGATAAATAAAATTCTTAACATCGAAGATAAGTCCATCATACAAGAAGATGAATTTGTGGTCCAGATGAGAGACTGGATGTTTAGCAGTTGTCAGTGTGTATGGCAACTGGGTCTTTAAATTAGCTGTATTTTTAGTCTGGTATCAGGTACCCATACCAGTGTACTTTATAGAGTCCCTAACAGGATTTCTTTTTTTTTTTTTTTCCTGGTAACTGTAAAACATGGTTTGTAAGTTATAGTCCTATGATATTTGCCTTTGAGACCTTCAGGGAAGGGCAGCAAACAGCAGCAAACATATCACTTATTCTTACCATATGTCTGCAGGAAAAACATGATGTAGGACTTCTGTTCCTCAATTTTCTGTCTTGCTTTGACAACCGACTGTGTGAAGATTTGACTTGAGGCTCAGCATTCTCAATCCCTGCATTTACAAGAGAGAAATTATGCTTGAGACATAGAACCAATTTATAAGAAATTTCTAAGAAACCTGACATTGGCTCCTCCTTCTCATTCCCATCTTGTTTGCAACCAGATGTTTGCTACAAAACAAGTCTAGGCAAGCTTTTAGAAAGGCAGAGTTCTGGGGCGCCTGGGTGGCTCAATCAATGAAACGTCTACCTCTGGCTCAGGTCAAGATCCTGGGGTCTTGGGATGGAGCTCTGCCCCGTGTCAGGGTCCCTGCTCAGCAAGGAGTCTGTTTTCTCCCTCTCTCTCCCCCTGCTCATGCTCTCTCACTCACTGTGTTTCAAATAAATAAAATCTAAAAAACCAAACCAAAACAAAACAAAAAACAAAAAACAAAAAACAAAAAAACAAAAAAAAGAAAAGAAAAGAAAAGGAAGGCAGAGTTCTGTCCTTCTGCTTTCTGGTCCTGTTACTCACTCAGTGCAGGGAGTGGAGCCTGCACAATTTGCCTCAGAGGGCCAGGCCTTCCCCAGCCACTCTGAGGGCATGTGTGGCTGTGTGTGTAGGTGAACAAACTCCTGACAATGCTGGGAGTGAAAAATCGTAGGGGCTATAGCTTATTTCCAAGGAAAAGTAGGTTTGATGGTTTTCTGAACTGTTACTTTGACAACTCAGAGAACAGACAAAACAATAGAGGCTTTTCATTGAAGCAGGAAGAGAGGTCTTGTCTTTTTTTTTTTTTTTAAGATTTTATTTATTAATTTGAGAAAGAGATGGTGTGTGTGTGCACTATTGGCGGGGGAAGGGGCAGAGGGAAAAAAAAAAGGGGGAGAAGCGGACTCCTTGCTGCTCAGGGAGTCCGACATGGGACTCCATCCCAGGACTCCGGGATCATGACCTGAGCCAAAGGTAGACGCTTAACCAACTGAGCCACTCAGGTGCTCCAGAAAGTCTTTTCTATGCTTTACCAGAGTTCCAAAGGAGATAGATCCACTCTGCATAAATCACTGCATATAGAAACCACCTCCTTCACCTTGGGTTTCTTGAAGATACATTAATGTCTGGCTACTTCTGACACAAACAAAATTTTGACTGAGTTGTATTTGATCATTGTTTTACCTCTATTAGAGGAACTGAGCTCGGTGGGTTCCTTGAAGTATGATTATACACCTCAAAGCTCTGGTAACTTTGTAGGCTTTACCTCCAGTTCCATTTGTCTGATGATTAATACAATCATAACACATGTTACACTCTGCCGAACACTATTCACATCCCATGCCCCCCATTATTTTTAGTTAAGAGAACTCTGATTGTATGGGTCCAGCCTAAAACAAATGATATTTCTAAGCAATACTTGAAGCTAATGATGGGTATGTTACATAATTCTGGCCAATAGTATGTAAATAGCCATCTATTGAGTTTTTCTGGGAATTTTTACTTTCCTGAGATAGGTATCACTCCTTTGTCTTTATCACTATCTCTTCTTCCTGGAGGTTATCTAGTATTTGGAATCATAAACGTGAATGCTACGGGCTAAGAGTGGGAGTAGGAACCTGGGTCCCTGATAGCACCTTGTTGCCAGCTCTGATTTGTATATCACTCAGATTTCTTATTGCTTGGAACACAACCCTCACCCCGCCCTTCCCCCCTCCCCCCACATACAGGTAAACCCTTGGAGTTTTCTTTACTGTGAAGTCAAATGCAATTCTTTTCCTAGACACTTAGTCAATGCAAGTAAAATGCATGATTCCCCAGACTCTGCACATTCAGGCAATACAAGGTAAAATTTAATTTTTGCTTAACCAATAAAATGAGGAGGTAATTCTCTTTTCAGAATAAGCACATGAATTCCAAAGTTTAAGAAAAGTTAATTTTTCAGATTCTCTGTTCCAATCTTCTTCAGTAGAATAGATAACATTTAGCTGACTATGAGTGCTTTAAAATTTCAAATATATAATTTGTAGGACATTTTAAAATTGAAGTTACATTTGATGCTACATGAAGAAGCATTAAATTATGAGTCAATCAAGATTTGAAGTGCTGTGTGATTCTCTTAGAATATTTGATTAAATATAGATGCAGGTGTTATCAATAATGCATGTGCATTCAATCAGAAATTTTGATTTTTTGTTCAGTTATTTAATTGAAATCTCAGACATTAACACACTTCTGAAATTCTGTTACACTAAGAAACTAGTTATTCCTCCACAAAGACTTATTTTAAATGTCCCTGGAAATGTTCTTTCAAGAAGAAAAGGGGAAAAGTTGATGCTTATGAACTATCTTTCTCTGTATGGTAGCAGTGGAATAATAGTAAAACTGAAAGTTCTATTAGTTATGCTATTAGCCATCCTATTCAGGGAGCAAAAAAATGTAAATAAAATGTTTTCCTATTTAATAGGAGGAAAATCTTCAGGCTACAGAAAATTCAAGCACATATTAAACCAATGTTAGTAGAAAGGGATAATATTCACTTTTTAGACCACCAGATATTTGATATTTACACATAATATTTATGTGTTAGTTTATGACTAGAGGACATCAATTCTTTCTCATGCTGGGAATGCAGTCTTTTTGGGGGAACTATTTGTTTCATATTTTGTCCATGTAATTTTGTTGTGAAAGTCCATTCACAACCACTGCCCTCTAGTCTCTAGCTTGTATACATATTAAAACTGGGCTGCTTAGAGTTCTCCACTTGTTTTTTTCTAACTAAAGCTCAAGAAAAAACAACTTCTATTTTCTTTCTGACATGAGGTTGTGATTGTAGTGATGATTGGGGTAACATTCTAAGCTCCTAGGGATACCCATCTTGAGGAAAATTACCACACAGAGGATAGTAAAGATGAAAGAAGGAATAAGATCCCTTCCTTTTTCATCATTTGGTTATACTAGTAATATTTCCCTATTTTGATTAAATTGTTTTTCTGTCCTTGTAATCAAAATAGTCCTAACAATGGAATAATGTGATTCATTACTCATTCAACAAGACATTTATTTAATACTTGTTATAGCTGATGATAAAAGATGAAAGCTAGTGCTAGAACTTATGACTTATCCAAGGAGATAAACACATTAAAATTACTCTAGTGCAAAATATAGTGTCTTAAATGCTGTGAGATACAAGAAGAAAGGGCAATTTTCAGCAAAATCAGAAACTTTAAAGAAACTCTGATATTGGTGCAAAATCTTAAAGAAGTTGGAAGATTGGAAGGCACATGGCTGGCTCAGTTGGTAGAGCATACAACTTTTGATATGTGGGTCATGAGTTCAAGCCCCACATTAGGTAGAGAGATTACTTTTGAAAAAGTTGGAAAATAGGTAAACGGGGTAAAGAGCATTATGAGTAGGTGAATACACATGGGCATGGACCTGAGGGTGTGAAAGTACATTGTATAGTTTGGAGAATGGTGAATAACTTGACATAGCTAGAGCAGGAGGTGTCTCTGTGTTGGAGTAGTAACTGAAGATGATGCTTTAAATGTAGGATAGGAATGGATTCCTAGGATGAAATGCTCTATTTTATGGGAATGTAACCATTGAAGAGCTTAGGTTTAACAAAGAGAATAACATTCTGTTTTTGAAGGAAATTCTGGAAACATGACAATTAGGAAAAAGAAAAAAGTACGCTGATGAATGGATGATAAAACAGCTGGAGATATCTGTTAGGATCATCTTACCATAGTGCCCATTAAAGATAAAGGGAGTCCATAATAGATGGTAGTCATAAAAATGGGGAAATTGATTATTCAGGATATTCTAAGTGTGAAATCGACACAAATATTCTCTTAATATCAAAGTTAGAGAGGAGCCTAGAATTATTTTGACCAAGCTTGTAGCTTGGTCAAAGCTAGAAAAATGTTGATATGATTTGATGAATTCCTTATGGAATACAGAACAAAGAGAAGTATACGGGAAAGGATGATACATTCAATCTTCAACACATTGAATTGCTGTGTTAGTGGAGCCTCCATGAGAAGAGGCCCAAAGGTAGTTAGAAATGTGTGGCTAGAGATTAGAAATGAGATTAGAAGGATCCCTGGGTGGCGCAGCGGTTTGGTGCCTGCCTTTGTCCCAGGGCACGATCCTGGAGACCCGGGATCGAGTTCCATGTCGGGCTCCCGGTGCATGTAGCCTGCTTCTCCCTCTGCCTGTGTCTCTGCCTCTCTCTCTCTCTCTCTGTGTTGACTATCATAAATAAATAAAAAATTAAAAAAAAACATAAAAAAAAAAAAAGAAATGAGATTAGAGCTAGAGAAATAGGTGGGGGATTCCTTAGACTATAGGTGGTGATGGAATGGGGGAGTAAGGTGGTTGTCCAGACATAATACATAAGTTGAGAAAACTGCAGACCCTAGAGAATGTTAAACTTTATGGGACTAGAAAAAATCAGTGAACGTAATTGAAAAGGAATGGATGGCTTTTCAGGAGGGATGATGATCTGAATTCACATTCCTGACCACTTTTCTTTGCCAGCTCTTTGCTGGGCATCTCAACAAATAAAATAATCCTATTAAATGAATCCAGAGGAAATTACTTTGCTACCAGGACTTGAAGTTTCTCAGAAGTGAAAGGAAAGACTTTCAATATTCGTGGAAAGAGCAAAGCCTGGGATGAAGACCATGAAATAACACCACCTCTCTGACATCAGTTGGGGCAGGAGGAAAGTGCACGTTCTCACATATAATGTCAGGTGCTGATGATGGCTACACAATCCTGTTGGTGTCAGTGGCTCAGGAAAGAGTCTCTCTTAGTGGGCTGCACAAACATTTCAAGTTGTGGGAAAAAGATACTCCTCCTCAAGTTATATTTGAAGAAGTCTAAAACACTAAACAGTCTTCATCATATGATTTAGTTATGCCACCTAACTTTATATACTGTTTTGTAGGGAAAAAGCTGTGATGTTTTCTAGGCATAGTAGTTTTGCCAATGTGGAAGAGACCCTACCATCCTGACACACAGGGATGTGGATGTAATCTAAACTCATAAAATGGCAATAAGATCCATTTTTAAAAGATCCCATAAAAACAGAGAAAGAGGCTAAGTTTAATATGATCAGGTGGTTCCTTGTGAGGCAAAAGAAACAAAAAAGAAAAAAAAAAACTTAAGAAAAAAAGAAATGCAGCCTCAAGAGATGCAATTAGAGCATAAAAAGGGCTTTTAAAAGCCAGAGGAACATGATATTTGAATTATAAAATTCTGGCTTTTAAAAGCCAGAGGAACATGATATTTGAATTATAAAATTTAGTCTAGGAAAAAAAAAAAAAAAAAAACAGGATGGTTGCTTTAGTGGCCAGAAAGAAAAACTGAAATTCTAGCAAGAAAACAAAATGATTAGAAAAGATACACAACAGAAAAAAAAAAAAAAAAAGAAAAGATACACAACAGAAAAGATACAGAAGAAGGAAGAAGACTCAAATGCCTACAGGATCTTGGTATATAATATAATCATCTAGATTATTGGATTTTTATTTTTCAAATACTGAAAATTGCCCATATCATTCGTGTGCACAGGTTGAACACAACCATATAAACATTACCTAGTACACTTAAACTTACACAGCATTATATGTCAATTATGTCGCAATAAAAAATATATATCACCCAGATCAAGACATAGATCATTATTTACAGCTCTAAATCTTTCTGTATGTTGTCTCCTCCCGGTCACCGCCTTCCTCCTGTCTTTTGTCACTAAGTCTTAGATTTGCCTTAATTTGAAGTTTACATAAACTCAATCATACTGTAGGTACTATTTTGTTTCTAGGGATTTTCTGTTTAACATTATTCTTATAAGATTCATAAATTTTTTTGTATACAGCAGCGATGTGTTTATTCTCATGATCGTGTGATTTTCTAATGCATGATTACACAATTCACCCATTTCACTGTTGACGGACATCTGAGCTACTGTTTGGAGCTATAATGAGTATTGCTAATATGAACATTCTTTACATACCTTTCAGTATATATGGTTATGCATTCTGTTTGACATATACCCAAATGGAATTACTATGTTAGAGATGATGCATATGTTCAGTGTTATGTGACACTCTCAGTTTTTCAAAATGGTTATACTAATTTACACACTGCAGTAAATAAGAGTTTCTTTTGCCCCACATAGTCAGCAACACTGGAAATTAGCAATCTCTTTATCAGTATTTTTTCAAGGATTTTATTTATTTATTCATGAGAGACAAGACAGAGAGAGGCAGAAACATAGGCAGAAGGAGAAGCAAGCTCCAAGCAGTGAGCCTGTCTTTATCAGTCTTTTTATTAGTCATTCTTTTGGGTGTATAGTGTCAACTTATTATGGATTTAAATTTGCATTTCCCTGATTAATTATTTTGAACATCTTTTTATATTATTATTAGATATTTGAATATCTTTTTTTGAAGTAACTCTTTGAGTCAATCTAACACCCATTTTTTGCATTGCTTTCTATTCCTTTTTCTTAGTAATTTTGAAATATGAGTAAGAGTACTTTGTCAAATATATACATTGCAAATATCTTTTCTCACACTGTTGATTGTCTTTTTACTCTTTTACTGATCTCTTTCCTTGAGTTGAAGATCTTAATTTTATTTTAATCAATAAATTTGTGAGCATAAAAATTCATGAGCATATAGAGGAGTGACATCAGCAAGATGGGGGAATAGGAGTTTTCTACCATCTTCCTCTCAAAGAACACTGATTTTGACAATCAACCACAGATGACAGTACCTTTGTAGAAGTATGGGAGTCTAGAAGAGAAGTTGGGAACATTGTTGGAGAAAAAAAGATCTGAGACTTGAGGCAACGGGAGAGCTAAGAGGAACAGTTCCATTTTACTCATATCTACCTTTCCCCAGGAGCACAGTTCAGTACCAAGAGAGACCCTTTGGCCCACAATTTCTCCCACTGGGGAAAATGAGAACATGTGACTGACTGCTTGGCTTCTCCAGTGTGTGGAACACATCCAAAGAGACCTATATATTTCTTGCACCATCAAGAATACACCATCCCCAGTGCTACGTGACTGGGGAGTTGGGGAGAGGGCAGGAAGTGGTTGGGAAAATAGCAACCTGAGCTCTTGGAGGGCATCAAAAAGAAGAAGATCCTACTGTTGTGGGATCATTGACTATGATGGTCAAGAAAGAATCCCTGAGATATTTAACAGTGGAACTTAGTAAGTTTATTTAAGTAACATGAGGACAGAACCCATGGGCAGAAAGAGTTGTGCTTTTGCTGTATGGAGCTGGTGGTTATATGCTTAGTGCTCAAGTGGGAAGAGATGAGCAGACAGTATTAGATCATAAATGTTTCCTTTGAATATCTACTCATAAAGCTACTTTCATAAGATTTCTCTGGTACTTATCATTTAGCTTAATATTAACTATCACTGAGATGTACAGGCTTACATGAGACCTTTTATGAATTTAGCAACCCCCCAAGAAAAGTAGCAATCAGCACATATTTGATCCTTATCTGAACTATAGAGGCTATAGGTCAGCCTTCTGGGCTAAAAGTTATTTTTCTGCTTCTATTCCTCATCATTACTATATGCTTTCTGAACACCACCAGAAAGTCTGCCATAGCTGCTGGGCTTGTCTTGACTATGAAATCCCCCAACTGACTCACAGGTTTCCCAACATTCTGTGTATCTCTCTCTCTCTCTCTCTCTCTCTCTCTCTCACACACACACACACACACACACACACACACCACATGACTGGCCCTGTGCATGCTTCTGAGGGTGACAAACATGATTTGCAAATGGCTAGTGAGAGCATGCAGAAAACTGCCCTGACTCTGGGATTTGGAGAAAGCACAAAAATTTGAGCAGTTATCAAACAGGAGGCTGTCATCACTGAGCCAGTCTTTGCAGGATTGAAAGAAGGCACATGAGCTCAAGCTTAAGAATTCCCTCACAAGAAAGGACAAATGTGGAGCAGGAATATCCAGAGAAAAGACCTGAAAAAGCCTTCAAATTCCTAGCAGGGCTGGCAGAAGGCATTTCTTTCCTAAAACCAGACTGTAGAAAATGGAGATGACTGAGTCTTCAAATGAGAAAACAACAATGCAAGAGCTCAAGGAACATGGAAAATCAAGGAAACATGACACCATCAAAGGAACACAGTGGTTTTCTAGTAATTGACTGCAAAGAAATGGAGACCTGCAGCTCCCTTAAAAAGCACTTCAAAATAGTTTTTTAAGTCAACTCAGTGAACTACAAGAAAGCATCAAAAGACAATTAAATGAAATCAAGAAAACCATGTGTGAACAAAATGAGCAGTTTAACAGAGAGACAGAAATTATTTAAAAAAAAAAAGAACTAAACAGAAATTCTGGAGCTAAAGAAAACCATAAATGAAATGAAAATAATGTGATAGTCTAATCAGTATACTTGAAAAAGAAGAATTTGTGAGCTTGATGATAGTTCATTGAAATGATCCCCTAAGAGGAAAACAAAACAAAAAAAAAATGAAAAAGTGAAGAAAGTCTGTGTGAACTGTGGGGTAGTATTAAGAGCAGCAGTTTGTGCAGTACTGGAGTTCCAGGAGAAGAGAGGAAGAAAGGGTCAGAAAGAGTCCTTAGACTCAGCTCTTAACACATACAGAATCTAGTAATTCCCCCCCCATTTCCACCACTATTTTTCCATCTTTTCTAGACTAGAAGAGTGTAAGTAGCCCCCCCTTATTTTCTATTCATGTATACTCCTATCTTTATAGCTTATCTTCCACATTGCAGCCAAGCTGACCCTTTTACAATGTAAATCACATCAGTTCAATTCCCCAATTCAAAACTTTTCAACAGTTTCCAACACTTAGAATAAAATGCAAAGTCATTGTTGATGAAGAGTTGTTGAGGAAGAGGAAAACTGAAAATACAGCTATTGATTTGTAAGTAATGATCATCTGATTTTCTTCTATGAGACAAAAAAGAAAACCAACCAACAAACAAAAAGTACATAATCTAGTTCCTCTCTACCTTGCCATGCTCCTATTGCTTACTCATCTTTATGTATATTATTAAAGTATAATTTTCTTTTGTGTTCTTTCCTTTGATATGTTAGGAGAGAGACTTTTATATGTAAAGCAATAGAGTATTATATAGTGATTGAAATTGTATTCCCTGGAGCCCAACTGCCCAAACTGAACGTCAGTCTCCTACAGATGTGATCTTAGGTGATCTTGAATGATTGTCTGTGCCTTAGTTTTCTTCCAATGTAAAAAAGGCTTACTAGTGGTAGTTATAAACAGAGTTGTTAGAATTTATTTTTTAAAAGATTTTACTTATTTATTTTAAGAGCAAGAGAGAGAGAGCACACACATATGAGCAAGGGAGGCAGAGAGAGAGAGAGAAGCAGAGTTTCCATTGAGCAGGGATCCTGATGCAGGGCTTCATCCCAGGACGCTGGATTATGACATGAGCTGAAGGCAGACACTTAACCAATTGAGCCATCCAGGCATCCAAGTTGTGAAAATTAAACAAGGAATATATCCAAAAAATTAGAGCAGTGTCTGTACTTAGTAAGTGTTAGGTAGATATTAGTTATTATTTCCTCCTAGTTTGTATTATTCTAATTTTCCTATCTCATTCTGGTGGTTACAGACATGCAGTATTAAATCCCTAGTTGAAAGAAAAGACAAAAGTTTTGTTTTGATTGGTTGTTTTCTTTTTCTCTTTTTCTCTCTTTTTCCTGGACTTTCTCTCTATCTGGGCCACTGAGTATTTCCAATTGAAGTTATAATTCCTATCCTCCTTATCAAGAGTTTCAGCAGATCTTTGTGTTTGACACTCTATCTTTTATTTACTTGATTATGATAATGTGAATAATTTGTTAAGTTTGATGAAGAAAGATAAATAAGATGTACAGAATCTTTCTTCAAAAATCATAACCTCCAGAAGGAAAAATATATAACAATACTTACAGTTTAAATAAAAAGAAGAAGAAAGGGTGCCTGGGTAGATCAATAGGTTATGCATCTGCCTTCAGCTCAGTTCAAGAATCCCAGGGTCCTGGAAACGAGCCCTGAGTTGGGTTCCCTGCTCAATGGGGAGCCTGCATCACCCTCTCCCTCTGCCTGCCACTTCTCCAGCTTGTGCTCTCCTTCTGTCAAATGAATAAATAAAAAAAAAATCTTTAAAAGATAGAAGAAATAGGTACCTAAAGTGAAGTTTCCACAAAGTACTGTGTGAGCTTAATTGAAACAATTATTTCTGAATAGTTGCCCTATGGAAAGTGGCATTGAAGCATGGTGTTTGAGGAGGAAAATGTGAGGAAATAAGGACATATAATAAGGAATATTTTAATGTAAATTATTATAAATATAAATATGAGTTTAACATAATAACATTATATCAGAGGAAGAAGAGCATTCTAATACACAAGAGCATCATAAATAAACCTTTGATAGGGATCCCTGGGTGGCGCAGCGGTTTGGCGCCTGCCTTTGGCCCAGGGCGCGATCCTGGAGACCTGGGATCGAATCCCACGTCGGGCTCCCGGTGCATGGAGCCTGCTTCTCCCTCTGCCTGTGTCTCTGTCTCTCTCTCTCTCTCTCTCTGTATGACTATCATAAATTAAAAAAAAAAAAAAAAACCTTTGATAAAGCTGAAAAATGGCCATATGCATGAGGCACAGCAATAAGTAATTGGGATTGTAGCCTTTAAGTAGAAGGATCTCTAAATAATTTGGAAAAGTATGTTGGTATAGAATATAGTAGGAGTCAGTTTGAACTTTATAGTCAAAGGAAAAATACTGCAGTTGAGGAAAACTGGTCAGTGATAGTATGTAAGGTGGCTTGTGTGGGGGAAAGATTGATGGCATGGTGACCAAATAGGAGACTGTCCTAATCTGAGAGAAAGACAGTTTGAACTAGGGTTTTAGCAGCAACAAAAAAATAAAGATAAAAAAAAATAAAGGTAATATCAGTGAGTCTTAGAAACTGACAACATGTAAAGGATGAACCAGAGGGGAGGATTCAATGATGCCTGAGAGTTTAAGACTTGGAAATAGGGTGTCAGCAAGAAAACTCAAGGAGAGGCCACTTGGAAATGAGGGTGAAGAGTTGTTTCTTAACATGCTGTATTTTTGGGGCATCAAACATCCATCTACCAATGGGTAGTACGTTTTCAAGTCCTGAAACATAAAGCAAAGGTTAAAATTGAAGATGTAAGTCTTAGTCTTCTGTAGGCAGTGAGAGCTGAATTATTAAGGATAAAAGTAACTTCCAAGGGAAAACTGTGG
Source organism: Canis lupus familiaris (assembly GCF_011100685.1). Lineage (NCBI taxonomy): Eukaryota > Metazoa > Chordata > Mammalia > Carnivora > Canidae > Canis > Canis lupus. The sequence goes on from NC_049233.1 coordinate 22,313,597, forward strand.
CCAAAGGAGCCTTGAGGCAACCCACAAGAAGCAAAGCTATAGAAGTAGGTCAGATAAAGTAGAATAACACAAGTACAGAGTCACTATTGACAGGGAGGATTTCAGGACTAAGTAGTTGATCAACAATGTAAAACTCTCAAAGAGTTTTTGAGGAAGAGGGAAACTGAAAATAGAACCATTAATTTGTAAGTAACAGGGGCACCCAGGTAGCTCAGTGGTTGAGCATCTGCCTTTGGCTCAGGTCGTGATCCTGGGGTCCTGGGACTGAGTCCTGCATTGGGCTCCCCGTAGGAAGCCTGCTTCTCCCCCTGCTAATGTCTCTGCCTCTCTCTGTGTGTCTCTCATGAATAAATAAATAAAATCTTAAAAAGATTATAAGCAACAATCACCTGATTTTCATCTATGAGATAAACAAGAAGCCTGGGTCACTGGGAAGTATGTGGAACTAGCATAAGCAATTCAAAAACAATTTTTTGGAAGACCAATCTATTGAGTTTTCCCTCCAATCTGATGAAGCGAAGGGGACAATTCAGACAGCAGGCCTAAAAGAACTGGAACCAGGTGATACCAGATGAATACAAGAGGATTCAGACAAAACCAAGAGGGAAACCTGAAAGCAGAAGTCAGTTTTTAAGGGAGTTTGCACTCATTAGCTTGGGCAAGGAGAGAGTCCTGAAGGACACAGTCATGATCTGGGTGGAGGTGAATAATTCTGATGTGGATAGAAAATACCACTGATTTTATCATGTTTTTGGCTTGTCATCTCAGCTTCAACCTAAGGTCCCTCCATGGTGAGGTACATGGCCAGGAAATTGGGAGAAGTGTCAAAGAAGTCCAACAGAAGACTGTGTAAATTAAAGTTTTGACAACTTCTTAAAAATATCAACACTGTGTCAACTGTAGGAGTTTAAACACAACCAAGTGTGCTTATAGGACTATTAGGCTGACAGAAAATTCTTTGCGAGATGGAGAAGCTTTCTAGAAAAGAACATATCCCAAGTGAAGAAGCTATTATCATGAATAGACATGATAAAAGCTTACTGGTCAGAAGAAGTAGTGATTCAGGGCACAGAATTAAAATTAAAAGAGCTATTTCAGTAACACCTCTTGAAATATTTAAGCTCAGTAAGTACTTTAACAGGGTGTTCCCAAAATGAAGGGAGGCATTTCCCTTCATCTGCTAGATATATAATGTGAGCAGCGTGGCCACTTTGGTACATCAGAGTTAGTATCCTGTGGAGGTGTTATGGGGGAGTAGCATGGACCCTGGATCCTTGTGGAGCAGTAGCAGTAACCACAAGTCTTTTATGGCAACAGGGACTCAGTGGAAACGGGCTTATTTGTGAATGCATATGAAATATGCATATTAAAACTGCCAGTTCCTCTCCCCCCAAATCTAATGTATGTGTGTATGCACGTGCACACACGTACAACATGTACTCACATGGATTTATGCAGATGTCTCAGAAATAGGTCCTGTTTTACATGGTATAGTGGGTACATCAGTAAAATTTGAGTCATTTTTATTAAGGTGCCCTGGTTTGCCCCATAGGCTAGTAAGGCACAAAAAGATTTGGGTTACATGTATAATTGAACATTCTCAGATTTCCTAGCAATTCCTGCTATAGGATAGAACTGAATTATACATGATGATAGCTGCCTTTTCAAATCAATGGGCTGTAGCTGTTATAAGGGCTCACTGGCAATGCTTGTGTCAGACAACACTAATTGGGTGTTCCTAAAAATGAATTGAATCATGAAATATGTTTGAGAACTTCTGGATTAAAAAATGGACCTAAAACTATTTATTAAAGACATTCTTAGAGGCTTTCAGGTGCTAATTGCTGATTGACACTAAGAGAGGATAGATTATGGAAAGTTACAAAACTTTGGCAATGAACCCTTTCTTCATAGAGCTTTTCTTGGAACTAGTTTTCCACAGAATAGATTGAGAAATGCTCCTCTAATTAGATGCAAATTACTTTGTAGGGAAGACTATTTACTGCTAATTCCATCCTCCCCCCCAAAAAATCTTTAATCAGAATGGAAGAAATAAAAAATGGCAAGAAGATGGAAATTTCACAAAGTGAAGATACTTAAACATTGTAATCTAACTGAAACGGAACATCAAAATTCAAGAACGCCCACGGATAAAGATATTTGCCATAAAAAGGTGACATGAACACAGTATGTACACAAAATTTTGTTGACTGGATATATGAAATTTTTATGGTAACATTCAAACATCAGTAATAGAGATTTTACAAGCTCCAGCATGTCAATATGCCTTTGGTTATTTAAACTTAGGGAAGGAAAATTAAATAAATATTTGACTCATAGATTATAAAATGAAGACTGATGAAAAGCTGTGTAGACCTTGAATTAAAATGAATTGTGATTTGAGCACAATATAGCAATATGCTATAAGATATAAGGTAATACACATTTTTGAAATAATAAGTCCATCTTTATGAATTTATCCTAGAACGCAAAAAAAAAATAAAGAACTATATGAAAAGTCATGTATAAAAGATTTTAAAATAATAAAATTAGAAACAATTTAAATCTAAACTGACATTAGTTTGGATTCCAGCTCTATCACTTTACTGTGTGATCTTGGGACAGTTATATAACTTTCCAGAGCTTCTATTTTTAATCCAGCAAATGGATATTAATAATAATGCTGATCTCATAAGGCTTTTGTGAGGATTAAAGTTAATATATATAAAGCAGCTCAGAGTTTCACACATAATAATTACTAAAAATTAAATAAGGGAATGGATTTATCATGTGTGATAGAAGATAATAGAGTATTTTCTAGTTACTATGAAGGCTACATAGGAACACGGAAAAATTTGGTCTTTAGTGCTAAGTGAAACTTATAAGCTTTGTATAATAAGTCCAGGGTAAATCATATGTAAAATTATTGGTTTTATGCAATTTTGTGTATTTATCATCATTCTTTTATAGGTACTTTTCAGGCCTCCCTTGGAGATATTGGAGACCATCACAATAAAGTGAATATTACAGTAAGATGAGTCAAATCTTTTTTTTGATTTCTCAGTATATATAAAAGTTATGTTTACAATACATTGCAGCCTGTTAAGTGTTCAATAGCATTATGTCTAAAAAATGTACATATATTAACTAAAAATATTTAATTGCAAAATTACTAACCATCATCTGAGCTCTCAGGGAGGCATAATCTTTGCTGGTGGAAGGTCCTGCCTCAATGTTGATGGCTGCTGCTGAATCACGATATGGCTGCTGAAGGTTAGGGGCTGCAGCAATTCCTTAAAATAAGACAACAATGAAGTTTGCTGCATAAGTTGACTTTTTCTTTCATGAATTTTTTGTAGCATCTGGTGCTATTTGTAACATTTTATTCATAGAATTTCTTCCAACCTCTTACCATGAATCCTATATGTCCTTAACAGCATCTAGAATGATGAATCCTTTCCAGAACATTTTCAATTTACTTTTCCAGATCCATCAGAGAAGTCACTGTCTATGGCAGGAATAGCCTTATGAAATGTATTGTTTTTTTACCTAATAAGACTTGAAAGTTGAAATTACTTCTTGATCTATTATTTACAGAATGGATGGTATATTAGTAGGCATGAAAACAACATTCATCTTAATGTATATCTCCATCAGAGCTCTTGGGTGACCAGTGCATTGTCAATGAGCAGTAGTATATTAAAAGAAAGCTTTTTTCCTGAGCAGCAAATCTCAACAGTGGGTTTTATATGCGCAGTAAACCATATTGTAAACGGAAGTGCTGTCATCCAAGCTTTGTTGTTCCATTTATAGAACACAGGAAGAGTAGATTTAGCATAATTCATATGGACCCCATTTTCAGAATATCAAATGAGCATTGCCTCCAACTTAAGTCACCAGCTGCATCAGTCCCTAACAAGAAGGTCTGTCCTTTGAAGCTTTAAAGTCATGCATTCATTGATTTCTCCTCTCTAGCTATGGAAGCCTTAAATGACATCTTCTTCCAATGTAAGGCTGTTTGATCTACATTGAAAATCAGTTATCTATTGTTTAGTGAGGTCACCTTCATTAATTCTCTTGGCTAGATCTTTTGGATACCTTCCTGCAGCTGATACATCAGCACTTGCTGCTTTACCTCACATTTCCATAACATAGACATGGCTTCTTTCCTTAAACCTCATGAATAAACCTCTACTAGCTTCAAACTTTTCTTCTCTAACTTCCTCGTCTCTCTCAGCCTTCATAGAACTGAAGAGAGTTAGGGCCTTGATCTAAACTAGGTTTTGGCTTAGGGTAATGTAGTGACTAGTTTGATTTTCTATATAGATTATGAAAGCTTTCTCCATATCAGCAATAAAGCTGTTTTACTTTCTTATCATTCATGTGTTCAGTGGAGTAGCACTTTTACTTATTTATTTTTAAAGTAATCTTTTCACCCAACATGGGGCTCAAACTCACAACGTGGAGATCAAGAGTCACTTGCTCTACTGACTGAGCCAGTCAGGCCCCCCAGAATACCACTTTTAATTTTCTTTAAAAACTTTTCCTTTGCATTCACAATTTGGCTAACTGGAACAAGAAGCCTAACTTTTGGCCTATCTCAGTTTTCAACATGCCTTCCTCATGAAGCTTAAACATTTCTAACTTTTGATTTAAAGTAAAATGTGTAACTCTTCCTTTCACTTAAGCACTTAGAAGCCATTCTAGGGTTATTAATTGGCCTAGTATCAGTATTGTTTTGTCTTGAGGAATAGGCCTAGGAAAGGAAGAGAGAAGGGGGGAATGGCTTGGTGGGTGGATAGTCAGAAAATTTACAATATTTATGGATTAAGCTCAGTGAATTTCACATGGGCATAGTTTGTGACACTCCAAACCAATTATAATAGTGACGTCAAAAATTATTGATCACAGAACACCAAATATAGCAAATATAATGATGAAAAGTTTGAGATATTGTGAGAAGTACCAATATATGACAGAGGCATGAAGTGAGCAAATCCTGTTGGAAAAATGGTACTGATAGACTTGTTCAGTGCAAGGTTGCCACTAAACTTCAACTTGTAAAAAAACGTAGTATTTCTGAAGTGCAATATAGTGAAGCACAATAACACAAAGTATATCTGTATGTTCATCAGTGTTCTAATTGAATTTGTACACATTTTCTTTAAAGCTATGAAGGGCTATGGTCTTACATGAGAATAGCTTGTACCAGTCATGACAATTACCAGTGATTTGTGCACCAGGTGTAGGAGAGCAAGGAACAATGATCAAATAGTGTATTACTGGCTGCCTCTCCTACAAAAGATTGAAGATGTTTCTGAAATTGTTTGCACTTTTCCCTTTTCCTGAGGTCATAGTATGTTCCATGTAATATAGAACACAACAAAACTGAAGTTTCACATTTTTTATACATAGAAAACTCATTCCATTTGTTTTTAGCCCATTGTTTCTTACAATTTGATCTATAGAAAAGCAGTCCCCCAAATTGCTGGAAGAACACAGTGACCCAGTCAAAGAATACTGTGCAGTGTTACAACGTGAGCAAAACCATCAGGAAAGCTCTGAGAAGGATGAGTTAAAATGTCCTGTTAATGTTTTGCCTAAGCTTGTGATTCTTAAAAATATTTAGTTGCTGTATTTTCTCAAAAAAACCCTACTAATATTTAATAGAATGATAATTCTTCCCATCTCACACACAAAACTGCTGGTATAGCCAAGCTTTTTCAATTTTCTCCAAAAGTTACCTAGTAACTTGAGAGAGTGATTTAGCTGCCGATTTTTTCCAGTGATTAGAATAGCATGAAAGTTACTCAACTTGGTTGAAGATTGTATCTTTAGGGACCAGAGAGACTCCTCCATATTATGTTAGTATTCAGAGCTTCCTGCTTCCCCATAGTGTTTCCCACCTTTATTTACTACAGCTGCCCCACCACTGGCGGCCTTTGAAGTGAAACCAACCCTGAATCCCCCAACATTGCCATATTTTCTACTCCTTCAAGAGATGCAATCTTCTCTCCTTTACCCCAGGCCCTATTTTCTTATCTGAGCCCCTCTCCCTTAGTGGGCTATAATGGGCCCTTTGTAGATACCTTTTAGGAGAGAGGGAGTGAGTAAGAGAGAGAGAGAGAGAGAGAGAGAGAGAGGAAGAGGAAGACAGAATTTTTTTAAAAAGAGTTTTCTGGTTTTTTGTTTTGTTTTGTTTTGTTTTTTTAAGTTTTCTGTTTCTGATAGCTTTCCTCTCTAGGGTCCCCCACTCTGACACTAGTTATTCACATTCTCCTAAGATTGAGAGATAGCACAATTATTTTACCATAAATGATTTTATGCAAATTTGAAGCATGTTTTCATTACCTGCAACTAGAGTATCCTAATTAAGATAGAGCTGTAATGGATAAACATGTCAGTCCCTTTTCTTATTAGCAAAGGTCTCTTAAGGACATAGTGCCTCATCTCAGAGGAGTGACAGACTGACAGGAGGACCTGTTGAGGCCTTTCAGGTTTTATTGTGTAGGCACCTGCCTTTCTATCTCCACATCAAACTGACTTGGGTTATATAGAATCAGAAATAACTAGACCCCTAGCTGCCAGGGTATGTAGGATTAACACTTCCAAGTATGTTCTCCTACAACTCAGATTACATATGTGAGCCTACATGACTTCTAAAACTGTTCCATTTCTTTCCATCCTCCTCTACACAGCTTGGAGAGGCCATGAAACTGTGACCTCATTCCAAAAGGCTGAGGGGGTTTCCTTTGTAGCCGTTGTGCTGGCTGTATTTGCAAATCATTAAAGCATCATGACTAATTGTGGGGGTAATGGTTAAGCAGGATATGCCATGGGTACCTCTGGAGGCAGGATACAGGGGAGCAATAGGTCAAACGAAATTCCAGACTTGAGCAGGAGCTGTAGAAAAATCTGAGTGCATGAATAAAGCACTTATACTTCAGGACCTCTACTTATTTTTTACTGGGTATTTACATAAGGATGGGGGTTATTAGGCTGGCACCTCTTGAGGTCAAAGTCCTAGGTATGAAGGACCCATCATGATCTTTACTTCTTTCCTGCACCTGAATTTTTTTTTCTTTTTTTTTTTTAAAGATTTTATTTATTTATTCATGAGAAACACACAGAGAGAGAGAGAGGTAGAGACACAGGCAGAGGGAGAAGCAGGCTCCATGCAGGGAGCCTGACATGGGACTCGATCCTGGGTCTCTAGGATCCCACCCTGGGGTGAAGACAGCACTAAACCGCTGAGCCACCTGGGCTGCCCTGCACCTGAAAATTTAAGGCCTCAATCACAGATACATATAATGACCCTTGAAATTCCTGTATTATACTATGCATTGATATTTAGCTTCCTTTGTATAAACTTATTCTCCCAAAATCAAGTTACAAGGTATGGAGAAGAAAATACATATCAATAGAGTTTCTACTTAGACATAATCAGGTCAGAGCTTTACCTGGTCACTGATCACAATATTATTAAAATAATATATACTTAATTCATGCAAATTTTAAGTATCCTCTTATCTTACAAACCAGTGCATTCCTTTTTTTCTCACTACACACACAGACACACACACACAAACACACACACACAGAGTTTCCTCTGCTTCTCAGCCTGAGCAAGTATGGAAAGTTCACTTCTTGCCAAAGACTATCTGGTAGAGATAAAGGGAGAATTGATAACACAGGGGTGGCTGTGCCACCTCTATTCTTCCTCTCAAATATGGATTTGAGAAGAAGCATTTTGAAAACCCTTAATTTTATCTTTGTTTCTGTTTGCTCTTAAATACAGTGTTGGGGGGCATCTGGGTGACTCAGCCTGTTAAGTATTTGCCTTCAGCTCAGGTCATGATCCTGGAGTCCCAAGATTGGGCCTTGCATTGGGTTCGCTGCTCAGTGGAGAACCTGTTTCTTCTCCCTCTGCCCCTCCTCCAGATAGTGCATTCTCACTCTCACTCACTTGCTTTCTCTCTCTCTCAAATAAATAAATAAAAGCTTTAAAAATAAATAAATACAGTGTTAGGTACTTAACTGATGTTAATCATGGACTCTGCTTTAGATTTCTTATTGAATCCTTCTTAATCAAGCACTAAGTTCGTTCATAAATATATGAATGAAAAACTGAACCCATAAAAATTAAGTATGAAATTTGATTTCTGTTGATAGCCAAGCATAAGGATAGGGAATGGAGGAGAGTCAAAGTAATTTTATATCTTTAGACAAATGGCATCTTTTCTTTCAGAATCATCAAACCTCTGCCCTGTTTTGTCTCCTTCTATCATGGAATTGTTTTGCACTTTCCACAGAGAAAAACTAATTCAGTATTCATTGCAAAGGGAAAGGATTTCACTACTTAGCTTCAATAGCTAGTTCAGTGTAAACAGGTCAAAAAGCTTGAGTAAACCCCAGACACCAACAGACACACCACAGAGCTGGGAAGAATGAATACTGCAGGGGGAAGTTCAGAAAGGGAATGTGGCCTGATGACTTAATTCAGAACTGCCTTTTCCCCAGAAGTTCACATATGAAGCAAATTTAGGACGTAACTGGGAATATCAGAGAGAAATAGTAGTAATAAAGTATAAATAAAGGAACATGCATTGTATATCAGGGCTCTTTAAGGCTATTGGAACTGAATATTTTCCCCTCCTGAAGTGTCAAAAATCTGAAGAAAAGAGTAACCCAACTTTCAATGAGCTCTGAAATAGCAACTTTTTTCTTCAATAGAATACTATGAATATTGAAGAGGGAAGTACCAGATAGGAATGCTTTAAATGAATGGTGAATTTGCAGCATATATGATGGAATACTTTATTGTTTTTTGTAATATTTTTGAATAGAGGGCTACTTATCAAAGCTTGCTCTTTATGGTCCAGCAAGCCCATTGCATAAGGTGGAGAAAAGTGATTTAATAATTCTAGATTCAATTATTTTTCCCTTTGAATTTGCTTTGACCCATTTTGGAATTCTTTGGATATTTTCATCAAACCCCTAGCTATTTTATGTTGTAATAAAAAGAACCTCTAAGCATTTAATCCCACTGGATAGAAAAGAATAATGAACAAAGAAAGAAAGACAGTGATGATTTCAATACGGAAATAATGAAGGAGGAATAAACAGGTAGAAAATTGCTTCAGAGGATGATAACCTTATGTAATGTTCAGGCATTGCATGTGGAATTTGAGAGCAGCAGTTGAAGAAGGCAACATGGGGAACTACTCAAGTCAGATTACCTGCCCCTGGCAATAGGGGAGTTATAGAACTTTGACACTTGGAGGGATGGTAAAGATAGGTCAGAGGCTTCAAACTGGCTGTCCACAGATGTGCTGAATTTGATCTTCAGAGGACTTTGAAATCCTTCAAAATGTGAAGGTCTCTAGACAGAAGGAATGTGCTCTGATCCAAACTCACCAACTCTTAGAATGGTGTCACACCCAGCTGTCTGCTTCCCTCACTTTTATAACCTGTCCCCTGAAGATATTTGAGTTTGTGATTCCTGATCTAGCCCAACTCTCTTATTTTTTAATTGTAGTAGCCAAGACCTTGAGAGAACAGTGTCTTTCTTTCAAGATTACCCAAAAAGCAAAATGAGAGGTAGAATGCCAGTGAACCAACTATCACTGTTCAGTTGGAGTTAAATATGTACATGTTCACAGTATTTTTTCAGCAACTCTGAATACTGAGTTTTTCACAATTCATTTAAAGCAAAATCTCTTATGAACTGATGCAGCATATTAGTGAAATATATGTTTCATCGCAAAAAAAAATGTATTAGAAATACTGTGTTTGACTGCAGGGGTGTTTATAATATGTACATACATTGTGTTTTTACCTTTCTAAAATCTAAAAATTGTGAAATTTTGAAATAGATCTAGCACCAAAGTTTTAAGTAAAGGACTTAGCACAACACACACATACAGAGATTGGGAGAAAGTCCTCAATAAAATATGTTTGTATACAACTCCCAAAGCATTAGTCATTGGTGGGAATTAGTTTCCCCTTAGCTTAGAAAATCTAACTCATACAGATTCTGTCTTGATAGTGGAGATCCATCACTCTTCTTGGGTAAGTTCCCATTAAGATGGCCCTAGGATGACTCAGAACAGTTCACATCTGGTCCATAGGAATCCTGCAAGTATTCTTTACCTGGACAAACACTGGGAGTATACCCTGGTTCTAATGCATTCATCTTATCTAGCCTCCAGTAGAGAACTCTAGCTTTCTCATTTGTTTTTCCAGGCATATGCCCAATATTTATATACTGTGCCCCCAAGTCCCTATGTCAAATCCTCTAAATTCTGTTGAATCTCTTCCCTCTACCATTGTGTCTGATCTTAGGAAGAAGTTGTCTTACCCTTCCCCCAAGGGAGAGGATGCAGCATGCCCAGGACACTTAAAACTCTCTAAAACATTCCTCTACTTTCCCACAACTTGAGGCTCTTGTATCCTCAAGAGAGATAGATGGATTAGTCACCAAGGGTTGAAAAGAATGATTTTAATACTATGCTCAGCAAATTGTGCATAGATGGTTAGCATTTTGTTTTGCGTATGGAACTGTTGACACCTATTCTATTGAAACTCAACCATATGTGAGACAAAGAGTTTCTTTTTAGCATCCAATTACATGGAAATGTTTCTCTCCCACATGTTCTGTATACATGCATGCATGCACACACATGTAATCTTATTTAGAAAAATCTTGGTCCTTCATTTACTTCAAGTTAAAGGCAATACCTTTATTTTACTGATGAAAAATAGACACTGTATCTGGGAATGAGGGTAAGTAGGAACTAAAGGTTTTGGTAGTTAGAGAATATTAGTTTATTTCAAGTTGATATATTTGTTAGCTTTCTGAACAATTAATTTATTAATTCATTCATTGTCCCCCCCCAAAATAGTTGTGTGTCTGTGAAAGACATTTAGGAGATACGAAAACTAAGAAGACACAGTCCCTGTTCTCATTTACATTATAATGTTGCTATACAAATGCTTGTAATTATATTCACAAGTGATCTGTACTATAACAGCAACCTGAATAAAGCACTAAGGGGATGTAGAGAAAGGATAAAAGGAAGATCTAGAGGAGCAAAAGAAATTAGAAGAGAGCCTGCTGAAGGAGTGCTGTTTGAGTGTGGGAAGCAGGGAACTTTGAGCCTGATGTGTGGAGGCCTGAGAATGTGGTATACATAAAGAAAATTGGTGCATGCTACACATTTACTGCATGCTGCTAAGCACAAACCCCAAACTAGACATGTAGTTACCCTTCTTTATCATTTTATAGATTAGACATTAGTTCTTTTGAACTTGAAGCATAAATTCAGCACTGACTACCTATCAGACCTTCTGTTACACTGCAGACTTGAGTGAAGAATGCACTTGTCATTATCTCTTTTTTTTTTGTCCATTTGTAGTTAACGTTTGTTAGCTTAAGAAGTTAGTGAAGTCCACGAGTTGAAGTAAAGGAGTGATAATTTGATCAAACTTTTCATCTGCAGTTGTATAAAGTATAAAATTTGAATTTTGAAGTTTCCCCCATTACCATTAGATTTTTCTCAGAAAAAAATTGGAAAAGCCACGGTGTACAATATGACATTGGAAGATATGTACAAAAGTAATTATTTGCTACTATAGATCTATCTATTAGATCCCCCATAGATATGAGATTGCTACAAAAAAGTAGAAATCAGAAAATATAGCCATATATTTATGTGTCAAATAGTCATTACACTTTCATTTCTTCTGTGAAATATATTCAAAGGAAAAAGTACAAATAAGACTCAAACTCTAGAGAAGATGTGGATATGAGGAGGGCTTTCATATGTCATGTAGTACCTTATAGGTCTAAATGAAACAGTACTATTTGGTGGAGGGGGTACTCTTGAGGCAGCTTGAAAGGCAAATATGATGTACCACCCATAAATGACCTCTGAGACTGGGAATAACAGATCCCTGAAAGAGAGAGATGATTGTAGCAGGGTGGAGGAGGGAATGGTTCCTAGAAAAATCTATCCCTCTTTTTCCTTGGGCACATGGAAGCAGTCCTTGAATTTGTGCAGCTCCTGAGATTAAAAGAAAAAAAAAAAAGATACACCATCAGAATAACAAGAAGGATGTGATTGGTTTCATCATTGATGGCCTGAGTGAAGGTTTAGTTCCAGGGACTGGCAGCTTTTTGTAGGTGGTTGAGATGGTTAGAGTTCCTTTTCTTTTTTTTTTTTATTTAAATTCAATTTGCCAACATATAACACCCAGCATCCATCCCATCAAGTGCCCTCCTCAGTGCCCATCACCTAGCTACCCCATCCCCCAACCCACCTCCCCTTCTGCAACCCTTTGTTTGTTTCCCAGTTAGGAGTCTCTCAATAGTTTGTCTTCCTCTCTAATTTTTCCCACTCAGTTCCCCTCCTTTCCCTTATAATCCCTTTCACTATTTCTTATATTCCATGTATGAGTAAAACCATATGACGATTGTCCTTCTCCAATTGACTTATTTAACTTAGCATAATACCCTCCAGTTCCATCCACGTTGAAGCAAATGGTGGGTATTCATCTTTTCTGGTGGCTGAGTAATATTCCATTGTTTATATATATATAGGTATATATATATATAATATATAGTATATATATATAGTATATATATGTGTGTGTGTATACACATTGTGTGTGTGTGTATATATATATATATATATATATACACACACACACGATATATATCACATCTTCTTTATCCATTCATCTGTTGAAGGACATCGTGGCTCAGAGTCTTCTGATAACACCGCTGAAAAACAGGAAAGGAGCAGAGTTGATAATTCAGTGTCTGTGTGTGTGTGTGTGTGTGTGTGTGTGTATTATCTACTATGGACCAGGCCATCATATAGCATTCATTGCCACCCTGATTCCTGTAAGCTGTAGATTTCAATTTCAGACTAAAGATATTTGGATGAGGTGAGAGAGATTGTGGCAGTGAATATCAAGTCTTTAATCTTCTTTTATAGCAATTAATTATGTATGGCATAAGCATTTCCCAGAAGTCAGAAGTACTATATGTCATTTGCTAGAAAATATTTTTAAATTAAAAACCCAATATAGCTGTAACCCATATTATGAAAACCGTAGTATTAAAATTGGTTATTGAGGTTCTTATGACAATGTGCAGTTTTCCTTAAGTAAGCAAATGAGTATAATTTTCTTTTCTAATGAATTCCTCAAGAAGAATTTTTAAGGCATTCATAAAAGTCTTTAGAGACATACTTTATAGGTTAAAAATAAGAGAAAGAAAAAAAGCTGATGCCATTAAGATGCTGATTATTTTATCAGAAGTGCTATAAATTCTAGCCTCCTGAGGATGATTAAAATATTCATTCCAGATTGCTCTCTTAGGAAATCATATCATATGCTTCCCATGGAGATGGGAAAAGATGGAAAAATCCCATGAAAATCTCCTAGTATTACAAAATACATACATATCTTTTTTAGGGGCATATTGTGTTTAATATGTTGTAACGTTTTGAGTGGAGCAGCAGACGTATTTTTCTTTTCTTCCTTGTTTTGCTGTTGTTGTTGTTGCTAGATAACAGTAAGTCTTAAAGGACAGAAAGAATTAAATTATAATCCATCATTCACAGAAACAACATTAATTGTCACATTTTAAAGCATATTTTCTTTAAAAAGGAACTTAATGTGGACTCTTGAAAATGTTCTGAAAAGAAGTAATAAGAGCATTACTTTTTCCCAGTTCTGGATGTCAGGACATGCACAAAATAAGGGGAGACTCATTTCACTTGATGTAATTGTGTCCTCTCCAGGGTCGCAGTAGTCATTTGCCATCAGAAGGGCCAGTGACATTTTATATCCAATAATTATAAAAGGTAAGCCTGGCTGGAATTAATGTGTTTCCACTGGGAGAAACTTGTGTCCAATTATTGATGTAAGTAGCAGTTAAATCTCCCAGAGCTGCTAGTTATAAGCATGTGATTGGAAAGAACACTAACCCAGCCATTTCACTCATGCAGAATTGACTTCTACTCCATTCCTACCAGAGAGTGGTGCAGAATTGGTAGATTGATGCAACATAGTCATGGATACTTTTTTTGGTGGGGGAGGGAGGGTTGAGGGAGAGGGTGCTGATGAATGCCAGAAAGTTCTTCATTTTATTGAACTGAAATATTCCTTCTTACATGTTTCCTTTCTTTCTTTTTCTGGAAGAAAGTAGAACAAGCCACTCTTTCTGAGAATACTTGAAAACAGCAATCAAGTAACCCTCAAATCCTTCCTTCCTTAGGCTAAACCTGTCTCAAGTTTGTTTCATCTTTCCTTATAATATGTGGGTCTCAGATCCTCTTCACCTTCCTGATGTCATCTCTATTTCATTCCGTTCTATTCTTTAACTTATCAATGTGTCATCTAAATCATTTAGTTTCCCTTAAAGGTTCAAAATACTGCCAGTTCTGCCATAAGATCCTTCTGTATGTACACTTGTGTGCACACTTGTATGCATATTCTTCTAACGACTTCAAATAGATATATCTGACTAAATAGATACCTAGGTACATAGATATAAACACATTTTCCATTAGCATGATGTATATTTTCAGAATAGAGTTTGAATTGCCAAAGAGATCAAAGTTTGCATATGATATTAATACACATTAATAAGTTTGCATATGACATACACATTAATGGTTATGCATAACTTTGAAATATTATACAAAATAAGTGCTTTTTAAGACTATCCCATACTGATCATGAATAAGGAGATGACTTGCATTTGAAATCTTAGCTTTTATAAGAAATTGTTTCTACATTTTTTATTAAATCCAATGAAAGAATTACAAGTATACATGGTCATCTTCTATCATCCGTCTCACGCTGACTGTGTTTTGTGGCAGCCATATGCCTAGTAGTTGGCATTAATTGACGTAAAACAATATGTATCAACTATAACAGTCTAATGCCAACTTTTGTAATGCCTTCTTTGTTATCCTAAAGTGAGAATCAGCTATTTACTTATTTAGAAAAAAATGTATACAGTACTTTATCATAAAAGGGATAAATTAATATAATAATATTATACTATGGATTTCAGTGTGTAAATGCTCAGTCATAACTACACTAGAAACATACCTAAGTAACTAAATTCTTAAATTGCTTTATAATGAATAAGTTTGAATTTAAGAGGCCAAAATCAAAAGAAGTACAGGAGTAATGGAAAGTAGATGTTCAATGGAACTTACAGCAAAAACATGGTTTTAGAATTAGTGATAATAAAAAAAAAGAATTAGTGATAATGGACTAATCACAATTCAACTGTTTGATTTTCTACATAAGTACCTACTGGAACATCAGTACATCTTGTAGAACACAAAGAAATTCCTCTTTATGAGGAAATATCTCCTGCATGAATTTTAGTATCATTCACCTCCTCCTATCCTCAGCCCCCTAAATATTTTCAATTCTAATTATTAGAACATTTGCTCTTTTTATTTTTATTATTATTATTTATTTATCTTTAGGTTTATTTAAATTCTAGTTAATAAAATTAATGTGATGTTAGTTTCATGGATAGAATTCAGTGATTTGGGATCCCTGAGTGGCTCAATGGGTTTAGCGCCTGCCTTCAGCCCGGGGCGTGATCCTGGGGTCCCAGAATCGAGTCTCATGTCAGGCTACTTGCATGGAACCTGCTTCTCCCTCTGCCTGTGTCTCTGCCTCTCTCACTCTCTCTCTGTGTCTCTCATGAATAAATAAAGTCTTTAAAAACAAAAAGAATTCAGTGATTCATTACTTACATATAACACTCAACACTCATCACAACTAGCACCTTCCTTAATACCCATCCCATTTAACCCATCCCCCCACCTACCTTTCCTCCTGTCACCCTCAGTCAGTTTATTTTCATTAGAACATTTTTTAAAGCTGATTTAGACTTATAAAATGCCTCTTTAGGGTTGTTCTGCTTTTGCAAAAATTCACTGATGTAGTTAGTTAAGGCTAATTTTATCCCTTTATCGAGGAATATTGAGTCAAATATCCAAAACGAAATCCATTGGCATTTGGAATTCCTCTGGCCACATGGGTCTCTAGTAATCCATTAATGTGGTTCTATTACATTCTTTTGCTTTCTCTTTGAGAGAAAGAGCTTATCTGGTGATGGTACAATAAGAGATGACAATAAAGGGCACCTGGATTGCCCAGTGATTGAGCATCTGCCTTTGGCTCACCTCGTGATCCCAGGATCCTGGGATCAAGTACCGCCTTGGGCTCCTTGTGGGGAGCCTGCTTCTCCCTATGCCTATGTCTCTGCCTCTCTCTGTGTGTCTCTCATGAATAAATAAATAAAATATTAAAAAGAGAGAGAGAGAAATGGCAGTAAAGCAAAAGGCCTGTTGAGTTAGTTCTTATGAGCCAATTCTCTTTTTTTAAACCAAAACTCCCCTACTAATAAAACGATATTACCACTTCATAGTCTACTTTTCCAACACAGAAAATACCTTCTAACAGTTAGAAGTGTAGGCTTAATGCTTGATGCTTAATGTTGGCAAAAGATAGAACAAACAAAAAGACAAGTTTATGAGAAGAAGTAAGAGATCTAGGTTCTAGATTTGACTTTCACCAACTGATGGTAGCATCTTAGCCAACTCATCCAATATTGTCATGATTAAATTTCCCTAGGTGCACACTGGAAAAGTTGGATGACATATTCTTATATCAACTTCATAGGTCTCTGGGGAGAGCTAATGGTTCTGAGATGTGTCATGTCTGAAATGTATCAGGCCAACTCATAATTCAATAATTAAAAAGTGAAGTGAGAATAAAGAATTCCCAGTTTGAAAGAACTCCAAGATATTTTTCATTACAATTATTTTTAAAAATTCAACTTCATGTATATACACACATTTAACAATTTGAGGAGACAAGTCTAAATTTTTTACTATTTGAATTTGTTTACAGGAATTAGAATGCATCCTTTAAGCATCCACACAGAGCTTTCCTAATAGTATGATGTTAGTACTGTTCAGAATATCTCACCACAGGGGGTACCCGGGGGGCTCAGTAGCTTAAGCATCTGACTTTTGACTTCAGCTCACCTCTTAATCTGATCAGGTCATGAATTCAAGCCCAGCACTGGACTCCATGATGGGTATGTATCCTACTTAAAAGCAATAAAAAGAAAGAAAATCTGACCAAAGGAGATCAAATAATATTTAAAAATACAAAATGAAGGGCACTTGGATGGTGCAGTTGGTTGAGCGACTGACTTGCTTTTGGCTCAGGCCCTGATCTCAGCATCATGAGATGGAGCCCTGAGTCAGGTTCTGTACTCAGTGAGGAGTATGCTTGGATTTCTCTCTCTCTCTGCCCCTCCCCCACCCAAATTTTTCTCTCTCTCTAGAATAAACAAATCTAAAAAAAAAAACACAAGATGAGTTCATTTGATAAGAAAACTAATGACCAATAAATAAGTTTAATGAAAATGTAACACTATTACATGTAATTAAAATGTAACACCGCTAAGCTAAACATAAGTAATTAAATGTAACACCACTAAATAACACCATTGATATTAAGAAAACACAATGCAAGGATAAAATCAATAGAATAAGATAGCATTGCAATTGATTAAATACATGACTTAACATCTTACAAGCTACAGAAAAAACTACTAAATTAGAAATAGACATTCTAAAATGCCTCTATATCTCATATTGCCCAAATCATCCATGACTCTAAAATTGTTATTCTAGGATCATAAATTAATAGGTAGTGTCAAAACCTGTGTAATTGAAATTGGGTGGGAATGCCAAATTAGGAGAGCAATTTGGATGCCAAATACATTTGTATCATCAGTCAATGCTGTTGGCTGTGGAAAGAAAAAGGTTGACACTGTATTCAAGATAATTACTTCAATTGTTAATATCAACTTAATTAGAAATAAACAAGATCCAAGTAAGGCAATCAAGAGATTCAGAATGACTGAAGTTGCTGAAGTGAAGAAGAATGGTAAAGAACCACGAGTACAAATCAATGCATAGTCTATCTAAAAATCTGATTAGCTAAAATATGCAAATTACAGGGAAGCCACAGCAAGCAATGAATTATAAAACAATTTGGATAGCTGGATCAAGAAAATCTAAATGATCCCCACTGAGTGTGTACTCACTTACCTTAGGAAGCAGCTTGCTAAAGAATGAACACAGAATTTACAGTCACTGGTTGTGAACATTGACATTTCCACCTACTCTCTGTGTGACCTTGGAAAAATTATCTTGCCTCCACAGGGTACACTTGCCTTAATTTTATAGTGGACATAGTCTATCAGCTGGGTATAGCATGACTCAAATGAAATCGCATATGTCAAAGCAGTTTAAAATCAGTAAGATAACACTCAAATGCCAGTTTATTACTTTTTCTTTGCAAGTGTTTCACATGATTCTTATGGATACTACCTTTTCCCTAGCCAGGGTGAAGTGTTAGTTAAGGATATAGTAAGGTAACCAATTCTGTTTGGCAGGATTACAATCCCTACTTAGCTTTTTAGCCACTATGTAATATACACATCAACTCTTTTGTCTTCCTTAGACCCAGAGGGAGACTCTGAGAATTGTAATCATCTTTTATAATTTGATCACTACCAGATTTCTATTTTGAAATAATAAAAAAAATGAAGTAGCTATTTCTCCCACAATTTGGAGACATAATCTCTAGGTCAGTTCATTCAATGCATGTAATTATTATGCCTTGTACACAGAAACTAATATAACAGGCAAAGGATTCATTGTTTTTGGAGTGTTTTTTGTTTATACCTCACCACTAATTCCCATGGTTTCAGATTAATGAATTTAGACCCCAAGAGTAAATAAGTGATAGTCTTAAAGAGTATATTTATTATGGTTCATTTTTTTCCAAACATGAATTGTGAAATAGCCAGATAAATCCTGAAGTGTTCTACCTTCAGCTTACTTAAGATTTCTCCTTTTGCTTTACAAAGAATAATATTTTACTTATTATTATTTTGATAAATTGCAAAGCCATTCTGTAGGATTTTTTTTCCTATTCCAGCATATAGAAATTTTTTTCAGTAAGTGACTCGTTACTACTCTAAAAATTATAATAGCAGTTCACTCATGCAAATTACTATTGCAAATTATTTCATATAATGTATTGCTATATTGAATTCTACTAAAGGTAATTTAGTAGATTAAATTACTGGAATTAAAGAGTGAAGTCTTGGCAATAAAATGATCCAGAAGAAAATTCTGAGGGGAATAGATAGCATAGAAAATTTATATTCATTTATGTTAATCAATCACAGGATTTTTTTTTTGACATTTTTTGTTTAGAGACAATAGAAAATTGCAGTTTAAAAACCAAATGGCACTTTTACCATCTGACTAGGAAATATTCTCAAAAATAAAATTTTCTTCACTTTTCCTCCTATTTTTTTGTGCAATCAACAAATATTTATGTGCTTATGTGTAGCGTGAAATTAGAAACTTTGGGAGATACATTTTTGTTTTCTGGTGACTAATACTACAGCTGGAGAAGCATGCCATATATGGATACAAATATCTGTAAAAATAAAATATATACATAATACTATAATACCTTTGCAAAGTTCCTCATAATTCCCAAAACACTTTTGTGAATATAATTATTTTATTTGACCATTGTAGATAGTAATTATCAGTGGATAAGTGTTCAATACCAGTTAAAAATGCCATGATTCAAAAGAGAATTTCTTGCCAAATGGTGATATTTGTAAATAGTACATCGAGCTGAAGAACAGAGAAAAATGATGGTATTTATCACAGAAATGGGGAAGTAAATTGGGTCAACTGGTTTGTGCAAAGATGAATTCATATTTAGACACAGTTGAGATAGAGTTGACAATGGTGGCCTTAAAACATACATTAGAAAATATCCAGCAAGTAATATAGATTCATAGACTAGAAAAATGAACAAAGAATATGAATAGGCAAAAAAGAAACTCAAATCCATTTTTTTTTTTTTTTTTTTACTCAAGGAAGAAAATAAAAGGCCGAGGAGACTGATGAAAATATAAAGACAGAAAACAAGTTAGAGTCAGGCACGCAGAATTTTTTAGAACCATCCACAGAGTAGCAGCATTTGTATAAATCACACTACAAATAGGTCTATAATGGTGACAATTGAAAAATAAATTACAAAAACATTGCAACAGTGGCTACTGCATGGGGAAATTATAAAGGTCATCATAAACAGCTCAAAATTAATCTAGCCATGGAAATTTTGCCAATAGATCAGGACATTAAATAATTGGGTGAAAGCCGGGGGAAAAGAGTCAGTTACAAAAGGACAAGCATAGAAATGTGCTAATTTATTAAAAATAATTGCAGCTAAGGAAGAATCCAGAAAACTAAAGGATAATACCATTCTGCCAACATTTCAAAGCTAAAACCATGACCATGCTGGATGAGAGTCATCCTATTGAGACTTATACTCTGGAGAGACCTGAAGGTAAATCTTGCCCAAAAGAAGTAGAAAATTAAAACTTTGGAGGACAATCATGGACAAGACCTCAAGGCAGCTTCTCATTTTTCCATGGCCAGAGGTTGCTGCTATGAATAAATGATTCTCTGAAGCCCCACTTTAGTGAAAAGATGTGTGGACGGTTAGAGAAATATCTGCAAATAAATCTTGTTGATTAATATTTGAACTCCATATCTGTTGTGAAATCAATTCTTACTCCAAATCCTAAAATCCTTTACTTTAAAAAGTGGTTGAAGCTATGAAATTGCATGGATTCTGCCAGAAAAGGAGAGGAGATAAAGAAAATTCAAAGCTCAAGATGTAGAGGAATGAGGAAAAGAAATGGCCATGAAAGAGACATGAACAAAATGAAATCACTTAACAGGAGAAGAATAGAGTAGCAAACAACAACAACAAACAAAACTCAAGAGCCTCAAAAGGTATTTGCAAGCAGCAACACATGAAACAATGCAGAATGGCCAGACCAAAAGAGAAATGTGTGACTGACCAAGCACCCCAGTAGGTTGCCTCAAATAGATACAGTTGATTGAGCTGGGTCAGAAGTTGCTACTTTTCCCATGTTAATACATTTCCTTTCCTGAAAGTGTTGGAATATGTGAAATATCTTTTAAATATTTAAACTGTCAAGATCTCTTAATTTTGAGAATTGGCTTTGTCTCACAAAATTGTGTTGAAACAAATTCCTAACAATTTAAAATAGCAATAAGAATACAGAAAGAATCCTATTCAATGGCTAGTGCGCTGTTGTTTCATAAGCAAATTGATGAAATCCATTCCCAGAACTCTATGTGCTTTTATTTGGATTTGCTTTATATTATTTTACCCCTAATGATGATTGTCCAAAACAAGTTTGCTGGCATAATAGTTTGATCTGATTATCAGTCAGAAAGCTGAATTCAGAGCAGGGAAGGGGAATCTACCGTTAAAAGCTCTAATTACTTCAGACTACTACATTGACAAAAGCACATCTATTATTCCATTTAGAATTCATGCAGTGTTGAAATCCTTTCAAAAATATTTTATTCACTGCAACATTACTGTTGTTGAAATTCCACTATTTCCTCAAGTATTGTTATATTTGTCCCCAAACATTTGAAAATGTGCTAATTGAATGCTGTTGTATCAAATATATATAAAACCTACATACAAGCTTTATATGATAGAATTGCATAATTTTTTTACTAAGTAATCTAGATTCTACACATACCTTCTGACTGCAGTAGCTTATCTATTAGTCTGTTTCCAAACCTACTTTAAAAATAGGAGAAGGAGGGCAGCCCCGGTGGCCCAGCGGTTTGGCCCTGCCTTCAGCCCAGGGCATGATCCTGGAGACCCGGGATCGAGTCCCGCATCAAGTTCCCTGCATGGAGCCTGCCTCTCCCTCTGCCTGTGTCTCTGCCCCTCTCTTTCTCTCATGAATAAATAAATAAAATAATTAATTAATTAATTAATTAATTGAAATAGGAGAAGGAGCTTGCATTTCAGTTATTTGGGGAACTGTGGAGGACGATTCACAATGTTAGTTATACCTTTATTATAATTTCTTTTATTTTTAAAAAGATTTTTTTATTTATTTGAAAGAGAGCAGAGTGAGTGAGGGAGCATGACTGGGTGGGGGGAGGGGAGGGGTAGAGGGAGAAAACTACTCGCTGAGCAAGGAGCATGACCTGAACCAAAGGCAGACACTTAACTGATTGAGCCACCCCAGCACCTCTATAATTTCTAATCATGTTTTTTCTTTAAAAAGTATTATATATATATATATATATATATATATATAAAAATTCCTTTCTCCATTTCTTTAGTTTAATTCTTTCAGACTGGAAAATTCTCTATGTATAGCTGTATTTGTTGAGAATTAAGTGAATTTCAATACATAATGCCTTCTGGAATATGCCTAGCAAAAGGTAAACACTTCATTGATGTTTATTTTTGGTATAAGATTCTCAAGGGAAGGAACTTTATTTTACATATGACTTGCTCCTGAATCTGGAACAGTACTTCACCCTGAAATACATGAATTGGACCCGAAGAAGCTCATGCTTTCCTTACATTGCTTCATTCACAAACTATAAGGTAGTATAAAAACTCAAAATGGTAATTTTTTAACTAAGAGTATTAGT
Organism: Canis lupus familiaris; assembly: GCF_011100685.1. Classification (NCBI taxonomy): domain Eukaryota; kingdom Metazoa; phylum Chordata; class Mammalia; order Carnivora; family Canidae; genus Canis; species Canis lupus. The sequence continues at coordinate 22,336,255 of NC_049233.1, forward strand.
GAAAACTCTTTCCCTTAACTGAATTGTTCAGGAAATTGTTCAAGTCACTCGGCAGGCCCAAGACTTGAGTGCAAAATGGGTTGATTGGATTAGATAATTTATAATCTCTCTCTCAACTCTACATATGTTCTGGGATGTCATTTGCATCTTCACAGAGATATTTCAGTGAGAACCTACTAAGAATTTCTTACATTAAGGGGCCTCAGACTGCAAGTCACTATTCTATGTCTATATATATCCTGATTCTTTTTTTAAATTATTTTTTTACATCCCAATGTTTTTATGAGCTTAACATTTCCTATAGAGTATTAGTTCATCTTTAGGCCTGGATTTAAAAAGACCTCATTCTTTGATGTCAGAAAAGTCCTGGCAACTGCCACAGAGTATGACCAACTTTGGGTGGCAGGAGCTAAGTCTTACTTAGTTTTCTGTACCTTTTGATTCATCTTCAGTGACTGAATTTCCTGTGAGCATTCATGGCCTTTAGAAAGATACTGGTGTCATATCCAAGGTGGTCAGAAGAATGACCACAAGCTGAGAGGTTCCCAGAAATACAGTCAGTCCCTAAATTCTTGGCACACTTGTGATTTCAGATTTAGAAGATTCTATTTTCCATTATGATCCAGTCTAATGTGTTTGTCTGAAAGCTTCACTGGGGTAGTTGAAAATGCAACTGGGAATTATGGGGATATAAGAAGGAAAATCAAGATTTTAGATTCCTTTAATCAAATTTTTAACAATCAATTAGGAAGATTCTAGGCAAAAAAAAAAAAAAAAATCAACCTATTTATAAATTACACCATGCCTATCTACATAATGTTATACATGAATGCTTTTCTAAACCAAATCTGTGTCCAGCAATAAATTGAGCAGAGATAGCTAGCTTGTTAGCTTAGAGCAGGGGTCAGCAAATGCGGGCTATGGGTCAAATACAGCCTGTCACAGGTTTTTGTACATAAAGTTTCACTGAAACAGCACCATGTATTGTCTATGGCTGTTTTTTGCCCTCCACAGTAGCATTGGGTGGTTGCCATGGAGACTGTATGGTCCATAAAACCTAAAATATTTACACTGTGGCCCTTTGTAGGAGTTTGCTGATCCCTGGCTCTGAACCTTGCGGTTGTCCTATGATATGAGTCCAAGGGTTCAGTGTTATATACAGAGATAGATACAAAATCCCGGGGAAACCTATTTCTTCCAAGACTGTTAAAATTATTGATAGGGGTGCTTGGGTGTTTCAGTAGTTAGCATCTGTCTTTGGGTCAGGATGTGATCCTGGGGTACTGGGATTGAGTACCATATCAAACTCCCCGCAGGAGCCTGTTTCTCCCTCTGCCTATGTCTCTGCCTCTCTCTCTGTATCTCTCATGAATAAATAAATAAAACCTTTAAAATTATTGATAAAACTACTTTTAACCACTAGTGAGGGAAACACTAACTTTTTTATTTTGAATTTCAATTCATAAGTAAAATGTCACCAAATAATTTTCATAACAAATAGTACATTAATTAAGATGTGAATGGTTTAGTCAAAACCTCACCCTGAAACATAGGTGTCACAGTATACTAAAGTATTAATTGCTATTAATTGCTTTTCCCTATTATTTCTTTTCACTCCCTGATTTGTCCCTCCACTCAGTCTACCAGGGCATTTTATTAGCTAATTGCATGCATTATCTTTATTCTCTGACCTTCCAAGTGAGCTTCAGTCCTCCTGTGTTTTCTCTCATAAAGGTATCACTTTCTTCCCAATCAAGAGAGAAATCTCAGCTTCAATCCTTACTCTCCTTTACCGTCACCTTCTCATACTTCACAATAGAATTCCCTCTTACTTCTGTTGGTTTCCCTTTAGCCCATTGTCTTAACCTTTTCACTGCCTTTCCTCCAGTCATATTTTTATGGAATTATTGTAATATCTTCAACAGTGACTCTATTCCAAGCCAGGACCATGCTAAATTCTCCTCTGGAGATGCCATAATTTTCTTTCCAAAGTATAGCTCTAATCATTTTTTTTATCTATTTAGAAATGCCAGTGGCTTCTCCTTGCTTAGAAAATAAAATCCACACTCTTTACTGTGATGTTCAAAGACTTAAATAATCAGATATCTGCTTGAAATATTCTTCCTTTCCCCTTCAGCTTAATAAATCCTTTTAATTCATCAACAACCTATGTCAGGCATCAGGAGTTCCCTGGCCACCTTTCCTCCTCCAAGCCTAGGTCAGCCTTCCTTATTCCCTATTCCTACAACAAGCCACATGACTCTGCTTCTGGCGCCCACTGCTGAGAGAGCACTTAGCTACGGGGCAGGAGAATAGCAGGAAACAGATCACTCTCAGGAGCAGAGGATTTTTCACATCCTGCAGAGTCTTCACATGGCAACACTAGCAGCTCACAGGCACAGCCAGTTTATGAACAGCATGGGACATGTCCTCTGGCTTCCACAACTGTTTAGGGAGGAAGGTGAGGGTGATGATCCACAAAAGAGGCACCAGAGATCCACATTTGGATGCTGATGCTATTATAGCACCATTGATATCTGAGAGTTAGAGATACCAAAAGTAACTGAGATTCCATTTATATACCACACCTCCTATCTCATCAGATAATTGCTAAAATAAATTTAAACTAGCATTCTGCCCCCAACTACCTTTCAACCTCACTTTTCAGCAATCCTTTGATTTCTCCCTGTTCTCCTGGCATTCACCAAAAAAAACCTGCATTGAATTATTTTCATAATGCCCACACTTTCGATGTTCTGTGCTTTTGATCTGATTTTACCTGTTCCGGGAATACTTGATCTCATTTTTTTTACCTCTCAAAATCATAGTCACTCTGAGGCTTAACTAACTCAAAAGCCATCTGTTCTTTTATTTCTCAAAGAAAATTATTTCCTCCTATGTACTCATGGGTTACTTAATCCTTCCTGCTAGCATATAAATTACTGCATGGTATACCTTTGTATCTCTCTTCCTGCTCTAAGATGATGTGTTCCTTGCCTTTTATTACCTCATGCCTGGCATGGTGCTTGATATATAAGAGAAGCTCAATAAATAGTATATTTATTTATAAATAGTATATTTATAGTATATATATAAAACATTATTGATAATAATGTTATCATAAATAGTATATTTATTTTATATATATATATATATATATATAACATTATTGAGCTGAACTCTGGCATAAAATGTGAGTTTTAAATACCTTTCAAAATATTTTTATGGGTGATGCCATTTTGCCCAACCACTTTAAATCATTGGTGTTTGTTTTAAACTGGGAGGAGACTAAATTCATTCCAGTTTTCCAAAATATACTTCTAAATTACCTTCCACAGCTTTTCTGTGCATTATCATTCAGATGAGTCTCTTTACAGCAGTCCTGACAGGTGGTCTTGAGAAACTCAGTTTAAATGGGTATTTTCACGGGCTCATAGGGAAGTTCTTAGCTTTGGCTTATTTTGGCTTATTACTGACACTAAATCCATCCAAAGTTATTGAAAAGTTTACTTTTCAGTTTTTATATCTCTTCGAGCCATCTTCCTTTCAGAAACATCTATTAGAAGTTTCAAAAATAGTGTTTGTTGTATATGGCTTATTTTTATATCTTTTTATAAGCCATTTGCTTACCATGGAAAATAATGTTTCTGATTTAATTTTAAATCCCAAATACAAAGAATAGCCTCATAGGCCCAATGAGAAATAAATTGGATATGATCTCAATGAATGTCCCTTTCTCCAGAGACTGATAGTATAGAATTTTACCAGCTATCTAAACTCACCTTGCTCTTCTTATGATTTATTGCTTGTGTGGTATGTCTCCACTTACAGGATGAGATGAGGTTCTCAACAAAACAGCTGCAAGTGATTGCAATACAGACTGACAAGATCACTTCTGAATTTTCTAGCTTTCTTGTATCTCCAAGACTGATCTTTGACATTTACTCAATTGCCTTTTTAAATCTGGGTCTTCATTTGTACATTTTCAATTCCCAATGAATAAATTCACACAAGTCTGTCAGAAATTGGCCTCTTTGAAGCTTCTGTTAACAGCTGCCTGAAGCAGCTGGACCCAAAAACAGTTGAAAATATGACAAGTCATCCTATGACTTTGCCATTGAAGGTTGGCTTGGGTTTAAAACTTCCAACTGCCATGATCAAAGTTAAAAGAGACATGTATTGAGTTTTTTAAATGTGGAATATGTCCATTCCTTTTACCCTATATTTATTTAGCATATCTATAATATAGGTTGGTATCAAGTGCCAAATATAAATATGGTCTTAAAATAAAGAAGAAACTATCAGTTTGGATGATTGACAAAGGGGGAAGACTTCATTAAGGAGATGAATCTTAAAAATTGACCCATTATCATTACCAGAAGGGAAATAATTAAACATTTATTTTGTACTATGTACTTCACTAGTCAGGGAACAGTGACACATGAGTAATGCACACCCATTGCCATAGATAGATAGATAGATGATAGATAGATAGATAGATAGATAGATAGATAGATAGATAGATATACTGTTTTATGTGTTTTAAGTTACAACACTCATTTATCTATTACTTAAGCTGTATGATTTTTCAAGATACTGTTGTTCCTCTGTAGAAACTGAAGTGCATTTTACATCACCAATGAGTTATAGAAAGAAGAAATGCTATCTTTATAGGGGTTTCCAAAGAATTGTTGAAGAAGTGAAATATTTTAGATTAAATTCCATATGTGTCATGGATGGAAATTTGTATTTAATATTGAGCAAGGCTAAGTAATCATTTGCAGAGGTAATGAAGAATATTCTGCACTGATATAAATGCTAAGATTGATAATTTCATTTTAAATAGGCATATCAGGATTATGAATGATTTATTGTAAAGCTAATGGAGGCAATTCCATAAAAACAACCATTCAATTTTGTGAACTTCAGCTATCTATGATGTGTATTATTTATGAATATTGGGCTTGGGAGAGGGCATATTAGTTTGACATGGAAACAAAGCACACTAAAATGCAAAATACTTATTTTTCTATTCTCATTCTAGAGTTTATACAATGAGTAAAGATGAGCTTTGCAGAAAACTTTGTAGAGCCCAGAGGAATCAGAAACAATGAGAATAATGTCTCAGGCATCACATTGTATAGAATGTAATTCAGGAGATGAAAATCTCAACAAATTTATTAGAATAAATCAGAATAAATGTTACAATGTCAGTGCTGGGTAGACAGAGGGTGTATTTAGAGAAATGAAGAAGAAAGAAAATTAGAAAACTGGAAGCATGTGGACAAAAATCCAAAGTTCACAAATGAGCAAGGTGTGTTTAAAGATCAGCCAAGGGGACTTGGGTGTGAGCTGAGGAATTCTGTTGGTGTGAAATATACTGAAAATCAAGAAAGCCTGGTAGTGCAGTGTCAAACAAGGACAATCTTTTTTTGTTTTATAGTTCTTAGAAAATCAATGATAGATTTTGAACAAGAATGGCTAGGAAATTATGAAAATCAATTGGGGGGCACCTGCGTGGCTCAGTTAAACAACTGGCTTTGGCTCAGGTGATGATCGGGGCCCTAGGATGGAGCCCCACATCAGTCTCTGTGCTCCTCAGGGAGCCAGCTTCTCCCTCTCTCTCTGCCTGCGCTCGCTCTCTCTCTCTCTCTCTCTCTCTCTCATCAAACAAATAAACAAAATCTAAAAAAAAAAAAATCAGTTAGGGAAGCAGAAGTGTACAAAGTAAAATGAAATGAGAAGATATCAAACAAAATACCAAGTTAGTACAGCATTTCAGAATGTAGGCACTAGATAAAGCTGTGGCTGTTGTAATGAAAAAGTTAGAAGAAAGAAGAAAAAGTGAGAGTGAACAATTGACAAATTTGTGGAAGTCTTAAAGAAGAGCTATTTCAAAAATGACTCTAAGATTTCAAGTTTGGGTCTTGGAAAAGAAGTAAATTTATTGGCAGAAATGAAGAAATCAATTTGGATATGAGATAAGATATTAAACCTTAATTTTTTAATGCACTTCATTTGAGGTGAAGTATCCAAATAGTGGTACCCATGGAGGAAGCATGCATAAGGACAAACACAAAGATGTGACACAATTCTCTTGTTAAAAATAAGGGAGGAGAAGAGAGAGAGGGAAGATGGAGGAAGAACAGGGGACCTGGATTTCATCTGGTCTCTTGAATTCAGATAGATATCTATCAAATCATTTGAACACCTGTGAGTTCAACCTGAGATCTGAGAAAAGAATTCCTGCAATTCTGCAAATAGAGAAGTGACCACTTTTCACAAGTGGTACGAAAAGCCTCCAGGGAACAAAAGCCAATCAGAACAACCCAAAGCAGCTTACACTGAGCCTGGCCCCCTGGCAAGGAGTGGTGCAACTCCACCCAAGCAATTACACCTAGGAATGAGTGCAACAGGATTCCTGAAAAACAGCAGGAATACCGGTCAAATACCAAGTTTATGAATTATTCAGAATGGAAAAACTGAAACACAGAAGGGAAAATAGTATATAGAATTGTAGGTTTTTTCTCATGAGTTTTTAGTCTTCCACTTTAAAATTTTCTTTTTCTTTTCCCTTTTCAACTAGTTTCCTATTTTATCAAATCTTTGTTTTTAAGTCTCTTTTTAATTTTCATTTTACATTTACATTTTATAGATATATTCATTTTTGGCTTCCTTTCACTGTATTCAATTTTATTTTTCTCTATATATAAGTTTTCTTTCTTTCAATTTGTGAATTAGTGTCATCTAACAGGACAAAATACACCCAGGACCAAGTGATTCACCCTGTTTGTCCACCTGTGAGATTATATTCTCTTCTTTTCACTCTTTTTTACCTTTTCTTTTTGGTTTCTGACCTCTTCAGATTTGTCAAGTGTGTATTTTGCTGGATTTGTGGTTGATATTCTTTATTTTGCTCTCCCATTTGTCTATTCTTCTCTGGATAAAATGACTGGAAGGAGAAATTCACAACAAAAGAATGAACCAGAAGTAATACTCTCTGTCATAGATCTAATTGATAAGGATATAATTAAATATCAAAAATTGAATTCAGAATAACGATTATAAAGAGTTACCAGCTGAACTTGAAAAAGCAGAAAAGACACTAGAGAATCTCTTAGTGCAGAAATAAAATCTCATCAGGTTGAAATTAAAAATGCTTTAAAAGAAATGCAGTCTAAAATGGATGCTCTAACAGTGAGGGTAAATGAGACAGAAGAGAGAGTCAACTGACATAGAAGACAAAATGATGGAAAGGACGGAAGCTGAGGAAAAGAAAGAAAAACCACTAATGGACTGGGAGGGAAGACTTCAAGAAATCAGCAAAAATTATACAGTGAAACTATATTAGAATTATTGGGGTTTTAGAGGAAGAAGAAAGAGAGAGGAACAGAAGGTATATTTGAGCAAATCATGGCTGAGAACTTCCCTAATCTGGGGAAGGAAACAGACATTCAAGTCCAGGAGGTACAGAAAACCCCTCCTCAAAATCAATAAAAATAGATCAACACCCCAACATATAATAGTGGAGTTTGCAAATTTCAGAGATAAAGAGAAAATCCTATAAGCAACTTGAGACAAGAGGTCCTTAATGTACAAGGGTAGAAACATTAGACCATCAGTAGACCTATCCACAGAGACCTGGCAGGCAAGAAAGGACTGGCATGATATATTCAGGGGAATAAATGAGAAAAACATGAAGCCAAGAACACTTCAGCCAGCAAGGCTGTTATTCAGAATGGAAAGAGAGATAAAGAGCTTCCAGGACAAACAGAAACTAAAAGAATTTATGATCACTAAATCAGCCTTTTTAGAAATATTCTGTAAGCAAAGAGACAGAGCTCAAGGTAACACAGTCCAGAAAGAAGCAGAGACAATATACAGAAACAGGGACTTTACAGGTAGTACAATGGCACTAAATTTGTATCTTTTAGTAGTTACTTTGAGTATAAATAGGCTACATGCTCCAATAAAAAGACACAGGGTATCAGATTGAATTAAAAAAGCAAGACCCATCTATATTTTGTCTACAAGAGACTGTTTTATTTTATTTTTTTTTATTTTTATTTATTTATGATAGTCACACAGAGAGAGAGAGGCAGAGACATAGGCAGAGGGAGAAGCAGGCTCCATGCACCTGGGAGCCCTACGTGGGACTTCGATCCCAGGTCTCCAGGATCACGCCCTGGGCCAAAGGCAGGCGCTAAACCGCTGTGCCACCCAGGGTTCCCAAGAGACTGATTTTAGACCGAAAGACACCACCAGATTGAAAGTGAGGAGATGGAGAACCATTTATCATGAAAATGGGCAACAAAAGGAGCTGGGATAGCAAGCCTCGTATCAGACAAATTAGATTTTTTTTCATTTTTATTTATTTATGATAGTCACAGAGAGAGAGAGAGAGAGAGAGAGAGAGAGAGAGAGGCAGAGACACAGGCAGAGGGAGAAGCAGGCTCCATGCACCGGGAGCCCGACGTGGGATTCGATCCCTGGTCTCTAGGATCGCGCCCTGGGCCAAAGGCAGGCGCTAAACCGCTGTACCGCCCAGGGTTCCCACAAATTAGATTTTAAACCAAAGACTCTAGAAAAGGATGAAGAGGGACATTATACCTTACTTAATGGGTCTATCCAACAAGAAGATCTAACAATTGTAAATACTTAGGCTCCTAACTTGGAAGTAGTCAATTATATAAATTAATAACAAAATTAAAGAAACACATTGATAATAATAAAATAATGATGGGGACTTTAACACTCCACTCACAGCAGTGGACCGATCATTTAAGCAGAAGATCAAAAAGGATAAAAGGGCTTTGAATTACATACTGGAGTAGAAGGACTTTACATATATATTCAGAGCATTCCATCCTAAAGCAACAAAGAATACATATTCTAAAAAAAAAAAAAAAGATTTTGTTTATTTATTTGACAAAAAAACAGAAAGAGAGAGAGAGAGCACAATCAGGGGAAGCAACAGAGGGAGAGGGAGAAACAGACTCCCCACTGAGCAGGGAGCCCAATGTGAAGCTTGATCCCAGGATCTTGAGGTCATAACCTGAACTGAAGGCAGATGCTTAACCACCTAAGCCACCCAGGTGCCACAAGAATACACATTCTTCTTGAGTGCATTTGGAACATTCTCCAGAATAGATCAAAACTGGGTCATAAATCAAGTCTCAACTGGTAACAAAAGATTGGGATTATTCACTGCATATTTTCAGACCACAATTATTTTATTTTATTTTATTTTATTTTATTTTATTTTATTTTACTTTATTTTATTTTATTTATTTATTTTTTGACCACAATGATTTTAAACTTGAACTCAATCACAAGAAGGAATTTGGAAGGAACTCAAATACTTGGAGGTTAAAGAGCCTCCTACTAAAGAATGAATGGGTCAACCAGGAAATTCATGGAAACAAATGAAAGTGAAAATATAACTGTTCAAAACCTTTGGGATGCAGCAAAGGTGGTCCTAAGAGGGAGGTACATAATAATACAAACCTTTCTCAAAATACTAGAAAAGTCTCAAGTACACAAGCTAACTTTACACCTAAAGAAACTGGAGAAAGAAGAGCAAGTAAAACCTAAAACAAGCAGGAGTAAAGAAATAATAAAGATTAGAGCAGAAATCAATGAACTAGAAACCAAAAGAACAGTAGAACAGATCAATGAAACTAGAAGCTGGTTCTTTGAAAGAATTAATAAGATCAATAAAGCCCTAGCCAGACGTATCAAAAAGAAAAGATGAATGACCCAAATGAACAGAATCATGAATGGAAAAGGAGAGATCACAACCAAAACCAAAGAAATACAAACTATGTTAAGAACATATTATGAGCAAAGATATGCCAAAAAGTTAGACAATCTGGAAGAAATAGATGTATTCCTAAAACTTATAAACTACCAAATCCGAAACAGAAGAGAAAACCTAATCCGACTCATAACCAGCAAGGATATTGAAGCAGTAATTAAAAATCTCCCAACAAACAAGGGTCCAGGACGGGATGGCTTCCCAGGGGAATTCTACCAAACATTTAAAGAAGAACTAATACCTATTTTTCTGAAGCTATTTCAAAAAAATAGAAATGGAAGAAAAATTTCCAAAGTTATTCTATGAGGCCAGCATTACCTTGATCCCAAAACCAGACAAAGACTCCACCAAAAAGGAGAACTACAGACCAATATCCCTGATGAACATGGATGTCAAAATACCAAGATACTAGTCAATAGGATTCAACAATACATTAAAAGAATTATTCACCATGACCAAGCGGGATATATTCCTGGGCACCAAGCGTGGTTCAACATTAGCAAATCAATCAATGTGATATATCAGATTAATAAAAGAAAGTACAAAAATTGTAAGATCCTCTCAACTGATGCAAAAAAAGCATTATACAAAATACAGCATCATTTCTTGATTAAAATGATGGGAATTAAGTATGACATGTGATGTGATGAGCACTGGGCATTATATGCAACTGATGAATTATTGAACTCTATATCTGAAACTAATGATGTACTTACTATATGTTGACTAATTGAATTTAAATTAAAAAATAAGATAAGGAAAAAAATAAAAAAATAAATAATAAAATAAGGAAGGAGATATCCCTCCCTCTTTTTCTCAAAGCATTTGTCTTAGAAAATTTGCAATTGTAGGTATTTTCTATCTTCTCATACATATATAAACACTTTTGAAGGATAGATATAACTTTTGTCAGCTTTTTGAGCCAAGAATGTCCTTCTCTTGAACTTGTAAGTTTTTGAAATGCAAATGTCAAGAGAGCGATCACCCCTATCCCCCGGTTTCTATTGAGAGGATAGGAGCCTAACATGGAGCTCCAAGTTGCAAAACTACTTCCAGTAATAAAGAGATGAGAGGTATGCATTTCCTCTGGATAAAGCTAAATGTTTAACACAGATAGTCACCACAATCACCAAGTAAAGTTAGAATGAATTGTGTATGACAAATGGTATTTCAAGTCCTCTTATTTGAGGACTGGTTACGATTTATGGTTTGCAGGTTACTGGTTTATTTGTAATGGGATACATTTGCTTGGCTATCTAACAGGGTTCAATTTTATTTTTGTCTTTGCTATTTCTTAGCCTATTGCTTGTAATGTGCATCACATTCTGGTTTAATGTTCATTCAGTAAGAAAATGGTTTCTTTCTCTTCTACCTTTGTGGAAAGATTTTCTGGGATGGGGAAGATTTGGTTTTTAATTACGTTTCTCCAATACATGATACTGTAGGCAAAAGGTCAGGGTTGAAAATGAATATTTAAAAATTGTCATCATAGAAACAACAATTGAAAACGACAAAGAGTAGGAAGAGTTAACTGAGAAAGATGGCATGAGAACAGCTCGAGACAAAGGTCTAAATTTTATATAGCATCGGAACTGCAGAGCTGGAAGAAGAAGGGGAGTGATCAGTGGGAATGGAAACCTTGTTTAGTGAAATAATAGTAGAACCAATCTACAAAATAACATTGAAGATGAAGAAGAAAGGGGAACATTTTATGAAAGGAATGTTCTACTGTCCAAAGTCCCCCATGACGTGGCCTCATATCTGTCTCTCTGGCCACTCTTTCCTCTCAACATTTATCTCCTACAAAAACTATATATTTAGAATCTGTTTATTTTCATCTTGATGAGGATCCCTTGCCTGGAATCACTAAGTCTCTAAATCAGTACTGTTCAATATATAAGCTACGTGTGACTATTCTGAATTGAGAAATAATGTAAGTGTAAAACACATGCCGAATTACTGAGTTGAAAGCTTAAATATCCCATTGATAATTTTATATTGATCACATGTTGACAGTATCACATAAAATGATATTTTTAATATATTGATTTAAACAGTATAGTATTATAATTCCTATTTTTCACTTTTTAAATGTGTTTACTAGAAAATGTAAATTATATATGTGGCTTACATAATATTTCAGTTGAACACTAGTGTAAATGAAAATATTTCCAACAATATATCCAAAAATGAAATCACTAAAATTAGTATGCTTAAGTTCTAGAGAAATCTAAGAAGTTTTCTAATATCTTTGACTGTATAGATGATGGCTCCTGGGTCAAAACTCAGGCTTTTATCAGATTTTTAGGATGATAGGCCTGGAAAAACAATTTGCTTCCTGACAAAATTAGATAGAAACCATTTAAGAATAGGAGGCTAACTTTTTCTTTTTAAGAGGTGAGTTCCCCCGCATACTCAGTGTATGGGTCTTACAATATCTTAGCCCCAACATTCCCATTGATCACCTCATAGATACTCTGGGAATATTTAAAACAGATCTAAGTTTATTCATTTACGTTCACTTATCATTCATTCATTCAGGACTCATTCATTGAATGTTTTCTATGTCACCAGCACTATGACAGATACAGAGGCCACCATATTGAAAACAAAACAAAACAAACATATCAATTTTTCTAGTCTTGATACACCTTATGCCTTAAAAAGCAGAATATAAATGAGAATCAAGTAAATAAATGCATAAATAAGATCATTTCCTGCTTCCTTGAGAAATGCTTTTGGCCACAATAACAGAATACCCAAACAATGGTGGTTTAAACTATAAGGCTTTATTTATAGAACAAAAACATCCAGAGAAAAGCACTGTCAGGCATGGTCAGGCAATCATTGACCTCAGAGCACAGATTTGCTCCTCTTTCCACATTGCAGTCCTCAGTGTGATAGCTTTTAGTTTTTATGATTTTTACCTTCAAATGTTTGAGAAGGATGCCACAGTTTCAAGCACCTCATCTGAGTTCAAGAGAGCTCTTTCCCTGTACATTTTCCGTTTAACGGGAAGTTAAATATCTTTCCCAAGATCCTTCAGCCATCCAATAACGCGGAGGGCTGCATTGGGTCACATGAACAGGTCCAGCTGCAAGGGAGTCTGGGAAAGTGAGTATTTACTTCTCAGGTTCTGTAGTGATGCCAGCAAAACAATAGCCAGTTTGTTTTTCTTTTTCTTTTAATTGCATTCAGATAGGTCTAATAAAGAAAATAAACCAGGGTAATGGGACAGGGAACAACTTGTATTTGGGGGTAAATTTGAAGATAATCTGAATGGGTATTTAGCAGAGATGTAACTGATAAGAAGGAGACACCGAATAAAGATTTGGGGAAAATTTTTCATTCTGTCTTACTCATGGAGAAAATGTCAGGCTAATAGCAAATTCAAAACTTGTTGACAAAGGAAAGACTATATAATTTTATGATCAGCCTCTGCATCAGTCAGGATTTTGCAAAGAAACTGAGCAAGTATGATGTAAAATTATTAATGTTAAAATGATTTCTTATAATGTCCACTCACATAAATTTTTGTCAATGTACTATATTACTCTATTTCTCTAAAACAGGAACATTTCAAGCTTTACCAATATTTTAAAATGAATAATCTAAGAAATCACTTGTTTCAGCAACACTCCAGCTGATGAAAAAAAAAAAAAAAAACAAAAACAAGTGCAGTGAGTATTCCTAAGAAAAATATTAAATTGACATAAACCTAAAACACAGAGTGTAATAACTGGTATTTTGCTTTCAAGTCAGGTTGATAATAAAGGAGATGAAATATAGGTGCAAATGTTATAAGTCACTAGATGATGGTTTCCCATCATCATAATGACAACACTGAAAAGAGGCATATTTGGTAGGTTGAATACAACAATTATAAATGAAATGGAAAAATAGGATTGAAAAGATTATCAGCTTTGCAAATTTCTGGCTACAGAATATCTTATTTCTTTCCCTACTTCCTTTCCCCCTTCTAGAATTGCTCACTCATTTATATTTCTCTCCATAAAGATATTCCAAACATCTGTGTATAGCAAAAGCATTCAGAAACACATTCCCACCAAAGGCAGTAGAGAAGCCACAGATATTATAGTTCTTATATCACAGACAGCGAATGCCAGATTTGCCATATAATAGCTGTAGGTTCAAAGAGTGCGTGGATCAAAAAGACAAAAACAGCTGTGGTGAAGACAGGAAAAAAGAAATTAAATACAAAATTAACAAAAATATATATATATATTCAACCTTGCTGAAATATCGCAACACCAACAAGTTTAAAGAAGGGCCAGTAGTAGATTCTAGTATCAAATAATTTACACATTGCTTTGGTTTAAGTTAAAATATTGTCTAGATATGCATAGTCAAAAATAGTAATAATTAAGAGCTATAATTAGAATCCAGATGCTTGTCATCTAATATTCAGTTTTATTTTCAAAATTATATATATGTATTTTATGTATATTGAAAATGTATATATAAATACATGTAAAATACTGCATATATGTATGTGTGTGTGTGTATATATATATATATATATATTTTTTTTTTTTTTGGTTGTCATAGACCCTGATGAGCTATATACCCAGTGATGGGCTTAATACTGGTTGCAGTTAAGAAAATAATAATCTAATTGGGAGTTGAGGGTAGGGCCATGATGATGGACATCTAAACAGAAACTACAGTGTAATGTGACACATGCTCTAACAGTTAGTTCAAATGCCACATCTGTGCACATAAAGAAGCAAGTAATATTTCATAGAGCAGGTGTCATTTCCATTGGCGTTTTAAAGATGAAGTTATTAATGTATCATGGATCAATTCACGCAGTACCCATTCCCACACCTTTCTCTTATGCCATTTCCCAGAATCTCTTTAAATTGGTGTAACCAGTAACACAATTACAACCAATGAGACATAAGGGGAAGCTTGTTGGGAATTTATGGGGAATAATTTGCTCTCATGATTAAGGCTATGCCCTTTTTTTCACTTTTGCTTTCTTTATTCATCTTCTGGTCTAGACTGTAGGAAGAATGGCCAAGATGCACCAGCCATATGGCCCAACATTAGAAAATTTAGTGAAATTTTCCTTGCTATCTCAAATGTCTACACAATACCAGCAACTAACAATCTGACTTACTCTTGTTGCATATGAAGAAATAAGCCCTTATCTAATTAAACACCCGTAGATTTTTTCTCTTGCACCTGAACACTTCTAACTATGGAAGAAGAAATGAGATCACTTTGAAAGATATGCTGTAAATGTAAAAAAAAAATAAATAAAAATAAATTGCTGGAGTAACCAATGGTGTCTGGGAATTCCACAAACAGACTGAAAGAAGTTAGTGGCAATGGTTTTGTAAACAGCAGGAGGTAGTTTCTCACAGAATAAATATTCAAATATATCAATGCTCTGAAATGTGCTTTGAAGTGAAACGAGGCTGCTAGATTTGACCCCTAGAGGGCATCATCATTTGAACCGGGTAGATTAAGGCAAGGATTGAGGATGTAAACCAAATTGCCATAGACTAAGTAGTAAAAAGGGAAACGTGAAAACAAGGAGGGTGGAACAATAAAGTACATTATTTAAAAGGACAGAAAAAGGATGATGATGTTTTTTGTTTGTTTTTTTGTTTTGTTTTGTTTTGTTTTTTTGTTTTTGTTTTGTTTTAGAGAGAGACTGTACATGCACACATGGACAGGGGGCAGGGGTAGGGTGTGGAGGGGCAGAGGGAGAGGAAAGAGATATTTTTTTTTAAGATTTTATTCATTTATTCATGAGACACACACACACACACAGAGGCAGAGACACAGGCAGAAGGAGAAGCAGGCTCCATGCAGGGAGCCTAATGTGGGACTCAATCCGTGGTCTCCAGGATCAGGCCCTGGGCTGAAGGCGGCGCTAAACCACTGAGCCACCTGGGCTGCCCAAGAATCTTAAGTGGGCTTCACACCCAGCCTAGTGCAGGGCTCAATCTAACAACCCTGAGATCACGACCTGAGCCAAAATCAAGAATCTGGCGATGAATCAACTGAGCCAGCCAGGTGCCCCAAAGACAGTGGTTTTGAGGAAAAAAAAACCAAAACCAAAAACAAAAACAATGTTGAGGAAGTCTTCTCTAGTTTTCAGGTATCTGATTCTCAGGAAAAACAATTCAGCATAAACTTCAGTAGCAACAATATCCCCAGGAGCATATTTTATAGTGTAGCTTCACATTTTCTCTTTTAGGCATTTGTGAATGCTTAAAAAATGGCATAGGTTCTGAATAAATAGTATATAAACTCCATCTGCTTTTAATACATATGACACACATATCTCTACATGGGTTGTATTTTTCCTCATTTATAATTTTTTATGTCATTGCAGAAAGGAGCAAGTCCAAAGTAAGATTAGCATTGAATAAGAGTATTTTAACTTTCAAAGGAAATTATTTGCATGTTTAATTATATTAAAATATGAATAGTATATTTTTGAAGTATTATCAAATCACAGAGTTTAAAAATATATTTCAGACTCAGAAGGGCGTTCAGAGCCTATGGCAAGTTAGGGAATTCTCTTTTCTTTTTAAATATGTTCTCAAAATGCTTGGTCATCACAGCTCATGAATCCCCTGATAGGTTTCCCCAGGGCAGATGATTATTCTAGGGATACAGAGCATCAGCATTTTTGCTGTGGTTTTTCCCTTAGTGAATAACAGGGAATTTTTTTAAAGACAAAGCAACTCTTCAGAACTGTATTCCTAAATCTGTGATCACATCAGATGTGGGAAGGGCAGGAATTTCCTTTCCTGGACTCAAAATTAGTGAGACAGCTGTCAGACCTGCTATACTTGTCTACATTCTCAGGCTAAGGGCGTTCTCCTTACCTCATCATTCCGCCCTCTAAAAAATCATCTGAGAAAGCAAGAGTGTGACTAAGGCCATATTCAGTACCACTAGAGATTTTGCTGGAAGCCCAGGAAGAAATTATTATAAACAAAGTCCCGATACATCTGAGCAACAACCTGGTAATTCAGAAATACTAACCAAATAAAGTCTGATCTTGCCTCATTTTCCCATCATGTGGAAGGTTTTATGTCACTTTGGAGGAGTTTGAAATAACTGAAGGATGAATGAAGCAGGACAATTCAGGCTCAGAGCAATAAGAAGAAGCTTTCTTCCTTTGAACTAGAACTTTCAAGCAGTGTAAGGATAAGCTCTACATGTCTTTAGAAGTAGTAGCTGGTGAACCCTCTGTGAAGGATTGCTGTAGGATTGAACCAAAGGACTTCTAAATTTCTGTCCAGTTTGGAGTCAATAAGTAAATATGTTGTCCAAGGTTTCTCAAGTTTTATTCTCTGTGAAAAGTTAATATGCTTAAAAAAATTCTCTGATTAATTTATATTTAGGAAACACTGCAAGCCATATTCCTTTTTCAGACATATGGTGCACATTAGAATATTAAATCGTTTGAGTAGGCTTGTATTTTAGCCAAATGTTTTCTGAATGTTTCTAACCACAGAACTGGGTTTGTTTTGTTCTAGTTTGTTTTGTTTCATTTGTTGTGTGTGTGCGTAGGGGGGTATTTTCAAGGTTTTTGGAGGAAGTTTTTGTTTTGTTTTGCTTTGTTGTTTGCAAAGTTCCTGTCCTTAGTTTGATAAGGACACCAGACATATAATATAAAGTTTTTAGAATGATATATTGTTCTAATAATATATATTTCTAAGCAATATGCTAAATTCCAATGGTCAGAAAACACAAGCTCTTAAAATGTGTGTTTATATATCAAGTTATCATGACTTACTTCTAGAATGAGATTCCACATATTATTTATCTTCTAAAATGTGATACATAATTCAAAATCCTTTACTGTAAAGCTTACAACTTCCTGAGACCTGGCATATGGCTCGACTAAATGATTTGCTCAGAGGGAGGGTGATGGTGTTGCATGCCCAGAATCATTGCACCTGGAAGAAGGGAGTGGTCATTATTTCAAGGTAGCCACACACCCTATTACTGTAAATGCTACTTATGAGTGATGGTGGCAGTCATTTCTGTCTTAAAGCAGAAATACTGGTAAACTTCATTTTGATATTATGCTGATGCATGGGCTTTACTGCTAATCTCAGTAATCTTTATTTTATAAACAATTGGGTTCTGTAAGTCAGAGTATAGCATCTTGTACATATTCACAGAGGATAGAAAATAATCAATCAGATGTGGCCCATAAACACCATGTTTGATTTCTACAGTGTTATAAAATTTTTTGAATTGGTTTCTAAATTTGATGGGTAATATTTTTTTACCTCAAAAAAACTTAATTTCTGATTTGCCTTAAAAAAATCAAAGTAGGCAACATTAAGCCAGCAGTTCCAAATGCTAAAATAGGTGGAGACAGCACAGAGAATTCTCTCAGAAGACCAAGTATGTGCTTTCTGGTTCTCAACCATCTCCACCACTCCCTGTGGCCTTGCACCGAGGCCCATCTCATTCATTGTCCTTCCTAGCCATGTGGCATTTAAACTGACAACCACAGCCCTATTATAGTAACTCCTCTAATGAAACAAACCAATTTTAATGTTAGCACTTTACACATAGTACCATACTCAGGATATACCACATTATTTAGAAACCATATTAGAAGAAAAAAAAATTTTTTTATTTAGACAGATCTTTATTATTATTGTTTTCTAGCTTTGAGATACAGTTGACATATAATATTGTCTAGGTTTTAAGTATACAAAGTATTGATTTGATATGGTTATAGATTGCAAAATAATTACGTTGTAGCATTAGTTGACAGCTCTGCCATGTCAGATATCGACCACTTTTTCTAAAATATTTTTTATTAAGTAATATCTATGCCCAATGCTCAGCTCCAACTCATGATCCCAAGATCCAGAGTCACATACTCTACCGATTGATCCAGCCAGGTGCCCCACAGAATGACCATCTTGATGACTAAAACTTCCAGTTACTAACAGCTTCTGGTTTGAGGACTTTTTTCCAATCTTTGTTCTAAGCATTTCTCTATCTATGTTTAAAAAAAAAATGTCCTGAGAAAACATATGAAGAAGCAACCATCCAGGAATGACAAAGTGCTACATGAAGTCAGATTTCATGGAAAGAACCAAGTCCTCCAGGAGAGAAGTTCTTGATCATGTAAAAGTGGCAAAATGGGGTTATGCTATCCTGGGCTCTGAGCCCAGTCTGTATTTCAATGCTAGTCAATAGATTGAGAGTTGGCCTCCAGATATTCATTTATTTCCACCTGGCTCCCTCTAATATCTACAATAATATTCAGGATTTTTTCAAATGGTTACCAGGAAGGTTTAAGAATACAAAAATGTCTGTGAGCTAGTAACATTGCAGAAATAATTTGAACTCTGATAATAAGATCATTTACTAGGAGTATGCAAAAAATAGCAATTACTCATTTCAGTGTAGAATGGTGAATATTTGGAAATTTGCCTTTAGCAGCTGAAAGTAAGGGCCAGAAATAGATCTACAACCATTTGAGTTTGACAGCATGTCTTGAAAATTATTCACTTTATAATAATTGACTATAGGTAGCTGAAATGATAATAGATAAGTACCCTTTAGATAGATGAGATATATTTAATAATCTTACTTATCTCTAACATCTCACATACTATAAATCACAAATTTAAAATTTAACCCAAACTTTGAGAGATGTGAATTTCGTGATAGCTATTTTGAAGGCTAGTTCTAAAAGCTCAACCATTAGTTAAAATCCTATGAGCCTAGTATCAAGTCACTGAAGTCAATTATCTGTCATAAAAATATTATATAAATACATTATCTCTTCCATTAGGTTACCCTTTGTTGAATTTTTTTTAACATTGTCACTGGATTTCCTGTTCAATATTAACTTCTGGAAAATAATACAGTAAATCAGTCTATAAGTATTCAGTTACAGTTAACATGTCAATACTCAGAGATACAAAATATCTATATGAATCAATAGTTCCAAGGTACACACACTTACTTTTAACTGAGCTCTTTTCTTTCTATGTACAGGGTGTTTGAAAGTCTGATTTAAAAAGAAACAGGTTAAAAAAAAAGGCTCAAAAAGCTCAAAAATAAAATAAAACAGAAACAGGTGGGGTACCTGGATGGCTCAGTCAGTTAAGCGTCTGACTCTTGATCTCAGCTCAGTCTCCATCTCAGGGTCATGTGTTCCATGCCTTGCATTGGGCTCCCTACTGAGAATGGAGCCTACTTACAAAACAGAAATAGGTAAGTAAACATCTCATGTATCTTTCCCTAAGGTTTCTCCATATTTTTCTTCAGGGAGAAAATACTTAAATATATAATTATCTTTATATAAATCAATTAGGGGAATGCCTACTTAGTTAGCTTTGAAGACCTCTGGGCAAAAATGCTGCTAACTAAAATATTCAACAAAGGATGACTTTTAAAGGCCAATCAGCATGCATAAACTGTGGATTAAGATGCATTACCCCAGATCATGGTGAGCAGTGATGCTAAAGCCCACTAGCCAAAGACCACCACAGAATGTGTTCTCCCTTAGTGCAAGACGTAATGATGAACTCAACTTCATTGACTTAACAGGGGTGGGAATTCCTACTGGTCTTTGGCTGATGGGCTTTGACTTGGGTTAATTATTTATCAGAGATTAGTTCCCTAGCAGTTTAGACTTAGGGAGATAGATGGAGAGATAGAGAAAGCAGGAGTTAAACCCAAGTTAAGAGTCAATATATCTTGACCTACAGCTGTCCGTATACAAAAAAGGATAAATAAGAAGAGAAGAAAGAAACTCTAACTTTGACCCAGGTAATGATAGAGGGGGTGATATGCTAAATTAAGTGGCAGCAACATTTGAGAGAGGATTGGAACAACTGCATCATTGCTCTCTGGATACCCAAGTTCAACAGAGAGAGAGAATATGATCAGTACACAGCATTGCGGAGTGTATGTGGAAACAACTGCCACAGTCAGTGTGCCAGTGGCAAAGGGCACAGCTAAATGAAAAAGACACTAGCCTCAGACTCAGAAGAAAATTATTTTATTCCATGCTTTCACACCAGCTACCAAAGTAACCTAGAGCTAGTAAATTTCTCCCCACGGATTCAACTTTTTTATTGGTAACACAGAAAAGGGGCAGGGGCTTGCCTAATCTTATTAGTGACCGAGTTCTCTGCCTCTAAATATTAGCTGCTGGTGACAATGCACAGGATATAAATTACATATCAAGACTGTAGTAAAGAGAAAATAGGTGCTGCTAATATTCTTGCCTTCAAATCTGAGGCATACCTGAGTGTTTTCAGTAGACAATTCCCTTCCCATGCTATTCAAAGTATAGCCATCAGCATTCTCTGGAAGCTTCACAGAAATATAGAACCTCAGAGCCCTCCCCAGATTTACAGAATCAGAACCTGAATTCTCACAAGCTGACTTGAGTATGGAATAATGTTTGAGAAGCACTGCCCTAGATCCTCTAGCTAATAGATAGTACTCCCAGATCTCATGGCTGTCATCCACATGCTTGCCCTCACTGGCAGGCACCTTTCAGGGAGGCTGTGCATGCAGGAGAAAGAGGACTGCATTCATTGATACTGATGACCATGGGTCATCTGCCTAAATCTGGCTGAAGTTATGGGATCTATCTAGTGTTTTAGCTAAGCTATATTCTGCTCTTTAGCCATTATGGGTAAAAAGGTGATTATTTCTTGTCTTGCTTTACACTGTGTTCAGAAACTGGGTGAGGAGAAAGTGATGCTATTATTTAGATGCCCTCAGGAATCCCAATACTTATGCCCAGACTTGAATCTTGGTTCAGGTGCTCACCAATCATTAAACCTCTTCATTTAGTGGAACTGCATCTCATTCTTTGTAGAGGAGAGGTGGTTGGATGAAATCCATGGCTTCCAAACTCAAGTAAACCATAGAATTTTCCGTGGAGTTGGGAGGATAATTTCTGAAACAACATCTATAGCAGTGTGGCCTGCAAGTGTGCACTGTGAAGATGTGACTTGGATGAGGCAAACCTGGAGATTTGTTTTTCTCCTTGTTATTGAACTCCACAGTGTGGCCTGTGAATTTCCAGCTGCATAGATGCTACCTGGCAGCTTGCTTGGCCCTGCTCCAGAAATACTGAATCAGGATCTACATTTTAGCAAGATTGCCAGGTTCTCTTGTATGCACAAGAGAGATTGAGAAGCCCTGCCTTGAACTGTATTATCTCAATAGCCTTTCCCACGCTGAAACTGCTGTGATTCTATTTCTTTTGCATTGCTCTATCTCTGGTTCCCGGCATATAGCAAGATGCTCAATAAATATTTATTGAACAAATTAATCCATTCTCTGTTCTGTTCAGTGGAATGTGACAACAGTTTAAACCTCTGGTCACGATCCACTGCATTTATCTCTTAATAAACCCGCAAACAGAGGCACCAATCTATCTCTCTGGTCATTGGTAGCTAGAATAACCATGGATTCAAAATCTTGCTCATGATATGCTCCCTACCCTTTGAAATGCCAATAATAATTTGATGAGAAAAATCTTCTAGGAAGTTATGTGGTTCACCTTATAATTCTTTTCCTTCCCATTCTCTCACCAAATTCAAAGTTCTCTCAGATTTATGCTCCTTGACCTCACTCTGGTGTTTAACAGTATTTATTGCTCTCTTCTTCTGGAAATTTCCTCATTTGGCTTTCATGATACAAGATTTCATGGTTCTCTTGCTTTTGATCACTACTTCTTTAGCTTTTTTAAAACAATCTCTTCTTCTTCCCAATCTATTCTTTATATACATACATATATATATATAGAGAGAGAATATATATATTCTATGTGTTCTATGTATGAATACATATAATATATATAAAGAATACATATATGTATATTTGTACTGATATATACATACTTTATAGCACAGCTTGGTTATCACTTCCAGAAAGAGGTTCTGAAGTCTCAGGTCTAAGTAAATTAAGAACAAATCATCATTTAATCTTAATATATATATATTTTATATATGTTAGAAAATATCAAAATGAAAATGTCTTACATTCACTAACTGAATTTTACAGTCTTGCACAATTTTGCAGACATAATAAATGGTTAGTAAATACACTTTTACATAATTGGAGCCAATTTTGTTATATGGGAGGAGGAATTGTTGACTGGGGGGTGGTCTAGGGCAGAGAATTACCCTATTAGAGTCTTTAAAGAGACTTCAGATTACTGAGACTTATTCCTTCTACTGATATTAATTCAGGAGATGTTAGAAGGGAACCTAGAATTTGCATTTAAAATTAAAATATTGCCCAGGTGAGTTCAAAGCATAGGTATAGTTAGTACCTATTGATATCTCTAATTCTGTAGATAAGAATGTCCTTTTAGGACCGATCCAAAAATCTAAGGATCATTATCAAAAGGCTCTTCTATTTTATTCTGTTTATCCTGTTAGCGAAGCATTGAGCAACCAAACATAATATCTGATATTTTGCCCCCCCCCCCAAAAAAAAGAGAGAAGTTAGACACAGGTACAAAGCTGACAAAAATTATAGTGGCACAGTCCACTATTGCTTATTGCCACAAGTATGGGCTGGCCTTTGCTCTAACTCTGTGAATGAAATTTTGATTATAAAGATGGTCTGGTCTGAAATAAGTGAGTTAAACATGTCTCTACCATTTTAAAGATAATTATTGCCCTATCATAGTATCTAAAGGTAGCATTAATAAAAGTAAAATTTCATATAAATGAGGAAAAGAAAAATACCTTAAAATAATCTATTCTTCATTTGTATTATTAGGCATTATTCCTGAAATACTGTCAAGCCATACCATTAATCAAAATTAGGCTCAGATCATCATAAGATGTTACTTATATGAGGTAACTGGGACTTAATCCTGCTATGTCCACTTGTCTGTGGTGTCAGTGAATTTATGGCTCTCAAGGCAGGTGTTCTAATTAATTTCAACAGGTGTTCTCTAACTTCCTTTTGCAAATTTGTTATCAAATAGGATTTCTCTATCTTGTCAACTTGCATACAATAACAGATTCTATTATTCCACATGTCAAAGAAGAGACAATGGGTACAACTGCTTGGCACGTGTGGGAGAACACAATGTTTTGTGACATTTGCTGTAGGACAGGTTTTTCCTCTTTATCGAAGGACCAGTGGAACATCCTGGTGCTCAATCAGTACTCGTTGACTGTCTTCTTAGCTGTTCAGCAGACTACCACTGAGCTTCATTATAAAAAAATGTCTCCCTGTGTCTCTCTGTTCATGCCAACCTGTATTTGCTCCATTTCTGCCCTTAATTCAGTACTCTTTTGGCCAACTCTATGTATTGTCAATACATCTGGGAGAAAAAAACCTTGAACTTGTGTCTGTCCTACCTCTGATGAGCTTTGAATTCAGCTACCTATAGTATGATGGTAAGAAAATGAAGGAATAATCCTTCCCCAGCCAATTATTAGCATTGCAAAGAGCAGGGGCTCTCAAAGTGTGCTCTTGGACAAGCAACATTAGCATCACTCAGGAACTTGGTAGAAATGCAAATTTTGAGCCTTATACTGGGGGCAGTGTGGGCACTCTGGCTTCCTCTGGGATGCCTGGGGTCTCACCAGCCGGAGTGCGGGGCGGGCAGGCCAGTCATCCCAGCACCTCAGCCCCAAGCCCCGGGAGCCCTGGTCTACATGTGCTTTCACTCCCTCAGCCTGCAAGGGTCAGATCTGCCATCAAAACAACAACCTCTACTGTTTTCTTTTGTATTTTGATAAACACTGAAGAAGCTGGAGCTGTTCAACTTTATCTTGGGGAAGTTCTCAGAACTGGTTTATTTGGTGTCGTGGAACCTCTTACTGCTTTCAATACACGATTAGTAATCAACTGTTTTGTATACTTGTTTTCAGTTTTCATTTCGACAAACAAGCACTGTAATTATAGCTACTAGAATAAAATCTCTTAAGAAAAAAAAAAAAGGAAAAGGACAATTCAATATACATTGAATCAGAAACTCTGAGGTGGGTGGGGGAGCTCAGAGCTCAATAGTCTGATTGAATAAGCCCTTCAGGTGATTCTGATGGGCAGTCAAGTGTGAGAATCCCTGATAGAGAAATATTTATTAATTCATTCTTTTGGTCATTTCATGATAAATATTTATCATTTGCCACTGTAAGCCAGGCACTGCCAGAGATATTAAGATGCTGGAGGCAAAAAGAAAGTAAAACAGGACCCCTTAATACAGTTGTTCTAGGGCTCAAAGCTACAACATTGTCTCTAACATGGTTACCTGGAACAGAGCTGGTAACCAAAAGAATGAGAACAATTGATTAGTTTGATTGGCTCAACCCAAAATTAACCACAAAACTATAACATTGCATTGCACCAAAACAAAAAAAAATTCTTTTCCAGGAAGGAAGACACAATATTTTCCTTTTACAGTAGGAGAAACTAATGTCTAAGCACTAACATTGCTTGATAGGATTGCTACATAGCTACAGTAGGATTGTTCTGTACATAGTTCCACCAATGAGAATATGGAAGTAAATATTTTTAAGGGGACCATCTTCCATTTTATAACTTCTAACATTTTATGAAAGTATTATTTTGTATATATGAATTTGTGTGTATATCTACTTACACAGTATATACACAGATATACACACATCCTACTTTTACAGAGTAGGCACTCGGGATGCCTGGGTGGCTCAGTGGTTAAGCATCTATCTATCTGCCTTTGGCTCAAGGGGTGATCAAATCCCACATCAGGCTTCTTGTGAGGAGGAACCTGCTTCTCCTTCTGCCTATGTTTCTGCCTCTCTCTCTCTGTGTGCCTCCCATGAATAAATAAATAAAATCTTTAAAAAATAAAAAATAAATAGTAGGCACTCTAAGAATCAGAGACCTATTGCTTTGGGCCACACATTTAGTTGATGACCAATCAGGGCCTAGAACAGATTCACTGCAACTCCACAATTGTTCTTAGATTAGTGCTTTTCAAATAATATGCCTCTCTGTCCTAACACCCAACCCATGGGCATCTATGGGAAAGAAATATGTCATACTTCTGAAATAAAGAAATTAACTGCTCAGGGAACTCTTATCTGTTTTATGAATAAAGGTTTTAAAACAATATCTTATTTGATAACTTTTTTTTCTGCTCAAAAGTTTAAAAACCACACTATTATGTTGCCTTGACTAGGGGAGTTTGTTACGTGCCCTGGATTGAAATTAATTTTGGCTTAGAGCTTTTAAAAAATAATGACCAAAGTACATGCACGTGTATGAGTCCATACATAAAGGCAGTTGCTTACAATGGGACTGGAAGAGAGTAGCTATGATTCGGCCACTTTTTTTCAGTACCTATGGCTCCTCAGATTTCTAAATGCACTGAAATTTTCTGGAAGTCTGGTCTGTTCACTCTCATACTCCAATGGGTAAGCGATGCTTTCCTCTACAGTTGTATGACTGAACAGGGCAGAGAAGAGAAGGCCATTGACTGCACTATAATGGAGATAAAAGTCAACCACTTTACTCTCTGTCACCATATTGGACAGTGCAAAAATAGAACATTTCCATCATAACAAAATCTTATTAGCACTGATGAGTTGGAACTCTGTGTAATCAACTATATGAATAAAACTATGGCAAACTAAGACAATTTTATTTTTGCTTTGACATAGTTGAGGAGATATATTCACTCTCTGCTGTATTGAAATTGTATCATGTTTATTAATTAAACCTTCAAAGTAGGGCAGCCCAGGTGGCTCAGCAGTTTAGCACCCCCTTCAGCCCAGGGTGTGATCCTGGAGACTCAGTATTCAGTCCTAAGTCAGGCTCCCTGCATGGAGCCTGCTTCTCCTTCTGCCTGTGTCTCTGCCTCTCTCTCTCTCTCTCTCTCTGTGTGTGTGTGTGTGTGTGTGTGTGTGTATGTGTCTCACATGAATAAATACATAAAATCTTTAAAAAAAAATAAACCTTCAAAGTCAACATCTTGGAGGGGCAGCAGGGTGACTCCGTGGTTGAGCATCTGCTTTTGGTTCAGGTCTTGATCCTGGGGTCCTGGGATTGAGTCCGGCATCAGGCTTCCTATGGGGAGCCTATTTCTCCCTCTGCCTGTGTCTCTGCCTCTCTCTGTGTGTGTCTCTCATGAATAAATAAATAAATAATTTTAAAAAAATAAGACAAAGTCAACACTATGGTAAAGAACAGCATGACTAAATGTACTCCATTCAAAAGAACCTGTAGATACACATTCAAAAGAATTCAGGGCAGGCAATTTGTATTACAATACAAGTTCTCCTAGTAAAATTATGATGAAATGCAAAAACAATCCCTGCTGTATATTGCAATGGGTGTGTGTGTGTCATCTTCTTTTTTACAACATTTACAGTTCATCTCAAACTATTCTAAGTTAAAGACATCGCTCTAAACTGATCTTATACAGCCATACAAGGCTAAAACAGCCAGGAGTTATCAACTGCAACAATTCCTTACTTGGGAAACTGAAGGGCATAAGATTGAATTTGAATGTGTGATCTCTGCTATTGCAGTTTCCAGAGCTATACTTTCTGGAACTTTGTTCTCTAAATTTGATTTTCTCTTGCTCTTTGGTACATGGTATCCTATCAATTTGATCAGAAGTTGATTTGTAAGGCATATTTTGAAACTTAGGTTTTATTCATATCTTTTTCTCCCAATCAGTATATGAAATGTGAAAAAGAATGTGCTATACAGAGCAGATAGCTCTATTATAATGAGAGGTCATTTCATATTTATGGGGTTTTTTTTGCTACGAAGTAGTAGCTGGATGAAATGAGAATGAAAAGGTTGGAGTCAGGGAATGCTTAGTGGAATTAAAAGTGCAATGTTCCTCTTTACTAAGTTTTCTTAAAGGATACTAAGTAAATGTTTGGAAAAGAAGTCTTAACTCTGCATTTGAATGTGTACATACAAGCTCAGTAAGTTTGCCTGGACATGCTTGTGATTTCAGCTTATGTTTGAATGGGCCTGCCTGGTAACATGGAAGGTATTCTACCTATGTTTCGTCTTGCTCCAGTTGCCAATTCATCTCAATACCTCTGCACCTCTAGTTTTAAGCCAGAAATCCTGAGCGAGTCACGTCCCTGCATAGGGATGATTAGTGTCTTCATTTACTGCTTCCATCACTTACTGTCCTTCCCTAGCATCCTATTAAAAGATACCTCTAGAGACATTAGACTCTGCCCTATGACTCAGCATCGAATGAAGAGCATTTCTACTAAGGTTTTGCTATCTCCTGTACATATTATTATAACTTCGTTTTCTCTGAGCTCTTCCCTGAGTTCTTTTCTTGGAGGCACATTACTCACATTTCTTCATACTTTATTTTCTCTGGCTGGCTGCTCTTCTTGCTTCTGCAGTCATGTGGCTCTCTCTCCTCAGCCTGCTCACACTTCTGTCTTCACACATGTTTTCTGCTGTGCCTGTCACTTGCTGTCCCTGAGCTCACTCTCCACAGTGGCCCTCTAGATATGTGGAGTGGTGCTAAGGTTCTCATCTTCACTCTTTACACCATGGAGAGGCTGTTTATCCATCTTTCCAGCTGGACAGCCATTACTTCCTGTTCCTTCTTTCAGCCTCCAGGAATACAAATAAACAGATATTTTCAGTCCTAGAAGCAGTCCTGTGACTGAGAAGAATAGGAGAGCAAATTCAATGCATGGGGGTAATGGAGTGAAGAGCAACATAGGGCCTCCTCCAAGGAGCATTATGTGTTAGCCCAACTCTTGAACCAGTAGAAAAATTGGAAAATTTACAGTTCTGTGTATTGAATAAACTTAGCTCCTATTTTATAAGGGAAAGTAATGTGACTCAGTGGAGGACAAAATTTCTCTTGATTCTTGTCTGTATTTCCTGGTTCCTTGGTTCTACAGGGCTCCTATTTTGTAATAGGTAATGCACTATTCCTAAATTATTGGTAAGACATGCTTACTCATTAGCTGAAATATTTTAAAGCCTTTGTTCCTTTTATTTATTAATTTCTTTTGCATTTAGATCAACTTGCTTCATGCTATACAGTCATATTTTCCACATTTTTTTCATTAGACTAGCACAAAACTACATTAATGTTAACAGAATTTCAGATGGTGTTAATAATGCTGAAAATAAGTAAATAATACATATTGGCTAATATCTATGAGCCTCAGATTCGTGAATTAGAACATGTTTATGTCTTGCTCGAATTTTTTATAGGTTTGTTTATTTAATGGGTACGTAGTATCTCAACCCAAAGTCATTTGTAGCTTTAACTTTGGTAACCAGGAAAGAAGTAAAGAATTTGCTATGCAAACCCCAGGAAGTATTATTTATCCTTATAATTTCTCCCCTAAAAGCACATTCCATTGTGTGTAACTTTGTATTTATAACCTTACCAGGACTGTTCCCATGGGCTAGCTCAGGGGCTCAATGTAGAGTGTTCCGAGAACCTGTACACAAGCCACCCATGGCTGCAGTGTGAGCATTCTATCACCAGGTGGCACTATTGGTAATTTATAGCTGGTCAGTCTTGGGTACACGTGTACCTTTAAGAAATTCGGAAACATCCTGTTAACCCTACTGTTCCTTTAAAAAAAATCACAAAGATACACATTATTAATTGCTTTATGGTATCCATTAAGTAACAACCAAAAACTACCATGTTCTACAACAACCATGTTTATCAGTTTTCCATAATTTAGTGTTTTGACCAATGATCTTGTCGCCGTGAATTCTTTTACAACTTACATTATCTACTCATATCCTCCCCATACTTCCTTCATTTGGATGTCTTTCTTTATTTGGTTCTTTCTCGGTTATGCTTTCCAGCATTATTCCTTATGAACAAATTAAAAATACCACTAGAACTTTTAGTAGAATTGAGGTATCTTCTTACATTTCTTGAGGTAGCACATTTTGTCTACGCTTTTTCTCTTTTACAACTCTACCTTCTCTCCCACCGACCTAAATTCTACATTCAATATTCAATGAAATTGAGCCAAACTGATTATAAAGCAATCATTCCTTTCCTCTTTCTACACTTGAATGGTCCAATCAGCAGAAACATTTGAAGGAGATTCCCAACTGACTGGGACAAGCTTGGGCAGTTTAATGGTCTTATTGAGAACACGTGGGATAATTGTTTAGTAAGTCTACTACTGGGCAATCAAAAGCTGTCAATCAACTTGGCTTTCACAGACAATATTGAAATTTACTTTCTTAAACTCTCTAAACATTAAGCAATATAAAATGACCTATTTTAAAATAATGCTGTCTCCAAGAAGCCAAGCTGTGAGAATAACACCAGATTTTGCCAGGCCTCACTCATCAGAGAAACACAACACTGAACACAGAGCAGTAGAGGTGGGGGTCTGGGGGATGGCTCTTTACATTGATACCATTACTATACATTTAAAGCTTTGTTGCCCTGGTACTGGTTCATAGCCCTTTGAAGAAAAGGTCAAGTTACAGCAAATAAACATGGACAGTACTAGCTGACACTGACTTGTCCCTTCACCTGAAGACTAGCTTGTTCTTTCCACACAAGGTGAATGGAGAAGATGCACAGAGATAAATGGTAGATTGATGAAGTAAAATCAGTTGTAAAAAGTTGTTGGATTCTTTCTTTCTTTTATCATCTCTCTATTCTATGGTTGCCATAAGAAGAATAATCTCAAGTATTCAATTTATAGGATAGTGTGTTTTTAGATCTTAGGGGGAAATCAGTGTTTGCCTTGGTTGACACTCCATAGCTGATTGGCCTTAAATAAGCTAAGAGCATGAACAGAGCCCATCTTTCCTTGATATTTTATCTGAGGCCTTATATGACCTAGCCATT
The DNA here is from genome assembly GCF_011100685.1 of Canis lupus familiaris. Lineage (NCBI taxonomy): Eukaryota > Metazoa > Chordata > Mammalia > Carnivora > Canidae > Canis > Canis lupus. The sequence goes on from NC_049233.1 coordinate 22,366,905, forward strand.
CTGAAAATTTTTAGAAAAATTGACGGCAGTTTTAGATTCCAAGACCAGAGCACTCAATGCCTTCTTTCTTCCTATATGCATTGATCTGAGTTTGAAAATTGTATCTGATTTATGTCATTGAATTTAATAATAATAATGGCTGATATTTATTGATGGCTTCCTATATGCTAAACATTTATTCCCCGTATTTTATCTAAATTATCCTATTTATTCTTTATAAAAACTCTGTCTTGATCATCTCTACAATCACAGTTGACAAAATTGAGACCAAGATAGGGAAGTAATAGATTAAATACAGTATGTGTCAACATTTTCTAATAAATTAGATGGAATACCTTCAGGATGGAGAGTTTAAGCTCTGATTCACAGAGATCAAGAAGAACACAAGCTTAATTTGGAAAAGGAGATGGAAAACCTGATTCCTTGGAAAGATAACTTTCACATAAATAGACACTGAACTCACAACATGCAGAAGACCATTTTAATTCTCTGAAATTTAGAGAAATAACCTTTTTTTTATTTTTTTATTTTTTATTTTTTTGAGAAATAACCTTTTTTTTAAATAACATGCTCTGATTAAGCTACACTTTGATTAATCTAAGCACACTTTCCAGTATACTTACCTTGTTATGACTTGGATCCCAACTAAAAATTAAAAACTTTCCATCATGTCCAAATATTCACACAAATACACACATGTTCATGAAAATGTTCTCATTACATAATACATATTCTTACTGTATGTGATAAAATCGGATAATTCTTATTTATTCTATATTTTAAGTGTTGATGTAGGAACTTAAATTGATTTCATAAACTACCAATGGTTTACAACCTGTATTTGAGAAATAAGCTGGTTTTATACTAAAAGGCAAATAACGTCAAGATCCAAATAGGTATAAAGAGTTATATTACACTTCACACACTCTGACATCCTCTTCTACATGTGAGTAATTTACGATAGAAATGAAGAAAATTCTCTTTCATGATATTTCTTGACTACAGTTCTGAACCAGTTGTAAATTTTCTTATAGAAATGTAGAAACGTCATCATGTGTTCCTTTGGTAATAAAGAGCACTAAACTGCAAAGATCTGGCTGCTGATGGCTGGACAATAGATTCAAGAGACAGAGGAAATCCATACATTAGAATGGCAAGAGAAAGAGAAGAAATGAAGAGAGAGAAAACAAAAGGATGCCTGAGTGGTTCAGCGGTTGAGCATCTGTCCAGCTCAGGGCGTGGTCCCAGGGTCTGAGACTGAGTCCCACATCCGGCTCTCTGCAAGGAGCTTACTTCCCACTCTGCCTGTGTCTCTGCCTCTCTCTCTCTCTCTCTCTCTTTCTCTCTCTCTCTGTCTCATGAATAAATAAATTATTTTTAAAAGAAACGAAAGAAAAGGAGAAAAAAAAAATACGTGGATTGGGGAAAAGAGCATAAAGTGTTTCAAACTTGGGCCCACAGAAGCTTTGACGATGCTGGCCCAGGGAAGATAGTGGGTGGACAGGTAAACAATAGATTACTTAGAGGTGTGGCTAATTTGAGATCAATTCTTTTTTTTTTTTTTTTAAGATTTTATTTACTTATTCATAGAGACACACAGAGAGAGAGAGGCAGAGACACAAGCAGAGGGAGAAGCAGGCTCCACGCAGGGAGCCGGAGGTGGGACTCGATCCCGGGTCTCCAGGATCACACCCCGGGGCTGCAGGCGGCGCCAAACCGCTGTGCCACCAGGGCTGCCCGAGATCAATTCTGATGAATATCCAGAATTGGAATCCAATGGATCACTGCTGATGGACTCCAGGAGAGGGAGACAAATGAAGCAGTGGTTTCAAGGTGTCATGCATATAAGAATTACCTAAGTGAATTTGCTTAAATTCAGATTCCTGAGTGGCATCCCCATAAATTCAGATTATGTAGAGGATTTTTGCATTTTAAAAGAGCCTAGTCTATCTATGCCTTAGAAATGCTGCTTTAGAACTCAGAACAAGGTTCAAATGGAAAAAGAGAAATGATGACAGTAGACACAAGATAAGAATTTGTAAGTTTTTCAATCTGTAAGTTTTTGAAAAGACTAAATTTCAGTGGACTCTCCTTTTCTTAAGGCTTACTAGGTAGACAGGATGTCAAGTTTTGAATTGCAAAACGTGATCCTAAAGAATGATGCCTCTAAGCCCAAGAACACTCTGCCTATTATAAAGGTAGAATTGGTTCAGAAACTCAGACTAGTCTGGTAGATGATAGACATTGGGATCATGTGGGACTGGACCCTATGGAAACATAAGTTCTATGAGAACCAAAAAGAATGACTTCTTGGGGCACAGGATAAAATTTAGGAAAACTCAAGATTATCCCAAAAGTAGAGGTAGGACAAAACTAGGCTGCTCCGGGACTGGAAGAGAAGAATGTCAGACAGAACAGGGGTTTGTAAAGTAGCAAAAGTACCATGATAGACTTTTACTCATTTTGTCATTTATCACCTCTATAAGATTTGCTTCTTTAAATCCTCATTTTGAAACTATCAACCATCACCATCACCAAATGCACACTGAATACTTTCTTTTACTCTATTACTTGATGGGGCTAGACAGTTAAAATTTAGCAAATATCTTGGGTTACACTTGACCACAAAGCCCTTTTAGTATTACTAGTAGATAGCATATGATTTGGAGTCAGATTGAGTTTGAATTCCCATTCATCTATTTTTAGTTATTTGACCACAGGCAAATTACTTGACATGGACAGGTCCTAATTTTTATGTATGTAAAACTGGAATAATAATATGAAATATTCAGGCCATATGGTAAGAATTAAATGAGACAAAGCATATATTTTGCACATGGCTCTTTTTTTTTTTTTTTTTTAACAGAGGGAGAGAGCAAGTACACACATGAATGGAGGGTGGGGAGGGGAAGAGGGAAAGAGAGAGAGACTCTTAAGCAGGGGTTGATCTCACAACCCTAAAATCATGAATTGAGCTGAAATCAAGAGTCTGACATTTTTTTTTTTTTATTCATTTAAGATAGTCACACACAGAGAGAGAGGCAGAGACATAGGCAGAGGGAGAAGCAGGCTCCATGCACCGGGAGTCCGATGTGGGATTAGATCCCGGGTCTCCAGGATTGCTCCCTGGGCCAAAGGCAGGTGCCAAAACGCTGCGCCACCCAGGGATCCCAAGAGTCTGACATTTAACCAACTCAGCCACCTAGGTGCCCCACACATTGCTCTTTTTATATGAAGAGCTCAATAAAGATTATCTATGATCATTACAAATAATCCTTGAGTATACTTTTAAGAGCAATCTGAGACTAAAGTAGAAAGTAATTATAATTTACTGAATATCTGTTTTGGGTCTGGCACTATTTTTGGCCCTCAACATATGTAATATTTAATTCTCACAGTAACACAGGAAAGGAGATGTATTAATTCCATATTTCAAATGAAAAAATTGAAACTTAAGAGGTGAGTGACTGAAAGCCACAGAGCCAGAAGTGAGTTTCACTGAAATGCCTTACCCTTAATATCTACCCCTAAATTTGGCACTTTCTTACTAAGTTATATTAGCGCCCTTGCTGCCTTCTAATATTGATGCCTTCTCCTTTGTCTTAGTCCTTATCCAGGTGTACACATGCTCTAAGACACCAGAAGAAAAAAATTTGCTATCATTCCTATCTGTAAGATGAGATAAGGTATGAAGGGAAAAAGTACCTTCTCTTTTCCTAGCTTCCACAAAGGTAACTCCACAATATAGATCGCCCATTTTATAAGAATGAGAATGGGTCAACAAAACCTGCTAAATGGTGAAGGATTAAAGTTATTTCCATAAATTCAATACTGTATTACTTAAGCATGAAAGTATGGAGAACTATGACATAATTAGAAATGATCTCTGCAGGTAGATGAATTTCTGAGAGGAGTTACAATCTAAATTGCCACACCTACTCTGAGTTTTCTTGGCGTACTATGAAAACAGAGACAAAAACAAACAAAAACAACACCTTATCTGTTTCCTTGTTGGAAGGAGGGATCAGAACTTCAAAAGTCCAGTCTTAGGGAAGTTTACTCCACCTGATCTGGGATACGTGGAGTTTGTATGATCATAACATACTTAAGTGGGATTTGGAAATCCACTCTCCTGGTCATTTGAACACAGTATGAGAGCCAACATTTTCTTTTCTTTTTCAAGTTATTCTCTACATGACTGAACAAGTGATCTGGGTGTGGTTTTGATGATTATTTCTGGAGTTTGGAGCCGAGAGAGAGAGGTGTAACATTGAAGCCTGCCTTTCTTGTCTGCTTCTAAAGGAATGAGGGAGATGTGCCAATTTCATTGAGTTTTAGTCCAAGGATTCTTGCAAAACAACACATTGCAAATGTCTACCTCTTTTTTAAAAGATTTTTAATTTATTTATTCATGAGAGACAGAGAGAGAGAGAGAAAAGCAGAGACACAGGTAGAGGGAGAAGCAGGCTCCATGCAGGGAGCCCGACGTGGGACTCTATCCCAGGACTCCAGGATCATGCCCTGGGTGGAAGGCACGTGCTAAACCACTGAGTCACCCAGGGATCCCCTATCTACCTCTTTTTAAAAGAGCATCATTTATAGAATATGTCTGTCTGTTAATGTCAGTAGTTTCATAAATTTAGGAAAACTAAACTTATTTTCTCCAAAGTGTTATGGAAATTTAGGATTGGAAATTTTTAAAAGGCATCATTTTTAAGTCATGCAGAGTTATTCATTCTGAACATTTTTCAAGGAAAAAGACTCTCCATGGTAGGATGTTCTTATCTTCTATGTATCTGTGCCTTGAATTGAAATTTGTCAGATATTTTCATCAGAGGATTCTCTACCACTCTGATTCTAGGAACAAGTAAATCTTATATGTTCTACATACAAGTAAATTTTATATGTGGATGGGAGTGATCTATTATTACTTCTTTTATGAATAAGTGAAACTATAGCAGGTTATCAAATCACAGTCCAATTTTGCCTTCTCCCCTTTCCTCTCTGTTCAAAACTGAACTTTGCACACTAATAGAAAGCAGCAACTACATTAAACCCCTTCAAAAGCTTTTTCTGTGTCTCTTAAATCAAAACTCTGCTTTTCACAAGCTGAGTAGGGTGATTGTGGCTGGCATGAAATCGATGTATTGAAGGCTGAAGTTCTTTTTCCATAACACAAACCCAGCATGGAGAGCTGTGGCTAAGCCTCTATTACTCTCCCCCACTGAGGTGTCTCAAACCAGATTCATAGGGGACCTCCTTCAGCACTTTCTGAGTTTCTACATTCATATGATTTTTAGATTTTCATCCCTGATTGTCAGAAAAATATTTCTATCAGCTATGGACACTTGCCCTTCAAACACACAAACAAAATGAGCTACAGCACTTGCACGGGCAACTGCTGGTAGAACATCTGTTGAAGTGGAGGACTTTTGATTCCCACTGACTTAAGCCAGAATATACATTGATGACCTACCTCAGGCTTAAGAGTTACAAGCTGTCTTAATACAAGTGCATTAACCAACCCCAACATACCACTTATAATGAACAGTGACCTCAGGAGAAAATTACATGACACTGAACAAATAATGCCTATTTGTAAAATTATTTAAACAAGTATTTACATGACAGATTCTTGACCCAGAGGGATTTTTACTATGTCGACTCACTCCTTTGAGGGCAAGTAATTACTTTCCAAGATGAGCGTTATTAGAGACAGTCTGCAAAGACATGTTTAGAGTTTTATCTCAAATTCATCAGGACCAGTCCTTCCCCTGTCTGCATCAAGTTATTCTTTTCTTTTGGAGTGCTTTATCCAGTTCTGAGGGAGCTTATCTGCTTCATCCAGTTCCTGCCAGGCCATTGCATTTGTACTTGAAAATATGCTCCAAGGACAACACGTGAGAAAAATGGAAAATCCTTGCTTCAGTACTTTAGTGTGTTTAGTTAATACACCATAAGTTGTAGCCTTTTTATTAGCTAATGTTTCTAAAGGGGATATAAGGCCTCATAGTTTATGTAATTGCATTGAGGGAAAACTGCAAAGTTGAATAGATGTGGGATTTTTAGAGTTAGAAGTATATGTTAGAAATCTCTCTGGCCTTGGGTCTCCATTTATTATTTGAAATGACCTAGGTTAGTCACATAACCTCTCTAAGTCTAATATCTCTTTTTAGTCAAGTGTAATTTATAATAAATTTCATTTATCTCATAGAATTATTATGGATAGCCCATGATATAATGTTTCTCAAACACCAGGAAGCAGCAAAGTTCCAAAATTATTGGTAGGGTCAAACTCCTCATTTTACACATGAGAAAAAATGAAACCCAGAAAAGTTGGTGGCAGGGCTAGGGCTAATATCTAAGACTCTTAATGAACTTGATGTAACAGATGAATATATATTCCCTAATCGAAACTTTGAGGTGATTTTAAGCTATTAGATTTTCATTCAATAAATAATTTATAGAATATATTATTATTTTTTTATAGAATATATTATTATATATTATCAGAATTATATATTAGCAGAAAAGAGAGTGCTATCCCATAGTTGTCCCCTGAAGGAATAACCAAGTGTGAATGACAGGTCTGTACAGCTGGGGTGTGGATTATAAGAACATATAATCAACTGCTCATTGAATGATATTACCAGAAAATGATAGTTTTCATTAATCTGAGAATAGCTACCCAGAAAGTTCTTTGGGATGAGAGAATCTATAGATCCCTGAATTTTTTCTCTCATGTAGGACTTACCAGGTAGCCCGGCAGAGGAAGAGAACTACTCAGTGTTATACCTGAGGGAACAGGGTGAAGAAAGCTCATACAGCTTAAAGGATTGTAGGTAGTATTTTTAATGTTCGATGGGTATCTATAAATCATTCTTCTTACAAAAGTACAGTCTGCCACTAAGTGACCACGTGACATTTGCAAATTAATTAACCATTTCCTTTTTTTTTTATTTTTTTATTTTTTATTGGTGTTCAATTTACTAACATACAGAATAACCCCCAGTGCCGTCACCCATTTAGTTAACCATTTCTTAATGTCAATTTCTTCAGTGCCCAAGTGATGACAATAATTTTCCTACCTGCCTTCTAGGGTTTTTTGAGATTCAAATGAAATAATAATTGTCAAAGTGCTTTAGACACTATAATATACTATAAATTTAAGAAGAATTTTTATGCCAAAGTAGCTCTGTTGTTAGGAAATTTCACCCTCTTGCTTAATATTTAAATTTTCATTAAAAATAGCAGAAATATCTCTGTTGGGATATTTTCTTTTAATATCCTGTCTGAACATCTTGAAGAGTTTCTCCACTTTTCTTAAAATAATTTTGAATTTTGATGAAAAGCTTCAACATTACTAAGAGAGGCCTCCAGAATGAAAGATTATGATGTTAATATTTCTATTGATTTTATCCTACTAACAGGAAAGATTACAGCCTCTTGGAAATACTTGTGCTATGACCTAGTCTGTAAATTATTTTTAATAGTCTATTTTAAAAGTTGCTTATTGAAATACTAGTGGCAAGATGTAGAGAACTGTGTTTCTACATGAAAATATCAAAGGAAGTAGAAAATGGCAGTCATGGAAAGTGAAGAATTATGATTAAAATTGCTGTCGTGGTCAGAGAACGTATTTCTTTTTCTAAGGTTTATATAGGTAGGTTTCCTGCCAAGACTGTTGGGACAACCAACCAACACTAGCCCTCTACCACATGTTCAATGGCTGTAAGCATGATGCCCATATATCAAATGTCAAATTGTATTCCATCAAGACTGATCATCAAGCCACTGGATTATTTTATTTCTCTGTTTTCTTTGACACAGTGAATTCCAACTCCGAGGACTGTTTCATTTATTCATTCAGCAAATATCTACCACATAATTGTCATACATCTATTTTCTCAAGGAAGTTAGAATTGAGTAGAGGAGCTATCTAAAAAATTAAGTGTGGATAATAAATGCCAGAAGAGAATTACAAGGTAGTTAAGTAGATTAAAATAAGCAGAAGTATTTAGAGGTGGTAGCATTTAGGTTGGACCTCAAAGGATGAAGAAGAACCTAATAAGTAAAGATGAAAGAAAATAATGACAGATGTTTAACAAAACACATGTAAAGATATAAAAAGGAAGGGAAGATTTGGTGTCATTCATGAGCAAATACTAATCTTGTTTAGCCAATAGCATGGAGCAGAATACAGGACCTAAGTTTGGCCATTTGGGTCTGTAATTAGGTGTGGAAGTTTTTTAATATGAGCCTATTGATTTGCACTAGAACTAGAATAAAATGGAGAGCCACTGAAGCTATTAAACCATAGTGTTGAGATAATCAAATGATGACAGCATTCGCAAAGATCAGAGGGATTCATTTGTCAGTACCTATAGGCTTGGCCCTGATCTCTATTTTGACAGTGGAGAGATATTAGGTGGTTGTGAATGGGACAGAAAAATGGTCAATTTTACAATGAGGAGCATAATCCAAACTGCATGTGTCTAATCAAAGCCCTGAGCTCCCCATTGTCATCTGGGGAAAGTGACTTAAAAGACAATGGAGCAATAGCTTTGCTTCAGCTCAAAGGCCATCCACAAATATTTGTCAGATAAGAAAAATGGAGATAATCCAGAAGGAGAAAAAAAATCCTTTATTTCAAAAACAGGTGTTGTCAAAGTAGAAGTGGGGTTGTAGAAGGAGATCATATATTTACAATAACTTTTTCTAGAAAATAAAAACCACCTCTTGCTCTTTGTCTCACTTCCACCCTACTTCCATTTGAGAATAATTGATATAAAACAAAGGCTTCCACACCAGAAAGTCCCATGCATCTCCTGTCACAACACTAGAAAGATATATCAAAGCAGGGGAAAAAAGGTAACTTTCAAAGAAGGACAAATAATATGAGTGAAAAGGACCAAAAAGATCAGAAACCTTCAATCACAGAATGTGAAGGGTCAAAAAATCTACTACTTACTGGTAAAATTTTAAAGGGCATGACCAATATGCCCAAAGACTTGTGTGTTACTTGGTATAGCAGAATCAATATCTGGAGTAGTCTACGAAAAGTCTTAAACAGGAAGGATCAGGACAATTTTAAAAAGGATTTTTTCAGACCCAGAGTTCTCTACAGCCTCAGAGTTTGACAGACTGATAACATTCAGAGGCTCATGAATATTAAGAGTGATATGCCACTATGAAAAAAAATAAGATTTTCATGGGGAGAAAAGGATCCATAACCTTCTCATTTTTCTAGCAATCGCTGTTAATAGAAGGAAGCAACAAATGTTTATTGAGTAAAAATAATTTTAAAAAGGATTATCACCTGCTTACTGGGTATTAGGCTGTCCAAACTTTTATAAAAGGCATTTCATTTATTCCTCATGGTAACTCTGTTGCAGATGTGAAATATGAAAATAAGAAACTTCTTCAAGTCAACCTGAGCATGAAGAAACAAATCCAGTTTCTGTCTATAAATATCAATACTCATATTTTTCTGCTGTGTCACAAGTACTTAGTCAACAAATATTTACTGAATGCCTACTATGTGTGAGGCACTGCAAACGTGCTACTCAACAAGGCGATGCTCTCCCTCTCATCATGAGGTCCACGGTCTAGACAGACAAATGAACAAATCTATAATAAAATAGGACTTAGAGAAAACTGCTGTGAAGAAATACAAAGGAAACAGCAACAAGATTAAGGGTGGGTAATCTATAAAAGAACTAATCAAGCAAAGTATCTATGAGAAAGCGGTATTTTAGAGAGTATATGAATGAAGAATCAGGCAGTGAGATGAGGACCTTGCTAAAAGTGAATCCATAGAGAACATGAAGTGCAAAGGAGGGAGTCAAAAATGAACTGACATCTTTAAAAAATAATAGAACAGTGTGAGCAGAGGGTTTTAAGAAGCAAAAAATTTTCCACAGCATCAATATATAGATGGTGTTGAAGCCACGTGTTTCATCATGTATAGAGAAGGCAGGAATATTTAAAGGCAAACTGAAAACAAGTTGAAAGGATAAAGAAGTCAGTAAAATCTGCAGGGCATGATACTACCAATGGAAGAAAGAAGAACTGAATATTTCAGGAAGGACAACATTGATCATGTCAAATGCAGTTAAAAGGTAAGTTGAAGATCAAAAGATCGCCATGGGTTGATCAACATGGAAATCATTACTTTGGTGATTTTATTACAATCCAATGAAGGAAGAATAGTATTTTCAATAAATGATGATGAGATAATTGAGCATTCATAGGCAAAAAAGATCAAATTGACCTAAACTCACACTTTCTAAAAATATTAATTCAAAATGGATTACCTATAAAACACAAAGCTTACCTATAAAACACAAAGCTACAAAATTTTCAGGGAAAGAAAGAACAGAAGGAATTTGGAGGGATCTAGGAAAGCAGAGTTCTCATGTTTAACACTAAATGCATAATCCATAAAAGGAAGAATTGGTAAATTAGACCTCACTGAAATTAGTAACCTCTGATATGTGAAAGACCCTATTAACAGGATGAAAAGACAAACTACACTCTGAGAGAAAATATTAGCAAATAACATATCTAACAAGGTTCTCTGTTGGAGAAGCTCATCGAGAGGACATGACTGCCAGTTGACACAGGAGCTGGCCCAGGCAACTGGAAGCTCCTTGCCCTCTCTGCTACCCTCAGAAAGTACATTCTGCCCACATTCCAGGAGTAGGATTCATTCTAAGGACACAGCCTTGAAAGAGCAAGGTGATGTTGAGACCATCTGGATGGTATATGTGACTGAAACCTGTTAACACCTCTATATAAATTTCTAGAATTCAGACAGGCAGGTATGGGGATCTAGTCTTCCAGCCACCCAAGAAATTCCTCCTATATATGTTCCCTATTAAAACTGCCACCTACCAAACTGAACAAAGGTAGTCTGCCTCTTTGATCTCTCTTTTCCTTCCATGTATAAGGGGCCTGTTTTTAAACTAACAGTCTTATATTAATATATAATAAACTCTCAAAACTCAATGGTAAAAAAAAAATAATCCCAATTTTAAAATGAGCAAAAATTATCCTAAAAAAAAAGATATATAGGTGGGAGTGAAGCAAGCAGATAAGCACACGGAAAAATGTTCAATATCATTAGTTATCCAGAAAATCAAACCACAATGATATATCACTACACAACTGATAGAACAGCTAAAGTAAGATATATATACATGTAAATGTGTATATAAATATATATATAATACTTTGATTTTTATTAAGTATTTATTAACTTCAATGTTTATTGGCAGGTATTGTGTTTAGATATTGATATGGTTTTAAAAATGAACTTTTATCTAAAATGATTTTGTATATATTATATTAAGTGTTACTTTTTAAAAAAGACAGGCATTTAACATAATTAAATGATCTTATTTTCAAATAACCACTATCTGGAAATGTATCATAAACATAAAGTATCTAGGTAGAAAATATGAAAAGCAAGCATTAAAACCAATCAGTAAGATCTAATATATGTAAGCTATTCTAAAGTATTCTATTATCCTTACATTTTTGCCAATGCTTCCCATTCATTCAGACAAAGTGTAGACAATTCTGACATGGTATACTTAGGCATCCCACTACAGAGTGAATACTGGTTTTTTTTTTTTATAGTTGTAAAGCTCAAACATTTAATTACACTGTGTTAAAATGCTCTGTGACATTGCATTACTATGTGAAGAGAAGACATGTAAAATAATCCTATATGCAAAGTGGTTTTCAAATTTTTTAGTTTGGCAATGGATTTGGAGAGGCATGAAAATGATAGACATTTTAAAGTCAAATCTAGTAGTTTTTGGCAAAGGTTTGCATGCTTTTGAACTTTATATTGAGTACTAACACAAGTTCTTCTTCACTCAGAATTATGTTTGCAATATATCAATTGTCATAGAAGTAGCTCTAACTCATATTTTTTAGCTCCCAGGGTAGTCTTTAGTCTGAACATATTGCAATTTACTTATTTTCCTACTAACAGAAATTTAGTTTGTTTCCAATCTAGGGTGAGTAAACAATGCTACCTAGCTATTGATGAATTTGTGGGAGCAGTTCCCTAAAGTATATACTTTTAGGTTTACAATCTTTAAATTTGTAAGATACCTCTTTAAAGTGGTTACCTCAATTCACAGCCCAACCAATAGTACTTGCAAGTTGTAATTCCTCATATTATCATCAAGATTGGTATTGTAGACCCATTTAGTATTTTGCTAATTTGATGAGTGTGTAATGGTGCTTTCTTATTATTTTATTTTCGTATCCCTTCTATCTTCCTGTATCAATATATTCTGTATGTTTATATGTTTTATGTATCAATATATTTCATATATTAATGGCCATTCATATTTTCTCTCTTCTGAATTGTCTGCTCATATGTGTTTCCTGCATTTATAATGGACTATTCCTTTTTTTTTTTTTTTTTTTTTACTGAGTTTTTGGAGTTCTTTATACCTCTTGAATTTAATGCTTTTGTTAATAATGTATAGGAGTATGGCTTATTTTTGTACATTATTTATAATGTTTAAGGCATCTAGAACATGGTCTTAATTGCAACTATTTCAAATTTAAATTTTTAGACAAATATGATGTACTCAATTTGTATTAAGAAAATCTTTGTCGTCATAGATATTCTATAATTTCTTGTCAAGATTCCAAAGTTGTACCTCTTACATTTAAGTCTTTGTTTCACATGGAATTGATTTTTGTTTGGTATGGTGTAATGTTGGAATTAATTTTATATTTTTCCCTATGGATAACCTATTTTCTCAGTACCATTTTTAAAGTAGTGTGTCCATTACTCAGTTTTCACATATATCAAGCTTTCAAAACTTAGAAATACTCGAAATACTCTGCAGTATCAGTGGGGATTGTAACACAACACTGGGCAGGGGGGTTACCTCGTTTATCCTGTTTTTAGTACCATGCACTGCATTAATTATTAAATTAAATTATCAAAACTTTAAAATAAAAGCTTATCTCTGGTAGTTCAACTCCTGCCTGTGTTTCCTTTTTCCCAGATTATTTTGGCTCTTCCTATAGAATTTTAGTATTCAGCTCAGTATAGCCTCAGTACCCCTGCTGCTGGGGTGTGAAGAGGCTCCTTCCAGTTACCCACATGGTCTACACTTCCCACAGTGGGTGTGGCCTTGTTATCACAGGACAGCGGTACAATTCCTCATTCTCCAACAGGCCAGTTTTGGGGGGAAGGAGTGCCTCATTATGGCCAGGTAGGGATGGAAGTTCAGATTTCCCATGTGGTCTCCCTGGACATAGCAGGTATAGAAGGGCTTGTTACCAGCAGGCAGGGATGAATGTCCGGGCTCAATACCCGGTCGTCTCTGACATGATCTCAGTAAGAGTGTTGAGTCACTTTGCTAACTACCTGACAAAGATGTAAGTCAAGGCTCCCTGCTCAGCCGTTGCTGGCATGGGTGGAGCTGAAGCCACAGTTTTTTCTGCAGTGTTTGGCTGAAGTAAAGCAGTGGCTTAAAGTGTTCCGTCATGCTAGGTTGCTGCTTTCATGGTCTTTTAGCTAGAGAGACATTTTTCTTGGAATTTTTTGCCTGCACCTATTGGCATTTCCAGATCACTGGCCTTCTTAAGTTCAAAGTCTAGGATAAATGAGGCAAGAAGAAATTCCAGGGAACTCGCTGCCGCGTTATTCTTTAGGTCATGATGTTCCCCCTCACTCTGACTCCCTTCAATATTTCAGTGTCTTCTTATGTTTGTTTTATATACAATGTCCAGAATTGTTAGCTCTACTTAGTGGGAGTAACAGTTGTACTTAACAGGAAAAGTACATTTACACCATCTTCTGGGACTCTTTTACATTTTTAAAGTAGTTCTTATTGATGTAAAGGAAGCCATGGATTTTTGTACAATGTTCTTTTTTGTAGTAATATTAATGAATATTTTTTGTAGTTCCTATAAATTGTGAATTCAAATGGATTCTTTTATCAGCAATTACATCATCTATAAATATAGAGATCAGTAATTCATTTTCTTGTTTATTTCACTAGCTATATCACATGATAGTAGGTTGAATACAAGTGATTTTAATTAACATCCTTGTCTTATTCCTTAATTTAATAAAAATGGGACTAAATTTTACTAATTAAGGATGATAATTACTTATGGTTTTTAGAAGTAGAGTTATCCAGTTTTTTCATAATAAGAATTTGTCATGACAAATGAGTGAGGATTTTATTTTTGTTGACGTATTTACATTTGTAGACTTCCTAGAATAAAACTGATAAAACTGTCTATATTATGCCAAGCCATCCTCAAGTACATTACTTAATATTCATGCATATAATGCGTCTTCTTTAATTTTTCTTATGTGTCTTTGTTCCAAATAATAAGAGAATTTTTTAAAATATTGGTGACCATGGAGGTTTGTGGAAATTCACTTTGAAGGTCTCTAGGCATGTTGTCTTTTGACAGAGGAGTTTGATCACACTTTGGTATCTTTAGTAATATGTGATTTTCTATATGTTTTTTCCATATCCTTTGCTATATATCCATTCATCAACTTTATTAATTATGCTATTCAGATACTCTTCTATTGCTCTCTTATTATTAAAAGGCTAACAGAAATCACAAATTCTCCCACATTCACTCTGTTTCTTTAAAGTTTCTCTTAAGGCGATTTCTCACAGCTGCTGCTCCACATACTTATTGATGATTATGTTGGTCTGTGCATAAAGTTCCTAACTACTCCATTTTTTAAAATATTGTCTGCCTTACTAATATAAAAGTACTCTCTTGGTCTTTGAAGTATTTATCCTGAGAGTAATTTTATATAAAATATTATTTTCATTTTATGTTCTTTAACATTTATGTTAAAGATTTTTGTCTGTCCTTCGCTGTTTTGTTATTCTATTTTATGTGTTATTCTGTTTATGTTTTGTCAGTAGAGAACAAATTAGGTGTTTTTACTTTTTTAAGATCTAAATATCTCTGTGTTTGCAGAGAGAATCTAGCCTTGCGTCTAGCAGTCACTGCCTTTGCAGACATACTTGCCTTGGTCTGCCCTTTATTCTTTCATACTTTGCTTTGGGTTGCTTTCTGTTATTGGTAATGATGATTTTGTTTATTCTCCTTGTTCTTGCCCAGGCACCCACCTTTTTTCCCCTTTCAGCATTTTTTTAATGTTTTTTTAACTTTCTATTTTAATATGTAGTGTTTTTCAGTTGTCGTTTATT
Source organism: Canis lupus familiaris (assembly GCF_011100685.1). Classification (NCBI taxonomy): domain Eukaryota; kingdom Metazoa; phylum Chordata; class Mammalia; order Carnivora; family Canidae; genus Canis; species Canis lupus. The sequence goes on from NC_049233.1 coordinate 22,382,132, forward strand.
TTATCTTCCCTAATAATTCATTATGGGTACAAACGTTGGACAGGTCTACTGCAAAATCCATATTTCAACATGTTTCTCAGACGCGTCCTTTAGTCCATAATAACCAGTGAACAATTAGTAGCCACTTTGACCTCATTTCACATGCACACTCATTGGTAAGTAGGATTAGGATTTTGCAAGTAGAATATTTTGAATTTCCCCTTTATGACTAACTAATTACCAAGTCTTGGTTAGTGCAGTTGAGTATTGGAATCCCAAATAGTAATTAAATTATTATATTCTTAACAAAATATTCTGTGATGATAGAACTCAAGTTATTTCTGCTTACAGGTAAATCTATCCTTCTAAAAATAATTTACAATTCACTTTCTTCTTTGCTCAACTCCATTTCTTTTGTATCACATGTCATTCCGGAGTTGTAAGTTTTCTTTTACCTTAGCTAAGTGTTACTTTTGTACTAGTTTTGAACTATTTTAAGTAAAATACATATACATAAAAGCACACAATGTACAAATGTACAGAGCAAACACCCATGTAAACACTATCTAGACCATGAAAGTAAATACTGCCAGACTCCCAGAAACCCCAGTGTCCCACCTTAGCACTACACACTCTCCTCGCCCAAAGAAAGCAGGCTCTTGGCTGTCAACAATAGATTGATTTAATTTTTTAAAAAAATTAGTTTGTACAAATGGAGTTATACAGCATATCTTCTTTTGAGTCAGTCTTCTTTTATTCCATACTATATTTATAAAATTTATCCTGTTTGTTGCATACACCTGTAGTTTATATGTTTCATTCCTGTATGAATATATGTAGCTTAAATATACCACAAATTATTTATTCATTCTACTATTAATGGACAGTAAAGTTGTCTTTAATTTGGTGTTATTATGAATAATGCTTCTATGGCTCTACTTGTTTATGTCTTTTTGTGCTTTATTTGCATGTGTCATTTATAGATGCTCTCACACACATTATATGTAAAATCTGTATGTGTGTGTGTGTGAAAAAGAAATATATATTTATATATTTATATTTATATATATTTAATATATATTTATAAATTTATATATTAAATATATATAAATATATAATATATATAAATTATATATATATATATATATATATATATATATATATATATATATATATATAAAATTGCTTCCAGAAGATAGTGAGAGTTCTATTTGTTCCACATCCTGGACAATATTTGATTTTATCAAGTTTTAAAATTTTGACCATTCTTTTTTTTTTTAATTTTGACCATTCTTACAGCATGTAGCAGCACTATTTCATTGTGATTTTAATTTGCATTTTCCTGATGACATGATTTGATCAGCTTTTCATACATTGTTGGCCATATGATATCCTTTTTTTCAAAGTGCCTACTGAAATCTGTCACTCAAATTCCTAAGTTATTTGTATTTTTCTTATTGATTCGCGTCATCTTTAAATATTCCAGACATGGCTATTTTGTCAATTACATGTGTTGAGAATATTTTCTTCTTACACTCTGGCTTCCCTTATCTATTCTTTTGATGATGTCTTTGGATAAACAGAAATTCTTACTTTTGGTGTATTCCGATGGAATTTTTTATGGTTTAGGGTTTCAGGAACTTTAAGAGCATAAAGTGACCCACCATTAAGAGTTTACATTCAAATTGAAAAAGCTTAATTATATGTTGGCAAGAATATGATACATGGGTAAGTACAACAGTGCTAGGGCTTATAAGCTGTATAAAGTAAATGAGAAAACCCATTTGTGTTGAGATGTGACGAAAAAGGAGGGTTTTGAGCTAACACTGAAGAAAATGTGAAATTTGGTTTTATAAAAAATGAAGACAGAATATTCAGGAATATTCCAGAAAAAAAAATGTGACAGAAAACATAAAATAAGTGGATATAGAAGAAGGGGGCAGTATAAGTAGTAATTAAGCATGTAGACTCTGAGATCACATGTCTTGGACTCAAATTTTTGCTCCTTGGGCAATACAGAACCTTTCTTCAACTAGTTTCCTAATGTATAAAATGGAAAGGCAAAGTAACTATTATCTACTTTTGACAGGATTAAAATTGACACTAAATTTCACTACATATTTTTTAAAGATTTATATATGTATTTATTTGAGAGAGAATGTGTGTGGAAAGAGGGACAGAGAGAGAATCTTTAAATAGACTCTTCTCTGAGCATAGAACCTGCTGCGTGGGGATGGGGGCTTGATTTCAGAACCTCGAGGTCATGACCAACGCTTAACCAGCTGGACCACCCAGGTAACCCTAAATTTAGTACATGTTAAATTGTCAACAAATATCTTTTATTAGAATTAGAAAACAATAATATGGCACAATGGTCAGAATGAATAATTAGAATAACTATTAACTGAAACTTATTATAACCCAGACACCGGTAATGAATGTCCTACATATAGTATCTCATTAGATCTTCAAGGCATCATTGTGAGAATAAATATTAAATATTATTTTCAAGATGAGGCCATCAGCCTTGTTGAAGAACTTAATAGGAGAAAGCATTGTAAATAAGGCTAGCTATTTGGGCATCTGGATGGTTCAATGGTTGAGCATCTGCCTTCGGCTCAGGTCATGATCCCAGGGTTCTGGGATGGAGTCCTGCATCAAGCTTCCTGCAGGAAGCCTGCTCCTCCCTCTGCCTATGTCTCTGCCTCTGTTTCTCTCTGTCTCTCATGAATAAATAAATAAAATCTTTAAAAAAAAAAAAAAGCTAGCTATTTATGGAGGGCCATTTGAGGGCAGATTTTGAGTGCCAGAATGAAGTACCTGGATACGCCCAATGTATGTCTAAGATTCACTGCAGATAATATAATGATTAATTAAAAAAATCTTTTTGGAAAATTTAATCTAGTCATAGTTTACAGGTTGATCAGGAGTAAAGAGATGCTGGAGAGGGATATGAAAGATAGGAAATCTGATATAAAAGTCAAAAAATAAGTCTGACTTTACCAATGGCTTTGGGTTGATGAGAAAATAATTTGGCTATGTTAAAGATACTGTATATGACCTGAATTTCCTGTCTGACCGATTGTTTACATTCAGTCAAAATACCATAGAATGGGTGGCTTCAACAACAGACATCTCTTTACTGTTCTAGAAACTGGGAAATCTAAACTCAAGGTGCCAGCTCCTTTCATTTCTGCTAAGAACTGCCTTTCTGGTCACCTTCTTCCTCTCAGGGTACCCAGCCTAGTGGATTAGGCTCCCACCCTTAAGCCTTCGTTTACTTACCTCCTTCTAGGCCCTGTCTCCAAATACTGTCACATTGAGGGTTAAGACTTCAACATATGAACCTTAAGGAGAGTCAATCCAGTCCACACAAATCAAGGTAACCTGGGAACTATTGATAAGAAGGGCTTCGGATCCTCAAAGGAGAAACACTAAGAAAAATTTCTGAGGTTAAAGGCTGCTTTTAAGTCACTGTACTTGATAGGGAAGACATTTGTTGGCATAAAGAGAAAATCAAGGTGTTAAGACAATTGTTAGAATTAGAGCAGAGAAACAGTAGTTTCAAATTGGTTTCTGGCCCAGCCCCCTTAGGATTTCTTTCCAAGGGGCCTAGAGCTATGACGAGCTATGATGGAGAGAAAATTGAGAACTCTGTTATTAGGGGAATAAAAGGAAAGTGACTCCTTAAGGTAGTATATGATTTTGACATTCATGAAAATAAGTAAACCATCATTTATATAGCATATAATTATATGCCAACGTTATTGTACATTATCTCATTTAATTTTTATCAGTCTTATGAGATATATGTTAATATCCAAATTTCAGGGACCCCTGGGTGGCTCAGTGGTTGAGAGTCTGCCTTCTGCTCAGGGCGTGATCCTGGAGTCCTGGGATCGAGTTCTGCATTGGGCTCCTTGGAAGGAGCCTGCTTCTCCCTCTATGTCTCTGCCTGTCTCTCTGGGTCTCTCATGGATAAATAAATAAAATATTTAAAAATATCCCAAATTTCAGACTTGAGAGATGTTATATAACTTGTCTGAGGTCAGATGGTGAATGAAGGGGTAAATTTAATCCTAGGTATGTTTGACGTCCTTGTTCTTAATCCTTGTGCTGTCTTGTCCCAATAAGTGACAAATCACAACAGGTGTAGAGCATTGGACCCATGCAAGAACAGTGGTAGTTAGACTCGACAGTATAGAGGAGAATCTGCAATGGTGCAGTGTTGTCAAATATTTATTAAGTCAGCAGCCACCATAGTGTCAATGACAAATCCAAGAACTACATCCTGGGAGCAAATACTCTAGGTGGAAAACAAATGGTGGGGCATATAGGCATTTCAAGGGCAACAGAAGGATAGCTCAATAATCCACTTTGAACCAGGGGGAAAGCTTTTGGATGAGGACCTGTGAATTATTGCTAAGCTTGAGAGTTGTTTTGTGACTCTGGTGTCTGACAGCTGGTGGTGCCTAAGGCAAAAGTAGTCACAAATACATGACCTAATGATCCTCCCCTTATTATCTCAAATTTTTTAAAAAGAATATAATTTACATAAGCTATCTCAAAATTTTAATGACAAGAAAGAAAACACTTTTTTGTACTTGATAAGTATTTCTGTTATTACAGATAGACTTTATTCAATCCATGAATTTATGTACAAAAGAAAGTTGATCAGATCATTGCAATTTCATTGAAATTTAATTTTATTACTGTTTGATAGTAAATACTATAGAGATATTTGTCCAGCTATATTTTTTATATTCTGATTTAATGATAAATGTCATTAATATAGAAATACAATTTCCTAGTATACATAGCTAATGAGATCAATATAAAAATTAAAAATATACACAGTGAATAGACTGGATGTGAGTTTTGAGTCACAATTACATTTCCATAAAAGCTTAAATCATAACAAATGATACTGTAACCTGAAATTTTGAAGTTACTAATTACTAACAGGTAATTTTAAATATCAATAAACTCTGAATTTTACTGGATTTTAGGAACTTTTTGTAGGAAAATCCTAAAACTGCATAAGTAGAGAGATGATATATGAACCAAGCAATGTTATGTAATACACTAATCTTTCTTAGGAAGAATACTTATTTCAATCAATTTAGATTTGGTTAATTCCATTGTTTTTCTAAAATAATTGTGCAATATTGCAGTTCAAAAATATAAAAATTAGTGAAAATAATATATAAAAATACTATGTGATCTATTTACATGTCATGGTAATATATGCATTTTAAGTGTTCACACTGCTTTGGTTTTCTATATTTTATTTTAATAAAAAATAGATTGCCATTAGTTATTTTTCAGTTTTCCATAGTTATGATGACTAGCTTAATGTTTATTTAGCATTCATATTACACTAAACATAGCAAAGAATAAATGATACCATTCATTAAAAATAATAAGAAAATGTGAAGATCTATTTTTACATGGCTATATCCTTCACTAGAGATGGAGGTCTCTACAGTCAATAACAGCAGAGTTCCAGATAATTTCCACCTGGTTGTCATAATAATACACTGAACCATTCCCTATCAGAGCCCATCATATTACTACTTTTTCATTTTTAAGCCATCTTAATATCATTTAACTCCATGACTTTCCAGTTTAATTCCCAGAAAAGTAAATCTAAACAAAGGATATGTGAAATCCAGAGGAAGGCATCTTCAGTTTCTTTTAGCCCACATTTTTTTGTGCAGGCATGAGGTGAATTTTTCCTTACTTTTTTCTTTTACTTTTTAGTTAATTAGGACTCAATTCTTTTTATTTTTTTTTAAAGATTTTATTTATTTATTCATGACAGACACAGTGAGAGTCAGGGACATAGGCAGAGAGAGAAGCAACCTTCTCACAGGGAGCCCAATGTGGGACTTGATCCCAGGACTCTGGGACCACACCCTCAGCCGAAGGCAGATGCTCAATCGCTGAGCCACCCAGGCATCCCTGCACTCGTCAATTCTAAATCTACTAATATGTCGAAGATTTTGTGATGAAGACATCACTAACAGAATGATCTAAATTATTTTACCTCACGAAAAATATCTCCACCAGATGTATTCCTCTAAATCAATAGTTTGCAAACACTAATAAGCTTCGGAATATTTTTATTATATGAGATCTTTACTAGAAGTTCAAGATATAAAGCAAATAAATTAAACCTACTCTGGATGTAAGGAATTAGGTACTGATCCACTGGTTGCTCTCCCCCACGCTACCCAAGGGGGTCGCTAAAGCTGAGAAGAGGTCCTTTCAAGCAACAGAGTGAAAAGCCTCTGCTTCAACTTTTGACACTGACTACCAGAATTCTTCTAAATTGCCAATACCTCCATAGATATAATGCCTTAAGGCATCAGTGGTTATCAAGAAAGAAAACTATTAGTCCCCTGAATTGGTCATTGAATTGGGAATCAGGGGATTTGGGCTCAAGTATTATTCTTTTTCTGCCAATAGTTTGTCCTATGGTCTTAACTTTTCTGTCCCTCTTTATATACAACCCTTCTCTATAAATGAAGAAGTTGTATCAGAAGAATTCCTAACTTGAAGCAGGAAACAGTCACAATCAAATTTCCTTGAACAAAATATTTCTTGATCTCAGTTCCCTCCCATTTGCCTAACAATGTGATAAAATATCACAGAGGTTATTTAAATTATTTATATCATATTTGTGTGTGTATGTAGACAGAGCATAAATCTACTAATGATTTAAGCTTATGAGTATTATTTAGTTATAACACCAATATAAATACGTATTTAAAAACAAAAAAATCTAGAAAAATTCAATGTACAACACTGATTTAATACAATAATAGAGGGATGCCTGGGTGGCTCAGTCAGTTGATTTTGTTTGAAGTCATGATCTGTTGATTTTTGGCTCAGATCGTAATCTCAGGGTCATGGGATCAAGCTCTGAATAGGGCTCTGCACTCAGTGGGGATTCTGCTTGAGGATTTCTCTCTCTCCCTCTCCCTTTGCCCCTCCACACACACTTGTGCTCTCTTCTCTCTTTCTGTAAGTAAATAAATACATTTTAAAAATCCTTTAAAAAAAATAAGACCATAAAAGTTGCTTTCCTGATTTTATGTGTTCACAATGTATATATGGTGCTGACTGCTTTAGAGCAAATTCTGTTTTACCTTCTATCTTTCATGTGCTTGAGGATGCCTCAGTGCTTATCTGTTATTCTCCATTTGAATCCTTCATTTCTTCAATGTGCCTTAGTGCCATTTGGCCTTCATTTCATAGTAATACATTATTTACACTTCTTTAATTTCTCTGGGGCCGTTACAAAAGAACTAATTGGCAACATTGCAGTCATAACGAGCAACACAAACAAAAGCACTGACATCACAGAACAGTGCTCTGTGTAGGGCTAGCATACAACCCATCCAGAAGAGGTTCATTTGTTTTGCCACTAAAATAAAATTATCCTGGAATACATTTGTAAAAATAATTTCCACATCCAAGCTTAGAAAAGTTAACAAAGCAATGTAATGTCCTTATCAAATCTCCAATGCTGCTACAATTTTAGGACACTGTACTCTGAGCCAGAATATCAGGGCTCCAGTCACCAACTCAGCACTTCCTCACCCTCATTGTCATGAGAGAGAAATTGAATAATTAATTGCTCATAGGAAAGATTAATTTGTTCATATGTGTCCTCATTTATAAAATGGAAATAATTACCTCTTCATATGTTATGAAGATGAAAAGGGATAATTCATAATAAGTACAGTATAAACTATAAATCACAATAAAATACTTGATATTATTAGTGCCTGCATAGTATCAATCTACATTTTATTCTATCATTAGCTGACCACATTCAAAAGAAAGAACTAGAAGAAAAGGAGAGATAAACAGTAGAGGTAAACTTTAGTTTTGAAGAACTACATATTATAGAAAAACTTCAGATCATTGTTTCCCGTCTACTTCTTCCAATTTTTAATTAAATAAAACATTTTTACCTACGTGCTATATTAATGTCATGGAAAGCATTAAGAAACTTTGGGTAACAGAGATTGTGTTTTTAAATAGTGTCAAAAATTAACTAAAACAGATACAGATGCAGTGAAATGCCAGGACACCTGCACTCCAATGTTCATAGCAGCAATGTCCACAATAGCCAAACTGTGGAAGGAGCCTCGGTGTCCATTGGAAGATGAATGGATAAAGAAGCTGTGGTCTATACATACAATGGAATATTACTCAGCCATCAGAAGAGACTAACACCCACCATTTGCTTCAACGTGGATGGAACGGGAGGGTATTATGCTGAGTGAAGTAAGCCAATCGGAGAAGGACAAAGATTATATGGTCTCATTCATTTGGGGAATATAAAAAATAGTGAAAGAGAATAAAGGGGAAAGGAGAGAAAATGAGTGGGAAATATCAGAGAGGGTGACAGAACATGACAGACTCCTAAATCTGGGAAATGAACAAGAGGAAGTGGAAGGGGAGGTGGGTGGGGGGATGGAGTGACTGGGTGATCGGCACTGAGGGGGGCACTTGACAGGATGAGCACTGGGTGTTATGCTATACTTGGCAAATCAAACTGCAATAAAAATATACAAAAAAATTAACTAAAACAAAGAAAATTGATTAAAATTTTCTTTTTTTCTATACTAATGCAAACAACCATTTAGGCTTCTTGTAACTTCTTTTTTTAGCAAGAAATGTAATTACATGCAAATTTTAAGTTAAAAAAATACTTGAAACATAACTTACCATGAGCACTTAAGAGAGAAAAAGCCTATCCCAAACTTTCAAATATTTTTTATTGAATACCAATAGATAAGTCTATGGATTAGTCTGTATTAAAAAACAAAAATCTTTCTGTAAATAATCACCTACACTATTGTAGAATTTTGTTCTTTTTCTTACAGGTAAAATAATTTGGGATCACACTTTAAAATTTTGTTTTAACTAAGCAGTCCTAAGAGGGAAATACATTACAATGCAAACTTCCCTCAAAAAATTGAAAAAAAACTCAAATACACAAGCTAACCTTGCACCTAAAAGAACTGGAGAAAGAACAGCAAGTAGAACCTACACCACGCAGAAGAGAGATAATAAAGATTCTAACAAAACTCAATGAAATAGAAACCAGAAGAACTGTAGAACAGATCAACAAAACCAGGAGTTGGCTCTTTGAAAGAATTAATAAGATAGATAAACCACTAGTCAGCCTTATTAAAGACAAAAAAGACTCATATTAATAAAATCATGAATGAAAGAGGAGAGATCACAACCAATACTAAGGAAATACGAATGATTTTAAAATGTATTATGAGCAGCTATATGACAGTAAATTAGTCAATCTAGAAGAAATGGATGTGTTTCTGAAAAACCACAAATTACCAAAACTGGAACAGGAAGAAATAGAAAACCTGAACAGGCCAATAACCAGGGAGGAAATTGAAGCAGTCATCAAAAACCTTCCCAAGACACAAAAGTCCAGGGCCAGATGGCTTTCCAGGAAAATTCTATCAAGCATTTAAAGAAGAAATAATATATATTCTACTAAAGCTGTTCTGAGGGATAGAAATGGACAGAAAACTTCTGAACTCATTTTATGAGGCCAGCATCACCTTAATTCCAAAACCAGACAAAGACTCCACCAAAAAGGAGAATTATAGACCAATATCCCTGATGAACACAGATACAAAAACTCTCAACAAGATACTAGCCAATAGGATCCAACAATACATTAAGAAGATTATTCACCATGACCAAGTGGGATTTATCCCCAGGATGCAAGTTTGGTTCAACACTTGTAAAACAATCAACATGATAGATCACATCAACGAGAAAAGACAAGAACCATATGATCCCCTCAATAGATGCAGAGAAAGCATTTGACAAAATATAGCATCCATTTCTGATCAAAACTCTTCAGAGTATAGGGATAGAGGGAACATTCCTCAACATCTTAAAAACCATCTATGAAAAGCCCACAGCAAATATCATTCTCAATGGGGAAAAACTGAGAGCCTTTCCTCTAAGATCAGGAACATGACACTTTCACCACTGTTATTCAACATAGTACTAGAAGTCCTAGCTTCAGCAATCAGACAACAGAAATGAAAGACTTTCAAATTGGCAAAGAAGAAGTCAAACTCTCCCTTTACTCAGATGACATGATACTGTACATAGAAAACCCAAAAGACTCCACCCCAAGATTGCTAGAACTCATACAGCAATTTGGCAATGTGGCAGGATACAAAATCAATGCCCAGAATGCCAATGCCAATGCCAATGCCTCAGTGGCATTTCTATACACTAACAATGAGACTGAAAGAAGAGATATTAAGGAATCAGTTCAACTTACAATTGCTCCCAAAAGCATAAGATACCTAGGAATAAACCTAACCAAAGAGGTCTATACCCTAAAAACCACAGAACACTTCTGAAAGAAATTGAGGAAAACACAACGAGATGGAAAAACATTCCTTGCTCATGGACGGAAGAAATAATTTTGTGAAAATGTCTATGCTTACCCAGGGCAATATACATGTTCATTCAATCCCTATCAAAATACCATGGACTTTCTTCAGCGAGTTGGAACAAATAATCTTAAGATTTGTGTGGAATCAGAAAAGACCCCAAATAGCCAGGGGAATATTGAAAAAGAAAACCAATAGCTGGGGACATCACAATGCCAGATTTCAAGTTGTAGTACAAAGCTGTGATCATCAAGACAGAACAAAAACAGACATGTAGATCAATGGAACAAAATAGAGAACCCAGAAATGGGCCCTCAATTCTATGGTCAACTCATCTTTGACAAAACAGGGAAGACTCTCCACTGGAAAAAGGAGAGTCTCCTCAATAAATAACCTTGTATGTTAATGATGGGAAAATTGGACAGCCACGTGCAGAAGAACGAAACTGGACCATTCTCTTACACCAGACACAAAGATAAAATCAAAATGGATGAAAGATCTAAATGTGAGACAAGAATCCATCAAAACCCTAGAGGAGAACACAGGCAACACCCTTTTTGAACTTGGCCACAGCAACTTTTTGCAAGATATATCTATGAAGGCAAGGGAAACAAAAGCAAAAATGAACTATTGGGACTTAATCAAGATAAAAAGCTTCTGCACAGCAAAGAAAACAATCAACAAAAATAAAGGCAACCTGCAGAACAGGAGAAAATATTTGCAAATGACATATCAGATAAAGGGCTAGTATCCAAGATCTATTAAAAAAAAACTTATTAAACTCAACAGCAAAGAAACAAACAATCCAATCATGAAATGGGCAAAAGACATGAACAGAAATTTCACAGAGGAAGACATAGACATAGCCAACAAGCACATGAGAAAACGTTCCGCATCACTTGCCATCAGGGAAATACAAATCAAAACCACAATGAGATATTACCTCACGCCAGTGAGAATGGTGAAAATAAGAAGAAAAGAAACAACAAATGTTGGAGCAGATGTGGAGAAAGGGGAACCCTCTTGCACTTTTGGTGGGAATGTGAACTGGTGCAGCCACTCTGGAAAACTGTGGGGTTCCTCCAAGAGTTAAAAATAGAGCACCCTATGACCCAGCAATTGCACTACTGGGGATTTACCCCAAAGATGCAGTGAAAAACGGAGACACCTGCATCCCAATGTTTATAGCAACAATGTCCACAATAGCCAAACCATGGAAGGAGCCTTCGTGTCCATGGAAAAATGAATGGATAAAGAAGATGTGGTGTGTATATATATACAATGGAATATTACTCAGACATTAAAAACAACGAATAGCCACCATTTGTTTTGATGTGAATAGAATTGGAGCCTATTATGCTGAGTGAAGTAAGTCACTCGGAGAAGGATAATTATAAATGGTTTCACCTATATGAAGAATATAAAAATAGTGAAAGGGATTATAGAGGAAAGGAGGGAAAATGAGTGGAAAAAATTAGAGGGGATGACAAAACATGAGAGACTCCTAACTCTGGGAAACGGAACAAGGGGTTGGGTGGGGGATGAGGTGGGTGAGGGTTGGGTGGGGGGATGAGGTGACTGAGTGACGGGCACTGAGGGGGGCACTTGACAAGATGAATACTGGGTGTTATACTATATGTTGGCAAATCAAACTTCAATAAAAAAAATATATATATATAAAATAAATAATTTGCTTTACTATTATAGCATTTACTTTAAAATAGCTTAGCTTTTCTTTTTGAAACTCATATTCACACAAATTTGCATTTAAAAATATTTATAATTCTACTCCCTTGATAATATGCCAGACCAGTTAATTAAAAATATATTGACTATTATTTGCCCATAAAGTAAATTAAGTGAACACCCAAATAAGTCTTATACTCTCCAGTCAGTGACTTTCAGGTCAAGCAATATCCTTTTAGACCTCCTGCCAGATGGAAGTTCGTTGTACTCCATTTAGAAAATGAATCATGGGATAAAAAATATTACATTTATTATGCTGAGTTAATATAATTGTTCAGGGCACCATATTGTAGATAAAATTTTTATGTGGTGTCCTAAGACAACACAGTCTCAAATTATCTCAAATTTTACTTATAAAATGAATTAATTTATATACATATGATATGATAAATAAATAAAATAAAGAGGGTGCCTCACATATTTTCTGATCTGTCTCAGGACCTAATCCTAGTCACAGCATACTCAAAAACATGTTCTGTGCAAATCAGAATAAACATTTAGATTGCAATAAAATTACTTTGGGTGAGTGTTTCCCAAGTGACTGAACTGCAGTCTGTTGCCTGTCAAGACATGGAGTTTCAAAGTGTTCAAAAAAAGCATTTCCCTTGACACTATCTCTCTCTCAGATCCTCCTAGCAAGTAGAAAAGGCCATACATGTTATGGTTGAACTTTCATATTTTTACTTTAGAGTCAGAGGCTGAAAGAATAAATTGTTATGATGAAGTTAAGATTTTCTAGCCTTTTAGTGGAAACTGCTGTTGTTGATGTAAAGGCTGTGGGAGAGTAAGAAACTCAACAACCCAGACCTGTTTGCCCAGTTACACGGGCAGGAAAGACCATACAGAAAAATGTCTTCCAAGATTTTGTATTTTCTTTTTTTAAAGATTTATTCATTTATTTACTTACTTACTTATTTGCTTATTTATGTATTTATTTATTCATGACAGACATAGAGAGAGAGAGAGAATGGCAGAGACCCAGGCAGAGGGAGGAGCAGGCCCCATGCAGGGAGCCCGATGCAGGACTCTATCCCGAGACTCCAGGATCATGCCCTGGGCCAAAGGCAGGCACTAAACCACTGAGCCACCCAGGGATCCCCTGAGATTCTGTATTTTCTGCAGAAAATCAAGCTGGCTTATATTTGAGAGGGATTTTGTTTTGTTTTTTGTTTTCTGTCATTAAAGTTGCTACTAGACCTCGAATTTTTATGTGGAATAGCCAGCCACAATGACAAAGCTGATGAAATGGGCAAAGGCTGTGTTTGTTAATATTTTCACTTTTTTTTTTTTTTTTGGTAACCAAATACAATTTGTAATAACTGACATTGCTAAAATAAATGCCTTACTATGCACATCCAAGATAGTTCATCAGAAAAAAAAGTAAACTACATGCATACTATGGAACGAAAAATTTCTAGAGCATTTTAAATCACAATCTTAGAGAATATTGACCTGAAGAAGTCAATTTTTTAAAGTACTAAACATTAAAAATCTCAGGGAGTTGTTACATAACAGCAATGCAACTATCTCATCTCGATTGAGAAAAAAAGCATCTGATTCTGATTTTTATATATAGAATTTTTTCAGAATAAAATAATCCATTCAGATTTCTAGGAGGAAAAAAGATGTTTATTAATGATAAGACTGTAAATCATATATCAGTGGAATTACATTTGCTAATTATTTGATGAGGAATATTTTATTATTTGAATGAAGAATAAAATGATCCACTGAGTTTTGCTCTATCATTTTCCTTTAATCAGCCAATTCTGCATTAGAACCAATTACTTTTCATCTGGACATATTAGTCATTAGCACCATTCACCATTTTTTTTCTCTATTTCTCCATCTTTAGTATAAACTACAGATGCAGTTCTCCTTCTTCTAGAAGTTAGATATGGCTAAAAGACTGAGACTAGGGTGAGGTGAAGGAAGCATTCACTTATTGCATGAAAGTTAAGAGAGATGCCAAAGAAACTCAGTAATTAAGAGAAATAACATTTTAATACAATACTTTAAGGAAAATTAATGCAAAAATCCATGATGATAAAAATATCAAAATGAAAATAAAGATAGAATCGTGTCATGGATTTTTCTTTTTTTCTCAGACTGCAATATGCCTTGCTTTTGCCCTGTACTGATTCATGAATGAGTGGTGTCTAATCATAATAGGTAAATCTGAAACCATAGTCACTGGGGGGAATCAATTATTGGCTATGTACATGCAACTAAAATTATTAAAAGAGTAGAATCACACTATCAGTTAAACCTATACAAAAATACTCAACTTTATTGAATTATAACTCACTGAGCTGACAATGCAATGAATTGTGCATTACTTCTTTATCTTTCTACAACTGTTTGCAAATAGCTTTCTAAAGGAAATATATTTAAGAAGCAGGAAACTCTTCTTATGGACATATGTAGTCAGGCTGTTACTTATTTAGACTTTATTGATTTATAAATTAATAAATGAACATGTCTAGCTTCAAAAAAAAAACTTTTCTAAATCCAATGAGAGTATAAGAAAACCACTTGCCTTTAAAAGACTTGCAAAATTATTGCAAAAAAAAGATATACTCAATGTCCTTCCCCCAAAAGATTGAGTTACAAGAGTTGAATAAGTCATTTACTTCGGACAACTGCATTTCCCCATAGATACACAATTATTAAAATTGTTGGCTTCTGAAACTGTATTCTAAACCCTGCTAAACCAAATTAGTTCAAATTAAAGACATTACTAGTGTACATTCACATGTGACTCTTCTCTCTCTCCAGACCACACAAAAAGACTAGATGCCCTTGAAATAATGTTAGACTAGATGACTAGGTTAGAACCATGAAATTGGAGCAGAAATTATATCTATCTGAACAGTAGTGGGAATCTCACATAAAATGCATTTACCATTTGTGTTGACTGAAGAATGGGTGCTCCATGGATAAGCAATGGAATGTGTAGAAAAATAAATGGACTGTAGCGATTTCTTGGTCAAAATAACTAACAGTAATTTCTAGACCGTGGGTGATAAGATGGTACCCTACACCCAAAAGGATATTGGAACTCAGAAGCAAGAAACTCAGATAAGTTGTCTACAAAGTGATACCAAATCTTTGGGGTTGATAGAACTCTTTTAAGACTGAATGTAAGCTAGAACATAACTGACAGGGACGAAGAGCAAATTTGTTGGAAAACAGAAATATCTGCTGTGAAAATCATATAATGTTTATACGTCTTCTAATTACTAGGTCTAATATTGTTTTCTAAGTTGGCAACCAGTTGAATCTTTTGAAAACTCTAATTATTTTATATGCTCTAAATGGAATCAGAAAGATGTATGTGATGTTTAGGACACACTGTTAAAAGGAAGCTGCACATCCCTGTGTCCAGCAGCATTTTGTTGTCTGGTAACCGAAACCACAGAAAGTAAAACTCAGAGATAGTTGGAGCCTCCATCGGGAAACTGTCCTTTGAGAGAGAATCCCTGGAGGCTCTGAATTCATTGTTTAGAGTGAACATATTTCCTGATTGGATGACCCAGATGAAGGAGAAGTCTAAGTTAGTGCTGACTCCAAGATTTCAATCCTAAATGACAAAAGAATTGATAGCTGATAGCACCACCGACAGGAAGAGGTTGGACAACCTTAGGTGGCAGGTAAGGAGTTTTGATTTGAACATGGTAAGTTGGAAATGATGCTGAGATAACTCATTGAATATTTTTAAAAATATTTTATATATTTATTCATGAGAGACACACAGAGAGAGAGGCAGAGACATAGGCAGAGAGAGAAGCAGGCTCCATGCAGGAAGCCTGATGTGGGACTCGATCTTGGGACTCCAGGATCAGGCCCTGGGCCAAAGACACTCTACTGCTGAGCCATCTAGGCATCCCAACTCATTGAATATTGATTATGTGCCAGGTTTGCATGTACTGTGTGCCTCAGTTTCCTTAACAAATTCTTGGTTTAAAATAGGAATCAAGTGCAAATGTTGATTGTATTTAATAACATGTGTAATGTTTCATGGGGAAACAGAGAAAAGATACATAACTGTGAGGGTCTCCTGCTTCAAAAGGAGTATAATATTTGAGTTTTATCTGAAATGATGAGTAGAAATATGTTAAAGAAACCAGCAGGGAAGAGGGAAAGGCAAAATTATCTAAATAGAAGAAACAACAAAGCTATGTGTATGAAATCTCATAACATATTTAGTGAACTGAAAGTAGTTTGATAAGAAATGACAAAAAGAAAGGGAGTAATAAAAGGTGACTTTGGAGAACATGGTTTGCAGTGTCATAAGGATTGTCTGGGCCATGAAATAGAGTTTGGATTTTATCCTGCAAGATTGTGGAGCCATTACAAGTTTTTAAGAAGAACAGTAATTGATCCAATTTATATTTTAGAAAGATCAATCTGACAAGGCAGTGTGAAGAATGGGTTATGCAAGGACAAGATAAGATTTAGAGAGAACATTTATGAGGCTTTTGAAATATTTCAGATGAAAAATGATGAGAACTTGAAAATGATGAGAACCTTATAGTTTTATCAGTGAGGATGAAAAAGAGGGAATAAATACCCAAGGTATTCAGAGCACAACGCAGTCTACTTTGATGACAACACACATGTCATGTTCACTAATTATGCATGGTTTTGGATTGACTGGGATAAAAGTGGAAGGATGTCATAGATGAATCAAGGGAAAACAACTATGATGACAGTCATTTTTTTCTGGCTTGGCAATCACTCTGTTTCACTAGCATTTCACAGGGTGAAAAAACAGCTCCTACTGATTGGTAATATGTACTGATTGCTACCAGTCAACTTGGCTTCTAGTCTGTCCTACTCAGAATCAGAGACATCTATTGGAACTTCAATCAGAATTGAGGGAGTAACAGGTTAATTTTAGTGGAACTGACGGAAGTACCAAGAGACCCAGGAGATCTGAATAATGAAGTCCTCATTTGAAGAAACATGGGATTTTTTCCCCTTCAATCCATAGTTTTAAAACTTAATATAGTGATGTTAATCTAGGTGTTGCTGTTGAGAAATTATGTCCCACCTCTGATGTGTTTTACATTTTGTTATGTGTTTCATAATATAAAACTAAGAGAGGTGCAATTTTTCTTCCAGCTTGTGGTTATCAAGGGACTAAAGCTTAGCCAGCCAGTGCATCCTACTTAAAACCCATTCTCCTGTATTTATCTTGCATTGCTGAAAATGAAAATAATGATATCATTCATCCTCTCCAAAAAAAAAAAAAGAAATGTTTCTTAGAACAACAAAAGATTATAGTAAAATAGCAATAGCATACCCATCATGATGAAAATGAAAGCCCCATAGCTCCTTACATTTAACGGATTATTTAACTAATTCTCAGAAACTTCTGTGAAAAAGTAAAGAATAAGAAATGTTTTGTTCAATCATAGTCCCAGCTTTATTTTTGGAACATGATTCAACAAAGGGTATCAACCTCTTAATGCCAATGAAATAATACTTTAATTCTGATGACCTAGAAGAAAATTTCTGCAAAATTTGATTTGTATGTCTAATAATAGAGTTCAAAATTCCTGATGCCCTTAAACACTTTAAATTGAGCAAACATGCAGGCTCTTTTCCCTTTTGATAAAACATATGGAAGTTTCTTATTAGGCTCCACAAATAGTATAGGCCATGTCTTCAACCAAGGAGACCATTTTGGAAGGGATGGGGAGAATGGTAGCTAGTAAGAGATTATGAAAGTAATAAGAGGGAGATAAAAAAAACTAAAAATGCTCACAGGGCATCATACAAAGGAAGAAATATAAGAATATAGGGAGCTGATTATAGTTTCATGCTGATAAAAGAAGGACCAAAAATCATCTATCCTCTTCATAAGTTTCAAACAGCCAACCTCCCCCTACATGCATACTTGTTTTTGCTCAGAAGCAATTTTCATAATTATAATAGATATTTGGTTCAGCAGGGTGAAAAAGTAGAGTGTGCCAGCGCTGGGGCAAGCATTCATGGAAAGAAATTGGTGCATGCCATTTAAAGGAAATGAGAAAAACAATAGGATTGTTTTAAGTTGGATATATTACTTTAGGTGTCTGTGAAATATTGGTGGAAATAACTGACAGAGAGTGGTAGATATTAAATTCTGAGGCTTAATAGTCAGAAACAGAGACTAAGAAGGTCATAGAGAAAGAATTTTGACCAGTAAACTAGGAAACAATGAATTTCAACGATAACTGAGAACTGAACACTTTGAACATCAAAAAAAAGAAAAAGAAAAAAGAAAAAAATCTTCCTCCCAAAATCAGCCCAGTAGCTGGTAGCCAACCTCATCTACCCCGCCCCCAACTTAGCTCTTGAAAGTTCTTGCAGATATGTTGTTTTTTCCATACTCCAGGACACTTACTACTCTATGGCACAATAAGTATACATCCAAAACAATGAATATTTCTTACACGACTCCTAAATATTGACTATTACTTGAACTCACTAATCCTGTCTTTCTAACAACAGTTGTTACCATTAACAATGGCTATAGACATTAGGAAATAGTTTAATCTTCTGTTAGGCATCTATGACTCATTTACTTTTATTGCAGAACCAGTCTTTATATTCTGATTATAATTCTAATTATCTGCCTTTTCTTGAGGAGGCAGATTATAACCATGAGCTGAGATTTTTGCCTAAGATGTATAATACATCTTTGATAGACCCTATCTGACCAATAACTCCTCTGGCCCAGAGGAGTTTTTTCTACTTCCTATACAATTCTCTTATCTGAATATGCACAACACCTTTTTTTCCTGATTTTTTGATCATTTTTCTGGTCCTTTCTGTGCACATTTAATCTTCTATTTCAGCCATTAACTATCTGAGTTCCTCAAACTTTAATCCTAATTCCCCTTTATTTGTTACTATTTCCTTATACTCTTTTCCTGGGTAATATCAAATAAGTAGAGGGCATAGTAGGACCAATAACTATGATTGGATTCCTCCAACCTAGAACAATTATCTGGTCCACGTAACAGATATCAAAATCACATCACACTCATTGTTCCCAAGATCAAATCTATAATATTCACTTTCCTGACCTGGTCCTTTCCCAGAATCTCCTATCTCACTGACTGGAACCAGTGCCCATGAAATTATGCAAACTAGAAATGTCAGAATCTCTAAGTTATCACTTTTCCACAAAACCCATATCCACTATATCACTAAAGGTGCCTTTTTTATCTCTTAATTGTCTCTTGAACCCATCCTTTTTTTCCCCATTTTTACTACCATCAAATTCCAAACCACAGTAGTGTCTCACCTGGACTGTTGTAATAGCCTTTAACTAACTTTCTCTCACCCATTCTGCCCTCCCCCAGGCTATTGTCTACACCATAGTCAGAGAGATCATTAAAAGGGCAAATATGGTCATGTCATCAACATTGAAACCTTCAAAAAGCCACCATTGCTTTCAAGATTTAAAAGGAAAAAAATCAACATAGCATACAAGGTCCTAATTCTCCAAACTCATTTTGGAATATTCTCTCCCTCTCCTTCTTCACTCCAATCACATGAGATTTCTCTAAGTGTCTTAAACTGGGACACAAAGCCTTTGTAGATACTGTCTTATCCATATGCACAAAATGTTAAACGTATAGTCCTACCTCCTTCCTGAACTCAAATTAGCTGCTACCCTTTCTGCAGTAGATCTCAAAATAAGCAGCACTTTATCAGGCAAAATATTTCTGGGCCAGCAGTCTAAGTTAGATTTCATTGTTAGAAGCTCTCATAGTTCTCTTCCCATTTGTTTTCAGGCCAGTTATAGCTCTTCTATACATTAATGTTATTTTTTCCCTGATGTCTATTTCTACCTTTGAATTTTAAGGTCTACAAAATTAGATCAAGTCTATTTTGTTTACTACTGTGCTTCTATTGTCTGATAGAAAGTCGTTAGGTCCTCAACTGCTTTTTTGTTGAAATTCTGAACCTATGGTTTGGGTGAGGTATTTCAGATAAGGCTTATATGGTTATATACCTATCATTTGTTACCTTATGGGAAATATTTTAAGTAGCTACTGTGGAAAGTGTTAGGCATTTGCTCAAATATTTGCTGATGAATGAATGGATGATGAATGAATATAAGAATGAATAATATACAAGATATTATGTGATCAAGATCCCAGTATAAAGGAGATTCAAACATCACATACTATAAGCAGAAGCCAGTAAATTATTCTGTTTATGAGCACAAATTTGAGGATAGATTGTTTAAGTTCAAGTCCTGAGTTTTTCATTTAGTAGCTAAATTAATTGCCTCTCTGGACCTCAATCTTCCCATATCTATAACAGGAATGATAGTAGTATTTTTCTCATAAGTAGTTGTAAGACTTAAATGATATGACTCCTTAGAATAGTGCATTTTTTTTACACAAAGTAAGCAATGATTAAATATGAGCTGTAATTATTAGTGTATAAACCTTGTATGGGTTGAATTGTGTTCCCTTAAAATTTATATGCTGAAGTCCTAACTGCCTCAGTATCTCAGAATGTGACTGTACTTGGAGATCAGAATTTTAATGAAGTAATTGAGGTAAAATGTGCCCACTTGGTGTGGGTTTAAATCCAAAATGACTAGTATTCTTATAAGAAGAGGAGATTAAGTCACAGGCAGACACAGAAAGAAGACTCTGTGAAGAAGTAAGGAGACAATAGTCATGTATAAGCCAAGAAGAGAGGTTTCAGAAGAAATCAACATGGCTGATACCTTGAAATCCCGATCTAGGATTTCTAGTGGCCAGATTTGTGAGGACATAAATTTCTGTTTTTTAAGCCACCCAGTCTGTGCTGCTTTGTAATAGCAGCCCTAAGAAACTAGTAAAAATCTTTTATATTGCTACCTAGATTTTAGCATAATATCTTTAACAAAACAACAAAGATATTCTAAGTCACATGTCTTCCATCCCCTCTTCCAGGTATGTAAACTCTCTTTTTGGTTTATGCCAAACCCTCAGACGGGTGTAGACCTTGAAGGTATATGTCCATTGTAGAACTATCTTCACTGAGGTAACATTATTGGCACACCCTCAATTTTTATTGAAAATTATAAAAAGAGAATTTATGTGGATTTAGATTTGCTTAAACTTATGTGGCAGGTATGCCTGATATGCATTACCTCATTCAAATCTAAGTTCTTTGGATAAGCATTTCTATTTTATAATGAACTGAAAAAAGAGTTAAGTGGTTATTCCAGAGGTATAGAAGTGTCAGAGCCAGAAGTCAGATCCAAATTCATGCTATTTTTACTGTAGAACAACGGCTGACATATCTTCTACTCTTGATGGAAAACAAATGTGGTTGTCCACTGCAAAATTGTGTATTATATCCCATATTAAAATATTCTGTTAAATTTAGTGCTGAAAGCATTATTTCCCTGAAGAACTTCTTGCAGTTTCCTTTCTGAAATGAATAATATAATCTATCAATTTTCCTTCAAAAATCCAATTTTAACTCAATCATAATATCTATGATAACTAGTCCAGCAGCTCCTTTGCAATATTCTGCCAATATTTTTTTGATATAGTTTAGGCATAAATAACCAAGTATAAATATGCACTTGTGTGGACATGAAGACAGTCAACTTGTACCAGAGGTGTTGATATACACATAATATTTTCTAATATTAGTCAAAAAGTGGTAAGTGCAAAGAGAGATTCATACACATGTTAAGATACTTGTTACAAGATTGGGAAAGAGATTACATCTATCTTGGGACTTCAAGGAAAACCTCATGATAGTGAGGATATACATATAGAGAAGTGAGGAATAGAAATTCCATATGAAAAGACATGATTAAAAAAAAGAAAAGACATGATTTTATTGAAGTTTATTAAAGAACAAACATTGAATGGAATAAGCAATAACAGGAGGGTCAGCCTGTGGAAACCATATTTAATGTATGGATACAAAATATGAAAGTGAACTCACAATACCAGCATTTTACCCGTGTAGAAATGTGGAAACTGTGTGAGCATTTTAGAATACTAATAATGCAATTATTAGATTCTTAAATTTTTATCATATAAGTCTGCATGTGTTGAAGCTCTTAGCAACTTGATGTTGGCTGAGCTTCATTGTACATTTCGACCTACTTCAAATATGTGTTGTTTTTCCCCCAACGGTCTTTGGCAATCAAATTAAAAAGGCAAAGTCTTGTATTACTGGAGTTTACAGAAATGCATTGTAAAATAACAAATGAAGTTAGGATTCTCTATTCTGTACCTGTACATAACTTACTTTAATCTTATTTTCGTTAACATTAGCTCTAGAGAATGTGCCCTGAATGGAAAAAATAAACTGATTATTAATATATGTTAGATGAATTAAATTGAGATGGCATATGTTAATTCACTTAAAATTCTTCAATTTATACATATCTTTGGCTTGAAATCAAGTGTTTCTCTACGTAAAAGTAAGAATCTAATTAAATTTTATTGAACAAAATATCTCATTTTAAAAATGATCTTTATTTCTTCAGGTAAAAATTTTTCCTTCTTGTTAATATTACAGTTGATCCTTAGGGTATAATGTCATATATTAATTGTGTGATATTTGCTACAGGGGTGGAGATAGAATTATTCACTAAAGTTTCATGTATTTTTATTGTCAAATAAAGGGACTGGAAACATGCTTTGAAGATGACAGTGTATATAGTACCTTATCATCTATTGAGTAAAAGCACTACTGCTTAGCACTATACAAGCACAAAAACTCTGAAGGTCGGCCATTCTGATGTTTTCTCATATAATTGGTCATTCAAATAAATATTTCCATATTGTATTTAGCACTCAAGTCAAATGGGGCACATGAGGTCTTATCAATTTCCATATTTTTTATGCATGTCACTGACTTGAAATGAATTCTACCTGGAAAGACATCCTGATTCTGAATCTAAGGTGCATCTAACCACATAATTCATTTCTAGACCTTAAGACTCAAATATATATTTTTTCTCAGGATACTTAATTTCAACAGATAGCTGTTTATCTGATCTGCTAAATAACAATACTTCATTATATAGTTGTCTGTTCTTAAAAGTCAATTTGCTAGAGGATAAGTATCTATGGCTAACACTATGCCGAAATGCTGAGTGAATTCTTTACTCATACATACACAGAGATATATTTATAAAATTTATGCATAATATGTAAATAATTAGCCTGATTACATATACATATCGGTTTTACATCAAGTTATGTTTACAATTATATTTAGATCATAATTAATCTGAATTAATTAATTAGCATACATTTTAGATTTAAATATAGTTGACAATGCTAAACTTGGATCGAGAATTCACAATTCATATCATTACTATGTTCACACAAAAAGACACAAAACTTGGGGCACCTGGATGGTTCATTTAAGCATCCCACTTGATTGTGGCTCTGGTCATAATCTCAGGGTTGTGAGATCAAGCCCCGAGTCAGGACTCTGCACTGGGCATGAAACCTGCCTAAGATTCTCTTTCTCTCTTAAAAAAAAAAAAAAAAAAAAGAGACACGAAAATTAAAATGATTAATAGTTCTTAATATATGATCCATAATACTATTTAGAATATTCAATATTTTCCATAAATGCCCAGCCATAATATATCTTAATTTATTATAATGTAAGATTTCATAATTTATGTAGTGTGAGGTAGTTTCTACTGCACCTCTTTCCATCAACAAACTGTTCTAAACTATTAGGCCTGAGTCCTGGGAGCTAAATTAAACGCAAGAGTTATATATTAGCAATCAACGCAAGAGTTATATATTAACAATCACATTCTCTCTCTGCTTTACCTATTTGAATATCTGTTGAGTAAGTATAGAAATAACACAGTTATGAGTTTTTTCACTTGAGAAATTAATGACTAGAACTACTTTCTCTTTTATTTAATGGCCAAGCTTTGTTATTTTGGAATTCTTTACTTATTGTATTAGTTGACTCATAAAAAAGATTCCAGTAAAATGCCTGACACATAGAAGATGCTCAATAAATGTTAATTAGCCAACTAACATCTTTAGATGGTATCCTAATTCAACTTAACATTTCCCCAGACTTTCTCAGTATTATCCTTGCCCAAAATGAGTTTATTTCCTAATTTTTCAAAAACTCCTTTTGTTCTTTGAAACAATCTATAGAGAAAAATAACTTACCGTTATTAGTGACTCTGACAAAGAACCTAGAGGCCTCTCTTTAGGGCTCTTACCAATCACAGAAGGAGATATGAAACAAATAGTGACAAATTGCTAGGACAAAAATATGGCAATATCCTCTGACCTGAAATGCCAGTGAAGTTTTCTTACTTAAAAGCATGAAGGGGAATGATATTTATGCTGTGTCTCCAGAAAGACTAGGGAGGTAAAAACAAAACAAAACAAAAAAAAACATAGCAAGAACATGCAGAAAGAATGTTGCATTCCAGACCATGCAATCATTGTGGGCCATGTGAAGTCCAGGAAGTGTATCAGGGAGAGGTGGAATGAGGCTGGACAGGCAGGCACATGCTAGCCCAGGGAGGGCTGTTGTACCTGTAAGGGGGATTTGACCTTACCCTAATAGCAGCAGGAAAGCATTGAAGGATTTTAAGAATGCAAGCACGATGTTCAGATGTGGCTTTTAGAAACCTCACTGTAGCTGCAGCAGCAGTATGATATTTTCATTTAATAAAGCCCCTTCAGGGATCCCTGGGTGGCGCAGCAGTTTAGCGCCTGCCTTTGGCCCAGGGCACGATTCTGGAGACCCAGGATCGAATCCCACATCGGGCTCCCGGTGCATGGAGCCTGCTTCTCCCTCTGCCTGTGTCTCTGCCTCTCTCTCTCTCTGTGTGTGACTATCATAAATAAATAAGAATTTAAAAAAAAATAAATAAAGCCCCTTCAAAGAGAAAAGGAGGGTGATTTAAGAGCTATATCATTTGGGGTAAGGCATATGATAGCTATCACTAATGCAATGCATCAGTATACTGCTCTTTACATAGGGTAGAGGGAGGGAAACAGGTTAGTGCACTAATGACAGCTATCTCCCCTCCCCATAAATAAAAAGATTACATGGAGAACAATTATGTTAGACTAATACAATTTATTCCTGTGATGTCATCTCTCTGGGCTTCAGTAAGAATTGATTCTGTTCCAGGTAGAGATTAGAGTAGCAAGCTGGACTGATACAATCTAGAACACTCTACCACTGAGGGAAAGAACATGGAATTAGAGGAAAGGTTAATTATTTCTCCTGTTTGGGAACAGAGGATAGAGGGGTAGATGATCTGCCAAAAGCTGGTCATGTTTAATATCTAAATCTGTAAATATTTAAGTGGTTACTTATTACTTTTTTATACTACAACATTTTTTTGGAGTTAATTGCTTAAAAGAATGAAACCCTGTATGTCTTTAATGCATATCCTAGAGGCAGAAGTATGATGTAACAAATATAAAACAATATATGAAGGGAGAAGAAACAAACTATAAATACAGGAAAAATGTATCAGAAGAATTGCACACATAGTGAAGCTATCAAGAGACTCACATAAGGACATTAATGTATTAAGCTATGCTGGTAGTTTAACATACAGGTTTTCCTGTAGTGTGTGGATAAAAGTATAGAAAGACTTAAATAATTCCCCTTAGGTTAGCATTCCTGTCCTGCTCAGAGAAATAAATTTATTTTTAACTTTATACTTTAAAGCTAAAACTATTATAAGCCCCTACACTTACTAATTCATTTTGCCTTCATAATAAGCCTGCAATGTACATACTATCATATTGCCATTTTACTGATAAGGAAACTAAGTCACTGATCACACTAGTAAATTGTGGAGCAGTGTGAAGGTCTAGAGAAAAATTTTTAATCATGGAAAATTTAAAGCAGACTAAAATGGTAAATGGGTCCTGGGCATCATTAATTGCCACAGCTGAATGCTTACTGAGAGAAAGCCATTGTATTACACATAGCGGAAGTGTTAAAAAGTGATATCAAAATTTGCTTTGATGTAATGCAGATAACATGTCAAACATATCAGAAATATTATTTAGCAGTGACCTAGTAAGAATGATTTTGACCCAAGTCATTATTTGAAGAGAAAATTGGAAGAGACTGTTTCCAGCCAAATCTTCTTTACTCCCTAGAGACCTTTTGTATGCCAACAACCTGACAGATGGTGAACAATGTATCATGGCAAAACTGACTTAAAACTTTAAATAAGATTCACAACACTGTTCTTATTTGCAGATGCTTTTCAGCTACTGCATTGCAGTTTAGAAAACTATGACTCCAAGGAGAAGCATGGTCTTTGATTTAGTACATTCTGTAATGTTAAGACCTATTGAAACTTGCTGACTCTTTTAAATAAAATGAATCTTCAGTGCTTGACGTTGTCCTGCATCATAAATTCCTAAGGAATAAAATGAGTTTGATTGCTTTACCTTGCAATCTTGAAAGTATTGCCACTCAAAGTAGCCAAATCCTTGGGAAATATATTTTTTTAAGATTTTATTTATTTATTCATGATAGATACAGAGAGAGAGAGGCAAAGACCCAGGCAGAGGGAGAAGCAGGCTCCTTGCAGGGAGCCCAATGTGGGACTCGATCCCAGGACTCCAGGATCACACCCTGGCTGAAGGCAGCGCTAAACTGCTGAGCCACCCAGGGATCCCCGGGAGATATTTTATTACTATTAAGAAGACTCCAGGGAATAGTATGTGGCCATCATTTGTTCTATCTTATACCACTCGTGTGGAATATCTAGTGAGCTGAGGCTTTATTCTCGGATTTTTCATTCACTATTTATGTTAAGCAACTTTTTAAAGAAGATAGAAAATTAAAACCTACCTCTAAAACTTTCCACTTATTTTCTTTGCTCTGTATGATAGTTCTTATGTTAAAAGATTAGCATATTAAAATAAATTGTAATAATGTCATTAAAGACAACAAGTAAATATGGGTAAAGAGGGGAGGGGTTGGGAAGGAGAGTTGAAAATGACTCTGGGCCTTTTGGTTTGGATAACTAGCGGTGTCATTAAGACAATGAGGAAGTCTAGGAGGAGGAGCAGTCAAGGCAGTGGAGCAGAACGAAGTAAGGTAATCCGAGCAGCACTAAGTGTGTCTACTGAGAGACAGTCGTGTGAGGGCTAAAACTTGGGTTCTAGAATCATGTTGCTTTCATGGAGATCTTGCCTCCCACATTTTAAAAATTTGTATGCTGTCATAATGTTACCAAGCCTCTCTGTGTTTTAGTTGTTCCTCTACAAAATGGAGATAGAAATTATGCCTGTCAGAATTATTGTCAGGGCCACATGAGTGAATTCACTTAAAGTATCTAAGAAAGACACTGGCACAGATCAAGCACCCAAGAATGTGGTGTGGGCACTGAAAACCATTTCTCAATCTGGATTTTAAAGAAAAGGGAAAGTCAAGATGGAAGAGAGAGAAGCCACAGGGGCAGCCAGTACAGGCAGCAAAATTGCCTGAAGAGACAGTGGCCGTAATGACAAGATTTGGCTTCAAATATCACTTTCAAGAGTTACTTTATATTTTTATTTCCTTTTCTTTTTAAACAGACTGGGTAGCTACATAGGGAGGGATAGAAAGAGGTTGTCTATAAAAATTTCAGAAGGAAAAGGAAAAGTTTTCTCCAAAACCTTTTTGGAGAAAAACAAAGAAAACCATGTGATTTCATCCTTCAGAAGAGTAAGCAGAGCCCCCTGCCTTGTCAGTAGGAATGACAATTTTTCAGCCTTCAAGAGCGAAAGGGAGTTGGAACAGAGTCAGGCATAGAGGTGGGGGCTGGCGGGAGAGGGCAGGAAGGAACAGCTTGTAACGTCAGTGGAGTGGGTGACTGTGATGTTATAGTTGCAGAGGGTTTGATGCCAGGTGAAGCTACAAATCTCTGGAGCAGGGCGAAAAACCATGATGATTTTTGATGAGTCGGGAGAAAGTATTTTATCAATTGTGGAGCAGAAAACAGGATTTGACTAAGTATGTAGATGTCTGCTTTGCAGCTACCCAGATCCTTCTGGTCCTCAGTCATCAATTTAAGTATTTAGAATTAGTCTAAACTCTGAGCGTTCTTTCCATGGATCTTGCATACTGAAGGTAATTAATATGTTGAGAAATTACACTTCTCTAATCTGGATCCTAGAGATTGCCTCCAACTTTTGTCTGCCTCTATTTGGCCTTCCTTCAAACCATTGCTGTTTCTTTTTCCATAACACAGATCTGATCTTGACACTTCCCTACGTGACACTAACAGTTGCACTTCATTTCTGGGCTCTTGGAGGTCTTTGGAATTCTCTGAAATTTTATGTCAAATTGTGTATGCTTTTTTCTGGGTCCCTAGCTTCATCAATTGCTTAGTAGAGCAAATATGCCTTTATATTTTGTTCCAGTCACACATCCAGCCTTATCTGCAGCGTTAACAACATGACCTATACTACACATTATAGATGAAAGTTTTTCAAATATTAATGTGCTTAAGCATTCACCAGATTGGGGAATGTTATCAAAACTGAGAATTCTGATTCAATTAGGTCTGGAGTATGGCTGAAGTTTTCTCATTTCTGACAAACTACCAAGTGATAATGATGATACTGGTTCATCAAACACATGTTGTAGAGCAAGCTATATTGTTACTTGTGCCACAGACCAAAGAAAACATCACACATACATACACGCATACACACTCACATCTTTATTCCTAAAGAATTATTACCTATACAAAGCACAAAACCCATCTGTATCCTTGTAACTTTATACAGGCTATTTCCTTTTTCCCTCTAGGCTAGCAATATTCTTTATTATCAACTGATAAACTCCCACCCCCTACATACTTTGTGCAAGTTCACATGGATAATAAAGCACTGAATCATAATGGAACCTAAGGCAGATACAGACTTGTTCTGTGTTTATCCCTATTACCTAAGCATTTTTTATTTAAAATGGTATTGTTTACCCATTGCAGTCTTCCAATCTAGTTGGAGAGACAGTGTTATCATAATTACTGTGACAATTGGAAACAGTACCATAGGAGCTCTTAATATTTTATTCCTAAGATAATAGTTTTACTTAACTAAAATAGAATAAAATACATAGAACTGAATGTTTATGCATTTATAGACACCATATTAAAAACCTCATGACTTATTGAGAGGAGGGAGAAAGTAATGGGAAAATAAGCACAGTTCAAATAGACTGCCAGTAGGGTCGTGATGCAAGCACAGAGATGAGTGCAAAATAAAATGACAATTTGAAAGTACAAAACCCCACTTAGGCACAGAAAGAGAAGGGAGAGACTATGGACAAAAGATCAAAGAATTGTCCACAGTCCAATTATGTTTGTAGAGTAGTGGTGAGTATAAGGAGACTAGCTTGACCAGAATGGACATGCAGTCAACACTGGAGTATCCATTGGGAAAATGGATAGACTTGGAACTGAAGGACGCTGAGTGTAAAGATTTAGTCACTAAATGCGACTCAACGCTCTCTCCTAAGGGAGAAAGGCATTTAGGGTTCTGAACAATGGACATACCAGAATAAAAATGTGTTTAAGAAAAACTAATATTGGGGCACCTCCGTGGCTCAGTTGGTTAAGCATCTAACTTGATTTTGGCTCAGGTCATGATCTCAGCATCGTGGGATGGAACCCCCATTCAGCTCTGTGCTGAGCATGGGGTCTGCTCTCTCCCACTGCACCTACTCCCTTCTTGTGCTCTTGTTCCCTCTCTCTCTTAAAAAAAAGAGAAGAAAAGAAAAAAAGAAAAAAAACCTAGTATTTAGTAAAACAAAATTTGAAAGGCATAACTGGTTATCTGATTCCAATATGGCATGATTTGCTCACGAAAAATATTGCTTCAATATGTCATGAAACATTTTAAAAAGAAAACCTTCTATGTGACTTTTTGATTTGCCTTCCTATTATGATACCAAATGACTGAGCCACAATTATTCAAAATTTGTTATTTAAAAAGACACAACCAGAAATTACATCTTTGTATTCCTCTCATGTAGAGAACAAGTTCCTAATTTTAAAACACATCAGGTAAGGGTAGGAATTCTAGTGAGTTTAGAACATGTAAGCATTCTAGGCTCTATACTTATGGAATCACAGATTTTTTTTAAATGTTCACAAAATAAGGATGATGAAAGAGTTTCATGTTGATTTATAATTTTTCAATCACAATCTTGGTACACTTAACATGTAATGAAGATATGATACCATTCCCACTGAGTAAAACAATAAGAGATAAATATTCACAAAAAGAGCAACATATATTTCCTATACTATTCTCATGTTGTGTCTTTTAAAAAAAGTTTATAGAATAAATGTAACAATCATACTGAAACAAGAGGGCATCAAAAAAGTCAGGAAAGGACAGACAAAACCGAAAAATAGATGGAGTTTGTATTGGCTCACCTTTAGGTCAGTGTGAGCAAGTCCATCCTGATTGGGAGCCCCAAGTCCCTTTTTGTATGCATTTTGGTTCTTGTCAATCTGGAGCCAGAAAACTAGGTAACTGGAAGTTAGACATCTGATTTTTAAAATAAAATTAAAGTTTTCTACAGTATATATATTTTATTTAACTTTTGGTTCAAAATCTTACCCATTTTTGCCTGCCATACAGAGTTATAAATCTTTTCACTATTGATTTCATCATCACTAATATCTTTAAAATATCTATTTTAATATTAAACAGTGAGCACACAAGAATATCATTTTAGTTCCTAAATTATACAGATTTCTTATTAAATTATGAATATGGAATACTAATAAATAAATATTTTGTCTAACTGCAAATTTCATGCCACTAAAGATGCAGTAGTATTCATATGTGTGACAAGCACTGAAAATCCAAATCCTCAAATGAAAATTGTGAATAAAAAAACCCTGCCTCCTCCAAGTGAAAGTTACATCATAAGTATGTTTACTTACATGTTTCTCTTATGTGTTTACTTATGTTTTCTTATGTGTTTCTCAATAAGTATGTTTACTTACATGTTTCTCAATGTGACTTACTTATAAAGTCACATTTTTCAATGTACATGTTTCTGAAGTTATAGAATCATATCCATGTGGAGTTGAATGATGACTAAGGACTCTTGATCCACTATCCTTATTTCATAGATGAGGCAATCAAAGTCCTAAGAGAAGTTACCAGCTCTTACCACCAGTTATTTTGCTGTGGTAAGTGTGGAACAACAAAGGACCTAGAGCCTAGTGTCTTATCTCCTGGTCCAGAGTTGTTATTCCCTCTTCTCTGCTGACACATACTTATATAAATAAGACTGTTCAGGTCCTTAGGATATCATTATTAGGATGATGACCATCCTAATGGTCCTTAGGATGTCATTATTTATTATTATCCCTGCGATAAATAATGACAAGACAAAGACTTGTCTAGCAATCTGAGTTCTTTTTTTTTTTTTAAGATTTTATTTATTCATGAGAGACACACACAGAGAGAGAGAGAGAGAGAGAGAGAGGCAGAGACACAGGCGAGGGAGAAGCAGGCTCCATGCAGGGAACCCGACAATGGGACTCAATCCCGGGCCTCCAGGATCACGCCCTGCGCTTAAGGCTATGCTAAACCTTGAGCCATCCAGGCTGCCCTGAGATAAGTTCTTGAACTGCATTGTAACTTTATTTTTTCATCTGAAAAACTGAGAAAATGCCTTTCCCACATACAAATGTGAAAAAGACAAATAATGAGATATATGGATCACCAGGTATATATATTTGAGGGAAAATATTCAGAAAGATACCTAGGCATGGTGGATAATTAGAATGTGGGTTTGGAGCCCAGTAAACTGAAGATTGCTTTCTGCCCTGGTGCTTGTCAATTGTGAGACTCAAGACAAGTTTCTTATCTGTGTCCTTGAGTGCTTACAATGCTTGGCACCTCATGAGTGCTCAATAAATATGTGCTTCAGGCTGGTGACAAGTAACTGCCTTAAAAATTATTCAGGTGTTTGATTCTCAGAATCTCAAACATCTATCTGATTTACTGAATGGAAAAATCCTCACAAATGATATTACTCTTCTAAAAACACTAAAAATACTCATAAATTAGTACATGGTGGAGTAATAGGTACTCTGGTGATTAAAGAAAAATGCTTGAAGGAAAGTGTTACTGCCATTGATCATATCATTGATCATATTTTTTATTTAATTAACATATGATTAAGTGCAGTTCTACTTGCACTATTAACCTTGAACAAATCTTTCACAGTCTTGACAACAAATTTTAATTTTTAAATTCAACTTTTAAATCCAGTTAATTCTTATAAATGTAGACTAGTTATATGTTTTAAATTACTTAAAATACATGAAATAATTCTTAATAAGACTAAATTTTAAACCATACCCCAAATAGCTTTATTTACATAAATATAACAATGTAAATGATATCTTAATATGTTTAAATTAATAATCACCAAATGATCCCTTGTAGATGTAATTATACAAAAGAGCTTAATCTGGCCACTTTTTTTGGTGATATCTTCCAAACATTCCTTTGAGGAATTTTAAAATAAAATTAGTAGAGTAACTAATACTTGCTTCATTTTATAACTAGAAAAATTAACACTTTGGAGACATTAATAAAAATTCACCTAACCAAAAATATAGCAGTTTCTCTTTGGTTGTGTTATGACAGATTGCTTGAGGATTCTTTATCCATCCCCTTCCCCTATGAAAATAATTGGAAAAGATTTTGAGACCTAATGATGGAACATACTATTAACATTCCAAAAACATTTTTTTCAGAAAAATGCAAATGGAATTGAAATTTCAGAGTCTCATTTTAAGACATCATTAGTCATCATTAACCACTGTAAGAAATGTATTAGATCTAACAAAGCAATTTAATGACTAATTCAAGCTATACCATACACCAAGAAGAGCTAGTTTTTGCCAAATTTTAAAGAATGAAAATTTTTGTGCCATTTCTTTACATCTGTAAGCCTGTTTTGCCTGAAGAATATTGAAGAAGAGGGAATAGTAGTAACTGCTAACTGTAACACTATTTTATTCAATTATTATACTACTGTGCTTTTTCCCCCTCCTGGCCCTCCTTAGTTTGTGGGCAGGGGCAAGGATGGAGGCAAATTGGTGTTAAATATAACTTCTTCATGGATGCAAAACCCTTTTACTTATGGCAGTAATACACTTATTAGTTATGCAAGATTCAGTAACAAAAGTTATTGTAAAATATGGTCAAATTTGTTGTTTCTTATGAAAGGTATGTTCTTGTTTTAGATTATGAGAGGAAAAAAAGTCTTGTTTCAATGACTAGAGATTTAAACAGTTTATTTAAGATTTTATTTATTTATTTGAGAGAGAAAGGGAGCCCAAGTGGGTGGAGCAGCATAGGGAAAGGAACAAGCAGACTCCCCTCTGAGCAGGGAGCCCAACATGGCTCAATCCCAGAGTCCTGAGATCATGACCTGAGCCAAAGGCAAATGCTTAACCAGCTGAGCCACCCAGGTACCCCTAACAGCTAAATATATTTGATCCTTAATGGCACATATCAAAATATTAGTAAACAAACACTCTTCTGCTTTTAAAAATTGAGCCTCAACTCATAAACAAATTAGATTTAATAAATTATGTGTTGATTTAACACAGAGGCAGCTAACCACACAGTGTAGCAATTGAGTTCAAGTCACAGCCTCATTATTTACCAGTTGGATGAACTCAAGCAGGTTTCTTAACTTCTGTAAACCACAACAGACTAAATTTTAAAATATTGTTACTAAAAATAACCAGCTGGAACAATTATTACTATTAGAAGATTAAATGACAATGTTCATTTGAGACATTAGCACAATGTTGATCACAAAGTAACATCTTAATTATTAATAATTTTATTACATTGTCCTCATCATTATATTACTATTATTATTTTAAAGTTAAAGGGGAAGCATTTTGCTTTTCTTTTCCAAATATGTTCCAGATATATATCAGAAGCATTAGGCTATTGGGTACCACTTTATTTAACCATTAAAGTTTCTCTTAGAGTGTTATATCCTTTCCATCTCCAGTGGAACTTCTCACCACATCATAACCCATGACTGTTGCAATAGTTATTTATTGGTTCCTTAGTTTCACTGGCAATCCACTCACCTCTACACTGGTACCGAAACGATCTCTTTAAAGAAACATGATTTTTTTATACTCATTTTGTCCTGCTAAGTACATCTATAAACCCTAGAAAAAATTCAAAGGAAACCAAAGGATAACTGTAAAAATGGGAGAGAGCAAATTGATTAGGAACCTCAGAAGTGGAGAAACAAGATAAGGCAATGACTAGGCATCTTACTACCCTCCACCCAACAGAAAAAAATAACAGAGGCCAGCATTTCTCAAAGTCCAAACTAGCAACACAAAGTGGTTCAGGGAGGCTCATTCTTCTTGTCTCAAACAATAATCCTGTCAACAAAACCAAGTAAGCCCAACATCACTGTCAAGGGGAATTGATCTGGTACCATGCTAGTAATGAACAACCAGAGTAAGAGCTATCCTTTGCCCTGAGACGGAGACCACCTTCCCATATTCAGAGACACCAAGTGGCCAGGCATTCTGACACAACAAGCTGCCTAATTTGGGATGAGATTTTTTTTTTTTTTTTTTTTGTCCTTTGAGGACAGAGACACCCTTTTCCCAACTAGATGTACCAGGTGGAAACTCCTATTGCCACATTGGGCAAGAACAGCAGGATGTCTCAGCCCTACCAAATAAACTAAGCAGACCAAAATAGCAAGATAAAATCTCTGAGAATTAAACTACCTTTGGCATCACAGTCAGCAAAAGTAGCATGGAACTGCATACTAAACCTGAACAGGATGACTGCAAACTATAATAAAACATTTTAAATAGGACCTGGAATCCCCTAACATTATATCCAAAATGTTCGGGATACAATAGAAAATAATTCACTACCGCAAAAAACAAGAAATTTGTGACTTAAATCAGAAAATATAATCAAATGGTGCCAATAATCAGTTGTTGGAATTGTATGAAAGGGATTTTAATGCAATCGTATTAAAAATTCTTCTAGAAGCCATTACAAATATTACTTGAAGCAAAAGAAAAAACAGAAATCTCAGCAAAGAACTAGAAATGATAAAAACAAATTTAAATAACATAATTGAAAGATTCAACAATGCAAATAAAAACTTGCTTTATAGGATCAAAGTAGAGTAAGAGATGACAGAGAAGAATCAGTGACCTTGAAGACAGTCAATCGACTTTGCCTACAAAGGGAGAGAATAGAACAGAGGAAAGAAAGAAATCACAGAAAGAGAGAAGGAGAAAAAGACCCTTAGGGATATAAGGGGAAATAACAAAAGATTCATTGTTTATATCATTGGAATCCTAGGGAAACAAGAGATTGGGACTGAAAGATCATTTAAAGAAATAATGGCAGAAATGTCTCAATTTTGGTGAAAGATATAAACCTACAAATTCAAGAAGCTGAGTGAACACCAAGAAGGATTAACCCTAAAATAATTAATGTCACAGCACATTAAAGTTAAACTTGCAATATCTAAAGACAAAGAAAAAGCCTTGAAAGCAGTCAGAGGGAAATGGTATATTATCTAGAGTGGAAGATCAACACAAATGATGGTAGATTTTTTGCCTAAACCATGGAGGCCAGGACTAAGTGGTACATCATTTTCAGGTGCTGAAAGGAAAGGATTGCCAACTGTGAATTCTATACCTGTTGAAACTATACATTAGGATGAAGAGAAATAGTTTCTCAGCTAAAGGAAAAGTAAAAAAAAAAATTTTGCTAACAGATCTACCCTCAAAAATTGCTTCACAGGAAGTTCATTAAACAGAAGGAAAATGATAAAAGCAGGAATTTCTGAGCATCAAGAGGAAGAAAGAACAGAAGAAGAGCAGATAAATGGGTCTATACAATTGATTGTATTTTCTTGATTTTTATGAATCATATTTGATGATTGAAACAAAAATTGAAGTACTATCTAATATTCAAGAAAATGATGTATAAAAGTAAGGAAAATAAAAGGACCTAAATGGAAGTTTGCTGAAGAGGGAAAATATTGATAAAACTATGAAAAGACACATATGCATATTAAATACCCATAACAAACACTAAAAAAAGCTATGCAAATGGGCATACTCAAAAACACTATAAATAAATCAAGATGGAATTTTAAAAAATATTTCAGTTATCCACAGGAAGGTATAAGAAAACAGAAAAATGAAATGAGAGAGAAAATAAACAGCAAACAAATAATAAATGACCATATTATATGCACTGACATATGAATAATTACCATAAATGTAAATTATCTAAATACAAAAATCAAAAGGCAGAAATTTGAAGGATGGAGAGAAAAACGCAATCTAAGTATGTGTTACTTAAAAAAGAATAAATTGATAAGCATAATTAGGTTAAAAGTAAAAGGATGAACAGAGACATGCCGTACAAAAATTAACTTAAAAAAGGAGGAGTGGGGATATTAATATCAGATAAAGTGGACTTCAGAGAGAGAAAATGACTAGAGAACAAAAAAGACATTGCATAATGATAAAAGACCAATCCACCAAGAAGACCTAATAATCCTACAGTAGTACCAAAAACCAGAGCCTCAAAAGACATTGACCAAATATGAATAAAATCTGAAAGGAAAATGAACAAATCTGTAATTGTAGTTGAGGACTTAAACATCTCCCTCTCAGTCTGATATGACTATTAGACAGAAAATCAACAAGAGCTGAACAACATTAGCCAACAGTATCTAATACACTATTTTTTTGAACATCCACCTCAAAAATCAGAACACACATTTGTTTTTCAAATGTCCATGAGATATTTACCCAGATATATCATATCCTGGGCCATAACACAAATCTCAACAAATTTAGAACTTAAATAATAAAATGTATGTTCTTAAAATTTAATTAAAAATTAATAACAAAGATAGCAAGAGAATACCTTACACACTAGGAAATTTAACAACACACTTTTTAAAATTCATGAGCCAAAGAAGTCTTAAAGTAATGAAATAATACATAGAACTGAATGAAAATGAAAATATTACATATAAAAATAAGTGGGATGTAGCTAAAGTGGTGCTGAGAGGTAAATTTGTAACACTAAATATTTATATCATAAAAGAGGATATATCTCAAATTAAACATCTTACCTCAAGAAATTGGAAATGGAAGAGCAAGATAAATTCAAAGCAAAGAGAATAAAATAAATATAAAAGCAGAAATCAATAAAATGTAAACAGAAAAACAATAGAGAAAATCAATTAAACAAAAACATTTCTTTGAAAAATCAGTACAATTGATAAGCCTCTAGCTAGTGTGACAGAAATGAGAGAAGATGCAAATTACCAATACCAGCAAGGAAGTGGAAAATATCACCAGAGACCTGACAGCCTTGAAAAGAATAAGGAAATGCCATGAACACCTTTTTACTTAGAAATTTGACAACTCAGAAGAAGAGACTAATTCCTCAAAAACCATAAACTAAACTTACCTAATATGAAACTGTAATTTGAATAGTCTTGTAACCATTAAAGAAATTGAATTTTTAATTAAAAGTCCCCTGAAAAAGAAATACTTAGGCCCAGCTGCTTTTCAGTGGAGAATTCTATCAAATTACTTAAGGAGGAATTAATGACTTTAATTAATTAAATAAAAGAGAAGAACAATATTTCACCTAAGAGTATATAGATTTCATATAAACAAATGAAAAGTTATTCCACATCATTAGCCATTAGGGAAATACAAATTTAAATTACAATGAGATTTCTTGCCTTAGCAGCATATATAGTAAAATTGGAATGATACAGAGATTATCATGGCCTCTGCACAAGGATGATACACAAATTTGTGAAATGTTCTATATTTTGCTTTCCTTTTATAATGCTTACAGATGGAAAAATTGAGGATCAAATAGGCAAAGTGATTTACCCAATTGAGGGCCATTCCAGCTTCAAACCCTTAATTTCTCATAAACAAGCAAAAAATCAAAATCCAAACTGAACCAAAAAAAAAAAAAAATGAGGTATCAATAAGCACCTATCAGAATAGCTATACTTAAAAATAGTGACAACACTAAACACTGGTGAGGATATCATAAAACTGGATCATTCATACATTAGTGGTGGGAATGTATAATGGTACTGTCACTTTGGAAACATTTTTCAGTTTCTTTAAAAACTAACCATGAAACTAATATATAGCCCTGCAATTGCACTCTAAGGCCATTTATTCCACAGAAATGAAAAGTTATACAATAACTTGTACATGGATTTTCACTTAGCACTTTATTTGTAATAGCAAAAAACTTGATCAGCTATGATGTTCTTCAACTGGGGAAGCTTTAACAAATTGTGGTACACCTATGACATGAAATACCATTCAGCAATAGAAATTAAACTGTTAACACAAGCAAAAGCTTGGACCAATCTGTAGGAAATTACGCTGCGTGGAAAAGCAATCCCAAATGGATCATAGCATATAACCTTTTATTTATATAGCATTTTTGAAATGATATGATATGAAAAATAGAGGAAAGATTAGTGATTCTGAAGGCACCAACTAAGATTGGTGGTATTGGGAGAAGGTATAAGTGTGGGAGGGAAGTGAATGTGGTTATAAATAGGCAACACAGGGGATTTGTATTGTGTTCAGTTATCTTGGTGGTGGATACATGAACCTGCACAGGTGATAAAATCGGATAGAACTAAACCCACGTACATGCACACACATATTAGTGCAAGTAAAACTGGAGAAATCTGAGTGATACTGGTGAATTGCGTCAATGTTGATATCTTGATTATGGTATTCTACTACAGTTTCTGCATGTGTTACCATCGAGGGAAAACATTTTAAAGTGTACTTGACACCTCTCTTATAAGATTATTTCTTGCAACTGTACATGTGAATCTAAAATCATATCAAAATTTAAATCATAGTTTTTTTCAAATGTACACTGAAATTAAAACCATAGTTAAAACCATAGTTAAAATATGACTACATGAAAATGAAGTAACAGGAAACATCTATTGCTTAAGGCGTGAAATTCTGCACTATATTTTATTTTATTTTTATTGGAGTTCAATTTGCCAACATATAACATATACCCAGTGCTCATCCCATCAAGTGCCCCCCTCAGTGCCCGTCACCCAGTCACGCCCACCCCCCGCCCACCTCCCTTTCCACCACCCCCTTGTTCTTTTCCCAGAGTTAGGAGTCTCTCATGTTCTGTCTCCCTTTCTGATATTCCCCACTCATTTTTTCTCCTTTCCCTTTTATTCCTTTTCACTATTTTTTATATTCCCCAAATGAATGAGACCATAAAATGTTTGTCCTTCTCTGATTGACTTATTTCACTCAGCATATAACCTCCAGGTCCATCCACGTCAAAGCAAATGGTAGGTATTTGTCGTTTCTAATGGCTGAGTAATATTCCATTGTATACATAGACCACATCTTCTTTATCCATTCATCTTTAGATGGACACCAAGGCTCCTTCCACAGTTAGGCTATTGTGGACATTGCTGCTATAAAATCGGGGTGCAGGTGTCCCGGCGTTTCACTGCATCTGAATCTTTGGGGTAAATCCCCAGAAGCACAATTGCTGGGTCGTAGGGCAGGTCTATTTTTAACTCTTTGAGGAACCTCCACACAGTTTTCCAGACTGGCTGCACCAGTTCACATTCCCACCAACAGTGTAAGAGGGTTCCCCTTTCACACATCCTCTCCAACATTTGTGGTTTCCTGCCTTGTTAATGTTCCCCATTCCCACAGGTGTGAGGTGGTATCTCATTGTGGTTTTGATTTGTATTTCCCTGATGGCAAGGGATGCAGAGCATTTTCTCATGTGCTTATTGGCCATGTCTATGTCTTCCTCTGTGAGATTTCTGTTCATGTCTTTTGCCCATTTCATGATTGGATTGTTTGTTTCTTTGCTGTTGAGTTTAAGAAGTTCTTGATAGATCTTGGAAACTAGCCCTTTATCTGATACATCATTTGCAAATATCTTCTCCGATTCTGTAGGTTGTCTTTTGGTTTTGTTGACGGTTTCTTTTGCTGTGCAGAAGCTTCGTATCTTGATGAAGTTCCAATAGTTCATTTTGCTTTTGTTTCTCTTGCCTTCATGGATGTATCTTGCAAGAAGTTACTGTGACCAAGTTCATAAAAGGTGTTGCCTGTGTTCTCTTCTAGGATTTTGATGGAATCTTGTCTCACATTTAGACCTTTCATCCATTTTGAGTTTATCTTTGTGTATGGTGTAAGAGAATAGTCTAGTTTCATTCTTCTGCATGTGGATGTCCAATTTTCCCAGCACCATTTATTGAAGAGATGTCTTTCTTCCAGTGGATAGTCTTTCCTCCTTTATTGAATATTAGTTGACCATAAAGTTGAGGGTCCACTTCTGGGTTCTCTATTCTGTTCCATTGATCTATGTGTCTGTTTTTGTGCCAGTACCACACTGTCTTGATGACCACAGCTTTGTAGTTGTAGTACAACCTGAAATCTGGCATTGTGATGCCCCCAGCTATGGTTTTCTTTTTTAAAATTCCCCTGGCTATTCGGGTCTTTTCTGATTCCACACAAATCTTAAGATAATTTGTTCCAACTCTCTGAAGAAAGTCCATGGTATTTTGATAGGGATTGCATTAAATGTGTAAATTGCCCTGGGTAACATTGACATTTTCACAATATTAATTCTGCCAATCCATGAGCATAGAATATTTTTCCATCTCTTTGTGTCTTCCTCAATTTCTTTCAGAAGTGTTCTGTAGTTTTTAGGGTATAGATCCCTTACCTCTTTGGTTAGGTTTATTCTTAGGTATCTTATGCTTTTGGGTACAATTGTAAATGGGATTGACTCCTTAATTTCTCTTTCTTCAGTCTCATTGTTAGTGTATAGAAATGCCACTGACTTCTGGGCATTGATTTTGTATCCTGCCACACTGCCAAATTGCTGTATGAGTTCTAGCAAACTTGGGATGGAGTCCTTTGGGTTTTCTATGTAGAGTATCATCTTATCTGCGAAGAGGGAGAGTTTGACTTCCTCCTTGCCAATTTGAATGCCTTTTATTTCTTTTTATTGCCTGATTGCTGAGGCTAGGACTTCTAGTATTATGTTGAATAGCAGTGGTGAGAGTGGACATCCCTGTCTTGTTCCTGATCTTAGGGGAAAGGCTCCCAGTGCTTCCCCATTGAGAATGATATTTGCTGTGGGCTTTTCGTAGATGGCTTTTAAGATGCTGAGGAATGTTCCCTCTATCCCTACACTCTGAAGAGTTTTGATCAGGAATGGATGCTGTATTTTGTCAAATGCTTTCTCTGCATCTAATGAGAGGATCATATGGTTCTTGGTTTTTTTCTCTGGCTGATATGATCAGTCACATTGATTGCTTTACAAGTGTTGAACCAAGCTTGTGTCCCGGGGATAAATCCCACTTGGTCATGGTGAATAATCTTCTTAATGTATTGTTGAATCCTATTGGCTAGTATCTTGTTGACAATTTTTGCATCCATGTTCATCAAGGATATTGGTCTATAATTCTTTTTGGTGGGGTCTGTCTGGTTTTGGAATTAAGGTGATGCTGGCCTCATAAAACGAGTTTGGAAGTACTCCATCTCTTTCTATCTTTCCAAACAGCTTTTGTAGAATAGGTATGGTTTCTTCTTTAAAGGTTTGATAGAAATCCCCTGGGAAGCCATCTGGCCCTGGACTCTTG
Source organism: Canis lupus familiaris (assembly GCF_011100685.1). Lineage (NCBI taxonomy): Eukaryota > Metazoa > Chordata > Mammalia > Carnivora > Canidae > Canis > Canis lupus. The sequence continues at coordinate 22,424,074 of NC_049233.1, forward strand.
TGTCTTGGGAGGTTTTTGATGACTGCTTCAATTTCCTCCCTGGTTATTGGCCTGTTCAGGTTTTCTATTTCTTCCAGTTCCAGTTTTGGTAGTTTGTGGCTTTCCAGAAATATGTCCATTTCTTCTAGATTTCCTAATTTATTGGCGTATAGCTGCTCATAATATGTTTTTAAAATCGTTTTATTTCTTTGGTGTTGGTGGTGATCTCTCCTTTCTCATTCATGATTTTATTAATTTGAGTCTTCTCTCTCTTCTTTTTAATAAGGCTGGCTAATGGTTTATCTATCTTATTAATTCTTTCAAAGAGCCAACTCCTGGTTTTGTTGTTCTGTTCCACAGTTCTTCTGGTCTCTATTTTATTGAGTGCTGCTCGAATCTTTATTAACTCTCTTCTTCTGCTGGGTGTAGGATCTATTTCCTGTTTTTTTCTCCAGCTCCTTTGGGTGCAAGGTTAGCTTTTGTATTTGATTTCTTTCCAGTTTTTGGATGGATGCCTGTATTGCAAAGTATTTCCCCCTCAGGACTGCTTTTGCTGCATCCCAAAGATTTTGAAGGGTTGTATCTTCATTCTCATTAGTTTCCATGAATCTTTTTAATTCTTCCTTAATTTCCTGGTTGACCCTTTCATCTTTTAGCAGGATGGTCCTTAACCTCCACATGTTTGAAATCCTTCCAAACTTCTTCTTGTGATTTAGTTCTAATTTTAAAGCATTATGGTCTGAAAATACACAGGGGACGATCCCAGGTATTGGTTAAGACCTGATTTGTGACCCAATAGGTGGTCTATTCTGGAGAAAGTTCCATGTGCACTTGAGAAGAATGTGTATTCAGTTGTTTGGATGTGAAGTTCTGTAAATATCTGTGAAATCCATCTGGTCCAGTGTATCATTTAAAGCTCTTGTTTCTTTGGAGATGCTGTGCTTAGAATATTTGTCAATTGTAGAAAGCACTACATTCAAGTCACCAAGTATAAGTGTATTATTATCTAAGTATGTCTTAACTTTGGTTATTAATTGATTGATAGACTTGGCAGCTCCCACATTTGGGGCATAAATATTGCTGATTGTTAGGTCCTCTTGTTGGATAGATCCTTTAAGTATGATATAGTGTCCCTCTTCATCTCTCACTACAGTCTTCGGGATAAACTTTAGTTTATCTGATATAAGGATGGCTACCCCTGCTTTCTTTAGAGGACCATTTGAATGGTACATGGTTCTCCAACCTTTTATTTTCAGGCTGTAGGTGTCCTTATGTCTAAAATGAGTCTCTTGTAGACAGCAAATAGATAGGTCTTGCTTTTTTATCCAGTCTGAAACCCTGCACCTTTTGATGGGGTCATTAAGCCCATTCACGTTCATAGTTACTATTGAAAGATATGAATTTAGTGTCAATATGATACCTACTCAGTCCCTGTTTTTGTGGATTGTTCCCTTGGACTTCCTCTATTACAGAATCCCCCTTAGTATTTCTTGCAGAGCTGGCTTCGTGGTCACATATTCTTTCCATTTCTGCCTATCTTGGAAGCTCTTTATCTCTCCTTCTATTCTGAATGAGAGCCTTGCTGGATAAAGTATTCTTGGCTGCATGTTCTTCTCATTTAGGACCCTGAATATATCCTGCCAGCCCTTTCTGGCCTGCCAGGTCTCTGGGGAGAGGTCTGTTGTTCATCTAATATTTCTCCCCATAAAAGTTAGAGATTTCTTGTCTCTTGCTGCTTTAAGGATCTTCTCTTTATCTTTGGAATTTGCAAGTTTCACTATTAAATGTTGAGGTGTTCAGCTGTTTAATAAAAAAAAATCAATAAGATCAATAAGATTTTAGGGGAGATCTCTCTATTTCCTGGACCTTAATGCCTGTTTCCCTTCCCAGATTAGGAAAGTTTTCAGCTATGATTTGTTCAAATACATATTCTGGACCTCTGTCCCTTTGGGTGCCCTCGGGAACCTCAATTAAACAGATTTTTCCTTCTGAGGCTTTTATTTCCCTTAGCCTATCCTCATGATCTTTTAATTGTTTGTCTCTTTTTTCCTCAGTTTCCCTTTTTGCCATCAACTTGTCTTCTATGTCACTCACTCGTTCTTCTACCTTGTTCACCCTCGTCGTTAGGACCTCCAGTTTGGATTGCATCTCATTTAATTGATTTTTAATTTCTGCCTGATCAGATCTAAATTCTGCAGTCATGAAGTCTCTTGAATCCTTTATGTTTTTTTCTAGAGCCACCAGAAGCTTTATAATAGTGCTTCTGAATTGGCTTTCTGACATTGTAGTCCAAATTTTGTAACTCTGTGGGAGAGAAGACTTTCTGATTCTTTCTTTTGAGGTCAGTGTTTCCTTGTTGTCATCTTGTTCAGTGCAGAGTGGCCAAAAATAAGTTGTACTGGGAAAAGGAGAAAAAGAGAGAAGAGAAAAAAAGAAAAGAAAAAAAAAGAGAAAAGAAAAAAAAAGGGGGGGGCAAACAAAACAAAAAACAAGGGGGAGTATCTTCTGATTCTATATACTGTAAATCCCTCGACTTCCCCTGGAACTTTCCAGTGCTCTTTGGTCAATAACTTGCTCTTCCCCTGTCCTAGCTGGTCTTCTGGGGGAGGGGCCTGCTGTGCTGATTCTCAGGTGTGAGCACCTAGGGGAGCTGCTCAGCCCCCTGCCTGGTGCAGGGCTCAGTGAAAGTTGTTTATCCTGTTTATCGGGTGAGGCCACTGTGAGGCTCAGTGGGGGTTGTTTATCCTGTGAGGCCCCAGGAGGAACAGCAGCACTGGCAGCGGCCAGCTCTGGAGCCCTGGAGTCAGCTCCCGCAGGAACTCCGGAGCTCTCCGTCTGCAGGGCCTGGAGGCTCCGGCGCGGGGCCGCTGATCTGCTCAGCCTGCGGTGCCAGGAGGCGGGAGCGTCCTTGCTGTCCTGGGCCCTCCCGGCCTCTGTCTGCCCCCGGGGGAGCGCAGGATCCTGGGCTGTGTCCCGGCGCCCTGTGCTCCGAGGCCTGCGCTGTTGGATTCATGCTCCCGCCCCGCAGCCCCCTCCGTGGAGCCGCCGCCCGAGCTCCCCCGAGCTGCTCCCGCCCGCAGCCCCCTCCGCATAGCCGCCCCCGAGCCCCCTCCGAGCTGCTCCCGCCCCGCAGCCCCCTCCGCGGAGCCGCCCCCGAGCCCCCCGAGCTGCTCCCGCCCCGCAGCCCCCTCCGCGGAGCCGCCCCCGAGCCCCCCGAGCTGCTCCGGGTCCCGCCGTGCGCGCTGCAGCCCTTAGGGAGCTCGGCGCACTCTCCCGGGGCGCAGGTGTCTGTTAGTGTCCCAGGGAGCCCGAGGGCATCCCCGCCCTCCTGGGTCCTGCTCCACCTCCCTGCGAGCCCCTTTCCCCCCGGGAAGGTCGGTGCAGCTCCTGCGTCTCCAGGACGGGGCTCTCCTGTCCTGGGGACACTCGTCCCGGCCTCAGCCCGGCTCCTCGCGGGGCCCCTCCCCCTTGGATGCTTTTTTATTTCTTTATTTTTTTTCCCCGTCTTCCTACCTTGATAGAAGCCCAAACTCTTCTCACTGTAACATTCCAGCTGTTCTCTCTTTAAATCTCAGGCCGAATTCATAGGTTTTCAGGATGATTTGAAAGTTATCTAGGTAAATTGGTGGGGACAGGTGGTTTGGGGACCCTACTCTTCCACCATCTTGCCCCCTCCTCCCTCTGCACTATATTTTAATTTTAAAATATCTCCTTTGTGTTTGTGTGATGACATTGTAATAGATATAATTTGGAGACAGCTGAAAAGAAGAAAAATCCCACCCCAAAGAATGGCTGTTACATTTCCATATATTTATTAAGGTAAAATAAATTGTATATAAAAATATAGTCATTAATTGATACAGTAAAACATACATCAATTGAAAGAGAGAAAATGTCCTATAACTTTCATCTCAACATTATTTTTCACAGTGAATCTCCTTCATATTCAGGAGTTCCCAATTTTTTTTACAAGTTATAAAATACTTAGAACATGATATTTATGTGCCACATAGACTATACAGAGTTACTCATAGCCTGAGGTAATGAGCCCTTGTCCTCAAGAGATGCTGATTCCCAGCCTATCACGTTAAGGCTGAAAAGATCAATATCTTCATACAATTGTAATTTTGCACTTTGGGAACTTCTACAGGTTGAAATTAAAAATCTTTATTTTCCTCTTGGATAGGGTGCTCTAGGGGATCTGTGCTCTATCCACAAGCCTAGCTTCACCTCCTTCCACTTCATGCCTCAAACTGGGAGCTCCAATAATAAGAACACCTTGTAGTTCTCTGAACACCTCAGGCCTGTTGTCTTCTCTATTTCTACACTCACTAATTCCTCTGCCTGGAAGTATCCCTATGTCTGATCCATCTGCCACAAACCTTTCATCTCTCTGTTAACTGGGGTGATTAAAAGATTTACAGACTAAAGCTCTTCTTAAAATTTGTGCTTAGGTGCAACTTCATTTGTCAGATCAAAGTGTTGTGTGCAAACCTCAAAGTCAATGATTATTTTGCTACATACATTTATTTACTCGCCAATATCCTGACTGGACTGTACTACCCTTGAAGGCAAGAAATGCAGATTTTTTGACTTTTTAAATTTCAATTAATTAATTTTTGGGAGAGGACTAGTGAATTAAAAAAGAATAGCTAGTCAATACATATTGAACAAATTCATGACAAATATTTGAATATTCATAAAGTGGTATCTGGCAGGATAACATCTTTTATTACATGCTTGTGTAATACATAGTCCTTCTCACTACTGAATGAGAATCACAAATTACCTCTCCAGAAAAAATACCTACATGTAAAAATTTGCACACAATTGCCATATTCACAGATTCCCTTGTAGATGACCTAAAGCTCATTCACCATCCAGGACAGTGGATTATATCAAAAGATCTTCTGAAATAGGGGGATCCCTGGGTGGCACAGCAGTTTAGCGCCTGCCTTTGGCCCAGGGCGCGATCCTGGAGACCTGGGATCGAATCCCACGTCGGGCTCCCGGTGCATGGAGCCTGCTTCTCCCTCTGCCTATGTCTCTGCCTCTCTCTCTCTCTCTGTGTGTGACTATCATAAAAAAATAAATAAATAAAATTAAAAAAAAATAAAAAAAAAAGATCTTCTGAAATAAAAAATGATTCTTATCCTATTGGGCAAACTACCAGTATGACTTGATACTTACAGACATTCTTAACATGCACTTAGACTAGATAGAATGTGCTTATAAAAATGTTCAGAAACTAATGAGTTTATTTTATGCTTAATGTGTGAAGATAAAATGGTACCAAAATTGTGTACGGTGTGTCAAGGAAAAAAGATTCAATTAGTCTCCAATAGGGGTTCTTGGGTGGCTCACTTAAGCATCTGCCTACAGCTCAGGTTATGACCCCAAAGCCCTGGGATTGACCCCATGTTGGATTCCCTGCTTAGCAGAGAGTGTGCTTCTCCCTCTTCCTTCCCCCACTTGTGCTCTCTTTCTCTCTCTAGCTCACTCTCTCAAATAAATAATGAATTAAATCCTTTAAAAAATTAGTCCCTAGTAAATTAGGTATTCCACACTCTGGGATAAACCAGTATATTTTCAAATATCTGAAGCATCAAAACATGTTGCCAAGGTACTTCTTACCCTTAGACTGATTTCACTCACTCTTGATACTCAGAATACTTTGTTTTCAATGTGCTGAAAAGGGTATTCTATATTTATTACTTATTTTGAACATGTTTATGGCATGAGCAGAACATAAAAGACATTTTTAGGAATTACTAAAGGTATTGCAAAAGTAATCTGAACATCATTCAAATTGTTAGTATTAAAGGTCCAATTATAATGTTATGATTTGTTTATTAGATTTTTAGTATGTTTTTATACCTTAGATTTTATTTTACTTTTTAAAATATCTTCACATTTAAAACTATAGGAATATAGAGATTCAAGTTATTTTCTATAACACAGGATTAATCATAACCTTTTAGTAGTTCAATTTTTGTATTGAGGACTTAATTCTTTTGGCATATCAGTTAAATATGCTGCATAATACTTTGTTTTCTATTATGACCAAGCCCAAAATAAATTTCTGAGGTTTTCTTTGTTGCTTTTATTTTATTTTTATTTTTATTTTTTCAGTTTAGGAATCTCAGTACCAAAAGAAGGCTCTGGTTTGAAAAGAAATATCCACAAATAAGTCCACAAAAAATAAACAGCAACTTCCTATAGTCACAGTAGAAAGTAGTAAAATAACAAAAATAGAAGCAGACCTTTAAAATGCTTGCAGTTTTTGTGATTTGTTTGATTTCAAGTTTAGTTAGTATTTTCATAAACACTGATGAATTTATATATAAACTTTTAAACACTTTATTAACAGTACAGAAAACTCAGATTAGAAGGTAAAACTAACAGCCTTCATCATTTCAGTAATTCAGTGCCCATATGCTGTGGTGTCAATTCAATTATAGAAAGGTCTGTTAAAATGTTTATAGGGTTGTAAAAAAATTGGACAGGCTAATAAACATTTTTTAAATGTTTTATTTATCTATTTCAGAGAGAGAGAAGGAGCAGTGGAGAGGGACAGAGGGAGAGACAGAGGCAGGCCCCCCTTCCCCCCAAGTAGAGAGCCCAGGGCTTGATCCCAGAACCCAGAGATCATGACCCAAGCCAAAGGCAAATGCCCAACCAACTGAGTCATCCAGGTACTCCAGACTGAAAAACTTTATAACTATAAATATCTGATACAATATCTATCTTTTATGAGTAATTATGGAAAAAATTTACTCTGTATTTTTTTCTTTAGTTTTTTTTTTTTTCTTAAATATTTTATTTATTTATTTGAGAGAAAGAGCAAGAGAACACATGAGGAAGGAGCAGGGGCAGAGGGAGAGAGAAGCAGATTCCCCACTGAGTGTGGATCCCTATGATGATGCAGGGCTGTATTCCAGTACTCTAAGATCCTGACCCCAGCCAAAGGCAGACACTTAACTGACTGAGCCACCCAAGGACCCCTGTATGTATGTTTTGTGTGTGTGTGTTGGTGGGGGGTTATATCAACTTTTAGATCAGTTACTGCGACAGAAGTCACCTTTATCATAAACAAAAATGTTATGTTCCAGGTTATTTATTTAAAGCAATATTTGAGGGGTGCCTGAGTGGCTCAGTTGATTGAATAACAGACTCTTGGTTTGGCCTCAGATTATGATCCCAAAGTCTTGGGATCAAGTCCACCATGATTCCTCACTTAGCCCTGAATCTGTTTGCATTTCTCTCCCTCTGTCCCTCCCCCTGCTCATACTCTCTCACTCTCTCTCAAGTAAATAAATAAATCTTTAAAAAAACTAAAAATAAAGCAGCATTTGGTATAGAAAAATTCCAATATTTCTGGATTGCCTGGGGAGTTCACTGCAATGTACAGAGCACTTTACTTATCCTGGAAAGCATTATATTTAGGTTAATTCACTTGTGAAATTTGTACCTATTGTCTTTTTATTTAATGTGACAATAGGTAATATAATAAATACTATAATTATATATTACATATATAATATGCAAAAGTATATATTATAAAACATGTTATATATTATAATTTATATGTATGCACACACACACAAATATACAGACTGCAGATTCAGAGCCCTTTCCTTCCATTACATTACCAGATTCTTCTAACAGTCACATGCAGTAAGTGGTAGAAAAGGTGTTGTAAATGCTCAGTCCATGAAGGAATATAAGAGAAACTTTAAATAACTTTCCCAAGTTTACTAATTAGTCACTATCAGAATTGAATCCAGTAAATGGTTGCAAGTGGAATGTTTTTCCATGACACTATCTCCAGAGATGAAAGAACAATGAAATCTATGCAGGTGAAGTTTGTCAGGCAGAAAGCTGCTCAGGATTTTAATTTACCTTGAAAATAGAAAGATACAAGGATATATCTGGCACTTTATTTACTATGATTACTTGTAATATATACAAATGTAAATAATCTGTAAATAATATCAAGAAGCATTAAATGCTCTCCTCTCAGGGGGAGTGGATGTTTAGAAAGATTATATCCTGCATTGGTGCTAACCAGATGCACTTTTTAGTGAATATTTATGTTAATGACACTCCCTACAGAAGATTCTCTATTGCCGTATGACTGGCTGGGCATTCATTTTGTAAGGACGATGTTATTAGAAGCCCTGAGGACAGATGCCATTGGAAAAAGATCAGCTCTGAAGCAACATGCTCTGATGTCATAAGAATCCTGAAGTCATGTTGAGTCACCACCTTCAGTGACCAGTTCCCACATGATTAGGAAGGTAGTGTTACATATAGGTGAAAGCTTCTGAAAACTCAACTTGTTTAATCTTTACTTACCTCTTTCATGTCAAAAACAGCACTTTATAATGTACCTGATTCAGAATAATTTTTCAAATCCTGAAATTTTTCATGAAATCAGCTGTTCTCAGCAATTGGTATATTTTAAAAAATATTTTATTTATTTATTCATGAGAGACACAGAAAGAGAGAGAGAGGCAGAGGGAGAAACAGGGTCCATGCAGGGAGCCCAACATGGGACTTGATCCTGGGACTCCAAGATAACACCCTGGGCTGAAAGCAGGTGCTAAACTGCTGAGCCACCCAGGCGTCCCATGATTTTTTTCTATATACTTGAGTTCTGCTAGGTAATTTTGCTTTCCTTGTGATTCATATATAAAGGATATTAAGTTATACTGCTGAACACTTGAATAAAAATAGGATAACCCCCAATAAACCTGATCTTATGCTCAGGAGTGAGGAGATTAGTCCCTTTTTATCTTCTGATAGAACAGAGAAAATGCTGAAGCAGCTTTGATTAGCCTTAATGATAAACAAAAACAGCAGCCCCCACAATGTACTCTCCAGCAGCATTCCATGGCAGCCCCCAGTGTTGCCCTTCCACTGACCAGGCTTACTCCTTCATACCTTCATGCCTGTCCAGTCAATCCCAGTCCTGCAACTCCAACCTTTGTTTCTTCTACTTTTTTTCTAGCTCCTGAACAGTATTAGATTGAATGCAGAAATGACTGGCCAAACTTCAGCTGGGCCCTTCCTTTCCACTTCTGTGCAATTACTTCATGGATCATCTGGCCGAATTTGTAAAGACAACATAATGATTGCCCAGAGCTTCTCTCTCAAATCTTCTTTCCTACTCCCTCATGTTAACCCTTTATCTCAGCTAATGCCTTTAAAATCCATCTGTAGTGAACTCCCATATTTCTCCTAATTCTAGCCCAACATACTTCTTTGTCTGCACTGATACTCATTTTTTTCCTCTGGACAGAGAAAAAAATCCACTTCTTGCCTATATCCATAGTAAATATGGACTTTATTTTTTCTGTCTTCTTAAATAACTTGTATTGTCACCATTCCTTCCATTTTCTTGAACAGAAATCTTTTTAGCATAGTATCTCCTCTAGCTCAATTATAACTCTGAAAAACTAAAATTCTCAGTCCAGAATTATTCTGGACGTGAGAGCTTACTGGATCTGGGCCAAAGATCCAAAGTCTGGTAGATAAGTATAAGAATTTGTACCCCCAATGTTATCATCTTTAAGTCTTGTTTTTTTTCAAATATCAAAAGAACCACCCATCACCTTCATCTGTCTATCATCCTCAACAAGCTTTTAGTTTGGACTAGGTGTGTTCTTTTCAACTACTGGATTATAAACTCTGAGAATATGAGCCAAACTTTTTTCTTCTCTTCATCTTCTTGGTCTTCCCAGCCTCCATTATTCATAATATGTGTTATACAAATACTGACTAATCTATGAATTAGTCTCCAAATGTTTTAAAACTTAAACTGGAGTGTGTGGTTGCTCATCAACAGAAAATGACTCTCACAGGAGTAAGTTCTAAACCCTACTCTAGGAAGTAATATGGTTATCATGTGTTGGGGTTCTTTTCCCTGGTGGAAGAAAGAATTCCCAATTATGTATGAATAGACTACAAAACAAATAATCTAGCAGTGACTAAACCATGATGTCTCAGTGAACCACTAAAACCACATATGCAGGTTAATATCTCAATAGATGGAAGTCCTTATTCATAAAAATGCAATCCCATAAATATCTAATAAATAGCCTTGTTTTGTTACCGCTTTGCTTATCATTCATTGATTGGGCCTAGAACATAGGATTAGACATATTTTATATGCACTTGATGTATACCTGACAAAGACAAAAAAATGCATGAAAGAAGATGAAGAAATTATTTTGGCTTGATACCAGTGCTAAGGGAATTTATTGTCAGAGTCAATACGTCAATTATCTTTATCTTTAGAGAATATGAATCATAATTCAAGTTCACAGAGAGGTGCAACAAATAATAGATCTTCCAAATTGGGAAACTTTTGCAAAGAAAGTGACAAAAGACTTAAACTAAATCTATCCTAGAAACAGTGCCATAGCACTACTATTATAAAATATAGTGAACAGAGCAGAAACTAAGAACATAGGAACCTGTTGATAGTTTTCTCATCTCTGGTTGGAAATTTAGAAGTAAAATATTCAAAACACATAACAGGAGGACTTAAATTCCAACACTTACTAGACAGTTTCTAGCATGCAGTGAACCATAGAGACTCTAGTAGCTGAATAATTTGGAGCAGGTTGCTTTCCTGCTCTGCCAGCATGGACCTTGTTAGTGTGGCTATTCACAATAATGGGGAATATATTCTTTTGCTCAATGTATATTTTTAAACAGCTGCTACATGCCAGACACTAAGCTATATCCTAGAGATAGTCAAATAAAATAGGATATGTGCCCTTGAAGATTTGCAATAAAGTAGAATAGAGATAGACCTTTCTTCAGTTTCAGAATTAAACACTAACATATAAATATACATTAAAAGTCATATCAGTTTCTAATTTTCCATGTCATCATTTTCCTCCATACATGCAGAAAGCTTATCAGAGAGATTGAGGAAGAGAAAATCAGTTCTATATAAAACTAAATATTATTAGATACAACTTAAAATCATTAACATGTTTATCAATTTATTCATAATTTAAAATATCTTTCCAGGAAATACATAATGTACCGTAAACAGTGGAGTTTCCTCACCTGTTAATCAAATGTACTCAACTATCAATCAATGAAAAGAATTTATAAAGTACCTATATTTTTTTAAAATTTTTATTTATTTATGATAGTCACAGAGAGAGAGAGAGAGGCAGAGACATAGGCAGAGGGAGAAGCAGGCTCCATGCACCGGGAGCCTGATGTGGGATTCGATCCCGGGTCTCTAGGATGGTGCCCTGGGCCAAAGGCAGGCGCCAAACCGCTGCGCCACCCAGGGATCCCTAAAGTACCTATATTAAATGTAGATAAAACTTTGACATTCTCTTTTTCCTTTGGTACCACTGGAGGTATTTTGATTTTCCACATGGAAAATTACTAAAATTTAACCTTGGAATGTCAGCCATACCAAAACAAAGATCGCATGTCTGGATAGGCCACACTGTCATCATAATCTCGGTATTTTAAAAGTAAAATGACAGTCCCTTCAGCATTTAATTATTACCTTGTATGACCTAACCTCAACAGACTAAGTCACCAATAAAATTTTTCATGTATTCCAGGACTTTTTGCTAAAAGTCTTATACCTACAATGCCTGATCCCTCTTACCTCAAAAAAGTTAATTATGAAATTAGACGTTAAGAAGCTATGACTGTCAGCATAGTCATGTGATATCATGTTACAGATCTGTAACTGAGCTTTCATACTTATGACTCATAGTAGCGATCCACAAAGCAAGTAGGGCTATTTCTAAGTCATTCTTCAAAAAGTTTTTTCTTCATTGTTGAATGTTCCTAAAGAATATGCATCTTCTATTATACATAGATCGTATTAATGAGGTTCACTGTTTTAAAATTTATGCTACTAAGAGGAACTTAATATTCATCAACAATTGATTGGGTTTGATAAATTGCCTTTTTCTTTTGAATATATACAATAAATGAAGGTAATAATATTAGTCCTAGAAAAATTGATATACCTTCTTTAAAATTCCAGATAACAAAAAAATTGCAGATAACAATAAAAGTAAAACTGGTTATAAGAAGATGTAAAGGTTAATTTGAATTAGAATGTATCAATTGTGTTCTGGAAATACATTATTCTGGAAGATGACATCAATGGATCATTATAGGAACCTATGATGGCACACTTAATACTTGCCAATGCTATTTCGTTCAAGCACCTCATTGACCACATGCAGTCAAATCCTCTCCAAGTACAGACTTCTTGCCCTAATTTGCCAACAGATTTAGATTTATTATTTATTAAAATAAAATACCATGACTATAAAGATTACATTTAAGTTCTTCTAATTCTACTCTTCTCCATGGTCTTTCTGTACAACTATTATAGGGATGCAAAATTTGCAACCCCAAAATTTGTCTCTTTGGCATACGGATTATTTTAGGCTGATTTTTTAAAGATTTTATTTATGTATTTATTTGGGGGAGAGAGAAAGAAAAACATGCATAAGCAGGGGTTGTGGAGAAGAAGCAGAGGGGTAAGAAGAGAGAGAGAGAAACTTGAGCAGACTCTTCCTTGAGTGCAGAGTCCCATGTGGACTCAATCACCAGTTGGGACCTGAGCTGAAATCAACAGCAAGGTCTTAACCAACTGAGCCACCTAGGTGCCCCTAGGCTGGTTATTTAAAAACAAAACAAAACAACAGAGGTTCAAGAAAAAAAAAAACAAAAAAACAAAAAAAAACTTTGATTTCCCCTTAATTGCCTAAAAGAATTTAGATAAAGGACTTGCTCCAGGAAGGGAGGTATCAACACAGATAACCACAGTATAATGCAAAGTCTGTTTGTTACAATTCTTCTCTATGCCCACTGTTTTAGGATGACCCAGCCAATATTGATTTATCAAACATTTACTCTTTTTCATCTTCCTGTGAATGGTTTTCCTTCCTTTTGAAGTCTCAAAACCCCATCTTCTCCTTATCTCTGGAGGGCCAATAAGCCTCAATTTCTTGATTTCCTGTAGGCCTCATACTCTTATGGAGCCCCTGTATGTATGTAATTAAACTTTATTTTCTCTTCTTAATTTCTCTTATGTCGATTTAATTCTTAGATAAGCCAAAAGAACCTTGAACGATAAGAATATTTTCAAACCTAACACTGTTTTTGGTAAAATGAGGTTAATTATATGGCATTGCCTTATAAGTGTGTTAAGCTAATTACATTGCTGAGATATGCTCTTTTTTTTATTTACTATCAAAAGTCATGAAACTAAGTCATTGCAGTAGATCCCATGATAGGGGCTGAATATGTTGTTTGACTTAGGAAGGCTGAAAAATCCCACTGACAGAAATACCTGTACAGTGCCAGAGAAACTAGAAGCTAGCTAGCATTCAGGTCAACTCTTTGGATCAAGCACAGTTTCTAGTCAGTTCCTAATCAAATGCATGCCAGTTGCTATGATGAAAATGAGGAGTCTGGAGAGAGAGCATTTATTAGTATACATTTTGACCACAATTTTGAAAAAAGAGCAGAACTCTGAGTGAATATGACACAGAACTAGAATTGCATGACCTGGTATATAGAATACTATGTGGGGAAGGTAAGACTGCCAGAAGCACAATAAAAGTTGGCCATAGAAAGCAGGAAAATAGTATAGAGACTACAGAAAGAGAAAGTTCTGGAAAAAGAACTTAGGAAGCTGTCTGAGAATTATGGCCAACTAATATTCCACCCATTTGTGTAAAATTCTCATTTTCTAGAGGGTGTAGGTATTCTCTAGAAGCAATCTTTTAATTAGAACAGGTGTAATTAAATTCCAGCAAAGAAAGAGAGACATCAGTCGAATAGAAATAGGTGTAAATTGACTTCGAGTAGCAAATGTCACAGTATACCTAGGGCTTGTTCAGGATTTTAAAATAGTCTAGAGTTTTGTATAGCTAAACTTAATATATAAATATTCCCATGAAGCTGATATGCTACAAATTATTAGTTTATAAGTTAAACAGAAACAGTGTCAAATATGGCAAAGTCAAATAATAACACAACTTAGTGTATGATTCAGGACCAAGCAGCTCATAAAAATAAGGCAAGTGGTAATTACAGCAGCAGGCAGACCGTGAACTGAATCCTGGTTCCACTCCTTACTAGCTTTTATCATATTAGGAAAGTTGCTTAGCCTATTTGCTTCTCAGTTTCCTCATTGGTAAAACAGTTAAAATAAAAGCTACTCACCAAGATTAAGGATATATGTGAATTTGCCTCATGCAGTGCTCAATAAAATGGTAAATGATTACTACTGTCATTGCTGCTACAACTGCCACTATGAACAATAAAGGCAACAAGTGTTGAAAGAAAGTATAAGGTTCTGTGAACTTTAGCACCCTGGGACAGTTTCACAGAAGAGACAAAGTTTGTGCCAGTATTTGAATTTTGAGTAGATTATGCATAGGCAGAAAGGATTCTGTGAATGGGAGGAGACATCATTCTATTAAAGGGGGACTGGTATAATTGCGTTCTGCAGACAGAAATATCCCTGACATGATTTAAAGAGATAATGAGTGAACTGATCTAATAAGGAATCCATTTTAAGAAGATATGGGTAATGAAGGAGGAAAGGTTAACTTGGGACCTAATTATATGATCCTAAATATCTACCAGCCCTTGGGCTCTTCTCTGTGAATAATTGATAATGGGTTGGGTTATGATTAATGGAGCAGTGTCAAACAGAAGAGAGATGTGTGGTCATAATCTGTAGGGCTGTTCTCATTGCTGACATTTTAAACGGGTTATCAAAGACCTAGCCTACATAATTAGGCAGAGACTCTGGAGCAAGAGAATTGAAAGTTCCATTCTATTCCTCACTGAGCAGACCACAGTTGAAGTAGGGGAGCACATGCATGAAAGAACAAGCATAATAATTAAGAAATCAGAAACCTTTGTCATTGAACGATGGAAAGGTTTGGGTATTGTCAAAGAAGAAGCACATAGATATTTTTTGAGAGCTGAATAAAGGGCTTTTTTTCTTCTGATTGTATAGCAAAGTGCAAGAGAATCTGGATTTCAGAATAAACAATAAAAAACAAAATAAAAGAAGTATTTAAAATATTTATAGTATAACATATATTTATGTTGTTACATAATATTACATATGTATGTTGTTTTCATACATATTACATGTATGTTTGTGTGTTTACATAATACTATATATTTATGTTGTTGCATAAATATATCTTATATTTACTATAACTTATAGTATAGTGTATTATTGTACTTCTGTTTTTATCCTTCGAATCATTATTTAAAGTAAAAAATTCCAGCTGGATTCTGTTCCAGTCATTTTGATATAGGCCAGGCATTCCTGTGTTTGATAACAAGAAAAAGGAATTTTCTGGCTTGTATAATGATCTGAGGCTATTGGAGTCTGTTTGTAAACTATGTCTTTCAGGAATGCAAGTCATTTAGAAGCGTAAATCTTTCTGAGCTATAGAATGTGACAAGTTCTATATCCAACCAGGGATGGGCTAAGCTTACAGCAAACCATTGGTTTTACTTTTTTTTTTTTTTTAATTCTATATGTTTAGCTAGGTGGAAAGAATTCTCAGGGAGACTATGTTAGCAAATGTTCAAGAAATTAGGCTGTCATGTGAAAAAGGGTAAATTTATTTGCAGTGTCACAGGGTAGAACTAGTTCTGTGGATAAAGATAAAGGCTAATTCTAGCTTTATATAAGAAATACTTTATAGAACTGGCTGAAAATAGCTTCGCTTGTTTCATGAAGATGGAAATTTTCAAACCAAATGTGAATGATCAGTTGTTTATGAGACTACGAAGCTGTCAGTTAACTCAGTGATTTTCATTCTGTCTGCACATCAGCATCACCTGAAGGCTTTTTAAAGCTACATTGACACCAGCCTCCTCCCTCAGACCAATTCATTAAAACCTCTGGTAGTTTAAGCCTATGGGCATTGACATTTTCATTAAGCAGTGGAGTTGTGAATAACTACATCAGCTATGGTAAGTACAGGTGGTCCCACAGTATACATCCTATCTGTAATGTTAATTAGGAGAGTGCCAGAAAGGGTCAGTTAGCATGGGCAATCATGGGATGGTGTGCAGAGTGGATTGAGAGTAATACAGTTTAGAGGCAAGTGAAATACAAGGAGGCTGTTGTAAATACAGCTGATAGATCATGAAGGCTTCTATAGTAAATATGCATTGCTTTAGAATTAGAAATATAAGGTATTTTTTAAATCAGTAGTAATATTAAAGAAAACAAATGAAAATTTGAAAGTGTTTTCTAGCTTCATCTTAAGCCCCTCATGTGTCTCCATCACTTCCCCCAACACATGCATATATACTTGTGTTCCTGGCTGCAGTGGACTCTTGAAGGTTCTGAGAACATTATAAATAGATTTTTAGGCATTGAGACAAGCCTCTTAGAGTGATTGTCCACCCTTCCCTGCCTGGTAAAAATCCCTTATCTCCAGGACCTTGGTCGACTATAACTTCCTCTGAAATTTTCCCTGATTTCCTCAGAATTCATTGTTTTCTCTACTCTTTTTCTATGATATTTTGAACATAGTACAAGAGCTGTATTTATCACATTGGATTTTAGTCATTGTTATTTATGGTTGTCATCCTAGATTTTATTTGCTTTTCTGAACAACAAAGAGGAGAGAAAAAAAATTAATTCATGTTTTTCTTCAGGGAACTGTAAAATCGCTGATGGAATCAAGAAGTTAATTGAGGATATTTTAGTTTGAAGCAGTGGCTGGGCACACTTTTGTGTATACCCCATAAGTGCTTGGGAACCCACTTCTGAAGAGCTTTTGAGAGATGCCAGGAACAGAAATCTAGATTCAGGATTTATGTACAGAGTAGAAATAGTTAAAGGCCAATTTAATTATTTATTCAACAACTTTATTCACTGCCTTCTATATGTAAAAGTACAGTGCTAGCAGCTAAGGATACATTGGAAAATAAAGGCTAGATGTCACTGTCCATTTAGAGGTTATACTTCAGTGCAAGGGGGTGGGAGGGTGAAACCGAATTTCTGAGGCTGAGTATGTTTTCAGAAAAGAACACATGGCTAATATATGGACACAAGGAAATGCTTACTTTAATAAGTAGGAGAAAGAAAATCAATTATTAACAATGGATCATTGAGTCTACTACTCATTTCTTCAACATTGTAACATAGTTCTTTGGGTTAAATATGTCCAACTGAGAACTTAATGCCAAGTAGAGTAGTTATATAAAATATAGCAAGCCCAGTTAAATCAAACTTGAGATAAATATATGTATGTGTGTGTGTGTATATATATATATATTATTACTATAAATATGTCACATGTAATATTTGGACATACTTGGCCTAAAACTTATTTGTTGTTTGTTTGGAATTTATATTTAACTGGGAATCCTGTATTCTTACTTGCTAATTTTGTGAACCCTAATTCCAAGATTACATCATTTAACTCTGTAGAGTATGTTTAATATATTTTCTTCAGATATTGTCCTATATGGAGACAATGTATGAGGGGAAAAAGCCTAGTAAATTTGATACAGTAGCTTTTATAAGGTTCTTATTAAAGATATTGCTCCTTCCATTATAAAATGTCTTCTTAAGAAAATCCATAAGAGAAAACTCTTTTAGCTCTCATTTTTACATTTGTTTATGCATCTCTGGACTATTACAACCATTTGGAAACTTTAGTCATGATTTTATTTTATTTCTCCTATTTCATTTTATCTTCTTCCCAATATCCTCATTAAAAAATTATTTTATATCATCATTTTGTATATATACATATATATTATAAGCAGTCTATTTTGGAAAAAGCAGGTAGTGATTAACAAATTAAATAATTGATAAACACATAAAGAGACTTCCTGGAAGATTTGCCTGTTGTTGCTAATATTAAATTTCTTACTAACACTAAAAGCATTCACCAAAAACAGAGTTTCAAATAACAGGAAAATAAAGTTGGATAATAGTGTTTAATAGAAGGTCTTTAATTTGAAGTTTAGATATTTGACTGGTATTATAAAGTCATAAAAATGATACCTATATGTGATTACTCACTCAACAAATATTTATTATTGATTTTATTACAAGAGTTTAAAGTCAATAAGAACATTAAATATATTATATGATTTTAGATAAAAAAGACACTCAATAGAGGTATCTGGGTAGTTCAGTCAGTTAAGCATCGGATTTTTTGTTTGTTTGTTTTATTTACTTATTCATGAGAGACACAGAGAGAGGGAGGCAGAGACATAGGCAGAGAGAGAAACAGAAGGGAGCCCAACGTGGGAGTCAATCCCGGGATTCCAGGATCACACACTGGGCTGAAGGCAGATGCTCAACCACTGAGCCACCCAGGTGTTCTAGCATCTGACTCTTGATTACAGCTCAGGTCATGATCTCAGGGTCCTAGGATCAAGCTGTGTGTCAGGCTTGACCCTCAGCGGGGAGTCTGCTTCTCTCCCTCTCTCTCTGCCCCTCCCCCTGCTCCCACACTCTATCTCTCTCTCAAATATATAAATCTTTTTTTTAAAGGCATTCAATAATGTAACTTTATTGTTGATCATGTACAATTGCACTGGTTTATGTTTGTAAATAAAAATAGCTGTTTAGGTCAAATTATTCATTCCTTTGTCCAGACAAGATTGGTACAAATCATTACCTTTTTAATTGACTTTTATTTGACTCTCCTAGCCAAATATTAATAAGGTACACATATTGGCTCCTTTATAGCAGACATTTGCTGAATAAAAATTTTTATTCATCAGGCATATTTCTGCCACAGTTATCAATATACAATTTTAGTTAATTTTATTATTAAAGAATCTTACCGTGTGGGAGGAAAATGTTTGCAAGTCTTCAACTGTAAAAATAAATCTATCCTATATACAAACAATGGACAAATACAATTTGAAACCAAAAACACAGTACCATTTATATTAGCACTCCACAATGAAATATTAGGTATAAATCCAACAACATGTATACAAGATCTATATGAGAAAATCTATAAAACTCTGATGAATAAAATCAAAGAATTAAATAAATGAAAAGATATCCATGATCATGGATCCAACATAGTCAAGATTCAGTTCTTTCCAAATATCTATAGATTCAATCCAATCTCGATTAAAATCCCAACAAATTATGCTATGCATATAAACACTATTGTTCTAAAATTTATTCAGAGAGGCAAAAGACCCAGGGTAGGGAGGAGAGTAGCGTTAGAGGATTGATGCTACCTGATTTCAAGACTTACTATAAACTATAAAGCTATAGTTTCAACACAGTGTAGTATTGGCAAAAGAATAGACAAATAGATCAATGGAGCAAAATAGAGAATCCTAAAATAGATCCCCATAAATATAGTCCACTGATCTTTGACAAGGAAGCAAAAGCAATACAACAGATCAAAGATAGTGTCTTCAACAAACAGTGCTGGAATGATTGGACATCCACATGCTGAAAACTGAATCTAGACACAGATATTACACTCTCACAAAAATTAAAAATAATCATAACCTCAATGTAAAACACAACTATAAAGCCCCTAGAAAATAACAGAAGAAAATCTAGATGACCTTGGATATGGTGATACCTTTTTAGGTACAACACCAAAGGCACAATCCATGAAAGAAATATTAAAAGAAATATTAATAAAACTTGGACTTCATTTATTTTATTTTTAAGATTTATTTATTTACTTATGATAGACATAGAGAGAGAGAGAGAGAGAGAGAGAGAGAGAGAGAGAGAGAGAGGCAGAGACACAGAAGAAGAGAGAAGCAGGCTCCATGCCGGGAACCTGACGTGGGACTCGATCCCGGGACTCCAGGATCGCCCCTGGGCCAAAGGCAGGCACTAAACCGCTGAGCTACCCAGGGATCCCCTGGACTTCATTTAAATTAAAAACTTCACTCGCAAAAGAAAATATCAAGAGAATTAGAAGACAAGTCATAAACCATTAATGGACACCTTACCAAAGAAGATATATATATGGAAAATAACCCTTGATGTTCCACATCATATGTCATTAGGTAAATTCAAATTAAAACAATGAGATACAACTATATACCTATTAGAATGGCCAAAATCTGGAAGACAGATAGCATTAAAATGCTAATGAGAATGTGGAGCAACAGGAACTCTCTTACATTGATGGTGGAAATACAAAATGTTATAGCCACTTTGAAAACAACTCAGCAGTTTCTTATAAAACCAAATATACCTTAACCATATGATCTATCAATTGTGTTCCTTGGCATTTACTCATTTACTTTCAACTCAAAGGAGTTGAAAACTTCAAAGGAATTGAAAACAATATGCAATGCCTGCACATTAATGTTTATAGCAGCTTTATATATGATTCCCCAAATTTGGAAGCAACCAAGTTCTCCTTCAGAAGGTAAATGGATAAACTGTGGTACATCCAGACAATAGAATATTATTCAGCAATAAAAAGAAATGAGCTTTCAAGTCATGAAAAGAAATGAAGGAAGCTTAAATACATATTACTAAGTGAAAGAAGTCAATCTGAGAAAGCTATGTAGTATATCAACATAGGACATTCTGGAAAAAGCAAAATACGGATACAATGAAAAGGTTAGTGGCTTGGGAAAGGGGCAAGGAGCAGAGAGGAACAGATGAAATGAATTGATAGAACTGAAAGAAGTTTTATGAATGAAAATGTATGATATTATAATTATGGATATATGTCATTATATATTTGTACAAAACTATTTAATGTTTAACACCAAGAGTGAATCCTTAGACAAACTATGGACTTGGGCAATTATGATGTGTCAATGCAGGTTCATCCTTGGTAAAAAAAAAATAAAATAAAATAAAATAATTACATTCTGGTGAGTAATGTTGATAACTGAGGAGTCTATGCATGTACGAGAGCAGAGAGTTTGTGAGGAATCTCTGTATATTCTTAATTTTATTGTAAACCTCAACTTCTCTACAAATAATGAAGTCTTTAAAACAAAGAAAGAATCTCCTGGGGTGCCTGGGTGGCTCAATCAGATAAGATTCCAACTCTTGATTTCTGCTCAGGTCATAATCTCAAGGTGGTGAGATCAAGCCCCACATTAGAGTCCACATTCATCAGGGAGTCGCTAGAGATTCTTTTTCTCCCTCTCCCTCGGCCCCTCCCCCCTGCCTCTCCTCTCTCTAAGATAAATAAATAAATAAAATATTTTTAAAAAGAATAACTCTATTTAAATTTTTAATTATTATTGAAGTATATTCAACATACAATGTTATATTAGTTTATGGTGTATGACATAGTGTTTCAACAATTCTATACATTACTCAGTGCTCACCATGATAAGTATAATCTCCATCTGTCACCATACAACATTATTACAATATTACTGACAATATTCCTTTTACTGTACTTTTCATCTGCACGGTATATTTATTTTATTACTGGAAGTTTGACCTCTTAATTTTCTTTATCTAATTCATTTATACCTCTACCCAACTGCCCTCTGGCAATCACAGTATGTTTTCTGCATTTGAATCTGGGGTTTTTTGTTGGTTTTGTTATGTTTTTTAGAATCTACATATAAATGAAATCATATGGTATTTGTCTTTGATTTATTTCACTTAGCATATTATCGTCCATATACATCCATGTTGTGACAAATTGCAAGATCTCGTTCTTTTTTATAGCTAAGTAATATTTTAGTGTGTGTGTGTGTTATATACACACATCATATCTTCTTTACGCATTTATTACTGATGAGGCACTTGGATTGGTTCCATATCTTGGCCGTTGTAAATAATACTGCAGTAAATGTAGGGTGGATATATCCTTTCCAATTAATGTTTTCATTTTCTTTAGGTAAACACCCAAAAGTGGAATTAATGAATCATATGGTATTTCTATTTTTAATTTTTTGAGAAATTTCCATACCTCACTTCTTTCTTATCCAAGTAAGGTAAGGACTTGTAGGGAAGCAAAGCTTGCCACTCCAAAATGTGTCTCTTTGGCACATGGATTATTTTAAGCTTATTATTTTTAAGAAACAGAAGCTCAGGAAAAACCTTTGACCTTCCCCCTAACTGCCTAAAAGTATTTAGATAGATGATCTGCTCCAGGTAAGAAGCTATCACCATAGATAACAACTGCATAAAGCTGACCCTCAAGCAATGTAGAAGTTAGGGATGATGTCTGCCATCTCTTGTGGTGGAGAATCAGCATTTTGACT
The DNA here is from genome assembly GCF_011100685.1 of Canis lupus familiaris. Taxonomy (NCBI): domain Eukaryota; kingdom Metazoa; phylum Chordata; class Mammalia; order Carnivora; family Canidae; genus Canis; species Canis lupus. Next base: position 22,446,301 of record NC_049233.1, read on the forward strand.
CTCCAAAAACTTAACTAAAACTACCATTGACTGAAGGCTTTACCAATACCATTTGTTGTGCCAAGATTGCGAATCCGAGAAACCACCAAGGAGCCGACACCGATGCAAACACACGAGGGTTTATTTACAAGGTCGAGCTTGTGTCCAAGTATACCCGACACAGCGGAGCAGGGACTTGGACCCCGACGTGGGTTACAGCTGGGTTTTTTATAGGCTGGTCTAAGGGATTTCCAGAAGGGATGGAAGAATTAGGCTGGTCTAGGGGATTTTCTACCATGGGCGTGGGCTCTGTTGTCTTTCTGATATGGGATTACCTGCCAAGGACATTGAGGACATTCTGCAGTTTTTCCCTTTAAAGTTCAGCTCTTATTCACAGGGGCCTAAGATGGCTGTACTTGTGCTAATGCTAAACTTTAGGTGGGATCGCCTTAATTTTTCTTGGCCTCCACACATTAATAATCAATTAATACATATTTTGTATGTTAAATGTATTATATACTGTATTTTTACAATAGAGAAAGCTCCGGAAAAGAAAATGTCAGGAAAATCATAAGGAAGAGAGACTACATTTGCAGTACTGCAACTGTAAAAAAATCCACATGTAAGTGGACCCATGCTATGCCAACCCATATTATTCAAGGGTAAACTGTAATGTGAACTAGATATGGTAGACAGGAGGAATTTTTGAAAAGTCTTAAAATTCTTTTTTTGTGTCCCATTGTTTGTGTAGGGCCTGGCAGCAAACATTTGTTTACCATTTATTCGTTTTCATCTTCCTATGAATTGCCTTTGAAGCCCCAGACCCCTACCCCCATGTCTCTTAGTTCAGGATGATACACACTTCATTTTCCCAACTGTCTTTGAAATCTCTCATGTTTATGCTAATATGTATGTAATTTAATTTGATTTTCTCCTGTTGATCTATCTCATGTCAATTTAATTCTTAGATCACCAAAAAGAAACTTCAGAGGTAAAGAAATACCTTTTTTTCCCTTAATAGGTCACACCTATAATTTTGAGTATCTGATAGACTTTTATGATTTAAATAAAATTTAGAAAGATAAGCCAACTACTTTAGCATAAAGTAATCAGGTGAGAAACTTTCACTCTCACTGAGATAAAAGGCCTGATTATCTTGATGCTTCACCCTGAGAGTTACTTTTAATTGTATCTGGCATTCATCAGATATATTTAAAGACCTTTCAGCCTCGTTGGGGTAAAATTAAAAAAAAAAAAAAAAAAAAAAGCAGTTGACAAACCAAGTGAAAGCTTTGAATGGGCTAAGAGGATAATATGTTTGTTGAGGCAAGCAAGGTCATTTATATGTAAAGAAAGAGTCATTACGAAAAGTCTGAAAGATCTGGAGAGGGACAGTGAAAGGAACTACTCATAATAAAGTCTACTTGTGGAGTGAGTTCATAATAGTCTCTCCTGATTGCTGCTCAGGGTGGACTCTATGGATCACATTAAGGTCTTGAACTTGAGAAAAAGAGTGGTTCAGTACAGCTTTCTAGACTCCATCTGAGTGCTTGGTCACTTCAGAATTTGTTTGTTGGTTTTTTGTTTTGCTTTGTTTTTTTTTAACCAATGGACTACATGATTTGGCTGTATATGTTAAGAAAATACTGAAAGAGGGGTGCCTGGGTGGCTCAGTGGTTGAGTGTCTGCCTCAGGTGGAATCATGATCCTCAGGTCTCGGGATTGGTTTCCCCACATCGGGCTCCCTGCGGGGAGTCTGCTTCTCCTTCGGCCTGTGTCTCTGCCTCTCTGTGTCTCTCATGAATAAATAAAATCTTTAAAAAAATAAGAAAATACTGAAATAATAATATTTCTTATCAGAAGATACTGATGAGCCAGCATGTTCATTTAAGGTCTTATAACAAATCAGTAATGGTAAATTGAGTAGTTTTGATACCACTTAGATATTAATACAATTTGGAATAAGAATTTTAAATTATTGATAATTGCTAATCAATGATCTGCTATTTGTTTCTCATGAAGTTCATCATATTAAATACAGGTACATTTAAATTAAGTATTTATGGTTTCCGAAAAGCAGTGTAGCTGGATTCTAGCCTTAATGCGAAGATCTTATTCTAATTAGCTGGTGATCTTTAGCAAGGTATTTCACATTTCTTGAGATTTTTATTTCTTCATGCATAACAGATAACATCTCTTTGCTCATTTTTCAGACATTACCAATATGATATAAGATCATTTATACAAAAAAATGTGACTTATCAAAAGTTCTATATATGAAAGTTATTATTTTGTTGTAACAAGCAATGTAAACTATACATAAAAATATAGAATATTTTTCATACACATTTTAAAATAACTAGTTATTCCAAGAAAGGTTTTCTAATTTAATATAAAAAATAATATAGGAGTTAAAGTGTCAAGAATGGCTTTATTTGTTGGGTTAACTAGTTTGCTTAGTAAACCTAAATGCTTTATATGCTGATTAGAGAACCATCTAAAAATAAAGGACCAATACCACTGACGTTGGAACTCAGGATTTTGTTGTCTTTATGGACACACTAGATTAGAAATAATTTTGGAAAAACAAGTTTTATTTCTATACATTCCCCTATATGACTGTACACTACCACAAAGTGATATTACTTACTCTTAAGCAAGACTCTAAGTTTTCCTACATGTACTTCATTCTCTAATATTCTCTTCATTTCTGCTTGTCAAAAACTATACATTTAATCACAATGTTATTCATTATAATCAAAGACTAAAAACACCTTGGGTGTCAATCACAGAGAGTTTCAATTATAATCCACTATTTTTTCTCTGATTCTCACTTCATATTGGAATCTCTAGTTCTTAGCTGGATCTTGGTTGCCTGAAATACAAGATACTTTTTAAAAAATTTTTTATTTATTTATGATAGTCACAGAGAGAGAGAGAGAGGCAGAGACATAGGCAGAGGGAGAAGCAGGCTCCATGAACCGGGAGCCCGATGTGGGATTCGATCCCGGGACTCCAGGATCGTGCCCTGGGCCAAAGGCAGGCGCTAAACCGCTGCGCCACCCAGGGATCCCACAAGATACTTTTCTTACGTTTTCTTACAGTAGGTGTGACCCTGTAACTTAGTTCTATCTTTGGATATAAATAAGAGTGGTTTGTGCCACTTATAGAAAATGATTTTTGCCTCTGCTTAGTTTTGCTACATCATTCTAAAACTTGAGAAAAAGATGGTCCTGGGATTTTACATCAGGTGGCACCATACCAGCCCAGAATTTCTTTTTTGCATGTAGGAAATAAAATTCTGCCTTGTTTAATTCACTTTTAGTCTGTTTTCTTTGATTTGCAACCAAACCTAAGACTAACAAATGCAGCTTTTGACTTAGGAGAACTGGTTAAAAAAAAAAAAAATCATTCAGACATTAAAATTATGTAACAGAATGGAATCAAAATATATTCAGTGATGGGATCCCTGGGTGGCGCAGCGGTTTAGCGCCTGCCTTTGGCCCAGGGCGCGATCCTGGAGCCACGTCGGGCTCCCGGTGCATGGAGCCTGCTTCTCCCTCTGCCTATGTCTCTGCCTCTCTCTCTCTCACTGTGGCTATCATAAATAAATAAAAAAAAATTTTTTAAAAAGAACTTCTTTAAAAAAAAATATATATATATATATTCAGTGATAAAATCAGCTTACACAATAGCATTTATAGTATGATGTGAAAGCATAGAAAGCAAAATATTAACAAATTATTTTGCATAAGAAACCAGCCCCAAAACTTGGTGGCTTACAAAAATAGTGCATTACTTCCAGTTGCACGTCTATTGTTTGTTTAGGAATTAGCTATTATAGGAAAGGCTCTGGTGGACTTAGCTCCATCTTGTTGGTTGGGTCCAGTGGATCATCTTTATGAGTTCTTATTCTCTGGGTCCAGGAATCTAATTTTTTAAAGATTTTATTTATCTATTCATGAGAGACAGAGAGAGAGAGAGAGAGAGGCAGAGGAAGAAGCAGGGTTCATGCAGGGAGCCTGATGTGGGACTGGATCCCGGGACTCCAGGATCACACCCTGGGCTGAAGGCAGGCGCTAAACCCCTGAGCCACCCGGGGATCCCCAAGCAATCTAATTTTTTGTTTGGTTTGGTTTGTTTTTTTCATGACAATAGAAGAAGCATAAGAGAGCAGGAACATTTTAAGCTACTGCTAGTGTCACATCTGCTAACATCCCATAAACCAAAGGATGTCACATAGCTAAGTCCACAATCAAGATCCAGGGAAGTGTACACAACCCTTAGCGGGAGGAAATGCAAGTCACAAAGCAAGATCATGGATATATAGAGAGGATAAAAATTATGACCAATAATTCAATCCTCTACAGTCATGGAATTAATTTTGACTGACAGACTTATAGGCAATTTTATTTCCTTATTTAAAACTTACTTTTTTTCTAATTTAGATGTAATAAACAGTTGCGATGCAGAATAAATTTAAAAAATGTAATTTTAAAACATTTTTTAAAGCTCTGGGATCCCTGGGTGGCGCAGCGGTTTGGCGCCTGCCTTTGGCCCAGGGCGCGATCCTGGAGACCCGGGATCGAATCCCACGTCAGGCTCCTGGTGCATGCACCCTGCTTCTCCCTCTGCCTGTGTCTCTGCCTCTCTCTCTCTCTCTCTCTCTCTCTGTATGTGACTATCATAAATAAATAAAAATTAAAAAAAAAAAAGCTCATCTTAGTGCCACTTTCTCTTTAAAGTCTTCTTACAGAACCAAATAACCTAGTACTTTCTTCCTCTGAACTATAAAGTATTTGTAGTTATACCTTTCATATAGACTTTCTCATTTTTTTCTTTTAATTACCATTGTTTTGTCCTCCTTTCCCATTAGATATCAGAACAGAAATTATACCTTGCTGAGGAATGCATCATCTACGTAAGCAAGTTTTGCACACAGAAGATGCTCAGGAAATATTTATCAAACGAGTTGATGAAACACAGTCAAAAAATAGGAAACCATTTATAGGAAAATATTACAAGATATTCATAAAATATATATTGACAGGTCATACCCCAAATGTTTGAAATCTCTACAAAAAATAGTATTTATTAGGACAGCATCACATTAGAGATGGTATTTACCCAGTCTGGTTTGCAGTCCAATTTGTGAATCTTGACTCTTGTAGGCAAATAGGTTACAACCATTTGTGATGGCCAGTTCTTCAGTTTAGCACCTTACAGACATCAGAAGAAGATTCAGTGAAAATAATTGAGCACAATATAAGTAATCCTCAGAGGCTACCTTAGGAAAACTCTCACAGATAACTTATAGAGACTTAAAAAGTAGAATTGAGACCCTGCTTTCATAAAGGCGGAGACTACCATATTTTGGAAATAATATTTATGTGGCTTTATTCATTTCTACTTACTGGTAAGGAGAAGCTTAGATACATACAGTAAATCCTACTGAATATAGAATGGGTTATTTTATCTCTCTGTAGGGCTTCCTTATAACAGACCTTCAGAAAAGTCTCACCTGAAGTATAGTCATATCTAGTTTAATATTTTTCTCCAAAATATTTATTTATTTATTTATTTATTTATTTATTTATTTATTTATTTATTTATTTTATTTGTGAGAGTCACACAGAGAGAGAGAGGCAGAGACACAGGCAGAGGGAGAAGCAGGCTCCATGCACCGGGAGCCCGATGTGGGATTCGATCCCGGGTCTCCAGGATCGCGCCCTGGGCCAAAGGCAGGCGCCAAACTGCTGCGCCACCCAGGGATCCCCAAAATCTTTCATATAATTCTCGCTTTATGCCATTTGGTCTCTTCAAGTTTTGTCAGCACTTTCTTTTTCAGACCTTTACATCTATATTTTTAAATGGATTTAGTCAAAGTTTCAGTGTTCATTAGCAGGTTTCTTCAGAAGTCTTCCCATCTCTCCAAAATGATCCATTATATACTAGGTGGGGCTGTGGGTGCTGCAGCTCTCTGTATCTCTGAGAAGAGCACTGCTGAGTTGTGCTCTACAAAGTGGGGGAAGGGGGTTGCAATACAAAAAAAAAAGTTTAATCCCCTTTGGCTGAGCAATTCACTTCCTGAGAGAAGTGTATCTGAAAATAAGTGTGCTGTTATACAAGACCAGGAAGCCACACACACTTTATAGGACTATACAGTATAGTGATTTATCAGGAATTTAACAGCAAATTGATGAATAAACCATTGAAAAATTAACTTGGTTTTACTTTTCATTGCTATGGGCCCCTTAAGAAGAATGATAGTTATTCTGGTTTACCTTCTAAAGAGAGCAGCCAGTTTTTATTTTTGTAGAATCTCCTTCACATGAATATGTCAGGGGAAAAAGAGAATAAATAGTCTTTTTGTGTTTCCTGACTGGAAATCGAAATCCTGTTGGTAACTCTTTCTGAACTTTGGAACAAGTATCCAGAAGGAGAAATTTATGGCAGCTTTGTATTTAAAGTTGAGGTGTATATGTGGGGACAGGCCTAAGAAGAAGGTACACCTCCCCAGGGACAGGAAAGAATGCCAGGACTAAAAGTTCTGTGAGGAATACAGTGAGCTAGGATAGTCTCTTTCTTAGGAATGAAATTCTTAACAAAAAAAGCATAGTTTTCAGGGTATCTGTGGGTGGGGTGGAGGGAACTAAAGAAGCAGCATGGCCTGAGAGCCCAAGTGAGGGGCCCCAGTGGTAAAGTTTAAACCTGAGGGGTAAAAGTCACCGGTGGAACTGTTAAACTGAATGGGTTCTACTGGTTTGGGCAAGAAGCTGAGAAAGACCCCACATTAGATGCAACTTCAGCCTTGAACAGAGACAAGAGACTCACCAAGATATTCTGCATCCACTAGGAATGGAGGTTGCTATGGAAACCTTGAAACTCTTTTCTGAATCAAATAAGCACTTGAAACTTCATGGCTGTCCCTATTCAGGGGTTGAGGAGGAGATCCTGAAAAAATACTGATAGAGGTAGTGCCAGCTGCATTAAGCTTGAATTTGGGCAAATGAGAAACATGTGATACCACTTTTATTGTTATTGTTGTTATTATTACCATTATTATTAATTATTGTAAGAGCACTTAACATGACATCTAGTCTCAACAAATTTTTTAGTATACAATACAATATTGTTAACTATTGATGCAATTTTGTACAATAGACCTCTAGATTTTTGCTCTTTCGGTGTTATTAGATTATAACGATTTGGGGCAGCCCTGGTGGCTCAGCGGGTTTGGCGACGCCTTCGGTCCAGGGCGTGATCCTGGAGACCTGGCATCGAGTCCCACGTCAGGCTCCCTGCCTGGAGCCTGCTTCTCCCTCTCTGCCTGTGTCTCTGCATCTCTCTCTCTCTCTCTGTCTCTATGAATAAATAAATAAAATGTTCAAAAGATTTTTTTAAAAAGATTATAATAATTTATGATTGAAAATGAAATAACATTTTTTATCCATCTGATTGGCAAGAATAATAAACACAATATTTAATACTGATAATTATGAGAAGAAATTGGTATTATTACACACTTTTGCTGAAAGTGTTATTTTTTGAAACATAATTTTATGTTCTGGGTTGCTAAGGTGAAGCTATCATAGTAATTCCAATTAGGGCCCCCCTCAATTTTCACAGACTGCCTTGGACCTCTCCCATCAATATTTTCAAATCTTGGAAATGGGAATTACTCTCCTAGATGATTCCTTGACAGAGACTCAGTGTGTTAGAGAGCATGGTTTCAAAGAGAGTGTATCACTGGCTCATTTTCCTCTAGGTCCATAACTCTTGTGTGTCTGTAAAACATGTGGCAAGATTTGGCAGGGATATCAGCTCTATCCTATTTAATGTAATGCTCTTATAATGTCATTTTTTAATTTTCTTTACATTTTTCCATTTACCTAAAATTATATTCATAGAAGTGAAACTAGATTGACACTGATTTTACCTTCTCTGAATTGGTCATTTTTTTCTATTAATTTATTTTTATTAAGCAAGAGCTAAAGGACGAGAGTCTACATTATCCATATCCCCACTGACCCAACTCAATTATGACTTTCTAAGAGTCAGTTTCACTTCCCACATTCTTTGAGTTTCTACCATCACCAGTGCATTTGATTACAGTATAGTTTATTAATATTTGATGAGATATCAAAATCTGATAATAATATTGAGTGAAATAAATATGAAAAACCAGCATGTTCTTTTATGGTGTATAAAATTTAATTTTATCTAAAAATATACCAGACACAGTGCAAAGTTCTGTATATACACAGTATTCAAACCCCTTTCTATTAGTTACTGTTTTCATAGGATAGTTTTCCCATCCTGTCACATTCAGCCTATTTGTGCCTATTTTGTCTAAGGTGAATCTCTCAGAGACAGCATAAAAATGACTTTTGAGAAGTGTTTTTGTTTGCACCTTTCTATTGAAGTGCTTAATCCAATTATATTTAAAGTGAATATTGATAAAGAAGAATTTACAGTTGCAAAAAAATACTTTATTGCAACTTTCATATTTGAACTTTATTTACATATTTATTTTCAATCTTTGAAGTTTGCCTAGTTAATGTAGACATTTTCTGATGAGAGGACTGACTCCTTTTAAAAATATTTTTGTCTATTTTTGACAAATATAAAAGACCTCTAAAGCATAATCATCTTATGGATAATGGAAACACACCTGTTGAATAGCAATTCCCCATCTCCCCTCTCTTCCACCCCTAGTAACCACTACTCTGTTGTATATGGCAGGACTGTCTTCCTTTTTAAGACTAAATAATGTTCCATTGTATATCTATACCACATTTTCTTTATCCATTCATCTGTTGATGGAAATCTGAATTGTTTCAACATTATTGCCTTTATAAATAATGCTGCAATGAATATGTGAGTACAAATATTTTTTCAAGATCCTTATTGTAATGCTTCTGGATAAATGTCCAGAAGTGGGATTACTGGATCATATTTTTAATTTTTTGAGGAACCTCTGTATTGTTTTCCATAGTGACTGCACCATTTTACATTTGTAAAAATAGCATACAAGGAAAAATAATAGTATATAAGAACTCTAGTTTCTCCACATCCTCATCAATACTGTTATCTTTAGTTTGTTTTTATAATAATTATCCTAACAAATATAACATGGTATCTCATTGTAATTTTGACTTGCATTTCTCTGATGATTAATGACGTTTAGCACATTTTCATATATGTACTGGCCATTTGTTTGTTTGTTTGTTTTGAAAAATGTCTCTTTAAATCCTTTGTCCATTTGTGTGTGTGTGTGTGTGTGTGTGTGTGTGTGTGTGCTATTTAGTGAAGAAGTTTTGTTTGGCTATTAACCCCTTGTATGGCTAATATACCAGATAATATACCATATATACCCTATTTATGGTTGTGAATGTTTTCTTTCATTCCTTAGGTTGTCTTCTCATTCTTCTAATTGTTTCCTTTGCTGTGCGGAAGTTGTAATGTAATCCCCATTGTCTATTTTTGCTTTTGTTTCCTGTGCTTTTGATGTTAGATCCAATAAACCCTTGCCAACACCAAATCATGAAGGTTTTCCCATATGTTTCTCTAGAAATTTTATAGTTTTAGATACTGTGTTTAAGCCTTTAATTTGAGTTGATTTTTGTGTGCCAGTTAGGATAAAGGTCCAATTAATTCTCTTTTGCATGTGAATATTCAATTTTCCTAGCACCATTTTTTAAAGAATGTTCTTTCTCCATTGTGTATCTTTGCCACCTTTGTCAAAGATCAGTTGACTTTAAGCCTTTCTATATCATATGAAACAAAAGCTAGGATCTCTGAAACATTTTCCATGAGTTTTAGGGCTTGTGATATTATTGATTTTATTGATAATGCCTAGTAATATAAAATAGGGATTAAAGTACTGATAAGCAGATAGAAGCACAGCATCTATAGCCCTAACAATCTACTACCACCAGGGGGAAATTTATGGCTTTTTCTGATTTAGTTAATCCCTCTGCCCTTTTCCCCCTTGGATAGTTGAGATAAAACTCACTAATGTTTATAGACTGTGCTTTGGGATATTCAGATGAGAAATGTTATTAGATATATAGAATATTTTACAGGTATAATCTAATTAGCCACCACTTCACTTATTGGGTTAAGTGTCTCTAATTATTTCTTTGTAAATTTGTAATCTAGAAATGATGAGGTTAAGTGATGTGCTGAAAGTAATATTGTAAATTAGGCACAGTGTTAAAAATACAGCCTAATGCTTATAAAATTACTGGTATAAATCTAAACAGAATCAAATAAATTCCTTGACTGTTTTAGTTAGATTTTTCTGACTGGTTTGGGTTAAAAAGAATAGCATGATAATATAATAAATAAGAATATTGTAAAACGTGTTTTCTTTTAAAGTTCTTATATTTGATACTCACTGCTTTTATAGTTGTGCCAAATCTGTAAAAATTCTCCAGACAGAATGAAATAGTAATCCAGGAATAGAATTAAAATGAAAATGTTTGTGGGGCACTTGAGTGGCACAGTTGGAAGAGTAAGCAACTTTTGATTTTGGGGTCATGAGTTTTGAGCCCCATGTTGCGTGTAGAGATTACTTAAATGAAAAAATAAATAAAATTAAAATGCTCGTACTACAAAGCTGTGGTCATCAAGACAGTGTGGTACTGGCACAAAAACAGACACATAGATCAGTGGAACAGAATAGAGAATCCAGAAGTGGACCCTGAACTTTATGGGCAACTAATATTCGATAAAGGAGGAAAGACTATCCATTGGAAGAAAGACAGTCTCTTCAATAAATGGTGCTGGGAAAATTGGACTTCCACATGCAGAAGAATGAAACTAGACCACTCTCTTTCACCATACCTCTGAGGCCTGTACCTCTTTTCTTTGATCTCTTGCTATTTTAAAATTCTTTTTGACCCACCATTTGCTTCAACGTGGATGGAACTGGAGGGTATTATGCTGAGTGAAGTAAGTCAGTCGGAGAAGGACAAACATTATATGTTCTCATTCATTTGGGGAATATAAATAATAGTGAAAGAGAATGTAAGGGAAGGGGGAAGAAATGTGTGGGAAATATCAGAAAGGGAGATAGAACGTAAAGACTGCTAACTCTGGGAAACGAACTAGGGGTGGTAGAAGGGGAGGAGGGCAGGGGGTGGGAGTGAATGGGTGACGGGCACTGGGGGTTATTCTGTATGTTAGTAAATTGAACACCAATAAAAAATAAATTAAAAAAAAATTAAAATGCTCTAGGTGCTAATTTGAGCCATGAGTTTAACTTTGATTCCTTTAGTGAAAGGCAATAATGAATTTTATAAATCTTGAATTAAAACATTTGTTCTTCCTTTTTATCTGTTGGACTTCTTAAACTATTCTATTCATCTTTTGGACTGTCTCACATATTAGTTTTATATTGCTGTTGTAACAAATTACCACCAATTAAGTGGCTTAACACAGATTTATCACCTTACAGTTCTAGAGCTCAGGAGTCCAAAATGGGTTTCACTGGCGTAAAAGCAAAGTGTTGACAGGGCTGTGCTCCCTCTGGAGTCTCTAGGAGAGAATCTGTTTTCTTGCCTCTTTCAGCTTCTAGAGGCTATCCACACTTATTGGTTTATTGTTCACTCCCATCTTCAAATCCAGCAATGGCTGATCTAATCTTTTCCATATTACTAACTTTCTGGTTATCCCTCCTTTGCTTTCCTCTTATACCTATAGTGACCCTTGTGATTACATAGTGACCCCCCACCCAGATAATCTGGATAATCTCCCCATCTCAAAGCCAAGTGATTAGCAATTTTAATTCTATCTGGCACCTCAACACTTCTTTGCCATGTAAGGTAATATATTCCAAAATCTGTGGATTAGAACATAGACATCTTTGGAGGACCACTCTTCCGCCCACCAAAGATGCAAAGAAATAAAGACCTTCAAATGAGTAGTAGATATAGGAAACTGTTGCAATAACTAACCTTATTAATCTCAACAGTTCTAATTTATTTTTAGCATGCCTAAATATCATGTTAATCAGTTAGAAAATATTTTTTGAATATCAAAGCTTTTGTATCTTAAATTTTTTATCGTTAAAGAAGATGAAAATATTTCTAGCTGATAATTATCCAAAAACATTAAATCGCGCAATTATATGTGACTGGAAATAATATTAGCTAGTCAGCATACATACATAGAATCTGTGTGATAGTAAGAATAAAATCTCAATCCAGGAGAAAAGTGTTTGGGAGTTTTAAAACAGAAAACACAGCTTTATAATAATGGTGAATAGTTCCTTTCTTATAAGATTATATTTGAAAGTGATGATCACACATCACTTTATACACCTTGAGGACTTTGTTTTTCTTTTCTTTTTTTCTAGTCAATAAATCTCTTCACTGAAGCTAGAGAGAAACTTTGTTACAGGCAATTATACAATTATTTTTAATTGTAAATATAACATATCATATGATAAAAAAATAATGATTGAAATAAATACATTTCCAAAGAAATTTATCAAATTCCCCCTTTTAAAAATGTGGGTTTGGGGCACCTGATTGACTCAGTCCATAAAGCATGCAACTCTTGATCTCAGGGTTGTGAGTTCAAGCCCCAGGTTGAATGCAAAGCTTACTTAAAAAAAATTAATAAAATAAAGCATGGTAAGCTCTATAGCTTTTAACATTTAAAAAATATGGGTTCTTTCCAAACTTTCCCATTGTTTGTTGGGGATACTATTCTTCTTCTAGTCCCTCAGCATCATCATGTACACTTCTGTTTCCTTTACCCAGATATCAAATTGTTATTCTTTATTTTCAAATGATATTCTCAGTTACCTTCTACAAACCCTAAACAATCTATACCAAGATTACTATAAGAACATATCTAAAGGATTAGTCTACATTGATTTTTTTATTTGAAGATTAAGGGAAAAAATCCCCTTACATAAATTGAACATTTTACCATGTCCTAGGCAGCATTCCAAATGCATTAAAATATAAAATTCATTTAGTTCTCACCTTGGCCTTATGAGTTAAGAATTTTTTTAACCTCATTTCACAGATGAGAAAACTAAGACATAGGGAAGATAAATAATTTGCCCAAGGTTGGGCAGATATAAGTAGTGAAGTCAAAATTCAAAATCTAATAGTCTAGACTGAGAGTCTCCACCAATCTGCTCACTCTGCTGTCTGGAAGTTTCTGTGATAGGCAAAAACGCCATTTATGTCTTGGGGGGGGGTGGGTTGTGTAACCAATTGTACTAATTCTAATATGTTCTTGTTCTCACTCCAACAGATATGGAGGGCAATTTAAATATAATAGCAATGAGGACTTACTGGGTAAGAGGGCTTCCATTATCAGAGGAGGAAAGACGAGGAACAAGTCTTTCCACTGTCAGACACAAACCAGAAGAGTCCTGTTTCCTGAGTCCTGCCTTGTCATCCTCCTTTCAATCTACCTAGACAATGCTTCCAGGTGCTCCCAGAGCACCTCTTACATCATGTTATTCTCCTACCCAGTAATCCAAACTGACTTTGTAATGCTTACAGGAACAAGTCCAAACTACTCATCTGGCACTAAAGATTCTTATTATTTAGCTCCATTGTATTTATCTAATCTTCCACTTCTACAAAACACAGATTTTGTAATACCAAAACCTGAGTCATCCTTGACTCCTCTCTTCCTCTTATACTGTATAGCCAATCTATCAGCAAATCCCACTGACTAACTTCAAAACATATCCCAAATCCAATAATTTTTCAACACTTCATTGCCACCATGCTAGATCATGTAATTATCATATCTTATTTGGACTATTGACATAGCTGCCTAACTGGTCCAGCTGCTTCTTCCCTTATGTTTCTTCAGAATCTTCCAGAGACTGCATTGGAAACATTGCTTTAATCTAAATTACTCCTCTGTTAAAACCCCTCTAGTATCTCCCTATATCAACTGTACAAAAATTTAAAGGCCTTACCAGAGAGTGCAAGCCTTTGCATAATCTGGCCCCAGCAATCTCTAACTTGACCTATTTCCACTCTTGTGCTTGATCACTTTTACTAGTCATATTAACAAATGGTATTGTTAGTAGATATGTATTAGGAGCAATTTCTGAAAATATAGTGTCACTCCCTGATAGTATCACTCTCTGGAGTGTTAAGATAAAATAAGATGGAAACCTTGGGGTTTTATATAAAAATATTGATTAAAACTTATGGGAGTAAAAACAATCATCATTATAGTTGAAATTGTAGTCTTTGAGGAAATATAGTTTTTTATACACTTCTGTTCTTGAAAAAATGGATTAAAGATCATCCTTAAATCCTCAGCCAGATTTTGAAAAAAAATATTTTAGTTAGATATATTAAGAAAGAATATAACAAGAAATATTAATTAATTTACATTTTCTGAAGGAAGAGAAATTATGAAAAGAAAAAATCTTACCCTGACTTATCATTTTTTTTAAAGATTTTATTTATTTATTTGAGAGAGATAGATGGAGCACAGGCATGATGGGGGAAGGGGCAGAAGCAGACACCCCACCACCAAGCAGGGCTGGGTTCCAGGATCCCAAGATCATGACCTGAGATGAAGGCAGATACTTAACCAACAGGGATACCCAGACACTCCATCCTTGACTTAACTTTTAATGTGATTATCCACTTTGATTTTCTGTAATACCTACCATAAAGTGAGACTTAGAAGTAGCTCCTTCTTTCCTTTCTCAAGTAATATCATTAATAAAACTAAGAAAAGCTGATTTTTATCTTCTCTTAAAATATACATTTCAGGTTCTCTGCTCCTTCCTGGTCGACAGGGAGCCACATGTTCTGGTGTAGTGCCAGCCGCCTCCGAGAGACACAATGGTGAAGCTCGGAGTGAATGAATTTGCCCATATTGGGCGCCTGGGCACCAGGGCTGCTTTTAACTCTGGCAAAGAGGATATTGTTACCATCAATGATTCCTTCATTGACCTCAACTACATGGTGTACATGTTCCAGTATGATTCTACCCACGGCAAATTCTATGGCATGGTCAAGGCTGAGAACGGGAAACTTGTCATCAATGGGAAGTCCATCTCCATCTTCCAGGAGCGACATCCCGCCAACAACAAATGGGGTGATGCTGGTGCTGAGTATGTTGTGGAGCCCACTGGGGTCTTCACCACCATGGAGAACGCTGGGGCTCACTTGAAGAGTGGGGCCAAGAGGGTCATCATCTCTGCTCCTTCTGCTGATGCCCCCATGTTTGTGATGGGTGTGAACCACGAGAAATACAACAAGTCTCTCAAGATTGTCAGCAATGCCTCCTGCACCACCAACTGCTTGGCTCCTCTGGCCAAAGTTATCCATGACCACTTTGGCATCGTGGAGGGCCTAATGACCACCGCCCATGCCATCACTGCCACCCAAAAGACCATGGGTGGCACCTCTGGGAAGCTGTGGCCTGAAGGCAGAGTACCTGTGCAGAACATCATCCCTGCTTCCACTGGCGCCGCCACGGCTGTGGGCAAGGTCATCCCTGAGCTGAAGGGAAAGTTCATTGGCATGGCCTTCCGTGTCCCCACCCCCAACATGTCAGTTGTGGATCTGACCTGCCCCCTGGAGAAAGCTGCCAAATATGACAACATCAAGAAGGTGGTAAAGCAGGCCTCAGAGGGCCCTCTCAAGGGCATCCTGGCTGAGGACCAGGTTGTCTCCTGTGACTTCAACAGTGACACCCACCCTTCCATCTTTGACACCGGGGCTGGCATTGCCTTCAATGACCACTTGGTCAAGCTAATCATACAGTATTCATCTTTTTCTATCTTACTTATTTCACTCATCACTTACTTCATTGAACGGCCTTAAGGTCCATCCATGTTGTCACAAATGGTAGGATTTCCTCATTTTTTAGTGCTTAAATAATATTCCATTGTGTATACACACCCACACCCACACACAACTCTTTTATCTGTATATACATTGATGGACACTTAGGTGTTTCCATGTCTGGTTATTGTAAATAATGCTACTATGGACATGAGGGTGCAAATATCTCTTTAAGTTAGTATTCTCATTTCCTTTGGATATATTTCCAGAAGTGGAATTGTTGGATCATATGGTAGTTCCATTTTTAATTTTTTTAAGATCTTGCATACTGTTTTCCATTGTGGCTATAGCAGTTTCTAATCCCACCAGCAGAATTCCCTTTTATCCATGTCCATGCCAGCATTTGTTATCTCTTGTCTTTTTGTTAATAGCCATTCTAACAGGTGTGGGGTGATATCTCATTGTGGTTTCAGAATAATCCTTTATTAATCTCAGAATTAAAAAAGTTTTCTAAATATAATACAAAAAAACTTCACAGAAGCCATGAAATAACATATTGATAAATTTCATTACTTGAAAATAAAAATTTAAGTAATGACTGCTTGGTTAAAATCACCATAAGAAAAATCAATATAAAGACAAACTAGAAAATAATTGCAACTTTTAGATAAAAAGTAAATTTCCCTGATTTACAAAAAAAAAAAAAAAAAAAGCAATCCTTCTCCTTCAAACAAATAATCATCAACCAACTGAAAAGAGGGCAAAAGTTAGAATTAAAAGGTTAACAGAATAAAAATTCAAATAGATCTCATGTGTGAAAAGACAGTATGTGCCTAAGTGACCTAGTTAGAAATGGCCTAATGATATTTTCTTCATTAGGCTAATATACAGATTCAAGTGTGAAGTACTCAATTAATAAATTCTGTATGTTTTAATTAACATCTGGAGTCTCCAGGAAATAGAGCAATGCAATCCACTTAGGACTAGGACATAAGAAAAAAAATAGTTTTTAACTTGGAACTCAGCTAAAAAGAAAGTAATTTCTTTAGCAGCAAGGTAAGAGACAAACAATAAACATAAGGTATTAAAATATGAGCCAGATTATTGAATATGATTAAGTCAAATTAGTTTCAATATAGTTGTAATTACAGAACAGAAAGAATATAGGGAAAATTTTCAATCAAACATCTATTTCTAGAATAAATCTTAAACTTTTTGGATATTAGCAACAGAAAATTATTGGAGGAGGAACTACAAAAATTTCATTCAACATTCTCATCATCAGAGGTTGAGATATCTAGTCACATCATTCATGAAGATCTCTAAAAGTCTTTGCCCACTTTAAAATGTGGGCATTTTAGTGAGTCTCTGACTATTTAAGTATAATTCTAAGAAGCCTCGTTAACTTTGGGAATGATTCCTCCTTGAGCAAAACTTCTTGATAAGGAAAATCTATTTAAATTTCATAAACATTTAATATGGGAGGCATGTATTTGTCATGTTCCATACCAAGAGATCAAAATGATAAAAAAAATAGTCACATAGCAGCACTTCTAATCTCACCCATGAAGATATTATTAAATGAGTAATTAATATTCTTCCAGATGTATACAGAAAAGCAAAGTTAATGAACTCAAAAAAATATTTTCTACAATAGTTATTAACTTTTTCCTACCCCCCACTAATAAACTTAATTTATTCTCTCATTATATCCTGAATGACTTCTGTGTGCCAAATACTATTTGTTACAAATGTGATAAAATCCCTGCCCTTGAAAAGACTACATGCTAATAGGAGAAGATCACAAAAATCATAAAACAACAAGAAAAATGTTATATAAGGGGAAGTTTATAAAGAAAAATAAAGAAGAGTGAAAGGACTAATGAATGACTGGGGATGGTTCTCTTATGTGGCGTGGTTGGGGAAGACCTCACAAATGAGGTCATCCCGAGGAAACCATGTTACTATTTGAGGGAAGCATATTCTAGCCAGAAGGAATGGTGAGTGCAAAGGCACAGCAGTGGGACTATGTTGTGGGATGTACAAGTAACAGCAAAGAGGACAATGTGTACATAGAATAATGAGTACAGGGGAAAGTCAATGGTAATGAAATCAGAGAGGTAATCAGAGGAAAATTTGCGTATGATCTTTCAGGCTTTTGCAAGAACATAAGCTGTTAATCTGAGTAGAAAGAGATGCCATTAGGGATCTCTGGGTGGCACAGCGGTTTGACGCCTGCCTTTGGCCCAGGGCGTGATCCTGGAGACCAGGGATCGAATCCCACGTCGGGCTCCCGGTGCATGGAGCCTGCTTCTCCCTCTGCCTGTGTCTCTGCCTCTCTCTCTCTCACTGTGTGCCTATCATAAAAAAAAAAAAAAAAGAGATGCCATTAGAATGTCTTATTATGAAGAATGATATGATCAGATATGTTTTTAAAATTTTACTCTGGCTGCTCTGTGAGAATAGTCATGATGGGGCAAGAGTAGGGAGATGGGCTAGGAGGCTCTTCCAGTAATTAAGGTGATAGTCTTTTTCCAGCCATACAGTGACTAGGTATCTGGATGGTTGTTGTTGCCAAAAACAGCTACAAGTGCTGAAGAATGCACTATAGGAAAGTGTGGCAGAAACTGCTAGATACTTCTCAATATTTACTTTTCCCTTACTCTTTGATAATAGTTCATTAGCTCAACACATTGACGGGAGGATTCACATACTACTCCACTTCTCTTATAGTTAGGCATGGCCAAGTGACGAAGTTCTGGTGAATAATAAGTGAAATTTTATGTGAAGTCTCCTTAGGAATGGGAGTAATGTCTTTTTGTGCTTTCCTCCATCTTGGGTCCTCAGAATACAGACAGGTGCCCAGGCTGGAGCAGACATCTTAGATTTGGGGGCAATTCTCTTAATACAGGGCAACAGTGAGAAAGAGTCCCTGATGACCATGGAGCCTCCCGGAAGTTTCTGTCTTATTCATACCACTACTGTGCATTCCTGTTAAATATGGCAGCATCTAAGCTTCCTGATCATAGAAGCAAAGGTGAATGCAGGTTGACAAGTGTGGAGGCTCTGCAATAGTTCAAGTAAGAAATGACCAGAAGTAACAGGCAGTGAAATAATAAGTGAAGAGATTCAAGATATATTTTAAAGAACAATTCAATAATATTTGTTGGTGGATTGAATGCAGATTATAGTGTAAAAGGAGCAATCAAACATGCATCCATATTTTTAGCTGACATGAAAAGACATGGAGTTACTATTTACTAGAGAAGATTACAAGTAAGGCAGAATTTTGATTTGTTTTGTTTTTGAAGTCTTAAAATATGTAAGTCTTTATTTTGGACATGTTTGTTTTAGGATGCTATTATTTTTCCAAATTGAAGTATGATGGGGACATCTGATAAATAATTCCACAGTTCAAGGGAGAAGACGGGGCTGGAAATAAAATTATGTACTCATCAGAGATCACTAGGGAATAAGTGTAAAGAAATGATCAAAAGGTGAACTGAAAAGTGTCAGTGTATACAAATCCAGAAGATGAGGATGGATTAGCAAAAAAAAAAAAAAAATCAGAAGGAATAGCCAGTGAAGTGTCTTAGAGGCCAAAAGGCATGGAGTAGAGGGTTGTGTTCCAAGAAGAATAGATTGACCAACTGTGACAAATGCTGCTGATATATCCAGTTAAATGTAAATCAAGAACTGACCATTGGAACTGGCAATGCAAATGATATGATGTGGATGATTTTGTCAAGAGCTATTTGTGTTAAGTGGGCTGGGTGGATGAGGGATCGGAAAGAACTTATCGGAATGGATTCCAGAAAGAATAAGACAGGTGTTAGAGACTCTTGGTACAGACAACTCTTTTTAGAACCTTTGTTGTAAAGAGGAACAAAGGAATGAGAAAGTAACTTTTTAATTTTTTAAAATTTTCTTTTAGATGGGAAATACTATAATGTGTTTGTATATTCACAGAAAAGATTTAGTAGAGAGAGTCAGTAGAAAGAATGAAGCAGGAGAGAGAGAAAGCATGTCCTGCCTTTGAGTGGGTGCCAGGAATTGAAATCTAGTGCACATGTGGTGGAATTAGCCTTTTTCAGGAGTAAAAATAGTTTATCCAAAGGTTAGAGCAATATTTTATTTTTAAGTCTTTATATTTGGTGGCTGGAATGTTGGGACATTTTCCTTAGATTTTTGTCAGTTTTCTCAGTAAAATAAGAGACAAAATCATTAGCCAAGAGTGGAAAGGTGGAGATATTTGAGGTTCAGGGACAGAAGAGAATATAGGAAAATAGGATGTACAGTATGGAGTGAATTAGACAAGGATAGGACAGGTGTTGTTCCAGGTGTTGCTAGAAGTTAGTAATCATAAATGTAAACTGGGACCACTTAGCATGGTGATGAGTTTTTCTCCAGCTGTAGTCAGTCTCTCATTGGGTGTATGTAAGTACAGAATAGATGGAGGGTTATATTCACTCAGAATTGGGCTCTTGGCTAGGATTATACAATAGAGGGAAAGAGGGCAAGGGAATTGAGAGTATGTATAAGGTATGTATGTATGTTTGTATGTCATGTTGGACTATGGAATCTAAGCCAGGGAGGAGAAAAGTGAGGGGTTGAGGAGGCAAAGAAGAAAGGAAAAGTGTTGGAGTTGATGAACTGAAGGTCTACTAGAATTAGTGTCTTAGATTTCAGAGGTATAGTGGGAACGAACAGAAGAATAAAGGTGGTGGTCAGAGAGTGTGATGTTTGACATTGGTATCATGGAGGGGGACATCATTGAGGATAATGGCAAAGTCCAAAGTATGACCACAAAAGTGGTTACTTGAGGTAAATTGAAGACTAAAATTGTTGGAAAGAGATTAAAAATTTTAGTCACCAACATATATTAGAAAGATTATCTCTGTGGATCCTCATTCACGAAGAATTAGAGAGCAAACCAGATTCTAAAATCTTCAAGGAAGTAGAGAGGGTGACTAAGAAATCTGTAGATGGCAGCAATGGCAACAACAAAAAGAGATGATAGGTAGCCGAACAATTTGTGTAACTCCTCAAGCTGAACGGTCTGAGGTATGTGAGTACACTAGAACTGTGAAATATTCTTGTGTTTGATATAATATCGATTCATTTTACCTGTTTTTATCAAAAGCTCACAGTGTACTACGCATCCAGAAGGAAATGCAAATAAGGGTGGCACAGTTTCTGATATTAAGGAAATCGTTCTAATAGGAGAGATAAATATGAAAATACATGCTAATACAGTGAAAATGCCTCCCAGCAATCTGTGGCACATTAACAGGAAATTGTAATCATGATGAATTATTGAAATGAAAGCCTTCTAGATCATATACAAGTCATCCTTGGATGCAGTTCAAATTAGGATCTACCTTACATTGATTTTCTCAAGAATATCTAGTGGGTACTACATAAAAGTGCACAAAGTGCGGTGGAAGATACAATGATATATTAGATTCAAACCCTGCCTTTATATTGAATTATTTTATGATGAGTCATGTCATAGGTAAGGTTTCCCATGGTTAACTTTTTCCAGCTAATTTTATTAAGGCAGTCACATGAGTTCTGTTCAGAAAGGGCACAATTGTCCTTTCATGTTACATCAAATTGTCTGAGTCATGTAAGCATTTGCTTAAAATTTAAAGCCAGAACTTGAGCTAAGAAAAATATCAGAGGAAAACAAAATTGGATACTGAAGACAGAATGCCCTAAGTGCCATCTCTCTGAACAGATATACAAGATTTTTACTGAGAACTTTAAACAGTGAGATATCACTTTTTGCTGTTGTTGTTTAGGGGGATTTTTTTGGATCAAATAATAGTATCTGTCAAAATGACTCATAATGCCACCTGATGGCTGATATTTGCCTCTTAATAACTATCATACCATGCTGTTGAATAACCAACACCAGCAAGAGAACTTGCTCTCTTCCTGTGATTATTCCTTACCTTTTCTGTTGGAAGTCAATATCAGTTTATTTATAGGATTCTATAGTTATTGATTCTTTATTTTTTTAAAGATTTTATGTATTTATTCATAGAGACACAGAGAGAGAGAGAGTGAGGCAGAGATACAGGCAGAGGGAGAAGCAGGGTCCATGCAGGAACCCCAATGTGGGACTTGATCCTGGGTCTCTGAGATCACGCCCTGGACTGAAGGCAGCGCTAAACCGCTGAGCCATCTGGACTGCCCTGATTCTTTAATTTATAATGACTCAGTTGAATATCAGTTTTTCAATTAAACATAAAACAATAAAAAAAA
Organism: Canis lupus familiaris; assembly: GCF_011100685.1. NCBI lineage: Eukaryota > Metazoa > Chordata > Mammalia > Carnivora > Canidae > Canis > Canis lupus. Next base: position 22,468,344 of record NC_049233.1, read on the forward strand.
CTTGTAACTATATATGTTAACATTCATTTCATCATTGAGTTAGGGATCATAACATCTATCTCATGAGGTTATAGTGAAGAATAAATGACACATGTGAAGCTATGAAAAATGCTCAATAAATTTTAGCTAGCGTTATTATTATCATTACCATCAAAATTATTATTATAATTTCACAACTATTTTATTTTGAAACATCCAGTTCAAGTAAAGAGAACCCAACTAGTAGTAGGGCAAGAACACAATGCAGCTTAATTGAATTTGCAGAGATCAAAGAGTGACATAAGGGTTGGACTGGCATTGAGCCTAGGAAGACAATAGAATTAGGCCCAAGAGAACCATCAAAATTGTCCTTCCATCTCTGTTGTTTATCCCTGCACATCTGCATCATTATTTCATCTCCACATAATGGCTTTCTCTGCTTTTCTCTGAAAAAGGAATTTACATGTTACTACAACATGTGAACTCAGAGACATTGCCACAGCCTCTGAGTTTACATGTTATAGTTCAAGTCATATACTGGGACTAACTATCTAGTTCTCAAAGCCATTTCTCTTGATAAATAGGAGAGAAAATGTGGTCAATCCAACTGGATTTACTAATCTCCTGACCCTGTTAGGATAAAAGAGTTGGTAAAATTTTAAAATGGCTGGCTGTCTTCTCACCCTCATGATGTTTAGATCAGTTTCCTGAGGATAGAGGATTATTGTTAGCACTGCAAAAAAGACCCACCATGTTTTACTCTTGATTTCTTAGCACATATATATCTTTCTTTCCATATATCCAAATATATTTTATTCCATATATCCAAATATATTCTATGCTTAAACTGCTTGATGCATAACAACAAACATACTCAACTGCTCCATAACAGGAGGAAACCTGAAATAAAATCCGTTACTGCACCCTCTGGCATGACACAGGGCATGTATCAGAAGTTTTAGGAGAGAAACAATTCAAATCAATTTAAAACTAAAATGGAAATTTATTAAATCATTTAATTGGGAAGTGCGAAGATACTTCTAGATTCAGGCTCAATTAGATTGCCAAGTTCAAACAATTTTCCAATATGTGTCTATCTCCACTGCTTCCCTCTGTATGTTATTTCTATTTCAAAAGGAATTTATCTATGTAGTGATCTATTAGTGATCATGGTTTGTTCCCCCAGCTTTCTCTCCACTATCAAATATACAGTACAGAGAAGGACTCTTGTGATTAATCTCGTTTTGGTCATAGGTCCATCTAGGATCAGTTGTTCAGTTTAAGAAAAATGGAATTCTTTCTGTGGCCATGCTTGCATCATGTGTTTACTTCTGAGACTAAGCATATATATGGGGAGTAGGGACATGCTATATGATTGACAGCCCCCATGGGACCTTGTGATTAGGAAAAGAGTAGATCCGCAAAGTAGAGGTACTGATAAAATACTTCCCAACCCATTCCTATATTCCAACTATGGTTGCCCACCATCTGTATTTTGACCAATTATAAAATGTCTTCACCGAACATGCTATAATAATTACAAATGTCACCGAATATATACTCAGTCCCTCTCCAAAGGGCAGCACATCAATATTACCAATATTACCTTTAGATGGCACAGCCACTGATGTGTATTCCCCCTGGATCAGGCCCAATGTGGGTCTCTTTGAAGCATTTAACCACCCTAAGAATTACAATCCACAATGGGGGTAGATGGAGAGAAAAAGATAACTATAATAAGCCTCCTATTTGTGAAAAAGGGGGTAAGAAGTAATAGCTGTCACTGAGCCTTAGCATAAATCATATTCGATAGAAAGGGATAGTAAGAACCCCTCTTTGGCTGTGGAGTGAGTGTAGATTTGGAGTAAATTCTGATCTACTTTGTTTTGCTCTCACTGCTGTGAGGATTATGAGGGACCATTTTTCACAATGGCCATGTCTGAAAGGAGCATATGGAAGGATTCCCTCTGTAGGGCTATACTTGCTTAATGCACCCACTTTCAGTAGATATGGCTATAATGACCTGAGTGTTGAATTAATGGCTGAGCAATAGAATAGATTCTTGTTTTTCAGGCTTGAGGTTTTTCTGAAAATTAAATTTTTTTGAAATGTCCAGAACTCTTCTACTTGTTCATTTATATCTGAAATTTCCACAGAATGATAATTAGCTATAGAAATCATGGACCAAGAGGCAGCTGGGTGGCTCAGATGGTTAAGCATCTGCCTTTGGCCCAGGTGATGATCCTTCTGGGGTCCTGGGATGGAACCCCAAGATGGGCTCCCTGCTCAGTGGACAGCCTGCTTCTCTGTCTCTCTCTGTATCCCCCACATCCCTGCTTGTGCTCTCTCTCTGCCTTGCTCTCTTTTTCAAGTAAATAAATAAAATCTTAAAAAAAAGAAAAAAGAAATCCTAGATCAAGAGCACTGAATCTTCCAACCATGGGTTTTTTTCTCCCAAGAGTTGTTACTGTATTAACAGCTGATCTCTCGAAGTCACTGGTATAGGACTTCCACTTAGCCTTAAGCTGATGGTGAGAAGGGTGAGCCGACCCCTGCCTTGTGCTGCTGCATCCCAGAAGATAGTGCTTTACCTTATTTACCTCCTACAGAGTGTTAACTGTCAGTTTGGGTACAAACATTAGGAGATATTTGGAAGATGAAGTCCATGATTTAAACCACTAAGTACCAATCGTGTTTTCTCACCTTTCTGCTTTTATTTGTTCTAATTTTGGGGGGGGGGGTGCAGATAATTTTTTTTGTTTTATAATTAACAAGGCATTGGTTTTCTGACCCTCAGCCACCTCAGATTTCTGTCTTGTTCTATATTAACAAATCTAAATGTTCTCTTTCTGCTTGCAGGTTTCTGGCTTGGGAATCTAAGCGTGTTCTATTCTTGCCAGATTTCATTGGAGGCTGCTAAAAATGACCAAGATTTGCTAACATTCTCATATATTTGCTAGGTCCCCAAAGGTTCCACCTAAGGAAAGCAGAGGGTCTGAATTCTAGGATACATCAGAGACATATCAAATACTTCCAACTTTCCATGCAGAGGCAGAGACCATTGCTGCTCACAATGATACATGGACTCAGATAATTTCCTATTTCAGGGCTGTATTACCCAAAATATTCTTTTTAAAGACACCATTCTATATATGAGGACTCTTATAAGTGCAAGTGTCAAAACACAACTCGGATTAAAACAGAACTGTGTTGATGGTTTTATACTTGACTGTATCTAGGACTCAATTGTCATATAATATTCCTATCCCCCATTTATGGTTTATTTTCCTTCATAATTTGGCTTGATTTCCTCCTCCAGCATTCCCTCATGCAGTTAAGAAAGAAGGAAGCCAGTCCTCCAGGCTTCTTCACTTCAGGTCACCAATCTCAGCAGAAAGACAGATTCTAATTCTCTAAATGCATTGTGATATATTGATAGAATTGTGAACCTTACAACCCAATCCTATATGTCACTTAGGGATACATACATATAGGAAGAAAACAAGTATCAGTATAGACATGAAAAGAATAAACACCAAACTGAGGAGCAGGAGCTGATTACCTCTGCGAGATCACAGGGGAATGAGCTATGGGAGGTATATAGGGACTTTAGCTGTGTTGGTTTACAAGAGTCCTTGTTATATTATTCCTTATACATTTTAGTATGACCAAGATACTTTATAACTTAAAAGAGAAAAAAATGTTATTAATGTTGGGAGTTGGCTTCCAGAGACAATTTCTGATTGGCCCTGTCTGATTTGAACAGCCTGCCCCCTTTTCTCTCTTTCTTTCTTTCTTTCTTTCTTTCTTTCTTTCTTTCTTTCTTTCTTTCTTTCTTTCTTTCTTTTTCTTTTTCTTTTTCTTTCTTTTTCTTCTTTCTTTCTTCTTTCTTTCTTTCTTTCTTTCTTTCTTTCTTTCTTTCTTTCTTTCTTTCTTTCCTTCTTTCATTCTTTTTTTTTTCCAGTAAAATGTGAAAGGCTAGTCATCTGCTGACATGGTGGGTGTGAGAAGAATGAAGAAGTATATGGTTCTCAGTCCATCAGACACAAAAGGAACAGGGAAAATATGGTTTTCCCAAAAAGGGGGTTATTGGTCAGACAAAAGCAATTGACGGAGTTTTTAAGGGTTTAATTTTCCCTGAATGAAACTCATTCCTTCTCTAGTTCATTTGAAATCTGTCTTGGTATGGATTCTCACCACCTTATATACTATGACCTGAAAGTAAACATTAACCCTGGTCAACATAGTTGATAAACAATGATGGAGAAAAAAAACAAGATGAAAGCTTAATGAAGTAAATCTTAATCTTTTCCTTATGCAGTGCCCTTTAGAGCCACCCCTAAGAGGAGCATGAGGAAGACTCCTCTGTGTGTGGGTGTGTGTGTATGCACAGTACATAGGTATGCAAACACCCCTTACTTCCTGGTGGTGCTTGGATTGGGATCTGAGGGTGACCCAGTCTCTCCACACTATTTGTTATCATGGGTCACTGTTCCTCAAAGTTTCATATTGCCCTGAAACTTCCTAGATTGTCTTTTGACTTCATTTTGGGGAACTATATCAATTTTATTTTACCATAAAAGCTCCCTCCCTTCGATCATGAGCTGTTACCAATGTTCAACCATCCCAGTTACTCTCTGCTCAGGGACCTAAGCCACAAATCATGGATTTGGTTATAATGGGATGAGGAAGAGGCCTTTAGGGATGGAGGGGCAGGATGGTGGAAGAGTAGGGTCCCCAAGTCACCTGTCCCCACCAAAGTACCTAGATAACCTTCAAATCATCCTGAAAATCTACCAATTCGGCCTGAGATTTAAAGAGAGAACAGCTGGAACGCTACAGTGAGAAGACTTCGTGCTTCTATCAAGGTAGTAAGACGGGGGAAAAAAAGAAATAAACAAAAGAGATCCAAGGGGGAGGGGCCCCGCGAGGAGCCAGGCTGAGGCCGGGGCGAGTGTCCCCAGGACAGGAGAGCCCCGTCCCGGAGAAGCAGGAGCTGCACCGACCTTCCCGGGCGGAAAGGGGCTCGCAGGGAGTTGGAGCAGGACCCAGGAGGGCGGGGATGCCCTCGGGCTCCCGGGGACACTAACAGACACCTGCGCCCCGGGAGAGTGCGCCGAGCTCCCTAAGGGCTGCAGCGGACGGCGGGACCCGGAGCAGCTCGGGGGGCTCGTGGGCGGCTCCGCGGAGGGGGCTGCGGGGCGGGAGCGCGAATCCACCAGCGCAGGCCCCGGAGCACAGGGCGCCGGGACACAGCCCAGGATCCGGCCAACCCCCCGGGACAGGCAGAGGCCAGGAGGGCCCAGGACAGCAAGGACGCTCCTGCCCCGACCTGAGCAGATCAGCGGCCCCGTCCCGGAGCCTCCAGGCCCTGCAGACCGACAGCTCCGGAGTTCCTGCGGGGGCTGACTCCAGGGCTCCAGAGCTGGCCCCGCCACTGCGGTTGTTCCTCCTGGGGCCTCACGGGGTAAACAACCCCCACTGAGCCCTGCACCAGGCAAGGGCACAGCAGCTCCCCCAAGTGCTAACACCTGAAAATCAGCACAACAGGCCCCTCCCCCAGAAGACCAGCTAGACGGACAAGTTCCAGGGGAAGTCAAGGGACTTAAAGTATACAGAGTCAGAAGATACTCCCCCGTGTTTTTTTTTTTTTTCTTTTTGATTTCTGATTGCTTCCCCTGCCCTTTTTTTCCACTTTCTTTCTTTTTCTTTCTCTTTTTCTTCTCTTTTTTCCTTTTTTTTCTTCCGTTTTTCTTTTTTCTTTTTCTCTTTTCTTTCCTTCCTTCTCTCCTCTCTTTTGCTCCTTTTCCCAATACAACTTGTTTTTGGCCACTCTGCACTAAGCAAAATGACTAGAAGGAAAACCTCACCTCAAAAGAAAGAACCAGAAACAGTCCTCTCTCCCACAGAGTTACAAAATCTGGATTACAATTCAATGTCAGAAAGCCAATTCAGAAGCACTATTATACAGCTACTGGTGGCTCTAGAAAAAAGCATAAAGGACTCAAGAGACTTCATGACTGCAGAATTTAGAGCTAATCAGGCAGAAATTAAAAATCAATAGAAAGAGATGCAATCCAAACTAGAAGTCCTAATGACGAGGGTTAATGAGGTGGAAGAACGAGTGAGTGACATAGAAGACAAGTTGATGACAAAGAGGGAAACTGAGGAAAAAAGAGACAGACAATTAAAAGACCAGGAAGACAGATTAAGGGAAATAAACGATAGCCTGAGGAAGAAAAACCTACATTTAATTGGGGTTCCCAAGGGCGCCAAAAGGGCCAGAAGGCCAGAATATGTATTTGAACAAATCATAGCTGAAAACTTTCCTAATCTGGGAAGGGAAACAGGCATTCAGATCCAGGAAATAGAGAGATCCCCCCACTAAAATCAATAAAACCCGTTCAACACCTCGACATTTAATAGTGAAGCTTGCAAATTCCAAAGATAAAGAGAAGATCCTTAAAGCAGCAAGAGACAAGAAATCCCTGACTTTTATGGGGAGGAATATTAGGGTAATAGCAGACCTCTCCACAGAGACCTGGCAGGCCAGAAAGGGCTGGCAGGATATATTCAGGGTCCTAAATGAGAAGAACATGCAGCCAAGAATACTTTATCCAGCAAGGCTCTCATTCAAAATGGAAGGAGAGATAAAGAGCTTCCAAGACAGGCAGGAACTGAAAGAATATGTGACCTCCAAAGCAGCTTTGCAAGAAGTTTTAAAGGGGACTCTTAAAATTCCCCTTTAAGAAGAAGTTCGGTGGAACAATCCACAAAAACAAGGACTGAATAGATATCATGATGACACTAAACTCATATCTGTCAATAGTAACTCTGAACGTGAACAGGCTTAATGACCCCATCAAAAGGCGCAGGGTTTCAGACTGGATAAAAAAACAGGACCCATCTATTTGCTGTCTACAAGAGACTCATTTTAGACAGAAGGACACCTACAACCTGAAAATAAAAGGTTGGAAAACCATTTACCATTCAAATGGTCCTCTAAAGAAAGCAGGGGTAGCCATCCTTATATCAGATAAACTAAAATTTACCCCGAAGACTGTAGTGAGAGATGAAGAGGGACACTATCTCATACTTAAAGGATCTATCCAACAAGAGGACTTAACAATCCTCAATATATATGCCCTGAATGTGGAAGCTGCCAAATATTTAAACCAATTAATAACCAAAGTGAACAAATACTTAGATAATAATACACTTATACTTGGTGACTTCAATCTAGCTCTTTCTACCATCGATAGGTCTTCTAAGCACAACATCTCCAAAGAAACGAGAGCTTTAAATGATACACTGGACCAGATGGATTTCACAGATATTTACAGAACTTTACATCCAAATTCAACTGAATACACATTCTTCTCAAGTGCACATGGAACTTTCTCCAGAATAGACCACATACTGGGTCACAAATCAGGTCTGAACCAATACCAAAAAGTTGAAATCGTCCCCTGCATATTCTCAGACCATTATGCCTTGAAATTAGAACTAAATCACAACAAGAAGTTTGGAAGGACCTCAAACACATGGAGGTTAAGGACCATCCTGCTAAAAGATGAAAGGGTCAACCAGGAAATTAAGGAAGAATTAAAAAGATTCATGGAAACTAATGAGAATGAAGATACAACCCTTCAAAATCTTTGGGATACAGCAAAAGCAGTCCTGAGGGGGAAAAAATCGCAATACAAGCATCCATTCAAAAACTGGACAGAACTCAAATACAAAAGCTAACCTTACACATAAAGGAGCTAGAGAAAAAACAGCAGATGGACCCTACACCCAGCAGAAGAAGAGAGCTAATTAAAATTCGAGCAGAACTCAACGAAATTGAGACCAGAAGAACTGTGGAACAGATCAACAGAACCAGGAGTTGGTTCTTTGAAAGAATTAATAAGATAGATAAACCATTAGCCAACCTTATTAAAAAGAAGAGAGAGAAGACTCAAATTAATAAAATCATGAATGAGAAAGGAGAGATCACTACCAACACCAAGGAAATACAAACGATTTTAAAAACATATTATGAACAGCTATACGCCGATAAATTAGGCAATCTAGAAGAAATGGACGCATTCCTGGAAAGCCACAAACTACCAAAACTGGAACAGGAAGAAATAGAAAACCTGAACAGGCCAATAACCAGGGAGGAAATTGAAGCAGTCATCAAAAACCTCCCAAGACACAAGAGTCCAGGGCCAGATGGCTTTCCAGGGGAATTCTATCAAACGTTTAAAAAAGAAATCATACCTATTCTACTAAAGCTGTTTGGAAAGATAGAAAGAGATGGAGTACTTCCAAATTCGTTCTATGAGGCCAGCATCACCTTAATTCCAAAACCAGACAAAGACCCCACCGAAAAGGAGAATTACAGACCAATAACCCTGATGAACATGGATGCAAAAATTGTCAACAAGATACTAGCCAATAGGATCGAACAGTACATTAAGAAAATTATTCACCATGACCAAGTACGATTTATCCCCGGGACACAAGGCTGGTTCAACACCCGTAAAACAATCAATGTGACTCATCATATCAGCAAGAGAAAAACCAAGAACCATATGATCCTCTCATTAGATGCAGAGAAAGCATTTGACAAAATACAGCATCCATTCCTGACCAAAACTCTTCAGAGTGTAGGGATAGAGGGAACATTCCTTGCCATCTTAAAAGCCATCTACGAAAAGCCCACAGCAAATATCATTCTCAATGGGGAAGCACTGGGAGCCTTTCCCCCAAGATCAGGAACAAGACAGGGATGTCCACTCTCACCACTGCTATTCAACATAGTACTGGAAGTCCTAGCCTCAGCAATCAGACAACAAAAAGACATTAAAGCCATTCAAATTGGCAAAGAAGAAGTCAAACTCTCCCTCTTTGCCAATGACATGAAACTCTACATAGAAAACCCAAAAGACTCCACCCCAAGATTGCTAGAACTCATACAGAAATTTGGTAGCGTGGCAGGATACAAAATCAATACCCAGAAATCAATGGCATTTCTATACACTAACAATGAGACTGAAGAAAGAGAAATTAAGGAGTCAATCCCATTTACAATTGCACCCAAAAGCATAAGATACCTAGGAATAAACCTAACCAAAGAGGCAAAGGATCTATACCCTAAAAACTATACAACACTTCTGAAAAAAATTGAGGAAGACACAAAGAGATGGAAAAATATTCCATGCTCATGGATTGGCAGAATTAATATTGTGAAAATGTCAATGTTACCCAGGGCAATTTACACGTTTAATGCAATCCCTATCAAAATACCATGGACTTTCTTCAGAGAGTTAGAACAAATTATTTTAAGATTTGTGTGGAATCAGAAAAGACCCCGAATAGCCAGGGGAATTTTAAAAAAGAAAACCATAGCTGGGGGCATCACAATGCCAGATTTCAGGTTGTACTACAAAGCTGTGGTCATCAAGACAGTGTGGTACTGGCACAAAAACAGACACATAGATCAATGGAACAGAATAGAGAACCCAGAAATGGACCTTGAACTTTATGGTCAACTAATATTCGATAAAGGAGGAAAGACTATCCATTGGAAGAAAGACAGTCTCTTCAATAAATGGTGCTGGTAAAATTGGACATCCACATGCAGAAGAATGAGACTAGACTATTCTCTTACACCATACACAAAGATAAACTCAAAATGGATGAAAGATCTAAATGTGAGACAAGATTCCATCAAAATCCTAGAGGAGAACACAGGCAACACCCTTTTTGAACTTGGCCACAGTAACTTCTGCAAGATACATCCACGAAGGCAAAAGAAACAAAAGCAAAATGAACTATTGGGACTTCATCAAGATAAGAAGCTTTTGCACAGCAAAGGATACAGTCAACAAAACTGAAAGACAACCTACAGAATGGGAGAAGATATTTGCAAATGACGTATCAGATAAAGGGCTAGTTTCCAAGATCTATAAGGAACTTCCTAAACTCAACACCAAAGAAACAAACAATCCAATCATGAAATGGGCAAAAGACATGAAGAGAAATCTCACAGAGGAAGACATAGACATGGCCAACATGCATATGAGAAAATGCTCTGCATCACCTGCTATCAGGGAAATACAAATCAAAACCACAATGAGATACCACCTCACACCAGTGAGAATGGGGAAAATTAACAAGGCAGGAAACCACAAATGTTGGACAGGATGCGGAGAAAAGGGAACCCTCTTACACTGTTGGTGGGAATGTGAACTGGTGCAGCCACTCTGGAAAACTGTGTGGAGGTTCCTCAAAGAGTTAAAAATAGACCTGCCCTACGACCCAGCAATTGCACTGTTGGGGATTTACCCCAAAGATTCAGATGCAATGAAATGCCGGGACACCTGCACCCCGATGTTTATTTTTTTATTTTTGTATTATTTTTTTTTAGTTTTTCACCCCGATGTTTCTAGCAGCAATGTCCACAATAGCCAAACTGTGGAAGGAGCCTCGGTGTCCAATGAAAGATGAATGGATAAAGAAGATGTGGTGTATGTATGCAATGGAATATTCCTCAGCCATTAGAAACGACAAATACCCACCATTTGCTTCAACGTGGATGGAACTGGAGGGTATTATGCTGAGTGAAGTAAGTCAATCGGAGAAGGACAAACAGTGTACGTTCTCACTCATTTGGGGAATATAATTATAGTGAAAGGGAATATAAGGGAAGGGAGAAGAAAAAGACTCCTAACTCGGGGAAACGAACTAGGGGTGGTGGAAGGGGAGGAAGGCGGGGTGTGGGGGTGAATGGGTGATGGGCACTGAGGGGGGCACTTGACAGGATGAGCACTGGGTGTTATTCTGTATGTTGGTAAATTGAACCCCAATAAAAAATTAATTTATTAAAAAAAAAAAAAAAGGAAGAGGCCTTTCTTACCAGGGCCCCATCCTGGTACTTTTTCCTGACCATGTAGTGATGGGATGAACTTTATAATGAAATGCAGAGACCATTACTATCAGAGACAAATGTTTGAAGGCTAATTTAAAGATATAGGAGTGGGAGAGGGTGTTCAAGTTTGATATATATACACCTAATATTTGGATTCTGTAGTTTCTTAATCCATGCATCAAATTTGTTTATAGTGCTCGATAAATCTACTTACTGTAGTTCATGTGATTCATGATTTTGTTTGTTTGTTTGTTTGTTTGTTTGTTTGTTTAAACCTCAAATATTTTAAATAAGTGACACAGGTTTTTTTTGTATGCTTCACAGCTGAGTACAGGAGTGTAGCATATCCTGGACAAAAATTAAAACTTTCAAGGTGTAAACAATACACTCCCACATATGCTGTTATTTGCTACTATTTCCACTAATGTTCATCATTGGTAAGCATTTGGACTAAGTCTCAAGAGCCAACAGATAATAGCTCAATCTAATATTTCATTGTGGTAGGTTTGGACTATCAGTTTCCTCCTCTGGAGTGAGAAACTGCCTCCCTGCCCCCTGGACCTGACCATTTACAGACTTAGCTAGTTCCACATTATGCTCAGGTCTATTAAACTCAGTCCTTCACCTGATACTAAAGTGCATCACTAGTTAGAAGTTTTAGATCACAAGCAACAGAAACAAGCTTGTATTTATAAACATAGGAATGGAAAATATGTTTTGAGGACTATTTCCCAGCGTCCCAGGACAGGATTGCATTCAAGCCCACAAGAGAATCTGGATTTAGGAAGTGGAAAACAATTAGGACTCAGTGTTCTCTTTTGTCTCTACTTGGCACTGTACCTTTGCGTGTCCTTGTCCTCTTTCAATCCAGTTTTATGGGTCTACATGGCAAATATGGTTACTCCACAGACTAATATGATAGTTCCAGATGCACGCTGAAGTTATCTCTCAATGCCAAGAGAAAATCTGATTGGCTTAATTTAAGACAAATGCCTTCCCTTACTTCATAGGTTGTGTGCAAGGTGAAAACTTAATTTTGGGGGGATATTTTGAAACATCAGATGATATCTTTAGAATGTGATCATCCTAGATGAAGCACCAGAATGCAGTTCTGCCACATAGAGACTAAGACTGTGTTTCTGTTCTAAGTCATCCTAGAGCTTGCCTTGGCTTTGATGTTTGCAGTATGTGAGGAATGTCTGCGGTAATGATAATCGTAGTAATATTGGACTTTTGTATGATAATTGCAGGTTTTCTAAGCTATGCAACATCAATTTGAGGTCAGTCAGTATTATTATAATTACACCAGATCTAGGGACATGGAGACACAGGAATTTAAGATGCCATGCTAAAGAGTTAGGACTCATCCAGGATTTCAATGACAATCAAGTGGCTCTACAACTTGGGCTCAGTAGATTTGGTAATGGTATTGATTTCAGTCTCTGTCGTCTGAATTTCTATTTTTTTCTTCTTTTTTTTTAAAAAAAAGATTTTATTTATTTATTCATGAGACACACACACAGGCAGAGACACAGGCAAAGGGAGACGCAGGCTCCACGCAGGGAGCCCGACGTGGGACTTGATCCTGGGTCTCCAGGATCATGCCCTGGGCTGAAAGCAGCGTGGCGCTAAACCGCTGAGCCACCCGGGCTACCCTCTATTTTCTTCTTAATCTTTTTTTTTTTTTTTTTTTCATTCCAGTTGCTCTAAAATCCCAACTGCTTTTCTTAATAGTTTTTTTTTTTTAATAAAAACCTGTATTCTTCATGTAATAACAAATAGCAATGTAATCTGTCTATGGCAGTAGTATTTTATGTTTTGCTAATTTTTTTTCCTTTGGTTAAACATTCTCCCCTAATTCCTTTTTTCCAACTAGCAATCATAACGACGGTGCATTTTATTTTGCCTTTTTTTTTTGTAAGCAGAATTGATGCCACATCTACCTATGAAGTTTAATGTATTTACATTAAATATCAGTTTAATCTCCAACCAGGAAAATATACTTTTGGTTGTTTTATTTGGGGAGTGGTGAAGGCAATAAAGGACATTGTTCAAAAGTGTATCTGCTTATGTTTACAAATGAGTAACTTCACTCTAGTGATTATAGCAGTGATCTAGAGATGAATTTTGATACTGAAAGTTTGATACTGAAGAATGTGGAAGTCACATCCTTGAAGCTCACAGTCTCTTCCATTTATCCTTTTCACTTCTATACCAGTTCTCAGTTTTCAGAAGGAAAGAGGAAATATCAGCTACAGGAGTTGTTAAGAGATAAAAGGGACAGTACATCAGCAGTATCTAGAAGAGTTAAAGCCAGGGCATTCATATTTTATGAATTCATTTGCTTTTCTCACTCTCTTCTTCATTCTTCATATGTTTTTTTGAGCCCCTACTATGCACAAGGGGTACAATGATGGACAGAAATGGATGCTTGTTCTCTGGGAACTTGTGGTAGTTCTCTGGGAGCAAAAGGAGTTGAGCTTTGCATAAATAAACTTAAAATTATAATTCTTATGGTTTTTAGGAAGAAAAAGCACATGATGTCTTGTAAACCTGGAATTCACTGGTCTAGGGAAGGCTTTCCTGCGAATAGAAGCTTTGCATTTAACTCTGATGGAGGAGTTAATAGATTTTTTCTTTAATACACAAGCATGTTTAATGCAGCATTGTGAATAGTAGAAAAATATCATCCATATAAAAGTCTAATCAGTGAGGGAATGCCACTTATATAATAAGTATCCTCACAAAAGGATATTATGCACCCATTAAAAATTAATTAGAACTTTACCTTTTGATACAGAAGGATTTCCATGAAATGATATTGCGTAAGAAAATGAACATTTATTAAAACAAATAAACATAGGGAATATTCTACAGAGTAGTTTCCTCAAGGGAAAAAGAGGAGAAGCAGGGTGAAGATAGCTTTCTAGGCAAAGGAACAGCATCTGCAAAAGCTGTGAAGAAGAAAAGAATCTGAAAAACCGCTGATAGATCTCAGAAAATGGTGGGGTGGGGGTGGGATGTGAGGGGAGGAGGAGATGCCAGTTGAAGCAGAGAGATAAGCCAGACCATACAGGAATAATCCACGTGAAGGACTTTGTTGTTACCATTCAGTGAATGCTTTATACTTTTGAACTCCTTATTCTTTCATCACTTAGCAGTTGCATGCCATCACGTGCGGGTCCTGCAGAGTACTGAACATATATTAGAATCTAAAACATTATGCCTTGTACAAAGGAATTACTCCATAAATCCTAGTTTTCTACTTTGCTTATCCCTCCTTTTCATGCTGCTCCTCCCGTAAAAGAGTATAATGTAACTTTATAGTTCTAACCACTCAGATTCAATACCTATGAATGTGTTTGAACACTGTGTTTGAACAAATGAGGTTAATAAGGTTACTGTCCCCTTATAATAGTAAAACCGAATGACAGTTCTTCATAAAATAACCTATGCACATATTTTAAAAAAGTAATTTCGTGCCTAATTATAAGAAATTTACAAAGAAGGCTGTTTGTGTATAAATATTCACACATAAGTAGACCAAAAAAACATAAAGTTGTTAGATGCTTGACCCACCGATGTTAAAGGAAAGTCATCAGTTTTATTGGTAGCTGATGCAGTTTTGTCAGTGCTATGATTTAAAAAATAAAAAAAATTGGGGTACCCCGTTAGTGGAGTGTCCAACTCTTGATCCCTGCTCAGGTCATGATCTCAGTGTTGTGAGATCAAGCTCTTCATTGGGCTCTGTACTCTGCAGGGAGTCTGCCTGAGATTCTCTCTCCCTCTTCCTCTGCCCCTCCCCTGCTGTCTCTCTCTCTCTCTCTCTCAAATAAACATAAAAAATAAAGAATAATTCTGACAAATGTGTAAATTAAAAATATGTTGTAATTGGATTTCAGGAAGTTGGTATATATTCAAACTGTGCAAAAAAAATTTCTTCTTTTGTATGTATAACAGAGAAGTTCTAGACTTAAGTAATTATTAATGGCCTTTTCACTTTCATTATGTCTGGCAGGACTGCTGTTATTTGTACAACACATGGGGTAATTTTCCATTGTGAAGGACATGTTATAGGACATCTATCATTCCGGATCCTCGCCCACTAAGTTCCTGTGGAGCCCTCAGTCATTATAGCATTTTCCAAAGGGTTGGCAACCCTTTACTGAGAACTCCTGATCTGACTAGCAGAGAAGACAAGATACTGGGAGGATTAAGTTATACCAGAAGACTTCAACAACAACCCAAAAACCACACACACACACACACACACACACACACATACACGCACACACACAGTAATAGGGATGTTATAAAGTCACATATCTTTGGTAGAGAAGTAGAAAGGGGATTAAGGCTTATGCATTTTAATGAGCCCACACCAGCCAAAGCTAGAATTGGACAATGAAGGAGTAGAGGTAAATCTTGAGTGATGGCTATCATACAGAGAGGCAGGAAGAAGCAAGGGAGATATCACAGACTCGACATCCGCTGAGCAGAGATGGGCAAAGGCATGAAGTGAAAAGAAACATGTTATGTCTAGGAGACAGTGATACAGCATTGCAGACATCTGCAAATTAGATCTTCCAAAAAAGGCCCATGGAGTTGGCAGTTTACTGATTCTTCCTCTCCTCCCTCTCTCTCTCACCTTCTCATTGTTTTTTCTTTTAATTACAAAAACATAATTTATATTGCTGACTTCAGTTGAACTCTGTGAAATCTAGTCCAGGTAATGATTGCCTATGAGGACACCTAGAATGATCACTACTGATGTATTTCTACATAATTTATATAACATACGATAGCAATGGATGTCTGTGATTGTGTTAATAATGTTGGTGATAATGCCATGATAAAATACCTCTGAAGATAGCATTCATATTCATCTATAACAATGACAGAGAGCTCATGACTTTTCAGGAGAAGTAATTTAAAAGATACTTAAATTGGACAATTTTTATGTCTTAGCAAATACTGGCAACAAAAGACTAATAATGAATATTTAAAACATTAAACAATTACAATAATCAGTACTTTTTATCAAATATGTCCTATTAGCATTGCTTCATGTTCTGTCTCTCCATTTAATTGCATAATTATGCATTTTACCAGTAAATACTGGCAAGAGCCTAAAAATCATTTATTTGTGCTACGAAAAATGTAAACCACCTTCTAGTTTCATGTATCTGATCTGCTGAAAAGAGAAAGAAGGGGGAAGGAGAGGGCCTCATTCCCTGAAATAATATTAAAATTACCTAACCTTTTAGATACTTCAGATTAAAAAAACTACACAGTACTACATAGTAATTTTGAAAATGAAGGAATCACAATTTCATTCCTCTAAAGGTATTTTGTGATGGAAAATAAAATAATTATTAGTTTTATCTCTATCTATCTATCATCTATCTATCTATAGTTTTATCTATATCTAACTTTAATTATATTTCTTTCCACACCTCTTTTTCACAAATACTCTAACATCTCTGTGGGCTTTATTTTTTTAATTTTTTTTTTTAATAGTCACAGAGAAAGAGAGAGGCAGAGACATAGGCAGAGGGAGAAGCAGGCTCCATGCACCGGGAGCCCCACGTGGGACTCGATCACGGGTCTCCAGGACTGCGCCCTGGGCCAAAGGCAGGCGCCAAACCGCTGCACCACCCAGGGATCCCTCTCTGTGGGCTTTAAACTGTGTTTGCATTGTTGCATCTTGACACACAGAGAAACACACACACACACGCACACACATGCAAGTCAAGAATTCAGATTAACATGGATGATTCCTAGTTATATCTACTACACTTTATTGATCTTTCCATCCTCTGCCCAGTACTTGGCACGGTGCCTTTCCTACACAAAACTCTCAATAACTGTGGGTTGAACCAGTGACTGGCTATTACTTACATAATAGTTTACATAACAATTTAAATGTGGCAAGAATATGAAATAATTATGAAGCTCATTTCACTAAATTTCACAGTAGTCTTAACACGAAGTGTCTTATAAGAGTATTAAACTAATATGCTGATTCAGCCGGTGGTAGGTTTTGCCAACACTATTGGTAATTTTGCTTCTTAACTTACCTCAGAGTTCTTGGGAAAACTGTTTTTGATAAACACTTCTAGATTTTTTATTGTTATATGTGACATTCTTTCTGTATGGATGGCTTTACTGCCTAGAAGCCATTGTCTTAAACTGCATTAAAATATGTATATTTTAAAGCTCTTAAAGGGACGCAAGATTACTCCACTAACTAATGAGTTTTGTCATTATTCAATTCAAATTCCAACAGTTCTGTGAAGTTCCATCAGCATCCCTTAATGATTTAAGCAGTTAATCATTACTTCCTTTTACCTTTTAAAGACCTGTGTGCTTTCCACTTCTAGTTCCTCATACTTGTTGTACTATTAGCTCCCTTTCCTAGAGCACGTGTCCACTCTCTTTACTTGGCTTGTAGGCTCCTTTAAGGGGTCAGGTCAGTTTTGCATATTTTCCCATCCCACTAAGGGCAGAAAGGCTTTAGCATGGCACCTTTAATGACGTCTCTCTTTCCATTTACATTTTCCTCTCTTTCATCTGCTTTTAAGAATTGACACTTTAATAGATATCCTTCTTTGAAATTTCACTTGATTTATGTATGAATGAACATTTTAACAAAATGAGACTTTCTATGGGCCCATTTTAACTTGCTTAGTCTAAATATTCTTGCTATTGTTAAGTGTGTATTTATGAATGCAGTCCCAAATGTCCCTGAGAAACGTCCAGAATTATTTTTGAACATCATAAAAGCAAACAACTAAATTAAGTACCACACACAGATAACATGAATTGAGTGAGTCAGATGATTGCATGTCGAAAATGAAGACCAAGATTGCAAACACATTAAAAGGTTAGACATGGGAATCACAGGAACCAAAGAAAAAAGTTACATATATAAAACAAGATAAATTGAAGATCATAATATTGAAGAAACTATAAATCACAGATACCACAATCTGGGAAGCCTATCTTTGTTCTCTCTTGGAACTTGCTTTTACTTTCTGACATAGCCCTTTGCTGTGTGCTCTCTTTCAGCATCTAGGATATGTAAATCTCATCCTCCAGTCTAAGTTGGTTCATCAGTCAAAACGTAACTGAAATCCCAATAGTTTAGCATTTTCCCCAGGTACTTTATTCAGAGCAAAATATCCATAAAAGTCATTTTTAAGGTCAATTCCATTTTATGATAATTTACATATCATGCCCAAAGCTTAAAATATGCTTATTATTACCCCCAGCTTCATTTTTTCCCGTACTAGGCTGCATTTTTAACGTTTGCTGCAAGCGGCTATGTTTTGAAGACTATATGATCATACAGTTGTTAGAAACATTCCTGAGAGTTATTGAGGTGTAGACAAAATTTTAAAACATAAATTTTATTAATTGCTGTAATTTACGTTGAAACCACATAATGCCGTCATTCCCCGAACCCTGCTCCACAGCAGCCCACCTAGAGTGACCTGCTTTTCACGCAGGTATTCCCGTTTTAAACAGTATCTTTTCCATCTCAAGTCAACAACCAGGGTCATCCAAAGTCGATACCAAATCTTTGATGATGTTTAGAATTTCCCTTTCACATAAAAAGGTACGTGCACAAGCGACGCTTCTACCACCTTTCCACCGCCTGCTGCTTCCCAAGCCTGGAAAGCCCCTGCAGTTGGGTAGGGGTCTGCAGAGCCGGCTGCTGATTGGCTGCCGATTGGCACGATCTCCTGCGGGCTGCCCGCGCCCCACCCTCCCCAGGGAGGTGCGACCCGGTCCCCCCCGCCCTCCGCCCTCCGGAGCCCGGCAACGAGGTGCGTGGGGCGCAGCCCGCTCCGCCGAGGCCCACCGGTGGGTTCCCAGGTGAGCGCGCCGTCCTCCCGGCCTCTGCTCGCCCGGGCCCAGGTGTCGGGACGTGTACTGGCCCCGGAGCCCGCGGGGCGGACGGGGAGGGCAGGCTTTATACTAGGCTGGGAGAGGGCTGGGTGGGGAGAGGGTTGGGTGTCGGGAGCTCAGGCAGGTCCTGAGACGCTTTCTGGCCGCGCGGGGTTTGCAGGGACACCGCTTCGGACTTGTTGCGACTGGTCCGCCCGCCCGCCCTCCCTCGGCCGTGCGCCCGGGCCCCGGGGAGGCGCGGTCGGGGCGGGAAGCGGCCGGGACCTGACGCTCGCCAGGTGACTCCCGTCCCCTCCCTCGGCCTCGCCGTTTCCTGGGCGCCAAACGTCGGGCGGCTGGCGGGGCGGCGCGCGGCTCGGGGCGCTCCTGGCCGTAAGTGGGGCTCGGGCGGCCCTCCCCGGCCGCGGGGGGCGGGGGGGGCTCCCCAGGCTGCGCGCGCGGTGGGCTGGCCCGGCGGGGGAGGAGGGCTGGCGAGCACCCGGGGCGGGATCGGCAGCTCTCCGGGGTGCAGAAGCCCCTTTCCTCTGGTCAACTTTCCTCCATCGTCGGGCGGCTGAGAGCGCGTGGGGAAGTTTGAAAAGTTAGGTCTCAGGCGGGGTGGGGTGCGCTCGGCTTCCTCCAGGGGCAGGCGCCGCCCACCTTGGACGCGGGACTGGTTTCCTCTCCGCTTCTGGAGCGCGCTGCAGACCCCGGGCAGGGGGGCGGGGGAGCAGGGGAGCAGGGGAGCAGGGGGACGGGGGGTGGGGGCAGGGGGGCGGGGGGCGGGGTCTGGAAGGGCCTGGCGGGAGGGGGGAACCGGGGGACGCGGGCCGGCCAGCCGAGGGGGCGCAGGCTGCCCTAGAGCGCGTGTGTCTTTAGGTCTCTAGCGCGGATGGACTGGGAAAGCCAGACAAGAGTTACTCTGGACGAAATCTCTTCTGTTTGAATCCAGTTGCCTTCAGAATAGTTGAGACCTGTGCTTTCCCAAGTCCCGTCGGCGGCCTGTGTCCTTGGTTCGCTCGCTAGGGTGATTCTAGTACATACCAGATTTTGAGAACCAGTGTGCCCAGAGGAGAGAGCTTCTGCAAAGGTAGTCGGAGACTTTAGGCCTGTTCTTTGTGACACGTTAGGGGAATGATTACCCCCTATAAGGTGTGTGAGGAGGCTGAGAATGTGTGTGTGTGTGTGTGTGTGTGTGTCAGTTATTGCATTCATGAGGATGTAAAGAGACAATGGTGCTTTATGTGGAGGAGGCTGTGGGAACGAACACTGGACACCTTGCTGACTCTGCATGCAGTGATGAGGTTCTAAGTTCTAGGATTCTGACCCAGAAGTGGAGAGGAGAACTCAGAGGAGGTCAGAACACAAAGAGAAAGCCGTGCTGGCGCAAACAGTCAAGGCTGGAGACCACGATGTCCAGCAACTCATTTCCAGATTCCCACTTGCTACACATTTTGCCAGGTTCCTGGCAGGCACCTCCCCTCTTTCCCTTTCTCATCCCCAACCAATGCAAGAGCCCCAGGGAAATCCGTGACTGAGGCTGAATCAGCCCTGACATGAAATAGGACAAGGGAGCAGTGATTAAAGGGCCTTAGAAGAGAAATCGAGTTTTTGTTTGTTTGTTGGGTTGATTTTTCAAAATAACTAGGGAATGAGAATGGTGTGAAGCCGGATGAAGTGGGAGTTAGGGGGTTAGTCTTTGTTTTGTTTGTTTCCCAGGATGGTGGCAGTCCCCACACCTTCCTGTTTCAAATTCCACCCCCTGGCTTTTGGGTTTAGGGCACATGTGGTGTACACACCTATTAAAGAGTGCTGGCTGCACCCTGCAGAGCTGAGGGGCTGGGTAGATGCTGCCTTTAAAGCTGGCACATTCTAGACCACAGATGCTCAGAACTTATTGTGGGAAACTTTACCTATTGAACAGTTGCTGAAAGGGATTGGCATAGATGGAGACAAACCACACCTATGGTGCTGACTCAGTAATGTCTTTTGTGATTACTCTCTGGAGATTATTACTATAACAGACTAAACTCTTTTGGGGTGGCTTAATTAATTTTATTATTCTTTCTATTATATCTTCTCTGCTACGATATCCCCTTATTGTTTATGGTGGAGGTTCATACATGGAGTATTTTCTTGACCATGACTTAATGCTGCAGCAACTCACCTACCTGTTTCCTGTCCAATTATATTATACAGTAATGAGTTTCCAAGATGTAATATTACACTTTAAGTCTTGAGAATCTTGTGGGTGAAAGTGTGATTCCAGTAAAGCAGGCCTCTTCTATAACATCTGGCTGGAGGAGAGCTTTTGAAAAGGCCCCACTTAGCTTAATTTAACTAATTATTTATTAAATTACAAGTTGTCCTTGTCTAGCTAGTTAGGTAAGTTTGTATATCTGCTCCTGTAACTTGTAAAATAGGAGTGTTCCAGGGGATGTTTCACAATTCAATGTCTGTTAAACACAGTGTTACTGCTTATTTTGTACTTTTGTTTATTGAATTATTTCTAATCTGGGAGTGGGATGTATGAGGAATTTTGTTGGCAAGTTTATCATTTGAAAATGAGCATACAGTCTCCCTATCACCCCCCAAATAGTGTTCTAATTGATGGTTATGGATTTTAAGGTACCCTGGATTAAATTTTATACAAATAGCACCTAAGCTCCACTGAACAATTAAATCCACCAGTACTTCTCTGAGAAAATGTGAGGCCTTCAGATGGAGCTTCCCTTTTACTGAGGTAGGCCAGTGGACATTAGCTTTGTTTTGTGATGTCTGTCCCAGCCCCCAAGGGTGGAGTAGGGTTCCCAGGGGGTCGGTACTTCTAATCCTTAGAAACAGAGAACTGTGGGCTACTGCCATAGGAACTGGGGAAATGATGGGCTCCAGTAAAAGGGGCATGTGTGGAGGTGAAGTGGAGTGGGAGCAAGTTGGCTCTGAGACTGGGAAGGAGAAGGCTTATTAAGAAGTCAGGAGGTCAACATATATAGGAGGTAGGAATGAGGGATCAGAGAGGCAAATGATGTTTTCAGCAGCTGTGATGCTGTGAGGCGATGAGACTGGGTTGGAGAGATGATCCAGACATAAGGGTTATTCACCCATTGGGCACATCTGTGTTGGGAAGTATTTGAATCATTGATCATGGCTGATATGAGGAACCTTTTCCTCAGGGACATCTAATTACTACTCAGTTTATAATTTTGTTTTATTTTCATACTGTCCTTAGGAGGGAGGCCAGATGTCCCCTAAAGGCACATGACTTTTATCTTTTGAACTATATATCAAGTGATTTGTAGACTGCACCCATTTCTGGGGAAGGTAAATTAGTGATGGTCAGCCTTTTGAGAATTGGCATAGGGTCAGGTGTAATTTCCATGTTACTGGCAGTCCTGATATCTAAAGTTTACACCAAATTTATGCAGTCCTGATATCTAAAAGTTATGATTTTGTGCTCTAATACTCTCCATTAAACATGCACATAAAACAGCACTATTTTGTGCTGAGCAATGTGCTGATTCACTCTAGGTAGGAAGGTTAATAAGATACTGTTCCTGGATCTCAGGAAGCTTACAGTTAAGGACCTAATAACATTTACAAGTACAAACAAATTAATGAATCTGGTCCACTTACGATTTCCTTCATATTCTCTGGATGTTCCAGCAGATAGTGTATATGTCCATTAATCACTTGTGAAATTAAACATTAGCACACCTGACTTAGTCGTGATTTTGGACAAAGTACCTAAATTCTTTTTTTTTTTTTTTTTAAGATTTTATTTATTTGACAGTAACAGGCAGAGGGAGAGGGAGAAAGCAGACTCCCCGGTGAGCAGGGAGCCCTAGGACAGGGGATGGGGGCACCATCCCAGGACCCTGAGATCATAACTTGAGCCAAAGACAGATGCTTAACCAACTGAGCCATCCAGGTGCCCCCAAAGTATCTAAATTCTATTGGCCTCTCAGGTGTGTCCCATCCTACTGGGAGATTCTCTGTGATCACTTCGTATTAAGGGTACCATAAAATAATGTTAACTAACATCTCTCCACAGTCTCACTGGGAAGCTCATTATTTTTACTTGTTTTGTCACATTTTCATTTCAAAGGGTTTTAGTTCTCTATTTATTGTCAGGTTGCTTCTCTGATTAAATGAGCATTTCTCTTTTGGGGAAGAAAAGGCAGTTTTCAAAGCACCAAAAAGTGGCATCTTCCACTTCAGTAGTTGCAGTAGAGTCACTCAGCAGAACTTTTGTCCAGGCTGTCATTTATTTCCATGCACAGGCAATGATGGCTTTCATTCTTTACAGCCTATTGCTCCAACTACTGTCTCCTCTGACTCATTCAACAGCTGTTTCTGTTGTTTTAAAATAATTGCCTTTTTCTTGAATAAATGTGACTTCTGAATTATTTGTTAAAGAAGGGCAAAAGCCAGCTAAGTTCTTAGAGTGAGAAGCTAGTGACCAAGTCTCCCCCCCCCGCCCCCACCCCAGTGACTCCTTGCTTCAAATACATGCCTTCCTGCCCTTCATCTCTTCTTGTCTCTCTAATCTTTTGTCCAATCTTACGGCGGTTTCTGGCCTCTTTGTTCCTTTCCATGCTTCTCTTCCTTTTCTTTCTTTTCCTCTCTCTTCCCCTCCCTTCTTTCCTCATCCCCTTTCATCCTTAAGCTCATCTTCATTTTCTGTTCCACCTCTCATCTTTTCTTTTTCCTTCTCTCCCATTCCCTACTTCTATTTATGTGGCTATCTCTCCATCTGTTCACCTATTTGTCTTTATTTCTGTCCGTCATCTCTCAGTATCAGTACACTTTTCTATTTTGGTACATTGTGGGCTTCTAAAAACCTATGAAAATCAATAACATATATTGCAGAGGTAATTTTATAAGAGATCAAATATAAATAAAATTGCCAGTTTACTTTAAATGTTAGAATCATTTAGGGTTAGGTTAGAACCCTAACCTTAACCCTAACACTATTCAACAATATGGTTCTGACATGTGTACATGTGTTCAGTGATCATCTGATTAAAACTAAAGATTTGCCTTCTTTGACATGTTCAATAATTACCATCTTTGCCGTTATTATACTCAGCTTCTTAGATAAGCATTTTACTAACAGAGACTTTCATTTTTCCATTTTCCTAAAACTGACATAAAATAAGTTGAAGTTTCAATAAAATATCCAAATAAGAGTACAAATAAGAATAAAAAGAAGAATAGTGTTACTGAAACTGGATATTAACATGCCCGCAGCCTCTGCAGTAAGTTGCAATGTTTATTAATTGATGGATTGAAAACTGGGTTTATCATAGGAAAGGTACTCTTTAGTGTCAGCATCTAATGTAGAAAGGTTCAAAGGTCAAAAAAACCTAAGTAGGGATCAACTGTACATATAATCAAAACTTACTTTAAAGAAATTTCAGTAGGAAAATGACACTAAAGAAAATCAAAAGTACTCTAAGGCTCTTGGACCCAAAATAAAGTTCCGCAAAAGTTGGGACAGAAGCCCGTGAACATCCTAATTAGTTATATGCATGTGTCACACATAGAATAAATGACTTGAGTTAAAGAAACTAATTATTATGTTTGATTTTCATATCCTAGCACTGTGGTATCATTATTTGGGGTATCTTCTCTCTTTTCCATCATGCTTACACTGGTGTGGGCCTTACAGACAAATGGGAGTGAGACAGAAGAGCTGCCAGGTGCAGTTTCTGGTTCAGGTCTGGTTTATAGAAGATGACTAGAGCTTTATAAGCGTCAGCCTTTGCTCAGTCATTACTGTTACCCAGAGTAGAACCACTGTCACAGGAATTTAGCACAATTGTGAAGGAACACTGTTTATGTGTAATCCACAAGACCTAGAAATCCATCTTTACAAATCCAGCAGCATTTTATGCATTTTTAAAAATATTTATTTATTTATTTATGATAGAGAGAGAGAGAGAGAGAGAGAGAGGCAGAGACACAGGCAGAGGGAGAAGCAGGCTCCATGCCGGGAGCCCGATGTGGGACTTCATCCTGGGACTCCAGGATCTCGCCCTGGGCCAAAGGCAGGCGCCAAACCGCTGAGCTACCCTGAGATCCCCCCATTTTATGCATTTTAAAAAATATATATTTATTTATACCTTTTTGGTTAACTTCTTTGTGTGCAAGTGTTCTGTGAGCAAGTGAGAGGAGCCAATGAAGAAAACAACAAAAGATCTAAAGTAGGGTGGGCTAGGTTTCCAATCAGATTTTTTTGGGTATTTCTGAGGGAAAGTAAAAAAGAAGTACTTCATTTCATCTCTGATATAGCTATCTACACAGGCTTAATTAAAAGTGAATCCTGAGGGAAAAGACTAATGTAGGCTTGCTAGACATTGAGATTGCTTTACATGTTCTGTTTACTTATATGGCTCTTTATACAAATTAAATTATACAAATTAAAATCTTTCCATGCTAGATAGGTTATTAACACTTCATATTTTTTGGCATGTTAACTAAATAAACTTGTGTCCACTTTCACAGTTTCTGCAATATTATTTCTCTTATAAACCTCTACTTTTATTTTTTTTTAATATTTTTGTTTATTTATTTTAGAGAGACAGAGCTCGCACATGCAAGTCAGGGGAGGAGCAGAGGGAAAGGGACAAGTAGACCAGGAGCACAACATAGGGCTCTGTCTCAGGACCCTGAGATCATGACCTGAGCCGAAATCAAGAGTCTCAGATGCTTAACAGACTGAACACCCAGGCGCCCCAAACCTCTACTTTTTAATAGTCCAAGGTCTTTTTTTATTGCTGCTAAATACATAAAACACTGACTTTTGATAGCCATTCATTACTAACATGCATAAGGAAAATACATTTTCTTAAGACATTTTATTTGCAAACTTTCACTTTTTCATAGATGAAGGACACTGTTTTTGTTATCTGTATTTGGAAAGCCACTTTACTAGTTCATATTGGAACACTTGTTTATGATGTTTTCCTACAGCACCTGTTCTTCTGTAAATGTCAGTGTGTACCAAGATTGACTTTCTGTTGTCTTACGTAGATTCAAAAGCTGGGACAAGAAAGCATCGGAGACGCATTCAACATTTCACTTGTTAGGGCCCTTGTTGCTAGTGGTGCTCTCATCTAAATATATCAAGTCCTTGTTCTGTATCATACAGAGGTTCAGAAACTGAGGTTGAGAGATCTTGAACCCACTTCCGGTGGTAATCAGGGAATTGTAGATAGGTGCTTTGAAGTGGGGAGGGTTGGTAAGACAGACTGATGAGGGTGAGGAAATAGACCTCTTGTTATTTCCCCTTTGTGATTAAGAGTAAGAGAAGAATGGAACATTGATCTCAGCATACTTAAAATGTAAGAGAATAGGCCTTAACTAAACAGCAGTGATAGTCAAAAATAAGGAATTCCCAATATGACAGAGGCACAGATAAATTAGAATAAACAGCATGGTGGCCTTTGAGCAACTTCCATTTTAGTGAGGGGGATACAGGCAATGGCAAGTAAACAAATACCTTGATTATTTTTACATAATAATAAGTGCTCGATGTTAAATAAAACCAGGTAATAGAATTAAACATGGCAGAGAGGGTAGGTCCTTTTTTAAAATGGGAGGTCTGGAAGACCTCTCTAAGGAGGTGCCCCATGAATAAGAACGAAAAGAAAGAGAATTCCAAGCTGTTGGAACAACTATTGAAAACATCCTAAAATGAGAATTAACTTGGCATGTTCCCTGTAAAGACTGTAAGCCAGGGAATATGTCTAGAAACCAGTTGAATACATGAGTCTGGAGCCTGGGGGAGCAGTCACATCTAGAGATTTTCGAGTCATCATGGATATAGAATATTTTCTGATGGAAGACTAGATGAAAAAAAAAAAAAAGAAAGACTAGATGACATTATCCTGGGGAGAATATTGCCAGAGAAGAGTGAAGGTACAGTTAAGTCAAGTTCCCAAGTCCGAGCCCAGAGAGCAGGAAAATAAATAGCTTTGATGACTTAAGAAGGAAATTCTTACCTTCTGTCCTACAATCCAGTATTGAGAATATCTTGGCAATGATTTTCAGATACCATTGGTAGTAACAGTAGTCACTTAAAAATCATTTCCCCTAGTACTGTAGCATTCTCAAGGAAAATAAACAAAAACCCAGATACTGATCCTGTTGTAAGTTTTGCCTACCTTTAGTGTAGAGAGATATACACACACTTCTTGAAACCAGAATCTAGGTTTGCATCGGATGTTGTGTGTTGGATAAACTTCAGCCTTACACTGCTGTTTTACCATGTTGGAAAATATAGGCTTTTAAACTCAGCACTGCTCTGGAATAAATACTCTAATTTCACCTTACTGGTATACACACATCTATAATCATAATCCATTTAAACACCCAGGGAATCCTTTCTTCCTGCTGAAATAAGTTCATAATATAACAGAAGTGATATCAAAAACAGGAGAGAAAGAAGTCCTATTTTACAGCTAATTTGTATCACTATGTTGAAAAACAAGACTTAGAACTTCATTTCATGAAGATTAAATACCCAGAAGCTATTTTCAGAATGACTTTAACATAATTAAACATTTCAAAATGCAGTTCTTAGGGGAGAATTCCCAAATGACACTTGATAACGTTTCTATCCTACTGACAAAGTGCTCATTTGAAATTAGTATTTATGTTTATTTTTATAGAGATCTATGGATTTATCTAATTAGTTTTATAATGCTCAGGGGGTTTCTAATTACTCTTTTAAGAGTCCTTTTCTGTGGGCAGTATTTTGTATCAAAAAACTAACCTCCATTTAATAGAAACAAATAGGTGCTTCAGTCTGAAGAGTTCTGCATGGATACTATCATTTAAAAAAAACTTACCCTTCAGGATTTTTTGGCCTATCATAATCAGCTCTCATAATGTTATAGTGAGTTATTAAATAAGTATATTATTAGCTTGTTATGTAACAGTTATGTACTGAGCATCAATAATCGTGGTAAACAGAGATAATCTTCACCATCACAGAGTTTATAGTCTAGTGAAGAAGGTAGAGAGTAATGCATTTAAATAATGCATGGAAGGTGATAATATGTGCAACATTGCTATATAAGCTCCTTACAGGGACTCTGTTCCTTCACTGGGAAGTTGGGGATAGCACAGCACACCATGAGCTACTTATTCAGACCTCATGAAGTGTATGCAGTTATTTTAAATTTTTTTTTCCTTTTTGGTCACTGAACCTATATAGCTTTAGTTTCCCATATTCTGTACTTGTTTACGTGTTGCTCTGTAAGAATTATTAAACTGTTTTAGATGAGGCATTTTGAATTACCTATGACAGTCAACTTAGTACATAAATGGAAAAACAGGAGGGTATTCTAAAGTAAAAAATAACTATTGGAATAAATCTCTTAAAAATTAATTTTTTCCTCAAAGCAAAAGAATACATATATATTGATAAAAATTTGGTAAATACAGAAAAGTGTAAAGAAGTTTTTAAAAATCACCCATAAAACCACCTCTCCAAGGTAGCCACTTTCAATTTTATGTATGCGTTTTTATTTTTATTTTTGGATGAGCTTTCTTTAATTATAACTCTGTTCTCATATAGTTTGATAACATGCTTGTTACCCATAGAGTGTCATCATTTTTGTATGCTATTAAAACTACTAGAGGCAGATTTTGATTGTCTTGGCTTTTTGTTTTGCATTTGAAAATTGGTGTGTAGAATATTCTTTAAGTTCAAAAAAGAAAATTAAGGGGCTCCCCGGTTAAGCATCCAACTCATGATTTCAGCTCAGGTCATGATCTTAGGGTCCTGAGATCCAGCCTGCCTAAGATTCTCTCTCCCTCTCCCTCTGCACTCTTTCTTCTACCTGTGCTTGCTCCAGTGAATTCTCTCTCTCTCTCTCAAAAAAAAAAAGCTGAATTATGAAGGCTGACTTAGGAGAAACTGAGAAACTGAGATGAAGGACATTAGGCAGTTCTTGTCACACTAGAAGCACTTTTTTAACCACCTCCCCTCCCCCAAATAACCTTAGCAAGTTTGTGGGTATTACAGATCTTTTCAGCAGGTAAAATGAATATCCTGTTAGAATTTTGTCAAGGGTGCCCTGGAGCCCAACTCATTGCACATGATAGGACTCTTTCAAAGATCTGTCCTCTACTTGATTATATACAGAAAGTGGATACTCATGAAGAAAATAAGAGAAAAATAGAGCCTTATTGTTAAGTAAAATTCTCTCCTATATTACTGTTACTAGGATGTGGGGGTTCAGGGATCCAAAAGCTCAGGCTCAGCCCCTCACTGCTTACAAAATCCAAAGGCAGACAAGAAGTAGTGAATTGAGAAAGTTTATTGTAGTGAGGCCACCTCTGGGGAGACAGTGGACCAGCACTTCAAAGTCTGTCTCCAAAGTGCTGAAAATACTTTTCTTTCTTTCTCTTTCTTTTCTTTTCTTTTCTTTTCTTTTCTTTTCTTTTCTTTTCTTTTCTTTTCTTTTCTTTTCTTTTCTTTTCTTTTCTTTTCTTTTTTTTCTTTTCTTTTTTTTCCTTTCTTTTCTTTTCTTTTCTTCTTTTCTTTCTTTTCTTTTCTTTTCTTTTCTTTTCTTTTTTTCTTTTCTTTCTTTTTATCTTCTTTCTTCTCTCTTTCTTTCTTTCTTTCTTTCTTTCTTTCTTTCTTTCTTTCTTTCTTTTCTTTCTCTTCTTTTTCTTTAAAGATTTTATTTATTTATTCATGAGACACACACAGAGAGAGGCAGAGACAAGGTAGAGGAAGGGAGAAGCAGGCTCCATGCAGGGAGCCCATTGCAGGACTTAATCCCAGGACTCCAGGATCACGCTCTGAACCAAAGGCAGATGCTCAACTGCTGAGCCACCTAGGCGTCGCACTTCCACATTTCTATAAGGAAAATGTGGGACAAAGGTCAGTGGGCAAATGCAGATGAGCAGAAGAGGTCAGGTGATAATTGTCTTGGAGTCAGTCAGAAGGAATCTTGCTGGCTCAGAGCAGTTCTTATTGCTTGAAATTCCCATCATGGGATGTTTTGCCTGTAGGGTCTTTTGCCTGAGTTAAGAGATAAGCTGGGAAGAAGAATTTAGTCAATTAGAAAGTACACACTGAGGTCAAAATGGAAGTGTTTGAAGTCATCTTTCATTACTATCTAACAATTTATTTTAGTAGTCTTTATGGCTGATACAGAGTGGAGAGCTTTTTATCTCATTTAGTCCTTTTGCAGTCAGTACTGTTCTTTTACCTGTTTTCCTGATGAAGGACATGAGGCTCAGACCCCTGAAATTTCATGACCAAAAACTTAAGACCAGTATGTGGCAGAGTAGAAGACAAAACTTGGGCCATCTCACCCACTCTGTGTCACTGAACCAACCAGTGATTTGTCACTCAACCCTACTCTCCCACTTCACACAATTAAAAGATGACTCTTCTGATCTTAAGATCATTTAAAATATTAATTCTGGCACCTAATATATATGCTGTTTGTTTCTGCAAACTGTATCAATGTGTTTCTATTGATTCATCTGAACGATTGTTACATATATTGATCAGGATCAGGACAAGATGGAACACTTTATAGCACAAGATACAACCCCATTAGGATGACCTTATTCTTTTCATTAGAGCTTCTGGAATGCTAGTATCATGATAGAATGTTATTCAGGAGCAGTTTAGTTGTTGTTAAAACAGTAATTTGCTTTAATTTCACGTGCATTTTAAGCCATGCATAGAGTAATTCCACTTGCATTTTAAGCTATGCATAGAGTATTCCTCTGCAGTTTGACTATCTAGTGTCAGACTGCAATTGGTACTCTTGGGCCATTTTGTTGTAAGTATTATTATAAAGCCAGCTGAGAATTTTTTATTAAGTTTGGATGCCAAAATTTGATACCAAATTGTACTTGACAACTTGACTATTATAGTCAATTTTTAAATTTAATAGTATCATCTTTAATATTTTAATTGTCATCTTAAGTTTCTGGTAATCAAATTCCAAGTCAAACACAATCTAGACAACTAAAAATTCAAGGGAAAAAGAGATACATAATTTTCAACTGTTGTGGACCATGGATTAAATATGACCTCATCTTAACTTGATTATGTCTGCAAAGAAGACACTATTTCCAAATAAGATCACATTCACTGGTACCGAGGGCTTGTACTTGAACATACCTTGTTAGAGGACATTGTTTAACCCATAACAGCATTTAGGAGTTGTATACTAACAGCCTAAGACAGAAGTGGGAAGAGGATTTTGGAGATACCAGCAGCTGTGATCCTTTTTGTGTTTCTTTCAAAGTCTTGACATTCGAGGGATCCCTGGGTGGCGCAGCGGTTTGGCGCCTGCCTTTGGCCCAGGGCGTGATCCTGGAGACCCAGGATCGAATCCCACATCAGGCTCCCGGTGCATGGAGCCTGCTTCTCCCTCTGCCTATGTCTCTGCCTCTCTCTCTCTCTCTCTCTGTGACTATCTTAAATAAATTAAAAAAAAAAAAAAAAGTCTTGACATTCGATCATCTGCTTATACATTAGTAACCATAACCTCCAACTATTTGTGATAAGAAAGTTGTAATTTCTCTTTGGAGCATTTTTCCACTAACCTGTTGTTTCAGAAGTCTTTTTAATGAATCTTCTTAGATCAGAAACCATAAACAAGTATGTCATTTGCATATTTAGTTTTATGATAAAACTGCCAAAACATTTTCCAGAGTAGCCCATGAATTGAAATCTAATGTTTAATACCTAGTTTTGTATCCTTTATAGATTTAACACTTAGAATTTATACTTTCCACAAATCACACCAAAGATTCAATATCAAATAAATTTGTAATGCTTTTGAGGCATGGATTTGAAACCCTTATTTTATAAGCCAATTTTTTTGGAATGAGTCACTTAACTAGCAGATGACCTTAGTGGTTGGTTTAGCTTTTACATGATAGTGAAATTTTATTTTTCTTTACTCATTAACTATTATGTATATTTATATATACTTTCTAGGAGTTTTTAATGGTTATTAATAAAATAATGCAGCCTTACATGCTTAAAGGTATACCCCATTAATTTTGTCCTCAAATTACACCCTTAAAATGTTCAGCAGTTGAGCTCTTGAGAGTGCCATATTAAATCTGTAACTAAATACAGGTGCTGTATTATTGCAATACTCACTTATGCAAGTACCATTACCTTACTGTTCTCCCTTAAAAATTTTTTCTAAATAGTTCCTTCACAATTATCCCTTGTAAACAGCTCTTGTGATAAATGTGTATCTCTAGGCAGTGGTTAGAGGGTATAGCTTCTCTAGCAGGACAATATCAAGCATATTTATTTTTTATCTTAACTCTTATGTAATATCTCAACTTCCACGCTCATAGCCATTGCATTTTTTCTATGATGTGTTTTTCTGCATTGCATCTGGCATTCCTATTTGATTAATCCTATATAGTGTTTTACTTTTTTCATCTTCTGTTGTTTTGTTTTGTTTTTTTCCCTCATTAACTTTTTGTCTCTGTCCTCATGGTTTTATTTTGCTTTCATGGTCCTCTTGATCTCTGTGATTTCACAGTTTACCTATAGCTCAAGAATGAATTTTTTTTTTTTTACAGTTGCAGAGTATATATTTATGTAGATAAAACTTGGGAATCAATAAAGCATTTAAAGCACTTCATGCATTTTAACTTCTAAGTAGATAATAGGTGTTTAACCTCACATATTATAGGAATCCAAAAGTTACATTTTAAAAATTAGGAAATAAGTGCTAAGAAAATTTAAGATTTTTGTAAACAACCAACAGTTAACTACTGTCTTAAGCAATTACAAATAACAGATGTGATTTTCTTGGGATCACTGGATGCCATCCCTTCATGAACTGGAATTGTCAAATGAACACCACACCTCACTAAATCTTGGGGAACTACACTCTATTCCAATGGATTGATTCTATCAAGTAAATGAAAATCTTACTTCTTTGTTAAAATGAGTCCAGTATTATGTGCACAAGAGAACTTTAATGAGTGTCAAAAGGTTTTTAATTAGTAGTACAATACCATGCATATTAAGTGAGCAACTTGATGAAGATTTCTCAACCATGGCACCATTGACATTTTGGGCCAGATAATTTCTTTTTTTTTTTTTTTAATAAATTTATTTTTTATTGGTGTTCAATTTACCAACATAAAGAATAACACCCAGTGCTCATCCCATCAAGTGCCCGTCACCCATTCACCCCCACCCCCTGCCCTCCTCCCCTTCCACCACCCCTAGTTCGTTTCCCAGAGTTAGGAGTCTTTATGTTCTGTCTCCCTTTCTGATATTTCCCCACACATTTCTTCTCCCTTCCCTTATATTCCCTTTCACTATTATTTATATTCCCCAAATGAATAAGAACATACACTGTCCTTCTCCGATTGACTTACTTCACTCAGCATAATACCCTCCAGTTCCATCCACGTTGAAGCAAATGGTGGGTATTTGTCGTTTCTAATGGCTGAGGAATATTCCATTGTATACATAAACCACATCTTCTTTATCCATTCATCTTTCGATGGACACCGAGGCTCCTTCCACAGTTTGGCTATTGTGGACATTGCTGCTAGAAACATCGGGGTGCAGGTGTCACGGCATTTCATTGCATCTGAATCTTTGGGGTAAATCCCCAACAGTGCAATTGCTGGGTCGTAGGGCAGGTCTATTTTTAACTTTGAGGAACCTCCACACAGTTTTCCAGAGTGGCTGCACCAGTTCACATTCCCACCAACAGTGTAAGAGGGTTCCCTTTTCTCCGTATCCTCTCCAACATTTGTGGTTTCCTGCCTTGTTAATGTTCCCCATTCTCACTGGTGTGAGGTGGTATCTCATTGTGGTTTTGATTTGTATTTCCCTGATGGCAAGTGATGCAAAGCATTTTCTCATGTGCATGTTGGCCATGTCTGTGTCTTCCTCTGTGAGATTTCTGTTCATGTCTTTTGCCCATTTCATGATTGGATTGTTTGTTTCTTTGGTGTTGAGTTTAATAAGTTCTTTATAGATCTTGGAAACTAGCCCTTTATCTGATACGTCATTTGCAAATATCTTCTCCCATTCTGTAGGTTGTCTTTGAGTTTTGTTGACTGTATCCTTTGCTGTGCAAAAGCTTCTTATCTTGATGAAGTCCCAATAGTTCATTTTTGCTTTTGTTTCTTTTGCCTTCGTGGATGTATCTTGCAAGAAGTTACTGTGGACAAGTTCAAAAAGGGTGTTGCCTGTGTTCTTCTCCAGGATTTTGATGGAATCTTGTGTCACATTTAGATCTTTCATCCATTTTGAGTTTATCTTTGTGTATGGTGAAAGAGAGTGGTCTAGTTTCATTCTTCTGCATGTGGATGTCCAATTTTCCCAGCACCATTTATTGAAGAGACTGTCTTTCTTCCAATGGATAGTCTTTCCTCCTTTATCGAATATTAGTTGACCATAAAGTTGAGGGTCCACTTCTGGGTTCTCTATTCTGTTCCATTGATCTATGTTTCTGTTTTTGTGCCAGTACCACACTGTCTTGATGACCACAGCTTTGTAGTACAACCTGAAATCTGGCATTGTGATGCCCGCAGCTATGGTTTTCTTTTTTAAAATTCCCCTGGCTATTCGGGGTCTTTTCTGATTCCACACAAATCTGAAAATAATTTGTTCTAACTCTCTGAAGAAAGTCCATGGTATTTTGATAGGGATTGCATTAAACGTGTAAATTGCCCTGGTAACATTGACATTTTCACAATATTAGTTCTGCCAATCCATGAGCATGGAATATTTTTCCATCTCTTTGTGTCTTCCTCCATTTCTTTCAGAAGTGTTTTATAGTTTTTAGGGTATAGATCCCTTACCTCTTTGGTTAGGTTTATTCCTAGGTATCTTATGCTTTAGGGTGCAATTGTAAATGGGATTGACTCCTTAATTTCTCTTTCTTCAGTCTCATTGTTAGTGTATAGAAATGCCA
Source organism: Canis lupus familiaris (assembly GCF_011100685.1). Lineage (NCBI taxonomy): Eukaryota > Metazoa > Chordata > Mammalia > Carnivora > Canidae > Canis > Canis lupus. Next base: position 22,503,087 of record NC_049233.1, read on the forward strand.
TTGATTTCTGGGTATTGATTTTGTATCCTGCCATGCTACCAAATTGCTGTATGAGTTCTAGCAATCTTGGGGTGGAGGCTTTTGGGTTTTCTATGTAGAGTATCATGTCATCTAGGATTTATCCCTGGGACACAAGGCTGGTTCAACACTCGTAAAACAATCCATGTGATTCATCATATCAGCAAGAGAAAAACCAAGAACCATATGATCCTCTCATTAGATGCAGAGAAAGCATTTGACAAAATCAGCATCCATTCCTGATCAAAACTCTTCAGAGTGTAGGGATAGAGGGAACATTCCTCAACATCTTAAAAGCCATCTTCGAAAAGCCCACAGCAAATATCCTTCTCAATGGGGAAGCAGTGGGAGCCTTTCCCCTAAGATCAGGAACAAGACAGGGATGTCCACTCTCACCACTGCTATTCAACATAGTACTGGAAGTCCTAGCCTCAGCAATCAGACAACAAAAAGACATTAAAGGCATTCAAATTGGCAAAGAAGAAGCCAGATAATTTCTTAATGCAGGTAGCTGTCCTGTGTATATGGAAGTATGTTTAATAGCATCCCTGACCTCTATGTAGTACCTGAAAGTAGCACAAACATATTTTGTTTAGTTTTATTTTCTTGTATCATTTTATTTTTTTTTAATTTTTTTTTAATTTTTATTTATTTATTTATGATAGTCACAGAGAGAGAGAGAGAGAGGCAGAGACATAGGCAGAGGGAGAAGCAGGCTCCATGCACTGGGAGCCTGATGTGGGATTCGATCCCGGGTCTCCAGGATCACGCCCTGGGCCAAAGGCAGGCGCCAAACCACTGCGCCACCCAGGGATCCCTCTTATATCATTTTAATCTTTAGGCTTTCTATACTTTAAGACTTTGTTGGTAAAAAATTTTGAGCCTAGGAATTCTGATAGGATTGTCTCCTCTAAAAGAATCAAGTGGACCCTTTTGTCTTCCTTATTCTTTAGCTCTGCCTTAGTATGGGTGCTGAATCTTTTCAGATCTCCCCACCCTTTCAGCAAAACTTGTGGCTCTGTTTTCCATTCCTTCAGGACTCCTTTGTATGATTAGCGATTTGTTACATTTTGATCTGAGGAGTTAATAGATGGTAATGGCTTTGTGGGTTACCCTCCCAAATTAGGTTTGAGTTAAGATAGTCTTGAGTCCGAAAACACTGGGTTAAGTGGAAAATCTTAAATTGGAATAGGGCCCTTGACAAAGATGTTTTTGGTGAAATTATTCCTTTAGTGCTCATAGCACATCATAAAGCTGAGTTTTGTTTGAGTCTACACAATGGAGAGCATGGCTTCGAAAGATTGGAAAGTCCCTTATTTGGTTGAGATAAAGTCTAGTGTGTGATCTTACACAGTGAAGGATTGGATGAATGACAGTCTGTGGGCATTGTGAGAGTTGAGGTCCGAGCTTGGTTAGGCAGATTTGAATTCCTAAGAGAAATCCTTGAGTTATCTTTGATATCTTAAATTTCTTCATCACCTAAATGCTGTCAAACTATCAGATCTCAGGAGTTCTTACTTTGAACCAGCTCCTGAATATTCCTGTCACTTCTTCACTGGGTGTTTGAACACTGAAAGACTTAGCTACTTGTCTCTCCCTCTTTCCCCTGATAATGCCAGACTAATTGTTTTAAAGACTGGTTTTGTTGAACCACAAAAATCTACCATGTCCCTCAACACCTGGCTTCACCAGGTCTATTAAAATTTATCTCCTACTTCTAGTGAAAAGAATCTGCTTTCCAGCAGACCAAGTAGTTTTTGTTTTTTACTAACTTACGAATGTATCAAGCTCATATCTGTTCTGTGCTTTTGCTATGTTTTCCACTCTTGTGTGAATTAAAATATTCCTTCTTGCCACCTAATCATATTTTTACTTAGTACCTCAGATTCAGCTGAAGCCTATGACCTGCATAGGGATATACTTAAATCATTTATTCTGTATTGATCTCTATTTGCTTTCATCTGAAAGCATTGACTACAGGCAGTACTAATTTTGGCCCTTAGCGATATATGGCTTTGTTCAAAGTGGTAAGAGGCAGTTTTGTGTGTATATTTTGCCTATCCAACTAATTAATACATTTCTGGAAGGCAAGTATTTCATGCTTTTTATATTCCCTTAGCATGTGAGTATCTGCATAACAAGTAACTAGTAAAAACTTATATTAATGGATGTCCAGGTACTGATTATATTCTATTTTAAAATATTGTAAAATCCAAATTAAAAAAAAATTATAGAAATGAATGGATATGACCATGTGTAGTGTCAGATTAAAATTAAGAAGAGTGACCTTCCTGGATGTCAGAGAAGGGGAGATGTTTTTCTTTAGGTGAGAAACTGAAAGTAGAGGTACCTTAGAGAAGGAAAATCAACTAGTGATCTGCAAAAGGAAACCTGTTTAGCTTATTTGTAATACGTATGTGAATTATGGTGCAATTAATGCCACTTTGGATGTGATGTGTGTGTCCTATAGAGCTACTGGTAGTAGAAACAAATAAATGCAAAAATAATGATTTATGTGGATCATTAAAAATTTTCATTACAGAATTCTGATCTCTATTTCCTTCTTTTCAAACACCCAGATACCTCTCATCATTGTATGGATGGACATTTGAGAGTGCTGTTGTCAAATGCTTGCAAGCATGGAAACTTCATCAATGCTGTCCTCGTTGAATGATGAGTGTAAATCAGACAATTACATTGAGCCTCACTACAAGGAATGGTATCGAGTAGCCATTGATGCACTAATTGAACATGGGTTAGAAGCATACCAAGAATTTCTTGCCAAGGAACGAGTATCAGACTTCCTAGCTGAAGAAGAAATTAATTATATTTTGAAAAACGTCCAGAAAGTTGCACAAAGTACAGCACACAGCACTGATAACTCCTATGATGATACCTCATCTTCAGGGACTTACTGGCCCATTGAGTCTGATGTGGAAGCTCCAAATCTTGACTTAGGCTGGCCATATGTGATGCCTGGACTCTTGGGAGGCACCCATATAGACCTCCTCTTTCATCCACCAAGAGCACAATTACTTACAATTAAGGAAACTATTCGGAAGATGATCAAAGAAGCAAGAAAGGTAACATTTTCCATTTCTAAATGAAATTTTTCTTTTAAATGGATTTTTTTTCATTGAAATATAGTTGATACACAATGTTACATTAGTTTCATGTATATAACATGGTGATTCAACAAGTCTGTACCTTATATGGTGCTCACCACAAGTGTAGTTACCATCCATCACCATACAAAACTATTATAATCCCATTGACTATATTCCCTATGTTGCACTTTTCATCTCCGTGATTTATTCATTCCACTCTAAAGGAAAACCATGAAACGTGGAAAAGGCACCAAAGTAGTATAACATATGTATGTTAAAAGAACCTCTATATTTGTGGGCCATGCCTATTATTCTCAGAAAAATATAATATGAATACATAGAGTTGTACTTCCCGTATCTTGTGTATACTTAACAGAGCAATAGGTCCCTGCTACAGGAGACCTTCTCTTCTCATACCTTCTTCTGCCTGTGCTGCCTGTGAAGGCTAAGGTGTATGAACTGGCAACAAGATGACATGATACATTCATTGAGTTCATTACATTTTCCTTAATCTCTGAAAGGAAATGTATTATTGGTAAATCTGGTGAAATTTTTTATGTATCAAAAGGACTGAGCCCTAATTCTTTCTCTGAACATCATTTATGCTATTAAATAAACCGTAGATTTATTTATTTTCTCACTTGTATGGAAATGGTATAAAATCAGGTATGACAATGTAAAATTCTGAGGTAGGGTCCTGAGGGACTTAGCATTTTACGGCCTCTGTGCTGTTTATTAAATATTTATATTCGCTTATAAATCTCAGAAATTCTATTTTAGGGCTCAAAACTGTAGAAATTTTCTTTTAATCAATCAAATAAAAGTTATTGAACGTTTTTTAGGTACTCAGTACCATGATAGACAATTTTGAGATTACAAAAAATTACCTAAGCTGTTTATTGAACTCAACCTAGACTTTTAAAAATGGATGGATAAGGAGTTACAATTTTTCACTGTGTCTATTTCTCGTTTATGGAAACCATGCAATATAGAAATGTAGATCTAAAAGGGACCTGAGCATCCACACATACATGACATTGCTTTATTTCATGTCACCAAGACCCAGAAATGCTTCAAAAGCTTGCTTTTATGAAGTACAGAAATATAAGACCCTTGAAATTCGCAGTGACATTGTAGTTTGCAAGGTAGGCAACTAAAAGCCTAGCAATCATGTTAGGGAGACACAATGTTCTAAGACTAATGTCAAATGTAGGCTTTGCAAAAGTAAGGCAACTTTTTTTCCTCAAACATTTTGCACTCAAATAACCTGGCTTTTAGCTGTAAATTTAGGAGTATTACATTAAAGAAAGTGCTAATCTACTCCACTTGTTAAAAATTAGCTACAGAATCAGGCACATGGTAGGTGTCCAAACTTACTGAATGAATTAAACTGTCGTTTCAATTTTCTGAATTGTACTATGAATATTTTCAATACTGTACTCTCTATACTCTGTGGACACATCCTACAATTGTATTTTATAAAGCAATAGAATGAAAGTCAAGAATATATATGAATCCTTGCGAAGGTAGAGTTAACAAATAGCAAGTAACATATCATTTGCTAATTTCTGTTCCAGGAGGTAGTATGATTTTGAACTGTAATAGTAACTTAAAATTTAAGAATACATCAGTGAAGATTAATGTTATTATGGTAAATTTAGTTATGAATTCATCAGCCTACAACACAGCTAGTTTCCTTTGGAGCGTTGCATTTCTGTGATGCAAAGTGAAATTCAGGAGCTATCATAAGTTCTTGAGTTAGCACTCACTGGAAACTGAACATTAGTCATGAGCATTTGATGTGTTTTTCTCTCTAATGTGGCAGCTATTTATTTAGTGAGCCTGTAAAAGTAATATCCTTGCCTGGTCATCATCTGCTGGGAACTCCCACTTGAATTGGCAAGATGAGGAACGTGAAGTTCATACTGTAAAACAGTGATCTAATGTTCTGCTTCTCTTCCACAAAATCAAAATAGCATGGAATAAGAAAGAGAATTTTACCTTTATTTGATTTAGTGTGTACATACCCACGCTGAATTAAAAGAAAGAGAATTATTTGAACATTGTGAATTGAGTATATTGTGATTGGATATAAATCATACCAGATAACTTAGTGTTTTGTTTTCCAAAAGTATTGGAGAACATTTTAATTTCTACCCAGATGTGTTAAATATTGAAGTCCGGTGGCCTATTTATGTACGTAATGTGTATTTCTCTAGTGTTTTTGGAAATATCTTTGTGTGTCATTATGAATGTTTAAATATTTTTGAAGAATCTAGTACTCCAGGAATAAAAAAACTTATTGACCCCATGTTTACAAAATGTTGCATTATTTAGCCCATAACTGGAAAAGGTCTTGTGGAAAAAAAATTAAGAAGAGAAAATATTATTTTTAAGTAAAAGCTTATCAGAACCCATTGCTTTGTAGATTATGTGTAGTGTTCATGACTGTCATTTACTCAACAGATGAGTCAGGTTCTTATATTCTTCAGATTCAAAGGAAACTTATTAGTTATCAGGATCAAACTTTTATTTTCAAACTATTTTCAGAAGAAATTCTCTTTATTGAATAACTCTCAATGAATTGTCATTGCATTATGAAGAGGATGATTTTTTTTTTCCATAAAGTGAGTAATGTTTATTTTAATGAATAGAACACATTTTCCTGCCTTCAGATTTCTTAGGAACATTGTTTAGGTAATCAACATAATGAAACTATTGAGATATGAAGCCAAACAAGTAGGGCTAACAAAGCAGGACCCAAGAAGAGTGATCTTGGAGAAGAATTTAAGTCTGTTTTCACTGTTCTGTTTGCAATTGACAGAGGGTAATTATGAAAATAAATGTCATATTATGGAAAAATCTTAAAGTAGTGAAAAGAATCCAGAAACACTTTTTTTAGAGGTCCAAACATTAGAAGACTGATTACCAAATTAACCTTCTAGTCCCCTGAGAAAGGGAATAAAAATGATGCTATATAACATCTATCTTTACTGGAAATATTTTTGTTTTTAAATTTTACTGATTTCTATGCTCTTGTCTCTAAAGTCACAAGTCTCTGAATCACTCTTTTATAAGCAGAAGATACTCTTTATAGTATTTCAAAAATCCATTGATTTGTTTTTGTTTATTCGTTTTTATTTTTGCCAGTTGTCACTTAGAAGTTGTATAGAGGGTTTTTTGGTTTGTTTTCTTGTTTTTTCCTTTTGTTTGTTTTTTTTTTTTTTCTTTGTACGTCTGCTTATTTTGTTATTAAATAATTCTCCTTTGGGAAAATCCAATTACAAATAACTTCTTACTTGTGCCCTTTGAAAAAGGGCCATATTTTTATTTACTGGCTCTTTTTTTCTAACTCTTTCTTATATTTTTCCGTATGTGGTTGCCGTAATTACATTTGGGTCGACTTTATATAGTCTGATAACGTCTAGCAAAACTTTTCCCAGGTAATTACTTGTCTCTCAAGAGGTGTTCCCAAGATGATATATGCATGTATTCCTAATTACTGTGAACACCTCTTATGAAAGTATCCTCTCTAATTACTTTAAAAAGTCATCTTTCATTAAAGTAATTTTTCTTCAAGCTACTCAGTGGTGGATATCCATAAAGTTCTAGTTTCTGATGGTCTTGAATATGTGCTTAATCAGAATGCTATTTTCATCTGTTTCCTTCTAGGCTAGCTTCTTCTGTGAGGTCTGACTCTTAATCTTCTGAAATAGGGACTGAGAAGACACGTAAGCAAGAGTCTAGTGAGAATTAGGGCAAAGAAGTTCCTGAGGTGTTCTTTACTGCCTCTCTTGAGTCATTGTTTTTGGGTGTGGCTGTTATGGCCTGGGGAGCTATTAGTAATACAGAGAAACATTAACCACCAATTGGCCCATGGCCACAAATGGGAAGGTGAACAGATGATGGGGCTTTTCCTAGGATTTGCGGCATTATAAAGGTAGTACTAGACTAGAGGCTCTACTATCAGGGGCCTACCACTAACTAGTTAGAGACTGAACAAGTCATTGTACCTCCCCAGGTATCTTCATTTATGTAGTGAAAGACATGAAGCAAAGCCTTTTAGTATTTTTTTTTTAAATCTAATGTTCCTATCCAGATCTCTAAGAGTGCTTACCAATTCAAGATTATTTCAATATGTTGTACTCCTTGCTGAATTAGTCCAGTACATGAATATTTTTGTGTGTGGCCTAGTGTGTCACTTCCATCTGTATGACTTTGCGATTATTTCCTGCCCAACTAAGTGATATTGATGTATTTATCAGTGCCTTTATTAGGCCAGTACCATCACTCTCCTGATGTTCCCAATTTACTCTCTGGGATGCCAGGGTGGCTCAGGGGTTGAGTATCTGCCTTTGGTCCAGGGCATGATCCTGGAGTCCCGGAATCAAGTCCCATGTCAGGCTCCCAGAATGGAGCCTGCTTCTCTCTCTGCCTGTGTCTCTGCCTCTCTCTCTGTGTCTCTAATGAATAAATAAAATCTTAGAAAGAAGAAAAAAAGAAAGAAAGAAAACTTACTCTCTGCCCTTTCTGTTGCACCTCTCTCTGTGAATACTTTCATTCTTTGAATTGGAGTCAATCTAAGTTTTTTTCCAGGAAATTTTTTTTGCTAAGTCAGATTTAATGACTTTTTTTTTTAATCCTGTGACATTAATTTGAATATCTCTTCTCTAAGTGAAATGTATTACATGTTCATATATACACACACACACACACACACACACATTTGTGTGTTATGTGTATATGTGGGAGAGAGAGAGAGATGTCTTATTAAAATTGCACTGGCTTTGCTATGCTAACTGTTGCTGTGTCTGTAATACTCATATATTTTGAGCTTCTTGTGCTATTTCACATTTTTCTCAGTTCATTTACCTACTTCCTTTGTCCTACTCTGCAGTAACTCTGTTGACATTAAGTATATAATTTTTAGCACAATTGCTTAAGGGAGAGGAGGGAGGAAAGGGGACACCATGTAGGGACTCTAACCTTATTGCAAGGTCAAGTTTTGGGTTTTCTTAGTTGACTTGAAAACTTGTATGGAGGAAAAAAACACCATAGTTTCTCTCTCTCTCTCTAATTATCCAAATTCAAATAATGCTCTTTTTTTTAAAGAGGTTTCAGGGAATTAATTATACAAAGACTCTGAATCTTGGAGTCAGTTAGGGCTGGGTTGAATCCCAGCTCAAACAGCAGTTTGTCTTAGCTATTATATTACAAGTTCTCTGAGCTTTATTTTTCCCATCTCTAAAATGGAGATGCTAATACTCCATAGGATCCTTGTGGGGATGGAATGAAATAGTTGATATGTCTAACATGACACCGACCATATATTTAATACCCGTTGTGTGATGTTGAAATTCTTCCTCCTTTTCCTTTTCCATCACCTCCTTCTCCTCTTACTACATTATTCCAGGCTTTTCTATATCCATCAGTCTATCTTTTTGCATCATTGTGATTTGGCATTTATTCTTTAAAAGTGAGAGCAACATCTGACCAAGTTCAATACCCAACAAGATAGTGTCTTACTAGGAATGCCAGTTTGGATTATTAGCTGTTCATGAAAAGTTTATTCCTGAAAAGGCTTAAACCAATTTCTGAAGCATTATAATGATTGCACATTCTACATCAGTTATAGAGCAACACAACATTTTGCCAATGTTTGCTTCGAAGGGAAAGTATTGATTCAATGTAAGTAAATTGGAAAATAGGACCTACTATGAAGACAGCTTCAGGATATACAAATATGATAACATTTTTTATGTAAAGCTTTACATGTTGAAGAAAAAATTCTAAGCCATACATTCTTACTTAAAATCTGAAGCCCTGAAAAGAGAGAAAGCTCTGGTTATATCAAAGGGAGGGGTGCATATTCTATAGGTCATGAGAAAAAAGAAATCATTCCATTTTCCTCTAGAATTTTAAAGTGATAACTTTATTAGATTTTTAAAGAAAGACATTGTACAAGGGTTTCATATTTATGAACAAGAACAAGAATTTGTAAACTTTTAAAGTTCATGATAGACTTGTCATTTGGTGTCGAGGTTGGTTTAAGTAACTCTGACTTTATGAGATATTATCACTTGCTGAATATTTCTGATATAATTCAAAAAGTGATAAGGATAGGTGCCTGGCTAGCTCAGTAAGTACAGCACACAGCTCTTGATCTTAGGGTTATGAGTTTAAGCCCCATATTGGGTATTGGGATTATTTTAAAAAGTAAAATAAAATAAAATGATAAGGAATATTATTTAAGGCTTACCATAATTATTCTTCTTAGATGTTCTACCAGGCTTGTGTTATCAAGTAAAATCTAAAGACCACCCATGATTTTTTTTTAACAGAATTTCATTTGAAAAATAGTAACTTAAGAGTTTAGCTTTAATAAGAAAAATTAGAAAATCTTACAGGGGACAATAAATTTATCAGAAACTCCATTTTGATAATATTAACCTATACCTCTATTAGTGGTTGGAAAAGAACAATATGAAATTTGAGCTATTTGAAAATGCAGTTGACTTATTTGATTAAGGGAATTTTTTTAAGGATTTATTTATTTATTTTAGAAAACATGAGCAGGGGGAGGGGCAGAGGGAGAGAGAGAGTGAAAATCCCAAGTAGACTTCCAGCTGAGTGTGGAGCCCAGCGTGGGACTCAGTCTCATGACCCTGAGATCCTGAGCTGAGCCAAAATCAAGAGTTGGAGGCTTAACTCACTGAGCCACCCAGGCATCAAACTCAGATCCCTTTAGAGCCACGCTATAAAAATAACTTCAGAGGGGGAGAAGGCATGTAGTATCCAGTAGAGAGTGAAAACAACATAGGCGAAAGGAAGATCATTTGTAAGCATTCTTGTTTAAAATGTAATAAATGAAACATAGCTTGCAGCTAAGTGGGATAAATTTAGGAACTCAAGTGCACAGTGAGGCATCTTATCAAAAGTTAACTTTCATGAGAATAACAGGATATAACTGACCTTTGCTTATCAGTCCTTCTAATGAGATGTAAAATGTAACGGGTTTGCTGCAGGAGCCTTTTTTAAATGATGAGGGCTGAAACACCAGACTTGTATTTTGTATTTAATGGATTCTACATACTGTTCTGTAGTTGCCACAGATTCATCATGTGATATATACTTTTATGTTAATTATTATTATTTTTTTTTAAACTAGTCACTCTTCAAATTATCTTGAAAAAAAATTGTTGGCTTTTATAGTAAGGACTTAAACTGGGATCTGGTTTTGAGTAATGGATTTATATTATGTAATGTAGTAATAGTATCAGGTAATATTTACTGAACACTTCTGTGTCAGGCACTGTACTAAAGCACTTTACATGCATTACCTTAAAGTGACCTTCACAACCACCCTGTGAAATACATGCTTTTTATCATCCATATTTTACTGATGAGTAATCTGCTTTTTTTGTGACAGGTATGACTCCAAAATGATCATAATTGGAAACTAATGATGACAGCCTATTCCTAAATAGAGGTGTTAGAAGACATAGTTGAGGGGATCTAGGATTAACACCAGTTGGCAGAGATATAGTTGCACTGGTTTCTAAATGAACCATATACAAAGCCATTATGAGGTTGCTGTTAAAAGTCAGAGTTAATGTACCTGTCACTGACAGAAGGTTATGATTAAGTTGATGACATGGAGCTTCTAGGATGAAGACTACATATCAGGAGGCACTAAAAAGAAATCAGTCTCTTCAGTTTAAATACAGGGGAAATTTGAAGAAGTAAAAGAAGAGCAGCCCAATTATGAAGTTGTTCTATGGCCTCTTGAGGCTTCAGCTGTGAGTGGATCAGTCGGATTTGGCCAACCTTTTAGGTACACCTCATCAAGAAAGGGACAGTTGAGGAAAGAGGAAATGAGCCATGCATCTATTTCCAGCAGAGCAGGCTAGACATAGGAGAAGCTTTAGAGCAGGAACACGCTTCTTCTGTGTTATAGGATGCCAATAAAGATGCCAGTTGCTGGACCCAAGAAAAAAAAAAGGGGGAGCTGAATAGGTAGATTCAGAGAAATAACATGGAGGCCCACATGAGCCCTTATAAGGACCTTGGCTTATGCTGTATGTAAATTGGGGAGCCGCTGGAGAATTTTGAGCAAAAGCAAGATACCATTTCAAATATGCTATATTAAAGGATACATCTGACTATGATATTGAAAATTGACTATAAGGCTCGAGTAAGCACAGCAGAGGCTTTGAAAATAATTCAAGTATGAGATGATGATACATTAGATGGTCGAGATGGCAAGCAGTGATGGTTAGTTTTTGGATATATTTTGAAGATAGTAAATATGGGTGTGAAATTGGTTAAAGAATATAAAATAATCCCAAAATGTTTGGCCTGAACAGTTGGAATGATGGCATTGTCATTTGAAGGTGGTATCAGTCATCAAAGAGTTGGAATCAGGAAGCACAGAGACTAAGTTACAGAGGCCTGAAAATTTCTATTTCCACCGCTTCCCCAGGATGGTTGACCAATAGCCTAGCGACCAAGACCTACAGACATATCTAAGTAGAGATTAGGGTTCACATTTGACTCTAAACACAGAAAGACTGGACTTGGAGGATCAGTCTTGATCCTGAGGGCCTAGGTGAGGGATGGAAAGTAACTTACATAAGATTCAGATACAAAAAAATGGGAGAATAGAGAATGTGAGAGACAAGAAGATTGACTAGCTGGATGCTGACCCAGGACCTGATAAAGCAGGAGTTTACATAACCTGCTAGGACGTGGAACCTCCCAAAAGCAATTATTTAGCAATGCTGATATGCTGGGTCAGGTGAGTGAAAGACAGAATAAGATACTGGGAAAGTGTCACTTGGGAGGTCTCTTTATATATAGGTCATTTGGGTGAATAAATTTGGCATTTTCAGATAGTAGGGAATATGGAGTGAGTAGAGTGGGTTTGATAAAAAGGCAGAAGTTCCTGGAAGAGGTAGCTTGAGATCAAATTGTGGAGATCTTTTAAATCATCTGGGTGGATATGGCCAATAGGAAGTCATGAAATGTTTTCGAGTAAGTCAGTGATGATGTAGAACTTGGTCTTAGGCTTATTCACATTCACATTGGTTAGTTAAAATGTAGGGACAATATAAAATAGGCTGTAACATATTGGGATAATACTCACCATAAGGCTAACAATAGTTTGAAGTGGACTAAAATTCAGTATAAAAACAGATGCCTTTTTGAAGTGAAAATATACATTTCATTTTCTTCTATAATAGAAAAATGTAACTACTTTTGTATCTTAAGGAAGGTGATTATGGAGAATCTTAAAGCTGTTATTTGAAGGTACCTTGGTGGCTCCATCAGTTTAGTGTCTGACTCTTGATTTTACTTCAATCATGATCTCAGGTTCATGAGATCAAGCCCATCAAGCCCAGTGCTGAAAGAATAGTCAGCTTAGGGTTTTCTCTCTCTCCCTCTGCACACTGCCTCTTTCATGCACACTCACACTCTCTTTCAAAAAATAAATACATAAATAAAATCACTCTTTCCCTTAAAAAAATGAAAGCTATTATTTAAATCTTATCAGATTTTAAGTCAATAAAATTAATTTTTGTACAAGAAGTTTACATGAATATACATAATTAAAATCTTTATGTACTTATTGAATCCCTGCTAGGTGTAAGATACTCTGTTATGTTGTAAGTGGAAAAGGAAGCACTTCACATGGTTTACAATCTAATATTTGAAAGCTGTACTAACAGATTAGATTCATAGAGATATATGGATAAAATGCTGTGGGTGTATGAACATATGTGAGTGACCTATGTATTATAAAGGATCTGGATTTTTTTCCCCACCTTTTAGGTATTAGCATATTATGGAGACATTTCATGAAGTTTCAAAGTAGAAAAATTTTGATATAAATAAAAGAACTTCAAAATATTGATTGACAAACAATGCTTAACTGGATCAACACAGGTATATATAAAAATAGTGTATTTTTTCCTATTATCAGAGTACAAATATTCCCTATAGAAAATCTAGAAAAATACAAGAAAGATATAAGGAAATAAAATTTAGATATTTTCTTCCCTGTATGATAAATAGATGGATAGAGAAGTACATCTGTACACAACTGTGTTGTGTATGCATTTTAGTGCCTTATATAGATTTCTGAAATAGAATGTTTATATGTAATATACTTGAGATAATATTTGAAATTATGTATAAAAGTTTGCCTCTGACTTCTTTCACTTAGGATTTTTCCCATAATAAAATAATTGATTTCCTGTACTGATAATCAGTGGCATAACAAAGCAGAAACAGTGGGAGCTGCCTGCCCTGAATGCAGGTAATAAGGAAGTTCATTATCTCTAGGGAATTTAAAAACAACAATAAAATTCACTAAAAGGCATTCTGCTTTTTGTTACACCATATACTGGCAGTTGTAAACAATGTCAGTGATAATATGGTGCTCCTCACCAGGGCAGACTCTGCTGCATGGAGGGAAGATCCCTTCTACTCCCACCCATCCTTATCGTAACCTCCTATCATTCCTTGGTACACCAGTGCTGATATGCTGAGAGTCTCCTGGGAATTCTCCTTTAGAAAGGAACAAAGCTTCATAACTGCTTTTGGATAATAATTAAACACTCAATAATTAGTTGACTTGCAAAGCTTAAAAGCAGGAGAAATCAGTAAGTACACATTTTCTTTCACAAACCAACATTTTCCATTGGACTCTATTAATTTCTTATTAATAATCACCTTTCAGTTTCCCCCTGAAGAATTCAAACAGGTATTTTAAACAACTAACTAAATGTGAAAAGCAAAAACATTGCCATTTGGCTAAATACCAATCCAATATGTGCTACTGGAAAATCCATAATCATGAAAAAAATCAGTATCTGCTGTGTCATAGTAATCACATTGAAGCCTGCTGAAATTCTGAAGCAATTACTGGGGAAAAAAAAAAAAAAAAGAATCATGAACCATGTGGTCTTTTTACAAATGGACAATTGGAAATTAAGAAAATCCAAAAGTCCAAAGTCACCGACTGATTAGCAACGTTAGGACAGATAGTATTCAAGCTTCTCAATTTCGTTTACTAGACTTTATTTTTTAAGATTTTATTTAATTATTTGAGAGCATGCATGCAGGAACAGAGGGGTAGGGGAAGGAGCAGAGGAAGAGGGACAAGGAGACTCCACACTGAGCACAGAGCCCTACATGGGGCTCTATCACATGACCCTGAGATCAGGAACTGAGCGGAAATCAAGTCACCCAAGCACCTGTCCATCACCAGACTTTAATGTTATGTTGCTCCTCTACTGAGAAGGAGAACTAAATTTCTCAAGGGCATTAACATCATCTAATGTTTATTGAGTGGTATGTGCCAGGCAGTGTTCTAGGCTCTTTATATGTATTAACATTTTCACATCAGCTCTCTCTAAGGTAGAGACCTCTATTGCCTCCTTTCAGAGGTGAGAAACAAAGAGGTTGAGTAATTTATACCTGGATTTAGAAATAGGAAATGGCAATGCTGGTATTTGAGCCCAGGCAGGGGGCTCAAACAGAGCACTAAACCATCAGTATTACGTCTGATAGACCATTCTATGCTGGTACCATGCAGACCAACTGAATTCTCACCACACTTTTGTGCAGATACTGTTACTTGATTCCTGCTTATCTACTAGATAGAGTCCAACTCAGTAACCATGGCATATATGAGGATTTTCATGCGTCCTTACCTTTGTGCTTTATCTTCTTGCTTCCATCAGTCACCTTAAACTCTAGTATTATTGAATTTCTGTTTTCTGGGCCTTCCATGGCAGCTTATTCCCTCTTAATTTTATAATGATTATTTGTCTACTTGAGGCATCTTTTTCTGTATTGTCTCCTATTCAGTTTTTAAAAATCAGTGTTAAATTTTACTTGTTTAAATGAGCTCTGGTCAATTCCCTTGCCAGACTTTGATTAGTTACCTCCTAGGATATTGTCACCTTTGTATTTGTCCCTTGATTTTAGATGAGATAGATTCTCCATTCTGTCATAGGGCTCAGGATTCTTATTCTTTTCTTTCTTTCTTTTTTTTAACTAGTTTATTTTCTTTTTAAGAATAGATTCATTTTTAATTGAAATATTAATATACAGTGTTATATTAGTTTCAGGTGTACAACATATTGATTCAACAGTTCTCTACATTGCTGAATGCTCACCATGATAAATGTAGTCACCATCTGTCACAATACATTATTTTTAAAAATTGATTCATAATAATTTTTTGTTTGCTGTATATGAATTATTTGTTAGAAACATATATTGCAAATACATTCTGTGGCTTACTTTTTCACCCTGGTAATGGTATTTTTACATAAACAGAAGTTCTTCATTTTAACACAGCCCAATTTGTTCATTTTTTTATATTAAGGTTAGCTATTTTGTGGTTTCTTGGAGAAAATAGTTACCCTAAGATTTATTGGCTTTTAGAAGTTTTATTTTATCTTTCATATTTGGCTATACAGATGCTTCTAGTATTGATTTATGTGTATGATGTGAGATCATTAACCATGTTAATGTTTGTATAAAGATCTAGTTGAACCAGCATCTTTAAATGACAAATCATCCTTTCTGTGCTTTACTACAGTGTCACTATTGTCCTAAATCAAGTAACCAATTATCTACTGGTATATTTCTGGTCTCTGTTCTATTGATCTATTTTCTAACCTTGTGCCAAGACCACAGTATTTTAGATACCCTAGCTTTATGGTAAGCCTCACTATTTAGTAGTGTAAGTCCTCTGGGTTTGTTGTTGTTTTATTTTGTGTTTTTCAGTATTGTCCTGGCTATTCTAAATCCTCTGCTTTTCTGTAAGAATTTTAAAATCATCTCATCAATTAAAAAAAATTCTAATTTTACTTGACATTACATAGAACAGTACAGTTTGAATCATCCAATCCATAAACAAGGTATATGCCTCCATTTATTTAGTTATTTCTTACAGTGAGATTCTGTAGTTGTCTGTATATAGTTCTTGCATATCATTTGTTTGGTTTGTTCTGGATTATTTATTATTTTTCATACTATTGAAATTAGTAACTTAAAAGTTTTTTCTTCTAATTTTTTGGTCTTTTTTTTTACTAGTATATAGAAATAATTTTTTAAATAGATATTGACTTGAGTCCAATGACTTGATAAATTCATTCCAATAGTTTTTATATAGATTACTTGGAATTTTCTATATCATATCTGTAAATAATGCTATTTTTATTTTCTCATGTAATTTTCAAAGTTTTTGACTACCTTATTACATTGCTAGGTCTTCTGTTACAATGTTGAATATAACATGAAATATGAATAGTGTTTACTGTAGAATTTTTTAAAAACTCATTTCAATTTGTAAAGTTAACGTTTAATGTTATTTAAAGTAATGTATTTTTTTCTATGTCTGATTTTAAGACTCGTTCGTCTCTCATTTTCAGTAGCTTTAATATGATGATATAACTACATGAATACTTATTTTTCTATTTTTTCCCCCTCTTGGACATAGTAAAGCTTCTTGAGTCTGTGTCTTAAAGTCCTCCTGCTGTTTTAAATATCTCAGTGGCATCTCTTCCAATATTGCTTCTACCTTATTCTATTTCTCTTATTCTCTTAGGAATTCTAATTAGAAGTATGGTATACATCTTTGCTTTGTTATTCAAAATATCCCATATAAATTTCATATTCATTTTTGTAATTTCCATAATTTTCTCTTTATTCTAGATACTTTCTATATAGTTATTGTTAAGTCATGAATCCTTCTTCATTTGAGTATTATTTACTATTAAACTCATCTGTTGAGCTCTTAATTTTAGCATTGGTATTTCTCAGTCATGTAATTCTTGAATGTCTAAATAACAGTTACTTTAAATTCTGTTTGATAATACCAGTATCTGGATCACCTATAGGTCTGTTTCTATTGTTTGTTTTTTCTCTTGGTGTTTGGTCATTTGGTTCTGTCCTGTCCTGTGCTTGGGATTTTTTGATTGAATGCTGGATATTTAGTATAAAAAATTGCAGAGATAATTTTCTTTAGAGAGGATTTAGCTTTCCTTGGGTTGACAGCTAATATAAGATTAGATTGCCTTATTCAAATAGGGCTTGAGATATAATGAGACTGAGATTTAGTCTTTCAGAATAGTGGTCTATCCCCAGTTTTTCCTTACCCTTAGGATAACACTTCTGGGATTTCCTTTCAACACTGAAGGTGTTTACAGGAGACTCTTTCTTAGAAAAATCTGAACTCTAATGTGATTGTCAAAAACTTTCTTAAGCTTTCTCCCCTTTTAATAACTTCCTTTTGTTTGGTTTCTTATCCTTTTACTCAGTGAGGAATTTAGGATTTGGCAGGTATCTTAAGGGCAATACTCCAAGGATTCTTGACTTCCCTTTATTGTGATTCCCTTTGCTCTGTGATTAGGAGTTATGGAGTCATTTTTGCCTTTGTGGTACTGGCTTCCCGGTTTTGTTTGTTTTGTCTACCCCTCTGAAATTGCTGAATAGTCTTCACCATAACTTACAGTTTGGCATCAGTACCTTGCTCTGAATTGGCAAATGTTTAAAAGTATAGGGTGAAAAAGTGGCAGGAAAAAAATTGTCTTACTTTGTTATTCCTTTTCTATCTACGATCTTGGCTCCTTAAATACTGGCTGCCTTTATTATTTTTTTCCCACCTTATTATTTCCAGTAGGAGAACTAGTCTAATAAAATTATCATTGTCTTGTATTAGAGAAGTCCCATTTATTTTATTTTGAATACATTAGTATGTTTAAATATCACAAAATCTGTATGTGAATTTAAAAAATACACATATCAGATATATAGTAAAGGAGTTTAAAATAAAAACCAATGTGATAGTGTTTATGTTAGCAGCACATACACTAAAAATTGGAATGATACAGAGAACATTAGCATGCTCCCTGCACAAGAATGACATGAAAATTCATGAAGCATGCCATATTTTTATTAGAAGGGTAATGAGTATTAAGGAGGGTACTTGTTGTGATGAGCCCTGGGTATTGTATGTAAGTGATGAATCACTGAATTCTACTCCTGAAACCCATATTAACACCATATGTTAACTAACTGGAATTTAAACAAAAAGTTAAAAAATTGATAAGCTATCACTATTTTTATTTTTAGGAAAAATTATTTAAAATTTATGTCTAGTATTAAAATTTGATATTACTCATCCAGTGAATCAGTTAAAGGCCTGTTTTATTTTATTCTTACTTTGAACATTTCCAACATTTTTGTGAATGGAAACTGTTCTGTATCTTATTGTAACTTCTCATGCCTTACTTTTTCAACATTTCTCAGGACACCTGGGTGGGCTTAGCAGTTGAGTTTCTGCCTTCGTCTCAGGGCATGCATCATCCTGGGATCTGGGATTGAGTCCCATTTTGGGCTCCTTGCAGGGAGCCTGCTTCTCCCTCAGCCTATGTCTCTGCCTATCTCTCTCTGTGTCTCTCATGAATAAGTAAATAAAATCTTTAAAAAAAAACCCCACAAAACATTTCTCTGTATAGTGCATGTCATGCAACTCATTATTTTAACCATTATTCCAATGAAATTTTGTCTATAGAAGCTACAAATGGTAAATTCTTGTGTTTAAAATACTACTCACAAATAGTATACATGTGAGAATATGTTTAGATACAGATATGCTACCTATGTAAGGATGGACATTCATGTATACATATGATGGTTTAGGTATAGACTTTCAGTTTTGTGTGTTTAAAATATTAGAGAGAGATCTGCAATTCCTTGAAACACACATACAAACATTTTACTAGGAAATTTAATAGAGTTTAAATGTTCCTAAGCTTAAAATATTAAAATTAACTTTGTGTCATAAATATCATATACAGCTGTATTTAATTTAGTATTAGTTTTTATATAGACTTTATTTATGTATATATAACTTTTATATTTTAACTTTCAGTTAAACTTTTTTAAACAAAGTATATAATGTCATAATCTATTTAAAACATGAAGATGAAAACAAACAACCCTGAATAAAGCCAAAACCAAGAATTTTATAGCATTATGTTCTTCAGAGTTTGGTTCTAGAAAATATGAGTTTTGGAAAATATAACGTTAATTTTTTTCAAGTGTATGTTTATTTTTCATCTTTTTTCAAAAATATTTGCCGCATTCAAACAGTAAATGTATTCAATGAGCCAAGTACACTAACCTTTTTCTCTTTGTAAGATACATTCCAAATACTTTATTCCAGTT
Source organism: Canis lupus familiaris (assembly GCF_011100685.1). Lineage (NCBI taxonomy): Eukaryota > Metazoa > Chordata > Mammalia > Carnivora > Canidae > Canis > Canis lupus. The sequence continues at coordinate 22,522,460 of NC_049233.1, forward strand.
AACAATCCAATTTAAAAAACCATGCAGCTCATTCCTAAAATAAAAGATTGTCCTGTCAGTTGCCATTTTATGTTTTTGTAAAAGTAGACCTGTTCTAATTCAATCAACATAGCTTTTAGGATTTATTTACATAGTTTCACAGTAGCAAAATACCTGGAGCTCAAAATCACATATTTTCCAGAGCTTAGTTTCACATAAATGTGTGTGTCCACACTGTTTTATTTTCAAAGGTGATATCAAAGAAATTGAGAGGCCAAACGATTATTTAAAAATAATATTTTGGGAAATGTGACCCAAAGAATGCACTCATTTGTTACTCATGTGAAATTATCCCCTCAACACCGGAAGTAAAAAGTCCATTTTTTTTCCTGGTTACTACTGAAGAAACTGCTACAGATTGCTATAACCTATGTAACAATATATTCAACTGATGTTGTCATTACTGAGAAGAAACAGTGTCATGAACAATTTTTTTTTAATTACACATTTATCAGGGGTTTAACATTTAAAACTGGACTGAACATCTTTGTTCTCCTCAAATGCCAAGGGCTGCTTTGATAAAAATCCCCAAAGCTTCCTTCTCAACTGGGGATTTTCCAGGTGAATTCTTTTAAGTTTCCAGCTTTTCCACCTCAAATGCTACCCTCTTCTAATCTATTTTCTTCAGAGGAAAAAAAAAAATCTGTAATCTTGACCCATACCCTGTGATTCTATTACTTTGATTTTTTTTTGTTTTTTACTATATTTGTCACCTGATCAGTGATTCAACAACTATATTTGTCAGTGCCATGTCACTATAAGTATAGCTACCACTTGTCACAATACACCATTATTACAATATCACTGACTATATTTTCTATGTTGTATCCTTTATTTCCGTGATTCTTATTCATTCCATAACTGGAAACCTGTATCTCCCACTCCCCTTCACTCATTTTGCCCCTACCACTGAATCATCGGTGTGTTTTCTTTATTTATATCTCTGATTCTACTTTGTATTTTATTCATTTGTTTTCTTTTTTGGATTCCACATATAGATAACATCATATGGTATTTGTCTTTCTCTGTCTGATTTAATTTACTTTACATGATGTCCCCTAGATCTGTCTATGTTGTCACAAATGGCAACATCTCATCTTTTTTTATGGATGAATAATATTCTATTCTATATAATCACATCTTCTTTATCCATTAACATAATTGACAGCATTTGGGCTGATTCCATATCTTGGCAATTGTAAATACTGCTGCAATAAACATGGGGGTGCTTGTACCTTTTCAAATGAGTGTTTTCATTTTCTTTGGGTAAATACCCAGTAGTGGAATTATTGGATCATATGGTATTTATATTTGTAGTTTTTTAAGGAGCCTCCATAATGTTTTCCACAGTGGCTGCACCAATTTACAACCCCACCAAGAGTGCAGGAAGGTTCTTTTTTCTCCACATCCTTGCCAACACGTGTTATTTCTTGTCTTTTTGATCCTAATCATTCTAACAAATGTAAGGTGATATCTCATTACGGTTTTGATTTCCTTGATGATAAGTGATGTTGTGCATCTTTTCATGTTTCACTTGGCTATATGTATGGTTTTTTTGGAAAATTGTCTATTTAGGTCCTCTGCCCATTTTTAATTGGATTATTATTATTTTTTGGTGTTGAGTTGTAGAAGTTCTTTATACTAACCCTTTATTGTATATATCCTGTGCAAGAAATATTACAAATAATAAATGAATTTAGTAAAGTTGCGGGATATAAAATTAGTACTTAGAAATCAGTTGTATTTTTATACATTAATAATGATGGGGCAGAAAGAGAAATAAAGAAAACAATTCTATTTATATTTGCATCAAAAATAATAAACTCAGCCAAGGAGGTGAAAGACTTACCTATACTTTAAACTATAAAACATTGATGAGAGAATGCTTGTGGTTTGGAAGAATTAATATTGTTAAAATGTCCATAGTATCCAAAGCAATCTACAGATTCAGTACAATATCTATCAAAATACCAATAGCCTTTTCCACAAAACTAGAGAAAAACATGCTAAAATTTGAATGGAATCACAAAAGACTCTGAATGGTCAACGCAATCTTGAGAAAGAAAAATACTGGAGCTATTGAAGGGGAGAGCTAGGTTCTTATCTCACAGAGTCAAACAATGAATCTCCTGGACAAAGAAGAGTGAGTAAAGTGGTAGAAGTTTATTAAGTGAGGATACAGAGAAAGCTCTCTGAAGTGAGTGTTGCCACCGAAAGTTTTTAGGCTGATCTTTTATTGAAAACTTGACCAGGGAGTTTGTGGCCTTGAGATTCTTGTGCAGTCTTGGTTTGAGTAAGGACTATTGACAACACACTTAATGACTTACTTCTCTGTGGTCTGGTGAGTTTCTGTAATTACTTTGTAGCCACCAAAGAAAAATACTCCATAACATCCAGGAACAGGTGGTCTGGTCTATTTCCTGATCTCTGGTGTTTACATTTCAGCATCCTTGGGATTTCTGTGAGCCTGATTTCATGCCTGCTCCCTCCCTCCCCCCAATCTATCTCTCCCTGCCCAGCCTTGCCTGTCCCTTACTCAGTATCACAATTCCAGATTTCAAGATACGCTACAAAGCTGTAGTAATCAAAATAGTTGGGTACTGGCACAAAAATAGATCAGTAGAACAAAATAGAGGCCAGAAATAAGCCCATACTTAAATGGCCAATTAATCTACAACGAAGGAGGCAAGAACATACAGTAAGGAAAAGATAGTCTCTGAAAAAATGGTCCTAGGAAAATTGGACAGCAACATGTGAAAGAATGAAAAAGAAACCATTTTCTTACACCATACACAAAAATAAACTCAACATGGATTGAAGATCTCAATGTGAGACCTGAAACCATAAAACTCCTAGAAGAGAGCACAGGCAGTAATTTCTTTGATGTCGGCCGTAGTAACATTTTTCTAGATATGTTTCCTCAGGCAAGGGAACCAAAAGCAAAACTAAACTATCAGGACTACATCAAAATAAAAAGCTTTATCACAGTGAAGGAAACAATAAACAAAATGAAAAGGCAACCTACCGAATGAGGGAAGCTTTTACTTTGATTTTTTTTCTTTTAATTTTTTTTTTTTTTTTTATGATAGTCACACACAGAGAGAGAGAGAGAGAGATGCAGAGACACAGGCAGAGGGAGAAGCAGGCTCCATGCAGGGAGCCTGACATGGGATTCGATCCCGGGTCTCCAGGATTGCGCCCTGGGGCAAAGGCAGGCGCCAAACCGCTGTGCCACCCAGGGATCCCTACTTTGATTTTGATACCTTTAATTTGTATTTATAGTTATTTCCTTTCTGCTCTCCAGTATGGTACTCCTCTAGAGTGAATTGCTTGCCTCCATCCTGCTATCATTTTTTTTCTACCATTTTTTTCTCATGTTTTAACCATTATGCTTCCTTAAGAAATAGTTGCTGTCAAGTGTCTGTACTTCCTTATTTTTCTTTCCTCCCAACCCTGCAGTCCAGATTTCTCTTCCATTCTCCTCTGTGGGTACCTTATAGGCTGTTGTTGTCTGAGTGATTGAGACACACTGGCTACTTTTTAAGTCACCCTAGGTTTATTCTGCTTTGCTCAGCGTCCATTTGTAATTCCCATGCCATTGGTTTCTATGATATTTCTCTCTTCATCCTTTTCCTGTACTTTTAACTGATGTTTCTTAATGTTTTCTTTTCTTTTTTAAAAATATTATTTATTTATTTATTCATGAGACACAGAGAGAGAGAGGCAGATGGAGAAGCAGGCTCCCCACAAGAAGCCCAATGCAGGACTCGATCCCAGACCCCAGGATCACACCCTGAGCCAAAGGCTCAACGGCTGAGCCACCCAGCTGTCCCTTCTTAATGTTTTCCGAAAGTAAATGTTTAAAAGGTTTTTATCCTTGGGTCTCCTCTCTCTCTGAGCATTTTATTTCTTAGTGCTGCTTTCTACTCCACATCTTCTGGGATAGCCTGTCTTCTGAACTTGGCCTTTAGTTCAAGCTGACCATCCGACATCCTTACCTGTTTGGCCCACTTTAGTGCAATATGTCTAACATAATAGCTGGAAGTCTACAAACTTTACTAGACTTTCCCTCCTGTCATCTCTCTGTGAAAGGCATCATCATTTCCTTAGACACTGAGGCCATAATACTTTGGAATCACATATGATTCATCTCTCTCTCTCATCTTACACCTCCAGTTCTGTGCGGACTGGACTTAGTGACTCCCTTCCAATGAAAAGAACATGGCAAAAGTGATGGTGTGACCAGGTTACAAAAGACAGCTTATTCCTTGCTCTCTTTTAATTACTTTCTCTGGGGAAGCCAGTTTCTGTGACTTAGGTCACTCAGCAGTTTATAAGTAAGCCCATGGGGTGAGGAAATAAGACCTCTTACCAACAGATATGTAAGTGAAGCATCTTAGAAGCAGATACACCTCCCCAGCCAATTCCAGATGACTATAACCTTGACTCTGAGTGAGAACCACTCAGTTAAGCTTCGCTCAAGGTTTTCACCCATATAAACTGTGAGATCATAAACATTTGTTATTTTAAGCCACTAAATCTGGGGAGTAATTTAATGTACAGTGATAGATAACTAACATAGGAAGCCTGATGTCTACTAGTGAGATGATACTCCTCCTTAGAATTCTCTTCATTTGTACCACTGACGTGTTTCTTGACACTGTCTGTATTGTAGTTATTCATCGATAAGTTTTATACTTTGGTGTGTTAGGGCAATTTTTTGCAAGTCTTAACTGTTTATTAACTATGTAAGTACGTTAGACCTTAAAATATGAACCAAACTCCTGTATCAGTTCAGTAACTTAACACTCTAAATCTTAGGAGATTCCATATGTGAATGTTTACCATCACCTGGTGGCTCTTAAAAGACATTCTCAGCGTCTTAAGTTTCATATTTCCAGGTATATGTCAACATCCATGAACCAAATAAAATATTGTACTATATCAAGTTACAAGTTACATACAGGGCCAATTTCTAAGTTAAATCTAAGGTTGAAAATCCTTAAAGTGATATAGATGGAAAGTAATTCTTTTTTATAAAAACCTAAAGTTTAGCATCAAGGCTTCTTCTTTGATAACACTTTTTTATAACATTTATAAGCAGAGAAATAGAAAAAGGAATCTCAAAGAGTACTTTATAATGGACATTTGTATGTGTGAGGCTTCAATATTTGTGACAATAGCCCTCCTACTTCTCCATTTTGGAAGTGATTTGACAATCTAATCACTTTAAGTGTTACAAGTGCTAAAAGATAATTGGTTTTTTGTCATTTTAACCTGAATCACTATATTTTATGGTGGTCAGAAAATAATATTCTTTAATTATTCCACCAAGGAAACTCTTCTTTTTCATTTGGACATTTATATTTGTAGAGGGTTAGTTTAAGGGTAAGGGAGAAGAGTTCTTTCTAGGCTCATATTTAAGAGTGTGTCTTTTGCTCTTTAATCACATTAATTCTGTAGCATATGCAGACAGTGGCCTTTGATGACTGTGGTGTCCACTGCTTTAAGTGGCTCTCTAAGTGTTCCATATCTAAATTCAGGAAGCAATGGATCTTCCAAGAATTTGTAAACTCCTAAGTCCTCAAAGCATTTTTTAAAATTTCTTGATAGAATAGTGGTTAGATGGTACAAATAATCTATTGGATCTGATGAATGTCTTGATTTTTGTTTAGGATGACAGTTCATAAGTAAATTGGGGAAATCTACTTTCTGTAACCTAACATATGTATGTGGTATCTGCCAATAAAAAACACATATGCCAAAAAAACAGATATAATCTGGTTTGGGCAGGTGTCTAATATTTGAGAGAATATACTTGAAGAGGTTTTAATTAAGAATATGTGTCATCTTGGGGAACCTAAGAAACAGAACTCTACAGGGGTTTGTCCTCAACCATCTGGTATTTGAATTAACATTTTTGTTTTTGACTGGAATAGAATACAAAACCTCTTCTTTTAAATTTTTGGTAGATGATGTGTTGGAAAGGGTACAGGCTCTTGAAATTTAGGACTCTAGTGGAGAATAGCTTTGTTTGGCCAGAAAAGTATTAGAAATAAGCAGGGACAAATCTGATATTATGCCTTTCAGAGAGAAACTTCAGAACATACAAGTGTATGTTGTGTTTAGGGCAGTGGTTTTGAGCATGGGCTCTGGATCCCGACTGCCTGGCTTTGAATCTCAGCTCTACCAACTTAACTTTTACTATGTGCTAAGTATGGTGCTACATGCCTAAATAAAGTATTTCATTTGACCCTTGAAAACACTGTGTGTATGTATTATTCCATTTTTTCAGATAAAGAAACTGAGATTTCAAGAAGTGAAGTAATTTGACCAAGATTAACAGCTGAAATACATGGTAGATCGAAGACTGTAACCAGTTTCTGACTTATTGCCAAAGTATTACAAGTACTTTATTGTTGTAGACTTTGTAACTCAGAAGGGATATGGGAAAACAATAACAACAATAATTTCCAAATACTGGATCAGTGAGAATGAGCATTACAAAGACCTATTGAAGAAATGATTACTCTTGAGCCGAGAGAGGACAAGTTTTGGTTTGACTGGAGCAGGCATATTCTTGGGAAGGTAAAGGGGAGGGTAAAAGGCCCCTTCAGTCTTTATCATTTTAACCTTGCATAAAATTCTATTATACATCTTTTTACTTCCTTAAGATTTGTGTGTTTCTTTTTATAATACATATGTACCTTTTCTAACCAGTTTGTGGTTCTGGCTTTTACTTTCACAAGTGGTATGTGTTCAAACACAGTTGTTTCATCAGAGAATGTTAATAAATACTCGTGTCACCAAGGTGACACATATTCTAAAATTAAGCATGTGAAGTTCACATTCATGCTTTTAACTTTTTATGGAATGTATGTATGTGTAATTGGTTGTCTCTATTGAGAGACACTTCAACTAAATTAGGGGAAATGGGCTTTAAAACCAATAACCAGTAACATGGCATAGAATTTATTTTTAAAGAAATCATAGGTTAAAATATTTTAGCAATTGCTTAAACCAAAAGTATATGCTTAACATTCTACCTTTCCAGATTCAGCTGCCACCTTACAGCATTTATGTAGAATGATGCAAAGAAGGGGAAATCAGTGAGTCAGCCCTAAAACAGCCAAGAGAGACCTGACAAAAAACTACAGCTTTTTTGGTGTAGCATGCCTCCTGGTCTTCCTCAGGAGCCCCTTTACCTTTATTTTACACACAATTAAAATAAACTCCCTAATCTTTCCCAACCCAGATCAGATTACAGCTATTAAATTAGAATACAAGAAGCCATACTGACAAGAAAAGGAAAGATTAGTTTGGCATCTTGATAGCAGGAAAAAAACTATAGGAAGCAGACAAAAGAATACCCTAAGTATAGTAGTTAAGGCCCTTGAATGTAGTGACTGGCACTGTCAACAACCTTCTAAATTGCCATTGTTTTAGGAAACCTTTAAATAGTTCCAGATTTAAATTACATTCAGTATACTATGTCTGAAAAGTCAGGGAAGAATGTTATATATGTAAGAATGTTTTCTATTCAAAACTGATAGAAAAAAAAAAAAAACCAACAAAAATATTTTAGTACTTAAAGTTTCTACCACTGTCAGGAAAATTTACTTAGTTCAGTGTATATGTGTTAGCCAAAATACTTGGAAGGAACTTCTTTAATAAAAATCAAGTATATTTACTAAAACTTCAACATAATTGAGTATTATAGTCAAGCCTAGATTCTTAGAGGTCAAATGGAAAAAAAAAAACAGGAATGCAAGATAATATAAAAATAGATTTGACACCATCCTATTAGTATTTAGTTAAAAGTTGTCCCTGTATTTTCTTCACTTGAGTCTTCTCTGTTGTTATTAATACTTCATTTAATTTTGTATTCAACACTGTATCCATTCCTTTCCATGTCCTTTCCCTGAGACCCTTTAGGCTACTTACTACCCTCTGACAGACCTGAGGATGGCTTTACCTGCTAATTTGGCTGCCACACTGGTGTGGCGATAACTCAGCATGTAACCCAGTGGAAAACCACAGCAATGACATCTGGATAGTAGGGAAACCACAGATGGGAAACAGCTGTGGGTACCATGATTAATCTAAAGTAATGTCTATCATCTTACTGATAATGAAAGCCTTAACTGCATTATTGTGTATTCTGGATAAGTTTAAATCTTATAAATAGAAAGCTCTTAAGTAGAGTCAAAATGTCTGGCCTTTACTTACATAGTATCATATTCTCTATGAATAGAATCGAAGGGCAGAGGGTTAAGGAAATTTTCTTAGAACTTTTGACAGAAATCCTAATAATTTCTATCTGAAAAATTATGCAGATTTGGAAAAATACAAAAGAACACAAAAATCTAACTGTTAAGTTAGCTGTCAAATTCAGGTCACAATGTTTAAGCTTTTGTTTGATAGATTTATATTCTGGAACTTCTTAGTAACTTGTTTTTTCTGGACTAGTAAGGATAACATGACGGTAGAAAAGATGTGGAAGTAACACTAAAATATCTGACCAAAGAAGAACTGAGCAGCTCCTTTCACAGTCAGCAATGCTTTTGGGGAGCAGGGAGGGATTAGGCATGTATAAAATAGAAACAATGGCTGTCCTATTTTCCTAATCAGCCACCTTACAGTTTAAGCAATTGCAGTGTTATAGCATAATCAAGTAAAACAATTATCTGTGCCAAAGAGAAGACCTGTATAAGGAAAACATCTGAATTAGTATACATTTTTGCCTAGCATTATTAGGCATTTTCAGAATCATGCTATCACTTACATACTTTTCCTTTTTCTACTCAGATTGGCCTTTCTTAGAGTGGCTAATGTTATGTTCTCCCTACCCCTTTGGATGTTTAGCTACTTTTTTTTTTCTTTCCTTTTTAAAAAAAAATTTTATTTCTTTTTTATTTTGGCTTTAGTAGCAGTTTCAAGGAACCAACATAACTCTCTCCATATCCCCTGGGAATTAATGCCTGAGATGATCAAGAAGCTTCTGGCATACTCGAACTGCCCTATTGCTTGCCCTCAGTTGCTTTTCTCCTCCCAAGCTGCCTGTAGCTCCAAAGATAATTTTCTGCACCCCCCCCCCCCCAAGACTGTGCAGGAATAATAGGAATCCTGGGAAGACTCATCACTAGCTGTGCTCAGGAGGGAAGCAGGCTCAGGTACTCCTTATATGTCATGCGGAAACTCAGACATGGAGATGGCTGGTCTTGCAGGTCATTTGTTTCTTGCTGAGGACTGGGACAAAAGCAGAAAGAACAAATTGCTGCCTATCATTTGTTCACAGTCACTGTCTTCTGGACATCTCCATCCAAGTGCTTCTGGTACCCCAAACTTAGTACTTCCCCAACTGAACTTTTTTTCTCTACCCTTCTTTCAAATTGAGTATTCCATTTGTATTTTCTAATTAGGATAATGACATCACCATCTTACCATGCAATGAAAAATAGTAACCTTGGGGATGCTTGAGTGGCTCAGTGGTTGAATGTCTGCCTTCGGCTCAGGGTGTAGTCCTAGGGTCTGAGATTGAGTCCCACATCAGGCTCCCTACGAGCTCCCTGCGAAGAGCCTACTTCTCCCTCTGCCTATGTCTCTGCCTCTCTCTCTCTCTGTGTGTGTGTGTCTCTCATGAATAAATCAAGAAAAATTAAAAAAAAAATTGTAACCTTGAAGTCAGTTTTTGAACTCCTCCCTCTCCCATATATCTTCCTTTATCCTCATTTAAAATTTTGATCAAGACCTGTTGATTCTCTCACCAACGTATGCCAAATTGGTTTTATCTGTTCTGTCCCCTGTGCCATCTGCTCTTCTTCAGGCTGGCATGGTCTCTTGCCCATACTGTTTTGGGAACCTCTTATCTGTGTGTTCCCCTGCAGTGTTCCTTTCTACTAATTTCTTCTTAACCTTCAAGCTTTAATTAACATGTCTTCTCTGCTAAGCATTTCCTGAACTCCCCACATTAGTTCGGTATTACTTTCTGTGCTTCAATGCACATCTTTGTAGCACTTACTCATGCTGTGATTCACATATTGTTTATGCCTCTGTTTCTCCAACTGGACTTTGAAGCACTCGAGATAGGATCTTTGCCTTCTATGTTTTAAAATTCCTAGCACCTAGTAAATGCCCAGCATCTTTCTTAAATAAAAATGGTACATAGAAAAGGTTCTGATTTGTTATGAAATCCAAAATTGGTGGTTTAAATTGATAAAGTGGAAATTAGGAAGGCCTTATTATTATATTTTAAACAGACATTGTGTACAGCATTTATGTGAATGGGAGAATAGGTTCCAGGTTTTCCCAAATGTTTATCTTGTAAGCATTTTAAAAATTACAAGCAAAGATAACTTTACACTGTGATTTTAGGATGTAGTAGTAAATGTGGCAACTCTGTGCCTGACTCAAGATACACATTTTGTCTTTTGGCATACCTAATATTCCAGCACTCTACCTGGTTCTGTTAGTATTCGGTTCAAAAGCTAGTGGACACTGCCAAATTGAATGCTTTTCAAGGGTTCATTGATGAATGAAGATAAGTTGAGCTCCAGGGGACCAATGACTCAAAGCAACTTTTTAATCATAATGAAATTAAATGATTCAGTTAAAAACAGACAAAAATGAAACCTGTATATGAAATAGGTTAAAATAATTTATTCCATGACATATAGTTTATGAATGATTACAAAATGTAGTATCACAATGAAAATGGACTGCAATTTTGTGAAAATGTACATTTCTGTGCAAAATATACTTGTGTGCATGAAGTTATTAATGTAATAATTATTATACTTCAGCTTAATGCTGGGGCTTTGCAGCTTTTAGTATCCTCATGTAAATTACAAAGCACAACTTGAAAGCAAAAATGTAGAATTAATCTGTCTTTAGATCATTGCCTTTCAGTGAGGTGGAGTGTTTAGAAGAGAGTAAGGCATCTCAGCTTCATCCCACCATGGCAGTGTATCAAAATCTCTCAATGCCTTTTCAAACTTTTTTATTCTTCTTGGATGCAGTAGGATTCACTATGTGTAAAGACAGCTTTTACTTGACGGGAGTGTGGTATTCTTGAAGAATATTAAAGCAGAAAAAAATGAGAGGACTATTGCAAAAGGAGCAGTGGTTGATAGCACTTTGATTTCAGATTTCAAAAATGCCAAGAATAAAATGCCTTTTATATTTTCACATACTCAAAATGAAGCGTTTGTAAAGTAATAATCTTGGTGCTAAAGATTCTGTCTTTTCTCTTAAGTAAATATTGATGACTGAGGGGAGAAGAAGGGACCTCTCAGTGACAATATATGCATATACACCTGTAACATATACATAGCAAATACAATGCTTGACATTGGAAGGCTGAACCAACTCTGTGCTTGTAGCTAAATAATAGTAAGCCTCAAAAATGTTCCTTTAACAATGAAGTGAGAGATGTCGAAACTGAAGAGCATGATAGACCACCACCTATTCTACTTAGTATGAATGGTTTGAAAATATGGATGCAAGACCACAAGAACTCTGTCTACAGATGTAACTGCTAAGTAACACCAGACACTGGTGCACTCACTATTCAAAGCAACGTTATTTGTGTATTCAGACATTAAAGGGCAATCATAGGTCAGAATTTAAATTTTTTCAATAGAACATGACTGTTCTTTGACACTAGTCAACTTTGCTGACCTGCTGGCAACAAAAGCTGTTATTGACACACATGTAGGAAGAACTGGGAATCTGTCTATGTATCTAGCCAAATCAGAATTCTTGAATAGTCTAAAAGCAAAAGTTAAAGATGAAAAATGTCTCAGAATATAATTTATGTTGATCCTGCCTTTTTTTTTAAGGTTATTATCCTTGAAATCTATTGCCCTTCTCTTAATACATTTACCATGTTTTCCTAGATTGGAAACACTGCTGAGATGGAGAATTTGGTAAATACCTAGCTCAATACAGTATCTCAGTAAGCAGAATTGTATCAGGTTTACTGTGTTGCTCACTTTATAAAAAATTGTATATTATTATTCTCTTGAAACAAATGTGGCAGAAGCCTGTTGTAATAAGGCAAAGAGGTGATGGTCTTATCCCCTGAAACCATTATGTTCAAGACTTTCTTGCCCTATGAAAGAATATGTAACACATCACATTCTCACTGAAAGAAGCTTTTAAAAATGTGGTGACACAGCATTGCCATGATATAGACAGCTAATAAAAGAACATGTAGGTTCTTATAAAAATAGCCTTGCTTCTTTTGTCCATTCCTTAATATTGAAACAAAAGAAACAGCAGTCGCTGGCTGAAGTCATGCTGCTGAGGTAATACTAAGTTCTACCTTGGAATGACTTTGAAGAGAAGTTAGTATTTTACATTCAGATCATTTTTATTAACCAGCTTTATAAAGAAATAATTTAAGGCAATTAAGCACTTTAACTCTGACAGGTTGATGTTGTTTAGTGACAGGTATGTCATTTGTATGGCAAGTAGCTAATCTGACAGACTGTACTTTCAGGAGTCTCTCCTGCCTCCTTTTCCAGTCTATAGAGGTCAGCTGTCTTCCCATCCTTGAGTCTTTCTTATTTAGGGAGGATAAGACTGACTTTATTTGCATTCATAATATGTGAATGTGCCACTATTTGCTTGAATCACTTTCAGGAGAGTTGTTTATTTCATTTAATTCATAGCAAAGGCATTGCCTTTTGGGGTTAAACATTGTTTCCTATATCTCTGTGTTTTGCTTCTGATACTGAAATCAAACTGCATGTTGTGAGATAGCAGAGTAATTGTGTTTCATGATGTTGACTCTGAAATTGGAAGACTGTGTCCCTAAATGCCCCTGCATTTCTCTTTCAGAGGCATATGTGAATCTATAAATCATGAATTCACTTTAAGTAATTTTGGATCATATTTCCATTGTTTTGACTCCAGCAACTTCCAGGAGTAGAAATTTTGGAAATCTGATTCCTATATGGAATTTCATCTTATCTAGGGACACATTAGTAGGAATTGTCTATGCTTCTCTTGAGAGTCATCAATTCTATTGTGATAATAGTCTTTCTGCAAATTCTAATCAGTTTGTCGTGGTTATTGGAGAGGCTACATATGCCCTTCTTAATTATAGTTACCTTGTTTTTGACAATTTCCCGTACTTTTGTGTTTGTCTCAAGATAAAAGGACTGTAGAATTCCAGGCAGACCTTCCTTATTTTGTATGAGTAAGATTTAAGATTATTCTTCTCATTTTACTTTTACTACTCTACTCTAGTGATGTCCAAAATCTTTTATATGTGTAACCCATAGTTTACTCAGACAGAAGTAAGTCTTATTAAAACAGAATTTTTTAGGGTGCTGGTTACTGTGTTTTCTCTCTAAGCACAAGAATCTTGAGGGGCTCTTTAACTTCAGCCTTTAGGATAAAACAAAATGATCTGTTCAGAATGACTGAAGTCCCTCTTATGTAAGCTAGAATCTATATAATTTAATTCCATAGCTATTTAAAACAAATTTTGATAGCCTAACAAATGGGATTAATTCTACTTATCATATTAATACAACACAAGAGGTAGATAGAAGACAATAAAAATAACCTGAATTAATTTTGTGATTGTAATTGTAGTTTTTTTCTATGTATGTTTTTCTCTGTATTTCAATATATGGGTTTCTATTCCTACATACTGCTTTAAACCTGGCTTACTTTTGCCACTTCTTTTCCATTATATGGATGTGCCATATTTGTAATGCCCTTTTATTTCCCGGATACTTAGATTGCTTATATAATTATAAAGAATGCAGTGTTGAACATGCAAGTACATACATTTCTACATTTGAGTAATGTTTCTGCTTGGGATAGGTCCAGAGAATTGGTCTGGTGTGACAAAAAAGGTATAGTTTGGTAACCTATTAACTGTAAAGACCATTGCTGGATTGTCATCTAGGAAAATTATTTCAATTTGTACTCCCTCTGAGATTTCATATGAGTACCTCTTTTCTCTCATTACCTACAACATTGAGTGTTGTTAACCACTTCAATTTTTTGACATGATGATAGGTAAAACCTGATAGCTGGTTTAATTTACAATCCTGTCTGTAATTGAGGTCTTGTACATCTTCTCATATGTTTATCGGCTATGTGTATTGGTTTTATTTTTTTTAAGTTTTTATTTTAATACTAGTGTTTTTTTTTTAATTTTTATTTATTTGTGATAGTCACACACACACAGAGAGAGAGGCAGAGACACAGGCAGAGGGAGAAGCAGGCTCCATGCACCGGGAGCCCGACGTGGGATTCGATCCTGGGTCTCCAGGATCGCGCCCTAGGCCAAAGGCAGGCGCCAAACTACTGCGCCACCCAGGGATCCCTGTGTATTGGTTTTAATCACTTTTCTATAGAAATGTTAGTCTTTATTTCCTAACCCCATTAATGTAATACATTATTTTTTCTCAACTGTTGTAAAATTACCATTATCAAAAAACATTTTGAGTATATTTTTTTATTTCTTCTTTCCTTTCTTTTTTGCTCCATTCCTTTCTACTGGTCTCTTTTTTTTTTTTTTTTTTTTTTAACGTGCTGGTAGCATGCTATTTAATTCTAGCAAAATATTACTTTTCACTTACTCAAGTTTTTGTGAATTTCTATATATTCATGTTTAATTTTCCCAGTAAATATGAGAATCATGACTCCATATATTTATAGATCATGCACATGTATGGTAGGTTCTGATAGCACTGCCCAGCTCTTCCTCACTAAGGAATTAGTGTCAACCCTAATGACTATCCAGTATGACTAAGGGAAGAGTTCTTCGTCAGAGTGAAAATTATGTCATGCACCCTAGATTGTTATTGTCCCATCCCATTTGGCTAAGATATTTGCTTTTTATTTTAAGGCTCCCATGACTAATCACAAATGGTTTAAAGTCTTTGTTGACATACTGTTCAGTGTTCAGTTATTAAGTAACAAGTCAGTGCTTTAAAAAAATTACAAGTGCAAGACTATTTCTCTTCTAAGACACTTTGCAAAGTAGTTTTTCTTCTCAGATATTTAATAGTGTTAGGGAGTGATGATCAGGAAGTATGTTGATATGAAGGCAGTTAACAAGTTCACCTGAACAAACAAAATTTGTTCAAAAGCAGGGAGTATCATTATCTTCCAAAAGTCCTAAAAGCCCCCTGTTGAGTGAATTTTCAGATATTGCCATGTCTGTCTAGTAGTACTATTGTCCAATGATTAAGTATTGTTGTGATCTAGATTATTTCCTCCCTATGCTTTTCTAAGGTAATTTAAGATAAATAGTCAAAGTACTCTGCCTTCTCCCTCTCTGGCCCTGATTTAGTACCTCTCATAGTGACTGGCAGAGAATGAGAGCTCAGTACACAGTTTTGTTTTGTTTTTAAATTAAAAAATATACAGATAGACATGACCCCACTTCTGCCCATTTCAGTTATTAGTGTTTGTTTCATGTGTGGCTGAAGAGGTTCTGATCATTAAGACATTAGACTAAGAGATTCAGAGCCTGAGTCCTAAGTTGACATTAGCATTAGAGTCATGAGGCCAAGAATAGTCAGACCCAGAGTTTAGCTGGGGCTAAGTGAACCTCACGCAAGCCAAAGTTGGCCAAGTGGCCATGGGAGGCAAAAACTAACTCTGTGGAGAAGCCAAGGGGTCAAGAGAAGGAAAGAAAATAATATATATCCAGAGGGACAGAGAAACCGGGAAAGAGAGAGAGACAGACAGAGAAACAAAATGATAAAGGAGAAAGAGGAGGAGAGGGCAGGGGACAGGATGGGAAGATTGATTACCTGTAAGGAAAAGGATGTTCTGGCAAGGCACGGAGAGGATTCCCAGAGGCAGGAGCCTTGTGGAAGTAGAAATAGAATAGGCAGAGATGAGGAGGAGCTGCTAGTGTCATGCTGCTTCCTTAGTGTAAAGTCTTCTCTGTTTCAAGGCAGGAGGGAGAAGATGAGGAAAGGATGGAGGGGAAGCAGAAGAACTGCTGCAGAGAAAATGTCAGGCTTTGGAGCAGGTGGAAGTCCCTGTGGGCTCCAGCCATGCTTCTCAGAGCTGCTCTCCTACTGTCCACGAGCCAGGAGTCCACTCCTCAGGAAATGGGTCCCCCTCAGTGCTCCCTTACAGAGCCCTCAGTGTGTCTGTGAATGAGCTGACCAGACTAAAGGCAGCATCCCATCTTGCTTCAGCTGCCCACCATGTTCCATCACTGTGGAGAACCTAAACTAACCCAAGTTGTGGCACTTTCAAAGGGCCACAACTTACAGAATGGCTCAGTTCAGAAATAAATGAGGTCATTTATGTTATTCAGAAGAGATAAAAGCACCAAAAGCTGTTGACAGTGATCCCATATATGTTATACATGGACTAACTGGAGCTACTACTTTATCTATTTCATCTGATCATCTAAATTGAAATTTTCAAAAAATCCATACTTTCCTAGACTCAGAACTCAATCTAAGTCTGGACTGTAGACTACAGAGTGAAAGCAAAACAAGTTATTGACTATTCCTACAGTTGCTATAGGTGATTTAAAAAATAAGTAGATTTGATATAATGTTGCTAAGAATTATCTTTGAGTCCTGGTAAAATATTATGACTAAATAACAACATAGTGAAATATCCATCCATAGGTATAGCAAGTATTATGCAGTCTCTTTCATCCAATATGTATTCATGAACCATTTTGGTTAGACATCCTTTCCAGTTATATTAAAATTCATTCTGTTTTATGAAGTGCCCGTTTCCATTTTATTTTATTATGGCAATGTATTTTGAGTAAATAGCACCATCAAATA
The DNA here is from genome assembly GCF_011100685.1 of Canis lupus familiaris. Taxonomy (NCBI): domain Eukaryota; kingdom Metazoa; phylum Chordata; class Mammalia; order Carnivora; family Canidae; genus Canis; species Canis lupus. The sequence continues at coordinate 22,539,289 of NC_049233.1, forward strand.
TAAACCTCATTAGAGTTACAGGGAGAAAGCCTACTTTTTAAATATGTGCTTTGCATCCATTTTTACCCTGTGCCCTTTCTTGAATGCTGGTTAACTGCAAAAGAAAACAAACAAACAAAATGTTAGAAACATATTCTATCCTCTTTTGTGGCGTCTGTAGTGTTTTATAGCCATTATGGAGATGTCTTATTATATTTTTAACTAAACTAAGGAAGATAATTCCTGTCATTATTTTATTCAATCAAATAGAATTTAAGAATTTAAGAATGTGTTATTTTTCTTAGACAGTGTAATTGTATTTACAGATCTCAGTTTGGAAATTCTACCATGGAAAACCATAAACTCCAAAGGATTGTTAATGTTGCTAAAATATAAAAGTAAAAAGTTTCATTCCATGTGGCTAACACTTTTGAGTACTGTTAGCCATTCTGTGTCTCTTCAGTTCCTTATTCTCTTTGCTTTCATTTGATCTTTACTTTCAACTTCTATACCTAACATCTCATTAGAGATGCTCTTATGCTCTTGGAGCATAAGAAGTCTCCTGAGAGCATGAGACCAAGGAAATAGAAGTCTTGATAACATTTGGATAGGGGATGTGTTTTATGAAGCTGCTGTTGTTTGTGTTTGTTTTTGTTTTTTTAATAGGAACATAGAATCTCAAAGTTTGAAAGAATTTCAGAGGTCAGAATTGACCTAACTTATTCCTGTGATAGACAAATTAATTTCTTCCATTCTGTGCAGGATTCCAATTAAACACTAGTATTGACCAAATTTCAGAGAATGTATTAAAATTTGAAGGAATCTCAATTTCTAAAGCTATCATGTTTTTTATAATGGGTTGTAAAGAGACCAAATATTATAAATGTTATGATAACACATTTAGCTTGAGTCACCATATGATTTTTATCAAAGGAATGGCATTAAACAGATGTGATATAGAACTCAGGAAAGAAAATCCACTCAAGGGATTAAAAAAATTACCACTACTTATTTAAGGCTCTCCTTTACCAAAATTTAGAGGAAGAAAAAAATAAGTGGACTTGATGCTTGTGAAATAAAAAGCAACTGTTGCTACTTCATTTGTTGACCAAATGGAGGGCATTGCCTTTTTGGGATTTCATGGGGGGGTGGGGACTAGCAAATACTGGCAAAGGTGCTGGGAAAAGATATTCTACTAATAGAAATTGTAGTCCGTGATTTCATTCACTCTCAAATTTCTTATTCTTTGATTCCAGTCTTTTCTCTTCTATTTCTTTATTACAGACTAAGCAGTTTCTTTGATGAGCCATTCTATTTATACTTTTTCAGTTTTGACTCCTTTGATAGATAGGTAAGGTTCTTCCATTCTGAGAAATATCTCTAAGGTATAATTCTACCACTGAAGAGCTCCTTTAAACATTTTGAAACCTGTCTTATTTAAGTATTCTATGAATTTTAGCATGGATGAATATATGATTCATTATGATTACTTGATTTTTAAAATTTATATTAATGAAATAGATTTTTCAAATAACCACTTTTCACTATACTTTTTAAGAAAAAATCTAGCTCGAATTTTCGTATCTCATAAACTTATGCATGTATTGAAAATCACTTGTAATGCATTTAGAATAGAGCCTCTCAGAATAAGGTTCTACCTATAGTGACTTTAGATATGGCTTTATATAGACTAGAGAGAGAGAAAGTAGAATTCAATACTAGTTTAATCCAATGATAATAACATGGAGATTGTCAGAATTTTTAGACAAAATTCAGAACATAGCATACAGTTTTTTTTAATTTTAATTTTTTAAAATTTATTTATGATAGTCACACAGAGAGAGAGAGAGAGAGAGAGAGAGAGAGAGGCAGAGACACAGGCAGAGGGAGAAGCAGGCTCCATGCACCGGGAGCCCGACGTGGGATTCGATCCCGGGTTTCCAGGATCGCTCCCTGGGCCAAAGGCAGGCGCCAAACTGCTGCGCCACCCAGGGATCCCCACATAGCATACAGTTTTATTTCAAGAATGCAACTCTGCATCAAACTATTCTTTGCCTCTTATTATCAGTGAAGCATTAACCACATCTGGGATCAAGTTGGATTCTACCAAATGAGATGGCCACCATGTCCTGGAACTCTCTCAAATATATACATTTTCCACTGATTCAGACAGAGGCCTGGGGTCATATGGCATCGTATTAGAGTGCTGAACTAGAAGAAAATTAGTTCTCGTCATAACTTCATCACTTCCTACGTGATATTAAATACATTTCTTAGTTTCTGTGATCTTTAGCTTTTTGTCATGGATGTCATTGATGTATACTACTACTAGTCCAGCCTAACTCTTAGGGCTGTTTTGAGAAATATGATTCTTACCAACAACTTCCACAATGCCAATATTATTATTCCAATTTCTTAAAACCTATATTTTTAGCACTTATTATCTGTGGCAATTACAATATATTTCAGGACATACTTTATTTGAATAGCATGCAGATAACCTTTAGGAGTCTTCTAGCTTTTTCATACAGGTACACATACATAAAATGTTGTCTACAAACACAAGACTCTAAACATCATAGTAATAGCAGTCCAAGTGCTCATATATACTTCTTTCCCAGAACACTGTTGTGTCTTTTTAAAAGATTTTATTTATTTATTTATTTATTTATTTATTTATTTAGAGAAAGAGAGAGAGAGAAAGTGTGCACATATATAAGTGGGGGGGGGGGTGTGCAGAGGGAGAAGCAGACTCCCCGCTGAGCTGGGAGCCCAATGTGGGACTTGAATCCCAGGACCCTGGGATCATGCATGACCTGAGCCAAAGGCAGACACATAACCAACTGATCCACCCAGGCTCCCAACTCTGTCAGTTTGAAATGAAAAGAACCATGAGAGGTTTGCTTTATTTAGAAAATCACAAGAATTTTGAGGAGTTCAATAGAAGATATGTAAATACTCGTTTAAAATATTTACTTGATTACTATTTAAAAATAAATGATGCTTTGGAGAAATAACAGTAATTTAATGAATTTTATTAAGCTTTATTGGTAAATTGGTAGAGACAGAGAAATGACTGGTATACCTCCCACCCTCTGGTAGCTAATTTCTTCATTGAAAGTAACAAGTAAGCATCTGAATAAAATAAATGCTATGCTAAAAGTATAAATAACCTATAGATGGAATATAAATTAGGATGCACCCTTAATTTAGGCTTAGGGAATTGGTAAAGGCTTTATGAAAGGGGCCTGAAGGTAAGCTAAGACCTGAAAGGTAAGTTGGATTTTCATAAAGAAAGGGAAAGATGGGGATTTTAAACAAAAGGAACTGTACAAGTACAGTATGAAAGATGGTGAAAGAACATGGCCATCAGAGTGGGATGCATGAATATGCTCTGACTAAGGAGAGAAGCTAGATTGTAATAGATGGTGAATTCCATTATAAAGAATTTACATTTGATTTCATAAATTATTTTTAAATTGTCTGAAATATAGAATGGAATATGTGAAATTGGAGACCACATGTCCTCTCCTGAATCCCAGACCCCAAAGACCAGCAGCTTCTATCTATGGGTTTCCACCTACTGTGTCATAGATGGCTGAAACTCAGCAGACCCAAAGCCAAGTTCACGCTTTCCAACCTCCCATCTGCCTATGTCTGTCATCAGTGATACCAACTACTCAGTGACACAATCTAGAAATCTGGAAGTTCTCCAGGAGTACACTCTCCTCATGTACCCTGCCAGCCAGTTGACTGTCACATGTTGTTTTTGTCACCTACGTCCTAAATATCTCTGAAATCTGGCTTCTGTTCTACATCTGCGAGTGTGTTATCTGCTTGCCCATACTTATCGGATCTATTTTCCACCTTTCTCTGCCCTTTGGTTTTTGGTGCACTAGGCTTCATCAGCTGGGTCCTTGCTTCCTGCTCTCCTTTTGGGGATGGGGGATACCCAGTGGGAGGCACCAGCAGGAGAGTGAACAGGACAGAGAAAAGTTCATTTTCTGTTTGTTTTTTACACTGACACACTCCCTGCTTAAGTGCCAAGGCCTTTGTCTCCCTTCCTGGTACCCTTAACTGTGCCCACATTTCTGTAAATAGTCTTTTCATAAATTTATTAACATTATAACCCTGTGGGAAATTTGTTTTCCTACCAGAATTCTAAAAGATGGAATCTCCTTTTCCAATTAGGTTTCTGGACTTTTGTAGCAGAATTCTAACTGGTCTTCCAGTATCCAGACTGCATTCTTCACACTACTTTGGAGAACTATGTTTTCTGAACATGTGATGTTATGACAGTTTGTATAATAGGAGAATATTCTGTAATGACCAATATACAACATATGGAATTATGTAAATAATCTCAGTTTTGTAAAAAATGTATATACTCCAGTATGAAATAAAAATGCCATTGTCCCTGGCATAACTGAAAATATTGCTATTTTTCTTTTCTTTTTTTTTAAGAATTTATTTATTTATTCATGAGAGATACACACACAGAGGCAAAGACATAAGCAGAGGGAGAAGCAGGCTCCTCACAGGGAGCCCGATACAGAACTCGATTCCTGGACCCAGGATCATGACCTGAGCCAAGCAGATGCTCAACCATTGAGCCACCCAGGCATCCCACTATTTTTCTTTTCTTAGTCTACTTTTGTTTGTTTGTTTTTGTAATTTTTACTCTGGGAGGGGAGAGAATTAGACAAACTGTGTTATTTGTATAATAGACAAATGTTTTATAATTTTTTTTGATACTATAAAATGTTGCTAACTGCTGGTTTGTTTATTTTCTGATCCAAATGCTAAAATTGAAGGAAATGGCCTTAAATTTAACTTTCTAAGTTTGAGTTCAATGTAAAAAAGGGCAAATCTAACGTTAAGTCTAAAAAAAACAGTGAGATGATCTTTTAACTGGATATATGAAGTAGGATTGTGAGTCTTCTGGATGCTCATGAATTAGAATTTAACTTAAAACTAAATATGTTATTTAAAATGCTGCATTCAGTCAGATATTTAAATTCCCAAGAGTATTTTATGTAACCCTTTCCTACAATTCTCTCAGAGGACAGATTACTTTAGACCCCTTATCAATAGGCAAGCTTACAGCTGCATATTAGTTCAATAATAAAAGCTTATGGTTGAATTTCTTATTGAGTTTCTCCACATTTTAATGATTTGGATAATTTTTTCTTCTGCTGTGAGTATCTGAATGTCTTAATGCCTCTTTGGTATAAATTTCTTTACCATTTGATCTATTTCCAAAAATGAAGCCTCAAGAAACCTAAATTATAGGCATATTTAAATTTTTTAAAAACTATTTTATTGCCCAAATTGAAACTCCAGTCTGAATTTTGTTAGAATGGAAGTACAAATTTAATGTATTATTCCAAGAGAGCTTTTGTATGGCTGTTCTTCTTTTTGTCCTCATCTCATTCTGTTCCTCTATAATCATTAACTTCCATTTTGCCTATATTTACAGACTGACTGGTGAATCCTTGAGGATATATTATATGGAACACATTTTATTTTTTAAATGACATATTTATGTAAAATTATCAATCAAAGGTGATATGTGAGGACATGGAACTTAATTTTATAGATGAAACAGTTGGCTTTAATGTAATGGAAATAGCTGGAATAAATGTGATTATTTCAGCTCTTGATGTCATCCTCATTTTAATAAAACCTCAACTTTCAGATGCAAAATACGTAATAAAGAGAAACAGACTTTATGTAGACATTTGACCCATCTCTTGCTATGAACCTGCTTTAGGAAAACAAGTAAATAATACTTTTTCATTTTATCAGTAGAGAAAATGAAGATTTTCACAATGGGATTTTAATAATATTATTGAAAACTTGAAAATAAAATAGTTGCTAATAAAATACAAAATCTGTGTCTTTTGACTAGAGCCCCACTGAAAAACATTTACTCTTTTGTGTCTGTATATCGTCTACCTGTTTAGAATGACTGTCATTAGGTGTTCAAACTGCTTAAGAAACCTGAAGTGTGTGGGAGAGGGATTATTCAGGAAATAGTCTAAGTAATGTGGCTAAAGTTTTTCAATTTAGTTTGATGGTCTCCTGAAAATTATTGCCCGTATCTCCTGGCTTTTAGAAACACTGCTCCCTATACCAAAGGAATGCTGTCTTGCAACTTTCAAACATCAAAGTGAAAAATAATACACAACTCACAGAAGTTAGTAGTGTGAAAATTACCGTAGAGGGAAAAGAGGTGTAGGCAAGTTAAATAAGCTGGGGATTAAGTGAATACGATTTGACTGTAAGGTAAGAGGTGGGAATGAGTTGCATTAAATGAAAAAGCTGCTGTAATGATTTCGTGATTTTAATGTAACTCTTTGATATTGAAGTTCCTTATTCAAATAGAAATTACTAGAATAAATAGGATTTGTCATATTTTTGCCTTGAGGTATGTTTGGTTTTTTTTATGTCACGTTAATTGTTTAGGGTTAGCATTAAAGTAGAACAGTTATTGCTCAAGTAAAGAAAACAGCCTCTTTAAGCAGGAATAGAAAGTTTTGTAGTAGTTGTTCTTATAATTATTCAAGAATATTTCATCAAGACCAGCATTATAAATGGAGAGAATAATGATGTGAGAAATGCGCAACACTTCACTCATCTTCTTTTTAAGTTAGGGACTGTAAAGTTCTGCTCAAATATAACAAAAGTGTCTGTTCTTCAAGCTATGTTATCAACAACATTTTTATTGATAATAGCAACTATCTAATGATCCTTACCATGTGCTTATAATGTGTATCATTCTTTATCGTGGCCCACGTAACAGCAACCTGATGCACGTCATCTAAATTTCTCTAACAATCCTAGGATAAGAGTTATTTACTTGATTTTATAGGTGAGAAATTTGAGACTCTTTTAAAAGGTTAATTTTCCTATCTGGAGTTCACCCAGCTAGAAAGTGGCTGATCCCAGATTTAAATAAATATGTAAGGACATAAGGAAACCTTGAAAACTGACTTAGGAAGAATGAGCACAAAAACAAATGGAAATTTTAGCATGGATAGCAAATGAGTTAAAGAGATAAAAATAGGGGAAAAAAAGAGAAGATAAGTAATAAAACGGGTTGAGTCAAAGTCTAGTTTCTAGATTCCTTATCTTGTTAGGGAAGTTTTCAAACCTTCATAAAAAAGAAAATAATACAATGAAAACCTCATACACCCACCACTCTTTTCAATAATTATCAACTTGTGGTCAATTTTGTTTCCTCCATATTCCCCAAGGTTGCAGAATTAAATTAAAGAAAATCGCATACCTCAGATCATTTCATCTATAATTGGTTCAATTTCATTCTCTAAAAAATAATAGATTTTTTAAAAACATGTATTATCAAACCTAAAAAAATCATTACTATTATTAAATATCTAACCAGTATTAAAATTTCCCTGTTTGTTATATAAATGTCTTTGATAGTTGAACATTGCTGGAGATTTCTCAGAAACGTGCTAAAATGTCAATGACAAGTTAACATTTTTTTATCCCAGTTGGTCTCTCAACATAGCAAACTTAATTTCCCCTTAACTTCTTACTGTATTCCTGAGAACAGCTCTTTTTCATTCCTATGCAAAGACAATCTGAGCTCTTACTGAACATACACCCAGAAGAACAGGTTAAATCCAACTATGAAGTGTATGGTAATTTCCTAGTTACCACCCTTTGTTTTCTTCCACCTTGTGGTTTTGACACTTTTGTGTAACCTAAGTCAAAAACAAACTCTTCCTCCTTTGCTCACCCCATCCCATTCTAACAACATTGAGATCTTATACCATCTATCTAATCACCTCTTTCCCATTTTATTGTTTTGGTGTCCACCCAACTTTTCCTGTATGCCTAAAAATGCTGACGTTTCAGTGGTTAAAAAGAAAAAAAAAAGGACAATGCATGGATGAGTGAGTGGGTGGATGGTAGGCAGGTTGGCAGATAGAAAAATCAAAGAATACATCTTTTTTAGTACATTATCACATTGTTTTGGCTTCCCTGAATACAAAAATGAAATACTATTGAATTTTAAGTTTTCTTATAATGGTGCTATAATTATCCATTTAACTTAGGTCTTTTATCCCTAATGATCCCAGACTAGCTGCTCTGTATTCCTCAAGCCATTGAGTTTTGTTAAAATATCCTTTGCAAATTTACCTCCACCCCTTCTTTTTATTTCTGCTACAACAATCAACTTTGGGATCATATGCATTTATGCTGCATTAAGATCAAAAACCCCTAACTCCTCTTCCTGCTGGTAGATATTCCAATTTCTAATTCATCCCATACATACCAACATATTCATTTTCTCAAGTATTGTTTTGATCACATCATTCTTTGAATATAAAGCTTTAAATGTTTCCCCATTGTGCCTTATGGAATCTGATTAGACTGGCATTCAAGGAACGTCCTCCTGCAATCTGGGCCAAACTGACCATTCTATTCTTTCTAGCCTAATGGCTAACTCCTCCTCAGCAGATGAAGTCTCAGCAAAACTGGATCATTAGCTGTTCCCACTCTAGTGCTGCTGTGCTCTGAGCCTCCCTCATAATTCAGTTCATATTACCCAAACTCCTCCTCCTCTTCAGACACTATTCTATGATGTTCCTAAACACATCTGGATTTTCACTCTCTTTCTGATTGGAGTGCCCTTCACTCCTTTCTTCATGACGCCCATTATATTGCAGAAATTCACATATGAGGTATTTCAAGCCCATGGATGATTATGTTTCAGAATAAAAAGATCTCCCAGGAGTCTCAGGAAGGAAAGTTAAGTTTAGTCAACTTAACTAAGATCTACATTCTGGACCTTAGACTTAAAAGCCTCATCCATTACTTGAAAGTGAACTTATTTAAGCTAAGTTTTGAACACTGATATCTGACATCAGAATGCCATTTTCACAGTGCCTGTTGTATGGGCTCACTGTCCTCACAGATCTTAGTTATCTAACTGTCTCCAGTCTTCCTGTGGCAGTATGCACAGTTAAGCCCTGGTATACTTGAAGGCCACAAAATTAGAATAAGTGAAATTTGTTTCATGAGGTTTAAAATGTGTCTGGCTCAGATACTGTTACTAAACCAAGTCTACTTGGCCAATATTACAGAAAAAATAAGTGCCTTTGGTCATTCACCTGTCTCTCTGGACAGTACTTAAATGAACTGGGGCAGTATTTGTTTCTGTGACTTTGTTTCCACAATCATCCAACTGCTATATTCTTCTGTTGAAGTATCTACTTTTGTTTATGTTGCTGTCATTCATCTGTATTCATTTAGCTCTAGTCATATTATGCAGACCTTGCTCTCTCTGCTAAGGGACTCTGTACCAGTGCTTTGATCCACTCTTCAGTGACTTTGAATTCGTAGAAAGTAGTCTCATTCCCTTATTTAACAAGATCTAAGGAGACACCTCACTCAGGCTCCAGGTACTGATGGCATACAATTCTTAGTTAGAAGGAATTTTTCCTTTACACTAGTTTGGTCATAATTTTATGATGGCAAGTATCACATTAATGTATACTTCTATAAATGAGTGTCTCATAAAACTCCTTGAATGCAGGCACCCTGTAGCCACTGCATCCCAACAAAATTTAAGCACCTGATCTATTTCAGGTATACTTACCTTGGGAGCTGGGTAACAATGTAAATATATTTAAACTCTGTGGAGTTAATTATAGAAAGACCAAATAATTAACAGCACAATTAAATATGTTTTAATCTAAATAGAGGTTTGATCTAAAATTACAGTTTTTATAAGATTTTTAAAGAATTTAAGATTTAAAGATTTAAAAATGATTTTTAAGAATTTTCGACTCCTAATTATTTCTTTCCCAATGGCTTCCTCTTAAATTTAAAATATTGTTAAAGAATTATCATTTTAATGCCATGCTAATATTCATGATTAGTAAAAATTAAGAAGCCCCCAAAATTAAAAATATAACAACAATATACCCTTTGCCATAGTTTTACCTCTTTGGTCATAATTTTGCATAGTTTTGCTTGGTTTAAGTTAATGATTTAAAATAATAATTACTATAATCTCATTTTCCCATAATATTTTCTTTTAAACATAATCAGTGAAAATAACCAATTACACATACAATTTTAGTACAAAATTGAAAGGTTAATAGCAAGCTGTTAAATTAAGTAGAGAAATGTTTATTACTATCAATGAGTGGTTGTTGGTATCAAGTGAATGTTCTAGTCTAGTCAGGTGCCTTTTGTATCCATCCCAAGCCTCTGCAATACCCTGGGTAAAAATTATAGCCATAATCCAATTTATCTCAACTTTTATTCTGAACTTTGATCCCAAATCTCTTAATACATTTACATAGAATTAAACATAACAACATTTTAACCCTTCTTAAATATTGGCATCAATATGGATATTCATTCTGGTGTTCTTTCAACTCTTCTGTATGTTTGACACTTTTGATAATAAATGATTTTTTTTTAAGCCACACATAAATATTACATTTTAACTCATTCCTAGTGAGGTAATACCTGTATTGCCATATACCTATATACCTTAAGTATTAGGGTAGTATATAGCATGTACTGTGTCTTTTAAAAATTATGAATGCTTCATAATTTTCTAGTAAAGTCTATTATAACATTTATTTATTATTTATTTATTTATTTATTTATTTATTTATTTATTCATTTACTCATTTATTCATTTAAAGACTTTATTTATTCATGAGAGACACACAGAGGGAGGCAGAGACATTGGTTAAAGGAGAAGGAGGCTCTCTGCAGGACTCAGTCCCAGGACCCTGGGATCACACCCTGAGCTGAAGGCAGATGCTCACGCACTGAGCCAGCCAGACATCCCTATTATTACTTTTAAATAAATATATAAATTTAACTTTCTCATATTCTTACAAATGTTTCCAGTATTTGACTAAAATGTGACTGTTTCTTCCTTAGCAGCAGAATAAACTAGCATTTCTAGTGCTATGATGACAGAGCACAAATCTTTAAAGAGCATCCTTTTGACACACTGAGCTAGGGTTTGCACAAAGTCAGTGGGATTGTAACTGTTGCTGGTTGAACAGAATTGGCTTTGGTACTGCCTCCTCTCATCCAGGCTCTCAAAGTCACTCCTGGTGGAGCTCCTGCTCTGATCACAGACCCTAGGAAGTCCTGAGCTCTTTTTTCCCCACTGCTAACTACTCTGTCTAGATCCTCTAGCACCTCAGCTTTGGGGGCTCAGGCTAGCAGACCCTTGCCAGGCCAGACTTTAGGAATATCCACTTCGGGCGAAGTACTGAACTGTGAAATCAATGAAAAGAGTATGGCTCTTCTTTCAAGTTGTTTTCAGTTTTTTAGGCCTGCCCCCAATTCTTTCTTTCTTGATTTCTTGATTTCTGATTTCTTGAAGTATTAGAGTTAAAGCTATTTTAAAAAGCAAAGAAGAGCACCTGGGTGGCACAGTTGTTAAGTATCTGACTCTTGGTTTCCCCTCAGGTCGTGATCTTGGTTGGTGAGATCGAGCCCCACTTTTGGTTCTGTGCTGAGCAAGAAGTCTGCCTCAGATTCTCTTTCCCTCTCCCTCTGCCCCTCTCGATCACGCTTGCTCTCACTCTGTCTTTCTCAAATAAATACATCTTAAAAAAAAAAAAAAAGCAAAGATCCTACTTGCACAGAGCTGATAAAAGGCTTTGCTTAAATTATAAAGATAAAAGCATAATTCATTTTTGTAGACGTCTTAGTCTGTTTAGGCTACTATAACAAAAATAACACAGACTGGATAACTTAAATATCAAACATTTATTTCTCATAGTTCTGGAGTCCAAGGTCAACATGCTGGCAGTTTCAGGGGTTTGGTGGGGACTCCCTTCCTGCTTTATAGACCGCCCTCTTCTCACTGTCCTGGCATGGTGGAAGGTACAAAGGAGGTCTCTGGGGCCTTTTTTATAAGGTCATTGTTCTATTCACAATTGCTCTACCATCATGACCTGGTTATGTCCCAAAGTCTCCACCTCCAAACACCATCACATAGAGGACACAAGCATTCAGTCCATAATAGTGGTATGTAAGTACTTTCAATTATATAGCACAGTGTAAAAAGATGTAGGAAATAATTTATGCAGTTTCTCTTCTGAGTTGTCAGACATACATAACTAGTTCTACAAATTTATGTCACAGCCATATTAGAATCCAGACATTCCCCCGGGTTTTGGGTAATTGGGAGTAAATCAACAGTTCTTTAAACAGACTCTAAAGCTTGATAAAATGAAAGATCTTCTCTCATTTATTTAATGTATAACAAAAGTCAGTGACACTCAGAATGGTTTCAGTGGCTTCCTTAAGGTCTCTTGTGATAGACGAGGCAAATGACAATAGTGGTAACAGCTATTAGTACAGGTACTTAAATGTCTGTGAAATTAAGGTATTCATAATGTAAAACTATAACTTACTAAACAATAGTATAGTGCATACAATGTATTGTATATAACAGTTTACAAAAAATGAACACTTTTACTTTAGGCTGCAGAAGGGCCAAAAGCACTTAATATCAGCCTCTCTTTTTTTCTGAAATCTGCTTAGCTCTTTGCTTTTGATAGGTTTTACAGACTCAAAATATATATTCCCTAAGTGATCATTGCCTTTGATTTCTATTATTCAATCCGAAGTTTTCTAGCTATGTTGAATTTTATTAGAAATATAGTTATTATAGAACTCCATTAATTTATTTTTTAAAATTTGAACTCTTTATTAGCTTTTCTTCTGTCGGAAAAAATAAGTCCTCCTGTATCTATGCAGGCAATTACCAAGGAAGTCCGAACCCTTTCAAATGGTGCTTAGTATTTGGAAGCATAAAAGGTATAATATTCAATTTTTCAATTTTGAGGATGATAATGACAGTTCTGTGAATACAGAACATTAACCCAAGGTATACTTACATTTCATGAAGTATCTAGGTCATATAAAAGCATATTGCTAATGGCTTTCTTTCCTAATGGATTACAATGAGAAAAATAAGAGCTCAAAATTAAAATTCTGAAGATTGTGAAGCATTTTTCGAAGGCAATACAGGTATTGAATATTAACATTGTGATAAACATTTTCTATCAACTCCGTCTTCAATTTTCAGTTCTTTTCATTTTATCACTGGTTTCTACCTCACCTTTTTTTTTTTTTTTGTATTTTAGTGCATTTATAAATACTAACATTATAATGAGAATAATGGGGCTTCATAATCTTTAGTATCACTCAGTGGAATTTAGGTACTTTCAATATGAAGATTGCTCTCAGACTCCTTTTCTCAGGACACTATTCTGACCAGATATTTAATTTTCCAGGGTTTATATTGCATTCCAGATCAAATCTAAACATTTGTCAGATTCTTAAGATCTTTCATAACCTGTATAAATCCTAAGTAAGTCCATTCCATATTCATAAGTAATGACATTTGTGTTTAACTTTAGGTTAATTCAATAAACATTTTTAAAAATATTGCTATCATCTTCATTCGAATCTTTCCCTTTTTGTCTTTGCAATGCTGGTTCTCTAGCTTGGATGGCTAAAGTAATCTTTACTCATTATTTAAGGCTTATCCATGAAGCTCTGGTAGTCTGTTTCCTTCTGCTGTGTACCCAACCCCTAACAACCATGCATGTATAGAGCATTTTTTTCTTTCTCTAAATTATATTTACAGTATATTACTTAACAACTGATTATATAATCTCCTGAATGGCCTTAAATTGTGTCATGATTATGAACGTAGGAAAAATTCATTGTCAGTATTCATATTATTTTAATATAGTGTCTGGGTCACTTTGGGAAAAGTTGCTACTGTAAGATAAGTGAAAACCAGTGTCTTTGAGTCAGGTTCTCTGAAACTACTAAAAGATATGAGGTTTAACTCAGATTTTAAAAATGACCCAGGATATCTTTCTAGAATTTCCTAGGTCTCATGTTGCTGATGAATATATTTATTTGTTTACTTTTTTCAATTTACACAGTAAGAATAAAGCAGGAATTAATGAAGAAGCAAAATAAGAATTTAAACAGTATATAACATCATAATAGTTTAATGAATACCATTGAGTGTGACTGGTTTCTTTATTGACTTAGAAAATCAATTGACTTACCTTTTGAAAAGTCTTATGCTAATCAGGTATATAATTTTTCTTTCATTATTGATAGTCATTGTGGTCATTTCTACAACACAGTGTGATTTAGTTAACTACCTGGGAATGTAATACTTTCAGATCAGGTTGGCATACCTCATTAGTAATTATTATTCCTCTCCAGGAATATAACCCACCATAAAAATAAAAAGCTACATTCTATTTTGCTTTTCTTGGCACAGCTGAAATTTTCTGTAGACTTTATGTAATTTTCCATCTCATGAGGATGCGGGAAATCAGAAGTTCTGATAAGCTACCTGGCTCAGTTGACATCAGATAAGCTTGTCAAAGATGTGTAATCTAGTCTCTTGGATCCTGATCCAGTGTATTATCTGTCATGCAAGAGAGACTGTAATTTGTTCTACATTTAGTATGCTAGAATCATCCATTGGCTGACTGACTCCAATTACCTTTTTGCAAACAGAAACCTTTATTTATCCTGGTAATATTTGTATATTGACTTTGTTTATTTCCAAAGTCTTAATTAATTTATTACATGAGACTCTAGCAAATAAAAGATAAATTCTTTAGATGTGCTGATTAATTTCTTAAACAATACCATGTTGTATAATAATGTTTCCTTATTTTTTAAAAAAATTCCTCCCTAGTTAAAAAAAAGCTGCTAGTTTCCTCCCTAGTTAAAAAAAAAAGTGTTAGGCTGCTCCAGACATATTTTTTTATTTTTTTATTTTTATTATTTTTTTATATTTTTAGAAGTTATTATGTAAAATAAGTTTATAATATGGACATTTTCTTTTCCTTACATGAGTATTCTACATCAACATACCACTTATTATTGCAGAAGGAATGCATTAAGTAATAATTTTGATGTGATATGAAGATTTTTTCACAAATTTAGTTTTATAAAGAATATGCACAAAACATGAATGAGGTTATTATCACTTTTTTTTTCCTTCTTCTGACACCTCATACCATTCATAAGTAACAAAAGGGTCATGTGAGGCTACTAGAATGATTGAAATTGTTCTTCCCAGAAAATAGCTGATTGAAGTATGTTTCATAGGTAGATTGAAGAATGTCGTCAACTTGTATAATTTGGATATGGTCCAGTAATTTGTTATAACATCTCATTAGAGTAAATAGAAACAAGTTTACGTATCATCCATGACTTTCTTCATCTTTTAACATATTCATGATATGTCCATTACATTTTCCTAGTTATTGTTGCCAGGTGTCTATTCCATCCTCGCTCATTTCCTGACAATTTTTGTTGCTTGGTCTCTATCACTCTTTGCAATGCTAATCCTTTCTTAGCTGTATGTTAAGAGATGCTTCTAAAATCCAATTCCTTGCTTCCCATGATCTTGTCCTACATATACCTCAGCTGTTGACTCCCAGTCATATCCTTGATAACAACATAACCTATAATTGCAAGTCCTATAGAACCTAATTCAGGTATCCCCCATCTGACTATCACTTCTCTATATATTTATGACTTACTCCCTTTGGTACCTGCTAACATCTAATATTCCTGTGTTTATTTATTTTTTAAACTTTGTGCTGTGGAAGTTTCCAAATTAGAGAGTAAGTATATAGAACCCTCATGTACCATCAGCCAGTTTCAACGATTATCAATTCATTGCCAATTTTGTTTCAACTACAGTGTGAAAAAAATACAAGGCAGTGTATCATTTCATCTGTAGCTATATTAATATGTTAATATGTATATTTAAAAGATAGGACTTTTATTACTATTATATTACTGTCAACATAAAAAAATAATTTATTAATATTTGTTTTTTAACCCCCTCAAGACTTTACAAATTCATTGATTCCATTCCCATTTCACTGCATCTCATACCCATGATGTTTATTTTATATCCTATGACCAGTCACTTTAGCTCTTCCCATTACCTATGTCCTCAGTTCCCCTTCCTTCTCTCACTCCATTGTACTCTCATGGCTATAACTACATCCATGATTAGGTCAAAACTCTCTGCCTGCTCCATGACGACATCCATGCAGCTCAATAAAGTTGAAGAATAATTCACAACCACATTGACTGTTCTCATTTCATTTTTTTTATTTTTCTAAAGATTTTATTTATTCGTGAGAAACACACACACACAGAGAGAGAGAGAGAGAGAGAGAGAGAGGCAGAGACATAGGCAGAAGAAGAAGAAGCAGTCTCCCCTTGGGGAGCCTGATATGGTACTCGATCCCAGGATCCTGGGATCACAACCTGAGCCAAAGGCAGATGCTCAATCAATGAGCCACCCAGGCACCCCTTCTGTTCTCATTTTAAGTTTGTAATTTAGTGAATCCTTAATACTGCCCTGTAATTATACTGTATTTCTATAGTTTATTCTGTTTCCTACCATCCTAAATGATTACTAAATACCCCTTTTGTCATCTTTTAACATGTCTTCCATAATCTAGGGTCTTCTCAGTTGAAGTTTTGCTTCCCAGTTCATGGAAAAAATCGAAGCATTCACCAGAGAACTTGCACAGCATCACTACCACACCTGCCTTTCCACCAGCATCTGCACCCTTGGTCTTCTGTCTTGATATTATAGATGATCTTTTACTGGTCTTTATTCTCGTGCTCTAATTATTTTTTACACTAGCTTTTCTCTTTTATTGCCTAATAATACATTGCTTCAGAAATTCTTTTCTTCCTCATATCTCTTACATCATTCATTCACACTCATTCCATTAGCATACAGACATGCTGTTATTTCTCTCACCTTAAAACAGAAAAGTAAAACTCCTCTTGACCCAGCTTTACCCACAGCTACCTCTTCATTTCTCTGCTGCTTATTATAGCCAGCTTACTCAAAGAGTTGCACATACCTGCTTTCCAGTATCTGTCTTCCCATTCCCTTTTGAATCCCTTACAGTAGGGCTTTTGCTCTCACCACTCCACCAAAACTATAGTGTTCTTTGTTGGCACTTTCTCTTGTCCCAGGGCTGAATCCTTGGTTTCCTTTTCTATTTAAACTAGTCTCCCTTGGTTACTTGGATTTAATTGTTATCTCTGCACAACTGATACCCAATTGACATCTCTAGCCTAGACTTCTCTACCTAGCATTCCACTTGGCCCCTCGAACTTAACTAGCCATTATAATCTTCTACCTAAAATTTAGTGTAGCTGCATTCTTCCCCATCTCAGTAGGTGACAACTTTGTCCTTCAGGTGGGTGAGACTAAAAATTTTAGTCACCTTCTATTTCCCCTCTTTTCTTCTAACATCCTATTTTCTTTTTTTTTTTTTCTTTTAAGATTGTATTTATTTATTCATGAGACGGGGATGGGGGCAGAGACACAGGCAGAGGGAAAAACAGGCTCTATGCAGGGAGCCTGATGTAGGACTGGATCCCAGGACTCCAGGATCACGCCCTGGGCCAAAAGCAGGTGCTAAACAGCTGAGCCACCCAGGGATCCCCTAACATCCTATTTTCAATCCATTCAGAAATTCTTTGGCTCAAAGATATCCAGCATTTGGCCATTTGTCTTCATCATTGATGGTGATTAGGACCAGGACCATCCTCCTCCTAGCCACCATCACCCCTCACTTAAATTGCTCCGGTGATTCTTACTGGCCTCTCTGTTTCCACCCCGATTCCCCCCTTAGAATCAATACGGTAGCCAGAACAGTCCTTTCCAAACATAAATCAGATTGCATATTCCCTTAACTGAAGAGCTGCTTATAGCTTACAATCTTACTCAGATGGAAGGCTGAAGGCTTTATAATACCTTCAAGGCATTGTGATTTCATTTAATTTCTGCTGTCTCCTTGCTGTTTCTTGAATATACCAGGCAAATTCCTGATGTTCGGCCTTTGCACTGCTAGTACTCCCTGCCTAGAACACAGTTTCTCAGGATATCCATGTTGATAACTAACTCAGTTCCTTTTAATGTCTTTGCTCAAAGGACACTTTATCAAAGAGATCTATCTAGAAAGTCCCAAACCCTACCTTCTCAATTTCTTGGGGCTCATGATCCCCCTTATTCTTTTCTATTTTTTTTCCAAATAAACTTCTCATCGTATAGGGACACCTGGGTGGCTCATTTGCCCCGTCTACCTCTTGATTTTGGCTCAAGTCGTGATCTCAGGGTCATGAGATCAAGCCCTGTGTCAGTCTCCATGCTTGGCCAGGAGTCTGCTTATCCCTCTTCCCCTGCCCCTGGCCCTATTCATGCATACACCGACATGCACTCTCTCTTTCTGAAATAACTCTTTAAAAATATATATATAGCTTATTACTGAATTACTCTATTTATGGTTTCTTCCCTGACCTAAATGTAATCTTCACCAAGGGCAGGAATTTTGTGTTCTTGTCTAGCACATAGTAGGTGGTCAGTGAAATGATTTCCCCTTTCTTTAAGCTTTATTTTACTCCACTGCTTCTCAGAGTCAATAATGGTTTTGTTGCCAACAGTTAACTTGGACTCTCTCCATTTTAGGGATCTGTTCTTCAGGAAATTTCTGTGTCCATCTTCTTAATTTTACTGCCTTTTTGGCCATTTTCTTTCTTTTGTTTATTCTGCTTATTTTGCCTGCTAAGCTCATTTTAGGCACATGTATTTAATTTTCTAGTCTTCAAGCCGTATACCTTTTCTCAGCTTTGGCTGCTTCCTAGCTATATTTCTATTTCTATAAGATTTTTTTTTCTCATTCTCAGTACTGCAAGACATTTATTACTAACAACTAGTTTCAGAGAGCTTATTTTTCCCCTGAAATGTTTCCCACAAAAATTTGTAACACTGGTTTCCACCTTCAATCTTCCTGTCTTCTACTACTACCCTACTTGCATCCTTTTGACTGTGATTTGGGTTTGCCCTTTGTTCAGCATCCTACTGAAATGAAGATCCCCCATTTTTTAAAAAGATTTATTTATTTGTGAAAGACACACACAGAGAGAGAGAGAGGCAGAGACACAGGCAGAGTGAAGATCCCCTTTGACTTAAAGTCAGTATGAAATTACTTCTTCAAATGTGTATGTAGTCACTTGTTTATTTTCAGTATACCTTTGCATCTTTAGGAAACTGCAAACATATTGTGTATATATTTATAAATATTATGTATTTGATTATTTTCTTTTATCCAGTTATTATTGAAAACAAACAATTTCTAAACCTTTCCCTACTGGGTATCTAAAATTGTTTCATATTCTCATCTTTAATAGGTCATTGCTTTAGTGATGGATATATTTACAGATGTGGACATTTTCAAAGAAATAGTAGAGGCATCAACTCGAGGAATATCTATATACATTCTGCTTGATGAGTCCAACTTTAATCATTTCCTAAATATGACTGAAAAACAGGGCTGTCAAGTTCAACGACTCAGGGTAAGAATTCCATCTTTGTTTGTTTGTTCTTCAAATATTTTGTGTACCATTTTTTTTTAAAGATTTTATTTATTTATTCATGAGAGACACAGAAAAAGAGAGGCAGAGACATAGGCAGAGGGAGAAGCAGGCTTCCCACGAGGAGTCCGATGTGGGACTCAGTCCCGGGACACCAGGATCACACCCTGAGCCAAAGGCAGATGCTCAACCACTGAGCCACGCAGGTGTCCCTTTTGTGTACCAATTTTTATCTCAGTTGAATTTAAGGCAAGGTAAGCTGTATTACACCAAAAATAAAAACATATACAAATATGCATTAGTATATTTAAGGTAGTATAATGC
Source organism: Canis lupus familiaris (assembly GCF_011100685.1). NCBI lineage: Eukaryota > Metazoa > Chordata > Mammalia > Carnivora > Canidae > Canis > Canis lupus. The sequence goes on from NC_049233.1 coordinate 22,559,074, forward strand.
TTGATCACAGAAGGGTACCCTTGTACTTTTTGGAATGTGGCTGAAAACACACGTCTTCATGATGGTTTTATAAGGTGCTTTTCTTGACGATGGGGCACTTAAGCTTCTGAATTAACTTTGCTCAGTCATAATAAGTGCTTCAATTTCTCCATGCATAACCCTGAAACCACTGACTCAAGTGATTCTTTCACTCAGCAGATGTTGCTTATCACAATCGTTAGGCATAGTGTTTTCAGTTACATTTGACGTTTAAAAGGAACATGGATTTTAATCGTAGTTATTGTGGAATCATTGCTACCTGTAACCTGAAAGGTTCTCTTACATGGGATCCCGGGTGATTTATGAAGTCATTCTGTGTAAAATATAAAATAATGGCTCCTCTTCATGTTATGTCAAAGTACATATTTTAAGTGACTTTTTCCTGAGTATTTCTTTTTTGGGTGATTTTTAAAAATTTGCTTTTGCCATTTTTTGTTGTTGCTGTTATGTGTTTTAAAACATTATTTCAATATACTCTTTTGGTACTAAGATTATACATTAACATGTATTTCACTTTCAAAATAACTCTTTTCAAGTTATAATTTTACTTTATATTTACATGTAATTCTAGAATATTCGAGTGCGGACAGTAAAAGGCCAAGATTATCTTTCCAAGACAGGAGCAAAATTTCATGGAAAATTGGAACAGAAATTTTTGTTAATTGACTGCCAGAAAGTTATGTATGGTTCCTACAGGTAAGATCATTATGTTTACCTCCAGCATTATCATTCATTTATAGAATTTATTAGTTTTAAATTTTAATATAATCTATTTACTTATTTCTTAGAAATAAAAGAAAAAAACCTTTGCATGGAAGCTTGGAGACTTGGGTTTTAGTTCTGGTTGTGCTTTAAAGAACATTAAGACATTGGGCAAGTCATATAACTTTCTTGGGCTCCAAGTTCTTCATCCCCAAATTTGGGGTTGGGGGGTGATTGTGACTAATATTTCAGGTTCCTTACAGTTCTGTAATGCTAGGAGTGATTTTGCTCCTTACAAAAACAGTCTTGGTATGGACTTAATAATAACAATTGCTCGTAAAAATAGAAGTACTTTATCACTTTGAGCAACTTGACATATGGATTGTCCTTATTTTAGTATTATTTAGTATATCCCCAGAATCTGGGGATCCCTGGGTGGCGCAACGGTTTGGCGCCTGCCTTTGGCCCAGGGCGCGATCCTGGAAACCTGGGATCGAATCCCACATCGGGCTCCCGGTGCATGGAGCCTGCTTCTCCCTCTGCCTGTGTCTCTGCCTCTCTCTCTCTCTGTGACTACCATAAATAAATAAAAATTGAAAAAAAAAATTTAAAAATAAAATATATATATAAAAAAAAAAAAAAGAATCTGATGGTTATCATCATGTAGTCATTATATATAGGGCTACCCAAAAAAGCATTTTAGAGTCAGGCTATTTAAAATCCCATGGTAGATATTAGACAAGGTTACTTGGGTTACTATTTTCTGGCATATTTGAAGGCTACCACTGGTAGAATATCTATTCTGTTCCAGCTTGGCTCTTTTGCATTATGCCATCCCCCAATCCTTACTACTTATCTAGAGGGCAGCTGTTCTCATCTACATTTATAAATGATGAAACTGAAGTTCCAGAAGGTTAAGTGACTAGTCTAAAAACTCCACAGCTAAAGGTCAGAAGCAGTCCAGCCCTGGCAGCCCTGGCAGCCCAGTCCGAGCCCTGCTGTCTCCAGAGTACAAGGGCTACCCTAATAGTCTCTTGTAAATTCTGGGCATCAGTCCTGAATGGGATAAACAATAAGATTATATCAATAGGCAGATAAAAATACCAACAAGCACATGCAAACTACTAGGTCACCAGGGCAGCACAGACTCATTACTAAAGACTGTGGAAGGAGCCAGGAGAGCTGTGGGTATAAATAGGATGATGTCAAGGAAAACTTTTACCCTTTCTCTTAAGAATTTAAAAAGTCCACAAGAAGGAGATAACATGTTGAAGTGATTGGCCGTAGGCAAGTTACTCATCTTGGTTGCACTTACGTTTACTCCTCTGTAAAGTAATAATAATCCTAAAGCCTATCTCATGTCATTGGTGTAAGAATTAAAGGAGTAAATGCATCATAGCCCCTAAAGTCACCTATTATTTTAGGAATGTTTTAGTTGTTACTACCTGCTAACTTTCCCTTTAAGCTCAGGGACCTTTTTTGAAAGTGCCATTTGGAGTTCTAAAGGAAAACTTGTTAAGAACAGAAATTGCAACCAGTGCTTGAAATTAATGAATGCTTTTAAAGACTCATTATACATATATGTATTTCTTCAGACACACTTGGTTTTATAGGGTTTTTAATTGAAATTTTAATTAAAATTAGGAGTTAACTTATAGAATGGTATTTATTAATCTCATCATAATGGATGCTTTATTTTTATTATTTAACTTGACTTTTAAGATTACCATGAACAATAAATTTGCCTTAGCTTTGTTTTGCTACCACTAGGCATTAATAGGTTCTGTATGTTGAAATGACTATGCCTGAACTACTTTAAAGGGCTGTTGGGAAAAACAAACAGCAGCAACAAAACCTCTTTGTCTATGTATATCATAAGACAGAGGCAGAATTTAAGTTACTGTTTATAAAAGTGAATGTAGAATGCCTAGGACCACAGATGATAAAAATTCACCAAAATTCTTATGTACCAATTCTGCTTGCCTTATTATTACATGTTAATTGTAAATATACTTCTTTAAAAAATGATTATCTTTTTTTCCTAATTATTATGAACCTTTCGTATTAATAGTATTGTAACAGGATCTGATGTAACAGTCATGAACCAGTTTTTGTAGAAACTGATTAAAAGTTGACTTATTTTAGGGTAAAATTGTTTCCTTTTCCAATATTGCCATATCTTCCTCATACCCCAAATCAAAATGCCACCTTCTTTAATTCAAAATTCTTTGCCATAAAATGTCTTCATATTTTAAACTCCAAGCATTTCCAAAGAGGCCTGTTGTCTGCACTCACCATACTCCTACATTGTGTGGCAGTTCACTCATCATGATGACAGTTTTATCAGAAAAACACAAGTGTTTTGTCTTATCATGATACTAACATTGATAAGACAAAACACATAGACATTTTCAATCAATATGTACAAATCAAATTATAAATTGGATACCCAAAAAATTAAATAAATAAAAATAAATTGGATACCCTCATTTGATATTGTCATGTGAAAATCTGGAACATATTTAGTAAATATGGTCCACAAATTTGACTGAGAGAGAGCTTTATAAGCTTTTTTTTTTTCTTTTTAAATCTTATGGTTTCTATAAAAGCTACTTTAAACATAAGTTTCACTGAAGTTGTTGGCTTCCGAGTACCATCTCTAATCAGACTTGAAGACTATCTGACTTTTGATCTCAGCTCAAGCCTTGATCAATCTTTGTTCTCCACCTGTATCCATTCCTGGATCCTCATCTCCAGATACAGTTATTTAATTCTCTCAGCTAGTTCTTCTGATAGTTACTACGTTCTCTTACATAATGTGATTATACTATGAATGTTCACTTTATCACTTTTAGATTTTATCTCTTGACTCTATAGTATGATAATTGAAGGGTTACATTTCCTATTCACCCATATCTACTTGCCCTCCTAGTTGCCATTCACCCAGTACAGTTTTATCACAATTATTTGTTCAAGGAGAAGTCTCAGTTCACATTATTGAAACTATGTCAGAATTGATCATTGATGAGCCATGGAGTCATTTATAATATGCTTCCTTTTTATATAATGAAGTTAATAATGACCATTTGGTTTTGGTTTTTTCATTGTCTTTGTTTCTTATTTATCTATTGCTATTTTTTTTTCCAGTTGATTCTACAGATTTCTTAGCACATGAACAACTTTTCCAAATGCTCATTTACTACCAGTAATCTGTCATGTCCCATCCAGACTAGCAGATCTTTAACTTGAAGCACTGCTGGGGTCCTGCAATTTCCCATACCCCTGGGTAGTTTGAGCCACAATTTCTTAAGTATCATTTAATCCCATTTTGCCTTCTTTTTTTTTTCAAGTCCTAGTTTTTCTCTTATGTTTGCTCAAGAACAATTTCCATCAGTATGGAATTTTAAAATTTATATTTTTATAAAAATGTTTTAAAAATATAATTTATAAATATAAATATAAAATGTATAATTTTAGGTGATTAATGGCTTAACCGGGGATGGGAACTCTAAATCGAATCATCTTTCCTCCAACTTTGAAAGACACTGCCTGGCAATCAAAATTACTGTTGTTTGAGAAGTCTCAAACAATTGTTATTCACATTCTTATGTAACTTTTTTTCTCTTTCTGGAAACTTCTAAGGTTTCTCTTCCATCCCCTGCTATTCTAAAATTTATTATGTTTCTAGGTGTAGGCTTTTTAAAAATGTATTGTTCTAGGCAATCCAAATCTATATTTCAATTCTGGGACATTTTCTTATTTATTCTTGGATCATTTCCTCTCTTCAGTTGTCTCTATTCTCTCTCTCTCTCTCTCTCTCTCTCAGGTTCTTACTAACTAGGTTTCTGCTCCCATTGTATTTTTTTTTTCTTCTGATTTTCTATTTGGGGCCGAGTGGCATTGTACTGCCTGGGGGATTTTCCTCAGTTGTTTATTCTAACACATCTATTACAACTTCTTTTTAAAATTTTGCTATCAAATATTTTGAATGTCTTCTACTTGTACCATTTTCAATGCATCCTGTTTGTGTTTTATAGATGCATCATTTTCTCTTTTTCTTTGAAGATATTAATTATAGTATTTTGTGTCTCTGTTTTTATATGTATTCTTCTCTGTGCAATGTCTGTTTCCTCCAGGTGCCTGTTTCCTGTTTTGTTTTGGTCTCTGTTTTGCATCTAAGCTTTTAAGCTTTTATAAGCCATCTTCTAACTTTCTTCAGATGTCTGCTGATCTTATGCTGTGAATTTGTTAAAAAATGAGGGACTCTAATGCTTATTGGAAATTGCATGGGAAATATTTATCAACAGCTGAGTTTACAAGAGAGTGATTGGCTGGAGTCTTGACAGTTTTATTGAAAGTTGCCTGGATGTCAGTAAAATAGCTCTTTTATTTAGGGCTGTTCAGTGTTTCCGGAGAATAATTTCTACATTGAATATATACAGTTGGATGTCTTGCTGTTACCTAAAGTGATATCACAATATTGTTTTCTGATTTACCAAAGCAAGATAATTTCTCCAGTTGCAACATATATTTCAGTACCATTATCTTCTCAGTTTCCTGAGCTCAACACCTGAAAGCTGTTTATATTTCAGAATCTATACTTGTCCTTTATGACATGCCAATATTCTGGTTCTCCCTTCTTGTTACCAGCTCAATATTTTTATCCTTTATTCCAATTTATACACTGGTTTGGGCTCTTACCACCTTATTCCAATTATTTTACTCATCACAGTAAATTTGGTTGCTCATCCTTCAAGTCTATATTACAAATAGCTACTGGAAAAAAATCACCCCAAAACATCTTTTTATGATAATTTATCTGAATTTGGTTGGGGGGGGGGATTCCTATGCAAACTCTGCTTTGCTTTCAAGACTTTCCCCACTCGTTCATTAGTCTCCTATATAACTTCATCAGCTAAATATGTTTTCTTTGTTCAACCAAAACATGGCCATTTTTATTTCCTTTTTATTCACATATGTTTCTTCTCCCCCCACAAACTGTTCCACACCTTTTTGTATTTGAACTTCTGGGTTGTCTGGTCTCTGTCAAAATACAGCTAACTTCTACTTGTCTCCAGGAATTTTCTCCTATGTCATAACTAACTATCATAACTAACTATTCATTCCTTTATTTGCTGTTTCTTATGAATTTCGTATTGATATTTTCAATGGGGTTGAAAATTCCTTTAGTGATTCACTTTGTATCATTTATTTTAAGTCAGCCTGGTGGCCCACACATCTGTACAAAAAGAGCACTTAGTGAATTATTCTTCTTCTACCATGTATTCAATAAGTACACTGTATAAAGCTCAGTATATCAGAATAATAAGGTTCTTAAGTTTTACACTATTATTTATGATATTTTGTGTATTTAAATTCATACTCTACATTCTTTTAGTATTTCATCTGCTTTTGTTATTGTGTCTCCTCTATAACGAGTAAGTTCCTTCATGGTAAAGAATGTCTCTGTCTCCTTTCTCCTTTATTAACTCCTATTATATCATGTATAGTATTTGGTACAGAGCATATTAGCAATTCCTTTTTTGGTTCAGTGACTCTGTACATTAGATTATCTAAATTTTTACAAATCAGGTTTGAAATTGTATATGAAATTTCATCTGTCCCCTCTAAACTATAGAAGTTTCATAACTTAAACTGTATAGTTTCACAACTATAAAGTAGTTACAAACTTTAATTTCCTAGAGATTATATTTTATATTAAAAGATTTTATTTGGCATTCTGACTGGCACGGCTTTTGAGGCTAAATTTACTAGTTCCCTGTCCACTGCGTGCAGCAAAGTAAGCATAAAGTGCCCTTTATGGACCGGGGCTACTGCCCACAGATCCTCTCTCTGTCCACAAGCCCTGGCATCCCAAAGTGCACTTACTGAGTAAGCCACAGAGATAAGATGAATGTATTACCAACGACCTAGCTTGCATTTTAACATGCTAGAACTATAAGGAATGATAGGATTGTGCTAGTATTTTGGAAACTGAGGCCCAAGCTTGTGTAGGTAGAGAACTCAATAAAAGCCAAGTCTCTCAACTTTTCCACTGATACCTTCTGCCAGGATATTAGATATGAAATACAATGTTTTCTATACCATAAAATCTTAGTAGGCAGAGATGCAGAATGCACAGCAGGCTTTTCTTTGGACTTCTAGAAAGTAATGTCAGAAATTATGGGTGGGTTCAAAGCCAGGACTTGAGTTGCTTTGTTATTTAGGATATGAAAATGGGAGTAGGGAAATAAAGGTACTACAAGAATTTAATGATTGAAGATGTTCTAAATAATGGTAGCCAGGGAAAATGAACAAAAATACTCTTCCTGTTGATGTTAAATGACACATTTTTCTTAGTGGAGGTATATATTGTCATTAATCTTCTGATAGAAAAATTGAAATTTTCCTATTTTGATTCTTTTTCAGCTACATGTGGTCATTTGAAAAAGCTCACCTCAGCATGGTTCAGATAATCACAGGACAACTTGTTGAGTCCTTTGATGAAGAATTTAGAACTCTCTATGCCAGATCCTGTGTCCCCAATTCATTTGCTCAGGAAGAATCAGCAAGGGTGAAACATGGCAAAACACTCTGGGAGAATGGCACCTACCAGCGTTCACTTTCTTCATTAGCTTCCGTTTCGAGCCAAAGAAACCTTTTTGGCAGACAAGACAAAATTCATAAGCTAGAATCTAGTTATTTCAAAAACAGAGGAATATATACTCTAAATGAACATGACAAATATAGCATAAGAAATCATGGATACAAGCCTCATTTTATTCCAAACTTTAATGGCCCAAATACAGTCCGTCAGTATCAATCCAGTCAGATAAATGAAAATTGGAAGAGGCATAGTTATGCTGGGGAACAGCCAGAAACAGCACCATACCTGCTGCTTAACAGGGTTCTGAATCGAAACATTAATCCTCCAGGTAATTGGAAAAAGCCTTCAGATAGTCTTAGTGTGGCCTCCTCATCACGAGGAGGCTATGCAAGCCACCGTAACACACCTGCCCAGAGTTTTGCTGATCGGCTTGCCCAGAGAAAAACAACAAATCTTGCAGAAAGGAACTCAAATGTGCGGAGATCTTTCAACGGGACGGATAATCATATTCGCTTTTTGCAGCAAAGAATGCCAACCCTTGAACATACCACAAAGTCATTCTTGCGTAACTGGAGAATTGAATCCTACTTAAATGATCATTCAGAAGCTGTACCTGATTCAAATGGATCGGCTCTAGGTGACCGGTTTGAGGGCTATGATAGTTCTGAAAATTTGAAAGCCAATGCCCATTACACTCATTCTCGGCTTCGTTCCTCTTTTGTGTTTAAACCAACATTACCTGAACAGGAAGAAGTTAACAGTTGTACAACTGGCTCCTCAAATTCAACAGTCATTGGTTCCCAGGGAAGTGACACACCTAAAGAGGTTCCGGACACCCCTACGAGTGTACAGCATACGACAGACAAACCTGTGCCAGAATCAGCCCCTAAGCTCCCATTGCAGTCAGAGGCACCAAAAATGCACACCTTGCAGGTTCCCGAAAACCACTCAGCAGTCTTAAATCAAACTACAAATGGCCATACAGACTCAAACAACTATTTATATACATCCTTGTGTGTAAATAAGCAGACAGAAAATCTGAAGAATCAACAAAATGAGAATCTGCTCAAAAGGCGAAGTTTCCCATTCTTCGATCACTCAAAAGCCAATTTAGATCACGGACATAGTAAGCATTATGTCTATAGTACACTTACCAGGAATCGAGTTAGACAACCAGAAAAACCCAAAGAGGATTTGTTGAAAAGTTCTAAAAGCATGCACAATGTGACCCAGAGCATAGAAGAGGACAGGGAGGTCATCAAGAGAGAACCTCCAAGTGGCCCTACTGCCAAGTCAATTTCCATTGCCGCTTTGCTTGATATGAATAAAGATGAACCTAGCAAAGAACTCACTTCAAAGAAGGAAGTTAAAGGTTCTCCAAGTTTCTTGAAAAAGGGATCTCAGAAGTTAAGGTCATTACTTAGCCTTACCCCAGAGAAGAAAGAAAATCTATCCAAAAATAAAGCACCTGCCTTTTATAGAATGTGTAGTAGTTCTGACACTTTAGTTTCTGAGTCTGAAGATAATCAAAAACCAAAAAAATCAGAACCAAAAATGGATTCATCTCCTAGAAGAAAGCGTTCTTCCTCATCAAATTCTCAAGGCAGTATTCACAAGAGTAAGGAAGATGTAACGGTTAGCTCACCTCAGGGGATGAATTCTCCACCCAATGAAAGTAGTAAAAGAATGCCTTCTCCAGGTCCAGTTGAAAACAAGTTCTTGGAAAGAGCAGGAGATGCCTCTGCCCCTAGATTTAACACTGAACAGATCCAATACCGAGATTCAAAGGAGATTAATACAGTTCTTGCTCCTGAAAGAAAACCAGCTTCTTCTCCAAGGCCTAAACCCAATGAGCTTCTAAGATCTCATTCAACTGACAGGCGCATTTACAGTCGCTTCGAGCCATTCTATAAGATTGAAAGTTCTATTCAGCCAGCAAGCAACGTACCAAATACTGGTGTGCACCGCCCAGAAATAAAATCCACAACTGTGGGCAATAGTTATGGCAGGTCCAGCCCGATGCTTAATTACAACACTGGTGTTTATCACTCATACCAGCCAAATGAAAACAAGTTCCGAGGATTTATGCAGAAGTTTGGAAACTTTATACACAAAAATAAATGAAATAGGATAATTTCAAATAGTTGTTAAAACACAAATGACTATAGCTATAAATATTTCTCCAAAGAATATTGTGGACAGTTTTTGTAACATGCCAATAGATTTTTGTAGGGAAGAGAGTTTGTGGTACGACATGTTTACCACTGTACTGATATACAGTGAAGTTGAAGTTGCTCTGTGTGATAAAGTTAGTTGTGCTTAATTACAATGTAAATGGAATGTCTCTATATACATGATTTTTAAATGGTAATGGCAAAAAATGTAATATTTTCTTCAGACTCAAGATATTCTTAAGTCTCAAATAGAAACTTTAGTGGAGAGACAATGTATGGATTTTAAGCATTTATTCTGAAGTCTTTCCTTTTAAAAAAGGATCATAGTACTATCAGTGGCCCTCTATAACATATCTTTGTGGGTTTTCATATCTCCAAATTATGAGAAAATAGGACAAAGCCTCTTTGGGTTTTAATTCCCTTTAAACTCTATAGAATAAGTTATGTTTTATTAATATTTCATTAATTTTCCTATGAAGCATATACAACTGGTCGGGCAGCAACAGTGCAGTTTAAACCATGTAGCTCAGCATATCTTTAATTTTGACTGAAGTGTTTGCAAAGGATCAGCCTCATGTAGTACATGGTAGAAATTTATTTTCCTAATTTTGTGAAAACCATACACGTTGTCCTTTTCTATTCTGGACCAAGGGAGCCCATACCTCACTCATCAGTGAGCTGCTGAACTTTCATAGTCATTCCTTCCCTGAAATTAGAGCAAGCAGCAGATAATTTAGGAAACCTGAGTTATACCTCTCTTTCTAAGATAAAAAAAAAAAAAAAAGCTTTTAGAAATGTAAACTTCTATGTAATTTTTTATCTTAGATCAGTATGACAATGCTTAGGTGTTTTGCTTGCAAAAGTCCTTGCTCTTTTTCACGCTGGGCCAAATATACTGTGAGTGCATAGTGTTTGCATGAAAAGTACTGTGATGAACATGAGAAGTGCTATCTAGCCTAATTCTTTCATGACCATAGACAGTTGAAAGTTTTAAATCTCTCCATATCTTAACTTGACGATGATATTTAGATCATAAGATGCCCTTTTGACCTTCTTAGAAGTAATTAAAGTCCCACATGCATTAAAGAGACTTTACCTTGGTTTTACTTCATCCACAAAGGACAGAATTCAAGAAATAATGTGTCATTTGAGAGGTGTGAAGGGTTTCTATAACGCTTTAAATATATTATTTAACACCTTCTAAGTTATAATATGGGGCAGTATGTTGTTTCAAAAATTCAAGATTCAGTCAAATAATATCCATGTCATTAAATAAAACAAGAGCATTAAAATATCAATCATTAAGATACTTTTTCTGTAGTGGTTAAATACCATGATAACATGACAAGAGAAAACATAATAGTAGGGAAAAGAAAACCTAACATTTAGCTGAGCACATGTATAGACCAGGTCTTGAGCTAGAACCTATAGTTCCCACAGTTAATATCTGCTGTGCTGGTTGACCTGTGACAATGAAAAAGGGAAAGGAACTACAGATTTAACTTGTATCTATGCTAGGGAAAGCAGCCCATTAGGTTAGAAAGCTAGGCAGGGAATGAAGCTCAGTGTTAAATATATAACCTTGTTAAATATTCACAATAGCCCTGTGAAGTCAGTAGCTCCTTTTTGCAAATGAGAAAACTAATCCTTTGAGAAGTTACATAACTTTCCAGGAGTCACACAGTTCTTCATTGGTAGAACTAGGTTTGAACACAAAATTGGTTTTAAATGCAAAGGCCTCTTTTTATTACTAAACAACACCATACTTTGCTGGCTCCTACTCCACTATGATTGAGGGAACTTCTGAATGTTCTCTCTCTTTTGCTCTATCTTTACAAATTGCAGAAATCTTGCAGTAACATAGCCACTTTATCACACTTTATAAACAAATCCAGAATATAAACTCAGTTTAACATCATTCATAAAAGAAGGTTTTAAAACTCCCATTATAACATAGGAATCCCCAACTACTACAACATGGGATTTTACTGTTTTGGAAAGCTACAGGTAACAGATTGAAAATTTTGCAGACTTTCTAATAAGTGAATAGCATACAAATAAAACTTTGAGAGAGAAAACTTATCTTTCATAGGAAAAGTAGTCACATCTACCAAAGTTTTGCATTAAAAAAAATAATAACCATGGGAATGTGCATTTGCCTATCATCCAGTAAGGAAGTAAGTTGCATTGAAACAATCTGATTGTTAGTGGATTATTTTTTAGAATTCTAGAGATTGTATCATCTTCATATATTAGTATCAACTTTTAAAAAGCATTAGAATTGGAGTCCAGTGAATGAAAGAGAATTTTCCTTTTGCTCTTAGAACAATTCACTTTTTAAATTCTGGATCATGGTCCTTTACCCACTTGCCAAAGACAGAACCCACAGTTACCCAAACCAGATTGACTTTAATATTAACCATTCTTTGTCTGTTAGATGGGACATTTTTCAGGTGTAAGGGGATAATGGGCCGCTCTGAAAGTGGAAGTCCTAAGATGTAGAACAAGATAACTTTGAAGCTGAAATTACATAGACTAGTTTTAATCATTTTTAAATTACAAGCAAAAAGCCTGTTGCCTTTTTACAGCAACTGCTACCATTTCTGGAAGCAGACAGCTTTTAAATAGTTGCTGAATTGCTCCTCTCCCTAGTGGCATTGAGAAGTGCAGGATGCTTTGTTTCAGGATGCTGTGACAGGTAGCTTCAGCTTTTGTACAGATTTATTCTCTTCTGACTTTTGTCTTTATTTTCCTTTTATTTATTTATTTTTCACTTCAGAAACATCTGTATATCAGAATCTTTGTGTAGTAACTTTCCCAAGTTTCTGGGGCTGAGAAATTCCTCAGGGTGAAGGCTGAGCAAGCACATAACACTTCAAATAATTTACTCAAGAGTTTAAGTTTTAAACAGACTTCACAAATGTAATCATTTCAAGCAAAATACTTTTGTTTTCTCCCCATATTAATATTGGTGGAAAGATAATGACACTTAGGTGTACTTTCATATTAAAGGTTGGTAAGGCAGTTTTTACTCTCTACGTAATATATTAGTTTGTAAGCAGAAACTCAAGAAAGTAAGTATGAATTCAAATAGGTCTTGGCAGATACCTTTACAGTAGTTTTAAGTGCCTATATTCTGAACATGCTGGTATCTATTAGAATGATTGGGATTAGCCATAATTCTAATGTGGCATATTGAGTAATGGGTATATGTTGGCAGTCTACTTTTATGGAAGCAAGTATCTCGTTTAATCAAGATGACATCTAGTGTGATCCAGATAAGCAAGGAAGAAGTTGAACTCTGGCTACATTCAACATTAACTTTACTCAAGATTATCTAGTTATTCAACTATTATTCCAAAGATTTGTCATGAAAGACAAATATGACTCAATGTGACTATGGCTAAGGGAAATAAGTAAATCATTTATTTCACATTAACCATGTCTGATACTGTTTCTTAAAAAGTTTATTTTAATATTTAGTTTGGTTCTAGCATATTTAAAATGAAAAGGATGAAATTATAAACCAAAGAGTCATTTTTTTATATATCTAAATGTTATCAAAGAAATATTCTTCCAAAGTAGCTTGTTTTTAGATCTAATAAATGAATATTAAATAATTTTGTACAAACATCAATATATTGTAAGTCGTTTTTTATCTTCATACTCTGCATTTCTCCATTTAAATACATGCTTTTACTTACTTTTATATGATTTACATCATGCATATTTTTAATATTTATGAATTTTGAAATAAAGTCAAACACTTCGTTTTACTTTTGATTAGCAATTATATTTCATACAATATTTATCCATATTTGATAGCCAGTGACAGTATTCTTCCCTTAAACAACAATATCCTATACACATTGTCTTCATTATTACTTTAAATTAATTTAAGTTAATTTACTTTAAATTCATTACTTTAAATTCATCAATTTAATTTTTAATAACTTGGGATGTTGAAAATTAGGACAATTTTGCTAAAAAAAAAAGAAAAACCTGATAGCTGTCTTTTGTATAACTTTGTAGCATTTAGTTTGAATAAAATATTCTAAAAATGCATCTGTAGTAGATCAGTTAGTGACATTAAACAACCAAAGTTATTTAAAATTCAAAATATGTTTTTCCTAGAAAAAAAATCCCTTATCTCACACAGGATATATATATCCCTTATATAATCCCTTATATATCACAGAGTAAGATGCAGTTGAAATGCTGTGTATTGGGAATTAAATAGTGTCATTTTAAAGACAAATGTAATTTTTAAGTAGGTAAGTATAATTTTAAGAAAAAAACTTGATTTCTTTTTTCCATTTACTATAAATACAGATGTTTAAAAAGCCCTGTTTCACAATGGGATGGTGAGGAAAATAAGTTAAGTTTTACTTTTGTGACCATCCTAGAGGAAACCCACAACTAGGCTCTGTTGATTTAAGGAGTCAAAGACCAATCAAAGGTAGCTGGACATAAGATAAAAGAGAATTGAAGGGAGTAGGTGTGTGTCCTGCCTATGGGAAATAATTACATGCTGTTTTAACAATCTGGCTCTTTTTTTGGGGGGGGGTGGTCACACATCTGCCTTTATTGTGAGCAGCAGGTAGGACATTTGCAACAATAGTAAAAAAAAAAAATGGTTTACAAAGCAGGTATTCAGTGAAGCCACCTAGTTGAAAGCCTTGGGAGTTCATACATACATGCCAATCTAGAGCAACAGGAAGAAGATTCCAAAGTCAATGAAGATCAAGGCCACCAAGGAGATGAGGCACTCTAGCTATCCCAAGTGCGGTTGGTGGAAGTAACCTCATAAACAGAAATAGATAGTGAAGAACATGCTAATGATCACCACAGTCAGATGGGGGAAGACAGCAAGGCTGGTGTATCTGGCCTCCAGCTCTATTTTGCCATGTGTGGAGTCATCCACGGTGCTGCCTCCAGCTCTATTTTGCCATGCGTGGCAAAATCTCTATTTTGCCATGCATGGAGTCATCCACAGTGCTGCCACTGGAATCCAATCTAGCTCATTTTTTATCTAACATACTGGGAACCTACTTTGTTCCAAATATGTAGGTTATAGTAGATTCTTTTTTATTTTAAGATCTTATTTATTTCAGAAAGAGCACCAGCATGAGCACAGGGAGAGGCAGAAGGAGAAGCAAACTCCCCACTGAGCAAGGAGCCTACACAGGGCTTGATGCCAGGACACTGAGATCATGACTGAGCCACCCAGGTGCCCTTATAGTAGACTTGATGTAAGGAAGAAAAGAGAATGTCTGCATAATCAGAAGCTGTAGCAAATCTTCATGAGTGTTTTAAGAATAGCCCAAACTAATAGCAAAAATGTGTATGCTACCCGAAGCCTATTTGTCCAAATTTGTGCTTTGATATACTCCTAATGCTTACCAAAGTACACAGAAGAGATGCCTAATAAATATTCTATGTGGATATCCAGTCATTTCCTTAACTACAGTTACATAAATATATATACTACTAATATCCATACATTAAAATATGCATTTTGTATTAAAAAAACATGAATGAGTTAATGCAACATGGGTCCTAGTTTAAATTTCAGCCACATTACCCTAGGATCTTGTCATCTTTATAGATCCAACAGGGCTAGTCTTCTGAGGACAATTTTTTTTTTTTTTTTTAAGGAAAGAAAGCCCCTGGTGAAGAATATATCCTAAAGGAAAATGGAGTAGAGCTATTCAAATTCAGTTGAAAGACAGTTGGCACACAAGGGAAGGAAATGGTTACTGTGTGTAAAGTCATTCAAATCGGCAATCAATGTAGGTCAGCTACACTGCCAGTGGAAGAGTGGCTTCTCTAAATTCTACATGGCTGGTGCATAGGGAGTCAGGTGTTGGGCCACCACCATGGACATCCACACCATGATCCTCAGCACAGCTTCCTGTATGCAACAGCAGCCTCTCTGCTAATGTTAAAATGTTACAGCAATGACTGCAGACTGCTGAGCAGCAAGTAGGTACATCTACCACTTTTGGTGTGAGCAGTAATTGGCAGTATTATCACAGAGGGCCAGAGCAGTGAAGAATAGGTACCATGAGGAAGCCAAGCTAGTAAGTCTCTCTAGGGACTCCTAGAACATATGTGGTAAAAAATAAGGGAAGGTGGACACCCCACCAGGACATATTTAGATGGGAACTTACTGTTCCCTTAGTCTTACTGAATGCGAATGGCTTGGGAAGTACAAGTTGCAGCTGTAACAGAGCCACAAGAAAACACAAAACATTGTGACAAAATTCCCAAAATCAACTTGACAGAATAGTTCCCACGATTTTGCTTTAATTAGAAAGAGGTAAATGGGGGGGGGGGGGTACAAATAACCCCAAACAAAACGAAACCAAGAACATTTAATCAGGGACTTATTTTAAAGAAAAACTTTCAGGGTCTATCCTGACATTAACACATTTTGTCTCTAAACTTTTCTCTAGCTATAGGAATAAAGATTTTTCACAATCTCTCTGTGTCTCAGGTATCAGGCTCATTTGATTAGATTTAATAGACCACATTTGGGATCCCTGGGTGGCGCAGCAGTTTAGCGCCTGCCTTTGGCCCGGGGTGCGATCCTGGAGACCCGGGATCGAGTCCCACATCGGGCTCCCGGTGCATGGAGCCTGCTTCTCCCTCTGCCTGTGTCTCTGCCTCTCTCTCTCTCTCTGTGACTATCATAAAAAAATAAAAATTAAAAAAATAATAGACCACATTTTTAAAAGAAGGTTCTTTTAGGTTGTGAGAGGGAGTGTTTTTTGGTTTATTCATTTGATTGGTTTACAAACTATCAAAATTTTGAGTTCACTACTAAGGCTAAGTAAGTTAGATACTCTTAAATCAAAATAAGCATTTTTGTTAGTAAGAGTCTATCGGAAAGCTTAGACTTAGTGTTTTTATAACTGGGGTGCCAACTGGAAGAAAGCCAACCTCAAAATGGTAAATTAGTAAATGTCTTTTTGTTGTTGTTGTCTTACTGAGGACCAATGCCCAGTAAATAGTCTTTCAAATTGCTTTGAAGAACTGCTCTGAAAATTTCTAGCTACAGGGGGTTATATATACAAAAAGGGGAAAAGGAGACATACATGCTTGTAAGCAGTTCTCCCAATATGTGCGTGTCCCAAGGTATAATTTGTAGTAGTTGTAAAACTAGGGTTTTCTGATTTCTTCATCAAATACCTATGTTTTAATCATAGCTAATTATTCAAAAGTACTGTCTGCATGCCTCTATTTAACTGGTTTTCTGGTTCTTTCTGTTTTTGTATCTCCTTGAGGTCACCTGAGACAGTCACAGAAAGCTGGTATCCGTCGCCTACTGCAGTTTTCATGCATGATCCCTCTTTTTGGCAACTGCAACCTATGGCAGGCAATGGTGACCAAATATCTCTTTGTCCCAGGGCATTAGGAAGGTTCATTCAGTTATCCTGATATACGAGGCAAATATCTCCTAGAAAGGAAAACTATCTATAAACTTTTACATTTGCTAAAGTTTATGAATTTTATAGCCTGAGGTATTTTGTTGTGTCTAGGCATAAACTGTCAAACTTTATACAGAAATGTATATATTATTTATAGCATCTAGATATTTGACCATTAGCTTAGGCAAGTCTGAGTACACCAGTGCACACAAGTTAATTTGTACTGTGTGTTAGCAGTAAAATTTAGGCTGACATCTTAGCCAGAACCATTAGAATAGATTTAAAACCAAGAATTTCAGAACCAAGCCATTGAGCTAAAATTTTCCTGAGACTGGGTGTTGGGTCACTTAAGGCTGATATTTGGTATGATTGGCATGTTCCAGCAGAGTAGAGCCCTTTGACTTAAGCTACTCTGAGAGTCATCCAGATAAATCTGTCTCATATCTGGAATAAATTTTCACCAAAAGTCTTTGTAGTGTGGGTACAATTTAACATTCCCCCTTTTGATAAGATTTTTTTTTTTCTTAGAATAACATCACATATCAACCTTACTCCCTCCTAGCTGGAGTTTAACTGGATCTTAGGTAAGAAATGTGTTTCACATCTCATGAACCAGTCTTCATCTTGAGACTAGTTCAGTTAAACAGTTGTCTTAATTTAAGAGGTGGTCCTACAGTTGGACTCTCATTGAGCAAGCAAGTAATTAATAGAGGCATTTCCAGTGGAAAGAAAAGAAAAACACAGGTTAATAGAGCAAATTATAAACCCAGTGTCTGAGTCCTACTTTCTATCCATAAGACCAAGTCTAGATGTCAGGCTCAAAGCATCTTCAGATGGAGTAAGGCAGGCAGTGCAGTCTGACAGATTTTCCTGGTTCACTTGGAATATCTCTGGTGATTTTTCTGAGTGGCCAACAAGTATGATGATTGTCTAAATATGACTGTTGTGGACAATTTTTCTGAAGTTGACCTCAAATTTTCTAGCTTCAGTCTAAAGTTCTCACTGATTCTAAGTCAGAAGAACAGAAGAAAATGGGAAATCTTAGTTTGGAGAATCATAGCCAGATATTGGAGGAAACCAGAATAATTCAGAATCCAGCCCAATTTTATAGGCAAACAACAAACACTCAGAGACCATCAGAGCTAGAATCTAACATACACAAAATTATGTTACTAAAACAATTTTTCTCTTAGAAATCACTCTCATTTCCACTGAAGATTGTCAAATTAAAACCACTTTGTCTGTAAATAAGTCCAGTCTTAAAAATCTTGTCCTAATTATTTACACAATGCCAGCAAGAATAGGAATTGTCCACATAGATCCTTTCAAATCTGTGTTGCTGCAAGAATTTTGAATTGAGTTTTTAATAGCCCCTTGAGACTAAGAAGCCAAGCCAAATACTTGCCATCAGATTTGCCTGTAATACCTATAGATTTGGGTTACTTCTTTTCTTCTTGAGGTCCCCGAAATATTCTGATGTTCACACCTGCCAGGAAGTGACCTTCCTTATTCACTTGGTAAGGCTCCCTGGAACCCTGTCAGCAGTATCAGGCTGATTTTTCCAAGGGGCTTCATTGGCTCCATAAAATCAACTTTAGTTCCTCAAAGCAGTCTAGTCATCTCTGAGTCTATGTATGTCTCTCTCAAAAATGACATTCCAGTCAAAGCCTTGGTAATATAAGTGATGTTTCCAATGATGTCCTGTTAGGAGAACAAATTCTTATTGAACTCGTGCAAATAACTATAACTGCCTTGGAAGTAAGAGTACTTACTGAGAGTTTCCAAATCCTCTAAATCATGGGTAGCTTAAGAGAAAGTTTCCTTAAATCTGGAAGAGCAAACATTATAGAACTAGTAAATGTTTCAAACAAAAGTCCGTTCACTACTGTGTTACTAATTCTTGTTCTGTTTGAATCCAGTTTCCCACTAGTTCTGGCAACTCCTTACCCAGATTAGTTTTATAACCGTAAGGGTATCAGATACCTGCATGTGTCATAAGTCTTTCCATGAATCTCCTTGAAGCTGAAACACATTTGTAAGAGTTTCAGGGTAAAAACAATAATGGTAAGTGAAAAAAGATTCAAAAATGGCTATGGTTAGAGATCTGATGAGATTTCATTTTAAGGCAGTTGACAAGGAAATCTGGCTATTTCTGTGACACACACCATTTCAATAATTAGACTTACAAGTGATAATATTATACCAAAACATATCAAAACTTGAGAAATTTCATGTAATATCTAGAACAATTATATTAGTAGCATTCACTCATATAATCTAAGAAGTTTTATCATTTATCTGACAATGCTTCCCAAATAATTTAACATATCAATAAACAAGACTAATGAGTCAAAGACTTCACTTAAAATATAAATTTTGTGAAGTTTGTCAAAATATCAAAGTTTTAAAGAACATGCCTAAATAAGATTATAGATCAAAACTTAATATTTAATAATGCTTATCTATTTAACCAAGGTAGCAATAAAAGATTCCTTTTATTTTTGCAATAAAAGATTCTAGAGGCAAATATAGAAATTATAAGTTGTTGGCAAAATTTAGCTCTTTTAATATAAGATTCAGTTTTCTTAAGTGGTCAAAGATTTCATAAAGACAAAACAGAAACTTTGTTTTTCTAGGTGATAACATTAAAGGTTAAGAAACTTTGTTTATAATTTCACATTAAGAGTAGACCAATAGTCTAAGAAAACTTTGTCATTTTAATCAGAGAAAAACCAAATTCCAATCTTATACCAGTGTACTTTTGACATTAAAACTCATTTTATATAAATTAATTCTAATCTTAGCCACTACTGATCATATATAAAATTACTTTCCAAAGATTTCCTTCTTAAGAACTTTCTACAACTTGTTTTTTTCTTTTCTTTCTTTTTTTGACTTCTCTCTCTCTCTCTCTCTCTCTCTCTTTTTTTACATTTAGATTTGTCCTGTGTTTTCCCTATTTAAATAGTCTCACTTTTGGACAAAATAATGTTCGTCTTCCTCAACAAAAATGCATTCCTATTCCTCATGCCTTTTGTTTTTTATACCAAAAGCATGTATCCCACTTTCCTTGCATAGAGTTGTTTTCCTTATTATGTTCATTAATCTTAATTACATTTACTAGAATTCTTAACTCTTGGGAACCTCAGTTTCTAGTGGAAACTAAAGTAGTAAGCAATTATGAGCCTGTGGTTCCAGTATTCTTTAGATGAACAATTTACAAATACATTTAGTAATTTTTAGAAATACATGCCTTCTCTATAGTATATGTTTCAACATGGCACAAAATGTTTATTAATAGACCCAAATACCTTTAGTTTCTGTATGACAGAAAGTCAAAGGTAGATAAACCTACGTTAGTAATTAATGTTTCAGTATTTTATCTTATTTGAAAATGATCTAGATATTTAATGACTATCCATCATGTAACTTTGCAAAACTCTAAGGCTTTTAAGTTACACAAACAAACAAAAAAAAAGTAGGGGAAAATACTTGAAGTAGACACAAATATTGGTGACAAATTTTAAAGCTTTTATATCTATTTTAATTCACTTGTTATTAATAGAAAATTTGAGATGCTTATCAGCTATCATCTTTAACTTATCTTTTTTGCAGGGATGCTGGGTGGCTCAGTGGTTGAGCATATGCTTTCGGCTCAGGGCATGATTCTAGAGTCCCGGAATCAAGTCCCACATCGGGCTCCTTGCATGGAGCCTGCTTCACCCTCTGCCTCCATCTCTGCCTCTCTCTCTCTGTGTCTCTCATGAATAAATAAAATCTTTAAAAAAATTATCTTTCTTGCTGACAAATTCTCTAACAGAGGTAACACGAGCTTATTTGACTTTGAGTAAACATAGGTAGGATACAAGTATATTGAATGTTGACAGTTCTAAAAACAAAAACAAACTTGTTTTAAGTAAACCAACAAACTTCAATTAGTTTTAGGGTTTTGTTTTGTTTTGTTTTTTTTAAGATTAATCCTAGGTCATGTGAACTGAAAACTTACTAGGGCTAATTCTATTATATTTCTGAGAAGTTAATGCATACAAATGCTTAATTTTCTGTAAGCCAATTAGAACTCTTTTACAAATTACTTTTTTTGGCAATACTATCCAGAGGTGGAAAATACCACAAATCTACAATACAGACACTCTCAAGCAGAAGTCTTATTGTTTTTCAATTTTTTAACCATAAGATGGGTATGATAATACAGAACACATGAGTTTACAACACAACAACTGGATCCAAACTGGGGTTTTTCGGCAGATAGAATAAGTTAAGGACACTTCCTCAGATTGTTAAAGCTCTTCGTTTTAATATTTGTGAGAAAGACATTTCATATTTATATTATCTTTGGTAAGTAAACTTTCTCAGAAGCTGTGGGCTAGATTTTGAGCAGGCATGTTTCTATACTCATTTGAATTTTTAAAAGCCCTCTTTTTCCTTTTCCTTTTTTTTTTTTTTTTTCTTCCAATTCAGGAATAGGGATAATTTAGATAAGAGTTACCAGAGAGGTTACAAACCTTGACCTAAATAAGGGAGGTTTGGAGATTCTGAAAAGGACAGGTTGAAGTACTTTGAATTGTTTTTGGGGCCATAGGTCTAGTTTTGCAAAGATTTGTAAGATTAAGACAGTTGCTTTGAATCCCTCAAGGAATTGGGTGACAATTTAAATAATATCACAGGTTTATCTACCCATCCAACTACATTATCCTCAACTTCCTTTTTTTTCCACTTGGGTGTATAGTTCTAACTTTAATTTAGGGGAGAAGACCTAAAAGAAACCATTAGGCTTTGAATTTCAGCTTCTAATCTGGCCAACTTTTGACTATAAAGCCACCATGGGTTTAGCATGGTGAGGAGAAGGAGGCTTTGATTTTAATACCTCACTCCTGGCAGCTCATTTAAAGGATAAAAAGAAGGTGGAATAAAAGGAAATACTTCTTCAGGAGTTGATGATTTTAAGCTCAATTTTGTCACTATTTCAGAAAGGTTCTTATTAGTTTCTTGCATACATAGTATGTGGCCAGTGTTTTTTTTTTTTTAGAAGCTTCTAAATACCAATCAAAATATGCCTCCCACTCCAGTTGTTGAATTTCTTGATTTTCTTGCTGGCTTTCTTGAGTTGGGTGGGTAAATCCAAGGTATTTCAAAAGATCCCCGGTTAGGCTATTTGAACATTAGAATCATCCTTAATATAATTTTCTCATTTATTTAGAAGCTTGCAAATATATGATCCATGTGTGTTAAACATGAATCCCCTGGAATGTTGAAAGTGTTACTCATCCTGTTTTTCTGGTTGTAATGGTTTATCTCATTCCTAGTGGGTTTAAATGCTTGGTACTATCTAAGGGGTTTTAGGTGTGGACCAGTGTGCTGATTAAAGTGACCTTGTACCTCCAGGTCTCATCCTGGGGTTGGTTGATGGTATTTGTGTCTCAGTGTTTCTCTCCATTAAGTCGGGCTAAAACGAAAGTGTTCAGAATGATGAGCAAAAGTTTCTTATATGTATCCCTCCATAGAGAAACCAAATTATCTGTATTGTAAATGGGGATCCCTACGAGACCACTACAGGGTGTAAGATTAACCTCTACACTCTCCAATGAGAGGAGCTCCTGTCCCTTGTCTTTGAATTTCTTCAGATTCTCATTTATGCCATTGTAGCATCGAGTATTCAAATTGGCAAAATTCTGAAGAATTTTTAATTTCTGAGATAAAAATTTTGTCCCTCAATAGACTTGCAACCTGTGTTCTACACAGCACGGCACCCCTTTCTGAAGTACGCAGGAAGAAGGGACAAAGGATGGAACAGGAACCTGTGTTAAGTACAAAATGGGGCTCTTTCCTGACTGCAGGAGAAAGAAATAAAGGTTAAGACCTGAAATATGGTTCATATGCAGAATGGCACCTTTTCCTAACTTTGCAGAAGAAAGAAAAATAACAACAATGAATAAAGCTCTGGATCATCTATCAAGTGGGGAGCCCTGGATCTCAGGAAGAACTTACCCAGTCCATTGTACTCAATGTAAAGACACATTTGGGCACAAGAACCAGTACCAAAGCTCTGTTTCCTGGTGGAGTCCAGATGAGAAAGTGGTGTTTGTTTTGGGGTCCCTTTGTGGTTGCCACACTGTCAACTGAAAGAAAGCCAACCTCAAAATAGGTTAGTAAATACTTTATCAGTTGTCTTACTGAGGACCATAGCCTAGGAAGCAGTCTTTCAGATTGCTCTGAAGAACTGCTCCAAAGCTTGTTAGCAACGGGGGGTGGGGGGGGGGTGGGGGGGTTATACATACAAAAAGGAGAAGTGGGGATACATGCTTACAAGCAATTCTCCAAATAGTTCTGTGTCATAAGGTATAATTTGTTACAGTTATAAAAATGAGGGTTTTCTGATTTCCACCTAGACACAAGAAAAACCCTTAGGTCATCTTAATACATTATGATTTTGTCATATCTGATTATTCAAAAGTACTGCCTGCATGCCTCTGCTTAACTGGTTTTCTGGTTCTTCCTGTTTTTATATCTCCTTGTGGTCACTTGAGACACTCACAGAAGGCTGGCATCAGTTACCTACTGCAGTTTTCATGCACATGGGAGTCTAAACTTGGTTTGATGTTTTATTGTTATCCCTCAAGCAGAATATAATACTGCTTTTTTAAAGAGAAGAGAAAATTCTGTTATATATTTTGCTAATTCAACAACAACAACAAAAAACAATGTGTATTGAGCTTTGCAAAGAATTTTTTTTAAACGTGTTTTATGAGATTCAGAGTTAAACATTTGTTGTATCAAGTGCTTTCACAGTGCTTGGCACAAGGGAGGGTCTATAAGCACTAATCTCATTTGATTTCCAGAGGGAAAACTTGAGAATATTTTGCATTCCAATCATGATAAGATGAAAGACTTTGTTTTAAAATAAAATTAGATAAAAATGGAAGGAAGAACAGAGGGAAAGTGAAAAGCTGAATATACTTCTGACAAACCACGTATTGGCACTGAACATCTTTGTGCTTGATTTCCTTTATTATAATGAAAATAATAATATTTGGTATTTCATAAAAGTCTTTGAATATGAAAGACATTTACCATGTGATTTGAGGGCCCTTGAAAAAAGGGCACAGGTAAATATTTGCATAGTAGGACCAGCATTTTTTAAATGTGTTTTCTTGGATGAAGGCGATAATAACTTTTAAACTCTTGGCAGTATTTTTCCAGTGAACTCCAAGTTCGACAAAGAGGTTGATTTTCAGATGTTGGGAATTAGAACTTTAAACATGTGAAGGTAAAGAAAATATTTAAATATCATCTAGCTTGGGATCCCTGGGTGGCGCAGCGGTTTAGCGCCTGCCTTTGGCCCAGGGCGCGATCCTGGAGACACGGGATCGAATCCCACGTCGGGCTCCCGGTGCATGGAGCCTGCTTCTCCCTCTGCCTGTGTCTCTGCTTCTCTCTCTCTCTCTCTCTCTCTCTCTCTCTCTGTGTGTGTGACTATCGTAAATAAATAAAAATTTTAAAAATAAATAAATAAATAAATAAATAAATAAATAAATAAATAATAAATATCATCTAGCTTGAAATGTTTCTGAGCAAGTTACAAGAAATAGAAAACCAGAGGTCACAGATTCGCTAGAGCAGAATGACTGGGAGGTGGGGCAGGCCGGTGGGCGGCAGGTAGGCGGCAGGTGGGCGGCAGGTGGGCGGCAGCAGGTGGGTCACAGGTGCTGTGCCAGTGTCAGCTTGCGACACGTGTTCCCTCCCAGCCTTTCTGTGACTTTCATGAAGTAACAGCCTTTCCATTTGTCAAAGTGATAGAATCCCATTTACTTTTATTAGATTCCTAAATGCAATGGTTTAGAGATTGTGAGATGTCTTAATGTACAGCGAACCTGAGAAGTCAGTTTTAAGTGCTCTTTGTCTCATGTCAGGGAATCTTAAGAATGTTTGGGATTCTCACAGACCACGTGCTACGATAGCAATACACCTTAGTTTGGTTAAGTGGCAAAACCTGTTTTTAAACTGTGGCAACTGATCATGATCCTTATCCACACTAAATTATGGATTTTTAGATTAGTTACTTACTTTTCTACATCAGGCTCCATTATTGACTTATCCAAATTCAAATTTATTTTTTTCTTTAAAATCATTTTAATAACCTGACAGTGATTCAAAATAAGGAAAGAAGCTTCAAACTGGTTACCTTAAGGGGGATGCTACCATGATTGCCTCACACAAATGTGATCAAAGGCAACAATGACACAGGATTCCGAAGAGCAAGGGGGTAAGAAGGCTTCAGGGCTCACAGATTGAAGATCTTGGTTTCAAGAAGTCTCAGGGGATCAGGAGACAGAAGAGACATGAAATTTAAGGGACCCTCAGAGCACAGGGTTTAGTTGCTGGGTCATGAGCACCTTGGCGTATTTCTTGATGGTAATTCAGTGTCGAGAATATTTGTCATCTGGAGAGAGCCCAGCAGGAAGAGCCAAGGAGGTCTGTTGTCCCACCGGGTCAGGCTTCTTCAGTGTAAAGACATCATCTCCATGCTGTTGAGATGATACTGCAGAAACATGACTATACTGAAGCCAGATGTTGTGATTAAGTCCACAGTTCCTTCTGACTCAACTTTTATTTTTTTTTAAAGGTTTTGTTTGTTTGTTTGTTTTCATAATATTTCTCCATATGGAATCACCAAAATCTATTTGTAGGTAAATTTTTTCATGTACTCAACAAATTATTTTTTCTGTGCCTGGATATTTGTCTTTATTTCTTCCTATGTCAGAGTAATACTGAAATAGGACCAGTTGCACTTTAATTCAATATGCATAATATTAAATTACCTAGCAGACACCAAATACCATCTTCCACATTATGGAGTACAGATCTCAAGGATTATAACATACATTTGTGGAAATTATGTACACACAAAAGAACAATTATAGAAGGCTAGAGACTATAACACAATGTGTAAGTTTATATGTATGTTCATTTTATCAAGTTTTATGGTTCTTAAATGTATTACTGTAAATGAATATCTATCAAATCACCCCCAAACTGTTGTTTGTCACTTTTTAGATAATCTATATGGCTTAGCAGCAAGAACTTAGTGGTACACAGTTGTTCCTTATTTATTACGTTTATTTGATCAGAACAGGTTTGAGGCTTGAAATAAAGTATCACTATGTTGAGGTGACAGTAAAAAAAGTTGTACGGTGGGACTGTATTCAAATTTATCATTTATCTGGATTCTTCTATATAAAAAGTCTTTATTTTTTTGTAGATGGCGCCATCCCAGGAAGCCTAGCTTGTGCCATAGAAAAAAAGATAGAAAATCACCTTGGTATATGGAAAAGTAAAACCACAGAATGACATTCATTTTTTAAAAATCTGAAAAATAGGCTCTCCAAACAAGCTAAGGAATGACTTGGATGCCTGGAGAGTCTATGAATCTGGACATTTATTTGTGGCTTCAAAGTCAAAGAACGATCAGAACATAATTCTAGAAAGACCAGTAAAACCAGAATACAGACATTACATACAGAGTGGAACATAGGGAAGAGTGTATGTTCAAGAGGACTCTCCTTTTATACTAGGGTCAAGTTTGAATAAAGGATACAATTTCATCACTTGGAACTATACTGTTTTATTCAAAGTAATGTTTCCATTCGAATATATAGTTGGGAACATAATTTTAATATGCCACTTTATTTTTAAGATGCTACATTTTGACATGTGACAAAACTGGAGCAACATCAGGGAGCTATAAGATGCTTAAAAGTTTGGGAGCCTTATGAGATGGTTGATATTTAATATGAAATGTAGAAAACACTGTGCATTGGACAGGGGCGAAATGATCACATGAAGAATTATTCCATTGTGTAAAACAGTGTTTTCCCATGACTCATTAGCAAAAACAAATAAATTTAATCATTCATCATTATGTTTTTTTAAAAAAATAAAATAGAAGAGAAGAGAAAAAAATAGAAAGTACCAGAGTGCCTTACAAGTAGCAATAACAAGTATTGGATGTCACTTTGATTGTTCACAACTATGTAGGCACTGGTCATGAATGGAAAGTGTTCTTGAATATATTGTTTAAATATATTGAGAGAATTTCAAACACATACAAAAGTGGACAGATATTTTAATGAATTTCCATTATCCATCACCTGTCCTAAACACCCATCAACACTAGGTAAAGTTGCCATATCTACATTCTTACTACCTCACCATTTCATATTATTTTTGAAGCAATCTTTGATGTCACACTTGTATTTTCACTATGCATCACTAAAATTTAATGAATATTTCCTGATGTAACTGTAATACCACTATCAGTTATTCCTTAATAACATCAAATACCTAAAAATGTGTTTATTTGTATCATTCATGGTCACTATCTCTGAAGTATGCCTGACATTACTCATGGGGGACTGAATAGATACTATATGTTGGAAATGTATGACATAATTTCTGAATTGGTCTTTTATGGGAATGTAAAGTAACCTTCTTTGGGTTCCTTTCAATGTAGAGTCAAGTTTTTCCTCATTCTTCAAGTAACAGAAGAGAAAAAATGTTATCTTTCTGGAGTTTTCGTCCTTTAAGTGTGTATGTCTTCAACAATTTACTACTCACTGATTTATCAACCTTATTCTAACAATACCAAGATCCTTATTTATAGATGTAATTACTATGCATGTTGCCTTGGATTCATTTATTATTCAGTCACTGAAATTAAATGTCCATTGTTCGCTTGATATCTATGGTTTACTTATATTCCCTTCCTTTCAGGAACACAGTTTAGTGAGCCAAGAGTCAAAAATAAACAGTATTGTATATGAGAAGCCATAATGGAAATACTGAATGCCAGTAAAATAAAGTAGAGGATATACTCTAGACAGAAGGAAAGCATATACAAAGAAAGAAATGTTTAAAAGGCATGACATTTTTGTACAACAATGAAGAGGTTTGTGTGGTTTGATCTCAGTGTTTATCGGGGTGCAAAGAAGGAGCAGTTAATGTCAGAAAAGAAAGTTTAGAGCTGAATTATATATCTTATGTGTTGAGCTAAAGTTTAGACTGCATTTTGGAAGCAGTGAGAAATCTTTGAAGTCTCTTAAGTATGGAGCAAACTTGATTATTGTTGCTGTGACGATGATGGTGATGATGATTTTTTTTTTTAAGATTTTATTTATTTAATCATGAGAGACACAAAGAGAGAGGCAGAGACATAGGCAGAGGGAGAAGCAGGCTCCCTGCAGAGAGTCGACTTGGAACTAGATCCCAGGATCGCCGGATCACGACCTGAGCCAAAGGCAGATGTTCAACCACTGAACCACCCA
The DNA here is from genome assembly GCF_011100685.1 of Canis lupus familiaris. NCBI lineage: Eukaryota > Metazoa > Chordata > Mammalia > Carnivora > Canidae > Canis > Canis lupus. The sequence continues at coordinate 22,587,368 of NC_049233.1, forward strand.
GGTGCCCTGATAATGATGATTTTGTAAAAAGAAGTTCCAGGAAGTGACTCTGAGAATTGGTTGGGAGGAAATGTGAAGACATGGGATTCGACAAGGAGACTCTTGCAGTAAACCCAAGAAAACTGTTGGTGGGTGACAAACTAATGCAGAGGCACGGCAGGATGAATGAGAGGGAACAAAGTTGCTAAATAATTTGGGATTAGAGCAAATACCTGCTAATCAAATATATGATTTTTATTAGAATAAAAGGATGAGCGTTGGATATTTGTTAGGTTTTTAGCTTGGAAGACTGCATGGTTTCCTTACCAGAGATAAGGCATACAGAAGGAGGAGCCAGCTTGGTGTGTACTGTGGCAGGGACAATGAGGATGAGTCATTTACAATTGTATTATATTTCAGATGCCCATGAGATGTTTAGTTGTAGGCAACAATTAATAGTGTGTATCCAAGCTCAGGAGGGAAGAAGGAGACAAATGTGAAAGTAACCTGCATTGAACTGGATAATCACACTGAGTAAGATTTTCCAAGGAGAGATAGAAAAGGAAAAGAAAGAAAAAGAAGAGGAAAAGGAGAGAAAAGCAAATGAGTTTTTATTCTGTTGTTGTTGTTTTGTTGTTTTTCACAAAAAAAGTGACCACAAAATAAATGTGTCTCCCCTGCTGAAAATACATTTATTTTGTTATTTATTATATATTTTAAATAGTCAATGAGACTTTTCCTGAGATTTGATTTAAATCCAAGATGCTATCTATGTTTTTTTTTCTTCTTTTTTTTAAGACTTTATTTTTTAAGTAATATCTGCACCCATTGTGGACCTCAAACTCACAACCCTGAAATCAAGAGCTGTACGCTCTACCAACTGAGCCAGCCAGACATCCTACTGAGGGATGCTGGCTAGTATTCTTAAATACTTCTTCCACATTCGTGATGAGGATACAAACTTGTATAAGGCATACCAATATTTCTCAAGATGGTAGCAACCACAAAACTGCCATAGGCTAAAAGTAACAAAGAAGCTTTTGATAACTCTTTAAATGTTTTATCTATTGAGCTATTCCTTATCCAGATGGCTTTTCATGACAGAAACATAAACTCAAAGGTGAAACTTTTTTACAAAGGATCTCTTTGTCCTGACATTCTTAGCCAAGTAAAGTTACCATATTTCAAAATATGACCAGACAGGGACCAAGCAACCACAGCACAATTGTAAAAGAAGATCGACAGCCTAGAGCTAAAACTGCAATAATTTCTAATGAGGCATGGGGAGAGTTTGACTACTTCAGGTGGAAGGATGAGAGGAAAGAGAAACTTAGAATGTTGGAAATATAACAAGAAATCACAACAGTTTAGTTCAAAACAGAATCCAACATTTGGCAGTAGTAACATGGAGTAAGATGAGGCCTCAAAGACAGGAAGGGGGGACATACAAACTACTAGTTCATCTGAGAGTAGTTGGCATAGGGAGTTATGGCTGGTCACAGGAACCTGCTCCTGACAGGATTTCTAGCACATATTCTAGTTAATTTTGGGACTTGATAGAGTAACTAAGTTCCTCTAAAACTGAAAATCTTTGGTCCAAGCCAAAATCTGGATTTAGAGAACAAAACAGGGATGCAGTGACAAGATCTGAGAAATCAGAGTTTTGGGGAATGAATGTCAGTGTTTGAATTCTGTACTTTATTTTTTCTCCCTTCTCTAATAAAGAAGCCTCTGATACCCTGGCAGTCAATCCTCACCACACTCAGAGTTTGGCTAGAAGGGAGTGCTAAAGCTAAGATCTAGGAGTCTGTTGGATGCTTCCTGCAGTACTTCTGTTCCTCTCCACCCTCTTTCCTGCCCACCCCCCTGTTTCATCCTCATATAAACACACATGGCATTTTTGCATGCTGGTGAAAAGTGGTCTGTTCAATGACTTTCTTTCTGATTAATCTTACTAATCAATCCATCCTCTCAGAGGAGCTAATAAGGTGGGTAGTCAGAAGCACATGCTTGGCTGGACATTCTATCCTCTGTGGGAAGGGGTGGAAATATAATAAGAAGAACATTATGTTTTACTCTTTTTCTAGAAATAGGGACTTGATTTGACAACTAGAAAGTAGAACTAACCCATATGGTGAGTCAAACTGGCAGTGAGTGTCATGACACTGAATCTCAAATTGCTGATCTCAAGTTTATTTGAATATCCCTGAATATGATCAAGATCCATTTTATATACCAAAATGACTTTGAGCTGTAGCTGGTTACACAGAGAAAGTGGAGCAGGTATGGCACAGTGTAAACTGTTCTCTAATTTAGTCAAAGGACTAAAATAGTTAGGACCTGAAAGGATCAGGAAAAGGCATCCATGACAAACATGCTACTTAAGTTAATGATTTCATGTGTTTGCTCCTAGACTTCCTGGCACACATGTCAAATTTCTCCTTTTTGTAAGGAATTGAATTAGAATTAGAGAGGAAGAAGGAGCCTGATGTGGGGCTCGATCTCAGGACCCTGAGATCATGATGTGAGCTGAAGGCAGACACTTAACCGACTGAGCCACCCAGGTACCCCCAGACTAATGTATTTTATGTTTAATAAATGATATGTGAAATTGGATTAGAAGTTATATACTCTATATCATTGATAGATCTTCAAAATATAATTTAATTTGCCATCTGATGATGGACTCTCCTTTTTTTCTAAATATTTTGCTGTATTCATTGACAAGGGAGCTCATTTGCTGTTGCTCCAGAGTTCTATGGTTGCAATCATTTTGATCTGGCTAACATGTAGCACAAAAGACTTTATTAAATAATCTGGACATCAAACGTGAATTCTGAACTTTATAAAGGTATTCCTAACGCCAATGATGATTTTAGTAAACTTGAGTAGAATCCAATAAAATACTCCTCACAAAAATTTCATTTTCAGAAATAATAGTAAAATTAATCATTTTAGCAATTAAACCCTCTCAATTCTTGAATCAGTGTCATATATTCACAGTAAAGGCATATTGAGTAACTGTGTCAACATCCTTTTAAGACTAACACACTAGAACTAGATTTTTTAAAAATGTACTGTGGGTTTATATTCTATTCAGATTAAATAACCAATGAATTATAAGATATATGTGAACACATCATACTATTTAAAGCTAGCTAAAAAATTAAAATAAAAAGGGATAGATCATCAAGCTTAGTGATTCTGTTTTGTTAAGTATGGAGAGAAAATACCAAGGACTTGGAGGCTTGGGACAGTTCTCTTTATATAAAGCATTTGGAGTGAACAAATAATAGCTTATTATAGTTCAGTTAATAAATTAAATTTTATCAGCATTAACTATCCACTCAAATATGTCTGACCCAGAGGTCAAGAGATCCGTAATAGAGGCAGCTGTAGATCAACTCTAATTACAATATTATTATTATTATTTTTTTTTAATTTATGATAGTCACACACACACAGAGAGAGAGAGAGAGAGAGAGAGAGAGGCAGAGACATAGGCAGAGGGAGAAGCAGGCTCCATGCACCGGGAGCCCGATGTGGGATTCGATCCCGGGTCTCCAGGACCGCGCCCTGGGCCAAAGGCAGGCGCTAAACCGCTGCGCCACCCAGGGATCCCTAATTACAATATTATTAATAGTATTTATTGAGTGCCAATAATGTAGAGAGCATTTTAAATATATTATTTCAATTGATCCTCACAGAAATGTTACTGGCTAAGCTCAGCTATCATCTCCATGTATCCAACAAGGAAACTGAATGCTTATAGAACTTCCTTAATGATCTCAAAGTACAAAGACCTAGTAAATGGTAGAATTAGAATTTGAACTGAGACAATTAGCTTTCAAAGCCTATGAAAGAAAAAAAAATGTTATGTTTTAGAATTGACTCATCTTTCATTGGACTGATATGGTTCAAAAAACATGGCATGACCACTAGTGTCTTAACCATAAAGTCTGTGCAGATCAGATTTATTATCATAAATTAGCATAAACAATCATATTTATCCACCTCAGCAAAATTAATTTGAGGCACTTAGAATACAAAATATTAAGGCTCCTAAAGAGTAGTTTTCTGCATATACTAAATATTTAATAAGTATTAAAGACAGAGAGAGAAAGGAGGAACATGCTTGGGTGCTCTGACTGTACCTGGAAGGAAGATTATACTAAAAACCAGGTTCAGATTGGGCACTCTAATGCTTCCAGTATGACATCTTCTGCCTTCCTTGCTCCTCTCCACTTCCTGTTTATCTAATCTTTCTCTTTGCAAAATATCAAAGCGAACCAGACAGTAAAAGTAGTTAGGTATTTATTAGTTTAACACAAGAAACTGTGTGGTGCATAATGGTTTCTCTGTGTGTGTCAAACAAAAGCACACATCTTGCCTTATAATGTACATTTACACAATTAAATCTTTTATCCAATTGAAGTCAATGATTTGTCATTAAGCCGCTATCGCAGGAGATGAAAATACCTTTATAAGATTCAGTACCTGCCCACAAAGAGTTTACAGTATACGGAATCTGCCAGAATGACTCAAGTTAACAAACAGCAATAATAAGAAACAAAAGTACAGGAGGAATGCAGACAAAATCCTAAGAGGACTGGGAGGAAGGAAGAAATATAACCAGGCAAAGATACACATCATTTATTTACTATATGAGGTAGCTTCAGTTTGAAGGAAGTTTTGTCCAGAAAATGAGATAAAGGCACTAAAAGTAAGAAGACAGTTTAAGGGTATCTTATTTGCTTTAGTTTTTCTTATTTAAAAACTTTAAGAGCAGTTGTAGGTTTATGACAAAGTTGAGTAGAGAGCACAAAGTACAGAGATTTATCCTATGCTCCCTGCCCCACCCCCACATGCCTATTGTCCCCTATCAGCAACACCACTGATAAGGAAGGTACATTTCTTACCAAGGATGAATCTGCAATGACACGTAACAATCACTCATTGTCCACAGTTTACCTGAGGGTTCACACTTGGTGTCTTACACTCTATGTATGGGTTTGGACAAAAGTATAATGATGTATATCAGTCATTGTAATGGCAGATGGAGTATTTCACTGCCTTAAATATCCTCTGTGGCCTGCCTATTCATTAGTCCTCCATTCCCACCCTCTGCAAACACTGATTTTTTTACTGTTTCCATGCTTTTGCCTTTCCCAAAATGTTGTATAGTTAGAATCATACAGTATGTAGCACTTTCAGACTGGCCTCTTTCACTTAATAATATGCATTAAATTTTCTCTATATCTTTTAATGGCTTAATAACTCCTTTCCTTTTAGTTATTTACTTACTATTTTTCTAAATAATATTCCACATGGTATTTGCATACCAAGAAGTGCAAAGTCTTGATTGTATGGAAAGAATCTGTTTAGTTTTATAAGAAAATGCCAAACTGTCTTCCAAGTGACTGTACCATTTTGCATTTTGTCCAACAATGAATGAGAGCTCCTCTTGCCCTCCAGCTTCTCCTGTATTTAATGTGTCGATGTTCTAGATTCTGGCCATTCTAATGGAGTGTAGTGGTATCTCATTGCTCTTTTAATTTGCTTATCAATTTCTTGATCTTTTCAAAGTACCAGCTTTTGCTTTGGTTGATTTTTTTCTATTGACTTCCTACTTTCTCTATTGATTTCCCTATTGATTTCTGCTCTACTTCTTACTATATCTTGTCTTCTTTTTACTTGGACCTAATTTGTTCTTCTTTTTCTAGTTTTCTAAGGTGAAAAATTAGACGATTGATTTTGGATCTTTCTTCTTTTCTAATCTATGCATTTCAATGCTATATCCTTTCCTCTTAAGCACTGATTTCTCTGCATCTTGGAAATCTTGATAAGTTGTGATTTCATTTTCATCTAGCTCAAAATATTTTAAAATTTGAGATTTCTTCTCTGACCCATGTGTTATTTAGAACTGTGTTGTTTAATGTCGAAATATTTGGGGATTTTCCAGTTATCTTTCTGTTAATGACTTCTGGTTTAGTCCCACTGTGGTCTGAAAGCAGACATTATATAATTTCTGGCCCTTAAATTTGCAAAGGTGTGTCTTATGGACCAGAATGTGGTCTCTCTTGGTTCAGAAAAAAATGTGTATTGTTGCCTCATGAAATGGCTTGTAGCTGTCCCTTATATCCAGTTGATAGATGAAGTTGTTGAGTTTATTTATATCCTTACTGATTTTCTGCTTGCTGGATCTATACATTTCTGAGAGAGGGGTAGTAAATTCTCAAACTATGGTAGTGGATTTGTCTACTTTTCCTTGAAATTCCGTTAGTTTTTCCTTAAGGAATATGATGCTCTCTTGTTAGGCACATCTATATTAAGAAAATGTATTTTTGGAAAGCTGATCCCTTTATCACTATGTGATGCCTTTCTTGATCTCTGATGACTTTCCTTACTTTGACATATAGTCTGTCTAAAATTAATATAACTATTCCTGCTATCTTTGGATTAACATTAAAATGGTATTTTTTCCCCCATGAATTTATGTTTAATCTATGTATGTCCTTATATTTAAAAGATATTTCTTGGGATGCCTGGGTGGCTCAGTGGTTGAGTGTCTGCCTTTGGCTCAGGGCGTGATTCTGGAGTCCAAAGATAGAGTCCCGCATCAGGCTCCCTGCATGGAGCCTGCTTCTCCCTCTGCCTATGTCTCTGCTGCTCCCTCTCTGTGTCTCTCATGAATAAATACATAAAATCTTTAAAAAAATAAAATAAAGGATATTTCTTCCTAGTAACATATAATTATGCCATATTTTTGGTCCACTCTGACAATCTGTCTTTAATTGGTGCATTTAGATCATTTATATTTCTAGTGGTTATTGATATAATTGGAATAAGAGCTACTATATTACTGTTTTCTGCTTGTTCCTCTTATTATTTGCCTTCCACTCTTTTCCTCACTTTCATGGTTTTAATTTAGCATTTTTATATGATTCCTTTTTCTTCTTTCTTAGAGTATCAGTTATGCTTTATGTAGTTTTCCTAGAGTTTGCAAAATACATTTACAGCTCATCCAAATCCACTTTCAAATAACACTATTCTACTGCGTGTGAAGTGTAAATACCTTATAATAAAATAATTCTAATTTCTTCCTCCCATCCTTTGTATCATTGCTGTAAGTCATTTAACATATATAAAAATATATGTGCATATGTAATTGAATGCATAATTACTCTTATTATTTTGAATAGTTATGTATTAAATCAATTAAGAAAAATAAACGTTTTTATTGTACCTTTACTTGTTCCTTCTTTGATGTTCTTCCTTTATTTATATAGATTCACATTTTAACTATATCATATTCTTTTTCTCTAAAGAAGTTCTTTTAACATTTCTTTTAAGGCGGGGAATAGGTCTACTGGCAACAAATTCCCTCCCATTTTGTTTGTCTGATAAAGTATTTTTCCTTCACTTTTGAAGGATAATTTCACAAGGTACAGAATTCTAGGTTCATAGGTGGTTTTCTCTCAATAGTAAATATTTCACTCCACTCTTTTCTTGTTTGCATGGTTTCTGAGTAGAAGTCCGATATAATTCTTATCTCTGTTCCTTGGTAGATACTTTTTTTTTTTCTTCTGGCTTTTTTTTCAGGATTGTTTTTCTTTATCTTTGATTTTCTCTAATTTTAAAATGTTATTCTGAGATAGTTTTTTTTAATTTAAATTCGATTAGCCAACATATAGTACATCATTAGTTTCAGATGTACATAAGCACTGAGTGTTATATGCAACTGATAGATTACTGAACTCTACATCTGAGTTATAGTTTTTTTTTTAATTTTTATTTATTTATGATAGTCACAGAGAGAGAGAGAGAGAGAGAGGCAGAGCCATAGGCAGAGGGAGAAGCAAGCTCCATGCACCGGGAGCCCGATGTGGGATTCGATCCTGGGTCTCCAGGATCGCGCCCTGGGCCAAAGGCAGGCGCCAAACCCTGCGCCACCCAGGGATCCCTGAGTTATAGTTTTATTGGTGTTTATCCTGTTTGGTATTTTTCTGGCTTCCTGGATGTATGGTGTGGTTTCTGATGTTGATTTGGGCAAATTCCCAGTGATTATTGTTTCAAATATTTTTTTCTCTTCCTTTCTTTTTCTTCTCCTTCTGGTAGTCACATGATGCATATCATTTTGTATTTGCCTTTTGTAATTGTTCTACAGTCTTCTGATATTGTGTTCTGATATTCTTCTTTGTTTTCTTTGCTTTACAGTTTTCTAGGATTCTACTACTACACCTTCTAGTGCTGAGATTCCATCCTCAGCTGTATCCAGTCTGCTAATAAGCCCATCCACCAAAGGCATTCTTCATTTCTGTTGCTGTGGTTTGTACCTACCTCATTTCTTCTTGGTTCTTTTTTAGGATTTCCATCTTATGTTTATACTACCCATCTGTTCTTGCATGCTGTGTACTTTATCCATTAAAGCCCTTGGCATATTAATCAAAGCTGTTTTAAATCCTCAGTCTGATAATTCCAACATTCTTGCCATGTCTGGTTATGACACTTGCTCAATCCTTTCAAACTGAGTTTTTTGCCTTTTAATGTGCCTTGCAATCTTTTCTTGATGGGGGTACAATGTGCTGGGTCAAAGGAACTGCTATAAACTGGCTTTAGTAATGTAGTACTGATATGTGTGGGAAGAGAAAGCATTTTTAGCATTCTAATCATAGTCCAATGATTAGGTGTCAGTATTTTAGTGACCCTCTGGCTCTGAACCACTAACTACACGAGTATGGGACAGGATGGCTACAATGGGCAGGATTTGGGTATTACTCTTACCTGAGTTTTTTAGGTTCTCTATTAATATCCCAGCAGGTTAGGCCCTGGTTAACTAGTTTCACCAGAGGGCAGACCCTGTTAAGAACAGAGCCCTGTAGAGTATTCCAAAATGGTTCCATTCCCACTCTCCCCATGGGAATCTGACTGAGCTCCTCTAGGTAAATCTCCCAATATTGTAGAGGCTGCCACTATGACTGGAGTCCCCTAGAACTTTAATTCTTGGAGAAGTTCACACCAAAATTCGAGGAATTCTTCAATTTTAGTTTGGGTTCTCATGCTCTGGCCCTGGATGCCATGGTGATTTCTGCTTGTCAGTCTCTGCTCTGGTGAGCCATGACCTGTGTGTCTTTTCAGTCTTTTGGGCAGTGTTTTTACCAGTGTCTTACCTTCTCTTACAGATACAAGACAGTCACTGATTTTTTAGTCTGTACAGTTTTTAACTTGTTAGGATGAAATGGCAATTTCTAAGCACCTTACAAATGGAATTTGAAATAGGAAGTCCAGCTGTAATTTTCAGCAAGTTACTTTATCCTTTATAATATTCTGATACATATGCCCTAGCTTCTTACCTAGAGTTTTTTTTTTTTTTTTTTTTTTTAAGCCTTTCTCTTTTACTCTTTTACTGAAGGTAAATGCTAGTCTAACAAAACCAGGGCTTGTCCAAGATATGCCATTTACCTTCACTGCCAAGTCACAAAGACAAGTATCTTTAAGATACAATATAGCAATATAGTTGAAATAATAGTTGAAGGATGAAACCTTTCAGAGTGGGAAGTCATGACACAAAATAAGTAGATTGCTTTTCAGCCCAAAGATCTTAATACTGTTGACAATGAGGATAGCATGTGAGACCAATTTTGAATTTGTTAACTTGTAAGTCAGTATATCATCACAATGCTAATTATTAATTTGTCACTGTGCCCCAGTCTCTGCAGAGATGGAGTCTATTGTGTCCCTTCATCCTTCCTGGTCCTAGCTGTATGCTCTAATGTATGCAAATGGAATTCTTAAAGATTAGCATTGTATGCCACTACGGTGAAAAAGAACAAAAACAGACTACAATTATTTTCAATTATTACCTCTAAATTTAATAGTTATTGAAGTGCAAATAAAATAATATTATAAATGTATTTAAAAGTTAATCTTAAAATGAATATTGGATATTAAGATGCTGTTCTATGATAATGACTATGATGATGTCATTTTTTTTCACTTATTTAATGGATTGAGTCTTTTGCCGCTATTTCTGGCTTCTGAAATGAGGAAGGGATTACTTTTTCTCTTTACTGGCAATTAACTGAATGTATAATTTTGAATAATCATTTGTAATTATTTCTTGGGCATAGTCCCATACCTTTCATCCAATTCCAAAAGCCTAACATATGTGCTGAGCTTTTGAAGTTAGCTTAGAAGTAGAAGGGTTATAATATCAGGGTTGGCAATCATTCCACCTGAAATAGGACCAAAACTTCACTGTGCCATGCAGATGTCAGCAAAGCAAAATGCTGTCCTTATAAATTCACCAACACACCATTTTATAGAATTGGTAGCAGTCACCTCCTGCCAAACCTATCTGTAATGGTCAAGATAGAAAATATGCCTACGGCAATTAAATGTGATTTACTTTTTGTGTGTGAAATTCACTGAATTTCATAACAACCAGAACTATAGTAACAGTGTACAGTTGCTAAGGTATGATCTCTTGGGTCAAATCAGACCCAGATTTTATCTTAGTTTTTTGTTAGGTAGACTTGGGTAAGTTACTGAATTCTCCAATCCTTAGCTTCATTATCTGTAAATGGAGTCAGCAAAGATTTCTATAAAGGACCAGAAAGTAAATATTTTAGGCCTTGCCAGCTATAGGGTCTCTGTTGCAACTACTTAGCTCTGCCTGGTAGAGCAAAAGCACCCATAAACAAATGGATGTGGCTGTTTTGTATGTCAATAAAACTTTACTTATAGATATAGGATTTGAATTTCAAATAATCTTCACGTCACAAAATATTCTTCCTGTTTTTTATGTTTCAACCACTTAAAAGGTTAAAAATCATCCATGGTTCATTGGGCCACACAAAAACAGATAGCAAGCCAGACCCGAAGTCCATATTTTGCCAAATTCTGATCTATAAAATGGAAGAAATTTTAGTAGCTCCCTTATGGAGTTCTGATGAATAAGAGAAGTAATGAAGGTAAAGTTCTTCGTATTATTTTGGCCTTTACAATTTTTATTCAAGTACATGCAGTTTTTATAGACTAGTCATCCTGGGAGTTAATATATATTTTCAACCATGTTATTTGGAATGGTTTTGTGTACCTCTTTAGGAAGTAGCTTAAATGACTGCATCAGACCTTCCTACTTGCTGAGTACTTGGCAGCATAAGCCAGCAGGGAAGAGAAGCATGAATGTACTAGATGAAATCGAATGACTTAGCTTTGTAGCCAGCTCCTCGGTGCTACAGGGCTTGAGTAATTCCAAGTTCCAAGCAGCCCAGCAATGATGCTGAAGGAAATTCAATTTAGTGGGTTGAACAGGGTAGCAGGAGTCACTCACATGAAGTGTTGAAGTCAGTAAGCCATTAATACAAAGTACCCTTATTAGGAATACATTCAAAATTAGTCAAGGGATTGGAAATTTACAGCAAGGATGGAGACATGACATGCTAAACTAAAAAATGTGATGTTAGACAAAGAGTACTGAAATTGATATCAGCTGTGACTTACTTGATGCATATTTGAATTGGCAGTGCTCAGGAAGGCTCCCTGCCTGCCAAGTTGTTTATTGCAATGAAACTTACATCACTGGTGGAGCATATTGGTTTTGATTGGGTCAGGGGAGATGGTTGGGATTTAACAGTAAACACATATAGGCCAAGCAGTGCACTGTCCTTTGCACATATATCTCATTTAATCTCTACTCAACAGTCCACAATATGTATTGCTCTCATTTAACAGAAATGCGTAGGGGTAGAGCCAGACATAGTCTATCTGGAACCAAAGCCCATTCTCTTTTATAGCATTGCAGAGTGTATACTTTTTCTCCTAAATGCCTCTGTTGGCTCTCTCTCTTAAAGTTTTGATAAATAAAGTTGGCTAGCAAAACTGAGCTTGCTCAATGAAAGAACCCAAGGTCTCTAGGACAAAGGCAATGCTGATATTCAGACTCACCTGGATTTTCTTTTTTCCAATAGGTCATTTCCCTAGTTAGGAAACTTCCATTGTTGCATAAACCATGGGGTGTTACTTGCCATCTCCTACTCCTCTATGAATACATAAAATATTATAATCAGAGATAGCTTTATCAAGAATCTAATAAAGCATATCTTGGAGCCCTCTCCATAGTGGATGCGGAGAAGTGCTGGGATTATGGTAGGCTGCCCAGCTTGGGTATCACCCTCTATCTCATTATGGTGGCTAGGGCTGAAGACAAGCCAATAGACTACCATTTTTACCTTCAGTAGTTAGATCTGTGCCTATTAGACCTTGTTATGTATCTAGGCCCCATCTTTGACTTAAAGAAGAAAGAATTCATTTGGAATCTGCTCCATTGCTGCCTACTTAGGGGCTACTATGCCCAAGCATCATGACTGCATCATGCCTGTGCATCAATGGCCCGGTGAGAGCTGGCTTGGGAAGAGGTGACGATACAGGGAAGATGTGGTCAAACGGAACCAGCAGCATCATTGCAGTTCTCTTATGACTCACCTCCATACAGGAAGCCCTTTCTGGGCAGATGTAACCTTATCAATAAAGAAATGTGACAGAGAGAGAAACTTTTGAATCAATAATTTTTAAAAATACACCCAGCTTTCTATCAATGATGCCAGAGGAGCAATTGAATATTACCTCTCAGAAAATTATAACATTGCTATCATGTGAAGAGGTAGAGAATATGTACCACAAATTGTTGGCAATTAAATTTTAGACAAGTGTATCAGATTTTTAATTAATGATACTGACATATTATTTTTCCGCATTGTGTGATATTTATGGCACTTGGCCATTTAGTTTTTTTATTTATTGGGATTTCTCATTCCTAATAAATATGTACCTTCATCCCTTATTTTTATTAACACTTTTATACTGTTTTCCTTAAAGAGAGGGTCATACAATTGAATGTGTTTCAGGCACCACACAATCTGAATCAGCCCGAGTCTAAGGGTAAAGTCTCTCTTTTGCATGCAATGGTACCAGTTCAAGACTGCTTCTCTGGTAAATAGAGATCTTGTATCCTTTGTAAAGAAATATTGCAATTTATTTACACTATAAATCCTTTTTTCTCACTTTGTGCATTGCTCATAGTATATTTGTCAGTTGCCTGTGTACTTTTTGACTTGGTCATAAATGACTTGGAAATGGACAATGTTGAACCTGCACATGCAGAGTATTTTACTAGCTATGGCCTAAGGCAAATTATGGGATCTCTCAATATCTCATTAAAAAAATCTATTATAAGTGTTGTGTTGAGCATTGAATGAAATTATATAGGTAAAGGATCTAGAATAGTTTCTGGCTCTCAGGATATTTTCAGTAAGTATCGGCTAATATTGTGTTTATCAACATCATTTTTTGTTCTACAGATCTATGAAAGACAAGGATGAGTTTTGGTGTCTCATTCTTTGGATATTTTACATTGGTTATTAAATCTTCATAGTCCGATGATGTAAATAGTAAGAAAAATAAAAGTAAATTGGAGCTCTGTTTGATGAAAATGGTTGTGTTCATAGAGTGATGTGTGGCACAAAAGTGGCCCACCAACTGTCTCCGAAGACAATACCACCCTTTACCCAAGAGAATACTAAATATATTTGATACAGCGGAATATTTCTCCTTCCACTGTGACTACTTTGATAGAGTTTCTGCAAACACAATCCCATATATAGATGTATGAGTTCTATCATGTCTAAAAGTAAATCAGTCTCGTAGCCCATATAGATCTACTTGGTTCTGCTGAGCTCCCTTGATTAGATGGCAGGAGAAGTTGGTATTCATTCTGCCAGACACATCTTAGTACATAATAGAACACAATAAAGACTGGCAACCTGACAAACACCTTGTAAGAATAATGCAAGTAATTTTGAGTTCCTGGGAAGAAAACTATTTTATAAATTCAAAGCAGCCTTATATCTAACTTCCTTCCTGATGCTTTGTTAAAATTGAGTTTGAAATATAAAAGAACAAAGAAGCCCAGCCCTCCACTGTGTACAGAGAAAGTCATATTCAATTATGTGTTTTCTTAATTATATGTCTGAATTCATAGTTAATGATAACAAACACATTCCTTTTCAAATAAAGAATATAACTCCCACATTTGCATTCATGCAAAACAAACAAATATTTTCGTACTAGTGATGATGTACATATCATTGTGTGAATGCTTTTTTCTGCAGGGCATAACTAGTTTTTAAAGATATATTTCAGTAGATCAAATTAACATATCAATCTCTTTTAGAAATTGCAAATCTTCTAGCAGTTACACATTTTGCCACTTATTCTCTCCAGTAAATTTTTAAAAATATATAGAGACATAGTTTTCGTATTCTTAATGACATAGGTGAAGGTACATGTAGAGAAAACAAAACACAAAAAACCCAGCCAGTATTCTATTACTGAAAAACTCTGAAAATATTTGATGCATTGGACATTTTCACATTCATTTTTACAAAAACAAGTCAGTTTCCAAAGACAGAGATCATTGTTTCTTTGAAATATGGAATAATTAAAATTATAATACATCTTATAAAAATAATTTTTATAATTTCTTCCTGCCTGTACATACTTTGCATTTGATATTCATAATTAGGTCTCTAAGAATCAATCAGGGAAACTGTTCACCTAAGGTAATTTTCTAAATGTAATAAATCTGTAATTCTCAAACTGTGGAATGACTCAGAAAAAGCTCTCCAGGTGATTCTCATACAGACAATTGTTTTAAACTATGGCAACTGCCAGATTTGAGTAGTTACTGGCCATGATTTCCTCTTTTCTTTCCTATTTGATTTTTTTTGAACTTTATTGAGGTGTAATTGACAAATGAAACTGCAAGATGAAGTGTACAAAGTAATGATCTGATACATAAACACGTTGTAAAAGGATTCCTCCTATTGAGTCTGTTAACATACCCATAACCTCACATATTTACTTTTGTATATATGTGGGAACATTTAAGTTCCAGTCTCAGTGAATTTCAATCATACAACACGGTGTTATCAACCACAGTCACCATGTTATACATTAGATCCTCAGACATTATTCATTTTATAATCAAAAGTTTGTACCCTTTCACGGACTTCTTGCTATTTTCCCCACCCCCTAACCTCTGGGTGCTTTTCTACCCTCTGTTTCTAGGAGTTTGACTTTATTTTTTCAGATTCCATATATAAGTGATATGCGGTTTTTGCCTTTCTCTGTCTGGCTTATTTTACTTAGTATAATGTTCTCTAGTTTCACTCATGCTGTTGCTAATGACAAGATCTCCTTGTTTAAAGGCTGAATCATGGTTTATCACATCTACAACACATTTTTCCTATCCATTCATCTGTAGAACGTTTAGCTTGCTTCCATACCTTTGGCTACTGTGAACAACAGTGCTATGAACATGGGAGTTCAGGTAACTTTTTGAGATAATGATTTCACTTCCTTTGCATATACTTTGAAGTGGTACTGCTGGGTCAGTACCAGGTCTATTTATAATTTTTTGAGAAACCTTCATTCTGTTTTCCACACTGGCTGTACCAATTTCTATTCCCATCCATAGTATATAGGTGTTCCCTTTTCTCCACATCCTCACTAGCATTTATCTCTTATCTTCTCTGTAATAGTTATCCTGACAGATGTGGGTTGATACTTCATTGTGGTCTTGATTTGTGTTTTCCTGCTGATTAGTGACTCTGGGCAGCTTTTCACATGCCAGTTGGCCATTTCATTGTTTTCTTTGGAAACCTGTCTCTTCAGATCTTTTTCCTCCTTTTTATTGGGTTATTTGTATTTGCTATTGAATTAGATGGGTTCTTTGTATATATTGGATATCAATACCTTATCAGATATGTGGTTTGCAAAAATTTTCTGCCATCTTATTCTGCCTTTTGTTTTGTTGGCTATTTCTTTTGCTGTGCAGAAGTTTTTTTGTTTGATGTAGCCCCATCTATTTATTCGTGCTTGTGTTGCTTTTGCTTCGGCATAAAATCCAAAAACTAATTTCTAAGACCAATGTCAAGGAGCTTACCCTCTACGTTTTCTTCTAGGACCTTAAGACTTCATGTCTAACCTTTAAGTAATCAATCCATTTTGGGTTCATTTTTATAAGTAGTATAATATAGGGACCTAGTTTCATTCTTTTCTCTGTGAGTATCCTGTTTTTCCAACACTGTTTATTGAAGAGACTATTCTTCCCTCGTTGTGTGTTCTTGGCAACCTTGTCAAGTTGATCATATGTTGTGTGAGTTTACCTGTGAGCTCTTCATTCTGTTTCATTGGTCTATGTTTCTGTTTTTATGCCAGTACCATACTGGTTTGATTACTACAGCTTTGTAATACAGTTTGAAATCAGGAATTATAATGCCTTCAGCTTTTTTTTTTTTTTTCTTTCTCAATATTGCTTTGACTATTTGAGGTCTTTTGTGGTCCATACCAATTTTAGGATTCTTTTTTCCTATTTCTGTGAAAAATTAGAATTTTGATAGGAATTATGTGGAATCTGTAGATTGCTTGGGTAATATGGACATTTTAGCAATATTGATTCCCTCAATATTTGAACACAAAATATCTTTCCACTGATTTGTGTCTTAAGTTTCTTTCATAAATGTCTTATACATTTCAGTATACAGATCTTTTTAACTTCATTGATTAAATTTATTCCAAAGTATTCGATTCTTTTTGATGCTATTATAAATGGGTTTTCCTAATTTCTCTGACAGTTTGTTGTTAACATGTATACACAACTGATTTTCACTTTTTATTTATTATTTATTTATTTATTTATTTATTTATTTATTTAAATTTTTATTTATGATAGTCACAGAGAGAGAGAGAGAGAGGCAGAGACACAGGCAGAGGGAGAAGCAGGCTCCATGCACCGGGAGCCCGATGTGGGATTCGATCCCGGGTCTCCAGGATCGCGCCCTGGGCCAAAGGCAGGCGCCAAACCGCTGCGCCACCCAGGGATCCCTATATTTATTTTTTATTTTTTAAATATTTTATTTATTTATTCATGAGAAACACAGAGAGACAGAGGCAGAGACACAGGCAGAGGGAGAAGCAGGCTCCATGGAGGGAGCCCAATGTGGGACTAAATCCCGGGTGTCCAGGATCATGCCCTGGGCTAACTGTGGTGGGAAACTGCTGAGCCACCCGGGCTGCCCCACAACTGATTTTTATATATTGATTGCAGGCTAATTAGAAATTGGATCATCAGGCAGCAATTGGGAAAGCATGTAGTTAAGCCCTTTCCAGGGAAAAAGAAGCTGGGTATTTTTGCCCTGGATTTCCTCTGTGCTGCATCCAGGTATATGGGGTGAATGGGTGGATGTATGTATGGGTGGGAAATCTGGGGGCCCATCCCTCAGGTGGCAGCCACAAAAGGTGGGGAGGCAGATGTGTGTACAGGCTCCCTCCAGAGAGATACTGGTGGCTTAGTTTTATTATTTAGAACAGGCTGGAGGGAGGAAACAGGAGAGTGTCCACCAGTTTCCCTGGTTACTGGGGAGACTGGCAGCCAGCACCTTGATGCCTATTAAATGAGAAACCTGGTCCTCAGGCAGCAGATTTTAAAGTATGCAGATAAACCCTTTTCAGGGAAAGATGGGGAGATGGGCATTTTTAACTTGCTCTCTCTGTGCTGAGCCCTAGAAGGATGGCTGTGGAGACTGTTCAGTGTCCCTGGTAAGTACTGTTTCTTTGTTTGCTATAGTTGTGGGATTTGAGAATAAAGCCCTGTTGGCTGACAGAGCCAGGCAATCTGGAGACCTATTTCTCAGGCAGCAGCCAAAAGAACTGGGGTGCAAGCTTATGCGTACAGGCTCCTTCTAGGGAGATACTGGCGACTTGGAGCATGCTGAAAGGAGAGAAAGTGGGAGAAGTATCCACTGGCTTCCAGGTCTCTGATGAGGAATACGGCCAGCCCTAAATGCCTGCTAAAATAGAAGCCTGGCCTCAGGAACAGTTTTTAAAGTATTCAGATAAAGTTCTTTCCAGAAAAAACTGGGAGAAAGATGATTTTGCCTGCTCCCAGAGTCCTCAGCCCCAAGGAGGTAGCTGTGGCAAATGCTTCTGAGCACATTAAGAATTGCTTCTTTATTACTATAATCTTGTGGGGCTCATGGTGACAAGCATCGTTGGTTTGGGGAGTCCACCTGTCTGGTGTGAATCCTAAAAGTTGGGGCACTAGATATGGAATCCAAACCCTCTGCTCCTCAGGCGGAATCTGGGCATTGGAGGTTCCCTCTTAACTGTATGGTGCTGTTGGGGTAGGGGGGAGCTCAAGGGGTCAATGGCGGTGATGGCAAGAGTATACTCAGACCTTACTACCCATTCAGTATGGGTATTTCCTCACTTGTCTGATGTTTTTTGGCTAATTTCTGGATTTCTTTCAAAGGGAATTGCTCTATGTGTAGCTATAGATTCAATATGTTGGTGGGAGAAGGAGGATGTAGCCCTTTGTCACATTCTTGGTTCACTCCCCCTCTCATATTTTATTTGACCATAAAGTATATCTGCTTTTTCTACATAGATTAACATACCACATTACCATCATTTATTTTATTGGCATTGTCCCAACAGTGTTGGAAAAGAATTACAAGCAGACACAGTCTTCTAAGAAATAAATACATGAAAATTACTTTAACAAATATGCTAAAAGCTCTCTTTCATATAAAATGTGTTCCACAACACTTGACAGTTTCTTATATTGGATCTGTTGTCTATAAACTGCTCTCTTTGAAACCATACTTAGGAACGAATAAGCAAATGATTTTGGTAAGGATAATGATATATATGTATGTTGTA
This sequence comes from Canis lupus familiaris, assembly GCF_011100685.1. NCBI lineage: Eukaryota > Metazoa > Chordata > Mammalia > Carnivora > Canidae > Canis > Canis lupus. The sequence goes on from NC_049233.1 coordinate 22,606,130, forward strand.
CTGAGCAGCGTAAAGTATGCAGGCATAATGTTTGTTTGACTCCATTATGCTACCAGAGGTAAAAGTGAAGATCCTGGCCCATCAGTCCAAGTTGAGGTTTGTGATGGCTGTGTTGTATGGTCAGCTCAGAAAGCATGCATTCACTCAGTGTGGCCAACATGCTACACCCAGAGAACTCAGACGACCTCTGGGACCCATGGTAGGATCCCCAACCCTGCAATCCAGCATGAGGCAGAAGACAGAGGGCTAGCAGGAGATACAGGGGACCTATATTGAACTGGTCTTGGGGAAAGTGCTTTACTACAACCAGGATTTGGTGTGCTGAGCTCACCAAACTGCGAACATCCCCTATTCTGACTGGTCAGGCTTTCACAATTTCTTACTTCCTCTTAATCTCCATTTCTACTTCAGAAGCTATTTTCCTATTAGGTCCAGCCCTGACCTAATGATGTTGCCCAAACACCATGTCCCGACTTCCATATAAAAGTATCCATATCCCCCCACTTCTAGGGGGGGAATAAAAATCAAGACACATAACCAGATGCCCCAGAGAGGCCATTTGCCTAGACTTAAGTAATTTTCTGTATTGGGATTTGACTTGCTAGGCCATAGTTGCCAATCAGGCCCATGGAGAACAGTTTCCCCCTTGCCCTTTGCATGCTGCAGTTGTATTCTTAAGTGCTGGCTAAGCCAGAGTCAGCTGTCAGCCTTGTAATAGAGCTGATAAAGCTCCTAGGCTTTGTTTCTTACTGATTCCAGCAAGCCCAAACCAGAGCCACCTGAGTTAAACACGTGGCCCATATTGATGACTGAAGATTATCAGAGTGATCATGGCAAATATCTGGCCCTCCCACAAATTGATCTGAAAACTCTTTCAGAGCCTCATAGAGCCTTAGAGTTCTTCTTAACTACTGCAGCAAACTACTACCAATACATCATAAGAGGAAAAAATCGTAAATCTCAACAATCTATTTTCCACATGAAGAACATTTTATCCAAAGAACTCCTTAAGGATCTTCTTATCTGGTCTTGAAAAATGCCATAGGAATTAGAGAAGATGGACAAGTACAGAGGAACAGACTTCTAATAAAAGTGATGTAATTTAAAGCAATTCAATGCTAAAAAGGCCCTCAGTAAGAATCAGAACATTAATTCTCTTTTAAGATCTGTCAAAATTAAGGGTGATTTCGTTCTCTGAGCTTGAGCTTTATTTGATTCGTTTAAGAGTGTAAAGAGGGGGAAATGTCTGGAAGATTAGAGATACAGATTGGCTAAAAGGGATGCTCTTTAATTTCCTATTAAATATGATTCTAAGCAATATGATTCTATCATAGTATTGCTTTCAGCTTTAGTCTGAATTGGCATTTGTTACACATCCAGTTATTTCTGAACCTGAGGCTCCTGGTGCTTTTGCAGTAATTGGGGATGGGAACACCAAGATGTGTTTGGAACTTGCAGCTGTTGCAAGGTGTGACCTGTGGGGCCAGTGGGATTTCTTTCTAAAGCGTGAATTCACCCTGGCTTCTTCCATTACCTTCACCGCAGATTTTGTGGATCCTTGGTGATTTTCTATCATAACTCTGGTTGATTTGTATCACTGGAAAGCAAGTTACTTTCCCTTTTCTACTAAAAATATAATAAGCCAAGCAAACACAGTGTATTTTTAATAGCCGATATAGGAAGAGTAACTGTAGACTTACATAATTCTTTTCCTTGTTTTATATGCTGCCTATGATTGGAAAAGGGTACTAAGAGGTTTTTTATTTGCTTAAAAACAAAACTCACAGTTTGTAATATCTTTGTATTCTAGAAGCAGGAAAGTTCCTAGAGATTTTTTTGGGGGGATCTCTCATAACAAGTGACTTTCTCATCAGTCTTCGGTTCTCTTTCTGCTAACTTTGCTTCCTTTTAACCCTTAGTAACTTCTGTTATGCAAAGTCCCTAAGATTGTACCAAAGTTTTCCCTGTTGTGTAGCTTATGGTGAAGTTTAGGACATCCAGTCTTTAGGGGCCAGGCAGGGAATCTAGGTCATCAAGTAGTGGAGGTGCTGCTCAACCTGGATGACAGAGGAGAGAGCATCTCATCTGTTGGGGAGTCAAAAAAGAAAAAAAAAATCTGTGGCTGAAATTTGACTTGAGAGCCACCAGATTACTGCCAATGGTACTTGTAATAGTGAGGTTTTCAGATTCTATAAGCTTGTATCTAAATTTTGGTCCTGCCAATGATCAATTAAGACTTTATGAACAAATCCTTATTTTTCCCAAGTTTCAAGAAAACAATTTGGAACAACTGCCTTTCTGCAGTAGACAACTGTGTGTGTTCTTTTGTGTGTGAAAGCACATCATGAACCATAAAGTCACACAAAAATATCATTTAGTAGAAAACAAAACATAGGTATTTACTGTATACATAAATTGCAATTAATGGTGCTATCACGAAACACAAAAACTTGTAGAATATATGGTTCTTATTCTCAGGGAGACAATGACCTATTTGAAGAAGTATACTACTGTATGGATACCATCTACAAAAATGCACAAAAATATTTTTAATACAACTTACCATGTTTCACTTTTCTACCCAAGTAGAAAACAAATAATTATATTCATTTTCATATTTAAATGACAAAAGCTCTAAGAAGAAATACTTCTGGCTTCAAGTTAGGCTCAATTCATATGTAGCAATGCTTTTATTTTTATCTGTAGCCTCTTAGGCTAAAACCAACCCATTCATGCTACATGAATGGTTTGGGAGGATGGAGTCCATCATCTGTCACACAGTGCACAGAGCCAAGCCTCCTTGATGGTATAGATCAGATCCCCCATTTCAAAACCATTTCTTCTTATGCCTCATTTCATGAGGGCAACCTCCAACCCATTCAATTTGTGTCAAAGATTCAAAATTCAAAGAGAAGGAGTATATGTTCCACTCCTAATCCTTTCAGGTTTCTCCTTTATCCCTAAGCAAACTTCTGGATGCAGAGATGTATAGTAGATAAGACATTACATTAATAATACACTATCACCCAACACTCACACCTAAGCCAAAGATCTTTACCAAGACAAAATATGCATTATGATTTACTTTGCTTTATTTTGGAAAAATAAATATTTTTTTTCCAGAATATTCTGGAAAATTTTCCAAAATTTAGGATCTGATATCACTAAATGAGAAAGAGAAACTGCTAACAACTTTTATGTAGCTTTTCTCTTAGATAAAAATAAAGTGAAATTCTCTATTCTAATTTATCCTAATAATGATGAAGTACTGAGAAATTGAAGATAGGAAGATTAATATATGCCAAAAAAATAATTTTAGAGGGAGTCGGGCCTATGGACCTGCAGGTACCTAGCTGCTTTACTAAGAAACAATTTAGGCATCATGATAAACTTATGCATTCAAGTCATGTGTTTGGAATTTTGCAGCATTTCTCTGAATTCAGTACCCTAAAGACTAAGGCATATGTGGAAAAGAAAGTAAAAGAAAATAAAACAATCATGCAGCACTAATGTTTGCCTTATAGCTTTAATGATTGCCTGCTTATGAATTTCAGAGACCATCTATTTGAAATGCCAGTTTTACTTGAAATATATTTAGATCTAAGATTTTTTGTTATAAATGTTCATTTAACTCAGAATAACAATAAAAATGATATTCTAATACAGTCCTGGGTTGAGTATAACAATAGTACTTAAATTTGTATGTAGAAACTTTCAAACATGGGTGCTTCATTTGGATGATCCTCAGCTTTTACAGAGACAGGACACAAGTCTGTAATTTAGGATTGGCTTTGAATGATTGTCATTAGGTCAAAGCCACTCATTCTGCTATAGTGAGCCTGAATGGACAAGGCCAGAGAAATCACTGTCCCTAAAAGAAATGGCATATCTCCCAGTATGATGCCACAAAACCATGCTGAGATAATGGTTTAGGACTGATTCTATGAGAAGGTTACCTCTGGAATTAATTCCTGTAAGTCTGTGTAGATACATTACTTTGGAGTGGTGTATCTCCACATATTTTAAATGTAGGAATGAACCAGAATAAATTGCCATGTAATTTAATATATAGATCTAAATAATACATTGCTGACACTGAATCCGAAGTAGCTTTAAAATAAAAGTTCCCTGTTAATAGTTCATAATTTATACCAGAACACTATTTATGTGGCCTGCCAAAAGAATAGGGGTTTGGGTCCAGGGCTGGGCAAGGGGAATAAAAAATGTTAATAGTTCATTGTTCCACATTTGCCACTTTTCGTCTTCAAAATGAAAGAAGATTTACTCTCGGGTTTAGATCTCTAACCCATTCAGTGAATAAGTAATTCTTAGTATCTCCTGAGTACTTAATTGATTACTTCATTGAATGCCTTTTACTGAGAATTACCAAGACCACCTAAATTACCATCCTTATTATGTATTTCCCTCTCTCATAGTTTGAATGCAGGCTTTTAAGAGAAAGCAAGGAAACTGGCTCTAGGATCATGTTATTATTCTTTGAAATTGTTATTACCGCTTCCAAGAGAGGTTTCTCTAAGCAAAATACCACAATATTAAATTAAGGAAGCAATTTAAAGGGTCACTAAGCATATTATCCAATATAACATTTCTGCCCCTTCTCAATGATCCTGAATCTTTTCCTTCTTAGTTGTCTCCAGTGAGCCAGGGTCATGACAGCTGCTTTATTCTGCTTCCTCTGTATTAAGTGAAGTACTTTGTCACTTTTCTTGTGAGATAGGATTGGACAGGTGGTGAAAAATATCTTCCAGTCCGCCACTAGTGCCACTATTACTGAGCATTAACTCTGCCCTAAGTCAAGCCCTTTCCTATAAGGAAATATCCAACTAACTGAGAAGCCATGGCATAGACTAAATCAGGACGTTTTGATGAGAGATGTTCAGAGCTAAGAGATAATTTCAGAAGTAGGTAGGGCATCATAACGTGACAAACAGGAATATTACGAGTTGAATTGTGTCTGCGCCCCCACCCCCTGACCCTTCCCCTTCCCCCAAAAAAACATGTTGAAGTACTTCAAATGTGAACTTGTTTGGAAACCAAGTCTACGGACATAATCAAGTAAAAATAAATAATTACAGTGAGCCCTAATCTAATATGATTGCTGTCCTCATAAGAAGGAGAAAAATTGTTTTTTAAGATTTTATTTTAAAATAAAAGAGACACAGAGAGGGAGGAAGAGACATAGGCAGAGGGAGAAGTGGACTCCTCACAGGGAGTCCAATGTAGGACTCAATCCTTGAACCCTGGGATCACATCCTGGGATCACACCCTGAGCCACCCAGGCATCAAGAAGGAGAAACTTGAACCTGGAGACAGACATGCACAGAAGGAAGATGATATGAAAGCAAGCACGAATGCCATGTGAAGATAATTGCAAAGGTTGGAGTTGTACTATCATTAGCCAAAGAACACCAAAGACAGATGGCACCACCAAAAGCTAAGAGAGACAATTCTCCACTGCAGGCTTTGGAGAGTGCATAGACCTGCTGACCCCTTCACTTGGACTTCTAGCCTCCAGAATTGTGATAGGATACATTTCTGTTATTTTACACCACCAGTTACTGGTACTTGTCACAACAACCCTAGTACATTGATACAAAGAGGAAAATTGCCAGACGTGAAATAAAAAAAGGATGCTGAGAAATAAATTATTTTTAAGAGATTAACTTTTAAAAATACTTTCTGTTCCTATTCCTTAGAATATTAATCTCTCTACAGAAGCTGTATGAAATACAGAAAAAATGCTTAGATTTATCAACCATATAAAATCTTCCTTGATATTTTCATAAATGTCCTTTTAGTTTCTGGTTTATTCACATAGATTTTCTTAAGTTGAAAGCAAACTATATACATAATTATATTGTGTTTTTAAATCATCTTATAAGCATGTCCCCATAAAATAAGTTATAGACCTCAATTTTGATGCCTTCCTAATAGTCTATAATGTGTTTGAACCATAATGCACTTAACCATCCTCCTATTATTAGACACTTATTTTCCTTCCATTATAAATTCTGTATAAAACAATATCACCACTTAAGCATTTTAAAGATTTAGTCACATATTTGGATCAAATGAATAAAATTTGAAATGTGTTGACAAACAGTTCAATAATCAGCAGTATGTAAAACTGTTTATTTTACAACACACTTGCTAGCATTAAATATTCCCATTAAAATTCACTTTTTTTCTATGAATTTAGCAAATATAAAATTGTTTTTAAATTGTATTTATATACTACTGGAGCTGTATGTTTATGTTTATTCATGCTTATTTTTGTTATTTAAATTCTCAGATTTTATTTATTTATTTATTTATTTATTTATTTATTTATTTATTCATGAGAGACACACACAGAGAGAGAGAGAGAGAGAGAGGCAGAGAGAGAGAAGCAGGCTCCATGCAGGGAGCCTGATGTGGGACTCAATCCTGGGTCTCCTGGACCAGGCCACAGGCCAAAGGCAGCACTAAACCGCTGAGCCACCCAGGCTGCCCTCAGATTCTTTTCTATTTATACCTTAGCATCTTTCTTATAGATTCGTATAGATTCTTTTTGTCATCTTTATTTCAGATGTCTCCATTCTATTACTTCCTTCAATTTTATTCAAATATTTTTTCTTAGGTAGAGCAGATTTATATTTTTTTAAAAAAATTAAATCTTAGCTGGTTTTGTTTGTAATGTCTTTGGAAGGTTTTAAACTTAGAAAATTATTTCAGTATCACCATAAAATGATCGACTGAATATACATCTTAGACAATATTCCCTTTCCAAATGCTCAATAGCATATTTTTAAAAATCCATGACAGAACTAGAAATAGAGATGTTATTCCCTCAGTTGACCAGAAATGAATTACTGGAAGGTGGCAAACTAAAGGAGGGCTCACAGCCCCAAAACTGTATATAAGACCGTTCCTGGGATAGGGGGTGAAGATAGCCAGTGGTGGGTGGAAGATATTCCAAACTGGCACATGATGCATATGTTAAAGAAAGATTTCAACAGACACAAATAATGGTGTGTGAAGCTGCTCCAAAAGGTCTGCAACCCTCCTGCTCCACCTCTGGCTTAAGGCAAAGTAGAGATCTCTGTGGTCAGGCAGAAACAATGAGACTGAGCATGTAGACCAGAGAGGCATGGTAATGCCCTGGGTATCTAGAGATACTCAAGAGGAAATGGAAATCTCCGTGACCAGGAAATTAGTTTCTGATTAAGTTCTTTCTACATCCTCCTGCCCCTCACAGTACAGCCACTAACATGAGGACACAAGGAAAAATCTCCAGACATGCAAGAAAAGCCATCCCATGTAACAGAGACATAGGTCTTAAGGAGCATAACCAACACTTCATGGAATAGCATGACTAGAGTACAAAGAACAAGCCTTTAGGTAAAATCATTATCCTCAAAGGAATGAAGAAGTAACTGAGTCCACAAAAAGAGCCAACAATTGGGGTGTCTGCATGGCTCAGTCGGTTAAGCATCTGCCTTCAGCTCAGGTCATGATCTCAGGGTCCTGGGATCGAGTCCCTGAGTTGGGTTCCCTGCTCAGCTGGGAGCCTGCTCCTTCCTTCCTCTCTGCTTCTCCCACTGCTTCTGCTCTCTCTCTCTCTCAAATAAATAAATCTTAAAAATAAAAAAAGAGCCAACAGGAAATATTGGAAGTATAAAATTTACTAAAATAAATGAAATTCAGATAAAATGGGTATCAGAATGGATTCGTATGAAGAGTGAATTAGGGAAATACAGATTAAAAAAAAAAAAAAAACAAACTTCCAAATTGAACCACAAAGTCATAGAAACGAAATGTATGGAAATAGACATTAGGAAACAAGGAGGATAGATCTAGAAGTTCCAACATGTGTTTAAACATAATTCAGCACAAACAGGGTTTTGGTGGATTCTTGGAGATTTTCTATGTATATAATCAGATCATCTGTAAACAACAGTAATTCCTTGCCTAATTGCTCTGGCTAGAATTTCCTGTATTCTACTAAATAGAAGTGATGAGAGTAGGTACCTCTGTCTTCTTGTTCCTGATCTTAAAGTAAAAGATCTCAGCTTTTCATTGTTGAGTGTGATGTTAGTGGTTGGTTCATCATACATGGACAATAGTATTTTGAGGTACATTTCTTCTACACCTAATTTGTTGTTTTTATCATGAAAGGGTGTTGAATTTTATCAAATGCATTTTCTGCATCTATTTACAGGAATATATGTTTATCGTTCTTTTAATGTGGTAAATTGCACCTATTAATTTCTGTGGAACTATCCTTGTGTCTCAGGAATAAATCCCACTTGAACATGTTGTATGATCTTTTTAATATGTTGTTGAATTTGGTTTGCTATGTTTTGTTGAGAATTTTTGCATCTATAGTTATCAGGAATATTGAACTGTTATAGCCTTACAGGGTACTTTTTCTGGCTTTGGTATCAAGTTAATGCTGAACCTGTAAAATTAGTTTGGAAGTGTTTTCTCTTTAGTTTTCTGGGAAAAATTTGAGAAGGATTGGTATTTGGTTTGTCTTTAAACAAAACCAACCCTGGGGCCCTTGGGTGGCTTAGTCAGATAAATGTCCAACTTTTTTTTTAAAGACACACAGAGCCAGGCAGAGACACAGGCAGAGGGAGAAGCAGGCCCCATTCATGGAGCCCGATGTGGGACTCGATCCCAGGACTCCAGGATCACACCCAGGGCTGAAGGCAGGCACTAAACCACTGAGCCACCCAGGATCCCTTGAATGTCCAACTTTTGATTTTGGCTTATGTCATGATCTCAGGATCATGGAATCAAGCTCCACATTGGGATCTGTGCTTATCATGGAGTCTGCTTGAGATTCTCTCTATCCCTCCTCCTTTGCCCCCCACCCTCATGTGTGAGCATGTGCTCTCTCAAAATAATTTTTTTAAAGATTATTTATTCATGAGAGTCACACACACAGAGGCAGAGACATAGGCAGAGGGAGAAGCAGACTCTCTGCAGGCAGCCTAACGCCAGACTGGATCCCAGGACCCCAGGATCATACCCTGAGCCAAAGGTAGACAACCGCTGAGCCACCCAGGCATCCCAAAATAAATAAAAAATCTTAAAGAAAGAATTCTAGTTTTATTGATTGTACCTACTCTTCTCTTCTCCATTTAATTTATTTTTGCTCTAATTTGTTACTTCTTTCTTCTGCTAACATTGTGATTAGTTCTTTTTTTCTAGTTCTCTGAGATATCAAACTTGAGTTTTTTTGGTGATCTTTATTTTTCTTCAATGTAAGCATTTATAGCTACAAACTTTCCTCTTAGAACAGCATCTCATGCATTCCATATATAGGTTGTGTTCCCATTTTCTTTACATCAAGATATTTGTTAACTTCCCTATTGATTTCTTCTTTGATATTAGCTTAGGAGCCTGTTATTTAATTTCCCCATAAAATTTTCCAAATTTAAAAAATAATTACAATTTTCCCATTGTAATTGATTTCTAGCTTTATACCATTGTGGCCAGAGATGCTTGATATGATTCCAATCTTCTTGAATTTGTTGAACTGATTTATGGACTAATATTTGATCTATTCTGGAGAATCTTCCATGTGCTCTTGAGAAGAATATGTGTTCTGCTGCTGCTGGATGGAGTGCTCTGTATATATCTGTTAGATCTATTTGGCCTATAGCATTGTTCAAATCTGCTGTTTCCTTATTGATATTTGGTCTGAATAATCTATTATTGAGAGTGGGGTAGTGAAGTCATCTACTATTGTTGTATTGATGCCTTATTTCTGTTTTCAGTTCTGTTAGTATAGGGTTTATATATCTAGGTGCTCTGGTGTTGGATGCATAAATACTTCCAACAGTTATATTCTGATGAATTGACAACATTATCATTATATAATAAACATTTGTTGCTTATGACCATTTTTTACATAAAGTCTATTTCGTTTGTTAGAGGTATAGCTTATACTTGCACTCTTTTGGTTATCATTTGCTTGGAATATCTTTTCTTTTTCTTTTTCTTTTTATCATTTTCAGCCTGTGTGTTCCCTTAAAGCAAAAGTGAATCTCTTCTAGACAGCAAATCACAAGATCCCTTAATACATTCAGTCAATCTAGGTCTTTGGACTGAAGACTTTAATCCAATTATATTTAAAGTAATTATTGATAGGTAACAACTTACTTATGCCATCTTATTAAATGCTTCCTGTTTACACTTTTATCTTCTGCTTTCTTAATTTGTGATTTGTTAACTTTTTGTAGTGGTATGTTTTGATTCCTTTCTCTTAATTTCTTGTGTTAATATATAGGTTTTTGCTTTGTGGTACTACACAACTTATACAAAATATCTTAAGAGTTTTAACATTCTATTTTAAACTGGTAACAATTTAACTTTAATTACATACAAGAACTTTATATTTTTTTCTCCCCCACACACATATGTTAGGTTATTTTTGTTGTAATTTATATATGTTTTATCTAACACATTCATTAATGCATTATTATAGTTGTACAAAATTTTAAATTATTTTTTTAAAACCATTTTTACAGTAGTTTTAAGTTCATAACAAAATTGAGAAGATGATATAGAATTTTCCTATATACTCCCTGGCCCACAGATAAATCTCCTCCCCAATTATCAACATCACTCACTAGAATGGTACATTTGGTACCAATAATGAACCTAAATTTGCACATCATAATCACACAGTCCATAGTTTACCTTAGGGGTTATTCTTTTCTTTTTTTTTTCTTTTTTTTTTCACCTTAGGCATCATTCTTTTTTTTTTAATTTTTATTTATTTATGATAGTCACAGAGAGAGAGAGAGAGAGAGAGAGGCAGAGACACAGGCAGAGGGAGAAGCAGGCTCCATGCACCGGTGGGCCTGATGTGGGATTCGATCCCGGGTCCCCGGGATCGCGCCCTGGGCCAAAGGCAGGCGCCAAACCACTGCGCCACCCAGGGATCCCCTTTAGGCATCATTCTTAATGTTCTATATTCTGTGGGTTTAGATAAATGTATACTGATATACATTATACATTATCATTAAAAGATCATTCATAGCTTTTTTTACTAACATAAAAATTCTGTGTGTTGCCTATTCATCCTTCTTTCCTCAATCTACCACTAGTAACCACTGATTTTTTTTTTTTAACTGCTTCCATAGTCTTACCTTTTCTAGAATGTTATATAGTTGGAATCATTATCATGTTGGCTTCTTTGACTTGCTAACATGCCTTTAAGTTTTCTACATGTCTTTTCATGACTCGTTAGCTTATTTAGCATTGAATAATATTCCATTGTCCAGTTGTATTACAGATTATTTTTCCATTCACCCACTGAAGCATATCTTTTTTTTTTTTTTTAAGATTTTACTTATTCATTTATGAGAGACACAGAGAGAGCGGCAGAGACACAGGCAGAGGGAGAAGCAGGCTCCATGCAAGGAGCCAGGTGTGGGACTTGAACCCGGGAATCCAGGATCACACCCTGAGCCAACGGCAGATGCCCAACCACTGAGCCACCCAGGCATCCCTGAGGTATATCTTGATTGCTTTCAAATTTTGGCAATTTTGAATAAAGTTGGTATAAACATCCATGTGCAGATTTTTGTGTAGATGTAAGTTTTCAACAACTTTGGGTAAATACCAAGAAGCATGATGATTGGATCATATGGTGGGACTATATTTAGTTTTGTAAGAAATCATCCATTTTCTCAGTTTTATCATTTTCCTTCTATATTTAGAACTTCTTGGGTCACCTGGGTGACTCAGTGGCTGAGCATCTGCCTTTGGCTCAGGTCGTGATCCTGGAATTGAGTCCCACATGAGGCTCTTCACAGGGAGCCTGCTTCTCCCTCTGCCTGTGTCTCTGCCTCTTTCTCTGTGTCTCTCTCATGAGTAAATAAATAAAATCTTTTTAAAAAAGAGCTTCTTTTAATATTTTCTCTATAGCAGTTCTACTGGCAACAAATTCCCTCATGGTTTGTTTGATCAAGTCTTTATTCATCCTTTCATTTTGAAGAATTTTACAGGTTGTGGAATTCTTGATTTTTTTGGTGGGGATCTCAACACTTTAAATATTTGACTTTACTCTCTTTTTACTTACATGGTTTCTGAGAAGGTATTGGATGTAATTCTTTATTCCTCTGTAGATAAGTTATTATCCTTTCTGGCTTCTTTCAGGATTTTTTTTTTTTAATCTTTGATTTTTTTTTTTTTCTAAATTGAAAATGGTATGTCTAGGTGTGGTTTTATTGGCATCTATCCTGTTTAGTATTCTCTAGGCTACCCAGAACTCTGGTTTGATTTCTGACATTGATTTGGCAAATTCCCAGTAATTATATTTTCAAATATTTTTGTTCCTTTCTATTTCTTCTCTTTGTGTTCCTATTATGCTTACTTTACACTATTGTAATCAAGCTGCAGTCCTTGGATATTCTCTTGTATTTTATTTTCTTTGTTTTATTTTTCAGTTTCTTAGGATTCTATTGATAAATCATCTAGCTCAGAGGTTTATTTCTTAGCCATACCCAGTCTACCAATAAGCCTATTTAGGAATTCTTTACTTCTGTTATTTCAGGATTTCTTTTCCTTTAGTGTCCATGGTTCTTGGTCATGCCCCTTTGAAGAATGAAGAGGTAGCCCAGACAAAGAGTGGTGGGCAGCAAAGCAAAGTTTATTGGGTGATATTACAAGTCTCCAAGAGGGAGAGGACCTGAGAGGGTTGCTGTTGGAGTTTAAGTCTAGGGTTTTTATGAGATGTTGGCAGGCTGTTTTAATCTGATTAACCCTTCCTGGGCCTGTCACCCAATCAGATTTTTGTCCATGTGCTCATCTACCTATCAGGTCATTGTTTATGTGGGAAAGAATGGAGACCTCCCTTCAGAGTGGTCTAGAATAATAGGAAAGGGTCTGTTTCCTTTTAAGAGTAGTTTCCTCTAAGGATGGTGGCCCCTAACTCCTGCCTGCCTTTGTTCCAAATATCCTCCATTACTGATACAGCAGTTTTTCTGGCATTTCTTTTTGATTCCTAGGAGTTCAATTTCCCTGTTTACATTGCCTATCTTTTGTTACATGCCATTTGCTTTACTCTAATTAGAGTTCTTTAAAAAAAAAAAAAAAGATTTTATTTATTTAACAGAGAGAGGCTCAGCAGGGAGCCTGATGTGGGGATACATCCCAGGACTCTGGGATCATGACCTGAGACGAAGGCAGGTGCTTAATGGACTGAGCCACACAGGCTCCCCTATTCATTCGAGTTCTTAACATATTAATCATAGTTCTGGGACAAGTTGGCTAGAGTGTACTGGAGTTGGGTATTTCCCTTACCCTGGTTGGTTATGTTCTGATAATACTCTAGAAGTTTAGGCTCTGATTAACTAGTTTCTTCTGAGGGTAGGCATCGTTAAGAAGATCAGAGCATTTGGTATATTTCAAGGTGATTCATTTCCCCCTCCCCCGCTCAAATTCTGAGAGGATTTTTCCTAATACTTGCTTTCAGAATCTCTCTCAGTTACTAGAGGTAAATCTCATAGGTGTTGTAGGTGCCATCTTTTGCCTAGGTCCACCTTGAGGTTTTAACTCGGTTGTCCAGACCAAACTTCCAGCAATTCATCTACTATAGTTCAGATTTTCTTACCCCAGTCCTAGTTTCCAAGGTTTTTCCTTCTGAGTTCCTACTGTGTCAGCCAGGACTCCCTGTGTTTGCCTGTCTCTCCAATTTTGGGGTACAGTGATTTGTCCTAGGTTGTTCCTTCTCTCACTGATCCAAAAGGTGCTGTTGATTTTTCTGTTTTATTTGGTAGAATGGGGTATTTACTTCTAAGTTCCTTACATGAGGAATCAAAAACCAATTATAGTTATTTGTGATGTATTTGTTTTTTAAAATTTTATACTAGATGGGGCATCTGGGTGGCCGTAGGTTAAGCATCTGTTCCTGGGCTCAGGTCATGATTCCAGGTTCCTGGGATCAAGCCCAAGTCAGGCTCCCTGCTCAGTGGGGAGTCTGCTTCTCCCTCTTACTCTGCCTTTTCCGCTACTCATTCTCTCTCTCCCTTAGCCATGCTCTCTCTCTCTCTCTCTCTCAAATAAATAAATAAATAAATAAATAAATAAATAAATAAATAAATAAATGAAATTTTATACTAGTGTTGAAATGGCTTATGCCCCACTGTTATAATACTAGAGAATTCTGATTCTGGCTATATATTTACCTTTACTGGTGATTTTTATACATTCATATGTTTTTACTTTGCTAGTGTCCTTTCATTTCAGCTTAAAGAATGCTTTAGCATTTCTTGTAAGGAGATGTAATGATAATGCACTTCCTCAGCTTTTGTTTGTTTGGGAAAGTCTTTATATTATCTCTCCTTCATTTCTGAAGAGCAGCTTTGGCAAGCTATATTAAGAATGGTTAATGTTATGCCTTTGATACACTGTATTTATAAGATTTTTTTAGTTGCTAGCAATGAACAAACTGGCTTTTATGTGTGTGCTATATAGTACATATAATTATAATGAGTATATATCATATACACACATATTATACACACAGTGGATTCTGGATATTCATGATGATAGTCTATAAAGTCATGTGAATACTGAATCAGCAAATACTGAGTTAGTGCTCCAGGGGAAATAAGGATAAGGATTTTGTGAGACTTGCGAGGTTCTAATTACATTTTTGTCAACCATGTGCCATTTGCATTAAATAGGTTAGTTTGTCAATGTCCTTGTGAAACAAGTTAGTCTCATGACTATTGGAAATCTATTCCTTCCTTAACAAACTTTTTCCTCGAAAACACTTATCAAGTACTTCATTAATTATCAACTTAACATTTTTCATGCAGATATCACCTTATGAAATGTGTGAGCCAGTCAATACTAGCCAAGGAAAGTTTTACATTTTCCTGACTCTGGATAATGTGATCATAAATTTGTTTAACTTGCAGCCTCACAAATGCTTATCATTATGCCTCTTTTTTTTTAAAACCCATAATCATCTCATGAACCCATAAATTTAACCGCTTTTCCATCTTTTCCATAGTTTCATCATGGACTGTAGATACTACTTTAGCACATTCTGGAATAGCCTTATATATAGAACAGCAAATTTGCTCTTCCTTTTTGTGCATGTATTATATTATTGTTTCATTAACAACTCATGGCCAACGGCATTATAATTCATGCCTGAACAAAATGTATCTAATACAGGCATTTTCTCCATAAGGCACATCACAGACTGCTTGCACTTAGGAACACTAGACAGCACTTCAACCAATTGTTGAAGGCCATTTTAAACCAAAATCACTCTAATAAGCACAAAAATGCAAAAACATAACACAAAATCTTTGAAAAGGATACAGTATGAGAGCTGAAATAAAAAGGCAGACCAGTAGCCTTGTTTGACCTCACCTGGTTATGTATGTGGTGGGCCACTCAAAGTTTTCAGCAGTCTGCAAATAAGTGTAAGTGACTACACACTGGGGGAGAATTGATTTTGACATTACTAAAAAGTTTAGTGGGTAGGCAAATTCACAGAAATAGAATTGACAAATAATGAGGATTGACCTATATTGTACGTATTTAGGTGGGTGATTAGGTTGCTAGATAGGAGTGATATGAGTATGCACTTATGAAATCAAAGAAGAATGTTTCTCTTCAGGAAAGGCCAAAGGCTTTTTCTAAAAAGACTCACCTGATTACATCATGCCCACCTGGGATTATATCCCTTTTGATGAATTCAAAAGATCTTAATTACATCTATAGAACACCTGTACTTTTTAATGTAAAATAACATAATTATGAGATGGGTCTCTCATTTCCTTTGTCATATTCTAGTGATTAGAATCTGCCCACACTTAAATGCAGAAGATAATCGAGGACACGACATCAAGGGCTAGAGATCACAAGGGGCATCCTGGAATTCTATCTACCATTTGGGGGAATATATAATTCCTTGAAAAATGTTCAACATATAATTTAGGAAGATTCAAAGCAACTTATAGAGTATTAAAATAGAATAAATATTAAAGTATAATATAAAAATAAACTAAATATAAGTGGTTTTAAGTGAATCATTTGAATAAGAGTAATTTTTATTTTCTATTTCCAATTTATTTATCACAGTAAACAAGTGATGCTTTTATAATCAGAAAATTAGCATCTCAGTTAAGAGCATGAGTGCTTAAAGCAACTACCTGAGTTTTAATTTGAGATCTGCAATTTATAAGCTCTGTGACCTGGGTACCGTCTCCACACTGAACCTCAGTTTCTTTGTACTAAATCAAACTCCATTTCTGTTGACTGGTATTAGCTGTCAAGCCCCACCATGCCCTATTCCTTTTCTGCTCTGTGTCCTGGAACTTTCATTATAAAGCCTGAATGGTTCCTCCTTTTGCTGTGTTGGGAAGTTTGTACCATATTCAGGAAACCTCAACTTTCAACCCCTAACCATCACAAAAATTCTACCCAGTTTCTTTTCCCTGCTCTCTCAAACCGCTTCTGGGTCTACTTGGGAGTCTACCTTCTTCTTCCTAGAAACTTTTATCATGTGACTTATAAACATTTTTGTAACACAGGTATGTGTGCTGTCATATTTCTTGACATCTGAACCAAATTTTGGGTGGGGAAGATCCATCCTGCCTCTCCAGGGTGACTATGAAATTTTATTTGTGAAATCAAGTTTAAATTGCTATCAACACAGTTATTGTAAGCAGTAAATTCATGAATGTATAGAAGAACATTTAAAACAGAATCTACATAGTAAACACCATGTAAATGTTAGCTATGAATATTTATAAAAATTGTGAGCTGATGATTTACTTTATTTTCCTCACTCTGCAAGCCATCATTGTATTTGATCTTAGCCAAAAGGCCAAGAAGTGATAAGTCATCATTGTTTTACAATCTTCTAAGTAAAAATTTAGATAATATGGTTACTACAGCACAATTATAATAGGTTTTTAGGAAAAAAATAACAACTGTTATATACTAACTAGTTTATAGAGTAAACTGTGTTTGGGATAGTATTATAAATTAAATAAAATGAACTATGTTTATTATGGTTTGAATAGTTTTGATTATTTTCAGTCTTTTAAGATTTTGTAGTTACATATTGAACAGCCATTTATCTGGAATTTGAGATTACAGAATGCTTTTGTAATCATTTTCCTTGACTGTAATGAGAATGACATAAAATATTTTAAAATAGGTTAATACCAAGAGTTCTTTTTAACCAGCTTCTAGGGTTTATTTATTCATGGAGAGCTCTTAGGCTTCATATATATATATATATATATATATGAAAATATTTAAGATTTAGTCTCTTAGAAACTTTGAAGCATATAATAAAGTATTGTGAACTATAATCACAATATATATATATTTATTCATGGAGAGTCTTAGATATATAGATATATATAAATAAAACCTATCTATATCTATCTATATATCTATCTATCTATCTATATATATCTATGGAACTGTAGAATAAAAAATGTAGAATGATAATGGAATTATGGAATATATGTGGAAACTTTATAGATAATGGAATTAGGAATATATATGGAAACTTTATTCATATTTGCAATAACTTAGCAAGCAATCAAGATGTTCTTCAACAGATAAATTGATGATCAAACTGGTACATTCATACCATGGAAATTATTCAACAATAAAAATAAATGAGCTACTAAGACGTAAAAAGACATGGAAGGACCTTAAATTCATACCGTGAAGTGAATGAAGCCAATCTGAAAAGGCCATGTAATATGATTCCAACGATATAGCATTCTGGGAAAGGCAAAAACTATGGATATAGTAAAAAGATCTACAGGTGCCTAGTGTCCTGGGGGGCAGAAGGTAGAGAGAACAGATACAATTCTGGGGGATTTTACAGGAGTTAAACTATTCTCTGATACTCTAATGATGGATGCATGTCATTACACATTTGTCAAAACTCAGAATCTACAGGGATCCCTGGGTGGCGCAGCGGTTTGGCGCCTGCCTTTGGCCCAGGGTGCGATCCTGGAGACCCGGGATCGAATCCCACATCGGGCTCCCGGTGCATGGAGCCTGCTTCTCTCTCTGCCCCTCTCTCTCTCTCTCTCTCTGTGACTATCATAAATAAAAAAAAAAAAAAAAAAAAAACTCAGAATCTACAGCAAAAAAAGCATACCTTAATGTAAAATATTGATTTTTATTAATAATCATGTGTCAGTTTTGGCTCATCAATTGTAACAAATATACCATACTAATGCAAAATGTTAATAATAGAGAAAATTGGGAGAGGGAAGTAGTGCAGATGTATGAATACTTCTCAATTTTTTTGTAAATTTAGAATAGTCCAATAATTAGTCTATTATTTTTTAAATGTTAGAATGATGATTTATGGGATTACTAATCCTGAATTTCCTTTTAAATTATCAAAGAATGATTCACTTATACCCATCATTATATAAGTATCGACATTTTCATTACACTTGTATTATAAAAAGTTTTGTGCATCATATCCATGACTTTTTTTTCCCAAATATTTTATTTATTCAGAAAGACACACAGAGGCAGAGACATAGGCAGAGGGAGAAGCGGGGAGCCTGATGCAGGACTCGATCCCAGGACCCCGAGATCATGACCTGAGCCAAAGGCAGATGCTCAACCGCTGAGCCACCCAGATGCCCTCATATTTATGACTTCTATCAATGTTTTAGAGCATTCAAATTTTTTTTTAGAGCATTCAATTAAATAGAACATCTATCTCCTAAGTAATCTGGAGAAAGTACTCACATTTAATACCTTTTTTCCTTGAATAGATTTCTCAGTAAAGTTCTTTTCATATGCTGTATAGGTTCTACAATCATTATGCAAGTAAGAAAAATAATATGTGATCAGAGGTATTTAAGTGTTGTAAAATAGTACAGCTAGAAAGAAAATCTACTCCCTCATTTAATCACCAGTGTGTACTATTCCCTCGTGTAAACCATTAAAATGAGAGTTATATTTAAACATGATACCAGAATAAAGGAAATAATCTATTCCACCAAGAATATTGATTCTGCTCTCTTTCTTTGCCTTTTTCTTTCTTTTTTTTTTGTTTTTTTTTTTTGTTTGTTTGTTTTTGAGGGTTTGACATGTAACACTATCTAAGTTTTAGGTGTACAAAGTGTTGAAATGATACACTTTTATGTTGCATATGATTACCATCAGTTAGCTAACATCTCCATCGTGCCTCTATCATTTCTTTTTTGTGCTGAAAATATTTAAGATTTAGTCTCTTAGAAACTTTGAAGCATATAATAAAGTATTGTGAACTATAATCACAATGCAGTGCATTAAATCTCCAGAACTTACTCATTTTCTTACTCAAGTTTGTACCATTTGACCAACATCTACCCTATCCCCCCAGTCCCTAGTAATTAAATTCTACTCTATGAGTTCAATTCCACATGTAAGTTATATCACGCAGTATTTGTGCTTGTCTGACCTCACTTAGAGTGTCTTCAAGATCTTTGTTGTAACAAATGGAAGGATTTTTTTTCTCATGACAGAATGACATTACATTGTATGTCAATGTATCTTTTTTATCCATTGATTGTCACTTAGGTTGTTACCATATTTTGGCTAATTTAAACAATGCTGCAATGAACATAGGGGTATAGATATATCTTTGATATCTTGTTTTCATTTCTCTCAGATATATTCCCAGAATTGAGATAGCTGGATCATATGTTCGATTTTTAATTTTTTTGAAGAAACTCTATGCGGTTTTCTGAAGTAGCTGAACCAGTTTATCACCAACAGTACACAAGTGTTCCCTTTTTTCCATATCCTCACCAATATTGCTATCTCTTGTCTTCTTGATGATGCCATTCTAACAGGTGTGAGGTGAAATCTCATTTTGGTTGCAATTTGCTTTTCCTTGATTATTAATGATTTGATTCTGGTCTTGAATTTCAGCAAATAAGGTATTTTTATTCCTTTCACAATTTACCATGCAAATTATTCCTTCTTCATTGAAATAATTTCAGACAGAAATGATTTATCTCTTAATTCTCTTCCCTGCCACAAATATTTTTCTTAAATTGAAAAGGTCATTCAGGAGCAGGAGGGTATAAAGATCTTAGGCTGTGTCTATGTGGTGATGGGGCATGTCAGGAAGTAGTTAGAGTCAAGATCTCTAGAAATATCACATCAAAGGCTGAAAGTGCTTTGTCTTTCACTGTTTTTGTATACAGTGTGTGTGGCTTACCTCAGCCTGGTGCATGGTAGCAGCTTAAGATATGTTTGTTCTACATATAGCATGATAGAAGCTAGACTGGTCTTTGACTCTGCCAATCACTGTTTACTTGATGAGCTGTTCGGGTATATCATATTACAGTTCTGAACTCAGTTTCCTCAACTGTAAAATGAGGATAATAAGTCCTATGTTTTAGAATTGAAATATGATAGTATTAAAATGTAAGCTTCATGATGCTGGGATTTTCCCCCCTATGTAGTTAACAGCTGTAATTCTAGTGCCTAAAATGTTCTTCATCCATATTTGGCATTCAATATATTTTACTTGATTAAATTAAATTTGCTAATATTTGCCAGATCATTATAAGACTTTTCAAATAGTTTATTTTTTAGAACAATTCCTTAAGTTAGATGTTATTTTCATCTTGTGACAGGAAGTGAAGCAAAGATCAGTTAAATAACCTGCTAGAAAGTCTAATAAAGAAAATTAAAATCCTGGCAGCCAAGTTTGGAAGTCTATGCTCCTACTTTTTTTTTTTTTTTACATTAAAATCATAAAGTATCTAAACTTCCGAAAAATAGTAATATATGTTCATACTTATTTCAGGAGGGTCATTAAAACTGGAATTTCTGATTCAATTACATTATTATGTCCATTTAAAATAAAAGGCCATTAACACAAACTTGAAATTCCCCAGATCTATTTTAAACTGTGTTTTTTTCTGCTTTGTGTTTAGTTTTTGTAATGAAGAATTGAAGAAAGTGCTAATCCACATAAGGACAATTTTTACAGTCTGTATAGATGAAGTAATATTTTCAAATTGTGGGTCATAAAGTCAAATGCCCTGCCTATTATTTTTAAAATAGAAAAATACATTCTATTTTGCATGTGATATAAATGTATGTATACAATGGATCACATTGTAAATATTTTCCTTACTGTGGATACATTCATCAAAGTTTTCCTTGCTACTAAGTTAAGCCTATTCTGGGTTTTATTATTGAAGATACAGTCCTCCCCATCTCAACCTACTACCATTGGCTTTGAAAATTTATGAGCTACAATGTACCAGTTGTCCTTGAAAAATGAAATAAAAATGAATCTGTAAAGATATTTAAATATTATAGTAGAAGCATCACCATAAGCAGCTTCATTTTCTAAGGGAAGGCTGAGAGCCCTCATCTATGAAAAGAAATGAATAAAGAGTGCTGTTGACAGCTTATATACAAGGTCAATTATTATGATCTTCTAGTTTCCTTTCTCCCTTGGAGAGGTCTTTCTCCCTCTCCTAAGCTGGGTATATGGTAACTCAATTATAGTTAAAGTCACAGCTTCCCTGGCCACTAAATTTGCCATGGGATAGGTGATTAGCTACTGCAATATGAATAGAAGCAATGTGCACAACTTCTGCTTTAAGTGCTTAAAAAAATGCTGATGCCTGCACTTCACCCAATTTCCTACTTCCAGGCCAGGATGTAGACGTGAAGCTGAGGCAGATTTGATGATGAAGAAAAAATTCAACACCTTCAACAGGTTGCAGGGTACCTGGGTCCCTAAATGACCTCATGAGGCAGAGTTGTTATTCTTTTTTTTTTTTAATTTATTTTTTATTGGTGTTCAATTTACTAACATACAGAATAACCCCCAGTGCCCGTCACCCATTCACTCCCACCCCCTGCCCTCCTCCCCTTCTACCACCCCTAGTTCGTTTCCCAGAGTTAGCAGTCTTTACGTTCTGTCTCCCTTTCTGATATTTCCCACACATTTCTTCTCCCTTCTCTTATATTCCCTTTCACTATTATTTATATTCCCCAAATGAATGAGAACATATAATGTTTGTCCTTCTCCGACTGACTTACTTCACTCAGCATAATACCCTCCAGTTCCATCCACGTTGAAGCAAATGGTGGGTATTTGTCATTTCTAATAGCTGAGTAATATTCCATTGTATACATAAACCACATCTTTTTTATCCACTCATCTTTCGTTGGACACCGAGGCTCCTTCCACAGTTTGGCTATCGTGGCCATTGCTGCTATAAACATCGGGGTGCAGGTGTCCCGGCGTTTCATTGCATCTGAATCTTTGGGGTAAATCCCCAACAGTGCAATTGCTGGGTCGTAGGGCAGGTCTATTTTTAACTCTTTGAGGAACCTCCACACAGGTTTCCAGAGTGGCTGCACCAGTTCACATTCCCACCAACAGTGTATGAGGGTTCCCTTTTCTCCACATCCTCTCCAACATTTGTTGTTTCCTGCCTTGTTAATTTTCCCCATTCTCACTGGTGTGAGGTGGTATCTCATTGTGGTTTTGATTTGTATTTCCCTGATGGCAAGTGATGCAGAGCATTTTCTCATATGCATGTTGGCCATGTCTATGTCTTCCTCTGTGAGATTTCTGTTCATGTCTGTTGCCCATTTCATGATTGGATTGTTTGTTTCTTTGGTGTTGAGTTTAATAAGTTCTTTATAGATCTTGGAAACTAGCCCTTTATCTGATATGTCATTTGCAAATATCTTCTCCCATTCTGTAGGTTGTCTTTGAGTTTTGTTGACTGTATCCTTTGCTGTGCAAAAGCTATTCTCTTTGAAATATTTATCTACTCTGGCCTTGCATACTTGAGAGCATAGCACGCTTTCATTTTATTTAAATAATGAAATGTTGAGGTCTGTTTGTATCAGCAGGTTAGATTATACACGAAATTATATCTTCCTGGGATTAAAAGTAAGTAACAGCACCATCACGACTATCACCAATGAGACCAACAAGCACTTAGTGAACCCATCCTCTGTGCTTGGCATTGTGCTGTTCATTTTGAACATCTGATTTCATGGATACTTCAAAACAACCAGTGATGTATATATATCATTATGAGATTTAGATGAAAATTTTCTTAGCAATCTTCTCTCCATCATTAATTAGAAAGTGAGAAAGATAAGACTAAAACCCCAGTATGATTACAAACCTTGCGAAATTGAATGCAAATTTATTCCACTTTCAGCATTCCTAACCATTCATTTAGTGCCTCATTATAAGATGAGGTCTTCTATACCAACTCTCATGACACCATTAATGAATTTAAACTGAAAACAAAATGAGGTTGTGTTTCCAGGATATGAAATTAATTTGTGCTGATTTTATTTTTCATTTTTTTCCACAAACTTTCTATTGAATACTTTGTGAAGAATATTGCTAGAGTTGGGAAAACAAAAAGAGCACAGTACCATCCCCTGAGGTAGGAAGGGAGAAATGTACAAATGAATCACTGTAACAGTGATAATAGTATACATTAGGATGGTTATAGAGTGGTGAATATAGAGATCCAGGTGGCTAGACACAACTTTTATGAAGTGTGAAAATTTTAATTGACCTTAAAAAGTAATGCACGATAAGATGGGTAAAAGTGGATATTTCAAGTGGGAGGTAAACTGTATAAGCAAAAAGTAAAAATGGAAGTAAAAATGAATGTGATACATTAGCAAAATACTCACAAACTGACTTAGTGGTAGTTAATATTACCCCTGGGAGTAGCACAATAAAGGGCCTGAATACAACTTGAGGCTAAAAGGTAGAGAAACTGGAGTATCAATCTATAGTAACTGGATTTTTAAAAAATCTTAAAGATAACATTGGGATCACAAGATTGATTTGACATTTTAGAAAGAAAATGCTCCGCATCCCTTGCCATCAGGGAAATACAAATCAAAACCACAATGAGATACCACCTCACACCAGTGAGAATAGGGAAAATTAACAAGACCGGAAACAACAAATGTGTTGGAGAGGATGTGGAGAAAGGGGAACTCTCTTGCACTGTTGGTGGGAATGTGAACTGGTGCAGCCACTCTGGAAAACTGTGTGGAGGTTCCTCAAGGAGTTAAAAATAGATCTGTCCTATGACCCAGCAATTGCACTGCTAGGGATTTACCCCAAAGATACAGATGCAGTGAAACACCAGAACACCTGCACCCCAATGTTTGTAGCAGCAATGTCCACAATAGCCAAACTGTGGAAGGAGCCTTGGTGTCCATCAAAAGATGAATGGATAAAGAAGATGTGGTTTATGTATACAATGGAGTGTTACTCAGCCATTAGAAGAGACGAATATCCACCATTTGCTTCAATATGGATTCACTTACTTCGAGTGAAGTAAGTCAATCAGAGAAGGACAAACATTATATGGTCTCATTCATCTAGGGAATATAGAAAATAGTGAAAGGAAATAAAGGGGAAAGGAGAGAAAATTAATGGGAAATAGCAGTGAGGGTGAGCGAACATGAGAGACTCCTAACTCTGGGAAATGAAGAACAAGAGGTAGTGGAAGGGGAAGTGGGTGGAGGGGTTGGGGTGACTGGGTGACAGGCACTGAGGGGGGCACTTGGCAGGATGAGCACTGGGTGTTATGCTATATGTTGGCAAATTGAACTCCAATAAAAAAGAACAAGAAAGCCCAAAACAAACCCACACAAATATGCCCAGCTGTTTTTTTTACGAAGTGCAAAAGCAATTCAGTGGAAAAAATAAAGCCTCTCTCAAATAATTCTGAAGCAGTTGGGCATTCATAGACAAAAGAAAAGTGAATTTTGACCTAATTCTCACAACTTAGATAAGTCTATTTTTCCTTTTAAGTTAATTTTTATCTAATAGAAAACATAGAACTATAAAATTTTTATAGAAGAAAATCCTCTGGACCCATGCATGGGCAGAGTTCTTAGACTTGACCTCAAAAGCATAATCCACAAAAAGAAATATTGGAGGGGTACTTGGATGGCTCAGTGGTTGAGCGTCTGTCTTTGGCTTAGGTCATGATCCTGGAGTCCCAGAATCAAGTCCCACATCAGGCTCCCCAGAGGGAGCCTGCTTCCCCCTCTGCTTGCGTCTCTGCCTCTGTGTCTCTCATGAATAAATAAATAAATAAAAAAATAAAAAAATAAATAAATAAATAAATAAATAAATAAAATAAAGATTAATGATCTGATTTCCGGATTGTATTCAGAAAAGGAAGAACTGAAAGAGAGGAAAAGGAGTTACATTGTTGAAGTGATTCAGGAGTGAAATACGCAGGTACTGGTTGACAGGTGGGGTTAAAATGGAAATTAAAAATGTAATAATACTACAAATGAAAGATATGCAAGATTTAGAGGCTGATTGCTAAAATGTATATCCCAAATACTGTTAATAGATCACGATTATGTTTCCAAATCACAGGTCCTGGGCAGCTATTATCAGATGTCAATAATTGCCATGTTTTCATCCTGTTTGACTAATTTTTGAGAGGTTAGGAGGGTTGAAAATGCAGACAGTGTTATCATAGTGTGGCGTATTGAAGGAGAGTGCAAAATAGCTTTGAAAATTGGGAGATGTCAGGGAATATCTAGGTTGAGTGGTCCCTTTTCTTTCTTTGTTTTTGCTGTAATAATTTCAGAAGCAAGTACTAAGAGATAAAAGGTTAAAAAATGATCTTAGAAATCAGATATCTCCGTTATCTAAAAATTCTTAATGACTGAGTTCTCCTAGTAACTGCATAACTGACTAGTGTTTGTTTTATGCTTAAGAGAATTATTACCTTCACTGTTGAAATGTCAGTTTAAACATTAGAATTCTAGATGGCTTTTGCTCAGCCCTATAGTCCTCTTTCCCTAATCCCCAAATCAATTGGCATTACGATACTTTCAGTGCCATGTATGGATTGCATAATCATCTATATTTTATACATTTCTAAAAAGGAATCTTCACAGATATGTCACTGTGTATACTTTTTAGCCTCAGGTGGAAGAAATAAAAACTCTCCTCCAACTAAAGTTTTGAAGTTTTCTATGTAAACTTAGATTTAGATTTAAATTTTTGACTGCATATTTGTGTATATTTTAGATACTATTCACCAACTGATTGCATTCTAATTCTCAATCTCTACTATAACTGCACCTATACAAAGAAACTTGATTTATGTGTTAATCTTTTTCTTAAAGGTTCCTTCTCACTGAGAAAGTGAAGTGAAAGGTTCAAAGAAATCTCTTCAAATAGGCCTCCAACATGAGGGCACCATCACATAGTCAGGACTTAAATCTCTCACGTGATGGTAATATAGTGCCAGAAAATTTCACTCACTTCTAAAAATACCTACTCAGCTGTATTGCATTTTGGAAGAATTATCTAAATGTGAGAAAAAATTCAAAAACCCATATTTGGTCCAAAAGTAAACAGTCTAACTCTAAGAAACACATAAAATGTGCCCATGTGTGATGAGAAGTGAAGATGTACAGTTGAAAATTTAAAAATTAAAAGTTTTATTAGTTTCCTTCTATTTCCCTCCCATCAGATGGACCAAATTTTAGGTAAGTATGCATAAACTCAGAATTATTCTCCACCAGTCAAATATAGCAGAGGAAAGTTTGAAGAGAGAAGAAAAACCTTTCACAGAGGATATTACTGTTTCTACAGTCAGCCTGTTGGAATTTATGTCTACCAAAAATGACAAGGGCAATGAAAATAGATACTCCTTGATTGTGAAGACAACATACCAAATTATACGTAGTCATTAATGGGGAACACAATGGATGTTTATTATCAAAATATTGCTTATGTCTTCATATGGATAATTGTCATAATAAAATTAATAGCTCAGGAGTTGGAATGATAAAATCATTGTTTAGTATGTAATCTGGGCAGTGTCTGGCACTGTATATTGTAACCACAGTAGCTGAATTGGTCAACATGACAATAAATAAGACATATGTGTCAAGATATGTGAATGTTGAGATCATTGGGCCAGAGAGCTAAGTGCGAAGAGCAAACAGACATTAAAAACCGGAAGTCAGTGTTAGACAATCCAACTCAAAACTTCACAGATACTTTGCACTGAAGGCTACATGTTGTCAGTAACAGCAGAGATCATTTTGCGGTGAAAACCAATCTGAGGCCAAGAACAATACATAAGAAATTTAGGAGCCCAGGGTATCTGGTGGGCAAGAATCTCTAAGAAACCCAAAAAATGTAATCCACAGGATACCGGAGGGGGGCGGGCGGGAAGCACTGAGGCTGAAATTTTGTTTCTACATATCTGTGAAGAAAGATCTTGTCAGTCCTTTACTGTTGAAGGATTAGTGGTTACTGGAGACTTCACCTGTGATCCCCCCATGGTAATTCAGGTTAAATAGATGTTGAAGTAATTGTTATAATTCTATTAACTAGCATATATATGGTGCATTCTTTCCCCAGAGTTCTTTCTGGTTTCTCATGCCCAAGGGTCAAAAATTATCATGGTATTGTAAATGAAATGTGTTTAACTGGGGCATCTGGCCATATAAAAATCCAGATAGGGATAGTTTAGTACGGGTCTTCTGGGTCATCATATGGGCAGACCCATATTATACCATGGGTGCCTGGAAACTACTTTGATTATCACCAAGTAACTGGCTCCTACATGTGACTCTGAAAAAACAAAAAGAGATAATTTGCTGTTTTGATGAGTCCATTCCAGTACTTAATATAATCCTCCTGTCTGTGATATTTCATTGATTTTATGTTTTCTTCATAAGAAAACACAAATTACCCTAAGTATACTTTACTTTGAATGTCATTAAATGTCAAAAATTGAAGGAAAGGCCATGTCAGTAGAAAAGAATGAAGAGGAGAGTTATTTATTTTTTTTAGAACATGGCTTTTTTTCCTTCCCATTTATAAATAAGTGCAAATACTCCTCAATTTTGTCATCTTCTAACATTTTATTTTCTCTACATTTTTTTCTTACCTATGACTCTCCTAACATCTCTAAATCTTGAAGAAATATATGATCACATATGGTCAGTCACATGATTCACCTTCCTCTTTATTTTGAATTCAAGTCTTAGGGTGCAATTTCATGACCACACATATTCTCATTCTCTTCCTCCCCATTATTGTTTGTTTAAAGAGGCTTTAAAAGGTGACTTACAAAAACCCATTGCTATTTCATTTTAAAAGACAACTACCTCAAACTGAAGACACCTTGAAGCTCTTTGCAAAGTTGTAAAGGGGACTTTTAAATATACCCAAACTAGGTGGTCCTTTAAAAACTTACTGAACCAGATTGCTGTCATGTCCTATAGCATTTTAGCAAATGTGGTTGGTGCCTCCTACATGTCCCTTTCACACTTGGCCTGTCAATCTATGACACTTCCAATTTCCAACTTGCAGTATCCAATGTTATTAGCTTGTAGATTCTCTTTGGTACAGGTGCTCACCTAGTCTGGACCCAGAAGCGAGGGAAGGACTGGGGACTTTACCGGTTCTGGGAGAAGCTAGCCAACAAAAGTTACCTTACCCCTGAACCACATGTTCTATACTTGCTTCTCAAGTTCCCCAGAAAAATCAAGTTCTGGTTTCCCACAGTAGTCCTTTTCTTGAAGACCTAGCATTTAACCTCCTCTTTCCCCTTCTTGCTCACTTTCCTATCTCCCACATTTATTAAGAGTACCTTCCAAATAAACCACTTCCACTCAAATTTTAGCAGAGGATCTTTTTCTGGGGAAACTCAAACTAACAGGGTCTCATGTTGCCTCATTTCAAGGTGGAAATGGTGACATAGTAATTTTGTAAAGGAAAAGATTTTTATTACAGAGTTCTTTATGTAAACATCCTTGAATGAAGCTGAGAACAGTGATTCAAAAAAACGTTTTTCTTTAAACTGAGCAGAAGCAATGACATCTTAGTAATGCAAAACCGATTATTCTTTCAATTGGGTTTAAAAGTAAAAATAAAAAATGCTCTCATTAAATGACTCACAAAAATTCTCTGATTCTATTGACTCCTTATTTCAGTTCATTCTAATTCATTTCAATTCAGGTTTTAGTTAAAGCACGGTGGACAATAACCAAATAAATACAGGCCATTTCCCTGAGGAACTTATGGGGTAGTTGTGGGATAGATATTCAGAAAAAAAACAATGTTAGCCATCACTGACATCATGCATAGGCCTTTGAAATAATTAGAAACAAATAAAAATGTTAAAACCAACAGAACTGAGAAATCCTATTTTGTAGGTCCTCTCTGAGGTCACTGCATCCATTCCCTCCAGTAGCAGGTCCATGGTTTCAACTGCAAGCCAGTTGCCGATGTCTTCTAAATTTATTTCCCCACCCTGGACTACTTCTGAATTCTAAAGACTTATATGCTACCTTCAACTTTCTGCCCCCCTGCTGATGTCTAACGGGCAAGTCAGACCTATGGTTTTGGCCCCCATCTATTTATCTCCCACTCTTCTCTTTGAGTGTCTAAACTATTTATTTATCCAACTAGTTGCTCAAGAACCTAAGTCTTATCAAATTCAGCAGCAAGGCGTGTTGCACATTCTTCTAGGATACATTGCCAATGTGTTTCTTTTCTCCATCTTCATTGTTTGCTGATAATCTAAGCCTAAACCATAGCTCCCTTGGGATCTTTCTACTGCCATTGCTTCTCTGCAAGCCATTTTCTACTTAGTAACCTGGGTGATTTTTCTAAAGATCTCTAAAAGAGAAATTAGATCATGATTCTTCCCTGTTTAAAATCCTCCAGGGACTTCCGCTGCAATTAAATAAAAACTTGCCACAGATTCTAATCTCTAACCTCATCTTCTATCACTGTTTTCCCTGCTATGTTCCAGTCATAGGGCTCCCTTGATGTATCTCAAACATACCAAGTTCCTCCTCACTTTGGAGTCTTCACAATCAAACTCTGAAATATTTTGTTTCTATATTTGCATAGGTTGGTTTCTTGTTGTTACTCATGTCTCAATTTAAACATTTCCTCCTCCCTGGGGCTTTCCTTCCCAAGAAGTCTATAGTTAGCTATCTAGTTACTCTGTCAAATCATTCTATACATTCTATAGTCGCACAGGCAAAGGAACCTCATTCTGTTTCTTACCACTCTCTTCAGTAGTATCTGTGTCATTACCAGGTAGAAAATAGGTGTTCAATAAATGTATATAGGATGAAAAAATTGAATGAATGCATAAATGGGAATGAGAGTGAGGTGCAGATTGTCTTGGGAAATGCTGAGAGAGATGAAAGGGGAGATGGTTGTGCAACACCAGGAGTCAACTAGGGATTCCTGAATGGGGTGAGTCACATCAGTGCTTGAAGAAGAACGGTCTTTGTTCTTGGAAGGGAAGAGCAATTTTTGCCACATTGTAAATGCATGGGCTGAGATGTTCCAGGAAGGCCAAGAGAGATACATGACTGGAGAGGGAGGGGTAGTGCTGAGCAGGTGAGGTAAATTGGCCTTAATGTTCAGTCTGAGTTTAGATTTGACCTAAGGTACAAAAGAAACCATTGTTTGTATTGGTAAATGAATGGTATAAAACATTAAAAAAACCTCAATAATTTGGAGCCTTGTTTCAGAATAAAAGCCTTATAGTGTCTTATATCATCCTATGTGTTTTTCTGAACTGGTGCCTGGAACACGATGTTAAAAGCAAGAGCTTGGGAGTCAAACAGATGTGAGTGTGCATGCAGGCAGCAATTTGCTAGCTGTCTGTCCTTGAACAGATACCTAATCTCTTTCTCTTAACTCCAAATTGTAATTTGCAAAATGCAAATTGTAGGATTAATTTCAAGAACATATATAAATCAGTGTCATGCCTGACATAAGAAGAGATGAATAAATGTGATCATTGTCTTTATTACTATTTGAAAGCTTGGTATCTGATGTGAGTTCCAGCCCTGATGTGTAGATCATTCCTTTTGATTCAGCAGTATCAGCTACCTCTTTGTCTTTCCACCCACCACCTGGGTGCTGACAAATGGTGACATCAGTGATAAAAATGGTAGAGGTAAGTTTACTTCAAGAAATGTTTCATGATAAATAACAATAAGTAGAATCATCTTGTAGGTGGCAGAAAGCATTGGGCTGAAAGATAAATTTGAATAGTAACATTTTGCATATCATAAATTGGCATGTGACTAAATCTTGAATAAAATGAAATTTTATTAAAAACTGAACTATATGAATGTATTTTTTAGGTATTTCTATTCAACTAATAATGGAATAAATGCATTCTTGAAAAGTTTGTTTACTCACTCATGCTGAGAACTGACAGTGTGCCAGTTGGTATTCAATGAACTTGGGATGTAAGATGCATAAAAAGCAGACATAGTCTTGTTCTCATGGAGTTTATGATATAGTGAAAGAGACAGTTACAGGGGGGCAAGTGCTATATAAGAGAGATGATTCCAAGGGATATTGTGATGAGCAAGTTTTACCAGAAACCTAAGTTTCTATGAAAATATTTATAGGTTACATAAACTTAAATTGCTTTTAGAACATAATGTCTTCAGGGCAGAGTGAGAAAAGGGATCTATTAAAGACCAACTTCAACATTTTTAATGAGAGTTTAGTAAGACTATAGTTAATTGTCATTTTGAATACAGTTCAGTAAATAGTAATTTGGTCTTCATTGATCATTTATGTGTGTGTGTGTGTGCATTTACACATTTATGTGTGTGTATGTATACGTGTACTTGGATATATTTAGTGGTGCTTCTTTTACTACAGGGCCCCTCAGCCTATCTTTTCCTATCTAGCATTTCTCTGAGTAAGAAAAAATTTTTTCAGCAGTTCCTAGTGCTTGTATAATATATGTTCTCCCTTCTCCGTTTGATCATTTTGAGAAATTACTTGTAGAATGGGGCTTCTTTATCCAGTGTCATCAGACTTTACATTTCTAAGCTAATGGACCTGTGCAGTTTAACAATTTTTCCCTGAGTTCTAGTTTCGGTATATAACTTTATACTAGATTTCTCCACTTAAATGGTATTCTTTGAAGACCTGAAACTGAAAATATCTGAAACTGTACTTACTATTATTCCTCAATTCTGAGTCTCCTCTGCGTATTCCAGTTCTTGGTGAATATCCTCACCATTTATCTTATACCCAAATCAGAGTGGTGGAGGCTCTGCTAGAGTGCTCTCTTTTCTTCATCCCTCTGTATTCAATTTGTGAACAAGTACTGTCAACGTCCTCTTTAATTCATTGTATCTGATCCCCTCCTCTATCTTCTTATAGCTTCTGCCTTGGCATGGCTCTAAATCTCCTACACCTATACCAGTTCACTAATGCTCTGACTTTTCCCCAGGTCTCTGTGTTGTCCTCTACATTGGAGTGAGCTTCTGACTTTTCTACATCAATTTAGTTTTCATTCCCCAGTTTGGAGCCCTGGGATCTACCATTGCTATTCTCAGCACTGTTTTGTCCTATAGATTTCAGGTAGTTCTTTTCATGACCTTTGGATAATTTCTTCTCAGGCCTGTGCAGATTACTACTCTTGTAAAAAAGATTATGAGGGTGAATATAATTTTTGTTATTCCATCATGTTCAGAAGCAGAAATCCAGAAATAATGCATTTTAATTTTTAATTTTTATTATTTTTTAAAGACTTTATTTATTTATTTATTCATGAGAGACAGAGAGAGAGAGAGGCAGAGACACAGGCAAACAGAGAAGCAGGCTCCATGCAGGGAGCCCAACATGGGACTAAATCCCCGGTCTCCAGGATCAGGCCCTGGGCTGAAGGCGGCGCTAAACCGCTGAGCCACCCGGGCTGCCCAAATAATGCATTTTTAAAAAGCAAAGAAATTATGAGTTTATATTGATAATGCCAGTTCCTTTTGAAGAATACAGTGTCTCTTTTTTAAAAAAAAATTAGCTTTCATTCTGAACATAATTTTTGCCATGTAAAATTAATATAATTTCAAAGTAATATTAGTAGAAAATACAATAAAAGATTTGTATAATTTAGAAACATTTCTTCTTAGCCTATGTCCCACTGAGTACACTGTGATCTAAGGCAGATGGGATTATTCTTTTCTTCTCTGGACAAACACACAGACATTTTGCAATACACCTGACCAAAACTGTCAAGGAGATTAAAAACAGGAAAGTCTGTAAAACTTCCACAGCCAAGAGGAGTCTAAAGAGACATGATTACTAAAAAAAAATAAAAAAAAATAAAAAAAAATAAAGAGACATGATTACTAAGTGTAATGGGATGGGATTGTGTGACACAAAAAAGATATTAGGTAAAACCTAAGGAAATCTAAATTATGGACATTAGCTAATAATACCAGCATTGGCTCATCAATTGCAGCAAATGTGCCTTACTAATGTAATATCTTACAGGTAAGTGGAAATCATGTAAGTAGAAGGGACATAAATAAAATTCTAACATCTGCCCAATTTTTCTGTAATTCTAAAACCTTTTAAAAATAGTCGATTTTTAAAAAGCCATTTTTTAAAAAGCTTATACTTTGAGTTTATTATTTTGTATTTAAATTCAGTTAGCCAACATCTAAAACATCATTAGTTGCAGATGTAGAGTTCAGTAATTCATCAGTTGAGTATAACACCCAGTGTTCAACACATCCTCCCTTAATGCCTGTAGGCCAGTTAACCCGTCCCCCACGCATATCCCCTCCAGCAACCCTCAGTTTCTTTCCCATAGTTAAGAGTCTCTCATGGTTTTTCTCCTCTGATTTCTTCCCATTCCATTTTTCCCTCCTTTCCCCTATGATCCTCTGTGCTGTTTCTTATATTCTTCATATGGATGAAACCATGTGATAATTGTTTAAAGAGCCATTCTGAAAAGTAGTGGCTGTTTGCAGTAGTGGATTTGTGCTTTTCTCTTATCATATTATTTATGGAGTAACTTGAAATTATTTTGTTATAATTCAAATGAATATGGTACATATATTTCACAGTGAATTTAGTATATATATATATATATATAAATGAATTTGTGTATATTTGTAGTTCTCAAAATATGTTCATACTGGTGTGAGGGCAGTTAAAGTATTTTGAGTGGCAAAAAATATGTATTTCCTCCAGTAATTGAGCTATTTTTTTAAAAAACATAAAAATGTCCATGTGTTCTCCTTTCTGGACTCTCTATTCTGTTCTATTTACTTAGTTCATCTCTAAATATCACATTGCTTTAATAATTTGGACTTTTTGAATATCTTATATTTATTATGTTTCCCTGTTAGCTTCATAATAAAATTTTCTAGCCAGGGGAAAATGTGATGAAGAGAGTCTTCATAATTTTAATGAGATTACATTACATTATAAATTAATTTAGGAGAACTGACATTTTGCGATGTTGAATTATTCTATCTGGCATATACAAAATTTATATATGTATTCATTTATTAATATCTGATGTTATGACATATAGGGGTATTTTAAAGTACATCTTAAATTATACTTTGGTATTTTGTCTTTCTTGTTGCTATTATAAGTTAGATAACCTCTTTCATTGTACCTTGCTTATATATGTAGTTTAATAACTTCAATATGTTAATTTAAAAACCCACTTCTAAATTTCCTTGTTATTTGAGTAGTTTTACCATTCACTGTTTTTGGATAGTTTAGATATAAAATTATACTATCAGAATGTAGAAATAATTTTATCTCAAATATTTATGCCTCTAATTGCTATTGCTTATTTAACTGTGTTGGCTAAAACTTGATTAAGATATTAAATAGTAGTTGTGATACTGTGCATTTGAAAAAATTAGTTGCAAGTTTTTCTTTCTCTCTCTCAGTGAAATGATCAGGGGAAAGTAAGATGGAATTGCATGGTCTACATGTTTCAGTTCCTTGGCCTTATGTGGACTTACCTACATTTCTCTTTTTCTTTCCCAAATT
This sequence comes from Canis lupus familiaris, assembly GCF_011100685.1. Lineage (NCBI taxonomy): Eukaryota > Metazoa > Chordata > Mammalia > Carnivora > Canidae > Canis > Canis lupus. The sequence continues at coordinate 22,641,018 of NC_049233.1, forward strand.
CCAACTTCATGAGAGCAAGGGCCATGTCTAATATACCTCTGTGTTTCCATCATCTAGCAATGTTGTCAAAACATCAGAGATAACATTCATGCATTTTAACACTAGAGTTACTGGATACATGCTTATTGAAAGCATAAGGCATAAAATACCCAATCCTAATTTATTAAACTCAAATATTCAAGTTACTTGAAATAAGCTATATTTCTTCTTATTTTATCAATTTTACAAAAATAAAAAGAACTTACAAAGGTTCAAATATAATGAATTCCCAACATTAAGCTTTGACTTCATTTAATTTGATAATTTTTAAAATCATAACACATTATATCTCCCTCCTAATTTCCAAGACTTTACACCATGCAGGAACTCAAACTTATTTTTAAACATTATTTTTAGTAAATACTAATGTTGTGAAATATACCCAGTACTTGAATAGAGGTGCACGTTGGTCATTGTGTGTTCTAATACCTTAGCCTAGGTCTAAATTGTAAATAAGTAGAAAAGTCAAATTTAGTGAAAAAACAAAATGGAGTAGACTCAGTTCAAAATGCAAAAAAAAAAAAAAAAAAAAAATCTTAATGCTGTGAAATATACCCATTTTGGGGCACCTGGTGGCTCAGTCAGTTAAGTGTCTGGGTGTTGGTTTCAGCTCAGGTCATGATCTCAGGGGCTTTGGGATAGAGTACTATGTCAGGCTCCTCACTCAGTGGGGAGTCTGCTGGAAGAAATTTTGTTTGCCCCTCCTCCCACACATGTGGGCTCCCTCTATCACTTTCAAATAAATAAATCCTAAAAAGAATACCCATTTCTTTAAAGTCCAAGTCTACTCCAACATAATCTCTGTTTCTGTGATAAAGATGATTATGGGAGGAAAATAATAGGTTTCGTAGAAGTATAATGGAAGACCTGCATTGTTTGTGGAAAATATTTATGAGGGCCTGATATGTTTATAACATTATTTAGGAGCTCTTAGAGAGTGATGAATACTTTGGTGTGGGTGGAGTAGAGGCTGGAAAATATTTAGAGTAGAATCTCAAAAATAAGAGTGACATTAACCAGCAAAAGGTCATATATGTCATGCTAAAGAATTCCTTTAAGGTGTGTTAGGAGAGCCATTAAAGCTTTTGAACTAGAAGCATGGAATTTTCAGATGTATAATTTTTAGAAGCAGTTTGTCTTCCACCGTGATCTCCTAGGCCTACTAAATCAGAGAGATGCCTAGAAATGGAAAGACCTGCTGAAAGACAGGAACATTGGAGGAAAGCTGGCCACATGGCATTGTTAATGGAATAAAAAAGAGACAACTTTTAAAAGCATTTTTGGGGGACGCCTGGGTGGCTTAGTGTTTGAGCATTTGCCTTTGGCTCAGGGCATGGTCCTGGGGTTGAGTGCCACATTGAGCTCCCCAGAGAGAGCCTGCTTCTCCCTCTGCCTGTCTCTGCCTCTCTCTCTCTCTCTTTGTCTAACATGAATAAATAGATAAAATTTTTAAAAAATAAAAGTATTTTATTAACATAAAAAATACTATTAGTATAAAAAATAAAGGATAGTCCTGATCATTAGCCCTTTCCAATCTAGTGATGTGCTTAAGAAATATACTAACATAATGATAAACTAGGGAAGGATGTGTAGAGTTGGATTAAGGATTATTGAATGCTTTTTCATTCTGTAAAACATCAGGGAAGAAGTAGTAGGAGCTAGAATTTTATATATTTTGCTACTTGGGGATCCCTGGGTGGCGCAGCGGTTTAGCGCCTGCCTTTGGCCCAGGGCGCGATCCTGGAGACCCGGGATCGAATCCCACGTCGGGCTCCCGGTGCATGGAGCCTGCTTCTCCCTCTGCCTGTGTCTCTGACTCTCTCTCTCTCTCACTGTGTGCCTATCATAAATAAATTAAAAAAATTATTTTGCTACTTGTTATTACTATTTTTTTTTACTAGTATCATCTGTAAGATTTTGTTGTTAATATCTAAGAATCAGAGGTGCTTGGTGCTTGCTGCCAACAAAGGCAAAAACACAGATATTTAAGAACCATGGTGTTTTTACACATTGGTGTGTTCTTATGAGTCAGAACGCTATATACATCAGTTGATGAAACTGTCAACTTAGAAGAATCCAACTTTATTAAAATAATACTTCTTTCTGGAAAAAAACTTGGATTTTAATACATCTTTGATGGCCAATATATTACTAAAGCATTGATTTTTGGTTTAATATTAACAGTGGCTATACTTAAGTTTCCTGAAAATGAAATCGGGTTATTGATGCAAGTATGTTTACACATTTAACTATTAAAATATCTTGATATCCAATTTCAGCTACTTGGTATAAAATTGCAAGTCACTTTAGAAAAGCAGTCTCATTAAATGTGCATCACATTCTTTATATTGTGAAATAAAGTATTACAGGCTCAGAGAAAATTCTCCACTCATCCTTAAATTGAACAATACAAATAATATAATTAACTTAGTTTCTCATGCTGTTAGCTTGTCTACTATGCGGCTTGAATCATATACTCTTTGCAGACTATGATATCAAATAAAGTGCATTCGAGAAGCTCATGCTAGAGTATGAGGCTCAGATTTAAAAAGTTGAGGGACTAGCTCTCTGCACTGAGAATAAATGGATTTGTAGCAGCTGTTGATAGCTATTAAAATGTTAGCAGTGCCTTTGGAATATTAAAGGGCAAACATCACATTCATGATGGTGTTAGTTTTTGAGTAAATTAAAGGCACAAATGTGTTTAGCAATTAGCAGTACTGAACACGTATCACAGATTTGTTTCCTCTATACTGTGTATTTTACAATAAAGTTTTAAATTTTAGTACCAAGGTTATTCATATTTTAACTCACCTTAGGCAGACCCGGCAGTACTTGGAATGCATAGCCTCCTCATTCTATAATAATCTTCCACCGATACTAGCTAGACTGGATTTTTACAAAGCTTCAGTTATTGAATTTCAGAAATTTTAGGTCATGTTATGTTCATGGTTTTCTTTAATTTATTCATATTTGCCTTCCACTGTTCATTTAATGAAAATATAAGCCAGCTGGAGGTCCTTAGTGTTTCTACTTAGAAAAACCAGCATCACAGGTGGAATTGTATGGGAAGGAATATATTCTTCCAATTTCAGCATAATTGGAGAGCCTATATATAGACTGTAATCTAGTTATAATAAATTGGCACCTCATCCAGTCTATTAATAAACAGCAAGAACCAAGTCAATTACAGTGTGGAGGAGTAAGAGGCACAGAGAGGGTGACAAAAGGTGGTTTGAGAAGAATGCATCTGAAAGACACTCTTGCCCTCCTCATCTCCATTTATTCCTGAGGTGTGCCTTTTCTGGCTCCCAGGGTAGGATCTAAACTCATTATCTTGCTCTGGGTTTCTTTAATGAGCCAGTGAGGTGACCAGACAGCAGATAGAATGAATAAACAATGACACAGCTCCTTAACAAATTTATCCCTTGTTCCTCTTGAGTAAGAGGAAGCCTTGTGGAGGTGAGATGATAAGTTACGGTGTAAAATGTTTGCTGCCTGGCTCCATATTATGAACTGACCAAATATGGTCCCACCAGTGAGCCAAATATGATGACCTGACTATATAAGCTCTGTCCTTTTAGTCCAGCAGGTAAAAACCTAATTAACAACATTGTATTTCATTTTGTGACCTGGATGCAAAAATAGTTTGCAGAATTTTGGTGGTGGGGGGATAGTATTGATATATAGAAAAAGACATTCAGTGTTTTAGAAATACTAAATCTGACAGATTCTTTGTTCAAAGTGTCATTGTGAGTACATTCATTGAAAGAATATGCCGTATTAAAGATAGCACCAAAGAAAAGTTGGCTTTTGTTATATTCCTTAGATTTGCCAGCCCCTTCAAAATTTATTCTGACATCAAAAACTTAGCCTTAACATTAAAATGTTATTTAAATAAATATTTACATTTAAATAAAGTTAAATAATTTATGTTAAATATAAAACATTTATTAAAACATTTAATAAATGTCTAATATATCTAATGAATATATAAAGCTTTTATTAGATAACTGTTTTATTTAAATAAACAACAGGTTTAAATATATTTATTTAGATACATGATTTATATGTGATAAATAGTTACATTTATTTATATAGCAAATTGTCTCAATGATACTTGTTTCAGACTATAGGTTGGATAGATGCTGACAGGTAACAGGAGACACTCATTGCCTTTACAGATATGAAAACAATTTTAAAATTTAAAAATTGCAGATATGAATACATTGAAAAATGTGTTGTATTTTAGCAAGCAACAGATTAGTGGACTCAGTTTATTAAATTAAAAAAATCCAAAGTGGTGTTTTCTTATATCTGCTATATGCTTTTTAAAATTGCTTTGTATGTGGTTTTTACTTTCTCTTTTCAATGAAATTTTTATATTAAAATTTCCACATTTTTTCTTTGCAGCCAGACCATAACTAAATCTCACATGCAGCCAGCCAGGGAAGAAAGAATGTGTGTCTTCTATCCACACAACAAAATACTTGACTATAAATTGAATCTTAACTAATCTGTTCATCATATATATAGTTACTACAAGTCATTGGGTAATCATTAGAAGTTTCCCTGCTTGAGCAATAGAGAGGAAATATTTCTCTGAAATACATACATATTTAAAAACTTTTCTCTGCAATGAAAAAAATCTGAAGGAAAAACCAGAATTATCAGAAATTATATGTCCCCCTCATATAAACCTAGAGTGCTGGAAATAAAGCCTTTTTTTTTTTTTTTTTGGTTCAGAGTGCAACGAATTTAGAGAAAATCTTTCTAGACTAGATTGGCACATATCAATCTCAGAACTAGTAAATACTCATATCTACAAAGGTCAGTGTACAATGAAGCTAAGAATACTCTGGTGACTAAAATGGAAACAGAAAAATCAAAACACAGAACAAGCATATTGCCATTGGACCAATTTTTTTGAGGAGCAGTTGTGATCCACACCTTTGAGTCTGATGTGCATTTTCTATGTGCAGGGTAGACTGATAGTACAAAAGAAGTGGGCTATAGATTCTATGCACAAGAAGTCAAGATCTGTTTGTAGACACAATGTCTCTCACACCGGATGGCTCCATGAATATATGGTAAGGATTCCCAAATAAATATCTCCAGTCTGGAGATCTTTCCTGAACTTTTGGACTCAATAATCAGCTGTGTACTTGACACTTGAGAGCTTAATAGCCCTAATTAATGTGTTCATATTCCCTCCAAGACCTTCATCTTGAGACTTCCCCATATTGATTGATGGTAACTCCATCTTTCTACATGTCTCAAGCCAAGAACTTTGCAGTCATTCATGAACTCTCACTTTCTCTCACAGTGTACACCCAGTCCATCAGATATCACTGTCTCTCAGTGAGATTATTTTGATAAACTCCCAACTGTTATGACTGTTTCTATCACTACTGCCCATGCCCAACAGTCTTTTTTCAGCACAAGAGTAAAAGAGATTCTTTAAAAATATCTCATGCTAAAAATAAATAAATAAATAAATAAATAAATAAATAAATAAATAAATAAAAATATCTCATGCTATACTTCAACTCAAAATGCAACAAAAGCTTCCGTATTACTTGGAGTAATTGCCAAATTATTTAAAATGGCCCCAGGTCCTACAATATGTGTCTCTCCAGGTCTTCTCTAACCAATTTAGTGCAAGAGTCTCCATATACACACACAGATTCCTTTATTGTTAACACATTGCTATGGTACATTTATTACAACTAACTTACTGATATTGATGCAGTATTACTAGAGTCTGTATCAATGCTCTTGTTTTTTGGCCTTGTTGCAGGATCTTATCCATCATACCACAATTATATTGATTTGCCATGTCTTAAATTCTTCTGGCTGTGGGAGTTTTTCAGAATTTCCCTGTTTTGGATAACAAAAGCTTCAGTTTTGGACAGATTTATATACACATATAAATATATATAGGAATATTTCTCAATTGGATTTTTCTGATGTTTCCCTCATGATTAGGCTAGAGTTACAGGCTTTGGGGAGGAAGGTCACAGAGGTAATTTTCAACATTTCTTTTCAGTGGTACATATTATCAGTGTCGTATCACTATTGACAGTAACCTTAATCTATTTTTCATGTTTACTCACTATAAAGTTAATAATTTGAACTTTTAAAATTCCTGTATTTTTGGAAGGAACCTAATATGTGCGAGGCACACTTAAGAAATGGGGAATTATGCTTCACTGCCACGAGGGCAGGAAATCTACATTACTTGGAACTCATCTACAAGGGGCATTTATCTCTTCTCTCCCATTTATTCATTCAAGAATTTATATGTATGGTCTTATGGATATTTGTTTTATACATTGGATTATAATTCCATACTACTTTACTTTATTGCTTAAATTGTTTCACCTTTGTCCTTTGGGAGCTCTTTAAGTGAGCTGCTGTGCCCCTTTGATGTACACCCTTCATTGAGTGTATTTGTTACTGTTATGTTCCAGCAGTACAAATTTCTCTGGTATCATATATATTTATTCCCTTCTCCAGCCCTAGAATCAGCTATTTCTCCAAAAGCTCTGATTCTTTTTACTGGAGAATTGTATTAGAAAACAGTACTTGGGCACTGAGTGTGCTCATTACTCATAGAGTGGCATTGCTTCTAGTCCCAGGTGCAGCTGACAGATCAAGGAAGTTATGTATACACTAACTTTTGTATACACATATTTATCAATATTTTTAAAAGGTTTTTATTTATTCATGAGAGACAGAAGCATAGGAAGAGGGAGTGGCAGGCTTCTCGCTGGGAGCCTGATGCAGGACTCTATCCCAGGACCCTGGCATCACACCTTGAGCCAAAGGCAGATGCTCAACCACTGAGCCACCTAGGTGTCCCTTTATCAACATTTCTATATGTATCTAAGTTTATATTAAACAGAAGTTCATATTAAGATCTTCAGCTCTAATCCATTATCACATGGATCACTTTTCTCATACTTATCTATAAATTACACTCACAGTCCCATTCACCCCTTTATTCAATTGTTCAGTTCCAGCGTACATGTATAGAAGTATCTGAATTGTTGACTGGTACTTCCCTGAGGACTTTATCAATTAGAATAAAGGCTTATGTTCACTTTTTTTTTTTTTTTTTTACATTTAGCCACACGTTGACAGAAAAAGAGCCAGCCTTCTTGTCAGTTAGCAAATGATTTATCCATTGTCTTACTGAAATTGCTCTGAAGAATTGCTCTGAATCTAGCTATAGAGGGTACTATACACAAAAAGGGTAAAGGGGTGCACTTGCTTGCAAGCAGTTCTCCAAATATTTGCACCTCACAAGGTATAACTTGTTCACTTGCAAAACTTAGTTTTCTGATTTCCACATAGACACGAGAAAGACCCTTAGGTCATCCTAATATATTATCTTTCTATTGTACCTGATTGTTTAAAAATATTGTTTTCATGCATTTGCTTATTTTCTGATTCTTTTTGTTCTTGATTTCTCTTTGAGGTCACTTGAGATGGTCACAGAAGGGTGACATCAATCACCTACTACACAACAGAAACTCCACTAATTTTCAGTTGCTTAGGTCAGTAGCTTCCCTTCACCCCATCCTTTTCTTTGAAGTTATTTCTATACATTTTTAATGCAGCTAGATTTTTTCCTCAATCTGTACTTCATTTTGGAATCACCAGACTTCTCAAATTAATTATTATTATTATCATCATCATCATCATCCTTATTATCAATTTGTATACTTTAAGGCTCACTCTTTGTGTTGTAAATTTCCATTTATAGACAAATCAGAATGTCAGGTATCTCGCGTTACAGTCTTTTACTGAAAGTTTCACTACCTTGAAAATCCTCTCTGGTTCACTTAATCATCTCAAATCTCTGGCAACCACTGATCAAGTTACTATTACTATTAGCACTATTACCACAGTTTTGCCCTTTCCAAATTGTCACATTAATAAAATTATGCAGATTTAACCATTTTCACACTGTCCTTATTGAACAATATGCATTTGATATTCATCCATGTCTTCTTATAGCATAATAACCCATTTGTTATTCATTTATTTATTTTTAGCCCATTTGTTTTTAATTGTTGAGTAGTATTCCGTTGTATGGATATACCAGAGCTGGGCTATTAACATCTAAAGAAAATTTTTGTTACTTTTGGTTTCAGGTGACTATGAGAAAAGCTGCTATGAGTATTCTTTGTATATGTGAGTGTTCGTGTTTGCTGCTATGAGTATTCTTATGTAGACTTTGTGTGAATATAAGTTTTCATACATTTGGGTAGATACCTAGCAGGGTGATTGCTTGATCATAGTGTGGGACTAGTTGTACTTTTGAAAGAAACTGCCATATTGCCTTCCAAATTGGCCATGGCATTTTGCATTCCCCCCAGCAACGAATGAGAGTTCCTTTTGTCCTATTGTCATGCCAGTTAGTGTTTTGGACCTTAGCCATTCTAATAGGTGTGGAGTGGTATCTTGTTTTCATTTGTACTTTCTTAATCACATATGATTGTGTTCATCCTTGAATATGATTATTTACCATCTGTTTATCCTTTATTGATGAAGTACTTCCTCAGATTTTTTGCCCACCTTTTTAAATTGATGTGTTTTTTCAGTTCTTTTTAAGTGTTCTTTGTATATTTTGGATACAAATCCTTTATCATACATGTGATCTGCAAATATTTTATTCCAGTCTAACTTGTCTTATTTTTGTCCTAAAAGTGTCTTTTTCACAGCAAATGTTTTCATTTTAATGAGGTCCAGTTTATCAATTTTTCTTTCTTGCATCATGCTTTTAGTGTTGTGTATAAAAACTAATCACCAGACCCATGATTTTAAAACTTTGTTTTAAAATTTTTATGAGCTCTGTATTAAGGATACTAAGTATTTATTTTATAGTTGATATGAACATGTTTCCCATTTTGTTACTTGCCTTTTAATTTATGATCATTTGACAAGATATAGTAAATTATGTCAGTCTTTCCCTCTGTAGTGTCTTATACACTTTCCTTTGCTTTTGAATTTAATATGATTTCATCCATTTAAAGATCACTTATAAATTCTTCTAACAGTAGCCTATAAGGTAGTGTCTATAAAAATAGATTTTTATATCTAAATCAAAATTTATTATGAAGTGAAGATTTCAGTTTTAAAGTAAATAGTTAGCTGAATATCTGAGCAGTATCTATGAAATAACTGTCACATTTTATATATGTGCCCATGCATGTGTACCTGTACTATTTGTTCTAGTCTATTAATTTGCCTATTTATTTTCATATTGCTACTACCATGATGTATTAGTTATTATAACTTCATAAAGTGGTATGTTTTAATATATGATAGATCAAGATTCCCATTACCATTCTTTTGATAGATTTTAGCATTCTTCCCTATTTATTCATATGGATGGATACGGATAAAATTCACAACTATTTAATCATCTTCTAAGATGTGTCTTATTGATATTTAAAATGGAAATGCATAGTTAAGTTTTGGTAAGAAGACTTTTTTACTTTTGCTCATTCATTAGTTTGCTTATTCATAAAACACATTTTTATCAAGCACCTGCTATGTACATATGCATGGGAATATATCAGTTCAGTTATAGTTTTTACAGTTATAAAGCTGATAATCTAGTGGGCTACATCTTTTAGTTTATCCAGTTTTTTATTACAATTTATGAATGATAATTATAATTTATTCTTACATCTCACATTGGATAGGAATATTGTTTTGTGCCTTTAAGTGGTAAGCTATAGTGTAATTGATAGCAATTTTAAGTTATCTTTTTTCACTTTATTTTTATATAATAATTATTTTCAACCTTTTCCATTATTTTATAATTTTTTGGCATGTAAACTCTAGAATAGGTTTCATTTACTTTAATTTCATATAGTGGTTTAGAAATTGCTTATTTTCAACTTGTCACCTTTTTAAAAAGGTGCACTTAACTTTGCCTGGACATAGGGATTTGCTACATTTTTATTTTCTCCATTAATCATGATCCTGGCAGCTCATGTTTATTTTTATGCTTTCTATGAATCTTCACACTGTTGGCAATTTACCCTCAGTTTACTCAAGCTTCAGTGTGATTTATTCCCTTCTCTAGTCTTTGACCAGGCAGGAAATATTTAGACTGAATTTGCTAACAGATCGGGTTTGTGATATTTTGGAAAGACTGTCTCTGAAATATTAATTTTGTTTCTGTCCCAGTATTGTAAGTGACTTTTAAAAAGCAGAAATATGCTGTCTTTTACCTGACTCTGGGTTGCTTGTTGGTTTCTGAGTTTCATAGGTAAAGTGGAAGGTGCAGAGAATACAAACTCCTAACAGAGCTATGTAGAGGTCTAGGCCTATTGAAAAAGGCAGATCTATGAACTCAGGAGGAAGTAGCCATGTCCCAAAGTGGGGAATGGATGGTATTTTGCTTTTTTCATAGTTACGCAAGCATATGTTTCATATGTGTATATACATTTTATCTAATTTAGTTATACCATAATAAAATAGTACTATCTGACGTTAAAGTTTCATGATTTTTCCCCATTAAAATGGATCTGTGCAGTATTCTCATGAAAAATATGATCCTAAATGTTCTGAAGAGCATGTATATGTGTCTTTTCTGTGTCAAGTGGGATATCTTTCTAATTACATGCCCAGATTCTTCTTATCCTGAGGGATTCCATCTATTTGAATGTGTTGACTACTATACATTCTGTGCTTCTAATACCTGTTTTCAGGTTCTTACATGATCCTACGAGCTGCAGAAATCTGGGTTGGTGGGGATGAGTAGGAGGGGGAAGGAAAAAAGCAAGGAAGCACAGGAGCAGTGGTGAGATTCCTTCCCATTTTCCCAATGAATAAATATATTTGGATAACTGGGTCAAGAGGAAACAACAAAATAAGAAAATAAACAACTTTTCTTCTCTTTCAAAAACTTAAGATTTCTCTTTTTTTACATGATAATACTAAATATTAGTACTCATTTATATAGAGAATTCTCAACGTTTATTGATAAAATAGGGTTCTATTTTATATACTTGTGTATAGTAATACCTACACATATGAACACAAATGTACATATAGATACATATTTCCAAACAGATATGTATATGCACAAATAAGTATAGTTTATATTAAACAGATATTTGTTTGTATAAGGAAGAGTGCATATTGGCACCTGGCTGTACAAGGTGAAGTACACTACAACTCTATCAACAAATGAAATTACTTATGCAAAATACTCTGATGAAATATGGAAATAAGCTCTTAGACTTATGAGTGTGAGAAAAATAAAATCCCTGCATAGACCTATTCCACTGTTCAGAAAACCTGAGAAAAATAAAATGGAGGCATGGATGATAAAGAATAAGTAATGGAACTAAAAAATATTTAAGTTCTATAAAGTTCTGGAAGATTTTTTTTAATTCCAAATATAATGTCTGCTTTACTATAGACTTATTTCCTGAATTTCTTCCCTGGAAAGTTGCATCTTAGGCTTTTGGATTTTTTTTTCTTTTAAAAATAGAAATAGGGGAGTTAGTACAGTGGTAATCTAAAGTAAAACAAAAACCAATTTTCCAATGACAATTAATGAGCACCTATTACATGCACAGATATTTCTAGAATTTGTTGGCACAAATATGATCATGATATGGTGCCAGCAATAAAAAAAAAATCTTCAAATTAGTTGAGAAAGCAAGCACACATAGGGGAGTCAAAGCACTATAAATGTAGCCTTCTGATCACTTTAGCTGGAACAGATTATTCCTTGGAGGTGGAGGCAGAACTTTCACTCTTAAAACTTAACTTTTATCAGCCTCCACTGAATACATATACTAAGTAACTGAAGTAATCCTCTTTCATGCTTCTTTCTCATTTTCTTCATTCACTGAGTCTTGCTTTAATCTAAAATTTCCTTTCTAGATGTTGCCATCATTTTATCTCTCTGAAGTTTCTCCAGCTTTTCCTTCCTTATCAGGACCACATATGTTAATCTTGGCCTTCCTCTACATTTCTTGTCCTCTAAACTGGCTTCTTATATTTGCCTCATTCTACATATGCTTTCACAATGAAAAGTTGTAATATGTAATTGTTGCTTGCATTTTTCCACATTTTTTCCATTTTTATTTGATATCTGTTTTTTGTTTTTGTTTTTGTTTTTGTTTGTTTGTTTTTAGAGAGAGTATGAGTGGGAGGTGGGAGGTGGGAGGGAGAGAGAATTGCAAGTAGACTCTACCCTGAGTGTGGAGCCCATTGCAGAGCTTGATCCCATGACCCTGAGATCATGACCTGAGCTGAAACCAAGAGTCAGATGCTTAACTGACTAGGCTACTCGGGCAACCTTTATTCTTTTGGAGAAGTACCACCCAGGTGCCCCTTCTTCTATTTCTGATAGCCCACTGGAATCCCTAATTTTAGCTGTAATCACTTCAAATACATCCTTATAACACCAATTCATTTCTCTTCTGTTCAGTACAGAGGACGAATGACTGACCTTGCCTTCTGTGCTTAATGGGGTGTGTCTCCCTGTCTACTGGGAGAAGACCTAGAGAGGTGTAGGAACTGTGCACAGGGAGTCTGTGTTCTAGTTCTGACTTTGCCACTAATTCATAGCTGGATTGATCTCTTGGTCCCTTTCTAGTGTCACTTTCCATTAGTTACTTTAGCTTAGATTTTTTAATATAAAAAGATTAATGCACACTTTCTGTAATAGCATACTCGCATTGAGATTTATAAGAAGTAAATTAGTAATCACTTCTATTCTACTCCTACCTCACTTAAATTGATTTTTTATTCTGTATGCCCACTTGAAAATATTGCTATGCTTATACAAATTTACACACACATATATAGGGTGTATTTTTACTCTGTTTTTCTTAACGGAAATGTTCTCTTTATTTGGTAAGAGTCTTTTTTATTAAAGACAGAAACAAAAACTTGGATATCCAATTAAGGCAATAAATATAGGTTTGTTTTGCTTATAAAAAATAATCCTATTTTTTTAGGATGCATGCACCATAGTTACTATTTCTAATTGATATTTAGGTGGGTTTTAGCTTTTTACCATCATATGTAATGTGTAATACTTAATAGCCTTAAATATATTCATTGTTAGAAGACAAATAAGAAAAAAAAAAAGATTTAGTATTCACTTAGGAAATTAAAAATATAATAAAAATAAGTATGCAAAAACAAAAAAAAATTGTAGGAGAAAATAATGCTAAAAAACTTGAAATGATTGAACCAGAATAAAAGTAGAATAAATCAGGGATCCCTGGGTAGCGCAGCAGTTTGGTGCCTGCCTTTGGCCCAGGGCGCGATCCTGGAGACCCGGGATCGAATCCCACGTCGGGCTCCCAGTGCATGGAGCCTGCTTCTCCCTCTGCCTGTGTCTCTGCCTCTCTCTCTCTCTCTGTGACTATCATAAATAAATTTAAAAAATTTTAAAAAAAAGTAGAATAAATCAATGTAGAAGTAGAATTATATATATAAAGAAGTACAAGAAATCATGAGCAAAGTATATGGAAGAACAGGGGTGAAAAAAAGACAATTAGCTATGAATATAAGAGAGATTAAATGAATCATAGGAGACTACTACAATTAAACATTATAGAAGGAAAATGAAAATGTAGGAGAAATGAACAATATCCCACTAGACATTTGTGGTCAAATTCATTAAGAAGAATTGGAAAATTGACCAATAATTCTTGAAAATATTAGAAAAATATTAAAATCCTACATCTAGAAAAACACAAATATCAAGTAGGTTCATGGATCACTTCAAGGACATGCAATATGTTCTAAACATGAAAAAATATAAAAAGCTTTCTAGCGAATTTGATAAAGCCAGCACGACTTTTTAAAATAAAGGCTGTAATAAAAAATGGAAGGTATAGGGATGCCTGGATGGCTCAGGCGTTGAGTTTCTCCCTTTGGCTCAGGGTGTGATCCTGGAGTCCCCGGATAAAGTTCGGCATCCGGCTCCCTGCGGGTAGCCTACTTCCTATCTCTGCCTCTCTCCCTGTCTCTTACGAATAAATAAATCTTAAAAAAAAAAGGTAGGGGGGAAGTTATAGGTCGAATTCTAAAAATTCTAAAACAGCATAGCACAACTAATAGAATAATACCAAGGGTCTATTTTAGCAATGCGAATATAATAATTCAGGCTATTTAGTACACAATAGGTTGCATGCAGAAAATAAGAGAGAAAAATTCACTTATTATGACAATAATTGCAAAAAAAAGTTTGCTCAAATTTATTTCCATTTCTTAAATTTTTTAATTCCAGGAAAAAAAGACTTAAAGGAAATTAAGTAATACAAAGATCATTTATTAAAATTAAGAGCAGTTGTTCGTATGACTGGTATAGTTATTTTTATACGGTATTATTAATTAACAGTAATTTGGAGGTTTTGATAAAACTCAGATAACAAGAAAAGGCAATAACTATGAGCAATTAGAAAACATGAGGGATCCCTGGGTGGCGCAGTGGTTTCCTTTGGCCCAGGGCGCGATCCTGGAGACCCGGGATCGAATCCCACATCGGGCTCCCGGTGCATGGAGCCTGCTTCTCCCTCTGCCTATGTCTCTGCCTCTCTCTCTCTCTCTCTCTCTCTCTCTCTCTCTCTCTCTGTGACTATCATAAATAAATAAAAATTAAAAAAAAAAGGAAACATGATATGAGCATTTATTTATTTGAATTGTCTAGATTGTCTACCTAGAGACACAAATAGTTCTAGTTAAAAAAATAGTAGATGGGGATCCCTGGGTGGCGCAGCGGTTTGGCGCTTGCCTTTGGCCCGGGGCACGATCCTGGAGACCCAGGATCGAATCCCGCGTCGGGCTCCCTGCATGGAGCCTGCTTCTCCCTCTACCTGTGTCTCTGCCTCTCTGTCTCTCTCTGTGTAACTATCATGAATAAATAAATAAAATCTTTAAAAAAAAAAAATAGTAGATGGATTAAAATCATAAGACAAATTGGCTGGAGATAAGAAATATAAAAAATCAAGTTTTTTTAAGTAGTAAGTAACTTGAAAAATGTATAGTAAAAATATTTCATTTGCAAGAGTTATAATATTTATAAAATACTTAGGAATAAGTGATAACAGAGACCAAAGCTCTTCGTGAAAAGCATGGTAAATCAATGGGAAGTACCAGGTCATTGGATGGGAAAACTTTCTGGCAAAAATTAAATAATTTCATATTACATTAATAAATTTAATTAATTACAATCTCAATCCAAAACAGTATGTTGGAAAAAGTGAAAAACATTAACTTATAATTCTTTTGGAAAAATAAATTTAAATAATAATTTTTTTTTTTTTTGAGAGAGAGAGAGCACACTCGAGCACACAAGTGGGGTGAGGAGGGGTAGAGAAACAGAAAGAATCTGGGCATGGAACCCAACCTAGGTCTTGATCTCACATCCCTGAGATAATGCCTTGACCCAAAATTGAGTCAGAATGCTCAGCTGAACTGAGCCACCCAGGTGCCCCTCTATTATCTTATAAATGGATATACATATCATTGGAATGGAAGAGCAAATACAGAAATGATATTCATTATACCAAGGAATCTTATGTATAACAAAATATATGTATATTACTTCAATAAGAAAGAGATTGAAGAATGGCATAATCAGATGCTAGGTTACCTAGATCATTTGACAGCTTTGGAACCAAGAATGAACTGATTGGAACTGTGACCGCAACATAGACTTCATGCATTTTCATCATTATTCATATTTTTGGGTTACTAGAATTATATATATACGGAAATACCAAGTTGTTTGGGAAACTGGGATCCAGGTCAGGAAAATGAGGCATTCTCTGAGGTAAAAATCCACTCTCTCTATTAGATGGAGAGAGTTAGTTAATGTGTTGCTGTGGAAACTTAAGAAACATTATTCCCAGTCAAGCTGGATTCATTATAGGGTCAGTACAAAAAAGGAAATTTGTGATAGGCATACATGAAATTTTATGTAGAGCAGAGTAGCAGCATTGAGCTAGAAGTTAGTTTACAGATTTGAGTTGTTTCTATGTTTTTCAATCAACTTTATAGAGGTATAATTTTTACACTATAAAATGCACTCATTTTAAGTATAGAATTCAATGAGTCTTGAGGAATGTACATGGCCTTGTAATTATTAATCTGCTCTCTGTCACTAAATACTAGATTTGTCTGCTAGAGTTTCATATCAGGTAACATATGGGAGGTTAAAAGTTTAGTACTGAGCATACACTAGTGTATCCATTCCTTATTGTGTTTAATATGCTGGCTTACTAGTTTAATAATCAGCCTCTTGATTTTGGAGAGTTTGAATCAGTCCATCTGGTCTTTAATTGCTTTAAAGGAATTATGTTAAAATTCTTAGAGAGCACTGAGGAGGTCTCCATTCATTCATTCATTCATTCATCCAGTAATTTATTCAGCATTCATTTATCAAGCTCATCAAGGCAACATAAAGTTGTTTGTGATATAAAGAAACCGGAAAATAGTTTTTCATTGGCCTATGTCATAATGGAGGTAGACAGACAATAAACATAATAATAAAATAAAACGTTTAGATTTTAGAAAGTGGTTAAGTGCTATTGGCAAAATGAAGCAGAAAAAAAAGGATTTGGGAGTAGTGATGGGCAGGAGAACTAGGTTTTAAATTTTTTTTTTTTTTTTTAATTTATGATAGTCACACAGAGAGAGAGAGGCAGAGACACAGGCAGAGGGAGAAGCAGGCTCCATGCACTGGGAGCCTGACGTGGGACTCAATCCCGGGTCTCCAGGATCTCACCCTGGGCCAAAGGCAGGCGCTAAACTGCTGTGCCACCCAGGGATCCCGAGAACTAGGTTTTAAATAGAGTGGTTGAGATAGTCTGAACTGAGAAGATAACATTTGAAAAAATCCTGTAGATGAGGGAGGAAGCCATGAGAACATCTGTGAGAAGCCTGTTATAAGAAATAGTTGATACAGACACAGGAATGAACAAGAAACCACAACTCCCAAACCCATACTAACTTATAAAAGAGAAGGATATTGTGAAACTAGCATATAGCACAAAAATAAATTCTGATGGTTTGAATATCAACTAGTTCAGACTCATATATTCCAAGATGAAATTATAGACAAACAGATTTAATAGGACTTATAGGTTCCGAAGTCCACCAATTGGGCAACTCTCCTAGTTTATAAATTCTCACCAATTTCTGACTTTTGTCCTAAAACCAACCTATGACTAACCCCACCCTCCAAGTCACTGACTTTCCCATTTTGAGACATTTCTGAGACTCTGCCAAGGCAGTACTTTTGTACATTCAACAAGTTTAATAAATCCAGCTTCCTGAGATCAACAGATTTCTCCCATGGTCTTTCTGTGGAGGTGTCATAAAGCCTGAGGCAGAAAATCACCTGGAATTTTATTTTATTTTGTTAATTTTTTAAATAATTTTTTTGAAGATTTGTTTTTAAAAATTCATAAGAGAAAATGAGCACAAGTGAGAGCATGACAAGGGGAGGGACAGAGGGAGAGAAGCTGGTTCCCCCACTGAGCAGGGAGCCCAACTCAGGGCTCTATCCCAGGACACTGAAATCACTACCTGAGTTTAAGGCAACACTTAATGAACTGAGCCACCTAGGTGTCCCTCACCCTGAATTTTAAATTGAAAAATAGTTCAGTGTGTCTGAAGCTTTGTGAGTGAAAAGGAGGTAGTGAGAGATGATGTGAGAGGCAAGAGGGCCACAGCATGGAGAGACCAGTGGCAATTTTGGGAATTTGATGTTACTTTGGGTGACAAGTGAGACACTGGAAGCTTTTGAGAAAAAGAGAAATATGACCTGGCTTCATTTAAAAAAGTTTATCTCTTGCTGCTGTGTTGGGAATAGAGTATAGGAGGACAGCCTTGGGAGCAACTTGGTCAGCTAGGAAGCTATCAAAATAATCAAAGCAAGAGATCTTGTTAGCTTGGCCAGCCTGATAACAGTACAAATAAGGAGAAAAGATGGGATATGGGGTATATTTTTGCAAGTGGAACCAGTGGCATTTACTAATGGATTGGATATGGAGAAAGGAAGGAAAGAACAGTCAGGGAGGATTCCAAGATTTTTGATACTAGGGGTATGAAATTTCTACTTCCTAACTGGTGAAGACAGGTATAATACAGGCTTATGGGGAAATTTGAGTACTTCAGTTTTTGGACACTACTTATACGCTGAACTGTATCCTCTCAAAATGTGATCTAGACACATACAAAGAGAAGACCCAAGGAGAACAGACCATCCATGCATCAAAAAGAGAAGCCTCAGAAGAATCCAATCCTGCTAACACATTGATCTTGGACCTCTGGCATTTAAGATTGTGAGAAAATAAGTTTCCAGTGTCTGTTATGACAGATCTAGCAAACTAATACAGAAATGTTGGGTTTTGTGATGTCTATTAGATATCCAAAGAAGATTGAAATTCATGCACAAAATCTACACTGGTGATATAAACTTGGGAATCATTGTCATGGAAATGGTACTTAAGAATATTAAACTATGTGAAGTCATCAAGAAAATGACTGCAAATAAAGAGTAGAAGGGATCCAAGACATAAGGAAATCTTACATTTAGAGGCGAGGAGATAA
This sequence comes from Canis lupus familiaris, assembly GCF_011100685.1. Lineage (NCBI taxonomy): Eukaryota > Metazoa > Chordata > Mammalia > Carnivora > Canidae > Canis > Canis lupus. The sequence continues at coordinate 22,659,669 of NC_049233.1, forward strand.
GAGAAGCAAAAGTCTCAGCAAAAGGCTGGTGAAGAGTGACCTGTTGGAAAATTAAAAGTGTGATACCCTGGAAATCAAGCCAAGAATTGTTTCCTATACAAATAAGTAATTAGTTATTTCAGACACCCTTGATAGGTCTAGTATATTGAAGATTGAGAATTGTCCACTGAATTCAGCGATGTGAAGCTCATTGTTGACATCAAGAGAAGTTTGCAGTCTATTAGGAAGGAGGTAAACGCTAGACTGGAATAAGTTTAAGAATAGGATATCAGGAATTAATACAAATCCTTTTCTGTGTATATGTGTTCTTGGCATGGAAGAAGGCTTACTGAATCTGTTTATTAGATCTTTTTTGAATAAATAAAGGATTCATTTAGTTTTCAAGACTTAAGAGTTAAAGCACAAGCTCGAATGGAAGTTATCTCCCAAGGCATCTTAAGAATGTTAAGGCTGTTCTCTCAGAAATCTGTCAAAATGTTAGTCATGATACAGCTTTTATAGATATATGTGTAGAACACCAGCTCCATCAATACTACAACATTAGAACATGCATCGAAATTTGCATCCCATAAAGCAGTAATAACTTCTTCAGAGAACTAGTTCCATTTTTTGTTTGACACTGTAATGGATTTTCTCAGAACATAAGTAATTGCATTAAATAATTTCAACTGAATAATTGTTTTTATAAATTACTAGCGAAACAGATTAGTGTGCTCTTTTATATTGAGGCATAAGGATATCATTTTAGAGGTTCAGCTTTTCAAAAGAATGCAAGCATCATCTAAGGACATATGGAACCTTTCTGTAACCCAGTTGATTTAACTATATATTATGTTGAATCAGTTGATTACTTAGGGCATCAGAATACTAATCTGAGTAGTGAAGTTTGGGTGCATACAATTTATGGCTAATAAAAAGTAACTGTTCTTTGGTTTGGTTTTCAGTCTTTTTCTTAGAGGTTACAATTGACTCGAGATGGATGCCAACTAAGGACTTACTGATATTTAAGGAGGGATGGAGCTATGTGTCAGATGTTATTATCGCTTTATCTTAAAGCTTACCCTTTTATCCAACATGTTTTTAATAAGTGAGTCTTTTAGGCCCTGCACTGTGCTAACCATGGGAGATAAATAGGGGAATCAAATGGACATGGTGCCTGCTTCATGAAACAAAAGAGGCAAAAGCAAGTAAATGGACCATTAAAATTTGCTGGAAGTTCTACCATCTTGGTGGTATTAGGAATGTGATTTCTAAGGTTATATAATATAAATAATGATACAATTACTAGTAAGAAAATATTTTATGAAAGACTATAAAGAAAATACTGTCATGATTTATAAAATATAAAAGTGAATAGCATAGTCAAAAGGAAACAGGGATGATAATTAATGTGAGATTTGGGTGATAATGGGAAGTGCTCCAAGCAAAGAGTGGGAGAAGGTATGCCCCTAGCAAAAGTCTTGATCAGAAAAGAGATTAGGAATTGAGAAAAGGATGGTGTGGCTGGTGCTTTAGTGAGGAAGAGCGCAGGTGGTTTGAAATAAAATTAGAGACAGGGAGAAAGATCTTCCTTGTCCTTGGAGGATTTCTTGCTGAGTACAGTGAGAGGGCCTCTAAGGATTTGAAGCAAAAGAAAATAGTATTGCAGAAAGGGCATTCCACTTTCCGTGTAGAGAATAAATGAGTAGAGTGCAGTCAAGGAGACTGTTAGAAGGCTCCAGAAATATCCTAAAGAAAGAAATGGTTTCATGGAGGAAATGGTAAAGTAATGGGATAAGCCATTTTTGGAGATAGAATTCAAAGGACTTAGTGATTAATTAGATATGGGGAATAAAATTACATTAGGAATTACAGAATCTTCTACTGAAGAGTCCCATAGTTTATGTGTGCTCTAGGTCCTTGTTCCTTTGGAATCTATCCAAATAAATGAAAACACTATTTATGATGCTGGTACCTTGATCCTCAGCTGTCATTTGCTCACCTCTGGCAATATTAAGAATAGAATTCAATATACAGCTGAGAAATAAGGATTTATCCAATTAGTTAAAACGGAAATCAATGCTGAATAAACCTTTCTCTATTAAAAAAAAACCTTCTGAATGCTATTTTAAATTTTTATTTTCACTCTTAAGAAATATACTAACTCAACTTTAGAATTAAATGATTCATTCAGCATACTGTCCTAAAATCATAGTCTCATCCTTATATAGAGTCATAACTAAACATTTTTTCTTGAATTTCAAATTTGTTCCTAATTAGTTTAAATATTATCAAAAGCTTAGGTCCATACTGTTGTATAGTTGACTCTTGAACGATGCAGGGATTACAAGCACTGATATGCATAAAGTCAAAAATCCACATAGAACTTTGGGCTACTCAGAAGCTTATCTATTGGGACACCTGGGTGGCTCAGCGGTTAAGCATCTGCCTTTGGCTCAGAGTGATTCCTGGAGTTCTGGGATCGAGTCCCACATTGGGCTCCCTGCGTGGAGCCTGCTTCTCCCTCTGCCTATGTCTCTGCCCCCCCCCCTCTCTCTCTCTGTGTGTGTGTGTGTCTCTCATGAATAAATAAATAAAATCTTAAAAAAAGCTTAACTATTAATAGCCTACTGTTGACAAAGCCTTACCAATAACAAACAATTAACACATATTTTGGATATTAGATGTATTATAAATTACATTCTTACAGTAACACCTTTCCTTAATTTTTTTTTGTTATTTATAGGCTATACTGTTTATTTGTGAGTTCTTTCAAGTTGTCACAAATCTCCAGAACATTTTCCAATATATTTACTGAAAAAACTCCCTGTATAAGAGGACCTATGCAGCTCAAACCTGTATTGTCCAAGCATCAACTGTATTATAAGAAATAATATTCCTTATCAACCTACTTTGGACTTAACCTAAGTTAAATAGACTACCTAAGTAAGCCTTAGAGAGAAAAAGTTTACCTTAGTCAACAAAACTGCATTTTAGCTTCTTTCTTCATGCATTTTATTTTTACCTAACACTGAAAATAATGAATTATGAATGATCTCATTTTTCTCCATCTTTGAAAAAAAATAAAAAGAAACATCCTTTTCTAAGAAAAGAATGTAAAATAGGCAGAACAAATATAACCGTTGGTATTCTCTTTTGTTTTCAAATTTAACTCTTAGCCAATTTCAGGGGAGATAATCTCCCTAGAAATCTAAGAACTGCATGAATAGTTTTTATCCAGACTTTGTAAAACTCTACGTGTCTCACCCCATGGAGAATCTAGTTTATGTCTTCCTTTTAAAAAATGGATCTTATTGAAATTAGTTTTAAATATATTCTTAATTCTCATTCTCTATTCAACTTGAGCCACAATATAGATCAGTTGAAAATACAAGAGATTTAAAAGTCTGGAGAAATAGGTATTTACTCTAAAAAGCTAGGTGCATATTTCAAATACCACAAATAATTTGTGGAAGAAGTCAAGAAAAGAGAAAAAAATTACTTCTGATTGTGGAAATAATTATTCAAAGTTTCATCAGGCTCTGGTGGCATTTTTATTCTTCTTCATTTTTAACATTGCTGGAAAATTTAAAAATAATATTTTGAAAAAGCAGAGGAATAGAGGATCTAAAAGAGCACATTTGATATCCTTTCTTTTTGATAGGTTTTTAAAAGGCAGCTAGAGTTTTTAGATGAAGGATGTGGGAGTGGGGGCAGGGGTAGTTAAAGCCTGCAGTAGAAGAAATGCAATCAGGGCTTTTTATGTCAAACTCCTCTAAAGCTCTAGAGTTACAATGTCATACCTCATCACTACTCTACAAGGTCAGGGCCAAGACAAAGTATTGTTGAGCTGTAGTGGCTGTGATTTCCAATAGGACTACCAATATAGTGTAGGTGTCACTGAGTTGACAATGAGTTTGGAACATCAGTCTCACAACAAGATAAGATAGCCAGACACAGGTCAAGGTAGGATACTGAAAGAGGTTTGTATTTAATCATAGTGCAAGCATATTATGTACATAGTCTCAAGCTCTGAAGGGCTCCCAAAGCACTAAGGTAAAAATCAGGCCACCCAGGAGCAAGTCTGTCCCAATTTCAACATTGTCTTTTATGATAGCTCTGGTCCCCCAATGTTGGAGGACTGTAACCTTGCAGGGTTTCTCCATCCGCTACAGCTGCATCCCTTGGCAACTTGCTAGACATAAAAACTCTTGGATGCCAACCTTATCTGAGTTAGAAGTTCTGGGCCTCTAGGGCCCAGTAACCTGTTTTAACAAACCCTCATTGTGATTCTGATCAAGCTAAAATTTGAGAAACAACTACACACAACAGCTTTAAGACATTGATTCATGGATCCCACCCTTAATGATGTTGATGTAATTGTCTTTGGGTGTTTCCTGAGTCTTGACATTTTTTTCCAAGTTTTTAAATTCTGGTTAGTTAACATATGGTGTAATATTAGTTTCAGGTGTAGAGTTTAGGGCTTCATCACTTATATACAACACCAAGTGCTCTCTCTGATACCTATACCCATCTAGCCCATGCCCCTGCCCTTTACCACTCCTGCAACCCTCAGTTTATTCTCTATAGTTAAGAGTCTATTTTATGGTTTACCCTGCTTTTGTCTTTTTTCCTGTGTTCATCTATTTTGTTTCTTAAATTCCACACATGAGTGAAATCATATGACATTTGTCTTTCTCTGACTGACTTATTTCACATAGCATAATACTCTCTAACTCTATCCAAATCCATGCAAATCTCAAGATTTTGTTCTTTTGATGGCTGAGTAATATCCCATTATGTGTGTGTGTGTGTGTATTTATATACATACCACCTCTTCTTTATCCGTTCATCAGTTAATGGACATTTGGGCTCTCTCCATAGTTTGGCTATTGTTGATAATGCTGCTATAAATATTGGGGTACATGGATTCCTTTGAGTCAGTATTTTTATATCCTTTGGGTAAATACCTGTTAGTGCAATTGCTGGATCATAGGGCAATTCTGTTTTTACCTTTTGAGGAACCTCCATCCTGTTTTCCAGAGTGGATGCACCAGTTTGCATTTGCACCAACAGTGCAAAAGGGTTCCCTTTTCTCTGCATCCTTATCAGCACCTGTTGTTTTCTGTGCTGTTGATTTTACCATTCTGACCAACGTAAGGTGGTATCTCTGTAGTTTTGATTAAATCTTCTGAACCATCTCTTAGGTTTGATAGGGGTTAAGAATCATTGACTAAAAGAAGTTTTGGGTCTCCTACGGACCATATCAAATCAATGCCACTAGCTCCCTAGATCTTTGTAATCACTAAAAGAATAATTACCTTTATTCAAACAACACCACACAAACCCAATTTTCACCCCCTCTTTGGAAACAATATTGGTGCAAGACTGCAAAAAAAGAAATGTAACTCTGAAATGTTCTGGAGTTTCTTGCAAACTCAAACAAGAATGATGGCTGCAAATATCACAGGTCTTCAGGACTAGTTCTTAAGCAGTGCTTTTCCTTCTCCCTGTACCTTTTCCATTCCAAATTAATGTGACTCAATGCTGAGTCTGTTATTGGTGTCTGAGTTAAAGTGCATTAATAGGTTTTCTCACATGGTGGCTTTGTGGCTTTCTGAACTATAGGGAGTCACTTTTCAGTTATATCCTATTTTGTATCTAGGAAATCTGGCACTTGATAAAATGATTCATCCTTCTAAGTTTTTACTTAAAATATTAAATTACACCACAGTCTGTGGTATTCTGTGACACTCTTTTCCTCTTAGAGGTGACTGTCAGCTTTCACATCCTTTCTCTTTGCTTGTACTTTGCAATTTATTTATACATATTATATGTGTGTGTGTGTATTCCAGTTGTCTGTGGTTCTACTTGTAATGTTTCTTTCTTTGAGTTGATGAACATCACCAGGTTTTATCAATCATTTCTAATATGAATGACTCAGATATTTATACAGATACATTTGCTTCATTTCAAAAAATGCTTATGGAAATGTTACTTTGAGAGAATGATGAGGTGGCAACAGATACTTAGAGATGTGGTGGGTCATGTGTATGTAGTTCATGGTCTCTTCTTTGTCCTTGGAGGTTTCTGATGGAGATTTTGAGAATATATAGAGAGGTGAGCTGCATGACTATTCCCCTTAAAAAGTTCACACACACATACCTACACACATGTGCATATATATATATATATATATATATATATATATATACACAGCTAAGAGTATAGACTGTGGAGTCAAACTGTATCAGTGGGAGCTTGAAGCCCAGGCATGTCATTTACTAGCTATGTGACCTTAGATAAAATATTTATCTTTGGTTGCCTTTTGTTTTTCATTTGTAAATGAGGGATAAATTATATTCTTTCTTAAGATAATGTCATGAATTAAGCCAGTTAACATATATAAAGCACTCAGGACAAGGCTTTTCACATATTGAGATCTCAATAAATGTTATAATGTGTATAAATATCTTGCTATCCTCACATTCAGATTCACTAGTCTAACTTTTTAAAAGTTGTAATCAAGGAGATGCCTGGGTGCCTGCCTTCGGCCCAGGGAGTGATTCTGGGGTCCCGGGATTTTTTTTAAAGATTTTATTTAATTATTCATGAGAGACGCAGAGAAAGAGAGAAAGAAGCAGAGACACAGGCAGAGGGAGAAGCAGACTCCATGCAGGGAGCTCCACGTGAAACTGGATACCACGTCTCCAAGATCATGCCCTGGGCCAAAGGCAGTGCTAAACCCCTGAGCTACATCCCAGGATTGAGTCCCACATCTGACTCCCTGCATGGAGCCTACTTCTCTCTCTGCCTATGTCTCTGTCCAGCCCCCCATCTGCGTCTCTCATGAATAAATAAAACCTTTTTTAAAAAGTTGTAATCACTAAATAATAAGGCTAAATATAAGCTCAAATTAGATTGTAATCATTTTTTATATCTTTGAGAATTTAAAAATTAGTGCAATAAAAAGTATTGATTTTAACTGATGCGTTCAAACATGGCTTACTTGTTCTTGTGTTGGCCAGTCACTGCATGATTTCCTCCAGGCTCTTCACTAATTCCCAGACAGGAGTGATACATCCTCCTGTGAGGCAGCAGGGAAGGAAAGCTGATAAAAGTTTACAGTTCTGCCTCTGATTTTAAGCACTTATTATGGACAGGGTAATTACTATAATAGAAATTTAAATACCAATGGTAATAGCTGAGAATCACCTGTTTAACAAGAATAGAAATTCATGGTTGGAATTATATGCAAAATATTAAGCTTAAATAATTATATGGAGTGCTAACAACTGAAAACATTTCTCACATAGTGTATAGCTCTAACATATAATAATTTAACTTTTCAATTACATTATGGCTTATAAATTATTTTCATATATTATTTCATTTAATACCCCCAACAGCAATGTAAGGATAGAAATAAATATAATCTATCCACAGGGGAGTGCAGTGGCAACTATGGACATTGGTAACTATGTGTTGGAAGCATCTTTTTCAATAAATACATCAATGCTATCAGTATCAGCAGTTCATGAAACAGTGGTTCAGGAAATATGTAAAGATTTCAGGATCTGATTAGCATTAACACTAATACTTTCATATTATGGAATATACGTTATTTATCATTTGCTATTAAATGATATATTTAAAATATTCTGATAGTACAAATCCTTCTGAAAAGAAGGTGATTTGTATTATAGAAAGGAAATTCTTAGCTTTTGTTTCTAATGCTTTTGAAGTATCTTCAGCGATACTTAAAATTTGCAGGAGAAAAACATTAATCTTAGGGGCAAAGTATCTGAAACTTACAAAGGATAACTGAACACAATGACTACATTTGCTCTCAGAGTATCTAAGTGATTTAGTTATATCCATATATGCAGATAAATATCCTAAGATATTTCATAGATATTTAAACCTGGGAGTCATTGCTTTAGCTTACTCCCTTATTTATTTATTTTTTGTTAAAAGATTTTTTTTATTTATTGATGAGAGACACACAGAGAGAGAGGCAGAGACACAGGCAGAGAGAAAAGTGGGCTCCATGTAGGGAGCCTAATGTGGGAATGGATCCAGGCACCCCGGGATCATCCCCTAGGCCAAAGGCAGACGCTCGACTGCTGAGCCACCCAGGCGTCCCAGCTTATTCCTTTAAAAGAAGTTATCTAACAAGCTATGTTTGGGTTTTCAGTGGATTCCATATTAGACCATGAATCATATAACTAGCATTTAAAGAGAGAAAAAGTAGGAGTGCATGGATGGTTCAATTGGTTAAGTGACCAACTTTTGATTTGACTCAGATCATGATCTCAGTCCCATGTTGAGCTCCTTGCTTGGTGCAGAATCCACTTGGGAGTCTCTCTCTCTCACCCTTTACCCTTCCCCCTGCTTGTGCTCTAAATAAATAAATACACACATACATACATATTTTTTTTTTAAAGAGAAAGAGTAAAGGGTGAGTGATTTTTTTCCTTTATAGCTATGTGGGGGAAAAATAAGTTAACTATTAGACTAGGAACATGTACCATATATGAAGCTTTTTTTGTGATTGGCCAGGTCCAAAGGACTAGATCACATCCATGTGGCCTTGGGAGGGGAATAGAACTACACCAAAAAGAACAAATGTTTTTACTGGCTCTCATTCTGGGAAGGGTTAATTGAGCAGGCAAATAAAGGTAAGCAGAATTTAGACTGAGTGTCAAGAAAAGAAATGGGAAAGATTAATACTTTTGAATGAGCAAAATGTTCAGATGTTGGGAATTGAAAAATCTAATGTCATTGGTGATATTGGTGAATTTCTCTTGGTTATGCAGAGAAGCTGGGGATACAAGGAAAGAATTTGTTCAGGTTAAGAGAACCTGCAGATCCCTTGGATTGTCAAGTAGCAGTGATGGTCACCAGTAGAAGAAAGCTTTGACCAACAGAAACAAAGATATCAGCAAGGCAGCAAAAAGTCAAAATGGTACCAAAACACTCAGGAACTTATTTCTGAGCTTGTGCAAGAAAAGTCTCAGGGAAACTCCAGAATTAGCTTAACTGCATTTGGTGGGGACTAATTTTTGCAATTAGGGTATCTCCATGATAATCTGGGCATAAAGAAGAATAAGAACCTTATTTGTGTTATATGTGCCATAGGGGATATGGAGGGATAGAGTCACACTTTCCAGAAGAAACACGGGGACAATCCATCTATCCTCTGTTCAAATGAGCTTTGCAAGTCTTGTAGACTACACATCATCTTTTAAATTAGTTTTGTCTAGAATGTGGATCATGAGCTGTACATGAACATTTTCTCCATTTCTGGAATGACTAGCAAGAAATACGACATATCTACTCCTCTTCAACTTACCTTTAGTATTTTTTGTCTATTTGTTATAACAATAAAAGAATTAAAGAGATGAGAATTCAAAGCCTAGAAATATTAGACTACTTGTTCAAAGTTTCAAATTAGTTAAGCTAAATGTTAGCAAAAATAGTACATCTTAAATACAGGGACATAAAGAATTTATTATCTGATTTTTGAATTCTTCACTAACTTAAAATAGTTTCCAATTAGCCATTAGTACATTGTTACTGAAATAGGTTATTAATATAATTTACATTAATTTTTAGCTGGAAATGTATCCCAAGGTAAGAAAATAAATCTTTTAAATAAACCTTTTTAGGTTTATCTATCTTTTCTATAGACCTAGGTTAGGAAAAGGAAATCCAGACCATTGTTAGCTGGAACACGCAGGAAGATGAGTGGACAAGCTTTTGGCCTATTACAGTCCAGAATTCTTCTAGGGGATCCTCACCTACCCTGGGCCATCCCTGCATGATTGAGCCCCCTCTAGGCTTTATAGGTTATTCTCAGAAAATTTGGGCCAGATGGAATATCTAAAGCATAGCACAAATTCGTGAGAGAAACTTAGTCACAATCTGATTGGTCTTCTGATTTGCATTTCTGATCCCCAAAATGCTAAAGATACCTCATGTGTGGTAATAGCACTCTTGTGTGCACTGCGCTCTTTCTCTCTCTTCACCCCTATTTCCCCCTTCCCTTCTTTCTTCTCTTTCTTTCCTTCCTTATTAAAAAGGCAGTTGACAAGAAGTACAACCCCACTTGGCACAGCATCCTGGGAAGACATTTTGTAGTTAGGTGACACAGTGAAATGAAAAACCAAACACTGTATCTAATTCTTCCTGGGCCAAGTGGCTACTCTCCTGTTCAAATCTGGTTAAAAGCATGGACTGTGCCATACACCCAGTGATCCATCCAAAAACAAAGATTGCAGCCCAAGTTCCAAATATTTGGGACTGAATCTTCAGCCTTGCTTAAGGGAATATCTCAATCTTTGACTTTCATTTTAATCTTATATACTAATTTGTTGTGTTTATAAAATACTTAGCAAAGCCACTCACATTTGTCTTTATTTTCTATTCCATTACCTCTCTGTCCCCAGAAATTTGGGGAGCAAGTCCCAGCACCTACTTAAGATGCCAGTAATTTCACAAAATGGTTGTGTACTCTTGGAGAAAGCAATTTCTTAGTAACTCTCTGTTTCTTTCTCTCTCTCAAATTTAACAAATATTTATTGGCCAATACTATATGTAAGGTAGAGAATTGAATATTTAGACTTATCCGCCCAAAGAGATAGGAAATTATTTTGCATTATTATCCTGCCTCTTCCCAGACCTAACAAGGTTTGATCCATTTTGGTCTGTTTGGTCCGAATTTAGGATGACTCCCTTTTTCCATAAAGATGTCTTCTGGAATATTCTCTCTAGTCACTATGTAGTGCATGGATAACATCATCTGCAACCTTATTCCTTTTACCCATTGATCACCAGCTAGAAGAGTACTAGGTTGCCATATTTTTACATCTCTTTGAAATGAGTCCTTCCCTCTGTATATCTTTTTGGGGAGAAGAGTAAATCACTCTTCTCTTCTTTTCCTACTCCTTTTACCCTTAATGTTAAAAATTTTCTAAACCCAACAGACAATGTGGAAATATGCATTTTATTCTTTGCTGATGATGTTCACATATGCAGAAAAATCTTCCTTTTGCACATATAGCAACTACTACTAGCTGTATGCTAATCACTTGGAATGTGCTAGCTGCTCTAAATGCTTTTTATTATAAATATTTAAGATTTTCAGGAATCAGATAAAAAGTAATCATGCCCTTAATATCTATTTTTTGTTTGTTAGGTCTGCTTTGTCCTATTGTGAACGTGAGGAAATTCATTAGTTTTCTAGCACATTTTTATTTAGTGATTTCCTCACATGACACTTGTCTTCAAATCCTCCCACATTCCCTTTCAGCATCTGGCTCAGAAGGAGTTGTTATCCATTGGTCATGTTGTAAAGTTCAGACAAATATATTTGAAATTTAGGAAAGTTTTCCTGAAATATATTTCTCTGAGACTTTTCTATTTTAGAGTCACAAAGCAGTGCTTCTGCTCAGTCTACCATATGGATATAGGACATTGTATTAACCTCCCAAGTGTGTTTTGCCAGTGTTCTTGCCTGCCATGCTTAGCATTAAATGACCAGACAAAGTGTCAGATAATGAGGTCCTGGAGCTGTCAATCTGTTCGCTGGCATCTCAGGTAGGCTCATTGGCCCTTGGATTCACTGTGTTACTCTTGAGGGGAGGAAGAATGACAACAAACAGCAGCTGTAGGCATAACTAGGGTGAAATCATCCAAAGGGAGAAAATGGGAGTAATGTTATATCTAAACACAGATGCTCAATTTAATGAACTGCTGTTGAATGACAGTCATGGAAAATACATTGTCAGAGGGGAAATAGAGACGGAGTGACTTAAATTTGAGTGAAACTTACAAGTTATCTATGGGGTAAAGTTTTAAATCACAGAGAGCTGTAGCTTTGCAAAGAACCAACACAAGTTGTGTCCAAAGTGAAATAGAGGGCCTTGAGACAAGTAATGTGGGAAGGACCTCTAGACTGCAATTTGAAAAAAAAAAAAATCAAACCTTTTCAGCACCTATGAGAGAGAGAGAGAGAGAGAGAGAGAGAGTGTAGGAGGTTTAGTTAACTTTTCCTGGAGGTAGCTTGGGCAGTGATTGTATCCGAGGTCAAAGCCATTCATCAAAGACAAATGCATAGTCATTTAATTTGACAAGTGCTGAAAATTACTCCCTGGCTTTTTAGTTACATTTGTACTTGTAATGTTCAATCCTAACTACATTTGAGGAGGTTGCTATCATGGCCTCTGGCTGAATACTGTAGGTCAGGCCATGAGAACTTTCAGTGGTCAGACAAGGAAGAGAGTTGGACAAAAAGCAACACCTAATATTCTAGACTTGGCAGAGGTAGGAGGACAGGTGGCAGAAATCTTTCATGCTGAAAAGCAGTCTGAAAGGTGACATTGAACACGGGTAATAGAGAAAGGTTTAACAGTCCAATTCCCCAATTTAGAAATGCCACTGAGAACCCAATGTTCCATAGAACAAGGATCAAAATTCTCAGTTAAAGGTGGTTTTGTATGTAGGAAAAAAAAAAAAAAAGGTCATTGCTATAAATATCAGGTGGTTTATTGCATCTCATGCCAGAGGGATGATAATGAGAGCAGTATCATATTCTCAAAGGGTGAAAATGAATCTAGGGTATATAGCTCTACCAGAATCCCAGAAGTCTTGATGTTAAAACATAAATGTGGGGTCGTTAGCATTTTACAAGTGTAATTACCTTTATATTATGCTAATTCAGACAAACTATGTAGGACTAATAACAGAAATGTATAATGCAGGGAGAACAATGTTCAGATTTTTGGACACTATTAGTGACCTTCTTCTGGGCTTCCTGCAGGTGATTTTGTTATTTAAGGACATCGAAAAGATAGCTAAGAAAATCTAAAAAGAGAGAAAGCGAAAGAACTGGCAACAGTGATCTGGAATAGGAAGGAGGGAAGGAGTATTATGCAAAATTCAAGGTACAAAGTCAAACAGCCAACCCAAGTAGTCTGCAGCATGGGGAAGAAAATAGACTTCTAGGATGTGCCAGCTAGAGAAAGGTGGGAGGGAGGAATCAGATTGTCCTAGGGATGGAGCTGTAAGGAACATCCAAACTACTAGACTGTGGTCCTCTGTGCTAGAAGGGGCAGAAACAGGAGCTCTAGATTATATTCAGATGCTGCCAGATAGCCACTGACTGATGGAAGCATTTGTTTTCCTTCAGTCTGGCTCCTTTTTATGTCTGGATTCTATTTTATTTTCCCCACAACTTGAGATGATTTAGGATTTTACACCCTACTTCCCCCTTGTTGTCACTCTTTCTTTTTTTTTTCTTTATTATCTCTCACCCCTTGGTCTGAGTAAAACCAGCTTAAAACTACTTTTAGTCTTTGGTATTTAAGCAGCTTCCAATTCTACAAGTGCTCTTTGGATTTCTATTATTTCTGTTCCAAGACATTGCTTTTAAAAATACTAAAAAGCCACCAAGTGCTCTCTCTCGCCTGGACTCCTGGACCCTTTTTGGCATTTGTCTCTTCTTTCCCTATGCTGCAGGGAACTTACTACAGTTCTTCCTTAACCAAATGCAGAACCCAGACACTGGGCACATTCTTCTTCAGGAATTCTGTCCTAATCCTACTGATTACATTCGTTCTCCTAGGCCCTCCCCCTCCCTCTATCTGTGCTGCCCTCTGGTGGTTATGAACTGCCTCGTTCCTTCCATTCAACTATTTGGGATCTAATTTCTTAATATCAACAAACAGCAGTAATTGTCAACAACAACAAACAATATAGATCATCGAGTGGTATGAACAACACAAAATTTCCGCTATTATGGAACTTGCTGTAAATAATAAATAACATAGATCTGAATATATGTCCAATTACAATAGAGATAATGGCTAACATGGAGAATATACAAAGCAGGGAAGAAAATATGAAATGCCTAGGAGGTTAAAATTTATGCGGTAGGCAATGTAGGCCTCTCTCAGGAAGTAACATTTGAATAGAAGCATGAGGAAGCCAGATGCCCACCATGTGGCTGTCTTGGGAAGCAGCATTCTAGACAGAGGTCAAGGAAGGCTCTGAGTTGATGGCAAGCTGTTCAAGGAACAGGAGGAGAGCCAGCTTAGTGGAAGAAGTGGTAGTGAAGGTTTCAAGTAGTGGAAGAGGATCTTAGATCATGGGGCTAGAGTGTGAAGGGTCCTTCTTGGTCACCGCACAAACTTTGGCTTTTGTTCTGAAAGAAGAGGGAAGCTTTAGGAGGGTTCTGGGCAAAGGAAGGGCATGACTATTTTACATTTTAACAGTCTGGCTGCTTTATAGAGAATATTTTGTGGCTTACAAATGTGAACAGACTTCCTTACCATTCTGAGATTTAAAACCCAGGTGCTTAGCCAAAAGGATGTCTAAATAAACTAATGAGATGGGTGACAAAATTGGTTAAACCCAGGCTAGTGAGTAAGACCTGTGGGTGTTATAGGATAATTGGGCTCCTTGAAGTATCAGAAGAAGATTTAAACATATAACCTAAACTCAGAGGTAAAAGTAGAATGGATGAGTCAGGTCAGGTCTTAGAAGTAATGCCTGTGGTAGCCCTTCTCCAATTTTATGGTCTCAGGACTATTTATATTCTTAAAAATTACTGAAGGCCTCAAAGAGCCTTTGTTTATATGGGTTAAATCTATTGATATTTACCATAATTAAGATACTTTAAAAGAATTTGTCATTCAGCATCAGGAAAATACAAATCAAAACCACAATGAGATATCATGGCATACCAGCCAGAATGGCTAAAATGAACAAGTCAGGAAACAACAGATGTTGGTGAGGATGCAGAGAATGGAGAGTCCTTATACACTGTTGGTGGGAATGCAAGCTGTATGCACTCTGGAAAACAGTAAGGAGGTTCCTCAAAAAGTTGAAAATAGAGCTACCCTATGACCCAGCAATGCAATTGCTGTGCAATTGTATTCACCCCAAATATACAAATGTAGTGATCCAAAGGGTCACCTGCTCATCAATGTTTATAGCAGCAATGTCCACAATAGCCAAACTATAGAAAGAGCCCAGATATCAATCAACAGATGGATGAATAAAGAAGATGTGGTATGTATGTATAATGGAATATTACTCAGCCATCAAAAAATGAAGTCTTGTCATTTATAGTGATGTAGATGGAACTAGAGGATATTATGCTAAGCAAAATACATCAATCAGAGAAAGATAATTATCATATGATCTCACTCACATGTGGAATTTAAGAAGTAAAACAGGATCATAGGGGAAGTAAGGAAATAATAAAACAAGATGAAATCAGAGAGGGAGACAAACCATAAGAGACTCTTAATCATAGGAAGCAAACTGAGGGTCATTGGAAGGGAGGAGGGTAGGGGATGGAGTAACTGGGTGATAGGGTAACTGGGTGATGGACATTAAGGAGGCATGAAATGTAATGAGCACTGGGTATTATATAAGATGAATCACTGACCTCTACCTCTGAAACTAACAATACATTATATGTTAATAATTGAATTTAAATAAAATTTTTAAAAAATTAAAAAAGAGGACAACAAAAATGTTAGTATGTTCACACAATGTATTTTTATAAATAGTAGCTATATTCTCCAAATAAAAACTTGAATTAGAAGAGTAGAATTGTTTTAAACATTTGCAAATCTCTTTAATGTCCATCTTACTAGAAAATAGTTAATTTCTTGTATCTGGTTTAGAACTTCATCTGTTGAAATACTGCACATGATGTGGCTTCTGGAAATCATACTATATAATCATGAGAGCATGAAGTGGAAAACATAACATCTTTTTTTGTTGTTAAATTATTTTTGATCTGGAGTTCATGAAAATAGGTCCGTAGATTACATTTTCAGAACCACTGTGGCAGAAAAAAAAAAAAAAAAAAGACAGATTTTATAGATAAGAATCCTTTACTTCCTTAATCCTAGTCATGTCTTTGGTTATAAGGGTAAGATATACCACTTTAAACCTAAATGAAACAGAATGATTATGGTAAAATTACTCTTGACAAGTACCATGAGCAAGTCCAATTAATTTACAAATTACCTTTAGCTGTATACATTCTTTCTTCAAAGTATGAGATTTCTGGCAGCATATGGAGAGAGAAAGGGAAGCTCTGAAAAAAGTCATAAAGATTTGGGTAAAACCCAGTTTCCTGGGGGTAATTATTGATAAGAGGTATTTCCCTCCACCCCCATTTTTATCGATGACTTAGGACAGAAGTTTAGCTAAGAAGGTGGTACTTCCTGTAATTCAGTGGACATGAGAGAGTCCCTAAACAGATTTCAAGTAGATCTCTGGATTCCAGCTCAAAGTTATACTCTAACATCTCAAATTAACAACGACAATACGATCTTTAATTCTACCTTTATGAATTTTTGAGGTAAATTTCAACAAATATCTTGTTTTAAATGAAGTACAATACTACTTTTTATCTTTTATATAAGAGGTACATAAGAAAAAGTTTTCTACTTCAGAGGAAAAAAGCATCAGTTGCTATTGTAAAATAATCTTTATTTTAGTATATCAAATTTCAGGGGATGTTATATTTGGCAGTTTTTCCTTTAGACAATATTTCTTATATTATTAGTAATATTTGAACTATTAGTACTTTGCATTTGAAAAGTTTTAAAAGACTATAATTTTTCAAAATTAAAATAGTGACTCACTTAAATACAAAGTATAATCAGAAGATAGTCAATATTTGGATATCATATTTATCCAGTTATTTTTATGTCACATGGTGCTTCTACCCATGCACAACTTGATTGACATGGAATTTACTTAACACTTACTTTGAATTTAATTGGTTACTTTTAATTCTTTGGTTTTATATTATGTAAGACGTATAGGCAAATTATGCATAGTTTAATATTTAGGCAATATTGTAATAAAAATAGTCAGCATTGGAGAGAAGTGTGTCCTACAACATGATGAATCACAATGGAGCTTATTTCTTTAAGCACATGCTAGCAAATATAATGCCCGTGACATGATGTATGCATATGTAGCCTCATGTGTACCTTATTCATTATCCATCCAAATCCTTGTCCCTCATCTCTCAACACCTCATGTTTCCTTGTCCTTAAATGCTGGGATGATAATAACAGCACTATTGTAGACCATGTTACCTTCTGAGAAACAAAAAGGAAATCACAGGGTGGTTAGCAAGCATTTTGGCAAGAGGAGGGGAAGCTTAGATAGAAATGTCTTTGTATGTCACAGCTGGGTCTCAGGAAGAGGACAGTGGAAGAATAAAAGTTGAGGGTGGCTATTCAGAGGAGTTGATTCCTCCTCACAATAGTTGAGACAGAAATATTTCTTTACAGGGGTGCCTGGCTGGCTCAGTGGGTAGAGCATGCAACTCTAGATCTCAGGGTTGTAAGCTAGAGCCCCATGTTGGGTGTAGAGATTACTTAAACTCTTAAAAAAAAAAAGATTTCATTACAGTACTTGCCTTACATACATTTTGTATTTATCAGAAGCTGGGTTTTTATAGGACGAGTTTCCTCTATCCTACCCTCAGTCCTCAATCTGTTAGGATATTTTCCCAGTACCTTGAAATATTGTTTCTGTGTTTACGAATTGATTGCTTTTTTTCCCCCTATTTCCAGTATACAATCCTTGCCTATTTTTGTTTTAAATCCAAGGGTTTAAGTAAATCAACTAGGCTAATTATTTTATTTCTCCTTCATTAAGATTTAAAGAAAAAATTATGGACTTCTGGTTTCTGCTTTAGCATGGAAGGAGCTAAGAAATCATCACTCTTAAGTTCCAGATAACATCATTATATGTAAAGAAAACATAACAAAACCTGAAAGAATTAGAAAATGATAATAATCACCAACCAACCAACAAACAAAAACCTCTTGGAACTAGCAAACAACCATAGCAAGATTGCAGGGTACGAAATTAATATATAAAAATCATTTGCTTTTATATATGCAAATGATGAACAAGTGGATTTGAAATTAAAAATATAATACCATTTAAATTAACATCCCCCAAATGAAATTTTTAGATATATATCCAACAAAGTATGTATAAGATCTATATGAGAAAAAAATATATAAAACTCATGAAAGAAATCAATGAACTATAAATGAAGAGATATTTTATGTTCATGGCTACAAAAACGAATTATTGTCAAGGTATCAATTCTTCCCAGCTTACAGGTTCAGTGGAATACCAATCAAATTCCCAGCAAATTTTTCTGTGAATATTGACAAACTAATTCTAGAGTTTATATGAAGATAAAAGACTAAGAATAGCCAGCACAATACTGAAAGAGAAAAACAAATTTGGAGGACCGACCCAACTTGAAAACTTACTGTAAGCCAGAGTGATCAAGACAGTGTAATATTGGTGAAAGAACAGGCAAATATATCAATAGACCAGAATAGAGAATCCAGAAATTGACCCACATTAATATAATTAACTGACCTTTAACATAAGGGCAAAGCTATACAATGGAGCAAAAATAGTCTTTTCAAAAAGTGACATTGGAACAACTGGATACCCACATAAAAAAAAATGAATCTAGACACAGACTTTATTCCCTTTATAAAAATTAACTCAAAATTGATTGCAGATATAAACATAAAATGCAAAATTATACAACTAGAAGATAATGGATCAGAAAACATAGATGACTGTGGATATGGTGATGACTTTTTAGATACTAACAGAAAGGCATGATCCTTCAAAGAAAGATAAACTGGGCTTCATTAAAATTAAACATTTCTGCTTTGTGAAAGACACTGTCAAGAGAAAAAAGACAAGCCACAAACTGGGAGAAAATACTTGCAAAAGATACTTCTTACAAAGAACTGTTATCCAAAATATACAAAGAAATCTTAAAAGTCAGGAATAAGAAAACAAACAACCTGACTGAAAAATGAGCCAATGACCTTAGCAGACACCTCACCAAAGATCTATTGATGACAAAGAAGCATATGAAAAGATACTATGCACCTATTAAATGGCCAAAATCCTGAACATGACAACCCAAAATGCTGCTGAGGTTGTAGAGCGACAGGGATTCTCATTCCTTCCTATTGGAAACACCAAATGGTGCAGCCACTTTGAAAGAGGTTTTGGTCATTCCCTACAAAAGTAAACATACCCTTATGAGATGGTCCAACAATCCTGCTTCTTGGTATTTACCCAAAGAAGCTGAACACTTATGTCCACACAAAATCCTGCACATAGATCCCTATAGTAGCTCTATTCATAGTTGCCAAAACTTGGAAGTAATCACAATGTCCTCACATAAATAAACTATGGTATAACTGCATAATGGGATGTTATGCAGGGCTAAAAATAAATGAGCTTAGGGGTGCCTGGGTGGCACAACTGTGTTTTTGGCTCAGGTCGTGTTCTCAAGATTGAAAAATCAAGCCCCCACATTGGGCTCTGTGCTCAGCAGGGAGTCTGCTTAAGGATTCTCTCTCCCTCTCCTTCTGCCCTTCCCTTCTATGTGTTCTCTCTCTCTCTCAAATGAATCTTAAAAAAAAAAAAAAGGAAATGAGCTTAGAAAAGACATGAGAAACTAAAATGTGTATCCTAAATAAAAGAAGCCTGTCAGAAAATGCTACATGCTGTCTGATTCTAGCTACAAGGCATTTTGGAAAAGGCAAGAACCGTGGAGATACAGTAAAAAGATAACTGTTTGGAAGGTGTTAGGGAAGGGAGAAGTAAATAGAGCAGTGAGGATTTTTAAGGCAGTGAAACCATTTGTTTGACTCTGTGCTGGTGGAACATATCATTATACATTTGTCCAGACCTATAGAATGTACACCATCAAAAGTGAACCATACTTTAAACTATGGACTTTGGATTTTAATGATGTGTCTGTGTCAGTTTTGCTTCATCAGTTGTAACGAACTTACTAATCTGTGAGATGTGGTTAATGGGGAAGAAATGTATACGTGGGGACAGGAACATGTGGGAAATCTCTGTAGCTTCCACTCAGTTTTGCTGTGAACCTATAAAACTGCCCTAAGAAATAAAGTAAAAATAAAAAATTAATTATGACACTTGTGTGAAAATATCCTAATGTCCTCCTCATAGCATTGTGTTGCACATTTCCTGAGCCACACAACCCACGTTGAAAACCCTATCCAAGAAAATTGAGTCAAGAATCTACAAGTGCTCTACAAGATCTGCCATCACACTACTCTGCTTTCTATTATATCCCAAAGCTAGCTTTCCTATGTACTTTGTTGATCATGTTAGGAAAGGCTTTTTTTTTTTTTTTTTTTTTTTGCTAAGTATATCCATAGAATACTTGACTGCTAGCAAGGGTTCCATGGGAGGTCTCAAGAAGTCTTGACTAAGGAGATGGGAGGTTTAGCCTTCTCTTGATATGATGAGTGGGGCATTGTTGGCAATGACAGAACTTGACAGAGCATCTCCAGCTCATAGGTTAGTCCTACATTGTTTTCCTCCTATAAAATACTAAGATTTGTCTCTGTCCCTTGAGACTCTGTTAAGGTACAATGCATGTGTGTCATTCCCTTTTTTTCTCAGTATACAAATGGTCATAACACATTTTTATCAAGTTCCCAGAAATGATCAGCTCTGGGAGTCCAGTTTAAAGAGTTAATGCAGGCCTCCAGAACCAATTGTCAATTTAGGGAAATTAAGACAGGCAGAGAAAGAAGGCTGTATTAAAGTTGTGCCTACGAGCTTATAAGTTCTGTGAGAACCAGAAAATTGTTTCCCTTATCCTCCCAAAGATCTATCTGGAATAGTGTCATGAACATGTTATCACTCAATAAATAGGTATTGAGTGTATGAATGATTTGTTAGGTAACCAATAATTATAGTTTTTTTTGTGTGTATTATTTACCACCTCCTTCCAAAAGAGAAATAAAGCAGCTAAGCACGTAACAGAGACTTTAGCAAATTAGAGCTTTAAAATCCTAGTTCTTGGAATATTTGCTCTCATCGTAGTTTTATACTACTTGTTAGGTTGGGGTAGACTAGGTCCACAGGTAGTAAATATAGATAAAGAGATCTCTGAAGACTGCCAATAATGGTTAAATCGATGAAGTTGCAGAAACACAGGAATCAAAAGCAGAATAAAGAAAGTAAAATGATATAACCTAAACATATTTGTGATGACAAACAGTTTTGTTATAGCTACTCTTTGGTGGCTCTTATGGCCCATTGGCTTTATTTCTCATTATACAATTTATATCATCTTATATCACTATTCTAAACCCAGTGGGCAAAATAAGAAGAAGAGCTTAAATAGTACCAAAATGTTCTGAGACAAAAAAAATTAGGTAGTGGCTAGACACCTATTTAAATGTTTATGACTGAAGACTGATACTATATTGCATTTATTTTTTAAAGGTTTTTTTTTTATTTATTCATGAGAGACGTAGAGAGGCAGAGACCTAGGCAGAGAGAGAAGCAGGCTCTATGCAGGGAGCCTGATGTGGGACTCGATCCCAGGACTCTGGAATCACTCCCTGGGCTGAAGGCAGGTGCTTAACCGCTGAGCCACTCAGGCATCCCACTATATTGCATTTAAATGTCACATGAGAAAAAAAAATGAAGGGAATTTTATTGGCATAGTGATACTAGTTTGAAAATTTAAAGCAAAGCACCTCTTTAAAATCTTTTCCCCAAATACAAACAGCATGTGAATTTAGTAAATTATATAGTTTCTAAAACTAATGAAATGTAATTATAATGCTTCCCTTTTGTGTAATACTTCTCACTTTAAATATTTCCTTATTACCCACTTAATATTTTTGCCAGGAAGGATATTATTTTTCTTTTCTTCAGCTTTACAGAGGTATAATTGGTGTATAAGACACTGCACTCAATCAATACTTACAATTTGACGTATGGACATACATATACATTTGGACATATGTATATATTTATGTGAATTGAGATAATAAATACATAACCTCCAAAAGTTTCTCTGTGTCCTTCTTTCTGTGATAAGAATACCTAATATGCATATAAAATAAAAGAAAATATTTATATTGGTCTCTGCCCTTGGTTTCTGGTACAGAGCTTTAAAACCCTTGTTTCAAACCTTAAGTGATAAGAGCACTAGGAGCACATTTCATAATATTTGGTTTTTGAGCCTGATTCCTGACACAGAGCTCCTAAATCCTTGGGACCTCTTCAATGATAGGAGCATCTTTTGTTCTAATGCGATGCCTCTTGGTGGGCTCCTAGAGAGTTTACAGGATTGGGGCTGGTTACTAGAAAGACCAAGCAAAAATTTAGAAAGTTGAAACTTTCAGCCCCACCCCCTGGGAAGGTGAGGGGCTATAGATTGAGGTGATAGTTGTGCTTACTTAACAAAGCTTCTGGGGAAAAACAGCAACAACAACAACAAAGCTTCTGTTAAATATCCCAAAACTATGGGATTTGGAAAGCTTTGGATTGGCAAATATAACCATGTTCTGGGAGAGTGGTGATTTCCAACTCTTTAGGGACATAATCCATGCTAGGGGCCCTTCCAGATCTTGCCATACATATCTTATCATCTAGCCATTCATCTTTATCTTATTATATAACAAATCGATCAACATATGTGTTTCCCTGGGTGCTGTAAGCTGTTCTAGCAAATGATCAAACCTAAGGAAGGAGTCCTGGGGACCTCCTAAATTTATAGCTGGTTGGGCAGAAGCACAGATGACAACCTGGATGCTATGAGGCTTTTGAAGAGGGAGGGCAGTCTTACGGGACTGAGCCCTTAACCTGATGGTAGGCACTAACTAATATCAGAATTAAATTGATCCATAGGACATCTGACTGGTGTCAGAGAATTTCTGGCTGTAGAAAACCCACACTTCTGGTATCAAGAGTGTTGTGAATGTAAGTAAAGGGGAAGCACAGAAGTTTTCTTAGACAATGAGGTCTACCCTTTTAACAAATTTTAGAGTGCACAATACCTTATTGTTAACTAGGCACTATATGGTGCAGTAATCTCTGGAACTTTCTCATCTTATGTAACTATGTTTATACCCATTGAACAACTCCCTATTTGCCCTTCCCCTATCCATCATTCTATTGCCTACTTCCATATGTTTGCTTATTTTAGATGCCTCATTAAGAAGAATCATACAGTATTTATCCTCTGTCATGGGCTTCTTTTACTTTTCAGATCTTCCAGGTTCATCCATGCTATCACATATTGAAGGATTTCCTTCTTTTTTTCAGGCTGGATAATATTCCATTGTATACATATGCCACGTGTTTATCCATTCATCTGTTGATGGATTTTTGTGTTGTCCCCATATCTTAGCTATTTTGAATAATGCTTCAAGGAACATCAGAATGCAGATATCTCTTTGAGATCCTACTTTTAAATCTTTTGGACAAATATCCAGAAATGGTATTGCTGGATTATATGGTAATTTTATTTAAAATTTTTTGATGAGCTTTCATAGTAGCTGAATCATTTTTACATGTTTTCCGATTTATTAATATAAATATTTTCTACCCCCCCCACTAGGTTGTTGACATTCTGCCTACGATCTCTTTCTTCCTCTGTTTCTTTTTTAATTCCTCCTCCTTTTTTTTTTTCTTTATATGCTTCATCATCTTTTTTCTCATCTTCTTTTCTTGCTCTCACTATAGAAATAGTGGCTGTTGAAATCGTTGGTGTTCCTTGGCTTGTAGCTGAATACTTCCAATCTTTGCTCCTCTCTTTACATGGTATCCTACCCTCTTTCCCTGTCCATCACATCTCCTGCTCTTTTCTCTTTAAGGGTAGCAGTCACTGAATGCAGGACCTACTGTTGGTTCACAACCCTCTCAAGGTTCGCAGGCATAATCTGCAAACTGCCTCTGCACTCAGAAGTCAGAGAGATGGAAGAAAAGAGGCAGGGCATTCAAATGTCTTTCCATATACATCTTGGCCTCACAAGGCCTTATTTGTGATCATCCACTCCTTAGCTTCCCATTGTCTGAGACATAGGGTGAATCCCTTGAGCACAGACTGCTATGTGAAAGGCTTTTCCTTAAAGACTGCTGTATATACTGTTAGGAGCTATTGCTGTGTGGAAGTATATCAAGTTTCTGTCCCCTTCCAAAACCAAGGCCAAAATCCTAGCATTCTCCCCTTTTGTTGAGTCTGCCGTAGTATCTGACTCATCACCTTCCAGAGTCATAGACACCTCTAACTCAAATGGTTGTCTTACTTAGGAGATGCCCAGAGCTTTAATCTACTTTGCTAGTATTTTTGCCTCCTAGAAATGGCTTGCCGCTCTGATTCACAACATGATACATGCCCTTTCTTTACCAGGCAGTGTAAGGGATGGGGGCACTGAGCCA
The DNA here is from genome assembly GCF_011100685.1 of Canis lupus familiaris. Taxonomy (NCBI): domain Eukaryota; kingdom Metazoa; phylum Chordata; class Mammalia; order Carnivora; family Canidae; genus Canis; species Canis lupus. Next base: position 22,683,960 of record NC_049233.1, read on the forward strand.
GGTGGGCATTAAAAGTCATCCAAAATCCCAAAATCCCTACAAAGGCTTGAACTTTGTTTTACATTCTTAGGGTTGGATAGGCTTATAGACCTTATCAATTACAGCATTTGAGGCAACATGAGTCTTACCTAATCAGACAACTCCCATCACTTTGTAGTGATACGTGGGCTTTGAATTTCTGTGGGTTCACTGCGCATCCTCTATTTTGCAGATGTTCTAGTAAAGCCTGCAGGATGTCCTGCAGCAGAAGCAAATATTCACAAGTTAACATTATATATCAATGGAATGGGCCTATTTTGCTGATGTGAAGAAAGAAGAACAGAGACAGGTCTCAGGCTACTACTTCATGATATATTGTGGGGCTATGCAGGTAGCCTTTGGAGATTACCTGAAAGGTTTGTTAGTATCCCTACCACATAAAGGCAATTTTTTTTTAAAGAATTTATTTATTTATTCATGAGAGACACAGAGAGAGAGGCAGAGACCTAGAAAGAGGGAGAAGCAGGCTTCATGAAGAGAGGCTGATGCGGAACTCAATCCTGGGACTCCGGGATCACTCCCTGAGCCAAAGGCAGACACTCAACTGCTGAGCCACCCAGGTGTCCCAAGGCAAATTGATCTTAATTATCAGAAACATGAACTTGTCAGTATTTTCCATGAATCTTCTTGAAGTGCTTTTGTAGGAACTTTTTGCCAAAACAGAGTAAAACAATAACTGTCTGCAAATGACAGAAGACTTAAAAATGGCCATGGTTAAGGATCTCATAAGAGTTCATTTTACTGCAGTTGACAAAAGAATTTGATTATTTCTTTGAGATACATTTTCAAGGACCATGATACTAGGGCATACAAGTTTTAAGGAATTTCATACAAATATTCTCTAAAGAAAGTTTAACATCACTTCTTTTTTTTTTTTACATCACTTTTTTTTTTTTTTAAAGATCTTATCTATTTACTCATGAGAAATGCAGAGAGAGAGAGGCAGAGACACAGACAGAGGGAGAAGCAGGCTCCACACAGGGAGCCCGATGTGGGACTCGATCCTGGGTCTCCAGGATCACGCCCCAGGCTGAAGGTGGCTCACCACTGAGCCACCCATGCTTCCCTACATCACTTCTTATTTGACAATGCTTACTTGGCTCTTTTAATAGTGAGGACTCAGTTCCTTAAGTAATCAAAGATCTGGTAAAAACATAGAATCTTTGTTTCCTAGGCAGATTACATTAAAGGTAAAGAAAAGCCTTTGTTTATAGTTTCTTATCAGACCAATACTCTAAGAAACCTTTGTCCTTTTAACAGAGAGATAACCAAATTCTAATTTTGCACCAGTGTGTGTTTGATATTAAACCTCTTTTTATTTTCTTTTTAACTCACATGAATCATCCCAATATTAGCTTGACAGCACATAAAATTCCTTTCTCAATATTCCTTTCCTACAAACCTTCTATAGCTTCAGCTCTTCTACTATTCCAATTTGAGCTTCAGCCTCTAGCTGGGTATCAGTGTCCAGGTGAATGGTCTACAGTAGAGACCAGCCTGCTGCAGACAGTCCAAATATCTCACATATGGGCCACCTCTTCCCACGTAGAGGGTGATGGCCAGTTTGGGATTTCTCCTGTGAATGCCTCTTCCAAGGCCAAATTTTTTAGTCTCCTGGCTGGCTTACCAATTATTGGCTTATAATCCTCTCAGGAGCTTCCTGGGTAGAAGCTCCTCTTTACTCAAAGGAGAGGCAAGAAAGAGGCCACTCCAGGTTGGCATATGGCATTTTTAATAAGCAAAGGAAAGTTACATATGAGATCTAGAGTGGCTGGCTGTAAGGTGATTGGATCCCCACACTCACATGCTAAATCTTAAAAGTTTATAAAGAGGCCTTAACTGGATTCAGTCACATATACTGTGCAGGTGTTGTCAACACTAGCTTCATTGCCTTTGGAGCAGCCTCTGGAAGCAGAGAAGGCAAAAGGATCCCATATTCTGAGGACTGGGTAGAGAGTGAGGCACCCCTGAGTGCCTGGGTCCAGCTCTGAGGTCAACTGGCAGTCATGTCTTTTCAATGATCTTCCCTAACACCCAATTTAGGTAATTCCAGAATAATTTCATTCCATTATCCTTAACTTAGTTAGATCTCCAAAGGCCTATTTCCAAATAAGGTCACATTTACAGATATCAAGTTTAGGATTTGGGCATATCTTTTGGGGAACACTGTTCAATTCACTACACACATGTAAGCCATTATTGTTATTATTACTATTATTATTATTAAATTATTTTATCCCTATAGGTCAGTACTAATTCAAAACATGTCTCAGTCATTAGGTTATATTTGATTTTCTCGGTATATAATGTAATATCAGTCTGCATATGCAGATTCCACTTTAATTCAGAAAAACATTGTTCCATTATGTCCTGAATATTTCTTTCTTATTTCTGATTTATTTCTCGGTAAAAGTACCAATTATCTGTTTGTCAGATATCCTCTCACTTTTATACCATTTTTGCTCCTGTCCTCTATTTTATTGACTTCATTGTCAGCTGTGTATTTTATATTTAGCTATTCCTAAAGATGTTTTGTTTTTCATTAAAATTTACTGATGTGTAGTTGCATACATTAAAATGAACACATTTTATGTTTTGTTTTTTGCTTATTTTCCCACAACTCTATATACCTACATAACCACCACAATCAAGATATAGGACATTTCCATCAAGTTTCCCTTCTGCTCCTTGCAGTCAGTCCCCATCCTTCAGTACCCATTCTTTTCCTGAGGTAAACACTGATTTTACTTTCTACTACCCTAAATTAGATGTATCTTTTCTAGAGTGTCATGTGAATAGAATCCTATAGAGGCATATTGTTTTTTGTCTAATTTTTTTTACTCAGCATAATGTTACTGTGTTCATCCATGTTGTCCATCAAAGATTTATTCTTTGATATTGGTGAATATATTCCATTGCATAGATACACTACATTTTAAAAATCCAGTCCAGCATTTCAGCATTTGGCTATTATGAATAAAACTTTTATAAACATTTATGTTCCAGTCTTTGTGTGCACATAGTTTCTCATATCTTTTAAGTAAAAATCTAAAGTGAAATTGCTGGGTCATATGCTAAGCAAATTTTTCATTTTATAAGTTTTTGCTGATAATGAAGTTGCAAAGATCATTATGTTTTCTTATAAAGTTTTAATTTTTTCAGGGGTGCCTGAGTGGCTCAGTTGGTTGGGCTTCTGCCTTCAGCTCAGGTCATGATCTCAGAGTTCTTGCTCAGTGGGGAGTTTTCTTCTCCCTTTCCCTCTGCTTCTCCTCATTACTGGTGCACTTGTGTTCTCTCTGTCTCTCTCTCTATCTCTCCCTGTCTCAGATAAAAAATAAAATCTTTAATTTTTTTTCAGTTACAAGCATATAGGTTTATAATCCACTTGGTAGTAATTTTGGCATATGGTGTGAGTTAAGTGTGGTTCCACATTTTTCATTTGGAAATCCAGTTATTCCAGCATCATTTGTTGAAGACTGTCATTTTACATACAATTACCTTTACATCTTTGTTGAATATTAATTCACCATTTGTGTTGGGTACATTTCTGATTACTATTTTTTCCTTGTTTTCTTATGTCTATTCCTATGCTCCTTTATACTGTCTTGATTACTGTAGCATTGTAATAAATATTAAAAACAAGTAGTTCAAGTCCTCCAAATTGATGCTTTATTTAAAGGGTTTTGGCTCCTCTAGTCCCCTTGCATTTCTATATGCATTTTATAATCAGCTTATCTACTGGGGGAAAAAAAACAGCTTGCATTTGAATGGGCTTGTATGGAATCTACAGAGGAGACTTAACATATTAACAGTTTGAAACTTCTGACCCGTGATCATTCATTTAGGTCTTCTTAATTATTCTCAGTAATGTTCTGTTGCTTTCCATGGATAATAATTACATATATTTGATTAAAATATTCCTAAATGTTTATGACTGTGAAGATTTTGTGATAGTTATTTTAAGTTCAATTTTTATCTGCTATTACTAGTATATACATGATGTTGTACGTTATCCTTGGATCATGTGACATTTTAAACTCCTGTTAATTATAATATCTTTTAAAAAGATTACTTACAATTTTCTATATACATAGTCATGTCATCCTTGCATAAAGACAATTTTCAGTTCTGTATTTTCAAGTTATATGTATTTCATTTATTTTTCCTGGGTTACTATACTGGCAAGTTCCTCTAACAAAACTTTGGATCAAAATGAAGAGAGTTTACATCTCTATGCCTTGTCCACAGTCTTAAGGGAGAACACTTTCAGTGTTTCATGTAATGTTTTTCCTTGTAATGTCTTTGCTTGATTTTGTTATCACGATAAAACTAGCATGGTAAAAGGTGTTGGGAATTGTTCCTTCCTCTCTGTTACTGAAAGAGTTTGTAAAGTATCAGCATGATCTACTTCTTAAATGTTTGGAAGAATTCTCCAATGGAGCAGTCTGACATGAATTAATTCATTGTAAGAAGATATTTCATTATGAATTGAATTACTTTTATTGATATAGGTGCATATTCTCTTTTACAATTGAACTAATTTTGGTAGTTTGTATCTTTCATATAATCTATCCCTTTCATCTTAATTGCAAAATTTATTGGCATAAAGTTCATAATATTTATTATCTTTTAATATCCTTAAAATATGTGGCAATATATTGGTAATTTCTTTTTTCCATTATATTGGTCATTTGTGCTTCTGGTTTTCTTTTTCTTTTTTTCTTTTTTTTAAGATTGATTTATTTATTTATTTATTTATTTATTTATTTATTTATTTATTTATGAGAGAGAGAGAGAGAGACATGCAGAGACACAGGCAGAGGGAGAAGCAGGCTCCCTGCCAGGAGCCCGATACGGGACTCGATCCCGAAACTCGATCCCGAGACTCGATCCCGGGACTCGATCCCGTGACTCCAGGATCGCACACTGGGCTGAAGGCTGGCACCAAACCTCTGAGCCACCCAGGGATCCCCCTGGTTTTCTTCTTAAATGAACAATCTAGTTAAGAATACATCAATTTTATCAATCTTACCTGAAGACCAGTTTTCAGTTTCATTATTTTTCTCTAGTATTTTTTGTCTTCCATTTCATTGATTTCTGCCCTATATTATTTACTTTCTTCTGCATATTTTGTGTGCTCTTCATTTTCTGGCTCCTTAACATTGAAGTTATAAGCATTGATGTTCTTTTAAAATATAATTATGTAAAGCTATGAATTTCCCCCTAAACTTTGCTTTAGCTGTATGCCATAATTATATACCACATTTTTTAATGTTTTTCATTTATATTTAAAGTATTTTCTATTTTTTCTTATGATTTCTTTTTAACCCAGTTGCTATTTTGTATATACTTTGTAATGTCCACATATTTGAGTTTTTTCTAGATACTTTTATGCTGTTCATTTCTAATTTAATTTCATTTTGATGGCAAGCATATTCAATGTGATTGCAATTATTAAATTCTCTAAAACCTGTCTTAGGGCCTAGGGTATTGTATGTCTTGGTGAATTTTCTTTTTGAACCAGAGCACAATGTGCATCCTGCTACTTTCCTGGACTTTCCTATAAATATCCTCAGGGTCAAGTTGGCTGAGTGAGATTACCAAGATCTTTTATATCCTTATTGAATTTCTATCTACTTGTTTACTAAATTACTGAGAGAGGAGCACTGATGTGTCCAAACAGCTTTGTGGGTTTATATATTTCTCTTCTCAGCTCTGTCAGTTTTTGCTTTATATATTTTGAAGCTCTATTTTTTTTAATGAATACACATTTCAGTTTACTTCTTGTTAATAAATTGACATTGCAATAATTATGAGATATTTCTTATTCTTGGTAATATTTTTTATTTTGAAATCTATTTTGTTTATATAATAAAGTCATTCCATCCTTAGTGTTTGCATGTCATATATTTTTTCGTTCTTTCACTCAACATCTATCATTATGTTTAGAGTAGATTTATTATGGACAGCATACAGTTTTGTATCTGTGAGCTTTTGAATTATATCAAATTTGAAAAAAAATATTTGACTGTTGCTCTTTCAAGTATTTTTTTTCTACTCAAATTCTACTTTTTTATCTCCAATTACAAATATGTTAGATCACTTCAGACTGCTTCATAAGTCACTATTATTTTTTAAATTATTTCTGGTATTTCATTTTTAATAGTTTACTATGTTTTCAAGTTCTGTCTTTTTCCCCCATTAATGTCCTAGCGTTAATCTTACCCAGTGAATTTTTGCTTCAGATATTTGTCATCCTAGAAGTTACACTTTTTATCGTTTATGTCTTTCATTTCTATCCTCCCTTTGTTTATGCTTTTCTTTCCACACTTAAACATAGTTATAACTGCGCTAACATCCTTTTATGGTAATTTCTTCACTTTTGTTACTTCTGAATCTATTTTTATTCGATACTTTTCCCCTATGTATGGATGACATTTTCATGCTTGTTGATATGCACATTAATTTTGATTGGATGCTGGCATTACAGATTTTATGTTATTGAGTGGCTGGTTTTATGGTCTTATTTTCAGTGTTGGCTTGTTATTTGGTTGATTATTTACTCTTTAATATGAACTTTTTGAATCCTATTTTTAAATTTTGTTCAGATTAAATCTAGACTAGTTTTTTGCACTAGGGATAGTTTAGGTGCTCTAGTTAGCATGCCCTGAGGGATCCACAGAATCTTTTCAATTTAGCTGATGGGAATTCAAACGAATTTTGGTTCTTTGAGAGCTATAAGGGTTATTCACCTTAAAGATCACTAGTTGCCCATTGTTTGACTTTATAGAATTGAATCCATAGATGTATATCTTTTGATACAACAAGAATTCTATGGGACATCATGGTGATTTCTGGAGTTCATTTTTTGTCTAACTCTCTCCAGTCTGGAATTTAGTTCTGCAACTTCCAGCTACCTGAGGTTTCCTGATATCTAATCTGTGCCCACTCTACCTAGTGAAACCAGCATGGTCTGCACTGTAAAACTTGCTTTCGGGCAGAAAGTGGGCGTGACTGTAAGTCTTCCTTTATTTTCCTTCTTGTAGAGATCACATTCCTGCACTGGTTGTCATCCAGCAAATAAAAACTGTTATTTTATTAATTTTATCTAGTTTTCTAATTAAGATGAGACAATAAATTCATTCATTGCTATCTCATAATGCTATTATCTCATTGCTATCTCATAATTGCTACTGTCTCATTGCATATTCCCAACTTTTCTTTAATTTTTTCTGTATATTTTTCAAATCCTATAGCTGTTTAACTATATTTTCTTTTATCTGAGTTTGTTTTCCTTTGAATTTCTGTTTTCTTCAGAAAGTCTTTCACTAAAATGCATTTATCTATTTTCTTGCTATTTCTTCTAACAAATTTCTATAACATTTATCTTGTTATTTCTTTCTACTTTTTTGAAAGAGGGGAGGCAGATGGAGTAGTATTTAAGCTTTTATTTCATATCATATGTTTTTGCTTTTAATTAATAAAAGATAAAAGAGATTCTGTTTGGAAGTTCTGGGTTTGTTTTTGGGATTTCCGTCCTTTCCTCCAAGATCCCCCCAGAAAGAACCCCCTCCCTCCCCAAAAGTAAGGCAGGAACGGGTCCTTAAGGGCGGATCCCGGCTTCCCGTCTGACGAGCGTTAGGCTCCAGACTCCCCCAACACCTCCGTACTGCCTCTCTCCCTCCTCCGTGTCTATTTCTCTGTCTATCTGTCTTTCTTTCTTTCTTTTTTATTTCTTTCTTTCTTCTTTCTTTCTCTTTCTTTCTTTCTTTCTTTCTTTTTCTTCCTTCCTCCCTTCTTTCCTTCCTTCCTTCCTTCCTTCCTTCCTTCCTTCCTTCCTTCCTTCTCTAGACTTCTATAATGATGATCAGAGGTACAACTTGGGATAGCTGTGAACTTGGTCATTTAGTCTTGAAATGGCTTTCTTACTAACTTTGACATGTTCTCTGGTTTGGAATTGACTTCTTGATCCATGTTGCAACATTTCACTTTATATCAGCATATCTCACAGAGGGTAGGTTTGCAGTGAAACTTGTGTCTTGAAAGTTACAGATATTTGGTTTGTATTTTATTAATTTCTGTTCATTTCACATTGGTAATCAGTTGCAAAGCTAATTTCCTCTAATTTTGATTCCCCACCCAATTCACAGCCATCCAGTTTATCTGATTTACATGTCCAGATCAGAAACATACTCAATGAAATGATATGATAAAGACTTTACCTCTTTTTCCTGTCCTCTTTCATTCCTACCTGCCATAGATTCTTCAGTCAGGCAACTTACGAATTTTTCCTGTGGATTACTTGTTATATGTCCCTTTATTCTGAATTAAAAGATTATTGGTTGGGTTTCTTGATAATTGCTTCTTCAAAAAAAGCTAAATCCTTTGAGATTTGGAGAGGTAAGTACAAATTTTTCTGTTCTTTTGTATTTTATCCACATAGTTGGAAGATTTTTATATTTGTGGCCTATGTAGATAGATAGATATAGATAGATAGATAGATAGATAGATAGATAGATAGATAGATGACATATATATATATATATATATCTTGATATAATCCTGAGGGGTGTATATGTATATGTGTGGGTGTACAATTGGTAGATATATAATTATATAAGTATACATTATGATATAATATAGATATATGTTTGTAGATACACAATGTTTGAGTTTTTGTTTGGTTGATACTTTGAGTCTTATCTTTTAATCCCTGACATGTCCAACTGTTCTATGTTAGGACAAATGTGAGGTTATATTTTTGCACCACAAACTATGGTGTATATAACGGATGAGAAAAATCAAATTAGATATAGAATATCTTTAAAATATGACTTATTTTACTTTTGTCAAATGACGTTTTCTGAGTCACGTAAATTGGTAAACACAGGAAGAAAGTGAAGTTAATTGCTTTTCTCAATTTTGAGATATCTTTACACAGTTAAAGCCATACTTTTAAATGAATACTCTATTTGTGTGTGCATGTATAAGAATGAGAAATGGGGGATAGAAATTGCCTCAGCTGCATTAAGGAAGATGTCAGCAGAGCTGCCCTTTAAGGCCTTGTGGTTCTTATTTGTATAATCACAGGTTGTGAATTCACTCTGATATGTTCTTTAGAGACATGACAGAGTCACCTTATCTGTTGTATACTCCAACTTTAACCTCTTCAACATTAACTAATCATTCTTCCTCTGGTTTTGAGAACAGAGTTCCTTGTATCCTCAACTGCTGGGATCTTCTTAAAGAAAACATGTGAATCACAGGTTATTTAGCTATCAGAATTTTAGGATTATTTATTATCTAAAAGAATACTCCCATGCCCTGGTTGTGGGGATATGTCCTGATCTAGCTTTCTTAACTTCCAAGGGCCTTTCCCTTTTTTATTTCTGAAAGGCCATGATCAGCCACTATATATGGTGACTCTATATTATATATCTCAAATCATAAATTACCTAGGTTTTGTAGTCAAGGTAAGAAAAGCAACTATTCTTCTATTCCATTTATATCTTTGTTCCCAAGAGAAGCTAAATGGTCTCTAATTGAGCTATCCTCAAATGAAAGTTTTATAATGCAGTTGTTGGGTAAACAAAAGAAACAGAACCCAGAGAATAAACATTATGTTAATGTCTAGCAACCCAGATTAAGGATCCTGAGCAATGGCTGGGGGAAGCACATTAGAGTTTTTGCTAGTGTTTGAGCTCCTCCCAATTTTGTTTCAAATTTCAGTATATTCATATTTACTATCAAGCCTAGAGTTAGAGTGAACAAAATTTAAATGATTTTTATTAGTTTTCCACAATTATACACAAGTGATGGATTAACAATGGAAGATTTATGTTTGGATGTAGAAGAGTAAATTTTTACAAAATTGATGATATAAAGTAGAACATAGAGCTTCAAAGGAAGGAGAACAATGAAGAACAAAATGTAAAGAGAAAATTCTCATCTACAGGCAGGTTGAAAAATTACTGATTAAAGTTGATGGAACAAAAATAGAGCTGTAAAGGGATCCTGGGTGGCTCAGTAGGTTCAGTGTCTGATTCTTGATTTCAGCTCAGGTCTTCATCTCAGGGTTGTGAATTCAAGCTCTGTGTTTGGCTCCATGCTGGGCATGGAGCCTATTTAAAAAATAATAAACAATTAAAAAGTAGAACTATAAGAATATAATTTAAATACAGTTATAGGAATAGCTATCTATCTATCTATATATATATATACATATATATATATTACAGATATATAATCTCTATACATCTGGGGAATGATAGATTAGGAGGGTAATAAGAGAAATTCCTCATCTTTTCTAATGGAGAATCAATGAATATTTTTAAAATTGGTAACTCAATACACACACACACACACACATTTAAATAAGACCAACTGTTGAAAGAGCTAAACCAAATGAAGTACATGACTTCTGCTTCTGAGAGGGAGATTTTCATAAATTCTGTGATATTTTATTTTTTTACCTTAATATAATATTTTAATAAAACTTATAAAAGAAATTGTGATTTTACATTTTTCAACATTAATGTGGTCTACTTATAGAGTTGGCATTCTTTTTTTTTAGAGTTGGCATTCTAAGTCATATATGAAGATGGAAAAAGATATAATCTACACTTCTAGATTAAGTAAGAATATATATTTTACAAAAATTTATATCAAAATATTTTCCATCAAAGGTGTAAACTATAAAGTGAGGAATTAGGTGATTTTGTCAAAATAAATTCATCAGATGGAGAAAAAATATTTTGAAAAGTTGAAAACAAAGTTAAAAAAATATTAATTGCTGCTGATATGTTAGATTGACATTCTGTAAATCCATGCTAAATGACAAAGCTAAGCCACTAAGAACCTCTCACAAGTCTCCAGAGTTTGCTTTATTTCGGAACCTTAAATATTTCTCCTGTGCTTTCATGAGTGCATTTATTTAAGCATGGGTTGAAGTGCTTAGCTCTGGTCTCATAGCTTGTGATGTAAAAGTTAGAAACTATGAGATCAGAATAGATCAACAAAATATACTTACAGAATTTTATAAGCCCCATGGTCCCCTTAAAAGAGAAAACATAATGTAGCACATTGCCTCAAATATGTTTTTTTTATTAGGATGTAAGCTTGGTGTTATAGAAATGGTGTAGCCATTGGGGTAAACTGAACTGAGTTCAAACTTCAACTGAAATACTTGGTATAGCTACCTCATGGTGTTATCAAGTGTCACAAAGAAGGTAGCAATTAATATTAGATCTCCTCACCCAATAAAGGAATACAGTTGGATGAGAATCTCTCATTTAAATGCAGATAAAAACAAATTATATAGGCTACTGGAGATCAACTTTTAGAAAATAGTAGGTATATTAATATTTTGCCGTGATGCAAAAGCAAATATGAAAAATGCAAAAACGTAAGTCAAAAACAATGTGGAAGGAAATTAAGATGCATCTTTTTCTCCCTAAAATAAAATTTAATATGAATGAAGATAGGATGTATTTTTGAATATATTTTATAGGTTTTTATGAGAAATATTATTTAAGCACATTTAAGAAAATAAAATATTCAAATATGTTCCTTTTTGTTTTTTAGTACTCTAATGTTTTGTTTGTGCCTCACTTTATTTGAAGAAACATATCTAAAGGCACAGTTAGAAAGAAATTTGATTTTTTACTCTGAGGATGTTGAATTTAACATGATGGATGGGTGTGTGTATTTATATATATGTGAGTGCATACATATATATGGGTTTCTTTGTGATAGAAATAAGGAGTGGAACTAAAGTCAGTGAGAATGAGAGGTAGGGATTGAAGTATACACAGCTTTGAATAGAATTTTATGGCTCATAGAATCAGAAGTCAAGAAGAAGTTGAAAAATGAAGTGTCATCAGTGCAGGAGAATCAGAAAGGCTTAGGGTTGTAGAAACTACAGGGAGGGAAATGTTTCTTCAAGTTGTTAGATAAGAGTGTAAATGTGTGGTTCAGGAGCCCAATAGCAAAGAAAAGTCTATAGATAAAGGTAATCACAAATCCCTTGGTAAAGTTCTTTCAGTTTGGATAAGTGACAGTGCAGGCAATGGGGCTTAATCCAGTAAACCACACTCTACTAATGTGTTGTCTTTCTTGAAAATATTAAGCCCTAAAATAAAAGAAAATATAGGTAGCTTCCCTTGACACACTTTGATAAAGTTTGGTCCGTTTCCCATGTCATCAGTTTAGTGGAAATGTGTTAAGCAAGCACAGTGTTGTTTTTTATGAAATTGACCTAACCTAGGTCCTGGTTGTTCAGTCTATTTTGAAATCATTCTGTGAGAAGCATGACTTCTTGGAAAAGTATTGCAGATATGATGTTGTTTGGATACTACTTAAGAGTATAACTTGTTATGGGACACCTGGATGGCTCAACGGTTGAGCTCTGCTTTCGGCCCAGGGCACAATCCTGGAGTTCAGGGATTGCATCCCACATCAGGTTCCCTGAAGGAAGCCTGCTTCTCCCTCTGCCTATGTTTCTGCCTGTTGCTCTCTGTGCCTCTCATGAATAAATAAATAAATTCTTAAAAAAAAGAATATAACTTGTTAGTACATGAACTCACTGAGTTCATAGTTTCAGAATCAATAGAGTGTGATTGCCAACCCCAACAAAGATCAGAGCTGTGTAGCAGCCTTTCTTGGAAATGCCTATATATACAGTGAATCCAGAAGTGCCACTGGGTTCTGCTACCTGGGTAGCATCCTACTTCAGGTCTGTGCTGAGGGACAGAAAAATAGAAAATAAAATTGTGAATGCCATCTGTGCTTCGGAAAGCTAGGGCTAGACCTTTGTATATCATGTTTGTGATAGAATTTGGTGACAAGATAAATTGATACAAAAATTCTTTCAATTTTTTATTCTTCATTAGATAAATTCAACAAACATATTGAGTATCTTGCATGTCTAAGTATTCTCACATGTACCTAACACCTTAAATTGGAGTCTAGCTATTTTTTAACTAAATGCCAAGAATTACTTTATATTCTTTTTAAATTCAGTTTTATATAGTATATTGTTCTGTCTTTTTCTTTTTTTAATTCCCTTCACCACCTTGCTGGTTTCAGGATTTTGTTGTTTTCAGTGACAGAAATCTAAATTACCACATAGCTCTGCTTTCTGCTGGGTTAGCTTCTTAAGCTTGCTCTTTTTATACTACAGAAAAGATGCCCCAGCTCAAACTTACATGATCCTTAACATTGGATTTCCCACAAGAAGAGAGAGATGATCTTTTTCTCAGCACCTCTATTAGCCCCTCAAAAAGAATCGGTTTGTTATCTTTATTTAATAATATACATAGGTATGCTATTCACTCCAGGGCCAATGCAGTGATGAGAAAGGTGGCTAGGCTGGGCATCTAACCTCAGGAAAGAAAGAATGGTGTTAGCTTTAAGAACACTATTTCGATTAGGAATAGGAATGGGATGTCCCCTAAATAGATGAAAGATAAAATAAAAAATATACTCATTATACTTGAATCACCATGGTCGCCTTTATACTCATCTTTTCACATCCAGTTTTCCTCCTCTCTGATCATTTTCCAAGAAGAAGTTATTTTAAAAAGTCATGGTGACTATTATCTCAAAATAAAAACATTTTAAGAACACCCAAAAGACAACAACAAAAATTAGTATAGCCACATTATTCTCATATTTGAAGTCCTTCAATGGAATCCTATTATCCTTAACAATCATATCCAAAATCCTGAATGTGTTTATAAGGCTTTTATGGTATAGCCTCTGTCTCTGCCTCTTTAGCTTTTCTGTGTGCAGCCCCCCACTCCTACCCCCAGTCTAGGCTTCCATTCAGCCATCCTGGTCTTATTTTTGAGGCATCACATTCTACCAAGCATCTTAGTGTTCACTCTCAGAAACATTATCCGAAATTCATCTCGTTCTTCCACTCCCATGTCTATTGTTTTCCCTCCACTCCTCTCTCCACTTTGTCCCTTAGCCTAGTCAACATGTTGATTTTCAGGTCTTAGAATAAGAATCACTTTGTCAGGGAAGCTGTATTAGTCAGAATTCTCCAAAGAAGCAGAACCAATAGAATGTATATGAATATATAAAAAGAGATTTATTACGAGAGGTTGGTTCATCACAACTAAGAGGCTAAAAAATCCCACCAATGTCCATCTGCAAACTAGAAACCCAGGAAAGTTGGTGTATGGTTCCATTCCAAACCTGAAGCCATGAACAATTGGGAGCAGTGTGAGTCCTAGGCCCACACTGAAATCTTGAAAACCAGGAGGACCGATGTCTGAGGGTAGCTGGAGATGGACATCTTGGCTCAAGCAGAGGGTATAAATTCACTCTTCTTTCTTTTTGTTCTATTCAGGCCCTCAGTAGATTGGATGATATCCACCAACACTGGGGAGAACAATCTTCTTTACCCAGTGTACTGATTCAAGTGCTAAGCTCTTCTGGAAACATCTTCACAAATACACCCAGAATTAATGTTGTATCAGCTATCTGTGCATCAGTTAGCTTGATCAAGCTGACCCGTAAAATTAACTGTCACAGGAGTCCTTTCCTTCTGTGTTATAGTCTCTGGACTATATGCTGCCATGGTACTGTGTATTTCTTCTGTATATCACTCATGATGTGTGTTATTTTTTTTCTAAATGTCTGTCTCTATTTCCTTTACCAGATTATTAATCACATGAGTTTAGGAACTCTGTCTAGTTTTTCTCATTACAGTTTCTTCGCTGTCTAGCATGGTATTGGGTGAAGGCTAAGACATACAGAAATATTTATTTCATATACGAATAAATTGCAATTTATTCTCCTTCTAGAAGTTAGTCCACCCTTTCTTGAAGGTGTTTTTACTTCTTTGCATGTACAACCTAGCTCTGTGATTAGTTCTATTTAAATGACCTTATTTTGGTTTCCTTTTCTAAAATACAATTCTAATATTGTAAGGTATTTGGTGTGTGTCCAGTGTTGTCTATCCTCAGTTGCATAAATGGCATATTAAACAGATAACTCTGTTTCATTCTTGAGATACCTTCGGGAAGCTGATATAATGGTCTGAATTTTTATTTTCAGCTTATGACTGAGGACTATGGGATTAGATGCTTAAAGAATTTGGTTCTGGGGACGCCTAGGTAGCTCAGTGGTAGAGTGTCTGCCTTTGGCCCAGGGCGCGATCCTGGGATCTGGGATCAGGTCCCACATCAGGCTTCTTGCAGGGAGCATCTTCTCCCTTGGCTTGTATCTCTGCCTCTCTCTCTCTCTCTCTCCCTCTCTCTCTTCCTCTGTCTCTCATGAATAAATAAATAAATAAATCTTAAAAAAAGAATTTTATTCTGATCTCACAGCAATTAGGTGATGGTAGGGATCCAAATGTTCATCTGCCTGAATGTCATCAAAACCTAAAGGTATTTCAGCACACTTACTCTCACGTGATATGTTTCTGGTTCCTTCCCCTGTTCAAAGATTGTTTATCTTGATTAAAAATTAGACTATATGAGGTTGGTATTTTGATTTATATAATTCAATTCACTTCACTTAAAAAGTATATTTAATAAGATTTCTGATACTGCCCACTACATCACTGAACATGGAGAAGCAAACCTAGTTTTCACAATGGAAGGGTCTATGATCTCTTAGGAGATAGAGAATTAAGGATGGAAAAACAGAAGCTGAGAGGAAATAATTAGTGTTTTGTCATTAGATAATCAACAGTAAAGGATCTTAGAAAAGAGAGAAGTCATTGATCATAGAGGGCAAAGGAAAACCCCGGGTCTTCCAAAAGCAGTCACTTGGGGGAAGAGAGCAAAAGAGATCCAAAATGTGTTATAGTTCTAAGGATAAGCTCCAGAGTACCCTGACAAGACTAATAGGTATGCATAGGTAGGTAATGAGTCAACAAATTTAGGAAAATTACTCTGCTTAGCTAAGTTTGGGGTTCAATTTTGGGAAAGAGAGTCTGGAACTAAACTAGGAGTCTGCTAAAAGCAATGTAGGTATGAAGTCTTAAGTCCTAGATGAGGTCACTGGTAATATATCTTATGGACATGCAAACTCAGACTGATTGGAGATGTGTAAAAGATTAACATAGGGAGGATAAAGGGACTGAAAAATTGTTTGAACTTAAACTATGGAAATTGGTATGCCATGAACAGAACTATTAAAATTGGACGATGGAACTAGAAAGGCAAGAGTTGTAAACTCAGATGCTTGTAGGAAGCAGGCAAGAAATAGGCAGAAGTAAAGCAGGCTGGGGAGAAGGAGTGAAGAGGACGGTGGAGAGGGGCAGTTTCTATTCAGTGGCAGCTGCCAGAATTACCAGAAAGAAAATAAGAAATATCAGACATATCCTCATTTTAAATATCGATAAATAATCCCATTTTTAAATAAAGATAACACTGGTCCAAATAAGATATTTCCATTGGCTATAGGTAGGCTTTGGGAAACAGTTAATGACGTCTGGCATAGAGAATAAAAAGTCTTTTCGTTAGGATTCTATGGTGTTACTACTAGCTCAGTGGTTTTTAGGCATGGCTCCTGATGGGACTCAGTGAGTTCCTATTTCACAACTCAGGAAACCAAGAACAAAGGAAAACAAAAACAAAACCATTTACATGCTTTTTTCTTGTCCTTTGAAGTTCTACAGTATGTTGCAGTTTCGAAGCCTTTGTATACAATCTCAAATGGAATATATTATACAACCTAAGCTTCTGAGATATCCTTTTTTTTTGTATCTTTGACATAATTTCAGGAATGGCTTTGATATGTATGATTTGTGTTGATGTGCTGTATACATTTAGTGTGCTCTCTTTAATTCTCTCAAAATATTAATCCCATGGTATAAGGAATGTTCTTGTGTTGATGTTTAAGTAGAAACAAATTAAAGCATGTGCTCAGGAAAAAAAAACTTCTTAACTGAATAACATTTTCTTTCATACAAAGGATGAAAAGGCCATGTGGTTTTTGTGTTAAAAGAAATGGCTTATTTTTCTGTAATAATAGTGTATCTGAAAGACATGCATTTGAGGGAAGGATTACTTTGTTTTGTTTCATTTTAAGACCATATTTAGGCATAGTATTATCATTGTATGTTCTGAGTAAATGCTCTTACATATTTAGAGATAAAGAGAGTGGGAGAGTGAGAGAGACCTCACAAACAGGGGCAGGGAGATAGGGGCAGGAGAGGGAGAGAGAGAATCTTAAGCAGGCCCCAAATCTAGCATAGAGCCTGACATGGGGCTAGCTCTCACAGCTTTGAGATTGTGATCTGAGCCAAAATCAAGGGACAGATGCTTAACCAACTGAGCCACCCAGTCTCCCCAGTGTTCTTACATATTATACTACCTTTTTTTTTTTTAATACCACCTTTTAAATTAGCTCAAACTCTAGGTTCATATGGGTAAACTCACTAAGACACATATTTTCATATATACCATGAAACCCCCTCCAAATTTGAGATTAGTCAGAGATGAAGATACCACACCAGAGGATCTTTTGCTACAGCAAAAATCCTTGTTACCTCTCCTTGTTAAGATAATATGTAATCTTAAAAAAAATCTATTATTGAAAACTACTTTAGCAAGAAAGCCTATGGATTTTGTTGTACAGCTATGGCCTTAGTAGATTCAGTGATAACTGCTAGAGTTAAGGAGAATTGTCTTCCCATGCACTGAGAGAAGAACCATGTAGTAAGAAGGCAAAAGGAATAAAGGTTTCATGTTGGAGATGAAGATCTTGATTTCTGATCTTGAGAGAGCTGTATACCTCAAGACTCCATCTGCTTCTGGAGAGAAACCTCTTTGGTTGATTGTAAGTTTAAAGATTTATTTTTTATTTTTATTTTTTTTATGAGAGAGAGAGAGAGAGAGAGAGAGAGAGAGAGAGAGAGAGAGAGAGAGAGAAAAGACAGGCTGAGGGGGAAGCAGACTCCATGCAGGGAGCCCGATGTGGGACTTGATTCTGGATCCCGGGGATCACGCTCTGAGCCAAAGGTGACCATAGTTTATTGTAATTTTAAATCTCCAGTTGATAAGCAATTCATGGGGTCTAGATGAGCCATTTTTAATTGAGGGATGTGGAGCCATGAATCAATGCCTTGAAATTTGGTCGCATCTAAGTAGTGAGGAAGATCTGGCATGGTCCTTTTCAAGGAGGCTCAAGAGTAGCATTTGTTCTTAGTGATTCAAATCAGAAAATTGGGAGAAAATTGGAAACATTAGTCTGGAGTGTTGTAGCCAGATATCTGAGGGAAGAAGAAGAATTCGGGATCCAGTTCAGCTTATAGATATTTAACAAAACCACTAAGAGACTGAATAGGACTAGAATCAGATATCCATAAGGTTGTGTTATAATTTTCTACTGAAACATACTTTGTTCCTCTACAATCACCCTCCTTCTTATCAAAGATAATCACAATAAGGCTAATTGGTTTACAAAATAAGTCTAATTTCATTAAACTTGGCCTGATTACTTATGTAATGTGGTGTGTTCTGATTGGATGGGGGCTGGTGTTGAGGGAGAGAACAGAATTCACCTGAGGCGCAGAACAAAGGAGGTAAAAGTTTATTGAATACACTGCAAGGGAATGAGGGGCAGGACAGCAAAGGAGAGACTGTCATGAGGTAGTGGTGAGGTGGCTATAGTTACAGGGTTGTGTGAGGAAATATGGGAATATTCCCTTTGTTTGGTAATTGTGCCTGGTTGTAAGTAATGGATTAATCAGTTCAGGTCTGTGGCTATTTTGATGGGAGTCACTCAGTGGACCTGTTGTGTCAGCTCAATGGTCCCTGTGTGCCCTTTTGCTTTGCTCAAGTTTCTATTGCTCAAGCCTGTTATGTAAAAGCAGCCTCTATATAGAAGTATAGCAACAATAGTGAGTGACCATATAGATTCTTTTAAATCTGCTTTGCTACAGCCTTTTATAAGAAATCTTAGCTTGAACTTTAAAAAGCCTATCCGTCTCCAGGCCATGAAGACAAGCCAAGGACTCATCATCAGACTTCATCTGCAGTACATATAGATTGGGTTAAATTTCTTTTCTTGAGAGTCACTTGATAACCTGAGGCTTCTGCGCCTACAGGAAAGTGACCTTCCTTCCTTCCCTCAGAAATTTGCTGGGAACCTCTTAAGCAAGATTCCAGGCTGTTTTCTTCCAAAAGGATTTTATTAGCTCTGTAAAATCAACCTTAGTTCCTTGAAACTGTCTGGCCATATCTAATTGTATCAAATTCTCAAATATGACCAGTCAAAGTCTTGGGAATATAACTAGTGTTCCTATTTGTGTTCTGTTATGAGGGAATAGATTCTTATTGAACTGATACAATGACTCTATTGCCATGAAAATAAGAATACTCAATATGTTTCTGAATTCCAGAGGGATCAGATAGGAGAAAAAGTAAATGTTTCAGTTCTGTTTACAGAGATATACTTTATGAAATTACTGTAAGTCACAAAAGCTTAAGATAAAAGAGGGAAAAGGGTTTCTTTAAATCTAGAAAAGTAAAACATTAAACAATCAGCAATGTTTCAAAGGAAAGATTTATAAAAAAGATGTTAATCACCTTCATTAGTCCATTCAATCCATGTTACTAATTCTTGTTCTACTTGAATCTAATTTTTCCATTCGTTCTAGAAGTTCTTAACCAGTTTATTTTTATGCTCTGAAAGTTATCAGAAACCTATGTATTAGTAAGACACAAATTTTTTGCTCTCCAAGGAAGATTACCTAAAAGATAAAACAAACAAAATCCTTTTTACAATATCTCATCAAAAGAAAACCAATAATTCAAGAAACTTTGTCCCTTTAACAAGGAGAAGAAAAATTCTAATTCTGCACCACTGTACTTTTAACGTTAGAATCCATTCTTTAAAAACTTAAATCCATTCCAATTTTAGCTTGACCATGCATAAATTTCCTTTTCCAAGATTCCATTGCTACAAATCTTTTATTTGTCCCATGAGAATCACCTTCCTGAAGTTTGCATTTTAAGATCTGGCTTTGGAGCCCTGGAGAAGACCAGGTATCTACATCTCACAACCAGAAAGGATTTAAATTTCTCCAGAAGGCCTGCATTACCTTTTGAGATGAACAAGGGAGTTTGGGGGATTGGCAAAAAGGATAGGTAGGCTTTGAATTATTTCTAGAGCCATGGTTCTGTTCTTGTAAAGACTTCATTTGTAAGACAAATATAATTGTTTTAATTCCTCAAAGAATTGAGTTGAGTGATGATGAGACCGACCAGGCAATTCAACTACAGAATTCTTAGTTTGCTTCTTTATAATACAGATATGAATTTCAGCTAAGATGGAAATCAAAAGATCTCTGTGTTCTAGATTTAGAGCTGTGTGTCTTTGACATATTTTAGTAAATTCTTCCACAATGGCTTCAGAATGTTTTTTCTTTCCATCTGGGTACACAGTTTTATTTTAGCTTAGAGGAGAAGACCTAAAAAAAGTTTCTACCAGGCTCTGAATATCAATTTCTAATTTAGCCAACTTCTAACCATAGAGCTGCTTAAGAAAAACCCTTTTACATGTCTTTTCAGGTTTTAGCCAGGACATATAGTAAATATTCCTCATATCACTGAACATCCCCATGGATGTAAGGGGAGTCCTCAAAGAGAATGCAAAAAATACCACATTTCCAAGATCCAAAGCAACTTCCAAAGATAATCAAAAGAAAGATAGACCTAGACAATTCTCCTGAGAACTGCATGGCCAGTAAGACCCTAACCATAAGTGGAATGGAACTCATAATCCTGTCTAGCCAAATTTGGCCATAAATAGGATGCAGCCCATAGTTCTGTTGAAGGGGCAGGACATTTTTTTCCCCTTCTTCCCTTTTAGGTTTTTTGGCTGGCCTAATAGTTAAATTGATAGAGACAGATTAACAGGAGTCAAATTTGATGGTACAGGAGTCTCATAAAGATGTGAAAACCCAAAAGGCAGCCAGGTAACATGGCATATGTAATATCTAGAGCTAAGGAAAGGTGTAGGAGTCTGGGGATACAAAGAGAAGAAAGACCATTCACCTGAAGGGAAGAGATGTTGGAAAAATCTCTTAGATAAAATCTTAGGTAAAAAGATATCCCTGGTAATAGCTTTCTCTCTGGTTAGGAAAGGGTCCAGTGTAAACTTAAGTAGTTGAAAGGTGAGGGAAAGCACTTCTCCTGAATCTATTGGGTTTTGACTGTTTTTATTTAGCTTAAAGTAATCCTTATGTTATGCAATCTATTTGGGGTTGGCCAAAGTCTACTCCCCTTCACTGTCTGGCCATATTTTAAGAGCCCCCAACCTGACAGTTGCCAAGCCAAGTGTTCAAGACACAAATGAGACAAACAAGGCAATAGCTATTTCTAGGAAAGGAAAAAAAAATCAATAACCAATGTTTTTTCTTGTCAGTCTGGATTTGGAAAGGGACATTGTAAAATTTTGCCTTTCTCTGTCAACTGGGCATGATAGGTAGAGACCTGTGAGAATTGACTTTGGTAAGAATTCTTACCCTTTGCTGTCTTTTCCCAAGATACTGTCTGCGGGCTCCACAGTGAGTGGAATGTCCCAGAGTGAGTGGTTTCATCCTGGTCACTAGAGACTGTACAGGAGGAAAAATGATTTCCCTTTACCTTTTGTAGTAAGTGCCTGGCTGAGAGATTTTTTTCTCCAGGGTGCTTTGTAACTGCATAAGCTTATCTAAGATGGTTGTAAGTTCTCCACTGTGGTCACAGGAAATCAGTATTATCCTTGGTAAGTTTAAGGTTAACCTACCTGTTCAGCCTTAAACAGAATTTTATTTACTTGAGGCCTCACACTGGCCCCAGTCCAATTTCTAAGTTGGACTCAGTTTGACACAGACCTTGTTTGGTTTCTAAGTCAGACCCAGGACCTAGTGGACCCTGACTGGTTTCTGGATTCAGTCTGGAAAAAGAAATGCTCAAATTAAGTCTGAAAGCTCATAACACCAAAACTAGGGAGCTAGGATGGAGGATCCTACAGGGATTTACCTACTACCTCCAGAGGCAGCAAGAAAACAGCTTGAACCACCCAATAATTAAAGATACCTGGCTGCTTGTTGCTCCAGAGGGTTTCCAGGGGCAGGGGCAGGGGCAGGGAGTGAGAGTATCTCCTTTGGTTCTCTCTTCTGACACTAAAAGTGTTAAAAGATAAACTGGAGCATATAAAGAGTTTTCATGATTTTTTGAGCAAAATCAATTCCAATTGGACAGCACCAAGCCTGAAGGGGATAGGAATGCTCCCAAGGACTTCTTTATTAACAAATTACTGTCTTAAATTATTCAGCATCAGAACAAAAGAGTTTTCTATCCTTCTCAAGGGATTACAGAAGTTTCAGGGTTGGTAGTGCTTAGAATAGGTAGTGAAATTTCCTGGGTTCAAATTCAGCTTTATCATCAACCATCTGAAGCAAGTCACTTACACAATTGAGGATTAAATACTATGTATTACATATGGTTGCTTTGCTTATATAATTGGGAGGGAAAGAACATTGCCTACATAGTACCTGTTGCTCTGAAGTTTTAATGAAATGCCATATGCAAAATATCTAGCGCACTGCCTAGCACATTGTTGAAACCCCTTAGGATCAAGTAATATTTCATATGTAGATCACTGAGCCTTCATCACATATTACAAGCTGCCTCTTGCAAATTTCTATTATCTGTCTTGATAACAGTATTTTAAGAATTCTGATGCATATAAATGTATGGATTCAAATTATATTTTCCACTGATTTATGGGCATATCACAGTAATCACTACAGAGAAATGGTTACATATCAGACTGATATGTACCAAAGAATGGAGTATAGCAATATTTTTAGGCAATTGTTGAAAACGTGATTAAAAATATGCTCCTGTTGAGAATAGAATCATATGTATATAACAGAGTAAAATGGTGTTAGAGCAGCCAGTTAGTCTTTTTGGTTGGCATAGAGAAATCTCAGTGCAAGTATTTTTCTCAGCTAAGTCACAATACTAATTATGCTGTTTGTTAGTGTGTGAATTAAAACAAATTACTTACAGCACCATAAAGAGCATTCTAGATCTAAATCTGAAGTTTCATTTTCATTAGTGTGATCTCGTTAAGTGTTAATTAAAATGAAGAAAAGAGAAAAAAATTATTATCAGCCTTGTAGTGCTGATGGAAATTTAGTACTAAAAACAAATCTGCTGAGTTTGTCAACTCTGGGTCACTCCTCATTCTTAAAATGCATGGAGTTACTAACCCCATATAGCTCTTCTCTCTTTTCACTGATTATTTCCCTCTAGGGAGAAACATAACAATTCAACCCTAAGTTGAAAACTCTGACCAGCACCTTCCCCCAGGAAGCCACAGAATAGTGAGATATCAAGGTTACTGTTCATATAATTACAAAAGAGCTCATTAAATATAAAAAGAGTTACTGTTTAACTATTTCTTTTGACACACTAAAAAAAAAAAAAGAGGTAAGCACATTGAAGTAAAATATTATTAGGAAATGGCACACTGTGAACATTCAGGAAATATATTTATTTCAATTCATTTATTATGTTTATTAAAAAGCCAATTCACCAAATAATTATTGAACAACTGCTATGTTCTAGAAATTGTTCTAAGGGATATTCTGATTTCTGGAAGGTAGTTTATTAACTTTTTATTTAATATCAATTGTCATTACTTAAATTATTATTAGCTACCATACATTTTACAAGTTTAATTTTTCTGAGATAGCATCACAGTAAATATATCAAGCAAGGCCTAATAAAACACTAGGGTAGTCAGCCAATCTATTATTACTGCACTCGTGTTCCTCGTATGTGTTCAGATGTCCCTTGTTCTGGCATCATTCATTAAGGCAGGAAGACCACCTGTGTTCAGGGTAGCTATTAAAAAGATAACTGGGGGCACCTGAGTAGCTCAGCGGTTAAGCCTCTGTCTTTGGCTTAGGTCCTGAACCTGGGGTCCTGGAATCAAGTCCCACATTGGCCTGCCCACGGGCAGCCTGCTTCTCCCTCTGCCTATGTCTCTGCCTTTCTCTCTGTGTCTCTCATGAACCAATAAATAGAATCATAGATAGATAGATAGATAGATAGATAGATAGATAGATAGATAGATAGATAGATGATAGACTGATTTTTTTTTTCTCAATCCAAAACAGATTTGAGCCTTTCCACAGCTCAAAGAGTCATCAAAGTACCTTTTACAGTACTCTTTTTTCCTTCTATGGTGATTCTGCAAGTGACTAAAAAGGGCACCTAAAATTATTGATTGTTGGCTTACTTGTATTTGTCATTATCTTGCTTTAAGTATAGATGTCTTGATTGTAGTTACAAAAATATTCTTGTGACTTTTCTTAAGTATTTTATGATTTTTTATGTGTGTGATTTTGTTTATTATCATTATTGAAATGGAAATTAGCATGCTTGCTTAAATGTTTGAACACTATAGAAGGATATACAGACATACATTCAATGCAAAGTCTCTCCTTCCCACCTGACTTGCCTGTCAGTTTTCTTTCTAAAGCAACTATTGATATTAAACATCTTTGTTTTTGCTTGAGAGATAATTTATACATCTATGAACATACAAATTTCTTCCTGTCTTTTTCACTTTCTTTCCACACATAAGAGGCATAGATATAAGTAGAGAAATATATATGTAGATACATACATACATATAAGCTGCATGAATATGTTTATTCTCTTTTTCAAGAGGTACGATAGCATATGTAATGTATGTTATTTCCCTTTTCATTTTTTTCACTAGAAATGTATCTTAAAAGGCCTAATTAAAAAAATAAATTTATATATTAATATTACTGAAGCAGGGTAGTTTTATAAGCATTTTGCTGTTTCAGATTTCTCCTTTAAGATATTAATTTTTATGTTCATTTGAGCTTCACAACAATGAAAGCAGCATTTCAATTCATTTTGGTATGTCCTTGACTTGCTAAATTTACTGTACATTTTTTTTTAAAGTTACTTGTAGGGCTTTTTTTTTTTTTTTTTAATCTATCCATGAGAGACAGGGAGAGAGAGAGAGTCAGAGAGAGAAGCAGGCTCCATGCAGGGAGCCTGACATGGAACTCCAGGATCACGCCCTTGGCCCAAGACAGGCGCCAAACCACTGAGCCACCCAGGGATCCCCTTACTGTACATTTTTAACGACCACATACTTATTGTGGTTAGAAGAGCACTTCCATCTTTTTATTATGCACATGGTCGGCCTGGGCATGGTGGGGGGAAAATACCATGGCTGTAGCAACACTCCATGGGTTTCTCTATCCCTCATGATTTTTGTGCATTTCCATTTCTTTCAAATCTATTCTCAAAAATTCTTATTTTAAACCACCTATCCATATACAATTGAAAATATAATTTTAAATAATTTTACCTAAATAGTAAATGCTAAATAACACTAAAACCAAAAGTGGAAAAAATAGATTAATGTTAACCTTTGTATTATTATCAAGAAATCCATGATGATGAGAGGTAAAACTAAATGTAATAGCATTTTTAAAAATATGATTTGAGCAAAACTGCTATATGAAATCAAACTGCTTTATATCAGTCAGTAATTTTATTCTGAGGGCAGAAATTTTTTTAATAATTTGATAAAATGATAAACATTTTTTAAAGTTCTTTTCTTAAAGATTTATTTATTTGAGAGAGAAAGTGAGAGCAAGCATGAGTTGGAGAGAGAGGAAGAGGGAGAAGAAAGAGAGAATCCTGGAGCAGACTCCCGAATGAGCGTGAAGTCTGATTAGAGACTCGATCTCAGGACTCTGGTATCATTACCTGAGATGAAATCAAGAATTAGACAACCTTAAAAAAAAAAAAAAAAAGAATTAGACAACCTACTGAACCACCCAGATGACCCCTTTTTAAAAGTTTTTAAATTTTAACTCCAGTATAGTTAACATGCAGTGTTATATTAGTTTTGGGCAAAGAATATAGTGATTCAACAATTCTGTACATTAGTACTCATCATGATCAGTGTACACTTTAATCCCCATCTCCTGGGATCCCTGGGTGGCGCAGCGGTTTGGCGCCTGCCTTTGGCCCAGGGCGTGATCCTGGAGACCCGGGATCGAATCCCATATCAGGCTCCCGATGCATGGAGCCTGCTTCTCCCTCTGCCTGTGTCTCTGCCTCTCTCTCTCTCTCTCTCTCTGACTATCATAAGTAAATAAATAAAAATTAAAAAAAAAGAAAAAAAAATAATCCCCATCTCCTATTTCACCTACCCCCACCTACCTCTCCCCCCACCTACCTCTCCTCTACCTCTTCAACCATCAGTTGTCTATAGATAAGAGTTTACTTCTTGGTTTCTCTCTTTCTCTCATTCTCTCATTTTTCTTTGCGCATTTGTTTCTTAAATTCCACAGATGAGGGAAATCATATGGTATTTCTTTCTCTGGCTTACTTCACTTAGCGTTATAGTCTAGCTCCTTCCCTGTTGCTATAAATGATAAGATTTCATCCCTTTTATGGCTGAATAATATTCCATTATACATATACACCACATCTTTTTTATCCATTCATCTAACCATGGACACTATCTATCCATCTTTCTATTGGGCCATAATTTGGCTATTATAAAAATAATGCTGCTATAAACATAGGAGTGCATATATCCTTTTGAATTAGCGTTGTTGTATTTTGGGAATAAATACCCAGTAGTGTGATTATTGGATCATGGGTAGTTCTCTTTTTAACTTTTTGAGGAACCCACCATACTGTTTTCCACAGTGGCTGGGCCAGTTTGCTTTCCCACCGACAGTGTGCAAGGGTTCCTTTTTCTCCATATCCTTGCCAACAGTTGTTTCTTATATTTTTAATTTTAGCCATTCCAACAGGTGTGAAGTGGTATTTCATTGTAGTTTTCCCTGATGATGAAGGGTGTTGAGCATATTTTCATATGTCTCTTGGTCATCTGGATGTCTTCTTTGGAGAAAAGTCTGTTCAAGTTTTCTGCCCATTGTTTAATTATTTGTTTTTTTGGATGTTGAGTTGTATCAGTCCTTTATATGAATTTTGGATACAGACCCTTCATCAGATACATCATCTGGAAATATCTTCTCCCTTTCCATAGGTTGCCTTTTAGTCCTGTTGATTGTTTCCTTCAGGTACAGAAGCTTTTTATTTTGATGTAGAATAAACTTATTTTTTAATGCAAATCATAGCAAAATAACCAACTATCTATGTGCACTGCAAGGAGTCCCTCACACTCTCATAAACCCCTCCTCTCCCTCAGTGACTTCATGCTAGTTATACTTTTGGGTACATTAGCCATACTCCCTCATCAGTGCACTGCTGTTTACTGTGACTTTACTGCTCAGATGACAATGCTTCCACCAAGTTCTTATTTAAATATTTAGAACCAACTCAAATTTTTTTACCTTATTTATTCGCAACATTCCGTGCACAGACAAAAAGAATTGATATGGAAAAGGAAAATACTACTGGTTTTTGCACATAAGAAAAAATAAAATATAATTTATTTTCCCAAATCTGCAAATGATGATGGTGAAGTGGTGATGTTATGAGCAACACTCCACATTCTGAGAAGGGAGAAATGCTCTCTTCACACTTTGACCTGTAGGGTAGTTTCAAATGGGCTGATAGTCTAGTACAGAAACATAGGAGCTGCTCTGCAGAGAGTGGAAGTTATCTATCCCACTCAGAGTATAGAATGTAGGGTTCAACCCCAAGTTGATTTTCAGTGGGTGGATGAGTGGGGAGCAGTAGCCTTTCACAGCCAAAAGGTCCATCATTTCCAATGACAGTGCTGCATTTTCAGAGGCAATAGCCTTATAAATTAGAAATATTCATGACACAGTCTTTTTTTTTAAATATTTTATTTATTTATGAGAGAGACAGAGTCATAGGTGGAGAGTGAAGCAGGCTCCATGCAGGGAGCCCAATGCGGGACTCCATCCCAGGATTCCATGATCATGCTGGGGGTGGAAGGCAGGTGCTCAATTGCTGAGCCATCCAGGTATCCCTGAATGTCACAGTCTTTGAACTATAGCCAAGTAGCAGAAGGCAGAGCTGTGAGTGAAAATTCTCCAGTAGTGTCTGCAGAAGTAAGGTTTACTCTATCACTATACTGCCTTGTCCCTTATAGCTCTATATCTTATCATGTAAATATTTCTATGTTGCACTTATCTTTAGATATTTTATTGATTTTAGTAGCTCATGAATCTGTCACCTACCTGCTCAATTTTGACTGTGAATGGCTTGAGGAAACGATCTAGTGTTCATTATTTCCATATTCTTAGCTCCTAGTACAAAGTAGGAACGTTTTTTGTTTAAAAGAATAATCACGCCAGTATTCAAATCCCACCACCGCTGCAGTAGTTATTTAAAATTGAGTAATTTAATCAATTTTCTAACCTCAGCTTGGTTACCTGTAGCATAAAGATAATTGTGTTGATGAAATTGAGTGTGTGTGTGTTCATGTGGGTGGTGGTGGTGGTGGTAGTGATGGTGATGGTGGTGGTGAATTACATGGCATCATGCCAGGCATATTCTCTAAAAGGGTAGCTATCATATTTGTTAGTGTTATTATTATTATTCAGTAATGTTTATTAAATTAGATGGTAATTGACATGTCAACCTAGTTTATATGTAAATTTTAGTAGATTTATAGATACTTCAGCTGTTACTTAATCTGGAAAAGATAATGTTAAACCAAGAGAGCAAAAAACATAAATAATAAATAGATATTGATTGCAAATATTACTCTAGCTTCAAACTTAAATATTTACATTTTCAATTTCATTTTAGGCCAATATTGATTATTTCTTTGAGGTGTGTGTGTGTGTGTCTGTGTGTGTGTGTGTAGTGTATTAAATTATCTATGTCTGTGTTTCTTTTTTTTTAAGATTTTATTTATTTATTCATGAGAGACACAGAGAGCAGAGAGGCAGAGATATAGATAGAGGGAGAAGCAGGCTCCACGCAAGGAGTCTGATGTGGGACTTGATCCGGGGACCCCAGGATCACACTCTGGGCCAAAAGCAGCTGCTAAACCGCTGAGCAACCCAGATGTCTCTATGGCTGTGTTTCAATAGAGCTTCAAAATGTCTCAGATACTCAAAGAAATTTTTAACTTAAAATTATATTCTAATTTAAAGTGGCATGTATTTTTGCCTTAAGACATACTTCCTTTTTTAACTTTTAGAAAATATTGGCAAAATATTTGTGCTGTGATAATAGAAATACAGGAATTTTGAAGTGAAATGGAGTACTATGGGAAGCTTTAGACTCTTTCCTCCTCCAGCATCTATGGTTCAAATGCAGAGGTTCTTTTATTTATGTGAAATGGTCAATGAAACAGAATAGAATATGTAGTTCATTGGTATTTATGGGATTTAAATTATTTTGTTAATGAAAATTATTTTCCTTTGAAATCTGACTAATTTTAAGTCTGCGTAATCTTGAAAGTACTTTGATGTGTTTAAATTTAATTACGGAAAATAAATATTTTTAATGGTTTGTGCTTTATTTAAAAAGTGGGGGGCTAATGAACCAAAAAAAGGTGGGGGATAATGAGAGAAAGAAGAAAAGAGAAGAAAGAATAAGGAACGAGAGGTGGAAAAAAGAGAGTGAGAGGAAGAAAAAGAGGAGGAGAAGCGTGAGGAAGAGAGGAAAAAAAGACAGAAAGGGAACAAAAGAGGAGAGGAGAGACAGGGAAGGGAGTCAGTGGTTATAATCAAAATTATTTCTTTTTGAAATATCCAGAGCACAATTGATCCAAGAGGAATTCATAGTGCCTTATTCAGTTAGATCTGGACATCTGCTTCCAAGTGATTATATTAAAATAGCAATTATTCCAAATACTACTATAAAGAGAAAAAAATCAAGCTCTTCTTTCAGTGTCACTGGTTCAGAAATTCAAAGGTAACAATTATGGAAGGTACTGACAGTCTAAATGGTATGAGTTCCAAATGATTAAGTTGGTTCACAAACCACTCAGATCACAATTGTGTGGGGGGAGAAAGTGTGGAGTAGTCACAGGCCATAAAGAGCAGGTTCTTATCATTGCTTAATGGGTTCTCCTTGCTCATGAGATGTGGAGCTTTAAATAAAACAACTGACAAAGACTGGGACACTTCATCTACAATTGCCTATAGATAGACAGAAACAAGGAAAAAAACCTGCATTTACTGTATGATGTCAGCTGATCAAAATACAGTTCCATTAAATGCACTGAGATAAGCTAAGTCATGATTATTATTTGAACTTGAAGGATGTTCAGATGATGTCTGGAATATGCATGAATATTATGAAAATGCCAGAGATTATAAACCAACACAAATATAAATCTGCTTAATAACATATTTAAACAGAAATTTATTATCTTTTAAAGCACTTTTTAGTACATTGCTTTTTTTGATGTTTATCACAGTTATCAGACATTAATTAGGAAAGTGTCATGTTAGTAATTTTTTTTCACAGAATAACATAATTGCTTAAAGGAGTTGAATCAAACAGAACTAAATTAGTGAACCACAGATTAGAATTGGGTCTCCTGAATCCCAGATAGGTTCTCTTTTCAATGATGGAACAAGTGAAACTGTCATAATGATTCTCTGCACACCGTCATTTCCAGGTTCCTCTCATAGCCAGTGGAGTTTCTACTGGGGTTTTAGCCACCATACTTCTGTGCCACTCTATGACTAGTGCCTGCTCAGTGGGAGAAAGCATAAAAGAAAATTGAAAAGTCACTCCCTTGTCATTTGCTTCCCCAAATGTTTACTCCCCCTCACAATCTGCCTGTTTTTATTGTTAAAGTACCTAGGTAGTAGGTGTTTTGATTTTTTGAACAGATTGTTAATTGTAATCCGCAAGTGGGGTAGAATGTGGTGGGTTTACACCAGGATAGCATATTAGAACTCCCTATCATTGATTTAATAGAATAACATCACCATAAAGACATTTGGAAACATCTAAAAAAAGCAAGATACATCCAGGTGTCCCACATACATGCTTTCAAGTCCAATGCTTTTTTTCTGCATCTGACACTCTTAACCTCACATTCCTGAAAAAAGTTTTTTTTTTTTTTATGGTTCTCAACAGCTCTGATTTTTGTTTCATATTGTTTTTATTTTGTAATCTCTTTGTCAGCCTAACCCTTAAAATCCATGTTTCCTGGTAAACTGTCTTTGACTCATGCTTTGTTGATACTAGTTATGCAATTCCATCAGCTTTTCTGCTTTTGAAAACTGCTCATATGCTAATGACTCATAAATATTTCTCTCCAACCCACAGCATGTCCTGGGTTTTCTCACTCAGGTATCACGATGTTGGCTAATCATTACCCCTTGATTATCCCCTACTCATCTCAAAATCACCATGTGCAAAATGGAAACACCTCCCCACATATGTCAAACTCTATAAATGGTGCTATAATCTGCTTACTGTCAAAACTAGAAGCCTGCAAGTCATGCCACAGTGTCTTCCTTTCACTCTCCATACACCAGGACATAGAATCATCTTTCATAAATATTTTTTCAGTATGTTTTCTTTCTATTCCAATGATCCCTTCTTTCAGTTCTTGTCTAGATGAATTCAATAGACCCTTCTCAGGTTTTCCTCATCCCATTCCTTTTGCTCTTAAATTTGTCCTCTAGGCCAGTTAATGTCATGCATCTCTCCCAGCCATCTCCTGCAAGATGGCATTCAGACTCCCACGCAAGTTGTCTATGTAAGCAAGTTCTCTTTAACTCGTTAATCTGCTTACCCACGTCTAGTTTTACTCCTTTTCCCTCACTTTGTATCTTCATAACATCAACCCACATATATTTTCCTGGACCTGTCATGGGGTTTCATGCCACAGTGTCTTCATTTGGTTAACCCTTACTAATTTTTCAAAACCATTTTAAGTGTCAAACAGAGTTAGACTCAAGTAGGGCTTAATTGTAACCATCAGGATTTAACAAAGTCTAGGTACTAAAGGAGGGACTGGAAAGGACTAATGCTAGCTCAATTTCAAAATGCAAACTAAAATTCCAAGTGATAAATTTATGCTGAGGATTCAAAAGGAGTGAAGTTATTTGAAGAAATTAGCACCATGCATTAACTAACAGGCTTAAGGGATAGCTTCAAATATATCTAATGATATGTCAGCATTTTCTGCATTTAAAAATCTCTACTTTGATACAGTCAAGAAAACTATACCTTGGAATGCCTGGGTGACTCAGCGGTTGAGCATCAGCCTTCAGCTCAGGGCATGATCCTGGAATCCCAGGATCAAGTCCCACATCGGGCTCCCTGCATGGAGCCTGCTTCCCTCTCTGCCTCTGTCTCTGCCTCTCTCTCTCTCTCTCTGTATGCCTTTCATGAATAAATAAATAAAATCTTAATAAAAAAAAAAAAAGCTATACCGTAAGGGGGGGTCTGCAAGAGATTTTACATGTATTATTATTATTATTATTATTATTATTGGTAATAAATATATAGTAATTCACCTTTTATAAGATTCTGACTTTTCAGATCTTTTCTGTTATGGGAATATATTTGGGGGGTAAAGAGAAGAATAAATGTAATTCATTTTTTAAAAATATTTATTTAAAAAATTCAGGTTCTAAATACTTCTTAGAAGGTCTAAAGATGATTTAATTTGCTTAAAAATGGTTTTTAACTCCTTCAAAGATACTTTCAAGTTCAAATTCTTATGCAAGTATTATAACCTTTATAGCCTCCCTATGTCAATATAATTACTTATACAGTTTTAAGGATTATAGCTATTAAATACTAATTCCACAATTTAAAT
This sequence comes from Canis lupus familiaris, assembly GCF_011100685.1. Lineage (NCBI taxonomy): Eukaryota > Metazoa > Chordata > Mammalia > Carnivora > Canidae > Canis > Canis lupus. The sequence continues at coordinate 22,716,762 of NC_049233.1, forward strand.
TAATTAGTAACATTGAATCAACTGATTAAAAGAACAAACACTGATCAGTTTATGTAATATTTTAATAAGCAGAAAAAGGGAATTTTCTTAAGGCAAAATATAAATATGAAAATAGTCATTGTACAACATTTCCCTGGGATTACAAAGTTAAAATGCTTTGGAAGTGCTAAGAATAGAATTAATCTCATGACAGCACTGCAATATAAGACTATTGGTTAAAAAATATCTTACTCATTCGATTAGTTATTTATTCTATAAACGGTTGTCACACAAATACTATGTGAAAAACTGTATAGTATGCTGACAATAGATAGAAGTGAGGCTCTCCTGTTTCCAAGAAGGAGTCACAGGAAAGGAAGCAACTATAAAACAATGTGGCAAATGTTATAATCAAGCTGAGTACAATGCTTTTGGAAAAGATAAAATAAAGAATGTTGCCATAAATCCATATTCTGATAGTAGTTCTGTAGAGTAAAAAAGTAACATAACTTGCACCTATATTTGTGGCTATTTAAAAATATATAAATTGCTTCTTGGCCTTCTGGCTAAGATCAAGTGTATTTAAAAATATATAGATATCTCTTTAATAAAATTAATAATCATAGCATTTTCATTTCATAATATTTTTGAGTAAACATGCACACACATCAATGCCTGTCTGTAAGGATGTATTTGTATAATAATTACACACACACACACAGTTAATTTAATAAAGAATACTCATAAAAATAAATTTGAGATATCATTATTTCTCCTGAACTCTTTTACAATATATGTATTTTAAATGAGAATGAGTAATCTAGGAGTAGCAAGTAGGTATTAGCCATTGATTGATTGCTGAAGACTATATAAAGAGCAATGGGGATAGGAATTCTAGAGATGTCTAGACTCAGTGGGAAAGAATGTGGTTATTGATGATAGGTGCTGTGGGCACAGAAAAGGAGAATATTGACACTGTGTGCACCATTCTTATAGTGGGTTAACAACATAGATGTTAAATGATTGGCATCAAGAACAAGGAAGAAAAGGGAGTGCAGCACATTAAAATTAAACTTTGCTGGAAAAATTAGATTTGAACAGTCATTCAAAGATGAGGTATTCCAATAGAATACCTATTACAGGCTAGAGTCAGCTCTCACGTCTGAGGGAAGAAATGATTGAGGGGCAGTGGAGCTCTGTTGCAGACCAACTCTATTTTGCTCTCATTTGTGTTCAACCTGCAAATCATGAGGGGAAACAAAAGTGTTTATGCTTGCTTGAGGTTGATTTTTAAGAGTCATCCTCTAAGGGGGAGAAAGTTTTTCACCTGGAAACAACACATCTAATGACTATAGCTTTTAAGGCACAGGAGTCTTTGGTCAACAATAGGGGACAAAATAGTCTGTTGTGTAGTTACATTCATACAATTTTTAAAAAACTGTCCTGAATGACAATCACTGATTAGGGGCCTTGAAATTCTGAGCTCCACTGAAAAACAAAAGTCCTAGCTCAGTAGAATAACAATCTAGAATTAATTGCTGATAGTTACAACATATTTGTGTTGAATATAAAATCAAATTAACACCAGTAGGTTAAATGGTAGGACTTATTTTTAGAGTAAATCTTTTCCCTTGGCATAATCTATCAAGCTTGACATTTCCTGTCTCTTTGCTCCTATGATTTCAGTCACTTCTCTCATGCATTTTTATGTATACAAAATTGAAGCTGGCAAGCATATTTCTCCCACTTGTTTGCTTTCCATAAGTGTATGTGTATGTGTACTATGGAGGCCCTTATAAAATTCAGGCCTTTATAAATTTGCATCAAGTCAAATAACAAATGTCCAAAGTAAAAATATATCCATTTCAAAGCTTTCTTCAATGATTGCATAGTAATCTGAAAGTCAGGAATTTCTTTTTGGATCTGAACTCATGACTAACATCCGTTTTCATGCTAGCATGGATATCTATTGTGAAGAATCATTGTACCTTCTAAGAAGGAAGACATTAAAAATATATATGCAAATTTACATGTATATGTAAAGCAATGCCACATCTTATATATATATACATGTATATGTATGTATATATGTACATAGTATGCATGTGTACCTATTCAATCAATTTATGTGTATCATACGTAAAATGGGGCATTGCTATTTTAAATTCATATGTGGCTTACCATATTAGGACAAAACTACCACGTGGCTAATGATTTCTTCCCTAAAACTTTAATAATTTTAGTGGTAGAAGTGAACCCAAATGGCTATTTTATCAATCTATATCTTTGGAAAGAAATATAAAAACCAGCTCTTCTACCCATTCTAGCTAGGGTGAGGTGAAGCCTAGTGGTAGCAGAATGTACGGTGGAAAGCCCAGAGCACTGAGGCAGTAGAACATGAAGGTCTGGATTTGTGAAATGTCAATAGAAAGGAAGTGTGAAAGACTCCATGAAGACAATATTTGACCAGTTTGGGCTTAGAAGAGGGAGATAAATGTGCAGGATCAAACAAACAAATAAACTAAAACAAAACAAAACTCAAAGTAACATTGAATTTTCATGTTTGATTAACCAGAAAAGTCTTTTGTCAAAAATAAGGGATAATTTTGTGGCAGATTACACTTCAGTTTAGCCATAAACCATAACTGGTTCACTTAAATGTGGTGTTCTGTAGAAGGAAACACAAATTGGGGCCCATAACAGTGAAGAGTTCTGTAGACCTCTAGTCAATCATGAGATCGTAAAATGTTCATAACAGCAGTTTACTCAGCTTCTGTTGCTTTGGTGCGTTCATGAAAGTTGCTAAAAAGCCCTGTCCTCTCTTTTCCCACAAACTTCTCCCATCTTTTAAGCATCCAATTGCTTCAACTTATGTTATAATAGCTTAGAGTTTGATTAAAAGGAGATGATATTAAGGAAGCCATGCGGTGTTCACTAGGTCATGGGCCTTTTTCTAAACACTGCGTATATTAGCTCATTAACTTTTAAAACTACTGTATAAGTTATGTGTTTACTATATCCTATGCTTTACAAACTTGAGGCTTAAAGAAGTTACATGCTCAAGGTAAAACTTAGTGAGCAGTAAAGCTGTAATTCAGTCTGGCTTCACAGAGCCCACTCTTAGCCACTATCTAGAGCATCTCTCCAATGACTGCACTGTTTTGCTTATTCATGGAGAGATTAGGTGATAAGTTGAAGAGTCACCCCATATCCCCAGCATCTCTTATGTGGGGAGGACACAAAACATGGAAAAATTTTGTAGCTCAAAATGTAGAAAGTTAATTGTATGTTGCTTTCTCTCTTTGGTTAAGAAGACTGAATGTGCCCATTCAGTCAGTAAAAGAGATGTCTATGAATGCCTACTGGCTTTGCCGGTCTTTTTGTTTTGTTGGAATGGGCAATCAGATTTAAGAATCCAAGAAATAGTGCTCACTTTGGCAGCACATATACTAAAATTGGAAATATACAGAGAAGATTGGCATGGCCCCTGCACAAGGATGACATGCAAATTCATGAAACATTCTGTATTTTTTCTGCTCAATAAATAATTTAAAGCATAAAGAAGAATCCAAGAAATAATAGATACTGATTTGATGCTCTCTGAACATATAGTTTACTTCGTGCTCCACATTGTACTAGAAGAAATGGAATAGCGTGTCTTAGTTTTCTGATGGTCAGAACTAAAGAAGAAAAGCATACAGACAAATTTGATTCAGCTGGATGTCATGGAATTGAACTTGAATCTGGAATACCTTGGTTCTAAGAATAGTATGCCTATAATAATAGGTTAAAAACAAAGAGTGGCATCCTGTTCATTCCTACACTCTAACTTTGGTCTTCTTGTCTGCTTTTTCTAGAGATGGAATGTAGGAGATGAGGAAAAGAAATCCCCTTAATCAGAAAATCACAATATCAAAGAAATAAAAAATGTATCACCACACTTATGAATATAAGTTATAGAGTAACTCAATCTACACTATGTAACTTGATCTTCAAAGCCTCTCTTTCAAGAAGATACAGAATATTTTCATCATCTCTATCTTAGAAAGGAAGCATATGAAACAAATTTAAGGGACTTATCCAAGTTGAAAAAGCTATTAAGTTGGATGTCATCCATATCTTCTGAATCCAATCCCTTTGCTCTTTTGACTCTTAGGATTTTTAATTAAGATAGGCAGTAACAAAACAACCTTACATCTCAGTAGCTTACTCCCAAAAGTTTCTCACTCTCGCTTACATGGCTTACATGGTTTCACAAAGTGTTCTTCTCACATGGGGACTCTGGCTATAAAGCTCCCCTGTCTTGCAGCTACACCATCTGGAACTTGATGTCTCCTGAGTTTCTGAGATAGAGCAACTGAAAGGTCTCAGGGAAAGAGCACTGAAGGGTCTCAGACCAGCAGTTAAATACTTCATCATTTCTTCTCGCAAACCATTATCAAAAAACAGTCACATGGTGGGAGGTCTCAGCCTTGTGTGAGCCCAGAGGGGATGAGAATTGGATGTGACTAAGTGCTAAAAGTCTTCTGGTATGGTGATTTTGTATAAATAATATTCACAAGTAGGAAAAGGAGCATTAAAAATAAATATGAGAGGCACCTGGGTGGCTCAGTGGTTGAGCATCTGCCTGTGGCTCAGGTTGTGATCCCAGGGTCCTGGGATTGAGTCCCACATCAGGCTCCCCTCAGAGAGCCCCATTCTCTCTCTGCCTATGTCTCTGCCTCTCTCTGTGTGTCTCTCATAAATAAATACAATCTGTAAAAATATAAGAATAATTTTCCATACCAAGGTTTTCTGCAATTTCTGTTTCTATAAATTACAGAATTAAAAGATAATATCCCTTTAAGTTAAATCCAAAACACATCATATATGCTAGCCACATTTAAAGTGCCAACACCCTGAAAGACAGCCAGCTAAAGCATTCCTTACACTTTGTGAAAACAACAACCTATATTGTCCTGAGATTGTTGTCAATCCTTATTTAGGAACTGATATTTTAGGTGGATCCAACTTAATGCCAAACAGAAAGAAGGAATAAGTATAGCAGCAGATTTGCTTATTTATTTTTTTTCCTAGTAGCAAGGCATTAAAAACTCCCAAGATCTACTGTATTACTTCAGAGAGGTAGATCTGTGATTTTATTTTATTTTTTGTAGCTAGAAGTGTCTGATAATTATGGGGAAGGATTATCATTCAATATTGCTCTGAACTCAGAAAGCTTTAAAGAATAGCTAGGTAAATGACCAGAGCAATCTTATATCTTAGAAATCAAAGAAACAGCATGATTTAATGGAAAAAAGGTGAGCTGCAGAGTCAAATGTCCTTCCTTTGGTTTTTGATCATACCATTTGTTGAACCTCGGGCCTATTGAATGTAAAAAAGATATAAATATTAACACCTGCCTTATTGGGTAACCAATGGCAGGGTTTTTTTGTTTGTTTGTTTGTTTGTTTGTTTGTTTTTTGTGACAGCAATCTCTATACTGCAAAACACTAAAATCAAATTTAGTGGTTATTGAAAATGTGTTGGGTTGATATAGAGGAAATGAAAGACCAAATTCTGTGACACGTAAGAACCAGGGTCAGACCATTAAAAATGTGGTCAGAACTTTTTGCCCTGAAGATTCTTCCATTCCTAGTTCTTATTGCTGATGATACAAGCATAGTATACTCTGTTCTTTCTCCTCTATGCAGGTACAGGAAACTTAGAGCTCATTTCATGGTTAGAAACAATGATCATTTTTAGAACTTTTCTTTCCAAATCCATTTTCCATGATTAGTGAAATAGCATGTGTGTAGGGGGAAAAAAAGAAAAAGGAGCTTTAAGTGTTTAAGCATGCTGAAAATATGAAATAATATTCTTCCTAAAGCATTTGCCTATAAAGATATTACATATGATCAATAGTGAGGCTTAATCCACTTTAAGGAAGAGTACGTATTTATATCCAGGAAATAACATGTGCTCCTCTAAACAAAATGTATGTGAGTGAAGTGCTGCAATTTAAATTGCAGAGGTGAACTTGATCAAACAAATGAGTACTTTAAATAAATGAAGAAACTAATGATTAAAATTCAACTTCTACTGGGTAAAATATGTGGCCAGTGTTGCAAAGCAGTATGTCTATGCTACTATGGTGCTAGTATTTTAGTTCAAGCTAGTGGGTTGAAGAATAGATGTTGGAAAAGTCTGCTTTTTGGTTACAGGCACTACTGCATATGAACTAATTTGTTCTGAACTATCATCCCCAACTTCAAACTTTTTCTGGAGCCAGGATTTTAACATGTGTCATTTTCAACAGCCTAAATAGCCAGAGGATTAGAAAGGTGCTAGAAAAATATAGATAGTAGGGACAGAGACAGTGAGTGTGGATGTGTGGTGCTCCTTAGAGGTGGAGGGCCTCTGAGAAGTTGAGAATAAGCAAAGACCTAAGTCAGTCATACAGAGTTGGAGGGTCAAATTTGGAAGCATACATTTTATTTGCATCTGGAAGGTGGATATTGGGTGCAAGAGCCCAAGTTTAGAGTTCCATTGGTGTTTTGGGAGAGAAGCCATTGTGGCTGCTTTGGCATGAAGAATTAAAAGAAAGGTCTTGGAAGCTAGATCCTAGAGGGCTTCAAAGATCAGAATGAGAATTGCAGATTCACTTTTAGGTATCATGGCAGCTATTGGAAGTTCTGGAGTAGGAGAGAAGGACATGATAAATTTGTGTTTTAAGGACTTCCTTGGCCACAGTATGGAGAACAGCCTGCAAAAGATTAGTGTGCAAACATGGAAACAACTTGAGACATCTGCAGCAAGCCAGAAGCCCACTTTCATGCACCAAACACATGTCACGATTGTTGTTTAGGGAGCAAAATAATATACAAAATAAAAGACTGAAGCCCAATTCTGATACTGCTGAATTTTGTGACTGTTTGCTTACTGGTTTAATACTCCTTGACAAAGTTGACAATTCTGAAATCTTTAAAGTCTCAATTCCGCTTATCAGTAAGGTAGAATGATACCTGACTTCCCCCACACATGTAAAGGGGACAGGATCAAAAGCAGCAGGATAATGTGAATTAAAAGCACTGAGAAAATCATAAACTTCAAAGCATGATACTCTACAAATGCTGGGTATTGTTATGCATAATTATCTATCCTGATTTGACTTCAGCAAAGGACTTTTTTTCTCTAAATTGGTCAAAGAGAAACCAAGCATCATTCTGAACTGCAACTAAATCTGGCTGTATCCTAGGTAAATTAAGTGGAATCTAAAGATGATCATTTAAGTTTTTTTTTTTTTTTTTTTTTTAGAAAGAGAGTTTTTCTTTGAAATTCAGGTGGCATAAAATTGACCAACTTGAAATATTTAAAGCTGGCGGGGTCACTTTAAAAAAATATATCTGTGAAATGTCATTGTTATCATTATGAAATGGAGCCATGGTGGTTTAACTGTCTGTATTGAAGATTATAGCTGTTTCTCAGGACACTTTGACATCTGTCTATGCCCAGAGAACCTGGCCTCTTGTTCAGAAAAACCACAAAGCATAATGAAGTGGTGCTCCTGCTTTTTGTAGAATTTAATCTAACTCATTTTGAGTGACAGGAGAAACAACATGATGTTTCCCCCAATGTCCTCATTCTTTCATCCATCTTGCTTGTCTATTCTCCTTTTTTTCTCATTATATTGAAAATATTGAGACCTTTAAACAAATTGACATGACTGGTTAAGGAGTTGAGGCTTGCTTTTGAACTGTTTTCATCTATTTGAGTACCCCTTGCTCTGTGTTAGACTAATTGCTCCCTCCTTCATAATCTGATTCAGTCCTTTCTCTCCAAGCTCCTCACCCAGAGCTTCTTGCCACGTTTCCTGTGACGAATTCACAATCAAAAGCCTTTCTTTTTAAGAAGAGGCAGAGGATAAAGGTGAGGAAGGGAAAACAATGAAAACCATTTTTAAGAACATTGCCTTCCTTCCCATCAAGTCTTTTTTGGATAACATCACAACATGTTATTTGTGATCACAACTCATATTTTTAGAGATCTAGAATTGGCAAAATGCTTTTTATATAATATGTGTTAAAAAACAGCAACAACCTTGGACACATGTAGACACATATACCATGAGAGAACTAGCATTTTATGGAGCAGAAACTGAAACATGTATGTAAAAGCATGTTGTGGAACAAGGGCAATAGACCTGTCTTTCCGTTTTAATCACACTTTCCTTCTCTGGACTCAGAGTTGCCTGGAAAAAGTATGTTAATATAGTCTTGTAAATGTATACTCACTCACAAGGAACGTGCTATTTTAATTCAGATACCAGTGTATCTGTCCTGACAGGGATTAGAAGCATAGAGGAGAGTCTTAGACGATGGATCTACATATGCTGCAATCTGCCCCTTCCCTCATAATTGCTTATTAAGTGCCCAATTATTCAACAGGTGTTTGTTAGTCACTTATCAAGTGATGGTTAATGTGATGAAAATATGAGAAAATTAGGAAAGAGAAGCAAATGACCTACATTTACAAAGTTAAGGCAGGAAAAAGAAATATTCCTGAATTCCAGTTTAATTCTCTACACGTTATGTCATACTGTGCTCCAATTGCTAATAAATATAGTGATTTTGTTTAAAGAATATGACTTTTGCATAAACTATTTCTATAGAAATTATTTATCTAAAAGAAGATATACTTCAAATGGATGAAATAGTTTATGTAATGTGTAGATCAGCTGTTGGATGTTTAAAAATCTATAACAACTATTCCTAAATGACGACTAGTAGATAGAAATTAGAGAATTAAGTCAGGAAATAAAAATATTGTTCTAACAGATACCAAATTGTGATAATTTTTAACTTACACATGCCTCATTAATACATTGCAAATAGGAAATGTGTACAAAGAAACTTGCCAAAAACAAGAGAAAAAGCTATCAAAATCCATATAAAATACATAGAAGAATTTTCTTCATAACTAAAAAGGAATAAAATAATGGGAAAAGGAAAATATATTGTAAACATATTCTAAATTATGTCAGTGAAATGTTTCACATTATAATCATCAAACGACAGAAAAATCCACTGTGGTTAATTAAATAGTAAATAAATACAAAAACAATACATAAAGGAAAACTGTGAGGTTTATTTTCATTAAATCTTAAATAATTTAACAAAGAATTAGTTATTTTTAAGAGAAATGATGGCATGTATTAGATCACACATCAGTTCACTATTTTTTTTTCCAGTGGCATTAATGGCATGTTTATTTTCTTGAACAAAACTTGTGTGTCAAGGACTTTTAAAGATTTCACTATATAACCAGTTGATGGATGGTGAATATGTCATTTCTTCTTGTTTTTTGCAGCATAGTTCTCCAGGTGTTTGATTATGCATTTTTTTAATTTAAGAAGCAGTGCTAAGCTAAAATGGACACAGCAAGACCAAGATTTAATAATTATATTTTTCCAGCTGTGTGTATTACCAGACCCATAATTCTGAGTCATCTACATTATTCCTAATCAAGGAAACACCTATGATTCAAGCCCAGTAAAAGTGGTCAAAATAATATTTTGAGATAAGGAGATGACATTTTGAAATGCTCATCGATTCCTATAACATCTCAGAACCTGGGGATAATTTGTAAATAAGTAGAGGCAGGTGATAGGTAGGTAGGTAGGTAGGTGGAGTGATAAGTAAAGAGGTCCTTGCATTGTATGTAAAATGTTACATATGAAAGCTATTATTTCTAAATTTCTAAATAATCAGTTTTATTAGACAAAATGTGTCACTTTAAAATTACTTTAAGTCTGTAAAATAGTAGTTTCCAGTATTTATTAATTACCGTCTAATTAAAGGATGTGCTAAATAGCTTGAAAGGTCATCTCACAAATTCTCTCTTAAAAAGATCAGCTTTAAAAAAAAAAAGATCAGCTTTATTGAGGTATTGATATACAAAAACTATATATATATTTAATGTGCACAACTTGATGATTTTGGGTTTCTTGACTTCTTATAGTATGTTGTAGACATTTGGTTTTTTAGTTTAGATACTCTAGCCATTTTTATGTACCAAGGCTTCTTTGGCATTTTTTCCTTAGAAGGCAGAATAAAATTATCCAGTTTCTGTGATTATTCTGGAAGACACAAATCCTGCATTTGGGCCCTACTGTTGACACTGTCATCTCAAATATTTCTGCCTTTCCCAATACAAGGTTAAAAAAAATGATTAGTTAAAAAGGAAAGTTTGCCAGAAACTTAGTGACTTGCTTAACAAATACTTTCTATTTATTTGGGGGTTTTTTTTGGTCTTATTTGGAATCATATATGTTTGACTGATATCACCTTGAGAGATCCTAGCCAAGCTAAAGAACATTTTGTTTATAATAATAGCTAACATTTATTTGATGCATATAATTTGTGCCAGCTTTTTTTTTTTTATTGTTTGGCGTTTAGCATCTCATTTAATCCACACAATAATTGTATGGAGATGGGAAACAATGACATCCATTTAACATGAGAGAAAAAGATGTGCAGAGAGGGAAATACTGTACTCAGGATCACTTAAGCACCCTGGGTAGAGCCAAGCTTTGAACCCAGGTAGCCTGGTGCTGGTTCTCCTGCCTAGCAGCTTCACTCTAGCTATCCTGTGATATGGTTAAGATAAGCTTAAGCAGCAGAGTCAGTGATTTTCAGTTTTTTTGTTTGCTTGATTATATCTAGGCCCTGGTATTGGTCTTAGGGAATTATCAGTCTCTTCAGAAAGGAATAAAACTCACAATTAGTCATGTAATCATGTTCGGGAAAACTGAACAGTAGCAGATCTCTACTGGAACACATTTCCTCTCAGTTCTCTTGTAATAATTCACTTGTGACATTACTCTGTCCTGTCTCTCTCACTTTATCACAGCTCTTTCTCAGTGTAGCCTGAAGAATCGTTTTCTTCCACACACTGTCCAAATATTGATGGTCTACAGGATTTTTGACTCAGGTCTCCTTTTTATCAATTTCTGAGTGGTATGAGCTATTCAGCATCAGTGACCATCTGTGTGTGTGTTAATGACTTCGGAAGGGTCAGGATTCAGAAATCTAGACCATGTTTTTCTGTAGGGTCGGGATTAGTAGATACATTGTCTCTTTAGGAGCTATGCCAAGATCTTCCAAAAGGGTAAAATACCAGAATTAAACTCATCCAAATGCCTTTTCCTCCTATTTTTGTTAATCATTAGCATACTACCCCAAGGAGAAGTCACATGTATACTTTGATGCCTTTCTCACTCCCTCTCCCTTTCATATTCTTCACTGAGTCTTGTAGATTTTTATTTCTCAAATGCTGTTTAAATGTACTTCCTCCTTCTCATTCCTTTTATTGTTGAAGTACTTTAAATTTTTATATCTGATTTATAGTCTATTGTAATAAACCCCTGCTTGGTCTTCATTGATTTTTTTTTTCCCAGCTTGTTTATTTTCCACTTTAAAACCCAGTATTCTTGGGATGCCTGGGTGGCTCAGTGGTTGAATGTCTGCCTTTGGCTCAGGTCATGATCCCGGGGTCCTGGGATTGAGCCTCACATCTGGCTACTGGCAGGGAGCTCCATTCTCCCTTTGCTTATGTCTCTGCCTCTCTCTCTCTCTCTCTGTCTTTCATGAATAAATAAGTAAAATCTTTTTAAAAATACCCAGTATTCTTTCCAAATATGCACTTTCTTGATGTTGCTTATATGTTACAACCTCTGACAATTCCACACACCAGTGGAAAATGGCTTGACTCTTTACTGTGGTATATAAAGTCTCATAACAATCTTGCCCACTGTCCTTTCCCACCTCCTTTCATACTATGTTGAAGCCACACCAGACTTCTTTCTTTCCCCAGAACATATTTTTTTCTCATTAAAAAAATAAACAAAAAACAACTTGGTATTTATTCTTTCTGAGCTTTCTCCCTCATTTACTTAGACCAGAATAACCCTACATCTTTCATTCATAATATAAATTGCAACCCTTTCATAAAAGAACAGCCATTGATAGGGAATGCATTCCATCTTCTTTGTTTGATAATGCTCTGTTCTTATATCTACTATTGCAGTTGGCATGCTGAATTTTCTTTTTCTTACCTTACTGGTTTTCCAACCTAAGCTTTCTTGTTCGTTCGTTCTTTCTTTTCTTTTCTTTCTTTCTTTCTTTCTTTCTTTCTTTCTTTCTTTCTTTCTTTCTTTCTTCTTTCTTTCTTTCTTTCTTTCTTTCTTTCTTTCTTTCTTTCTTCTTTCTTTCTTTCTTTCTTCTTTCTCTTTCTTCTTTCTTTCTTTCTCTTCTGTATTTATCAGGGATGTTAGCCTGTAATTTTCTTTTCTTATGCTGTTCTTGTCTGGTTTTGGTATCAAAGTAATGCTAGCTTAATAAAATGAATTTAGATATGTTCCCTCGTCTTCAGTTTTTTGGAAAACTTTGGGAAGAATTGGTATTATTCCTTCTATAAGTGTTTGGTAGAACTCACCTGTGAAGCCATCTAGTACTTTTCTTTTGTTTATTGGGAGGTGTTTGATTACTAATTCAACCTTCTTACTAATAATTGGTCTGTTATAAATCTTGGTAGGTTGCATGCTTCTAGGAATTCATTTCTTCATAGGTTGTCCAATTTGTTGGCCTATGTTTGTTCATAAGATTGTATTTCTTTTGATCCTCTGTATTTGGTGCTATCAGTTGGCACATCTCTTTCATTTCTGATTTTATTCATTTGACTTTTCTCCCTTTTTTTGGTGAGTCTTTCTAAAGGTTCCTCTGTTTTGTTTCTAAAAACAAAACAAAACATATCTTAGTTTCATTGATCTTTGCTATTCCCTATTAGTCTCTATTTCATTTATTTTTATTCTAATCTTCATTTCCTTCCTTCTACTAACTTTGGGGTTACTTTGTTCTTTTTATAGTTCCTTGAGGTATAAAGTTAGTTGTTTATTTGAGATCATTCTTGTTTCTTAATGTAGGCATTTATCACTATGAACTTCACTCTTAAAACTGCTTTTTCTGCATCCCATAAGTTCCAGGATATTGTATTTCCATTTTCATTTGTGTCAAGATATTGTTAAATTTATTTTTTAATTTCTTCTTTGACCAATTAGTCATCCAATAGTTGTTCAGGAGTATTTAATCTCCATAATTTATAAAATGTCCAGTTTTCTTCTTATAATTGATTTTTAGTTTCATGCCATTGTGGTTAGAAAAGATGCTTGGTATGATTTCAATCTTCTTAAATTTATTAGGACTAGTTTTGTGAACTAACCTATAATCTATCCTGGAGACAGTTCCACATGTGTTTGAGAAGGATGTGCATTCTGCTCCTTTTGGATGACATGTCTACAAATGTCTGTCATGTCCATTTGGCATAGCATGCCACTTAAGTCCAATTTTTCCTTTTTGATTTTCTGTCTGAACAATCTGCCCATTGATGAAAGTAGGAGGTACTAAAATTCTCTACTATTATTGTATTGCTATCTATTTCTCCTTTTTAGGTCTGTTAATATTTGCTTTATATAAGCCTAGTTTCAATATGAATAGCATATGGCATCAATTGTACAGAATTTGTAAAAACTTCCCCTGTAAAATGTTTTGGTACATAGTAGACAAACAGTATTGCTGAGCTAATAAATCATTGAAGGATAAAGAATAATTATGAAATTTATTTGAAATTGACATTTATTCAACATTTATCTGAGAAAGCAACAATACACGACATAAAATACCTACTGTGAATGTCATAAAACCTGAAAAAGGATACTTGCATTAATGTAAAGCAATAATTTATTCACGTAACAGCAAAAAGTACCATATTGTTATAAAATTCTTATTACTACACTGAAAAAGACTTGCAGACATTAATTTTCACAATACAGATCTATAACAAAACTGACATTTCAAGGTCAAAAATGCTAATTGAGTCTTGGGCAAATGTAAGATGCCTTATTGGAAAGAAGTTGGAATAATTAATCTTGCAGATAAAGCACCTGACATTTGATTAATAAAATCAGAATATCAGGTTAGGGTAAAGGTTAGTTTAAAAAAATGAATGCTTTTCTTTTCTCCTTAACATTACTTTACAGATAATTTTGATACCAATATTTTTGCCCAAACTGTTTTCTAAATGTATTATTCTGCTCAGAATTTTTTTTCAATTTATCTCCTAAATTTTAATCATTTTTTCCAACTTCAGCATCACCTGAGTCACCTACAGATATTGCTAATAATATAGAGTCAGATTAAGTAGGTCTCGGGTAAGTTCCATGTTTCTGCATTTCTAGCAAGCTCCTAAGTGATTTCAGTGCTACTGGTCTGAGGACTACATTTTAAGTAGACAGTATTTAGGATAGTGTCTCAAAATTTTGTTGCACATTTGATCAGAGGACCACTGATCATCAGGGAAATACAAATCAAAACTACAATGAGAAAAAAAAAAAAAAAAAAAAAAACAAAAAAAAAACAAAACTACAATGAGGTATCACTTCACACTTGTCAGAATGGCTCAAATCAACAACACAAGAAACAGCAGCAAGTATTGGTGAGGGTGTGGAGAAAAGGGAACCCTCTTGCACTGTTGGTAAGGATACAAACTGGTCCTGCCACTCTGGAAAACAGTATGGAGGTTCCTCAAAAAGTTAAAAATATAACTACCTTATTATCCTGAAGTTGTACTATAAGCATTTCCCAAAAGAATACAAAACACAATTTCAAAGGGACACATGTATTCTGATGTTTATAGCAGCATTATCTACAATAGCTAAATTATGGAAACAGCCCAAGTCTCCATCGACTGATGAGTGGATAAAGAAGTGTGGTATATTTATACAATGGAATATTACTCAGCCATAAAAAGGAATGAAATTGCCATTTACAACAACATGGTTGGAGCTAGAGAGTATTTTTTTTAAAGGACTGTGTCCCTTAGTTTTCTTTTTTTTAAGATTTTACTTATTTATTCATAGAGACACACACACAGAGAAACAGGCAGAGGGAGAAGCAGGCCCAACGCAGGAAGACCGACGTGGGACTCGATTCCGGGTCCCCGGGATCACGGCCTGGACTGAAGGTGGCACTAAACCGCTAAGCCACCTTGGCTGTCGGGAGCTAGAGAGTATTATGCTAAGTGAAATACACTAAAGAAAGACAAATACCATATGATTTCATTCATGTGAAATTTGAGAAACAAATGAACAAAGTGGGGGAAAAAAAAGAGAGGGAGGCAAACCAGGAAAGAGACACTTACTATAGAGAACAAAGCATTGGTTACCAGAGGGGAGGTGAGTGGGAGGATAGGTTAAATAAGTGATGGAGATTAAGAAGTCCACTTGTGATGAGTACTAAGTGGTGTTTGGAAGTGTTGAATCACTATATTGTACACATGAAACTAATATTACACTGTTAATCTACTGGAATTAAATAAAAACTGTTGATGTCTGAACAACAAAAGCAAAAATTAACAGGATTTTTTATCAAACTCAAAAACTTCTGCACAGCATGAGAAGCAATAAAATGATAAAAGACAACCTATAGAATGGAAGAAAAAACATTAATGTAAAGGTGAGGGGTTCATATTAAAAATAAATGAGGAACTCATAACAACAACAATAAAACAATCTGATTACAAAATGGTCAAAGGACTAAATAGCCAGTTTTTCCAAAGAAAACCTCAAAATGACCAACAGGCACATGAAAAGATGCCCAATATCATAACCTTCTAAGGTTTGTGTTGTTTACAAATTGAAGGTTTGTGATAACCGTGAATTGAGTACATCTATCATCACCATTTTTCCAAAAGCATGTGCTCACTTTGCAACCTTGTGTCACATTTTGGTAATTTTTGCAGTATTTAAAACTTTCTCAGCATTATCATGTATTATGGTGATCAGTGATTTTTGATGTTACTATTGTAATCATTTTGGGGTGCTGCAAACCACACCCAGATAAGATGGTAAACTTAATCCAAAAATGTTATGTTTACTTTGCTCCACTAAAGGCCATTCCCTCATCTCTCTCCATTTCCTCAGGTCTCCCTATTACCTGAGAGAGATAATCAGGTCTATTAATGATTCTACATTGGCCTCTAAGTGTTCATGTGAAAGGAAGAGTTGTATGTCTTTCACTTTAAATCAAAAGCTAGAAACGATTAAGATTTGGGAGGACAACTTGTTGAAGCCAAGATAGGCTAAAAACTAGGCCTCTTGTGCCAAATAGCCAAGTTGTGAATGAATGCAAAAGAAAAGTTTTTGAAAGAAATTAAAAGTGTTACTCCAGTGAACACATAAATGATAAGAAAACAAATAATCTTATTGCTGATATAAAGTTTTTGTGATCTGGCCAGATCAAATCAGCCACAACATTCTTTGAAATTAAAGCCTAATCCAGAACAAGATTCTAACTCTGCAATTCTATGAAGGCTGAGTGAGAAAGCCACAGAAGTTTGAAGCTGACAGAGGTTGATTTGTGAGGTTTAAAGAAAGAAGCCTCGGTGTCCATCAAAAGATGAATGGATAAAGAAGATGTGATACACACACACACACACACACACACACACACACACACAATGGAATATTACTCAGGCATTAGAAATGATGAATACCAACCATTTGCTTCAATGTGGATGGAACTGGAGGATATTATGCTGAGTGAAGTAAGTCAATCGGAGAAGGACAATCATTATATGGTTTCACTCATACAGGGAATATAAAAAAATAGTGAAAGAGATTATAGAGGAAAAGAGAGAAAATGAATGGGAAATATCAGAGAGGGTGACAAAACATGAGAGACCCCTAACGCTGGAAAACAAACAAGGGGTAGTGGAAGGGGAGGTGGGTGGGGGGATGGGATGACTGGGTGACAGGCACTGAGGGGGGCACTTGATGGGATGAGCACTGGGTGTTATATGTTGGCAAATCAAACTCCAATAAAATATATCTATATCTATCATCTCTCTCTCTCTCTCTCTCTCTCTCTCTATATATATATATATATATATATATCAGCAGTAAGATATATATATATATTTAAAAAATAAAACAAAAAAAGAAAGAAGCTATCTCCATGAAATAAAAGCACAAGGTGAAGCAGCAAATGATGATAAAAAGCTGCAATAGGTTACCCAGAAGATCTAGATAAGAGAATTATTAAAGATCTAGACAAAATAGCAGATTTTCAATGTAGACAAAACAGCCCTATATCAGAAGGAGATGCCATCTAGTACTTTCATAGCTAGAGAGGAGAAGTCAATGCCTGCCTCAAAGTTTCTAAGGATAGGCTGACTCTTGTTAGGAGCTAATGCAGCTGGTGAATTTAAGTTGGAGTCAATGTTAATTTACCACTTCAAAATTCTTAGGGCCTTAAGAATTATGCTAAATTGACTTTACTTGATCTGTAACCAAAACAACAAAGCCTGGATGACAGCACATCTGCTTACTGCATGGTTTACTACTTATTTTAAGCCCACTGCTGAGAACTATTACTCAAAAAAAATTCCTTCAAAATATTACTCCTCATTGACAGCACCTGCTCCCCCAGGAGCTCTGATGGAGATAGACAAGGTAAATGTTGTTCTTATGTCTGCTAACACAACATCCATTCTTCAGCCCATGAATCAAGAAGTAATTTGATTTTTGAGTCTTATTATGTAAGAAATACATTTCCTAGGGCTATGGCTGCCATAAATCATGATTCCTCTGATGAATCTAGGTAAAATAAGTTGAAAACCTTCTGGAAAGGATACACTATTCTAGATACCAATCAGAATATCTGTGATTCATGGGAAGAGATTAAAATATCAACATTATGGCCAGCCCCGATGGCCCAAAGGTTTGGCACCGCCTTCAGCCTGGGGTGTGATCCTGGAGACCCGGAATCAAGTACCACATCAGGCTCCCTGAGTGGAGTCTGCTTCTCCCTCTGCCTGTGTCTCTGCCTCTCTCTCTCTCTTTGTGTCTGTCATGAATAAATAAAATATTTTTAAAAAAATAAAATATAAACATTAACAGGAGTTTGGAAGAAGTTGAATCCAACCCCCGCAGATAATGTTGAATGATTCAAGACTTCATGGTGGAAAGATGTGGTATAAATAGTGAGAGAACAAGAAATATAAGTAGAACATGAAGATATGATTGAAATCCTGCAATCTCATGATCAAAATTAAATGAATGAGGAATTGCTTCTTATGGATGAGCACACAAAGTGGTTTCTTAAGATGCAATCTACTCCTGGTGAAGATGCTGAGAAGGTTGTTGAAATGACAACAAAATGTTTAGAAAATTACATAACTTACTTAGAAAAACAGTTGATGACTGCAAAGAAGTAGCTGATGGCTATCTCTGAAAAATGTTTTTTTCTTGAAGTAAATTGTCTAAAATAGACATCCTCATCTGTAGTGCCCAGAACCTCATTCATTGTTATGTGCACCACAAGTTACATTTTGGAAAACTTGCTGTATTGAAATTCCGTCAGTATATAGTTCTTTGAATACTGATGTTCTCTCCCAAACACTGGTTACTGTAGTAACATTTTTCATGTATAAAAGAAGAAAGGCCACTAAGGCCAAGGATTTTTAAAAGTCACTGTACTAATTCTTACGTTAAACTAAGCTTTGCTATAATACTGTTTTCTCTTCAATATGTGATGGTACAGGAATGTTGCTAAGTGAAGGGGATAGTATTGCAGGGGGGGGGGGCATTTTAAATTGCAGAAGTAAAAAGAAAGTTATAATATTTATAATTTTGATGAGTTTATTTCTATAAGGAAGATTTTTCTTCCCTACAACTGTTTCTGGAATGGTAAATTGTTTTCATTATTAAAAGTTGAAGTTGCTAGTTAAAAAAAAAAAAAAAGAAAAAGAAAAAAAAAAGACTCAATCCACACCTAAAAGACTAGTATGTAGTGTAAACAGAACTTTTATATGTCCTGGAAAAAAGAAAAATTCCTTTGACTTGCTTTGTTACAGTGTGTGCTATATTGTAGTGGTCTGGAGCCAAACCTACAATATCTCTGAGGTATTCTTGTACCATACTCATTTAGAAAATGAAGGAAAATAATAGCATCTTCATTGTGGTGTTATGAAAATTAAATAAGTTAATACATATGGAGCAGTATGCACTCAATATGTACAGTATTAGTAATATATCATTGTTAATGTGATTAATGTAACACAAAAAGAATAAATATAACTTATTTTATAGATACTATAATGAAAACCAATGGAAATAACCAGTATATAATCCTGGTTAAGGTACGTATGTTTCTAATTCTACTCTTCCACTTGCTGGTGCTATTCTTAACTCCTACATCAACACTTCTTACATTTTGATATAAATACTGTGATTGACAGTTTACAAAGCACATATAGTAAGCTCATTTGACCCTCACAATAATTCATGTGGAGTTATAGTTAATCCAGAGATGAGAATTCTAAAGCTTTAAATTGTTGAGCGAATTCCTCAGTTTCAAACAACTAGTAAATAGTAAAATGAAGTCAAAGAATCTCTCTAGGAGGTTGGAATTACTCTGATATCATAGCCAGACAAAAATATCACAAGATAGAAAACTACAGACCAATATCTAATATATAGATGCAAAAATCCTCCAGAAATGTTACCAAATTGAATTTAGCAATTTAGTAAGAGTATTATATATCAAGGACAAGTGAGATTTATGCCAGGAACACCAGACTAGTTAAACTTCATCAACCAGTGCAGTGTACCACAGTAATATAACATAAAAGAAAAACAAAACAAAAATACCACACAGGATCATCTCAATACATTTAGAAAAAAAGCTGACAAAGTCCAAAGTTTTATTTTCATGATAAGAATACTTAATGATCTAGGAATAGAAGGGAACTTCCTCAATTTGGCAAAGAACATCTTTGAAAACCCAAAGCTAACATCATAATGATGAAAGACTAAAGGCTTTCCCCCTAAGGTCAGAAAAGAGCCAAGGAGGTACACTCTCACTTATTATATTCAACATTGTACAGGAAGTTCTAGCTAGTTAGGCAAGAAAAAGAAAAGGCATCTAGATTTTAAAGGAAGAAGCAAAACTATCTCTGTCAGATGAAATGATCTTATATATGGAAAAATGCAAAGATTCTGCACATGCAAACTACCAGAGTTAATAATGAGCTCTGTAAAGTTTTAGGATATAAGTCAATATGCAAAAATCAGTTGTATTTTCATACACTAACAATGAAAAATCCAAAAATGTAATTTACAATTCCATTTATAAAATAATGTCAAAGAATAAAATGCTTAGGAATGAATTTTACCAAGGGATTGCAAATTTTATAGACTAGAAAAAATAAAATATTGTTGAAAAGCAGTTAAATCTAAATAAATGGAAAGACATCCAATGTTTATAGATTGGAAGACTTAAGATAGCAATGCTCTGCAAATTGATATACAAATTCAGTGCAATTTCTGTCCAAATTCCAAAACTGTCTTTCTTTTCTTTTTCAGAAATGGACAGGTTGATCCTAATATTCACATGGAACTTCAAGGGATTCCAAGTAGTCAAAATAATCTTTAAAAAAGAAGAACAGAATTTATGGACTCTTCCTTCTCAATCTCAAAACATACTTCAGAGCTACGGTAGTCAAAACATTGCTATACTGGTATAAAGATAGATATATAGATCAGTGGAAGGAATTCAGAGTCCAAAATGAACCCATACATCAGAGTCCAAAAATGAATCTCTACATCTATGATTTTCAAGGGTACTGGGGCCATTCAATGGGGAAAAAAAGACTTTTTCAACAAATGGTGCTGGGACAATTGAATATCTGCATAGAAACAAATGACTTTGGACCTCTTTCTCACACTGCATATAAAAGTTAACTCAGATCTAAGACCTAAATGCAAATGCTAAAACAATAAAAATCATAAAAGGAAACATGTATGTAAATCTTTGTGACCTTGGATTAGACAATGGCTTCTTAAATATAATTCCAAAGCAAAAATAACAAAACATAGATAAATTGAAAAGTAAAATTAAAATCTTTTTTCATCAAAGAACACTATTAAAAATGTAAAAATAAAAAAAAATTTTTTAAATGTAAAAATACAACTCATAAAGAGTTGCAAATCATGTCTAAAAAAAGTCTAGTAACCAGAATATATTTTTT
The DNA here is from genome assembly GCF_011100685.1 of Canis lupus familiaris. Lineage (NCBI taxonomy): Eukaryota > Metazoa > Chordata > Mammalia > Carnivora > Canidae > Canis > Canis lupus. Next base: position 22,737,864 of record NC_049233.1, read on the forward strand.
TAAATGCCTATAAGTCGACAAAAAATACTAAAAAAATATAGGTAAACAATTTGAATAGCTATTTCTCTAAAGAAGATACACAGTGGTCAAGAAGAACATGAAAGGATGTTTAGTATCATTAGTCAATAGGGGAGTGAAAATTAAACTCACAGTGAAACACCACTTAATATCCATGAAGATACCTACAATGATAATAAAAAATGAAAATAACAAATATTGGCAAAAATGGTGAGATATTGGAAAATGTATACATTGTCAGTGGTAATGTACAAGAGTATGGACACTGGAAAGCAGTTTGGCAATTCCTTAAAAAAAATAGAATTACCATATGAAATAGTAATTCTACTCATAGTTATATAGTTAATAGAATGGAAAACATAAGTTCACACAAAAACTTGTACATGGTTGTTTTTAAGACTATTATTTATACCAGCCAAAAAGTTGAAAAAAACTCCAAAGTCTATCAGCTTTTGAATAGGTAAGTAAAAGTGATATAGCCATACAATAGAATATTATTCAGCCATAAAAATACTGGTATGTGCTATGATGTTAATGAACCTTGACAATATTATGCTAAACAAAATAAACCAGAAACAAAGCTCACATAGCCTATAATTCCATTTATAGGAAATTTCCAGAATAGTTAAATCCAGTTTCCAGTATATGGGAGGATAGATGAATGGAAAGGTTTGGGGTTTTCTATGCAGTGATGCAAACATTCTGAAATTAGGTAGTGGGGATGGCTGTGCATTATAAGTATATTTAAAACCACTGAGATGTGTACTGTAAAATTATTAAAATGGTGACCTTTTTGTTATGTTAATTTTATCTCAATTAGAAAATAATAACAAAAGGAGATGCCAGTTTTCACAATGGCACTATGCCTTTCAATAATTGCATTTTTACCTGATTAAAAGCTTGTAGAGTTATTTTTATTTATTTTTATTTTTAAAAGATTTTATTTATTTATTCATGAGAGACAGAGAGAGAGAGAGACAGAGAGAGAGAGAGGCAGAGACACAGGCAGAGGGAGAAGCAGACTCCATGCAGGGAGCTAGATGCAGAACTCAATCCTGGGACTCCAGGATCACGCCCTGGGCTGAAGGCAGGCACTAAACCGCTGAGCCACCCAGGGATCCCCTGTAGAGTTATTTTTAACATTAGAATTCAGTATATGAATATCTTTCACCATAATATAGAGTGCATACCATGTATATTTGTTGAGGTAGCACTTTTTACAAAATAGAATAAAAAGCATAGAAAATACTTCCTAACTCATCCTATGAGGCCAGCATTAACCAAGTTATAAAACCAAAGACATCATTAGAAAAGAAAATAACAGACTAATATTTCTCATGAACTTAGTGCAAACATACTAAAAAATAAAATAGCAAATTAAATCTAAAAAGTATAAAAAAGAATTATATGCCACAAATAAGTGGGATTTGTCCCAAGTATGCAAGGCTGGTTCAACATTCAAAATTAAATTAATGTAATCCATCACATTAACAAGCTAAAAACAAAACAAAACAAAAAATCACATCATATCAATTGATGCAGAAAAAGCATTTGATAAAGTTCAATACCCATTCATAATAAAAACTCAGTAAACTATGAACACAGAGAAAATTCTTCAACTTAAAGTATGTCTACAAAAACTTAACAGTTAACATCATACTAAATTGTAAGACACTTGAAGATTTTTCTCTACAATCAGACACAAGGCAAAGATGTCCCCTCTCACCACTCCTTTTCAGTGTTGCAATATAAGTCTTTGCTAATGTAATTAGACAAGGCAAGAAAATAGAATGTACACAGATTGGGAAGGAAGAAATTGTTATTGGTCACTAATATTCATAGATGACTTTGTCTATGTAGAAAAGGCAAAAGAATCAACAAAAAACTTCTGGAACTAATAAGCATTTACAGCACAGCTGCAGTATATGAGTTTAATATACAAAAGGAATTGTTTTCCTTTTTCATGCCAGCAACAAATAAATGGAATTTGAAATTAAAAACACAATAACATTTACATTAGCACTCAAAAAAAATGAAATACTTAGATATAAATATAACAAAATTTATATAGGATTTATATAAATAAACTACAAGACTCTGATAAATGGAATCAAAGAACTAAATACACATTCCATGTTCATGGATAGGAAAACCCAGTCCTGTCAAGATGTGAGTTCTGCCTAATTTGATCTATAGGTTCAAAGCAATCCCAATTAAAATCCTAGCAAATTATTTTATGGATTTCAAAATATTGATTCTAAGATTTATGTGGAGACACATAAGGGGAGATATAGCCCTCACAATATTGAATAAAGAACAAAGTTGGACACTACCTGAGCTCAAGAATTACTCTAAAGTTACAGTAATCAAGACTGCATGATATTGAAATAATAGACAGAGGCATGGAACAAAATAGAAAGCCCAGAAACACCCTTGTAAATATAATCAACTGATCTTTGACAAAGGAGCAAAGATGAAACAATGAAGCAAAGAGCCGCTTCAATGAATGATGCTGGAACAACTGGACATTCATATATAAAACAAAACAAAAAATGGATCTAGACACAGGCCGTATACCATTCATTAAAATTAACTCATAAGTCTATCACATACTTAAATACAAAATTTAGAACCATAAAACTTCTAAAACATAACATAGCAGAAAACCTAATGACTTTCAGCATGTCTGTGATTTTTTAGACACAGTACCAAAGGCATGATCCATGGAAGAAATAATTGATAGACTGGATTTTGTTAAAATCAGTTATATCTGGGCACCTGGGTGGCTCAGCTGGTTAAGCTTCTGCCTTTAGCACAGGTCATGATCCCGGAGTCCTGGGATCCAGACCCACACTGGGCTCCCAGTGGCAAGGGGACTTTTTTTCCCTCTCTTCGCAGCAAGGGGACTTTTTTTCCCTCTCTTCTCCCTCCCCCTCTCGTTCTCCCTCTGCTACTTCCCCTGCTTGTGCTCTCTCTCTCCCTTTCTGTATAATAAATAAATCTTAAAAAATTTAATAAAATCTATTACTTCTACTCTGTGAAGACAATGTCAAAAGAATGAGAAGACAAGCCACAGACAGGAAAAACTGCAAAAGACACATCTGATAAAGGACTGTTATCCAAAATATACAAAGAATTCCTAAAACTCAACAAGATGTAATAACATTATATGACAGATGGTGACTACATTTATTGTGGTGAGCATTGGCTAATGTATAGAATTGTCAAATTATTATGTTGTACACCTGAAACTAATATAACATTGTATGCCAACTATACTTCAAAAATACAATTAAAAAAATAAACACATAAACCTAGTGGGGGTTGGGGTATTTGCAGGAAAGAAAAAACAAAAGTCAACAAAGGAACATATAACCTGATTAATGGGCCAAACACGTTGGCAGACACCATGCCAAAGAAAATATACAAATAGCAAAAAAAAAAAAAAAAAAAGGAAAAGCTGCTCCTCATCATATATTACCAGTAAAATGCATATTAAAATAATGAAACCACTATATACCCATTAGGATGGCCAAATCCTAGAACGCTGGTAACACCTAATGCTGGTGAGGGTATGGAACAACAGGAACTCTCATTCTTGCTAGTGGGAATACAAAATGGTACAGCCACTCTGGAAGACACTTTAGTGATTTCTTATAGTCCTACTATATGATCCATCAATTTTGCTGCTTGGTTCTTACCCAAAGAACTTGGAAACTTATGCTTACAGAAACACCTGCACACAGATATTTGTAGCAACTTTGTTCAAAATTGCCCAAACTTGAAAGGCAACCAAGATGTCCTTTAATAGGCAGATGGGTAAATAAACTGTGATATATTCAAACAATGGAACATTCAGTGCTAAAAAAAAGAATGAAAGAAAGAAATTATCGAGGCATGAAAAGACATGGAAGAACCTTAAATGCATATCCGTAAATGAAAAAAGTCAATTTGAAGAGGCTACATAGTTTATTATTCCAACTATATGTCATTCTGAAAACCAAAAAGCTATGAAGAAAGAAATTATGAATTAAAGATCAGTGGTTTCCAGGAATTAAGGGAGAGGAAAGGATGAATAAGTAAGGCCCAGAGGATTTTTAGGGCAGTGAAAATACTCTACATGATAGGTACATGTCATTATATATTTGTCCAAATTCATAGAGTTTAAAATAAACTCTAATGTAAACTATGGATTTTGAGTAATTATGATGTATCAGTGTAGGTTTCTCCATTGAAACTAATGTACCATTCTGGGGCAGGATGTTAATAATGGTAGAGGATGTGCATGTGTCAGGGCAGGGAGCATATGGGAAAGTTGTGTACCTTCCTTTCAATTACTGTAAGATTGCATTGAAACTCATTATCTTTCTCTACTGCCTATTATTATTCTCTTATTTTTAACCATTTGCCATTGTTAAAAATAAAAAGGACCTTTAGTTTATGGAAAGGAGTGAATTAATAGAGTAGGACAATAGATAAAAAGATTAAGTCCTTTCTAAGCTAAAGATTTAGTAAGAGTCAATGATATACTTACATATTCAGGAATTCCCATGGTCTCTCATAAACCAACATGACACAAATGTATAATTTTTCATAAAAATCACTTTTTGTAAAGGAATCTCTTCCTCAGTTCAGTCCTGACCACCAAGTAGTGATTTCCAGTAGCTATATTCAAGGTGCTGTGCTAGGTTCTTGGTACAAAAAAAAGATGAATTAGACAACACGTAGGCCCTTGACTGTATAGTGTGCACAAAAGCATTTATATCTAAGAGCGCAAAGAAAGATACTTATTTGCTCCACGGAGACATCACCTTGAAGGGCATAACAATTTCCCCTGCAACTCTGCTCCTCAACATTACTTAAAATACAACTGGACATTTAAAATTATATGAAGTGTATGTGATTTTACAAATGTGTCCTTAAAGAATCAAAATTTTATAGTATTATTAATACTATTAAAGGAAACAGCTGATCACACTGAAAAGTTTTTGGTTCTTTGCTGTGGGAACAGAACAGAGTAATGACAAAGCTCAAAAACCTAAAAAATATTTCTGGAATTGGATCATGACCACTCTGCTCAAGGTCCATTTACTAGCTGTGTGACCTTGGGAAAGCTACTTAACTTCTTCATGCCTCCCTTCTTCGTCTATAAAATTGATGCAATAACTAATAAGATCTACGGCATGGAGTTGTGAAGATCAATTGTGTTAACACAATTAATGTGCTTGGCACAGGGCTTAGTCCACATAAGCACTCACCAAAAGCTGGCTGTTCATGTTTCACAAAAGAGTCACTTGCTTCCATTCTGTTACCATCTATCTTTCCCAACCTTCCCACCAGAGGCTGCCACTCTCCATTCTTCAGTTCTGGGCTTAGATAACATCTCCTCTAATAGTCATCTTGACCCCACTCTGACAGAGTAAATGTCTCTTCCTGTACTTTTAGACCTGTTTAGGTGTACACATAAGGACTTTTGTTCTACTGAATTAAATTACTTGCTTACTCCTCTATGCTTCTCATGAGACAAAAACTGATTAAGAGCAAAACAGTGTTTGTCTGTTTTCAACAAGAGATATGGATAGAGCATGACTTCCATAGATTGTTGAATAAAAGAACCGTAAAGGGAACATGTCAGATATGATCATGCAGGATAGGAGGCAAGAAGGAACAGAGAGAATCTAGTCTGAAATAAGATACAAGTAAATACGGGAGGGAGTAAAAGAAAGATGGGAAGAGAAAGAGACAGCAATAGTTTGTAGTAATCTGTAAAATGCGATTTTGATTATTTATGTCTGAGTCTCCTAGAACATGGGTATTTCATTCTCAGCAACCCACTCAAGTGTTTCTCCTAAGAGGAACAAGTGATCAGAGATCTCTTTCCCCAGTTTCTCCAGAAAAACAGATTTCTAGCCCCCACCCCATGAAACAGAGACTTTTCCAGAAAGATTTAGGAAGGCCTTATTATAAGATAATGTGGTGTTTGGAGCCTAGAGATGTCAGACAACTTCCTGCAAAATCAATGCATTTATTTGAGGTATATGTAAGCTCAGTAGAGTCATTATGGATAGTGCTCAGGTTGATTTTATTTTCTTTTCAAATACTTGAAAGTCAACATGGGGATCCTCTCTGTCTCTTTCTTCAATTTATTCTTCAAAATACACAGTGAAACAGAGAAATAAGCCTCAAACATACTATTACCATGTAGTCAGCCCTCTTCAATAAAGTAATAAAACAAGATGGCTGCATTCTGGATGATGTCTGTTCAAACCATTATTATTGTTATTATTTTAATGACACCCATCTCTTCTCAATCCCCAGAACCACAATCTTCCTTGTGACAGCAGGATCATTATACTAGTCTCCTACCTAGTACCCTGTCATCAGTCTAACCGTTCTATAATCCATTTTCCACATCATTGCCAGAGACATTGAGAAAGCCTGACTTTGTTCACTTCACCTTGCTTTTGTCTATACACTCCATGTTTTCTCCTGCTTCCAAGTCTTCTGGAAATGCTGCCTTCCTGACCTGCACACCTCCCATCCCTAACCAACTAGTAATCTTCTCTTTCATTTCAAGGAGTAAAGCTCAAGAGTGACTTTCCCTGTAGGGGAGCCATCCATTTTGGTTTTCTCTAGGCTGAATTAGGTGTTTTTTCATGACACTCTCTGCATCCTTCTACCCTAGAAACTCAGAGTGATTCTATAATCATAACACTTCTAATTCTCTGGTGCGCTGTGAGATCATTGAGGCTAGACTATGTCTTATTGATCTTTATGCCTCCAGCTCTTAACTAATCTCCGGGGCACATAGGGAAGATTCAGAAATATTTCATGAAATGGATTCATAAAGTTATTATATGCTGCAAAAAGTATAGTCTGACATCAGGAGTAAGAATATAAAATCTGGGACAGCCCATGTAATCTGAGATCTCTAAGCAACATAACTACAACCACTGAAGGGAAAAAAGAATCTGGTTTTGAGTTTTATTTTCCTCTTCTTTCTTATTTTTAATATATTCAGGTTAGTCCAAGAGTTAAAAGTGACATAAAAAATTTAAGATGGATAGTTAAGCAGAATTATTCAGACTATTGTGAGCTATGTTTCTCTTTTTTAAAAATATAAACACTTAGATAAATTGATATGTAAAGCAAATAATATTCACACCATCAGATCACATAGTTTTAAATTTTATTCAACAAACATTTTCAGATCCCTTCTATAAAACAGACACTGTTTTAAAAATATCAATTGATTTAATTCTGATAACAATCTTAAGAGGTCATCCCTAGACAAATTTGGTCCCTTACTATCTTGTGATATTGGACTGACTCCTTTTCCATACACCCAACAGAAAGATAGAAAGATTTTGAATTGAAGAAAACAATACCTAGAGAGATAAAAATTATTTTCAAGTGCCCTAAGAGGTATCAAAAGATCTAAAGATGGATATCACATCGAAATGAATACTGTAATATTTATAATTTCTGACGTGCTTACAAACAATAAAATAATAATTCAAGGATTTGAGTGAATTTTTGTACGGCAGTAGAGTACCATGTATTTAAAATAAAACACCTGATAAATTATGGACAGAGAGAAATAGAATACTTTTCAAGATGAGGCTTGTCACAATATAAAGCAGTTATTAGAATAAAATTTTGAAACTATTCTCATTTCTCCTTATTTCTACTTTTAGTAAAGAGTGATGATTAATTGCAGGTAGAAGATGTAACAAGAATAGACTGAAGTATAAACAAGTTGAAGTGCCACACACACACCCCCCCAATGGCTATGAGTACTTAAAAAAATAGCACACTGGGTCCATATTGTGGATTGTCAATGACAAGAAATTTGAAGACAGTAATGATTATAGACTGCAACTAAAGTAGCAACAATCTTTCCCATTTTTAAAAGAATTGTACGTGGAAGAGGAAAACACAGACATTAATAAATCAGAGGGACACATTATACCACAAGTTAGCAGATTTTTATCAGTGAACTTGAACAAAGCCACAGAAGGCCTGCTTGTCAAATTTACTGATGACAAGAGGTCTGGTGAAATGGCTAATGCTTTGGGTAATAGCAGCAGCATTTAAGATCTGGTTAAACTTCAAATTAACAAAATGAAATTAATATATGCATACATCATGTGGGTATCCTACTTAGCTGTCACCTCTTCACACAGGCCTTTTTGACCATCTGTTTCTAACATGGCCTTTGGGATTCTCCACTCACCATCACTTCACCCTATCTTGTTTTCATAACAGTTATGCCTTCCTATTATTTTCTTAGGTATTTATTAGTTGATTTGTTCACTTTCTAACTTCCTTGGAAAGTAAACTATATGAAAGTGGTAACATTGTTTAATTTGTATCACTGAGAGTGAAATAGAAATACTGAGTAAATATTTGTCAAAGAAATCAAATGCCTATTTATTTTCTTCTCTTAAAAAATGAAGAGTGTGGATTAAAAATATATATAACAATAGCATTTCTTATGAAATATGACATCTCTAGAATCCTAGAAACCCCAAGCTGGGATCAGAAGAACTGAATGGCCTTGCCACAGATTAGTCACTTGACCTTTGGTAAATCATTTAATTTCTCCAGAACAGTTTCCTCACCCGTAAAACAGGCTAATCATGTCAGTCCCTCAGAAGTTTTAAAATAACATGTATGAAAGAATTTTGCTACCTATAAAGTACAAAACAACTGTAAAGAATTATGACTAGGATAGGGCTAGGGGGGATGACTTAACAGTCAGTATGAGCCAACAGTGTCTTGTGACATTTGAAAAAAATAATTAGATATAGATATTGGGTGCATCCACAAGATCATGTACATTTGGTATCAATAAGACCCAAGCCAACTTCCTGCATCGCTTCCTAGTTTTATATTATGTAAGACATTGACCACTGTCTAAAGGAAGACCAAATGAGTGGAGGTCTTGGGGATAGTGTCATTTGAAAAACAGTGGAAATAATCAGGCAGAAAGCAGAGGAAAGGGAAGGGGGGTATGATACTTATTTTAAATATGTGACGAATTGTCACGTGGAACATTTATTCCATGTTGCACCAAGAGGCAAACTGGGATTTTAGGTAGAAGACTAAGAAAGTTATATGTCAGTTTAAGACCTTATTTTAATGTAAACTGAGGTGCTCCATCCAAACTAAGTGGGGGAACATCAGCAATGTTATTAGAAGTTTTCTAATATTAACCTAAGTTCAAGTTAGGTGATGTCCAAGTCCCTTCCATGTCCTATCATGAATATTGAGAATGAAAGGATCCTGGACTCACACTATCAGGAATCCCAAAATATTCTTCTTAGACATGAAATCAATTTCATTCCAGTGGCAGATGACATCAGTCCTGAGTCAAGAAGGAGAAAGATCAGTGGGGTGTGAGGTGTGATGTTCACTGGAGAGCACTTGTGCTTCCACCACTGTATCCTCCTAAGAATCTGTTTAACATGTAGGTGTCTCCTTTGCTTGATAACATTAACTATGAGAACATTTATGACCCTAGTGCCCTTCAAGCTTTTGCTGCTGTGTTTCTTATTACACTTAATGTTGCAAGTGCAAATTCCAGCTAAATATATCCTTCAATTCAAAAATGGTCTCATTCCCCAGTTTGGAGAAGGGTGGGGGGCGGGGGGGTGGGGAGCGGAGGCGACATCTCTGAGATTCAGCAAGTGCTAAGTCGGCAAAGCCAAACAAATATGAAAACGTTCGCCTGAAATGACACTTTTGCATAAGTCCTGCTTGAGGGGCAGCGCGCTTTTATGTTTATTACTTCATTACTTTTATGTTTACATTAAAGAGACAAACGCATCAACAGAGCCTGTATTAACCATGTGTGGACGTGTTTGCCCGGTCCACGGACCTACACCTGTCCATGTATGGGTTATGGAGACCGCACGTGAGCGATGGAGGAGAAAAGTAGAAGAGAGGGAGGTTTAACCCACGGAGAAATAGGTTCAAATAATGTTCATGCCCCCCCCCCATCCACCCCCTCACCTCCCCATCCACCCCCGTGGGCTTCTGCTCTCCCTCGGCGCGGGCGGAGGCTGTGGGCTGCAGATTCAGCGCTGGCATGAGGAGGAACTGAGCCTGAGCTGAGCCCGAGGTGGCTTTCCCCTGCCGGTGTCCCTGCTGCAGCCTCCAGGGCCGGGTCCCTAGTTCCCCAGCCGCCTGTCTTCCCGGTGCAAAATCGTCTGCAAAGACCGAGAAGCCGCCGCCGCAGAAGTTGCCCGGCGCAAGACTCCGGAGGCATTGGCTCAGGAACTTTTCACGTCATTTTCTGCTCTGGAGCCTCTCGCGCCTCCGCGCCGCCTTTCGCACCGCAAATCACAGTGCTCATGGGGCAGGCGGAGAGCGGCTCGCGGCGCTGAGCGGAGCCGGACTCGAGCCCGTGATGTCCGGCACCAAACTGGAGGACTCCCCCCCTTGTCGCAACTGGTCATCTGCTCCGGAGCTGAATGAAACTCAAGAGCCCTTTTTAAACCCCACCGACTATGACGACGAGGAATTCCTGCGGTACCTGTGGAGGGAATACCTACACCCGAAAGAATATGAGTGGGTCCTGATCGCTGGCTACATCATCGTGTTCGTGGTGGCTCTCGTGGGCAACGTCCTGGGTGAGTCTGGCCCCGGGCAGCCCTCCCGAGGGCTGTCACGGCCCCTCTGCGCGGGCGGGGCTGCCGGGGCTCTGAAGACCCTCCCTCCCCCTGGGAGGCAAACAAAGAGGTCGCTGCTCTCGGGGTGGGGTTTTCCATTAAAAAAAAAAAAAAAAAAAAAAAAGTTTTCTGATTTTAGGAACCAGGAGCGAGCCCTGGAATGGTCATCCCTTTCTGTGCAGGGGGAAGCGGGGAAGCGCGTTCTCCTTTGCCATCACCTCGGTTACAGAGCGCCCAGACAGGGGCAACGCGACAGGGTCTCCAGGTGGATGGGGTTGGATGTGGGGAAATTAGTCATCCTTTTGTGTAACGTAGCCCGGTGTTTCATGTTTCACGGGGGGGGGGGGGCTTTCTGGAGAGGTAAAGCCGACAAAATGCAAAGCTGGGCTCCTAAGGAGCAAGCTCTCTGTGGCCATTGAAGTCACAAAGGATTTGTGAGCTGGGTAGAGTGCCCTTTGGAGGTTTAGGCTCTGTCTAGAGGTGGTAATGGAACGGCAGGGAGTGGAGACAGAAGCAAAGCACGGAGGGGCACTCACGCACAGAAGCTGAATTAAACAGGAACCATGCTAGGAGCCAGCAAGAAGGAGGGGCATCTGAGAAAAGTACCAAAGAGATCTCAATCATTCATCTGCCTATCCATTCATTCATTCATCCGCTCAACATATATATATATATATAGAGAGAGAGAGAGAGAGAGAGAGAGAGAGAGCCTGCTTGTTGCCAGGCTTGGGGAAATTTTGTAATGGGTCTTTTCCCCCCAAAGACGAGAAAAGCTTAACGCTGGACTCCCTGTCTGCCCCTGTCTGAGTTCCTATGCAAAGATAGATATTCCAGTCCGTTTCCCACCTCAGCACAATTTCTGAGTGTTGGGGAGGGGTTACAGAAGGGTACAGGGCTGTAATGATGGAGTTTATTAGAGCTGCTGGGGAATCCACTTAAAAAAAAAAAAGCTTTGGAAGGGAGGGAGGACTTAACATGAATTGTGAATGGAAGGAGAGTGTACCTTGATGAATGGAAAGTGGGAGGTGTTTCAGATGCAGAGGGCAGTGTGGAGGCAATCTCTGCTGAAAATGACAGGAGGAGATGGGGGAAGCTAGAAGAAGAGGCTCTTGATTTTCAGTTATAAAAAGGGAAGATGAGTGAGGGGAGATAGGCTGGGTGGCTTTGAAGTCCAAAGCAAAGAATTTGTAGCTGCACTGGAGGATGATAAGAACTTACTGGGTTTCAGCACTGATCTGATTTTTACCTTCTCTGCCCAAGTGTGTCAGTCTGGGTAGGAAGCATTCAAAGCAGTCTCTCACCAATTCAGCAGGCAGAGTAGTTGGTAGTATGTGACTGAGAAGCATTCTGCGGAGAGTTAGTAGAATCTTATTTTTCAAGAGAGATATGAATCCTCTGAAAACTTTTGTTTTTCAATAATACTGCATTATTTTCAAGCTACTTCTGTTTTGCTCATGTTTTAAAAATAAACATAAGGGAATCTCTCTCTGGGTGATGCAAACAAGGTGAATGAAGGTGAATGTACACATGCTTAAGGTCCTTTGCTATAAGGATAAGTTTGTTAATAATCATGCCTTTCTTGCTTCCCTTCCTGGCATCCGCTTTTAGAGTTAGAGCTATTAAAACATATGACCATCAGCATAGAAACATATCACTGTACTATGCCAACACTTAATGATAAGTAAGTGATCTAAATTTAACATCCAATGAATACCTACCATGTGCCAGACCCCTTCACATAAACCCTCACAGAATCCTCAAAGTAACCCACATTTGACAGAAGAAACAAGACTTAGAGAAATGAAATGGCTCATTAAAGAACATGATTCACATTCAACTCCATTTCTTCTGACTTTAGATCCAGAATTCTCCATGGATACTCCACTCTAGAGCTAGAAAGTATAGAGAGAATGAATTTGCTCCTGTTGTCTGCAAGCATAGAAAATGTACTTCCTGTTCTCTCTCGCATCTATGTCTACTGTTAATAAGTTACCATGAAGGGTTAATAGCTCTGTCATTGTCTCCAACAAAATGCTATCCAGAGAGGAATGTTATTGCATTGCAGTAAAAATTTGACCTGTTTTGCAGGAGTAACTGCAAATGATAACTATTTCCCTTCCCTGATTTGTTTTTCAGGCTTAAATAATGTGATAAAATTTGTTTCCCTTCGCTTTTACTTTATTCTGGTTTTACACAGAATGTTGATGCATAGTCTTCACCTTCTAATTACATAGTTTAGGGGTACATGTTTGTTAGCCTGAGGAGTGTTTTCGTCTCAAGAAGGAAACACTTCTACCTGTTTCACAAGGTCAAGGAAGAGAGCACTGTCCACAGCCCCAAGTGCTGAAATGGCCAATTCATTCAGCTTAAAAAGAAAAATTTACACAAAGAACTGTGCTCTCAAAATACTGACAGCTATTTTCTTCAGGACTAAATCTCAGTGAAATCCTCTCTGGGTGAACTGAAACCCTTTCTTTACTGACATATTCCCTGAAAGTTGATGAAGTTTAAGTTTGACATTTAAACAAATGATCAGTGTGTCATTACTCACAGACAACTTCCTGCTCTTTGATATCACTGTCAAATTTGCAAAACGGATTAGATTGAGAATTGCCTTTTTGCCCCTTTGGTAAAAGTAATCTTATGCATAAAGTGGCAGGACAAGGAATCACATTATTCATGCAAGATAAAGAGGCAACATTAGATATGAAGGTGAAAGACCACAGTGTAGGCAGTAGATGTAATCCCTGACCCTTTGGGTCCATTCACCATTTGTACTTTCATGTAACTGACTACTTGGAAAATCTCAACCTTGTTGAACTTTCAAATACAATATGATCAATTAGAAGTCATTTCCCCCACAATGTCCTTTTGTAAAGTGATGTAACAGGATATGCCCTGAGCAGAATGACAAAGTCTTGATCATCTCCATCTCTTTTTCTTCTCTCCACAGTTCATCTCTCTCATTGTGTCCCTTCTCCTATTTGTATCAGATATTTCTTCCCAGTGATGGAAAGCAGTTTTCTTTGAAAAAAAGTGCAACACAAGTCATTAAAAATAAGACAAAAGTTACTCTACATTAAATGTCTTGAGTGTATGTATTCTAATAAAAGACATATGCATGTCTACTTATAGAATTTTGGGTCATAGAAAAGATGATAGGACACAGTTCTTTTTGGACAGAGTGTTTTTCCAGTATCTTCAAAATTATGATACATATAACCTATTCCTAAGTATGTCTTGTACTATAGCCAAATAGATGCATTCAATTATTTGACCAGTACATTTTGAGCAATATTATGTTTTTAAAATTGTGTACTGGGGGGAGAGCTCTTCAGGACACTCATAGGAATATATTTGATGTTATTTCTACTTATTTTTCCTTGAGTTAAAACTGGATAGAATGATGGGTTCTATTCAATTCAAACATTAAACAGCTGGAGGAAATGAGTAAGTCTATGCCTCTCTTACTTCTGCATTCAAAGATATCATGATTTTTTACCTGGAATACTTCTATATTCCCTGTTGTTGTCTCCATATTAAAAATTAGGAGAACATTCAACAAATGACATCAATCCAGCTGTGCTTCTTGCTTCTTGTGTAACCATTAGCAAGCTATTGAACTCTTTAAGTCTGTTTTTTCTATTTGAAAATTAAGGTTGATAATGCAGGCCTTGTAGAAATCTTATAAGAATATCAAATACACAGAGGTATACACACACACATCTGTGTGTGTGTAGTTTTATTGACACCTAGTAGACACTGAATGCCAATTTCTATCCCTTCATTCCCAGAGATGAAATCTCTCCGTGATGTAGTTTGCAACCATCTTCTGCTTCCATGGCCAGTCTGCGGCTCTGTAGCTCTGCAACTCTTTGTGGCCTCTGTTCTAGGCTTTCTCTCAGTTGAGAGGCTTCCTAAAAACTATTAGTAAAATGGAGTTGGCAGATGTTGCTCGCTTTTTCCATACCAGCTCCACCCACTCATCCCATAACAGGTGTTTAGTGCGTTCATACTACTGCTTTCCTGACTGTCAGTAAAAAGCCTTTGCTAACCATCAGTATAAAATTCTCTGTCAGCTTAAATTTGCCTGTACAATGTCCCATTTATTCAGAGTTTTGGGTGGTTGTTGGGCTGTTGTTAGGTCTATCACTATTAATGTTTTAAATAGCATATGTACACACACGTACACAGGTAATGTGTTGATTTAACTCAGCTGAAGCACACTGCCTATTAAGAACTTTACCTGATAACATTTAAACTAAATGGAGTGGATGAGGAATATCTGTAATGGGTTGCTTCTTATGGAGCTAATCATATATCCCAGATATGGAACTGGCAGAGTTACAAGTTCCCACTACTTCTAAGCCTAAGAAACATTTATTTCCTGTTTCTCCTAATGCCCAATTCACATCTGTGGGTGTTTCTAAACCCACCCTTTCCTACACAGGAGACAGAAAGAGGTTAAAGATAATACATTACTCATTTCTGTCACGACCTGACGGAAACATGAATAATGACTGTAAAAGGTAACGTTAGCCACCGAGCTTTAAATTTGTGTGTTTTTGGCAACAGAATGTAACATATGCTTATCTGAATAAGAATTAAACTGATGCTGTCACACTTTTACTAAAACCGTAACTACTGTGGGTGCCTGGGTGGCTCAGTAGGTTAAGCGTTTGCCTTCAGCTCGGGTCATGATCTCAGGGTTCTGGGATCTAGTCGCTTCAGCCCCTTAGGGCTCCCTGCTCAGCGGTGCGTCTGCTTCTCTCACTCCTTCTCCCTCTGAGCGTGTTTGAGCTCTCTCTCTAGCTCGAGTTCTCTCTCAAATGAATAAATAAAATCTTACCAAAACAGTATACCCACCTAGTTTTCCTGAGTAAAATAAACCATGTTTTTTATTTGAACAGAATCTCAGTGATAACTTTTTAAGTGGCTACTGCATAGATCATGGCAACATTTATCATGTACAGACAATAATGAGATAATATGTGCTACGGATAATTTAAATGTAATGAATTTTTCCTATATTTGGAAAAAATGAGGAAAATGAAATAATGAAAATAATACCAATTTTCAAAAGAGGCCAAATTCAACACTCAAATACAAATACAATATTCCAGTCTTTAAAATTTTTATTGATTTCATTAGGATATACATATGCATTTACATTCATTTTCATCCTTCTATATTCTAGAATATATTTGCAAATCCTCATGTACTACAGCTGTGTTAGCATTCCAAAGCTCCTAAATTCTCTCTCAGCTCCCCATATTTCAGGAGTATACACTGCTGGTGTTCTTTTACAAGTGAAAGAGGATTTTTCTATCTTTCTTCTTAGAGCATTATGACATAGACCAAAATTGTAGGTATATAGGTTCTGTTAACTACTGGCTCACTAATAGGAGTCAGTCAGTGACCTGTGATAGGGGAAGCAAGGATTCATCTCTAGTTCCCTTTCTCACTGAAAGGCAAATATTTATTGAGTACTATATGCTAAGTCCTGAATGCTAAGCTCCACAATGAATATATATATTCATTTATTCAGAATATATCTATAATTGATGCCTCATAGCAAACTTATAAGAAAGAGAGTAATAGCTTTGTTTTACAAATGAGGAAAATGAAATTCAAAAGCTATTTTAACTTGTTCCAAAGTTTGATCAGTTAGGAGCAGAACTAAGTTTCAAATATGGATTGATCAGTTCCCATGATCCAGCTGTGTTCCATTACTTCATCCTGCCTGTCTTGTTTCTAATCTTGACTCAGAAATACAGAAGAAAAAAGAGTGGAAGTGATGCTTAGATGTGCCCTTTAGACAATTTACAGAGTTGTTCTGGCATGTTGCCATGCTATATCTCTGATAGACTACAGTTCTTCAGCTATGTGGATGAGCTCATTTGATAAGCTAATCAAGGTCAGGCTAGGGTTACTTTACAAGAGAAAATTTCAAGGTAAAATAGGTGCTGCCAAAATAATACACTTTTGCCTGTTTGGGATGGGGGTGGAGTGACTCACTGGTAAATGTTAGATAATTGTGGCCAAGGATTATTTTATTATTGAATGTGCTGTCTTTAGATACAGCTTAAGACTGAGAAACTAAACATTTAACATGTCAAATAATCTAAAGATCTCTTTTTTTCTTCGTTTTTGGTCTTCAAACCACCTACTCACGTATTTCATTTTTTTTCTTTTATAATGACTGTTAACTTTTCAAAAAATCAT
This sequence comes from Canis lupus familiaris, assembly GCF_011100685.1. Taxonomy (NCBI): domain Eukaryota; kingdom Metazoa; phylum Chordata; class Mammalia; order Carnivora; family Canidae; genus Canis; species Canis lupus. The sequence goes on from NC_049233.1 coordinate 22,754,783, forward strand.
AAGTTTCTATTGATGTGATTAAATAGTCAATCTTTATATCACATTATGGTGTTCCTGGAGCATAATGGTGTTATGTATGTCCAAAGAGCATTGCCCATCACACCAGACATGAAATGACCTTTAAATGCAGACAGTGGAACACTTTGAGATGCTATTGGATGAAGTACATGACATATATGATCAGTCTTTTGAATTGCTGACTCTTTGGGCTGAATTTATTCATTATACTTTTGTTCTCAATGAAGGATTATCTTTTAACCAAGTAAATGAATATAGGATATATATTTTGAATAGCATTAAATTTGTTTCCAACAGAACTATTTTATCCTAAACAAAGCAAACTGCTCAGAATAAATATGTACTTAATTCTTTAAAAATATTTTGGGATTATCATCACTGAGTATTTTTCTCTCCAGTATTTTTATTTCAATATCAAATATATATGAACAATGTTTAATGATTACATAGCATCTTATCCTTCAGAAGACATTAGTACATTTATATTGTATCACTTACTCTTCACAACAATATTATGAAGTAGGTCTTATTTCATGAATCAAATACTTGAAATGATTTAAAAATTATTTTAAAAGTTTGAGCAACTGGAAATATCAAAGCGTTGTGTGTCAGCTTGAGAAAAGGTTGTCAGTTTCTTGTATTCCAGGAAACTATGGTAAGGGATGCTAACCACTTTTGTTTGGCCTTTAGCTATGTCTTTAATACCTGATTTTGTTAATGTTCTGAGTATAGGTGCACATTAACCAAATTCACAAACCTGGCAAAAAAGAAAAGGTAATAATTCCAGTGTTTTGACTTAAAATAAGGAGTTATTTTTACAAATCTTAGAATATTTGAAGTTCTTTCAATCATCATAGTCTCTTCCATAATAGTCATATCTACATGAAGAGCTTTAATGGTTGGAATTGCTAGACTATGCCACAGTAGCAAGTAAGCCTGAATTTTCATTGGCTTTATGTCACAGAAGTTTATTTCTTGTCCGCTTAACATTTAATGTGGGTTGGAGAGTCTGTTTCATACAATGACTCATGGGTGAAGAGTCCTTCATGATTTATGTACCACCTCAATATGTGGCCTCCATCATAACTAGCCTGCAAACTGGCTACCAACGTTCCCCCGTCAACTCATAGTTACACCCTGTGTAGTTCCCTTTCACACTGTGCCAGAATTGGTCTGAGTGACCAGTAATGCACGTCAAAAGTGATAGTGTGTCACTTTCAATATTACATTATAAAAGGTTACAGCTTTTGCCTTGAGTTCCCATTTTCTCTCTCGCTCTTGGATTTCTTGATCTGGAGAAAGTAATTGCTCTGCTTTGTAAGCAACTCACAGAGTAAAGAATTGAAATATCCAGCCAACAACCATATAGGAAATGTGGCCTGCAAACAACTCCATATCTTGGAGACAAATCCTTCAGCCAGTCTGAGAGAACATAACATCATCATGTCGCCAACCCCTAGCTTGACTGAAACTTAATAACATACTCTGAGACCGAATTATCTCACTACATTTCTCATAGGCACTTTAGAAACTGTTAGATAATAAAGTTTCTTATTTTAAATTTTTAAATTCAGGGATGAGTTATTAGGCCTATAAAGTATCAAGCAGCCTCATAGTAGAATAGTAAACTGGGAAAATATACTGGCTCTAAACTACCTTTGTCAAGTGTTGACAATGTCAGTCATGCCCATAATCATTTGGTCAAAACCAATCATATTCTACCAACCTAACTGCAAGCAGGACTGGAAAGTATAAGGGAACACTGTCTCTGTTACAGAAAGCATGAGGGAACACTGTCTCTGTCTAACTATGCAATAGTTAAAAGTATTTTTAAAAGTCTTTTTAACATGCATGGAATCTGAACAAGGGGAGTTAGAGGAATCAAGTACCTAATGGCATAAGCCTAAAAGAAGCTGATAAGATATATCCATTTCACATTTTGGATCTCTGCCAATGGAAATAACATAAATATTGGGAGACTTTGTGCCAGTTATTGTGCTAAGAAACAAGGGTGTAAAAAGATAATAGAAACCAAGGAGCCTGTACTTTGGTTGAAGAGATATACATGTTAACAGATAATCTCAGTAAATTGTGACAAGTGCTCTGATAGATGGGTAACAGGATGCAGTGGAAGCATATAAGAAGGACACTTAGTTCCATTTGGGGGATTAGAGAAAGATTCAGAAGGAAATGACACCCATGCTGCGTATTAATGCATGAATTCAAGTTACACAGGTGAAAAAAATTGGGTAAGGATGTTCTAAGCAGAGGAAACAACATGAGCAAAATCAAAGAGGCGTGAAATAGAATGGGCTATGAAGAGAATGCTAAGCAATTGGGTAACTCCAGTGTAAGTAAGTGCAGATGAGGAGAGTCTAGGAATGAAGCTGGAGCAGTATCTGAGGACTGGGTTATTAATGACCTTGTGTATCATACTGGAGACCTCATCTAGCTTTGACATTGCAGTTTAGAGGAGGCTCTGAAGACTTAAAAGATAGCGCTGTCGTTAGTTTGCATTTTTCATAGAGCATTGTAGGTATAATGTAAAGAATAAACCTATTTGTGAATAATATTTGTAAAAGATATTTATAAAAGTTTTCACTGGGATTTGTGTTTTGTTTGGGGCTCATTTAATCAAGCCTGCTTCAATGAAAACAAAAATTGATAATACAGGACATAATCAATATTTTCTAGATAATCACCTGTAGGATACTAGAAATATCACTTTTCAGATCTCATTACAAAACGTTACAGCTTTGCCCTGAAGCTCCCACTTTCGTTCTTACTCTTGGATTTCTAGTGATTATGTTGCATAAGGAAGGAAAAGAGAAAAGCAGAGAGTGAGAAATGAAGAGGAAACAAAGGAAGGGAAGAGGGAGATGACTAAAAGCAAAAACTATTGCTATGTTTACTTTGTAGACTATTTCAATTTGAGAAGTAATTTCTCATTTTTTAAAGCTTTTTTTAAAAAATATTTATTTATTTATTTTATAAAGAAAGAGAGCAGGGGGGAGGGGCAGAGGGAGAGCAAGAATCAAAGCAGATGCCACACTGAGCATGGAGCCCAATGTGGAGCTCAATCTCACAATCCTGAGATCATGACCAAGCCCCAACCAAGGGTCAGACACTCAACCAACTCTGCCACCCAGACAGGTTCTTCAAGAAGTAATTTATCTTTAAAATAATTTTCATACATCTTTCCTGAAGACTCTTACATGCCATAGCTCTATTAACATTTTCCAAATTCTGTATAGTTTTTCACTGAAATGATTTTCGTAATAACTTATTTTTGAGGTTTTGATGGGTCACTATATTCCTAACTATCCATTTTTTTGGCCTTTAAATTATTTTTGACCTCATACTGAGATACAAAGATAAAAATTTGAGATCTAATGAAAGTTTTTCATATTTTCCAACTAAAGCCCCAAAATTTTTACTCCAAATTATTTGTAACTTTCTAAATATGTTCCTTTGATATTTTATCTTAAGTAGGTATTTTATCATTCAAATAATCGAAGATGATACTGTATTGACCCCAGGGCAACCATTAGGGAATTACAGGGAACGTTTCTTCACAAATTGACATGGTAACACTTAAAAATTTCTAAAGCTGTTGTTAGTTTAAAACCCTTTATTTGCTATTCTAGCTCATAATGGGAATACAAGTTATTAAAAATTGCAGCATCCTTTTCTAGATTTTCAGTGACTTCTTATTCCTACTCAGTGACTATAAAATGAATTTATAAGATACATGGTTTACAACCATGCCTTTGATGTTATCACTACATTGCTAGAAATGGGGTCAGAAAGCCATTGTCTATAATAATTTATTTTATCAATTTAGAATGAATTTGATGAGTCATCCAGTTTGGTAGAGGACTATATTCCTGATAAATGCCATTTTGAAGCCAATTTGTCTTTCTTAAAATGTGCAGATTATACTGGTCTTTCAGAGACAGAAGTAGAGAGGTATGGTTAAGTGCTTATGAAACAATTCTGTGATTAGGTGAAACTGAGTCAAATTTGGTTATAAAAGAATGGCTAAAAACTTAATCTCGCCAATGAAAATATTTACTATAAAAGTTCCCCAATCCTAGAAAGCTCAAAAAGAAATTCATTAACAAATTTCACCAGCTGGTGCAGGAAAAAGTCTTCATAATTATTAGGACATTTATGGGCTTGGACTTGATTTATATTTTAGACTCAGGAAAGCCTAGAAAGACCTTGTTCTTTGAAGTCATCAGAGATGGTGATGGTGACTCATAGATTCCTGAAAGTCAATAAGATTACCTAGTTTATAAATCTATGTGTTTTTCCCCCAGGCATGGTGAATTTTGCAACTGGTCACTGTTGGGAGGCAAAACTGTCTCAGTGGGAAAGGGGAAAATAAGAATTTAAAAACTTAAAAACACATAAAAATAAAAACATAAATAAGAACATAAAAATAAAAACATGTGTATCCACACACAGGTATTTGCATTATATGACAATATGATTTTAATGCACACTAGTTTTTTTCTTGCAGGATTAAGAAGCTACCTTCCAAATTTGAAAAATTCTAAAAACTCTGTATATCCCTTGACTTTGATAAACTTAAGAGATACTTTCTACTATTCCCTGAGTAAATGAACTAGCCTTTAGGGAAGCAAAAAGAATGTATACATCAGAGATAAGTCCTTGGATAAGCATCTGTATAAGGAGTATCCTTTGGACGATCTATCATTGTAGCAACATGTATTTTCCTTGAACTGAGTGCATGTATTCTAGCTTTAGAGTCTTCACAATGTCTAACCTCCTCTGACCCCCTATAGCTAGCTCCTACTTAGCTCACTTGTCACATCCTCAAAGAAAGTCTCTAAGAAGGCCTGCTCTGGATCACTCTGAATCCCTCTTCATGTCTTATGATACCATCCCTTTTTTTGTCATAGAACTTATTACTGTTTGAAATTATATTGTTGGTTTGTCAATTTTTCTATTGTCTCCCTCAGGTAATATGTAGCTTCTGTTAAACCAGTTTCTTTATTTTCTTTTTGCAGGTGCATCCTCAGTGTCTAGAACAATGCCAGGCATACAACAATTTGTAACTACCAAATAAAATACTGGTTTTCTACCAGGAGGAATTCCTTAGGAATAAGTGTGAATAAATAAATAAATAAATTTAAATATTTAAATTTATATATTTTAAATATATATAAATATATTAATATATCATATATTAATATATATTATATAATATATATTATATATAATTTTTAAATTTATATATGTAAATTTAAATATATATATTTTAAATATATTTAATATATTATATAATAATATAATAAATATAATAATATAATAATATAATAATATAAATATATATATATTTAATATATTTATTTATTTTATGTATATTAAAATCAAACATTGCAGGCTTTACATTTCTTTTACATAAAAATTAAAAATAAAACCTTAATAATTTGAGTTTTCAAATATCTTAAGGAACACATGCATTAAAATAATATATGATTATGAGATTAATAACTATGAAAGACCAACTGTAAAAATCCTCTCCAGCACTGAGATCCCCTTGATATTACTATGAAACTATTTTGCTCTCCCTGTGAAAAGTAAATGGGATTTGTAAACCGTGGCAAGTTTCTTCATTTTTTCTCAAGCAAGTTACACCCAGATCCTTCCAAATAACATGCCATATTTCTGCAATAACTGAGAAGAACGTGTAATATACAAAATCCTTACTTAAGCTGTGTTTGTTTCAAATTAACTTTTAGTTGTCTTTTATGTTTAATAAAAGTCTAAGGAAACTTTTGACCCTTGATGTTTCAGATTAAGTAAGAGAGCTGAGACTGAATATTATGGTGATTCCCTACTTCCTGCAATTAAAAGGACTAAGCATATCTCCCTCTTAACCCAGGATGTTTCAGAAGTGCCCACAGAATCTCAGATTTAGGAATTCTTTGTCATTCTTTCCCATTGCCAGTGACATGCCAACTCTGATACACTAGACTGTCCAGACAATTGAAAAAAAATTTCTAAGTTCAGGTGAAATGTAAAGGTAATATTGGTCAGAGCTGGATCATTCTAGACACTTCATTTAATGGAGGGTAAGGGGACAATAAGCCCTTTTGACTAATTTCAATCTTCAGGTTCCTGAAATATCCATCATATTATAAATTTTTAAAAATTGAAATGCAGGGGCAGCCCGAGTGGCTCAGTGGTTTAGCACTGCCTTCAGCCCGGGGTGTGATCCTGGAGACCCGGGATCAAGTCCCACATTGTGTTCCTTGCATGGAGCCTGCTTCTCCCTCTGCCAGTCTCTCTGCCTGTCTCTCTCTCTCTCTCTCTCTTTCTCTGTGTGTGTGTGTGTCTCTCATGAATAAATAAATAGAATCTTTAAAAAAAATTGAAATGCAGTCTTGGGGTATCTGGATGGCTCAGTTGGTTAGGCATCTGACTCTGGATTTTGGCTCAGTTCATGATCTCAGGATCATGAGATGGAGCCCCATATTGGGTTCCATGCTCAGTGGAGTCTGATTGAGATTCTCTCTCTTTCTTCTCTGCCCCTTCCCACCACTCATACAGGCATGTGAGTACACTCTCCCAAATAAATATATAAATCTTCAGAAAAAAACTGTACAAATGTACACTCTTACCAGGGATGGAAAGTATTGTAATTCTACCAAACCATTGACCTATTGAACCAACTGTATTAATATTTCTCATATTATGAATCAAGTGAATTACATGTTAGGTTTAATTAGGTTAGAATTTACATGTTAGGTTTTTAAAAAAATTGTTACATTGTCCTAATTATATAACTCTTCAACAAAAACATTTACCATCTGTTGTCTTAGTTAATCCTACAACCACCTGTGTGATACGGCTGTTATTTTCTCCTTTTCCCACGTAGTGAAATTTAATATTAGAGAGTTCTTATCATGTTAGTTGTTTGAATAGTTTTACATATTATCACTTAGCTTCCCCATTTCTGAACAGTAGGTAAATATAATCTCTGTTCTCCATTTCCATTCCTCTTTTGATAGGGCAGCTATGCTAGTATGCATAGCAAGTTGAAAAATATGATGTCCACAATGTAAGGAAAATACAACTTCTCATGCACATTTTTTGGTAAACTCAGCTGAAGTTTCTGGTTCTAATCACCAGAGCCTTAGTGATCTATAAGTCATTGTTGGTACCTGGCCACAGAGATTAGAGGAGAAGAGCAGTAGCAAGTCAAGCCTGACATAGATTTTCTCTCCTGGTAAATAGGAATTCATTAAGCCTCTCTAAGTGATGAGTCACCATCAGCTACAATGGCAGTATCTACAGATTATTAGTCTGAAGTTATTCAAATATATTTTTATGATCCAAATGGAGGTAAAAGTAACATAGAGAATCAGTGGTCTCAGTCCAACTGTAGCAGCAAAAGGCACATGCACCAAAAAATAAAGCAGCCTGCACCAACACACTGGTTTTCTAGGGCTTATCTAATTTGAAGCTATTTCCTTTTCTTATTTCATTCAGCAAATATTTATTGAACACTCACAATGTGTAATCTGTTCTATTACATTGTGTGGAGGAAATACAGAAGTGAATGAGGCATGGTCCTTACCTACAAGGAATTTCTAATCTTGTAGGAGAGACTAACATGGAAACAATAGACTATAGTATGAGGGTTATTGAAGAGGCATATGTTAGTTAGAAATCAAAAGCATAAAAGTTGGATCTTACTTAGGGTAGGAGGTACTTCTTCACTGAGGAGTTACCATTTGAGGTATTTTTGATATGAGAGTATAATTTTGAAAAGTTCTAAAGACTGAAAAAAAAATATACATATATATATATGTCAGCTATGTTGAAATACCATCCAGGGAATTCCATTAAAACACAGCATTTCATGGACTTTTCTGAGTGGTTTCAAAAAATGACTTTAAATCATCTCCCTTGATGCTTTGCTTTACTCCCATGGTCTTTTTATTTGTTGGTATCTGCCCCAGTCTTACCAGTAGTGTTACATCATGGTGGATTGGATTTTAAAGTTTGAAATCTTGGAGTTATTTGAAAATGAGTTCTAATATATCAGAGCTTCCCAAAGTAAAATTGACCTGAGACAATTGTAACAATGGATTGAAGTTATGAGAGAACAGATACTGGGAAGATAGTTGTAAATCTGTTGAGACTATCCAAGAAAGTGATTTTGAAGACAAAACCAAAGCAGTAGTATTGAATATGGGGAAAAAAGGAAACAAATATGAAAGACGTTATGGATATAGAAATTAGCGACTCATCAGATGTAGAGATTGATAGGAAGAGTGAAAATCTTCTGATTAACAGAAATTTTTAGATAAAGCAAGTACATCGATTATCTTATTTGTCTTTTTCGTAACATAAGAACATATAGAAAGAAAATCAAGTGTCATTAGTAGAGAAATCATTATGAATTTGGCCAAGGCAGGTTTAAGTTTGAATTGCTAGATGAATATACATGTAGAGCTGTCCAGTAGCCTTGCTCCCTCACATGCCATTCACAATTACTCTGAGTGATGTCTTTCTTTGCAAGCAATGCATACAGTTTATGTGAGAATTTCTAAGGCAATGTCTTTTGGAATAATTTAAAGCTACACAGAATGTAAATTTCTTGATGGGCAAGGCATTTGTTGCAACACTAATTGAATTCATTTGTTCAAAAACATTTATTATGTGCTTACAGCAGCAAACAAAATAGATAAAGCTTCTTCTCTTAGGAAACTTATATTCTAATGGTGATATTTAGGACATATATTGACAATAGAACCAACAGGATTGTTGAGGGATTGCATATGGTTGTAAGAGAAAGAAAGGAGTCAATTTTCATTTTAAGATGGATAGTGGTACTGTTTATTGAGCTATAGGACCCTGGAGAATGGGGCAGATGTGAATCAGGGAAGGAGAATCAAAAGTTTGGTGCTATACATTCTAAATTTGAGATAGTAAAGCTAAGTGTATGATGAGCATTTGAATGTGAAATCAGGAGGTTAAGTAAAAAGTCAAGCCAGGGCATGAAGGAGGGAACTTGATGTAATGAGCATAGGTGTTATATGCAACTGATGAATCACTAAACTCTACCCTCGAATAGTTTAACTAAATTTAAATAAATACAATGTATTAAATTTAAATTTATTAAATTTAAATAAATTTTAAAATTTATTAAATTTAAATATTGCATTTAAATAAACAATTTAAATCAAATAGTAAATAAAAAAGGTTCTAATACACTGAATATGAAAATCCTTGCCATAGGAAAATGTAAAGGTAAACCCCCTATTATTTGAGGCCTCCTATTTTTGGAAGCCAACTTGAAAGTCAGGTGCTTGTGCATCTGACCCAAATTCAGTTGTGTTAATAAAGAGATATCAGAGGAAAGAAGATTAAAAGACATGCTTTGCAATGGGATTAGGCAGAGAAAACAAGAAAATGTAGCATGATGGCCAATAGGAGGAGTTAGAGAAGAAAAAGGAAAGGCTAAATGCCCAATTCTTGCAGTGATAACTTTGAAGTTGTAGGGATGGAAAAAATTTCCCTTCTTCCTTTCCAAGTTCTTTGGCTGGTCTAATAATCAAATTCTCATAAAGCAGATTATAAGAGAAAAACAAATTTAATTTCATAGGTATGAGAGCTCCAAAGATATGTAACCCAAGGCCAAGTTGGGCAATTGAGGCTTGCATGCTATCCTGAACTAAGGAATGGGATAATAGCCTGGGACTTCAAAGGGGAAAAGGGTGACTCACAGGGCAATAAGAAGAGCAGATGTCTGATAATTAGATGCTTGTGCTTCCACAGAGATAGGCCTTTCAAATAAAAATTTATCTCTAGTGATAGATCTCTTTCTGGGCCAGGCCCCCTATCCAAATTCTTTTAAATAGTTACTGAAGAGATACAAGTTCTCAAGTTTTTCTTGAGTCCTCTACATCTTGATTATCATCAGCTCAAAATAATCCAAATGCTAAGTGGTATATTTTGGGGTCACATATTCTGCTTCCCATCAAAGTAATATTTAGTTATGTAACATTTTAAGCAGAAATATTATAATAAATATTAGGAATTGCTGGTCACAGAAGAGATAGTGGGATTACATGAAATTCTAAAAACATCAAACACTTTTTGGCAATGATATTGAAGATATGGAAATAGTGGGTAGATATGGATTAAGACAAGGAATAAAAACTCTCCTCCAAGGACTTGTCTACAAGTCTATATCTGTGACTTTAGAAATGCAATTTTTCACTGAGATATCCTTAATCCCCTATATGGAGACAAGGAGGAAACATAAGACTCTTTAGCATGCTCTATGTAATCCACTGCAGACAAATGGTTACTTACCTTTCTCTTCAATATATTGGAGTTTACAAATATTTCACCTCCAAAGAGTAGGTGTTACAAGAGTATTGTAAAAAGTTTATAAGGCTTGAGACATATTTGGCTATAGTAGCTTAGAGAAGAAACATTTTTATTTTGGACTACAATCGCTCAGATTTGGAACATGTAAGTCTAAATTTTTTCATGTAAATTATATATATATATACACACACAATAAGACTAGTAGATGTTTGATACTCTTGTACATAAGAACTTATGTATACTAACATGTACTTTAAGAAGTTATTAGTGTCATTAGTTACAGATAATTCGATTCTCTTTTATATTCAGCTCAAGCAACTCAAATGTAAAGCTTCTATTTTCATTTCTAGATAAATATTTAGCATCTTTTTGTTTCTTAACTACCTTGGCTTTTATTAATAAAGGCATTATCCAAAAAAAGAAAGAAAAAAAGAACAAAAAAGAAATAAAACATTATCTTCAACTTCCCTGTAACTGGATTCCAAGTATGATTTTGTGTTTACTTAGAGTATTGATAAGTAAGATAAGTATAGATTAATAACACAGTTTTAATTCATTCTATACAAAATCTAGCTGTCCTCCTCTTTTGCAGGCAATCTCTAAGTATTATATATTAATCTATATACTCTGTATATAACACAGGAACAGTATATATGTTATAGTTTTTATGCTCATTTTTCTATTAAGCATTATAATTAAGTGCTTAAATTTCTATTTTTAGAATAGTGTGAGTATAAGAAAACATGGTCTGTGCTCATATTTAAGAAGTGAAGAGATTTACTGAAGATTTTTGGGTAATAATTGCAAATTCATAGGCATTGATTCCTTTAGAAGATCATGGAATACCATTTTCTCAAGAGAAAATGTCAGTATCCTGCAGCCCGGATACTGATGTTCTCCAGAGATCTAATCTGGGTGGTATGCTACTGTTGAATGAGTGTAATTAAATCTGAATAATGAGAGAACGTTCATTCATTCATTCACGAAATAATTATTGAACATCTTTTTATTGCCAGTCATTCTCCTTGATACTAGAACAAACAAAGATCAAAGAGATATCATTATTTTCCTCAGAGTTAATGATCTCCTGGAAAGGACAAAAATGCAATATATTACATAAAACCACAATGTGTTATCTCCTATTAAACAGATATGAACAGCATACTGAAATATATGAACATCTGAACATCTGTACAAAATTAGCTTAATGGATGGGAAGGAAACAGTAACACAAAAGATGGGACATCAGGAAGTGAATGACAGGAGGGACAGAAATGGAGCAAACAGTGCTGTAGAGACACAGTCCAAACAAGCTAAACTTTCACAATCTTTAGTTTTTCATAAAATGTCTTGTCCTTTAGAATATTTTTCTCCCTTCCACTCCGAATATTTTTCTCCCCTAGGGTTTAATCACCTCCCTGGCAAACCAGTTTATCCTATCTTCCTGTTTACCTATGAGACTTGACTGAAATATCATCAAATTTAATAGTTTGGCTGTTTTATTATTACTTTTTTAAAATCGATTTTTAAAAAGTTATTAGAGCTAGCATTGCTCATTTTATCAATGTAGGACTACAATACTACAATATTAATTCCTTTAATGGCTATGTTAATACCACTTGCTTTCTGACTTTTGCATGTCCTTTCTTTCTCTATTGCTGTCTTAATACTGGTTCTCAGCTTGTTAGCACCTCAGCAATGGAACAGAAATGAATAAATCTCAAATTCATTGTCTGCCCCTGTAATGCTAGGTAAAGTTTTACTTTTTTCACAACCTTTTATTTTATTTTTTTAAAGATTTTATTTATTTATTCATGAGAGACACAGAGCACAAGAGAGAGAGAGAGGCAGAGACACAGGCAGAGGGAGAAGCAAGCTCCATGCAGGGAGCCTGATGTGGGACTTGATCCTCGGTCTCCAGGATCACAACCTGAGCAGAAGGTGGCGCTAAACTGCTGTGCCACCTGGGCTGCCCTCACATTTTAAAATAGTGTCCTAAACAAGGTTTTTGATTCACTTGTTTAAATTCCCTTTATTTTCATGGCCATAGAGAATTGAATTAAAAGGACAATATCTTTTACATTTGTATTAGTAGCTTAACATTAGGAAAGTGGAATAAAATCTCGCATATCTTAAAATAAAGTCTATATAGCTAGTTTAGACAATTGGGTTTTCCTTATTTGCAGTAACTTTAGGAATCATATATTATTGGGGACATTGGTCATTTGCAAGTTCATTTAATTAAAGTTGTAATATTATTTTATTTTGCATTTTTAAGTCATTATATGACTTCTCTCTGTAAGAAAATAATGCTTTATTTTTAAACAACACTAATAAAGGAAGTAGAATTTATCTTAAAGATATACTTTTATATGCTAGCCCATTCTGTTTAAAAAATAAGTATGTCATATGGAGAACCTCCTCATGTAGTGGAATTTTGAAAACAATTCAATATATAATTAAATATAGATATTCATTTTCATGTTTCAACGTAGAAAATATACCTGAGATGCTAACTCTAGTTATGTTATTCCAATTTTACTATCGATACTATAAACCTTAAAATACTAATATTAGAACCTAATTTTATAATAAGCATGATGAACAAAGTCACAGAAATAAATTTGAGATTTACCATGGGAGATTCTGTTCAGCTCCCTAATATTCAGTTTCTGCAAGTTTGGTATTTAATTTTGTGTCTTTGTCACTGAGTGGGCTGGAAATATGACTATGGAGACACCAAAACAATGAGATATTAATGATAGTTCTTTATCATCGATTCTGGCACTTTTTAAAAGAAAGAGATTTTGGCCTCTTGAGTTTCTATAAAACTAAAAATTTTATTGCTTTTAATGAAAATACAATCATTTGGGACGACAAAATTAGATTAAAAGCAAACATAGAGTGATTCAAAATAAAATATTTAAAAATTTAATAATGTAGAGACACTTTGTTTCTACTAGTCTTGTTTTCCAGTAAAACAATCACCAAAACATGGTGAAAATGATAATTTTGAAGACATTAACTTTCAGAATAAAGGACAGGAAAAGAATGAAGAAGATACCCACTAATAATAGAGAAGAGAAAGGGTAAATGAAAGAAACAAAAAAATCTATACGATATTGATTTTAAAAAAATACAGAAATACCACAATATAAAACACCTCAGGGAGGAAAACATTACACACACGGGCACACACACACATATACACAATAATAAAATGAAAGGGAAAATGTACCAAAATGATTTGAAGACTAGCTTAAAACTTTTAAAATGTATTTAGATAGAGGTATTTTGAGAAAAATGTTGTATCAAGTTCTTCCAGGTGCCCACTGAATATGAAACCAGAGGAAATGGCTTAAATTAAAATCAGAAAGAGTAAGAGTAGTGGAAGCAAGCATAGAAAGAATATAGAAGTTAAAAAAGAGAGATGCCTGGGTCCCTCAGTGATTGAGCATCTGCCTTCAGCTCAGGTCATTATCCCGGGGTCCTGGGATTGAGTTCCACAACAGGCTCCCAGTGAGCAGCCTGCCTCTCCTTCTGCCTATGTCTCTGCCTTTCTCTGTCTCTCACAAATAAGTAAATAAAATCTTTAAAAATGTAAATGAATGAATGAATAAAAAAGAAAGTAATTTCTATATATCTCAAAAATGCCTAAAATGGCAACAATTTTAAACATCACTATTACATAGAGATCTGTAATAGATACCTACTTTTTGTCTTTCCAGTAACCACATTTGACTTTTTTTGCAAATCAGTATTACCCCTTCCTTTTGGAAACTCATTTCATGTAAATGTAGTGGAAGGGAGAAGAAATCGTCAAAGTACTACCTCACCCTCAAAATCAGAGTCAGAAAGAGCTCATCATTTTCCATCCCTCAGCCATAGTGCTTGGCAAAAGGATGATAATTTGACCCAAATGGAAACAATCAAAGTTTGTCTGTTGGATTTTCCATGTGACTTAAGGGAGATAAATGAACTTTTTTTTTTTTACCTAAGATTTTGCTGCTTAGCATGATTAGATCTATAGATGCTAAGATCTTTCCTTTTGCCATGTAGAAGAAAATCATCTATAGTGGGAGAGTTAGGCGCACTTCCAGAGATACAGACCAAGAGATGGAGGGAACCCTAATGATGCTGGAATTTCTAGATCCAGTGAGACTACTCCTTTCCAGTTAGTTGAGCTTTATTTTGTTTATACTCATTAGATTTGGATAGTCAGTACTGAAAAGTATGAATTAAAACAGCAACCAACCTGCATTATACAAGTGAGAAGAAAAAAAGGAAAAAATGAAGAAGGAAAGTGAGCCCTATGATCATCTTTGTTCTCTAACATTGTTTATGCCTCAGAGATTGTCCTTCTCTGTTTCTGTAGAAGGACAAAGATGATATATGTACTCACAGCTGGGTGGTCTTCTAAGGAGCCCTGACTGAATGTGTCAAGGAGTGTGTTGTTTCCTCAGGAACCTCAAATCTACCTTTAAGCCTAACCATAATGTAACACTAACAAGTAACCTGATCCTTCCTATATACCTACCTGTATCATAACATCAACAATCCTACCTCTAAGCATAACCTAATGTTAACCCACAAACTAACTCTGATTTTGCCTATAGCCATAACCCCATCCTAACTGTGACCCAAAAACCACCTATAAAACTAAACCCAACTTTACCTCTAAACCAAGCCTGAAAAGAACCACAATTCTGTCTCTGTACCTACTCACAAAACTGGTCCAACCATACCTCTCACCAAAATCCTAAAGCTAACCCTAGATCTATCTCTAATCCTACCACTAACTGTAACCCTTATATTAACCCCAAACATACCTAACACAAGCCCTAATCCTAATCACAATCCTAACATCAAATTTAACATTGATCACTCAAATTCCAATGTTACTTATTGGCTCAAAGAACCATAAAATCCAGCACTGCATTTCACAGATAGCTAGATTCAGAGGTCCCAATGCTGCCATTAGGATCTAATCTGTCTCCAACTCCCGACTCCTCTCTTCTCTTTTGGCTTCGTTTTCTAGTTCCCTGTGACAAGATGCTGCCAAGAACTCCAGGCCTATAACACACGAGATTCAACCCCAGTGGAAAAAAAATCTTCCCCTTCTTTTGGTTGCTCATACCTAAATTCTAGGATTGATTTAGATTGAACCCAGTTGACTTTGCTTGGGCCAACATAACATCCTTAACTTATGAATACTAATTTGAAATGAGGCTCTAATTGGCCAGCTCTACATCATGTGTCCAGAGAGTGGAACAGAGCAAAGCAAGGCCACTGGATGCATTTATCTGAAGAGTGAGATGCTTGAGGGGTCCCCTCAAAAGAAAAATCAGGTCATGTTCACAGGAGAGAGAGAAATGGATGCTGGATGGCAAAAAGCATAAATATCCACTGCAAATTTTGAAAAAGAATTTCCCTTCAATATCATCCAGCCCAAATCTAATTTTTTAAAACAATATTTTGTTTATTTATTCATGAGACACACAGAGAGGCAGAGACATAGGCAGAAGGGAGAAGGAGGCTCTCTGTGGGGATCCCGACCTGAGCTGAAGGCAGACTCTCAACCACTGAGCCACCCAGGTGCCTCTAAATTTCTAATCTTAAAAATGAGGATATTGTGTGTTTTATCATTTTTAAATGTAACATGTCACAAAATTAGGGATAGGTCAGCATTCTGAAAAAGTAAAGACTACTAACTAAAGATGTTTAGAAAGAGAAGCACTGAATACTTTCAGGAATGTGAACAGTGACCTCTTTCTTGGGCAGTGTAGGTTCCTTCTAGGAAAAACTGAGTCATGACTGTTTCCTTTCGATTCTTTAATACTAGCTTTTTTGTTGTTGTTGTTGTTTTTGTCTGTCAAATTATCTCCTTTCTCCTTCTAATGTATCTACTCCAGATACACATATGCAGATTAATGTATTTTATTGATTTTTTTAGTAATATATCTATCAAGAAAAAAGGCAATGGACAGAATACTACAAAATGCAATTATACATTTAAGGATAATAGTGTTAAATGCCTCTTATGTGTACTTTAAAATAATTAAATTTGTTTTATTTTGAAAAAAATAGCAAGAACATGTAATTTGGGTATAATTTAAAGCTAGGGGAAAAAACATTCACTATAATTGATGATGAGAGAAAATATTATATTAGAATTCCAGGTTTCTCCCATTTGTGTGAATGAAATGAAAAATTCATAAGGGAAGGATTTAATCAGTCAATCAAAAATCTAAAACCATCAAAACATTATTTGCTGCATACTCTGAATGTGCTCAGGACTTGAATGAATACATTTTAAAAATCTACATCCTGTGTCATGAATGTGAATGAGCAGAGCATAGTGGTTAAGGTTGGTCTTTGGTGCTTGAAAAACCTGAGCTTTGCCACTTACTGCCCCAGGTGAATATTTCCATCTGATTTTTCCACCTGGAAGATCCCTTGATTACAGCAATCAGGATGAAAATGCAGATAATTCAAGATACTTTTATAAAGAATTTTAGCTTAATCTAGGTGTTTTTTTTAAAGATTTATTTATTTGTGAGAGAGTAAGAAATGCAGTGGGGGATGTGGGGGCAGAGAGAGAGAGAGAAAGGGAGAGGAAGAGAATCTCAAGCAGACTCCCCACTGAGCACAGAGCACTAGGTCCCTCTCACAGCCCTGAGATTATGACCTGAGCCAAAACCAAGAGTCAGAAACTTAACCCTCTGAGCCACCCAGGCACTTTTAGGAGTTCTTTTACTATATATTTTCTCTATAATTAAAATGTCTTTTTTCCCCTTAATTTTACTATATATGTTTTTGTGCTTATTTATTTTCTTATCTGCTTTTTAAATTTTTTTTTAGTGATTTTGAAAGTGGGTTTCACAAGCTTGATTTACAATGGTTGTTTTTAAGTCTACCAATTGCTTAATAAATAAAGGCATTAACTGCCTTTTCTCCCTCTTCCCTGCTTTTACTTTTTATGATTCCATATGCTTCTTTACAATTTCCTTGATCCTAGTCTCAAAATTAAAATCTACAGAGTAATTTCTGATTTTTGCCATTTATAACAAGACATTACATACAATTTTGACTCTTCTTATCTGGGCAGTATTTGACTCCTCCTGTCTGCTCACTATATTTTACACAATATTATTATATATTCCATAAAGCTTATTTTATACAATAGCTATTTACTTTGAATTCTATATACATTTTTCAAATTATTTTTTGTTATTCTATGATATAATTGGTTTTCAATATTCACCTATAGTTATTCATACCTTTTTTTTTCCAGTGTTGATGTCTTGATTTTGATAAATGTATTGTTTTTGTGAATCCAAATTCTCCTTTCCCTACCGAGAGTACAATTTCACTAGTTTGCAAATGAACATAAGATTGACTGGACATAAAATTCTTCAGTAATAAAGTTTAAAAATCTAATTGTATATACATTTTTTCAAAGGTTTTTGCAAGTCAGGACTGTGAAGAAATAATTTTAGCCATTTTTCTTTTTGAGATATATTTTCCTCCCTCCTTGGGAATCACTTATATCTGATGTTATATGAACATATATCACTTGATTTGAATTTTATATCTAGAAAACATTTGTATTATTTCATAAATTCTATTTGCTTATTCTTGAATTTTCTTCAATAGTACATATAATTCTTAAACTGTATATTTGTTCTATTTATTATCTTCTCTTACGTATTTTTTCTCTTTCTCTTCTGAATTCTGAGATGTTTCTCTGCAGTGTCAGTTCTAGTTTCCAGTACCTGTAGCTTTTAAATTCTTGCATTGAATTTCAAGTCTCATTGTACAGTTTTATTTTGAATTATCTACTTTTTGTTCAGCTCTGCTTTGTTAATGAGTCCTTACTCTTCTTCCAAAGAGGCCACCATACTCTTCCATTTTTGGAAAAACTCAAGCAAAATGTTTCTCAAGATTTTCACCTGCTTTTAGAATAATTTTAAATTATGCCCTGTTTTTGAGTCTTCAGTCCAAATTCTTTTATTCTTTACTCATATATTTTTCCTTACCCTACCATTAACATTCATTTTTAAATTTGAGGAGTAATACGTCCCCCAAGTGCCACCCCCCTTCCTGTCCACTTGGTTGCTGGCAGTTTTTCTTTCTCAGATTCATTCTACAGGGTCAAGTTTATGGGTCCAGTACCTATCTAAAGGTGTGAAATACATAAGGCAGACTTTGGGGAGCTAGTATTAAAGTATTTGTATAGTAAAAAGTATGTTAAAATCTAACTCAACTAATTCTGCAGTTTTTAATTCTTGAAATAAAGTTGAACCTAAAAGATAAAAGAGATTATTAAATCACCAAGCAAACATTGATTCTACCTTACTCTTTGCTCTCTACCTATTTGCAACTTTTTGCTTGCATAAATAAGACTCCTATCTTCCTTCTGCTTGCTTCCATGTGGAATGCTTGCATGGATATAGAAAGAATTGAGCTGATGAGAGTAGAAATTAAGATAGATGTTGGTAAATTTTCCCAAATTTTAGAAGATGACCATCTTTTTTTTTTTTTTTTCTTTCTTGATCACTGAAGTACCTCATATCTTGGAATTAGGTATAGGCAGAGCAGATGTATCAGACTTTCTTCCTTGGTGCCATTTGTCCTATTCTGCTTTAGGGAGAGAAGTACTAGCCCAAGAATTTCCATCGAACTGTATCAACAATGCAATTAGTAAAATTGTGTTTAGACTTAGACCTTTGCTGTTCATTTTTCTTTGTTTCTGTTTAGGTCATGCTAATTATTCTGGAAATCCTGAACGGAAAAGCTTAGAGAAACTGCATCAAAATACACATATGTTAAAAAAAATACACATATGTTCATTTCCAAAATATATTTGTGTGAAATTTTAAAAGTAAATTCCAATGATACAATTCTAATTTACTATGGAAAAATGAGATTTTTGGTGATTTTTGGTGCATTTATGAATATATTATTAAATTCTAGACATAATGCATAAATTATCCTTTTTATTTTTTAGCTGCACTGATTTATCAGTAGCAAAAAAGCCATGGAAAAGTAATTTTTCAAGAGAATAAATGAACTCATATATGACACATACAATGCTTAGGAAGAATTTACATAAATCTAAGAGTTGTATTCCACCTTCTACCTAACTAGAGATTAATTGAATATTCTATACTTCAGGAAAATTTGGATGCACCTAGTTTTTTTCCAGACTATTTAGATCCACATACCACACACAAATTTTATAACAAGTATTAGAAAATTAGGATAAAAATGTCTACTAACACCTATTTATATTTGTTCAAATTTATGATATGGTTACTGGTTTTATTGGTTTCAAAATGTTTCTTGACCATAGATTTAAATAATACATTTTTTGAAGAAGCAATTTTAAGAATCTAATATTAGAAAAAAACTTGAGAAAAATTAAAAAGACTATCCCTGCACTCACAGTAGGGAGAAGTTCAAGGTTATATGAAAGCCCATAGGCTCTAAAATCTGGGAAAAAGAGTGAGAAAATTTTTCAAGTCAAATAATATGTTAATTAAATTTTAAGGAAAAGCTTTGATAATCAGGATAATTTATTTTTTTTATTTCTATCTTTGTTTTTCAAGCAAGATATGATGACTACTAGATGTACAGATCTGTTCCTTTTCTTTCTACTACTTATTCTTGTTTATTCCTTTTTGCCCATTTATAAAATTTAATATCACTGGAAATATGTACTGAATATTCATAAGCAAGATATCTCCTTTTTGTGGAGGTGATAGACCTCATTAAAGGAACAGTCAATCTGAATCCTAGACTTGGTGATCTTTGCCTTATAAATGCCTAACTTCAGGAGCAGATCTGTCTTCATAAGCATGGCTTCTTTCTGGATATGGCCCTGTTGAAAGCATGGAAAGGACAAACAGTATGGGGGGCAACACCCTTATACACACACACACACACACACACACACACACACACTCATGCCCCTTGAGCCTTGGCAGTTCTCATTTTATCTATGTAGTATTTGGTTGAACATCAAGAGTTGTTTAAATATATATTTAAATTGATTTAAAATGTGAAAACAACTGCTTGAGAAGGAATAGTTAATTTTTATTATTTAGAGTTCTCCAGATTTTATTGATATGTCAAAATCAGAACTGAGAACAGCATAATTAAATTATCCTCTAAAATTGCCTCTATGAAGAGATAAACTATGTGCCCTAACCTTTATAAAGAGACTATCTCTATATGAGTATATAAAATAAAATCTTTCTCAAGGATGGATTATTTTCATTTGACCTATATATAAAACCTTATTTGATAGCCTGCAAAGCTCAAGCTTGAAAAATATTTAATTTTTCTTGATTATTGGTTATCTCTCTTATTAAATAATGATATTCAATGAAATTCAATACTGTAGTCATGGTTTAGGCTTTTTGTTTTTGTTTTTATTTATTCTCTGGTGGAGCTATTATGTGCTTAGTTGTGTTAGAAGTACAGGAGTAAAGAAATAAACTAGAAAGAAAAAGTGACTGACCTTATGGAGCTCATTTCTACTGAGAGTTGAGACAGTCAACAAAAGTGATAACTAAAATACGTACATTAAAATTTTAGATGAGGTTAGGTGCTATGGAAAAAAAATAAAATGGAAGAGGAGTTAAGGAATGACTAGGGAGGCATGGGTTTACCTTAAAATTGGATGGTCAGAGAAGTTCTCCCTGAAAAGTAACATTTGAACAAAGATTTTTTTTGGGGGGGGGGTGAGAACTCATGAAGGTATCCTAGGAAAGAACATTCCCAAAAAGGGAAACAGCTAGTGTAAAAGCTCTGATGTAGAATCATATCTAGGTTATATGAGGAAGAGTAAGGAATTAGTGGTGGGGAAAAGAGATGTAGTTGGGGAAAAGATGGAATATCTGATAAGAATTTATAAAGACCTAAGATTTTTTTTTTTTTTTTTGTTTCTTCAGGTGAAATGGGATTCCATTAGAAGGGTTTGAGCAGTAAAACACATTTCATAGGATCTCTGTGGCTGGGTTGAAAATATACTGTAAGAACATATCAGATGCTATATTGACTCTACTTGTATCCACTCAATGCTTAATTTGGCAACTTAAGGTTTTTTCTGTATTCTCTTATAAGTGCTGAAAGAGCCTAATCTGTCCACATGTCCAGCCAACTGAAAGTGCCACACAGCACAGACCAGAAGCACTCTCAACCTGTAAGTCAAGGCAGTTAGTAGGTAAATAACACTGCTCTCTCTCACTCCTTGGGTGGGATAACTCTGAGTTGTGTGTTCTACAGTATTACCATGAGAGTAATACTCTTAGGTAAGCTGAGGTCACTGGTATCTTGCTCCATGACATAATTTTTATTAGTTTTCCTCCTTCTGACCCCACTTATCTATTTCTCAACAGTGTTTCTGAGGAACATTTCCCTAATAAACAACATTTACTTGAATTCTTTTCTTAGAATCTTCTTCAATATATATAAAAAAAATCTTCTTCTAGGGGAACCTGGGCTATGACTAGAGCCAATACTAGAAGCAGAGAATTACTTCATAGGCTATTACAATGCTTTCAGAAAGAACATATTAGCTTAGGTGAAAGTGGAAGCAATGGAGGTGGAGATAGTGAGAACTATCATACTCTGATCATATTTTGAAAGTAGAGCCACCAATATTTGTTGACAAGTGAATTGTGGAAAATGATTTAAAAAGAAAGAAAGAGAAAGAACTTAAGGATGTTACTAAAGTTGCTGTCCTAAGGAAGCAGAAGCTTGGATTTGGTCAAGTTCAAATTAAAAATACAAAAACTTTATTTTCAGATATTTGAGTTGGATATGTCTATTAGCTATCCAAGTAGAGAAGCCAAAGAGGCACCTAAATATATGGGAATAGAGTTTGATAGAGAAGCACAATTTGAAGATATCTTTAGGGAAATATTAGAATGTACTTGGTATTTATTTATTTATTTATTTATTTATTTATTTATTTATTTATAATTTTTTAAAAAGATTTTATTTATTTATTCATGAGAGACACAGAGTGAGACAGGGGCAGAGACACAGGCAGAGGGAGAAGCAGGCTCCATGCAGAGAGCCTGATGTGGGCCTCGATCCCGGGACTCCAGGATCATACTCTGGGCTGAAGGCAGGCACTAAACTGCTAAGCCACCTGTGCTGCCCCTGTATTTGGTATTTAAAGTGGTGAGCCTGGATGAAATCACTAAGTAGGTGAATATGCAGAAAAGAAAACACCTAAGGAGTAAGATGGGATGTGCTCTAAAAAATCTTAGGAAAACAATAAAAAATGAGAGGAGACTGAGAAGAATGGTTAGTGAAGAAGAAATCTAAGGAAGCCTAGGTATTTAACTGTTTTAAGGAGAGAGTAATCAGCTCTGTCAAGCGCTACTAAAAAATCAATAGAGATGGGAGGGGAGAAAGCACCATGAGATTTAGGACTGTGAGCATCACTGATGATCTTTGGGAGAATGTTTTGGTGCATTATGTGGTAGGAAGAAGACAGGTAGAATGAATTCAAGAGAGAATAGAAGAGATATTAGACACATTGATATAGAAAATTCCTTCAATGAGTTTTACGATTAAAGAAAATAAAATAAGAAATAGGAAGTACTTGGAAGGCAGAACACCCTCAAGAATGATTTCTTGAGGTTTTTGTTTGTTGGTTGGCCCATATATTTTATTTTTAGGTAGAGACATATAATCACTTGTATTCTTTTTTAAAACTATTTACTTATTTATTTAACGAAGAGAGAAAGAGAGAGCACAAGCAGAGGAAACAACAGGCAGAGGGAGAAGCAGGCTCCCCACTGAGCAGGGAGCCCATTGTGGGGCTCAATCCCAGGACCCTGGGATCATGACCTGAACCCAAGGCAGACACTTAACTGACTGTACCACCCAGGCACTCTCATCAATTGTATTCTTATCCATGTTTTTATCCTTACTCTGGTTGCCTGGTATAACACATCTCTATTGTTTATCTATTATAGTTTACTTAGCTTGAATTTTCTCATACACTTATTATTATATTTGCACTTCCATTTTTTTTTTAAATTATGAACTTTTTACATTTATTAATTAATGTTTACTAACCTTTTCACTTATTGAAAGCATTCTCTCATTTTTTTGAAGACTGGGGCCTAAATAATTTTTTTTCTAAATAAATATTTATTAAAACTTTGAGAAGTATTTAATAAGACTAAAAGAAGGCCAAGTATTGGTTGAAGAAAATTTCAGGTATTTTGAAAGTAGAAAGGAAAGACTAAAACAATTTTAATATACGTGTGGGTGTAGTTTACAAATTAATTCTTATAAAAATTAAAACTTTTATTTGAGTTCATATTTGAAACAATTTGAAAATTAGAGAATTGCTGTGAATAATTATAAAAATGTGAAGTTGAAAGACACCTATACACAAAAAATGATCTCATGACTGAGGGTACACTTGGAAATTTTCTTCGTCGCCTTTGAAAGAAAAATATTTAATCTCCTATTTATATTTCTTTTATGAAACTAGCTATGTGTTGAAAAGATGAGCTAAGGTAAAGTGTGAGAAAAGATATCGATTTTCCTTTTTGAAAAGATAGATTTTCACACAGAAACTGGAGGTAGTAGAAACTGTGTAAGACTTAAGAATTTAGTAAGTATTTGTTTTATTTTAAAATAAGAGACACAGGCGGAGGGAGAAGCAGGCTCCATGCAGGGAGCCTGATGTGGAGCCTGGGTCTCCAGGATCATACCCCAGGCTGAAGGCAGCACCAAACTGTTGGGCCATCAGGGCCGCCCTGATCTGCTTTTCTACAAAATGGGAGAACTGAAGATAACTTCCAAAATATCTCATAAGTCAAATAACCCTGGTATTTAAATACAGAAATTTGTAGATTGCTGAGGTTAAGTCCTCTTACCATACTTTATCGCAGGGTAAAAAATTAATTCTAAATTCTCTCCAATTTATATTCATCAATAAATACATTTTACTAATAAGATAAAGACAGCTTATTTTATAGATGTGTGTGTTCCTATCTTATAAAACTAAAACACTCAATTATCAAAATGTTTGTTGGCATTCCAAATGAAATATGTAATATGTAAAACAGAATGTTTTCTTTGCCTTGGGCTCATTTAAATATAGAAATTAATAAGTTAAAGATTTTAATTTTCCATAAATTTAATGATTACTTCTCTTTACAATGGTTCCCATATCAAGCCTGAAAAATATCCATGTGATTTCTTTTAAACTTACCATTTGGAATAAACCTAGAAGTCCTATTTGATTATGAGATGTAGGAAACAAAAACCAAATTCATTTTCTGTGAAGTTGCATTAGGGCAAAAGGGTGGAAACAGCAGGGAGAAAATTGTAGCTTACAACAGAGAACATATAAGAATTAAATGATAGAATGGACAGGAATGATGACATCAGCTCATAAACACTTTAAATGTTTTAACAATCCACTGTAATAGGGTTATTGTACTAAAGATTTTTACCTTGAATGGGAATTCAGACCAGATGACCTGTAAAATTTCTTTTAAGAGTAAAATAGCACAACTCGCTTTTTCTCTATCTTCGAAAATAATCTAATATCAAGAGAAGTCATGCAATAAACTGTTGCTAGATATCTGTCTGTAGTCATTTAAAAAATATGATACAAGTCCAGATATTAAAAGAAATGGTTTGTAATCTGTGTGATCCTAGAACAAATTTAGCTTTTAAAATCATGCAACCTTTCTTGTTTTAATATATCTTCCTTGGATCTAGCTGAACTTTAATGTCATCATCATGGGATATGGCTTGAGATTTATATATGTAAGACCTGTGAACAACTATAGATTGCTACCTTAAACAACATTTAATCTTTTTAACAAGAGCTGCGTTTTTTTTTTAACAAAAGAAGCAGAATTCTAATTCTATCTGGAAACCACCACTTAAGAATGCATTATTCATAAATTTGCCTCCTTGCTGATTAGATCTAATCCTGAAGAGATATATATTCTGATGGGAGCAAGAGGTTATTCCAGGGTGTTATCCATGTCATCTAATGATTTCTACTCTGATTCATATGGATCAAGTTGCATCTCACATTTTAAGCTGGTATCATTCTTGCCATTTTCTGCTGGGATGTGCAGTTCAGAACCTCCAGATGAAATCCGTAATGATAAATATGTATAGGTATATTTAGATGGACTCAATGATGAGCTATGTTTTAATCAACATTAGGCTTAGATGAACTATGTAAATGATAGAATCATGCATTAAATCGTCATTTGTGCAAAAGCATTAGTTACTAGAGTTCTCAATGAGCTAAGCAGAGTACTTAGAATATAAGGACTATGTTGAATTACATTGTCATTTTAATCATGTCTTTTGGGCCTTAACTCAAGGCACAAATATGTTTACTGCTGCTGAAGCATCTGTCAGGAAGATGTGAAGTGCTGAAAAAAGTTTGCAAATTGAAAAATTATTTTTATTTTACTTACTGTGATTATTTTATTATAGATATATTTTCGAAGTTAACTCTTTGGTATTAAGTTTTGTGCTACATTAACAGAATAATAATGCAAATCAGACTGTTTGCTAAATCCATTAAAGTAGAGCCCCCTAAGGGAATTCTAGACAATTATATCCTTCCATATGTTATTGGCATGCTTCATGAGGTAGTGATTTAATCTCTAAGCCACCTGAATTCATGTACTAATGAGTCAGATAATAAAGAAGGTTTAATCATGCTATTTAAGTGTCAGTGAAAAAGGTTTATTGAATGAGAAAATTGGCTTAGAGAGAGATTATAGAATACTTCATCGAATGGAACAGTTCTGCAAATGTCCTTTGGTTTAATTTTCAGCATGGCACCATTCAAAACTATCTAACTCAGTATAGCTTCTTTTATTTTAACTACTAAAATACATAGACACAGAGGATTATTAGAAATGTATGATTTATTAAGCTAGCATAATCATAGATATAAGTATGGCTACATAATTTAAATAATTAATATAATTAATAACAATTATTAGAATAGGAGAAGTCTTTAGTTTGTTAGTACTGTAAAAGAATTTTGGGGTTTTTCCTTAGCTCAAAAGAACATCTTTTTGGGGAGACCTTTCTCCAAAACTGTAAGACTGGGTGGCCAGCAGATACCAACTCTGTGGCCCTGTAGTTTTGATCTTCACTGAATAGACCAGGGGTGGACATCTGCCCTGGGGACACTCAGATGTTTTCTTCTTAAAATTTACATATGAACTGAGAAGTTGTAGCTCATCTCTGACATCACTTACATTAGAATGAGACAAATACTCAAATTCCACTGTTGCAAGGGTATCTGAGAAACCCAGGTCACAGAGAAAACAAAGAGAAAAATAAAATAGTTAAGCAAGGAAAGGAGAGAGAAAAAAACCACACACACACAAATGGCCTTGATAGCTTTCTATTTCCTGATTATAGTCCCTTTTGGTGGCCAGATATGAACGTGTCTCTGGGCTGTGTAAGACATGCTTGTATCCTTACAAGCACATTTCTACTTCTTTTCATAGAAGAGTTGTTTTCTTTAACTTACAACAGAAAGATCTTGACTAGTACAACTTGACTTTGTCACATTCTTCTGAACTGTAGAACCCTTTCAGACATCAATTGACATTGTTTTCACTTCTTAAGAGTATTATCAAGTCTATTTTATTTTATAGAATTTTATTGCTTCTCTGCTTTTTGGCTGAGATCAAATGTATTTTATAGAATTTGATCATGAGGTCATAAAAAATAAAAATTTTAAAGGTACAGTAAATTTCAAACTATGAATGTCCTGGACCTTCATTCAATCTTATAAGTATCTTGCAAATGATTATAATTCATCTTGCTACTAAAATGCCTGCAAGTAATACTCTGTTTGGTTCTGGAAAAGACATGGCCTAAATATTGACAGGAAAAGATGGGCTCTTTTTTTTCCTATTCCTGCAATCTCCATTTTGCTCAGTATTACATTTAATTCAGGCTCTATGTGTTGCCTGTCCCTTTCTGTTGTAGGTGGGGACGAATTACAAATGCCTTGTTGTTTTTTTTTAAAAAGCCTTCATTATCTAGTCCCATCTTTCATGACTTTCTTTCCAAACTCTGCCATCCAACCTTATTGAATTTCCCTCATTTCCTTGAATAAACCATTCTTCCCTGACCTTTGAACATACAGTGATCTTGCTTTGGAGCTGCTTGCCAATGCTTACTTCTCCTTTAGGTCTCAACTTGAGTTATCACTTCCTCTGGGAAGCTTTTAATAATTTCCAAGTACTCTCACAGTGTGCTGGATATTTACAACACTTACCTTATTTTATTGTTATTTGTTCAATGATATCACCTGACCCATGATGTGTTGTGAGAGTAGAAACCATGGCTATATTATCCTTGTTTAGCACCCACTCTCTCTATAAGTGCTGAACAACAACAAATGTTAAATTCCTCCCCTACACACAGAGGAAATACCTGTCTTTACAGATAGCTGTATGCTGAATGTCCAGCAATTCCCATGCCAGTATTGAAGATGCAAGATGAATATGATATGTCCTAAGAAGTCCTGGATGGCTACAGTTCTGAGTATGAGGTTTGTTTTAGTGCGAGTGGAGGAATTTTGACCCCTCAAGACTATACATCTTTGGAAATGATACTAGGGTGGACATGGGTAGATAACTACTAATGTTATTCCTCACTTTTCCTAGTATATCATCCTAAGTTTCTTCAAGTAGCAATACGCTCAGCTTCAGTGATGAATTATGATTTCTCTAAAGCAACCGTATCAATCCTGTTTCCCTTTCTCAATGATCGCTATGGAGATGGACATGCCAATAACTTGGCGAATTGGATTTAAATTTTGGAGATTCTAATAAAGGTTTTGCTGTGTAACAGAAAACAAAAGCACCAGGAGAAGAGCCTCAGACTCTTCTCAGGCACTGAGTGGCTCCATTGGTTAAGTGTCTGCCTTTGGCTCAGATCATGATCTCTGTTCAGTGGGAAGTCTGCTTCTCCTTCTCTCATTCCCTCTGCCCCTCCCCCTTACTTGTGCACTCTATTGCTCTCTCTCAAATAAATAAATAAATAAATAAATATCTTAAAGAAACGATAAAAAAGAAAAGGTCTTTTCTTCCTGACTTGGATGCAGTTATAAGAAAGTATGATATGAAGATTTGAGGTAGATATTTTATAATTATCTGATGACTAAGTTTAGGATAAAAGCCATATGCTGAAATGGCAGATTTGAAGAATAGAGATTGGGTTCTTTTTATTTCACAAAATGTTGACCCAACCTCAAGACAGAATTTGTCTGGGTTCTTGTTAAATAATAAGTGTCCTTGTGGTTTAAGCTGTTCTCTACTAACAAACATATCATAATTGATGCAATATTTCCTTGGTCTAATAAAAATGTACCTGATATGGGATTGCCTAGTTTAAAAGTCCAGCTATTTAGGCGTTCTAAATAATGTCAGTGCCTCAAAGAGATACTACAAAAGTGCTCATTTGTTGAATGTGGATAGCTTGCTATGATGTTTCATTGACATTGTAACTGTGAATCTTGGTTTTCATTCCAGTGTGGATCAGATTATGTCTGGGTGACTCTCAGGGAAGAAAAGAAAATTAAAGAACATGAAATGAAAGAGAGGTAGGAGAATATAGGGCAGACAAGAAAAGAACAGCAGAACAAGTTCAAAGCCTTGGTAGGAACAAGAAAGTGTCATTACAGAGCATAAAGCCCTGAGGTATTAGAGAACTTGGGAAGGTAGAGTAGAATAAAGAAGAAAGAACATGAAATAGCAACCTTAGAGTCTTGGTGGGTACAGAATTTGCTGCTGTTTATTAAAAGTCATGTTTCAATAAGGTAACAAGGTTATGGTATCTTAAGATTTTTAACACATAAAACATACAACAATTATTTAAATTATTTGCCATGGGTTTTGCCACATTAAAAATTTGGGGAGAATTTAAAATGAATAAGTAACTGCACAGTGACATCAGCTTTCTATTGTATAATAGAAAGCCCCAGATCTTCCTTCTTCACCCAACAGACATACCAACTGGACAACACATGGACCAATTCCCTTTGTGACAAATTCAGAAACCTGTTAAGAGGTTCCCACATCCCAGGCAAACATGAAATTAGCCATATCAAAACTGGTAGGAAAATTTGTGGCACTCCTTCACCATAGCCCATCTTCACAGCATGCCACAGACCAATTGGAAACAAATATCTTCCCAGAAAGAAAAGAAGACTGAACTGTATGTCTAATATTCAGACTTCAGGGGCCGGCCAATGGGACTTGTTTCTGTCTTGCCTAAATCTAAGCACTGATAGGGAATGACACCAGGTTGGGGGCCACTGAAAAAAGAGGCAATGTTCAGACTAGGATGCATTTACTCACTAGAGCCCCTCCCCCTGGTTTGGTAGGGAAGGGGCATGAGAAAATTCAAACACTCAGTTTCTCTCTGAGGAAGGAAAAAATTGGAATATATATGTAAAGTCCCAGCTTCTTTGGTGACTGCTAGAGGTACTAGTTTTTGCCTCACCTGTCCCAGAGCACTGATAGAATCCCCATGTGTTCTAGATGCCTAAGGAAAACTGAGAACAAAAGAGAGCTTGGCAGCTTGGTACTGCTTATACCAAAAGACCCACAGTCTGATACATAGGGGCTAGAAGGAATAAGAGATTACAATATTCTGGGGAAAAGGGGAGGAAGCAATTAGGTATTTACACACACAAGTCTAGAAGATCTTCCATAGACAAGGTATGAGAAGTCCCCAGAATCTCTGGACTGATTGGTGAAGGCCATTCCTTGAACAGAGCCAGTATGTAAAGATTGAGTGAGATTGCTTGTTTTTGTTTTTGTGTGTGTCTTGTTTTGTATGTTGGTTTGTTTTAACATGCAGATGCCAGCATAAAGTTACAAGACACATGAAGAACAGGGAACATTGGCCCAATCAAGTATATTAAATTAATCCAGAAGCTGACTCTAGAGAAACAGGTATATGATTTTATCAAAGACTCAAAATAACCATCACAAAAATGTTCAATAGCTCAGGAAAACCAAGCATGAAAAAAAATGAGAATATAAAAAAATATAAAATTTTTATTTTTATTTATTTTTATTTTTTTATTTATTTTTTTTTTAAAAATATAAAATTTTTAAAAGAACCAAACAGAAATTCTGAAATGAAGAATACAATAATTTATTTATTTATTTTTAAAAAAGATTTTATTTATGTATTCATGAGAGACAGAGAGAGAGAGAGAGAGAAAGAGAGAGAGAGGCAGAGACACAGGCAGAGGGAGAAGCAAGCTCCATGCAGGGAGCCTGATGTGGGACTCAATTCCAGGACTCCAGGATCACTCCTTTAGGCCGAAGGCAGGCCCTAAACCACTGAGCCACCCAGGGATCCCCCAAAATACAATAATTTAATTTTAAAAATTGTTAGAGGTGTTCAATAATGAACTTGATCAAGAAAAGAAAAAGTCAGTAAACTTGAAGACAGGTCATTTGAAGTTATACAATCAGAAAAGCAAAAAGAATGAATAATGAAAAAGAATAAGGAAAGCCTGAGAGATTTATACGGTACCATCAAATGACCAATAAATGAAAATGGAAGTCCCGGAGGGAGTAGAGAGAGAAATGATCAGAAAGCTAATTTAAAGAATTGACTAACATTTCCCAAATCTCAGAGGAAAATGAACATCCATATTCATGATGCCTAAAAGATTCTCAATAGAAGAACCCAAAGGAGACAACACTGAGAAACACTAAATTGTCAAAAGACAAAAACAAAGAATTTCAAAAGGATCAAGAAAAAAGTAACTCATCATGTACAAGAAAGCCCTGTAAGACCATCAGTGGATTTTTCAGGAGAAATCTTGCAGAACAGAAGAGTTTGTAAAGTATAGACAGAAGGAAACTATCAAGAAAGAATACTATACTTGGCAAAACTGTCCTTCAAAAATGAAAGAGAGATAAAGACTTACCTAGAATAACAGACTGAGGGAGATCATTAAAGTCTTAAAAAAAAAAAAAAAAAGAAGAAGACTAAATAACACAAAAGCATATGAAAATATCAAACTCATTAGTAAAGGTTAATAGACAAAAAATGAATAATACAATACTACAATGGTAGTTTGTAAACAATTTTAATTCTATTATGAATTGAAAGACAAAAGTATAAGATATATTAATGGATACATAATGTAAAAAGATGGAAACTGTCATATCAACAATATAAAATATGGGTTTGGGGGAAAATTAAAAGTGTAGAGTTTTTTGCATGCAATTGAAGTTAAAGTTATTGGCTTCAAATGGATTTTTATCACCCTAAGCTGTTATGTAAGCCTCATAGTCATTACAAAGAAAATACCTAAAGAAAATACACCAAGGAAAACAAAGGAATCAAAGCATATCACTACAAAAAGAGAAATGAACAAATCAAAAAGGAAATCAACAAGAGAGAAAAAGGACAAAAGCAAACAAACCCTATAAGACAGAGGAATAATCATATTGCAAAATAGCAATAGTAAGTCCTTTCCTATAGCAATTACTTTAAATATAAATGAACTAAACTAATTAAAAAACAGCTGAAAGGATTAAGAAAAGAAAAACAAACAAGATCCATTTATATGATGTGTACAAAAGATTCACAGACACTCATGGGCTGAAAGTGAAAGGATGGGAAAAGATACTACACACAAATATTAACCAAGAGAGCCTGTGTGGCTGTATTTATATCAGACAGAAGACTTTAAGTCAAAAATTATCACAAAAGACAAAGGACATTACATAATGGTAAAAGGGTGAACTCACCAGGAACATATAACAATTATATATACACTCAACATTAAAAACAAAACTATATGAAGCAAACATTGACAGAAATAAAAGGAGAAATAGATAGCAACATGACAATAGGGTATTTAAGTATCTCACTTTTTTTCAAAGATTTTATTTAATTGAAAGAGTGTGTGAACATGTGTGGGGGGGGGTGCAGATGGAGAGGGAGAGAGAGAATTCTCAAGCAGATACCTCATCAAGTGCAGAGCCCTATGTGGGGCCCAATTCCATGACTCTGAGATCATGACCTGAGCTGAAACCAAGAGTTGGATGCTTAATTGACTGACACTCAGGCAACCCCGTGCTTCACTTTCAATAACAAATAGAACATCCGTACAGAACATCAAATAATAAAACAGAAAACTTGAACATTATAGACCAAATGCACCTAACAGACATATACAAAACATTTCACTCAACATAGCAGAAAACTTCTTAAATGCAATTTGAAACATTCTCCAGGAGAGAGTACATGTAAGACCGCAAAACAGATCTTAATAAATTTGAGACTGAAATCATGCCATGTATCTTTCTGACCATGATGAATAAAGCACAAGATCTAGAAGAGATATTTGCACTCCCATGCTTATTGCAGGATTACTCTCAATATTCTCAGCGTTATTCTCAGTAGCCAAGAGGTGGAAAATCATGTAAGTGTCCATCGATGGATGAATGGATAAGGAAAATGTGACATATACATACATCTATTCATTCAACAATGCTCAAGTACCTGGTAATGCCAACAGTATGTTATAATTCCACATATACTTACATTTTTCCAATGAATGAAGAATGATGCTGTAATTAATAAATTGTAAGTGCATTTAAACATTTTATTATAATTAAATTGAAACTATTTTCTTAACAGAAACTAAAATATAATTTCTATTAAGCATAATAACTTCTTTTAAGTATAACTACTATTAAATGCTTTTGGCATTCTTTGCCTTATATAAGAGTCTTTGTACTTAAAATGCTTGGTAAGCCCTACTTCATATGCTTATCATTGACAAAACATTTTCATTCGGTCCTTAGGACATTGAGAGACAGGCCAGACTGTTTTGTCCTTACTTCACTGGGCATGAGTGTATAATGAGAGGGGTAAACAAGATGATTTTAAGTTCAGGGACATTGGGTTATGGAATCCTTGGAAGACCTATAAGAGCAGCAGTTAGCAAATTTCACCATGCATATGTTTTTAAAGAGTGTGCTGATTCTTACACCTCCTCCATTCTTCTCAATTTTCTCCTTTCTTATTCTCCTCCTTTTTTTCTTCTGTGACTTTATAAGCTTCTTTAAGTTCATATTATAAGATGAATTACTTTTTAAATATAAGATGAATTAAAGTGCTCTAAAGTGCTTTCTATTTGTTCAGGATGCAGTCATAAAGAAAAAAAAGAGAGATCAATATGCATAAGGAAAGTTTAAGGACACCTAAATTCATTTAACAAGTGTCCAATCTCTGAGCTTTTTGAATTTGTAGAGTGATATCAAACCCCAGAAAATTGTTTGCAGTATCAAAGACCTGATGAAAACAGGACATAGATATTACTGAAGCATTTTTTCATTAAAATAGCTATTCTTAATTCAAATTTAATGCATCTACTTTATAAAAGTGATAGAATTTAAATTTTAAATATGGGTGAAGTAAAACAAAGAAAAATTATCATAATCTAAAAATAATTATGAATCATGTTTACTGAGTATTTCTTCTATATGTCAGGCATTGTTCTGTTACTTGGATTTCTTCACTTAGCCCTTATGGACAGCATCTATGAGGTCAGTACTATATTTATCGCAGGGTTACCTTTAGGGCTTAAGAGATTTAAGTGTCTTCTAAGGTTATACTCTTGTAATAAGTGGTAGACACCTACTCAGTTGGCAAATATTTATCGGCTGTTTACTGGGAGTCAGGCATAGAGAAGTCAATATGTGTTATTTCTATTAATTTTTACATTAATTCCATGTGGTTTGGATTAGTGTCCCCATTAGTTTTAGATCATTGAAATATGCTGACCAGAGTCACAGAGCTATTATGTATTTGCAAGTGAATTGGAATTCAGTTCTGATTCCAGTTTCTTTCCCTCATTTCTTGAATGTGTGTGTGTGTGTGTGTGTGTGTGCGCGCGCGCGCGTGTGCTGGTGCCCCCCCCCCCAACCCATCCTAATTTACTGTAATATAAAAAGCACTAATGTTCTAAAATGTGTGTTTGGACAGGGACTTTGGTACAGCATGAAAGCTATCCTTGCACAATATAGCTAGCCAGTCACACAGAATTAAATATTTGAATATTGGTTGTCTTTGGATGTTCCTATAATTGTTTTCTATTCCTATGGAAACTATCCTAAGGACAAGTACTACATCATATACATCTCCAGTTTCTCCATGATGCATAGTACCTGATTTAAATTAGATGCTCTTAGTATACTTGATGACAAAATGGGAGGAATTAAAACTGAAGAGTCGATTTATATTGGAAGAAGGAAAGGAGAAAAAGGAAAGATAAACAGAATTAAACTTAAAATGAAATTGAGATTTAGGAGTGTGGATTAAACTATATAATGAAGATATCAACGTCCTGGGACAGAAAGTTTAGAGAAGGTAGATATATAAAGGTGGACATAAAAATTAATACTATCTAAATTAGTAATAATTTGACAGTTGGAAGATAAGAGATTATTTAGGCACTGGTTAGAGTCAGAAAGATGTTTTGATAGGTTAGTTTTGTTTGGGCCTAAGGCACTGTGGTACAAACAGACAGTGAGGGAGGAGTCAGTTAAGATTCAGAACAAATGCAGAAGTCATGGTTGAAGTAGTGAGAGCCCAGGGCAGTGATGAATAACAGAATCATAGCAGAAAGAGCATGTGGACATATAGCATTATATGAATAATGATAGAGCAGGGGAAGATAAGACAAGCAGAATGAGGGTAAAGACAAAGGTTGAAATTTGTATGTATGAGTTCAAAGAGGTTAAAACCTGGCAAACAGACTTTTTTTTTTTTTTTTTTACATCCAATTTGGAAAGAAAACAGAAGGTTTAATTAGCAACAATCAAAATATGAAAATCCTATTATGTTATATTTTAGGGTTTGACCACCCTTAGCTTGTGAATTCATTTTGGTATATTGTTTAAAGCATCACTAGCTTGAAATATAGATTGAAATGTAGGACTTCCCACACTGTATAGTCTGTGACTATTGAGAAGTCAGATTATAATATTGATTACACCCATTAGTTTTCATTGAACCCACAATGATTTACTGATTTCTTCAGTAAACTACTAGTTATAATGTTGATAGACATTACGAATAAAACAAAATTTTTTCCAACATGTCCCAATGTTTTGCAGCAAACAAAAAGGCCCTGAGATCTCATCTACATTCCCCTTATCTGTTGAAGTCCAATTCAACTTGCTGTATCAAATGAAAACAAATTTCTTACACACAAAGTTCACTTGTATTCTCAAACTTTTTAAACAATTGAATTTATCTCTATTCTAAGATGACATCTTTAACAAAAAATAGCTGAATCTTTTTCAAGATCTCTTTACCCCATTTTAAATTATGTAGTATAGATCTAAATATAACAAATGAGTCATATTTGACCAATGAACATAAACTTCATAAATGCTTTATATGGATGGTATTTGCACAAGTATCTCTAATAATAATAATAACAACAGTAATAACAAGAAAAGTTTGAAATGACAGGATCTTTAGAGCTTAATTACTCAAAGTCTAGTTCATGGACCAGTAGCAGTCATGACCTAATTCAGAAATTTCAAGAATTTTTTCAAAATGTATTAAATGGATTAAAGAAGAGTTTATCCATTAGTTTAAGGAGGATCCATTTAAATGAACTAAAATGAATTTCACATGTACAGTATGGTTTAGAGATGAGTTAGGGAAATTATATTATTTCTCCTGAATTGATCTATTTCAGTATGTGCAGGGGGAAGTATTGAACGAATGACATCAGAACATTTTTCACCATCACCCAGCATAATGACTGACATATATTAGTTATTATATGAATTTCCACTTAATATAAGTGGATACACACATATTGAAAATAGATTAAAATAACTCAAAGCACAGTAATGGTTTTGTATTTTGCATAAAATGAAAATCATGTGGCAAAACATGCCTAAGTTATTTTTCAAACCAAAATATCTTTAATAAATGTGTTGAAATAACAAATTAATGAATAAGAATTCAGGCAAAAACTAATGTGTAGCTCAGTCTTCTGAATGTTACTATCCAGGGAAACAGTACAAAGACTTCCTTTCTAGTTCATTTCTAACCAACAAGACCAAGGCCCATACCATATATTGGCCTCTATATCCTGATTCAGAACCTGTCACTCCCCTCTAATCCCAACTTGTGTCTGGAATGGCAGAGAATTTGCTGCAGTTCTGTACACCCCTCTGCTAGGGGGTGGTGAGTCAATGAGAAAGATCAGATAATTTCATATTTCCATGGTTAGCCCAGGTAATTGATATCTCCCATAACTACTATCCCCCTAGGCTCTTTCCCACCGCTTCCACATTGTAGTCTCATTCAGAGATGTGTATCGGTAAGCACTGAGAAAAAGACGCAATTTTGTTGAAAAACATATCCCATCAGTATACATTAGCATCCATACACACATTTTGAAACTAAGCAAAAATCTATGAAAATTATAAATAGCACTCACTTTTAATAAATAGGCATACGCTTACATGTTCTATTAAGAGTACTTTTTAGGGGCCTCTAGGTGGCTCAGTGGGTTAAACATCTGCTTTCAGTTAGGTCATGATCCTAGGGTTGTGGGATAGAGCCCTGTGTCTTTGGGCTCCCTGCTTAGCAGGGAGTCTGCTTCTCCCTCTCCTTCTGCCCCTGCTTGTTCTCTCTCTCTCTCTCACTGTCTCTCAAATAAATAAATATTTGAAAAGAGTACTTTTTAATCTTTAACCTTTAAAATTTTTCATTTTCTATAAAATTAAAATGTATAGTAATAAAATTAGGAAGAGAAACAATAACAAAGTATCCATATGAAATTACACAGTGAATCATTCTCTCTGTTTTAATGGAGAATAGAATTAAAAGAAACATCCACTTTAACTTCTAATAGTGTTAAGGTTCTTGATTTATCATAGAAACCAAGGCACATACACTTTTTAAGTAAAGGAAGCAAGAATTTGTACCAACAAATGTCTGCTTCAGGTCCTTTCAAATTAGAAATGTATGACCCTAATATAACAGGTTCAGCTATTTTAAATATTATATGACCAAAAAAGAAAGAAAAAAAAAGAGAGAAAAAGAAAAGAAGAAAATGCAATAAACTTATCCATCAAAGGAAAAAGATTGCCAAGGTTTGCAAAATTATGAGACAAGATATTGTGGGCTTATTTTGACAAGGCTTCCCTTTAATAAATGCTATATCACCTTAGATGACTCTTCAAGCATAGATTGAAGATTCTTTTGTTTGTTGTTGCTCTAAATTTAACTACACCACAACACATTTCTTGATGGATATTCCTTAAGCACACCAAATTTAACATTTTCAAAATGAAACTCATAAGCTTCTCACCTCCACCCTTCTTTTCCTACTGTGATTACTTTCTCCATCTTTGTTAATTGTCCACCATCTTCCACAGAACAGATGTGTCCTAACTCATTTTCCTAAACATATTTTTGTGTATCAAATCATTTCCCTTTTTTAAATTTCAAAGATCTATTCTGACAGAAACGTTCAGTGTCAGCATATAATTAAAAACTTAACAATACTAATAGTTGTTTCAAAGAGCATCCTCTCTTTGTCAATGTGCAACTATTTACATTAATTTGCATGTAATTCACTTTCATATCCATTCACTGGGGTATGGATATTACTTAGTCAAATGGACAATTAATTAATACAATCTTTACATATTCACTTATTAAAATGCACTACACAATTCCTATTTTCTTGGGAATTCTCACTGAATCTATGGGATGTGAGCTTTGAACAGCTGCAGCCATTTAAGCCATTGCTCTTGTCTAGAGGAGCCAGGTGGATATTCTTTTTTTTTTCCTCTTGCATTAAGTTAAAATAAAAAATCACTTTCTCTGACATGCTGTCTAAAAGCATGTCATCTTACCTTACCCAGTGCGAGTTCTAAAACTAGAACATGTTTATTGATCACTGATTACAGGTCAGGTTTTATCTATCCAGTAAAGATTAGAATCTCCAGTAAAATTTTATTTGATTTTATTTTTGTAAAGATTTTATTTGTTTATTTGAGGGAGAGAGAGAAAGAGCACTCCAGGGAGGAGGGGCAGAGGGAAAGGGAGCAGACTCCCCACTGAGCATGGAGCCCAACACTGGGCTCCATCCCAAGATCCCAAGATGCTAAGATCGTGACCTGAGCCCAAGGCAGATGCTTAACTGACTGAGCCACCCAGGCACCCCTCCAGTGAAATTTTAAAAAATATCCAATGCTAAAAGTCTTTGTTTTTGGATAAGAGAGATAACTTAGGGAGAATTTTAAGCTTCACTCTGTTGAAACCATATAATTTTTGTGAACATCTATTTTGCATTTATGTTGTCAACTCTGTGCTAAGAACTTCTATGTTCATTAAAACAATTCTATGAGGTAGATATAAGCATCTTGATCCTATATATGTCAAAACTGAAGCAGAGAGAAGTTAAGTAACTTGCCAAAGGTTAAAAGATATTGAAGCTGGGATTTGAATTGGGTTTTTTAAAATCCAAAATGTGTGACCTTTACCTCCACAGCATCTATTTTTTTTTTTGAAGAGAAAAATTTCAATATAAGTAGATTGATGATTTAAAAACTAGGCTACTCTCATTCAGAAAACAATATTATTATATCATGCCAAACTCTTAGCAGTGATTTGGAGAATTGAATGTCTTATGATCCAAGAAAAGCAAGACACATTTTATATAGCCAAGTGGGAGACAAAGATACATCTTTGGATACTAATTAATCAGTTTTTAAAAGCATTATTACACAATGTTATCAAACTTCATGTGAATGTCAGAATCCAGGACAAGCCTAAAATTAGTAATACTTGGAAAAGATGCAAATTTTATTATCCCCTTTTCCACTTCTTTACTCAGTTATTGAAAATATATTCAATGGTGGCAAATGAAATATTGTTTTTAATTATTTAGTAAAGTTAAGCATGTAGTAATAAGCAGCAGATCTACTATGTTCATTAAATAAAAATTACTATAAATTACAAACAGTATGCTTTGTAGCAGAGTGCACTTTTTATAATTATAATGTACCTATGTCCCAGTAGAAAGGTTTTCTTTCAGTCTCTAGCTCAGGTGAAAATGCATTTCATGTGGTCCATCTTATTATCCAAAAGGTCATTCTATTGTTTTCAGATTTTATCGAAGATACTTTCAGACACTAACTCTTCCAAGGATTTATGTGACCATAATGAGATAAATAGTGCCAAAGTATAAGTAGGTAGTATGATTTTGAATTATTTTTTTAAATTTTCTCTTCCATTTTCAAATGGCCAATAAACATATAAAAATGTTTAAACTTGATCCAATGGAATACCTAACATGAGAAAAGACTCACAATACCAAGTGCTGGTGAAAATATAAAGCAAGTGAACATTCACACCTGCTGGTGGGAGTAAAAACAGGTACTGCAACAAGCGTTTTGGAAAACTCTTTGACAATTATGTAGAAATGGTGGTTATATGCATACTCTATGATTGCAGTTTCACTCTTAGATATGTAACTGACAGAAACCTATACATATGTCTGTCAAAGGAATGTACAAGAATATTAATAGAAACCTTGTTTACAATAGTCCTGAATTAGAACCAACCAAAATGTCCATCAATAGTAGACAACTGATAATTTAATTATGCATTGGAATACTATGCAGTAATGAAAATTATATAACTGCAGTTACCCATATTAATGAATGAACTTGCAAACATAATGGTGAGTGAAAGTCAGACAAAATATAGCACATGCATCTTGACTCCATTTAAATGAAGCTTAAAATAGGTGAAAATAGTCTTTGGTGTTATAAATA
This sequence comes from Canis lupus familiaris, assembly GCF_011100685.1. Classification (NCBI taxonomy): domain Eukaryota; kingdom Metazoa; phylum Chordata; class Mammalia; order Carnivora; family Canidae; genus Canis; species Canis lupus. The sequence continues at coordinate 22,795,078 of NC_049233.1, forward strand.
AGGTACAGATTCTTTTGGTTGCAGGGGCATACTGGTGGAGAGGAAATGTGAATAGAGCTAGAATTTTAGTCATATTCTCTTTCTTGGTCTGGGTAGTAATTACAAGGCTTTGTCTAGTGATATATTTGTGGTTATGTTCATTTTCACACTTTTCTTCAGTAAAACATATATTAAAAGCAACAACAAAAACAGAAGCAATAACAAATCCCATTAACAGCAAGAGATAATTATGCAGATTGACCTTTTCCAAATAAATGCATTTGAAATATCTGCTCTCACTTTGGGGCATATATTTTTATGCTCTTTGGATGCACCTTAACTTCAGGATTGTTTAGCTGATCAAACTTTTCCTTTATGTTCAATATTTATAAGGGAATCTTTTGAAGAAATGCTTATCTATTCCAAGATCATAATGATAGGAGATTTTTCAGTCTTCACCAAAATAATGCTGAAATTTGATTGGAAGTGTATTGAATCTATAGAAGTTTAGAGAAAATGATATCCTTATAGGAGTTATTCCTCTATGAATATGGCTTTACCCCCATTTATTATTTTTATTATTATTTTTCAGTTATTCTCATGATATTTTATAATTTTCTGTGTAGAAGTTGTATGAATCTCTCACTAAATCTTTCCTAGATATTTAGTATTTTAATGTTATTAGTAATGTCATCTTTTTAAATTGCATTTTCTAGTTGTGAATGGTTTATAGAAACAAAATTTGTTTCTGTATTACACATTTTTGTATTGATTTAGTATATTTTATGTATTGCTTCATATCCTAATGTGATAAATTCATTTAGTAAAATTAATAGTTCACCTGCTGATTCTTCTATAATTTTACTTGCAAAATTATGTATTCTATGGATAATAGTAGGTTTTATTGCATCCTTTCTAAACTTTTATTTCTTTTTATTACTTTATTGTGCTAGCTCCAGCACAATGCTTAGTTGATATGGCCATTGGGAGGAATCATTTACTTATTCTTGATCTTTGGGAGAAAGACTATGAGAATTAGCAAATTTTGTTGTTGACATTATTTTTAAGATTGAGGAAGAGCCCTTCTATTCCTACAGTGCTAAGAATTTGTTTATCAGTGGATGATGAACTATAACAAATGGTTGTCCTGCCTTTATTGAACGATCATATAAATCTTGTACACTTTTTCTATTAATATTGTGAATTACATTGAGTGCCTTTCTTGCATTAATTCAAATTTATATTCCTGAAGTAAGCCCCTTATTGGTAGTAATGGATTATTCTCTTTACAAGAATCACTAGATTTGTTTTGCTGACTTTGTTAAAAATTTTAAAATTTATTTCAAAAGAGTTCATGAGATCATGACTTCCTTTCTTGAAATATCTTTTCCAGGTCTTTAGTACCACGATTTTTATTGGCCTCATATAAGATTGGGAAATGTGCTCTTGGGGAGCCTGGGTGGCTCAGCAGTTAAGCATCTGCCTTTGGCTCAGGGCGTGATCCCGGAATCCGGGATTGAGTCCCACATTGGGCTCCCTGCATGGAGTCTGCTTTTCTCTCTGCCAGTGTTTCTGCCTTTCTCTGTCTCTCATGAATAAATAAAATCTTTAAGAAAATAATGTGCTCTTTCCTTCAATTTTGAAAAATTTAATTTATGCCTTTAGTGTTTAGAATAATTAATAAATAAAGCCATAAGGACTTGGAATTTTTTTTTTTTTTTTTTTTTTTTTTTTTTTTTTTGTGCAAACACACGAGGGTTTATTTACAAGCTCGAGATTGGGTCCAAGTATACCTACCCGACACAGCGGAGCAGGGACTTGGACCCGGAAGTGGGTTACAGCTGGTTTTTTTATAGGCTGGTCTAGGGGATTTTCAGAAGGGGTGGAGGAATTTCTCAAGTTCTGTTTACATTTTGATACGGGGTTTTCAAGGGCATTGAGCTCCGTTCTTATTCTAATAGGGGCTTCCTGGCCTTGGCTTATTCTAATATGGGGCTTTCTAGGACGTTAAGCTGTAAGCTGTTTTCTTCCTGTAACTGAAGTAAGGTAAATTTCAGCTCTTATTCTCAGGGGCCTGGGATGGCTGTACTTGTGCTAATGCTAAACTTGAGGTGGAATGGCCTTGATTTTTCTCAGCCTCCACATTTCTCCCTCTCAGAGGAACCTAAGGAAGGACTCAATCATGGGTCCAGGTTGGTCTCAGAGTGAGCCAGGGGGAATGATTAAATCATGATTCAAACCAACCTTGTTGCTGTTCTTGCTCCCGTTTACATCTAGCCAAACCTTTTCTGACTTTTGCCATAGATTTCTGGACTATTCCTGAGTGGTCAGTAAAGAAGCAACACTCCTCATTTGGGGCAACACATACCCCCCCCCCCCCACTTGCAAAAGCCTCTCTACAGTTAAGATGCTCCCATCTTTTTAACCCTTAAAAGACTTTAAAAGCAAGGCTGAATTGCGTGCACATTTTTAAATGGCTAACGAGGAAGCAACATTAGTGGGGTAAGTGAGAACGGCACAGTCTTAGCTTTAGGGGATTGTCCTTGTCTGGTTAGCCTTTCCATTCTGGAACAAAGTCCTTGAGAACAGCGTGTGGGTCAGCTGGCCGGACATGGGTGTAGGGGACCCAGGGAGTAATCCTGTCGACCTTGAGAGCGGTGGGACTGGTCAGGATCCCGATGTAAGGTCCCTTCCAGCCAGGTTGAAGTGTCTGGTGTTGGTATCTCTGCAGGTACACCCAGTCACCTGGCCGGTATCGATGGGGGCTTGGGGGTGGCCCAGTCTCATAGAGGGCCCTCAGCTTAGGCCACACCTGCTCATGGGTTCGTTTTAACATTTGGAGGGAGAAAAAGAGTTGGTGATCAAATTCAGCAAGCACCTCGGGTTTTAAATTGGTGATAATAGGTGGAGGAAAACCGTACATGATCTCGTAGGGAGTCAGTCCCATCTTATATGGGGAGTTCCTCACCCTATATAGGGCGAAGGGGAGGAGAGTCACCCAGTCCCCGCCAGTCTCCAGGGCTAATTTAGTTAAGGTCTCCTTTAATGTTCTGTTCATCCTCTCTACCTGTCCTGAGCTTTGGGGCCTATTGCACAATGTAATTTCCAATCTGCCCCAAGTACTAGTGCCACTCCCCGTGTTACCTTAGAGATGAATCCTGGGCCATTGTCTGACCCAATCTTAACAGGAAAACCATACCTCGGTAAGATGTCTTCCAACAGTTTCTTGGTCATGGTCTGTGCTGTTTCATGTTTGGTGGGAAATGCCTCTGTCCATCCTGGCAGACAGTTTGCAGCTGTAGGAGACGGTTTCCTTCCATGCATCCATCCACCATCTTTGCCCATCCTTTAATTTGTACCCAAGGTAGCTCACATCTGCTCTGCAGATTTGGGCTTTTTTAGCTGAGGTCCGGTATCCTAGAGCTGCTATGGTTCAGAGCAAGTCCCTGGTGCTTCACAGGCATGTGTCCTGGTCCTCCACCACCAACAGGATATCAAATGAGGGTGCTCAGAACGGAACTCACCCAAGTCTTCGTGTAAGGTCTCATCGAAGATGGTTGGTGAATTTTTGAATCCTTGTGGTAGTCGAGTCCAAGTGAGCTGACCATTGATGCCTTTCTCAGGGTCTGTCCATTCAAAGGCGAAGAGGTCTTGGCTCTTGGGTGCTAAAGGCAGGCTGAAAAAGACATCTTTTAAATAGAGGAGGGGGTATGGGTTTGGGACCATAGGGTGCATATTCTCTACTCGCCAGTTGACTTCCCTTAAGTCCTGGACTGGCCTGTAATCGTTAGAGTGCGGTTTCCGAACCGGCAGCAAGGGAGTGTTCCAGGCCGATTGGCAGGGCCTTAATATGCCCGAGTCCAGTAGTCGCCGTATGTGGGGTGTGATTCCCCTACGCGCTATGAGAAGCATGGGGTATTGGCGGACCCTGATAGGGTGTCCCCCCGGCTTTAGTTCTATGTATATGGCCAGTCTGTGCTGGGCCAGCCCAATTCCCCCAGTTTCTGCCCACGCTTGGGGAAATTCCACAGCCAACGGTCAATGTCAGTCATTGGGGCTGAGGGCGTTTGGTGGAGACAATATCTGTCTTCTAAACTCAGGAGAAGCACCTGAATAGGGTGCCCCTCCTTGTTTAAGGACTTTTGCCCCCTCGGGGTGGAAACAAATTTGTGCTCTCATCTTGGTGAGCAAATCCCAAACTAAAAACAGGTAGGGACACTCAGGGATGATCATGAAGGAGTGGGATACCCGGCCCATGCCGAGATACCCAGTTCTTCGGGTAGTCCATGAGTACTATTTGGTTCCCATGACCCCTTGCACCCATGAAGTCTTGTTTGCCAATTTCCCTTGCGGTTGTAATAAAACTGAATGTTGTGCCCCAGTGTCCACTAGGAATTCAACAGGTTGCCCCTCCACTCAGAGTTACCCTGGGCTTGGGGAGGAGTGCCGAACCCCAACTCCCCTAGTTGTCCAGGTTCTCCATCTCCAAGATCTTGGCAGGGGCCTTAGGTCTTTTGTTAAGACAGTCTTTCACCCAGTGGCTCTCTTCTTTGCAATAAGCACATTGGTTTTTGTTCAGCTCAGGGTGCTCCTGATGGGGACCAGGACCATCCTCCTTACCTGTCCCTGAAGCCAGCTTCTTGAAGTGCCTCCGTCTTTCCTGTGGGTCGTCCATGGTTGTGGCCAGCAGGATCTTGGCCAGGTTTCAGGTCTGCCGGTCACTTAGTTTGGTTTGTTGCTAAACTCTTTTTGCTACTATAAGTCCTGCAAGCTCTTGTCTCCTAGTATTCTCTCTAGGAAGGCTGCTGGACTCTCATCCTTACCCTGTCTTACATAACCATACCTCGGCCAGATTGGTAGGCTTGCGCGCGGCAGCCTGGAGACCTACCCCTAGAGTCTGGCGGTGGACCCAGAGTCTCTCCTTACCTTCAGCCGAGTTGTGCACTTTGGGGAGTAAAAATGGTTTTAGCCAAGGAGGGGAATTCTCGATCGTGTCCTGCCGGATGTAGGGCACCTGGTCAGGGTGGCCATCCGGTTTGTCCCTGAAGATCACGGCCTTAACCTGTAAGATAATAGGTAGGTGGAAAGTTCCTTCTCGGGGCCATCTCACGTCAAAGGTTGGCCATTCTAGTATGCAATAAATTTGAAATCTCCCTCTCCTTGTGTAAACAGCTATGACAGTTAACAAAGACACAGTAACACAGACAAATGCACAGTTAACAAGGACATAGTAACACAGACAAATGTTCCAATGCGGCCACAGAGACAAAACAGAAAGTAACCCGAAGGGCTGGCAGCTGGCCCTCCTCCTTACAGAGGAGGACTCCCGTCCTCCTTACAGACGAGGACCTCCATCCTCCTTACAGATGAGGACCTTGTCCTGCAGGCGGGGGCAAGGGACGTCTCCTCAAGACCCCTGGTCATCGGTCCACCAGCGTGTCCGCCTAAGCCAATGTTGACCCAATACAGATTGGAATTTCTACAGATAAAAGTACAATTTAGAGCTCTCAGAATATATGTGCACAAAAGGTGGAAAAAGTGGAGTGCACTCACCATGCGTGAAACCCTCTGGATGGGGTCCTGGGGGTTTCTCGGATCCCAGACAAGCCCCCAAATGTTGTGCCCAAGATTGTGAATCCGAGAAACCACCAAGGAGCTGACACCGATGCAAACACACAAGGGTTTATTTACAAGCTCGAGCTTAGGTCCAAGTATACCCAACACAGTGGAGCAGGGACTTGGACCAGACTTGGAATTTTCCATATGGAAAGATTCTTTTTTTCCAATTATAGATCCAGTTTTTCTTTTTTTTTTTTTTCCAGTTTTTCAAATTGATATGACATCTCAGATTTTCTATTTCTTCTTTTGTCAGTTGTGATGAACTATAGTTTTAGGGAAATTATCTCATCTAAAATTTGAAATTTAATGACATTTTTCTTATATTCTCTATACTTCATAGACAAAAGATTTATAGTAAAATTATATTTTTAAAATTCTGATTTTAATATTTGTGACTCATTTTGTATTCATCTTGTTATGAAGTTAATAATTTTACTGTTTTCAACTTTTGGCTTTTTGATTCTAGTTCTTAAATATTTACTATATAATTATTTCAATCCTTTTTTTCTACTGTCTTTGGTTTAATTTTCTGTTATTTTTTACCATTTCGAAATGGATACTTACATCATTGACTTTCAGCTTTTGGTTTTTAATAGATTGATTTAAGTCTATTCATATACTTTTGAGCATAACTTTAGCTTATCCATTTCATGGATTTTGATAGTTTGTACTTTATAATTCAGTTCAAACTATTTTAATTTTTATTTTGTTTTAGCTTATGTCTCATGAGTTTTATAGAAGTGCATTATCTAAAATTCAAATATCAATGGTTTTTTTCAAATATTTTGTTGTTGAATGTTAATTTTACTAAATTCAAATAAGATATCATTTATGATTTTCATCCTTTGAAATCTGTTGACACTCACTTTATAGTCCCAAATATGGTGAATTTTGTTTCAGATACAATGCATACAGTAAAATAATGTATATTCTTCAATTTTGGGATATAGTGTTCCAGAGAATTGAGATTGAGATTGAAATTTACAAATATAAGCCAATTTTGTTATTTAAATAAAACTGAAATGTATGTTGTGTTTATGCTATCATTTACTTAGATATTTTATAATGTCTCTCTGTGAGTCCTACTTTGGCTGTATTATCTTTAGCTTTGTATATATATCATTGTGGCTATGATATTGGAAATTGTTATATCTTTCTGGTGGATTGATTCCTTCATTATTATAAAACTTCCCTCCTTATATTGAGTAATTCTTCTTGTCTTAAAATATAGTTTGTTCAAAATTAATTTAGTTACATCAGCCTTCTTTAAAATAGTATTTGCAAGGTAAATGCTCCCCACCATTGAATTTTTAGTTTCATTGCTTCCCTTTATTAAAAGTATGCTCCTTATAAGCAGCATCTGGTTGAGTTTTCTTTTTGTCCTGTTTGATAATCCTTGTATTTTAATTAAAGTTTCAGATCCCTTTATATTTAGTGCAATTACTAGCCTATTTGGGATTAAATTTATCATTCTACTCTTTTTTTCTCTTTGTCCCATATGTTCAATTTCTTTTCTTGACTTCTGCCTTTTAAAAGGTATTTTTCTCCCCCTTAGCTTTTTATATATTCACCTGTAATTATTATTATTTATTTATTTATTTATTGAGAGACAGGTCGGGAAGGGGCAAAGGGAGAGGGAGAGAGAGACTCTCACAACACTGAGATCATGATCTGAGCCAAATTCAAGAGTCAGATGCTTAACTGTCTGAGCTACTCAGGCATACCTTGTTATTCTTTTAGAGATTTCCCTGTTGATGACAACTGTGTCAATGGCAGTACATTTTAATATTAATTAATTTTTTATATAGTCCATTGTTACTGATGTTCATTCACGTATTTATCATTTCCATTATTTTTCATCACTGTCTATATTTTGTACCTACACTCTAGATGATTTTCTAACTTCCTTAATTTTTTTTTCATTTGAGAATGCAGTTGACAAATTATTTCAGCTTTTGTTTGTCTGAAATTATCCTTTAGCTTATCTTTTTTCTTCTGAAATTTTATTTAGCTGTCAAGCTCATTATAATGCTTTGATAATGACACATTTTTTTCCCTTGAATTAAGATTTTTCCCCTTTATAACTGTTTTTCAACAGTTTTGCTATAATATAATTTCCTGTAGTTTTATATTTCCCCTGCTTGAGTTTGTAGCACTTTTGATATCTGTGGATAGATGTTGTTAGTCTTTTTTTTTTCAGGTAAAATATAATACATCTAAAATGTCTTTTTGAACATAAGTGCAGTACTACATTTATTTCATAATAGTTCATATTAAGCTTCTCCCATTGCTCCACCCTGACAAGCTTTTGAGTCATGTGGAATCCAAAACATTAATCATTTCTCCCAGTTTTGTTCCATCTTCAAGTTTAACAAATATGCTCTTTTATTACATCTTTTAAGTAACTACTAAAATATTTGAACAATAAGTTAATGTAGTATTAATTAATTACTAATTTAATCTAGAATGAGATTTCTAGTGATGTGTCCCAGGACTCTACCTTTGGCTTTTAATTCGTTTTCATTGTTTTTTTTTTGTTTTGTTTTGTTTTGTTTTAAGATTTCTTTATTTAATTAAGAGAGAGAAAGGGAGAGAGAAGGAGAGGCAGAGGGAGAGGAAGAGAGAGAAATCCAAACAGGTTCCCTGTCAAGTAGGTGTCCTGATATGGAGCTCAATCTCACAACCTTGAGAACATAACCTAAGATGAAATCAAGAATCGATGCTTAACCAACTGAGCCAGTCGGGTGTCCCAGCTTTTCATTAGTTTTAACAAAACTATTGGATAATATCTTTTCCTACTACTCTCTTTTAAAATATGTCATTCTCCATCTTTTCTCACATATTGAGAATGCATTTACATGTATTTTAGAATTTGTACCATGAATTGCTCACATTCTTTCCTGTATTTTCATTTTTCTCTATTTTTTAGTTTGGATATTTTTCTATTAGATCTAGTTTGGATAGTCCTATTAGATAGTTCTGTCTGTCTAATCTTCTGTTAAATCCATTATCAAGTTTCCAGTTAACACATTTTTAAGTTCTGCAGTTTCCCTTTGAATATTTTTCCAATTCTTTATTAACATTCTATACAATATCATGTAATTTTGTCAACTTATTATTTAATTTTCAAATTTCTGAAAACTTCATTCTTTTTCTATAGACTTTGATCACTTGGTATTGATTTCTTGTATGTCTGATGATTATTTTTATTGAATGAGTAACATATTATATGAAAAATGTAAAAATTATTTGAGGTTATAGATGATATATTCTATAGAGAATTTGCTTTTGTTTTGGCAGGCTGTTAGTGCTGGAACAGAAAACTTCTATTCAGTCAGTAAATGAAGACATTTGAAGTGAGGCTTCATTCCTTAGGAGATCTTGTTTTCTTCAAGTTTATCCTTACTAGAGTTTGCTCTTTGGGGTTGTGGCTGAAAGCCAGAGTTGTTGACCTCGATGGCGGAATTTGAACTCCGATATTGCCCTCTGTTTAGTAAGGCTAGTCAAGTTCCTGCTCGGCTTCTCACATTGTAGGCTGCTGCTTTTTCTTCTGTACTTAACTGGAGCTTGCAAATTGCCAAAAGCTTTGAGAAAAAAAAAAAAAAAGGGCTAAATATCAGGTGAACATCTGTCTTCTTTTCTTTTTTCCAGGATATTGTCCCTTCCACTCATTGCAAAAGTAGTGTTCCAAGGTCTTAAAAAAGATACTGGTTGTTTTAGATGGGAAGCTTGGTCTGCAGCAAGGTTACTTGCCATTACCAGAAATGGAAACTGTTTTGTAATAATAAAACTGGTGTTTCCTTCAGTATTATATTTAGTACTTCAGAGGAAAATTGGACACTTCTTGGATATTTGCCATCCTAGAATATGTGGCTAAAATTGCACAGCTCTCTAAATATGACTTAGGTCCTTTGGTTGATATTATTTACTCAGTTAGCTTTCATTGCTATCTCTATCCTGGTCAATCCCAAATATTTACCTCTAACTGAAATATATCTCCGAAATATAAACCCATACATCCAAATGCAAAAGAGATATTGATAGTGGGATAGTTCACAAGTGTTTCCAACTCACGAGAAAAGGAATTCCTCATCTTTTACCTTTACTTCCAGATAAGTCCACCTTATTTTCCCTTATTCCATAGCTCAGTGAACACCGTGATCTTATCCCTACCTACCAAGCAGAATACCTGCTTATCATCCTCAGTTTTTCCAACTCCCTCATCCTCATATCTAATCCCTTACCAAGACCTTATATTTCAACCTCATTATAATTTCTTGAATTCATTTATTTCTCCCCGATTCTTTCATTGCCAATTTATTTCCTTAGAATTCTAAAACAGTCTCAAAATTGGTCCCTCTGCTTCCAGTTTAAAGGCATATATAATTTTTACATTCTCTCTAAATCATTTTTGAGATAGATCAGATCTGGTCAATCTGTTGCTTAATATCCTTCAGTGATTCTTTATAATCTGCAGGATGATGCCTAAATGCTTTAACATGAAATACATATATTTCCTGATCCATGAGTTGAGTGTGAAGATGGAAATCAAGAAGATAAAAAAAACAAAACACCTCGTTACAAATTCTAGTATGAAAATTTTTTTTTAAAAGAGCCAAGAACTAGTGTTAAAACTTTGTGAATTGATCTCCTAGAAATGAGAATTAAGCTTGTGAGAGTAAATAATAACAAAGTGGAAAGAACAAAAGGACAAGAGGGTTGAAGGTATATATGATGTAAAAGAAGGAAAACATTTCTACAAAGAAGACGCAAAAGGTAAGTTCACTGTAGGCATTGAGATAAACATAAGTCAAACATCAGCAAACGCTTGTGTGTTAAGTAGTGCAAAGAGACGAAAGACGAGAGCTGACTCTTTGTCTTGGAAAAGGTTTGAGGATGGGGTAGAGATCCAGATGCGATTCTGAAAGCTTGTACTGGGAACAGCAACTTTTAGTGATTTACCTAAAGAGTAAAAAGACATAGATAACCATTAAGTTGATACATCTCTCCACAGAAATTCACTGAAGTTATAGCTACCAAATATAGTCATTAATAAAACTGTAGATGTTAAGACCATATTGTCTTTCACCCTCCTAACCTTCCTATAGGTCAGCCATAAAGGCTTAGCAATATCTAATAATAGCAGCAGGGTTTTGATATCTGGCAGCCCCCATACAAAGTCTTGGTTTCAATTTGTGGTTGAGACTCTCCCTGAAAGAAATCATGCAATTCACAGACAGCCAAAAAATCAAATCTAGTTTTCCACTTTTCTCACTGTATTTTTTCTCTCTGAGGAATTCCTTTTGGAATTGATTCCTGTAAATTATTATCTTCTTTGTATTTCTGTTTTATAACATTCTTCTATACACAGTTATTCCCTGCACATTTGTGTTTGTGAAGATACTGACTTTCTAAATCTCTTCCCAGACAAATTACTGACTGTGGTTCCTTAATTATTCTCCACATTACATCACTGGTATCAACACCACAGTGACATCGTTAGTCTCCATGAGAATTCCCCTGCCTGTATTAACATAACGAGCAGGTGCCAATGAGAACACATTTGTCAAATTATAGGCTTTTATATTTTCTTGAGGAAACGAAAACTGAAATACATTTTAAACATATTGTTATGTATGCATATATAGTAATTTTTTAAGTTTGTTCTCTGTTAATATCAGATAACCTTTTGGGTGGCACATTTCACATACACTGCCTCTTGGCAGTGTCCCCTCTGTCAGACTTGTAGAAAAAAAAAAGTAGCACATTTGCTTACTGTTCTTCTGAGCACAGACAGATTTATAGGTAACGGTGCCAAGGTGTGGAGGTGGAGAGTGGGAGATTGAGCCAGGTATATTGGTATATTGGCCCAGGAAGAGAAGAAGGCAAAACTAACAGAAGGAAGATGGGCCAATACCTGAGTTGTGAAGTGCAGTGAAGGTGAGAAAAAGGAAAATACCTCAGGATTTCATGCAGTTTTACCCTTTTAGGACTATACCAATAATCAACTTCCCTGCTTTTTAAGTCTATACTCTTAATGATTCTGGATGACCCTGTTCTATGACCTGCTTTCATGATAGATTTCTTACAGAAGCTAAATATATACTATCTTCCTTATGTATTCAATTCCTTTTATTGTTGTTTTCATTTAGAAAAAAAAAATTATTTTACCTAACTCATTTATTTGTATGTAGTTTAAAAGATATTGGCCATTTTATCCTTTCTCAGAAAATCTTTTTGGTCTAGAAAGTCCCAATGAAACAAGTGTACTTATATCCACATTATAAATAATTTTGCAGATCAGAGGCAGAGCATTTGACTGCATAAAGAATTTTTGCAGATAATTTAATGTTTAAAACAACCCTGAAATTAACGGAGTAAACAGTTTCAAAGGCTTTCACTGACACTTTGTGGCAAAGAGTGGAACTACACAATTTTTTAAAAGTTTTCTGACCAGTTTGCCCTCTTATATGTATGTAATATAATCAAGGAATTATCCTCCCCACAATCCTCCCCATGAGGAATTATCGTCTTACAAATCCATATACATAATATGTAAATAAATAACCAAGAAATTAACATTTCATTATGATACTATCAAAATTATAACATCACAAAATAATAATAAATAATACTTTTGTTTTACAAATAATAAAAATTGTATATAAAATCGTGATTGTTGTCTTAAAACTGCCATTAATATATTAGAACTAAAATATTTGTGAATAATTGTGTTTCACTAGATATTAATTTTTAAAAACTTATAAAATGGGTAATTAAGATTGTTCCCTGGCCTTTTCGATCTGTGTTTAAGATTTTTGAGGCATGTGGATAACTCAGTTGATTAAGTGTTTGACTCTTGATCTCAGCTCTGGTCTTGATCACAGTATCTCAGGGTTGTGAATTCAAGCCCTGTGTATAAAAAGAAATAAAGATTTTTGAGGTACATCATTATGGTTCAAAAATTTATTTTCCATTTTATGGCCCTTTATATCATGAAAAAAATTTAAATTATCATAAAATATACACAACTTAAAATTTACCATTTTAACCATTTTTAAGTATACAGTTCAGTGGTATTAAATGTATTCACCTTTTTCTGCAAACATTGCCATCATCTCCAGAACTTTTCCATCTTGCAAAACTGAAACTCTGTTCCCCTTAAAATAACACCTTATTCTCCCCTGTTCCCAATATCTGGCAATCACTATTCTACTCTCTGTTTCAATGAATTTGACTACTCTAAGTACTTCATATTAAGTGGAATCATACAATTACTGGCCTTTTGTGTCTGGCTTATTTCAGTTAGCATAGTGCCTATTCTATAACTTATTTTAATGTTACAAAAATTAAATAAATTTGAAAATGCTTAAAATGAAGTTGCTATATGCCGTACAGATCTTTTCAAGGTACTCAGAAATACACTAATTATATATCATGCACAGTCAATATCATAAGACTAACTTTTAGTTGGCATTTCAAGGCCCAACTGTATGTTCAGTAAGGGATACAATCTCACTTACGTGGTTTATGTATTCTTAATCAGGTCATACCACCAACAGATGAATAGTAAATCACCTCAGCTTAAATTTTTTCAAGCGTAAATATTGATTGAGAGAGAAAGTAACTTTCCCATGGGCCTGCTAGATATTGAAAGTCAGTTTAAAATGGCAAAGTCCTTACTTAAACTAATATTTTATTTCCCCCCTTTTTTTTCTTAAAGATTTTATTTATTCATGAGAGACACAGAGAGAGAGAGGCAGAGACACAGACAGAGGGAGAAGCAGGCTCCCCACGAGGAACCCAATATGGGACTCGATCCTGGGACTCTGGGATCATGCCCTGAGCTGAAGGCAGCCGCTCAACCACTGAGCTACCCAGGCATCCCTTATTTTCCCCTTTGAAAATAAGTTTAAATTTTGACCCATATAATAACAGGCAAATAGCTAAGGTTATTTCTAAAGACTATTTCTATATATTATTTTAAAATTCCATCTTGCATCATAAGCTACAGATGTCCCCATACAGCTTGAGCCACTTTCCATCTGTCAGTCTTGCAGAGAATAAATGGGAGTTGTATATCCTCAGATTCTTATCTAGGAGTGATTTCACTGAATCTGCATTCTTGCCTTCTGCTATTCCTTTCATCACCTCTAGGCTCAACTCTTTCTTATTGATCCTGGGTAATGGAGACTAACTTATAAGTGCAGACTAGCTATAATGGACTTTAGTATTGGTGTGTCATGATCATTCAGGGAACTGAATTCAAAAATAGTACCAAGTTCATGTCTTGGGACCTACTAAAGTCAATCAACAATTGAGAGTCAAGAGAATAATTGATAAGCAGATAAGTTCTCTGTAAGCTCCTAGGCTTTAATCCAAAGGAATGAAGAAAATAAATACTCTGTTCTACTATTGTCCCTCCCCCCCTTTTAAGGGAGCTCATAGTTAAATGTACTGTACCAATGGCAGTAACATACTATAAGTTTATGAAAAAATCAATTCTATGAATATTTAATTTTTATTAATTGTATGTATTATTTGTATAAGGGGACCCTAATCAAACATGACTGGTCTCCTTATAAGAAGACAGCTAGACAGACTCTGGAGAACACCACATAATAATGAAGGCAGGGATTGGAGTTATACAACTGCAAGCAGAGTGTCAAAGGTTATCAGCACACCACAAGTCAGGCAACCATCAAGGAAGGATTACCCTTCATATTTCAGAGGGAGCATGCTCCTGCTAATACCTTCCTTGATTTTGGACTTTTGGTATCCAGAACTGTTAAACAGCCAATTTCTGTTGTGTTAAGACACAATATGTAGTACTTTGTTACTGCAGCCTTAGGAAATGAATACAGGTGCAATGTAGAAAAAAATAGATAACGTTTATTCCTTGAGTTCCAGGAAAGAATTAAGAACCCATGAAAATTAAACAAAAGCAGATATTAGCTCCATATGAGCAAGAACTTCCTTACACCTAAAACCACCATAAAGAGAAATCAAGGGCTATAGCAAGTCATGAATTGCCCACGAGTAAAAATGTTCAAATGGAATGGATCAGGAATGTTGCAGAGATGATTTCTACATCAGATGTCAAGTTAGACTAAATGATCTCCAACTGAAAATTCTATGGACCTGTGTTAAAGGTCTGTCAAACAGTGATGTGACAGCTTCCTTTTCAACTTCTGTTTCAAAGATATATTAAGATAGTTCCTTCCATATCTTGACTATTATGAATAATGCTACAATAAACATGGGGTGTGTATATCTTTTTCAGTTGGTGTTTTCATTTTATTTGGGGAAATACCCAGTAGTGGGATTATATTTGATCATATGGTATTTCTATTTTCAGTTTTTTGAGGAACCTGCATACTTTTAAAAATTGTGGCTGTACCAATTTACATTTTAACCAACAGTGCATGAGAGTTCCTTTTTCTCTGCATCCTTGCCCCAATATTTATTTCTTGGGTTTTTTTTTTTTGGTTGTTTAAGTTTTTACTTTAATTACAGTTAGTTAACATGCAGTGTTATATTAGATTCAAGTGTACAATATAGTGATTTAACAAATCCATACAACATCCAGGGCTCATCACAACATGTGTACTCTAGTCTCCATCACCTATTTCACCCATCCCCCCATCACCTCTGTTCTCTATAATTAAGAGTCTGTTTCTTGATTTGTCTCTTTATTTTTCCCTTTGCTCATTTGTTTAGTTCGTTGAATTCCACAGATGAGAGAAATCATATGGCATTTGTCTTTCTCTTCCTGACTTATTTCAGTTAGCATTATACTCTCTAGCTCCATCTACATCACTACAAATGGCAAGATTTCATTCTTTCTATGGCTGAATAATATTCCATTCTATATATGTACTACGTCTTCTTTACTCATTCATCAATCAGTGGACACTTGGGCTGCTTCCATAACTCAGCTATTGTAAATAATACTGCTATAAACATAGGGTACATGTATCCCTTTGAATTAGTGTTTTTGTATTCTTTGGGGAAATACCCAGTAGCATTATTGCTGGATCATAGGGCTGTTTTATTTTTAACTTTTTGAGGAACCTCTATATTCCTTTCCACGGTGGATGCACCAGTTTGCATGCTTACCAATAGTGCCAAGTGATCATTTTCTCCACATCCTCACCAACACCCGTTGTTTCTTGTGTTGTTGATTTTAGCCTTTCTGACAGGTGTGAGATGACATCACATTGTAGTTTTGATTTCTATTTCCCTGATGATGAGTGATAATAGGCATGTTTTCATGTGTCCATTGGTTACCTGTATATCTTCTTTGGAGAAATGTCTGTTCATGTCTTCTGCCCATTTATTACTTGCATTGTTTTTTGGGGTATTGAATTTTATAAGAACCTCTTTATAGATTTTGGATACTAATCCTTTGTTAGACATTCATTTGCATATATCTTCTCTCATTCTGTAGGTTGGCGTTTTTTTTTTTTCCCTGTAGTTTTGTTGATTGTTTCCTTTACTGTGCAGAAGATTTTGATTTTGATAAAGTCCCAATAGTTTATTTTTGCTTTTCTTTTCCTTTCCTCAGGAGCATATTTAGAAAAAAGTTGTTATAGCTGATGTCAAAGAAATTACTGCCTGTATTCTCTTCTAGAATTTTTAGGTTTCAGGTCTCACATTTAGGTCTTTAATCTATTTTGAATTTATTTTTGTGTGTGGTGTAAGAAAATTGTCCGGTTTCTTTCTTTTGCATATAGCTATCCAGTTTTCCCAACACCATTTGTTGAAGAGACTGTCTTCAAATGGGCATAACTCCATTGGATATTCTTTTCTGCTTTGTTAAAGATTAATTGATCATATAGTTGTGGGCTCATTTCTGTGTTTTCTATTCTGTTCCATTGATATATGTGTCTGTTTTTGTGCCAGTATCATACTCTTTTGATTAATACAACTTTGTAATATAATTTAAGGACAGGAAATTGCGATGCCTCCAGCTTTGTTTTTCAAGGTTGCTTTGAGGGTCTTATGCGGTTTCATACAAATTTTAGAACTACTTTTGTGAAAAACACTTTTGGCATTTGATGGGGGTTGCATTAGATATGTGGATTGCTTTGGGTAAACATTTTAATCATATTTGCTATTCCAGTCTATGGAATATCTTTCCATTTCTTTGTGTTGTTTTTCATTTCTTTCATAGTGTTTTATATTTTCAGAGTACAGGTCTTTCACCTCTTTGATTAGGTTTATTCCTAGGTATCTTATTATTTTGTGTGCAGTTTTAAATGAAATTGTTTTCTTAATTTCTCTTTCTGCTGCTTCGTTATCAGTGTACAGAAATGTAACAGATTTCTGCACATTGATTTTGTATCCGGCAACTTTACTGAGTACATTTATCAGTTCTAGCAGGTTTTTGGGTGGTGTCTTTTGGGTTTTCTATATATAGTATTATATCATCTGCAAGTAGTGAAAGTTTTACTTCTTCTTTGCCAATCTGGATACCTTTTATTTCTTTTTGTTGTCTGATTGCTGAGGCTAGGACTTCCAGTAACATGTTGAATAAGATTGATGAGAATGAACATCCTTGTAGTGACCATACAGGAAAGGTTCTCAATTTTTCCCCATTTAAGATGATGTTAGGTGTGGGTTTTTCATATGTGGCCTTCATTATGTTAAGATATGTTCCCTCTAAACCTACTTTGTTGAGTTTTTTTTGTTTGTTTGTTTGTTTGTTTTCATGGGTGGATGCTGTACTTTGTTGAATGCTTTTGCCACATCTACTAAAATGATCATATGGTTCTTATTCTTTCTCTTACTGATGCGGTGTATCATGTTGATTGATTTGTGAATATTGAATCATCCTAGCAGCCCAGGAATAAATCCCACTTGATTGTGGTGAATGACTTTTTAAATGTATGGTTGCATTCAGTTTGCTAGTGTTTTGGATTTTTTGTTGTTGAGGATTTTTGCAACATCAGGGATATTGGCCTGTAGTTCTCTTCTTTAGTGATGTCTTTATCCAGTTTTGGTATCAGGATAATGCTGCCTTCATAGAATGAATTTGGAAGTATTCCTTTCTTTTCTATTTTTTGGAATAGTTTGAGAAGAATAGGTAATAATTCTTCTTGAAATGTTTGATAGAATTCACCTGTCAAATCATCTGGTCCTGGACTTTTGTGTTTTGGAAGTTTTTTGATTACTTATTCAGTTTCTTTGCTGATAATTTGTCTGTTCAAATTTTCTATTTCTTCCTGTTTCAGTTTTGGTAGTTTATATGTTTCTAGGAATTTATCCATTTCTTCTTGTGCAATTTGTTGCCATATAGTTTTTCATAATATTCTCTTGTAATTGTATTTATGGCGTTGTTTGTTATTTCTCTTCTCTCATTTGTGATTTGTTTATTTTGATCCTTTCCCTTTTTTTCCCTTGGTAATTCTGGCTAGAGGTCTATCAATTTTATTGATTTTTTTATAATGTAAAAATCACCTAAGTGTTTTAATGTTTTGGCTTAAAAATGTGAGTTTTGAATCATAAATTTTTCTTAATCTTTTAAACATCTCCAAATTACAAATTCAGAAGAGAAATGCTCTGGAAGATTTCAGTGGACTGTACTTTAGAGGTCTTCCAAAAGCTGGGGCATTGTGTGTAGCCCTGCTACCAAGCCACTGCTGAGGAGTATATTCTTCTTTGAAAGGAAGGAAAATGATATTTAATGCCTATAGGATTTCTTCTTTATTCATTTTGTTTTTAAAATTTTATATATATATATATATAAATTTATTTTTTATTGGTGTTCAATTTGCCAACATATAGAATAACACCCAGTTCTCAGTCCGTCAAGTGCCCACCTCAGTGCCTGCCACCCAGTCACCCCCAACCCCCAGCCACCTCCCCTTCCACCACCCCTCATTCATTTCCCAGAGTTAAGAGTCTTTCATGTTCTGTCTCCCTTTCTGATATTTCCACTCATTTTTTCTCCTTTCCCCTTTATTCCCTTTCACTATTTTTTATATTCCCCAAATGAATGAGACCATATAATGTTGGTCCTTCTCCTATTGACTTATTTCACTCAGCATAACACCCTCCAGTTCCATCCATGTCGAAGCAAATGGTGGGTATTTGTCGTTTCTAATGGCTGAGTAATAGCCCATTGTATACATATACTACATCTTTATCCATTCATCTTTCGATGGACACTGAGGCTCCTTCCACAGTTTGGCTATTGTGGCCATTGCTGCTACAAACATCGGGGTGTAGGTGTCCAGGCATTTCATTGCATCTGTATCTTTGGGGTAAATCCTCAGTAGTGCAATTGCTGGGTCCTAGGGCAGATCTATTTTTAACTCTTTGAGGATTTTTTATTCAAAGAACCAGCTCCTAATTACATTAATCTGTTTTTTTTTTTTTTTGTAGTTTGTATATCATTTATTTCTGTTCTAATCTTTATTTTTTTTTTCCTTCTGATGATTTTAGGTTTTGTTTGTTGTTCTTTCTCTAGCTCCTTTAGGTATAAGATTAGGTTGCTTAGTTGAGATTTTTCTTTTCTTGCTTCTTGAGGTAGGCCAGTATAGCTATAAACTTCCCTCTTAGAACTACTTCTGCATCTCAAAGGTTTTGGACCTGTGTTTTCATTTTCATTTGTTTCCATGTACTTTTTTATTTCCTGGTTGATTATTTCCTGGTTGATTCATTCAGTGTTTAGTAGTATGTTATTTAGCAACCATCTATTTGTGATCTTTTCAGCTTTTTTCTTGTCATTGACTCCTAGTTTCATAGCATTGTGGTCAGAAAAGATGAAAGGTATGACTTCAATCTTTTTTAATTTGTTGATGCTTGTTTTTTGTGGACTAACCAATGGTCTATTCTGGAGGATGTTCCATGTGCATTTGAAAGGAATGTATATTATGCTGTTTTAGAATGGGATGTTCTAAATATATCTGTTGCATCCATCTATTCCAGAGTGTCATTCAAAGACATTGTTTCCCTGTTGATGTTCTATTTAGATGACCTGCTCATTGATATAAGTGGGATGTTAAAGTCCCCTACTATTATTGTATTATTACTTATTAGTTCCCTTTTGTTTGTTATGAACTATTTAATGTATTTGTGCTCCTATGTTGGGTACATATTTACAATTGTTGTAGCTTCTTGTTGTGTTGTCCTCTTTAGTATTATGTGGTGTCCTTTGTTTCTTATTACAATCTTTTTTATAAAATCTATTTTGTCTGATATAAGTATTACTACTATGGCTTTCTTTTGACAACCATTTGCTCAATAGATATTTCTCCATTCTTTCACTTTCAATCTGCAGGTGTCTTTAGGCCTAAAATGAGTCTCTTGTAGACTGCATACATATGGGTCTTGTTTTTTTATCCAATTTGTCACCCCCGTGTCTTTTGATTGGAGCATTTAGTCCATTTACAGCCAAAGTAATTATTGATAGACAATTATTTATTGTCATTTTATTACTTGTTTCATGTTGTTTCTGAAGATATTCTTTATCTTTCTCTTTTTCATGGTTTGCTTATTTTCTTCAGTGATACATTTGAATTACTTTCTCTCTAATTTTTGTATGTTTATTAATGTCCCCCAGATGCTCTTCAAATTGCTGTGTCCATGCTATATGTCTGCCAGCTATTTGCCCTTCCTTTTCTCCAAGAGCAGCCCTACGTCCTCCAGGCTCTATCCTGGCCAAACCCCCTGACCTTTAAAACTCCAGGCTTTGAGCCCTGCTATTTGAAAGAACTCACAAAATTCGGCCCCTCTTATTTTCCAACCCAACTGCCATGGGGATATGTTTTTCCTGTGCACTCTCCTGTGTGCTAGTCTGTCTCTAGCTCTTCTATGCAACTGTGGTTCCCTACAAACACCATGATCTGTTTCTCTACAAACTGCATCTCTGCTCTTTCTTCCTTCCCTCTTTGATGTGGCTTCTTCTCTAACTTTAATTTTGGAGTTTGTTCTGCCAGGCTTCAGGTCAAATTCTGGGGTACTTAGGATGTTTTGATAGTTATCTTGTATTTGTGGGACAAGTTGAGCCTAGGATTACCCTACTCTGCCACCATCTTCCAACCTCTCTTATATCTTTTGTTTTAGCACTCTAACAGGTATGAGATGATATCTTATTGTGGTTTTGATTTGTATATCCCTGAAAATTAGTGAGGTTGAGTATATTTTCATGTGTCTGTTGACAATCATATGTCTTCCTTGGAAAATGACTATTCAGATCCTCTGCCCATTTTTTACTCAGATTGTTTATTATTTTGGTGTTGAGTTGTATAAGATCTTCATATATTTTGGATATTAACTTCTTATAAGGATATTAACCCCTAGAGGCCTAATTATGGAATGAGTAAGTCATGGGAATAAAAGGCAGAGCCTAAGGAATACAATTAATGATATTGGAATAGTAATGTAACAAGACAGATGGTATCACCACACTTGTGGTGAATATAGAATAATGTATAAATTTGCTGAATCATGAAGTGATATACCTGAAACTAATGTAACATTGTGTGTCAACTATACTCAAAAAAGATATTAAAATGGCATAGCATTGAGGATAAGATTTAATGTAAGCTCTAGCACTTACAGATTATTTGTCCTTAGGTAGTTTCCTTAACCTTTCTAGCCTGTTTCACACCTGTTAAGTGGGGATAGTAATAATAATCACTTACAGTGTTATCATGAGAATTAAACTAGTTAACAATTTACATTGCTTAGAACAGGGCATGACACATAGTAAGTTGTATAGAAATGTTGCCTGAAATTATACTTTTCTCATATTGGCTAGTCATAATACATCAACACTGTATTTCCATCAGTGCTTTTCCTCCAAATTATGGAGAATTGGGAGTCATTCTGGAACTAACTATATTTTTTTAAGTCTTTTTTTCTTTCCTAAATCCAAAATTGCACCATTTGGACCATTCGTTGACCATCAGTGGTGTGACACTTATATCAATTTTCCCATAACAAGCCATGATAATGTGTTAGTCACTGCTAGTGTGCCTGTGCGTGTGTCTGTGTGTGTGTCTTCAAGTGTTTCTGGGAAGCAAATCATTCAGCAGTATTACTTTCAAATAATAAAGACTACAGTTTATCCTAATAAAGCTCATCTGAATTTTTGGGTACTAATGTGCTGGAATTAGAAAAATATGTAAAGTTTTTAAAGATTAAATGCTCAGAAATTCAGGTATTGAGTTAGCCTCTGTTGGTGACTGAAAGGTAATTTCAGTTCCAGAAGCTACTGAAAGCATTTTTAAACATATGAAACTCTCAAATAATACATGATTGTCAAAAAGAAATCTTTATTTAGTGACTTAAATTTAACAAAGTGTGCTTTTATTTCTTCACTCTATAAGGTTACTAATTACTGCATCACTTGGGTACATAGGTGACAGCTCTGACAGGTTGATCATCCCCAAGGCAAATACAGTTATTTTCAGTGAAGCAACCCATCAATAGATGTGGGTAGCAGTTCTCACACCTATATAATTCTTGAGCCACTGACTATGTAATCTTTGGATACACCACACAGAGGACAGAGAATTGAGGAACTGGATGTTCTTTCCATAAAGAGCAACTGAATAAGATAGAACAGCTTTTTAATATGAAGATAAACTGAAAGGCAACGAGGAAGGCTCAACTCTGAAAGTATTGAAAAATGTGTTTGATTTGAGGTGATGTGTAGAGGCCATCAAGAGTAATAGAGAGGAAAGAGGATTGAGTCTCTAGAGTTTATATGTGCTTTGTTATAACTTGCTCATTTCCCCCTCAAAAAAAGAGAAAGAAAGAAAGAAGAAAGAAAGAAAGAAAGAAAGAAAGAAGAAAGAAAGAAAGAGAAAAAAAGAAAGAAAGAAAGAAAGAAGAAAGAAAGAAAGAAAGAAAGAAAGAAAGAAAGAAAGAAGAAAGAAAGAAAGAAAGAAAGAAAGAAAGAAAGAAAGAAAGAAAGAAAGAAAGAAAGAAAGAAAGAAAAAAGCATGGTGAAAAGATCAGCTCCTTACTTTGTGTTGAATCCCAGTGGTTGGTGTAATTCTGTGCTTTATGAGCCATTTGTCCCTAGCCAAGCTCTACAAATTCCCTGTGTCTCAAATACTGCATGTATAAAATGATGGTAACAATGTCTTCCCTTGGGATTGTCAAGATTAAATGACCTAAGTATATGAACTATATAGCTCAATGTTTGCCAATGATAGGAGCTGAATAATTTTTGGCTTTTGGCTTTAAAACTCTTCATCAATTAGAAGTTTCAAATGCAGAGTTTAGGAGCAGATAGTCAATGTCATGGTTGAGGCAAACACCACAGTTCATTGGAAGTAGCTAGCTCCTAATTCATCTCACTTCAGTAAATATTTCTTGAGTCTCTACTACATGCTGAGTACTGAGAGAATAGAAAGAAGAATCAAAGATTGTTCTTTAACTGCTGGGAATCACAATTCAAAATCAAGTAGAAATGGAGGCAATCTTATGATCCATTGAGAAATGTCTTGTAAGGTAAATGAACTGATGTTATGCACGGATTCAGGATTTACACAAACTGATTCAACGAGAACAGTACAGCCTTAAAAAAATCTTTCTTCTTCAATGTTTATTGTGGACTTTGTAGGAGTATTGATTAGCTTGTCTGTGTTTCCTCATCATTACTTATTTTCTTTGTATAGTTACTGTCTTCATCTATTTGGGCTGCTATAACAGAATACCATAAATTAGGTAGCTTATAAACCACATAAATTTATTTCCCACAGTTCAGGAATCTGAGAAGTCCAAGATCAAGACTGGCAGATTCAGTGTCTGGCAAGGCCTTATTTCCTGGTTCATAGACAGCAGTTTTTTCACTGTGTCCTCACATGGTGAGAGAGTCAAAGGATTTCTCTAGGGTCCCTTTTATAAAGGCACAATCCCATTCTTGAGGGCTCTAGCACCATAATCTATTCACTTCATGAAGACCCACCTCTTAATACCATTACACAGGGTGTTAGGAATTCAACATATGAATTTTGTGAGGATGCAAGTATTTAATCCTTAACAGTTACTATTTTTTTCTTCCCCCCCCAAATTAGTTTGTGTGGCTGTGTGGAAGAACCACCACATGAGGACGGTAACCAACTACTTCATAGTCAACCTTTCTTTAGCTGATGTGCTTGTGACCATTACCTGCCTTCCAGCCACGTTGGTTGTGGACATCACTGAGACCTGGTTCTTTGGACAATCCCTCTGTAAAGTTATTCCTTATTTACAGGTAATTGTTTTTCACACTTCTTCTTATCTAAACACAGAAGCTACTGAAAAAGTATTTTCTTTTTTTTTTTAATTTATTTATTCATAGAGACACAGCTAGAGAGAGAGGCAGAGACACAGCTAGAGAGAGAGGCAGACACACAAGCAGAGGGAGAAGCAGGCACCATGCAGGGAGCCTGATGTGGGACTCGATCTTGAGTCTCCAGGATCACGCCCTTGGCTGCAGGCAGCGCTAAACTGCTGCGCCACGGGGGCTGCCCTGAAAAAGTATGTTCAAGTAAGTATTGAAAGTATTTTCAGTTATAATCATGTGGTAAATTAGTGAGTTAAGAGAAAAATACACTTGCTTAAGGAATTAGCAAACTTAAGAAAAATAACACTTGATACTTTTTCGTAAATAAGTTCTGTGTAAAAAGTAAAGCAATAGGATACTCAATTCATCATTAGATGCTAAACAAACCTATTATTTCTTTGATCTTTAACTTTTCCATTGTAAAATAAGGAAATTGAACAAATTAATGATTGAGCCTTTTCCAGTCTTTTTTTTTAAGCAAAGTCTGTCTATTTTTATAAGTGGTTTTGTTTCACACTAAGACATTAAAGCTATATCATCAAAGCAATACAGTGATCAGATATTAGTGTTGGTTCTGAATCAGACTACCAGGCTTGGAATCTCTGTTCTGCTATTTATTTAATATATGCTATTGAGCCAAATACATAAGCTCTTTGTGATTCACTTATTAGAGAACGGTAATAATTTTAATTATAACTAACTCCTATAGTTGTTATGACATTTTACTTAGCTAATTTCTCTATAAATTACTTGTCATAGTGATTACCCTCTGGAAGATGGCAATCTTGTGAAAATATAGCATACTTTCAATAAATATCAGTCATCATCATAATTAGACATTTTATTCTATGTGAAAGTAGCTTTTCTACAATGAATTGTCCTATAAGAAATTGAGAACAAACACTTTCAGAGAATAATTTTGTGATGGATATTCTGATAGTTCTAAAATCTTTGAAAATTTTCAAGCTAGTGGCCACAGCCACAGCCCTCAAAGAGGTGGATTCCCTTTAGCAATTGGACAGTGAATGAGATTGTGCCCACTCTCTGCTTGTCTTCCTGTAACCATCCTCCTCCCCTCATTCCCTACTCCCTCATTTCTCAGATGGTGATTACAATCTTTGGAAGGGATGAAAATAGGCTCCCAGTAATGAAAAGTTGGTGCAGGTAGAACAATTGGACATGCAAAAAAAAAAAAAAAAAATCTAGACACCGATCCTTCACCCTTCACAGAAATTAACTCAGAATGGATCATAGACTTGAGTATAAAATGTAAAACTATAAAACTCATAGAAGATAACAAAGAAGAAAACCTAAATAATCTTGATTATGTTGATGACTTTTTAGATATAACACCAAAGGCATGATCCTTGAAAGAAATAATTGATAAGTCATCTTCACTAAAATTAAAAACTTCTCTATGAAAGATAAGAGAATGAGAAGACAAAGACCCAGGAAAAAATATTTTCAAAAGATGCATATAATAAAGGACTGATATCCAAAAGATGCAAAGAACTCTTAAAACTCATCAATAAGGAGACAAATAGCCCTATTTAAAAATGGGGCAAAAAAACTTTAACAGGACTTCACCAAATAAGATATACAAATAACAAAGAAGCATATGAAAAGATGCTCTTCAACATATATCATCAGCCAAATGCAAATTAAAACAATAATGAAATACCACTGTATACCTATTAGTATGGCCAAATTCTTGAACACTGAACCAAATGAGGGTGAGGATGTGGAGCAACAGGAGCTCCGATTTATTTCTGATGGTACAGCTACCTTGAAACATACTCTGGGAGTTTCTTATAAAACTAAACATACTCTCTTCATATGATCCAGCAGTGGCATTCCTTGGTATTTACCCAAAGGAGTTGAAAACTTACATCTACACAAAACCTTTCATACAAATGTTTTATAGCATCTTTATTCACAATCACCAAATCTTGAATGCAACCAAGATGTCCTTCAGTAGGCAAATGGATAAATAAACTGTGGTACATCCAGACAGTAGAATATTGTTCAGAACTAAAATGAAATGAACTATCAAGCCATGAAAAGACATGGAGAAAACTTAAATGCTTATTACCAAGCTGAGAAGGCTACATATTGTATGATTTCAATAATATGATGTTCTGGAAAAAGTAAAACTAGAGAGACAATAAAAAGATAAATGGCTGCCAGAGGTGGGAAGGGATGAGATAGATTATGATAATATAATAGTAAATACATGTCATTATACATTTTTCCAAACACATAGGATGTATAACACCAAGAGGGAACCACAATATAAGTTATGGACTTTAGGTGACTATTACGTGTCAAGGTAGGTTCATCAATTATAACAGATGTACCACTTTGATGGAGGAGGGATGTTGATAATGGGAGAGACAAGAAGCATATGGCAAATCTCTGTATCTTCTTCTCAATTTTGCTGTGATCTTACATGTACCCCAAAAATAAAGTTTTAATAAAACAAAAAGTTTGGGGAGACACAAATAGCCCATTGCTAGAAATTATACTGATAAAGTTTTTTGTTCTGAAGTGTTGTGAAGAGATCTTTAGCTAAAAAGTTCTTCAATAACCTTTTATAAAGAGAAGTGATGATTTTTTTAGATTAGATTAGAAATCACTGATAGAATAGCAAGTATAAAATGCCATGGACATTATAAGCTTTATTGCAAATATTAGCTGTAAGGTTAGTTTGATCAGTCAGATGAAAATTATGAATGTGTTACATAATTCAGTAATTTTATTTGTTTTGAGATAAATAGTACATTAAGCAACAGAGAAAATGATCCTTATTAAAAAGAATCAGTGGGGTGCCTGAGTGGCTCAGTCGGTTAAGCATCTGCCATCAGCTCAGGTCATGACTCCGGGTCTTGGGATCAAGACCCCAAGTCCAGCTCTCTGCTCAGTGGGGAGTCTGCTTCTCCCTCTTCCTCTGCCACTCCACCTACCTATATTCTCTCTTCCTGTATTCTCTCTGTGTCAAATAAATAAATTAGATAGATAGGTGATAGATGATAGATAGATAGATAGATAGATAGATAGATAGATAGATAGATAGATGATAGATAGATAGATAGAATCTTTAAAAAGAATCAGTAAGAAATGAGTCTTATGGTTTTGCATGGAGACACTGGAAAAATGACAAATAGCCCAGAATTCTAATATTTCACCATCTCTTGGTTCTAATAACTACCCAGGGGAAAATTTGAGAGATCCTCTTAAGTTTCAAGTTCGCTACACTTGTCCAGAATCTTCTGTTTGCTGAGCAAAAATATTTTATGCTATCTCTACAAACCAGAAGATTTTCCAGTGAACTGTGGGATGATGAGGGAAGAGTGTATCATCCTATAATATGTATAGTCCTGCTCTAATACAACTGCTCTAACTTTTTAGACCAGGTATTCCAGACTGTCCTGTGAGTACTCAAAGACAAACTGGATATAGTATGTATCCAGTGAGTGATACAGGGCATGGGTCTCTCTTAAAGTTACTGACAGTACTATTTC
Organism: Canis lupus familiaris; assembly: GCF_011100685.1. Lineage (NCBI taxonomy): Eukaryota > Metazoa > Chordata > Mammalia > Carnivora > Canidae > Canis > Canis lupus. Next base: position 22,822,486 of record NC_049233.1, read on the forward strand.
ATTGAGCACAACTTAGTAGCAAGTCCTGCAGTGATGAAACATCTCCATTTCCTGAGAGGTTTTGTCTGCTTCTCTATAAATAGTGTCCTGTCTAATCAAGACCTCAATTGATTCTCTCCTCCATAGGCCAAAAAAAAAAAAACTCCTGAGTAGCCACAAGATCGGAGTCCAATGAAAAAGACTAGATCCATTCATTACCTCAATCTGCACTACTTCTTGATGAAAAGTTATAAAGGCACAAATAACTTGGTGCACTGGTAAAACTAGTATCTCTAAATGTTCTCAGCATTGATTGCCCATTTTTCGTAGAATTTCTTTAAATGGAATGAACAGTATCAATGGACAATAAGCCACTCATTCAAATTTGAATATTTTCCCTTAGTTGGTGATATTCTGAAACTGATGGCTTTTGTCCCTGATATGAAACATGTCCTATTAAATGTTTAAAATCATATTACAAAAACATTTATCCAGCCCGATTTTAAGGTTGTTTGGTTATATTTAAGATTCTTTGGACATGTACTAATTTTCTATGACTTATAGGTCCTTTCTCTTCTAAATACAACCTTTAGGTTTATGACTGATACACAGTAACACTTCAGAAAATGCCCCCAAATCATAAAAATCTCACAAAGGTAATAAAGCTTTGCTGAATAATTCAAATGACCCTTTTGTATCTTTAATAATTCTATAAATCCAAGACCATTAACATTTACTGGGCTATTTACTGAATAATTATCATGAATTTCTTAGAAAATTATAACATATTTCATTTTTCTTCTCACACTTAGAGGAGCAGTTAGGTACTGTTTCAGGGTGACTTTTTTTTTCAACTGCAGAAGAAGCTCCACACAACAAAGGTCAGGAAAAGAACAAAACCTGAATAAAATGGAAGTGGTAGGTGGTGGGTGGGGGTGGGGGGAGAGCGGAGGGTCCCTCACTCCTCAGTCACACTTTCTCACCTTCCAATCCATTACTGCCCATATCCAAATCTGTGGTATGGCAAAATTTCTTTTTCTTTTTTTTTATTTTTAAAATTTTAAAGTAATCTCTATACCCAATATGGGGCTCAAACTCACAACCCTGAGATCAAGAGTCTCATGCTATACTGACTGAACCAGCTAGGTGCCCCCCCAAATTTCCATTTTTACCTGCCTTAGATCTCTGAGGTCTTTTTGTCATAGCTATATGCTAGCATAGAACAGACTCATTGGCTACCAAAGCAAGTCTCCAGCATTGCCCTGACCACAGGGTGCCCATAATATGGGTGAAAGGTCAAGCATCTAACAAAAGAAGTTCTCGTCATCTTATCCCACTTCATTTATAAAATTCATAATCTCCACTGGATTCATTCACAGATGATTTGCTATCAGGTTGATTTAAGCTAATATCAAACTCTAAATGAAAAAGGCACCCAGAAGTGCACTCCTAGAAGTAAAAGCAGCAAGAAATTGTCATTTGTAATCACCTAATCTAAGATGCAATTTTATATACCCCCAAGACAATATTGTTAATTGAATACTAGTGTGTATTATGCACTAGCAAATACAGTAGTCAAACAGTGGATGTAAAATCACTGGTTGCCAAGCATCCATTAAATAGATTCTACTGTTAGGTTAACCATGTCAGCATATTCTATCATATTGCCACATAACAGAGAAGCCACTGCTCCTTGGCTCACTGCTGACACTGGATGATGGTCTTTCAAGTGAACTGCTTTTTAATTGATTATTACTGCTTAATAGTAAGGGAAAATGCTAGAAATGACTTTTGAATTTGAGGCATGCTACTTCTATCCCACCCACCCATGTTGATTACAATTCATGAATGATAAATACTAAGCCTTGTTGAGCATTTTACACTTCTGATAGCTAGATTGCATAAATATATCCCCAGCCCAGCAACTATGAAGGTCAGCTGTGCAGATCTAGACTACCACTGTTCTATTCCTAAATTACCAATAGCATTGAGGGGCCTTGAATGCTTGGCATATTTGCAGGGAAAGAATGAGAGTTGGGAGGCAAGGGGTTGGTTTAAGAAGGACACTTGAATTAGCTCTAAGACCAAGTAATTCTCAAGAGTCACCAACCAATCTAAACCATCTCTGATAGAGTTCAACCTTTAAGATTACCCTCAAAATGCAATTAACCTCCAAGAATTTAGCATAGTTTAGGCCTTTACTTGTAATCTATGCTTTTTTCCTCACTAAAAAGCAATCTGTTCCACTTAAAAGATAGGCTGCCAAGCTTGAGAATGGAAGAGAAAACTAAAGTACAATCATTATCATTGCCATATCATAGTAAGTAATAACAACCACTTACACAACATTTATGCAGCAGGCCAGGGCTAGGTATTTCACATCCCAGTTGACGCTCCCTGTTATTCCATGATTGGGTCCTATTATCATCCAGTTTTACAGATGAGAAAACTGAGGTATACAGAGGTTAAGGAACTTACCCAGGATCATACATTTATCAAGTGAGATGGGGTTCATGCCCAGGTAACCTTGTTGCAGAATTGATTTCAACTGTACTGTTTTCAAGAGAGAACCAAAAGAATCAGAGTAACAATAATTGTATCCAGTCAGTTTCACTCACTTAACAGAAAACGATAACAACACATATACATTTGGCTTAAAACTGTAAAATGTGTGGGGTGCCTGGGTGGCTGTTTAAAACCCAATTTGTAAAAAAAAATAAAATAAAAAAATAAAACCCAATTTGTGATTTTGACTCAGGTCATGATCTCCTAAATCATGAAATCGAGCCCCACATTGTAATTAACTGACATTAACTATGGAAATATGGACTACGTGAATCTATTTGAGTTTTAGAGGCAAGTTGCTTACACCAGCAATGAGCAAACTCTGGTGAGGAAATCCATACAGAATTCGCTTCTAACGTAACTTCTGCTTTTGGGTGCAACATGCTGGAAACAAACCAATGTCCAAAGAGTGTTTGTTATTTGAAAATAGACTGAGGTATCCATAAATGTTTAAAAATGTTAATTAAATGCATCACAGTCAAATATCTATATGATATTTTAAAAGCAAGATATGTCATATTATCTTTGTAAGTGAAAGTTTTCCAGTTCAAGATAAATATATATCTTCTATTTTTTGAAGACTGTTTTCCCCGTCAATGCAAAGTTGCAAGTTAAAATGATAGCAATAATTACTTAAAGAATAGCATATTACAAATTAACAGATTTAGCATAAAATTATTTCATAGTCTGGCAAAGTTTTCATGGCACCTCTATCATGTTTAATAGGAAATAGGTTTTTCAATAATATATTTTTAATATTTTATATTTATATATTATATTTTTATAAAAATATGTAAGATAGTAAGAAAAACCTTACATGGAACATTTTCTCACAACTTTGAATCCAATTATCTGTGCAACCCTTTCTTTAATATAGTAAGTATATTAAGAACAATCCATTTAACACCGAGTGCTTCTCTTATCCTATGTTCTTTTTCTTCCTAGACTGTGTCAGTGTCCGTGTCTGTCCTCACACTGAGCTGCATTGCCTTGGATCGATGGTATGCAATCTGTCACCCTTTGATGTTTAAGAGCACAGCCAAGAGGGCCAGGAACAGCATTGTCATCATCTGGATTGTCTCCTGCATTATAATGATTCCTCAGGCCATCGTCATGGAGTGCAGCACCATGCTCCCTGGCTTAGCCAATAAAACCACTCTCTTTACAGTGTGTGATGAACGCTGGGGTGGTAAGTACATTATGGCCCATAAGCTGACATTTATATTACAGATGCAAACTAAAAATTTGATTTGCAAAGCCATTATAAAGCTGACTTTATTGTTTTATTGACATCTATTAGTACAGTTTTGCAAAAGCATGAAAACAAGGTCAAAACCCAAAACCATTTCACTGAATAGCTCTGCCTGTTTAGTCCTTTGGAAATATAATGCACAGTTTTCTGGTTTTCATATTTTTCAGATAGGAACAAAAGGAAAGGCTTTTTCTAGAATTCAGAATTGATTATGGCAGCTTTTCTTAAGTTCTCCAAAACAAAAAGGGCTCCTTTCTACAATCCAGATATGTATTCTGGAATAATTAACATTTTACAAAATAGTACAAGGTTATATTGCCTCAAGTGTAAATTCCTTAGATACAACTGGAAATTTTATTTTTAAGCCCATGTCCTGCCTGCAAACCTGACTGAAGTTGAGTATGTGGACCTATGCTCTTCTCTGAGTCAAATGATCTCCATATGCTATGTTTATTCATAACATATTAAGTTGATAAGCTATCACTAGCATAATTATTTTCTGATTTAAGAATTATATTAATTATGAATCCTTTCTGGTTTCCAATCTGATAGGTATGACAGTTAAATTTAAACGAGTAGAAGTTTGGAGGCCTTATGCTCCTTTGGTTCAAAACTCTCAGTGACAGCCTTTGAGGTTTTTCTATAACAAGGTAAACATTTCTATCAATGTGTGATCAGGACACAAAACTGGACACAGCAAAGAATGACAAGAAATTAAATAATCCTGTATTTTAGTATGTCATGTACTAGTTACAAAATTATTACACTAAATTTGAGGAAACTGATCTGTCCTGTTCTGGATAAGTATGTAACAATAGCTCATAGTTAGGGAAATTAAACATTAGGAAAGAATTTGTTTATTAGGCAGATGTACATTTATGCTTATTAGAAAATTATGAACAAAAGCAGTATATCCTATGGATTTCTTATGGATCTGGTATTCTCAGGTATTTGAATCTTTGCATTTATATGAAACTCCTACCTTGATACTTTGATTTGCAACACTGAAAAGAAAAAGTCAGGAACTGAAAAATTAGGCATATGCTTTCACTGTAACAGGATAAAATTGAAAAGACCCTGGGATTATTTTTCATATATTACCCAAAGACCTATATTAACTAAAACTTCACAATTTGCTGTGTCTCTAATCCCAAAAATTAGCTAGCCCTTTTTGAAATTTAGACTTTCGCCTTCCTTTCTAACATTATAATTCACTTGCTATATTTTCTCTGGATTATCTTCATATTTCCCCAATTTTCCCCAGTAACAGTGCAGACAAAAACAAAAGTAATGGAAAATTCTCAAATGGTAAGAATACTCCTTAAGAGTCTTAAGTCTCATTTATTTAATGTTCAAACAAAATCTTGAGTACTTAGGATATACCAGGAATGATGCCAACCTAGAGAGAAACGGACTCTGCCTAGGGGAACACATTCCATGTAGTGAGACTGCAAGGTAAATAAACAAATGTTTATAGTGTGCTTAGTATTTTAATATTCTGGTATCCAAAGTGCTAGGCACACAAATGAAAGAACAAACTCATTCCTGGCCATTTGGACCAAAGTTTGTGAAGGAGCTGCTAACATTTCAGCAAAGAATTAAAGATAAGGAGAAATTCTCCATACAGGGAAGAGAGGAAAGGGTGTCCAGAAAGCAAGAAAATCCACTCAATGAGCAGCACCACTTGAAGAAGTAAAGAAGACAGTCCAAACCTGTAGTCTCCACAATAAAGAGATATGCAGTCTAAAGAAGTATGTTTGGAAAGAAGGTGGTTTGGGGACCAATTGTGACCTGTCCCTAATGAAATTCTTTTTTTTTTTCTTTAAGATTTTATTTACTTATTCATGAGAGGCACAGAGAGAAAGAGAGAGAGGCAGAGACACAGGCAGAGGGAGAAGCAGGCTCCATGCAGGAAGGCTGATGTGGGACTTGATCCCGGGTCTCCAGGATCACACGCTGAGCTGAAGGCAGACATTTAACAGCTAATCCACCCAGGAGTCCCTAATGCAATTCTTAATGCCATGAGTTCTATCTGGAAAACCCTAAAGATCTCTTGATCAGAATACTTTAGTTAACTAATGATGGAATTGAGCAGGTTATGAAGCAAAGAAGTATATTTAGATCTAAGCCTCCAACTCAAAAGTTGGATCCTTTAAGTTTATGAACATTAATTAGATTAAAATACCTACCTATTATTTAACACGTGTCATTAGTATGTTCTCAAAAATATTTTGGTAATTGGTTTGTAAGTTTGTGGACTGCTTTTATAAGCTTTTCTTCCTTTCTTTCTTCCTTTTTCTTTTTTTTAATGTTGCCCTGAATAATCAAGTAGCATTCATCTTCATTAGCAGAAAGATTGCAGAGCTAAGGAATCCTATCAGTTATTCTGATGAAATAAATAGCCACATCATTTTCTAATTGCTTTGAGCAAAAAATATGAATAAAATTCATTTCAACCTTTAGCATTTTGCAATCTAGCTGTAGCAGGGACATTTTCTTTAAAAAGCCAGCAACTACTATTGCTTATTTATTTATTTATTTATTTATTTATTTATTATTTATTTATTTTAGAGAAAGAGAGAGGGGGTAAGAAAGCACAAGCAGGGGCAGGGGCAGACGGAGAGGGAGAGAATATGAAGCCCACCTCACATTGAGCACAGAACCTGTTACCTGGGCTCAGTGTCAGAACCCAGGGATCATGACCTGAGCCTAAAACAAAAATGGGTCACGTAACTGATTGAGTCACCCAGGAGGCTCTACTGTTGAATATTTAAAAATCTAAACTCAGCCTTCAGAAGTAATTTAAGAAAACTATTTTAAAATGATTTTATATTAAGAAAACTATTTGGAGATGATTTTATATTAGCCTATAATTACTTAACATGATTATAAAGGCTTAAACTAAGCAATCAAAATTGCATTTATCATCCACATAATCAAACAATAAAATTTACGAAATTGACTTTTTGAATATTAAATGAAATTGTTAATCACTTAATGCTTTCAAGAACAATATAAAGAACGATAGCAGGTTCTTATCATTTTGATCATTAGACTGCTTATTATAATGATTTTTGCATAGCATAAGCTTTGTTGATGTAGGCTATTTGAAAGTCTATGTTTAGATTAAAATGTTAAAACTAAGACATGTTGTGATAGTCACAACCTAAAAAGGCCATAGGAAATTATATTTTACAATGTTAGCTTTCTAAAGTTCAAACATCTTTCAAGTCCAAAACCATTTAACCCAATTTTTAAAAATTTATTGTGAAATATCTTCTATTTGAGCCTAATTCATGAATTATGTTTCTAATTTTTATCCTAAGTTAAATCAATAATGTAGTTACAAAAGCAGACGGTGATATCATAATTGTCTTACAACCAATATATTCTAGCATGGATGGAGTCAGTGAACAATGTGGTCATTTGATTCATATCAAATCACTTTTAGGAAAGTCTTGCAAATGCTATCTCATGGTACAAAATAACTAAGAACGCTGTCTTAGTCTTACTGAAAATATTACCAGAAATATTTAATATTTTGTGGATAAATTATTTCTGCAACTCATGTATTTTTTATTGCTTATGGCTTGTTCAAAAAAATGACCATAAACCATAACTTCTGGCAGACACACTTGATACTCAAAAACAAATAATATGTGTTAATATTTATCTTAATGATCTTTAAAGCATGTCTTTAGATGTTAAAATAATTCACGCTTCTAAAATTTTTAAATTATTCTAGAATTTACCCAAAGGTCCTTGTTTGCTTCATAAATGGATAGTTGCACGGAATAGCTCCTATTGGAAGGAAAGTAATTTATTTTCTGCACTCAAAGATACAATTGTCTCACCAGTCATCCAATGTTTAATAAGCATATACTGTTAGTCAAACATTTTTCTAGACACTGAGGAATCATAATCTCTCTTTCCTTAGAGTTTACTGCTGGATTGTTCTTTGATGGTCTGAAAGAAATAATAATGGAACTCTTCTTTACAATCAAACTAATTATAGCATCTGTCCTATTATAAGATTTTGAAAAAATGGGATCCCTGGGTGGCGCAGCGGTTTGGCGCCTGCCTTTGGCCCAGGGCGCGATCCTGGAGACGTGGGATCGAATCCCACGTCAGGCTCCCGGTGCATGGAGCCTGCTTCTCCCTCTGCCTGTGTCTCTGCCTCTCTCTCTCTCTCTCTCTCTCTCTCTGTGACTATCATAAATAAATAAAATCTTTAAAAAAAAAAAAAAGATTTTGAAAAAATATATACATATGTGTATATGTATGCATATACTTATGGAAAACATTTATTAGAAGATAGTAAGATATATTAGGGATTCTGGTGAACTTTAATGGATCTATAAACTTTGTAAAGGATAGTCTATATCAAATATATGGGAAATTATATTTAATTTACTTGCCCATTGAGTTCCTGATAGTTGTAACATGAAAGAGAAAGTGTTTGTAGTATTTTGGATAATGAGATTAACATGTTGGCTCAATAATGTAACAACTCATCTGAGACTAAGTCTTGTCTTATTAATATATTATTCTTTGGTCTCTGATTTCAAAGACTAAATATCCACATTTTCTTCTTACCTATTGGTTTGATATATATGCAAGAATTGATTCACATTGTGTCTATTCATCAATTGAATAAAGACACCAATTTTGAATGATTGCCAATCTTTTTTTTTTTTTTTAAAGATTTTTGTTTATTCATGAAAGACACAGAGAGAGGGAGAGACACAGGCAGAGAGAGAAGCAGGCTCCATGCAGGGAGCCTGACGTGGGTCTCAATCCTGGGACTCCAGGATCACACCCTGGGCCAAAGGCAGGCGCTAAACCGCTGAACCACCCAGGGATCCCCTGATTGCCAATCTTTAAGATGCAGTTTTATAGTGCGATTGCTAAGTGGAACAAATTTCCTGTCACTACACTTTAGGTTTCTATAAATGTCTTAAATATATTGAAGACATTGTTCATCAAGTGCAGAGAGAGACTGCAAAGATAATTTCAACACATAAAACATAGAATTCCAATGGCATTTCTGGGTTTTCATTTAGCTTAGATTGTAAGCATGAAATGAAGAATGTTAAAACTATCATATTTCCCCAATTATCTAAAATAATCTCTTTATTAAAACATTCAATCCCAGCCTGCATGTGCAATTTCACTTGATCAACTTTTCTCTGTGTGGGTGTTCATTATCATAATATGCATTAACCAGCCAATTATATATTTTACCAACTATTTATAAATATAGTGACTGGAGAATAATCTTTCTCTCCCAGCTGTTAAAAACCCAAACTGTTGTCACAGTGATGGTATCCATAGCTGTAATTAAAAAAGAAGAATACTAACTCTCAAATCTACCCTCAACTCACTCAATTTACTCTGAGGTAGGGATATCAAATAGGCATTTACTCTGAAGTAAATCTTACTCAATTTACTTCACAGGTGTGTCAGTTTCAAAGGTGGATTTTTATGTGGGAAGATCAGGTGAAACCTTTAAAACAAAAGTTCGAGCCACTCAGGTGCCTGGGAAGTGCTAAATGTCCTCCTCTAGCTCCTCAGAAATTTGCTTACCAAATGCTGCTCAAGCTGTAGCATTTCAAAGAGAAAGGCTGTCATTCCTCCAGGCTGCTTGGATTCTATCACTTTTTCTGTAACTGGCCTACTTTATAGGATAAGCTTGAAAGAAGTTAGAAACTGAGAGCTAAACTGATGCTCCAAGTTGGGCTCTTAGACCTCTGAGCCAGCACAGGCACCCTGCTTCCTCTCTGGGGATAACAGTGAAGAAAAATATCTGCCTGAGAAAGAAGACAGGGTTTTAGAAGGAAGAATTAGGAGAATATCAAACTCAACAAACTCTAGAAGACAAGGCTATGGACTCAAGATTGTGGAGGATATTCAACTCATACATATATGTAAAATACATTTGCGACTATTAAATGAATGTTCGATAAATGTTATCAATTATTGAGGTCATATTCATAGTTATTATTGGCTAATCCTGACTATAAATCGTCCTTACCACATTTGATCACATAACTGAGTCTTCATGCTTTTATATGCCCTTTCTGAAGCAATGAAAAAAATAAAATGCATGGAGGTGATAGTGTTATCCCTCAAAAATAGTATGGAAATAACCTCTTTGCCACTATCAAAGTTGATTTAAGTTGCTTAATTTTTAGAAGTGGAAAAAAGAGGGGAAAAAAACTTTGTTTTGTTAGCATTCAATTAGAATTATATCTAATTGTTGCATTTAATATCCATGGAATCCATGTAGGATATATTGTTTTCTGTTTTGCATGTAAGTAAAAGTAGCTGGATTACTGTGATATATTCAAATTTGAGTATAGGAAAAATATCCTTGAAAGCATTTAAAAAGTTAGTAGGGGAACTCGCTGGCTCAGTCAGTGGAGCATGTCAGTCTTCCTAGGGTGAATTCGAGCCCCACAGTGGATATAAAGGTTACTTAAAAATAAAATATTTAAAAAGACTAGTAAAAACAATTAAAAGTCAGTAATAAACACATTTAGAAAAGCCAAAAAAATTGTGTTAAACTGCAATATTATTTATTATTTGAATAATTGACTCTTTAACAAAGGCCTAATCTGTGGTAGGTATCACCTGTGTGCATAGACTGAATGATAAGAAATTACTGAAATCCTAGAGTGCTTATGACTAAATAAATGAGATGAATATAAAAAAATCCATATTTGTTTAAAAATTAACTTTAAAAAACCATAAAATATCACTTTTATTAAAAGTACATGCATACATACATATATATATATACACACAACATTACTGAAAGAGGAATTTTATATTGTACTAGTAATCCACAAAAAGAATCATTAAATATTCACTGTGTTTAATTTTCCAAAGTTATTCCACGTTTGTATATGGAGGTACAACTGGGAATAGCTTCTCATTTCTCAGGAAACTTCTAATTCTAATGAGGAGGAATCACCTCAGTTTACATTCTTTTCCCAAAAGGATTAGCAATTAGGTTTGATTGTCTTGTTTCTTATTGCAAATTCAAGTACAGCACAATCCAAATTAATTTTTATTAATTAGCCAGAGGTAATCAGACAAAAAAAGTTCTTTTTGATAAATGAAGGCTTGACTGTGGATAGCCTATGTTAACACAGATTAAGAAATGGCTAATTGTTATTCCTCTGAGTACATTAAGTTAAATTAAGATTTCACATTTAGTGTGTATATACTAAGCGTAAGTAATTAATACTATATTACAATATTTGTGTGTGTGTCCTGTGTGTGTGTGTGTGTATAATATGCCAGTCAAATCATATAGAAGTTAATGTGTACTTTTAAGGCAAAGCATTGACAGATATACCTTTAAAAAATTCTGTGATTTATAAAACAAGATTTTATTATTTTGGCTTTCATTCCAGGTGAAATTTACCCCAAGATGTATCACATCTGTTTCTTTCTGGTGACATACATGGCACCACTGTGTCTTATGGTATTGGCTTATCTGCAAATATTTCGTAAACTCTGGTGTCGCCAGGTATGTAATTTCAAATAATTTCCTTGTGTTTTCTTTAGGATGTACTCAGAAATAAAATTCAAGAGGAGTGCTTAGGTAGCTCAGTTGGGTGGGTGGCAGGCTTTTGATTTTGGCTCAGGTCATGACCTCAGGGTCCTGAATCTCATCTGCTCTGCGCTCAGAAGGGAATCTGCTTGAAAATTCTCTCCTTCTGTTCCTCCCCCAATATGTACTCTTTCTCTTTCTGTAAAATAATGAAATATTTTTAAAAATAATAAAATTTAAGAGTAGATTGAACCAATATAATATGGTAACCAAAGGAGTGTGTATTCTAAAATAAGGCACTAACCGTGGAAATATCTCTTGTTCTAGACATTTTTTTAGGGTGGTATTTAGGGAATGTATTTTTTGAACTGCCTTAATGACTTTAAATTTTAAAGCTCTGTGATTAATCGACTTTTTTTGCTAGGACTGATATAAATCTTACTTTGTATGAAAACTAACAAAAATTTCTTTAATGTTTCCTGGACTGTATGTAAAGAATGTTGTCTTTTCAATGAGATTTATGTGATACATTTTTATTTTATGTGTTACGTCTCTGACATCAAAGATCTTATTATTTTTTTGTAGCACAGTAGAATTTAGACTTTTAGAAACTGTTTATAATGCTGATGTGGGAGTATTGTAGTTTGTTAGATATTTTTTCTATGTCAGTGAGTGTATTCATTCTCTATTATTCAATCATCAACTATTTATCATATTTTTTCCATATATATCTGATAAAAAGCTAAAAGCTCCTGTCGAATTCATTGATGAATTCATAGACTAGAGGAAAGGAAGAGTCAGATGCAGAGTGAAAATCATCTTAGTAAGTATAAGCCAGGGGATCAGAGGAAGACCTGCTGGAAGGGTATCTAATTCAAAGCAGGAAACATTTAAGCTGAACATTGATGATTCCAAGTAAATCACCAACAAACACCGTGTAATGGTTTATAAAAGTTTAGGCAAAGTATACAGCTCATCCTCTTGTATTTATACATTTTATTTTAAAATTCCGCATTTTGGGATGCCTGGGTGGCTCAGCAATTGAGCGTCTGCCTTTGCCTCAGGATGTGATCCCGGGGTCCTGGGATAGAGTCCTGCATCGGGTTTCCCGCAGGGAGACTGCTTCTCCCTCTGCCTACATCTCTACCCCCCACCCTGTGTCTCTCATGAATAAACAAATAAAATCTTAAAAAAAAATAAAATTCCACATTTTTTGGAGATGTACTTCTCTAAGTATTTTAGAGCTTATCAGGCACATGAAAAGTTGTGCCCTTAGTCTGTTTGCTCTGATATATTTTACCTAGTTGAAAGAATTTATTGGGCTAACTTAATTCATTAAAAGTATTTCACAAACTTTGTATTTGGTCCTTGAGAATGAGTCTTAATTTGGGTCTCCTTCAACCTTTGTTAGTCAAAGCATCTTTCAAGATATCTTTTACTGGTTGAATATAGGCCACAGTTTCATTTTTCAACACTGTATATCTTATAATTCCAATTTTTTTTCTTTTCCTCTATTTTTGCAAAGAAACAGTTTCTTTTATTTAAAGTTGTAGCCAGTACCAATACTTACTAGCATTCTGACCCCCAGTCTTTTCAACTAAAGTAACAAATGTGTACCATTGTAGAACATGAGTTATGTTTTTCAATCCTAGTATAATTATCTCAATACTCTCAATACTCTGGCCATGATATCACATATTTTAGGGTGTCTGTTACCATTGCACCCACCTCTTGCTAAGTATTACTATACTAGTCAGTTTTTGCTAGGTTATTCTGCTGTAAAAAACAACCCCAGTGTGGGTGGCTTACAACAACAGTGTATCTCACTCATGTTCCATGCCAGTAGTGAGGACAGGCTGTGGATGCTTATCATCTTATTTCAGAACTCAGTCTAAAGGAACAGCAATTCTTGGGACATGCCATTCTGTGACTGAGGGAAAGGGCAAGGAAGTGGGAAGAAATTTGTGATGTCTCTTTGATATTTGCTTTGAACTGGCATATGTTAAGTCTCTTAATACTTTAGGGAAAACACGTATATTTTGGTTAAGCTTGATCATGGAGAAGGAAAGGATACTTTTCTCACAGAAAGACATTACAAGTCAAAGGGCAATAGGATCTTCTTACAAGCTGAGGAAATGATATAGTACAGAGAAGTCAAAAACACAGACTTAAGGTCCAGACTGTATGAGTTTAAATCCTGACTCTGCAATTTAATAGATGCATAAATTTTGTCAATTCTTTAAATTTCTCTGCCTCTCTTTCATTATTTTAAAGTGGGGTTGTGTAACATCTACCTCAAAGAATTATTACACTTATTTGATGAATTAATTCAATGTCTAGAGCACAGAAAGTGCTTATCAATTAAAATACCCTAACAGGGAACCCTGGGTGGCGCAGCGGTTTAGCGCCTGCCTTTGGCCAGGGGCGCGATCCTGGAGACCCAGGATCGAATCCCATGTCGGGCTCCCGGTGCATGGAGCCTGCTTCTCCCTCTGCCTGTGTCTCTGCCTCTCTCTCTCTCTGTGTGACTATCATAAATAAATTTAAAAAAAAAAATTAAAAAAAAAAATACCCTAACATATTATTCATCCTTTTAGTTAATTCTGCTTATATATTAAAAATAACAAGTATATGTTGAATCAATGTATGTGACTACTTTCTTTTTTTTTTATTTTTTTATCGGAGTTCAATTTACCAACATATAGCATAACACCCAGTGCTCATCCCGCCAAGTGCCCCCCTCAGTGCCCATCACCCTGTGACTACTTTCTTAAGTAGATCTCTTCCATAGTACTTTTTTTTTAAAAAGATTTTATTTATTTACTGAGAGAGAGAGAGTGCAAAAGGGGGAAGGAGCAGAGGGAGACAGAGAGAAAGAATCTCAAACAGACTCCATGCTGAGAATGGAGTTTGATGTCAGGCTCAATATCACGACCCTGAGATCAAGACTTGAGCTGAAGTCAAGAGTCAAATGCTTAACCAACTGAGACACCCAAGCGCCCCATTTTCATAGGATTTTAAAAATAACATTACAATGATCTTTTGTATTTGCCTGTCTACTCTAGCCTTTATCTTGTATCCCTCCAACTTGTGTATGCTTAGAGCATATCAGTTGCTTAATAAGTACTTTATAAGAAAAAAAAATGAGTAGAAGAATAAGAGAAAGTTCTGGAACATTTCAATAGAAGAAAATATTGAGGAATCCATTGCTTAACTACTCAGAGAACAATTCATAGAAAAATTGGAATTTGAAAAATTTCTTGAAATATTAAAAGCATTTAATGAGCATGTAGGAATGAAGATATTTTAGACTGAGATTGAGATTTTGGCCAGAAATGTTCAGTGTTAAAAGCATCCCCTACTTCCATACTTTCACTAGTAAGTGTGCATTACATATAATAGATATTTTTATTTGTTTATTCACTTATTTACAAATTGACATAACTTTAAACTTCTGTGGGTACCTAAATCTGTCTTGTTCATCATTGAATTCCCAACAAATAACAAGGTATCTTGCACTAAGAAAGTATTCCAAAAAATATTGAATAGATAATTACTAAACTCCAGCTACTTTATTTCTCCCTTATTTAAGCTTATAGTTCTTAATTTCTCAAACTCTAAAGTAACTTCAAAATTGTATTACAGGTTTAGAAATTCACATTCATTTGATGAAATGTTCTAGCACAAACCATATGATCCAGAAGATTTGCAGTAAAATGCTTAGGGTGTGAAACTAAAAACATTTACAAAACAGATTGGAATGGAAAATGACAAGTTCAGCTTAGCTCATTTTAGCAGCCACAATAAAGTAAATTAACCCCAAATGGGTGATTATGTAGAATGCTGCTTGAGCAACTCTCAATTTCCAACTGTTAATGTCTATAAACAGAGTTCCAAGGCATTTTGTGTGCCATAGGCTACATCAAGTGAGCCATCAAATGGAGGGCCTATCCTATTTGCTTAAAATTACAGATGCATGGAATCTGTTACATACTTTGGAATTTGTAAGATTATTAGTGAGCAAAGTGTGTGACCTTGTCTGACTTTCTCAAAAGCTTTCATTCTTTGTTAAAAGAATTAATCAGTGCTTTGCTATAATCAATGTCTTAATTTCCTTTTTGAGAATGTGATTCAGGGAACTCAGTCAATCTAGAAATTCTACAGACTCTTTTCTAAAAAATCGTTTTAAGACCCACTTAATATTAGTTTATGTGACTCTATCAATATTCTTTCCAGGTTTAGGCCTCAGATAATTCAACATTTAAATTTCAATCATCATGTGAACTCATACTAACTCATTCCAAAAGTATTTATTAAGTACTGACTATGTGTCTCGTACTGTGGGAGGAACTGGCGATGAACCATAATTGATATTTGAGTCTGAACTTAATTTCAATTTACCAAGGATTATAACTTTGAAAAACTTTTCCTGTTTCAATTTTTCTCAGTCTTTTCTACTGCTCTTTATTCTTCAACATTATTCCAAGAAAAATTAAAATAATTAATGTTAGGTGATGACAAGTCAGTCTAGTGGGAGGAAATAGCAAACTGTAATTGCAAAGGCAGAATCAAAAGGTGATAACTCAAGTCCACAGAGAGAGATAAAGAGCACTAATAAAAGTAACTACTTAGGTAAACAAGGAGAGTATAAATGTATTTTTGTTTGTAATTCTTTATTCTCCTATTTGCCTTAAGAGACAACAGCAGAAAACAATAATTATAAAACTGTAGAGATTCAGCTTATAATGTAAATATGTAATTCAAAAGCAGGAGTTGGAACTGAGGCAAGATTGGAGAAAAATTTTTATACACTATTGGAATTAAATTGCCATTAATCCAAATATTGTTTAAGTTGTTAATTACAACTCTCAAGGCAACCACCAAGAAAATAACTCAAGAACCTATAGTGAAGGGAAAAAAAAAAGATGGTATACTAGAAAATATCTATTTAACACAAAATAAAGCAGCAATAGAGGAATAGAGGAACAAAATAGACATTATATATGTATATGTATATACACAAAGCAAAATGAGAGATGTAAATCATTCCTTTTCAAATATTTAATTAATTAAATAATTAAATTAAATAATTGAATGTAAATGGATAAAACACTCCAGATTGGCAGAATAGATCAAACAAACAAACATAAAATAATCCAACTTTATGCTATCTACAAAAGACACATCTCATATTCAAAGACACAAATAGGTTAAATATAAAATAAAAATAAAAATACGCAACAAAATACTAGCAAACCAAACCTATTATGTAAAAAAAAAATGTTATATATGATGATCAAGTATGATTTAGCTCAGCAGTGCAATGAGGGTTTAACATATGAAAATCAATCAGCATAATACAACATTAACAGATAATAGACAAAACTCACATGATGTGGTCGTGCAGCAAAAGCATTTGCCAAAATACAATACCCTTTCAAAATTAAAGCACTTAACCAATAAGGAATAACAGAGACTTCTTCAATTTGATAAAAAGGTCTGGAGGACCCTTTGGCTAACATCATATTTAATAGTGAAAGACTGGGGCACCTGGGTGGCTTAATCGGTTAAGCATCTGCCCTCAGCTCAAGTCATGATTCCAGGGTCCTGGAATCCAGCCTTGCATTGGACTCCCGGCTCAGCAGAGAGCCTGCTTCTCCCTCTCCTTTCCATTCACGCTCTCTCTCACTATCTCAGTCAGGATCTCGGTCTCTCTCTCTTAAATAAATAAATAAATAAATAAATAAATAAATAAATCTTTAAAAAAATAGTGACAGACTTAATATTCCCCTGCGAGGATCAGGAACAAGACAAGGATGTTTGATCTTATCAGTTCTATTTAATATTGAATAGAGATAGATTCTATACTGGTCAATTATTCAAGAAACAATATTAAGAACAATAACAAGAGGCATCAGGCTTGAAAAGAAGTAAACTATCTCTGTTGGTAGATTACATGATCTTGTATATAGTAGATCCTGAAGAAACCATATGCAAGGGTCGCCTGGGTGGCTCAGTGGTTGAGCATCTGTCTTCCACTCAGGGCATGATCCCAGGGTCCGGGATCAAGTCCCACATCGCACTCCCTGCAAGGAGCCTGCTTCTCCCTCTGCCTATGTCTCTGCCTCTTTCTGTGTCTCTCATGAATAAATAAATAAAATCTTTAAAAAAAAAAAAAGAATCCACATGCAAAAAATTGAAAACAAGTTTAGTAAGTTTTGAGAAAAATAGTTCAGTAAACAAAAATTAATTACATTTCTATAAACTAGCAAAGAACAATCCAAAAATGGAATTAACAATTTCATTTAAAAGAGCACCAAAAAAGTAAAACACTTAATAAGTCTAAGAGAAGTATATAACATATACAACTACACAGTATCATTTAAAAATTAAAGAAGGACTATGTAAATGAAATGACATAATTTTGTTAAGACTTAATATTGTTAAAATAGAAAAATTCCTCAAATTGATCAATGGATTCATCACAATCCCTATCCATCCCCCAGCTGTCTTGTTTGTTTTTGCACAAATTGGCAAACTACTAAAATCATTACGGAAATGCACGAAATCAGGAATGGACAAAATAATCTTCAAAAAGATGAACAAAGTTGGAAAACTCACTTCTCAATGTCAGATGTTATTATAAAGCTAGAATAATCAAAATAGTGTAGTATTTGCAAACAGTCACATAGATCAATGAAATAGAATTCAAAGTCTATAAATAAACCCTTATATTTATGATTAATTGATTTTTGACATGACTGTCATCACAATTCAATGGGGAAAGTCATAGTCTTGTCAGCAAATGATGCTGGGACAATTCTATAAACTCAAAAGAATGGAACTGGATGTCACCTTACACCATACATAAACTTTAACTCAGAATAGATTATAGACTTAAATGTAAGAACTAATACAGCTCTCCTTAAGCTTACAGTGGGGTTACATACAAATAAACCCATCATAAGTTGAAAATAACCTAAGTCAAAAATTCATTTAAAGTACCTAACCTGTATAGAACATCATAGCTTAGACTAACCTACTTTAAATGTGCTCAGAGCACATATATATTAGCCTACATTTGGGCAAAATCATCTAACACAAAGCCTACTTTATAATAAAGTGTTGAGTATCTCATTTAATCTATTAAATACTTACTAAAGGTAAACAATAATGTTTGTAAATGTATCAGTTGTTTACCTTCATGAGTGCATGGCTGATAGGGAGCTGTAACTCACTGGCACTGCCCTGAATCATGAGAGAATATCACACTACAGTTACTATCTAGGAAGAGATCAAAATTCAAAGTGCAATTTATACTGAATATATATTACTTTTGTACCATCATAAAGTTGAAAAATCAAAGGTCAAACCATTATAAATCAGGGACCATCTGTGCTACGAAACTCTTAGAAGAAAACACATTCATTGTATGTCGGTAGTCAAACATCATTATGACATTGGTTTAGGCTAATGGTTTAAATGACACCATCACCACAAGCAAAAAAAAAAAAAAAATTTAAATGGGTAAATTGGATACTATTGAAATAAAACATTTGTACTTCAAAGTATACCATGAGGAAAGTGAAAAAGCAACTCACAGAATGAGAGTAAATATTTGCAAATCACACATATGATAAAAGACTTGTATAATGTATAAAGGACTCTTATTGTTCAACAATAAAAAGAAATCACCCATTGAAAGTAAGTAAAAATTTGAATAAACATTTCTCCAAAGAAGATATACAAATGGCCAATAAGCACAGGAAGAGATGCTCAGCAATATTAATTGTTAGGAAAATGAAAATCAAAACTACAGTGAGATACTTTTTTATACTGAATAGGATGACTAAAATATTTTTTTAAAAGATAAGTATTGGTGAGAATGTGGAGAAATTAGTACTCTCATTATATGGCTGGAAAATGGAAAAATATAAAAGTAGAAGATGATGCAGCTACTTTGGAAAATAGTTTGGCCATTCCTCAAAATCTTTTTTTTTTTTTTCATTCCTCAAAATCTTAAAGGATTACTGTGTGACCTAACAGTTTAATACTTAGGTATATACCCAAGAGAATTGAAAATGTGTCCACATAAAAATTCATACATTACTGTTCACAGCATTATACATAGTAGCCAAAAAGTGGAAATAAACCAAATGTCCATTAATGAATGAATGGAGGTGGTATATACATACAATTAAATATTATTTAGTGGTAAAAAATAATGAAATATTGATACATACTACAACATGAATGCATCTTAAAATTATTGTTAAATGAAAACTAGACACGAAAGACTACATATTTTATGATTCTGTTTACATGAAATGGAGAGAATAAGCAAATTTATAGAGCCAGAAAGATTTATAGTTACAAGGGGTAGTAGAATGGGGTGATGGGAAGTAACTGATAATAGATTTGGATTTTCATTTCCAGGTGATGGTGTGATAAATGCACAGTTCTGTGAATACACTAAAGCCTACTTAATTACCCCATACAAGGTGAATTTATGGCATATAAATTTATTTATTTATTTGAGAGAGAGAGAGAGAGAGAGAGAGAGAGAAGTGGGGAGGGGGAGGGGGAGGGGCAGAAGAGAAGACTCCCTGCTGAGCAGGGAGCCCTATGTGGAGCTTGATTTCAGGATTCCAGGATAATGACCTCAGCCAAAAGCAGATGCTTAACCAACTGACCCATTTCCCTAAGGATTTCTTGCTTGATCATTCACCAGCATTGAACAATGCTGTTCATGGTTTCACTGATTATATACTACCTTCCCATAGCTCTCCTGTCTTTCTGCTTCTCTTTGTTTTGAATATTTCTACACCCTTCTCTGACTGTTAAGTGACTCTTTACTAGGTTCCTTCATAACTGTATAGCATTTTTTAGGTGATGTATTTTCTAGGCACTTTTTAATGGGGTGATTTCCCAAATTTTATTTCTCAGACTGGTTCTCTTTTTTTTTTTCTGAGATACACACAATCCCATATACATACATATACATTATGTATATGATTTTTTTTTTTAATTTTTTTGTGTGTGTTTTTTTTTTTGTTTTTTTTTTGTGTTTTTTTTTTTGTTTTTTTTTTGTGTTTTTTTTTGTGTGTGTGTTTTTTTTTGTGTGTTTTTTTTTTTTTTTTTTGTATATGATTTTAATGTAAATCTCAAAATCAGAGGATATGAGCTTATTAAAGGATATGATAAAGGATATGAATCAACAGCCAGATAAAGAGATACACAGGGCAAGGAGCTTCCATGTCCTCTCCAGGTTTGCCATTCGCCATACATCTCCATATGTTTACCAACCTGGAGGCTCTCTGTAACCCATTGTCCTTTTGGATGTTTATAGAGATTTCATTATGTAGTCATGATTGACTAAGTCATTGGCCATTGGCTGATACAACTCCAGCTTCTCTCTCCTCCTCAGGGGTCAGAGGATCGGACTAAAAGTTACCATTCTTTAATAGTTGGTCCTTCTGGCCACTAGCTCGGGACCTTATGTTACCTTCATTAAACAAGAGACCCATTACACCTTTACAGCTCTGAAGCATTTTTAAGAATTGTAGATGGAGATCAGATCTATCTGGGAAGTATATTTTGGTCATCTGAATGATGTTATATATATATATATAACATCATTATATCACAAAAATACAACTGATTGTTTATTGATCTGGGGTTCTGCTTATGGCTCAATTTACATATTAGTTCTAGTGGACTCTTTGAAATTCCTTAGGATTTACTTTGTAAACAATAGTATCTCCTTAATAAAATCAATCTATATGCCTTTTATCTATTTTTCTTGTCTTCTTTTCCTGGCTAGGATCTCCAGTGTATTGTTGAGTAGAAGCAGTGAGAAATTTCATTGCTTTTTTCTCAGTCTTAAAGTCTTAATCTTTCCCCATTAGGTAGGATGATAGCTAAAGGCTATTTATATATGACTTTTACCAAGTTGATAAAGTTTCCTGCTATCACTAAGTTTACAAGTTTACTGAAATTTTTATCATGAAAAGGTGTTGAATTTTTCAAATGATTTTCCTTTATATTGAGATAGTCATATTTTTTCTTATTCTGTTAATAAGATAAATTGCATTAATTTTCGAATGTTAAATGAACACTGAATTGCTAGAATAAATCCGGTTTGTTGAGTGAATTTTATTAATCTTTCTGTATGTTTCTAAATATGATTTGATAATATATTTTAAGCAATTTTTTTATCACCATTCATGAGAGATAGTCAATTGCTTTCTTTTGTTATCATGTCCATGTCCTTGATTATTGGGGTAACTGTAATCCTATAAAATTAGTTGGAAAGTATTATTTCTTTGAATTTCAGAAAGAGTCTGAATAAGAAGGATATTATTTATTTTGTACTGTTTGATTGAATTCATCACTGGATCTATCTGGGCCTGGAGGTTTTATGTAGCAAGGTTTGGTATGATAGCATCAAATTTGGTCATCTTTAGTGTCATTTTCGGTAATCTTTGTTTTTCAAGATATTTATCCATCTCACTTAAGTTTGGAAATTTATTCATTATTCATAATATTCTCTATTCTTTTAATGAATGCAGCATGTTTGCCTTTTCTTATAACTTAATCCTGGTCCAAATACTTCTTATGAAAGAGCAGGTTTCAAAATCCATTATTTATGGGCTTTGATATTTCCAATTCATAATTGGAATGGAATTCATACCTCTTCCAGGATGATCAAAGATGATTTTAAAGTTTATAATAGTGGAAGGAATAAAAGTGGGGAGAGAGAGAGTGTGTGTGTATGTATGCATGTGACTGTGTGCGCACGTGCATGCATGCACATGCTTTCCATGGTGGGATTGTTGAGCTCTTCCTGAGGTGACAGGGAAAGGCCTTCCTACATGGACAGCTTTCCAGGTTGGATTTCTCAGTGCCCTTTTGTATGACTATTATTTCGTGTAACTAAGCATATATTAAAAAATTTACTGACTTCCATAATACATTGTGTTGAAGTTGATAAATGGAAGCCTTAGTGAGAATGGGAAAAGAAGAGCTTTGCAATCAGACAGACCTGAGTGCCAATTCTGACTTGTTAGACGTAGACATGGACATTTTGTTTAAGCTTTCTCACTGTCTGCTTGATCATCTCTAAGTGGGATTTATAATAGTCTACATTTAGGAACACATTAGTAATTACTCAAGACTATACAGTGTTCCTGGAGCTCAATTAGTATCAGTGATTTCTATTATCATCATGCTGACTTTCTGTAGACATATACAACTTCTCAATGGGGACATTTGTAGGTCTACTCAAGATGAGTTCAGGATTAAACATCTTCCATCCTTTATTTAGATCATCATCATCTAAAAGAGGACATTATGACTGATTTTGCTTCTTTGTTTTTCCTTCTGAGTGCAGGGACCATAGCCATACTCCCACTGGCAGTTTTCCTTCATGAGGATTCTGTTTCTGAAGGTTGAGGAAGTTACCAGATGCGTAATTTTGTTTCTTTCCTTCAGGGGAGCACTCAGTGATAGATTTGCCAAAGTTTCATTTAGAAAACAGTTCAAGATCATTTAGCAGATATTTATAGGGTTACTCATGTTAGAGTTTTACTGGAACTTTTCAACATCCATTGCAGCTTCTTCTTAGTTATTTTTTAAATGACTATTTAAAAAGAGACTCACAGAGGAAGAAGGATCCTCGGTGCCTCCCCACATACGCCACCAGTAAGATAGATAAGAAAATGTATAAGATCACCATTATGTGGAAAGATGAGTCTACATGACAGAACATATAGATCCAGAAGAGATATAATTTATCAAATGTTTTTCTATTTAAGGGCAGATTTTCATTAACTTTGTTTCTTTTTGAGAGAGAATAGTTATGGTCAAAAGAAGCTCCATATTAATTTGTCTGTGTAGAAATCAAAGTAAAATTCTGTTTGCAAAGATTATCTAACACACCTGGTTCTTGTGATGTATAAAGCAACAGAGCCCATCCAATGTGCATTCTTAGAGAATACAGGAGCGCATGGCTCTGTGCAGGCTAGCTGCACAGAGATAAAAGCAACAATTGAATAATCTTAACAAAACAAAGAGGACCATGGAGTCTTAGAATGAACACAGGGCTATGGTGTTCTTGTTGGCACATTTTCCTCTTAAAAAATTACGTGTGCTGAATTTTATTGTTTTGCTCACTAAACCCTATCAATCTTTGTGAGCTTGCAATTAAGAAAATATTATAGTTGGAAGGACTCCCTGCTATTATCAAATAACTTTGAAAAGAAATGGAAAAGTACAAGTTGTATAACTGTTATTACAAATTCCAGCTATTTGAAATGTTAATGTAAGACCACAAGGGATTCTCACTGTATTTGTATGCGTTTTAAAGGCCAGGCTGGAACACAAAATTGGTTTCAAGCAATTTCATAACAAGAAATAGTAAGCAACAGAGAGTATTTTATTTATTTATTTTTTATTCCCTCATTCAAGGTTTGCCTTGGCCAAACCTGAGAAATAAAATCTAATAAAAAGCACTAGGAAAAAAAAAAAAGAAAAAAAAAAAAAAAAAAAAAAAAAAAAAAAAAAAAAAAAAAAAAAAAAAAAAAAAAAGCACTAGGTATTTGAGTCCTATCTGTCCATCTGGCAGCAGATGGCAGTATTGATGCATGAAAAAAAAATCCATTCGGGTTATTTTGCAATTACCTGTTGGGTTTTCCCCTCTCTTTAAACTGAGGTATTTGAGCTGAGCCTGAATTCCTAACAAGATGATATTGTTGTCCTTTTACAGGTCTTTGCCAGTTTTTACTTCTCTCTCCTTTTAATTAAGAGTTGTGCTTGGTTGTTGTTTGCTTGCTTTGTTTTCCTTTTAAGAGCAGTTGTAAGTTCACAGCAAAATCAAGTGAAAGATACGCAAGTTTCCCAAATGCCTCCTACCTCCACTCATGCAGTGTCTCCCCATTATCCATATCCCTCCCCAAAGTGATACATTCGTTACAACTGATGAACCTACAGTGACATAGAGTCATCCAAAGTCCATAGCTTACCTAAGGGTTCACTCTTAAAGTTGTACATTCCATGGGTTTGGATAGTGTATCCAAATACATTGTATAATGTATAATGACATTTAGCCACTGCCCCAAGAATCCTCTATGCTCTGCCATTTGCCCCCCAACACTCCCTCACCACCACCCGCTGGCCACCACTGACTTATTTATTGTCTTTCTGATTTCACTTTTCCTAAGATATCATATGGTTGTAGCCTTTAGATCTGTAGCCTTTTCAGATTGGCTTCTTTTACTTAGTAATATGCATTTAAGTTTCCCATGTTTTTTCCTGGCTTCGCATTTCATTTCTTTTTGGCACCGAATAATATTCCATCATCTGGATGTACAACTTTGTTTTCGGTTTATAAAGAGCTATTTGTAGCTCTCTTTAGACCTTGACAAAAATGGGATGTTCAGCTTCTTTTCCAACCAAACTCCTATTTGATATTCAACTGTATTACTCCAGAACATATTCAGCTCAGCAAACGTTCTAGGGAAACAGGCCCTCACGGCTCTCTGGACCACAAGTATCCAGAACACTCTTCCTTCCTGTATTTTCTAGTTAGTTTTCCAAAGTGGAACTTCCCTGAGTCAGATAGCAATAAAGAGTCTCTGTTCCTTTTAGATCCCTGGAACATCATCTGTAGTTCAGAGAAAATGGAAGCCCCTGCAGCCTGCTTCACAGCCTCGAGGGCCAGGACAGCAGACCAAGTCCAGGATTAGCGCTGTGGCCGCTGAAATAAAGCAGATCCGAGCCAGACGGAAAACAGCCCGGATGCTAATGGTTGTACTTTTGGTGTTTGCAATTTGCTACTTACCAATTAGCATCCTCAACGTGCTAAAGAGGTAAAGTTCATGTATTCTTTGAAAATAAAGTGACTGTCATTTCTTGGTTCTTAATGAATACCTTTTTCTTGTTCTTCTTCTTTTTCTTCTTCTTAAACCAGAGTAAAACCCTAGCCCTTTGCCCAGATAGTTTGTTAGGCCAGATAACTCAAAGTGCTGTTGTTCCCAACAGGTAAGGCAGAGAGCCTTTTAGAATGCTCAGACTCCATAGGCTCTTGTCCTGGAAATTCCTGTGTTGAATGGCAGACAAAAAACAGATGTTCCCCTGACCTCTTCAAGCTAATTGCTGAGCCTTAGTTGCAGAAAAAGTTCTAATGCAAAAAAAAAAAAAAAAAAAAAAACAAAAACCAAAAAACAAACCTCATTTACAGCTTGGGGCTCTTTTTTGATCAGAACAAACAGGTTTTCCAAAACTTTGTCCTCATACATAGGGAATTATGACAGAAAGATAAAAAGAGATAGGGATGTTTTGTTAGCATTCTAATTATACTTAAAAGTGCATTTGTAAGCACATACAAAAAAATGGAATCACAGCTCAAACTGTGTTTTGAATGTTTAAATAGGGGAAAAAAAATCCATTTCCTGAAGGCACTGAATCAAGGGCTCAGGGTGACTATTAATAAAAATTAGCACAAAACATTTCGGTGAGAAAGTGTGTTATTTGTTAGGCTACAGATACACTGTTCAGTTAAAACAACTGACCAACCGAACAGCGAACAGCGATGCAGGGGCCACGGTACACATGAACTTCACAGCCAGCCAACTTTATTGGGAATTATCATAACTGTTGCAAACAGACTGGCCCCAAGGTAATAGTAATTTTGTTTATAATAGGCTTCGAACTTAAACTAGGATTGCTCCTCTCACTTTTCCCTGATTCAGAGTCAATATCATATTCCTCACAGCTGGAGGCTCTGGAGAGCCGCAGCTTTGGCTGGAGTCACACACAGTAAAGGTGGTATAACCAGCTGCAAAGATTTCTCATTCTTCTTGGCCCTTGTTTTTGATTGCTTAATAACTTTTTTGATGGAAAATGAATCTTTGTTTGGTAGTATTATTTAGTACAGACATAGCCTTAAAGGCGTCAGATTTTCGGCAGCGTGAAGCCTTGAGATACATACTGGCTCACGAGAAACTGAAAGCTCCTCTGCCTTCCACATCTCTTCCTAGTTTCTGTCTGATTTTTCTGGACCACAGAAATCCCATACAAATCTATTGTGATCTTTGGCTAGATGCTGTTTTCTACTTTTACGAATCTTGTAAACATGCTATACTACTGAATGACTTTCAGTAGTCATTTAGAAAAATGTTTGTACTTTTATGGTAGTCTGTCTAAATTCAATGAAAGTTAGATTCACTGCTCTCTGCACTGCTCATTTGGATTCCCTGCATCTCAGCACTTGTACTTGCTCTTTAATTAGTTCCAAATATTTATTTGTCCATAATATTTTCCTTATTTTTCTAATTTAAAGACCTCCCTTTCCAATGAAAATAAACAGCTAAGAAGAAAGTCTATGTTAAATTATTTCCTTTTTTTTTTTTTTTTTTTTTTTTTTTAGCATTCTGCTCTTTTCCACAAAATTTGAGAAAAACTTTAAATAGCCTTGGAAATTGTTTTTCTTTCCCACACACATTTTCTTCAAATGCTTATCCCTTTGCTTGCCCTTGTACCTTATGCTTGTGTTTCCTGTCTCTTACCAATACATTCCTACACTGTTTTCCTTAAAACAGTTTTTTGTCTGACTCCTTAAAACCAGCCTCTGTAAAGCAGTTCTAGTTTGTCTAGGATTTCAAAGACATATTATGCCAGAGGGTCATAACATACCATTAATTCCATTTGTCCATGTTATTTCCCTCCATATTGTATTTTTGTAAAACTCCAGTACTCCACAGAGCATCACTTTATTCCAGAAATGCATTTCTATCATGGGCACCATCACATGTAATCGAATTACACAATCAGTGATGGAGCCTCTGGCAGGAAATGCATCATAATCTTCAGCCTATAAAATTTATTGGGTAGTTACAAGTGACCTGCTGTTGGCTAGTGAATAGAATTTGATAGATGGAATATTTCTGAGTATGGAACAAATCTTTAAAATGATATACTTCTTAAAGATTTTATTTATTTATTAATGAGAGACACACAGAAAGAGAGAGAGGCAGAGACACAGGCAGAGGGAGAAGCAGGCTCCATGCAGGGAGCCTGATGTGGGACTGGATCCCAGGTCTCCAGGATCAGGCCTTTGGCTGAAGGTGGCGCTAAACCGCTGAGCTACTGGGGCTGCCCTTAAAAATGATATTTAAGTTTAAAATAATGAAATATTTTTCAGAGTTTAAGTAATCAATGAAAATACTAAAACCCAGGAATTTTAGGAAGTTACCATAATTTTGCCTACTGAAAACTAGTTTCTCTCTGGCTGTAATGAAGTCCCAGAAGGCAACTTACAACAAGGCTGGGAAGATTATACTTTGATCAATGCACAAAGGCAGGTAGGAAGTAGTTCTCAAAGACTGCAGTTTGGGAGTGCTCTTTAAATGACACACAAGGGCAGCCCTGGTGGCTCAGCTGTTCAGCGCCTCCTGCAGCCCGGGGTGTGATCCTGGAGACCCGGGATCGAGTCCTGCGTCGGGCTCCCTGCATGGAGCCTGCTTCTCCCTCTGCCTGTGTCTCTGCCTCTCTCTCTCTCTCTCTATGTGTGTGTGTGTGTGTGTCTCATGAATAAGTAAATAAAATATTTTTAAAAAATAAATAAATGACACACAAAATGGAATAGTAACAAAAATTGTTCAGTCGTATTTAGAAACAAAATGAAAGAAGGGACACATATGTATTCAACGTCTATACTCTTACCCACCAGAAATAGTATTATTGCATTTGTTGTTTATAGGAGCGAAAGATCATTATCTGACTTCATTTGGCCTTTGATTTACTAATTGTGCGATGGAGATTTTGTTCAGGCACTGAAATTTTTCTAAACCCAGTACAGTGCCATACACCAATGCCTGCTGCCGAGGAAGACACAGGTTAGGCAGCTTCCATCAAGGGCTATGTTCACTCATAATTTTCTTATTTAAAAAATGCTTTTCAGAATCACCCTGGATTTCCCATCATTGTTTTTTGTTTTGTTTTGTTTTTCCCACAGAGTATTTGGGATGTTTACCCACACGGAAGACAGAGAGACCGTATATGCCTGGTTTACATTTTCACACTGGCTTGTATATGCTAATAGTGCTGCGAACCCAATTATTTATAATTTTCTCAGTGGTGAGTTTTCAAATGTTCCTTCAACATAAGCCACAATCCCAGCTAAGCGCAACGGATCGATGACCAAAAGGTTTTGAATGCTCTCGGAATATGTGAAGAGCTTAATTGCTATACAATGAGATATTTTTTTCCCTCGAACTAATTCATCTTGAGGTTTTTCCCTTATGAAAGGGAGCACATGTTACCTAACTCATCAGAGAAAATCATCTAAGTTATTCGCCTGTAAAATTTAAAAGAAATGTTGAATAGGAGGAAAGTGAAAATTGTAGGAACTGGAGAACACAGAATCTTGCTTGTCATATATTAAACTTATGATTTACCAAAATGTAAAATAATTTTGTCTGAAAAAAAAGAACAGGCTTGCTATATTATTTCCTTTGCCAACATTGAGATTGCCTCCTTGAGACTGAATTGGAACCATTCCACTTTGGGGTATTTTTCTGTATTTACATTTCTCTTGTGAGTAACATCTCGTGGGGTTATCTCAAGATTTCTCACTGACCACAAAAAATGATATTACTTCTAAATAACACACAAGCTAAATGACACACACAGACACACATCTGTAACCGATTTAATCTTTCTCTGTTTATGGAACCTACAGAATTGTAAAAAATCATTTATCTAGTTGTTTTATTTACAAACATTTTGCCTGACTGACCTTTATAGTTGTGTTTTAATTAGCTACATCTTGACACTGTCTTCTCTCACTGCTCGGCTATTTCTGTTTCATTGCTATCTCCAAATATATGATAATTTGATATGGAAGAAAAGGCAATTCGTTTTATTGCATACTTAATAAAGTATGTGTATTTTCCAACTTCATCTTTGGCCTTGTAGATTGTATGGGTTATTTAAAAAAAAAAAAAAAAAAGGACCAACTACCCAGTCAGTGAGATTTTTTTTTTTTAACAATTTTTTTTTCTCAATCATGACATATACCCTTAATATAGCTGCTTTATTTCATCTTTCAGAGACTCGGGTGGTGTATATGTGGGGTTTGTTTTGGCTTGGATTGCCCCTTTTCTTGCCTTCCCCTGCCACATCCAACCCATCTCCAGAATAAAGACATCATTAGATCTGAGATAACCAAATTCCACTTACTGCTCATGTGCTTCCTTTGAGGGGTCAAGGGACCATGTGGAATTGTGGCTTGGAAAGCAGTGGAGAAGCCACTGGGGTTAGAGATGACTACAGCCCCAAGCCTTGCACTAAGCAGATCAAACCTACAGAAGTCTATAGAGAGAAGTGTTTGAAGTCAAAGCAACAGAACCAAGTCAAAGTGCTATTGTGGGGTGGAGTGAGGCAGGGTAGGTGGCTGAGAATCCCTGGGAACTTGATATGTGCCTGTGATTGTCCAAGTCCCTTGAACATTCTCTTCTTGTGTAATCACTCAGTCACCCAGTTTGGTAATGGAAGCTCAGAGAGGAGAAATGATGACCACCAAAACCGTTCATTTATCCTTAAAAGAATGACTTTTATTTTCATACTTCTCCAATTTCACATCAGTAATGTAAAGATAAGAAATAACTTCTAAAATTTGTAGTTTTTCCTTGTTTTTTCTACTGCCTTATAGAGATTATGAAATTTTAGAAATTTTCTATATATTTTAAGATGTTTTTTCTAGATAACCTTGTTGAACTGAGTGTGCCAGTAGAACAGTTTCTTCGGAGTCTAATGTAGGCGTAATTTCAAAATATTCAGGCTCTATCCAACACAGGTTTCCTCATTTTTGAAATTATTAAGTATCTCTGAACATCCTACCGATGATCATTTTTATTATAGCTATCTATAATAGCCCCCAATCACAAATATAGAAGATGGGACTCTAAGAGAGAGTGAAACAAACTGCAAACATCCCACATGAAAGGCAGTCAGATTACTTTATGGAAATAGCTTATTGTTTCAAGAGTCTAGCAAGCTTCCCGTAATGCCATTTCCTCTTCCCATTTCCCCCTTTTTGCAAAATGCTGCACCTCATTGCTAGTTTGGCTCAAGGGAGCAACTGGGTGGTACCCTATGCACAATTTGTTGAATCATATTTACACATAATTCTTTTTCCTTTCTTTCTCCCTGGTTTGCCAGGAAAGTTTAGAGAGGAATTTAAAGCTGCATTTTCTTGCTGTTGCCTTGGAGTTCACCATCGCCAGGAGGACCGGCTCACCCGGGGCCGGACGAGTACAGAGAGTCGGAAGTCTCTGACCACCCAGATCAGCAATTTCGACAACGTATCAAAACTCTCAGAGCAAGTTGTGCTCACCAGCATAAGCACACTCCCAGCAGCCAATGGAGCAGGGCCACTTCAAAACTGGTAGAACATTCATTCATATGACAGGGATATCTGAGGAAAACTACTCTTTTCTAAAAATCTCTGTGTACACAAACTTTATTACCCTAATGATCTGAAGCTAAAATTACGTTGTGGACCTTTTTTGTTTTTTAATCTATTGCTTTTTGGAAATAAAAAAAAAGTCAGTTTAAAATAATTTCTCAGCTTTGGATTTAAACATGTTAGAAGTTTGACTTTCAACTGAATTTACGTTAGGCTATTTCACTTTTAGCTTCACGTATTATGATTTATGTCCATTAAATGTTTGAATATTTTAAATTCTAATTGTTATTTTAATCTCTTACCTGCAGATTGTTTGCAAAAAATTACCAAGAGTTATCCAATGATTTTCTTTTGTCTACTAAAAGAAGTAGCAATTACTAACTCTGAATTTACAACAGACATGTTAGTTGACTTCGTAGTTTCAAAAATCACAAAAGACTGTCATTATGATGTGACATCTGAGAGAATATTTATATACAAAATAGTATATTACATGAGATAACTCAAAAGCTATCTTTCAAAACTATTTAAAAATACATACTATTAAACTTTTATTTTCCCTGAATTTTATCACCCATTTACACAATTTTCTCAGGTTTGTAACCTTACCACTGCTAACATTTCTCATCACAACATATGGCCAGTAAGACTGTATTAAAATAATAATTTTGGAGTAACTACAAATACATAACAATCTCCATCTCTAAGAAAAGACTTCAACATTTGAAAATAAGATAGGATTCTTCTAACCAATAAAAATGATGTAGTCGTCCTTGCTGGATTAAATTAAGAATGCAATTTACAAAGAAAAAGAGTAGTGGACTACTGAGTCAGAGCTGGGTCCCCTATGGAACAGTTACTACTGCCATGGAGATTTGATGGTAAATACTTACATTTATTTAAATTTCATAAACATTTATTAAATATGAGCACCCACTGTGCTAGGTGCTGGAGAATGAGGTACATCTAGGGAAGATGTACATGTGCCTTCAAAAGAGCTCTAGGTTACTGAGGGAGACATGCTGATAGAGTTCACCAGACAGCAAACCACTCTTGAGGACAGATTCAAATGTGGGTGGGGCAGTGAAGCAACTAACATGAGACATGAACAGTAAAGCTTTCCTGTTTTGTTTCTGATTCTTACAGTGACATGGTTGATGTCATCAAATAGGCCTACAGGTGATTAGGCTGGAAGTACTGGCTCCAAACTCACACACAAATGAGTAGCCACATAGAGTGTTTTGTACAAATGTGAGATCTGCAATCCAAAGCACTGAATATTTCAAACTTGTCCCTCTGCAAAATTTTTCTAATTCAAATATTCATTTTAAAATTGAACTAAGGGACACCTGGGTGGCTCAGTGGTTGAGCGTCTGCCTTCGGCCCAGGGTATGATCCTGGAGATGCGGGATCAAGTCCCACATCCAGCTCCCCGCAGGGAGCCTGCTTCTCCCTCTGCCTGTGTCTCTGCCTCTCTCTCTCTCTCTCTCTCTGTCTCTCATGAATGAATAAATAAAATATTTTTTAAAAATTGAAGTAAAAGAGATGTTCATGAAACTTTCTGCTCTTCTTATATTACAGCAGCAGATATCCTTATTTTTATTGAAACAAAAGATATAGAGAATAATATTTAAGAAAGATTTTTATAGAAGATAAAAATTATCTCATTCATTTGCATGCTATTTTCCAACTCATCATTTTCCAAAAGAAGTAATACAAGCAAATTGTCCACAAGTTGTTTTCCTATTTTAGAGTATGGGACTACCTTGTGTTTTTTCCTACTCAAAACAAAAACCACCCTCACATATAAAGTTTATTGAAATTATATTGCTAATTAACAGAAAGATAACAACAAAAGCAAAGTATTATAACTCTCTCCTTCCTTCTCTTTGCACATTTGGGAACTTTCTTGTTTATGCTGTGTGAAAGGAGTGTTTTAATACTCAGATTGTGATGAGAGCTAGCATTTTCAATAGTTTGAGTATCCTTCAAGTAATATTGATAGTATGCCTTAATGTCTAAGTGGTATCTCAGAATAAGAGCTAAATTATTAAGACTGTAATATATCTAGTTGTTTTTTATTGTTTAAGAAGGAGTGAGATTGAAAGAGGGAGAGCAAGAGAGAAGGAGAGAGAGAGAGAGAGAGAGAGAAAGAGAGAGAGAGAGGATCCAGGAGGCAGCATCGTATGATTGCCTGTGAAGGACAGACTCATAAGTTAAGATGCCTTTGCTCTAAATAAGTGATTCTCAAAATGTGGTTCTGAACCATCTACATCAGCCTCATCTAAGGACATATTAGACATGCAAATTTCCATCCTATCTTGGATCTTCTGAATCAGAAACTTTGGGGGTGGCGTCCAGGACTCTGTTTGTTAACAAACCCTACAGATTATCCTGAAGCACCTGAAAACTTGAGAACCACTGCTCCAAATAATACCACCTGGCACCTGCTAATTAGCCCATGCAAAATTAAGTATTTTATTGCACAGGTATCTGTGCAGGGACCATCGTCATCACTACTGTCAACCTGGTTGGATGTCTGGAAAAAGAGGCTGAATATCAATGTTAAATGTCACGCAGTGTCATCTCAAAGAGACAGATATGAACCAATTGCCCCGGAGTGACAAGCGCAATGTGAATGAAGACTGGTTTTAAAGCCCTTGTGTACTTTACAGATACCTGGATGACTTGAGTTTCTAACTAAAACTTTTAAATCTCCAGTTTTACTTACACTTATGAAAGACGGTCTTGTGGAAGTAGACAGTTTCTAAGAATGATCATTGCCTGGAAGGAAAACAAACACCAGGACTTATAAGAAACAGTGGTAATGGAGTAGCAGACTGTATGTGTTGCTTGCTTTCAACATGTTAATACTGGAACCCCCTACTAAGAGGTCTGGATGAAGTATGGTTACCTTCCTAGGACAAGGGGTAGAGAAGGTGTTGTTTCCAAAACCTGCCAATCTTATGGAACAAAGGGTCAACTAGTCCCCTCATTATGCGCTAATAACACAAAAGAGAGACTTCTTATGTAAAGACTATGTTACAAAGGTTTTATGCTATACATATAATATGCATCTGTCTTTTTTGCTGTATTTCAAAGATTTAATGTAAGATGTCATTAATGTTACTGAAATTTTGTTATCAATAAGGATGAGATAATTTTATCGAATATAGAATACATTTGAACTTCATTATTTCTGAATTTCTACAAACCCATGAACACTTTGATATTTGAATTCATTCATTCTTGGCAAAAGATGACTCCCAGTTTCTGAGGAAAATGACTTTTAAGTGCTGCAAGACTTGGAGTGATTCTTAGATATCAAATAACTATTACAAATCATTGATGAGTTAATTGCAAAAGTATTAGGCATAGTGATACTGAATTTCACTCCCAGTGTGCATTTTTTTTTTTATCAAAGAAGTAAATATGCTTGTAAAATGAGTTCTGAATATACATAAACCTGAACTATCACAATGAAAACACCTAAACATGCTTATGGACACAAATTGTGAGGAGGGCTATTATTGTTTTATTACCAGTATAATAATAGAATCTTTCATGCTTGATAATAGTAATCAACTGCATTTCAAAAAAAAAAATCTGGTTAGTTACTGCAACTTAGAAAGTTTTTCAATTCCAGTTAATTTTACAATAGACAACTTTTCTACTTTCTACAAGTTACAGGTCAGAAAAAGAAAATTCCATTAGGTTATATACAATTAGTTTCCAAATGTCATGAAGTAAAATAATTGATTTTTTAGTGATAATATGTAAACAAAAAATATTATTAACTTATATCTATTCTACTACTTCATGTACCTCAGAAAATGAAGTGCAAAGGTATGGAAAACAGTGTTATCTCCCCAGATTCAAAGAGGATTGTATTCTAGAATACTGCTGCAATCAAAGAGGGAGCAAAACAAAACACTCCCTCCCATTTGCCACGTATTTCTATTCTCTTACAATTTCTTTATAAGCTTTGGGGTTAGAATGTCTTTTAAGTTCCTGAAATGTATTTCTATAATTGTTGTATTCCATGTATGTAACATCATGTCACTTGTTTAATAGTTATACATTTAAAGTTCTTTATGCCTGATTTACTGTGTGTTCATGAAGAAATTTCTTATCAAATCCAATGGGATTACACACCAACTACTGTGAAGGATGCTTGTCATGTACTTTTTAAGTAAAAACCATATTGAGAATTCGATAATCACATTTACACTGCCCTCTCTATTGTATGAAAAATCTTGTTTTTGTTGATTAGATACGTTGGATATTTACTCATAACTAGTGTCAAATCTTCACAGTTAAGGATTAAATTAAGCCCTCTGGTGTGGTACTTAATGATAAAAATATTTTTCCCAATAAGTTTATATAACCAGGGATAATCATGATATAAAAGATTTTTAATGTTGTTTTTAAGAGCAGGTACTAAACTAAGGATGGTTAAGATTAATACAGAAATATTTCATAAAAATTATGTTAAGCCACTGACATATATCATTAAATTTTGGAACTTTTATCAGATTCAAGAGACTGAATATTATTTGTATTTAAAGAAAATTATGACCTTGTGATTTTCAATTTATTATTAGACTAATAAGTATGGCATTTCCAAAATTAAGCAATTTTTTTCTTGGTCATTATATATAAAACTTTTAGGGTTCTTTTAAGTTAATTATAAATTTTAAAATGTATATTTTCTGCTTCTCATTTCTTAAATGATTCTGATAAATGACAGCATCAACTGCCAAGGATTTTTATTTAAAAGTTCATTTTTATTTACTACTCTTTATTCTAGCTTGTATCAAAAATGGAGTCAAAGTAACTGGGCAAGGTACATACTTGACTCCATCTAGGGAAATGTGACTTGAGTATGGGATGGTTTCTAGAGACAAAGTGAAACAGAGTAAAATCCCAAGACTAGCTATTTCAGGGGTGAAGGTGTTTTGCTTTGAGTAATCTATTATCATAGACTAGGTACTTGGCTACTTCTCTCAGAGTCAGCCCTGAAGAGATGTAACTCATCTCCGCTTTCATTTAGGCCAGTGGCCATGAATGGGAAATGGGTAATGAGGTAAGTTTCTTGAAGCACCTCTTTGATCTTGCCCTGTTTTTACTATTTCCTTACTCTCCAGCTTTAGTCCTTACCCCAGCCTCCCCGGAAGCTAAGCATGAGCAGACCTCTCCCTACAGCCCACCTCCCTATGGAGTTCCCTGTCTCCTTTCAGACCAGCCCCAAACAATAGGTATGACTCAGTGCCTCTTGTTATCTCTTGAAATGAACCATGACACATGGTTAATTTAAGAACAAATGAAGCAGAGCTCAAGGAAAAAGGAAAAAAAATATTTGCATTATTATAGCCAAAAATTTTAATTTTACATCCTCTCCAAACAGGCCATTTATTTTCTCTCCTGAATATCTATTGGTCTATTGGTCAGTGGTCTATTGGATCTGTATCAGTTTCCATTCCAAGCCCTAGCTAAGCTTGCTGCTTCAACTTGGAAGGGATCTCAACTTTGAGATTCTTAGGCCAAGGCCATGGCAGGTCACTAGGGATTTATGCCAAAAAAGTGGTACTTGTTTCATCTTTTAAAATAAAATATCTATTTCATCCATTGCTTTTCACAGGTTCAGCCCCAATGCAATAGCAGAAAGATAATATTCAATTAAAAAAAACTATTGCTTATTATGTAATCAATTTCCAATTAATTTCACAAAGTTTGAGTTAGACTGATAATTTCCAAAGAAAAAAGGATACAGACAAAGTATTTGTGGAACTGGGAAATCTGTATGGCAACATGAAGTTTAATTTGTTGTAGATGTGATAAAAGATCATGCCCAGAAAGAAGTTATGTTCTCTTTTCACTGGGACACAGATTGAAGAGTTCTCCTTATATGGTATAGATAGATGAAGTAGAGAACTTGCTTATGAAGTCATGTCTATATCATGAAGAGTATTTACTAAAGAATGGGGAAAATTGTCATTTTAGAGTATTACCAACACATATACACATGTATATATATGTATGTCTGAGTGATTATATATATGTGTATGGTGTGTGTGTGTGTGTGTGTGTGTGTGTGTATCTGAGTTAGGGGTGCCTGGGTGTCAAGGTCGGTTAAGAGGCCAGCTCTTGATTTCTGCTCAAGTCATGATCTCAGGGTCCTGGGATTGAGCCCTAAATCTGGGCTCTGTGCTCTGCAGGGAATCTGCTTGAGGATTCTCTCCTTCTCTATCTCCTCCCACTCTCCCACTTCTCACACACTCTCTTTCACTCTAAAATAAATAAATCTTAAAAAAAAACCCTGAATATATATATATATATATATATATATATATATATATATATATATATAATTTAGTCTGAGAATAGTACCCAATGTGTGCTAATTTCATGCCTCAGCCTTTTAAAGATTTCCTTTCTTCATCTGGTTTACTCCTCTCTTCAATTATATTTCTTAGTTTGGTGGCTAGTTTTACTCTCTTATACAAATATCTAGGTTTCATATTTTTTCTATTCTAGACAGCATTTTCCATAAAAATAATCTTTCTCTTTCTTTCTTTCTTTCTTTCTTTTCTTTCTTTCTTTCTTTCTTTCTTTCTTTCACTTTCTTGTCTTCTTCTTTCTTTCTTTCTTCTTCTTTCTTCTTTCTTTCTTCTCTTCTTCCTATCTTCTTTCTTTCTTTCTTCTTTCTTTCTTTCTTTCTTTCTTTCTTTCTTTCTTTCTTTCTTTCTTTCTTTCTTTCTTTCTTTCTTTCTTTCTTTCTTTCTTTCTTCTTCTTCCTTTCTGTATTTGTTTATTTGACTGGTATTCATATAGTTATAACAATTTGGGACAGTGAAAAAAAAAGTCTATAACTGCCAATTCCTCCAAAATTCCATATAATAAATAAAAATATAAGATTCTTGGTGCCACAGACCTTCTCTGTGTTATTTACTACTATATCCCTGGGTTCTAGAATGATGCCTGGTATATAGAAGTCACTTGATAAGTATCTCTTGAATTAATGAATTAATAATAATCACATGGCAATTCTTTCCCCAACTCATGTTTTTGTTTTATTTTTTCTCAATTCTTTCCATGTGCTCTCTGAAACCCTTTTTTTAAATTTTTATTTATTTATTATTTATTATTATTTATTTATTATTTATTTAGTCACAGAGAGAGAAGAGAGAGAGAGAGAGAGAGAGGCAGAGACATAGGCAGAGGGAGAAGCAGACTCCATGCACCAGGAGCCCGATGTGGGATTCGATCCCGGGTCTCCAGGATCGCTCCTGGGGCCAAAGGCAGGCGCCAAACCGCTGCGCCACCCAGGGATCCCTCTGAAACCCTTTTTGCATTGAGAACAAAATGCCCTATATTCCCAGAGTCTACACTGTTTGGATCTTTTTTTTTTTAATCTAAATTAAACCATATATTGGGAACACTAATTCCCCTTCTCCAACCACCATGGATTTGGGAAGTAGCACCAGCATTCTCCCTGTCATTCATCCTAGGCCCAGATGACTACTCTTCTATTCATCAGTAAAACCTGGCCTTTCTGAGGGCTTTATCATTATTTACCTCTCTCTTTCTTTGCCAGCATTGTCAGCCTTTTTTTATCTCTCATCCCCTCATTCACATACATTAGCTCCTAGATCGAAGTCACACTCTCCAGCCCCAGGTCCATGTAGATGATGTACCCAGCATCCAGCTGTACACTCCCTTGGTTACCTTAATATATACGACTTTGATTTCCACTGTTCTTCACCAAGCCACTCATAGGTTTGCATAGTGCAGTTCGTAGTCTATGAATTGCACTTTGTGCCTTATTATCCCCTATGGCAACATATCCTCCTCTGAAATGCAAAACTCTGATAGTTTATTCCGAGCTGACAATTTATTATCCTTTAATCTCATGCTTGTGTTCCCATACCTTCCTTCAAACCCAAACGGACTATTGGATTCTTTACCCTTTTATTTTATCCTCAGTTTATTAGTCACATCTTGGATTTACCTTCTTCCCCATCTAAAGAAAAATGAGTCCTGAACTCATTACTAGACATTATTTGGTTCAAAAAAATTCTGTTTGCTTTAATGAAAATCAGGACATTTTCCATGCAAGAGTTCCTGCTCTGCTATAGTGTTGAAAATAAATAATTCAAGCAATGCATAAGAGACTTACTGAGTTAGACTGACAGGCCATCAGCCCCAGTCACCCTTCCCTTATTTGGGATTGCATACCAGAGACTCACATCTCCAAGTGGAGAGTCTGCCTTGGCATGAATCACATGACTTACTTTACACTCTCTCAGCTTTCAGGGGCCCTTTGTGTTTTTGATCCTGCATCAGAAATTGTTCTGAAAATAATTACGTTACTTACCAATTATCCTTAAAACCATATAAATTTGCTTAATGTGACCTTGTAAATCCTCTACAGCTCTTCTTACTGTCCAGTCTTTGCTTTTAACTGTGTATGTTTGAGGGCAGGAGTAGGTCATCCCACTTCTTTTCTTGCCAGGCTATTAATAATTTCCTATTGATTCATCTTATAAAAATATTAAATTAGCCACTTTGAATATCTCTGCAGATGAGGCCCTTTTACTTTATAAATCCCATGGCTTTATTCCTTCTGTTGAGATCTCCTGTAATAGTAGAACTTACCACACTCTGGCATCATGAAAAGGCAGCAGAGCTCCCTTCCTTGGATTATAAAGTTAATCATACTGCATTTTTCCTACTCTAAGAGGAGGGTTCTTTCTCTGTCAAGCATTTTGGCTTTTAAGAATTGACTTAACTAAATATTTCTTATTAGAAAACTATCCCTTCTCTTTTAAGTATGTATCCTCCCTTTCAGCTATATTTTATCATATTTGTTTGAAAATGTCAAATCCACTTAAATACTTTCCCACCTGGTAGGTTTCAAATCCTGATGAATAACTCAGTTCTGGTGTTCTTAAGACTGAAAAGGTAAACATTTTTTAAAAAGTCTTAACAACTGTCCTCTCAGAAATTATTAATTCAGTAATGTATTAGAAATCCTTTCAGAATCCTGCAGTACCAGTTCAGTAAGTTCATTATATTAAGATATTAATATTTCTCAATAAATTGAATTTGTATCTTTTGATTTAGAGATTTTCTTTCCTGGTAGCACATAAATAATTTAAAGGGGTGAACTAGGCTATATTTATAAGCCCTTGTGCCTCACAGTGCCTCAGTTATGAGCATTCAATAAACCTTTGTTGACTAAATCGATCAATGAAGAACCCCCATTGTACTTGGGGGTTCAATGTTGTACTTTTATTTCACTCAATTCTGAAAAGTGTTAGGAACAATATGAGCCATTGGTCATGAAGAACAAAACTGAATGTTTACAACTCACTTGAACACTATTACTAGGAATGGTCATACAGTTGAAAAAGACTCAATCCCTGCCCACATGAAGCTAAACTTTTTGTAAGGAGGAATGTAAACAAAGTGAAGAAAAATCAATTGTTAGGTGCTAGATATCAGACAAAATGATATATTTTGGTTCTGCCTAAAGAAAGGTAGCTTTGGAAGCCAAAGGCTTTGCTGGAATTTGAGGGAAGAGATGAGGGAGGCATTCTGAGCAGGAGGGACAGATCCACAATGTGATAGGCATGTCCCACAGCATGACCCCTTCAGGATTTGCACACAATTTAAAGGAAAATGGGGGCCAGTGGTTAATCAAAAATGGCATTAACGGGTGGGAGAGGGTAGATGGTAAAATGTTTTTTTATAATATTTATGGAAATTTAAACTTGAGTTATGTAATGGAGAACAACTTAGGAATTCTACCTAGAGGAGTGATGTGATTAGGCTGAGGTTCTGGAGAGTATATTAATGGCCCTGTAGCTGACGGATTTGAGACTTGGACACTGTAAGTTTAGATCTCAGATAAGTTTTTATAGAACTATTCATCCTCAAGAATAACGACTGGATCTAAGCCAAGGCAGTGGCAATAGGGCTGGAAAATAAACATTAGATTTAATATCTAGATGAAGATTTGGGGAGTAAGTGAAGTCACATTAATGTTTAATTCTATTTACAATGGATCTAAGCCACCATCCACTTTAACAGAGGGAGTGCTGTTCTGTAGCTGAGGTGCTTAAATACATTTGTGAACTTGTCTTCCTCTTGTTAACAAGCTTTTTTTCTGACTGTATGTGTTTATGGGAGAGGCAAAGTTATGTAGCCATTCATTCTGTGAGCTGTCCTCTTTCTCTTTTACTCCAAACCAATGACACTCACCCTCTCCTTCCGGCATATGTTGCCTTAGGCACCCAAACACTGCAGCCAGTTTGCTAATCTTAGTGCCAAGAATCTGCCACCACCTTGAACACCACAGCATGCTCTGCTAGCTACTCCCCTCCTTATGTCAGCCTTAGTATACAAGCACAGATATGGAGGATTCTCTTTTCTCCTCCTCGATCTTTGAGTGTGTGCTTGTAAGTGTGTGTTTGTGAGAATGGGTGTGTCTACTGCAAACAGAAGAGAGCAAGCTACATTTTCTCCTCTTGTGTTATTAATATCTAAGGGTGTTTCACATCAAAACCTGTCCCAGGTCCAAGTCTTAGAGGCTATTTAATGGTGCAGCTTATACTTGGGCTGCTATTTCTCAAGGAGCCACCTGCTGTGAAATGAAAATCCCATTTCAGTGTCCCTCAGAACTCCTTGAATTCTTTGCCTAGGTAGAAGCAGAAATCAGCTAACATCATAGTCAAGGGTAAAAGTTTGAAAGCTTTTCCTCTAAGATAAAGACTAAGACAAGGCTGTCCACACTCACCTCTTATTTAACATAGTACAGGAAGTCCTAGGTAGAGCTATAAGGAAAGACAAATAAATAAAAAGATTCTAAATTAAAATGGAGAAGTACAATTGTTGTTCATTGCAGATAATACAATCTTACATATAGGAAATCTTAAAGATCAACAAAAAAGATGTTGAAACTAATCAATGAATTCAGTAAAGTTGCAGGAAATAAAATCAACATACAGAAATCAGTTGCATTCCTATGTTGTAACAATGAAACATCTGGAAAA
The DNA here is from genome assembly GCF_011100685.1 of Canis lupus familiaris. Taxonomy (NCBI): domain Eukaryota; kingdom Metazoa; phylum Chordata; class Mammalia; order Carnivora; family Canidae; genus Canis; species Canis lupus. The sequence continues at coordinate 22,864,368 of NC_049233.1, forward strand.
AATATAGAAAACCATCACATTCACAATAGCATCAAAAATTAAAATATTAAGACCAAATTTAACCAAAAAATGAAAGCTCTGTGCCATGAAAACCATGAGACTTTAATGAAAAACGTTGAAGAAGACACAAATAAATGGGATATGATGTTCACGGAATTATTGTTAAAATGTCCATACCTACTCAAAGACATTAATACATTCAATGGAATCCCTATCAATGTTCTGTTGACATTTTTCACAGAAATAGAAAAAAAGCCCTAAAGTTTGTATAAAACCACAAAAGACCCTGAAGAGGCAAGGAAATCCTGAGAAAGAAGTAAAAAGCTGGAGGCCTCATACTTCTGATGTCAAACTATATTAAAATGTTGTAGTAATCAAAACAGTATGGTTCTGGCACAAAAAAAGACACATAGATCATCATCAAAACAAAGTAGGAGGTCCAGAAATAAACTCACACATATATGGTCAACTAATATTTAACCAGGAAGCCAAGAATACTCAATGGAAAATGTATAGTCTCTTCAACAAGTAGTGTTGGGAAATTGGATAACCAAATGCAGAAAAATGAAATTAGTTTTTTTTTATTACATCACTCACAAAAATTAACTTGAAATGAATTAAAGACTTAAGTATACGACTTGATACTACAAAACTTCTAGAGGAAAACTGGGAAAGAAGTTCCTTGACATTATTCTTGGCAATGATTTTTTGGATATGATACCAAAGCACAAACAAAACCAAAAAAATCAACAATGGGACTATATCACTCTCAAAAGCTTCTGCGCAACAAAAGAAACAATGAAAAAATGTGAAGAGGCAATCTATGAAATAGAAGAAAAATATTTGCCAACCATATATTGGATAGGGGTTAATATCCAAACTATATAAGGAACTCTTACAACTCAAAACAAACAAACAAAACAAAACAAAACAACCCAAGCACTTGGATTTAAAAACAGGGGTGGGGGCAGAAGAAGTGAATGGAATTTTTCCAAAGGAGTTATCCTGATAGCCAACTGATACATGAAAAGATGCTCAACATTGCTAATTATTAGGGAAATGTAAATGTTGAGGAATTAAAACAGAAAATAAGAGAATTTTTTGTTAGAAGCAGACAAAAATTTCTGCTGATAGGCAAGTTATGAAAGGGTACATTTTATAAATGCAGTAAATGTTTGCAATAGCCATCTTTGAGAATGGGGAAGATTTTAAGTAGTTGACTGAATGCTGTCTGCAATTGTCAGATATTCTAGTTGAGGACTGAAAGTAATGATAATAATAATTTATGATGTTGCCTCCAACAAACATGGCCATATAGTTTTCTCCAGTATGATTCAGTGGCGCAGACGCAGAGCTCATTTGACTTGGGGATGGACAGCTGTGTTGTATTTAAGGATCATAAGTAGAAGCACCTGATGGTACTAAAGAATGTGAAGAAATATCTTAACAGTCTTCAGGAGGGAAGGCAAGGAAGTGAAGCCAGGAGAGTAATGAGAGAATAAAAAAAATAAAGCCTGTAAAACTGGAGATTATGTCAGATAATCGTGTTGGAAAAGAAACAAGATTTGAAAAGGAAAGAGATTGGTATGCTTGAGAGGTGTGTAGATTCTAATCTTTCGAAGATGGCTGCACCAGTGTATATCCTATTCCACATGCTATTTTTACAACACCTAGCTTGATATTTCCCCATTAGGAGGAGACTAAGGAGAACTTTGCAATTGCCTGAACCAATAGCATGCAGTGGAAGGGATGCTGGTTAAATAGAGATGCTAATACACCAAATGCATTAATGGCTTCCATCTGCTTTCTCTGGAGACATACCCTGTGGGAGCCCTGAATTGGCATGTAGGAAGCTCGGCTATCCTAAAGGTGCCATAGTGGAGTGACCACATAGAGAAACTACGTAAAGATAAGGATATATCCAAGGAGTCCCAGCTGTTCAAAGCTTCCCAATTCAGGTGCCAGACAAGTGATGAAGATGCTTTCAAGATCTTCCTTCTGAAATAACTCACGAGGGTCCTGAGCCAAAGCTCTGCAGCCAAGCCTCACCCAAATTTCAGACCAATGGAAACAGTGAGTGATGGTAAATAATTACTGTTGTTTTAAGACACTGATTGTGGGGTAATTTTTACATTGCATATATTTAAAAAAAAAACATGATGCATTGGAAATGTGGAGAAAAAGATGCAAAGTAAGAGAAAATGAGAAGAAATAAAGGAGGAAAAATAATATTCTGTAGGAAATAAAATTTCTGCAGGAAAGATAATATCATCATCAATTGAATGATCCTCAAAAGGAAAGTTTGTTCTGAGCATCTCAGCGGACAAAAACTCAAATTACATGGAAAGCTTCAGGTTCAGATACCATTTTTCAGGCTCTATTTGTAGTAATTCACCTATTAGGAAAATATGAGTTGGAAATGAGCTTTACATCAACAGAGAAGTTGAATTTATTTAGAAATCTATAATGAGATGGAACAAATAAAAGCTGTTGGAAACCATTTTATGATAATTCCATTAAGTAGACAAAGTCCTTTCCAGGAAAGAATTAAAGGGAAGTAAACATATGATAATCTGCTTAAAATGATATAACTTATTAACAGTTCCAGTGAGGCGGCAGGCAGATGTAGAATGCAGAAAGGGAAAAACAAGCAATAATACCACAGCAGGGGAGGAGAAAGCAAACTTCAGGTGGGTGCTTCCAGGTGAGAGACAGAAGAGCTGGAGGAAACCACCAGTATTATAGGTGTGACTCAAACACTCGTTTGATTTTATTTGCCATCAGGAAAAGTGTTTAAGGTGTAGAAAAATCTAATATTTCCAATCCCTTCCTTGATCACACATCCATCTCCAAATACTTCCCCGATTCTTTGCTTCTTTTTACAGGAAATTTCCTTGGAAAAGGATTATCAGAATTTTTTCTGCTTCCATTTTATCCTGAATGCACCCTGTCTAGGTTTTTGCTTCTTAAAGCCCACAAATACTTGTCTCATTATCATCGCCAATAATATCCTCATTGCTAAATCAATATTCTGTCTTAATTTTACTGAAGCTATTAGTAGTGGATTACTTCCTTCTTCTGGGAACATTTCTACCTTGGCTTCAAGGATGCCCTGTTCTCATGGATTTCCTTTCACTTAATTCATTATATCTTCCTAGTTACACATTATCTTCCCATCCTCACAGTTCAGTGCACCCAGGGCACAGAACTAGCCTCCCAAGTAAGCTTTCTGCTTTCACCTTGACTCCCCATATGCTATCCTCCACATAGCAGTAGTTGTGATCCTTTTAAACAAAACAAACAAATCTGCTCAATACTCTCCAATGGCTCCTTATTTTATTCAAGTGAAAAAAAAAAATCAAAGTCCAAACCATAAGCCGACAAAGTCCCATAACCTGTCTGACCCCATGTCCTCTCACTCTTCCCCGTGTTCACTCTGCCCCAGCCACAGTGGCCTTACAGCTGAACATATCAAGCAATTATCTATCTCCCTCTTCCTGGAATCTCCCTCCACTTTTTCTGCTGTCTTGTTCCTTCACTTACTTATCCTATATAAAGTAGTACTTCCTTTCCCTACAACTTTGGCATTTTATATCTCCTTTTTGCTGCCTAGTTTTCTTCTTATACTTACAAATACCTGATGTAAATGGTACTTATTTATTTGTTTATACTTATATTCCCCAACTAGAATATAGACTCCATAAAGGAAGGATCTATGTTTCTTTAATTACTTATCTGTGAAACAGCTGTACTTGGAATATAGTACCTGTAAAATGAATATTTGTTGAATAAATGAAAAAAATATTAGACTAAAGTTAATGGAACACTACACAGACATAAATTAACCATGTTTATATTTACATATGGACATGGAAAGTTACTCGTGGTGCATTGTTAATGGAACAAACCAAACTAGAACATTATATAGTGTATAATTTTAAAATATATATGGTGAATATTTATAATTATGCTTGGCAATTTTTTGAAAGTCGCACATCAAATCTCAACATAATTTATATCTGGAAATGAAATTACACTTTAATTTTATTTTCTTATTTAGAATTTTTTTCTGAATTTTTACCAATGATTATAAGTTTACTTGTATCATTACCAAAAACAACTGAGTAGTTTCCATATGCAAAAAAAAAAAAAAAAAAAAAAAAAGGCGTTACAATAACAAAGCATTTATTTAATGTGCTAGTCGTGGAACTTGAGTTATTTGGATTTCTACTTTAAAATTTACAGTTTGAAAAGCCTGATTGTTTTAAAAAAATATTTATTTATTTTAGAGAGGAGAGAAAACGAGAATGAGTGCATACTGGAGTGTGAGGGGCAGAAGAGAGAGAGTCTTTTAACCAGACTCTGTGCTGGGCTCCAAGCCTGCTGCATGGCTCAAACCCATGATGCTGAAATTACGACCTGAACTGAAACCAAGAGTTGGAGAGGCTCAACCCACTGTACCACCCAGATACCTGGAAAAGCTTGATTTTTTAAAAAAATATTACTTTAAATACAAGAAGTGAATGTAGAGTTTTGATGGAAATAGCTGAACATTTAAAATAGATGCTTTCACCAGCTTTTTTCATATTATTTCTACCTATAAGTTATTAATATTTTGTGCTATCTATGCTTTGGAAAATAATATATTGGGTACATATTGATGTATAAATATATAAAAAGACCTAAGATATATAATCAAACATTTACATTAGTTACCCAGAAGTGGTAAAATCATTGATTTTTCTTGACATTTGCAATGAGAAAAAATAATAGATGCTATTAACATTTTATTGTACAAACATATATACAAATCAACAATGATGTTTTAAAAATAATAAATAAATATAAGTAAAACAGTTTAAAGAAAGTACAGCAAAAGGTAAACAGTAGATATCTCTTGGTGGCCTAAATTTAAATATTTTCATTTGTTATTTTTCAAACGCTATACATAAGTACCAAATATTTTACAATGGAAAAAAATTACCTTTGGAAGAAAAAGAAGGTAATTTAAACAATATAAATCTGTTTCCAGTAGGCTTGATACCATACTGAAAATAATATGTTCTTATATATTATTGTCAGACATCTCTCCCATGGGATGTCCAGAGCCTTTCTTCAATACTTTTCTGGGAGAATTACTTTTACAAAAATCATCCAGTCTATAATTCAGCAGAAAGCATCCATCGACTACCCCCAATCATTTATCTCTCTAGAGGACCATGACTGCACTGTGGATGACCCCATTTCAATTCAATTATTATATCCTATAATAAAAGGAAGAACTGTATTAAATTTAAAAATAATATATGGTGCTTTGAGGTGATCTGGTAACAAGTGGTCCCTCTCCATTTAATAATAAATTTGCCAAATCAGGAGTTGCATAACATCTTCCTATCATGATAATAAGAATGTACAATAGATGCTAATATTAACATGAAATGGGAAGCAGAGAACAGATATGAAGGTAGGAAAAGAAAATTTAAAGAAATTAAAGATATTTTTCAATGGTTGATCTTAATTATGTTTTTAAAGGTATCATAAATTCCTGAAAATCTGATGCCACTAATAGAAGTTATAGAACAGTGTAAAGCCAGATATAGAACTGCTGTTTTCACTTAGCAATATTAGTTGCTTCGTTGACAAAAATCTTCCATGGCATACATTTGACCCTTATGATTAGCCCAATTATATGTGATGTTCTAGTATAACATTTTAAAATTATTTGTGCCAAAGCAAAGGATATTATTAGTACATTAGAGTTGCAATGTTTTCTTAGAACTTGAAGAGATTATCTACCCAGACTTAAACTATAAAATAACAAAACACAACCATGAAGAGATGTCCAATTTCGCTGAGAAAGGTAGCACCATGTCCAGATTGCACTGCTATGATTAAATGGATTAATTTATCCAAAGAAAACAAGAATATGGCATATACCTCATTTTTACAAAGAGCAATATATGGGGACTATCTTAACCTGATGCCATTAAATAATTACGTAATATGGAATTCATTTCAGAACTAATCCCCTTGACCCAAATTTTTCATCTACTAACTTTCCCCTATTAGCATGCCTACATGAAGTAAATATACTGGCTATGAGCTAGGTTTCTTTTTATGGATAAATAGTATGATTAATGTTTCTATGATCCTTTTTTTCTAATGTTAGTAAACTCCTAAAGGATGAATCCAATCTTGATCCTATTAGATTGAGAGACCGATCATATACAGCAGAAATCCCCCAAGGCAATGCTGTCTGGAAGAGTTGTTTTGATCCTCTTGGAAATACCCAGCCTATCTTCCCCAGTGGTACATAGACCACAAGAACCCTTGCTCCATCCCAATATTTAACTTCTTCAATTAATAGAGTTACATTGTATACAGAGCATCTAACTGAGAGGAGTGCGTCAGTAAGTGGCTCATCCTGGACATTTCCTTCTCACCCCCTCCTTCATCTCAAAGGTTCACCAGATCCTGTAAATTTCAAGTCATTCAATATTTTGCATCTACCATCTCTTTTCCATTGTCACTTTAGTTCATCCCTTACCGTGTATCTCCGGAACTGAAATAGCCTCATAACTGGCAATTGTCCTTGTTTCCAAACTATCCTCCACTGCATTTCCCAAGCAATTTTTAAACACGTTGGCATGGTTGCTTCCTGTTTAAAATTCACCAACGGCTTCCATTTTCTTTTTGGATAAATTCTAGTCTCCTTGGTAAGACATAAAAGGCTGCCCAAATCTGGTCATTTCTCTTTTCCTCTTTACCTGCCGTGAGTTTCAAAGATATTAGCCTATTTGTAGTCCTCCAAACACACCTCAGGGTTGTCTCCGTGTTGTTTCTCAGTTTCTTCTTCCCATCCTGGCTGCCCTGTGCCCTGCCTCATGGCCATCTCCCATCAGTTTGTTAGTGAGGAGACCAGTGAGCAGTTCATGGCAAGGTGATTAACTAAACCATCATATTGACTTAATTCTTATTTTCTGGTGAGGATTTCTGGTAAAAGACAGTGAGTCTCTTATCCCCATACCCCCCCCCCCCAAAAAAATGCTGTATAATGTGTTTCTTTATTACTGTCTTAAAGCCTTATTTATAGGCCTTATATCAAGGAACTCCTCACCAGATATACATATTCTTTCCAGAGCTGTCAATTCTAGGTTGACTCTAACTGTGAGGCTGATCAGATTTTATTTCTCTCTTCCAGATATGAACATCTTACAAAATATCAAGTGGACAAATATTGGAAAAATGCAAGAGTGATGAGGGGGTGAAGTCAAATGTCATTAAACAGAAAGTAGTTGACTTATGTTCCAAAAATAGCATCTTCTAATAAATATCTAATATATAGATGTTTCACTGATTTATTATGTTTTTATATTTTCAACATTTTTTTTCTTTTTTATACTTAGTTTCATCTGTACCATATTTGATCTAAATAAAACTGTGGCCATTCTTTATTTTTTATTGTTGGTTTTGCACAGAGCTTTAGACATAGTAGGTTTTCAGTAAATGTTTGCCGAATACAAGTCCTGGTATCTTTTGCCCAGTGACAAGGTGCAAGGCCTAGTGCATTTCATTAACTGTTATAAGAATGGATTCTTTGTGTGAAAAAAAAATTTTAACAAACGAGATCAATAACTTATGAATAGAAGTTCTGGAATATTTTAATGTCTCAATGGCAGCTGTGGATGGTGACAGCAAAGGCAAATTAACAGAGCTTGGACCTCCTCACCCAAATTTCAATCAGAGCAATTCTACTTTCCTCTGTTTCATTTATTTATTGATAGCATTTCATTTAAAACACAGGACACATTTTAAAATCTCACACCATTATCATTATAAACTACTGAAACTGATGATTTATTTTATTATTTGTTTTCACCTATAAAATGTTCTTTTTTTATGATTTTATTTATTTATCCATAGAAACAGAGAGAGACAGAGACACAGGCAGAAGGAGAAGCAGGCTCCATCCCAGGACTCCAGGATCATGCCCTGGGCCGAAAGTGGCGCTACACCGCTAAGCCACCTGGCCTGCCCAAAATGTTCTGATGCAATAACCAGTTTCCGAACAATTAATGGATTTAAAAGTACCTACGTTGATGTTTGTTCATTTTTACATTTCATTAAGGTTTATTAATCTGGAGTGTCTATAAATTTGCTTGTGGCAAAACTATATTCTATTTTTACTAAACTCTAATTGAAATTTAGTACTTCTTGTGCTGTCTTTATCACCAGTAGAAATAACAGATTGTTTTATATGACACTGCATTTAGAGAAAACATCTCAAGTTACTACTTGTGGTCATCTGTACACTGAAATTACAATATTATCAAACTCCCTCTTCCCCGAATTTTGGTATTTACTTTGGTAATAAGGAAGCATGTATATCGCTTTCTCATAAATGTGTGTGTTTAAAGATTTGTTTATTTACTTTAGACATAGGGTGCAGCACAGGTGAGCAAGCACGTGAGCAGGGGAATGGGCAGAGGGAGAGGGAGAAGGGGAAAAGCAAGTGCCCCACTGAGTATGCTTTATTTATTTTAGCTGTCCTGACTCCATATTTCCTTGTTGGGGACCCAGGCCCTGACTACCTAACAGTCCAACTAACTCCTAACAAGTTTCCTAAAGGACTAAGCCACCCAGACACCCCTCTCACAAATTGTTTTAAAAAATATTTTGGGGATCCCTGGGTGGCGCAGCGGTTTGGCACCTGCCTTTGGCCCAGGGCGCGATCCTGGAGACCCGGGATCGAATCCCACGTCGGGCTCCCGGTGTATGGAGCCTGCTTCTCCCTCTGCCTATGTCTCTGCCTATGTCTCTGCCTCTCTCTCTCTCTCTGTGACTATCATAAATAAATAAAATTAAAAAAAATAAATATTTTGGTGAATATATTTCACTGTGATTCCTTTGTAATCCTTCAAAACAAAATTTGTGCCTTTAAAAAATATTCTAAGGAGATAGTTCTATAGAGAAAGGGGACTAATGACAAAAATTATAAAATACCCTGCTTTAGACAGCTGATTCTCACTATGGGATGAGCAGGTTTATCTGCACAGATGCTTTCTCTACCTGTAAGTACTAGGTCTCAGCAGCGGTACATGTTTGGCCAAGATTCGTGTCATTCACTGTGTGTCTTAACATTCAGCTTCTGTGTAGCACTGCATTGTAGAAAGTCATAACCAAAATACCTCTCTTGAGCAAGAAATTATATTTTGGTATTCTTTTCCTTTGTTTTATTAGTTTATTTTTTCTTGTGGTAGCCCTGCTTTCATTCAGAATTTAGATGCTTTACTGCAATTTTTGTTATTGTTGTTCCAGCGCAGGGCCCTTCACATGCTCTTCTAATACCATGATTTTCCTTGGTGATGCACCCCTCTCTTACTGTTAGTTTCTGTGGTTGGAATAGGGCCAGTCCCACCTACATCCATGATGCTGGATACCAAGGGAGATCAGTTCTACTTGGTGAGATGGATGGGCATGGGAACATTTAACTGATGTGACACAAATCTGGAATTTTACTATGAAAATAGTCACACCTCCTGCTCTGGCTTTGAGGATAGAAGGATGCCTGCCAAGGGCTTCATGGTGCCCTCTTCCCTCCTAGAGGAAAGAAGCTGCCTGAGAATGGAGTGAACACAGAAGAAAACAGCTAAGAGATAAGAGGGGAAACCCTCAGGCCCTAAAGCAAGGTTAAAACATGTCTGAAATCAATTCTACCCCTGGACTCTTCAACTATGGGAGCCTATTAAAGGAGGTCATTGAGAGGACGTGACCTCCAATTGACTCGAGAACTGAACCTAGGCAACAGGAAGCTCCTCATTCCTCCTGCTCCCTGGAATGTAGGTTACATTCACCATTCCCACCATGGGAGCTGTTGCAAGGATGCAGCCCTGAGAAAGGACTGTGCTTTTGAGATCCTCTGGGCCATAGACATGACTGAATCCAGGTAAGGGCTCTACATAAACTTGTAAGATCTGGCAGGCAATGCAGAGATCTACTCATCTTGAGGCTGCTGGAGACAAGCCTCACATGTAAGTTCCCTTACTTCTTAATTCTTAAACCTGCTGCCTACCAATCTGCAGTGCCCTGCCTCTTTCTCAGGCTTTCCTCGCCCTCCCTGTCTGGGGAGTGGGGAGTGGGGGGTTGGGAGGCAGTTTTTGAACCAACAGAGCCACTGAATATCTCTCGAGCTTTAGCCATTTTTAATTGGCTTGTATCAAAAAGAACAACTATCTCAGTAAAATTTATAATACAGTTATTCAGTATCTTTAAAAGATTTTATTTATTTATTAGAGAGAGAGAGAGAGAGAGAGAGTGAGAAAGAGCACACACATGAGCAGGGGGAGGGAGAGGCAGAAGCAGATTCTCCACTGAGCAGCGATCCCCATGAGGGGCTCGATCCCAGGACCCCAGGATCATGACCTGAGCCGAAGGCAGACACTTAACCAACAGAGGCACCCAGGCCCCCGTTAATCAGCATCTCAAAAGGAAATAAAAATAATTGAATAATTTTATGAAGTAATTCTTTTGTTAAGTAAGTCACTGGGCATAGTATAACTGGCATTTATTGATCTCTGGGATACAAGCCCCAATGCATACTTAATGTATATGACAACTATGGATACAATCAGAGCATTTTACAGAGGAGTAAATAAATATAAACAACTTCCAATGTAAAGTCATTTACCTACATTTATGGAGAAAAAAATTTTCAGTTTATCAGACTCCCAAGTCTGTTTTCCCATTATGCCTTCTGAAACCAAAATATGTTGTAACTTCTCTCTAGTGGAAAATAAACTTGGACAATTAGAATCAACAATTCTTCTATTGTGTCACTGTGGCCACAAGGTGCTTCTGTCTTATCTCAAGATAGTAGCTTATCCACATCTGTATTTTCCTAGTATTTGCCAAAACAGCATTGTATATTTCAAGCATCCATTACAGAAAGGTCTCAGATATTTTAAAAGTGGAAGCCTCATGATGCCGCAATGGAACTGATGTTCTCTGGGTTCTTTTGAGGAAGAACACAATGAAATACAAGCTAGATCTAATCCATCCAGGCTGCCATAACAAAAGACAACAGTCTGGTAGCTTATAAACAACAGAAATCTATTTCTCACAGGTCTGGAGACTAGAAGCCCAGCAACAAGTTGCCAGCCAGGTCACGTCTTCAAGAGGTCCCTCATTCTGGTTGATAGCCAGTGCCTTCCAGCTGTGCCCTTGCAGGTGGAAGGAGCAAGGGATCTTTCTGGAGACTTCCATAAGACACTACTTCCATTCATGAGAATTCCACCCTGACAACTTAAACACGTCCCAAAGGCTCTACCTATGAATATAATCAGTTTAGGGGGTTAGAATTTCAACATATGAGTTTGTGGGGAGACATAAATATTCAGACCATAGCAGTCCTCTCATGGAAGCTAGGGGAAAAACAGTTGTCAAGTGATGAACGTAAGTGAACTCTTACCTTTCCAGGGAGCAGGGAATTTCTGCATCGCTGCAAGGAGTCATTTCTTACACTTTTACTGTGTCTGGTGGGTTTGGGGAACTGTAGCTGAACCAGTACAACTTGCAAACATACTGGAGTGTGTGGCATATGCAGACAATATTTCTTGTTTTGGAAGATAAGGCACAGCAGTTTGATTCCAGTGGATCTTGAATTTCCCATACATTTGCCTGGGCTGCTTTTCTCCTTTGCCATATTCTTATATGACATAAAATTGCTGCAATGAGGCTAATTAATGAAGTAGAAACTGAGGATACTCAAATATCTAGGAAGCTTTTTGGGTATAGTTGGGAGGCTTTTACATAGTTTAGCATTCTAGTTGAAGGGGGGGAAAAAGCCCTTTCTCATGAATGTGCTGAGCATGTATCATTTCTTAGTATCTGGCTTGTGAGTTTCTTGGAAGCCTAATATCCAAGATTAGTATGCTCAGAAGGAAATAATTGAATTTGGACATAATTAGGAAAGTTCACAGCTCAGGAAAGATTGGTGAGGAGATGGTGACAAAGGAAGCTGACTTGAATCAGTAATGCTTTCAGGAAGCTAGAGCAGAATCTGAAGCCTTATGTGGACAGTTATTGTTAAGAAGGTGGTTGGAGAAACACATCTGCCTTTCTCCCAGGTGAATATGCCCAAGTTGTCCAGCATGATAGTCTTCATTTTCCTTGGTAAGTGAATCATGCTTCTAGTTTATCTGAATTTGTAACACCAACTCTTCACATACTGAATACTGTCTTATCTGACTTATTCATTGATTAAGCTAATAGGCTTATTATAAGTACCAGTTACAAATGTATACTTTAGCATGGTTTATTAGTTTTCAAAAATGCACATCTACTTATGTATAACTATAGAAAATGCATAATGCAGGAATTTCATTAATCTTTCAGGTTGTTTCTACTTTATTGTGTAGGATAATCTAGTTACTTTGAGTTATTTATTAGGATTTATGGAATTCACATATTTACTAGAGTCTTTGAGAAATGAAACCTTCCAGAATCTATTTACAAGTTATAAGATGACAAATTTCAAATTATCTCTTTTTCTTTGAAATTAAATTGAGATTAATTTAAATCATTCAGTTCCCCTAACTTTAAAGCATTAATATTTGCTAAGTAGGAGTCACTTCATAGGATAAAACAACTTAACATCCCATCAAATAAATGTTTCACATTTCAGTCAGTTTTTGTAAGCTATAGACAAGATTTGGATTTGTCCCTCTTGTGTTAGGCAGTGTGAATGTACTGTAAAATGTTGGTAGAAAAGAATTAATTTTACTTAAAGTGGAATCCATGAACATCTACTTGCCATATGTGCCATTGGAGAAGTTGTATTTTCTTCAGAATTTAGTAGAATCTATAAAATGATTTCAGGAAAAGAGATAGTTATGATTATAGTTGTATATTAGTGTTCTATTCATTAAAACAAAGCTATCATGGTTTTTGCTTACTCTATACTAATGGAAATTGATAAATAAAACTTAATTGTGGGAACAAAAATGAAGCTGGTTATTTCAAATTATGTTGAATATGAGAGTCAAATCAAGTGAAAAAAATTAAGGGAGGAAGGAATGGAATCTTTTATACATTTTTAGCTTTCCTTTAATAGTTATTCACTATCCCAAAATTTTGCTTCTTATATTTGCTTTAATATTTCCTTATTTGCATTCTTTATTATAAAGAGAAATCTAAGAAACTTTAACTTTTGTAGATAAGGTAGCAATACAACAGAACACATAAAATACATTACAACCTCATCATGGCCTCAGTTGGAAAAACAAGAATGGCCTCTTGTTTTCAAGTCTGACTTCTATATTAACCTTGACACTAGGTTGCATGAAGGAGGGAAATGATTTCTAATACTGTTAGGGTCAAAACTGTACTATTTGATAGATTTAACCAACATTTCCCATAGCACATTCTTGAGAATACTTGCTCAACATCATCTAAATAGGTTTTGTGATGTGGGAAAGTTTGAAAGCCAAGAAAATGTGGGATGTAGCGAATTTTTAAAATAGAACCTGTATTATCATGATAAGCCTTAAGAGGGTAATATTATGTGCAGCATTCTTCATCTTACTATTTTATAACTGAACTTGTTTTTCACTGAGCATTTCAAGAGAATCCTTGAAAACCCCTGGATTAAATATGTGGCCACAAATCATAGTAAAGAATGACTAAAATTTTGGAAAGTTAAAGTTATTTTCATTCTTGTGAGCCAGATCACTAAGATGGTTTTCCTAGTAGATTCAGTATTTCATCCAAATGGAAGGTGTGGAAAATCATGTAAAATAAACAATCAAATGGAACTTAAATTTTTAAATATTGAAGGAAATGAAATAGATTTAGGAAAGATAGTATGTAGAATTCCTTAACTGTTACTAGACTGAGGTACTGGTAAAGTTTTGATGATATATTCAGGATATTATCACCTATAAGTTTCTTGAGGGAGCTATTCACAAACTGTAATGGGCAATGTCAAATATAAATCTAGTTTCTTATGAATTGAGTGTCTGACATAAACTACTTCAGGGTCTTTTGCAAGCTGAATTTAAACAAGTAACTTTGGCCCAGAATCGGTGGGACACTTTCTTTCTCTGAGCATGCTAACCTAGGGCAGGATTTTGGCTAGATGAGGTTATCCATGAACACATGAAAAGACACTTTCATGTCACTTTCCACTCCAGCCCTCAAAAAGAAAAATGTGACTGAACCACACCCTTGGGCCTAATCTCTAAATGCAGTGACCCAGCAAGTAATGCCTATGATCCCATCAGTTGTCTTGGATTCTCCCTAGGAGAACAGGTTTGAAAAGAGGTAAGATAAAGACAAGATGATAGGGTTTACTTGTAGCCTATAACTCTGCATTGTCACAGGTGATTCATAATTAACATCATCCTTTTTAAAATTCAAATAATTTGTCTCTAAGACATAGCTTGAGGTTTCTTAATCATAGTTCATATATTGTCTCTATAACTCAAATGCAATTCCTATATTTTTCTATGTATTGGTGAAGAAGTGTCAGTTTGCATGTTTGCAGAATCAATTCAAATACTTTGAATAATATGCTAAATTAGCATTGTTATTTTCTTAATATTTTTAGAAAATCTATTGGGAACTTCTCTTCTACCCAAAATAACTTGTAAATAGCTGGAAGGTGTTATTTTTTTATAGTATTGGTTACTTATTTATAACTCATTCTTAAGCAACTATTCAAGTTGGTTTAAATAAATATACATATATAATGTATTATTGTATTTGATGATGAGGATACCATCACGAATTACCTCTAATGCCTGTCTAGTAAAACCCTCGAACCCAATGGTGGAAGCAAGCATATAAATATTCACTTTCACTACACAGGAGTAAAGCTATGGTTGGGGAAATCCTAAGATTGTAGCGAAATAAATGAGAGGTGTTAAATCAATTTGGATATAGGAAAATAAGGTATTGAATTCAGGTAAGGGTTCCATAAAACAGGTAATCATTGTGTTAAGCATTGACAGAAAAAAAGAAAGAAAGTAATTGCAGAAGAAAAAGAAATGGACTGTATGACCAT
Organism: Canis lupus familiaris; assembly: GCF_011100685.1. Lineage (NCBI taxonomy): Eukaryota > Metazoa > Chordata > Mammalia > Carnivora > Canidae > Canis > Canis lupus. The sequence goes on from NC_049233.1 coordinate 22,879,429, forward strand.
ATGGTAAATACTCAGAAGTACAAGACAGCATGGAGCATTTAGGAGACTATAAATGTTCAAGGGTACCCAGACCGTATATGATAAAGAATATAAGACTTATGCTATAGGGAACCATCCAAAAGATGAACAGAGAAATGGCAGGACTAGAATGGTACAGTAGGCAGGTTAGGCATGTAAAGAGCCTATGTGAGTAAGATGAAACTGGAGGCAAATTGACTAATTAGTGAGTTGGTCAAATATTCTAAATAAGAGTCAAAGAATTATATATATATATAATATATATAGGAGAGTGAAGCTAGGATAAAAAAAGGAGTCTACCATGAATCCAAAGTTTCTAGCGTGGGTACCTATGAGAATGGTGAAATTAGTGGTGCAGGGTGGTCTACCAGAGAGTGGTGATGATAAAAAGATATTATAGTCTGGAAATGTGTCTAGAACATTTAGGTTGAGATAAGAAATATAACTGAGATACTGAAAAATAATGGGATTATACTTTTGAGAATTATCAGTCTGGAGGTTTTAGTTAAAACCATGAGACTACATGGAATCGTCCACAGAGAAAGTGTAAAATGAGAATGGGAAAAATCTGAGGATAGACAGTAAGCTAGAAATATAGTTCACTAGAAAAAGACAAGTATCCTGTGAAGAATTCTAACTACAGTCAGAAAATATTAAGTGAATAAGTATCAAGAAAACTAGAAGAGAGGGTTGCCAAAGGAAGAGACAGTTTCAAGAACAAAATAGCAACAAAATGTGCAGTGATAAAAGTAGGCAAGACCAAGTTTTAAAACTATTAAGTTTGATGTTATGGAGATGATTAGGGAAGTTTAAAGAGAAATTTCAATACAGCAATTCCTTCAATAAATTGAGGAATGAATAAGCATTAAGTAAGGGCACAACTATATACTCTTCATTGAAGAATCTTACATAAGACAAATATAGATCTGTAGCTAGAAGGGAGGTTAAGATCCATTCCAATCTTCTAATGATTTTATCAGATTGTACCTTCATTAATTTTATTCTTTATCATCAATAATTTGGTTTTGAGGTAAACAATTGCCACACTGTAATATTACAAATTTGTTGTTGTTGTTCTGTTACTGTTGTTATTTCAGCCATGGTGCTTTGCTTGGAAAATGAATCCACTTCCCAAACCATTGATTGCACGCATTTAAGAGAACAATGCCTAAGTGATGCAGATGGATGTAAACATGCATGGAGAATAATGGAATATTCATGCAATGTTTCAGGTAAAACATTGCTTAAAAGACATTCAAGTGATTTCTTTTTACTGCTATAAAAATAGGATTGGCTATTTCTGTCGCTATCTTGGGAACTACGTTAGCTTTGCTCTAAACCCCTTACTCAAACTTGATTCCAAGTGATTCACCTTCAATTGCCTATTTGTGAATGTGGTTACAGAGTCCTAATGCACTGTGGACAGCTTTATGCAAGATGTCAATTTTTTTCAACTTATCTCATCATGTTATAATTACATGCATACTTGTCAGAAGTATGGCAAAAACTTTTCAAATATCTTTTTTGCTTATATGTTAATACCTCAATGATAAAATAGGAAAAATAACATTTGTGATGATCAAAAGCATTGTTATTTGTCTATTTGTATATAATATACGTTTTATATTCTTGCAACAGATATGCTATCTTCCATTCCAACTGTGTCAGGAACAATTTAAAATATATTTTTATTTTTAACTTATCTCACATTCCAAATATTTGAGGGGAGTCCCAAAGGGCAGAAAATATAAACATTAGAATCACTGTTACTTGTTTAGAAGAAAAAAAATACTGGATATTTCAATTGGTTGAATAAATATTGAATGGAGCATTATAATAGGACTCCATTTGCTAAAAATAGATACTGATGCTACAGTGAGACATTGCCCTGATACCACCATCAAAAAATGTTTCAAAGAATTGTATTCTAACATAATTTATCATCCTGTGTAATGGATATTATAATACTATAATAAAAAACCTAATAACCCTTCTGGAATTTTCAGTAAGAAAAATTGAAAAGGGGAAATAATAATAGATTCTTTCATGTATCAGTTTATTCATTTCACAAAGTTTAAATTCTATACAGCTCATGCCTCTTGCCTATCTGCATCCTGAAAGATGTAGAGGGAAATCCATTGGGTTAAAAGGGAGCAACCTATAGTTCTGATGGCCAACACTTACAATTTCCACCATCAAAATTCTGCCCATCCACATGACCTCAAGGAACTGCATAAGATGCAGAGGAAGGGAGAGAGATTTCCTTCCCTTTCCTGCTCTTTAAAGGAGTACATGGGATGTTCATAATCCAAAGAAAATCATAGTTGTCTAATCCAACATTCTTATTACAGTTCAGGAAAATAATTTTAAAAGCATAATTTGCTCAAAGTAATGCAATAATTTTAAGATGAGTGTAGAAGACAACTAAAAATATTTGTTATTGGTTTTGATGATGAAGCTCCTTGTTACAGTTTATAAGGTAATTTAAGATATTTGCATTCAGTGTCGTGAATGATAACATTTACTTCAGTATACAAATAGCAAGTCATTTTCAGTGAATTGCAGTAATATTTGCATAATTATCCCATGCATGAAGCTGAAAGAAATATTCTCAAATATACAAATGAAGTGAATTCAAGTAGTTTTATTCAGAAAAATGAATAAAAGAAAATTGTTGGGTAGATGAATATGGCTTGTAAATTAAAGCAGAAAATGAAATATTGGTAATTATGAAAGATTCATTATTCAATAATATTTACTGAGTGCTTACTAAGCATCAGGAGTACTTCATGTCTCATTGTAAATTTTGAGCCACCTGCATGTCTCTTATAATTTAGAATGATATAAAAAATAGATTATGACAAATAGATAATAAAATTAGCTAAAGTGACAAAATAGTGAAGATTATAGATCATTCTGATCATCTCATATAAGGACAGCCTTGATTGCTACTGAAGAGTAGAAATTGGCATTCTATGTGGGGACAAAGTCATTTTAAAGTATAACAACTCTAATCTATTCTAGAAAGTAAGGACTGGGGAGAAAGACAGTAAAAATAGATTCTGTGCTTAAAAAGTCACTTTTGTGGACATCTTGTAGCAACACCAGAAATTCCTACTATAGTGAATTATTCAGATTAATATGTTAAGAGGATTTGTGGTAGGATGACATTCAGATTAATATCAAGAGTGTTATATGTTTGTGAATCCCAGGTAACCCCTGTAAGATGAAGGACTCATCAAACTGTAACCTCAGCATCCAGTCCTTGGTGGAAAACAATTTCCAATTTGAAGATTGTCTCTGCACTGATAACATCTATTGTACTATTAACAAATTGCTTGGGGAACAATGCATGAATGAATCAGGTAACAATACATGCAATATTTAAAGTCACGAAAAAGAATAGTTCCAAAATTAACCACATCTATGAAATTTGACTCTTTTTTGATATTTTGATCAATTCTTTGCATAATTTAGTTTGTGTAATTTAAGGTTCAGTGAGCTGTAGATCTCAGTAAGTGCCTAAAGTATTTCTGTAGTTGCTAACCATGATTTCAAGCTTCATTCAATTATAATTCATTAGAATTATAGATTCACTCACTCATTTCATATATTGGTAGGTTTTGCTATGGCTTTGCACAAGACCTAAATGATAGAAGATAAATATTGGAGAAAGTCCAAAATATAACCATGTATCCAGAATTATACCTGCCTTGGATAGTAGCATTTAATGATTTAGTATATGTTTATATACTGCCTATTTGAGGTGCCAGGCTGACACTGAGGTAGTGATAATCAAAGTACTCTGCACGCGTCCTTAAGGGGTCATAAAGATTTTCAAAGGGTTATGTGGGATGAAATAGTTCTAAAGTGATCGGTTTCTGGATCCCCAATGTCCCTATGAACTGTCTCTGAAACGTGTTCAGTTTGGGAATGCATGTGCTGTCATGGGATTCTTACCTCTTTCACAAGCAACCTTCTTCCATTTTATGAGAAATAGGTTTGCCTCTCATCTGTCATGAATGATCCCATTGTCCCACATCTCAAATCATTCATGATAAGCTCACTGGACAATTTTCTGTTGTATGGTTTTGCTTTTTCCCAGAACTTGACACAAATGGAATGATATGTAGCCTTTTGAACCTGATTTTTGTTTGTTTGTTTGTTTAACATAATGCATTGGAAATTCACCAGTGTTTCATGTACAAGTTGGTTCTTTTTTTGAGTAGTATTCTATTGTATAAGTTATATCATACATTGGTTATCCATTCACCACTGAAAGTGATTTGCATTGTCTCTAGATTTTTAGAAATCATAAATAAAACTGCTAGAAATACTCACAAGATTCATACACATATACATTTTTGTTTCACTTGGGTAAGGAATTGTTGAGACGTGTGGTAAAGTGTATGTTTAACTTTATGGAGAGCTTCCATATTATAGTCCAGATTTGATATAACCGTCAATATATAAAAGTTCTTCTCAGTGGCACTTGATTTTGTTTTTTTACTTTGTTTTGGGGCTATCCTAATATGTATTTAGTGATGTCACAGTGTAGTTTTAACTTCCACTTAAATAATACAAATGTTGAACATATTTTCATGTGTTTATGTGTCATCTATACACTTAATTTAGTAAAACAGCTCTTCAAAATTTTGCCATTTTTAAATTTGAGTTTTGACTCTTTTACTGGGTTTTAAAAGTTGCTTCTCTGTATTGAATAAGGTTTATCAGAATATGTGTACTGTAAACAATATTTCCCTCTCTGTGTCTTTTACTTCCTTAGGAATATCTTTCAAAAAACAGAAGTTATTTGTTTTTTAAACTTTAATGATAATCAGTTTATCACTTTTTTTTCTTCCTTGACTAATACCTTTGATGTTGCATCTAAGGAATCTTTACCCAACCCCAAATCACAGAGATATTTCTCAATGGTCTAGAAATTATGTAGTTTAGGTTTTACATAAGGTCTATGATACATTTTGAGTTAATTTTTGATTTTGTTACAAGCAATGGGTCAAATTCCTTTTTTTCCCCATAAGCATATCCAATTGTTCTACCACATTTGCTAAAGAGACTATTAGTTTCACCTTCCTCAAAAATCATTTGGGATGCTCTATTTCTAGGTTTTTTCATCTTGTTCCAAATAATCTATATTTCTGTACTTTGCCAATACTCTACAGTCTTACTTATTGTAGCTGTATGGGGTGTCCTATAATCTAGTAGAAGTCCTTTAACTTTGTTCCTTTTAAAAATCGTTTGGCTATTCTTTGACTTTCCACATAAATTTCACAATCAGCTTGTCAGTTCCATAGAAAAATCTAACATTTTGGGGGGCTTACATGGAAACTACAGATCAGTTTGGGTAGAATTGACAAATATGATATATCTCCCCATTTATTTAAGACTTCTTTGATTTCTTTTACTGATATTCTGTAGTTTTCAGTATATAATTCTTACATAGTGTTGAGATTTACACAAATATGCTTCATTTTTATGCTGTTGCAAATAGTAACTTATTTTATATTTTAATTTCCAATTGATTGTAGATAATCTATCAAAATAAAATTGATATTTTATATGAATCTTATATCCTATAACTTGCTCAGCTCACTCATTTTTATGTATCTTTTATTTTTAGAATCTATAGTATTGTCTACATAGATATAAATATTCATATCTGTGACTAGAGAGAGTTTTATTTCTCCCTTTCCAATCTGTATGCTTTTATTTCTTTCCCTTGCTCTATTGTTCTGGGTGGGACCTCCAGGATAATATGAAATGGGATTGGCCATCCTTGTCTCTTTACCTATCTTAAGAGAAGTGCAATTAGTTTTGCACCATTAAGAATAGTTTTTGCAGTAGGTTCTTTGTAGATTCCCTTTGTCCAGCTGAAGATAGATATTAAGTTTTGCAAATGCTTTTTCTGCCTTTATTCAAATGATCATGTTTCACTTTTTTTATTTGTTGAATTCTATTGTTGATTTTTGAATGTTGGTTCTAACCCTTCATGCAGAGGCTATATCCTACTCAGTCATGATGTATTATTCATTTTAGATATTGCTTAATTCAATTTGCTAATATTTTGTTAAGGGTTTTTAATCTATGTTCATGAGGAATGATGAGATATTGTTCTCTTACAGTGTATTTGTCTAATTTTGTTGTCTGAATAATGCAGGTTTTTAAAATGAGTTGGGAAGTATTTCTTCCTGTTCTTTATTCTAGAACAGTACATGAAGAATTAATATTATTTCTTCCTTAAATGTTTGATTTAATTCACCAGTGAAGATATCTGGTCCATTCTTCAATGGAAAATTTTAAAATGTTCAATGTGTTTAATTGTTATAGGACTATTTTACTTACCTATTCGTTATTGAGTGAGTTTGGTAGTTTGTATCTTTCAGTGAATTTTCCCATTTGGTAGATTTATGTCACATTTTTATTTTTAGGGTTTCCATTTTACTTTTCTTCTCCCCTCTCTCTCTCTGATAGTTGTTCCTAATATTCTAAATTGCCCTTTAAATGTCTGTTGGAGTTGTACAGTTCTCTTTCATTCAGATATTGACAAACTTGTATCCTCGTCTCTCTGTCTCTCAATTTTGTTCTTCATTATTTTTAGTTATTGTGTTTGATTCTATTTGAAGTTGCTCCTCATTGTCTGGTTTCTTACGATAAAGGCTTATATTATTCACTTGAGATTTTTTCTTTCCTCCTAAAAACATTTCATTATATAAATTTCCTTCCAAGTGATGTTTTAGTTACATCCACAAATTTTAGTATGTTGTATTTTCATTTTTATTCAGCTCAAAATATTTTCTCATTCCCCTTGTGACATCCTCTTTGATTCATGGTTTACTTATAATACTGTTGTTTAATTTCCAAATATTTGAGGATTTCCAAGATACCTTTGTTATTTACTTTTAGTTCAATTCTTAATTAAAATACTAAGTGCTAAATATCACCTGTACAATATGATACATGCTAGATGATACACACACAATCACAAAGTACTTGAAGTTATAGAGGAAGGAAGAGTGGTGACTCAGAAGGTTTCACGAAGAAATGACAGACTTGGGATTTTAGGGTGGATTGGGTTCACTAGAGAGACAAAATGGATGTTCTAAAGAGAGGAAATAGAATGAAGCAGAGAGCATTCAAGGAGCAACAAATCCTTTGTTAAGCTGGTGTGTAGAACAGAACAGTATTAGGAGATGATGCTGGAAAGAAACCAGATGTTAAGGAGGAAAGCTGAACTTACGGGTCTTTCTAAAGGGATTAGACTTCAAACTGTTATTGCAAGGGGCTCTTGAGGCATTTTAAACAGAGGAATGCAGAATCAGCTTTTTCAAAGGGTATCACTGGCAGGAAGTGCAAAGGACAGAATGGAGGGGAGGGAAAGATGAAGGCCAGGAATATCAATTAAAAGGCCATTGAAATAATTTGGGAGAGAGGTGATACACGCCTAAACTAACACAGTAGTGCTAAGGACTAAGAGGAGAAAGCAGAAGTAAGATATTTTATGAATTATAATTGATAGTAATTGGTGACAGTTGGATATGAGGAGTATGAAATGTATGAAGCATGTTATACAAGTTGCTGGCTTGGGACAGGATACTGTGATATACTGAGATAGGGAAGAAACAATAAAGTACAGGATTGGGGACAGAAGTGATGAGTTATATTTTGGAGACATCGCATCTGTGGAAAGCTTTGGAACATTCACGTTAGGAATGTTAGTATTTTGTTTTAAGTTTTATATGATACAAATAATTTCAAAAGAGAAATGAAGGAATGTGCGTCATCTAGCTTGCATTTGGAAACCTGCATTTTGCACTAAAGAGAGTAATCTAGAATAGACATACAGGTTTTGGAGTTAAAAGTTTGTAAGAAGCAGATAAAACCATGAAGGAAAATAGGATTGGTCTGAAAAGGCTATCAAATGAGGATATAAAACCATGAAGGAAAATAGGATTGGTCTGAAAAGGCTATCAAATGATATCAAAAAGATTTTGATAACAACATTTATGATCTAGTTGAAGAAAAAAAGATTTCAAAGACAGGAAAAGAAAATATAGAAAGAGTTTTTGAAGTCAATGAAAGGGACACAGAGAAAATAGTTAGGAATTACAAATGCTGAAAAGTCACCAAAAAAGAATAGAGCCCAAACTAATCACAGGAGTTAACTAATTAACAGGTCTTTACTAGTTTTGTTTGAAGTAGGAGGAAATGAAAGCATATTGAAATACTAAAAATATTTATTGACTTATGTTTCATGATGATGATGGCAAGACAATTTATATCTTTCTAGCCATTTTTAATCATACCAAGTTTTGACGAAATGTAGTTACCAGTCAACAGGTCCATACAAGTTAGACTGAAATCAGTTCAACTTTATTACTTTATTTATAGAAGAATCAGCTCTGTCTTTACATTTGGCTGGACAGTCAAATATCACACAATGGATCCATCAGAAAGACACATCATTAATGGTTGGAAAAAAGAGCGACTGTGTCATAGCAGCACATATATGCCAACAAATGGAACATTGTACTCTGTTGTACGAAAATTTTAAGAAAACCTGTGGAAAGGAATCAGAAAAATGCAAGACCCTTGATGGAGGCTACCTGTGTGCAGCATTAAGAGAAAGTCTGAAAGAAACGATATTGTGGAATTGTCATTGCAATGACCCTTCAAAAGTAGAATGTGTTGAAATTTGGAGAAGTTTGTTTGAAGACATTTGTATACAGGATGCTCAGATGAATCAAGTTCCAGCTGTCAGTGATGACCACAAAGATGGATTCAAACAGGACATTTTTTCAGGTTGGTATTCTAAAGAAGAATTTAGGAACATTAACTATGAATTAACCAAAGAATATTTAAGTTCTGATTCCTACTTTGTCATTCCTGCCTGTTTCTCCTAGAAAATTAAGAATAAAAAATTAATGCCATGACTATGTCCAAAAAGGATTACAAAGAGGCAAAAGAGCCAAATGCTAAAATGTTTTAGAATAATGTCAATTGTATTCATTCATTCTCTCATTAAACAAATACTTCTGGGACATTTATAATGTACCAGGTCCTATGCAGCAGGATTTAAAAAAAAAAAAAAAAAAAAAGGATAACAAAGCAAAACCAAAAATCACCTGTCCTTCATTCAAGGAGCTTGTTGTTTAGATGATTTAAAAAATTGAAAAAATAGATAAAATGTGGTTAAATGCTGGTTATTTACTTAATAGGTATTTCTTTTGAGTCCTTACCATATCTTAGTCCATGTGCTCAGACCTGTAGGAAAAGTAGTAAACAAAACAACCAGAAACCATTGCTCTCTAGGAGTTTGCATTCTGTATTGAGGGCCTCTTGAATCACCTTCCAAGGCAACAGAATCTGAGACAGAGGTTTGCAGACAAAAGTTTTTTGGGGCTGGGGGTTTAAGAACAAAAGTTAGAAGGAACTGAAGGAAATAGGATTAAGTAGAGGGAGAAGCTGAAATGCAGTGCAGCTGCCACAGCAAACTTAGTTTATCCCACAGGAAGTTTGGACCTGGATTGGCCATTGAGGCAAGGGACCTGATCCTTGAACCCCTCCTATGGGTTAGAGCTTATATATGAGCTGTTCCCTGGGAAAGTCTGTAACTTTGCTTGTGGCAACTTTCTTTGAATGAGGGCAATGCCTAGAAAAGGACGGTTGTGAGTCATCACCCAGCCCATACTTTCAGCCCCTGGGGAAAGGAGAGCCTGAGTCACCAAAGGAGGTGTCTTAGTAGCCGGTCATAGCATCCAATGTGGGAACAAAGAGAAAATTAACAGGACAAATGACTTAAGATAGATATTTTAAACAGTATAAATGCTAAGGAGAAAACTGAAACAGAGAGGAAAAAAAGAGATATGAGTAGGTGATTTTTAATTTTAATAGAATGACCACACAGTTGTATCCTTAAGTTAATGTTTAAGCAAAGATTTAAAAAGTTAAGAGAATGAGTCCTGTAGATATTTGGGGAGAGAATAGTTAAGGCAAAAGAAACAGAGAGTTAGACACCCTCAATTGGAAATGTGTCTGGAGGTTTGTGGAAGGGCTAAGGGGAGACACATAGGGAGAGGAAAGAATATGGGAGAGAGGTGTGGGAGGTGAGATCAGAAATAAAACAGGGGCAAGATCAGGTGGGGCCTCCTTCTAGGTCATTTCTAGGTCATTGGCTCTTTTCCTGAGTGATACAGAAAATTATTAAAGAATCTTCACTAAAAGATTATCATGATCTGATTTCTATCTTTAAAAGGGTAATTCTGGATTTTATGTTGATCATTGACTGAAGAGAAGCAAAGGCTCCAATAGGAAGACCAAGTAGGAGGCTTTTATAATGACACAGATTAAAAAATGATAGATGATGGACCCATGTGGGAAGTTGTCAGATTCTGGATATATTTTGATAGAAGTAAATCATATGGAGGTGTAAGAAAAAAAAGGAGATGAAGGTTGATTCCGAGGTTTTTGTCCTTAATTTTTATAAGGATGTGGTTCTCATTATTTTTGTTAACTGCTACGGAAACAGCCACAGGAAGGAGAGACTTCAGTGAGCAACAGAGAAGTCACAGGTTGATTTGGGATGTGTTAAGTCTGAAATGTTTATTAGATATCCAAGTAAATGTATCAAATTAGGCAGCCCCAGTATGGCATTGATGTCTAAATTCTATGTATGACACAACAAAGTGAGATCTGGGCAAGAGGGCTTCATTCACTTATAGATGATAAATAAGCCCATGGCCTAGATGAGGTCAACAAAGAAATGCATGCTGTCTTGGACCTGTTTGGTAGCAAGGTGGGAAAATACCAGATTCTGGATATATTTTGACATTAGTGGATGAATAAGAAGGAATGGTATGTATGCTTTTATGTATATGATCTTCTATCTCAGATGTAGATCTGATTGGTACAATCTTTTATTTATTCCTGTGACATATTGCCCTTCAGCTGCTTTTCAGGAATTAAGCTACAGTTTAAAATATCTTCCTGGAAGAATGTGTCTATACATATGTATGTACCATATGAAATTACAATTTAATGTGCATAGAATTATATGAAATTACTCATAACATATAAAATAGTACACATCCAAGATAGGGTTTATTTTCCCCTGCTAAAATAAATATTTTGTTGTGTTTATGATAATTACCCACATGGTGAATATATTAGTCGTCTTGGGCTGCCATAACAAAATACCACAGCTTGAGTGGTTTCAACAACAGAAATGTATCTCCTCACAGTTCTGAGGCTGTGACTTCCAGATCAAGATCCAGCAGGGTTGGTTTCTAGTAAGAGTTGTCTTTCCTGGGCTTGTGGACTTCCTGGTTTCTTTCTGTGTTCTCAGATGACCTTTCCTTGGTGTTTGAGTGTATGAAGAGAGAAGAGGAAGTAAGCTCTCTGTGCCTCTTCTCCTAAAATGATAATCCTGTCAGATTAAGGCCCCACTCTTATAACCTCATTTAACCTGAATAACTTCAGAGACACCATTTTTAATACATCACACAGCAGGTTACAGGGCTTTCACATGTGAATTTTGGAGGGACATATGAAAATTCAGTAAAAGTATGCACATTCAGTGTTTGTTTCAATGATAGATTCTTGAATATATTTAGTCAATGGCATGGCTATACCAATCAGTCCCAAAGCAGAGATACTAATCTATAATAGAGGTCTAGCCTAGACTTTTGTAGCTGTTACAAAAGCTGTATGCCTGTCTGAGATTTGATTGTGGGGTTTCACTCAATATGAGATAGTCAGAAGAACGAACATCTCAGATTTCCTCAGAAACACAGGAGGGTAGATTTAGAAACACTGTGATTCTTCAGCTGAGCCATTATGGATATAAAAGTGAGAAACAATGTATAGTGAGAACAGATGGAACAATGCAGGGAGTCTGGCAAGACTGACACAGTTGGGAGTAAAAAAGAATTTTCTTGTGATTGTACCTTCTTTTTTTGTGCAGTGGATGGGCAGTCAGGGAATTTGGATAGGCAGTTCAGAGACAAATTGAATCAGGAAGTCACAACAGAAGTCAATCTTAATAGCCAATGGCAACAATTCAGCTTTAATTTTAAAATGCAGGTTTGATCAGACTATTCCCCTATCACTTTATGCATATGCTTATTAGCACCCCTTATATTTTATTTGGATTTTGTTTATATCTCTATATCCCATGCCAGGCTGTGGATGCTCCGTGACAGGGACTATACATTTATATCTTCAGTATGGAAACTGGTACATAGTAGTGATTCAACCAATGCTTCTTGAATGAAAGAGTTTGGAAGTAGCTGGGCAGTGAGTTCACTTCCATCAATGCAATTCTCTAGTTCTCTGATTATAATTCCTAGGAACTCTAAAAGACTAAAATAATCAGAGGTAGAAATCATCTTTAATTTCCATTTCTATTTAATTAAGACCCTACCGGGAAGGATTTTTTCAATTCAGACAATATTCCTTCTGTTCTTTCTCCCCAGACAGATTCTTTGTTTACTTCAGTACACATGGCCTGGTCGTTAGCATTTGTATAAATCTTAGAGTAACTAAATCCTCAGAGCAGGGCTGTTTAACTCACTGGAATGATATTTGGGGTGGGTGTGGGGGGTATTTTTCTTCATCTGCATGTCACTAATTTTGAGTATCAAGGGTTAAGTAAGTATTACATGAGCTAGAATGTATTTTTGCTTGATCATTCATTTCTAAATGTGACCCACATTTTTCTACTAAGTTTAAAAAATTGTTCACTAATGAATTAGTCTCTTTGTTTTCCTTCTAGATAACATGAAAGAGGATAATCAATACAAGTGGAATCTAACTACCCTTCCCTATCATGGTAATGTTTATATTTATAATTTTCATTTGCATTGTAAATACTAGGCAATATGATTTAAAACATAGTTACTCACTTTCTTAAAGATATGCCAATACAAAATAAATTGTGTGGCTCTTAATTTAGTCTAATATTGCAAAATGCAACAAAATTACTGTATTTTTTCCATTCATGTATCAAAGCAATTAATTGTTTTGCCCACCTGTCAACTATTTACAGTTATGCTGAGGAATGAAAACTTTACATTTAAAACCAAAAATTAGATCTTGGTTAAATTTCACAAGTATTTTGATCACATAAATTAAGTGCTTGATGCTAATTTTGTATATATGCATTTGGTGGCGGGGGAAAGGGAAAGCACTCCCATGTATCTATGTTTTCCAAAATGTCAACATCTTTATGTGCTATTATAATAACTGCAACTAATAGCTGCAACTGCTATTATAATAGTAATAACTGCAACTATGTGGAAACTTTAGTCAAGGATTTTTACCCAAAATAAAAAATGCAACGAACAAAAATCATTTTGATTTGAGCCCATGAACTCACCATAAGCTATATACTTCAAATGCAATTTCTGAAGATTTATTATTTACATTTGAGAGACTTGGACTCAAAAATTTTTTTCCCACTCAGTTTTGGCCCTATATGTTTCCTATCATATCTAGATCACAATATGTATCCAGCATAAATGAAAGATGATACAAATAGCCCACTACTCAGGCCTCAGTAAATTCATATTAACTCTTAAAAAAAAAGTAAGATTAGCCCCAAATAGCACATTGGTACATCATTGTGTTTTGCTCACAGACATTTCACAGCATTTTGCAGATTCTGTATGTACAGATTCATGTTTACTTTTCCACAAACTGGACATATCCTTGCTTTTAGGAATCAAAGGGATCCAGTCCTGTTTGGAAGTGGCAGAGGCGTGTGTAGGGGATGTGGTCTGTAACACACAGTTGGCCGCTTACCTTAAAGCTTGCTCAGCAAATGGAAATCTGTGTGATGTGAAACACTGCCAAGCAGCCATACGGTTCTTCTATCAAAATATGCCTTTTAACATTGCCCAGATGTTGGCTTTTTGTGACTGTGCTCCATCTGATATACCTTGTCAGCAGTCCAAAGAAGCTCTTCACAGCAAGCCATGTGCGGTGAACGTCGTTCCACCCCCTTCTTGCCTCGATGTAATTCACAGCTGCCGAAATGATGAATTATGCAGGTGAGTAAAAACACGCATACCTTAGTTTCTTATTTCGGCACCTTATTTGTTACAGTCCAGTCCTAACACTTGATCTCATTACATTAGCTAGAGTTCCCACCCTCATCCAACATGATGTAAACAAAGCCAGACAACTCATATTTTTGAATATGCAGTACATGTGTAGTATCCTTTTTGAAATTCAAATGCAGAACAGGTTTTTGGAATAAGCGAATTCAATGTGTCAGGATTTGGTAGCCATGAAACAGCATCATTAAAATTATATATTCAAGTTAGGCTAATGAATTAGTAAATAGACCTGACTGGCATGTCAGTTTAATTTGGTTTTTTGGTATGATTACCTCAGGCTGTTAAATGTCAGAGAGCTTTGATAAGGCAGCTCTTCAAACTTCAAATTGAACCTTTCTCTCATAGGCTGGAGATCCGGAAGGAGAAGGTAACTTGAGTCCATCTCAGCCCACATGTATGCCATTATGTCAGAAATATACCCATTTTCTTCTTCCCAACCTCACACGCTTGATTTTCAGGGGAGCAATGTTAGTCATTTATTTGTCATTCAAATAAATAATTATCCGCCTATTACTCTCTAGGTACCAGTGCACACAAGACAAGAATGCTTGCCCTGGGGTCTAGTGGTGGGAGAAACATAATAAATAAGTGAAATGTACATTATAAGGTAATGAGTGTTGTGGAGATTAACACGCAAAGGGAGAGAATTGAGTAAGTGGCATTGTGAAGAGGCAGAAAGAGTTGCAATGTGAACACAGTGGTCCCAGTAGGGAGCTTTTCACCAGATTTAAAGAAGTAGGAGAATGAGCCTCTCTCAGTATGCATCTGAAAAAAGAAATACTAAACAAGTTAGCCAGTGGTGAGGAAGAAATAGGACCTGTTCAAAAAGCAATGAGGGTAGAGCCTACATGGAGGAGAGCAATAGGAGATGTAGTTAGACATTTAACTGGAATGGGGGGTAAGTAGGCCTCAGTCATATAGGACCTAGAGGGACACTAAGGACTTGGGTTTTTACTCCCAGTAAAATGAAAGGTTTCTGGAGGATCTTGAGCAGAGGTATGAATGATCTGGCTCACTTATTAAAACTTCCACTCTTGTTGCTAGTTGAGACTAGACTGAACCTTTGCAGGTAATTACTCTTGGGAACTCTAATTCAACACTGGCTTTTTCTTTTCCTCACTACAGTCTTCATTAACACATTTCCTTGTATATTCAAGATGTATTTATCTTTTGTCTAGTAAGAAATCCACAGTTAAGTGGGTCTCTTTGGAGGAGTAAGAAAAATGCAGGAAAAAGTGAGAATACTGAATAAATCTGATGAATCAAAATGATTTGTATCATTGATGTTACCACATTAAAGGAGCTTTATTTAAACAACCAGCATTAAATCATATAATTTATGGATTCATCTTTTGCTTCTTTTTGGAATAATTCTTCATATCAATTTGCCCAGTGCCTTTAATCAGGAATTGTTTTGTTTAATTTCATTTAAATAAATAAAACTTCGTAAATAGCAAATCATTTAAAATTAAAAATAAGCATTTAATGTGGAAGAGTAGTCTAGTGTGTGATAGCTCAGAGCAAAGATTATCACATTCATCACTTTGCTTCGACCATTGACAAATGAGCTGAAAGGTTTAATATCAACTGCCTGAAGGGTCTGATTCTTGGTAAACATCTTTTAGCTTTTTAACTATATTCATTTTTTTACTCTGCCATTCCAACTTTCAGAGTAGCTCCAGATCTTATAAATATTTGTTGAAAAGGACAACTGCTTTCCTACAACATACATTTTGTAAGATAATGGGTAAAGATCTAAGCAGAGTGCTAGAATATCGATGTATTTTTTGTTTTAACTTATCACATAGAATGCCAAAGCTCTTAAGAAAGTCTTCTTTGAGGACCTATTTTACAAAAGTTTATCAGTTATTTTGAGGCTTATTAATTATATCTCTTGAGTGATAATAAAATTAATAATAAAAATGTTTTATGATACAGTTTAGATTTTTCAAACTCATATCTCAAAAGTCCTTATTTTGTGAAATATTGTATTTCATTGATTCTAAGATGAAATTTTTAAAACATTTTAATATCCCTAATAGCTTTGGAATGCATCTTAAGCTCAATGACAAGAACATACTTATGAAATTAAAACAATAATTTAATTTCTAACAAGTTATTTTAGTTATAACAAGATAATGATATTTCCTGTAATCAATGAAATAGGATGAAAACATTTGATTACACTATTTTTATCATATCACAAATAGAATATTTACATCTGTCAATCATCTATCTACAGTAACAATGAAAACTAGTGATATTTTAACCAGCCAGGAAAATTTTGTTAAAGCAATCCCTGTAAAAATACCAGAAGTCTCCATGAATGGGGAGCTGGATAGCTTTACCTGATTCCAGTGCCAAGACCATAGGAATACTACCTTATCATCTTTAACTTATTTGCATTCAACTTTTGGAACATCATATATCTAAACTTTCCTATCAAATTAAGTATTTTAATGGCAAGTGATGAATCTGCTGTTAGAGTCCTTAAGAAGCCCCATGATGGATTCTGAAGCACACACTCCTGAATTAAACTCATCTTGGTGTCAACACCTTCTAAGATTGATTGGTACAAAGTTGGTAATTTTTTTCCATAACGGCTCCTCGGTTTAACCACTTCTCCAAAATGTTTGGTGCACAGTCTGCAAAACCAGAGGCATTTAAAGATGTCATCTTGTTTCCCTCCACCTTTGAGTATCTTGCAATTAATTTTTATAATTTTTAATGTACATATACATGTCTCTTCTTGTGTAATTTCGGTCTTTCATGGATTAATTCAGAGAGTAAGAACTATGTACTTTAGATTGCTTTTCACTGTGTGCAAATAGTCCCTTAATGAATATTTTATAGAGGTGATGGAAATATAATGCAATATTAGCAGTCACTGTAAAAAGACAAATCCTGTCATTTTTCTCAGGCGAATTTTGCCTTAGGGAGACTTTTAGCATTTATATTAACTTATTATTAATGTAATTCAGATGGAAAAAAATCCAAATGACAAACTACTTCTTCAGTAAGGATGGTTAAGCCCTTTATCTGCTACCTTTTTTTGCTGAAAAGTCTGTATGTGTGGAGAGGAGAGCATTTGGGTCTTAAAATAAAACTTAAGTTCCTGTTCCAGATTCTTCAATACATGATAGGTTTCAAAACTCCTTTATTTATTTGGAAAGGCCAAAGAAGGCCACTATAAAGTTCATTTTTCAATCAATTCTGTCTAATATAGATGTATACTGAGAGATGAGATGTTTTACAAATTATAAATGTTTAGGTGCTTACAGAAAATTATAATACATTATATTTTCATATGTATGAACTCAAGAAAGTAGTGAAAAAAAGTATTTGCTTAAATAAATTCTACTTACTTTTTAGAAGCAAACCCCCATAATGTACACAATATTTTAAGTACCATGGAATACTTAAAAATCTGATGATTTATTAGGTCATATATCCATGTGCAGAAATTATACCAACCACATTCTTTACATTTTGCAATGTAACTGGAAATCAATAGATAAGATGAAAACAAAATAATTCCATTAAAAAAACTACTTTTAAATAATTGTTTGGACAAAAATATAGAAAATTGCAGAATATCAAGAAAATAAAGATAATGAAACATTATACATCAGAATGTTTAAACCTGAAACAGAATTTCTATCATATAAAGTTTTGGGGCATATTTAAATCTTTTTTCAAATCATGTAGGTAATGTGTACTAATTTCATAATTTTTTATTTAAAAATATCCTTTAATTCAGCATTTATGCAGAATTTCACAACTAATTTTCTGAATGAAATAACTTCCATGAGTAGATAACTCACACAATTTAACTGTAGCAAAATACATATTTAAAAATGAATAAATGGCACCTAGGTCCAGATTTATTCTCTATCAACTCCTAAATGATGATCCATACTGTCAATACTTCTATTTACATGATATTTTCTATATAACCTTCAATTACATTAAAAGAACATATTTGTTCTTCTGGCTCAAAATATTTGTAGGATTTTCTTAAATATAAGTTTTAATAGATCCTAATTAATTTTTTCCATGACTTTAAAAAGTTGATTCCTTTAAGGTTACTTAAAATATGAGATTATTAAAAATAATAGTTCTGGATTTAAAAAGAGTAGCATGTGGACAAATACACTCATGATAAATGTTTATTTACTCAGAGAGTTTTCATGCTTATTTGATGATGATCTATTCAAGAAAGGGTAAGAAGGAATTTTAGGTGATAAATATTAAGTAGAAAGATTAATATCCTTGATTCCACTGGAATATCTTCTTTCTTTGAAAGCTTTGAAAATGAATTATTATACATTATTCAGACTTTCATTCAAAGCTAGTACAACACAAATATATAGAAACTTTATGAATTGATGTGGTTCTAATGGATTATCTCAGTCATTAAATAAACTAATTTTTGCTTTACATTAGCTCTTGCTGCCAGAGAAGCTAAAGGAATTTTGTAAATTCTAATTAGTCTGCTCAGAAATATTGAGCAAGTGCACAGTACCTCCCAATCTGTGGGAGAACAGGGGCTGGGAAGGTCTAGAGTCTTGTATGAAATCACTCTATGAAACTGTGGCCAAATGCTAGCCAGAAAAGCACATTCTGCTTCAAAAATATTGCTAATAATTCTACCATATACTTTATATTGCAAATCATCACCCATTGAAATAAAATTAGTAGTGAAAGATCATTCATCCAGGAAATCCTAAACTTAGCCTCTGTCTTTCATCACAAAAGGAAAATAATTCACGAGGTTTCTCTACTTTTACAGTCTCTATCAGGATGCTTGTATGTACTAATTTTGTTTTCAGCTTGTATTGGTTTTTAAAGGCTTGTCAGATGCCAGTCTTTCATTAGGTGAGGCAGTACCACATGTTATTGTGAGATAATATTATCCAGACTAATTCCATTTCTTGATTCTTTCTAGGAGGCGCTACAGAACATTTCAGTCAAAATGCTGGCAGCATATGATTAGAAAGTGCCATGAAGATGAGCTCTGCATCAGTACCTTAAGCCAGCAGGACCTCACTTGCTCGGGAAGTGATGACTGCAAAGCAGCTTACATTGGTACTTTTGGGACAGTCCTTCAAGTACAGTGCACCTGTAGGACCACTACACAAAATGAAGAATCTTTGTGCAAGATTTTCCAACATATGCTTCATGGAAGATCATGCTTTGGTGAGTTATATATATTCAGTAAATGATACACAGGTTTTTTTTTGTTTTTGTCTATGCAGCACAAAGTAGTAATCCAGCATAGAAAATTTAACAAAGAAAACCTTATGTTTGCTACTCTATTTTAAATATATTTTCTGATTACGTTTTATGTATTTGCTATTTTACTCATTCATATGCTAGTAGTGTATGCTTTTTAATGTCTATGATTGGTCACTTCTAGGTATCATTTACTGATTTCAATATCAACAGCATGAAAGGTTTATATCCTACCAGATAACTGAATATGTCAGTTGTCTATCGTGAATAACAAACAACCCTAAAATGTAGTGGCTTAAAATAACCATTTATTGGCTCATTCTGCACAATGGGCTTAGCTTAATTGGGTGGTTCTTCTGATGATCTTACTTGGGGGCCACTCAAGTAGCTACTGTCATTGAGTGACTCAGCTGAGGCCAGATGGTCCAAAATGGTGTTTAGCAAGCACTATTTGTTGGGATGCATGAGTTCCCTCCACATGTCCTCTCTAGTGGTTGACCCTGGTCTCTTACATGGTGACAGCAGAATTTCTAGTAGCTAAGCCCCAAAGTTCATGTACTTACCAATTGTCTATGTCTGTCACATTCGCTAATGTCTCTTTGGACAGAGAAAGTCCCATGGCAAGACCCAGAATCACTGTGAGAGGAAATTATACAAGGATGTATATATTTAAGGTTGGATCCATTGGGGAGATCATTAATTTAATAGTTTACCAGTATGGGTATCCCAACCTTTGTAAAACATATACTCTTGGATTTAGCTTTTCTAATCTTAGTCTTTAACATGTCTGCTGATTTCTCTGTAATGAAAGGATGGAAACACATTCCCTAAAGGTATACTTTACTCAATTTTAAGAATGAAAAAACAGATTTAGGAATTTAACTAATTTTTTAATTTATTTTTTATTGGTGTTCAATTTACCAACATACAGAATAACCCCAGTGCCCGGCACCCATTCACTCCCACCCCCCGCCCTCCTCCCCTTCTACGACCCCTAGTTCATTTCCCAGAGTTAGCAGTCTTTACGTTCTGTCTCCCTTTCTCATATTTCCCACACATTTCTTCTCCCTTCCCTTATATTCCCTTTCACTATTATTTATATTCCCCAAATGAATGAGAACATATAATGTTTGTCCTTCTCCGATTGACTTACTTCACTCAACATAATACCCTCCAGTTCCATCCACGTTGAAGCAAATGGTGGGTATTTGTCATTTCTAATGGCTGAGTAATATTCCATTGTATACATAAACCACATCTTCTTTATCCATTCATCTTTCGATGGACACCGAGGCTCCTTCCACAGTTTGGCTATTGTGGCCATTGCTGCTATAAACATCGGGGTGCAGGTGTCCCGGCGTTTCACTGCATCTGTATCTTTGGGGTAAATCCCCAGCAGTGCAATTGCTGGGTCATAGGGCAGGTCTATTTTTAACTCTTTGAGGAACCTCCACACAGTTTTCCAGAGTGGCTGCACCAGTTCACATTCACACCAACAGTGTAAGAGGGTTCCCTTTTCTCCGCATCCTCTCCAACATTTGTGGTTTCCTGCCTTGTTAATGTTCCCCATTCTCACTGGTGTGAGGTGGTATCTCATTGTGGTTTTGATTTGTATTTCCCTGATGGCAAGTGATGCAGAGCATTTTCTCATATGCATGTTGGCCATGTCTATATCTTCGTCTGTGAGATTTCTCTTCATGTCTTTTGCCCATTTCATGATTGGATTGTTTGTTTCTTTGGTGTTGAGTTTAATAAGTTCTTTATAGATCTTGGAAACTAGCCCTTTATCTGATATGTCATTTGCAAATATCTTCTCCCATTCTGTAGGTTGTCTTTTAGTTTTGTTCACTGTATCCTTTGCTGTGCAAAAGCTTCTTATCTTGATGAAGTCCCAATAGTTCATTTTTGCTTTTGTTTCTTTTGCCTTCCTGGATGTATCTTGCAAGAAGTTACTGTGGCCAAGTTCAAAAAGGGTGTTGCCTGTGTTCTTCTCTAGGATTTTGATGGAATCTTGTCTCACATTTAGATCCTTCATCCATTTTGAGTTTATCTTTGTGTATGGTGAAAGAGAGTGGTCTAGTTTCATTCTTCTGCATGTGGATGTCCAATTTTCCCAGCACCATTTATTGAAGAGACTGTCTTTCTTCCAATGGATAGTCTTTCCTCCTTTATCGAATATTAGTTGACCATAAAGTTGAGGGTCCACTTCTGGGTTCTCTATTCTGTTCCATTGATCTATGTGTCTGTTTTTGTGCAAAATACAACATCCATTTCTGATCAAAACTCTCCAGAGTGTAGGGATAGAGGGAACATTCCTCAACATCTTAAAAGCCATCTTCGAAAAGCCCACAGCAAATATCATTCTCAATGGGGAAGCACTGGGAGCCTTTCCCCTAAGATCAGGAACAAGACAGGGATGTCCACTCTCACCACTGCTATTCAACATAGTACTGGAAGTCCTAGCCTCAGCAATCAGACAACAAAAAGACATTAAAGGCATTCAAATTGGCAAAGAAGAAGTCAAACTCTCCCTCTTCGCTGATGACATGATACTCTACATAGAAAACCCAAAAGTCTCCACCCCAAGATTGCTAGAACTCCTACAGCAATTTGGTAGCGTGGCAGGATACAAAATCAATGTCCAGAAGTCAGTGGCATTTCTATACACTAACAATGAGACTGAAGAAAGAGAAATTAAGGAGTCAATCCCATTTACAATTGCACCCAAAAGCATAAGATACCTAGGAATAAACCTAACCAAAGAGGTAAGGGATCTATACCCTAAAAACTATAGAACACTTCTGAAAGAAATGGAGGAAGACACAAAGAGATGGAAAAATATTCCATGCTCATGGATTGGCAGAATTAATATTGTGAAAATGTCAATGTTACCCAGGGCAATTTACACGTTTAATGCAATCCCTATCAAAATACCATGGACTTTCTTCAGAGAGTTAGAACAAATTATTTTAAGATTTGTGTGGAATCAGAAAAGACCCCGAATAGCCAGGGGAATTTTAAAAAAGAAAACCATATCTGGAGGCATCACAATGCCAGATTTCAGGTTGTACTACAAAGCTGTGGAATTTAATTTATCCAGAGTATCGGAATGAGCAAGTAGTTGATAGGGATATGTGGATAAATCTTAGAAAAAAAAGATCTAAGGATGTGATCGCATACTAATTCAGGACTTGTCTGTCATCCATCTTCAGAGTTAGTTCTTAGAACCATCCATGTCTTAAAATGCCCCCATGCCTCTTGGCTCCTCATTGTAACCATGGAAACTGTAAATACCATTTCCAGGAGAAAATAACAGATGTTTACTGTTTCATTGCAAACCAGATCTTTATACTTAATTTTAAAGTGGACAGATATAGATATGTATATGTCTATACTATACCCATTTAACAATATATAGATACACACATTTTTAAATGTTTTACTTTTCTTAGATACATTAACTAATGTGATCAAAATTGTTATTTGTTGTGTATTAGGTAATAGATATACAACTCAGAGTGTATGGTTTTAATTCCAGCAGATGTCTCTGTGGAATTTCTATAATTTTTATAGTTAACACCATTTCAAATCAAATTTCATATTTCAATTGAAATCATGATAGAAAGTGGAAAATTGTAGAATTACATGTGTTGACTGATATTTTGTAAATAATCTTCCTCTCTGATTAATATTAGGTGGCTAATTCTATTAGAACTAAGGGTGCTTATAATGAATGGCTCATAGCATTACAGAAGGAAATACCAAATAAAATAATTTAAATCAACAGAAATACATACAGTTATATTACCATGGTAATTTATAAGTGGGTTTCTCCATAGTAAATGAAATCCAGGGGAAAAAAAATGTAGATAATAGTAAATGAAATAGTAAATGAAATCCAGGGGAAAAAAAATGTAGATCCTAAAAATGCCAGTCCTGGTAACCTAATTCTAATTCTGGGCCTGATTTTCTCCCATGTATTTTTAATC
Source organism: Canis lupus familiaris (assembly GCF_011100685.1). Taxonomy (NCBI): domain Eukaryota; kingdom Metazoa; phylum Chordata; class Mammalia; order Carnivora; family Canidae; genus Canis; species Canis lupus. The sequence continues at coordinate 22,902,806 of NC_049233.1, forward strand.
ATAGTTACATTTTATTTGCATTGTGTTTAGTTGCTATAACGTGTATACTATATAATGTTTTGGAAAAATGAGAATTCAAAACCCTTTCACTTTCTTCACTCCCCTCGTCAGACTAAACTTTGTGAGATTTCCTTTTCAAACATTACCTACTAAAAGTAGGAGTTTCGGGTGATGGGTTTGTAGAATGAAAGGAATTTTTTTTTTTTTTTGAATGAAAGGAAATTTTGAGGCCTTCTGCCACAGTTCTTGAATTAATAGGAACAGTTTCAAACCAAAACAAGAACTAAGTCCTTAGGCCTGGCTAGTTCTAACAAACCCTTATCCCCTGCTCCATGTACTTGAGAAGAAGTGCAATGACAGTTCTGAATAAACCATTTGTCTAACTCTGTAACCTGACTTCTCACAGCACTGTGGCATGCTCATACATTATCAAAATGGTCATCATCAGTGCAGCTCATTTCCAAAGCTCTTGAACTTCTGCTGCCTGTGCTTGAAAGGAACAAAAGGGAGTAGGGCTGAGAAGGGAGTTATGGAAGATTTTCAGTTTGTCACCTTTGTTTGTCTTAGAAGCATTATTTTTCAAACTCATTTGACTCTACACCACAGAAAGCAATGCATGTTACATTAGCTTTTTTATGCACAGTATCTTCTATTAAAAAAATACATAGTATTATTCTATTCCACTAATTTTTTTCAATGCTGACTCCCACCCACTAAAATGACTTCACTATAGGCTAAAGGTTGGTCACTGAAGTTTGAAAAACTTTCTTGGAGCATAAATTCATCTGGAAAGAATCTGCACTGATACATTCAAGCCAGTCTTATAATAATTACAAATAATTATAAAGTAGCCAGCATTTATTGAATGTTTATTTTTGGTCACATTTTTTTCATCTAATCTTAACAATTTAATGAGCTAGATACTATTATCCTCCCCGTTTCATACATGAGGGAAAGGAAGCTAAGAGATGAAATGTCTTACTCAGTGTTCTACACACAGGGTGCACGTGGTAGACTCAGGATCCAAACCCCGCCTGGCTGACTGGGAGCTTGCTATGTTCTCCTGCCTGTGAAATGGTAAAGACAACAAGCTAGTGTCTGTTGAGCATGCCCCAAAGCCCTCTTGCAGAAACTTCTTAGTTCTGATATGAGAACCAAGCTTTGAAAACACGCCAAAGAGCCCACCTCTGTTCCTACATTCAGGACCAGATTTAGGCAAATGAGCATCCTGAACAAATTAGATATTTGACCACTACCTTTCTCTTAACTCCACATCTCTGGATCCATACAGACTTCCTTTTCTCTGATATCTTGCTGCACAGAGCAAATTTGTGGCAGTTAAAGCTGAGAGAGAGGTGGGAAAAAAGCAAAAGAGAGGACCTGGATAAGACAGAGTCCTACAAATGTGGAAAGAATTAAAGGAGCGAGCACTATTGTGTTTCCTTGTTATGTTGAAGGCTTCAGTCTGCAAGTGTGGGTGTACCTGGCTCTGACAGGAATGTTCTTTTTTGCCTTGTTCAAAATTGTCTTTTTTAATTTCAACTGTAGTCATCTTAAAGAGATTTGGACACATCACTATTCTGCCTCTAAAGACTCAGTTTTGTTTTGTTTTGTTTTTAAGAATGATTTTTTTAAAAATAAAAATAATACACGACTACCTTTCTCTGTTAAATCTGACAGGGAATGGACAGCATAGCAGTACAGATAAAATGCAAGGTTAAACAAAATGTAAAGAATACAAAAATAAAAAATAAATTCTTCCCCCAATCCCATTCTTTTGAGAAAGTCAAAGTTAAGAAAGTTGGTGCACATTCCTTTGAAACTTTTTTTTCCTTGTAATACATAACTCAAATACCTTGTATGCACCCAAATAGATGCCTGCCTCACACATACATACATATTTCTTTAATGGAATGAAACTCTACATACTGCCTTATAACTTAAAAAAATGGAGTGGGCCTATTTGTGAGTGCATACATATTTCTTTAAAGGCTGCAGAGTATCCCATGGTGTATGTGCACATGCCTGCATATGTTTATGCCATAATTGATTTGATTTATAACTAATCTATTAATGTGGACCTTCAGGTTGGATATCATTGTTTATTATTACAGGCATTACTGCAATAATTGTTATTGCACATTTTAGTTGGCATTTCAACAGAATACCTTTCAAACAGTGACCATAGGATTTTTATATTTTTAAATTTGGTAGAAACTGGGAAAAAAGCTTGTTCTGGTTACATTCTTAGAAAAAAATCTTAATGATTTAATTTGCATTTTTATTATAAGTGATGCTGAGCATTTGTTCAGTGGTTTGTTGGAAATATTCTATTTCTTTGACCTACTCATATCCTTTGCTGAAAACATCTGCCTTTTTTTAGTACTGGGAAGTGGAATTTTTGTTGTCTATATCAAAAGTTTATGTTGATATGTGAGAATTCACTAATCTGCATGCCTCTTACAATAATCCTGAGTTCATAGTCTCTTATGGCAAAGTGATGATCTGATATATTGTGGGCTTGGGCTCAGGTCTTGACTCTGCTATCTGGGTTATCTGGGTTATGTAAAGAAGGAAGATTTTTAATCATTTCCTGACTAGTCAACCATTCTTCAAGTGGATAATTTCCACTGCCATTTTAAAATACGTTTTTTAAGTGATTAATAGTTACCAAAGAAAAAGTATAATACAAAACCAAAAACAGACTCTTAAAATATAGAGAACAAACTGGTGGTTGCCAGAGAGGAGCTGAGTGGGTAAAATCAGTGAAGGGGACTAAAAGTACACTTATGGTGACGAGCATTGAATAACATATAGAATTGTGAATCATTACATTGTACACCTGAAAGTAACATAACACTATGTTAATTATACCTGAAAATATATAAATCTATAAATAAAATATATGAATAGAAATATATAAAAATAAAATTTGGGAAATATTTTTAAAAATACATGTATGAAAAATATATCTATCCTTCAGTTTAAGACATAAACATTACCATTATTTTAAATTAAAAAAAAAAGATTCTTAAAATTTATTTGAGAGCAAGAGAGCATGAGCAAGCTTCGGGAGGAGCAGCGGGAAGACAATAAGCAGACCTGTGCTGAGCACAGAGCCTGATGTGGGGTTTGGTCCCCAAATCTTGAGAACATGGCCTGATCTGAAATCAGGAGTTGGATGCTTAATTGAATGAGCCACCCAGATGTCCCTATTTTTTAAGTTTCTTGAAGTTCTACTTCATATCACATCCTTTCTCCCTGAACTCAGAGGTAACCAACTACACACCTATACACATATGCATGATGCATTACAAAAATACACATGTATGGTATTGTCTAGGACAGTGGTTCTTAATATTTACTGAAGATGAGAATCACCAAGAGATTAAAAATTCTGAGGTCCAGTAAACTAATAAAATTACATTATGTGAAAGCAGGAAATGGGTGTCAGTAGGGTTAATCTCATGGGCACGTGGTCAGTGTAGTCACATGGGGCCTGTGCTTAGGAGGATCCTGAGCTTGGTGCTTCATGTTCTGCATACATCATCTTGAAGTTTTTAATAATTGCATCATTGAATTTGGGTTTTGTAAACTCCAGTGGAGCCTATGCAAAGTGTTTGGAGCCTTAGCTCATATGTGTTCCTGCCTCCTGACACTTCCTTGGGACATGCAGGTTGTCAACTGCCTGCCCCACTCCTTTGTGCCCTGGGCACCAGGCACCACTCAGCACTCCTCCTCTCCCCACTTTTCACCTGTGACCAGACATTTGTCTTTATGTATTTTTAATAATATTGAGCCTTCTAATACATGTATGTAGATTTTCCTTGATGACTTTCAATAAGTTTTTATTTTCTCAGTAAAAATAATTTCTCAATAATAATTTTCTTCTGAGACTTTGGCTATAATATTTCTAGGTATTACTAAATATTACAATTGCTGCTGCAAATAACATCTTCCAAATCAAATCTATTATACTTTCAAACTGTGGTTGATAATATAAATTTAATTGATTTTCATATATGCATTTGTATGCAGCAACATTCTTAAACACAAGATTTAACAATTTTTGGAATTCTTTTGTGTTTGTAATGTAATGACATGCTCTTCAATTATTACAGTTTTGTTTCCTCTGTCTAATGCCTATACTTTTTTGTTTTCTCCATTCCACATCTAAGACTCACAGAAAAATGTTAAGTATAAATGGTGACAATTGAATACATTTATCCTATTCCTGACCTAAAGGAGCATTCTTTCACTATTTTAGCATGAAGCATAATGTTTGTCGTTATATCTGTAGATACTCTGTATCAGAATAAAGAAGTTCCCTCTCTTCCTTGACTGTAACTTCCTTTTTAAAAAAAGAACGCTGAATTTTAATAAATGCTTTTTCTACATTTGAAGCTTTCATTTAAAATGTGTGGAGCATTTTATGATCATATCCTTGTAAAAGAGCAATCTGTCATGATGCCAATTTTGTCATACTATCAGAAATAGAGGTACTCTTAATTTCTAAATACACTCAAGATCTCCATTTGTATGAAAAGGAAAGGAAAAAAAAAAAAACTTACTAATTAACATCCTACCTTCTCTCCTTCACAGCTAGATTCCTGAGAAGAGTAGCCTGTGTTCATTACTTCAATTTCTTCACCTCTTATGTATTGATCCAACTAGTCCAGCCTGGTCTCTGGATGTAGATCCCTTCACAAAAGATTTCCTACAAGGTACCAACTACATCCATGTCAGAGATTCCAGAAGTCCTTGTCTTGCTGGAATGTTAAGTCATTTTCAAGAATAGTTTAATCCCTTCTTGATATACATTTTATCTCTCTTGGTTCTTACCCCTCTGGTCACTCTGGATGCTTCTTCTATCTTTACCTTGTAGGCTTATCCAATGGACCAATTGACATTTGTGTTGCTTAAGGATTAGCTATAATCTCTCTACTAGAGTAACTCTTTAATTTTCTCCTAGGAGATGTCCTTGATGGTCACATCATTATCTCTTAAACTGGTTTACATTCTTGAGGGCAAACCTCTTTTCTAAGCTTCAGGTCCAATTATCTGCCAACCTACTTGATAGTTTCTTTTGGGTTTTAAGATTATTCTAGATCTTGGATGATGGGCAATCTAGATGTTGTGGTACCCTGTAGTAGACAGGTAACCTATGACTAAAAATATTAGTTATTCCCTGTAATCCCTCCAACACAAATACCACATACCACATACACCCTATATATGTGCATGTGTGTGTGTGTGTGTATATACAGTATATATATAAATATATACTATATATTTTAACAGGTATAGCATATATTATAACAGGGATAAATAATCTCAAGTGTTTCCATTCAAAATAAGGGAAAATGGGAGAATAATAGCACACAGTAATGAAATCCTGCTTAATAAGCATTGTGAAACCTCTCTTGCAGTGTGGATTTCCTTGGGTAATGGGAAGAACCACCTTGTCTGACTCCCATTTTGCCCTCTGGAAGGTTCTTCCTTACCCATCTTCCTCCATAGCCATACCTGAAGTAGATTTGGAGGAATGCCCTCCTTGGGAGAATACGGAGCTCGTATAGACTATATCCTATTCAGAGTTTGAGGCATTTAAAGTTGAGCAGTCACAGACTTTTTGCAAATGGATTGATGGATCCTTTGGCAATATAATCTCTTTAAAAATGTGTTAGGTTTCTAATCTTTTTTGCTTTTATTCAGTTACATGTGCCAGTATCCACAATAAAAAAAAAAAAAAAAAAGTGCTTTCTTGACTTGGTTCCCAAGTCTGCCTGATTTCCTTGATTCCTCACTCCCATGTCCCTCTCTCTCATGTAATGATTTAAGTTAATCTAAACAACAGACTAAAGTGAAAATGTAATACCTTTAATCTGATTTTTGCTGCATAGCTGAGCCAATTTGTTTAACTCAGAAATACTGTGTCTTTTATAACTGGAGATTGTTTTTCAATCTTATCTCTTACTATTTGGAATCTAGATGCAGTCAGCTTTCAATGTTGGGTAGTCTTCATTTTTAGCTGGTCTCTACTTGGAAACCAACCATTATCTACCTGGTCATATCTTCATTGTAAAACTCTGTACAGTGCAGTCAAGAGCAGTTAACCCACACTACATTCCGGTGCTTTCAAGTTGTCTTGCTCCTTTTGAGACCTTCCAAGGTCTTGGAGAAATGCATCAGTAGAACAGTTTTTGTGACAGAAGAAAGGGAAAAGCCTTGATTCTTTGGATCCTGTCTTCCACTTCTGAGGAGTGGTCCAATGAGCCTGATTCCCTGGAAATTGTGGATAGTATATCCATGAGTGTGGAGTGGAGCTCAATGAACATTAAATGCTGCAGTGACAGAAAATCACTGAAGAGGAAAAGAGGGACATGTATGGTACAAAGGCCAAGGTAAACATTGTCAGGTTGCATCTGCACAAAGACAGATGAGGTATTTGGGGAAGCGTTTTGATGGTAAGGAACAAAGACACATCCAAATGCATCATTGCCTCCTTTAGAGCAAAAGGATAATGGTATTATCAATCTGCCACCAACCTGCCAGACTGTGGGCACAGTATAGGTCTCTGCTGTTGCTAGGAGGTTTGGTATTCATCACTAGCAGGTCTTTGATGGATTTGCCTTAGGGAGAGACAATCCGTTCTGTGGGGCCCATGCATAATCACCATCTTTGTCACCATAGCTGTTCTCTTCATGGTCATTGCACAGGCCTTGCATGGCTGGAGAGGAGGCATGATTTGCCTCCACTGGGTAGATTATGAGTTTACCTGGTTGTTGAGGGCCTGGTCTGTAGTAGATACTGTGCAAGGGATTAACCCAAGATAAAAAGATTTGCCTTCTTGTGCCACGTCTGTGCCAATGTGTTTCCACATTCCTCTTGACCTCATTTGCCTAACTTTGTCTACAATCTTCCAAATTTGCTCTTTTCATCTCTCTGATCAAGCAATTTGATCTGCCTATCAGTCTTAACTTCTATCCACTTCTTTTTCTACGAAGTGAACAACCAGATGTGCTGCTCACATTTTGGCGAGTAGGTAAGCTTTCCCTTTAACATTATCCTTTAAGGCCACTTCTAAGTGGATCTTCTAAGTGTGGCAGCTACCCATTTACATTTAGCACTAATATATCATCCTCTCCTTTCTGGGAACCAATAACTTAATGGATCTTATAATATTCATAATACTTATTTGGAACTATATTTCAAACAGCAAATGGTCTTCCACTGTAGTGGCTATTACCTTGCTCTAGGGCATAAAGGGTCTGTGCTATCCTATTAGGGATTGCCAGAAAGTGTATTTATATAGAGGATGAATGAGATTAAGTAGATCAAGCACCTGTTACATAGCAAATATTCTATACATTTTAATTGTCTGGCCCTTAAAAACATTGTTTTTGGTCCCAGATTCAAGACTGAAGCACTGAGTGTCTTTTCCTGATGTTTGTTACAAAGACTATATACACTTTGTTAGGAATTTCTCTATTAATGTTTAACTAAAGCCACCTTGTTACCAATTCTATTACGAAAAATCTTTCCACTGTTAATGAAGACCCTGATGATCACAAAGGCAACCCCAAAGTATTGAGAAGATGGACATTAAACTGTTAGTTCTCAAACCTGTTCATTTTTAGAAACATATAGAGAATGTATTCAAAAATACATTTTTACTAACCTCAGTTATTCTAATTCAGTGGGCCTGGGGTGGAGCTCAGAAATCCGTATTAAAAATTTTAAAAATGATGCAGGTGGTTGTGATTTTCAACCAAGTTTGGGAACCACTGCTCTAAGCCACATGTGGGAAAAACCTGGTCACCGGCCATAGGTCCCAAAGCCTCTCTTCGCTCACACCTCTCAGAGAATGAGAAACGTCTGTGCTCAGAAAGGCAAGACTAATATCATGCAGCTTTCAAGGTGGTCTGCTTTACCCCAGTGCCTAAAAACACAGTTGGCATACATTAGCCACTCAATAAATAGCTAATGAATAAATGAATGAACACATAAATGAATGAATGAACCAGTGTCTGCTGTCAGCACTGTCTTCTGAAAACTGTTGTTTTTCTTTCCCTGATTAGAACTCTTCTAATAATACAGCTTCCTTATTAACAGCCACAGTCATTTATGTTTCCACTTAAGCTGGAATTTTCAATTCAAATATTTGACCAAAAGAATCAGGAATTAACAAGACCAAGCTGCTACCGCTCACTTGAACAAAAACATTTCAAGCCCCTTCCATTTTCCAACACTTTTTTCTCTTTTCAAAGAGGAAGTTCAGACCTATTTTCAAAAAGTCTGAGTAGTAGGAAACTATTTTACAGTTGATCCTGGGATGGTGTCAACACTGTAAATAAGCAACTGATCCTAACACAGTCTTGCTCTTAAATGTGTATAATTTTCTTAATTAACTCGGTGATATGATTAGCTCTATTAATAATAAAGATAAAAAATATCTCCCAAAGATTTGCAAAAGTATCTTTTATGAAATATTAATAAAGAAACTCTTGGTATGCTTGGGTGGCTCAGTGGTTGAACGTTTGCCTTCAGCTCAGGGCGTGATCCTGGAGTCCCAGGATCGAGTCCCACGTCGGGCTCCCTGCATGGAGCCTGCCTCTCCCTCTGCCTATGTCTCTGCCTCTCTCTCTCTCTCTCTCTCTCTGTGTCTCTCATTAATTCCTAAAAAAAAACCAAACTCCTAAAAAGGCATATAGCCTTTGAGATGCTTGAGAAAAGAGACCTTTTAATTAGTAACTTTTTAAATTTCCTTTTGTAGCCCTTCTTTCCACCCGTCTGCCTATTGAGGCCTCATCTTAGATATCAACATTCCTAGTAAGACCATTTAATTTATGTTTTATGTATTCAATGTATAGATTCTGTATTTGGCTGCATTTCCTCTTGCCTTACAATGTCTTTTTGCAGTGAAGGTCTCTAAAAATAACATTCTATTAGTGAACGTTTTTAATAGAAAGTCCATTAAACACACCATCTATGTATAGAGGTGCATAATATGTAGTTATATATATTTTTTCTAAATTAAATAAAATTTTACAATTATTTTTAACAAAGTCATTTAAAGATTGTGCAATATGAATTCATAATGGCTCAAACTCACTTTTATAAATTCTTAATTTTATTGTCATCTGATCACTGAGAGAGGAAGATTATAGACTATAAATAAAACAGTGCGTTAAGTGAATTGTGAAAGACATTTCCATTGCAAAAATATCCCTGACCCTTTCCCACTCTGTCTTTCTCATATATGGACACACACACACACACACACACACACAACATCTTCTCTTATAGCCAATTCGCATAGGTTAATATTCCAGGAGCTTTAGGTTAAGTTTTGGCTTTAAATAAATCACTTCATATAGCCAAAACCACTGACTTTTTTTTTTTTTTTTTTTTTGGTTTCTACACAACACTCTAATTCAAGTCCAGTTTCCTTCAAATTCAGTCCAGGTGCTAAAAAAGCCTCTTGGTTTTCCAAGGAACACTCAACAGAATTTCTCTTCTCTGTATTCATATTTATAGCACAGTCTCTAACTAGTCCAGTATTTTGTATTTTCTGGATTAAAGTGGCTCCATAGTGAATTTGTAGTCCATCAAATTCATAGACACTTATAAGTGTATATTTTTCCTCTTAGACATCAATGGTTATTCCTTTAGGATCTTGTTTTTCGTTATTTACAAACTCTTAATTTCTTTAGTGAACAGGGATGTGTGTTATAAGTTAGCAATGAAAAGAATAATAAAAATAAAAAAAAAACACAGTTCTTTAGAATGACTTAGTTACCACCCAATAAAAAAACTTAGAATCATGATAAGCTCTGTAACTTTTAGCTTTTATGCTATTTAATTTGCAGTCTTAGAATTCTGGATATATCTTTGGGTTTGGGGCCTCAGGGATAAATCACTGAATTTAACCTTTATTAGATTTCAAATCTAAAGCATAAAGAGGGCCTCTTCTACCTCATTCCTCCTCAGCCTCACTCTTGAATTTTAGTTAAAAACCATGATCAATGGCAATCCCTCTAATAATCAGATGATATGTTTGGAAATGTTAGTATACCCTATTAGAGAGCACAATCATAGAGAGGTAATATGGCATCAGCTTATCTGGGTTCAGACAATTTCTCCACCATTTATAAGATAGGTAACTGAACAAATTACTCTCCTTTTGCCTCAATTTCTTGTCAGTGAGGTAGAAAATATAATCAATTCTAACCTAGAATGTTGGTGCTGAGATTATATCAATTAATTTGTGTAATGAAATATCCAGAATATAGTGAAATTCAGGAAATATTAACTCATACAGATTTTGAGGGATTTAGAAAATGATTATGATGTTACATAGGTGGTGTGGGAGACAGAATTATTTCTAGATGATCTAAAGTATTATTTTTCTCAAGATAAGTGACATCCTATAAATATCTTTAGATAATTTTAGGGCAGATGATAAATTCAGACAATTGATCTCAGTATTAGAATCACATGGCTTCTAGTTAAAATGCAGATTCTGACTCAATAGGTTAGGGATGGGGCCCGAGATTTGCATTTCTCACAAGCTCCCAGGTAATGCTAATGCTGTTTGGTCTAGGGATCACACTTTGACTAGCATGACCTAAATCTCTTGAGAACCTTTAAAAAATTTTTTTTCTAGATAGATAGATAAAATTAGATTTTACTAGTATTTTACACACATGAATGTATGTGTGTGTGTAAAGTACTTTATGTATCTCAAATATAACAATGTGTGTGCTATTGAGAAATAGACCACCTTAATTGGCCAGATGCATTTTGTCAATGTAGTAATCTCTTTTTCATGGACACTATGTGTCTTAGTGTCAGGAGACAGTTTACGTAGATGTTCTTATAATCTTGAAGACTCTTCTTGAGATAGCTTAGAATGATGGTTTTCAGACTTTAGCTCCATGAGAATCACCTGATGGTTGGGTCTTCACCCCTAGAGTTTCTGATTCAGTAGGCCTGGGATGGTACTTGGGCATCCACATACCAACAAGTTCCCAGGTGTTTTTCATACTGCTTGTCCATGTACCACACTTTAAGAAACACTAGGTTAGTTGGCTCTTTCCTGAAATCAGCCAGAGTCTAGCAATATTTTCTTACTTGAATCATCACTATAAGCACCACTTCTGTTTCTATAGGAGGATTTGAACATTGGTTTCTGAAGTCCTGTGATACTGTGATTTATAATAAAAAATATATACTTTTCTATCTTATTCCTGGCATATTGCTCCTAAAACCCTTGGAATTTCCTGTGACAAGAAAGATAAAAGTGTCCTTTGTTAATTAGGTGACTCTTGGAAAGCTAATGGAAGGCTCGTTGCCAGGGGAACCAACCAAGTAAATGGGTAGAGGGTTGGAACTTTCAGTACCCACACTTAACTTAAAACTTCTGGAGAGGGGGAGGGGCTGGAGGTTGACACAATAGCCAATGAATTCATCAGTCATATCTATGTAATGAAGCCTCCATAAAAACCCAAAAGGACAGTGTTTGGAGAGCTTCCAGGTTGGTGAACACATGGAGATTCTGGAAGAGTGGTGTACCTAGAGAGAACATGGAAGCTCTGGATTTTTTCTCCATGCCTTCTTCTACACATCTCTTGCATCTGGCTCTTCCTAAGTTATATCCTTTTATAATAAACCAGTGATCCAGGAAGCAGAACAATTCTCTGAGTTCTGTGAGACACTCTAGCCAAGTATTGAACCAAAGAGGAAGTCCTAGGAACCTCTAATATATAGTCAGTTATACCAAAGTACAGGTAACGACCTGGATTTGCAGCTACCATCTGAAGTGGTGATAGAAGGGAGGGGTCTTATAGGACTGACACCTTAACTTGTAGAATCTGATACTGTCTTGGGTAGTGGTGTCAGAATTGAGTTGAACTAAAGGACACCCAACTGATGTCTTGAGAATTGATTGTTGATGTGGGGAACCTCTCCCCTGCCACATTAGATTTGTTCTAAGAACACCAAAAAAGATACCATCCCTGGAATCATGATTCTTAAATGTTTCAATTTGCTTACCAAGTCAGTAAAGCAGAAGATCTCATCACCTTCAATTTATCCCCACACAATAAGACATCCCCAGAGTCAACAGCAAGAGAGGCACTGGTTTTGATTAAAGAATAATGAAATTATGTCTGTTTTTTTTTTATTAAGCATAAATAAATTATTACTATATCCCAGAAGTAGTGCCAAGACTGTCATGTTATAAACATGAAAAAGTAAACATGGATCACCAGAAGAATGTTCATTGGCCCCAAAATTTCACTGTCCACATGATAACCACTGATCTGATGGATAAAAGTCATGAGTCAAAAAAAACCAGAACAGTGTCAGCAGTTGAGTTTTAGCATTTAATACATGATATTTAGAAAATAGGGGTTCACACTGAGTGAAATTAGTCTTGGAGGCAAAGAGCAGCCAAAGGGTGGTGGTGAGGGGAACTCATTAGATAAGGTTACTTGTTTGAACCCTGAATATGAAACCTTAATATATTGGAGTAAGTCGTATTCCCATATTGACTCTTACAATTCTAAAGGACCTTTGAATGAATGAATGAATGAATAATAAATAAATAAAACTTTGTCTTGATAGTTGGAATCCGCATCAGAACTCCACACATGGAATAATCTCAAGATCTATCAGTTCACCCTAGATTTGCCTTAACCTCTCAAGTACAGCAGTGAGTAAGTTAGACTTACTAACTTATCAGGTTAGACTACATGGAATGCTCTGACCTCTTTCATGGTACTTGGAGCTATTCTGGAAGGCTCCAGTCTTTGGAATAGAGAGGTAGAATCTAGAGATCAGCTTCTCCCATGCCTTTAGCTTCATAGTTGAAATCACTTATAATGGAAAGCAATAACTATTAGGTGTTAGTGCTCTTAGAGCGAATTATCACCTGCCTCAAAGAGACTGCAGAAAGAGTGAATAACTAATGGCTAGGAGCAGATCTTTAAAATATTGTGTTAATATTCATAATATTAGGATCTGGACAAACTCCTGAAAAGAGTCCTACAATTTGACAAACTGCAATGAACATTTTAATGGATCTGCTTGCAAATTCATCTCAACATTGTAAAATGATAACACAGAGGAAACTGAAACTATAATAGATATAATATCCTTAAAATCGAGGTTTAATAAATAAAGATATTGTTTCCCAGTTTAAAGCTGTACCCTGGCTATGAACACTGGCTTACTTGGCTTTTGCTTACTCAAGGTCCTGCAACCTAAACTGAGTATTTACTAAGTGTGAGACACTATTCTACTCATTTTATATGTCTTGATTAAATTTCACAAGAAATATATGAAGTAGAGGCTCTTTCTTTTACCCTAGAAGAAACTGGGTCACATAGAAATTAGTAACTTCTCCAAGGTCACATGGAAGGCAATAGATGCAGAATTTAACAAGGAAATTTTGGGCACCAGAAACTGATATTAAAAACCATAATATATCTTCCTTTCACCTAATAATGGGAAATTTAGAATTGTCAATTGATGTTACATCTCCCAGGGAATATACCTATATAACAAAAGGATTTAAAAAATAAATAAATAAATAAAATTAAAAATAAATGAATAAAATAAAAAAACACAGGAGGATTTTCAGAAAAAAAAATGTGTTTGATGGGAGGCAGTATATTGTAAAATAAAGAACAAGAATAGAAAACAAGTTTGAGCCACTACACATTGAGGAAGTCAGTTATCCTCTCCTTAGACCTCCCAGATTTCTTGCATATTAAATTTTGGTAATATTTTAACAGAAATAGATTACATCTGATATTAGATGTGCTTAATATTCTTGGACTAGATGACTGAAGATATTTTGAGGCCAGTACATTTTAAGCAAACCTCCATACTGCCTGTGTATAACGACATATCTGAAGTGATTTATGTTTCTTATTCCCAAAAGACTGCCAAGAACCTTTTCTTCCTATGGTTATACTAAAATTTTAAGAAAGTGTGTATCATTTCCCTTTTTTTTTGTCCTTGAAAAATACTCCTTCTATTCAAGATCTAAATTGAGATTTGTAATAAAAATGGTTTTCTCTAGTGTTGGATTACTTTTTATTGTTTTGTTGCCCAAGTTCTAAATAACTTCATAATAACATATTACAAACTCTCTCCATAGTCATAATAGGACATGTGCCTTTGCTCCTATTTATATGTTTAAATCTATACAATTTCATTATTTTAGCAAGGAAAATGGTAATTTTCACTTTGGGCACATTCAGATTATGGTTTGGGACTTTGCTGTGTACAAATCCAATAAGGCAGCCGTTATTTGGCACTTTTACTAGACTCTAGTGGGTGGGGCGGGGGGGGGGCTTTGGTTTTGGTAAGTATATGTGTATAGAGAATCATTTGCTATTTTAATTGAGGTAATTTAAAATTAGATTGCAGAAAGAGACCAAGCTTCCTCTCATTTATCTTAAGATTTGACAATGAAAGTCATCATATCTAGTTGTACCTTCCACCTTCATCCTGATTGAATTTTAGCTAAAATTTCAATCAGGTACTCTAAGGAATAATCTGGAAGGTTTCTCTTAGGACCTTTCAAAATTCAAAACTCTCTCAAGGGAAGAGACATGGAGGGGATAGCCCCTAAAGATGTAGCCCACTCCAGTGGAGACAAACACTGGCTTTAGTTTCACCGCTAGGTTTACTTGCATGCAAAAGTTCCCAATAAAATCCAGCTGGTTTAAATTTTGTCTGCAGACCTGAAACCCAGCAAATTTGGCTTGGCTTCCTATTTTGCAGAAAATGTTTCACACGGCTGTAATCTGGAAATACTGAAGTGTATGAACCCTCAACAGAAACAACAGGAGAACAGCTGTCTCCTACCTTCACTTTCTCCCACCTCTACTCTTAAAGCCTTGGGTGTTTTTAACAGAGGGGAAAAAGTCTGCCTCTGAGCATAAAAGATGGTATGAATCATCCATGACTACCTTTGTTGTTTGCTCTAAGCCAAAAAGGAAAGATTAAAGAGTTGCCATTGATGAGTGAGACAACTCAACTTTTGGCATCACTAGAGAAGGAAGGAGCATGTAAGATCATGGAGGGAAATAAAACAACAAAACAATACTGTTACAATTTGAACAATAACAGGCTTCAGTACGTGAAAGCATAGTGTTATCTTTTCCATTTTCCACTCTTGTGCTTTCATTGGCTTCATACAATCCCCTTGTTGCCTATAATTGGGGATGGAGTTAGTGCCAAGGCTGCATAAAATAAGCAATCTTTCCTTTATACTTTCTGTGCATCATGATTGTGTATGTGAAGTCATAAAAATAATTTATTATGAGCATGTGTATTCCTGGCCTAAAGAGCCAAGTATTCTTGTGACAACAGTATAATAGCATCACATGTATTCCCATAAAACACCATATGTGGGCACTTAATAGTTATTGCCCTGGCACCTATATACTGGGATATCATCTTAAAGGGAGACCCCTTAGAATAAAGAACACTTGGTACTTAGACAAATAAAATCCTGTAGATGAGATAGGTGAACAAGGAGTAGAGATTTACTAAGAATTCATTGATAATGACAATTGTTTGTCTTCCATTAGTATATCAGATTGTCTCAAACCACTTTCTAGAGTTTTTTCATAGGTTCAGGAAAACCTTTTACAGATTGTAAACATCAGCAAATATTCTTCAGTCTCAAATTTGCAAGAATGCTCTAATATCATATAGAAATCTAGTAAGCCATAAGAATAGGTACAACATAATTTTTCTTCTCACTCATTACTCTTTGGAAAGCATTTATTTTGGGCTTGTGGTACAAATCACAGTAAACAAATTGGTTTCAAACTAGATAAAACTGCACAAAATGAATGAGAGCTGCTTTGCGGCCCTTGTGAGTGCTTGATGATGTTATGAAAGTGTGTCTCTGTGCCAGAAACTGTTGCCCATTGTCCCTTTCCTTTCTGCTGGCTTCCAGCTTAGGGTGGAATGGCTTCCTTTGGTTGCCAATACGGCTGGAGAGTGGCTTTCTCAGGTCTGATATGCTTTGAGAGTGCCAGAACTCTGGGACTGGTGTTTAACTCTTGCATTAGCACCTGGGTCAGGTGGCCAGACTCTCACTGTAGGCATATGACAGGGACTTTCAAAATAACTGAACTGAAGTGGGAGGCTAGAGCTCACTATTTCCAGATTGTATGTTTACTTTAGTTGGGAATCAAGGTAATCTGCAAGGAGGGAAACCATATAAATCAGATTGGAGAGCTTTCTTCAAAGGGCAACTTATCTTAGTGATACATTGCTGAGTGTCACAGGGGTCTATGTAGGAAGATGCCTCTGTTGATGTCTTAAGGTTTTAGAAAAAACAGGATTCAGTACCTGCATCTCCCTTCACGTACTCTTCCTTGTGTAACAGCCTGAAACTTACAATGGTATTTTGTTTAAAGTACATATGGTAGTTATTACATGGAAAATGTACACTAAGCATATGTCCACAACCCTAATAGCTCCTTCCAACACTTCTACACGGCTGCTTCCACCCAGTCAATTTCTCTCACTGTTCTTTGGCCCAAACTTCCATTCCAGCGCCCCTCCTCCTCTACAATGGAAATATTGTTGCTTTGAATTGTTTTGTTCTTTCTTTTTAAAGTTTTTAATTCCAGTTAGTTAACATACAGTGTTATATTGCTTTCAGGTGCACAACATAGTGATTCAACATTAATTGTTTTGTTCTTTTAATACTTATAGGCAGCTGAAAGAGAACTTTTAAGGTGTAACATCTCTTAGTGATCCAAATATGTATTTTTTTCAGTTAATAAAACTGGCTTAGCAGTTACTATCCCTATGTCTTGTTCTTCTCTATCAACTGCTGGGTTTTTCGAAGGTTGTTACCTAACTAAACGTTAAATCCCTTACATCTTTTCTTTCTCATTAAGAACGTGTTTCCATTAGCCTATCATAATGTGGTTTAGAATTTTGTTTTCCTCCTGTCCACCTCCAAAATCATGTGTTTTCAATTCTCTACCAATGATTCTCCATCCTGACTGTTCATTTTATCTTCATCATTGGATTAGGAGATATCTAAGGCCAAAGGATTTTGAGAATTTCTCTAAGCTTCAGTTATCTCACTTTTAAAATAAAATTGGAATACCTAGGTTCACAGGATTTTTTGAGGATGAAAATATTAAAACTAATATTAGTATAGATAGTGTTTTTGGAGTCTTCCATTAGAAAGAATGTATAATTAGGGAGGAATATAAGGAAATGCAAGGATAAGAGAAGGGACTCCTTTGTTGGTTCTTTTTCTCTATCCCTTTCTCCTTTCTGTCCTCATTCTCTTCCTTCCTTTCCTTGGAAAGATCTTAGGCCAATGCACTGAAATATTCTAAAACATCATGTCATCTCAAGAACCTAAAGTCACCTTTCATTTAGTCCTCTGCATTTTCAATATCAAATAAAACTTTAATCTATGTAATATTTAATATTGGTACAATTTATTGAGCACTTTGTGATTTTTTCACATATTTTATTTAATTTTTAACAATAAATGTTGCGGTAGGCATGATCCCATTTTAAAGATAAAGGGACAGAGCTTCAGTAAATTGTCTAAAATGACAAAGCTGAGGTGAGGCAGAGCTGGTTTTGATCCATACCTGATTATAACACTTGTGCTGCTATGCTCTGCATCATTCTGCCTTCTAATAACAATCTCTTTGTTTTAAATATACCCATCCACTGTTCCTCTTCTCTACAATAGCTTTTACTACCTATTTTTAGTTTTCATTTTCTCACATCTGAATTGTTTCCTAGTTAGTCTTCTCACAAACCAGCCGATTCACTATGACTACTGATTCTCCAGCTGTGTCTTGATCTTGCTATTTCTGTCTGCAAAAGCAGCTGTTGCTCTCCATTGCTCCTGTTTTCATCCTTCCCACATGTAAACTTCCTCTGATTCCCAAGAACACCCAGAATGCAAATCAGTCTTACTTCTCACCATTTCTCAAATGCATACCTTTCCTTTAGCTGTCCCATGTCGATTCCCACCTCTCTTTATTTAAAGCATATCCCTTACCTGAAACTAGATTGAGAACTTCATGAGAGCAGAGTCATGTATCATCTACCAATATATCCCCATGTTGACTGCCATGGTGCTAGCTCTGAAGTAGGAAGTAATTACTTATCTGGAAAAATCTTTACTTGGGTCCAAATGTGGTGGTTTCTGCCACATGGTCCTGTGGACATTCATAGGTGACTAGGTATAAATGATCCATGAACTCCTTCTCGTTTTGTTGGAATGGGTCTCCTAAGTAGAGGACAGATTCTAAATTCTCCATATCCCATGAGGACAAATTGAGAAATTGAAGTATGGCAGGTTAACTGGCAGCAAATGTGGAATTAATGTTGCATCACACCAAACTCTCTGAGGGGCAATAGGAGCAGCATTTGGGGGTCAGGCATCTCCCAAGCCACAGGCTGAAAAATTTGTTTAATTCCCAGGAATAGAGAACAAGAGAAATTGTGGTATCAGGTGCTTGTACATATGTATGCTCAGTAGAGGTTATAAATAATGCATATATTCAGGAACACAAAATGCTGTTAGTATGATTTCTCTGAATTTCCACTGACTAAATAAAAATAGAAATCCTCAATAAACATTTTGTGCCTATCCAAAATATATAAATATTTGTCTATCAACCACATATAGCCTTTTTAAAAAATGGATTCCTAGATATATTCCATGGAGAAAATAAATTTAGCTAAAATTTCCCTTCTACTACAGTAAAAAAACAAAAACAAAACCAAAAAAACCTATAGTTCTATAGTTCTATAGAACTAGCATTTCATAGGAAACATTTAGGCGACTCTGCTTCTTCTAACACATTGAATTTACTGTGTCCATCTGAAATCAGATTTCTGAAATAGGAAATGAAAGAGGATTCTACTTCAGTGAATTAACCCAAGAAGATCTTTCCAAGGAAAGGAAGGAAAAGAAGGAGGACAGGAAGGGGAAAGAGGTAGAGAAAAAGAACCACCAAAAGAATCTCTTCTCTTATCCCTGCTTTACTTTCATTTCTTCCCTACAATTGCACATTCTTTCTAATGGAAGTCTCGAAAAACTCTATTTATACTAATATTAGTTTTAATATTTTCATCTTTAAAAGAATCTTATGAGCCTAGGTATTCTAGTCTTACTTTACAAATGAGAGAACTGAAGTTGGGAGAAATTCTCAAAATTCTTTGCTCTTAGATATTTCCAAATCCAAGGTCTTTACTCTTTCCCTATCAGTAAACAAACCTGATTGTTAGAATTCATTGCCAGGTAAATAGTTTCTTAACATTACTATTGATTGGGTAACCAAATGAATTACAAATGGGACAGAGAATCTTCCTTTTTATTTATTATTTATTTATTTTTTTGATAGAGAGAACATTATTAGGGGGAGGGGGAGGGGAGAAATGGAGAGGGAATCCTCAAGCAGACTCCCCACTGAGCACAGAGCCAGATGTAGGGCTCTCTTCCAGGACCCTGAGATCATGACCTGAGTCAAAATCAAGAGTTGGGTGCTCAACTGACTAAGAGCCACTGAAGCACTCCTTAATTTTCATTTTTAAAAGTGATGTTGATATGTGAAAAACAGGTGATCTATCTAATGATCTTTGGCAGTGTCAAAGATAAGAACTAAATATTATATAAGCATACACTATACAGTGACAGATGTGCTATTTCAAATATAAAATTGCTAATGTATACTTTTTAATCATTAGATAATTTCACAGGCATGCATTATGATAGCCATATTACATTGTAAATTAGATAAATATGGTATCTATTTTTAAGAAGTTTGCTGTTTAAGGAAAACTACCTATATCATACTTTTATATTCAGCTTTCCCCCAGAAATTTGTAAATTTATGTACAGGGACATTACAGTTATATACCTTTTTTCCTTTTTGAAACTCAGTAATTTACAAAACTTTTGAATTATTTCATCATTTCAAATGTCTATGAAGACTTTCCAAATATCCCTTTTCTTCATTTTTTCCTTTAACTCTCTTTTTTCTGGTGTTTTCAATCAGCTTATGAAAAATTGTGTAAGCTAGCCAGGTAAAGTCTTGCACATTTTCAAAGGGGCAGACATTAGGGAATCATTCAGTTCCAAGTAAAGACATCAGAAAGCTATCTAGACAATTAGCATATTGTCACATATACTTTTTCATAAAAAAATCCTGTAAGAAATCTCCATATAGGAAAACAAAAACTTATAAAATTGATAAAATATCATGTAAATTATTCCCACTCTTATCTTACATTTGTTTTATTACAAGCTCTCTAGTCCTTGTATAATATAATTCAAGGTAAAAATTACTGTTCAATTTTGGGAACACGTTTTTTCCCCAATAAATTCATTCCAGATAGAGGTAGTTTTTAAACAGTTGGGTTATTTTATATTTTTATCTAAGATTCAGGTTGTATCAATGTAGACATAGATCATAGTAACCAAAGAAATAGCCAAGTCTGATTTTAAACAGTTAAACCAACCTTTTGTGCATTATTCTTTGTGTGTCCTTTGCCTGGTAAGTACTCTGTAAAGCTTTATGGAGAGCCCTAACTCTACATCTGTAAAAACAGAAAATGTTCATACTGATATCAAAGTCTAAGATAACTACCTTGAAAATTGCAGCATTTATTTTTTTATATTTCTGTTAAATGTCAAAGTTAAAGTGGTTGATTTATTTGATTACACTGAAAATGATGAACATATTTTAGAAGGGTGTACAAGCTGAAACATCCTACAGGTGTATGTGAGTTGTTTCAGAAGCTTTATTTATTGGATTTATGTCACCTCTTCTATTGCAGATTTTGGCAATAGAAGAATATATGATCATAAACATTTGCAAGCAGATACTACTATGAAATGTTTTTTTATTGTGCAGTACTATCAAATACAACTTGTCCCTATTACTTTTCAAATTTATTTCTTAATTCAGCTTGCTGTTGCATTGGAAAAGAGTGAAAATGTTTTATGTAATTTTTGTGGCCTCCGTGAGGTAGATTTTAGATATAAGTTGTAGAAGGTTTTGCTACAGATTGTGTCTTCACTATTTACCAATTCTGGTCTTAGACAAAACATTTATTCTGAGTTTCTTTATCAAATTGAGCTAATAATTTCTATTTGGCTAGGTGTAATAAAGTTTAGTAGCATTTGTCAAAGTGCATTTTAAAGTTTTAAGCACCATACATATAGAAGTAAAGCATTTTGTCTATTGTATGAATATGTACGTCTTTTTTTCTCTGTGTGTGCATATATATGTATATATATTCTGCATATTTATGTATTTATACATTATGCATATATATATGTTATATATGTGTGTATATATATTCTGTCAGCAACATCAGCATCATCTGGGAAGTTGTAAGAAATTCAGAATTTCTGCCTCATCCCAGACTTAATGAATCAGAATTGGCACTCTAAGGTAAACAGAGATTCATGTTAATGTTGGAAAAGCATTGTACCATGTGATCTACTTACCATCTGATCATTCTCTCTCTTTCCACAAACATACAGATATATATGTAGCAGCCATAGGCTATCTATGGGCTAGGCCAAAGAAGGTAGATTTATCACAAGTTGATAAAAGAGCAGTCTAGAAAAGTATTTCATATTTTAACTAGAATTGACCATCAATAGTAGTGGAAAGATAAAGGGTATTAAGTAGCTCATTTATAGAATAGTATTTGCTGCTGTCAATAATGAGGCAGAATGCATTATTGTACTGAAAGTTTGAATTAGATAATCTAACATATCCCATCCAATTTTGTAATTCTACTATACATGCATATTTGTGTATCGGTATACACTCTAACCACGAATATTTGATTCCTGTTTCTAATCTCTGTCTTTAGATCTGTTTTGTATGAGCACGCAGGTGACAGATATTTTAATTCCAAGATTTAAAATTATTGCCTTCTAAAACAATCATAGCTTATTTATGTATATTTATCATATGTAAATCATAGTATATTCATCTAATCTAGTGTTGGTTGTTAGCAATGCATAATTTACAGTCTAATTGTTACCTTGGTTGCTACTTCATTATTTGCAGAAACTATTAAGGAAAATGTACAACAGTTGAGACTCATTATAATGTCTAAGCAAATCTATTAGATCTTTGAACAACACTGTTATTCAACCAAGGGCCAAACAGCAGTTGCCAGGTTTATCAATACAGTCATTTACTAACACTGAGCTCTTTGATTCATGCCAAAAGATCAAACCAAATGTTCTCTACTGCATACTTATTTAAGCATGTGTTTTTTTTGTTGTTGTTGTTTTTGTTTTTGTTGACATACTGAAAGCTGTACATATTTTTTTTTGTATTTTATTTATTCATGAGAGAGAGAGAGAGAGAGAGAGAGAGAGAGAAAACAAGCAGAGGAAGAAGCAGACTCCCAACCAAGCGGGGAGCCCAACATGGGGCTCGATCCAAGGACCCCCAGATCATGACCCAAGCCGAAGGCATACGCTCAACCAACTGAACCAGCCAGGTGTCCTGAAAGCTGTACATATTTAATGGATACAACCTGATGAGTTTGAAGATAGATATACATCATGAAACTCACTTCACCACAGTCTATACCACACACATATCTATCACCTCTACAAGTTTCTTCCTGTCCTCTATTTATTACTGTTATGTATGATAAGAACATTTAACTTAATAGCTTCCCTCTCAGAAAATGTTTAAGTGTAAAATATAAACATTAGGCATTATGGTACATGATAGGTTTTTAGGACTTACTCGTTTTCCACAACTGAAATTTTGTACCCTTCAATTATGTTGATATTACTGCTGGTTGACCTGTGAGCTGTACCAGGGAAAATGGAGGCTCCTTACCCCCTCCCCTGTTCTTGGAATGTACATTTTACTCATTCCTCTATAGCTCTGGCTATGGAAGCTGTTTCAAAAATACTCTTAAGGGAACAATGTGTTGTTGAGACCGTATAGACTGTAGATATGACTGAACCCTATTTAAGACCTCTGTATAAACTTTTAAGATTCTGCTGGGTGAATGCCAAGTTAGTATCTCATGACTGCCCAGGACAAGCCTCACATAGAAGTTCCCTTGCTTATTAAAACAGCCATCTACCAATCTGGTGTGGCCTGCCTTTCTTCAGGCTTTCTTTTTTTCTGTGTATGGGGAGCCAGTTACAGATTTCACTCAGGGAACTCCTGATGTTTGCAAACCAATAGGCTAATACCTCTAAGTTTCCTTTTCTCCCTAGCTCCTGGCAATCATGTGTTTAGTCACACATAGTGCAAGAAGATAAATCTAAGACATTGCTTCATCTTTTTGAAGTTTATCAACTAAATAAATGAATGTGCCATGTTGGTGCATGTTATTATTTAGGACAAGTATATTATTTGGTTGATTTATTTTTTACAACATATGATGTTAGCTGCAGTGATGTTATACTGTCATTGTATATGTTTAATACCTTAGTGTATCTTGTTACTAATGTGTTGGGTTTTTTTTTCAAACTTACAGGTGTTTATATATTTTTCTTTCTTCCCAGCTGCAATGCCTTTTAGATTCATTTTGGAAGCAGGGTTTTATACACCAATCATAGAAAGAGTCTATAATACATGGAATCTCACTACCTCACTATTGTTAGGTGAAAAAATTCAAAACTCATTTCCAATTTGGGAATTGAAATACCTTCAGATGACCGTGTTGAAATATTGACCAAATTAGAAATAGCTCCAACCTTGGATATGCAAGAAGGTCATCCTTAAATTTTCATTCTCACTAAGATATTGCCATGGTACTGGAGGTCTTTTACTTAAAAATAAAAGAAGCCAATAACACTTAACTATTTTTTTAAAAAGCTACAAAATATATTTAAGTATTCTATGAAAATGTTCACTTTGTCAAGATTTTTCTTCTAGGCTGACTTGTATATGTAATTAGAATTTTAATTGAAGGTTTACATATTTGCATTTTGTAATATATTTAATTTCTATTTTGACTATTCTGACATTTTTTAAAATCATTATTTTGTGTCTGATCTATCATATCTTAATGAGGCATTTACCATTTCATATAAATTATAGAAAGTAAATTTTAGATCCCATCAGCTCTCAGCCACTGCTACACAAGGATTTGGAAGAAAAAAAAAGATCATATCTCTATAGCCATTTGGGGAGAACACTATTTAAATTTGTTCTTAACATAGGGCTGAAATTAATCTTGATTTCCTGTCAAATGTACAGGGATTTTACAATATAGTTCATAATAGTGTTTAACTCCTCTAGGGTACAAGTTAAGATAAACAAGTCACTGACAGTGTTTATCTATAAATATAGCAGATGGTGTGGGACTGAGGTTGGTTATTAACTCTGCCGACTTTAATTTCATGGTTATAAAACACTGTAAACCTCACTGTTTATAAAAGGCAGGAAGAATCTCCAATGGGCTTCAGTAGCCAAGAAACCCTCTGAAACATTAATCTCTCTAACTGATATTCGGTATCCTCCTAGGGTGCAATATTTAAGATTGTGGAGTGATTGCTAGACACATTAAAATTTTCACTGGGATCATTAGCTAACATTTCTGTCATTGATCTATTATAACTTTGTTAATGAGTTCCATGTGAGTGAAATTTAGTGAATGAGATGATTCTTTCTAAACTTTCAAGGTGAACATTTAACAATTACTTTAGGCAGATATATTTAAAAGGCAGTCTAATTTGTCAAATTAGTAACCTTTTTTCTTATGCAAAGAAGAGTCATGGTACCTAACTAGACCAAATGTACTTAGGGGTAGAATTTCATAAAGGAAAACTATAGCATCATTCAAATAACTAGCCAACCCACATTACATACATTTCCATGTGAGCCGTGAACCTGCCTCAAAATGTCATAGAATTTTAAATTTAAAAGAATTTTTAAAACATTCTAAAATCCTATAGAATTTTTTAAAAGTAAAACTATCTTTGATATTCTGAAGTGATTTGAATATAAAATTTTAATATAACTTGTTTCACTAAAATCTGTAAGTTCAATTTGATTAAAATTAATTCTTCCAAAAAGAAGGAACCACTAGAGTATAAAAATGGTATTATTTGAAATAGCTGAATTTTTCCATTCCACCTCTATGGTGAATAACAAAATATATTTTATAATCACAAAATTGAAAAAAAAATCACACACTCTATTACTTTCACATTTAGAAGACATTTATTTTTCAGTTTCTAAGAAAGCCAGACTTCACTAATTATATGAAAACCCAATATGTAAATTGGGGATTAAAAAATCTTGAACTAAAACATCTTCACTGTATTAGAGGTCAGACTCCTCAAAAATGGAGTTTTCTAATAACAAAATCCTCACTTTTCCATCCTCTTATGTCGGGCTCCTTCTCTTGGACCCATACTGAGAGCTCTGTTACTGATTTGAAGTCGGTCTCCTGTGTTTTCTGCTGATTATTCCTAACTTAGACCTCAAATCTTGGCTTCCAAGCAGCTGGCTTCTGTACAGTAGCAGCTCTTGGTGGAGAGAGGACTGAATGGAACTATTGGTAATATGTCTTCCCATCTCCCTTCCTACTCAGAGCTTCTTGTCACAAATTGTCATCGGATGTATTATTCCACTATTGATGCACTCATTTCTACAAACAACAGTCTACTCAGACTTCCAGGTCTCAAAGTACATGAAACAATCAGATTGGACAGCAAATCTCCCAAGGGGAAGGTTTATCTCATCTCCCCCGCCCTTTTCTAAAGATTCAAATCCTACCTGAATCTTCATCATCAAAGAAATTTTTTATTGGGCTATTGGTATATTTAACATTCATATCTGTGTTGAACTAAGTCAAAACTAGGGGTGATTTCACTTCAAAATTATCAGTGAAAGTCACCTAAAATGGATTTGTTAATTTTAAAACATCTTTTTGTCTTATGAGTTGTGAAATGAGGTAAAATTGTGTTTAGCAAAATGTTGCCACGAAGGCTAGGGCCACGGAGTGGCTTTCCCATAAATGTGACAAAACTAGTACATGAAAATAGAAAGAGAGGGGATTTACCAGAGACAGAATAGGGAAAAAAGGAAGCTAGATGTTGAAATCTAAGTGGAGGGGTGAACAGAGTGATTGCTTTAGGGACTCCATAAGAATTCATAAATACAGAGGGCCTTAGAGAAATGAGATATCATTAAAAGCACATTAAAACAATTACTCCTGTTAAAAAAAAAAAGGGAAAAAAAAGGATCTTTTCAATATCACAATGGGTAGCTTCAAGTTGCTGATTTTTTTTCTCCTTCGTCTATTGATAAGGTACAGTAGCTGTCATAAAGTGGAGTCTACTTTCCTAATCATGATTTGGAAAAAAACAAACAAACAAAACAAAACAGTGTCTGTAAAAAATTTTCTGATTAAAAGGTGGGGGAAAAAAAACTTAAAATGTAAGGAAAGTACTCCCACTTTCATCCTCATCTATCAGATTTTATTAAGATAATATCAGAAATAAATCTTTGCCTTGTAATATAAAACAAATTAGAACCCACAGAAAGAAATAACACATGGCTTTTAAATACTGTAATCTCATTTTCATTATTTTCTTTCAGATTATCCAACCCTGTCTAATGTCAAAGGTATGGCATTGCATAAAAGAAAACATGCAAAGGAGATAACTCTAAGTGGATTTCATTCCCCCTTCAACGGTCAGTTAAAAATCTATCTTTTATTTTTACTACTTATTTTCTCTAAAAATCTAGTAATTGTTTTTTAATCTTTTGTTTCTAGGAGAAGTAATCTATGCTGTCATGTGCATGACAGTCACCTGTGGAATCCTTCTCCTGGTTATGCTCAAGCTGAGGTAACTGGATACAACTCAGAAGGGAAGGGCTAGACCACAATCAGCTGGTTAGAGCACATTTCACTATGGCAGACCTTACAAAGGACCTGAGAATGAAAGCTTCTCTGTTAAGACATACTAAATCATTTTTTAATGTGGGATAGGTCCAAGGAAACATTACTCTGAGTCTTCAGATGCAAGAGAAATGTGATCAGGGAGGGTTTTTTTGTGTGTGTGTTGCATTTTACAAGCACATGTGCATTGTTCCCCCCAATTAAACTGTTATCAATCTTTCCCCTGGTTTTCCTACAAAATCCAAGTTCAACTCTGCTGCATTCCTTATTCACATCATTTGCAGGATTGATCAGCTTACATAACGGAGCTGTTGTGGACTTCATACAGTTTATGTTTATCTGAAGATTTCCTCTTTAATATATGCTAATAAACTTTATTCATGTTTTAATACATAACTATTAAAAGAGATGTTTAATGAGGCCTCAAAGGGTACCCTTAGAAAGACTTATTACTGTTTCCTGACATTAATTCATTCTTTCCAAATCTTTTTTCTTGGCTGCCCTCATTGCCTGGTATGCAGTAATGCTCCAGCAGACATGTGAGACTTATGTTACAGATATATCAATCTCTAGATTTCTAAATATCCAGGGCCTAAAATTTTTCCACTTCTTTAACATTGACAAATAGATATAAAATGATGTGCATTTGCTTACTTTTCATTTAAAAAATCCTCATCTTTATAAAACAATGATGTTCATTTTCTTATTCATCATACATGTGTGTATAGTTATGTATACTTTGAGTATTGTACAATGAAGAAATATTTATGTTTACATACACACATACATATATATGTACACACACATAAAATATATTCATCAGTAAGATTAGGACTAGAGTAGAGCACTGGCAATAAACATTTCTCTTATGATATTCACAGAGGAGGACTCAGTATACTACCCAATGCATGTACACTGATTGGTCCTCCAGAAATCTCTCACTTTGAGACCTTGACAACCAAGCAAATAAAATGAAAGACTTAAGTAGGGAAGTATATGGCGATACTAAGAGGTCAGGCACTTGATGAGTACACATTCTGCCTATAGATATTCAAATGTATTTACTTTTAAATGCAATATCTACATTTCTACATGGTAGATTCCATCCCACTGAGCACTTAATTTGGTGCTCACCAACACCAGTATCCAAACAACTGCTTTTCTCCAAGGCCTTAAAAGCTGAATGTGTAAGAGAATATGTTTCTTGGGTTTTAAGATACAGTTTAAAGGCTAAATAATCAGCATCAGTTTTTGAGGCAGAAATAGCATTGGAATTTATTAAACTTGACTTTGATTTAAAACATTTGAGAGCACTGTTCAGTTACTGGATCTGCCTACATATTCCATCATAGACGTATCATTTTAGACAGGCACAGATGGTTTTCTAGTCTAGCAAAATCTTATTTTAATAGTTCTGAATCTTTATTTCTTAGGCACACATACTGTATAAAGTTCATATCTACCACATAGGCCAATGGGTTTTTACAGATTACTTTTGTACTACAGATAACTAAGGTGTTGCCTTTCAAAATTCCCTGTGTGTCTGGTGTAAGTTCATCTCCTTTCTCATCTACATAGAAAGGCCTATCCCTTTAATGAATAATAATGTGGGTGTTTTAGACAAAAATCTTGATTTTACTTTAACATGTATTTTAAGGTAATTCATTCATACCATTAAGTGTAGCACATGTAGTTACAAATTATTTTCTATACAATTTAAAATGAACACTTACCCATGATCTGCAAGATCCAGAAAGTAAATGATCTATGGTTAAGTAAATGACAAAAGCACAAGCCATCATGGAAAGAACAAAACAAAATCATCAGTAACAACAAAACCCATGTTACCCTACATATGGGAATGACTGGCACCTCAATGAAAGAAGGCTGCTTGCGACTTCAGGCATTGTTCACTCGCCTGGTGGTCAGGCTTAATCCATGAGAATGACTTTCTGTAATACAAGTTAACATTTTTACATTTGTTTCATGGTATGCAAAATTAAAACAACCCTAAATCTTCAGAGAAATTTGCGGGAAACCAATAATTTAAAACTTAAATATTGAGGCACCTGGGCACCTGGGGGAGTCCAGTCAGTTAAGCATCTGACTCTTGATTTCAGCTTAGGTCATAATCTCAGGGTCATAAAATCAAGCCTGACTTGGATTCTGTGCTCAGTGGGGATACTGCTTCTCTCCTTAGCCCTCTCCCTCTGCCCTCCCCTCCCACTCTTTCTAAAATAAATAAGTAAATAAATAAATAATAAATCTTAAACATTAATAAATAAGTCTTAAATAATTTAAAACTTAAATGTAATTTAAAAGATTCTTGAACAAAAAAATGATTCCTTGGAAATCACAGTTAAAGGCATGATACTTCTTAGAAAGACCATAAGATATTCCATTATTGGTACTTTGCATTCACAAAGTTGACTATAGTTTTCTCTCCAGGCATAGAATCCATTAGAAAATGGAAGATGGAGAAAAAAAAAGATGGAGAAAAATGGAAAAGGGAGAAAACTCATTTGTAAAATCATTAAAATGACATGTTGTTAACTTTTGCTTTTACTTTTATATAGAACTTCCAGGATATCAAGTCAGACAAGAGATCATTCTCCAATCCAAATACCTGGAGGACTCATGATTCATTAAGAATCACGGATCAGGGCAGCCCAGGTGGATCAGAGGTTTAGTGCCATCTTCAGCCCAGGGTGGGATCCTGGAGACCTGGGATCGAGTCCCGCATCAGGCTCCCTGAAGGGAGCCTGCTTCTCCCTCTGCCTGTGTCTCTGCCTCTCTCTCTTTCTCTGTGTCTCTAATAAATAAATAATAAATAAATAAATATATATATATATAAATATTTAAAAATATATTTAAAAAAAAGAGTCACGGATCATTAACAATCACTTTCTTTACAGGAAGTCTTTTTAGCCAGTCAACAGAATATCCTATGTGGAATTTTCAAAAAGGAAAATGTGAAGATGGGTCTAATGATATTGGACCATTAAGTATAATAATGTAAGAAATAGTAATAATAGCATGATGTTAGATTTATTTTTAAGTATTTGAGCAAAAATGTATGGTGATATCTTTTATGACACTGATAGAAAATTAAAGTTTCCCTTGAAGGCAAAATGTGTTAACCCAAGTTACAGGCTGCATGATTTAATGATAAATTTGAGTCTATATAATTGCCATTAGTTGTATCAAAATATATTATAGTTAGCAGAGTTTTTTTTTTTTCTGATCAATCTTATAAATTCCCATTGACTTGCCAAAAGGAAAATGCTAATAGAAATACCCAGTATAATTTGTTATTTTGTATTCTTATCCATTTTCAAATCATTAGCTACATCATTAGCATTGACTTTAAGTTCCTAAATATAATTGGCTAGATGATTAGTCTTAAAAATCAGAAATGAGATCTTTCTGTAACTTAAATACTGTTGAATTTCACTTTTTTAACTTGATGTCTTCATTTCATACCTATAAAAATATAGAGCAACACATTGCCTGAAAAGCTCAATGTGCATTTTAAAAATGACATATTTATGAATTTAATTGTTTCTATGCTAATTACTAAGAACTGCTGCAATAATAAACTAACACTCTCATGGCTATAGTCTATATTGCTTCTATATGTTACTTTTGGCTTGATTTGACACCAGAGTACACTGTGATTAGAAAATTGTGAAAAAGATGTTTGTTTAGTTTTTGTTATATACATGCTTTTCAACTATCTGCAATCATATCAGTACCACTGCTAAGAGTAAATATGAGGTTTTATTATTTACAATGGCACAGGAACAAAAACGTTTCAATAAACTAGGCATCCTAATAAATAGAAATATATTTACATTTAAAGGTCAAATACTTTGTCTGTTTGGTCTCATATTTATTGCTGTTTACTATGCTTCAGATTCAATCATCTATATTAAATTAAGTTTGAAGTTACCATTTGCTATGTTTACTCGAAGTCACTGAAAAAGCCATCCCTTATCAAAAGATAACAGGGAAGAATGATTTGGTGAGTCAGAAATCTCACTCAAGAAATTTTACACACCCCAGAGCCTGTTAGCAACCTAAGTTATATGAAGAGAATGTAGGCACTTCTATCTCCAAATCCCTGCTATTTAATATGGGCTTGCTAATAATGTCCAGGAAACACAGACTGTCTCTTGAAAACTGAGGAAAGCAGTCAAGCTGCTTTTAGAAATATGTTTGTATTGAGCAGGGAAGGGGAGGACAGAGTGTAAGACAGATGCCCTTTAGAAATAGAATCTTGTCTCATAGGCCAGCAAGAATGAATAGGCCTTTTTGGGCAGAATTTCAGAAGCAGGAATGCACACGCAGCATTATAGAACTTTAAAGAGTCAGTTATCTCAATACAGGGAGTCTAAATTGAGAAAATATGGGACAGAAAACTGACAAACATCAGGACTGAGATACAAAAAAGTCCTTAAGTATGTGAGTAAGGAGTCAAAATCCTATAAATGTGGCTTTCAGACCCCTTCAGAATATGGTCTGAATCCCGCCCTTATCTTTCACACTTCCTCCTTCTGTCCTCTAGAAAGCCTGCCCTCACAGCCTTCCCCTGCTCTGGGATTAGGAAGTCCTGCTCAGTGCTTCCCCCATCTTAGACTACTATACCTTACTACAATTTATTTTTTATTATTGTTTCTCTTAGTAAATTGTAAACATTCTGAGTGAATTTGGAATCTAAAATCATCTCTGATTTCCCTTTATATATGTTCAATAAAAACTGTTTAATGAATGAACTTCTTCATTTGGAAAGCTTTAAGGTGCCATTAAATAATTTCAAAAAGGGGAGTGACTTCTGATTTATGAATGAGAAGAGGCATGTCAGCAGAAATGTAAATGATGGACTGAAGATGGCTAACACTGATGTCAAGGAGTCAGTTAAAAGTGCACTGCAGTGTTAAGCTAAAAAATATTGAGGGCCTGCATTAATTCATGTGTTCAGCATACATTTGGTGGACATATACTATGTACCAGTCACTATACTAGGCATCGGAGGTAGAGTTCTGAAAAGAGTCCTCTTGGAAATTTGAGAAACATAAAAATAAAGACAGTAATTTGTGAAAGTGATAGATGCTACTAAGAAATGATAGGCTGGAGTATCAGAGTGATGGAGAGTAGCGGTGACAGGAGAGAATTGCATGGACATAAATAGAATGGATAGGGATTTGAGATTAGACATTTGCAGAGAATAACATTGTAAAGATCATGCCAGGAACAGAGATTAAGAGTAGGATTCTGATTGTGCCTTAGGTAAACCATGGTGCTACCTAGAAAACTGGCTCATACAGGGGGAAGATGAACTTGGAATGGGAAAAGGCAGTATGCCACTTTTCTTCAGATCTGTTCCCACCTTTCTCCTCCTTGTATATATTCCAGGAGGCTGACCTGGATAAAATACGGGTTCTCTTGTCCTCTGGCTTCCAGTTGGATTCAGCCAATGGTGAAAAGATGGGGGAAGATATTCCTCTGGATTCCTCCATGAGGGCCCACCTTGGACTGTTCTCCTGGACAGAATGTCACTGTTTTTGTCCAGTGTGGCTTTTTCTACATAAACTTCTCCTTCTGGATTACAGAAACATTTCCCTTTCCCTGCATGACTGGCAGCATTAATGACTCAGCTGTATACTAGCCTTGAGTTCCTGAGTTACGGGATTACTCTTTGTGGTTTTCCTACAACTACCTACACCTGTGTAAAGACTCCCAAACTCAAACTCTCTTATATCCATCCAGTTTTAGATAACTTGGACTTTTTACTAATTTGTTCCCTTTTGGGTCCCCACCTAACGATCCTAGTAATTATTTCAGGTTTGAACCATTGACTTCAATACCACTGGGATATCCATGTGGAGTTATCCAGTAGCCAACCAGAAAAATATGATTGTGGTACCGCTGAGTGAGATCTAAGCTAGACCATTGAATTTAGAATTCTCTAAGATCTTCCTTTTATCTTTCCCTCCCAAGATGAGAAAGCAAGTTTACCACCAGAGGTTGCCGTGATTTCTGGGGAAAAAAAAAAAAAACATTGGAAGAAGGGTTACCTTATCACAGACTTTCTCAGAAGAATTCAAGCATTGATGAAATTCCCTTCAGAGTAGTCTGGTTATTCCAGTTACAAGTTTTTGCGCCTCTAGTTCCTTCTGCATATTTACCCACAGCCTCTTTTTCTCCCTAGAATTGTTTGCATAAAAGACCACAGGTGTTCCTTGGCACAAGCAGCCAGCAGAGTGGCACCAGCTGAAACTCAGCAAGGTGAATCAAAAAGGCTTCTTGGGAAGAGATTTAAGGCAGAAAGAAAACAGGGACTTTGTTGTTACTCTAAAGCCGGGGCTCCTATCTCTTCCTACTTTTGAATTCCCTGTGGGACTTCTGAGAACATATTTTTGGAACTTATTGAAACACGCATCCCTTTCATTGCCATGTATGGTGAAGTGAATATGAACAACTTAAAGAGTAAGTGGAAATTCTCTTGTTACTTTATTTAGAACAAGCAAAATTGTGAGCTCTACCACTGAAGTATAAAACCTAAGAAACTGATGGCCAAAATGATGGCATCACAGCTTTAAAGGCAAGCCAGGTTAGCATGTGTGTTTGGTGCATTCCCGCTGGTATTTTTTTTACATGTCCTTATCTATTATTTCACACATTGCTCCTCAAAACTCTAATATGGGTATCCAGCTGCAATCACTGCACTCAGGTTTCTCAACTCATTCCCTCAGTGCTGCTGTGAGCCTTGAGTATTCATTCAGACCACACTGGTTGCATCCAGAAACTTAGGCTGGTAGAATGGGTGTTTCCAAAACTTTTCTGCACAGTCAAGTCAGTTTCAATAAATGTGCTTTCCTTTATCAGGGATTGGTAACACAGGTATCTATTATCTTGGTTGTACAAAGAGAAGGAAAATTGGCCTTTAAAACAGCAATTTAAGGGGGATCCCTGGGTGGCGCAGCGGTTTAGCGCCTGCCTTTGGCCCAGGGCGCGATCCTGGAGACCCGGAATCGAATCCCACGTCGGGCTCCCGGTGCATGGAGCCTGCCTCTGCCTCTCTCTCTCTCTCTCTCTCTGTCTCTCTGTGATATGACTATCATAAAAAAATATTAAAACAGCAACTTAAAGTTTTAGTTAGAGACCATTGTCAGATTTAATTTTAGATAAAGTCCTAAAACTTCATAAAACTGGAACTTCTCCACCGAGTGCTAGATTATGTTAATATGCTAGTAATATGTCTATGAAATATGTAACTATTCATTTCGAGTGTAATGGACTATTTGATACCTGCATATAAGTTGAATTTATACCAGAGATAATACGGACTATTAGGCAAAAATCTTTTCTGAATTTTTTATGCCTAGGTAGAAACACAACTACAAACCTAAAACAGCCATCTTTCAAGTAAAAATCATTTGCAAGCCCAGAGTTTGCTTTGGTTGGATGTTTACAGTACTAATTAGGGGGTTTCAATTCTTGGTTAATATTGTATGAGTGTGTTCATGAAGTTATTTTTTCATAAAAATATTTGATTTCCCTTATGCAACAGTTTAGTATTTTTAAGATAAATATTAGTTTTATTTCCTCTGTATAGAAGTTTTTTTTTTGTATAGAAGTTCTTAAAAAAAAAAATTTAAAAAAAATTTAAAAAAAAAAGAAGTTCTTAAAAAGGCTTAAGGAGGATGTATTTCCATGATTATTAAAAAAAACTATTACTTTACATAAAATAATAGTGGATAAAGAAAGCATATATACCTAAAATGGCTAAATAAATACTTTGAGACTTTATTGAAATTTTCTATCTTATTGCATAATTTACTGGTTCTGCAGAAATATTTTATAAGGTGACTATTTTTACTGAATGCGTACATTTATTATAGTCTTTTAATATTTTGAAACCAATGCAATGACTGCTCTTCTGCCTGAAAATACTAATTTAATGAGTCACTGAAGGTAATAAGCCTCCTAAGAACAGCAGATGGTATTATTAGGGCAATGTAAACATAGGAAAAGAAATAGCTATAAATATAAAAGTGGAATAAGTCCTCTAGGAAGTATCCACAAACATCAAATATCTATGATGGACAAGTAACTTAGTTTTGGTTTTGGCAGAAATATAAGTCCTTGAGATCTGGAATAGATGTTATTGACTTGGTGGAGACAGAAGCCCAGTTACAGTGAAGTGAAGAGAGATGCATGAGAAAATGAAAACAATGAATATAGGCAAGTGTTAGAGTTTTGCTCCTAAGGACAGCATTTCAATGACGGGTGTGTTTGGAGTTTCTGTGAATGTGAAGTCATCAACTGCTAACTGAGGGGAGTAGATAGGAGAAGGAAGAGAGATTGTGAAATGGTTATTTTGGAGAATGGATAAGTAAATTTATTAGAGAAGTATTGTAGCAGCAACATCCTAAGCTTACCTTGGTTCAAATTCTTGTTGGCTCCTTGTTCTGTGATTTGGGTGAAAATACTTAAATTCTGAGCTTTGGTTCCCTCAACTTTGAAATAAGGTTAATAGCACTTATGTTATAAGGTTTTGAAAGAAAGGAATCTTTAATAGGTTTATAGATTGATTGTAAATGCTTGGCATAGGGTAAGAAGTATATATGGGCTTTCTACTATATAATTATAATTACTTGAATCACCTGGCATGATATTTGTGGTCACAAAATATGTCAAAGTTGGGTGACTTTTTTTATTTTTAATTTTTAAATTCTTACTTTTTTTTTTTTGCCATCAACTAGTCATGGGTAAGGAGCTGAATTTTGCCACAGTTGAATTTTTGCAGGTAAGCTCAATGGAGGGAAGAAGAGGGAGGGGAATTTAATTAAAAGTTAGTTGAGTCATTTTGTCAATGATTAGGAAGACCACAAATAAGTCCTAGAGTCAAAGCTTTGTGGTCTTGGTGGAGATCCGGGGTTGTTGGGTGGGAATGGTGGTACAAGAGAGGTAGAAAAATGAGACCTGAATCAATTTTACAAGTTAAATTTAATAGGGCTACTGAATTGATGGGGATATTGAGGAAAAGGTATTATAAATGAAGCTAACAAGGAATAAAGGTCATATGTTGAGTAGTAAACACACCACTGAAAGGATGTTAACATCACCAAAGAATAGCAATGGAGGGGGGGAAAAAAACAGTTGAGCCAGGCACTGGAGTACTCATGAGTAAGAGGGAATTGAGAGAATAGTAAATGACCAAAAAAAAAAAAAAAAAAAAAAAAAATTCAATATAGTACCTGAAAGAATCAGGTAATGAGTAACTAAATTTGACGATATTCTCTTCAAAGATTTGGGGTATTTTGAAGCAACAACAAGTAGAAACATTTTGGAAGAATATAAAACCCAACCTCCAGGTCCAGAAAGAATTGAGTTATGGCAGGAAACTGCCTAAAACTGGGAGGATAGAGTTCAAGGCAATAGTCACATTGGCCCAAAACTATGGTTCTCAAACTCTGTCCTTATCACAAAGGGTTGTTAAGCACAGTTTTCTGGGCCCCATCTCTGCATTTATATTTAATTGACCAGGGATAAACTGAGAATTTGCGTTCCTAGCAGGTTCCCAGGTGATGCTGCCACTACTCATATGAAGGTCACCATTTGAGAACCACTGATCTAATGGCTCTCAACCCTGTATACTCCTCACCTCCTCACCTCCTCACTCCTCCCCTCATTTAGACTTACTAAATGCCCATGCTCCTTCCTTCTGGATTTAACTGATGTGACATAGTCTAGCACAGTAGTGTGAATCTTCTATGATAGTTCTAATATCCAGCCCATAAGTCAGAATCATTGAATGAGAGCAGGGAGAAAGTAACATGAAAAGGCCAAAGAAGCAATGAATTGTTTGATGACCAACTGTGAATTTCTGAAGTCCAGTGCAAGGAAATGGAAGGGCAAGAAGGAATGAAAGATGGGATTCAACTAGGAAATGAACAGAGTGAAGGAATAAGCAAGCACAAAATGGATGGTCTGGGAAACTGGGACTTAAATAGCGTGTGAGACTGTCCTGGATTGTCCTGGAAATCACTGAGCATAAAGAGAATGAAGAGCATGTAGCGATGTCATATAAGCTTGAAATGCTGTGGCTATCAGCAAAACCAAGGGTGACTACTCTTGCCCCAAGATGGAGAGATAGATATAAAATGTTCTTTCACAGGAGAAACAGGCAGTGTCCCAGCTCTGGAAAACCGTGACCTTGTATGTGTTGAGCAATTACTGATATGATGTATTATTCCTAGCACTAAGAGGGAATCTAGAAAATAGGGATAAACAATGATCTGATTCCCTGCTGCTCTATGGTTGGATATGATGAATCTGTTCACTGGAAAACAGGAAATTGAAAAACAAGGTATTTATATGCTTACTTCACTAAGCATTTCTAAAATCCTAGACTACAGGGGAAACTTGTTCTTCTGACCTGGTGATAAGTACTTCTATACACAAGAAATGTTAAAGATTTAGTTAAAATAGAAATGTAAGTCTTGTTTGGACAATCTCTTATTGAGACCAATGTAGTAGACCCTTCTTTTCTTATAGACATGCTTGCCCCTCCAGTCTGTCCATGTTACTTCTTACCTGTCCATTACTTAAAATGTCTAAATGCCTTCTCATAGCTTTTAGGCTACATAATAAATTTAACATAGCCTAAAGCAATAATTACTATAACTTAATGATGGAAAACATAGTACCCAGAGCAAGACTTCCTGGTGGGAAACTCATCATTCCATACTCCTTAATTCAGTGAGTTTAGGAAAATTACTTAAATTTTCCATACTTCGATTGATTATCATTAATTATTTAAGGGATCATAAGTATCTTTCATAAAGTTAAGATTGAATTATTTGATACATATAAATTCCACAGAACAGTGTTGGCAGGTAGCAGGGGCTCAATAACTGTTAGCTATGACTCTTACTGCCAATCCCTATGTGATGACCCCTGCCTACCTCCCCGAGCCTAACTTTGTATGAGGCTCCCAATTCATTCACACTCTGTATTCCAGCCATAATGGTTTTGTTTTCCTCCCTTAAAATTGAGAAGCTCTTTCTTACTACTGACCTTCATATTAGATCTACCATTCATCTTCTCCCCTCTTCACCAAGGTAACTCCCATGCAACATGTAGATTTTGGATGATTGCTTCCTTGGGGAACCTCTCTAGCTAGCTTGTCAAACCCTTTGATAATACTGTGTACTTCTCATGTGAAGCAATTACTACATGTGTGATCACATATTTGTGTGATAATCTGATTAGTTATCTTTTTCTCTGGCTTCCAGCTGCTTGAGGCCAGAGACCGGTTTCTTTGTTTACCAGTATATCAGCAATGTCTTGTACAGTTCCTGCTAGTTAGGTAAATGCATGGCTTTTGAATGAATAAGAAAAGAGGATGTTTAGAAATGGACAATTCCTAAAATTGAATAAACTTGAGTTAAATTCTTAAGTAGGTAATAAAGGCTTTTACTAAGATTAATCTTGCTTACTAAAAGCAAAAATAAATGAAATTATATGCAATTAAAAAGATTCTGAAAATAAAATGAAACCATAAAAAGCAATATATAAAATCAGAGAAAATATTTGCAAATCATGTCTAATAAGGGGCTAATACTCAAGATGAATAAGGAACTCAGACAACTTCAACAGCTATATATATATATATATATATATATATATATATATATATTCCAACTTAAAAATGGGCAAAGTGATTAGACATTTAGTTCTTTAAAAATGTCCAACAAAAAAAAATAAATAAAAAATAAAAATGTCCAACAGACAGATGAAAAGATGTTCGGCATTACTAACCATCAGGGAAATACAAATCAAAACTACAATAGGATATCATCTCATACTTGTTATAACGACTGTTAGCAAAAATAACAATAGAAGTCTTGGCAAAAAAAAGTGGAGGAAACGGAACACTTGTGCACTGGGAATATAAGTTGGTACAGACAGTATTGAAAAGAGTATGGAGTTTCCTCAAAAAATTAAAAATAATCTACCATTTGATGCAGAAATCCCACTCGTGGGAAAAATCCAAAAGTTATAAAATCAGAATCTTCAAGATCTGTCTGCATTTTCATGTTCATTGCAGCACAATGGTTAAGATATGGAAACAATCTAAGAGTCCATCTATGGATGGTTGGATAAAGAAGATCTCCATCCATCCATATGTACACATACAATGGAATATCCAGCCATAAGAAGAAAGGAAATCCTGCCATTCCAACAACATGGATAGAATTTGAAGGCATGATGCTAAGTGAAATAAGTCAAGGAAAGGCAAACTCTGTATAATATTACTTATGTGGATTCTAAAATAACTAAACTCATGGAAACAATAGAACAGTGGTTACCAGACACTGGAGTCTAGGTGGAAATGGAGAGAGGTTGGTCAAAGAATAAAAACTTCCATTCATAAGATGAATGAGTTCTGGAGATACAATGTATAGCCTGGTGACTATAGTTACCAACACTGTGTTTTTATTTTTTATTTTTTTTTATTTTTTTTTAAATTTTTATTTATTTATGATAGTAACAGAGGGAGAGAGAGAGGCAGAGACACAGGCAGAGGGAGAAGCAGGCTCCATGCACCGAGAGCCCGACATGGGATTCGATCCGGGGTCTCCAGGATCGCGCCCTGGGCCAAAGGCAGGCGCCAAACCGCGGCGCCACCCAGGGATCCCTAGTTTTTTGTTTTTTTTTTTTTTTTAATTTTTGTGTTTTTATTTTTAATTGAAATATAGTTGACCTATAACTTCGGATGTACAAGATAGATGATGTACAACATAGATGATTCAACAATTATATATTGTAAAATGTTCACCACAGGGTGGTGCCTGGGTGGCTAAGTCAGTTAGGCTGCTGACTGACATTTTGTGACCTCAGGGTCCTGGTACTGAGTCCTGCACTGGGCTGCCTGCCCAGCAGGGAGTCTGCTTCTCCTTCTCCCACTGCCTGCTCCTCTCCCCACTCATTGTCTCTCCTCTGTCTCTCCTCTGTCTCTCCTCCCCCATCTGTCCCTCCCTCCATCTCCCCCATCTGTCTCTGTCTCTCTAATAAATAAAACCTTTAAAAAATAAAAAGTGTTCACCACAGAAAGCATAATTACATTCTTTCTGCCACCATACAAAGCTATTACAATAATATTGACTATATTCCCTATGTTCTACTTCTCATTTCTGTGACTTATTTTATAATAGAAAGTTTGTGCCTCTTAACCCCTTCATCTATTTTCCTACCCCTACCCCTCTGGGGACCACTAATTTTTTCCTCTTTATTTATGAATCTGTTTCTTGTCTGTTCATGTGTTTTTTAGATTACATATAGAAGTAAAATCATATGGTATTTGTCTTGTTCTGTCTTATTTCACTTACCATATACCCTCTAGGTCCATCCATATTTTTAGAAATGGCAAGATTTCATTTTTTTTATGATTGAGTAATACTCCACTGTGTATAGATAATACATTTTCATTATTCATCTGGACATGTATGTTTTTTCCATAGCTGGGCTACTATAAATTTATATAGGAATAAGCCTAGGGACACATATATCTAATTAGTGCCTTCATTTTCTTTGGGTAAATACCCAGAAGTGGAATTATTTGGTCATATGGTAGCTCTATTTTTAGTTTTTTAGGAACCTCCATACTGTTTTCCACTGTGGCTGCACCAATTTATATTCATAGTTCCCTTTGCTCCGCATCCTCACCAACATTTGTTATTTCTTGTCTTTTTGATACTAGGCATTCTGACTGGTATGAGATGATCTCATTGTAGATTTGATTTGTATTTGCCTGAGCATAAGTTATATTCAGCATCTTTTCATGTGTCTGTTGCCCATCTGTGTGCTTTCTCTGGAAAAAAGTCTGTTCAGGCTCCTATGCCCATTTTCTGTTTCTGGGAAGCTGAGTTGTGTAAGTTCTTTGCATAGTATAGATATTAACCCCTTAATGGGTATAGCATTGCTAATGCCTTTTCCTAATCAATAGGCTGCCTTAAGATTTTGTGGAGGGTTTCCTTCATTGTCTAAAAGCTTTGTAATTTGATGTACTCTGGGTTGTTTATTTTTGCTTTTGTTACCCTGGCCTGGGAAGACCTATCCAGAAAAATACTTTTGAGGCTGATGTCCAAGACATTATTGCCGATGTTTTCTTCTAAGACTTTTTAGGTTTCAGGTCTCAAATTTAGGTCTTTAATCCGTTTTGAGTTTCTTCTTGTGGATGATGTAAGAAAATAGTCCGGTTTCATTTTTGGTCATATAACTGTCCAATTTCACACCACCATTTATTGAAAAGACTCCCTTTTCTCCACTGTATAGTCTAGCCTCCTTTATTACAGGTTAATTGATTTATAAGTGTGGATTAATTTCTGGGCTCTCTATTCTGTTCCACTGAACTGCGTGTTTATTCTTTACCAATTTGGATGCAGTTTACTTCGGTATCCAATTGCTGAGGCTATGATTTCTAGTACTATGTTGAATAAGGTTGTAAGAGTGGGCATCCTTGTATTCTGATCTTTCAGCTTTTCACCATTGAGTATATTAGCTGTGGGTTTGTCATGTATGGCCTTTATTATGTTGAGGTATGTTCCCTTATACCCATTTTGAGAGGTTTTATCATGAATAGATGATAATTTTTGTCAAATGCTGTTTCCACATCTATTGAGCTAATCATACAGTTTTCCACTCTCATTTTGTTAATAAATCAACATGATATACCATATTTACAGATGTTGATCTATCTTGAATCTTCAGCATAAATCCCACTTGATTGTGGCAAATGATCATTTTAATGTGTTGTTGAATGTGGTTTGCTAATATTTTGTTGAGGATTTTTGTATCTATGTTCATCAGTGATATTGGCCTCTGTGCGCGCACGCGTGTGTGTGCGTGTGTCTTTGTCTTTATCTGGTTTTGGTTTGCTATTTGGTTAATGCTGGCCTTGTAAAATTTGGAAAATTTCCTTCCTCTTCAATTTTTTGGAATAGTTTGAGAAGGAGAGATGTTAACTCTTTTTTAAATGCTAAAAAAATTCACTTGTGAAGCTGCCTGGTCCTGGACCTTTATTTTTATTGGAGTTCGTCGATTACTGAATCAGTTTTGTGACTACTAGTAGATCTATTCTGATTTTCTTCTGATTCAGTCATGGAGACTGTTTATTTCTAGGAATTTTTTTCTAGGTTGTCCAATTTCTTGGAATGTAACTTTTTTGTAGTCTTTTATAATCCTTTGTTTTTCTTTGGTGTCTGTTGTGAGTTCTCTTTTCCTAATTTTGAGTACTTTCTTTAAATCTGGCTAAGAGTTTATCAGTATCTTTAATCTTTTCAAAGAACCAAATCTTAGTTTCATTGATCTTTTCTAATATTTTTTGTATCTTTTTCATCTGTTTCTTCTCTAATCTTTAGTTCCTTCCTTCTGACTTGGGACTGTTTTTGCTCTTCCAGTTTCTTTTGGGTATAAGAGTAGGTTGTTTTATTTATTTTTATTTTTTTCCCTTTCTTGTGGTTGGCCTGTACTGTTATAAACTTCCTCTTAGAATTGCTTTTGCAGTAGTAAAGATTTCTCAACTGTTGTCTCTATCTTTGGCTTTCAGGTATTTCTTATTTCCTCTTTGGTTTCTTCGTTGACCATTGGTTGGTTAGTAACCTATTGTTTAGCTTTCACGTGTTGTGGGGTTTTTTCCAACTTTTATAATTGATTGCTAGTCTTATGCCATTGTGGTCAGAAGAGATGCTTGATATGATAAGTTTGATCTTCCTATTGAGACTTGTTTTGTGATTTAACATGTAATCTATCTTGGAGAATGTTCCATGTGTACATGAACAGTGTGCATTTTGCTTTTGGATGGAATGTTCTGTATGTATCTGTAAAGTCCATCTGATGTGTCATTCAAAGCTGCTATACTCTTCTAATTTCTGTCCCAATGATCTATCCATTGATGTAAATGTGGTGTTAAACCCCCTACTGCCGTATTACTGTCAATATCTTCCTTTATGCCAATATTTGCTTTACATTTAGTTGCTCTTTAATTAGATGAACAGATTTTTAAAGTTGTCACATACTATTTTTGGAAGGATCTTTTCATCATTACATAATGCTCTTCTTTGGCTCTTGTTATAGTCTTTGTTTTATTTTTTTAATTTTTTAAAAATATTTTATTTATTCATGAGAGACACAGAGAGAAAGGCAGAGACACAGGCAGAGAGAAGAAAAGCAGGCTCCCTGCAGGGAGCCCGATGCGAGACTCGATCCCAGGACCCCAGGATCATGCCCTGGGCCAAAGGCAGACGCCCAACCACTGAGCCACCCAGGCATCCCATAGTCTTTGTTTTAAAGTCTATTTTGTCTGATATAGATATTAATAACCTGGCTTTTTTTCTGTTCCATTTGCATAGAATATTTGTTTCCATCTCTTCTATTTCAATCTATATGTCTTTAGATCTGAAGGGATTCTCTTGTAGATAGCAAGATAGCATATAGATTTTTTTTTTTAAATTCCATTCTGTCACCCTGTTTTTTTTTTTTTTGTTTTTTGTTTTTTGTTTTTTTTTTTTGATTGAAGCACTTACACCATTTACACTTAATTATTGATTAGTTTGTACTTAGAACCATTTTATTGTTTTCTGGTTGTTTTTATAGTTCTTCTTTGTCCTCTTGCTCTCTTCCCTTGTGGTTTTCTTTCGTGTTATGCTTGGATTCCTGTCTCCAGTTTTTGTGGATCTATTATTGGCTTTTGGTTTGTGGTTACCATAAGGT
The DNA here is from genome assembly GCF_011100685.1 of Canis lupus familiaris. Taxonomy (NCBI): domain Eukaryota; kingdom Metazoa; phylum Chordata; class Mammalia; order Carnivora; family Canidae; genus Canis; species Canis lupus. The sequence goes on from NC_049233.1 coordinate 22,946,522, forward strand.
TCATATATCATATCCTATGTATAGCAGTCTATATTAAGTTGATGGTCACTTAAAATTGAATGCATGCTAAAAGCTCTATATTTTTTACCCTCCTCTGCATTTTATGCATATGATGTCATGTCTTACATCTTCTTATTTTGTCTCAACTAATTTTTGTAGATAAAATTGATTTTATTACTTTTGTCTTTTAACCTCCATACCCACTTTATAAATCTGCTACCTGTACCATATGCTTGTTTTTACCAGTGAAATTTTTTCTTTTTCTTTCTTTTCATAATTAATCCAAGTTATGGCCTTTTCCTTTCCTTTTCTTCTTAAGAGACCAGTCTAATGGTGATGAACTCCTTTAGCTTTTTTGGGAAATTCTTTATCTCTCCTTCTATTTTGGAGGATAACCTTACCAAGTAGAGTACTCTTGGTTATATTCTTTTTTTCCTTTTAGCATTTTGAATATATTGTGTCACTCCCTTCTGGCCTGCAAAATTTCCGCTGAAAAACTACCTTATAGGCTTATGGGGTTTCCTTGTATGTAACTGTTTGCTTTTTTGTTGTTGTTTTGTGTGTGAACTTAATTGGGCCCATTTTGTTCAGCTCTCTGTGCTTTCTGTACCTGATGTCTGTTTCTTTTCCCAGAAAAGGGAATTTTCCAGCTATTACTTAAACAGGCTTTCTGTCCCTTTCTGTCTCTTTTCCTTCTGGGACTCCTATAACACAAATGTTTGTATGCTTGATGTTGTCACAGAGGTCCCTGATACTGTACTCATTTTGTTGTTGTTGTTGAGTTTGGGTGCTTTCTCCTCTCCCATCTTCCATATCATTGATCTGTTCTTTAATTTCTAATATGCTGTTTATTCCCTCTAGTGTATCTTTCATTTCATATCTTGTGTTTGTCAACTTGTTGTTTTTTTGTTTTCCATATTTTCTATCTCTGTGTTACAGTTCTCACTGAGTTCATCCACCCTGCCTGCCTTCATGATCAGTAAGCATCTTTAGGACTATTTTAAACTTTATCAAGTGGATTGCTAGTCTCCATTTCATTTAGGTCTTTTTCTGGGTTTTTGTTTGGTTCTTTTGTTTGGATTCTATTCCTTTCTCTCATTTGTTTGACCCTGTTTGTTACTATCTATTAGGTAGTTCAGCTAGGTCTCCTGGTCTTGAAAGTAGTAGTCTTATATAGAAGGCATCATGTAGGTTCCAAAAATGCAATCCCTCCTTGGTCACCATAACCAGGTGCTCCAGAGGTAGCCCCTGCATGGGCTGAATGTGCCTTCTTGTGGTGAGGCTTTGACTGCTATGGGTGCTCTAGTGGGAGGAGTTGGCCCTCAGTCTGGCTGTCTGCAATGATCAATCATGACTGCCATTGGTGCATTCCAGAGCAGGGCTTGCCTGGCAGCAGTGTGTGTGGGTGTGCTAGTTCATGGGGCTAGCTCCCCATTTCTCCTCCACCGGGCAGGAATAGCTGTTGGGGGATGGGGGATGAGTTCTGATCCTGGTGGCTGCTACTTGACAGTGTGGTGGTGCAGTAGTAGCTCTAAGGCATGCTGGCCTCAACTGAGGTTACCTGCTGGTTGTGGCAGAGTGGGAGCTGCTTTAGAGTGTCACTTTCTAGCACAGGAGTTGGGCAGAGTGGGTCCCCAGATGAATACCTGGGCTAGGTAAGTATTCTACCAACATAGATGGTGGTCAGAACTGGTTGCCATAAGTGTCAAGTTGCTAGGCTTAAAAAACAAAAAGGCAAGAAAAATAGTATGCGACAGCCTTTATATTCCCAGAGAAAGTTCCTGCAGATTTTTGATCCTCTGGTACACATCTTAAAATTATCCAAGAATCTTGATGGATACCTCAAGTGCTTTCCAAACTGTTGCTTCCATGCTGAGTCTCAGGCAAGCGATCTATCACTCTGTCCTCTAAAAAAGATATTTGGTTTCCTGCAGCCTTCTGGCTTTCCTAGAGCTAAGCGCCACTGTTTTTTCTTTTTTTTTTTTTTTTTCCCAAAACCTTGGTTGAGTGTTTACCTTCCCAATGAAGATCCTTATAGCTCCTATTGCCTGATTTAGGGCTTGATGGCCTCAATTCTCAGGATGTCCCTCAATGCCTGTGATATCCTGGTGTAGCAGGGACCCACAAGTGGGAGAGGCCTAGTTCCCTATCATACCTCCTCCTTGATGTAGTTTTGTGGGTTTTTCTTGATGCCTATAGCTATTGAAAGCCTGCTCTGCCAATGTCAGATCATTTTTACAGTGATTTAGGTTATATGTAGTTGCTTCTTCAGTGTGTCCCTGAAGATGACCTCAGAATCCTCCTGTGCTACCATCTTCCCCTCTATTTGAACATCTTAATACTGCATTCTATATGCACTTGAAAGTTCCTAGTATAGTAGTCAAATGTTCTCACCACCTAAAATGATGGTAATCATGCAAAATGATGCAGGTGTCAACTAATCCTCCTATGGCAATTTCCCAATAAAGAAGTGTATCAAATCATCACATTTTATGCCTTAAACATATACAATGTTATGTCAGTTACATCGTGATAAACCTGGGGGACAAGAATCTTGATTTCCAATCATATCCAAAAATAGATTCTATGTGTTTAAGTCTTTGAATTATTTAGCAGGAAAGAACAGATAACTATTAGATAATTTTTCTATTCGTGTATAAACATTCAGAAAATTGGCAAAGTTAACCAGATTTTGGTTATGGTTCCTCCAATTTAGGGACTAAGCATTAAGGTATAGGAACATTATTAATCTGACTTCTTAATGTGAGGGACATTTGGATAGGCAGCCTTCTTATTTGAAGGCTGTATTAGTTCTGGCTCCTTAGAGAGGGTCTCAGCTTCCTTGTATTCCTCTGAGGGGCAAAATGGTCCTTTAGTCTCTCTGCACGTTGTCATATTATACAGTATTTTGTTGGAATTAACTTCAAATCCCTCCTTCAGTCATGGCTTCCTTTCTGCTAGAGTTTCCAGTGACATGCCAAGTTGACAGTATAACTAATTACACCTTTGCTGAAAGAAAAGCAGTAAGAACTCTTAACCTGGCTTTTCCACAAACTTACATGGTTGTTAACATTGTTCATCATTTCTGACCTGATACCAAACCCATGGTGTGTTCTACTGTGGATGGGGTGGGATGGTGACCGGGGGGTGGTGGTGGGGAGCTGGGAGTGGAATCAGTCAGTGTTGGGTGTGAGGGGGATGTAGTGGTGAAGAAAGGATCAGGACAGGATGCCAAAGTTGAACATCCTGCTTCTTCCTTTCTCTTCCCTTCATCTCTCCAGGGTCAAAGTTTCCTGTCTTAATGTATCTTGCAACATAGTCTCCATATTTCTCATGCTACAGCTTTTAGTGCAGCCCTACCACCCAAATCTACCTGAAAAGGATCATGATATGTACAGGAAAGTTAATAAAATTTAGAAAATACTCTGTCAACAAGGCCTGGCTTTTGTTTCTTCATGTGCTTGAAAAGGATAGTTTTTGAGCTCAAATGCAACCGTGACTTCTTTGGTCTAAGATTTTTTGTCCCTTTGGTGCTAGTAATTCTTGGTTATACTTCTCTGAAGAATAAAGAGGTAGACTAGACAAAGACTGATGGTCAGCAAAGCAAAATTTATTAAGCAAGAGTACAAAGCTCTGGGAGAAGGAGTAGGACCCAAATGGGTTGCCCTTCGAGTTTCTAAATTTAGGGATTTTTATGAGCTCTTTGGTGGAAATATCTTAAGCAACCAGGGTGTGCTGAGTAATGCCAATGAGGGATATTAGTCACATATCTGTCTACTAATGAGGTCTGTGCTGGTGATCCTTTTTTCTGACATTGGGGGCTGAGATCTTACCTGCCCCTTTCCTGTGATGCTTTGTGATTAATTGTCCTATTTTAGGACATTTTGCAGAAGTCATTTCTGCAAAGGCTGCAAAACAGAATGTCAGTGTGGTCCTATCTGAGCTGCAGAACAGGATGTCAGTGCTGTTTTATTTTAGCTGCCCTGACTCCATTTTTTTTTTTTTCTTGTTGGAGACCCCTGCTCTGACTACCTAACTGTACAACTAACTTCTAAGAACTGTACTAAATCTTAGGAGTAATGAATACTGTTGCTTCATTAGGTTTGGAGCTATAGAGAATCCCAATTCAAGGAAAATGAGGGAGTATTTTTTGATGGCTGAAGGTTTTTCCATTATGTTCCTAGTACATTGGTTCAACTAAAAGCTAGAGTTAATAGAAGAAAGAGGAAATGAAGACAAGGGAAATGTGAAGAGTAGATGAGAGCCGAGTGAAGAAAGAAAAGGTAGGGATTGGGGGAGGTGGGGATTCTGCTACCATCTCTTCCATTTCTTATACTGTCCTAACTCCACTGCAGGTAGGAAACAGGAGTGACTGTTACAGCAGGGAACACCCCTAATTTAAAACTGTAAGACTGCTTTTATAGATTCATTCAGAGTAGGGATTTGGTGGTGGTACTTGTCTCCTCATTTTGCAAGTAACTATAATCATTGCCACAGGCCAGAGAAGACTGAAAACCATACAATTTTCCCACACTGGATTTAATTTGCTAGTCGCACACTTTTGTGTGCTCGTGTGTGTGTGTGAAGATTCATGGGACATAGTTCCCTTTTTTTTTTTTTTTAAGATTTTATTTATTCATGAGAGACACAAAGCGAGATGCAGAGACCTAGGCAGAGGGAGAAGCAGACTGCGGCGCCCAATGCTGGACTCAATCCCAGAACCCTGGGATCACACTTTGAGCCAAAGGCAGACCCTCCACCGCTGAGCCACCCAGGTGTCCCCATAGTTCCTATTCAGAAACTATTTCTGAACTAGAAGAGTTTTGATGTGGTTTTGGAATGTTGGCAAGGTCCAGATCCCATGGCCAGGAAAGAATTCTTGAGGTGTCTTTTGTGGAAAGGTGATTGTATTAAAGGATGAGGACAAGACTCATTAGCAGAAAAAGCTGCTAACTGGGGTTGTGAGCAATGACTGATTGTATGCCTGGAAATAGGGGAAGGTAAGGAAAAAGGTAGGTGCCTGAAAGGACTTTCATATACTAAAGACGACCCTCAGGATATGGGAGGCTTGCTATTGTCAAGCTATTGTTTTTTTTTTCCCTCTAGCAAAGCATTAACTTTGAAGACATTTGGGAGTTTCCTGGAGGACTGTCACACATATCCCACCCAGTAGTGAATGGAGGGGAGGGAGGTTGTGGAGTGTCAGCCTGTGTTTTGTCCTCAACTGACCTTTGCTTCCTCATCAGTTTGACTGCCCTTAATTGATTGTTATATAACAGACTAAGTCTAATATCCAAATGTTTGCCTTTATAACGTGGCTGATAGAAAGTTGAGTTTAATTCGTGTCTAACATTGACAAAGTATCCCTGACTACACAGACTTTTATAATTTTCATTATCTATAAGCATTTGTCTTCATTATTTATAATACTAGTAATAAGAATATAAAACAGAATAGGCTGGATTATTTCAAAAGAAATGAGTGGTCACAAAATATCAGTGAATCACAATAGCAAATGTTTATTGCTTGATCACACTACAAGTTAATTACAGATGAGTTCTGACCTTGCCCTGCTGCTGTCACTGGGAGGTCCAGGCTGATAAAGCAGCTTCTCCCTGGAATACCACCAGAGGGAAATCAAAAATCATGACAAGGTACATCTTGGGTCTTAAAATGTTGATCTAGGAGTAAAACCTGTCCTTTCTGCTAATTTTTCATTGGCCAAAGCAAATCATAAGGCTGTCTGAATCAGTGAAACAGGGAAGTACATTGTTGCTACGGAGAAGCTCAGGAGATATTTGGGGATAACAAGATAGCCCATCAAAATAGATAGCATTTAATTAATTATTCTGAACTCCACTTATAAGACTGACACATTTAATACTCATCAGAGTTCTGTTGGGTATATATTAGGTTTTTCTTGTAGATAGGCAATAATGAGTTTGAAGAATTTTGTTCAGGTTTAAAAAGTGGTCTGGGTTGGGATTGGAACTGGATTTTTTTCTGATTCCAAATGTCCTCTCTGCTTAAGTTTTTTGTACAGTGTGTTTTCATAAGCTTTCTGGGATAGGGAGGGGGTTGAGTATTTAAACAGGCTGATGAAAAGCTGAATGATCCACATTACCAGTTAAGTGTTAGGAATATCCAATTTGATGGTAGTGAGTTTTCTCACTACTCTTGTGTAAGGAACCAATCGCCAATAGGCCAAAGTACCTGGAAATGACCCAGTGATTTTCTCTCCTTGGCAACTAATTAGCCTGTAGCCTGGGGACACTTGTGATAGGTGTTCCTAAAACCAATTAAAAGGGGGATCAACTAGGATAACTGAAAAAAGGCAAACCAGATTTGTGAAATATAAAAATTATGTACATAATAGATTACATATGACAACTAAGAGGTATTAAAGTTAAATCTATGAATTTCCTTCGTATTTTTTTAAGGTGCCATCATTTTATGTATGAAAATAGAACTTTAATAAGCTATGAACTTCATAGTCTAACCAATTACCACAGTCTTAAAACCATTTTGGGTTATTGTATAGGCAGCTTTCATTTTCTAGGTGTCATTTCCCTTCATGTACAAAATTACTCCTGCTTCCCATTATCACACTCCGGTTAATTTCTTAAGGCACCACTAAGTGTATATTAAGGCAACATATTGGAGAAATACTGAAACCCAATTATATACCCGTGCTTGTGGTGAATCTGGATGTGAAAGAAACTCTGCCTTCTTGGAGCTAAGAAGTCCACTGCAGTGACTTAATTTACAAAATTTGCAAAGATATTTATGTAATTAGTATCAAATCCTGGCAGCATTAAAGCATTTTGGCAACACTCTTCACCTGCTGTCCTGAGTCTGACAGAAAGTAACATGCAAATTCATTCACTTCAACTTCAGTATTAATTTGTGGACTGAATGGTTGTATTTCTCCTGATATTCATATGTTGAAATCCTATCCCCTGCCTTCATGTGATGGTATTGAGAGGTGGGCCTTGAGAAGGTAACTGATGTTACCTGATAACTGATGAGGGAGGAGCCCTCATGAATGGGACTGGTGTCTTAATAAGAGAGACCCAAGTTGTCTAGTTTTCTTTTCCCCATGTGAGAATACAAGAAGTTGCAACCTGGAAGAGGGCTCTCACCAAAACTTAACCATCCTGGAACTCTGATTTCAGCCTTCAAAACTGTGAGAAATAAATTTGCTTATAGAGTATTTCGTTACAGCTGCCCAAACTAAGATCTATGATTTAACCTACACTACATAGAAGGTAGATATTTGTTAGTCTTGATAATTGCTTATACCTAGATAATTCTATACCAGAGATTTAGAAATCTATCAGAATTGAAAACTTCTGTATTTAAGCTTATAATTTTTGAAGGCTTCAAATTTCCTCATGAAATTAAAATTACATTTAATAATGATTGAATGTTGCCATGAAATTTGAAATGTAGTTATAAGTAAACATAAATACTGGAAAGTATCTTTTGTTAATTAAAGCTTTGACTTGTCATGAGAACTGAAAATTATGTTACTAATAGACTTCTTTCAAAGTCTGTGAAAATGGTACTATCCAGTTAACCTTACTATAATAAAAAGATGTACATTCTCTGGTTTCCAGGATATATGACCATATATTCTCATGCTTGAATATCTTGAAGCACACTGTGAAGCTTAGCATAAAGTAACAGACCCTCAAACAGGTGGATAACATAATTTTCTTTTTCCTAATGTATAACAGAATCTAAATTGCATCTTGCCTTCATTTGAAACCCAACCATTTGGTTATGGTAAACTGCCTTGATGGGAAGTTTATCTTAAGACTTATGTAATCTTTGCCCCTTGTGTATCATGATATTTGGGGAATATATTTTCTGGGGATAACATATGGTGGAACAATCTTTCAGGTTACCTGTTGTGACCCTGAGTTTGCATTATGGGGGGAATATGCTTCCAATTAACATTGTCCTGTGGGGATGCTATTCTTTATGAATTCAGGGTGAAGAATAGCTAAGGAGTCTGGTCTGTGTCTGACAGCTGGTGCAAAGCACCTTGAATCAATAAAACTCTTATTAATTCCATGCTAAGTACTTTCTATTGGTTCACATGGACATGATTCTACAAAGAACTGTAGATTTGAAAACCTCTAGTACAGGTTATCTTTCAGAACAATGCCAGTATTCCTGAAAAAAGGCCTAGATACTGACAAAAATGACATCAAGTAAATACCTCCACATCAGCAGTTTATAGTCAGTGTTTTAAGTGCTTTGAGGGTTACAAAGAAGTTTAAAGACCTAATTATTTCCTTAAATGATGTTCTAGGTCTTGTTTTCTAGAAATTTTAAGGCTATATAGACTAGGGCTTATCAAAATTCCTCTCAAAATACGAATTCAGTTTCTGTTGAAAATGATCCAACCATTTACAAATGATCTAGCTTGTGCCCAGTATAATGCTAAAACTATTAAACATCCCGTGGAGTCAAATAAAATTTAATTAGAGGAGGGTTTATTTTTCCTTACTATTCTCTAAGCTTTCAGATTGTTTCATATTCAGTTTTTTTATTCCAGGGCAAAACAGGACAACACATAAGTCATAACTATTTAGCCTTCATTATACATCTCTAGTTTGTTATTATGCCCTATTGGTTTTCTGGAACATATTCTATTTCATCCTCTAATTCAGATCTGAGAATCCAGATCCAAAGAAACAATTTGCTCTTGATATCATTACTACAGCCCCTCACCTTCAGTAGAATATCAACTTTATGGCCAATAATGGGGAAGGAATTGACCATCCATTCCTTTTTCCCCATTACAAGAATCTCAAGGTTATTTATTTATTTATTTATTTAAAATATCTTGTTCTCATTCCTAATATTCCCTAATAGCTAGTCAACAAGAAGAAAACTCTATAACTCTTTTTTTGTATTTCATTAGTCATTAAGGATCTGGGTGGTGTTTGGTAACAATTTATTGAAATGACATTATATGACACGATTCTTGTTTAGTAATTTAGTCATTTTAAAATTTCGGTCTTTTACTGAACAAATACATAGGTGCAGAGTGATTACTGTGTCTTAAGCACTGAGCACATGGTTGTAAAAGAGCTTTGAGGCTACAAATATAATTCCCAATTATCTGCCCAGCTGAAATCATTTTATATGATTTATAAGCACTCCATTAACCAACTTGTGTCCATACATTCATATTCCCCCATTTTCCCCTTTGCCGCCTTGAGCTTTCCACATGCCTCATGCCCCTTCCTTGCAAAGGATCTTTACACTTGCTGTTCCTTTCACATGAAATAGTCTTTTCTCTTTTATTTAGCACCATAATTTTTTTAGACTTCACCTCACAAATTATGTTTTATGGATGGACACATTGGGCAAGGTCATATCTTCTATACACAGCTAGAAAAAAGATGGGTTTCTTCTTTATAGCACTTATCACAAGTACAATTGTCGCTTTGATTTCCCCCTCTAGATAGTTCTATAAGGACCTATGGCTGATTTTACTCATAGTTACATCTCTAGCACATCATACAACCTGGCCCCTATTTGGCCTGGCTGACAGTTGCTTTCCCAGGATCCAGTCTCACTTCTGTACATAAAATTATGATTTTATTTAGGGTAACAATATGCTCAAGAGAAATGCTTGAATTCCCTGACTCTCTAACAACTAAGTATAGTGATGACACAATTCTGGCTAATGACTGGGAAGACTAGAATTTTCCTGATAAAGAGACAGATGTAGCAAGACTGCTGTTGCCCTCATTTCTGACCTTGAATGTGAATGTAAAGATTGGATCTATACAAGCTATTTTGAGACCAGAGGAAACCAGCAGAAAGATGAAAAAAACATACTTTCATCATGGTGAAGCAGAAATATTAGCATTACAGTGTTGTGGTCACTTACATAGACAGGACAGCCCTCCACCCAAAGTTGGTTCAAATATTGAGACTGAGGATGCTTCTATATAATACACCAAAATGTGAAGAGGTATATTTCTCACATTTTGAATCTTTTTGAGAAGACCAGAGAAGATATACAAGCAGATATAAAGATGGTTTGTGCAAAGAAGAAAGGGGATGATTGGCCCTGGATTTTATTCTGGCTAGGCGGTAGGGCCAAGGTGGAGGTTCTTACAGTTTGAACTTACTTGCTGGTGATTGCATGGTTTAAACTTCCTCACAAGCAACAATGGTAGGTGCACCCGGGCTTTCCTCTCAACTTGCCCATATGTGGTAGGGAAGGCTGGGGGAGATTTTAAAAGCTGTCAGTGGTTACATGCCAAAAGGGAGTCAGACATTTTATTACATAGAGCATAGATCAGTAACCGCATCCATGTACTCCTCCATGCTTGTCACGAGCAGGCAGTCAAAATCCTAAGCATACAATAGGTGCTGAAAAAATAAATGCTTTGTATTCATCTTTGAGGTATAATTGAACTATAATGTGTTCCAAGTATATAACTTAATGATTCAGTATTTTATATATTAAAATTATCACAATAAATCTAGTTAACATCTGTCACCATAATTATAAAAATTTTTCCTTGTGGCTTTTAAGATTATTAGCAACTTCAAAGATAGAATACAGCATTAACTATAGTCACAAAGTTGTACTGCATCTCTCACTTTTTTTTTTTTTTAGATTTTATTTGAGAGACAGAATGAGTGAGCGCATAGGTGGGAGAAGGGGCAGAGGGAGAGGGACAAGCAGACTCGGGGTGAGGCAGGGAGCCCCATGCCAGGCACTATCCTACGACCCTGGGATCACAACCCAAGCCAAAAGCAGAAGCTTAACAGATTGATCCACCCAGGTACGCCTCTGTGATTTAAAACTAAAAATTTGTACCTGTTTTGCCTACCTATCTATCCCCTCCATCCTCACTTCTGGGAATCACCCATGTGTTAGCTGTATCTAAGAGCTAGTCTTTATTTTTTATTCTTTCAAGATTCTACATATGAGGTCATGTGACATTTTTTCTTTATTTCATTTAGCATAATGCCCTCAAGGGCCATCCTTGTAACAAATAGCAAGATTTCATTCTGTTTTATGGCTAAATGATATTTCATCATATATACATATATAAATACACATATATACATACATACATATATGTTCAAGTATTTCTAAATCATATCCACATAAGCATATCATCTTTATCCATTCATGTGTCAATGGATACTTAGGTTGTTTCCCTTTCTTGGCTATTGTAAATAATGTTGCAATAAACATATTTCAAGTTAGTTTTAGTTTCCTTCAGATAAATACTCAGAAATAGAATTGTTTAACTATATGGTAGGTCTCTTTTTAGTTTGTGAGGAACCTCCATACTGTTTACCATAGTGGCTGTGCTAGCTTACATTCCCACTAATGATGCATAATGGTGGCCTTTTCTCTATATTTTCACCAAAGCTTGACTTTTTGATGATCAACATTTTAACATGTGGGAGGTGATACCTCCTTATGGTTTTGGTTCATATTTCCCTATGCTTAGTGATGTTGAGCATCTTTTCATGTACCTATTGACTATTTGTATGTCTTCCTTGGAAAAGTATCTATTCAGATCTTCCCCTCTTTTAAAACAGATTGTGTGGTTTCTTGCTATTGAGTTGTAGGAATTGATCTATTTTGGATTTTAACCTTTAACAGATACCTGATTTGGGAATATTTTCTAATCAAGTTCTTTCATTTTGTTGTTGATTTTCTTAGACTTGCAGAAACTTTCTAGTTTGATGTAGTCCCACCTGTTTTTTTAGTTGTCATTGTTGCCTTTGCTTTTGCAGTAAAATCTTAAAAAACAAACAAACAAAAACCTCACCAACACCAATGTCAAAGAATTTACTGCCTAGGGTTTTTTTCTGAGAATTTTATGGTTTCTGCTCTCATATTCGAGTTTTTAAGCCATTTTGACTTTATTTTTGTATATGGTATAAGGAAGTCGTCCAGTATCATTCTTTTGCATGTAACTGTCCAGTATTCCCACCATCATTTATTGAACAGATTCTGATACTTCAAACTCTGTTCTTTCTTTTTTTAAAAGATGTATTTATTCATGAGATACACAGACTGAGAGAGGCAGAGACATAGGCAGAGGGAGAAGCAGGCTTCCCACAGGAAGCCTGATGCAGGCCTCGATCCCAGATCCCAGGATCATGACCTGAGCCAAAGGCAGGAGGCCAACTGCTGAGCCACCCACACATCCCCAAACTTTATTCTTTCAAGATTGCTGACTATTCAGGATCTTTTGTGGTTCTATACACATTTTATAATTTCTTTCTATGTTGCATTTCTTGAAAAATGCTATTAGAATTAATGGAGAGTCCACTGAATCTGCACATTACTTTGGGTATTATGGACATTTTAAGATTCTTTCAATCCATGGTCATAAATATCTTCCTACTTATTTGTGTCTTCAATTTCTCATCAATGTCTTAAAGTTACCATTGTAGAAGTCTTTCACCTTCTTGGTTAAATTTGTATCTGAGGTGTATTTTTTTAATTTAAATTTTAGTTAATAGTACAATGTTAGTTTCAGGTGTAGAATTTAGTGATTCGTCGTTTACACATAATACATAGTACTCATCACACCAAGTATTGTTTATGCAATTTTAAGTGGAATTCTCTCAATTTTTTCTCATACCTTGTTAGTGTAGAGAAATGTAAAAGATTTCTATATATTTATTTTTGTATACTGCAACTTTACTGAATTTATCAGTTCCAGTAGTTTTTATGGTGAGGCTTTAGAATTTTCTATATATCATGTCATATGCAAATAGTAATAGTCTTCTTTCTTTCCAATTTAGATACTTTTTCTTGCCTCATTGTTCTTGCTAGGACTTCTTATAGTATGTTGGATAAAAGGTCAGAGTGAGCATCCTTATATTGTTACCAATCTTAGAGGAAAGGCTTTTAGCCTTTTCACTGAATATGATGTTGTGAGCTTATAATATATGGCCATTAGTGAGTTGGAGTATGTTCCTTCCATGCCCACTTTGTTGAAAGGATTTTTTTATTATTTTATTGTAAATACATATGAAACTATGTCAAATGTTTTTTCCTGCGTATCTTGGGATGATCATGAGATTTTTAACCTTCATTTTGTTAATGTATCATGTTGATTGACTTGCAGATGAATCATCATTCCTGCATCCCCAAAATCCCACTTGATCATGTTATGATGCTTTTAATGTATTGTTAAACTTGGTTTGCCAATATTTGTTAAGGATATTTGTTTCTATGTTCATGAGGAATCTTGGCATGTAATTTTTTGTTGTCCTTGTCTGGTTTTGGTATCAGGGTAATGCCACCCTTGGAAAATGAATTTGAAAGTACTCCCTTCTCTCTCTCTCTCTTTCTTTCTCTCTCTTTTTCGGAAGAGTTTGAGAAGTATTAATATTCTTAATTCATCTTTGAATGTTTGGTAGAATCCACAAGTGAAGCTGTCTGGTCCTGGACTTTTGTTTGTTGGAAAGCTTTTAATTACTGCTCAATCTCCCTATCACTAATTAATCTATTCATATTTCCTATATACTCATGATATACTCTTATAAAATTGTATAGGGGGACACCTGGGTGGCTCAGTGGTTCAGTGTCTGCCTTCAGCTCAGGGCATGATCCCGGGATGGAGTCCCACATCAGGCTTCCTGCATGGACCCTGCTTCTCCCTCTGTTTATGTCTCTGCATCTCTCTCTGTCTCTCATGAATAAATAAAATATTTTTTTAAAAATGTCTAGGTCTTAACTATATCTTTATGTCATTTAATTTATTGGTATATATTTATCCATTGGTATATATTTATCTTATAATGCTTTGTATTGCTTTGGTATCAGTTGTAATATCTTTGTTACTGATTTTTATTTGAGCCTTCTTTTTTCAAGTATGTCTAGCTGAGGGTGTGTCAGTTTATCTTTTTAAAGAACCAGCTCTTGGTTTCATTTTTTTGTGTGTGTGTTTTTATTCTCCACTTCATTTATAAATACTTGTTAAAGGTCGGAAAAATCAATGAAAATTTATAAGGTATGCAAAGGCCTAGACTTTCAGAGTTGTAAATTTTATATTATTCTGTATATACTATGTCTTTTAACTTGGGCATTGTAACAAAGAACTAAAGACAGGTAATAAGTAAATTTACAAAATGGTACATGGTTGTCTACACATGCTAGAGTTTGAGGCCAGGTAGCGAGTCAAATCAAATGAAGTAATTTGGAGCCATTATGACAGAGACAGATAAAGGTTGGCACAGAAACAGGCAAGTATATAGGAGTATATAATGGATCTAAAATTAAGATGAAGTTTTCCTAGATTTTTTTTTCTCGTGTTTGATTTCTAATTTCAAAGTGTGTGATCAGAAAACATGCGTGGTATGACTTCACCTTTTTTGAATTTATGGAGTTTTGTTTTGTGACCTAATATGTGATCTGTTCTGGAGAATGTTCTCTGTGTACTTGAAAAGAATGTGGGGGGAAGGTAGGGCGAGCAGGGGCCTCCGCTCATCCGGTCCCACCAACTCACCTAGGTAACTTCCAAATCATCCTGAACACCTACAAATTCGACCTGAGATTTAAAGAGAAAACAGAAAGCTACGCAGAGAAGGGTTTGCACTTCTAACAAAGTAGGAAGGAGGGGGAAAAAAAATCAAGTGGGGGAGGGGCCCCGGGAGGAGCCAGCTAAGGCCTGCAGGGAAAGTCCCCAGGACAGGAGAGCCCAGCCCTGGGGAAGCAGGAACTTTCAAAATCCACACCGGATTCTTCCCGGAGGGAAAGGTGCTCAGCAGGGAACTCGGGCAGGACCACAGGAGGGGCGGTGGGGCCGTCAGGTGCCTGGGTCACTAACAGAGGAGGTACACCCGGAGAGAGTGCCCCACACTGCAGATGGAGCTCGGTAAAGGGCTGGAGCGCCCGGCGGCGGGGCCTCGGGGAGAAGCCGGGGGTCAGGCGGGGGCTCTGGGCAGAGGGGGCTGCTCCCTGCTGCCTTCTGGAGCCGCGGCCTCGGGAGCACGATTCCAGCAGCGCAGGCCCCAGATCCCAGAGCGCTGGGGGACACAGCCCAGGATCCTGCGCTCTCCCGGGACAGGCAGAGGCTGGGAGGACACAGGACCGTGAGGACACTCCTGCCGCTGGGCCCCCCAAACTGTGCAGGTCAGCGCCCCCTGCCGCTCCTGGAGCACCTAGGCCATTGCAGACTGGGAGACTGTGGTAGTTACTGCGGGAGCTGACTCCAGGGCTGGAGAGCTGGCTACCGCCAGTGGGATTGTCCCTCCTGGTGTCACTGTGCCTGGGAGAGGCAGGGCTGCCAGGGAACACGGGCCTCACGAGGTAACCAGCTCCCACTGACCCTGGCACCCGGCGTGGGGGGTTGGGGCAGCTCCCCCAGGTGCACACACCTGAGAGCACAGCAGCCCCTCCCCCAGAAGACCAGCTAGAAGGACAGGGGAAGAGCAGGTTCTGGACCCAGCAGCGCTGGAAAGCTCCAGGGGAAGTCGAGGGATTTACAGTATATAGAACCAGAGGATACCCCTTCATTTTCCCCTCTTTTTCCAGTACAACTCGTTTTTATCAGACTAAAATTTTCCATTTTTTTTCTTTTTCCACCTTAACTACAATATTTTACCACCTCTTCATTTTTAAGTCTCTTCCTTTTTGTCTTTTAGATTTCTACAATTACAGGTATTAGATATATTTTCCACTTTTAGGTTCCCTTCAACATACTCAATTTTGGAAGGTATACAAGATATGTTTTTTTATTTTGTGTTTGTTTTCTCTGCCTCATTTGTTTTACAATGGTGGAAGTTGATACCTTCTAAAACATGACCAGCATGCAACCAGAACCAAGTGGTATATCGTGCTGGTTCATTCTGTGAGATTATATTCTCTCTTCATTCCCATTCTGCCCCCTCTTCTATCGCATTTAGGTTTTGGTGGTCAATGGTGGGGCTTTCTACTCGTATTTCTGGTTTATATAAATTTGGGACTGAGCATCTTCTAACATACAGAACAATATACTCAGAACCAAGAGGATTACCCTCTAGGATCCTCAGGTAGACTACATTCTCCCTCCACTACAACTTGATTACCACCACCGTCTCCCTGTCACCCCTTCCTTGTTTTCTTTTTTTTTTTTTTTTCTGATTTTTTTTCTCTTTCTCTCTCTCTTTTTTTTTTTTTTCTTCTTTGGGATTCTTGGGCTTTTATTTTTTACTACTTTGTTTTAAAATTTTTTTGCTTTAGTGGTACTTTTGTTTTATTTTGTTCTGGCTTTGTTTTCATTTTCTGGGCTCTGACCTCATCAGAATCATCTAGGGTGAAATTTACTTAGGTCATGGTTGATATTCTTGACTCAGCCCACTCCTACAGCCACTCTGCGCTGAGCAAAATGACTAGAAGGAAGAACTCCCCACAAAAGAATCAGAAACTGTACTCTCTGCCACAGAGTTACAGAATTTGAATTACAATTCGATGTCAGAAATCTGATTGAGAAGCACAATTATAAAGCTACTGGTGGCTCTGGAAAACAAAGGATTCAAGAGGCTTCATGACTTCAGAATTTAGATCTAATCAGGACAAAATTAAAAATCAGTTGAGATGCATTCCAAACTAGAGGTCTTAATGACAAGGGTTAATGAAGTAGAAGAGTGAGCAACATAGAAGAGAGGTTCACAGCAAGGAAGGGAATTGAGGAAAAAGAAAGACTATGAGGAAAGGGTAAGGAAAATGATAGCCTCAGAAGGAAGAATCTACATATAATTCAGGTGTCAGAGGGCACCGAGAGGGACAGAGGACCAGAAAGCATATTTGAACAAATCATAGCTTAGAACTTCCCTAATTTGGGGAGGGAGATAGAGAGATCCAGGAGATAGAGAGGTCCCTTCCCCCCCCCCAAAATCAATAAAAACCATTCAACACCTTGACATTTAATAGTGAAACTTGAAAATTCCAAAGATAAAGATAAAATCCTTAAAGCAGCAAGAGACCAGAGATTCCTAACTTACATGGGGAGAAATATTAGATTAACAGCAGACCTCTCCACAGAGACACAGCAGGCCAGAAAGGGATGGCAGGATGTATTCAGGGTCCTAAACTAAATGAGAAGAATATGCAGCCAAGAATACTATATCCAGCAAGGCTCTCATTCAGAATAGAAGGAGAGATAAAGAGCTTCCAAGATAGGCAGAAACTGAAAGAATATGTGACCACAAAACCAGCTCTGCAATAAATATTAAGGGGGACCCTGTAAAAGAGAGAGGAAGCCCAAATAAATAATCCACAAAAACAGGGACTGAATAAGTATTGCAATGAGACTAAATTCATATCTTTCAATAATTACTCTGAATGTGAATGGCCTAAATGATCCCCCAAAAGATGCAGGGTTTTGGACTCAATAAAAAAGCAAGACCCATCTATTTGCTGTCTACAAGAGACTCATTTTAGACCTAAGGACACTTCTAGCCTGAAAATGAAGGGTTGGAGAACCATTTACCTTTCAAATGGTCCTCAAAAGAAAGCTGGGGTAGCAATCCTCATATCAGATAAATCAAAGTTTATCCCAAAGACTATAGTAAGGGATGAAGAGGGACACTATATCATACTTAAAGTCTTTCCAACAAGAAGATCTAACAATCATGAATATTTATGCCCCTAATGTGGTAGCTGCCAAGTAGATCAATCAATCAATAGCCAAAGTAAAGAGATACTTAGATAATAATACACTAATAGGAGACTTCAACATGACACTTTCTGCAAATGACAGATATTCTATGCACAACATCACCAGAGAAACAAGGGCTTTAAATGATAAACTGGGTCAGATGTATTTCACAGATATATACAGAACTTTGCATCTGAATGCAACTGAATACACATCCTTCTCAAGTGCACATGGAACTTTCTCCAGGATAGATCATATACTGGGTCACAAATAAGGTCTCAACCAATATCGAAAGATTGGGATTGTCCCCTGCATATTTTCAGACCACAATGCTTTGAAACTAGAACTCAATCACAAGAAGAAATTTGGAAGAAACTCAACACGTGGAGGTTAAAGAGCATCCTACTAAAAGATGAATGGGTCAGCGAGGAAATTTGGGAAGAAGTAAAAAGATTCATGGAAACTAATGAAATGATGATACAACCATTCAAAATTTTTGGGATACAGCAAAAGCAGTACTAGGAGGGAAATACATCACAATACAAGCATCCCTCAAAAAATTGGAAAAAACTCAAATATACAAGCTAACCTCACATCTTAAGGAACTGGAGAAAAAACGGGAAAGAAAAAAAAAAACTTACACCAAGGAGAAGAGTGATAATAAAGATTGAAGCAGAACTCAATGAAATAGAGACCAGAAGAACAGTAGAACAGATCAACAAAACCAGGAGTTGGCTCTTTGAAAGAGGTAATAAGATAGAGAAACCATTAGCCAGCCTTATTAAAAAGAAAAAAAGACTCAAATTAATAAAATCATGAATGAAAGAGGAGAGATCACCACCAATACCAAGGAAATACAAGCAATTTTTAAAACATTATGAGTAGGTATACGCCAATAAATTAGGCAATCTAGAAGAAATGGATGTGTTTCTGGAAACCCAAAAATTACCAAAACAGGAACAGGAAGAAATAGAAAACCTGAACAGGCCGATAACCAAGGAGGAAATTGAAGCAGTCATCAAAAAACCTCCCAAGACACAAGTCCAGGGCCAGATGGCTTCCCAGGGAAATTCTATCAAACGTTTAAAGAAGAAACAAAACCTATTCTACTAAAGCTGTTCCAAAGGATAGAAAGGGACAGAATACTTCCAAACTTGTTTTATGAGGCCAGCATCACCTTAATTCCAAAACCAGACAAAGACCCCACCGAAAAGGAGAATTATAGACCAATATCCCTGATGATCACAGATGCAAAAATTCTCAATGAGATACTAGCCAATAGGATCCAACAGTACATTAAGAAGTGAGATTTAAGGATCCCTGGGTGGCACAGCGGTTTAGCGCCTGCCTTTGGCCCAGGGCACAATCCTGGAGACCCAGGATCGAATCCCACGTCGGGCTCCCGGTGCATGGAGCCTGCTTCTCCCTCTGCCTGTGTCTCTGCCTCTCTCTCTCTCTCTCTCTCTCTCTCTCTCTCTGTGTGTGTGTGACTATCATAAATAAATTAAAAAAAAAAATTAAAAAAAAAGAAGTGAGATTTATCCACTTCTTATCTATCCACAGTGACCAAGTGGGATTTATCCCCAGGATGCAAGGTTGTTTCAACACTCATAAAACAATCAACGGGATAGATCACATCAACAAGAGAAAAAAGAAGAACTATGTGTTCCTCTCAATAGATTCAGAGAAAGCATTTGACAAAATACAGCATCCATTCCTGATCAAAAGTGTAGGGATAGAGGGAACATTCCTCAGCATATGAAAAGCCATCTACGAAAAGCCCACAGCAAATATCATTCTCAATGGGGAAACACTGTGAGCCTTTCCCCTAAGATCAGGAACACGATTGGGATGTCCACTCTCACCACTACTATTCAACATAGTACTAGAAGTCCTAGCCTCAGCAATCAAACAACAAAAAGAAATAAAAGGCATTCAAATTGGCAAAGAAGAAGTCAAACTCTCCATCTTCGCAGATGACATGAGCTATACAAAGAATACCCAAAAGACTAATATTCGACAAAAGCAAGAAAGACTCTCCACTGGAAAAAGGACAGTCTCTTCAATAAATGGTGCTGGGAAAATTGGACAGTCACATGCAGAAGAATGAAACTAGATCATTCTCTTACACCAGACAAAGATAAACTCAAAACTGGATGAAAGATCTCAACGTGAGACAAGAATCCATCAAAATCCTAGAGGAGAACACAGGCAACATGCTTTTTGAACTTGGCCACAGCAACTTCTTTCAAGATACATCTATGAAGGCAAGGGAAACAAAAGCAAAACTTAATTATTGGGACTTTCAAGATAAAAAGCTTCTGCACAGCAAAAGAAACAGTCAACAAAACTACAAGACAACCTATAGAATGGGAGAAGATATTTGCAAATGGCATATCAGATAAAGGGCTAGTATCCAAGATCTATAAAGAACTTATTAAACTCAACAGCAAAGAAACAAACAATCCAATCATGAAATGGGCAAAAGACACGAATAGAAATTTCTCCAAAGAAGACCTACACATGGCCAACAAGCACATGAGAAAATGCTCCGCATCACTGGCCATCAGGGAAATACAAATCAAAACTGCTATGAGATACCACCTCACACCAGTGAGAATGCGGAAAATTAACAAGACAGGAAACAGCAAATGTTGGAGAGGATGTGGAGAAAGGGGAACCCTCTTGCACTGTTGGCGGGAATATGAACTGGTACAACCAATCTGGAAAACTGTGTGGAGGTGCATCAAAGAGTTAAAAATAGAGCTACTCTACAACCCAGCAATTGTAGTGCTGGGGATTTACCCCAAAGATACAGATGCAGTGAAACACCGGAACACCTGCACCCCAATGTTTATAGCAGCAATGTCCATAACAGCCAACTGTGGAAGAGCCTCGATGTCCATTGAAAGATGAATGGATAAAGAAGATGTGGCCTATATATACAATGGAATATTACTCAGCCATTAGAAATGACAAATACCCACCATTTGCTTCTATGTGGATGGAACTGGAGGGTATTACACTGAGTGAAGTAAGCCAATCAGAGAAGGACAATCATCATATGGTTTCACTCATACAGAGAATATAAAAAATAGTGAAAAGGATTATAGGGAAAGGAGAGAAAATGAGGAAAAATCAGAAAGAGTGACACAGCATGAGAGACTCCTAACTCTGGGAAATGAAAAAAGGGTAGTGGAAGGGGAGGTCTGTGGGGGGTTTGGGTGACTGGGTGATGGACACTGAGGAGGGCACTTGATGGGATGAGCACTGGGTGTTATACTCTATTGGTAAATCAAACTCTGATTAAAAAAAAATACAAAAAAAAAAGAGAAAAGAATGTGTATTCTGCTCTAGGATGGAATGTTGTGAATATGTCAAATCCCTCAGGTCCAGTGTGTCATTCAAAGGCACTGCTTCCTTATTTTCTGTTGGGATGATCTGTCCATCAAAGTAAGTGGTGTGTTAAAATCCCCTACTATTATTGTATTGCTATCAACTCATTCCTTTATGTTTGTTATTAACCATTTTTCATATTTGGGTGCTCCCATGTGGGTGCATATAGATTTATAATGGTTATATCTTTTTGGATGTCCCCTTTATTATTATGTTGTATTCTTCTTTGTCTTTTGGTGTAGTCTTTGTTTTAAAGCCTATTTTGTCTGATGGAGTATTGCTACTCTAGGTTTCTTTTGACCTCCATTTCCGTGATAAATATCACTCCATCTTCTTACTTGCAATCTGCAGGTGTCCTGAGGTATGAAATGAGTCTCTTGTAGGCAGAAAATACACTTTTGTTTGTTTGTTTAAAATCTCCTGCCACCCGGTCTTTTGACTGGAGAATTTAGTCCATTTACATTCAAAGTAATTATTGATAGATACGTATTCGTTGACATTTTGTTACTTGTTTTGTGGTTGTTTTTGTCATTTTTCTCTGATCTATCTTCTCTTTCTCTCTTTCATGGTTCTTTGGTTTTCTTTAGTGACATATTTGGGTTCCTTATTCCTTATTTCTTTTGCATATCTACTACTGTTTTTTTGTTCACATTCAGTTTATGTACATCTTTTGCATATATCAGTTTAATTGAGCTTAAATTTAAACTCTTTATTTTCTCTTCATGTTTCAGATATTTGGTAACAATTTTTATATCCTTTTATTTTGTGCTTCCTATTTTTCTTGACTCATGTGATTTTTGTTTTCCATTCCTAGTCTCCCTTATCATTTTTTAAATAGCTGGTTTAGAGGTCATGATTTATTTTAACTTTTGTTTGGGGAAAATCTCTCTTTCTATTCTTTTTTTTTTCTCTTTTTTTCTCTTTCTATTCTGATGGATGGATAGCCTTGCTGTGCAAAGTGTTCTTGCCTACAGATTTTTCACTTTCACTACTTTGAATACATCATTCCACTCTTCTCTGAACTGCAAAGTTTCTGCTGAAAAATCACTTTATTATCTTATGGGGTTTCCTTCATATGTAGATGTCTTCTCACAACCTTTAAAATTCTTTAGTACTATTTTTTGCCATTTTACGTCTTGGTGTGGACCTCCTTGGGTTGAACTTGTTAGGGAATCTCTGTGCCTCCTGAATCTGGATCTCTGTTTCCCTCTTCAGATTAGGGAAGTTTTCAGCTCTTATTTCTTCAAATATATTTTCTGTGCCCCTTTCTCTGCTCCTTCTGGGATCCCTATAATATGAATGTTACTAAGCTTGATGTCTCTAAGTCTGTTCTCCATATGCAGTATTTGTTGGTCTATCCTCTGTTCAGCATGGTTGCTTTCCATTACTCTATCCTCCAGGTCACTAATGTATTCCTCTGTTTCTTTCTTTCTTCTTTTCTTTTCTTTTCTTTTCTTTTCTTTTCTTTTCTTTTCTTTTCTTTTCTTTTCTTTTCTTTTCTTTTCTTTTCTTTTCTTCTGTTTTTGTTTGAGAGTTGAGTGAGTAGGGGAAGGAGCAGAGGGGGAGAGAGACAACCCAAGTAGGCTCCATGCTCAGCACAGAATCTGACATGGGCCCTGATCCCATGACCCTAAGATCCTGACCTCAGGCCAAAATCAAGAGTTGGCCACTTAACTGACCGAGCCACCAAATGCCCCTGTTTTTTTTTTTAACCCACAAGAGAACCTATACTTTTCATTAACACCATACTAACGTGTATGTGAGGCATTTCTAGGAAAAGTGTTCCAAACATTAAATATATCTTGGCTTCTGAGATTCTGCTGAGCTTCTCCATCTTCAG
The DNA here is from genome assembly GCF_011100685.1 of Canis lupus familiaris. Classification (NCBI taxonomy): domain Eukaryota; kingdom Metazoa; phylum Chordata; class Mammalia; order Carnivora; family Canidae; genus Canis; species Canis lupus. Next base: position 22,969,409 of record NC_049233.1, read on the forward strand.
GGATTTTTAAATAGTAGGTGGAATAGAAAATGCCAAGAGGTGAGATAAGAGTAAGAGCTCTGCCAAATTAGGAAGATAAAGGCATAGTTTCCCAAAACAACACAGTCTTGGGATACTGAGGGCAGGGCTTATACTTTACCCTATATATCTTAATAGCAACTGAGACTGTTAACTAATGAACTAAAAGAAATAAATGAAGTTTATAATAAGGCCCCCATATTATTAAGGTAAAAGTATGTCAATTCATTTGTTCATGCAACATATACTCATGAGGTTCTATAATGTGTTAGATATCATGAGTCACAGGGGCTATAAAAGTATATATGATACAGACTTTGATTTCAGAAGTTCATAGTCCCCTCAGATGGGTACATAGCAAATAATTACACTGAAGAGTGATCAAGTATCAACAAGTTCCAGTGGGAATATGCTGGATGAAGAGCAGCTACCCAAGAGAGAAGATAGCAGAGGCCAAGGAGCATAAGGAAAGGCAGGACGTTGGGGGGTAGTTTGGTTTTGAGGGCATTTGAATGGAGACTGTGTAAAGTAGTAGAGGATAACAAAGGTAAACTTGAATAGTAGATGAAAATCCATTTTGAGAATGGTCGTGTTTGTTGTGAGGAGTTTTTAAAACTGGAGGAGAAATAAATACTGAGTGCTAATTATTTCCTACAGAAATTTGATTCTTTAGGTAGTTAGGATATAACATGGAAATTTTCACTCACCTGGGAAAGTCCTGTATCTTTAACAGCCTGTCCCTAATTCATCTAGGTAAATGATATTATATACAAGTTATGAGACATAAAAAATTACTTTTCTAAAACAAACAATGTAAAGATAGAAATAGATGATACCCCTTCAAAACTGCTGACTTGCAACTCTAGGCACCTATTCAAATATTCTGCCAATGATGCTAATGTGTTTATGGCTCACTGAAATGGTTTTAGAAAATTTTTTGCACTCTTGTGAATTAACTAGAAAATTGAAAATACCTCTTGTGTCAAGTTTTAGAAATAACTGAATATCTTTTGGATAGGCTTAGTGAATAATGTGGGTGGTTGGATTGGTATTATGTTAACTATTAGCAAAAGGTAAAATAATATGGTGAATATTATCTTAATATTAGCATAATAAAGAGACAATGTGACTACATCAGTGAAATTTTAGGGTTTTTTTTTGTTTTGTTTTGTTTTTGTATGGAAAAGACACAATGCAATCTAATTCTAAAAGGTAGTATCATTGACATGAATGCATGGCTTCCCTAAATGCCAATTTGAAGGACAATCTTTCCTATACACACAAAATATTTAATGATGATGGTGTACTGTTAGAGTCCACTGGGTCCAGAGAATAGCTTCTACTCATCCAAGTGCTAAAATACCAGGAGGAGAAGCAGACTAGGAGTATAGCAATGTCTGTGTTGTCCACCATCCTTTACATGTATGTATAAACCCCTTAAAAAACACATCTACCCCCACACATGCTTCTAACATTTGTCATCACATAATTCTCCCTTCTTACTGCCTATAATTCTAACCTAAACTCCTCTGATCCTCAACATCTGTGAAGGCCTTTAGAGATGCCAAACCCAAGACATATTATTTTTTGTTTATTTTATTTTTTGTCTTTTGTTTAAAGACAGGTCTATAGATAGGCTTTTCTTTACACAAATGTGAAAGATACCTGAGTTTACAGACTTAGTAAAGAAAAAAGAAAAAAAAAAAAAAAGCCAGACAGTAGATCCTTGGAGCATGGTCATTTGATAACTAGAACTTTGTACTCTTTCACCAAAACTTGCCCATTTTCTTCAACCCTAGCCCCTGGTAAACACCATTCTAGTATGATGATTATGGTTAATAATACTGTATATTATATTTGACAGTTGCTAAGAGAATAACTTCTAAATAGTCTTATCACAGTGGAGTATTGGTAATTATGTGATGTGATTAATGTGTTAGCTAACTACTGTGCTAGTAATCATTGTGTAATATCTAAATTTACACAGTGTAAATCAATACATTGTATACCTTAAACTTATACAACGTTGTATGTCAATAATATGTCAATAAAGCTGTTGGAGAAGAAAGCTACCAAAGATAAATTAATCTAAATAGAAGTAAATTGGGGGCTATGATTACAAAACTATGACTTAAGTTTTAAATCCCATATAACAGTTCTGTAGAAAAGTTTTTTTGAAATTCAGTAAAATATTGCTGTTTTTCTAATGTCGTTATGCATACTTATAAGATTTTTATGTTTTTAACAAATGCATTCCAAAAAGAAAAGTTTTGAGATTGTTAGGTACACTAAAACAGTCATTTTGCAACGTTTTAAAATGAGAAGATAAGAAGTTTTTTCGGGGGCCTACATTGTTTTTTAGTAACAAAATCTAACAATCTAAATATTTTCAATTTACTATTCTCCAAAAAAAAAAAAGTTCTTGGTATTTCAATTTCAATTATTCCCTTCTTCTTTAGCATATACACACATTCAGAATGTTGATTTTTGTCAGCTGACTCCCAGATGATCCAGTTGCACTTAGATGAAGCTCCTAGGAAGAGTAAACAGTGTTTTCTAACAATGCTGCAGGCCTTGTAGAATGCTTCCTGATTGTCTGCCCAACAATCCAATACATTGGCATTCATATACAGATAGGCCACTGCAAAATCCTGATTGGGGAGCATCTTTTCAAGATTCAGATGCTTCAGGGTAATGGTCTGGCTAACCTGTGATGTATTGGTTAACTTTATCAATGACAGGGGCCTTAAAGACTTAGCTAGAGATAGTAATGTTCAGGTAAGACAGTTTTCAGAAGTTCTGAGATACTTCTTCTCGATTCCTAGGAAAGTATAAGCCCTTCCATATGCCACATAAGCTTGATGCAATGGCTCAACTAGGGCAGGCAGAAAATTCCTGCTGTTAGGTGATGCCTGCAGGGATACTGAACCTATTGTGATACTTTTCAAACAGATTTACTCATTAAATTAGTTTACACAGTAAACATCTCATGCTTAAGTTCTTATAGAAACTATAGTTATGGGAAATATAGAAGGTAATCAATTCAGAATGCATGGGTCGATGATGCAGCATAATACCTAAAGCATAAGACTGTCAATTAAGATTACACAGTTCTGAGGTTTGATGGTGAGCCATTTCTTCTGGGCTCATGGCAAGCTCTTCAAGACAATGCATGCTTTACATGGAATAGGATGAAGGGTGATCTTTTATAAGAGCCTTAGAGCTAAACAACTCATAATGGAGGAGGAGTTCTATTCCAGTGCAGTTCCATAGAAAGGGATAGTAAAACTGACAATAGTTAACATTTATTGACTATTAAGTGTCCAGCACTTTGCCAAACACTTGTAAGTATTTTATAAAATCCAAGAGATCTATAAACAAGGACTACTATTGAAGTTTTACAGGTGAAGGAACTGAGGTTTCAAGTTTAAAGGTATTAGGTAAACTGACCAAGGTTGTATCACCATTGAGTAATAGACCAGATGGTGCCAGAAAAGACTCAAGACTGATGGATATGCAGTAAGTTCATTATACCTTCTCTCTCCTTGGGCAAGTAGTTTGGTGACACTGTCTTCTTCCCTCAATTGAGGCATTATTTCTAGTCTTCCTTTATAACTATCCCAAGTGCTCCCTAATACTCACTTTAATTTATTTTTATACTAATAAGCTTGAAGAATACCACATAGAGAAAACCGGTTTATCTCAGATCCAGGTCTCCTGGAGAAATTCTGATGACTCTATTCACATGGTGCTTGCATCTTATGGAGCTGGGATATAGTCAAGCAGAGGAATGTGACAGGCAATATTGACTTTTTTTTTTTTTTTTTTGCATATTTTGCTTATCCTTTATAAGACTTTTTTCACATTGGAAATGCGAAGTGGTAGGGCTGTTTAGATCATATGAGTGTTAGTTTGAAAGAATGTTTTGTTGTATGAATGTGGAACATGTAATAAACTGACTCGGGCCCATTTATCTCCCTTAATTACAAAGGTGGTAAATCACTGTTTTGGAAAGAAATTCACTCTAGAGCAATGTTCTCAAGTTTTAGTGTACCTGAGAATCCCATGGAGAGCCTGTAAAAACACAGATTGCTGGGCCTCAGGGCCTCAACCCAGAGCTTCTGATTCAGTAGATCTGGCTTTGGGCCCAAGAATTTGCATTTCTGTTAAATTCCAATCGCGTTCTAACAAATTGGTATTATATTGCTGTCCCTCATGTGATTATAAACACATTAATGATCCAGATTTTGTGAGCTGACTGCCAAATGACCCAGGTTTATCTGAATAAAGCTTCTAAGAAAAAAAGCAAGCTGTGTTGCTTGTCCTGGAACCATATTTTATTTTTAAGATTTTTTTTTTTTAAATTTAAGAGTGAGTGTCAGTTGGTGGAGGGGCAGGAAAGGGAGAGAAATCTTCAAGCAGATTCCCCAGTGAACATGGAGCCTAGCATAGGGCTTGATCTCACAATCCTGAGATCATGAACTGAGCCAAAGTCAAGAGTCGGACATTGAACCGACTGAGCCACCCAGGTGCCCCCTGAAACCACATTTTGAAAACCACAATATTAGAATAGAGATTTCAACTCTGGCTTCACATGAGACTGCTTTGTATACATCAAGAACAAAACAAACTCAATCAAACCTGGTACTTAATATTCTACTCTACCTCAAAAAAGTCAATCTTTGGAGGTGAAGTTCAGGCATCAGTATGATTATCCACACCCCACTCCCATCCTCCCTCCATTGATGGATCAAATGTGTAGCCTAAATGGAGGCCACAGAGAATAAGTTTATGTGTCAGCCATAGACAATTGAAGGTTATATCCATGCTGAGACTGGATTATGAAATACCTATAAATGGGAACTACTGAAGAAATACTGAGTTAATGAGTATGATATCAAATTATTATGAAACTTCTATGTCTCTTAATCACACAAATGACAGCTGGCATAACAGGCTTTCTCCTTGATGATGTATTACAGTGGTCTTGTAAATAGGCAGTGCTGTTATGATTCCTTGGATAGGAAAAGAAATAGGTTCTAGAAAGTTTAGATGATGAAACTGAGCTTACTGGCTCAAATGGAATGGTCTTATGTGCATGCAGGAGACTGTGTGAATGTGTACAATATGGGGGTACAGAGATGTAAAGAGGAATTATAAGCACTTCTTAAGGTAGCTAATGCCTTTCTTCCATGTCAGGAAGGTTTTTTTTAATATTATCACTTTTGTACTAATTTTGATGGTTTAATTACTGTTTAAAAAATATTTATCTGACAAACTAGTTACTCTAACATTTCTTAATCTTTTTGGTGTATATATGTATCCACTCTTGAGTTCAGTCATTCAACATAGATTTGAAGGATTTTCGATAAGCTTTGCTGTCAAACTACTTTAAAGATAAATCCTAAAGAATGAGGGCTAAGGATAAAATTAAGAAATATATTTAAAAGACAGAGTTCAAGTAGAATTATTTCCTTCCTTAAGTTCCCAAATGTCTGATTTAATTTCATTTCTATTTTTATTTTTCCTTCTCAGTAACATTTACTAGACAGCTATTATGCCAGAAGCTGAGCATTATGTTCTGAGCACTAAGGAAGTAAATTAAAGTGTAGTAAAGCCATTGTTCTCATGGGGCATATATTTTGTGGGGGAAAGAAAGACAATAAACAACTAAATATACAAAGAGTTAAAAATTCTATAATAAGAATTAAACAAAATGAGAGAAAGTTACTGGGGCCTTTCTTTAGACTGGGGTGGCCACAAAGACTTACTAAGGAAGTGATATCTATGATGAACCTGAATGACAAGAAGGAGCCAGGCTAAGATCCAGGGAAAACATTACAGGCAGAGAAAATAATTAAGGTATGGGAGCTGAGGTGGGTCTGGATTGGGGTTGTTTGAAGAGCAAAGACATTGGGCTACAGCACAATGCATGAGGGGTAACTGGTACAGGTATTTTGAATGCACAAAGCTTCAGGTACCCATTAGACACCCAAGAAGAAGTATCAAATAGGCAAGTGCTTCTCGAACTTTAGCAAGCATATGAGTTCTTTGAGGATTTTGGCCTGGGATGGAGCCTGAGATACTGAATTTCTAAAAAGGTTCCAAGCAATGGTAATACTGCTGGCTGTGGTATACATTTTGACTGGTAGAGATATAGGCAAATTTGTATTTGTGAGTCTATAGTTAAACAAAAAGGAGAGAAAGAGGAGACTAAAAAATTAGAGATAGAACATGGGACCAGAGAGGTGGTGGGACATACATAGTGTGGTCCCTAGAAACCAAGAAGTGCTTTCAGTAGGTGGGAGATCAAACAGAGTGGTAAAGATATATACACTTAATTTTAGCTCACAACAGTTCCTGGAAAAGTTGGCTGGAGTAAGATAAATTCTAATCAGCTCTAGGTGGGTTTCAAGCTATACCATTCTTCTCAAGCCTTCACTCCACCCTGAACTAATGACTGAAGACCTCACTTCCTATATTCCTGGAAAAAAGATGACCAGGATTATCTACTTTGCCCTTAAAACCCATACCTGTCAACTTCAAAACTTCTTCTGTTTCCATCCTTTGCTCCTGTCTCAGAGAAGCTAAATATGGTACTTCCTTAGGGTTAACTCCTCTGCCTCAGTTCCCCCACCATCTCACCATAAAATGTACTCCCATCAGGTTTTTTCTCCACTGTTACACTGATCTGTTGAAGGTCACCCATAACCTTAGTTGGTCTGTTCTACTGGTTTATTCCTCTCTTATGTTACCATTTAAGGAAGGAGCATATAACGATCTTCTCAATGAAACATGAGAAGTTTGGGATGGCGGTGGGAAAATATTCATTGATTTTTTTTTTTTTTTTTAAGACACTTGGAATAAAAACCTCCACAGCTGCTGGGCACTGTGTGGAATGTGAGGCTGTGAGGTGCACTGACCCGTTTGTGATCCTGGGGAGTGGGAGCCTGCCAATGAGCTAATATTCAAAGACCTCCCCCCAAAAAAGGACAGTGGGAAGAATCTTGTCACTTGTAACATAATTGAGCAACTGAACTAAGTGACGATGGAAAAGCAGTATTTCTGAAATATTGAAGAGAAGTTTGTTGCTTAGGCCTATCAAGTTAAGGCTTTAAAAAAAAGATTTTATTTATTTATTCATTCATGAGAGACCAAAAAAGAGAGAGACAGAGGGAGAAGCAGGCAGGAGCCTGATGTGGGACTCGATCCCGAGACCCCAGGATCACGCCCTGAGTCAAAGGCAAATGCTCAACCACTGAGCCACTGAGGCATCCCGAGTTAAGGCTTTTTATGTGCAACTTATAGCAGCCCAGCTGATAGACTCCACAATAGCAGAATGTGCCTGCCTTTGGAGCTGCTCAAGGCAGGCGATAGCCTCTCACCCCTCTCTCTGCCCTTTTCTCCCACCTTTCTTTCTCCCCCACCATCCTCCATTCCTGAACCTCTTTTCCCTGCCTCCCTCCTTGTCCAGTCTCTTCCTCTCTTTTTTCTGTCTCCAAAACTGTTCTTTTAACTTCTGGTCTGCCCTACATGATACAAAACTTACATCTTCTAGCCCACAAGAGCAATTTGCAAATGGTTATTGGTATTCAGAGCAATTCTTCACATGTCTGTTATTTCAATTCAATTTCTGCCTAGTGCCCCGGCCTTCATTTTATTTCTTCTTGACAATTTTGATAGTGATGATATTTGCGGCCAACTTACTCAATGTTGTATAACCTGTCATTCTCATATCTGGAGTTGATCATTTTGGAGGCTTAGAATGCACATATATAGTAATGAATAGCTATATAAGTGCAGCTAAAAAGGAAGTAAATGTTATAGTAATCAGAATAACATAAAAGGGCATCCTGCATTTTCTCAGAAAGTCCTAGTTACCATTTATTGGCTTTGTGAATTTCATGGATCTGGAACTTAGAAAATCTGTAGTTTTCAGAGGACTCCAGCTTAGTTTTCATCTATAATAGGTCATCAGCATATACATGTGATAAAATGTCACATATTCCAGAACACAGTATATTTTCTTTAAGGGAAGATGCCATAGAAGATTGTTTAGATAAGTACTTCAGTAAAGGTCATAATTGCTTTGCCATCTTAAGCCTTTCCCCAAGGCTAACTCTAGTATGGGTTTATATGTGGGTTTGTTGGGTGGGTCAGTCCTATAGTGATTCCAAGGTTTCCTGGTTAGTTGAAATGTGGATTTTGGGGGGATTCTCTGCCTATGGATTTCAGGCTGTTTTATGTGCTTAAGTGATTTTTTTTTCCTGCAAAACCAGAAATAAAACTCCAATGTAGCAGAAAGATTTAGATGGTTTGGGTGGGGAAAGGATAACATATAACTAAAACATGAACTTTCTTGTGGTGAATGTGAATAGGAAACATTGAGGTATTCTCAAAAACGAATCTGTAGAGTAAGATGTGTGCTGCGTAAGTGTGTGCTAAGCTGCACCTAGAGTTTCTGATTACTTGCTCTGCCTTCTGAAGAGTCCATGGTTTATATTTCAAAACAGCAAATCCTGGCTGTTCCTATAAGCAGTTTGCACCAACAGATCCTTTTCCAGAAACTCAAACTAAGAACCCCACAGGTCCCTAAGAGAGGAAAACTTAGTCTCCTCTGAAGATGGGGAACATATCCTGCTGTGCACACTGGGGCAGGTGTCCCATTACTGCTACAGTGCACAGGGCTGTGTTCTTTTGAAGAAAGACCCACAAGAGAATATAACAGGTAGATCCATAACGAGCTGTGATTTTGTTTCCTCTCCGTATTATTCCCACCCCCCAACCAATACTAACCCAAATGCAAAGACTTAGTACTTAGGATAATAAGCTCCTGTTCTAACACCCATCACAACCTGATGAGTTAGCCTCTTTTGTGGGAATTTAGTGTGGTTTTGTCAATTACCAATATGCTTCCCTTGTGATTATTATGACTATCTTTAAAGTTAACTTAGTTGTAATCAATGCTTCTCATATTTTCTGGAATTTCTTATTTCAATAGTTGTGATGAATATTTAATACAAAGTCCACAATGCTCACTTTCATATTTCAAGTTATATTCAAATTTATTCAAAGATAAGATCACCAAATATTACTGGAGAAGTCTACATAAATAATAGAACTGATGGTTCAGACCCACATTTAATAATTCTGTCCCCTTATGATTTGCATAGGTTACAGAAATGTTTTTTCTTAACAGTCTTCCAGCTCCTCTTCTCAACTTTGATATATTAATTTTTGTTATTTCTGGCAATGCTTTCTATTACAAGAGATAAAATTTCAGTCATTTCAACATTAAAAATAGCCATAAAGTCAACCAAAAAAATGATGTGATTTAATCAAAGGAAAATAGTTTTTTTTTTTTTTTTCATGAAATAAAAACTGCCTTAATATTCTTAGGATCATGGTGATCTTTCCTTCAGCAATTTGGATTTGATCTGAAAATTACCGAAGTGGATTATAATATATGTATCAATCTATTCTTATCATTACAACTGAGACATGAAATGAAAAACCTTATATTTTTTGATATTTGAATAATATCATCCTGGTTTTTACTAAAACTGATGAAAGAGAAAGTATGGTAAACTGGATGCATATAACAAACATGGGAGGTCGTAATGTTTCCAGGATATGGCAACTTGCCATTGACCACAGCCTCTTGGAACAAGATAAAGTCATTGAAATAGTTAACAGATGTTAGCCATACTAGAAATATAAAAGTTCTATTGCTAAAAATTATGTACGGTCAGATGGAGATTTGGCGCTTGGTCCATAATTTAACTGACTTGGCAAATGGAAAGTTGAGATCCAGAGGCATAATGCATAATATCAAGGCCACACACTTTGTGCACTATGCAGGAGCTCATAAACTACTGACAATATGTATACTGTGCTAAGCCAGCTTGATTAAGTATTAACACAGCATTTGATACTTAGGGAAATCTGAAGTCAATTTTCACATCTACTAAATTAAAAAGTTATTTCTATAAGAGCAAAAGAGTAGACTTTTCTCCAAGTTCAAAAGCATGTCTACAAATCATCTTATTTAGCTTCAGTTTGCAGTTTACCAATGATTGGTATTGCATTCCACTGATTTTGTAATCTATCTAGCAATACTCTTTAAAATATTTTTTCCCACGCTTGTCTATTACTTCACATTTCAGAAAAAGTTGACAGTAATGATTTTCAGATGAGTATCTGTAGCTGAAATGGGTCTTCTCAGCTTTAAGTCACAAGTTCATTCAAGTCGAGCATTGAAGGAGGCTTGTGCTACTTTAGAATTTGTGGTTTTATTCACAGCTTTGCAAATAAAGTCACCAGCTTCCATCACTTTGTAAAGATTCACACCCTAGTAAGGGAAAGAAGGGATACCAGGTAGATTAGGGAAAAAGAAGACAAAACAGATTTGTTTTCATGTTATTAGTAGTCAATTAATAATTTGAAATAAAAAATGTTGATTATTGTTGACATGAGGGTAACATTTGTCTCTTCATGAATCACATAAGAAGCATTTTAGAGTTTTATGTTTTATTAGAGCATATCTTGAATCTGATTCTTATATAAAAATCATAGGCTAGCCATACCTGAAAAAACTCAATGTAATTCATGGTGGTATCTACATTCTAGAAAGGGCAATGACAAAATTAGAAACAATCTACAAAATGCCAGTGGAGGGCAGTTACAATCAGAATGGTTTAGAGTTGTTCATAGATAAGGGCTTAAGAAAAAACACTTTTACTATATAAAGAAACAACTTGATAAAACTATGAGAAATACAGGAAAAGTAAATGTATAATTTTAACAGTATTCAGAAACACTATTGGTACGATATTGAAGGTAGTAGTTGTAGGTCAAATAAAATGAAGTAGTATTTAGTACACATCTGGAACTTGTTTGGTTGAGAAGTTGTACTGTCTGAAAGCATAAACAGGATCAAGAAAAGCTTAGGTAAATCCATGAATGACAGATAGGCGGTTGGGTTTGAGGGCCAAATTCGGGGCATGCTCCTCATCTCCTGGGCTTGGTGTAACAAAAGGTCCCCACCCAGCACCTCAGCTGTCAATATAGGGGAGGCAGAGCATTAGGTGGATTACCCAGAGATTTGCCCTCAGGTAGCATTTCATAAACTTCTATGTCTTCCCTTAACATGGACTAGAAACAATGTGGACTTAAAATTGAACAGACTCAGGTTTCCTTGCTATTAAGTAGTTCTTAGTATTTATGTAAGTCTGTCATTTTCTTAAAGACAAATGCAAACACAGGACCTTTTCATAACAATGACCATAAGGAGAGCATCATTTTAATACAGTCAACTCTATCTAGAAACTTTAAAGCAATGTTTCCATTGTAGTTCACTTCTCTCTTCTTGAGAATGGTCAAGAAAATAATTTTGTAAAGTGATACTTATAAATGATTCTCATTGTCTTTTTGCTATAAAGTTGTTCTTAAGGTACCAACATTTGCTTTCGTTCCAGATAACTTGTTTTGTCCTGTGCATGGGTTTAGGGTAGAATATGTTAGACACATTTTAGTTGACATCCTAAATGGAGTGCTATTTAAGTATTGTGAATAATTAGCTACATGTGTCTCTAATTTTTGAATTACACCCAGCAAAGGATTATAGAAAGATATTAGTCACCAGGGTTTTGTGCTTTCCAAGAATTCCATTGATAATAAGTATGCATTGGAATTTGCTGACACTTTCTCCAAAAATTTCATTTTGGCCTTTCTCTATCATTTTACCTAACAGATATCATCATAAAATAGCATTGCATTTATTACTGAATCAGTTATCGGGTGCTTAAATATGTCTCATGTACTGTGATATGCTCTGGGGTTTCAGGAACCCCATGTAGAATAAAGTTTCTGTTCTCAGGCTGTTTAGTGTCAAATAAGCAATATGGATGCCTGTTGATAGGGCGTCTTGTATTGTAATTAAAGTCACTGAAAGAGATATACCCAGGTGATTATGAGGGCACAGGATGAGACAATCAATCCACTGAGGAAAAGAAAGCAGAGAGGAGTGTGTCAGGAAGGGTAAATTCTGACCCGAGTCTTATATGGGCAGTATGAGTCATTGAGAAGGGGGACCGAGGGGGTTCGGTAGGCAGAAGAATGATACAAAACACCTGAAGAATGCCATGCTATATCTGTAGAATGACAGGCAGAGATACCCTGAAAAGGCATGAATAGGCCATATTAGATGACAGAACACAGCTTTGCTTTTCAGGAAATGAGAATCCAAGCAGAAACAAGGCATATTCATATTTGTATTTTTAGATGAAATCCTCTTGTGGTAGCATGGAAGACGAATTTAAAGGCAAGTCTGAAGTCTGCATACCAGTGTGGAAGATGAATACCTCAGAAGGAACTAAGGAATTGCGCTGACATAGCTACAACAAGGGTATTAAAGAACAAACAACCAAAATATAAGTCAAATGAGTGGCTCTTGGTAAGTGATACGGCACAGAAACCATAATAGCACTGGATTCTACAAAGAATCTTGGCTTGTTAGCCTGTGAAACTGGTTGAATTAGGCTCTTCTTTCTATTTAAATTTTGAATTCTTAGGAGTAAAGCCATGGCTTATTTGCATTTCAGCCCTCAAGTTCTAGAACATGACCCGATATATAATAGGCATCAAAGCATGGCTAGGTTCAATTCAGTCCTCTAAATCTCCAAGGAAAGATCTAATTTGTCTCAGTTTTTGTCGTAGCCATACATTTCTACCAGAAATGATTAAGCTACTTTGTAAATGAAATAATTAGTTATTCCTAACCAGGAAAGACAGGCAATAGCTTTTAATGTTTATCCCGAGTGATACCCATCCCCCGGTGAATGCCATTGAGCATCTCTATGTAATGGGCATAGCTGCCATAATTGTTCTTTAGCAGGGAAAGCTAGACATAGAAATAAGATCATAATAAAACCTCAGGGTAGGCTTAGAGGTAGAAGCACACACATTGGCATGGAAGTCTTAAGGTAAGGAACCCAAGGTATGAGCCTGGGGGTTTAGGTAGGGAGACACAAGAAGACTTTTTGGGATGGTGGCACCTCACTCCAGGTGAAATCGAGTATGGGGGAGTAAGGCCATCTGAGTGGTGGTGGAAGCAAGTGCCAGGAACAGAGGTGAGAAATAAAATGATGTGGAAATGGAGACTCCAGGCAAGTGGTACTGAAAGAACTTTAAGTGGAGAGAAAAAAAGATGTGAGAGAGAGAGGGAGAGGGAGAAAATTCCATTTTGTAATCCAGATGATGCTTTTACATCTCAGAAAACATTTTGAACTTCTAGTCATTTGTGAACCTTTTTCTTGCCTTCTATATCTGCCCTAAATTCTGTCTTAAAGACTAATAAGTAATTTTAACAAGCATGTGGCAAAACAAAGTGCTAATTTAATTTAGGTGGATGCTATAGAGTATGTGACTTTTCAGGTACTTTTTTTTTTTAGAGACCCTTCTTTTTCTCTAGTGTCTCACATGCTAAGTAGTATTAAGCTCTCCTCTTCCCTGACCATTCCAATCGTGCCCTGGGCTCTTTTCCAGAAGCTCTAGTTGTCACCGCAAGAAAATCAAGATCTCTGTTTCCTCCTAGGAAAACATCCATCCAAAACAAAACTGCAAAAACAACAATCCTAATGGCAAAGACACAAGCTGTAACTCACAGTGTGTGACATCAAATCAGATGATACATGAAAAAACACTTCAGAGGTCATGAAGCACTATAAAAATGTGAAATGGTAGCATTATTGGTGATGGAGCTACAGCAATAAGTTACTTTATAAAGCCCCCTGAAGAGTTTTTATTGTATTTTCCCACTGTGCATTTTAGCAAACAGCAAAAGTGTAGTAAAACTTTGACCTCAAAATTGCTTCCCAAATCTGAGACACATTCCCATTTGTATCTGCAAGGCATGCATGAATATTAAAATATGTTAAATGACTTACTGTGTTGAGCCCCAAGCCATTAAGCATATATATCAAATCCTCAGTGGCTACATTCCCAGAAGCACCTTTTGCATAAGGGCAGCCACCTAATCCGGATACTGCAGAGTCCACCACATTAATCCCCATCTGGAAAACAAACCAGAACACTCAGGGCTTGTCTATTTATGGCATGTAAATTGTTGAATTTCTACTTAACCTGTTCCAAAGAGCAAATGAGCAAAATCTAAACCTGTTATCCAAACATACTCACTTACTCACCTGCTGCTAGAACAGTCCCCCGGGTGCTGATTTCTTTTCTACCTAATTTTCCTCTTTTAGGCTAATAGAAACTCTAAGGATCTCAGGAAGTAAAATAATCTTAGATCAAAATTAAAACGGTGTTATTCAGTGATAACAGCACAACCAGCTTGAAGTAAGATGAATTCACTTCTAGGTTGGGTAGATTTTCCAACCAATTCCCTGGTTCTATCCTAATACTATTATATAAACACGAAATATTTCCAATACCCCAACACAAAGTCAAGGTGACTTAGAAGACTAGTGGTAATAGTAGGGTCACTATGTTTGGAAATAGGATTTTTGTGGGCTCATTTGACACTGAATTCACTCAATCTTTATTGAGTCGTTCTCTTACCCGATCCTGCTGCTTTGGGAGAAGTGAAGAGGTGATCGGGAGGCAAGACATCTACCATTAACAATAGCATCATCTCACGTTTACTGAGTCTTTATTAAGTGTTGGACATTATTCCTAACATCTTATGAGTATTTTTTTAACATCTTATGAGTATTAACTCACAATCTTCACCAGAAATCCATGAGGTAGATATTCTATTATCCCCAAATCACAAATGAAGAAACTCAAGCACATCAGGATCAAAAAAATTGCCCAAGGTCACATCTGTCTCCAGAGAATTCACACTGGGATTTATGGTTTCTGGAAGCATGCAAATTGGTATAGGCCATGTGTATGGGGATATCAGAGGGTAGAGGATATGTATGTGCTGGAGATGTCCTTGTAGACATTATCACAGTGGGGTCTGAAAGGGGCCCTGGAGATCAAAGGGTTAGAGAAGACTAGGGAAGAGAGGCAGGCATGTCATGCCTCTATAAAAGGTGACAATTGGATAATCAGAAGCTACCAAGAGGCCTAATCTGATTATTTAACTCCAGGGCATTGGAGAAAAAAGTAACATGGCCTCTGCTAAAATGGGAAGTACCTGAAAGCAAAAATCTTGGGTAGCCTGCTAGGTCAGCTGTTCATATTCACGGATCGGAACCATACACTGTGGCTACATCTCCAGAGTCAGCCTCAGGAGATCTGGGCTCAGACTTGAGAATCTGAGTCTTTCACAAGATCATGGATGCTGCTCTCACTGCTAATCGGGGGGGGGGGGGGGGGGGGGGTCACACTTCCTTTTGTTTTTCTTTTTTGATTAACTTTTTTAGAATAGTTTCAGATCATCAGAAAACTGGTAAAAAAAAAAAATACCAAGTTTCCTATACTGTTACATGATCTTGTGATTATGGTAAATCTGTCATGGCTGATGGACAAACATTGGTACATTATTATTAAAGTCTATACATGATTCAGATTTCCTTATTTTGAACTTAATGTTCTTGTCTGGCCTTTAGTCTGGGTTTGTCCAATGTTTTTCTTAATGGTTAGACTAGAATTCTAAAATATTTCGAGGAAGACCACAGAGGTGAAAT
Source organism: Canis lupus familiaris (assembly GCF_011100685.1). Lineage (NCBI taxonomy): Eukaryota > Metazoa > Chordata > Mammalia > Carnivora > Canidae > Canis > Canis lupus. The sequence continues at coordinate 22,985,083 of NC_049233.1, forward strand.
GCCATTCTCAATACATTGTATCAAAGATAGATACTATCAACAGGATTTATGACTGGTAAGCACTTTGATCACCTGGCTGGGATAGTGTTTGTCAGGGGTCTGCAGAAAGGAAGTCCTCACTCCCCACTTTCCAGAGGAAAGTCACTATGTGCAAATCATGCTTAAGAGACAGAGAGTATCTATGGACATTATTTGGAATTCTCCCATTTGGGAGATTTGTATGTTCTCTTTGATTTATTCAAAGATTTTTTTTTTTATCAGTAGGGACTCCAGGTATTTTTTTATATCCAATTTGTTTTAGAATCCAGTATTACTTTCTATATTTTGTGGATCAGGTTGTTTGAGATTTGTTTTTTGCAGCTCTTTTAGTTGGTCCCTGTGTCTCTTTCTCATACCAAAGGAACTGTGCTTTTTGAATCATTCTTCTAGATTTCCCCTTGAGACTTAAGAGGGATTCCTACAAGGTTAAAAAAATTTTTTTTTTGGATGATAGACCAAACTGGTTAACAGCAGTGATTACCAGATGGTGTAAAAACAGATAATTCATTTCATTCTAATTATATATATAGTTTAAAAAGGGGGGGGGGTGTAAACTTTTGCCTGTAGTAGAATAATAGTATGTAAACAAGAATGAACATAAATGAATCTAAGACTGATTTTCTTGATTAACATCATTATTTTGCAACGAAGTGCTCTTCCTAAGATGTGAGACTGTAGGGTCAATCTGCATACAAAATCTTTAAATACATACATGATCTGAATGAAAAGTTACTTGGAAAACGCACTTTCCCTTTTTCCTAGCATCAGAATAACTGTAGACCTGGGGATTTTCTATCAATAAGTTCTATTCCCAAATTAGTTGAATGAATTCTACCCACTGTGTGGCTTCAAAGCAATTTTTTTTTTCACAAATTTGAAGTTTATTAAAGTATATATTACCTGTGAAGGAGAACATTAAGATATTAGTGCCTTTTAAATTCTCTTTTTAAAAAATCATAGTACTACTTTAAAAGCACTTTTCATGTAGTTAAATCCTAAATTCTGACCTCTATTAAATGTATAATTCTATTCCCTAGAAATCTTAATGGATAATATTACCCATATACTAAGCTATGATCTTGTTTTACATAAGTGCTTTAGGGGTATCTGGGTGGCTCAGTCAGGCATCTGACTCTTCGTTTAGGCTCAGGTCATGATGTTGGTGTTGTGGGATTGAACCCCGAGTTGGGCTCATGCTCAGCAGGGAGTCTTCTTGAGATTCTCTCTCTCTTTCTATCCTCCCCCTACCCTCCCTCACATGAGCTTGCTAGTGTTCTCTCTCTCTCTCAAATACATCTTTAAAAAAAGAAATAAGCTGTTTTGAAATTCTGCAACTATAAAAATTTGGTTTTACCCTGTATATTTTCTGTATATCGCTATCCCTATTCTGTTAGAAATGATACATACTATGATGAAAACAAGTTCTTGACAGTAGGAAAACATTCTCTTCATTGATTTTTGATGGTAAACGGAGTGACATTTTTTTGTACTTACTGAAATGATATAGTAAACACAGTGACATTTAAAGATAATAGATGGGATCTTAGATGATTTTATCCTACAAGAGATTATCTTCATTAAAAGATTTTTTGTAGATACTCCCTTTCCCATATCTCTGAACAGAAACCACTACTTTCATGCTTTCACATTCCCAGGGGTGTGGGTATGTGTGTGTTCCCAGGGTGTGTGTGTGTGTGCATGTGTGCGTGTGTGTGCATTCACACATGCAAGCATGAGTGAGTTTTTTGCACCACAGATTGCAGAACAAAGCATTTGTTTTTTGTTTTGAAGGAAAGTGCATCTTTAGATGAGAAACCACAAGGTGGCAATGTAGCTTCAAAATCCAAGTTAAAGTCAAGCGTTTACAACCCCACTGTGTTCCAACCCCCCAGAATAACAAACATGTAAATAAATCACTTTATATTATACAAATAAATATTTTCTTTGCAAATGAGGAAACTTTTACTAATGGTATATAATACAAACTGTTGCTCAGTATATTTTTTATTAGTCTTCCTTTGACTTAAATCTATTTATGAAGTGCATTCTATGTGCCAGGGACATGGGATATATACAGAATCCTGTAGCTAGTAATTCTCCCTAAACTAAAATCCAGAACTCAAAGGGTTGAGGTATTCTTGGCTCCCACCTTTCTCCAAGCTCATGATTAAAGCTATTTATCCAGTGACCAGGAAATGATAAACTTGTTGGGTTCAGTTACATGTGCTCTGTCTTGAGCTCTATACTTATGTGCTTGGACTTAGGGGCTGAGAAAAATGAATAAAATATTAGTAGCCTCTTTTTTCCTGGAAAATGGTAAATTGATTGTAGATATACAATGGGCACATCATTTTGTGCTACAGTCTTAGGTGAGCTCTGCAGAGTATTAATCTTGTGTAGTGCTTAGATGACCTGACCATGCTGATATGCTAATGAAAAATACATCTTGACTTTTTCTTGATGCTGTAAGAACTTATTTCCCAAAGAAAATGAGAAATCCTTAAGAGGAGTCAAATCATTTTGCAAAAGTTATAATGTCCTATATTTTCATGATTTCACAATATTTAATAAAATCTAACATTTTAGGTGTTGAGGATACTAAAATCTTAAGGAACTTAAACAATTTTAATATGTTAAGTTTTGAAATGACATCTTTCTTTCTATGATCAACTTTTTTTAAAAAAAGTCTATAATGTTAGATTTACCTAAAATATCTGATGGTTTAAGTTACTCATTTTTGGATTTAAGTTATGTGGGGAAAAGGCAAATGTTCATATGGGATAAACATTAAAAATGTACTAACTTTTCTAGTAGCTATCTCCTCAGCCATTCCTAAGTCAATATACCCTCCAACAGAGAACTATAATTAAGCATAAGGTGCTACTTGTCTTCCAGTGATCAGGCCAGATAGCATTAATGAAGCATAGCACTCTTTGTAATAAGCTCAGATCTTGCCTTGAGCTACTTCTCAACTCTAAATAGTTACTATATATTGATTTATACTACCTTAAAAATAACACTATTTGCATTCATGTGTACTAGGGATGTAACATATTATATAAATCACAGGTAATGTACTGTTAGCATACATGAATAAAGCCCAGTGTTTTAATTAAGGGAAGTATATGCCAAAATTGATATGTAAATGATGATAAGCATATATATTGCTGTTGAAGGATAATTCAGCTAACTTAATTGGTTACTAACTTTCATGTAATATCCCTCATATTTTTTTAAGATTTTATTTATTATTCAGAGACCGAGAGAGCCAGACAAGACACATAGGCAGAGGGAGAAGCAGGCTTCCTGCGGGGAGCCTGATATGGGGACTCAGTCCTAGGACTCTGGGATCGCAACCTGAGCCAAAGCAGATGCTCAGCCACCGAGCCAACCAGGTGCCCCAACATTCTTCATCTTTGAATAGGTTTTCCTACATGTTTCATTCTCCTTTGCCTTACTATACATAAGGAGATAGATTATATTCTTACCTTCACTGAGTATATTTCAAATGGAGATAGAAATGGGACTGTGTGTGTAGAAGGGTGGGTACAGAAATGGAAAACAGATAAGAAAATTCTCAATTTAAGTAAGATAAAATAAATACTATTAGTGAACATTTATTGAATGCTTATTTTGTCACACTGTGTCTTATGCCTTATATATGATAAAACCACACGATGTTAGTGTGAAATGGGTAGTAACCCATGCCCATTTTACTGATGAGGTGACTGAGGTTCTAGGAAGACAAACACTATTTCCTACTTCAAACAGTAGAAGACAGAGGAAGGATGCAGATAGCTGTGTGCAGTATACTGTCCAATGTCAATTGTTAACAATTAACACTCTATGCCAGGCACATGACTAAACATTTCCCATGCATTGTTCATTTAATCCATGTAATAACACCAGAAGGGGCAGTTGTGACTGAGAAAGAGAACACTAACATATCAAAAACCTTCCTTTTTTTAAGATCCTTTTTTCAACTTTCTGAAAAATCTACACAACATAGTAATAAGAGAGTTGAGAAAGTAAATGATCATTGTCCCAGGGCTTTTTTTTTTTTTTTTCCTAGGAAGCTAGCCCAAGAAAATAGCCAGAAATGTTAATATAGATTCATGTTCAAGGATAAGGTATTCTTTGTACCATGATTTGTAACAGGAGAAAAAAGGCCATAAGTTAAATATCCAGTAATAAGGAAATAGTTAACAAATTACATAAGATGGGCTATTGGGAAACCATTAAATATTTTCAGTGAATATTTAATGGTATAGAAAAGTGATTATAAGAAACTGGAAGATAGGAGAGGATACCATCCATGCTTGGTATCATTCGTGTCGGTATCCAATGATACCGAGCATGATAGCATCCTTCTAATTAATATATACCACACATGTAATGTGTATTTGTTTCATTGTCATCCCCTTCTTCTGCTACAACAAAACCCCAAAACTATATTGGCTTCCTTCAGGTTCTATTTTTTCATTTATTGGTTTCAGTCCAAATTATAGAGATGATTGCTATAGGAATCCTCTACCATTGTCTGTTCTTTTTTTTTTTTTTTTTTTTTTTTTTAATGATAGTCACACAGAGAGAGAGAGAGGCAGAGACACAGGCAAAGGGAGAAGCAGGCTCCATGTACCGGGAGCCCGATGTGGGATTCGATCCCGGGTCTCCAGGATCGCGCCCTGGGCCAAAGGCAGGCGCCAAACCGCTGCGCCACCCAGGGATCCCCCATTGCCTGTTCTTGAGTGGATATTGCTTCTATACTGCATTTCAGTAACCACCTATTCCCTCCACCCTAGTGGCACAAAATAATTAAGCCAGTTCCCCTCAAACTTGAATGAGCATAAGATTTCACTTACAATGCCTGACTTAGAGGGTATTGTACTAAAGGAAATAAATGGGACAGAGAAAGGAAAAAAAAAAAACATATTATTTCACTTATATGTAAAATCTAAAAGAAACCCAAAACAAATGAACAAACATTTATGATGTCTGAGGTGAGACCTGAGCTTCTGAATTTCTAACAACTGCTGAATTATGCAGAAGCTGCTGCTCCTCAGAACATACTTGAGTGGAAAGAGACTCTGTTTCGTCTGGGAAAGAACTGGTTCTCATGTGTCAGTATATCCCGGTCCAGTCATCACAGTGGTTCCATCCTGCCTTGCACAGTGTTGCTCAGAATGGGACCACCTGAGTATCAGAATTACCTAAAGTCCTAGTTTAAAAGGCAGATTTCTATTGTCTATCTCCAGAAAACTGACTTTTTTGTTCTTGTAAAGTCCATTGTTTCATATTCTAAGATGACTTTAAAGCATAATAAAGTGTGAAAATAATTGTTTTCATTTACCTGTTCATCTGTGGCAGATAATGCCAACTCTTTACCAAAAATTTCTTTCCTCCTCTTCTGGGACTCTGCTAGGTGTCATAACCAAATGCCCTTTAAATTAAGTGTTGTTATGTGACTGTAGGTTAACAAATGATGTGCAAGCAAAGTGATGCAGGCGCCATTTCTAGGGATAAGTCTTTTTAGAAATTCTGTCAATAGTCAAATGCAGATTCTAGTAAGGCCTTAGGGAATGGTGAGACAAAAAAAAAAAAAAGACGGGTGGAGCCTGAGTCCATGAGTTACCACCTGGAGGAGAGATGGCCACTGACAAAAGCATGTTTGGTGAGGAACAAACATCCATGTGTTAGAGCCATTACCCATTTTGGGGTGTGCAGTTATATCAGCCAGTTAGAATTAATATACCAACTGATGGGATAGATTAAAATCTACCATTTTTCAACTATTTTCTATTCCATCTGTGTTGTTTTTCTTTTCTACCTTCTGTTATTTTTTATGATCCATTTTATCTCTTTTACTAATTTAATATTTCTACCTCTTCAAATTGTTGTAGTTACACTATGGTTTACAATATAAACTGTAAAAGTCTACTTTCAACTATCCACACCACATGTAGGGAAAGACCTTACAGCAGGATCTTCTCAATTCCATACAACCACCCTTTGTGCTGTAATTTCCTTACCTTTACTTTGATATTCCCATAATACATTTGCATACCCATAATATGGTGCTTCCTCTATTTGCTTCAGGTAGTTTAGAGCAATTAAAGTTTAAAAAATTATTTTGATTTACTCCACTTTGAATTCTCTGAAGAAGCTCAACAGGAATCAGAATATTAGAGATTCACATCCTACTATTTAGTTAACACTCACCTTTTAGAGGTAGTATGCCTTTTAGAGGTAGAAGAAGGAAAATTATTTAGTGAAAGAGACAAGGAGTTCAGGAGGAGGTCCAATGTCACAAGCCAGAATAGGAAGTTTCTCTAAATACTTTTTTTTTCTTTTCTTGAGAAAGAAAGTAAGCAAACGGGGTTGGCGGGGGAGGGAGAGAGAGAATCTCAAGCAGGCTCCAAGCTCAGGGTGGAGTCTGACCTGGGGCTAGATCTCATGACCTTGAAATCATGATCCTAGCAAAGACCAAGAATCATACACTTCACTGACTGAGAAACCCAAGAATCTTAAAGTTTCTCTAAATACTTATACCACAGTGATGAATGCTTCACCTACTTAAGGAAAATAAGAACCAAGAAAAATCTACTGGATTTATGAAATTGACAGATTTAAAAAAAATTTTTAAATTTATTTATGATAGGCACACAGTGAGAGAGAGAGAGAGAGAGAGAGAGAGAGAGGCAGAGACACAGGCAGAGGGAGAAGCAGGCTCCATGCACCGGGAGCCCGATGTGGGATTCGATCCGGGGTCTCCAGGATCGCGCCCTGGGCCAAAGGCAGGTGCCAAACTGCTGTGCCACCCAGGGATCCCGAAATTGACAGATTTTTAAATGGTTTCATTAGAGACAGGACAGGGGAGAGCTGACAATTGAAAAACAAACAGAGGACATATAGTCTAGTACTTAAAAAAAATCAGTTTAGGGAGACTTGTACGTAAACCTGTTCTATACTTGTTAGCTGTGTGATGTTGATGTTACTTCTCTGATGCACCAACTGTAAGATGACTCTAATAGTACACAGTCATGGGCTTGTTGAGGACTCAGTGGGATCTTCCATGAAAAATGCTTATCTCATAGATTGGCACATAACACTCAGCAAATGTTGGCTTTAACAAGTATATGTCAAGGATATAGAGACAGAAGACATGTGATAATAAAGAAGAAAATCAGGGCATAATTGGGGGTATATGAATGGAGAGAGATGGAGAATATTGAGACCTGTAACCTGGAAGCCTTAAAAGACAGAGGTAAGTAAGTGGAAGTAAAGAATGATACCATACATAGAAGAGAAAATTCACAGAGATAAAAGCCTTAGAGGGTGTGGATAAGTTTGGGATTAGGGCAGAAACATGGTGTTGAGCTTAGAAATTAGTGGAAAAAACTGTCCTTTGAGACAGAGTGAGGGGGGAAGATGAACAGAGGTACAGAGATATGTCGAAGGAACACAGACCCCGAAGTTTTCAGGGAAATAAATGATCGATACTCTCAGAAACACAGTAATTGAGTTAATCTGCTGAGATATCAGAAACAAGTTATAGTATTTCTAGCTCCCTGATACTAGAGCTTCTCTTGGACTCTGCCCTACCCTGCTCTTACCACACATTTTGATGTGTACACAAAGAGGCGGGTGTATAATGAGGAGGAAGATAGGGGGACAGTAAATAAATGACACCATGTAAATAATAAAAAAAAGTACCTATACACATAGAAGTAAGTTTTTAATAAGCATCTAAAAATTCCAGATTTTTATAACTAATTTAGTCAGTTTTCCTTATGATTGATTGATTCAAAGGGAACTAAGCCCTAAAGTTCTTAGTCACAGAGGTCATTGTTCCAGAGATGGATCTAGAATTTAGGCCTTCATGTTTTTGGAATTTGGTAGGAGGTAAACAACTTCCAGTTCTAAATGAATGTTAGTGGGAGGCCTATGCAATAGTGTAAATGTGCAACTAAATATTAGGTAAAAAAAAAAAAAAAAAAAAAAAACCCCAAAAACTATAGAATGAGAGCACAGTGATGCTGATATGAATTAGGTGTTACAGTGTTACCAATACTCATAAACCAGGGAGGGCTTGGGATGATGGGAGGACCAAGTTTTGGTAGGAGGAGGGAGCCAAAACAGCAGGTAATATATACAAACTATATAAGGGCAAGAACGTTCCTCTATCTCCATTATAGGCTCAGTAGGTAGCATAGCACTCAGAACATAATGAGTTATTACTCAAATATTTCTGAAAGAATTGAGCAAATAGTGTGCCTAAAATAACAATGCATGCAATATCAAGACCTGGGTGCAAGTATAACCATACATGGTAATAAATGAACTTGATACAATTCAATTGGAAACATAGAATTCCATAAGGAGGATTCTAAAGTAAATGAAACAGTTCAGTGGATCACTACCTACTTGCTCCCTAAATCTCCTTCTCTTCATTCTGCCTTCCCATAAAGATGGGTTCCTGGAACTTGTTTGTTCAGTGACTCCTTATAAATGCTTGGTACAGTTGATGGACCTCATTTGGGTCAATCAGTCTCCTCCCCAGGAATTTAGAACAGAAACAAATATATATTCTATGTTTCTAAAAAGTGAGATGTATAGCATATGAGGTATGGGCAAGCAACTTTTTACATGAGCAATGGGAAGTAAAGAAGTTCAGTCTGCAGTAAGAGGGAAAAGGAAGCATCGTTGAATTGGAAATGTCACCTGAATTCCAGATAGCCTCTCAGTCTTAGGTCCAGCTTCATTTCTGTCCTACCTTGGTTTTTGAAATAACATTTAATTAGAACTATTCCAAGTCCCTTAAAACACACAGTAATCCTAGGAAGTAGGTACTATTACCATCCTCATTTTATAAATGAGAAAACTGAGACACAGGACATTTAATATGATCATGCATGGTGTTACATATTTAGTAAGTGATGTAAGCTGAGATGCAGGATCAGGTGGAAAAGTCTCCAAATCTCTGCTCTCAACTTGTGTGTATACCTCTCTAAAAGGTTTCCATGAGACATTGCTGTATCCTCATAACAAAGTCTCCTTTTTGCTTAAAGTAGCAGGAGTTGGCTACTGTTACTTGGAAACAAAGAGTAATAACTAACACATCATTAAGTTAATGACCTGGCAGGGAAGATATTCATAAGTATAGAGAACGATAATACAAAGTAGAGTGTGGTAGCTATTATGAGAATTACAAACAGAGCTATTCAGAAACACCAGTGAGACGGTTTCTATATTTTGTAGGGGAGCATGGAAGGAGGGGCAGGGTGAAAAGGTTGATGAATAGTTTGGCTCTGCTTTGGGCCTTGAAGGATGTTGACAAGTGGGGGATGGTGAGGGAAAAGATGTTCTACAGAGAGGGAACAGCTGAGAAAATGCACCTATGATGTACAGGCCAAGGATGTACTGAGAATACTTTAATGAGATTTGTATTATAGGGGCTGTTGAGGTGTGGAAGGAGTACAGCTCCAGATCATGATAGGTCCTAAATGCCTTTCTCTGGGGGATGAGCTTTCTTCCCTAAGAAATAAAGAGCTACTTAAGGTTCATGAATAATCATGACATCATCAGCATTTGTTTTACTCAAATTTTGTTATCAGGGGAGCAATCATTGAGATGGATAGGAGGTTGAGAATATGTAAGTAGAAGTACTTGTTAGAAAATTAGTGCAATGGATGAAGTCACTGGTGATGAGTATTTAAAATGAAGCAGAAGGGGAAAAGGATTTGTGTTAAAGAACAAATTTGACATTTATGAGGTAAAATCATGTCTAAATGAATGTATAATACTGGAAGTAAGAGGTGTCATTGACAAAAGCAGTGATTTCTAGCTTAGTAACTAAGATGATCCATTAACTGGAATGGGATAGAGAATCAACTCTAATGAAAGGTAGAAGTTGCTTTCTTGGAAATCATTATAGATGTAAAAAACTGGATATTTAACATGTCATTCCTTAAAGCATCCCTGCTTGTTCAAAACTAGTTTTAATTCTTAATCTTTCAGGGCAGCCCTGGTGGCGCAGTGGTTTAGCGCTGCCTGCAGCCTAGGGTGTGATCCTGGAGATCCAGGATTGAATCCTGCATCGGGCTCCCTGCATGGAGCCTGCTTCTCCCTCTGCCTGTTTCTCTGCCTCTCTTTCTCTCATGAATAAATAAATAAAATCAAATAAAATATATATATATATATATATATATATATATATATATATATTTCTTAATCTTTCATTGCATACCTATTTGCTTTTGCTCATTTATATCTGGGGTGATGTACAGCTTTGGTAATGTTCAAATTCATGGTTAAGCATTCTTGTAATCCAAAGAACTGGCTTCCATTGGGCAGTGAAATAATTTAAAAAGCTGTGACAACCTGCTTCCTGGGTCCCTAAGTTGAAGGCTCTTCCTCTCTGCTGAATACAAAGAGTATGGTTGGGGAAATCGGTGATAGAAATTCCAGATGGGTTTAGGGGAGCCCTACAATACAGGGGACTGGTACTGCTTCCAAAAGTGTATGCTAGAGGAAGTATAAGACCCAAAAGCTCCCCAACCAGCTGACTGAGATGCCAGGACAGCAAAACTGAAATGAGGAACCTGTCAAGTGGGACCCAAGGTAGTCTCACACTAGAATGGAGAGAGCACAGGTGGGCCTGAGATAACTAGAATCAAGACCAGGAAGGAGCAGCATATGGGCCAATATCCATTTGTCATGGTTAGGGTACTACCAGAAGGGTGAAGGCTGAACAGGCTGGAGAGAAGCATCAAGGAGAGAAGGGAGGACGAGGAATGCCATCACACAAGGTAACCCCTGGCCAGTGGTGGATGGATACTCAAACTCCCTTCAAACTTATCTCATAGGAACAAGAGTCAAAAAGCAGAAGAAAGGAGACATTGAGTTTTAAGAGGAAATGACTAAGCTGATTAACATATGTATTCAGCCATTTATTAGGAGGTAAACTGGCATTTAAACTGGAGTGTTCATTAAACTGAATACTGTCACTTACATAGAAAATTTAAAACATTTCATAATATTTAATCACTATATATTACCACTCTGTCCTTATTGTTCATTTCAAATAGTTCAAGTTCAATTTGATTTCCTTCCTTTGAGAGGCCAGGGAGAGGGATGTCCAGTACGGAGCCCAATACAGGACTTGATCTCACAGCCCTGAGATCATGACCTAAGCCAAAATCAAGAGTAGGATGCTCAACTGACTGAGCCACTCAGGTGCACACAATCTGGTTTATAAATGATTTACCAGAAATCTTGCTTATTCTAAAGACACAACTGATCAGAATATCCACAAGATATTTATGGTCATAATGGTGTTAATTTTTCTAAGCAGTGAATATAACTGAGAGAAAGCTGAGTATACATGAAATCAAAATAGATTTTCCTCCAGTTGAAACCAGTTAACTCAAAGAAGGTAGAAAAACAAAAATATAATTACGTTTCAATATATAGGAGGTAAAGCAGGTTTGGAGCAAACCACATCTAGAAACTATGATATAATCAAAGGTTGATGCAATTGTAGGTATTTATTTTGGGTAAGACTCAGTGGTAGATAATAGTTGCAGTTGCAAAGTTCAAGATCATTATGTGGTCAAGAATGTAGATAGGGAAGCCGGGGTGGCTCAGTGGTTTAGCGCTGCCTTCAGCCCAGGGCCTGATCCTGGAGGCCCAGGATCGAGTCCCACATCAGGCTCCCTGCATGGAGCCTGCTTCTCCCTCTGCCTGTGTCTCTGCCTCTCTCTCTCTCTCTCTCTCTCTCTCTCTCTCTGTATCTCTCATGAATAAGTAAATAAAATCTTTAAAAAAAAAAAAGTAGAGTCTACAGAGGTAGATTTTGCTTGATTATGAGAGATAACTCTGTAGCCATTTAATGCTGCCTAAACTTAAGTGGTTAGCTCTCAAAATAATTCTCTCTGCCACTGAAACTATTAAAAGGCCATCTAAAGATCGTAGAAAGAATCCCTTCTATAGTAAGTGAAGTTATTGGCTCTGGCCTCTAGGAATTTTATCCAATCTTAAGTCTTTCTGCAAATGTACGTTTAGCTTAGCTTGCTCAATAACATCTAATTTTGTCATAAAGTTATATACATAGACAACATAAAAATATTAAGTGCTGCTGCTATTGTGATTTGAGGTAACATTTCTGTGGTAGGGCCATTTCTTGGCATCTGAACACAAGAGGCAAATTCTAAGCAAAGACACAGTGACTTCTTGGGAAGGCCACATGCAGTAATCTTCTAGATGGCATATAACTGTGGAGTCCACTGCCAATAGCCAAGAAAAAGACCTATAAAACATAGTTTAAGGAAAAAGTTTGTTGAAGACTCTCCTGAAGGGTGTCAAGCCCACACATATTTGGTATTTGCAGCAAGGCTGCCAAATACCACTAGAATTACAAAAGCTTCCATATGACTTACAACATATTTTAGGATTTGTTTTAACTTTAATACTTCCAAGCACTTAGAACTCAATGCCACCCTTAGTTGAAAGTGAAAATAGAGAAGCAGGTAGGAATTTTTAGATCTGAGTCCAAGTACTATTCCCTCACTTGGTTAGATAACATTCAGAGAAAAAGAAATCACCTATGAAATATATAGGAAAATACAATGTTAACCATGGAAAAAACAGATTGATAGGGCCAAATATCCTGTTTGGGCAAGAATAAAGTAAGACTCCTCAAGGTTCACAACAACAAGAAAGCTGCCACCTGCATCTGATTTCCAAAGTGCATGGCCCTGTGATGGTCAAATGCCTGCTTGCTCTGTGAGGTTTGGTCTGTTCCTTTTCTTTTCCTTAACACAGGGGACTGACTTGTGCAGTCTACATTCCCCCAACTCCTCTATGAACTAGATTCCAACTGGTTCAGCCAACAGAAAGCTCTGTTGGAGGGAGAATCCAGAATATCCCCCCCTCCCCTTTCTGTTTCAGGTGGTATTTCTAGCATAGCCTGTTTCTTCAGTGGCTCTAAATGTTGGCCATGGACAGTCCCACCTTCCTTTTGGTGACTCTGGATGGTGGGTTCCTGTAACAGTGTCTTCTTTCTTTGTCTAGCCAAGGGGCCTCATTGATGTTGATGTGGTGGTTTCCTTTTCCTGTTCCTACTAATCTCAGGAGTGCCTCCTTAAAAGTGAGAACACTGAGGGGCAAGCTATAAGGAGGCACTCGCTCTCAGGGTAGAGCAAGTACAATCAGCACCTGAGAATGAGTGCCCCCTAAATGGTGTGCCTTAGGCACCTGGTCACCTGCCTCAACCCAGGCCCTACTCATTGCTGGTTGCTTTGCTGCCTAATGTTCAGTTTTATGGTTCCCCTGTCACCTGTGCACAATTTCCTCGATTCACTTACATGGCTCCTGCTTTCTGGCTGGACCCTGAAAGATCCAAGTATTCCTTTTATGAAGTTCAGTCTGAATTTGCTTCTATCTAGCTCCTACCAAAGGCAAATTGAGAAAATATTTTTAAAAATATTTTAGAGTATACAGTCCCTCCTCTTCTAAGTATTTGAATTCTAGCCTTATATCAGTTTAGTTTATCAGAAAGACATATACCAGTATCTTATCAGCTCAGACACTTGCGGAAGTAGCTTCCCTGGATCCCATTTTAAGGTTATTTTCTTGTATTTATTGATAGTCATTGTAAAACACTAAGAAGTCAGTCATACTAGAGGATTTTTTTCCCCACATGTATCTTAAAAACTCCTGCTGGAGATAATTGTTCATTAATTTTACTATGCTGTATCCTGTATTAATCAGGATGATTAGGTTGAACTAGGGAAAAAACTAGAGGAAACCTATTGGTTCACTTAAGTGCATCGTAGAAAGAATTTGGAGCTAATCTTGGGAAAGACGGGAACCTTTCTGTTTCTCTCTGTCTCTTCCCTCTCTCCTTCCTTCTCTCTTCACCCTCCCATCTTCCCCCAACCACCCCCTCTGTCTTACCAACACCCACCCCCAATCATTTTGTTTTTTGTGTTGGCTTTATTTTTCCATGTCTATTATGCCAAAGGTCACAGGATTTTTATATAAGAAAAGTGAGTACTTTTTCATGAGCTCCAGCCAGGACAATACTGGGACAGGGGTCTTTATTGAGCCACCTTAGGTAAAGTGTCCATTTGTGGACTGGCTACAAAGCCAAGTGTATTAGAGCACAAAGATTTCTTGTACTAGGATCATGAGTCCACTGTAACATATACTTAGGAGGGGTGTTGGTATATGATATGTGTGTGTGTGTGTGTGTGTGTGTAAGGAAAGTGCTGCAATTTCTACACTCTCACAAGAAGTACATGGTTGAACTTATGGGGAACAGTTTCTTGGAGGAAGCTGTTACTTTCATACATCAAACAAGGATCCTTTGAAAGTTTCACCAAATTCCTTCGGTAGAAGCCACTTGGTATATTCTATTTAAATTTCAGTATCCTAAAAAAATGAATGTTAGCACTCTTGTAACTCTTCATGTCTCTGTTTTTAGAAAAGTTAAAACATCATTTAATGCTCAGTAGTGACAACTATTCATCCCACCAGTGCACAGACATTTGAGGAGTTCCTATGCTGTTCAGGGCTCCAGGTATAGTCACAGAAAATAACATGTACAAAATTTGTGCCCTTACAGAGCCAACTCTCTGGTGGAGGAGAAAAACACTTGAGATGGATAAATGACAAAAATAATGTAGGAAACAAGTGACAAGGAGAAGATGCCAATTTACTCCATTCTTCCAAGGAAATTGCTTGACAAGTAGGAAAGTGAACTTAAGTACTTATGCGAAATAATTTAAGGCAAAATAAAGTTAGGACAAATGCCTTGAAAAGGGATGATGCTTGGTGTGTTGAGAGCAGTAAAAAGACCATGATGACTGCAGTGGCTGGAACCAGGGAGACAGTGTGAGACAGATGTGTTGCAGGGCCAGATCTTGTGGACAAGTGTATTTTGATAAGGTCAGTATCATTAGTGTAGCAGACTGGAGTCTCAATCAGATTATTTCAGTGGTAGCCATAGAATGGAAAAACTTCTGGGGGCATTGTACTTTTACCCATATCATGAAACATTTTGCTGTTTGATAGGCCACAGTGTTTTGGATTTGGAAACTACAGTAGACTAGGGAGGTGTCACAGGCCAAAGCTCATGAAGCTATTAACAAATTAACTGAAGTCATGTTTATGCTTTCCTGTCAAATAAAACATGTTTACTTGAACAAAGGTCTTTTGTAATTGAGCATAGGAGATTTGGTTTCTTACTAGACAATATAATACAAATTTTATAAATGTCTATTAATTCAACAAGTTCTGATTTCATAGGGAGACCTCATCAAAATTACTATGAAATGATAGCTCTTAGGAACATATTCAGCATTATGTAAGCTAAAGAATAAATCATTCAACCAATATTTACCAAGCATACACTTACAAAAGGCTTAGCATTCTAGTATATTTAAGACACAGTCCTTGATAGAAAAAACTTATAATCTAGTAGAAAAGCTATGATGTCTACGTGAAAACACAGAAAACTATGAGAAGCACTAATGCAGGTCAGTTAGGAAAATAGTTCAAGGAGGAAGGAAGTTATTTCAGGCCCAGGTAATTAGAGGAGGTTGCATGGGGGAAATGACATGAATCTGGCCTTGAAGAGTAGGATGATTTTACAGAGTATGGCACTTGGAAAGAGTCTTAAAAAGAACTAAAAACAACACCAATGACTGAACTTGTTAATGACAGTTTCCTGTTTATTGACATTTTACATTCACTCAATTCCTTCCACTATGTAGCAGAATTTTGTAGAAGTATCCAAAATACCATTCATTTACTATTTATTTAAACATATTAAGTGGTTTCCATGTACGTACAACTCACTATGGGGGCAAAGATAAAGGCTAGATGCAGTATTATAAACCTAGATGGTTAGTAGAATGGGTTTTTGAAGATCATGATATGTACGCACACAAATACTTTTTAACTTTCAGTCAAACGCTACATTATTGAATATTTTTAAGGTAGCTGTATATACATATAGATCTGCATGTCTATACGGAGCTATTGGTGGGAATGTGTGTACATATATTTCAGCCATATCACATAATTCATGTGTAATTTAGAACTCTCAGAATCTTCTTTACAGCTAATGTCCATAAGACATCTGTAAGTACTATTATATTTCTTAATAGAAATATGTGTGTTCTTGCTCAGTATTTCAGGCCAGTGCCTAGTCTTGTATCAATTACTCACATCATCTCACATGTCCAGAAGGAATTTATATCAAAAGTTTGTAAGCCATCTAACAAATGCATGCATGTTTCTCTAAAGCTGTATTTGAAATTTTACAGAGGTGGAATTCTTCCAATCATCATATCTCACTAAGTATAAGAGAAATCCAAAACTTTATACAAAATGAATTACAGCACTATATAGTTATCTATGCAAAATGTGCTAGTTGCTTATTGCAATATATGTAAAAACCAAAAATATGACTTTCAAGTTGATTTTAACTCAAAGGTGAATTATTTATGTACACAAAGAACTCATTTTCACTTTACCAGAGACAAATGACAATTGAAGTCAGAAAACACTCAAAATTAATTTTACCCAAGTTTTTGTTCCTTCTATCAACCACATATTTATAAACATTGTTTCACACCAGACAAGGTTTAGGGGAACATGATATACATGGCCTTTGGTTTTGCTTTTAGTTCTTCAGTAATTAGGTATTTGACTTTGGAAGTGTTACTTTACTTCTATGGGTCTCACTTGTCATATTTGAAAAGTGAATTGTTAAAATATTCCCCTTTGAAGTCTTACTTGGAGAGTAAAGAAAGATACTCTTTTTTAAAAAAGAGGAAGGATAGAGTACATGGTTACTCTCCTAACTATAAAGGAAATGAGAGATGCTTAAGAGCTTCCTATAAAGTTTCAATAAAATGTCATTCAGGGTGCTAATATTACACCTGCCAAATGTCATACATTTATAGCACAGGTTTGCACATGGTAGACAGGCAGTCTATAAGTGTTAGATGAATCAAAGAACATATTTTGTGCTTCTAATATATTCTTCCAGTGATAAAATACATAACAATTAAAAATACATTTTTAACATTAAGAGAACATGTTTATTATACTGTAAATCATGCTTCTCTCTCTCTCTCTCTCTCTCTCTCTCTCTATATATATATATATATATATATATATATATATATATATATATACACTCAACTCTTTTTTTAAGTCATAGTTCCAATTGTAAGCCATGGATTCTTCCAGGAACATTATGTCCTTTGGCTAGGAAAAAAGAAAAAAAACAAAAAAAGACACACATTCAAAAGTGAATATATATTGATCTGATCCATGGGCAGAACACTTTTCTAAAAGAAATGTATTGAATTCGCTTGTCACTTTTATCCAAGTGAGGAAAAATATTCTGTTGTTACTAGTAAGCTGTGTAGCCAACGTATCTGCACATTTTTCTGTCAGTCAGTATTTTGTAACCCAGGAACTTATGAAATTTAGTATGAAGATAAGTTTTAATGTCACCATTTCTTATTATTGAAACACTAGCAACATTTAAACACTTATCTGACCAAGTAACATTAAGTAGGAAATCTCTATGAGACATAAAATATAAGTTGTAATATCTCCTCATGAGAAACAATTTAATGTGTTTTATTAAGACTTTTGCCCTTAGGGTGCTGCTACAGGACTTGGAACCAAAATCCTTTAACTCTGTGACTCAAATATGGAAAAAAAGAAAAAAAAAAACCCAAATCTAATTTGTAAAATTATTCTGTGGTTCTTTGTTGGCAAGAGGTATAAACATCTTTAAGAATAATGACCCATTGTATTTTTTAGTCATCTAGACATTCTGTAAGGTAGTAAAGATTTTTTTTGAGAGTAAATTGTTTTTTGGCGAGTCAAAAAAAGAAACATGTGGAACACATTCCTTGGCTTTCCCAAATCTCCAACTGTGAGCGACACATGTACAATATTTTGAAAGTTTAGAAAAAAAGGCAAATCATATTCTCCAAATAATACTGTACCTTCCAAATAGTACTGCTTTGGAAAAGGTGTAGCTAGTGCGTCAATGCCTGGTAATCAATGATGGGGGAAGGGGGGAGGGAATCAAACAGGCAAAGATTTGCTACTTTTGAAATATATTGTTGAGTAGAATACTTGGCACATTGTAAGAACAAGAATATAATTTCTTCCTTCATGTAACTTTGACTAGTACATTCACTTAATGAAAACTTATTTTGGTACTTTATTTAAAATTAAAGCCACCTTTTCAATAAGAGATGGTAAACATCATTTGATCAGAACTTCAAAAAATACCGACCACAATAAAAGTAGACCAACATTCTACAAAATATTTTTTATTTTAAATGTACATGTACTTGATTGGACTCTGGGTTTAAATAAATTAAAGAAGTACTCAAGATAGCCAATAATGCCACTCAAGATGCTGCAAAATACATAGCCTTGCAAAACTACCCTAAAACACATTAGTAATGAAGTCATCCTACTTATAATTTAGAGGAATGTTAAATAGTAGCAAAGCTAATTAAGAATGTAAATGACTTTACTAATATGGCAGAAGGTTTGAGTGATTCATTGTGATCCATATGAATGACAAGCAAATCAAGACACTCATTAGCCTCATCACATATGCAATATATGCATGTGATTATGGGACCTTTGTGGTATAACTAATAGAAATCTCTGTTGAAATTAGAGTCAACAAATAAGACTGTATGAAAATACCTTAGAATTTTTTAAAAAGATGTAATAAGAATAACTGCTTTGGGATCCCTGGGTGGCGCAGCGGTTTGGCGCCTGCCTCTGGCCCGGGGCGCGATCCTGGAGACCCGGGATCGAATCCCACGTCGGGCTCCCTGCATGGAGCCTGCTTCTCCCTCTGCCTGTGTCTCTGCCTCTCTGTCTCTCTCTGTGTGACTATCATGAATAAATAAATAAAATCTTAAAAAAAAAATAACTGCTTTGCTTCTCTATGCTTACTGTTTTCTAAAACAGGAGTTACTTCTTTTTTCAAAAGAGGCCATCTGCTCTCTTGGGAGCTTGCCTTCCTCAAAACTTTCAGGTGAAAGTTTATCTGTTGGAATCACATCCAAAATTATTTCCGTTCTTCCCATGCTAACCACGTATGCTCACCTCTTAAATTTCTAGGTTTTGTTCTCCTCCTCAGTTATACTGCCTCCTAGCTTTCTTCTCCCTGCCCACCCTTGCTCACCTCCTGACTACAAGAGCTCTCCTCTTTGCCACACATAGCTGTCTTCAACTTCTGTATCTGGAATAACAACTATATGATCTTAATTTCATCTAGATATTTATTCACATTTCAAAATACAATCCATAATATTTTGCCAATAGAATCTTATAAATTCTTTAAATTGATCTAAAATAGAGAATGCAAATAGTTACTGAAAATGCCAGTCATCTTTAGCTCTGCTTGGATAAGCTCCTGTAAAATGGTCTAAGGATTATTTTGAATATCACCTAAGACTAAACTAATTATACAAATGTCCTTTGTTAAAGGCATGCCTCAAATGCTCAGATCTCATATTGCTGCTGTGTATTTTAGCCAATAGATTTCTCAGAAGTAGTTAAGTGCAAAATGTATATGCCTAACAATGACTCCATCACAATTAAAACATGGTTTAAGGAGGAAAATTGTGCATGGAAGGTATAAAGAATCTCTTCCCATGTGGAACAATATGTGTTGTCAATATTCACAAAGAAATGATGTTAGGGTTGGGATGTTGAGTCTATACAGCCTTTGCCTGAGAAGAGAGAGAGATGTGGAAAAAATGGCCTTTGTAATGTAAAAAAAAAAATTCTGTAACTATTTTAAAGCAAATGAAAAATCAAGTCCATAATTTAACTTGTGTCTACTGCTATGCCTTATTTTCCTTGCTTTAGGACTATTAAAGAGAAGGTTCCAGAAAAGTTATGCTAGAACATACAAGTTTTCAGTGCTCCTACAAGATAATAACATATATTCTGATTCAAGTATTTCTAAATATAACAATGGAAACATAAAAATTTTGGTTTGAAATTGTAGGTCAACTGCAGATTTTCTAGTATCTCAAACAAAGTATCTACTTTTGTTCCCTAAATGTTGTAACCCTTTGGCACCTCTCCAGATGGAATCATCACTGAAAGAAAGTGAGCTTTGTCTTTTGTTCTGTTTCTGAGTGGGCTGTTCATTTTTCTACTCCATATACTTTTGCTTTCCTGAGAGAACACACGGGGCATGCTTTTAGTATAAAATATTTCCAAACTTTTTTGATTGTCTTGAGTCTCACCTCCAGGGCCATACTCTGTACAGGATCATTTTTAAAAAATGAGAATACAAAACAGGTGGAAATCAGGAACCAAATAATACTTTTCAGACTAAAATGTCTTGATTATAATTTTATTCCTTTCTTATCTACTTTAAATATTATACTGGTAATGAGACTCTTGTATAATTATATAGGATTAAAACTTCTGTCAAGATACACATTTCTAGAAACAGTAACTGTGAATATTAATGTTCAATTCCAAGAGAAATTGTTAATTGCTAATGTGTGACAGGAATTGAAAAAGTTATATCTATGATATT
The DNA here is from genome assembly GCF_011100685.1 of Canis lupus familiaris. Lineage (NCBI taxonomy): Eukaryota > Metazoa > Chordata > Mammalia > Carnivora > Canidae > Canis > Canis lupus. The sequence continues at coordinate 23,005,739 of NC_049233.1, forward strand.
AAATTTTGAGGCCGTAACACTGAAAATGTGACTTAGTGACTTAATTTTTTGTTTAAGAAAGCACTCTACTACCAGGCCTCTATATACCCACTTGGATACACATCTAAAGGACTTCTCAAGTAAATTTAACCTAAAACAAAGCTCTCCAAACACAAAAAATATGGCTAAAGCTAAGCTCAAATTTCAATTCTAATTGTGACTCAAATTCACACAGATTAACAAGTTAGTGAGGACTAATAGTAAAATAAAGTTTCCTCTGTGTGGATCTCCACAGGTAAAATCAACACCCTCTCCTACTTTCTAGCCTTTTAGGATTAGGTATTGAACATTTCCCCAGGTGTTGTAAATATGCCTAAGCTCTCATGAAATCAGTCCTGGAGGCTGCTTTGTCATAAGGAAATCTTTCCTGATTGGAACTTCATAAGGCAGGCTCTCTTATTTTAAAACTTTTTCTTATTTATTCTGCCTTATATTCTTCATTTGCTTTGCTTTTTCTTATGGGCTTTATTGAAAGATAATTGATATATAATATTATGTAAGTTTAAGGTATACAACATGTCAATTTCATACGTATTGCAAAATAATTACCACCACAGCATTAGCCAATACCTCTACCTGGTTATAAAGTTACCATTTCTTTTTCTGTGGTGAGAATATTTAAGATCTATTCAATTAGAAATGTTCAATTGTATAATATAGTATTATTAGCTATAGTCACCGTGCTGTGCATAAGATCTCCAGAACTTATTAATTTTATAACTGAAAGTTTCTAACATTTGACCAGTATCTCCCCATTTCCTCTACCTGCCAGTCCTTGGTAACTATCTGTTCTGTTTCTCTCAGAACAGCCTTATTAGGTTTCACATATAAGTGATATCACAGAGAATTTGTCTTTCTCTAAATTATCTCACTTTATATAATGCCCTCAAAGTGCATCTAAGTTGTCATAAGTGAGAAGATTTCCTTTCCCATGGCTGAGTGTGTGTGTGTGTGTGTGTGTGTGTGTGTGTTCATATCACATCTTTATCCATCAAAGGGCACTTAGGTTGTCTCTTTATCTTGACTCTTGTAAATAATGCTGGAATGAACGTCGGGTACAGATATGTCTTTTTTTTTAACTTTTTTTATTAGAAAAGAAAAAAAATACTGCATAGGTCTTAATACCTGGACATCAAGTATATTTACGAATAGAGAGCATCTTCATATAAGGGATTCTAAATGGAAGACCCAGATGGCACTCCTTGGTGGGGAGGAGTTCCAGCCCTCACCCCAATCAGACCCATCCCACTCACACCTCAACTTTTTGGATTGGGGACAGGCCAAAGGCAGCTCCCAGGTGTAATTTCAGATATCAAAGATCCTTAAGTGATCCCAACATCCACCCCTTTCTACTCTTACATTCATGCATCCCTAAGATAGCTGCCTAGGACAGGTCAGTAGTGAAGCTCTGATCAAAACAAAGCCAAACAAAGACAACAACGACAACAAAAATGCAAAAAAACAAAACAAAACAAAACAAACAAAAAACAAAAACAAAAAAAACCCTACAAAAACAGAAGAAACACATTGGTTCCCTTAAGACCATGAGATACACAAGCCACCTCTCTGTCTTCCCTATCTCTCCAGGGCCTCTGCCATTGAGCATACATCCTTGCATAGACCTATGCGGCCCAGCTGCTCACCTGGCTCTGTCACATTACTGTTGTCTTAATTGTCACTAACGAAAAAAAAAAAAATTAAGGCACATGCTACAGATACACCCAGCCAGAGGTCTGGTTGGCCCCTACGACTTTGTTTCATGCTATAGTACTGAGGAGCATGTGCCTCCAACTGGGAGCCACCTGTATACCCCAGTGAGCTTCCTAAGAAATACAATATTCCCTCCTACCTCAATCTTTCTTCCCTTAGGTGGCTGTTGTCCATTTCCTAACAATAGGCATAAGGCCCTCAGCTCCTACCTGCCAATGACCACCCCCAAAATTCAGTTGTCTCTGCCATAGCGGTAGAGTAGGTCCTCAGGCCAAAGCTCAACACTCCTCAGTGAATAGCTCTTGGGAGCTGTACAGATTTTTCTTGATGATTTGGAAGCCTGTGCTTAGGGGTCAGGGATTGGTTGAAGCCAGAGGTGAAAGGAATGATGGTAGAGCTGAGTAGACCTTGATCTTGGTCTACAGGCATAAATTTAGACACAGCATGAATGTCAGCTGGAAGTTCATCACCAGGCTGGGGTTGAAGGTCAGCTGGCCAGTGCAATGGCAGCTTTTGCCCTGCTGTACACAAATTATCCGGCAGTGCTCCTCAGAGACCACTGGGCTTGCTGTAAACCAGGTGCAGTAGTTTCTTGCCCACCTGGCTCACCAGCTGGCTGGGCATTGATGACAGCCATTCTAACTGGTATGAGGTAATATCTTGTGGTTTTGATTTGCATTTGCCTGAGGATAAATGATGTTGAGCACCTTTCTATGTATCTTTTGGCCATCTGTATGTCTTCTTTAGAAAAATATCTGTTCAGTTCTTTTGTCATTTTTAAAGATTTTATTTGAGATATAGTGAGAGAGAGAGCATGAGCTGGGGGCAGAGGGAAAGGGAGAAGCTGAGCAGGGAGCCTTCCATGGGGTTTGATCCCAGGACCCTGGATTCAAGACCTGAACTCAAGGCAGATGCTTAACTGACTGAGCCATTCAGATGCCCCTTTTGCCCATTTTTAATTAGGTTGTTTGCTATTGAGTTGTAGGAGTTCTTCATATATTTTAGATATCAATCCCTTATCAGATATGTGACTTGAGAATACTTTCTCCCATTCCACAGGTTCTTTTATTTTCCTGATTGTTTCTTTTGATGTGCAGAAGCCTTTTAGTTTGATGTAGTCCCACATAGCCTCTTTTAGTTTATTTTTCATTTTGTAGCTTGTTCTTTTGATGTCATATCCAGGAAACTGCTTCCAAGACCAATGTGAAAGAGTATTTTCCCTATGTTTTCCTCTAGAAGTTTTATGGTTTTAGGTCTTCTAAGAGTTTCATCCATTTCAAGTTAATTTTGGTGAGTGGTGTAAGATAGAAGTCCAATTTCATTCTTCTGCATGTGATTATCAGTTCCTGACACCATTTACTGAAGAGACTATCCTTTCCCCATTGAAAATTCTTGGCTCCCTTGCAAATATTAGTTGAACACATATGCAAGAATTTATTTCTGAGCTCTCAATTCTGTTCCATTGGTCTATGTGTCTATTTTTATGCCAGAAACATTCTGGTTAGCTTTGTAGTATAGCTGTATATTTGAGTTTGAAATAAGAAAAGCATGATGCCTCCAGCTTTGTTCTTGCTTCTCAAGACTGCTTTGGTTATTTGGGGCCTTTTTAGGATTTTTTTTTTATCTCTGTGAATAATAAACGCCACTGGAACTTTGATAGGGGTTGCATTGAATTTGTAGATGGGTTTGGGTAATATGGACGTTGTAACAATATTAATTCTTCCAATCCATTAACACAGGATATCTTTCCATTTGTGTTCAATTTCCTTCATCAAAATCTTAGCAATCTACTATCTCTTTGGTTAAAGTTATTCCAAGTATTTTATTGTCTTTGATGATACTATGAATGGGATTGTTTTCTTTATTTTTCAGATGTTTTGTTGTTAGTATATAGAAACCCAATTGTTATTTATTGATTTTTGTATATTCAACTTTACTAAATTCTTTGATTAATCCTAGCAGTGTTTTGGAAGAGTTTAGGATTTTTAGTTATATAAAATGGTATCATCTATTAACAAAGACAGGTTTGCTTCTTTCTTTGATGTCTTTTATTTGTCTGATTGCTCTGAGTAGGACTTCTATAATTATGTTGAATAGAAGTGGTAAGAGGGGGCACCCCTGTCGTGTTTCTGATCTTAGAGGAAAAGCTTTCAACTTTTCACCATTGAGCATGATGTTGTTTGGGTATATTCACACATGACATTTATAGATTTTGTTTATAAGTTTCATAAGCAGAGTTGTTAGGATCATTTCGAAGAATATAAACTCTATAAATCAATATTGGGCATTTGCCATCTTTAAGATATCTGTGAATGTCCTATATCTAGCTATTTATCCTGATTTCTTTGTATTTCTTGAATTTTCAGTATGTATAGTTTTTATGTTAAAGGTTTAGTATATATTTGGTTTTAACACATACTTGGTTTCTTCTTGTACTCTCTAGTTTCTCTGTTGCTAAGCTGAATTTTTTTTTTTTTTTAGTCTGTTATATATTGATTGGTAACTATTCTGTGTAGGGGCACTGTTACTTAGAATATTTTTCAGCCTGAAACTTTGCTGAATACTCTTATTACTATATTTATTTGTTCATGAGAGACACAGAGGCAGAGACATAGGCAGAGGAAGAAACAGGCTCCCCGCAGGGATCCCGAAACTCCAGGATCATAACCTGAGCCGAAGGCAGATGCTTAACCACTGAGCCACCCAGGTGTCCCTAGATACCTTGTTTTAGAAAAGACTCAATTAAAAAACCATTTAGTATAATATTCATTGTAAGGTTTTCATAGATAATATTCATGAGCTTCAGGAAGTTTCCCATATACTTTAAAGAGGTTTTATCAAGAACAGGTATTTATCAATTGTTTTCTGCATTCCTTAAGAAATGGTTTTCTCTTCTATTAATATTATGATTACATCAATTTCCTGATATTTAACTGATCTTTCATTCATTCCTGGTATGAATGTTAGTTTGGGCTATTAGAATACTATAAACAGTGTGACTTACAAAACAGCCATTTTTTTCTCATAATTCTGGAGGCTGGGAAATCAGCATCAACAGATCTGATGTCTAGTGAGGTCCCTTTTTCTGATTTGCAGATGGCTGTCTTCATGTTGTATTCTTTCATGATCAAGAGAGAAATCATTTCCTCTCATAAGAGCCTAGTCCTACTCATGAGGGTTCTATTTTATAAGCTAATTACCTCCCAAAAGTTCCTGTCTCCTAAAAATATAACATGGGCTTTAGGATTTCAACATATGACTTGGCTGGGGTGGGGGCACAAATATTCAGTTCATACCAATGGGTCATGTTGTATTCATTCTTACTAGATTAAATTTTTTAACAGCTTAAAATATGTGCAGTTAAAATACTTTTAAAGTTTTCTTTATATTTGTTTGTATGTCATGTAAATTTTAAGATTGGTCTGGCTCCCAAACTACTGCACTTAATCTACTGTGTACTGCCATTAGTAATGGAAGTTGTTAAATAACAAAAATTCAACAGAGTAAGCTTTAAAGATCCAACTGGCTTTACTAATTAATGAATGAAGCAGCAACCCATCTAGCAAGTAGAGGGGAACTCCAAAGGGCTACAGAAATGAAAAAGGTTTTAAAGGTAGAGAGGGAACAGAAAAAATGAAATTACTAGCAAAGAATCCATTGTTTTAAGCAAGGTCACCCTCCTAAGGAGAATACAAGGGGTCTATCAGTAAACTTCCTAGTGCTGACCAGGAAATTCCCATGTTGACGGTTAAAGGTTACATTCCTTAGGGGTTGAAACTGCAGTTAAGTTAGGTATTAAATCTTGATTTACTGACTTGAGGCCTTAACCTAAGTGATGCCATTTTGGGCCTAAGGTTTTCTTTTTTTAGTAAAGTGAATAATTTTCCCAAGATATATTAAGGTGAAAATAAAAGCTGGATGAAAGTTTGCCAGACCATATGATTTTTGAGTTTAGAATCTATTTGTAGACCTTCTGAGGCTTAGTATCAAGTCCCAGAACCCTACTCCATACACCTTTGTGGTTAATGGGGCAGAAATTTGAACAAAATTATGCCTGATGGACTAAATTATTTTGGTTAATCAAGAGGCAATATCACTAGCCAAACAGAGGGAAACAGTTTTGTAGGAAGCTTATGAGGGATGAACCTTGAAAATAGTGGTAGCTCAAGGAAATGAGGTGTGAAATCAAGAACAAGAACTTTGTCATTAAGTGTCATAAGAAATAAAAGAAGTTCTACTTCGTGAGTTAATCTGACAAACTGAAATGACTCTTGTGCTTTAACTCTTCTGTTTCCAGTGCCTCTCTCATAGTTCAGGCACAACCGTTCTCTGATCTGTAGAACAGCAATAGCAGGTTAAATGTATCTATAGGACAGTGCTTTGATCATTGACCATCCAGTCACTCCTGCAAAACCTATGGGAATCAGCTACATATCTCCCTCTCCCCTTTCTCTCTCTTTCTTGCCTTCCATATGCAGCCAATCATAAGGTCCTACTAATAGTAGCTCCTAAAAAAATTTCCAATAGCTTTCTTCTCCTACTCTGTATGGTATATGCTCTATACATAAAGTATTTAATATCTCTTGCTTGGTACACTGCAAGAGACTATAACCTGATCTGCCTTGTCCTATATTCCTTAAATCAATTCTCTACAGATCTACCAGAAAGATTTTTCTTTTTTTTTTTTCAGAAAGATTTTTCTAAAATACAAATATAAAGTTCTAATATCATTTCCCTGCTTAAAATCTTTTGTGGCTCTCTATCACCTACTGGATGAAATAGAAGATTCTTACCACTGTTAGTGAGACCCTTCATGTTTTGGCATCGGGATATGCTGTCAAGCCTTATCTTTCATCATTGTCTTACATTATATATACATGACTGTTTTCTTTGTTACTGTTATCTTGAAGTTCATATTCCAATGACATAAAACTTCTTGTAGATTTCCTCATACTGTTTGTAATTTCCATTTTCTCACCACAGTGTCCATTCTGCCTGAAAATTTGCCTATACATAAAGTAATTATTCCTCAACTGAAAGGTTGCTTCTTCTAAGAAATGATGTTTTTGTAATAAAGTTATGGCTTCAACTAATAAAGATCTCATTTTAAGAAGTTCCAACATACATGTAAAAAACATTATCTTATTGATTTCCATGCCTGTAGTTCAAATATATGCCTATATTATATCTATCTAATATATATGTATACATATATACAATACATATATATTATATACAGATATATAAATGTTTTCTCTTTGTGAACATTTTTTTTCATATATTTTTTCTGCAAATGTTTCAACCAAGAGTCATTTCAGATTTCTTCTGTATAGACATCTAGTATTAAGTTGCCATGCTACCTGAATGGATATTAATGAATTCCTGTTCCACCTTACATCTAACACCAACTAAAACTGAATTACATAATTCAACCAGAGCACACTTAAGGAAAATCAGCAGATCTACACAAACAAAAATCAACTTCTGAATTTTTAAACATTTTAATCATTTCAGAGACTCCCCATGTATTCCCCCATTAAGTGAAGGTGTTCTGTTCTTTTAGTATCCTTAGGTTCTGTGGTATCAAAGTAGTCCTACTTTTCCACAAAGATATCAAGTAAAAAAATTCCTTATCATCGACGTAAGAAATAGAGTATTCCTATTTAAACAGTATATTTTTAGCAATATTTAGTCACTTTGAAGATAGGTATTGAACATTAAGTATATACTAGGTGTAAGACACTGTGCTAGAACTTTGACTAACCATGACACACACACTCTTTTTCCTCACTAATAAGTGGAACACTGATGTGTAAATAAGCAGTGGATAGTGCTGAAATAAACATAGGGGTATAGATATGTCTTCAATACCCTATTTTCCTTTCCTTTAGATATATACCCAGAAGCAGGATTATTGGATCATATGCTAGTTCTACTTTCAATTTTTTGAGGTACCTTCATACTGTTTTCCACAGAAGCTAAACCAATTTGCATTCCCACCAACAGTACTAGAGTTTCCTTTGTTCCAAATCTTCACCCGCATTTATTACCTTTTGTCTTTTTTGTTGGTCCATTCTAACAGATGTGTGATTATACCTCATTGTCATTTTGATTTGCACTTTCCTGATGATTAAAGATATTGAACACCCATTATTCACAAAAGATATGGAAACAAACTAAATGTCCATGAATTGATTGATGAATAAAGAAAATGTGGCATATATATGCAATGAAATATTCTTCAGCCAGGAGAAAGAAGAAAATACTCTTATTCCCAACAATGTGGATGGACCTTCAGGTCATTATGCTAAGTGAAATAAATAAGATGGAGAAAGACAAATGTATAACTTACATGTAGAATCTTTAAAACAAAAACTGATAATGAGTAAAGTGCTGAATCCTTTCACAATGTATATATACATCAAAGCACCATTGTGTGTGTGTGTGTGTATCGATGTCATTTATACCTCAAGCTGAAATTAAAAAGAAATAAGCCTGTGGAAATATTGTGTAAACAGCAACAAAACTGGAGATATGCCATATGGCAGAGGAGCACAGTCCAGAAACATCTGTTAAGGAAGTCTTTGTAAAGTGTGACTTAAAAGACAAATGGAGATTGTACAGAGATAGAAAGGAGAAAAAGTGTACCATAAAGAACAGCCTGCCCATGTGAAGGCCTCCATTCCAGGGGATTTGAGTGAAGAGGAGTGTGGCAAACGATAGGGCTATAGTAATAGGCCTAGGGCAGCCCAACAAGGGGTTGGGGATGTATTTTGAAAACTTAAGGGTGCCATGGAGGCACTAAAAACTTTAAGAATGTGAGTTCTTATGTCTAACAATGTACTTTATAAGGTAACAATGGATTCAAGTTTAATGATTTTGAAATTATTGAAAAATGAATGATCTAATATCTCACAGATACATACACAATTTAGATAACCAATTTTACCACCTAGTAAAGTACAATATCATTTCTTAAAGTACAATTAACATATAATTTTTATATTAGTTTCAGGGGTATAACCTTATTGATTCAACAATTCTGTACATTACTCAGTACTCATCCAGTAGGTGTAGTCACCCTCTATCACTATTTAATATTATAACAACATTATTTTATTTTTTAATAATAAATTTATTTTTTTTGGTGTTCAATTTGCCAACATACAGAACAACACCTGGTGATCATCCCATCAAGTGCCCCCCTCAGTGCCCATCACCCATTCACCCCCAACCCCTGCCCACCTCCCTTTCCCACCCCTAGTTCGTTTCCCAGAGTTAGGAGTCTTTATGTTCTGTCTCCCTTTCTGATATTTCCCACACATTTCTTCTCCCTTCCCTTCTATTCCCTTTCACTATTATTTATATTCCCCAAATGAATAAGACCATAAAATGTTTGTCCTTCTCCGATTGACATACTTCACTCAGCATAATACCCTCCAGTTCCATCCATGCTGAAGCAAATGGTGGGTATTTGTAGATTCTAATGGCTGAGGAATGTTCCATTGTATACATAAACCACATCTTCTTTATCCATTCATCTTTCGATGGACACCAAGGCTCCTTCCACAGTTTGGCTATTGTGGCCATTGCTGCTATAAACATTGGGGTGCAGCTGTCCCGGGGTTTCATTGCATCTGTATCTTTGGGGTAAATCCCCAACAGTGCAATTGCTGGGTCGTAGGGCAGGTCTATTTTTAACTCTTGGAGGAACCTCCACACAGTTTTCCAGAGTGGCTGCACCAGTTCACATTCGCACCAACAGTGTAAGAGGGTTCCCTTTTCTCCGCATCCTCTCCAACATTTGTGGTTTCCTGCCTTGTTAATGTTCCCCATTCTCACTGGTGTGAGGTGGTATCTCATTGTGGTTTTGATTTGTATTTCCCTGATGGCAAGTGATGCAGAGCATTTTCTCATGTGCATGTTGGCCATGTCTATGTCCTCCTCTGTGAGATTTCTCTTCATGTCTTTTGCCCATTTCATGATTGGATTGTTTGTTTCTTTGGTGTTGAGTTTAATAAGTTCTTTATAGATCTTGGAAACTAGCCCTTTATCTGATACGTCATTTGCAAATATCTTCTCCCATTCTGTAGGTTGTCCTTTAGTTTTGTTGACTGTATCCTTTGCTGTGCAAAAGCTTCTTATCTTGATGAAGTCCCAATAGTTCATTTTTGCTTTTGTTTCTTTTGCCTTCGTGGATGTATCTTGCAAGAAGTTAATGTGGCTGAGTTTAAAAAGGGTGTTGCCTGTGTTCTCCTCTAGGATTTTGATGGAATCTTGTCTCACATTTAGAACTTTCATCCATTTTGAGTTTATTTATCTCTGTGTATGGTGAAAGAGAGTGGTCTAGTTTCATTCTTCTGCATGTGGATGTCCAATTTTCCCAGCACCATTTATTGAAGAGACTGTCTTTCTTCCAGTGGATAGTGTTTCCTCCTTTATCGAATATTAGTTGACCATAAAGTTGAGGGTCCACTTCTGGGTTCTCTATTCTGTTCCATTGATCTATGTGTCTGTTTTTGTGCCAGTACCACACTGTCTTGATGACCACAGCTTTGAAGTACAACCTGAAATCTGGCATTGTGATGCCCCCAGCTATGGTTTTCTTTTTTAAAATTCCCCTGGCTATTCGGGGTCTTTTCTGATTCCACATAAATCTTAAAATAATTTGTTCTAACTCTCTGAAGAAAGTCCATGGTATTTTGATAGGGATTGTATTAAATGTGTAAATTGCCCTGAGTAACATTGACATTTTCACAATATTATTTCTGCCAATCCATGAGCATGGATTATTTTTCCATCTCTTTGTGTCTTCCTCAGTTTCTTTCAGAAGTGTCCTGTAGTTTTTAGGGTATAGATCCTTTACCTCTTTGGTTAGGTTTATTCCTAGGTATCTTATGCTTTTGGGTGCAATTGTAAATGAGATTGACTCCTTAATTTTTCTTTCTTCAGTCTCATTTTTAGTGTATAAAAATGCCACTGATTTTTGGGCATTGATTTTGTATCCTGCCATGCTGCCAAATTGCTGTATGAGTTCTAGCAATCTTGGGGTGGAGTCTTTTGGGTTTTCTATGTAGAGTATCATGTCATCGGCGAAGAGGGAGAGTTTGACTTCTTCCTTGCCAATTTGAATGCCTTTAATGTCTTTTTGTTATCTGATTGCTGAGGCTAGGACTTCCAGTACTATGTTGAAGAGCAGTGGTGAGAGTGGACATCCCTGTCTTGTTCCTGATCTTAGGGGAAAGGCTCCCATTGCTTCCCCATTGAGAATGATATTTGCTGTGGGCGTTTCGTAGATGGCTTTTAAGATGTTGAGGAATGTTCCCTCTATCCCTGCACTCTGACGAGTTTTGATCAGGAATCGATGCTGTATTTTGTCAAATGCTTTCTCTGCATCTAATGAGAGGATCATATGGTTCTTGGTTTTTCTCTTGCTGATATGATGAATCACATTGATTATTTTACGAGTTTGAACCAGCCTTGTGTCCCGGGAATAAATCCTACTTGGTCATGGTGAATAATTTTCTTAATGTACTCTTGGATCCTATTGGCTAGTATCTTGTTGAGAATTTTTGCATCCATGTTCATTAGGGATATTGGTCTGTAATTCTCCTTTTTGGTGGGGTCTTTGTCTGGTTTTGGAATTAAGGTGAAACTGGTCTCATAGAACGAATTTGGAAGTATTCCATCTCTTTCTATCTTTCCAAAGAGCTTTAGTAGAATAGGTATGGTTTCTTCTTTAAACGTTTGATAGAATTCCCCTGGGAAGCCATCTGGCCCTGGACTTTTGTGTCTTGGGAGGTTTTTGATGACTGCTTCAATTTCCTGTTGGCCTGTTCAGGTTTTCTATTTCTTCCTGTTCCAGTTTTGGTAGTTTGTGGATTTCCAGAAATATGTCCATTTCTTCTAGATTTCCTAATTTATTGGCGTATAGCTGTTCAGAATATGTTTTGTAAAATTGTTTGTATTTCCTTGGTGTTGGTAGTGATCTCTCCTTTCTGATTCATGATTTTATTAATTTGAGTCTTCTCTCTCTTCTTTTTAATAAGGCTGGCTAATGGTTTATCTATCTTATTAATTCTTTCAAAGAACCAACTCCTGGTTCTGTTGATCTGTTCCACAGTTCTTCTGGTCTCAATTTCATTGAGTTCTGCTCGAATCTTTATTAACTCTCTTCTTCTGCTGCGTGTAGGATCTATTTGCTGTTTTTTCTCTAGCTCCTTTATGTGTAAGGTTAGCTTTTGTATTTGAGTTCTTTCCAGTTTTTGGATGGCTGCTTGTATTGCGATGTATTTCCCCCTCAGGACTGCTTTTGCTGCATCCCAAAGATTTTGAATGGTTGTATCTTCATCCTCATTAGTTTCCATGAATCTTTTTAATTCTGCCTTAATTTCCTGGTTGACCTTTTCATCTTTTAGCAGGATGGTCCTTAACCTCCACGTGTTTGAGGTCCTTCCAAACTTCTTGTTGTGATTTAGTTCTAATTTCAAGGCCTAATGGTCTGAGAATATGCAGGGGACGATCTCTATCTTTTGGTATCGGTTCAGACCCGATTTGTGACCCAGTATGTGGTCTATTCTGGAGAAGGTTCTATGTGCACTTGAGAAAAATGTGTATTCAGTTGAGTTTGGATGTAAAGTTCTGTAGATATCTGTGAAATCCATCTGGTCCAGCGTATCATTTAAAGCTCTCGTTTCTTTGGAGATGTTATGTTTAGAAGACCTATCGAGTGTAGAAAGCACTAGACTGAAGTCACCAAGTATAAGTGTATTATTATCTAAGTATGTCTTAACTTTGGTTATTAATTGATTGATATATTTGGCAGCTCCCACATTCGGGGCATATATATGGAGGATTTTTAAAGGATCTATCCAACAGAGGACTTAAGTATGATATAGTGTCCCTCTTCATCTCTCACTATAGTCTTCGGGGTAAATTTTAGTTTATCTGATATAAGGATGGCTACCCCTGCTTTCTTTTGAGGACCATTTGAATGGTAAATGGTTCTCCAACCTTTTATTTTCAGGCTGTAGGTGTCCTTCTGTCTAAAATGAGTCTCTTGTAGACAGCAAATAGATGGGTCCTGCTTTTTTATCCAGTCTGAAACCCTGCACCTTTTGATGGGGTCATTAAGCCCGTTCACGTTCAGAGTTACTATTGAAAGATATGAGTTTAGTGTCATCATGATATCTATTCAGTCCTTGTTTTTGTGGATTGTTCCACTGAACTTCTTCTTAAAGGGGAATTTTAAGAGTCCCCCTTAAAATTTCTTGCAGAGCTGGTTTGGAGGTCACATATTCTTTCAGTTCCTGCCTGTCTTGGAAGCTCTTTATCTCTCCTTCTATTCTGAATGAGAGCCTTGCTGGATAAAGTATTCTTGGTTGCATGTTCTTCTCATTTAGGACCCTGAATACATCCTGCCAGCCCTTTCTGGCCTGCCAGGTCTCTGTGGAGAGGTCTGCTGTTACCCTAATACTCCTCCCCATAAGAGTCAGGGATTTCTTGTCTCTTGCTGCTTTAAGGATCTTCTCTTTATCTTTGGAATTTGCAAGTTTCACTATTAAATGTCGAGGTGTTGAACGGTTTTTATGGATTTTAGGGGGGGATCTCTCTATTTCCTGGATCTGAATGCCTCTTTCCCTTCCCAGATTAGGAAAGTTTTCAGCTAGGATTTGTTCAAATACATATTCTGGCCCTCTGGCCCTTTTGGCGCCCTCGGGGACCCCAATTAAACGTAGGTTTTTCTTCCTCAGGCTGTCGTTTATTTCCATTAATCTGTCTTCATGGTCTTTTAATTGTTTGTCTCTTTTCCTCAGTTTCCCTCTTTGCCATCAACTTGTCTTCTATGTCACTCACTCGTTCTTCCACCTCATTAACCCTCGTCGTTAGGACTTCTAGTTTGGATTGCATCTCATTCAATTGATTTTTAATTTCTGCCTGATTAGCTCTAAATTCTGCAGTCATGAAGTCTCTTGAGTCCTTTATGCTTTTTTCTAGAGCCACAAGTAGCTGTATGATAGTGCTTCTGAATTGGCTTTCTGACATTGAATTGTAATCCAGATTTTGTAACTCTATGGAGAGAGGACTGTTTCTGATTCTTTCTTTTGAGATGAGGTTTTCCTTCTAGTCATTTTGCTCAGTGCAGAGTGGCCAAAAACAAGTTGTATTGGGAAAAGGAGAAGAGAGGAGAGAAAGAAGGAAAGAAAAGAGAAAAAGAAAAAAAAAAGGAAGAAAAAAAGGTAAAAAGAAGAAAAAGAGAAAGAAAAAGAAAGAAAGGGGGAAAAAGGGTGGGGTAAGCAAACAGAAATCAATAAGAAAAAAAAATACACGGAGTATCTTCTGATTCTGTATACTTTAACTCCCGTGACTTCCCCTGGAACTTGTCCGTCTAGCTGGTCTTCTAGGGGAGGGGCCTGTTGTGCTGATTTTCAGGTGTTAGCACTTGGGGGAGCTGCTCAGTCCCCTGCCTGGTGCAGGGCTCACTGGGGGTTGTTTACCCCGTGAGGCCCCAGGAGGAACAACCGCAGTGGCGGGGCCAGCTCTGGAGCCCCGGAGTCAGCTCCCGCAGTAGCTACAGAGCTCTCCGTCTGCAGGGCCTGGAGGCGCCGGGGCGGGGCCGCTGCTCTGCTCAGCTCGGGGCAGGAGCGTCCTTGCTGTCCTGGGCCCTCCTGTCCTCTGCCTGTCCCTGGGGGAGGCCGGATCCTGGGCTGTGTCCAACGCCGTGCTCCGGGGCCTGCGCTGTTGGATTCGCACTCCTGGCCTCACAGCCCCCCTCCGTGGAGCCACCCCCGAGCCCCCCGAGCTGCTCCCGCCCCGCAGCCCCCTCCGCGGGGCCCCCCCAGCCCCCCCCGAGCTGCTCCGGGTCCCGCCGTGCGCGCTGCAGCCCTTAGGGAGCTCGGCACACTCTCCCGGGGCGCAGGTGTCTGTTACTGTCCCGGGGAACCCGAGGGCACCCCCGCCCTCCTGGGTCCTGCTCCACCTCCCTGCGAGCCCCTTTCCGCCCGGGAAGGTCGGTGCAGCTCCTGCTTCTCCGGGACGGGGCTCTCCTGTCCTGGGGACACTCACCCGGCCTCAGCCCGGCTCCTCGCGGGGCCCCTCCCCCTTGGAGGCCTTTTGTTTCTTTATTTCTTTTCCCCCGTCTTCCTACCTTGATAGAAGCGCGAACTCTTCTCACTGTAGCATTCCAGCTGGTCTCTCTTTAAATCTCAGGCCGCATTCATAGATTTTCAGGGTGATTTGAAGGTTATCTAGGTAATTTGGTGGGGACAGGTGGTTTGGGGACCCTACTCTTCCTCCATCTTGCCCCTCCTCCTTATAATAACATTATTGACTATATTCCTTATACTGTACTTTTCATTTCCATGACTTATTTATTTTATAACTGAAAGTATGTGACTCTTAATCTCCTTTATCTCTTTCATCCATCCCCTCACCTACCTTCTGGTAACCACCAGTCCTCTGTATTTAAGAGACTGTTTTTTGGGTTGTTTTTCAGTTGTGTATGTAAGTAAAATCATATGGTATTTGTCTCTGACTTATTTAAATTAGCATAATACCTTACAAATCCCATCCATGTTGTTGCAAATAGCAAGATCTCATTCTTTTTGGATGTCTGAGTAATATTCCATTCTGTATATATGCCACATCTTCTTTCCATTTGTCTATTGATAGATACTTGGGTTGCTTCCATATCTTGGCTATTTTAAATAATACTATGATAAACATGGAACTTCATATATCATTTCAAATTGGTGGTTTTTTCCCTTTAGGTAAATAACCAGTAGTGGAATTACTGGATAATTTGTTATTTCCATTTTTATTTTCTTTAAGAAATCCACATACTGTTTTCCACACTGGTTGCACCAATTTAAATTCCCACCAACAGTGTATGTGAAAGTTGTTTTTACTTTATAGACTCACCTACTCTTGTTTTTTTTTTTTTTTGTCTTTTTTATTTTAGTTATTCTGACAGGTATAAGGCGATGTGTTATTTTCACTTTGATATGCATTTGCCTGATGATTAGTCACATTGAGCATCTTTTCATGTGTCTATTTGCCAATGTATTCTTTGAAAAAGGTATATTCAGCTCCTTTGCCATTTTTTATTTGGATTATTCAGTGTTTGTTTTGGTGTTGAGTTGTATAAATTCCTAAATATTTTGGATACTAACTCCTTATCAGATATGTAATTTGTGAATATTCTCTCCCATTCAGTAGGTAGCCATATCATTTTTTGATGGTTTCTTTTACTGTGTGAAAGCTTTTCATTTTGGTGTAGTCCCACTAGTTTATCTTTTTTTGTTTCCCTTACCTGAGGAGACACATCTAGAAAAATGTTAAGGCTGATTTCAAAGAGATTACTATGGGTTTTTTTTTTGAGGATTTTTACGGTTTCATGTAGGATATTTAGGACTTGAGTCCATTTTGAGTTTATTTTTGTGTATGGTGTGAGAAAGTGGTCCAGTTTCATTCTTTTTCATGTAGGTCTCCAGTTTTCCCTATACTAGTCATTACAGAGACAGTCTTTTCCCCCATTGCATGTTCTTGCCTCCTTTATTGTAGATCAATTGACCATGTGAGTGTGCATTTATTTCTGGGCTATTTTGTCCCATTAATCTTTTTTTAAAAAGATTTTACTTATTTATGGGAGATACACACAGAGAGAAGCAGAACATGCAGCGAGAGGCAGGCTCCTCGTGGGAAGCCCAAACTGAAACTTGATCCCAGGACTCCGGATCATGCTCTGAGCCAAAGGCAGATGCTCAACCACTAAGCCAGCCAAGTATCTCATTGTCTCATTAATCTGTGCATCTGTTTTTGTGCCAGTACCATACTATTTTGCTTACTATAGTTTTGAGGTAAATCTTGGAATCTGACATTGTGATATCTCCAGCTTTGTTCTTATCAGATTATTTTGGTGATTTGGGGGTCTGCTGTGCTTCCATACAAATTTTAGTATTATTTGTTCCAGGTCCGTGAAAAATTCTGTTGGTATTTTGATGGGGATTGCATTAACCTGTAGACTGCTTTGGGTAGTAAGGACATTTTAATGATTTTAATTCTTCCAATCCATGAACACAGAATAGCTTTCCATTTGTGTCATCTTCAATTTCTTTCATCAATGTTTTATATTTTTCAAAATATAGATTTTTTCACCTCCAAGATTGTTTATTCTTAGGTGTTCTTTCTGGTGATGTTTTAATGGAATTTTCTTAATTTCTCTGACAGTATCTTATAGACGGTACTCAATAGATGT
Source organism: Canis lupus familiaris (assembly GCF_011100685.1). Lineage (NCBI taxonomy): Eukaryota > Metazoa > Chordata > Mammalia > Carnivora > Canidae > Canis > Canis lupus. Next base: position 23,022,744 of record NC_049233.1, read on the forward strand.
TTGATGAATTCCTGAGGAACACACAAAAATTCTTTTATGATACAATGTTGCCATACCCAGTTAGTTCCCTATCACAGAAAAAGATTTAGAGAAGATGTCAACTTCCCAGTGTAAATGTGGAATGATTGAATGATATTCCTGATTCTGGTACAAAGGCTAGACTGTCTGTTAGGTGAGAAATGAAGCAAATATGAAGAGTGAGAAAAGAGAACACTTCTAATGATCAATATGTACCCACATTTATTTAATCCTCACACCTGCTCATGAGTAGATACTATTAATATCCCAAATTTACAGGCAAAGAAACATGGGATATAGGGAAGTAAAGTAATGTTCCCTAAGCCAGAGCCAAAATTGGAGTCTAAACATTTATATTCTAGAAGCCCTGCTTGTAACTACTGTTATATAGTCCGCCATTTAGGAGCTAAGATGCTATAAATAAAATCAGGGAAAAAATGAGTTGGCTTACCAGAAGTAATGGCTGTTCCTTATCTTTAAATGATCTATTTTTTTGTGTATTGGCATATTTATTTTGATTAGGGACCATACACGATGTTTGAGGATAGAGAAAGCAAACCTTTTGAGTAGCATGTATTTATAGACCTATATTTAATTGTGCATATTTCCTTTATTCTCTAATTCATTTTATGAGTTTCAATCCAGGGCTTTTAGAATAGTATTTTGAAATTGGGACAAATCTCAACTCTGTGGTCAACTACTATTCAACAAAGCAGGAAAGAATATCCACTGGAAAAAGGACAGTCTCTTCCATAAATGGCACTGGGAAAATTGGGCAGCCACATACAGAAGAATGAAACTAGACCATTCTCTTACACCATGCACAAAGATAAATTCAAAATGGATGAAAGATCTAAATTGAGACAAGAATCCATCAAAATCCTAGAGGAGAACACAGGCAATACCCTTTTTGAACTTGGCCACAGCAACTTCTTGAAAGATACATCTATGAAGGCAAGGGAAACAAAAGCAAAACTTAACTATTGGGACTTAATCAAGATAAAAAGCTTCTGCACAGCAAAAGAAACAGTCAACAATACTAAAAGGCAACCTACAGAATGGGAGAAGATATTTGCAAATGACATATCAGATAAAGGGCTAGTATTCAAGATCTATAAAGAACTCATTAAACTCAGCAGCAAAGAAACAAAACAATCATAAAATGGGTAGAAGACATGAACAGAAATTTCACTAGAGAAGACCTACACATGGCCAACAAGCACGTGAGAAAATGCTCCACATGACTTGCAATCAGGAAAATACAAATCAAAACCACAATGAGGGGCAGCCTGGGTGGCTCAGCAGTTTAGCGCCACCTTTGGCCCAGCACATGATCCTGGAGACCCAGAATCAAGTCCGAAGTTGGGCTCTCTGCATGGAGCCTGCTTCTCCCTTTGCCTATGTCTCTACCTCTCTGTCTCTCTGTTTCTCATGAATAAATAAATAAAATCTTTAAACACACACACACACACACACACACACACACACACACACACAATGAGATACCACCTCACACTGGTAAGAATGGCGAAAATTAACAAGACAGAAAACAAATGTTGGAGAAGATGTGGAGAAAGGGGAACCCTCTTCTGTTGGTGGGAATGTGAACTGGTACAACCACTCTGGAAAAAAAATATGGAGGTTCCTCAAAAAGTTAAAAATAGAGCTACCCTATGACCCAGCAATTGCACTACTGGGGACTTACCCTAAAGATACAGATGTAGTGAAAGACCGAGACACCTGCACCCCAATGTTTATAGCAGCAATGTCCACAATGCCAAACTGTGGAAGGAGCCACAATGTCCTTTGACAGATGAATGGATAAAGATGTGGAATATTACTCAGCCATCAGAAAGGATAAATACCCACCATTTGCTTTGACATGGATGGAACTGGAGGGTATTATGCTGAGTGAAGTAAGTCAATTGGAGAAGGGCAATCATATGGTTTCATTCATATGGGGAATATAAATAGTGAAAGGGATTACAAGGAAAAGAAGGGGAACTGAGTGGGAAAAATTAAGAGCTGGAGACAAACCATGAGAGACTCCTAACTCTGGGAAACAAAGGGTTTTGGAAGGTAAGGTGGAAGGGGATGGGGTGACTGGGTGACAGGCACTGAGGAAGGCACCTGATGGGATGAGCACTGGGTGTTATATGTTAGCAAATCGAAATTTAATAAAAACAAACATTTAAAAATAAGCATATATACATATATATATACACTGAAAAGAGGAACTTAGTGGAAGTTTAAAAAAAGAAAGACTGTAACAAAAGACAAATGACTTAAAATGACAAAAGCCAAAACTGTCAAACAGCATTTTGAAGCAAGTGAACAGCTACATGAAGTGGGGAGCAGTAGGCAGAAACCACGTGGAAGCTGAAGTGAGGAACAAGTCCTAATCCTGGCTATGTTTTACAACTGTTCTGTACACCTTGTAGACACTGAAAGATAGGCAGCTTCTACAATCTATTGATCTTGAAGACAGATGTTTATGCAGTGATCCTAAAGGTTAGCTATTGAAAACATGGAAATATATATACAAAAAAAATAGTTCTATTGTTTCATTCCTTTGATTTTTTTGAAATATTTGCTGCAAGAGCAGAAGTGCTAGAGAGAGGGAATGATAGAAAGGGAGGAAAAACCACTTGCTACTGTTTGCTATTTTCCTTGGCCAAATGGAACCAGAATAAAGGGGGACAAAATACTAAACCCAAGTGTAAACTAAGAATCCGGGGGCTTCTTCCATCCTGGGGTGATGCATGTGCATATTCATCTTTTGGCACATTTGGGAAATCAAAGTTCTATTCTTTACTCAAATGCCATTAAGTTATTTAGAGCTAGATCTAGAGGTTTCATATTTATTATCATGAAGTATAAAGCCAAATGTCCCTTTTTCAGGAGCACCATAGATTAACAGATTAGAATGTTTTCCACATGTCCATTTTTACTGTCAAGAGAATTTTAAAGAAGTTTTCCAGCTTCCGCAGCTGAACCAGATGTCAGTGGGTCCCACAGTGAAATGAAATTGGCAGAGTAGCCTTCTCATGACCCTGGGGTTGTTTTATCAGGGATCAGTTTAATGTCTAAGAGCCATTCCTTGCTGAAGACTGTAAAGTTTTTGGGTCCAGTCTGCCACAATTACAGAATCTGCTGACTTGTTCGAACCACTGAAACCAAGCAATATTTCTTATAACTTTTCTCACATGAATCTATAATTGTTGTTTGTGTTGGCACAAGAAAAGTAAAGGGTCTTATTTCCACTGTGCATTTCTGGTCTCTGGTTTCAGGAACATCAGTAGAGAATCATTTTACCAGCCACATTTTTTGTTGGGTAACTAAGTCCTGGTGATTTACCCTATAGATCCCTCTACTGTGTTCTCAAATGACCATGGGCAAAAAGATAGTGGATGGACACTTTGTAAAATAACTGTAGGAGTTAACACAATAATGTTTTTTTTTTTTTTCATTGCTAGCTTTGGTTCAAGATTTTATGGCCAAAAGTCCAAATGTGGTTATACTAACATATTTCATTCTTTCTTTAACTTTTAATTTGTCATTGTTAATGTAAAAAGCATATTTAAAGTAGACATACAGTTTAAAACAAAATAAAATGAACATGCTTCTTACTGCACAGTTTAAGAAATAGAGCATCACCAATAGTTTTGAATTCCCTTTGAGAATTATCTTTGATTACATGTCCCTCCTCCTACAGAAAATTCAGTTTTTATTAAATTTGCTACAAACTCTTTTGCCGTGTCTCCTGCTATATATGTGCAATATATTTCCTAAGTATATATCTCAGAATGAATTGCTGCATCATAGGGTATGTACATGCTCAAAAAAATTTGCAGAATTTTTATAGTGTTGCAATATACTATGATTGCTAATTTTGTCTATTTTTGAATTTCATATACCTGAAATATTACTTTAGATATTCAATAGTTTTTCTATACCCATTATTAGTTTTTTTGAGATGAATCCTGTGATTACACATAGCTCTAGATATTCCTTATCACAAAGTATTTCATTATGTGAATATGTCCTACTTTATTCAATTCATTTGAGATGTAAATTGGGGCAGATTTAGTTTTAATTACCAGCTTGCTACAAACTGTTTTTGCTGGGTCTCCTCCTATATATGTACAAGAGATTTCCTAAGTATATATCTTGGGAATGAACTGTATCACAGGGTATGTGCTCAAAATTACTATAAAGAGCCAATTTATTCAAAGGTAGTTGTATCACCACATATTTTGCTTAGCAGTATGAGACTTTCTGTAACCTGACACCATTACCAGCGCTGGATATTCTGTATATCCAACCCTGGAATATCTGACTTTGAGATATTTGGCAGCATAAAATGGAATTTATTTTCATTTGCTTTTTTCTAACTAAAAACATGGTTGAATACATATTTTATGTTTATGTGGCATTTGTATTCCTTTTTGTGTATAATGCCTAATGGAGTCCTTTGACCAGTTCCTTACTTGTTTCTTTCATTTTGCTTTTTTTTTTTTTTTTTTTTTAAGGAAACTCTTCCTGTATAACATACATATAGAGAAGAGCACAAATCATAAGTGTACATATCAGTGAGTGTTCATAAGCTTACCCACATCAGAAAATAGAATATTACCAGTCCAAGATGCCCCTCTGAAACTCCCCCTCCCACATTATACTATTCCCATCTTAACATCCATCACTATGGATGAGTTTTGTATGTTTTGAATGTTATTAAATGTAATACAATATATACTTTATCATGTCTGTCTTCCCTTGCTCAACAAGTTTTCTTGAAATTCAAGTATGTTGCATGTAGTAGTGTTTTATTAATTCTCATTAATGATAAATGTAGATACCACCATTTTACATAAGTTCTCTTGCTGACGTACGTTTGAGTTACTTCCAATTTTGAGCTATTACAAAGAGTATTAGTGTGAAAATTCTTGAACATATTTTTTTGGTGAGTAAGTGTATACATTTCTGTTGGTATATATTTAGGAATGGAATTGCTGAGTTTTAAAGTATGCATATGTTAAAAAGTGATGGTATCAATTTAAACTCCCCCCAGCACTGTATAAAAGTGCCATCTGTTCAGAAGTCTTGCCAATACTTACCAGACTTTATAATTTTAGCAATTCTTGTGGCTACCCAGTGGTATCTCACTGTTGCTTTAATTTACATTTCTCTGATGATTAATGGAGTCGAACTCTTCATAGCTTAATGACCATTAGTATAAGCTCTGTTGTAAAAATGTTTCTTCAACTCATTTTTTCAGTATCTCTTGGGCTTTTAATCTTTATTTTTTTAATAGATTAGTAGGAGTTCTACATGTAGTCAGTATTACTATTCCTTCATCAAATATATGAACTGCAACTATGTTTCCCCACATCATGTTTTTTTTTTTTAATTTTACTTTCATAATGCATCTCCTTCTGTTTTAATAATCTTAATATTTTGGAAGCTTTAGATTTTCTGAAAAAAATGTGAATACAGTACCAAGAATTACCATATTAACTGTACCAAATTACCATAACCAATTACTCCTATTACTAACATATTTTATTAGTATGCATCCTGTTGTTTTGGGGTGGAATATCCTACAAATGTCCATTAGAATAAATTGGTTGATAGTGCTGTTCAGATCAACTCTATCCTTACTGATTTTCTACTTCCTTGAGCTATCAATTACTGAAAGAAGTATGTCAAAGCCTCCAAATATAAGAGGGAACTTATATATTTCTTGTTTCATTTCTGTCAGTCTTGCCTCAAGTTTTGATGCTGTCCTGTTAGATGCATATATATTTACAATTGTTATTTCTTCTTGGATAATTATCCTTTTGTCATTATTAATATGCTTATTTATTCCTCATAATTTTCCTCATTGTGATGTCTGCTTTGACTGAAATTAATATTGCTACCCTACTTCTCATTTGATTGGTATTATTATGGTATGTATATATGAGTCTTTATTTAAAAAGGATTTCTGGTAGACAACAAATAGTTTGGTTTAAGTTTTTATCCATTCTGACAATCTCTGTCTTCAAATTGGTGCATTTATACTATATGTATTAATGTATATAGTGTATATAAAATATATATATACAAATACATTTGAAATGATTAGAGATTATAGGTGGATTAATATCCATCATGTTTGTAAATGTGTTCTATTTGTTGCATTTTTAAAGAATTTTTCTCCATCTTTTTCAACCTTCTCTGGTTTTAACTGAGGATTTTCTATGACTATTGTATCTTAGTATATTGGTTATAATTCTTTTAAAAAGCTTTTAGTGATTTCCCTAGACTTTCCAATACACATTTTTAACTTTATTCACCTTCAAATAATTCGATAGCATTTCATGTATAGTGCTGGTACCTTATAAGAGAGTATCCCCAATTCCTCCCTCCCATCCCTTCTAACATTGCTGTCATTCATTTCATTTATCCTTAGGCTAAAATTACTGCATGTTTTGTGGCTATTATTACTTTGAACAAACAGTTTACTAGATGTACTAAGAGTATTTTGAATAAAAGATTGCATTTTACTTTCATTTATTACATCTCTGCTCTTTTTTAAAGAAGATTTTATTTATTCTATAGAGTCAGAGGGGGTGGGGTGGGGGGCAATGACATGGGCAGAGGGAGAGGGAGGCTCTCTGTGAGGAGCCTGATGTGGGACTTGATCCCAGGACCCTGGGATCACTATGAACCAAAGGCAGACACTCAACTACTGAGCCACCCAGGTGCCTCTCTGCTCTTCCTTTCTTATGCATCTGATTTTTCTGACATAGATAATTTTCCCTATCTATGAAGAATGTCTTTATCATTTCTAGTAAGGCAGTTTATTGATGATGAAATCCATTATTTTTTGTCTGAAAAAGCCATTGTTTCTCCAACACTTCTGAAGAGTAACTCTTTCAAATATAGAATGCTAGAATTATGGGTTTTTTCCTTAGATATTTTAAGTATTTCACCCTACTTTCCTGTTGCTGGCATGATTTCTAATGAAGAATCCAATGTAATTCTTATGTTTCCATACAACTAAGATGTTTATTTTCCTCTGGCTTCTTTTTTCTCTGTCTTTAGTTTTCTGCAATTTGAATATGATATGCCTAGGTGTAGTTACTTTTATATTTATCCTGCTTGTTGTCTCCAAGTTTCTTGGATCTGTGGTATGATGCCTGACATTAATTTTGAAATACCTTCAGATTGCTTCAGATATTTCTTCTACTCTGTTCTCTTCTTCTTCTCCTTCTGGTATTCCAATAACACATATGTTACACCTTTTAAAATCATCCCATAGTTGTTGTATAGTCTGTTTTTATTTTTTCCATTATTTTTCTCTTTGCATTTCAGTTTTATGAAGTTTCTTTTGACATTTTTAAGCTCACTGATTCTCTCCTTGGCTATGTGCAGTCTACTGATGAGTCCGTCAAAGGCAGTCTTCATTTCTGCTACTTCTTACTCCCCTAGAATTTCCTTTTAATTTCTTCTTAGATTTTCCATCTCTCTGCTATATTCACATCTCTTTTTTTGCATGTTTCTGCATTTGCCATTAAAGCTCTTAACATTGTACTTATAGTTACTTTAAATTCCTTGTCTGAAAATTCTAACATCTGTGTTATATCTGAATCTGATTCTGATATTTTGTCTCTTGAGGCTTTTGTTTCTTGTTTCCTTCTTGGCTTTTGGCTTATCTTGTGATTTTTAGTTGTTTATTGAAAGCCAGACATGTTGTATCTGATGGCAGAAGCTAAGGTAAATAGGCTGAACATGTGTGAGAATTAGTTAGTCTAACTAGGAGTTTGGCTGTTTTAATGCTTGTTGTAGCTGTAATAACCAGAGGCTTCAAATTTCTCCAGTTTCCTTGATTTTGCATTACCTCTTTATGTGGGATTCCCTAAATACTCCTCCTTAGAGTTTATATCTTGTAGCCCTTTCAACTTTAATTCAGTGTTATTATGCTGAGGACTTATTGGTGTTATAAGGTGTAGGGGAAGAGGAAGCATTTTATAATATTAAGATTCTCAGACTTTTGGGACACCTGGGTGTCTCAGTGGTTGAGCGTCTGCCTTCTGCTCAAGGCATGATCCTGGGGTTGTGGGATCGAGTCCCACATTGGGCTCCTGCAGGAAGCCTACTTCTCCCCTCTGCCTGTGTCTCTACCTCTCTCTCTCTGTATCTCTCATAAATAATCTTTAAAAAAAATATTTTTAGACTTTTAGTGAGCCTGTGTCTTAGGAGGTGACCTTCACAGGTGTTTCTCCAATAGTATCACTTTTTTTTTTTTTTTTCTTTTTCTACCTCGTTAGTAAGACATGAAGTCTGGCAGGGACTGGAGGGGCATGGATATCCTTCCTCAGCTAGGATAAGGCTCTGGCAAAGTATTTTTCCCTAGAGAACAGGCCTTTGAAAGGAGAATGCTCTGGTAATATTGCATAGTGAATATTCTTCCTCTCTTCTTGCCAAACCACAGGAAGAGCTTTCTCAGCTCCTATCAGAACTTGGTGGGGTTTCTTGAGGTAAAGCTCAAGAAACTGTGATGACTCCTTTGAGAATGGCTCTAGGAGTTTCTCCCCATTCTGCTTATCCATGCTTAGTCTCCAGCAGTTTGTCAAAAGTATCATTTAAGTGTTACTAACAGGTAAGGAGATCTCAGTTGTGCATCTGTGGATTTGGCTATCTCCATATTTCAGGATGGAAACTTGCCTGCAATCTCAGTTCCCTGATGGGTCCAAGAAAATTCATTTAATTTGTTAGATTTTTTTTCTCATTTTAAGGATGAGGGTGATGATTCCAATCTCCTTATGTGTGGAACTGATACGATGGTTGTATAATATCTTTTTATGGACAGAAAATTCTAATTTCAGTATAGTCGACTTATTGATCTTTTTCTATTTTGTTCACTCTTTATTTTCTCTTATATTATTTACTTCCACACTTAGATTTAGAAGCCTTCAGGACCTGGTTTTATGTACAGTAGGAGGAAAGGGTTAAGATTTTTTTCTATGTGGTTATCCAATTGAACAAGCACGATTTATTGAAAAGATCATGCTTTTCCCAATAAACTCTATTGATGCTTTTTACTACAAATCAAATAACTATGTATTTGAGTCTCTATTTCAGCTTTCTATTTTGTCTTTTTGTTTTTGGTTCATATGTCTATCCTTGCATTATTACTTTGCTATCTTCTTGATTTTTATCTTTATAATAATAGTAATCTGATATTACTCAGATTTGAAATTCTTTTAGATTACCTTGACTGTTTTAGATCTGCAGGCCAACATCAATTTTAGAAATATACTTGTAAATTTCCACAACCCCCCCCCCCCGCCCAATACAAAAAAATCCCTGCTGAAAATTGTATTGGGCTTGCATTGAATGTATAGATCAATTTGGTGAAAAACAGCATTTGTATAGTACTAAATATTTCATGCCAGAAATTTATCTCTCAATGTTTAAAAACTCTTTCCATAAAATATTATGTTCCCTTCTACAAAGCAATAGTACACATCTGTGGTTAGATTTATGCCTTATTTGATATTTTAATAATACTACAATGGGAAATTTCATTTTGTAATGAAGTATTAGTTATTGGTATATATAGGAATAACGTTGATTTTTGTATATTATGTTTGTGTTCTGTAGTCTTCCCAAATTTAATTACTGATTTTAATAACTTATCTAAAAATTCTTTTAAGATTTTGAATATGCAATGATAACATCTGAAATAATGAAGATTTTATGACCTCCTTTCTAAATAGATTAGTGGTTTTTTTATGTCAGTAGATTACATTCAAAGGATTTTATTTAGGATGTCATGAAATAGATTTGACTGTGATTTTTCTTTATTGTAATATTCTTGTAGGATTCACTGACAAGGTTATACTGGATTCATGAAATGATTTGGGAGGAGAATAGTGGAATTGCATATCTAATATTATACTGGGGCTTCAACAACCTTAGCTGCTCCCGTTGCAACTTAAGAATTTGCTCCCCTAGTGTTTAAGACTTGTTTTTAAGGGACACCTGGGTGGCTCAGCAGGTGAACTCTGCCTTTAGTACAGGATATGGTCCTGGAGTCCTGGGATTGAGTCCCACATTAGGCTCCACTCTAGGAGCCTGCTTCTCTCTTTGCCTATGTCTCTGTCTCTTTCATGAATAAATAAATAAAATCTTAAAAAAAAAAAAAAAGACTGGTTTTTAAATTTTAGGCAAGTGAAAAAAAACTGAATAGTGAGAAACACTGAGTACCAAATGTATGGTATAGACACATTATACACTGAGATAACAATGTATCTTTTCATTATTAAAGTTCGATTTGCCAACATATAGTATAATACCCAGTGCTCATCCCATCAAGTGCCCTCCTCAGTGCCTGTCACCCAGTTACCCCATCCTCCCAACCGCCTCCCCTTCCACCACCCCTTTGTTCATTTCCCAGAATTTGGAGTCTCTCATGTTTTGTCTTTTTAAAAAAACTTTTAAAATAGCGATTCCTAATATATAATATTGAACCTAATTTTAATTCTTGGAATAAAACAAGTCCTTAGTTAATGAGTTATCTTTTTATACATTACTGTATTTGGTTTACTAATTATTTAGGATATGGCATCAATATTCATGAGTGAGAGTGGCTATAGTTGTCCTTTTATATGCTGTCCTTGATTGATTTGGGAACCAGAAGTGTATTACATATGAAATGGGATAGGTTCTGTATTTCAGTTTGTCTGAAAATGTTTGTGTAATACAGAAACTACTTCCTTTATGTTCAATATAACTCACCTATAAAAGCAACTGGGTCTGATGTCTTCATTGTGGAAAAAACGTAAACTACTATTTCAGTGCAGATCTAGTTCTTTTCTCAATTTTTGATCATTTATAACATTCTACAAATTTTCTCTTCACCTAATTTTTCAAATATGTTGGCATAACCTTTTCTTATGTTTTGTTTACCACAACACTGTACATTCCTTCCATCTTTTCATCTCTCCTTATGACATCAAAGTGAAATAATCGAAGAAGTTCATAAAGCCATTCAAAGTTTCACAGAAAAGTAATAAACTGTTTATAGACCTTAGGAAGAAACATTGCAACACTTCCAGATGAATTTAACATAGGAGAGAAGTAAAAGAACAAATGAAAAAGGAATAGATATGAATGAACTTAGGGATTTATCTGTGAGACATGATAGAGTGAAGTCTTAAAAATTTACAGAGCAGTAACATCTTTGGGTTAATGGATTATAAAAGAACAAATATGTGTTTAAAAATGAGAGTTACTACCAAAATATTGCAGGTAACAAAAATAGTTCTTGAAGATACTATTTAGAGGAAATACAAAAACAGACATGAATCTAGGTTAGTAATCACACAGATGTTTAAACATTTTGCTTATTCAGATTTTAGTTATGTAGCAAAACTCTTAAATCATTAGTGAGGCACCACTGCAGGTCAGTCTCCTTGTCTTATGTGGAGTGAAAATTTGCATTTTAAATGGCATCTTAATTATCACTAAACTACTTTTCCCAGTTTTTTAAAGATATAATTAATATACATGACTGCATAAGTTTAAGGTGTACAGCATAATGGCTTGACTTACATATATTGGGAGTGATTAGCATCCATCATCTCATATAGATAAATTAGGAAAAGCAAAAAAAGAATAAAACCTTTCTTGTGATAAGAACCTTAAGGTTTTATTCTTAACTCTGCTGTATATTTATAAACGTTGTCAACTATAGGTCTCATGCTATACATCACCAGTATTTATCTTATAATTTGAAATTTACAAATTTTGAAGATATTTTCCCAATTTTTCTTCTCCTTTTCTTTCACTTCTGAAAAACACAAAACTGACCTTCTATTTATGAGCTTGATTTTATTTTCTCTGTAGGTTTGTTTGTTTTTAGATTCCACATATAAGTGAGGTTATACAGTATTCTCTTTCTCTGCCTTATTTCACTTAATATACTCAAGGTCCATCTATGTTGTCACATGGACAAACTTCTTTTTTATGGCTGGATAATATTCCACACTGTATGTTTCACAACTTTATCCACTCATCTGTTGATGAACACTTAAATTGTTTTCATATCATGACTATGGTGGATGCTATTGCTATGCACGTTGGGGGTGCAGATGAGAAGTTTATTCCAACATGCTTGAAAAGTTAGATGAAAGGAAAATTCATAGAATGATATACATTATCAGAAATTGAAAGAAATAGAACTTCATTGAATGAGTAGTTTATATATTTCATATTACTATTTTCATTTCTTTGAATATATTCTCAGAAGTGGAAGTGCTAGATCACAAAGTAGTTCTATTTTTAACTTTTTGAGAATATCCAGTCTCTTTTCCATAGTGACTGTACCAATTTTTACAATCCCAGCAACAGGGTAAAAGGGTTTTCTTTTCTCCACATCCCAACGGCATTGGTTATCTCTTATCCTTTTGATGATGTTTATTCTAACAGGCATAAGGTAATATCACATTGTAGTTTACATTTGTATTTCCCTAATGATTAGTGATGTTGAGAATCTTCATGCGTCTGTTGGCATTTGCATATTGTCTTTGGAAAAATGTCTGTTCAGGTATACTGCCCATTTTTAAATTGGATTGTATTTTACTATTGAACTGCTATTTGCTATTGTGGGAGTTCTTTATGAACTCCTTATCAGATATGTTTTGCAATTTTTTCCCATTCAATAGGTTGTCTTTTTACTTTGTCAATAGTTTTTGTGCTGTGCAGACACTTTTCAGTTTGATATAATCCTACTTGTTTATTTTTTATTTTGTTGTTTGTGCTTTAGGTATGCTATCCAAAATATCACTGCCAAGATCTGTATTAAGGAGCTTTCTTTCCTGTTTTCCCCCAGATATTTTATGGTTTCAGATCTTACATTTCAGTCCTTAATCCATTTTGAGTTCCTTCTTGTGAGTAGTGTTAAGGTAAGTGTTTAGTTTCATTCTTTTACATGTGAATATCCAGTTGTCCCAGTACCATTCATTTCAGAGGCTATCTTTTCACCATTGAATTTTCTTGGTGTCTGGTCAAATATTAGTAGAACATATTTCGTGGATTTATTTTGGGGCTCTCAATTATTTTTCATTGATCTATACATCTTTTTTCATGCTAGTACTTTTCCTTTTGCCTTTATTGTATTTATTTTTTTAATTGAAGTATGATTGACAATGCTACATTAGTTTCAGGTATACAACAGTGATCTGACAACTTTATACATTATGCTCACCACAACTGTAGCTACCATCAATCACAAGGCTATTGCAATATCACTGACTATATTCCCTATGTTGTGACTTTTATCCCCATCACTTACTCATTCCATGACTGTAAGCTTGTATCTCCCATTCCCCTTAACCTATTTTGTCCATTCCTCACCCCTGTCTCCTCTCAAAATCATCAGTTCTATTTAGGAGTCTGTTTCTGATTTTTGTTTTGTTTTTTAGATTCCATATATTAGTGAAATCAGATGGTATAGGTCTTTGTCTGACTTACTTCTCTTCATATAATGCCCTCCTAGGCCCATCCATGTTGTTGTAAATAGACTTCATTCTTTTTAATGGCTGAATAATATTCCACATTTTCTTTATTCATTCATCTATGGAAGAACACTTGGGTTGGTCCCATATGTTTGTTATTGTAAATAATGATGCTCAAACATAGGGTGCATGTATCTTCTAAAATTAGTATTCTCATTTTATTTAGGTAAATAGTGGAATTACTGGATGAAATGGCATTTCTACTTTATACTCTTTGAGCAACCTCCATAATTTTTTCCACCACAGTTGCACTAATTTTTATTCCCACCTACAGTGTACGAGAACTCTTTTGTCTCCACATTCTCACAACACTTATTTCTTTTTTTATTCTATACATTCTGACAGATCTAAGGTGATACCTCACCATGATTTTGACTTGCATTTCCCAGATGATTAGCCATGTTGAGATCTTTTCATGTGTCTGTTGACCATCTCTATGTCTTCTTTGAAAAAGGTCTATTCAGATCCTCTGCCCATTTTTTCAATTGGGTTATTATTACTTGGTTTTGACTTGTATAAGTTCTTTATTTTAGATGTTAGTCCTTTATCAAATATTTATGAATGACTTCTCCCATTCAATACATTGCCTTATCAATGTTTATGATTTCTTTCACTGTGCAAAGCTTTTCATGTTGGCATAGTCCTGATGATTTATTTTTGGTTTTATTTCCTTTGCCTTAGGAGACATACCTAGAAAAATGTTAATGCTGATGTCAAAGAGAAAACTGCCTTTGTTTTCTTCTAGGAGTTGTATGACTTCGGGTCTCAAATTTAGGTCTCAAATCCATTTTGAGTTAGTTTTTGTGTGCAGTGTGGGAAAATGATCCAGTTTCATTCTTTTTGTATGTACTCAGTTTTTCCAGCACCATTTATTACAGAGACTTTCCTTTCCCTATTTTATATTTTTGACATCTTTGTTGTAGATTAATAGATCATGAAAGTGTGAATTTATTTCTGGGCTATTTTGTCCCACTAATCTATGTGTCCACTTTTGTGCCAGCAGCATACTTTTTTGATTACTACAGCTTTGTAGTTTATTTTCAAATCTGGCATTGTGATATCTTCAGCCTTGTTCTTCTTTCTGAAGTTTTCTTTGGCTATTTGGGACCTTTGTGGTTCCATATTAATTTTGCTATTATTCTAGTGCTACAAAAAGTACTATTGGAATTTGGAAAAGGATTGCACTGAACTTGTAGATTGTTTTGGGTAGTTTGGACATTTTTAATGATATCTTGACATTTGTCTGTTTTGTCTTCAATTTCTCTTATCAATGTTTGAGTTTTTAGAGTACAGATCTTTTACCTTCCTGGTTAAGATTTTTTCTAAATATTCAGTACCACACCATTTTGATTTCTACAGCTTTGTTGTATAGTTTGAAATCAGGAAGTATGATGTCTCCTGTTCTGGTTTTCTTTTTAGGATTGCTTTGGAAAAATTGAATTTTGTGGTTCAAAATTTTAGGATAGGTCTTTCTACTTTTGTAAAAGGAAAAAAAAATACAATTAAGATCCTGATAGGCATTGCACTGAATCTATAGATGGCTTTTGGTAATATTGACATTTTAACAATTTTTTCTAGCCCATGAACATAGGATACATTTCCATTCATGTGTCATTGCTTTCATTCATCAATGTATTTTGGTTTTAAGAGTGGAGATCTTTTTACCTCCTTAACTTTATGCCCAAGTATTTATTCTTTCTGATGCCATTGTAAATGGAATCATATTCTCTATTTCTTTTTCAGGTAATTTGTGATTAGTGTATACAAATGCTACTGATCTTTCTATGTTAATTTTTTGTGGAGTTTTGGGATTTTCAACATATGAAATCAGGTCACGAATAGAAACAATTTCTTTTCTTTTCTACTTCTCATGAATTTTATGTATTTTTCTTGACTAATTGCTCTGGCAAGGACTTCCAATACTATGTTGAATAGGAGTGGTGAGTAGGAACCCTTGTTCTGTTCCTGTCTTAGAAGAAAAGTTTTTAACTCTTCTCTGTTGAGTATGCTATCTGGGGGCATGTCATATATGACCATTACTACATTGATATTTGTTCTTTATATCCTAATTCATTAAGTATTTTAATCATGAATGGATGTCTAATATTGTCAAATACTATTTTAATTTCTCTTGTAATTACCATACAATTCTAATTTTTATTTTTTAAAAGATTTTACTTAATCATTTGAGAGAGAGAGCAAGCAGAGGGAGAAGCAGACTCCCCATTGAGCAGGGAGCCTGATGTGGGGCTTGATCCCAAAACCCTAGGATCATGACCTGAGCTTAGATGCTTAACCAACTGAGCCACCCAGGCACCCCTAATTTTTTTTTATTTTATTCATGTATCCTGTTGATTAATTTGTGGTTGTTGAACCATCCTTGTATCCCAAAATTATACCCACTTGGTTATGGCAAGTGACCCTTTAATCCACTGATTTCAATGTATTAGTATTTTATATCCATATTTATCAGGAATATTGGTCTGCAGTTATCCAGTTTTCTAGTAGTATCCTTTGCTAGCTTTGAAATCAAGGAAACTCTGGCCTTATGAGATTAGAAACATTACCTGCTTATCAGTTAAAGTTTTGAGGACTGGTATAAATTCTTATATAGGTGTCTGATAAAATTCATCAATCAATGAAGCCCTCTGATCTTGGGCTTTCCCTCGTTGAGAGGTTTCTGATAATTGATTCAATCTCCTTACTAGCAACTCAGTTTCTTACTCAATTTTTAAATGTCTTTCCAATTCATTCTTGTAGGCTGTATATTTCTAAGAATTTTACATTTCTGCTAGGTTGTCCAGGTTTTTGGCATATGTTAATAATAGTAGCCTGTATATTTTTATGTTAGCTGTTGTAAGGTCTCCATTCTCATTTAAAATTTCGTTATGAGTTCTATTTTCTCCTTGGATAGTCTAGATAAAAGTTTGTCAAGTTTATATTTTCAAAGAACTGATTTTTGATTTGGTCAATATTTTCTATTGTTTTCCTGTTCTCTATTCATTTATATCTGCTTCAATCTTGATTTTTTTTTTCTTTCATTATGGAAACTTTGAGCTCAATTTGTTCTACTTTTTAAGGGATAGGATTAGGTTGTTTACTTGGGATCTTTCTTGCCACTTAATGAAGGTGTTTATTGCTGGGAACTTTCCTCTTGGAACTGCTTTGTTGTATCCTATAAATGCTGGTAGGTGGTGCTTCCATTTTTGTTTCAATATACTTCTTTATTTACTCTTTCATTTGCTCTATTATCCATTGGTTGTGTAGGAGAAAGTTATTTAATACACAAGCCATATTGAAATACCTAGTTTTGCTCTTTTTACTGATTTCCAGTTCTATACTGTGGTCAGAAAAGATGCTTGGTATGGTTTCTGTCTTCCTGAATTTGCTGAGACTTGTTTGGTGGCCTAACATATGGACACTCCTAGTAAATCTGTGATGTGAACTTAAGAAAAATGTATATAGACATACCTTTTTATTGAGCTTTACTTTATTGTCTTTCACAGGTGTTTTTTTTTTTTTTTTTTTTTTTTTTCTTTTTCAAATTAAAGGTTTGTGTTAACCCTGAGTCAAATAAGACTGCTGGCATCATTTTTTTTTTCTTTCAAAAGCATTTGCTCATTTGGTATCTCTATGATATATTTTGGTAATTCTTTCAATATTTTAACTTTCTCATCAATACTTTGTTATGGTGACCTGTCATCAGTGATTATGACTCCATGAAAGCTCAGATGATGCTTAGTATTTTTTAGCAATAAAGTATTTTTAAATTAAGATGTATACATTTTTTAGACATGTCATTGAACATTTATTAGACTACACCATTGTGTAAGCATGACTTTCATATGCACTGGTAAATTAAAAAAAAGTCATTTGACTCATTTTTGCAATAATCACTTTATTGTGGTGATCTGGAACCAAACTTAAAATATCTCGGAGACATGTCTATAGTGTCTTGTAACCAGATATATGTTCTGTATATGTCTATTAGGTCCATTTGGTTTCTAGTGTTGTTCAAACTGCTGTTCCCTTATTGATTATCTTTCTGAATATAATATTCATTATTGAGAGTGGGTTATTAAAGTCTCCAACTATTGTTATGCAATTTTTCCTTTAGCTCCCTTAGTTTATGTCTTATATACTTAAATGCTCTGATGTTGGACACATAAATATTTAGTTGTTAAATCTTCTTAACCCCCTTTAGCATTATATAATGGCCTTTATTGTAACTTTTTACTATTTTTAAGGCATATTTTGTCGAATACAGCTATAGCTCCCTCTGCTTTTTGTGTGGTTACCACTGAAATGAGAGTTTCCATTATTTTTATCTCAGTCTATGTTTACTTTTAAGGCTAAAAGGAGTCTCTTGTAGGCAGTGTATTGTAGGATCTTGTTTTGTTTTCCATTTAGCCACTCTATACCTTTTGATTGAAAATTTGAATACATTTAGGTTTAAAGTAATTACTGAAAGTAAGGATTTATTATAACATTTACTGTTTTCTTTTGTGAATTCATTGTTCCTTTTTCTTATCCCACTTATCTTTTCTTGTGTTTTGATTTCTTGTGGTATCAGTATGCTTTGACTTCCTTATCATGTTCTTTTGTGTGATTACTACAGGTTTTTCTGTGTGGTTACAAAGAGGCTTACATAAAATATCTTAAAACTATAACCCTCAAAAAATGGAATTATTACACTTTTCACTTTTATTTCTCCTTTCCTCACATTTTTAGGTTAATGATATTAGAATTTACATATTTTATATTATCTAATAATATATTATTGTAGTAAAAACAACCATAACTACATTTTTTAAACTTTATTTAAATAGTTGTAACTGAATTATATACCACCATTACCAGAGTACAGAATCCAACTTTGACTACATATTTCCATTACCACTAACTTTTATATTGTCTTCTGTCTGTTTAGGACATAATTAGCTTCCTTTTTATTTCTGCTCAACTCTATAGCTTTTCTTGTAGGCAAGACTAGAAGTGATGAATTAACTCAACTTGTTTTGTTTTGTTGATAGAGCTATTTTTCCCTCCTTAATTCTGAAAGAAAGCTTTCTGATGTATAGAATTCTTGGTTGATTTTTTTCTTTGAATATTTTGAATATATCATTTCATTCTCCCCTGACTTGAAAATTTTCTGTTGAGAAATCTGTTGACAGTCTTATGAGGGTTCCCTCATAATGTACCTCTTTTCTTTGATCTCCTGCTATTTTAAAATTCTTTTTGACCCACCATTTGCTTCAACGTGGATGGAACTGGAGGGTATTATGCTGAGTGAAGTAAGCCAGTCGGAGAAGGACAAACATTATATGTTCTCATTCATTTGGGGAATATAAATAATAGTGAAAGGGAATATAAGGGAAGGGGGAAGAAATGTGTGGGAAATATCAGAAAGGGAGACAGAACGTAAAGACTGCTAACTCTGGGAAACGAACTAGGGGTGGTAGAAGGGGAGGAGGAAGGGGGGTGGGAGTGAATGGGTGACGGGCACTGGGGGTTATTCTGTATGTTAGTAAATTGAACACCAATAAAAAATAAATTTAAAAAAAATAAATAAAATAAAATTCTTTTTGATATTTGACAAATTATGTCTTGATGTACCCCTATTCAGGCTACTCCTTTTGGAGTCCTTTGGGCTTCTGGAATCTGGATATCTATTTCCCTTCCCAGGTTTGAGAAGTTTTCAGTCAATATTGTTTTAAATACACTTTCTGTCTTTTGTCTTTCTCTTCACCTCCTGAAATTCCTATAATGCAAATATTGTTTCTTTTCATTGTGTTCATAAGCCTCTAGGCTTTCCTCACTTTTTTTTTTTTCTTTTTATTCTCTGATGACTGGATAATTTCAAATGTCCTTTCAGGTCACCAATTCTTTCTTCTGCATGATCTCTAAGGAATAAATTAGTTCATTTATTGTATTTCTTAGCTCTAGGTTTTTGTGTACATGTATGGATAATTCCTTAAACTTCTCATTTTGTTTATCCATTGTTTTCCTAATAAAGTTTGTGTTCTTGTAGTTCACAAATGTTTAAGAGGATTATTCTAAATCGAGAATTCACAGATCTCCATTTCTTTAGGATCAGCTATTAGAGTTTTTTTAAATTTCCTCTATGTCATAGTTATCTCATTTTTCATGACCCTTGATTCCTTATGTTGTTTGAGCATCTAAGTGGTCTCCTCTTCCAGACTTGTCAGATTCTCTTTGTCAGAGACAGTTCTCTAACAGTTTGCTCAGTTTTGGTTCTGAATATGTCTGATTTTAATATCCATGGCCAGATGATACCTACTACTATTGTCTCTTTTGGGACAAGTCAAATGGTCATGCTTGAGGTTGGGGGTAAGTATGCCAAGACACGTGGATAGGACTGCTGGCTTGGTTCCATACCCAAATGAGTCTGTAGAATGGGTTCATCAGTTACCTTAATTCTTTGGTCAGATTTATTAGGTGGTCATGACTTGGTAATATAGTCAGTATTATGTGATGCTATGAATTAATTTCCCTGCATGGGGAGGGCAGCAAGAGAAGACTTAGAGCCTGTATGGGTTGGTGTTTGGGGGCTCTACTCAGGCAAAAGTGTACATTTAATTCCCCAGTTGAGTGAGGCCACCAGTTTTGCTCTGCAGGTAGGGAAGACCCCAAGCAGTGTTCTCTGGTTAAGTGCCCCTGTAAGCAGGGGTGTTGCATGGGCTCCACAGTTTTCTATGTGCTCTGGTATAGTTCCCTGTTTGGAAGGGCTGAAGGCTGTATTTAGTAATAAGTGGGGTAAAAGTTCACTTTTCAACCTGGGTACGGTAGAAAAAGTGGCTTCAAGGCCACTAATGCTTTTTGTTGAAATTTTCTATAAAAATATTTTTGAAAAGGATTAAAGTTACCATATTTTTATTATAAATGATTCTTTAAATTTAAAACACAAAACCAAAATAGTTCAGTAACTCCCCAATAACCACCAATATATTCTTTACCTAAGAGCTTTCCACATATAAGAGAGATCATACAGTATTTATCTCTACTGGACTTCCATCATCTGAAAGCCCTTGAAATCCACACATGCTATAAATGGCACAGTTTCATTTTTATGGCTAAATAATATTTATTGTATATATAACATCATTATCAATTCATCAGTGGGCACTTAGGTTGTTTCCTTATATGGCTATTATAAATAATGATACAGTGAACATACATCATTTTTTCAAGTTAGTATTTTTATTTTCTTTGGACAGCTTCGACTTCAAAGTGGAATTGCTGGATTATATGGCAGTTCCGTTTTTCAGTTTGTTGAACTACCTCCATACCATTTCTATAATGGATGTACTGAAATTATTTTCCCACCAACAGTGAATGAGGATTCTCTTTTCTTCACACCCTCATCACTTCTTGTCCTTTTAATAATAGCCATGCTAATAGGTCTGAGTAGATATCCCATTCTGGTTTGATTAGCATTTCCCTCAGTGATGGTGAACATCTCTTCATTTACCTTGTAATCATCTATGTGTCTTCTATGGAAAAAATGTCTATTCAGATCTTTTGCCCATTGTTTAATCTGATTTTTTCTTGAGATATGTGTTACATATATTGTATATTAGCCCTTTGTCCAGTATGTGACTTGTAAATATTTTCTCTACTCAATGGCTCTTTTTATTTGGTTGGCAAATTTCTTTGCTCTGTAGAAGCTTTTTAGTGTGATGCAGTCCCACTTATTTTTGCTTTGTTGTTTTCGTTTTGCTGTCAGATTCAAAAAATCATAGCCAAGACTCATATCAAGAAGATAATTGCCTAAATTTTCTTCATTGCCTAAGTCTTTAATATATTTTGAATTAATACTTGTGTTTGATAAAGATTCTAATTTCATTTCATTCTGTGGCATATAGCTATCTAATTTTCCCAACACCATTTATTGTAAAGACTGTCCTTTCCCTGTAGTATATGTTTGGCTCCTCTGTCATAAATTAATTGACCCTGTATTTGTGGGTTTATTTCTGGATGCTCTTCTGTTTCATTGATCTATGCATCTGTTTTTATGCATGTACCATTATTTTAATTACAGTAGGTTTATAATAGAGTTTGAAATAACAGAGTATTATGCCTCTGCCTTTGTTCTTCTTTCTCAATATTACTTGGTCTATTTGGGCCTTTTTTAACTACATGTGTTACACTGGTTTCAGGTGTACAATATAGTGTTTCAACAGTTCCATATATCACTCAATGCAAGTGCACTCCTTAACCTATTTAACTCATTCCCCTATCCACTCCCCCTCTGGTAACCATCAGTTCTCTTTATTTTGGAAGTAATTATAATTAAAAGTCTATATTTTAGTTTCTCTCTTTCCCATTAGTTCATTTGTTTCTTAAATTCCACATATAAGTGAAATCATATGGTACTTTTCTTTCTCTGACTTATTTCACTTAGCATTATGATGCCATATATATATATATATAATCTCAATATATCGTCTGGCTCCATTCATGTCATTGAAAATAGTGGGATTCTATTCTTTATGGTTGAATAGTATTCCTGTGTGTCTATGTGTGTAGACATATGTATATATCTCCTTTACCTATTCATCAATCAGTGGACATTGGGCTGCTTCCCTATCTTGGCTATTGTAAACAGTGCTGCTATAAACATAGGGATGCATGTATCCCTTTGAATTAGTGTTGTTGTATTCTTGGGGCAAATACACAGTAATGTGATTGCTGGATTATAGGGTAGTTCTCTTTTTAACTTTGAGGAACCTCCATATTGTTATCCACAGTGACTTCACTAGTTGTGGTTCTATACAAATTTTAAAACTCTTCTGTGTAAAATGCCATTGTCATTTTGATAGGGATTACAGTGAGTCTGAGGATGTGGGTAATATGGACATTTTAACAATATTAAGTTTTCCAATCCATGAATGTGGAGTATCTTTCCAATTATATGTATCTTCAATTTCTTTAATCAGTATCTTACAGATTTTAGTGTATAAGCCTTTAACTTCATTGGTTAAATTCATTCCTGCAACTTACTGAATTTGTTTATTATTCCTAACAGTTTTGTTGTTGTTGAGTCTTTAGGGTTTTCAATATGTGGTATGTCATCTACAAATAGTGACACTTTCTCTTCTTCCTTTCCACTTTGGATCCCTTTTATTTCTTTTTCTTGCCTTACTACACTGGCTAGGACATCCAGTACTATGCTAAATAAAAAAATGGAAAGAGTTATCTTTTTCTTGTTCCTGATCTTAGAGAAAAAGCTTTTAACTTTTCATGACTGAGTATAATGTGAGCTGCAGGCTTGCTATTTCTGGCCTTTGTTGCATGCTCTTTCCTCTATACATGCTTTGTTGAGAATTATTATTGTAAATAGATGTGAAGTTTTGTTAAATGCTTTTTCTGCATCTACTGAGATGATAGGGTTTTTATCATTCTTTTTGTTAACATGGTATATCACATGTTGATTGATTTATAAAGTTGAATCCTTGCATCCCTGGGATAAGTCCCACTTGAATAGGTATATGATTCTTTTTAAAAAAATATTTTATTTATTTATTCATGAGAGACACAAAGAGAGGCAGCAACATAGGCAGAGGGAGAAGCAGGTGGGACTCAATCCCAGGACTCTGGGATTACGACCTGAATCAAAGCAGATGCTCAACCACTGAGCCACCCAGGTGCCCTGGTATATGATCCTTTTAATATGCTGTTAAATGTGGCTTGGTAATACTTTGTTAAGGATTTTTGCATTTAAGTTTGTCGTGAATGTGGCCTATAATTTTCTTTTCTAGTGGCCTCCTAATCTGGCTTTTATATCAGAGTACTGCTAGCCTCATATAATGAATTTAGAAGCATTCTCTTTTTATAGTTTTGGGAAGAGTTTGAGAAGGGCTAGTATCAATTCTTATTTCAACATTTTGTAAAATTCGCCAGTAAAACAGTCTATTTCCAGACTTTTGTTTGTTGGGAGGTTTCTAATTACTAGTTCAATCTACTTACTAGTAACCGGTCTGTTCAGATTTTCTAGTTCATTGCGATTAAGTCTTGGTAGGTTATATATCTTTAGGAATTTATTTCTTCCAAGTTGTCCAATTTTTTGGTATGTAATTGTTCATAGTAGTCTTTAATCCTTTGTGTTTTTGTGATATTGGTGGCTAACATCTCTTTCATTTTTGATTTTCAGTCCAGCTAAAAGTCTGCCAATTTATTAATCTTTTCAAAGAACCAGCTCTTAATAGAAAAGATCTATGGAATTGTCTCTTTATTCCCTATTTATTGGAATATTTACCATTATGAACTTCCCTGTTGGAATTGCCTTTGCTGTGACCCACAAATGTCTTGACACAAGCACATGTACCCGAGAAGAGAGACCCTGGTTTTGCTTGCAAGTAGCTCTGTCCACCTGCCTGCTTACAGTTTTCAGGAGTTCTCATTCTTCCTTTCAAATAGTACTTTGCTACTCTCCATAATAGGTGGTCTGTGATGGCCTACTTCAGATTCTCAAAATTTCCTGAATATGATTTCTGACCCCTCCCAAGTAGAGAGTAATCAGGAGCTGATGGAGTTATGACTCAGCTCTTCTGTGCAGGCATCGGTAGACTAGGCTCCAGGGCAAGAAAAATTCTTCATTTTGGAGCTCAAATTAGGCAGACTTCCAGCCCACTGTGGTCTCTGCTTAGAGTATACCACCAACCTGGATCTGCAGATGAACAAAATTGCTAGATGGGACTAGTATTTGGACTATGTGGATATGTGGATAGAAACTCATTCTACTAAGATTCAAGTACTGTTTGTTGGAAGCCCTTTCTTCTTTCTTGGATATAATTAGATTCCCAATGGTTGAGCCCTGCATCATCCCTGTGAGCTCTGTGAGGTGAAATCAGAGTAGATGCACCCACAGTGCTAGGAGAGAGGTGGTTGAATGTGACACCTGGGCACTTTCTTCCCACTGGAGGAGTGGGAGGCTAAGGGTAGACCTATTGCATGGTGCTGTATAGCGGAGGAAAAGGGAAATATGCTTATCATGTATCTGTTCATCTTACCCTTCTAACATAATCTGTCTTGGT
Organism: Canis lupus familiaris; assembly: GCF_011100685.1. Classification (NCBI taxonomy): domain Eukaryota; kingdom Metazoa; phylum Chordata; class Mammalia; order Carnivora; family Canidae; genus Canis; species Canis lupus. The sequence continues at coordinate 23,047,387 of NC_049233.1, forward strand.
TTCTCAGGGGCAAGGTGATACTTCAGCCTTTTTCCTGTGTTCTACAATTCCCTCAGGAGTGTCTTGTCCATGAAGAGTAGTTATGTTATTCCTGATTTCACTTTTTCTCACAAGTAGAATTATGTTACCACCTCAGTGATGTTAACCCTGTAAACCAACTGTTTTTCAGGTTATTCTCACATAGAACTATACTGATAGAGATTTTCACTTCAGTTTCTTTTCATGATAAATATAATATTAATACACTGGGGGAGAAACCTTCTAGAAATGTATTCTTTACCAATTTTTCTTACCAAGTTTTTTTTTTTTTTTTTAATTGGAAGACAATGGGTCTGAAATGTCTTCAGGTCTTAAGTGTCTTCGACCTTAAACTAGACTGAAAAGAATCTCAAAGTCATACAGTCCATTCTCCCATATTAAAGCTCACGACACTGAGTTTATGGATGCGGGGGTCATCCTCTGCAGACTTGGGCTTTATAAAGATCTTTACCAGCCTTTCTACATTCTCTGTGGGAGCCTCTACTGTCTGCTGAGAACAATTTGCCACCCCTGTTGTTCTATTACAAACTTGAAACAGCATACTTTTCCTTACATTACAGTTGGGTGCTGCATATGTGTTGAAATATGGAGCTTTATAAATTTCCTGAACCCGTTTTCAGTGAATATAAAATTACAAATCTCCTGCCTCTCTCATCCTAACCTTTTCATTTATGTAACCACAAGTGATCCTCATATAATCTTACACTTTATATACATGTTGGTCCCTCCCCCCCATTTTGTATTAGTAGAGGATGTCAGTATAATGTAGAAAACTCACTTGAAGATACTTAAGGATTTCTTTTTAATTGAAAAAAAATTACCATTTGTGTAAAAGCCTGAAGGTTATAACAATATACAGAGATAATTATAAAAGTACATGTGTAGATCTACTTTTATTCTTTAGCTGACCACAGTTCAACAGGGTTCATTTTAATCTCCAATTCCAATTAATCTGATTTAGGATTTCTGTACTTACTAAAAACCACTGATTCCATTTTAATCCTGGATTAGTAAGAGGTCCCAAAATGATATATAATTCTTACAGGGGTAAAAACAAGTAAGTGGGATACAAGATGCAAGCCAGATTTTAGGGCACTCCTTTTCAAGAGGTTACCTGTAACTTAGTTCCAGCCAATTAAAGTCACTTTGATAAACAAGTTAGCACTGCATTAAAATCTACAGCAAGATTTTCATGTGCCTTTTCAAAATTTAAGAAGGTAAGTAGTCAATATATTTATCTGTTCATCTAACTTTATGTGTATCACTGTTCCCTTCAATCTTGCACATTTACCATAGATATTTCCTTACAAATGTCTTTTCAGTTTACTTTTCAGCCCAAATGGCCAAGAGGGGCTACTTAGTCTTCATCTGCCTCTCCCCTAATGTTGCCTCCACTTTTTTTTTCTTTAAATTCTCCATAATTTAGTAACATCTTCCTACCCATACCACAAATGAACCCACTCACCTGGAATTTCAGATAGGAACTCACCATTTTTATCTTAACCCTGCAGTAAATACCATGATTTTTAATAAGCAAACAACATTATCACATTGGCAAACATATTAACATTTCTAAATCACAATTATTTTGAATTAACATAGTCTCACAAACTCTAGAGATTTTTAATTCTTGAAAAGTCTTGTGCCTTTATACTTAAGCAAGAGAGTCAAAAATAAACTAAGATAAAATTCAGAAAGCTATATATATATTTTTGGTAGACACACTATGGATAACTGTTGGCCTTCTTACAGCTGATCTGAATACTAAAACATTTCACTTAGAGGTCTGTTATCCATAAAGTCTTGTGTATTTTCAAGGGGAAGTGTTCCAAAATGTCTATGTAGGAAAATAAATAGGATTTTCTTTCCTTACAGAATAGAAACAGTATTCTTTTAATTTAGACCTTCATTGGAAACAGTGGGTTTTGGTTATTGAAGCAAATGTTTCCTTTAAGAATGTTTACTGAACTGAAAACATTTTACTAAGAAATATGAGCTTTATTTAGTTATCTAGAGTTATGAGATCAAAGTAAAAGGAATCTAATTCTCAAAGCATCCTTTTCAAACCTCAACTTTTTACCTCAGGAAATTAATGTTGTAAACATTTTCCATATCCTGTAAGGAAACTTTTTCCCCAAGAAATTAATGATGAAATGAGCTTTAGGGAAACTCAATTTCTGAATGAAGGGAAAAAAAGATTGATAAAATATAAGGAAGAAGCAATATAAAATCAGGAGGAAAAACAGAAGCATATATTAAAATCTCATCCAGAGTTAGAAATCTATATTTGTAAGCCATCTACAGATTAAAAACAAATTTCAGGGGCACCTCGGTGGCTCAGCAGTTAAACATCTGCCTTTGGCTCAGGGTGTGATCCTGGAGTCAAGGGATCAAGTCCCACATCAGGCTCCTTACATGGAGCCTGCTTCTCTCTGTCTCTCATGGATAAATAAATAAAATCTTAGAAAAAAATCATTAAGATTCCATTTAATGCAAAACTCTACAGCCATTAAAAAAAGAAATTTCATTTTTATATAAATAATATAAAATATACCAATTTATTGAATGGAGAGACAGGATTGATTTAAGAATACTAATGTATACATTTAATGGATATTTAGAGGGTCAGTTTAGTTAAAATTAAATGAGACAAGTATTTAAAAATAAGGGTTTGACAGACTAATACAGAGGTCATGCCCTATTAATTAAATCTCTAATACGAAGTAACATTAATTAAAAGTGGGATACTTGCGTGAAATAAATAGACCAATGTGACAGAAACAAGAAATTCTACTACCTTTCAAGTAGGTGGCTTTGGGCAACTGCCTCATGTGAGGAAAAAACCCAAAAAGGTATAAAATATAGCATGTGTCATAGCTTGGAGAAGAAAGAAGAAATTACATATAGAAATTATTATCTTGTACCATAAATAAAAATAAAGAACAGTTGGATTAAAGATTAGAATATAAGAAATGAAGCCAAAGACAAGACAGGTTAACAAGTTTTATAATTTAAAGGTTCTAAACACAGTTCCAAAGGCAGAAGCCATTGAGAAGAAAATGTTATAAATATGTGGTCATCTTACTTTATCTAGCATTTAACATAGTTGATTACTTCTTCCTCCTTGATATACTTCTTTCTTGAGAGTCTAGAATTCAAGACTGCTTTCATTTTCTCCTACCCTATGAGACTATTTCTTAGTTTATTCATTATTCCCTTTGATCTCCTACTGATGAAATACTTTGGTGTTCCTGTTTTTGTCTTCATTTCTTCACTACCTAATGCATCCCCTTGATTTAAATATTAACTATAGCTAATTACTTCCAAATTTACTTCTTACCCAAAACTAATTCTTACCCATAATTGCCTATAAGTAGGAGTAAGCATGGTATAGGTATCAGGAGGTACAAGTTTTTTAGCTTAATATACTATCAAAAACATTATGTGTGTGTGTGTGTATATATATATATATATATACTGTATGATTGAGAATGACCTATTTTAATAATTAATGGTAATTTCCCCTACATGGTGAGACTGTAAGTGCAGAATTTTTTCTTTGTACTTAGCTATAGTTTCCAAATATTTAAAAATCAATTTTTTTAGGTGTTAAAACCCCATCTATAGGAGGAATGACATCATCCAGATGGCAATATCAGCTGTTCCTGACTTTGCTCTCCCTCACAAAAATAGCTATTCATGGACAAGACACCCCCTAATCCAATCCTAGAAGAGAGGAATGAGGCTGAAGCACCCTCATGCATCAAAGAGACCAAGCTTCATTAGAAAGGCAAAAAAAAGCAGCTTCCTGCTGACTGCATTGCCCCTCTCCTAGGTAGGGGCAGCACCACGCTGAGAGTTCTCCCCTGAGGAAGACGGTCCCTCCTGGGGTGGGGGTGGGGGGAAGCCTAGTGGTGATATCTGCCTGGGCGACATCCTCCTGGGGTCTTGTCCCTATATCGATTGAGGGGTTGCTGCCTATGATGGAGAAAGCGGTAGTAGCTTGTAATAGTCTATACTCCAATCTTGGCAGAGTAAGCTCATTTAGGCTGTATCCCAACTAGCTAACTGCAGAACCAAGTTAATGGTGCATTCTGACCAGGGAAATCAATGGACTCACGTCTGCCTGATTCTTTTTTTTTTTTTTTATAAGATTTTATTTATTTATTTATTCATGAGAGACATAGGGAGAGAGGCAGAGATGCAGGCTCCATGCAGAGAGCTTGATGTAGGACTTGATCCCGGGACTCTGGGATCCTGCCCTGAGCAGAAGGCATACGATCAACCACTGAGCCACCCAGGCCAATTTGCTAAGTAATGGCCAAACCTGCTACAGCCCAACTGGGCCCCAACTGACCAGAAGGGAGGATAAGGGCACCTAGAAGCTGTACAAAGTAGTAATATTCTTGTCTTGTTGCCCCACCATGGCAGGGAAAAAAGTTGACTACGGTCAAATTACCGGATGGTTGTGACTGGATACTAGAGAACCCACCACACCAATCCATCCTTTAGACTCATTGGGGCAGGGAACCAAGCCAAATGTTCAATCCAACTTCATTTACCCAATGGTACAACTCCAACCACTGATTGCAAGCTTGAACAACTGACTTGCTAAAAATAAACACTAACAGGAGGCCCCCGTGGCCAAGGACATTACCAGCAGACACTTCAAGAACCCAGAGTAGGCTGGACTATTTATGACAAAGCAAACCTGCAAAGTTTGCATTTTAATAAGAAGCCTGCTTTTCCAAAGATACCAACATAAGGGATCAGGGACCACAAAAAAAAAATCAGGTAAAGATGACCATCAAAAGAAACTAATAAAGTATAATAACTAATGAAATTTATATCTATAAATTGTCAAATAATTCAGAATAATACTTTTAAGAAGTTTAGTGAACTATACAAACGTGTACAAATAATAAAAATTAGGAAAACGAGTAATAGAAATGATAAGGTCTCAGAACTAAGAATTCCATAACTCCTAATAGCTTCAAAAGCAGACTTGACCACATTTAAGATTTTATTTAACAGAGAGAATGAGGATAAACAGAGGGAGAGGAAGAAACAGGCTCCCTGCTGAGCAAAAAGCCCAATGCAGGACTTAATCCCAGGACCTTGGCAGGTCAAAGGCAGATACTTAATTGACAGCCACCTAGGCACCCCAGTAATTATTTTAAATAAAAATGGATGAAATCCTCCAAATGAAAGACATAAAATAGCTGAATGGATTAAAATAAAAATAAGATACATCATATGATACCTATATGAGACCTCCATTAGCCTTTTTTCTTTTTTTTTAAGATTTTATTTATTTATTCACCAGAGAGAGAGAGAGGCAGAGGGAGAATCAGGCTCCATACAGGGAGCCCGACGTGGGACTCGATCCTGGGTCTTCAGGATCAGGCCCTGGGCCGAAGGCAGGCGCTAAACCACTGAGCCACCCAGGGATCCCTCCATTAGCATTTAAAGACACATAAACTGAGAGTGAAGAGATGGAAAAAAATATTTCAAGCAAAGCAAATGGTAAGTAAAAAATTAAAAAAAAATCAGGTATTTAGACAAAGGTCATTATATAATGATAGAAATAATTCCCACAAGTAGATACATAAAGTAAAAACTGGGGTGCCTGGGTGTCTCAGTAGATTAAGTGTCCAACTCTTGGTTTTGGCTCAAGTCATGACCTCAAGGTTGTGAGATGGAGCCCTGTGTTGGGCTCCATGCTTAGTGGGGAGTCTGCTTGGGATTCTTTCCCTCTGTCCTTTCCCCCACTTATGCTTGCTCTCTAAAACAAATACATCTTTAAAGAAGCAAAAACTAATAGAAGGAGAAAAACAGCAATGAAATAATAGGGACTTTAATACCCCTGCTTCAACAATGGATAAATATTCCAGAGGAGAATCAAGAAAACCAAGGATCTGAGCAACACTATAGACTGTATGAACCTAAGAATATATAGAGAGCCTTTTATCCAACAACAACAGAGCACATATTCTTCTCAAGTGCATGTGGAACATTTTCTAGGGTAGAATTTCTCAGCAAATTTAAGAAGACTGAAATCATACTATTTATCTTCTCTGACTACAACAGTATGAAATTAGAACTCAGTACAGGAGAATTCATAAGTGAATATAAGCTAACACATTCCCAAACAATCATTGGAACAAAATGTAAACAAAAATGGAAACACAACATACCAAAACTGTGGATGCAACAAAACCATTTCTAAGAAGCAAGTTCATAGCAATGGATGCTTATCTTAAAAAGAAAAAATTCAGGGAGCTTTATCTAGACTAAGGAGAAAAAAATGAAAAAGAAAACCTTACGACCTATATCAAAGAAACAGAATAAGAGGCTACTATGATCAACTATATGTTAACAAACTGGAAAAAGTAGAAGCAATGGAAGAATTTTTAGAAACCTATAACCTACCAAAGCTGAATTAACAAGAAATTTAAAAATCTCCCAACAGAAAAAAGCCCAGGAGATGTCTTCAATAGTGAAATTTACCAAATACTTTAAAATTTAATACTAGTCCTTCTCAAACATCAGGGAACAGTCCCATTCATTTTACAAGGACAATATTACCCTGATACCAAAGCCAGAAAAAGACACCACTAGAAAACTACACACAAGTATTCTTGATGAATATAGATGAATATATAGAGAATATATTGTATTCTATATATAGAACATATATATAATACCAAAATTGAATTGAGCAGCCCATTAACAGGATCATTTGCCACAATCAAGTGTGTATTACCCCTGGGATGCAAAGATGGTTCAACATCTACATTAATTACATCACTTTAATGAAAGAATCTCATTATAATCTCAATTGATGCAGGAAAAGTGTCTGATGAACATTCATTTATAATAATAAAATACATATAGAAGGAATGGGTCACCACACAAGAAAGTCCATGTGTGATAAGCCCCCAGTTAATATTGTACTCAGGGGAGAAAGGTTGAAAGCTTTTCCTTAAAATCAGGACTAAGGCAAGACTGCCCACTCTCCCCACTCCTATTTAATATAGTACTGGAAGTCCTTGCAAGAGCAATCAGGCAATAAAAAGGAATAAAGCAATTAGAATTAAAAAGGAAGAAGTAAAATGGTCTCTATTTACAGATGACATGGATTTCCATACTGAAAATCCTAAAGACTCAACCACAAAACTGTTAGATCTAATCGATGAATTATCTGAAAAATAAAGCAAGAAGATAAAAGATCTCTACCCTGAAGACATTGATGAAAGAAACTGGAAGAATATTGTTAAAATGTCAATAGTACTAAGAGCCATTTATAGAGCTGATACAATCTCTATTAAGATTCATAGGTAGAGAAAAAACAATCCTTAAATTTATATGGAACCACAAAAGATTCAGATTGCCAAAGCAATCCTGAGAAAGGAGAACAAAGTAGGAGGCATCAAACTTCTAATTTCAAACTATTTTACAAAGCTATGGTAACCAAACAGTATGGTACTAATATTTAAAGGATCAATGCAACAGAATCAAAAGCCCAGAAATAACCTCAAGCAATACATTTAAAATTTGGCAGGTTATTCAACAATACTTAATAGAGAGAAGATAGTCTTCAATAAATGATGGGGAGAAAACTGGATATTTACATGTAAAAGAATGTAAGTAGACTCTTATTTTATACTACTCACAAAAGTTGTGAAATGAGTTACTGTCCAACATGTAAGATCGTGAAACTTCCAGAAGGAAACAGTAAAAACTCCTTGACATAAGTCTGGTGATGATTATTTGGCTATGACACCAGAAGTATAAATAACAAGAAGTAAGTGGGACTATGTGAAACTAAAAACCTTCTGTGTAGCGAAAAGAAACCATCATTAACATGAAAAATCTACAGAATGAGAAAAAGTTTGCAAAACATGTGTGATAAGAGATCAATAACCAAAAAATAAAAATCCAATAAAAAAAATGGGCAACAGAGGGCACTGGGGTGGCTCAGTCAGTTAGGCTCCTGACTCTTGATCTCAGTTCAGGTCTTGATTTTGAGGTTGTGAGTTCAAGCCTTGTGTTAGGCTCCATGCTGGGCATGGAAAAATGTCTGAGTGGAAAATTTTCTAAAGACATGATGCAAATAGCCCAGAAGCACATGAAAATATTTTAACATCATTCATCAGTAGGGAAATTCAAATTAAAACCACAATGGTATATTACCTCATGCCTATTAGAATGGTTACCATTGAAAGGGCATGAAATTTAAAAATGCTGGTGAAAATGTGAAAAAAAAGGTGAGACCTTGTGTACTGTTGGTGGGATTACAAACTGGTGCAGCCACAAAGGATAACAGTATGGAGGCTCATAAAACAAACAAAAACTACGAATAGAACTGCCATATGATCCAACAATTCCACTTCTGGGAATATATCAAAAGGACATGGAAACATTAGCTCAAAAATGGATCTGTACCTCATGTTCAATGAAGCATTTATAATAGTCAAGACATGAAAACAACCTCAGTGCACATTCATGGATGAATGGATAGAGTTTTGGTATCTACACACAATGGAATACTACTCAGCAATAAAAAAAAATCATGCCACTTGCAATAACATAGATGGACCTTGAAGAAATTATGCCAAGTGAATTAAGTTAGACAAAGGCAAATACTGAACTATATCATTTAAATCTAGAATCTAAATTTAAAGCACGCACATAAAAATACCCTAGAGAGATCAAATATTTGGTTACCAGATGTGGAAGGTGGACAGAAGGAACTGGAGCAAGGTGGGCAAAGACACCAACTGCCAGAAGATAAGTACTAGTGATATAATATATGACATAGTAATTATAATGCCACTGTTGTATATCATATATGAAAATTGTTAAGAGTAAATCCTTAGTTCTCCTTAAAAAGAAAAAAATTCCATTTCCATTTCTTATTGTGTATGAAATGTTAACTAAACTTATAGCTATTAACTGAACTTATATCACTTCACAAAATATGCAGCCAAACCTTTATGCTTTACATCTGAAGCTCATAGTGATGTATTTAAATCATATCTCAATAAAGCTAGAAAAAACTAATATGCCCCTTTAAAACTGCTTTAAACAGTAAGATAATAAATGTAGAATTTAGTTTTGACTGCACTGTTAAATTATTTGGCAGACAGGCCTTTCAGAAATCTATTTACCTTATGGATTGAGGCAGCCCAGAGGAATTATTTTGCTATGGTCATGTCGAACATAGATTCATGAAATGTGGATTGCTATCATTAACAGATTGCAGCATTTCTTCATATAAAGTTCACCATATCTTGAAAAGATAAAATATCCTAATCACCTGTTTTCTAAACCCACAGTCTTGGGAGTCATTAACTGATTCCCTAAACCACCCTCATCTATACATACTCAAATATAAATAAATAAATGAGCACTTTCTAGTCCCACGGAGTCTGCTTTGAAATAACATTTTTCATATGTGTCCTTCATTCTGTTTTCCCTCTAATCATTTATCACCAGAAAGGGACTATTGTAATAGGCTTTACTCTAGTGTCTGTGTCTCTGGTCTTTGTAATTTTGCCTTTTTTTTTTTTTTAAGATTTTATTTATTCATGAGAGACAGAGAGAGAGAGAGAGAGGCAGAGACACAAGCAGAGGGAGAAGCAGACACCCTGTAAGGAGCCCGATGTGGGACTCGATCCTGGGATCATGCCCTGAGCCAAAGGCAGATGCTCAACTGCTGAGCCACCCAGGTGTTCCTAATTTTGCCTTTTTATCTCTGCATCACCCAAAATCAAAACCACTCATCTTCCACATCAAATTTTGAGTGAACTTCCTGTAGCAAGGCATTAATCAATTTGTCCTGATTTGCAAACATCAAATAGTTGTCCATTGCCAGTAAAAGAATAACAAAATGAATAGCTTTTTCATGTTTGGTGCACACATTGTCACCCTTTGGTTCCTGTGACACTTACCTGAAATTCCCTCTGCTCATACAGGAAACTCTCCAAGGTCAAACAGTAACCAAACTTACTCTTGCATACATTCTTCTCACTACTTAGAGCACTTTGCTGTTCAAATTACATATCTCTATATATCTATAGATATATATGCTGCCAATCACTCTCAGAGCAAAACCGCTACCAAGCATGAAGGGTTGGTTCCCTTGTTCCATCCAGACAGGGAATTAATTCATAGCATTGCCCATTGCTGGGTGTAGCTCCTGACTTTGCCCTACCTGTTCTCTCCAGGCAGGAGAACTGTCATAGCCCTACCCACTATAGAGCATGGATCCTCACCCCATCTGAGCAGAAAGGCTGATAAGAATACTTGAATATTGTGTAACAGAACAATGCTTGAGTTGACAGCAGACAGAGCTCATCACCAACAATGTAAAGCCAGTGGCCCTACTGGGTCAGGGAACATGGAACATGGGTCCTCTAAGACCACAAAGAGCCCTGTCAGGGCAGAGAAGCTAATCCATATCCCCAGCTACTAATAAATATAGTAGTCAATCATAACTATTTAGTAAGCCTGAGAAGAGAATCCTGGCAACCATAGCTAGAGCCCATTCTACAAACTCATTTGTATGTGGAACCAAGCCAGAAGTAGTTTCCAGCTGTTCCCAAACTGTGGCATCCCCCCAATCCTTACCTCAAATAGTTGCTTTTTTCAAAATAGATCCTAATGGTAGGTCCCACCTGCCCAAGGATATTACCAGTGGACATGTACAGAAACTCAAACTGAACTGACTGGTGAAGGACTATCTCCTACAAAGCAAATCTTCAAAGTTTGAAAGAGAAGACTGCTTACTCAAATGTGCAGATAATAACATACAGACTCAAGGATTAAGAAAAATCAAATAAATAGGAAACTGGAGAGGAAATTAATAAAGCTTCAATAACTGTAAAGAAAAGGAAATCTAAAAACCATCTGATAATTCAGAAGAGTCCTCCTGAAGGAGTTTAGTGAATTATAAGAACAGAAGACAACAAAACAAAATTAGGAAAATGATGCATGAACAAAATGAGAAGTTAAATGGAAACTATGAAACCAAACAAGCTAAAAAATAAGTGTGAATTCCAAAGAACATTACAAAATCAGACTCAACCATGCAGATGAAATAATCTACAACTTGTATGATAAGATGTTTGAAATTATCCAGAGAAACAAAATCAAAGTGTGAAAAAAGCCAAAAAAACTTATGAGATACAATGAAAAAAAAAAAAAAGAACCATATTCCCATGGGAATTACAGAAGGAGATGAGAAAGACAAAAGGACAAAAATATCTTTAAAATAATATTGGTTGGGGATCCCTGGGTGGCGCAGCGGTTTGGCGCCTGCCTTTGGCCCAGGGCACGATCCTGGAGACCCGGGATCGAGTCCCAGGACGAGCTCCCGGTGCATGGAGCCTGCTTCTCCCTCTGCCTGTGTCTCTGCCTCTCTCTCTATCATAAATAAAAAAAAAAACTTTATAAAAAACATAATATTGGTTGAGGGGCACCTGGGTGGCTCTGCACTTTACACGTCTGCCTTCAGCCCAGGTCATGATCTCAGGGTCCTAGGGTAGAGCCTTGCATTAAGCTCCCTGCTCAGCAGGAAGTCTTCTCTTCCCTCTCCCTGCTGCTCTCCTGCTTGTGTACTCTCTGTGTCAAATAAATAAAATAAAAAACCAATATGGGTTGAAAACTTACCAAACATGGGAAGAAAAGTAGACATCCACATCAAAGAAGCTCATGAGGCCCAAATACTTTGAGTACAAATAATGTTACATGCAGATATATTATAAGTTACTAAAAGTCAAAAAGGAGGAGAGTGGAAGATGGCTGAAGAGTAGGGTCCCCAAACCACCTGTCCCCACCAAATTACCTAGATAACCTTCAAATCACCCTGAAAATCTACGAATTCGGCCTGAGATTTAAAGAGAGAACAGCTGGAATGCTACAGTGAGAAGAGTTCGTGCTTCTACCAAGGTAGGAAGACGGGGAGAAAGAAATAAACAAAAGGCCTCCAAGGGGGAGGGGCCCCGCGAGGAGCCGGGCTGAGGCCGGGGCGAGTGTCCCCAGGACAGGAGAGCCCCGTCCCGGAGGAGCAGGAGCTGCACCGACCTTCCCGGCGGAAAGGGGCTCGCAGGGAGGTGGAGCAGGACCCAGGAGGGCGGGGGTGCCCTCGGGCTCCCGGGGACACTAACAGACACCTGCGCCCCGGGAGAGTGCGCCGAGCTCCCTGAATGGCTACAGCGCACGGCGGGACCCGGAGCAGCTGGGGGGGCTCGGGGGCGGCTCCGCGGAGGGGGCTGCGGGGCGGGAGCAGCTCGGGGGGCTCGGGGGCGGCTCCGCGGGGAGGGGACTGCGGGGCAGGGGCTCGGGGGGGGGCTCGGGGGCGGCTTCGCGGAGGGGGCTGCGGGGCGGGAGCTCTTGGAGTGGCTCGGAGGCGGCTGCGGAGAGGGGGCTGCGGGGCGGGAGCAGCTCGGGGGGCTCGGGCAGAGGAGGGGGCTGTGCGGTTCCAGGAGCAGCTCGGGGGAGGCTCGGGGGCGGCTCCACGGAGGGGGCTGCGGGGCGGGAGCGCGAATCCAACAGCGCGGACCGGGAGCACAGGGCGCCGGGACACAGCCCAGGATGCGGCCTCCCCCTGGGACAGGCAGAGGCCGGGAGGGCCCAGGACCGAAGGACGCTCCTGCCCCAGCTGAGCAGATCAGCGGCCCACCCCGGAGCCTCCAGGCCCTGCAGACGGAGAGCTCCGGAGTTCCTGAGGGGGCTGACTCCGGGGCGCCAGAGCTGGCCCTGCCACTGCGGTTGTTCCTCCTGGCGCCTCACGGGGTAAACAACCCCCACTGAGCCCTGCACCAGGAGGGGGCTGAGCAGCTCCCCCAAGTGCTCACACCTGAAATTCACAACAGGCCCCTCCCCCAGAACAACTAGACGGACAAGTTCCAGGGGAACTCAAGGGACTTAAAGTATACAGAATCAGAAGATACTCCCCCGTATTTTTTTTTATTTTCTTTTTGATTCCTGTTTGCTTCCCCCACTCTTTTTTTCCTTTCTTTTTCTTTTCTTCTCTCTCTTTTCTTTTTTTCTTCCTTTTCTCTTTTTCTCTTTTCTTTCCTTCTTTCTCTCCTCTCTTCTCCTTTTCCCAATACAACTTGTTTTTGGCCACTCTTCACTGAGCAAAATGAATAGAGGGAAAACCTCACCTCAAAAGAAAGAATCAGAAACAGTCCTCTCTCCCACAGAGTTACAAAATCTGGATTACAATTCAGTGTCAGAAAGCCAATTCAGAAGCACTATTACACAGCTACTGGTGGCTCGAGAAAAAAGCATAAAGGACTCAAGAGACTTCATGACTGCAGAATTTAGAGCTAACCAGGCAGAAATTAAAAATCAATTGAATGAGATGCAATCCAAACTAGAAGTCCTAACGACGAGGGTTAACGAAGTGGAAGAACGAGTGAGTGACATAGAAGACAAGTTGATGGCAAAGAGGGAAACTGAGGAAAAAAAAGACAATTAAAAGACCATGAAGACAAATTAAGGGAAATAAACGACAGCCTGAGGAAGAAAAACCTACGTTTAATTGGGGTTCCCAAGGGTGCCAAAAGGGACAGAGGGCCAGAATATGTATTTGAACAAATCCTAGCTGAAAACTTTCCTAATCTGGGAAGGGAAAGAGGCATTCAGATCCAGGAAATAGAAAGATCCCCCCCTAAAATCAATAAAAACCGTTCAACACCTCGACATTTAATAGTGAAGCTTGCAAATTCCAAAGATAAAGAGAAGATCCTTAAAGCAGCAAGAGACAAGAAATCCCTGACTCTTATGGGGAGGAATATTAGGGTAACAGCAGACCTCTCCACAGAGACCTGGCAGGCCAGAAAGGGCTGGCAGGATGTATTCAGGGTCCTAAATGAGAAGAACATGCAGCCAAGAATACTTTATCCAGCAAGGCTCTCATTCAGAATAGAAGGAGAGATAAAGAGCTTCCAAGACAGGCAGGAACTGAAAGAATATGTGACCTCCAAACCAGCTCTGCAAGAAATTTTAAGGGGGACTCTTAAGATTCCCCTTTAAGAAGAAGTCCGGTGGAACAATCCACAAAAACAAGGACTGAATAGATATCATGATGACACTAAACTCATATCTTTCAATAGTAACTCTGAATGTGAACGGGCTTAATGACCCCATCAAAAGGTGCAGGGTTTCAGACTGGATAAAAAAGCAGGACCCATCTATTTGCTGTCTACAAGAGACTCATTTTAGACAGAAGGACACCTACAGCCTGAAAATAAAAGGTTGGAGAACCATTTACCATTCAAATGGTCCTCAAAAGAAAGCAGGGGTAGCCATCCTTATATCAGATAAACTAAAATTTACCCCGAAGACTGTAGTGAGAGATGAAGAGGGACACTATATCATACTTAGGTCCTCTGTTGGATAGATCCTTTAACAATCCTCCATATATATGCCCCGAATGTAGGAGCTCCCAAATATTTAAATCAATTAATAACCAAAATGAAGAAATACTTAGATAATAATACACTTATACTTGGTGACTTCAATGTAGCTCTTTCTATACTCGATAGGTCTTCTAAGCACAACATCTCCAAAGAAACGAGAGCTTTAAATGATACACTGGACCATATGGATTTCACAGATATCTACAGAACTTTACATCCAAATTCAACTGAATACACATTCTTCTCAAGTGCACATGGAACTTTCTCCAGAATAGACCACATACTGGGTCACAAATCGGGTCTGAACTGATACCAAAAAATTGAGATCGTCCCCTGCATATTCTCAGACCATTAGGCCTTGAAATTAGAACTAAATCATAACAAGAAGTTTGGAAAGACCTCAAACACGTGGAGGTTAAGGACCATCCTGCTAAAAGATGAAAGGGTCAACCAGGAAATTAAGGAAGAATTAAAAAGATTCATGGAAACTAATGAGGATGAAGATACAACCATTCAAAATCTTTGGGATACAGAAAAAGCAGTCCTGAGGGGGAAATACATCGCAGTACAAGCAGCCATCCAAAAATTGGAAAGAACTCAAATACAAAAGCTAACCTTACACATAAAGGAGCTAGAGAAAAAACAGCAAATAGATCCTACACCCAGCAGAAGAAGAGAGTTAATAAAGATTCGAGCAGAACTCAACAAAATCGAGACCAGAAGAACTGTGGAACAGATCAACAGAACCAGGAGTTGGTTCTTTGAAAGAATTAATAAGATAGATAAACCATTAGCCGGCCTTATTAAAAAGAAGAGAGAGAAGACTCAAATTAATAAAATCATGAATGAGAAAGGAGAGATCACTACCAACACCAAGGAAATACAAACTATTTTACAAAACATATTCTGAACAGCTATACGCCAATAAATTAGGCAATCTAGAAGAAATGGACGCATTCCTGGAAAACCACAAACTACCAAAACTGGAACAGGAAGAAATAGAAAACCTGAATAGGCCAATAACCAGGGAGGAAATTGAAGCAGTCATCAAAAACCTCCCAAGACACAAAAGTCCAGGGCCAGATGGCTTCCCAGGGGAATTCTATCAAACGTTTAAAGAAGAAACCATACCTATTCTACTAAAGCTCTTTGGAAAGATAGAAAGAGATGGAGTACTTCCAAACTCTTTCTATGAGGCCAGCATCACCTTAATTCCAAAACCTAACAAAGACCCCACCAAAAAAGAGAATTATAGACCAATATCTCTGATGAACATGGATGCAAAAATTCTCAACAAGATCCAACAGTACATTAAGAAAATTATTTATTCCCGGGACACAAGGCTGGTTCAACACTCATAAAACAATCAATGTAATTCATCATATCAGCAAGAGAAAAATCAAGAACCATATGATCCTCTCATTAGATGCAGAGAAAGCATTTGACAAAATACAGCATCCATTCCTGATCAAAACTCTTCAGAGTGTAGGGATAGAGGGAACATTCCTCGACATCTTAAAAGCCATCTACGAAAAGCCCACAGCAAATATCATTCTCAATGGGGAAGCACTGGGAGCCTCTCCCCTAAGATCAAGAACAAGACAGGGATGTCCACTCTCACCACTGCTCTTCAACATAGTACTGGAAGTCCTAGCCTCAGCAATCAGACAACAAAAAGACATTAAAGGCATTCAAATTGGCAGAGAAGTCAAACTCTCCCTCTTCGCCGATGACATGATACTCTACATAGAAAACACAAAAGAAAAAAAAAAAAAACCACAAAAGACTCCACCCCAAGATTGCTAGAACTCATACAGCAATTTGGCAGTGAGGCAGGATACAAAATCAATGTCCAGAAGTCAGTGGCATTTCTATACACTAACAATGAGACTGAAGAAAGAGAAATTAAGGAGTCAATCCCATTTACAATTGCACCCAAAAGCATAAGATACCTAGGAATAAACCTAACCAAAGAGGTAAAGGATCTATACCCTAAAAACTATAGAACACTTCTGAAAGAAATTGAGGAAGACACAAAGAGATGGAAAAATATTCCATGCTCATGGATTGGCAGAAATAATATTGTGAAAGTGTCAATGTTACCCAGGGCAATATACACATTTAATACAATCCCTATCAAAATACCATGGACTTTCTTCAGAGAGTTAGAACAAATTATTTTAAGATTTGTGTGGAATCAGAAAAGACCCCGAATAGCCAGGGGAATTTTAAAAAAGAAAACCATAGCTGGGGGCATCACAATGCCAGATTTCAGGTTGTACTACAAAGCTGTGGTCGTCAAGACAGTGTGGTACTGGCACAAAAACAGACACATAGATCAATGAAACAGAATAGAGAATCCAGAAGTGGACCCTCAACTTTATGGTCAACTAATATTCGATAAAGGAGGAAAGACTATCCACTGGAAGAAAGACAGTCTCTTCAATAAATGGTGCTGGGAAAATTGGACATCCACATGCAGAAGAATGAAACTAGACCACTCCCTTGCACTACACAAAGATAAACTCAAAATGGATGAGCGATCTAAATGTGAGACAAGATTCCATCAAAATCCTAGAGGATAACACAGGCAACACCCTTTTTGTACTCGGCCACAGTAACTTCTTGCAAGATACATCCACGAAGGCAAAAGAAACAAAAGCAAAAATGAACTATTGGGACTTCATCAAGATAAGAAGCTTTTGCACAGCAAAGGATACAGTCAACAAAACTAAAGGACAACCTACAGAATGGGAGAAGATATTTGCAAATGACGTCTCAGATAAAGGGCTAGTTTCCAAGATCTATAAAGAACTTATTAAACTCAACACCAAAGAAACAAACAATCCAATCACGAAATGGGCAAAAGACTTGAACAGAAATCTCACAGACGAAGACATAGACATGGCCAACACGCACATGAGAAAATGCTCTGCATCACTTGCCATCAGGGAAATACAAATCAAAACCACAATGAGATACCACCTCACACCAGTGAGAATGGGGAAAATTAACAAGGCAGGAAACCACAAATTTTGGAGAGGATGCGGAAAAAAGAGAACCCTCTTACACTGTAGGTGGGAATGTGAACTGGTGCAGCCACTCTGGAAAACTGTGTGGGTGTTCCTCAAAGACTTAAAAATAGACCTGCCCTACGACCCAGCAATTGCACTGTTGGGGATTTACCCCAAAGATACAGATGCAATGAAAGGCCGGGACACCTGCATCCCGATGTTTATAGCAGCAATGTCCACAATAGCCAAACTGTGGAAGGAGCCTCGGTGTCCATCGAAAGATCAATGGATAAAGAAGATGTGGTTTATGTATACAATAGAATATTACTCAGCCATTAGAAACGACAAATACCCACCATTTACTTCAACGTGGATGGAACTGGAGGGTATTATGCTGAGTGAAATATGTCAATCGGAGAAGGACAAACATATGTTCTCATTCATTTGCGGAATATAAATAATAGTGAAAGGGATTAGAAGGGAAGGGATAAGAAGTGGGTAGGAAATATCAGAAAGGGGGACAAAACATAAAGACTCCTAACTCTGGGAAACGAACTAGGTGTGTAGGAAGGGGAGGAGGGCGGGGGCGGTGGGGGTGAATGGATGCCGGGCACTGAGGGGGGCACTTGACGGGATGAGCACTGGGTGTTATTCTGTATGTTGGCAAATTGAACACCAATAAAAAATAAATTTATTATTAATGAAATAAAAGTCAAAGAGAGGGGATGCCTGGTTGGCTCAGCGGTTTAGCGCCTGCCTTTGGCTCAGGGTGAGATCCTGGAGTCGTGGGATTGAGTCCCTCTTCGGGCTCCCAGCATGGAGCCTGCTTCTCCCTCCTCTTGTGTCTCTGCCTCTATGTCTATCATGAATAAATAAATAAATAAATAAATATATTTTTTTTTTAAATCTCTTATAAAAGTCAAAGAGAAGGGAATCCCAGTCTAAGATGGTAAGATAAGACAATGAACTCACCTCCTCCATGGACACAGCAAATCTCAATGTATAATGTAATGCCTCCTGAAGAAGGTAGTGCTGACTGAATAACTTCTACACAGCAAAAGATAAAGACAACATAGAGCAAGAAAGATGGACGCATGCTAGTGAATGGAACGGTATTCTGCAACACTGCAAACTACGATGGGGAGGGATGGTTGAGAGAAATTGAGCAGATTTCTCTGCTCTAGGACACAGAAAAAAAAATCAGTTGAAAAAAGCTACTATAATATAAAGGAATCAGCCAAGTAGAACCTACTGGCAGCCAGTAGAACCCTGCTAAATAGCAGAGGAACTACTAGACCTCTCTCTGGGTCTGATGGGTTGGTGAGATCCATGATTCAAGTTCCCTCCATAGCTTAATAGCACAGAAGGGAGCAAGGTTCCAGGTGCCATAGCTGACCAGTGACCTCAGTGAGTCCTGGGCCTCTAGCCCATACCAGGCCTAGACACACTGGGGCACAGGAAAAATAGACAGAAAAAACCATGGTTTAAAAGAGAAACTATAATATAATGGGACTAGCACTAGAATCCTTCCAAATAGCAAGGAGCTACTGAAACACTCTGAATTTAAGGGGCTAGTGAGCAATCATGGTTTAAGATCCCTCTCCACAATGACGTAGTAGATATGGACAGAGTCCTGGCACCCAAGCTAGCCTACTGCCTCAGTGACCCCTGAGCCCCTAGTCCACACCAGACCGAGTTGGCCCAAGCATGGCACATGATGTCTATAGCTCCATCTATAGATAGACTCACTATAGCTCCATCTATGCCACCAAGAAAATATTGGCATAAAGCACACTAACAAACTCCAAGCCCATAGTACTTTGGCTCCAGATAGGTTGCTAAGGTACTTCTGGTGCACAGTGCTCCAAGACTTATAGGTTCATGTCTCCTCACACAACCAAGGTACCCTGAGAACCCTTAGCTTGTGCCCACCTTGTTTTTAGGCCCTCACTAGGTCATCCCTGTCTGAGAACTCTAGGACATTCCAGCTTGACCTACTTTAGCTTGAACAGTCCTGCCAAGATACACTTGCTGAAGAGAGCACACAGATACACCAGCTTACACCCACTTCAGCTTTAGCTACCCAACCAGAGTTCTATTTGCATAGAGAGTCTGGTGACTGCCCCACAAGCCATGCCCAATTCAGCTGTGATCATGTCACAATGGTAGCCCAAGCACAGAGTGCCTTGGAACTAGGTACAATTCTAGCCAGCCAGTGTCAACCAGACAAACTGTCTACACTGGGGATGACCATATATAAGTCCATTCCTTCAGGTTTTGGTTAAGTACCTGTTGTAATTCACAGAAACATAAGCAAAGCAGAAAAATATGCCCAGATGAAAGAACAGGACAAAACCTGAGAAAAAAAGAACTAAGTAAAATGGAGATAGGCAATATGTCTGATAAAGATTTTAAAATAATGAACATAAAGAGGCTCAGCAGAATGGAGAGGAAAGTGCTCACTGAGAACTTCAACAAAAAGAAAATACAGAATCAACATAAAATACAGAAAAGAACCACCTAAGAATTGAAAAACATATCATCAGATGAGTATATACAGGAGACAGATCAGTTGAGCTGGAAGATAATTTTAAAAAATGAGGACAGCTTAAGGGTTGATCTCTATCAATATCAATCACAGAAACATTATAGGAGTCTCAGAAGGAGATAAGAGGGAGAAAGGGGTAGAAAACTTATTTGAAAAAAATAGCTGAAAACTTCCCCACCCTGGGGAAGGAAATAGACAACCATGTTCAAGTAGTACAGAGAGTTCCAAACAAGATTAATCCAAGGAGGTCCATAGGACAACACATAATGATTAAAATGTCAAAGGTTAAAGACAAAGAATTTTAAAAGCAACAAAAGAGAAACAAAGTACAAAGGAAATTCCATAAGGTTATCAGCTGACTTCTTTTTTTTTTTTTTTTTTTTTTTAAGATTTTATTTACTCATGAGAGGCAGAGATACAGGCAGAGGGAGAAGCAGGCTCCCTGCAAGGAGCCCAGTGTGGGACTTGGCGTCCCTCAGCTGACTTTTCAATAGAAACTTTGCAGGCAAGAGAGAGTGGCATGATATATTCAAAGGGCTGAAAGGAGAAAAAACTACAACCAACAATATCTAACTGGCAAGGTTATCATTCAGAATTGAATGGAGATATAGTTCCCAGACAAACAAAAGTTAAAGGAATTTATCACTACTAAACCAGCCTTCCAGGAATGCTATTGGGACTTCTTTAACTGGAAAAGAAAATAACATAATTAGTAGAAAATTATGAAAAACAGATCTAAAATATGACAACATATACATAAAACATGGGCAGGTAGCAAAAAAAGTTCTTTTAGAATATGCTTGAAACTAAGTGACCATCAACAATATAAACTGCTATCAGTTGCTGTATACTTAGTATGCAATATATGAACCTCATGATAATCACAAACCTAAAACCTATAGTAGATACACAAAAAACAAGGAGAAAGCCAGGAATAACACTACAGAAAGTCATCAATAACAAGGAAGGAGGTCAAGAGTAGAATAGAAAAGAACTACAAAAACCACCAGAAAACAATTAACAAAATGGCAATAAGTACATACCATCAATAATTACTCTAAATGTAAATAGTGTAAGTGGTCCAATTAAAAGACAGGGTGGAAGGATGGATTTTTTAAAAAATAAGATCTATTTGCTTCCTACAAGAGAGTCACTTCAGACCTAAAGACACTAACATACTGAAAGTCAAGGGATAAAAAAAGATATTCCATACAAATGGAAAGGGGGAAAACACCAACATAGCAATACTTCAAATGCACAAAACAGGCTTTAAAATAAAGACTGCAATGAGAGACAGAAGGGATCAATCCAAAATGGTTACCACAATGTAAATATCTATGCACCCAACAACAGAGCACCTAAATACACAAAGCAAATATTAACAGACATAAGGGGAGAAGTTGATGATAATCCAATAATAGTAGGGGACTTTAACACCCTACTTATATCAATGGATAGATCATTCAGAAAAAAAAATCAATAAAGAAACAGTGTCTTTAAATGGCACATTAGCAGAGATGGACTTAACAGAAAAATAGAGAACGTTCCATACAAAAACAGCAGAATACACATTCTTTCAAATACACATGGAACATTCTCCAATTTAGATCACATGTTAAGCCATAGAACAAGTCTCACTAAGTTTAAGATTTAGATCATATGCATTATATGATCCACACGCATCATATGAACCACAATGGTATGAAACTAGAAATCTATCACAGGGGAAAAAAACTGGAAAAAACACTAACACATGGAAGCTAAACAACATGGTACTAAATATCCAATGAATAAATGAATAAATTAAGGAGAAAATGAAAAAAAAATACATGGAGACAAATGAAAAGACAGTGGTCCAAAATCTTTGGAATGCAGCAAAAGCAGTTTTAAGAAGGAGGTTTATAGCAATACAGGCCTACCTGAAGAAACAAGAAAAATTACAAATAAGCAATTTAAATTTATGACTAAAGGAATTAGAAAAACTAAAAAAAAGCCTAAGGTTAGTACAAGGAAGGAAATAATAGAGATCACAGAATAAACAAATGAAACAAAGACAAAAAAAAAAAAAAAACAACACAATAGAAAACATTGATAAAACCAAGAACTAGTTCTTTGAAAAAAGAAACAATACTGATAAATCTTTAGCCAGACCAATCAAGAAAAAAAGAGAATCCAAATGAATAAAATCAGAAATAAAAAAGAAAAACTGAAACCACAGAAATACAGAGGATTATAAAACCATACTATTAAAAATCATATGTCAACACATTGGATAACCTAAGAGAAATGGATAGATTTTTAGAAACATGCAGTCTTCCAAAACTTAAGAAATAAAAATTCTGAACAGACCAGTTAGTACAACAAAACTGAATCAATAATCAAAAACCTCCAAACAAGCAAAGTCCAGAACCAGATAAATTCAAAGGTGAATTTTTATCAAACATTTAAAGGACAGTTAATACTTGTTCTCCTCCAATATTTCTAAAAAATAAAAGAGGAAGATATCTTCCAAATATATTCCTGTAAAGCCATAATTACCCTGATACCAAAAACAGATGAAGACTACAAAATAGAAAACTACTGGCTAATATTCCTGATGAAAACAGATGCAAAATCCTCAACAAAATATTATCGAATCATACTCAACAATATGTTAAAAGTACTATTCACTACAGTCAAATGAAATTTATTCCAGGGATGCAAGGATGGTTCAATATTTGCAAATCAATCAAGGTGACAGATATTAACAAAAGGAAGAATATCAATGAAATGACCATCTCAATATATACAGAAAAAGCATTTGACAAAATTTAACATCAGGTCACGATATAACCTCTTCACAAATGGGGTTTAGAGGACACCTTAACATAATAAAGGCCATACATGAAAAAAACACAGCAAACATTATACTCAGTGGTTAAAAAATGAGAGCTTTTCTTCAAGATAAGTAACAAAACATGGATACCCACTCTCTACTTTTCTCAACATGGTCCTGGAAGTTCTAGACATAGCAATCAGACAAGGGAAAAAGGCATTCCAGTTGGCAAGTAAGTTCAACTGTTACTATTTGTTGATGACATAATACTATACATAGAAAATCCTAAATACTCCACCAAAAAAACTATACGAATAAATGAATTCAGTAGTTGCATACAAACTAATATGCAAAGTTTTTCTTTTCTATACACTAATAATGAAATAGTAGAAAGAGAAATTAAGAAGACAATTCTAATACAAACCACCAAAAAAAAATTAAAAAACTAGTAATAAACTTGACCAAGGAGGTAAAAGATCTATACTCTAAAAACTATAAAATTTTGATAAAAGAAATTAAAGATTGTACAAATGTGGAGATTTTCCATGTTCATGGATTAGAAGAATTAATATTGTTAAATGTCCACACTACCCAATGCAATTTACAGATTCAATGCAATCCTTATCAAAATACCAACAGCATTTTTCACAGAACTAGAGTAATACTAAAATTTGTATGGAACCACACAAAACCCCAAATATCCAAAACAAACTTGAGAAAGAACAAAAAAACTGAAGGCATCACGAACTCAGATTTCAAGATATACTACAAAGCTATAGAAATCAAAACAGTATGATACTGGCACAAAAATAGACCTACAGATCAGAGAAACTGAATAGAGAGCCTTGAAATAAAGTAACTCTTATATGATCAATTAATCTATAACAAAGGAGGCAAGAATGTACAATGGGAAAGGACAGTCTCCTCAATAAGTGGTCCTGAGAAAACTAGATATCCTCATGCAAAAAAAAAAAAAAAAAAAAAAAAAAAACAACTGGACCACTTTCACATATCGTGCACAAAGATAAAATGGATTAAAGATCTCAATGTGAGACCTGTAAACATAAAAAAATCCTCAAGACAACATAGGGAGTAATTTCTCTGATACTGGGCTTGTCACATTTTTCTATATGTCTCAAGCAAAAGAAGCAAAAGACAATAAATTATTGGGACTAGACCAAATTGAAAAAGCTTTTGAACAGCAAAGGAAGCCATCAACAAAACAATAAGGCAACCTAATGAATGGGAGAATATATTCACAAATGATATATCTGGTAAGGAGTTAATATCTAAAATAACATATAAAACTCAAAACCAATAATCCATTAAAAATGGACAAATAAGTTGGATAGAGATTTTTTTCCAAAGAAGACATAAACCTAGCCAGCAGTCACATGAAAGAAAAGATGCTCAATATTACTAATCATCAGGTAAGAACAAATCAAAATCACAATGAGCTATGACTTCACATTAGTCAGAATGGCTAGAATAAAAAAAGACAAAAAATAAGTGTTGGTGAGGATGTGAAGAGAAAGGAACACTTGTGAAATGTTGTTGAGGATGTAAACTGGTGCAACCACTGTGGAAAGCAGTATGGAGTTTCCTCAAAAAGACGAAAATAGAAATACTATATAATCCAGTAATTCCACTGGGTATTTACCAGCTATATATGCACTCTAATGATCACTGCATTTTTATCTATAACAGTAAGATATGGAAGCAAAGTGCCAATAGATGAAGAGATAAAAAAGGAAGTAATTATATACACAATGGAATATTATTCAGCCATAAAAATTGATAACATCTTGCCATTTGCAACAACATGGATGCCCCAGAGGGAATTACGTTAAATGTAATGTCAAAGAAGATCAAATACAATATTTCATTTATATGCAGAAAATTTTAAAAAGCTAACACAGAAACAGACTCAAAGAATAAGCTGATGGTTCCCAGAGGGGAGGGGAGTAGGAGGATGGGCAAAATTAGTGAATGGGAATGGGAGACAGAGTCACAGCAATGGAATGAATAAGTCACAGGGACAAAAGGTACAGCATAGGGAATATAGTCAATGGTGTTATAGTAGGATCTTATATCTAATGTAATATTTTGTGTCAACTATTTAAAAAAAAACAAGTCAGAGACAAAAAAGAGTATTAAAATTAGCAAGAAAAAAATAGAGAAGTCTATGCAGGGGAACACACATAAGACTTCTCAATAGAAGTGGATTTCTCAATAGAAATTTTCAGGCCAGAGAGAATGAAATAATATGCTCAAATACTTAAATTAAAAAATGCCAGGGTGCCTGGGTGGTGCAGTCATTTAAGCATCTCACTCTTGGTTTGGGCTCAGGTAGTGATTTCATGGTCATGAGTTTGAGCCCAATGTCAAGTTCTGTGCTCAGGATGGAGTCAGCTTTGTATTCTCTCTCCTTCTCCCTCTGCCTCTCCCACTTGTGTTCTCTCTCTCAAATATATATATATATATTTTTTAGAGGGGGCACCAGGGTGGCTCAGTGGTTGACCATCTTCCTTTAGCTCAGATTGTGATCCCAGGATTCTGAGATCCAGTCCCACAGTGGACTCCCTGCATGGAGCCTGCTTCTCCCTCTGCCTGTGTCTCTCATGAATAAATACAATGTTAAAAAAAAAAAAGATAAAAGTGTCAGCCAATATTTCTAAACTAATCTATCCTAAAGAAATGAAGGAAGGATGACAATGAGTTATTACCTCACACTTGTACAATGACCATTATTAAAAGACAAGAGATAACAAATGCTGGCAAGATCAAGAAGGAATGGAAACCTTTTTTTTTCTTTTTTAAGATTTATTTATTTATTCATGAGAGAGGCAGAGAAAGGCAGAGGGAGAAGTAGGCTCCATTCAGGAAGCCAGATGTGGGACTTGATCCCGAGACTCCAGGATCACGCCCTAAGCCAAATGAAGACACTCAACCACTGAGCCACCCAAGCGTTCCAGAATGGAAACCTTTATGTACTGTTGGTGGGATTGTAAACAAGTACAGCTACTATGGAAAACAATATTATAATCCTCAAAAATATACTGTATTGCCCAGAAATTTCGCTCTTAGGAATATATCCAAAAGAAACCTACAACAATATCTTGAAAATTTATGTGCATCCCTTGTTCACTGTGGCTTATAATAGTCAAGACATGAAAACAATGTAAGTGTCCACTGACAGGTAAATGGAAGTAGTTGTGGTATTATATATCCAATACTCAGTCATAAAAAATGAGGAAATCCTGCCAGTTGTGCCAACATGGATGGACCTTGAGAGCACGATGTTAAATGAAATAAGTCAAAGACAAACACTGTATGATTTATATGTGGACTCTAAAGAACAAAACAAAACATCCCACCAAACTAAGAAAAAAGATCCTATTTATTGTTACCAGAAGCCATAGTAGAGGGACGAGGAATTGGAATAAAGTGGTCAAAACGTACCAATGGTACCAATTTCCAGTTATAAGATAAACATTTGAAATGTACAACATGATGACTATAGTTGCCATTGCTGTATGATACATAGAAATGTTAGAGTAAATCCTGAATTCTTTTAACAAGGAAAAGTTTTATATCCTTACTTGCTTTTTCTTTTTATTGTATCTACATGAGATGATGGATGCTAACTAAGCCTATCATGGTAATAATTTCACAATAAATGTGTTATCATTATGCCTGTAAACCTGAAACTCACAGTGATTTCAATTATATCTCAATAAAACCACAAAAGACAATTATTACAAAATATTTTACTTGATAAGTCTTTAGAAATGTACATCCATAACGATTTTTAGTTTTTATAATTGACACCGATTTTTAAAAATTTAAGTCCACAGAATTTAAATTTGTAACCTAGGTGAAAATAACATTACTTAAGCAATTTGACATGATTTTAATATTTTGAGAAATGAAAATATTAAGTAAAGTCATAGTATTTCATCTGTTTCTTTTTATCTATCATACCAAATAGCAGAGAAACTGTCCCATGGAAGGAAGACAAATTTTTGGTTAAAAGAGCATAAATAAATTATAATTCTTAATGGTCTCAATTGATAGGCATAATTTCTATTTTATGTTCTGCTCTCTATTAAAGAAATTTATAAAGGGGAAAAAGACTTTGTATATCTTCCAGTTTGGGATTCCACATTTGACATGCACTTTTTTTTTTTTTTTAAGATTTTATTTATATACTATGAAAGACACAGAAGAGAGGCAGAGACATAGGCAGAGGGAAAAACAGACTCTCTGTGGTAAGCCTGATCAGGACTCAAACCCAGGACCCCAGGATCACAACCTGAGCCAAAGGCAGGAGCTCAACCACTGAGCTATCCAGGCATCCCTTGACATGCATTTATTAAGTTTCTCTTTCTCTACTAACTATTCTTGAATCTAACTTTTACGAAGAGTACTATAAGCAAGTTTGGTATGCAACAGTTAAGAAGTAGTTTTATAAAAATCAGCCAATGTGATCTAACAGCTACATTAGTAACATATATTATTACTACCACCTAGTTCAAGCCCAGAATTAGAAATATCTAAAAAAAAAAAAAATATCTGGCAACATATCAGAAAATTGTTCAAATAATAAAGCTGAGGGATTTTTTACTTTGGCTATTAGGGTTATCAGTGGTTCCAATTTTCTGTGTGCTTGTTTTTGTTTTTAGTGCTAGGCATATAACCATCAACTGGTTACATTACAGTAAGCCAAAAAACTAGTCAAGAGAATAATACTTTGTATTAATACTAAACTGATCAATTTCAAACCAATATTCTAAAAGAAAATGAGTGTTCCCACATTGTATTGAATGGCAAGATTATTTGTGTATATAAAGTTTCCTGGTAAATATGAACTTCCAAGAGACAAAAAAAGTTTGAGGAAAAAAACTTGGAAAAAAATAGAAAATGAAAATCTGAATGTGTTTTTATACAAAGAGGGCAAAACAACAAGATTGCCAAATTAAAACCATATGTGTTGAGAGAGATGTGATGAGTTCTTGGTTGAAAACAAGATCTTGAACACAAGATTAAAACAATAAGATGAGACATTTACAGAATAAATAAGAGAGGTGCTTGAAAAGATAGTGAGTTTTGAAATTTCCATCTCTTATGCCAAGGGAAGAATCATATCATATCCTGGCCCAAACAGCCACCAATAATATAAAAGCCAAAGTTAAGTACTAAAGAGAAGAAAGACTTAAGTGGGGAGGAAATAATTGTATGAGTAAATGTTATCTTTTTCCTGAGGGTGATAACAACATGGATTCATTTTAAATTTAAAATGGTTAATTTTTAAATAACAGTAAAAAAAAAAAAAATTACCAAGGTTAGTCTACCTTCCTGATTCAAAACTTGATTATATGCAAAGAAAATGATATAAGAGCTTCGGGCCAGGATTTCTGTCTTAGTTGGTACACTGAGAGGTAAAGACAAAGAAACATTGATTAATCTAATCTTTGGAATAATATGGTCATGCTAATAAAATTAAAATTTCTAAAAAGAGCAAAGAAGATACTTTGATTATATCTGTTATGAATTGATAAAAAAATGTCATGAAAGAGATATGAACATGTTCTTTGATTTATCTTCCAGGGTGATATCTTGCATATAAGGAAATGGGAATCTAGAAAAATATGAAAGGTTCTCATTATCATATTTTATAGATAATGGAAAACTCAGGGTCTTAGCATAATGTTCCTTGCAAATCTTAAAAAAAAAAAAAAAAAAAGTACCCACTGGGAGAATACTAGGTAATTTCAAGAAAATGAAGCAAACAGCACAACATTCAGGCTCACAGGAAGTGAAGAGACATCAAGCAGGTCCACTCTCCACTCTGAGCTACATGGTTCTTGATTCTATTTTTCTGTTCACATTTGATCTCCAGGACTGCATCTCCAACCTACTCCAAAAAAGATGGTTTGTTTAATATGTATTAGGGATTTTCCTGGATCCTGAAAGCTCTGACTGGTGGGAATAGAGATCACAAGGTGTAAATAGTCTTCCCCATATATATATCCCTTTATCCCAGAGGGTCAATCAACTATAAAATAAAGGTTCTGATTATAGTTGGGAAAACAAGGTTTTGTTTTGTTTTTCTTTTTTTTTTGTGCATAATTAAACCACAATTAAAGAGAAAACAAAATATTCTGATGAATTCAGCATTCAGGTTCTCATAGAACCTTCTCTATGTTGGAAAAAAAAAAAAAAACCCTTATAATTTTTATAACATTTTCCTATTTAATCAGTATGGATGCATTGCTATGGGAGAGGCATAGCATTTTTGGACATGCTCTCCTTTTGAGTAAGCTTCAACCTTATGATCTAAGCATAATCCATTGTATAAAGATTAAAAACTTTAATTTTTAGCATATGACAATAGAATTTCATGTATTTTTATATGCTAATTAATTGAATGCCAGTTTAAAATGCCACCTAGCTAAGAAGCTTTTCTACCTCTTTTAAAAACCTGTGCATTTGTTGAAATCAGTAAAAACTGTTATCTCTGAAAACAAAAAACTGATCACTTATTGCTAAAATCAGAGAGAAGTTTATTTAATAAAAGGATATTGGAGATAAATCAAAGAAAGCAACGTTATTCAAATATTCGATTGTTTTTCATCACTGATATAAGCAAGTAATCCAAACACTTGATAAAAAACAGAAAGGTACTTTTCATTTTTTTCACAAAGACTTTTATGGCTCAGGAGCCCCAGTAGTACACACCTGAAATCTGGACAATACTAAATTTCTGCTGAACTTATTGTCCTCTTTTCTCTCTCACTTTTTTTTTTTGTTTTTTTTTTTTTTATAATTTACACATTATCCCACTTTACAGTAAGAGGATTTTCCAACATAATACCATGCTGGAGAAAGTTAATTGCGTAGAAAAAAATTACAGTCATAAAGTTTTGAAAATACAAAGTTAGACTAAAACAATCTTCTTTACAGCAGTACTGCTCAGACTTTAACATCTGAATCTAACATCTACAAGTGTCTGATAAATATTGATTATATTGATATGTTTGGTAAAACTTCTCTAAGGGCATCCAATTTTCACCTTTTTGTTTTCTTTCATGCTCATTGATTTCTATTTAGATCTTTATTGATGTTAAAAATAACGAACAACATCTAATGCATGTAAACTCTTTATATCTCCTGGGTCTACTCACAAATAAATGGAGTAATAAGTTATTATTACTGTCATTAGTAGTTTTAATTGTAATGACTGTAATAATAGTACTAAATGCAGTGTTACCAAGTCAATCATTCTAGGAACTCTATATCTCATTTCAATTTTGCATAATTTAAGGAGGGAGACATCATTGTATGCATTCTACAGATGCAGAACTGAGAATGGAGACAACTCTGACTAGTGAACGGAATTTTGAAAAATCCTCCTTGTGAACCTCAAAAATAAATTACATAAAAACATTTGCTGTTTGGTAGCATTTAAGTATGGTTTAGTAAGAGGCAATATAAAAATGAATGCTTTGATATAAAACATTAGGAAAATAATTTGGCTTTTCTAACAGAGAATACTAAACATATGGAAAACGTTATTAAGAAAGGCACAAAAACTAAGTCTGTTAAACTTAAGAAAGAAAAAAAGTCACAAAGTAGCTTTCTTGAGGAGAAAGCTAAATATTGCCTATTTTGTTTTGTCCCCATCCTATCAATCAACATGTACTGTGATTTGTGGTACTGGATATTTGTTTTACTCCATTTTTACCTGGTTATGAAGACAAATCATTTGAGTAAAAAAATAAGTTATGCAATTGTCTGGTATTAAACAGATGAAATGATTTGTTCACTAGTGTTTTACTCAGGTAACTTGGGAACATGAGAAGGGTGAAACTCAATTTCTTACATAAAAAATTAAGTAAGTATATTGCTTCATGTACATTTCTTCCATTACTAAGATGTATGTTTTGTCACCTCCTTTTCTTGCTCTTTCAGTTTTGAGTGGTTATAAATATCCTACACTTAAAGCTATAGTCTCAAAATTATTTCTCTACATTAAATATCTGATAATTAGGAATTCTTGACTTCCATACAATTACGTACAGTTGAATAAGCCATATAATAAAAACATACAAAACCTGGGAGCCCAAGAAAGATCTCTACTACACGATTAGTATGTGCTTTCCAGACTGAGGGGGGATGTTCCATTTATAACTCTCATTTGTTTCCTACCATTGTGGCCAAGTTTCCACTTATTATATGTCTCCTTGACTTAATATTAACTTCCAGTTTAGAGCGCTGTAAACTGTTTCTCAAGCCCTAAATTAAAGCAAATGATATCCACACCACATCCACCACCAATTTTACTAGAAGCCACTTCAAAGATTCCATTTTAAAAAATGAAGTATGGCCACTGCTTCCCAAAGCCAAGGTTAGCTCTGTCCATGACGAAGCGGAACTTTCTCTGATTTCCCCTCTATTTAAACACCAGCCATTTTTTCCAAGACATTTCTTTTTTCCTCCACTAAAGGTAAAACTGGTTATTTTGTTGTTGTGGCCGTTGTTATTGGGGAGGGGATGGGAGACTAGAAAAGGAGAAGGACCCTGGAGAATTCAGTCTATTCAGTGTTGCTGGGGAT
The DNA here is from genome assembly GCF_011100685.1 of Canis lupus familiaris. NCBI lineage: Eukaryota > Metazoa > Chordata > Mammalia > Carnivora > Canidae > Canis > Canis lupus. The sequence continues at coordinate 23,078,856 of NC_049233.1, forward strand.
TAGTACATGTGCATTTGCAGGGACAGTCCAGTGCCATATCCAGCTAGGTTTATGAACATACAAGTTTCAAAACATTAAAGATTGTCCCAGCTACACTCAGTTTCAGAGAAAGCAGCAGTATTTCTTTCTGATGTTGTCACTGACTTTCAAAACTATACAAAAGGGGGTGACAAAAAAGACCAAAGAACTTAGGAACAACTTTTAGCTTCCTCAGCAGGCCTCTGCTTTTTGGTCACTTCTTCACTTGTTCACTTAAACTAGCCTTCCTGCTTTACATCATGTAAAGCCACTGTTACCTCTTTTCTACCTATTTATATGGTGACTACAAATTACGCTCTGGGGCAATGTAAAGACGAGCTGGAAGTACACTACTAAGTACACTACTGCTTTCCCGGGCCCCCTGCCTCCATTCTGCTGTCCCACCTCCCATTATACCTGATGCCAGTGCACACAGTACAAGAACAGAAAACACAGTTATAGGCAACTGTAGATACATTTTCTACTAACTGCCACATGAATTGACAAGAATACCCACCCCTTTGTCCCTTCCCTTCTCTAACACACAACGCATACATACATACCCCAAATAGCTCATCTTATGTTAAAGGTGTGTTCTTTCAAAAAATAGTTATATGATTCCTGGCATCTGAAGATGCCACTACTCCACAACCACTTAAAAATAATTTATCTCCCTGAGCCTTTCATTCTGCAGGTGATATGAATTTGAACCCTGCATCTACATGAGGGGCTGACAAAAGGTTGTTATGAAGTATAAAGAGAGACTAGGTGTTTTACCTCTATACATAGCCAAAGCCATAATGAATACTCTTGCTTTCTCCCCTTGTGAGGTGAATTTTTGCTGGTTTTCCCTTTGAGGGCCTGGAATTTTTGGAGGGGTCTCCACCTCATACAGGTTCTCATCCATGTTCCCCATCTTGTTTGGGCCTGGGGTTTTTTCCTGACCATTTATATGGCTGTTGCAGGATGAGAAAATGCCCCCAAATCTTGGTCCTCATCTCTTTCCAATTCAGCTAATTCACCATATGTCAAAAAGCTTAGCTTCTTTTCTGAATATATTTGACTTCTTTTAGTTCCTAGGACATAATTCTCCTCTCTCACAATGCCTTTTGCCCAAGTGGTGTTTCATCTGCTTGAACTTCTCTTTTCACACACTGGCATGTGCATGTGCATGCACACACCTTTATGGGTTAGTTGTCATGCTTTATATCTAATTTTAAACGTCATTTCCTCAAATAAGCATTGTTAACCATTAAAATTATAATAGGGTATCAGAAGGATTTTGAATTTTGGCATTTTCAAGAGGAAGTTTCCAGAAGCAGAAGTTTGGGTGCACATATTTTGCATTATGCCTCCGAATCACAAATAACTAAATTGTCATTCATTATATAGTAAATATGCTATGCAAATTAAATACTACTCAAAGTGTTACCATATAGAAGATACACCCATATAAAGGAATGACAAAAAGAAGGGGAAGGGAAGGAGAGAAGTGAGAGGAGGAGGAGAGAAGAGAGAAAGAAATAAATTGAAAAAAGGAATATTCATATGTATAAATGAGGGGTGGGCAGTGGGAGACAGAGGTCTTCAGGAACCTGCTGGTCAGGAACACTTAATAAGTTACAGTTGTACCTAAACACGGAATCCTGAAGTGATACCTAGTTCTCTATTGTTTTAGGAACCAGAATACCTAGGAAGGGAAAATTGTAAAAATTCCCATGCCCAAAAATCCATGGGATATCATTTTCTGTTCTCATTCATATCCTATTCCAGAGGATAACTAAAGATTTGTGCACATATGCTACAAAGTCAAAATAAGCCCTTTGTAGGGCTTGATCTTCACATTGTTTTTTAACTTCTGCCAAACAACTGTACTCTTGAAGTCTATGACATAAAGCTTTACATATTGATTTTCAGCCTCACAAGAAAGTTTTGAGTCAGTCTTATCTTTAGTTGTCAAAATCTTGGGTTCTAAAAAAATCACACAAACCTATTTTTAGCTGAGTTTAACAAAATAACACTAATTTTAAGACATACCCTTAAAATACTTTTTGTATGTATTGTGTTAACAATTCCAAATAATAAAGTTATTAGAATTAGAATTTAATATGTAATTTTCAATCATCTAACTTTCCAGATGTCTTCTAAAAGAATATACTTGATAAAAACCAGGGGTTCTTCCAAAAGGATGCCTGTAACATCAGAAAAACATGCTAAACAAAATGTAGAATATTTTAACACTATATCCTCTAATAGAGCACCAAATTATCAACAAAAGCATTAGTTACATGATCATAATAGAATACTCTATATTTTTTACTCCTCAAAATGCTATTATACTTTAGTCTACTAAATTTTATGACTGAGAGCATGTAAGGGTTAGTAAAAGCAGACATAGCCCTAAGAGGACTAATACTTTAAAATGAATAAATGAAAGACTGAGGGACTCAAGATGGTGGTTTAAGATGACTCTGGGCTTGCCTCCTCCCACAGAAACATGGAATCTACACTTATATATGGAGCAATTCCTCCTGTAGAGGAACTGTGGACAAAATGAACTGCTTTTGCACACCAAAGGATGAAGAGACCATATGAAGAAAGGCAGGGGAGATGCAGACAGGGTAGCAATGGAATTCTCACCCCAATCCTATGAACTGCAGAAGGAAGGATAGGGCTGGGGCTGTGCAGATATTTGTTTGACCTGCAGTGTGGCAAAAAAGCAGTAGTTTGAAGGGCCCTTAGACTTTAAGTTAGGGAAGCCTACTTACTAATTCTAGAGTATCGATCAAATGGGAGAACTGCTGCCCTGCTCTCTCTCTGGGATTGGGGGTGTTGGGGAGCACCACTGTTTCCATTCCCTCTCCAGAATGATAGCTCAGATGAGAGCAGGACCCAGGCACTCTAGTCAATTTGCTTCCTCAGTGAGCCCTGATCCCACACCAACTCTAGTAGTCCCCATAATATAGCTCCTCCAGCAAAGCCCCCCAACTAATGCTACCCCAGCTATAGCTGTCCCACCAAGGATGCTCCCATATAGCATACAATATGACACCCCCAGCATATACCCACTGCAGCCCCAGTCATTTTGCCAAGGCATCCTGGTCACAAAACAACTCAAAATATCTCTTGCCTGTACCCATGCTGCCAATGATCCTCCTGTGTAAGGCACCCTACCCAATTCTACCCTGACTCCAGCCAGATAGCCAAAGCTTCCAGACACATGCAGTCTACAAAGAGGATGTTCCTATATAAGGCCACCCCTTCAAGACTGGGACAGATAGCTGTTTCACCTAACTCATAGTAACAAACCAGAAAGTCAAACAAAATTAGAAGGTAATGAATATGCTTCAAGCAAAAGAATAAGATAAAGCTTCCAAAAAAAACCAAAAAAACAAAATAAAAATAAAAATAAAAACAACAACAACAACAAAAAAAAACCACAACTAAATGAAATAGAGTTAAGTAATCTACCTGACAAAGAGTTCAAAATGATTATTATAAAGATGCTCACTGGACTTGAAAGAAGAGTAGATGAAGTCAGTGAGAACTTCAACAATAACAACAACAACAAAAGAATTTTAAAAAAAGAACCAGTTAAAGCTGAACAATAAAATAACTGAAATGAAAAATGCACTATCAACAGTAGATTAGGAGATGCAAAAGAATGGATCAGGCATCTGGAAGAAAGGGCAATGGAAAGTACCCAAGACAACAAAAATAGTATTTTGTTTAAAAAACAAAAAAACAAGTTTAGGTTAGGGAAACTCTGAGACAACATCAAATGTACTAGTATTCACATTATAGGAATCCCAGAATAAGAAGTAACAGATAAAGGCACAGAAAAATTACCTGAAGAAATAATTGAAAATTTCCCTAAGCTGGGGAATGAAAATGACAGCCAGGTCCAGGAAGCACAAAGAGCCAGTAACAGGATGAATTCAAATAGGTCCACACCAAGACACAGAATAAGTAAATATAATGAGAAAAATCTTAAAAGCACCAAGAGAAATGCAACTAATTACATGCAAGGGAAACTCCATAAGGCTGTCAGGCAATTGATTTTTCAGCAAAAACTTTGCAAGCCAGAAGAGAGTGGCGTGATATACTCAGTGCTAAAAGGAAAAAAAATGTACAACTAAGAATGCTCTATATGGCAAGGTTATTCAAATTGAAGGAGAGATAAAGAGTTTCCCCTATGAACAAAAGTTAAAGAAGTTCATCACCACTAAACCAGCTTTATGAAAAGTGATAAATGGAAAAGACAATAACTAGAAGAAAATTATTAATGGAAAAACATTCACTAGTAAAAGCAAGTATACAAACATCCAATGGTAGTAAATTGATCAATCAAGAGATTCACAAAACAACAGAGAAAATAGACATTTTCTATCTCATATACATAAAACATGGAGAAGAGGAATAAAAATGTAGTTCTTTTACATGTGTTCTAACTCAAGCCACCATCAGCTTAGTATTAATTGTTATACACTTAGGATGTTACATATGAACCTCATGGTAAACACAGTCCAAAGACTGATAATACCTACACAAAAATTAAAGACAAAGGTATTCAAGCAGTACTAAAGAAAGTCACTAATCAAAAGGGAAGAGAGCAAGAGAAGAAACAAAGAACTACAAAAACAACCAAAGAACACTTAACAAAATGGCAATAGATATAAACCTATCAATAATTAAATGTTAATACCCTAAATGCTCCCATTCAAAAGATATAGGGTGACTGAATGAATTAAAAAAAAGCAAGACCATCTATATAGCTGCCTATAAGAGACTACCTTCAGACCTAAAGATATATATAGATGAAAAGTGAAGGGATGGAAAAGATGTACCATGAAAAATGGAAATAAAAAAGTTAGGACAGCAATATTACATAACACAAAATAGACTTTAGAACAAATATTGTAACAGGAGACAAAATGGACATTACATAATGAAAGAAGGATCAAGCCAACAATAGGATATAACAATTATAAATAACTATGCACCCAAATACAGAAGCAGCTAAATATATAAAGCAAATTATTAACAGACATAAAGGGAGGAATTGACAGTAATTAAATGATAGTAGGGAAATTGAACACCCCATTTACATCAATGGGTAGATCATCCAGAAGAAAATCAATAAAGAAATGCTTGTTTTAAACATACATTAGACCAGATGGACTTAATAGATATATACAAAAATTCCATCCCAAAACAGTAGAATACACATTCCTTCAAGTGTAGATGGAAAATTCTTCAGAAGAGATCCCATGTTAGGACACAAAACATGTCTCAGTAAATTTAAGACGACTTACATCATATCAAGGATCTTTCCCAAACATGACAGAAAGAAGCTAGAAATTACAAGAAAAAAAAAACAAAACAGACAAGTGGAGACTAAACAACATGTTTGTAAACAGTGAGTGTGTCTCCAAAGAAATTAAATAGCAAATCAAACAGTATATGGAGACAAATGAAAACAGAAACACATTACTTCAAAATCTTTGGGACATAGCAAAAGCAGTTCTAGGAGGAAATTTTATAGAGAAAAAGGCCTATCTCAAGAAACAGGAAAAAATCTCAACAATCTAACATTATGCCTAAAGAACCCAGAAAAAGAACAAACAAACCCCAAAGTTAGTAGAAGAAAGTAATAAAGATCAGAATGAAATAAATGACATAAATTCTAAAAATACAGTAGAAAAGATCAGTGAAATTAAGATCAGGGTCTTTGAAAAGGTAAACAAAATTGAAAGCCAGATTCATTACAAAAAAAAAAGAGAGAGAGAGGGGACATAAATGAAATCAAAAACAAATGAAGAGAAATAACAACCAACACCACAGGAGTACAAAGAATTATAAGAGACTACTATGATAAATTATACATCTCAATTTGGACACCCCAAAAGAAATGGATTAATTCCTAGAAATATATACTCTTCCAAGACTGACACAGGAAAATGGAAAATCTGAAAAGACTGATCCATGAAATTGAATCAAAAATCAAAAAATTCCCAACAAACAGAAGTCCAGAACCTGATGGCTTCACAGGTTATTTCTACCAAATATTTTAAGAAGAGTTGATATCGATCTTTCTCAAACTATCCCCAAAAAATTAAAGAGGAAGGAAAGCTTCCTAATTCATTCTACAAAACCATCATTACCATGATACAAAAAACAGACAAAGACACTCTTTAAAAAGGAAATTACATGCTAATGTCTCTGATGAACATAGATGCAAAATCATCAACAAAATATTATCAAACAAAATGAATAATACATTAAGGATAATTAACCAAAATCAAGGGGGATTTGTTACAGGGATGCAAGGATGATTCAATATTCACAAATCGATATACATGATATACTACGTTAATAAAATGAAGAATAAAAATCTTATCTCAATAGATGCAGATAAAACACTTGACAAAATTCAACATCACTTAATAAAAACTCTTTAAAAAAAGTGGGTTTAAATGGAACATATTAAAGGCCACGTATGACAAACGCAGTTATAATATTTGATGGTAAAAAGCAGAAAGCTTTTCCTCTCAGATCAGGAATGAGACAAGGATATCCAATCTTGCCAGTTAGCTTCAGCAATCAGACAAAAAAAAATTCAAATTTTTATAGAAGAAGTATAACTCTCACTATTTGCAAATGACATGATACTATATATAAGACTCTAAAGAGTACACCAAAAATGCTGTTAGAACCACAAAATGAATTAAGCAATGTTGCAGGATACAAAATTAATAAAGAAAAATCTGTTGCATTTCTAGACAGTAATAACAAAGTGAAAGAAAGAAAAATGAAAAAGGCCAATCTTCATTTACAACTGCATCAATAAGAATAAAATACCTAGGAATAAATTTAACCAAGCAGGAAAGACTTGTGGTTTGAAATCCATAGGACATTGATGAAAGAAATTGAAGACGACAAAAAGAAATGGAAAGCTACATCATGCTCATGGATTGGAAGAATTAACATCATTAAAATGCTCATACAAACCATAATAATCTACAGATTCAATGCAATCCTTTCAAACTACCAACAGCATTTTTTTTCACATAACTAGAACAAACAATTGTAAAATTGGTAGGGAAGTACAAAATACCTTTATTGGCCAAAACAATCTTGAGAAAGAAGAACAAAGCTAGAGGTCTCACAATCCCAGATTCCAAAATATACTACAAAGCTAAACTAATCAAAATAGAATGGTTCTGGCACAGAAACAAACAAATAGTTCAAAAGAACAGGACAGAGAGCCAAAAATAAACCCAGAGATGGTTAGTTCATCTGTGACAAAGGACATCAGAATATTCAAAAGAAGAAGTCAAGAATATACAATGGGAAAAGACTATCTATTTAATAAATGGTGCTAGGAAAACTGGACAGCTACATGCAGAAGAATGGAACTGGACCACTTTCTTACACCATGCACAAAAATAAATTTGAATGGATTAAAAACAGAAATATGAAGCCAGGAACCATGAAACTCTTAATATGAAACACAGGCAGTAATCTCTTAGACACTGGGCTTAGCAATATTTTTCTATACTCATCTTCTCAGGGACAGGGAACAAAAGCAAAATTAAACTTTAGGATTACACCACCATAAAAAGCTTTTGCGCAGTGAAGGAAACCAACAAAACAAAAAGGCATCCTACCAAATGGGAGAAGGTATCTGCAAATGATGTTTCCAATAAGGGGATAACGTCCAAAATATATTAAGAACTTACACAATTTAACACCAAGAAAAGTCCAATTAAAAATAGGAAGGGGACCTGAATAGACATGCATTTTTATGTTGTTATTTTTAATTTTATTTATTTATTCATGATGGAGAGAGAGAGAGAGAAAGAGAGAGAGAGAGAGAGAGAGAGAGAGAGAGAGAGAGAGGCAGAGACATAGGCAGAGGGAGAAGCAAGCAGGGAGCCCAATGCGAGGCTCGATCCTGGAACTCCAGGATCACACCCTGAGCCAAAGGCAGACACTCAACTGCTGAGCCACCCAGGTGTCCCTAGACACATATTTTTAAAGGAGACATACAGATGGTCAACAGACATATGAAAAGATACTCAGTATGACTCATCATCAGGGAAATACAAATCAAAACCACAATGAAATATTGGCTCACACCTGTCAGAATGGCTAGTATCAAAAAGACAAGAAATAATAAGTGCTAGTGAGGATGTGGAAAAATAGTAACTCTAGTGCACTGTTGGTTAAAATGTAAATTGGGGCAGCCACAGTGGAAAAAGTTATATACTTTCCTCAGAAAATTAAAAATAGAAATACCATACAACCCAGTATTTCAACTTCTGGGCATTTATTGGAAGAAAACAAAACCACTAATTTAAAAAGATATAGGCACCTATCCATTCCGTGGCAGCATTATTTACAATAACCAAGATATGAAATCAACTTTTTTTTTTTTTAATTCATGAGAGACACAAGGGAGGGAGAGAGAGAGAGGCAGAGACACAGGCAGAGGGAGAAGCAGGCTCCATGCAAGGAGCCCGACGTGGGACTCGATCCTGAGTCTCCAGGATCACACCCCCTGGCTGAAGGCGGCGCTAAACCGCTGAGCCACCTGGGCTGCCCTGAAATCAACTTATATGTCCATCAATAGATGAAAGGATAAAGAAGATGTGGTACATATATACACAAGGCAGTATTATTCAGCCATATAAAGAAATGAAATCTTGCCACTTACAACAACATAGATGTTGCAAATAAGCCAGATAAAAAAGACAAATTCTGTGTGTATAATAATACATTTCTGTAAACAAGCGAGACAGGAAAAGACATATACTATATGATTTCTCTTATAAGCAGAATTTAAAAACCAAAACAAACAAGCAAAGAAAAAACACAAATAGACTCATAAATACTGGTTGCCAGAAGGAAGGGGGATAGAGGAAATGGATAAAATAGATGAATGGTATTAAGAAGTACAAACTTCCAGTTACAAAACAAAGTCATAATCATGAAAAGCATGTGGAACATAGTCCATATTGCTGTAAGTTTATATGGTGACCAAGAAGAACTACACTTACTGTGGTGATCTTTTCTTAATGTACATAATTATTGAATTACTATGTTGCACCTAAAACTAGTATAATATTGTATGTCAACTACCCTTCAGTAAAAAAGAACAAATTTTATCAAATCAAATTAATAGTAACAGGAGACATAATTGCCCTAAAAAGAAGTGTGTAATTTACAGAAATTTCCTGAATGCTTGTCATGTGGTAGACACTGTTAAACATTATATTCATAGCAATTTATAAATATTATCCCACTAAAGCTCTTAACATTTATAAGTAAGGATATCCATTTTATACACATACACAAATAACACAAAATACCTGAAGGGCCGTAAGGATATTTGCTAAGGCTTGTCCATATGTGTCATGGCAATGAACAGCAAGAGCACTAGATGGGATTTCCTTCATGACACTCTCCAACATTCTCTTCATGCTTCCTGGAGTTCCCACTCCAGTGGTGTCTCCGAGAGAAATCTCATAACAGCCCATGCCATACAGTTTCTTAGATACCTGTCAGGAAAAGTTGGGAGTTAGTAAAAACAATGGAAATGAACAGATTCAAACCCTGTTATTTCTTAGCAATAACCTAGAAGTAAAAGTCACAACTAAGATTAGTTTTGTATTCATGGAAAACCTTATATTTTAGTTTTCTGGTCTTTTTTCCTTGTTTATTAAATCCTAAGTATTATATAAAAGTTACAAAGATATGACTATATTTTTTCTAAAGTTTGCCTTAGAGTCATAACTATCTACACTGTTCAGTTATGAAATTATAAGCTACAATTTCAATTATGAGAGGCTTCCTTTCTCAACCCTTTAATCAAACAGAAGCATTACAAATTTACTTTGGAAGTAGTATTTCTCAAGGTGCTCTTAGAGTTCAAGAGATATCAATACTAATTCCAGCTCTGTAAATAAGTATTTCTGTGATTGGTAGTTACTATATATTTCTAACTTATTTTTTCTGGCTCATAAATGGATGTACTTGTGCAAAGTAAACTGTAAGTTCCCTTTAAGCTAGGTTACTAATGTCCCTTTGAAAGAGCAATAGGACTTTGCAAGGAGGAAGCATGGTATGTTAACAAAGACATGAGTTCTGGAATCAGACAAGCCTGGATTTAAATCTCAGCTGCCACTCATGCTAGTAATGTGATACTGGGTAGAATTACCCTTTAAAGCTCTGGTCTCTCTTCTGTAAAATATAGACAACAAACACTCTTACTTAGCATATTTTCTTTCTAAGCATTATTAATGTTTTTAGAATTACACTAATGATGATGCTAGTAAGGACATGTTGGAAGTGTTAAGAAAAGTATATGCAATTATGAATGTAAATTATTAACAAAGTCTTAGAAGGGTCCCATGCAGGTGAAGGACTACAACATTGAAGCTTCTTTATTTTATACTATAGACCTCTGTGTGCAAAGGTCTCTCTTACAAAATAGACTATGGGATAGCAGTCATTTGAAAAAAAAATCTACAGTAAATTTCAAAAGTTCAAATGAAAGTACAAAAGAGGAATGGCTTTAGCCAAACTGAAAGTTTATCCTTCCTAAATTCTGATATTTCTAACAATGCAATCTTCACTACTTCAGTACCACATTACAAAATATATGAAAAGAACAACAGATGCAAATTAATATTTCATATACAAATGAGTTCTGCAGAGCCTATTATAGTCTCAAAGACTGAGTATCTTGTATTCATTGGTATCAATTAATAAGTAGGAGAAGGAAATAGAAAGTGAATGTCAATAAGCAGGTCTTTAGTGACTATAATCAATTTCCCGCACAACTGCTAATAAAAGGAACTTGAATCTCAGCAGTAAGAGCTATAGGATCTCAAGGTCACAGAAACAGTGTCCAGCAAAAGTGGTGTATACTCTGACACAAGTGCCAAAGTGTGCAGGACGAAAACAAGGGGACCTTAGCTGGGCAACCAAAGTGAAGTTTAAGTGTGTGTGCAGCAAGTGCCCTCACATTCTGATGGACCGTGGAAAGGTCGCTCCCTGAGTTCTACCCAGGAAAAAATGAAACAGGTGTTTTTATTCTTTTACCTTGAGCACCCAAATGATAAGACTCAAATGTTACTTAACTTTTTCAAGAGCTATAAACAGTTAATTAGTTAATAACTTGATCAAACTTGTCTTCCATTTCATGGTTCTTCTTAAATTTTGCTGTGCAGATGCAATAACAGTAAGGAAAATAGTCCCCTTTTAAAAATAATATACATCATTTTACTAAGAACTAGGAAACCAGGGGTATCTTACTTCTGTCACTTTTTGTGGTGTGATGTTTCCTTCGTATGGACAGCCCAGGGCACAAGACACATACCTAAGTTTAAAACACAGAGTCATATAAATATATAGATGATGGATAAATCATTTCTGTTTTCATTTTATAAAAATAAAGAAATTGATAAAAAGTCATCAAAATGTATTTTACACTAATCCATTATTCTCAGAACTAATAAAAGCCATTTTGGAATATTTTCAATTTAACTCACATTTTTATCTAGTAATTACAATTTGATGTATGTTATTTGATGGCTGAAGAGAATAACATAACAGATGTTTATCTTGTGGAGTTTTTTATACTATAGTAACACATGAACATTCAAAGCAAAAAATACCACCAAACTACATAGTTTTATTTAAATAAGTACATACATCCAACTGTCAAATATCCAGGTCTCTGGAATCAGAGAGATAACATGTAGATGACTAACTGAATTTCTCTTCACTCCCATCTGGATCTTTTGGCCTCATTTAGATACAGTCATTAATCACCCCCAAACTCCTAAACCTGGCCACAGCCTCAAAGTTCATCTTGTTTATCTCTCATGGGTATACCTAAATCATCCCAAACAGAAGAGTTTTAGTCTATGTTTAAAAGACTCCAAATAAAGATATTCCATAAGCTTCTTCGACAATTTAATAAAAAAGTCAAGCCTTTCCTGAAATAATGCTACTTTTCCATCTTAAAGTATTAAGCTTTAGAAAAAGCCTGTTTTAGCTATTTTCAGTTCAACACCAATCTCATTTTATTAAACTTTCCTCGGAGATTTTACAACACTTGTATTAAAATAATGCATCATGTGGTTGATTGTCAGGGATGAAGCAATTCACATGAGAGAGGGGTGGTAGGAAATGAGGCTGGAGATCCAATTCTCTGAGCCAGAATATCACAGGCTTTAGATAATAAGGCCCTTGAATGCCACGCCAAGGAGTCTGAACTTTGAGATCACTCAAAATTATTAGGTAATGTACTGACAAGATCAGAGTAGTTTTCCAGAAATGTTAACTCTTAGAGAACTCTGGAAGTGGTTGTCAGAGGAAAAGTGGAGACAAAACAAGACAGACCATAAGACTGTATTTCCATTATTCTAAGATGCTGTCCATTATAAGATACGCTATGAATTTCATAAAAGATTTTGGAGTAAAAAAATAAACTATATATTCAATGATTCAACCCATACCTATTGATTCCAACATGTAATCTAATTTCAAAAGTATCAAAATGTGAATAAAAGTTTTATTTTGAAATTAAAATAATCAATTTAATAAATTAGGAGGTAGCGTGATGAGGACAGAGGAGTAAAGAGGCTAATTCAATTAAAATTTAGAAGTTATGCTGGAGAGGAAATCTATTTCTCTGCTCTAATAGTTAATATAATTTTGTTTGACTAATCTATATAAATTTAATCAACACAAGTGGAAAGGAAATGTTACGTATATCTAACACTTGGAAAAGATGGCTGAGGTTGGTAGAACACATATTTTCAATTTGGATACAATGATCATAGATAAATTGTGTGTGTGTGTGTGTGTGTGTGTCTGTGTGTACACGTCTGTATAATCACCTTTTTTCTAAACCCAAAATATCTAGATGTGATTAAATAGAAAATTAAAGCCATGTATTTACATGTTATTTCCCTAAAAATGAAAAAAAAAATCCTAAAAAAACAAGTGCAAAACAATAAAAGCAAACAAACTTCTCATTCCCAACTTATCTGGGAATGATATCACTTTGTGCTGTGACTTTAACTTTGTCCACATGCATTTTCATTCACTCAAGTTTTCCCTGTAATCCCTTGGGTAACTAGGGATAATAAATAGATTTGAGAGTATCTAGTCTAAAGAATCTCCTCACTACTATGCCATAGCCCCTTTTATCTATTTTTGATTGGCTGGTGGTTAAATTTCTCACAGACATATCTGAAATTATTTCATACTCTGCTGAAACCCCATACTATAACCTCTCCATTTCTTTTTTCTTTTCTTTTTTTTATCCAGTTTCTTACTTTTGGCTTAACATATTTTTTATAGAACTACATCCTTCGATATTTCTTTCAGTAATGGCTGAGTCTTGCAGACCATTTTGTCAGCAAATGATTTTATCTCACCCTCACTACTGTATAGTAGTTTGGCTAGGTATAAAATTCTAGGTTAACAGTCATTCTGCCATTTTAAACATATTTTACCATCTCTGGTCTCAGTTTTGCTGATGAGAATTTTGCTATCTAATGGTAATGCCTTATACCAATTTTATAGTAATTTGTTCTCTATTACCCTTAGGAGTCTCTGTTTATATCTAATATTCTACATTTTACCATGAGAATGTCAGGACTTGTTATACTTCTTTAATATTTACATTGATGTTTTTCTTCAAATCTAGAAAATCCTCAAGGTAGTGGTTAATCAAGCCTCTCATATCTAATTTCCCTTTTTTCTCTTTCTGAAAATTTTCTTAGGCATTCGCTCTTAACCTCACTTTTAAAAGTTCTATTAAAATTTTCTGTTTTATTATTGCAATTTCCTTAAATCCTACTTCCAGTCACTGATACCCATTTCAACTTTTTGTGATCTGCTGCTCAATGCAATCGTCATTTTTATTTAATAAATGTATTTTTCATTTCAAGAAAAGTTTCTTTATGCAAAAGCTTCATTATTTTTTGTAAAGATTTGTTCTTCTATGTTCTTCCTTTGCCTCTATATTTTGAAGGGTTATTTTATCATCTTCTATTCAGATTCTTCTATTTCCTTCTTTTCTGTTAAAGTTTTCCTGCTTTTTCTTTTTGCTTTTTTCTTAGGGTACTTTGTATCATCATGTGGTATATAATTTTTACTGTGACTTTTTATAGTTATTTTAGTTTCTGTAGGTGTTCCATGAGAGTCTTGAGTTATTCAAATGTTTCTGTAAACAAGATCTGACTTCTTTTTACCCTTTCCCTGTGGACTTTACCAGTTCTTGGACAAATTTCTATTTGAATTACTTCATTTGGTTTTTCAGAATACTCCACAAGTTCTACTGACTTTGCATTTGCAAGGAGGTGATTCCTAGCTCCAAGAATAATCACTTTCAAATCTATACTTTAGTAGAGTATCTATCTTTTCCTCTTATAGACATTAAAATTTCATTTTCAAGACACTAGGAGTTACATCTGAAATAGATACCCCATATGCTAGTGGCATCAACCTGCATGCTTACCACACTTTCTTTGATGAAATCTGAGGACTTTCTTTTCTGAGTTTGGCTATATGTTTTAAAAGTGGTTATATTTATGTGTTAGTAATGGGAACAAAAGGGAGCCTCTGCATCAACTCAGTCCCCCATAGTCTCTGGCTTTCATCATCACATAGATAGATAATTCCAGGAATAACTCCAAATCTCACGAACATTACAAACTGATTTCCTGACACATTCACATGCCATATTAAGTTTACTCTGTCCAAAATGGTGCTCATTCCTGTTTCCCCTGCATTTGCCATTAAAAAAAAATAATAGCAATTTTCAGAATCTGTTCTGCCAAATCACTTAAAGCTGATATTTGAGAACATATTCAGTAACTGGGTTGGTTGGTTCTTCGGCTCCAGCTAGCATGTGACCACTTGTAGTGCCACCCCCCCACCCAAAGAGTACAGAATGGTCCCTGAGTATTTTCTTCAGGACAGCTGCATACATCTCCTAAGGGATTTCCTTGCCTCTGGTGTCACTCCACTCATTTGTACACTAGTAACTACTGACAAAATAATATGACTACAGCATAGATCTAATTACATAGGTTTATACTCTGAAAATCTTTAGTTGCCTTTCATTGTCTACCAAATAAGTTTGGTATTCAAGTTTAGCAATTTGTGAAACTTCAGCATAACTTACTACCTCTTTCCCATTACACAGCTTCAAAAACTCCCATTCCAATGAAAGTAAACCTTTTCCTGTTACTTAAACATTTCTTGAGATTTCTCTTCACTATGCCTTTGTTCTTTGTAGATTTCCTGCCCCACCTGAAAAGGCCATTATTTCTGATTATGCTTCCATATATTTACCTATCTTTAATGACTTCATTTTATTGACACCTTCTGCATTACATTTCTCCAACGTAATTAACAACCAGAGAAATTTAGTACAGTATTACTTTAAACCTGAATAAGATATTTTTCTTAATGTATTTGGTTTTTTGACAATATAATAATATTTATATATAATATTATTCTTCAGTCTGCTGGAAACTCTTCAAAGTTTGGCCACTTTTTCATTTTCATATTCCACACAGTATCATTAGACAGTACATTACATAAAACAGTCAATATTTCTTGAATGAACTAATGCACATATGTATTAAGGTCCCATTTTCATCATCTGAATAATTTTCTACAAAATTCCTAATCTTTACTCTAAATGGATAGCCTCATTCAGACCATTAATGTTCTAAATCCTGTAGCCAGAGAGGATAGCATATGAGTTCAGACTTAGAATAATATTTTAAACATTATATAGGATGACAAAATAATAAAGGATTCACTAACTATATTGAAGCTCATCATGATAAAATTCAAAGCATGGGTTACAATAAACTCTGCAGATAGAAATGTGAATTGTTTTATTTTTATTTGTGCTTGTTAAGGCCATTTATCGGTATTGTGCAAAATCATGATAAAAGAGAAACAGGCATTCAAGTCTTTAACAACTTTACCTGGTGAAACTGAGTCAAAAAAGTACCTACAGTGAAGCCTTACCCAACGCTACCTTTCCACAATTATCCTACATACTTTAATCATTTTGCCAAAAAAACCCAAAAGGATGAGGAAAAGCCTGGAATAAATGTTGCAAACACTTTAAATGGAAACAATCAACCACTGCTATCCTCAGAAGAGAAATGCAATGCCAAGAGCAAGGAGATGACATGTGATGTCAATTAAACATAATTAAGATATTTAAATGTAGGAGCTGTTTTGATGCAGTCATGCAGAGTACATCCACTTATAAACAATACAAAATAACATTCCATTATTAATAAGTCAACCAAAAGTTGATTGTTGAGAGCCTGTTGAACACTTAATGCTTCAGATGATATAAGAAATAAAGACTGTTCCTTAGTCTCAAGGAACAATTCTGCTAAGATGCTCTTTTTTGCTTTACAATGCTAATTTCATGAGAAATGAAAAAACACATTCTTTACTCAAAGGCTCTGTATGAAAGCTGTTGAGATATGATTGTACCAATACAGCTTACACATATTAACTATTGCTGGGTATGTGTTATTCTGATACACAGCAGTGCCAGAATAATATGTAAGGCTAAAAAAAAAGTATAAACCCTCAAACCATATGTATGACAGAAAATAGCTTTAACAGATGTCTCATTTTTAGAGTTTTATGTACCGTGTTTGGTAAATGATGCTTTGAATTGCTCTTCTAATTTTTCTTCCAGGCCAACACAAAGGCCTCAGTTTAACAGAGGCTGGAAAGGAACTTGACCAATAAACTGTCCACTTAGAAGATGATGCTATACATGCAACTGAATTCCATTGGGGTAGATCATCCAATGGAAGTTATTTGCTACATTAGTTATGAGAAACACTAACTGCTGGTCACTGTGTATTTAAAAAATTGAAACTTGGGAAGCTCACTATCACACTCAATAATATTGCTACTACCTTCAGGATCAGGATCAGAATCTGTAACAACATGTATTTTGACAAAGAAAGAATGAGAAATACAACATGGGCAAAATGGTTTGGCTAACAAATAAGCAGGATGCAAGTTCTTGAATAAATGGGTTTGTGTTAAAATTCTCTCTCAAAGGGAAAACCAGTGAAAAATGACGACTTTGAGGAGAAAGAAGTGCCCTTACTTCACAGCAGTTAGAAAGATTGCCATTTTAGAGCCTAGAAATTATACAGAGCTAGCAGCTAGTCAAAAAATCATTAAGCACAATAATTTCCTAACATCAAGAGGGTTTCATCAAAGAAGTTGGTCAGTGATACACTTATATAATCTTATTCAGAAGTCCTCCAGCCAAGACAGCCCCAGTGGCATAGCGGTTTAGTGCCGCCTACAGCCTGGGGTGTGATCCTGGAGACCTGGGATTGAGTCCCACATCGGGCTTCCTGCATGGAGCCTGCTTCTCCCTCTGTCTCTCTCTCTGAATAAATAAATAAATAATCTTTTTTAAAAAAAGTCTTGAAGCCAGATTGGATTTTTATTGGTCTTGGATAAGAAAGTAGGCACTAAGAACAAGAGATGCAAAAAAATATGCACTGTAAAAAAAAAAAAAGTAAAAATGAACTATTGAGATTCTACCGACACAAAAAGCTTTTGCACACTGAAGGAAGCCATCAACAAAATAAAAAGGCAACCTATAAAATGGGGGAAAATTTTTGCAAATGATATAATGGATAAGGAGCTAATATCCAAAATATATAAAGAACTTACACAACTCAATGTAAAAAAAATAATAATAATCCAATTAAAAAATGGGGAAAGGACTTGAATACACCTTTCCAAAAAAGATATATGACCAAGAGACAATGAAAAGATGTTCAACATCATGAATCATATTGGAAATGTAAATCAAACCACAAGGACTTATCTATCATCTCATACCTTTCGGAATAACTAATATCAAAAAGATTTAAGAAATAGCAAGTGTTAGCACTGATGTAGAAAAAAAAAGTACCCTTGTGCATTGGTGGGAATGTAAATTGGCAGGCACTGTGGAAAACAAAGTGGAGGTTCCTCAAAAATTAAATAGTAATTTTATACCATCCAGTGATTCCACTACTATTTACCCAAAGAAAACAGAACCATTAACTTGAAAAGTAAAACATTATCACTTCCTAAAATTGCTTTTGTTTTTCTCTCCAAAATAAACATATAGATAATATACAATTATCTATATTCATTTAACTACTAATTTGTCCTTTACTCTTTGTTCTCATTATTTTGCACCTTTTTCTTTTCTGGAATTTAAAAAATTCAGCACAGTTCACAGTTAAATAATTTTGAATTGTGTAATTTTTTTTAACAATGGATGGATAATTTTGTTTGACTTCTAGGAAAAAAATGTTACAAATACAATTCTATCAACTTTCAGTAGGCTCAGACTTTCAGAATAATCATGGATCAACTCATTTTAAGCGATTTTATAGGAGAGGCCTACGATGTAATTACGTAAAAAAGTTTTGCTTTGATACACACAACTGCTGACTTTGTGAATTTGTAATATATGTATAAGCATTTTAATAGTAAAATTAATAATAGCTCCTTAGTGATAATTTCCTTTTTTAAAACTAATATTATCACAGAGAAAGTGAGTATGTGATTCTTGTGACTTCATTCAAGGTAAGTTGATACTTAGACAAGAAGGAATAAAACTAAATGACTTACATATTAGGGTACTACGTCATATCTTGAGGCATTTCAATTTTGAAAGGATCTTGACAAACCAAGAGATAATTATTTCAACAAATGCATTGATAAAAATAGAGAAAACAATTACCTTTATCACGGACATTTTTCTTTGCCTTTTTAACTTTTTAAAAATTTAGATAATAGAAAAATAACCTACACATTTTGAACATATATCATATGAATTACACATTTAAAAGCTGAAGTCTAAAATGTAGACATTTCATTGCTCATTCATATATAATGTATATTCAGCAGTAGTTAGCTGACTTTGCATTTTATGTCAATGATTTAGCATGGTATGTTTTCCCAATGTGTCCCAGATGTTATGTAAAGTCCTGAGCACATGTAAAAAATGTGTACACACGCATGTGTATATGTGTGTTTCAGGGAGGGGGGAATTCAACAATAGCCTTTATAACTTTAGCAAAAGCTGCTATTTAGACCCTATGAAAGTTACCTATTTTTATAAAAATTTAAACTGTTTTAGTGAGCATTTATAAAATGTGTATTGCCTTATGGCCTTTAAATCTGACAGCTGATGACATAAATTTTCTGGATGGTGATCAAGTACATGTTGATGCAGCTGTTGCCATGTTGCCATAGTAAGACATGCTGAAGCATCTACTTTGGTTTCCACTAGTTGAGCATGACTCTTAAATGATTACTAATGACCTATGACTTTTAATAATGAGCATATAAAATCTTGACTGTTAGTAAAAATTAATTTAAACTCTATAAAAGTTTGGGGGAGGAGAAAGATAATTCTCAACTGCACAAATAACGAACTCACATCCAGAAAGGTATATTTCTAAAAATGAACAGTGTTGAAGAAAATCTGAGTTGTGCTCCAAAGGAGCAAAATCTGCAGTGGAAAACATAAATTTGTGTATTGTTGAGCTCTATAGCAAGTTTCCAATATACTCTGCTGATTGCATTAGACTGTGGGTCACTTCTCATCCAACTTGCACTCTGTGACCTCCCTACCAAGGCCTGGCAAATTTTTTAAGTTTGTAGCATGGCTAGAAGTTTTTTTGCTGATGGGACAATGTTAATTGTTCAACAATCATATTCAAGAAGATTTAGGGTTTCTATTAGCTTTAACACATTACCTGTCCTACTTTATAAGAGAAAAACTAAGATAAATATATTATACAACTTATGTTGACATCCATCTTTTAACACTAAAAAACCCTTCCCATCTGAAAAACAAAACCTTCCTATTTGAAGTGTGAGTTGCACACTTTAAAATTTTTCTTGTATGTGCTTTCCATGATATGTGTATATTTCAATTACAAAAACAATTTTGTATCTTTAAACACTCATTCTGGAAACTCTTACTATGGAAAGAGGAAAAAGAAGGTACAAAAGTAAGCCAACCAAGGAGATAGCTACCTGTGGTGTGGTCTAACTCCATTTGCTCTCCAAATGACCTTGAGTAGATTCTAACCCTATTCACATACTGTCACTGAAAATTGGGTGTTGCCTTTTCATTAACCACTGAACTTTCCCTTACCACTATGAATTTTGCTCACCTCAATCAAAGAAGCACAACCTGTACCTAAATCCAATTACAGCTCTCAGGCTTCTCTTAGGAGAAGCATTTTAATTTGTTAAGATGGTAAGATTATCATATCTCTATAGTTATAAAAAGCAACAGACAATTAGCTAATATCTTAGAAACAAATTGTTTCTTAAGTAAACATTTATTACACATTTTACAGAGCATAGGCCTGGGAGTAGAGCCTATTTGCAGTGCATGCTGCAACTGCTGGTTCTGGAAATAGGCAAGAATCAAAACAAGTCTCTCTCTTTTCCTCCCTCATTTACCTTTGCTTTAGGGTCATAAAGGGAAAACAAGGAAGCTGGCTGTTGAAGGGGAGGTTGAATGGGTGAAATGATGAGCCAAATTTCCCAGGGCAGCTCAAAGGCTCAATTTTATGTTTTAGGTATGCTATTGAGGTTCGACATAATGTAGTATTTGAAGAAAAAGTCATGGTTCTTTTAAAAAAAAAGTTAAAGCTGTGGAAACCACATTAGAGGATTCCTTCCCAAACACTACTATGAGTTAATATAAATTTATCAACCCACAGTAGGCTGAGATCAATAGATGGCTGCATTTGAGTAAGTATTAATAACATGAGTAACATGTTATCAATGTCAGGTTTGCAATGTCATGTTTGCCCCTGACCTTAGCTGAATTATACACTTCAAAGCTAGATAAACTAATAATTATTAAGTGAGATACACAAGATGTATTACCCTACAGTGGTGGCCCTGATCATACAAGGTACAAAAGATACCCTACATATATAATGAGTGGTAAAATAATGTCTACATGGTTCATAAATGAGCTTACACAATAGATATTAACTAAAGAGCATTTATGGGATTTCATAAATACCCTCGTGCTGGAATATTCATGTGCCTTGCAGACTTAACGACCTCCTCAAATTTCTCCATACTTTCTTCAATAGAACAGTTAATATTCCTCTTGCTGAAGGATTCAGATGCAGCACCAAAAACTGATATCTCAGTAGCTCCAGCAGCAACCTGAAAAAGAGAATATAAAGGCAAAACCTAGTAATTTCAAAAATTTAAATGATAGCAATAGAAGAAATATTAACCACCGGATAGAAGCATCCTTGTGTTTATATTTGCCTTAGAATTTAAAATTAGAGTCTGCTCATCCTGCCACATCTGCTCTTTTCAAATTTAAAAATATTTGGTGATAAGAAAGTAATTCTCCAAATGCAACACCCATAAATCTGAGGCACAGAAAACACAGTGATGGCATTCCAATTTAATTTTACGTTTCCTAAATTATGTGTAAGCTCCAGAAATATTTTAACTGTAATTATGGAAAATACTAGCATCCCAATAAAAATTTTTAATATCTAAGTGAACCATTATTTTTAGACCAATTATTATTAAAATAGAGGCTAGTAAATGCTTTCTGTTCTTCTCCTCTTCCTATAACCTCACAGAAAAATGTTTTTCCGATTCATCCTTTAGACTTTGCCCGAAATTTTCTTCCTGTCTCTTAACCTAGCTCCCATTGTTTCATACCTGGACTGCTATAACCATCCCCTTGCTAGTCTTTAAATCCAAAATATTAACCTAATCATTTTTCCCTTTTGCCATTTTTTGTCCTTGCTCCAGGCTTCTCTAGTGACTTATTTTCAAATACCAAGTTTTCTCATTTTCCAGCTGGATTTTTAAAGACTTTCTATTAATGTATCTCTGGCACTGTGAAAGATTCTCCTCTCTTTCTGATACTCTCTTAATATATTAAGAAGAAATAATCTGTCATTTTTTTCTCTCCAACATTTAAAAAAAAATATATCTGCCTCTAGTCTTGTAAGTGAATTTTTAGCTTCTAAAATTAAAATTCTACTTATTTGAACACTTATTATGTGTTAGTCCTGTTGGTAGTACTTTGTGTGCTCTATTTCTAACCCACAATCTTATAAGCCAAGTTCCACTTTTCCCATTTTATAGATGAGAAAACTGTGGCTCAAAGTGGCTAAATCGTAAGCACAAGGTCCCAAAGCTACTAAAAGTTCTGAAGTCATGCTTTGAGCACAGGTGTGCCTGACTCCCAAGGCACTTCTTGCACTCCATTATCTGCACTTCCAAGCTAGCAGGAGAGTGGGCTCTCAGTTTTGATGTCTTTTTCAAGGTGGAGACATTCCTTACTCTCTTAAGACCAACGATAGCAATATTTATAATTTTTAAATGCCTCTTACTTTCTTTACAATGGGATAAAAAATATCAAAATAAACAAATGAATAATGGTTTTAACAAGATACACAATGGGTGATATATCAACTAGTACCCACAACTTTTACTTTATGTAGCACAGTCCCAATGACAAAAGTGAAAAATATTCATGAACACCAGAAATAGCTGCTGCAAAACTTTTACAGTAAAGCCATGAAAGCATAATACTTCAAACCTTTACTTAAAATTGCCCTGATTCTTCTTGTATGTGTCATTATTAAAACTTTTTGCATATAAATTCTTAAGTCACATAGGACTGGAAGAAACCAACCAGGAGAGGAACAGGGAAGTTGTGATAGGCAGCTGCAAATGACAGTAATTAGTTTCACCTAGAGGGAAGGAACAGAATCAGAAAGCTGATCCAAAAAAGTTGACAGAAATGATCCACTCTATTAATAATTATACTGAGAAATATTTAAGTTAAATTCTATATTCCTTACTAAAGAGGGAAGCAAAAAATTATGCTTTCAAAAGAATTTCATCAAAATGGATAACTGTATTTTTGTGTTTTGATTCCCGAATCATTAAACTGGAAAGGCCATTTATGTGGAACACTTCATTCCCTAATAAGATCCTGAGGTTATCGATCGCCATGTATTCATGTGTGTATATGAGAATAGCATTTAATACAGAGTAACAAAGGAGGTACATCCAATACTGTTTTAACTTTGTAAAGATCCTTAAAACAATAAGAAGCAGACTGATTTAAAAATAATTAGTAGCACGCTTACAGCACGGTGAAAACCCTGAAGATTAGGAGTAAGGACAGGATACCGAACTCCTGGGTATTGATGAATGCCTTTCATCACTTCAGTGTGATCAGCCATCTGAAATACATAATATTTATTTAACCTTAAATACTTATTGAGCATGTGTTTAGCTTTTAGGAAGGTTATAATTACACACACAATTATATTTTATAAATTAATGTCAGAAAAACAAGCTATGCCAACATAGCTAAAGATAAGTAGTTCTTAAAGTCACAAATACATTAAAAACTAGATCTGAGTTTAATTTATTCACATAACAGGATCTGGTTAAATGACTGATTACAAATAGTCAGCAATTCTTAACTTTACTATTTTCACTTCACTGATCTTTAGTCTCTTCATTTCACAGCCCAAGCTTCAAATAAAATATCCTTATGACTAGGGAAAAAGGTTTTTTTTTGTTTTTAAGATTTTATTGATTTATTTATTTGTTTATTTGAAAGAGGGACAGAGAGAACACAAGCAGGGTGAGGGACAGAGAGAGAGGGAGGGAGGGAGAGAGAGTCTAGGAAAGACTTTCGGCTGAGCATGGAAGCCCGATGCATGGCTCAATCTCAGGACCCTGAAATCATGACCTGAGCAGAAACCAAGAGCCCAATGTTTAACTGTCTGAGCCACCCTGGCACCCTTAGGTGGGGGAGAATTTTAAAGACAGTATGCTATGCATTTTCCTTCCGTATGAAAATTTTATGTTCAGATAATTTTCAATGTATGAAATTTTACATTGTTTAGTAAAAAAAAATCATGCATCTGTTTGAATAATTTAACAAGACTGGGATCCTACTATATTGTTTGGTTAGCATAAATGTTTTAGTAATAGTCATAGTGTCCTATACATTACTATCATTAGATTACTATTTGTTCTCATAATGTAAATAAATGCATACAACAGAGTACATAGTAAGAAAATTTAACCCATCCTTCCAAGCCTTTATTTTTCTGTATTTTCTATGAATCTTTAAAAATTGAATTTAAATTAAAATATCAAATCTGTTTGCCACAAAGTCTTTAATTTAGCCTCCTAGACCAAAAAACTGATGATCAAATCTCATAATCATCACATAAATTATCATTGACATAACCATGAGCTTTATATATTTAAGAATAATGAATTATGGCAGGAAAAACAAGTAAAAGGAATAATATATAAACAATGAAAAGTCTACAAAATGATCATGGAGAAAGCTATAAAAACATGCACCAAACCAAAGTCTGTATCTTCAATATGGGAATGGATGAGGAAAGATGTTTTTTTCTCTATACATTGTGGTTTGTTACAATAAATATTATTTTTAATTTTAAAATGAAATAAAAATGAGTTGAAGTACAAATGCTTTTCTTAATATACACTTTTTTAAAATGTGAAATATTATAATATTTACTGTTATTAGTCTATTGGTATTATTTTCAGTGAAATGCCAGTCAAATTTAATACTTTCAATGAAGATGGATTAAATGAGTTTTTAGTATATTTTAAATTTAAAATTATATATTTAAGATGCAAAAAAAGTTGACTGCCATCATAACTTATTGACATTTAAGCCTCCAGATTTCAGTCAATCCAAACACATTTATTTCTAAAATATGATTTTTGCTTATTTCTTCAGGATCACATTTACTATCTGCTACTTGATATATGCATTTTGTACAAAGACTAATCACTGTGTTCATCTATAATGCATAGAAGCCAAGTCTCTAATTTTAAGTCTATTTGATTTGAAGCCAGATGTTTAGTAAGCACCTTTTGTGTCCAAAACCCTATGCTTGACCTTGTGACAAACATAAATATAGGAAACTAAAGTCCTTGCACTAAATAATTTGCAATATGGTTGGGGAGATGCACATGGAAACTTAACAATTCAAAGGAATATACTGGTTATAAATGTGAGCACAGGTTAAAAGAATTCAGAATAAGGAAAAGTTGGTAGGGCCTATAACAGTCTAGGAAAATTTAAGTATGGGATACAAAGAACATGACTACAGCATATAAAAATTTAAAAAGACAGGGGCACCTGGGTGACTCAGTCATTAAGTAGCCAGCTCTTGATTTAAACTGAGGGCATAATCTCAGGGTTTTGAGATTAAACCCTGGGTTGGGCTCTACACTCAGTGAGGAGTCTGCTTGAGATTCTCTCCCTTTGCCCCTCCCCTCAACTCACTCTCTAACAAATAAATATATCTTTAAAATAAATAAAATAAAATAAAATTTTAAAAGTGGCCATACCAGTATTTCTAATCCCAAATGCTCTTCTAGAAGCTCAACAGTCCCTATCAAGAGGTGAACTGTGTTTACTTCCCACTTAAACCTAGGCCGACTTGTGATTGCTCTAAGCAATAGAGTATAGCAAAAATAACAACATGTGACCTGAGAGCCCAGGATATGGAAAAGGATACAGCTCTCGTATGGTTTTTTTCTTTGGATGAAACCACTGCAAGGAAATCAGCTAACATTCGGTGAGAAAAATTAGCTTCTGCAGAGAGGCCATGTGCAGCAGTCCATGTGCAAAGAAACTAAGGCCACCAGACAACAGCCAGCATATTTACCTGAATTCTATTATTTCATTATACATGTAAATAAACAAAAATCTGAATGAATGAAATAACAATTTAATAGATGTTTCAATCAGTAAAACGAAAAAAATGAATAGAAATGATAGTAATCAAATTTCCAAGTATGAAAGCTGAACTTTGATAATCATTAAAGACACCTTAGTAAAATTATGATAAATACATGAATTTGAATCCAACAAATCAGTGCTTTTTTGTTTTTTAAAATAGTCACAGTGGGGCAGCCTGGGTGGCTCAGCGGTTTAAGTGCCCAGGGAGTGAGCCTGGAGTCCCAGGATGAAGTCCCACTTCGGGCTCCCTGCATGGAGCCTGCTTCTCCCTCTGCCTGTGCCTCTGCCTCCCTCCCTCTCTCTGTGTCTATCATGAATAAATAAATAAAATCTTTAAAAAATAGTCATTGTAATGAGGCCATTTAAAAAGTAGCATTCTGTCTAAATTTGGTCAATAAAGACAGTTATGTAAAGAGGTTTAGAAGATCATGATAGGATATAATTTTATTACAATGAATAAAATAGAACAGATTTAAATTAAAGGTATAAAATTCTTGCTTTTTTCTTTTTCTCTTAGGAAGCTTATGCTATACTTCAATCTTTTTTTTTTTTAATTTTTATTTATTTATGATAGTTACACAGAGAGAGAGAGGGAGGCAGAGACACAGGCAGAAGGGAGAAGCAGGCTCCATGCACCAGGAGCCCGATGTGGGATTCGATCCCGGGTCTCCGGGATCACGCCCTGGGCCAAAGGCAGGCGCCAAACCGCTGCGCCACCCAGGGATTCCTGCTATACTTCAATCTTGATGTTATTTTAAATGTCTGAAGTTTAAGCTATTATTCAAATAATGGAAATATTCCTTTATAGCACCATTTTCTCATTTTAATGAAACCTTTCTACATCTGGTTTGATTTAACGTACTTTAAAGATTTTGCTTTGACTTTTCATTTAAGATCATAAAAATCTCCATAATTTGGTTGATAATATACTTTGGTATTATCTGGCCACAGTCTGGAAATGGCAATACCTATGTCTATCTGGTCAACATAACCAGCTGTATGATGGCTAATCAATCTTAGGAATCCACATTTATATATGGATTCAAGTAATAATATTTGTGTAACAATTTACAAGGGTATTAAGGATATGCAAAAGGTCATAAAATTTAGAGTGTAACAATCATATAGTTTAGAGATTTTATTTGCTATTGTCATGGAGTAATTAGACTTAGATACTCCACATTATATATTTAGACATTTTACTAATATTTTGCCATTATCTGAATACTATAATCTCTTCTAACTACATAATATCCTCATTCAAATTTCCTGAGTTTATTCGGATTTCAAGATAATGCACAAATCATAAACAATGATAAAGGGTTTCTCATAAATTTAATGAGAGAAAAAACAAGTTTCAATTATATTTTGTACACAAATTATTAATTTACATCGATAGGATACCAGGATACCAAAGTTAATTTTAAAGTGTCCTAAGACCTTAAGAAAATCATTTTAAAATTTGACTTCGGTGTTTGAATACTGATTCAATATTTTATACACTTACTACATATTTAACATGCATAGAAAAATGAAGCAGACACAGTTCATACATATATAATACACAGAACAGTAGGAAAAGATATGTGTGTACATATATATATAACAGACCACAAAATACAAATGTCATGTGATCTGCAGATTTATGGAGCAAGAGAAAAAAACATTTTTCTTGGTAAACTAGAATAATGACAAATATTTAAACTAAATCTTGTCTAGGCTAAATGTAAATAACTCAGGGGCCAGTTTTTTAACAGAGCAAATTATTCATAAAAGTTTACTGAAGCAAAACTATTCATAGAGCCTGAAACTATTTAAAAATATTCATAGAACAAGATTATTCACATATATGTCCATATATTTTCTATGATCAATTGAACTTTTATGTACTGAGAAGGAAGGGTTTGATAAGCCTAAACTTAAAACATACTTTTTTATTAAAATTCTTCAGACAATTATTGGAGAAATATTTTATAGAATCTTTTTTTAAAATCACACAATTCTTTCATTCTTAAGTCTAACGAAAGTAAAAATATCTATTACTATTTATCTCTCTCCCAAATAACTGCTGTCAGAGAAAACAGAATATTCACTAAGTAGACTTTGTTCAGTTCCAACTGAATATATGTTGTCTGAGATGTTCAATAAAGTGAAATACATATTTATAGTTAACTATTGATAGAAGTGCAGAAAAAACTGAGAGGTTCTATTTTTTGTAGACAAACTGATTCCTATTCGCTTAAGACTGATTTTTTTTTCCTTTTTCCAGAAAAAATGCAATTACAAAGATCATACATGGTAAATGCCATTAAGTTCCAGAGTTGCATTATAAAATTTTACATGGAAATCTCACACACATTGATGACATATAAAAGCTACATTTATTATTTTAACTCAATAGGAGTTTAGTCACTAACAAGACTGCAAAATAGATAGGAGGATTTGAATTGTTTTGCATCACCATGGAAAATTATTCAATGCATCTCTGTGGCTCTGTTTAAGGTAAGGAGATTGTACTGTTTTTATGGATGGAAATATTAAGAATTCAAGCTAGCACTGTGTTGTTAAATGGCAAAGGTGTTTAGAGTAGAATCTAAAATTAAAATGAGGGGAAAAGTATTAAGAGATTCCATCTTCATGGTGATATCTGTAAGTGGTATCTGCCAAATTATATTACTTGACCACCTCTTACAACTGGATCTTACAACCTAAATATGGAACTCTACTTTTACTCCTTTTCTCTCTGCCCTGTTATAACTAGTATGACCAAGTCAAGCATCATCAATGGGTGAGCATTACCTATTGCCCCTTCCTTCACTCCAACCACTGACTAAAGAACTCAAATTTTTCCTCCGTTTCACTCTAACAAGACTGTTGCACATGATTTCTCCTTATAGAATATTATGAGGAAAACTGAGAAGTGCTAGGAACAAGAGGACAAGATTGATAGAAAATCTAAATAATCAAATTAGCAATAAAGTTGGAGGAAAACAGGCTGAGTGTGAGAAATATGTTTTGGTGGCAAGATGTTTTACTGCTCTTGAGCAGTGAAGAAGTATGAGAAAACAAAAAGACAATTACACAAAATGTTGCTTTAATCTATACAGTGGGTCTCCTATAATGACTTCAAGTAATGTATATAAAGATTGGAACAGCATTTGATTCCTTTAAGTTCTTACATTATAGTTCTTTATGTATGAATTCAGGCACAAATTTTCCCACTAGAGACAGCTCATGACTGTTCTGCTCCTCAAGAATATTGTTCTTATATATTTAAAATACTTAAAATACATTGTATAACATATAGTACTCAATTACACCTCCTAATGAAATTGTTACCCTAGAGTTGAGCAGACTCCATATTCACCATGTTCTGCAATATCTGGCACCAAAAATATGTAATTATTTGAGAAGAAACAAGTTTCAAAATGTATACTGCCAGAAGCTAGCCTATAGAAAATTCTGTTAAACATTATATGTGTAAAATTGTAAGTGAATGATTCAGTTTTCATCAGTGTCAAATTAAGTGGAAGTCCTTTCTTATCAGAAATATACTCAATATACAGTATATAAAATTATAATACATAATTCATATTTTAGTTTTTATCTTTTACAAAAATGACAGAATATCTATCAAAATTCTTCACTGTGAAGAGCACAAAACTATAGTAACTCTTCTGAACTATATGCGTATAAGGCTACACATCACAAAGTGTTAGATACAATGTAACAAGACATTACCAAAAATGGATTATTATACTGAAATACACTTTACTAACCTGTCAAAAAATATATTTAAAAAAACAAAATCAGGACCTTAACACCACAAAAGACTGAATCATCTTTCTAGCTTCTCACAGAAAATATTATAAGGTGTTATTATATGAAAGAGGCTAATTAAGAACTAGAAAATGTAGAAAAAAGAAAGAAATGGAAAATCAAAACAGGACTACAACTAGCAATGAGACTGAATCAGTAATTTAAAACTGAACAAAGAAAAGTCTAGGACTAGATGAGTTCAACCAAACATTTAAGAAGTCTTAATGTCAATCCTTCTTCCAATTCTTCCAAAACATGAAAGAGGAGGGAATACTTCCAAATTCATTTTTTAAGACGATGCATTAGGAGCTGTTCTATAAGACCCTGATACCAAAACTAACAGGACACTACAAGAAAATCACACGCCAATATTCCTAATGAATACAGAGGAAAAAATCCTCCACAAAATACTAGCAAACCAACCAGAATATATAAAGAATCATACACCATGACCGAATGGTATTTATCCCTAGGATACAAGAAAGACTCAACAGGCACAAAGAAATTAGTGGGATACACTACAGTGACAGAACCAAGGATAAAAGCCACATGATCATCTAAATATATGTCAAAAATTGACCAAAAAAAGCTTCATCAAAAAGCATTTGACAAAATTAAACACTGTTTCATGATAAAAATACTCAAACAAATAAGACTTCAGGAATAGAGTAAAATTACCCTGACATAATGAGGACCATACATAAAGCCCACAGCTATCATTGTACTCAATAGTGAAAAACTTTTCCTCTAATATCAGGAATAAACAGGATGCCCACTCTTTCTATTTCTATTTGCCAAAAATTAGAAGTCCTAACCAAAGCAATTAGGCAAGAAAAAGAATTAAAGGCATGCAAAGGAAAGAAAGAAGTATAATTATCTCTATTCACAGATGGCATGATCTTTTAAATATTTATATATTTATTTATTTGAGAGACAGACAGACAGAAGGATGAGGGGCAGAAAGAGAGGGAGAGGGAGAATTTTAAGTAGATTCTGTGCTGAGCGTGGAGCCCAAAACAGGGCTCAATTTTGTGACCCTAAGATTATGACCTGAGCCAAAATCAAGTAAGATGCTTAACTGACTAAGACACCCATGGGTCTACAGATGATATGATCTTAAATGTAGAGAATTCTAAGGCACCATGTAAACAAAAATAAAAAAAAAAAACCTCTTAGAACTAAAAAAAAAAAAAAAGTAAACTTGCAGGATACAAAAATCAGTTGCACAAAAACAGACACATAGATCAATGAAACAAATGGAGAACTCAGAAATAGACCCTCAACTCCATGGTCAACTAATCTGTGACAAAGCAGGAAAGAATACCCCATAGGAAAAAAAAAAAAAAAGACAGTATCTTCAACAAATGGAGTTGGGAAAATTAGACAGACACATGTAGGAGAATGAAACTGGACCACTTTCTTCCAACATATACAAAAATAGACTCAAAATGAATGAAAGACCTAATTGTGTGGCAGGAATCCATTAAAATCCTAGAGAAGAACAAGGCAGCAACATCTTTGACCTCTGCTACAGCAACTTCTTCCTAGACACATCTCCAAAATCAAGAGAAACAAAAGCAGAGACTGCTGGGACTTCATCAAGATAAAAAGCTTTTTCACAGCAAAGGAAACAGTCAACAAAACTAAAAGACCACCTACATAATGGGAGAAGATATTTAGAAGTGACTTACCAGATAAAGGTCTAGTATCCAAAATCTATAAAACAACTTATCAAATTCAATGCCCAAAGAACAAATAATTCAATCAAGGAATGGACAGGAGACATGAACAGATATTTCTCCAAAGAAGACACTCAAATGGCCAACAGACACAGGAAAAAATTCTCCACATCACTCAGCATCAGGGAAATACAGATCACAACCACAATGAGATACAACCTTACACCAGTCAAAATGGCTAAAATTAACTCAGAAAACAGCAGATGTTGGCAAGGATGTGGAGAAAGGGGAACTTTATTACCTTGTTGGTGGAAATGCTAACTGGTACAGCCACTGTGGAAAACAATATGGAAGTTCTTCAAAAAAGTTAAAAATAGAACTACCCTACAACCCAGCAATTGTACTAGTAAGTATTTCTTCAAAGGTTACAAATACAGTGATTCAAAGGGTCACATGCACCCCAATGTTTATATCAGCAATGTCTGCAATAGGCCAAATATGGAAAGAGTCCATGGACAGATGAATAGGTAAAGAATATATGATATATACATAGAGTGAAATATTACTTAGCCGTCAAAACAATGAAATCTTGCCATTCGCAACAACATCGATGGAACTAGAGGGTATTAGGCTAAGTGAAATAAGTCGGTCAGAAAAAGACAAATACCATATGATCTCAGCCATATGTGGAAATTAAGAAACAAAACAGATGAACACAGAGGAAGAGAAGGAAAAATAAAATAAGATAAAAACAGAGATGGAGGCAAATACTAAGATACTCTTAACATTAGGAAACAAACTGAGGGTTGCTGGAGGGGAGATGGGTGGGGGATGGGGTAATGGGTCATGGGTATTAATAAGGGCACTTGATGTAATGAGCACTGAGTGTTATATGCAACTAATGAATCACTAAATCCTACCCCTGAAGCCAGTAATAAATTACATGTAACTAAATAGAATTTAAATAAAAAAGTTTTAAAAATCAGTTAAATTTCTATACATTAACAACAAATCATCTGAAGAGGAAATTAAGACAATCTCATTTCCAATAATATCAAAAATAATAATATACTTAGGAACTAAGTTAACCGAGGAGGTGGAAGAACTGTACATGAAAACAATAAAACATTGATGAAGGAAATTAAAGAAGCTAGAAACAAGCAGAAAGACATCCCATGTTCATGGATTCCAAAATTTTGTACTGTGTAAATGTCCACACTATGCAGAGTGATCTCTAAATGAAACATGCAATCCCTATCAAAATCTCAATGGCATTTTTAACCAAAATAGGAAAATAATCCTAACATTCATATGAAATCACAAGGAAGCCCAAATAGCCAAATTAATCTTGAGAAAGAATAAAGATGGATACACTTCCTAATTTCAAAATATATTTCAAAGCTACAGTAATTAAAACAATATGAAGACAGACATATACACCAATGGGACAGAATAGAAAGCTCAGAAATAAACTGATACATATATGTTCAATTGATCTTTGACATGGGTACCAAAAATACACAATGGAGAAAAAGCATTCTCTTCAACAAATGGTGCTAGAAAAACTAGATACCAACATATAAAAGAATGAAATTGGATCCTGATCCTAGAGCGTACAGAAAAATGAACCCAAAATGGATTAAATTTAAGACCTGGAACTGTAAAACCCCTGGTGGGAGACAAGTAAAAAGCTTCATAGCACTGATTTTGGCAATGACTTATTGTATATGACACCAAAAATCCAAAAAAAAGTAAAAGTAGACAAGTGAGACTACACCAAAGTAAAAAAGCTTCTGCACAGCAAACAGAGTGAAAAAGGCAACTTACAAATTGGAAGAAAATATTTAGAAACCATACATCAGATAAGAGGTTAATACTCAATATATATAAAGAATACTGACAACCATATAGCAAAAATAACCACCTAATTAAAAATGGGCAAAGAATAGACATATCTCCAAAGAAGACATACAAATGGCCAAAAGACGTGAAAAAATGCTCAGCATCACTAATTATCAGGAAACACAAATCAAAACCACAATAAGATATTACCTTATACCTGTTAGGATGGCTAGTATAAAAAATATAGGAAATAGCAAGGATGTGGAGAAAATGGAACTCTTATTTATTGTTGGTGGAAATGCAAAATGGCACAGCCATATGGAAAACAGTGTGGAAGTTCTTCAAAAGATTAAAAATATAAATATCATATGTTCTAGCTATCCTACCTCTAGGTATTTATACATAAGAATTAAAATCAGAATCTCAAACAGATA
This sequence comes from Canis lupus familiaris, assembly GCF_011100685.1. Lineage (NCBI taxonomy): Eukaryota > Metazoa > Chordata > Mammalia > Carnivora > Canidae > Canis > Canis lupus. The sequence continues at coordinate 23,112,563 of NC_049233.1, forward strand.
TCCGCATTGCCAAGTCAGAGCAGCATTAGTCACAATATTCAAAATGTGGAAATAATCTAAATCTCCATTGTTGAACAAATGGATAAGAAAATGTGGCATCAGCCTAGGACAAAACATCATCAGCCTTAAAGAAAATTCTGCCAAATGCAACAACACAGATGAACCTTGAGTACGTTATGCTAAATGAAGCCAAATGTAGAATGATAAATACTGAATAATTCCATGTATATGAGGTATCTATAATATAGTCAAACTCATAGAAGCAGAGAGTACAATGGTGATTGTGAGAGGCTGAGGGGAAGAGAGAAATGGGGAGTCATTATTCAATGGGTACAGTTTCAGTTATGCAAGATGGCTAAGTTCTCAATGTGTTGTACAACATTCTACCTATATTTAGTGATACTGTATGGTGCCCAGAAAAAATTTGTTATGAAGGTAGATCTCATGTTAAGTTTCCTTCCCATAAAAAAGAGTATTATGATGGAACCTCAGACCCTTAATATTTAAAATACTTTTCCTTAATTTCAAGGTATCTTTGATACTTGAAACTTTTTTTAAATTTTTATTTATTTATGATAGTCACACACAGAGAGAGAGAGAGAGAGAGAGGCAGAGACATAGGCAGAGGGAGAAGCAGGCTCCATGCACTGGGAGCCCGACGTGGGATTCGATCTCGGGTCTCAAGGATCACGTCCTGGGCCAAAGGCAGGCGCTAAACCGCTGCGCCACCCAGGGATCCCAATACTTGAAACTTTTAAAATTTCATGAGGTTTTTTGCTCATTCAAAATCAATAGTAAATAAATTTTACTACCTAATTTTATACTTAACATTATACACTCTCTCTTCTTAATGAGGATCCTCCAGCTGATAGCTTCAAAATTGGAAGTTCCCTAGACATGGTTAGCTTCTGTCCCCTAGTGATTCCCAAATCTCAGCAACAGAAAGATAACACTGAACTGTCCAAATATTATCAGCAACAGTACAACTATTACTTCATTTGGAGTTATGAGACCTAAGGGCTGGCCAACTACCCTCAAAACTGAATCACCTCAGGGATCAAACCATACATGGCACCTTACCAAAAACACAATCCTTGAAGAGGAAGGCAACCGAGCCATACATGCCTAATGTTAGCTCATTGGATAACTGCATATTCTTATTCAAAAGTTTGTGATGAGGGACCTTGACAGAGGCAACAAAGTTAAACTTGACAGCTCTTCACAAGCATCAGTAGGAAGTTAAATTAACAAGAGAAGAAGAGACTATAACAGTATGGGTTCTTTGGGTAGCATGATTAACATTGACAACTTCCACAGAATTAAAAAAAAATAAGATCCTAAACAGAGTAAAAGTTGAGTTAGAGCATTTTCCATGACCCGTCATCATTGAAAGAAAGCTCTGTCATTGTCACATGGATTCTTCCCTTACCCTGACCCATATATTTGATCTTTGGTGGTGCAAGCCAGGTACCCACTGTGATATGGAATCAGGGGACTGATTCCATATCTGAATATAGATATTCAGAACCTAAGAAGCATAAAGAAAGAATCATTTAGAGAACAAGATACTCTAAAACACATGTAGGGTATAAGACACTTGGAGAGGTAAGGAAAGTGATTTTTCAAACTCCTATAGTAGGATACAAATTAGGTCCCTTTTAGTCTTTTATAGGATACACAAATGAAGACTGGAAGGACTTAATCATTTTGACATTCTAATGTATATATGCATGGTCTAGAAGAGTCTGAAACTCCATCCTGGAGTGAAGAATAAAAGTTTTAGATTAAGTTTCTCCTTCAACTCATATAGACCCAATGGAATAAGATTTTTCTATTGCTCTGCATGAGCATCACCATTGTCCAGAGTGCTGTGGTTAGATCACACCACCCTAACTTATTAGACTCCAGCAAACTGGTATCATCTTATATCAGACACCCATAAACACAATATACCTAGGAGGACAGCATTATATCAATTACTCATTCCTTGGATGGACCCCTATTCTCCTCCCCCCACTGTTGAGATTCCAGACTAGTTTGTAGCTAAGCCCTTGGATGTTTTGAGAACTCCAGAGTCCTATTTTTCCTTAATAGCCCATCTAGTTATTGTTGAAGTGCTCCCAAATTTCCTCTAGCCATGGCAAAATGTTTGCAATACTACGTCAAGCTGCTTTGCATCTCCGATCCTTTGCATGTACCATTCCATCTGCCTGAAAATTATTTCTTCATTTTTCATCTAAGTTCATTTAATTCATCCTATATTCAGCTCAAAAACTCCTAAGACATTCTCAAACACCAGTTTGATTCACATGTCTCTATTATCTCCATAGTTATGCATGTGCCTAACATTGCTCTCATCATATTTTGTTTTTGTTTTTTTTTTTTAAGCAAAATAACAAATTTTATTTTTTTTAAATATTTTTTTCTTTATTTATTTATGATAGTCACTCATATTTTGTATACTGTCTTGTGTCTCTCTCTCCCCAAAGTATTAGCTCCTTGAAGAATTTGAATAAAAGAGGCATTTAACAAATGGTTGTTGAAGTTAACTGAAATTTCTCATCCTTGCCCTTTATTCTGTTTTAATTCAACCCATCTGGGACCATGATTTTTTTTTTCTCTACTAATTCTTCTAAGATTTTACTGTTAGTGATGGTGATAATGATAAAAACAAACATTTGCTCTATGCCAGTCTATATGTTAGGTCTGTATGTGTTGAATTCCTTACATACATTACCTCTTTAAACATTTTTAACAACCCCAATGAGAGGGATAATTTCTGTAGAAGATGACTGGAGGTATCAAAGATGAGGAAGATCACCCAGCTAGTGACAGAGAGAGAGTCTGGATGGGACTATCTGACTATAAAGCACATTCTCTAAAACTCTGATAAACATACTCCCTATATCTTCTATTGTCTGTATCTTTATGTTAGTCCTGCTGAAGATTTCATGTGTCATGTCAAGGGAGAAGCTCCTAGAAAGATCCCATCTTCAAGCTAAATAATTTGGGTAGTGACACATGGTTTAATTTTCTAAACCAGTGTCTCCTCAACTTGATTCATCATCAGAGCTATTTGAGGTATCATAAAAAAATACAGATTACTTACACCCATCTGTACAGATTCTGGTTCTGCTCTCCTGTAGCACCTAGCAATCTGTAGTCTCAAAACTTCTCAGGAGATGCTAGACATCAACAATATTGAAACACAGCTGACTCAGTTACAAAGGCTTTTGCTGGCTTCCATTAAAGGGAAGAGAAATCAGTGTATTTGAGACTCTCACCCCTGCTTTAATAAAGAAGATTCATTTTATTTTTATTCAGAGGTAAATGCAGGTTATGTGGATCTAAAACAACTGCAATATGAGAGGAAGGTTCTTTAAGAACAATGCAAACATATCTAACTTTTGTAAATTTCACTGAAATATATGACGAGGTAAGGACATTGTTAGAGCACCTCCCAGGATCTTGGAGGGATCTATACAAATATTTTTAAGGTAGTTTTTCTATCTGTAGCACATACTGAAGTTCCAAATAATGTCTTATCTAGGGTGAAAAAAATTCCATGGATTAAAAACAACAGAAGTTTGGAAATTTAGAATCTTGGTGAATTTTCTTATTATGCTCTTAACAATATCAAGACAGTTAAGGATCTTCCTGAAATACACATTCATGGCATCTATAGTATTCCTTTTCCTTACCACTCCAGAAAAAAAAATCTATCAAGAAAGTAGTTTGGAATGTCTTATTCTTGATACATCCATATTTCTGAGTCTATCTATGTTTATAAATTCTCTGCTTCATAAACCATTGTAAAATTCTGCCAGGAAATGCACTTAAATTCATGGACTTATACCCTCATTTTTTCCCCGCTTGATAATATAGTCTGCTGAATCACTTAAAAAATATATTTTTGAAGTACTTTTTGGTTTTTGTTTGCCCCACCACCACCATGCATCACCTAAGACAACATTTACATAAGTTCAAAATAAGCAGGAAATGTCAGAAGGCATTTCCCTGCCATTTCCACTAGCCAGATGAGACATAACCAATGGTATTACTTTCTACATGCAGGAGTATAGCAGAAAAGTATTCAATACAGAATGTACAATTTCTTCAACACATGCCATCGATTACTATAAAAATGTAAGTAATGTGGTTTTAGACACTATAACTCAAAACTCAATTTGAGCAGTAACTCCTCTTAAATGTAATAATACTTTCATAATTTCAGTAATAAGAAAAAATGAGAGACTAGAGCTCTTCTTGACAATTCTGGGTGAAAATGCTCTACCCAACTATGAATAGCATTGTAGCCTGGGTACTATAACCCTGTCTCATTCACAGACTCTTTGCACAAACCCCATATATCTTAGCCTCAGTAGCACACAGGAAATCTTGGTCTGCTTGAAGAATTAAGACAGTTTTAATAAATCACAGTCTTATAATAATAAACACAGGAAATCTCTGGAAAATTGAACATCTACTTTTTTTTTTTCTTCCCCCTACTCAATACCTTGCTTTGGCTACACTACTAAAATGGTCTGACACCACACTTAAAAACTTCTTAAGTCCAAAAGCCTTAAAACTAATTTGGTATGGTGTATAATTTCCTGTACTTCCTTATTCAACATTACCTTTGTATTCTAAGGACTTTTGTACTGCCCTGTATTGTATGGAACACACATGCTTCTCAAGAGTGACCAAAACAAGTAACATCTGACTCCTATGCTTATGCAAATCCAGGAAGGACATTTTAATCATAATTCATTAATGTCTACAAATATTCATTTTTAAGTTATAAAATTAACCGTATCTGCCCAATGGATTTGTATATTTTAGACTGGAAGACCTGTGTTTCAGATAGAAAGACCAGCTATTATATTCAATAATGTTTCCCTGTGTCTTAAGGTAAACATAACAAATACATATCAGTTATTCTTTGTTCAGATCAATGCCTTTGTGACCACCCTCCTGGTCTTCCTGTGTCAAAACAATCATGGTCCCTACATCACTCTGAAGTAGGAGCAAAATGTCTCAAAGCTCCCAGTATATAATTTTCTTTCCATTCAACTGTATTGTCTCTCATATATCATGCCTTGTGTTTGATAATAACAATGTCAACATTGCTATTTTCCATGCATGGAAGAAGTCATTTTTAAAATGCTGTATCTAATTTTACTTATTCTATACTAACTAAATGGAGTTTCCTTCTCTACCTTCACTTCTTTCTATAAGCCATCTCCATGCACAGTGGATAGTCACACTGATAAGAGGGTAAGCCTAGATTGATAAGCCATATTTCACTGGCAATATGGGTTGTAGCAAAAACAGTCTCATTACTGTGACAAGCACTGCCATCACTGTGAAAGTTGTATGATGTTGATACAATGATTTGGCCATTAGGTGGATCTGGAGATTTCTTTCTTGTGAACAATACAGAATGCAGAATTTTAAAACATTGGACAGAGTGACCAATGGCAAACTGCTTAACGTGTTCTGGTTACCAGGTTTTGTATTATTATAAATAATTTACAGATAGTCACTTGATTTTAAAGCCTCTAAGTTTTGTTTTTAGTGATTTCATTCCCACTAACCATTTTCATTTTACAATTGCCTCATTATGTCAATATCATGGTTATTGTAAGCAAATACCCATTATTCAATGGTGTTTGAATGCACTGAGCTTTGAGCTCAATGAAGATCTCACTGCAGTTTTTAATAGATACAATAAAAGCAATGAATGGCTGAATGAATAAACGGAAAGGATCCAAGCCATAGAGGGATAAAAACATACTTTGCCAATCATATCATAAATGAGTAAAAGTCAGGTCTCAGATTTTCTATCATTCCATCAGAAAATGTGTATGTTATATCTAAACAGTAGATGTAATAATGTCATAAAAAGCTAAGAGCTTGGAGAAAACTAAAACTATTTGGGGGTTACTAAGAAATGCATTTCTTACTACATATTATAAGCTGAATTCAATACAAAATTCATCAATCTTAACTAAGAGTAGTGTTATAATTTATTAATGTGTCTCACATCACAGAAGTACATGAAAGCTAGGAGTAAGTTGTATTAGTGTTCTAAAGTTACTGGCATGAACCAGCTTTGACATGTTGGTATTTCAAAAAGTACTTATATATGCAGTTTAAAAGGCAAACATGAATGTGAATACCTAGAACAATGAAAACTATAACCTTTGCAGTCACCAACCAGAAGTTGTCCAAAACCTTTATAAAATGAACATCATTCTTCCAATAGTGTTCTATATGTGTAACAATGAATAAATATCCAAAATTCATAGATGGCATAAAACATTCTTTTCTAAAGTGTAATTATGATCAGACTTAATTTTATAAATGGACTATTCAAGGTAAGTGAATTTGGGTAAAAATGTTTAAAGCATAATAAAATCAATAATTTATAAAATATGCTTTTGATTGACAGGTATACTATATGAAAATACAACTTTATAGTCCTCTAATTTTATCAGATGTGGAAGAAGTGAAACACTAGCATACATATCTCAGTGTGTACATTTTCAAATATAAAATTTATCTATTGTTTAATGTGATTTTTGGGATATAATGTTAACTTTACTATTCATACTTATCTACTTCTCTGTTACTGCCTATTACTCCTAAAAAGCTTTCCAAAAATTTAACCAGGCATTTTAGATCAGAGCATGTGTATATGTGTGTGTGTGTATGTTCACACATGTACACCTAAAAATTAGACAAAAAGAAACTTCACTTTTTAAAAATTAACTAGAAATCATAATTCTTTATAAACATGTTAACAAAATAAGTCTTTTCAATCATTCTATTTAAAAATGATTGGTATAATATTTTCATTTTCCATGCTCAGTGTACAGGGATCATCAATTTTTGAAAAAAATTTAGTTCCTTGGCATACTCTGCTTCTCTTATAGCAGATGGCATTTAAGTGGTTTAGTCAGAAGACATACCAATGGAATGAGTTTACACTAAAACAAAACTGACATGTTGATCAACAAACTAATCAGAGTAATGCAAAAAAAGAGCATTAAAAAGTCAGACTCAAGTCTTTCCTCTGCTAAAATGTACCTCTATTCAGCTTTTATACAATTATATTATATCCAGACCTTTCAACGATCAATGCATATAGATCTTCCACAAGACCAGATTTTAAGATTGGTTTAATCAGATACAAAAATTGGCTTTGAACAACTGTTTCTTTCATGGGAAAACTTAGAGAAAATATGATAAATACAATAAATTTAGTATAAGTGAATAAAGGTGAGATAAAGTATTTAAACATTTGGTTATGATTGCTTTTATAAACATAAGAACAAAAAAAAACCAATTTGTTAGTCAAAATGCAGTTGATCAAATTAAGTAATCATAAAATCAGTACATGCTGAGCTTAATAAATCTTTGAGTATAGTAACAGTTTTTGGCCTCACGAGGAAAAAAAGTCCAAAAACATTGAATTATACCTTCAGCATGAAAAAATAAGGAAATCTAAGCAGTAGAATTGCTGACATTATTGCTCTTAACTATAAGGTTTGCTTTTGCTTTGGATACAGTAGTGAAACTACATCTTAGCTACAGAATAAGTTGGTGTTGAACGCTGAGTAATATGTACAATGTTAGCAACTCATATTTTTTCCAATTTTATTGCAAAGTATAACCTTAAGCCAGTTCAACAAGAAAAAAAAAAAACAGCAGTGTCCCTATTATAACTGAAACACCCATTTTTATATTTCCATGTTCTTTTCTGAGACAAGTGTTTTAAAAATTTGCTTTATGCTTTGAAAATTTTGACTGTGCTTTACACAATTTGCTTGCCTCATGTAAGAACAGTATTGATGATCTAACTGTACAATATTTTAAAAACTACTTCAAAATATTTTAGTTCAGGTTAATCACTGCTTAAAAACATAGAGATTGATTAAGCAAAGCTCTCCCCCTTGATCAGAGAAATGTAAAAAATTTACATCATCACTATTGGTAAAGCTATAGTAAGTAATATCCACTATTTTAGAAGCAAAGCTTGTATAGTATATAAATCAAACTCACCACCATATTGCAGAGAGAGCCTACTGTATAGTATTATGAATACATGTGATTACTCTTATTTAAAAGGAGAAAAGTTTTGATGCAAATCTAGAGAAATATTTTAATACAGTAACTTAAAATGATGCAGGATGTTTCCTGCTCACAAAGAGCAACAAAAATCTAATTGCTACTTTCCATTTCTAGAATACATTATTTGCTACATTTTTTTAAAAGGACTTTCCACTCTTTACTCTCTCAAAAGGAAGCAGACATTACCTAAATAACACATTGAACTGAACCATGTATACATATTGGACAGGCCAGATAGGTTAAAAGAGACTATCTGAAAACATGTCAATCCAGAAGTTCAATTCTACTGAGCGGGTCTAAACATGGAAGGCACAGCTTCTGGTTATATAGAAATAATATATTCTACAGTGAAGGTGTGTGTGCTCCTGCAGCTGTGTGTGCTCACCATCTTCAGATGGATTGCAGGGATTTGGGGATATGGAGACCAATTACAAGTCTCTAACTTTTACCTCTTGCTTTCTGGCTTTTTCTTGTATTTTTCTGTCCCCATCTTCCAGCAGGACATGATTCTCTTCTCCCAAGGCCTCCTCTTTTACTTGGGTTCATGTTTAGAAAATGAGACATGGGGAAAAGCTGGCTTCACTCCAGAGTAGCAGTGGTTATGAAGACAAAGGCCTAAGACTCTGTTTCAACAGCTTCTACAACATTTCTGCCTTAACCAGAGGTGAGGAGGAAAAAGATGTCGAGAGGGCTGTGAAGGCAGCTTTCTCCCCTTCATCTCTTATTTGTCTAGGCAACAATCCTCTCCCACTCAAATACCAATCTGAAACCCATTTGAAGTGCAACAATTTTATAAAGGGAGTAGGTAGGAGTGAGGTAAATGTTAGCAGTCCTAACAGTGCTAAAATATTTACTTTTTTGGAATTTAGGAATTCTAGAATGCAGAATCTGCTTTTCTATGACCTATATTTCTTCTTTAATTATTAGTAAGAAATAACAAGAAACTAAATTATTGTATCATTTTTAAAAATACAAGAGTCACAGATTATAAAAACAGCTCCAATGTTAGTTACCCTCTCATATACTCCTCTAGAAGACCACTCCTCAATCAAGAGGGGACATCTATCTCTTCCCTTTGAAACTGGATGGCTTTGTAGTTACCTCAGCTAATATATTATGGAAAAATAATACCATAAAATTTATAAGACTTGGTTATAAAAGGCACACCATTTTTGCCTGCCTCTTGGAGCACTCACCTTTGCAACTCTAAGCCACCATTTTAAATGTCTTAAGGTGCCATGCTATAAAGAAATCCAAAATAGCTTATACAGAGACAACGCATAGGGAAGTTCTAAGAACACATGGAAAAAGAGGTATCCAACCAGTCCTCACCTGCCCCAGCCTCACAGTGGCTGCTATTCCAGCTCTGACCACCGTTTCTGGAAAACCTCTAGCCACCTCTAGCCAGAAGTGCCCCACTGAGCCATGTCAAAAATCTTGATAGAAACCATAAGCAAAAGCAATGGTTATTACTGTTTCAGGAGACTGAATTTGGGGATTATTTGTTATGCAGATAATCAAAAGAACCATTCATTTTACTAGCTTTCAGGGGCATATGGCAACTGCCGGTTCACATATGTGAATACACATATGCACATACATATAGAATATTTGCCACATGTTACACAATCAATGGAAAAACACTGGACATACTGAAACAATCTGAAGAGGCTGTGGCTTATTTCATTATATGATGAGGAAAAAATGAGGTAGAAAATATTATATGCTTGCTTTTTATTCTCATGAAGAGGTAACATATTTTATCTATGTTGATATGGCTTTCATAATTTTATCCCCATTTACTTTGAATAATTATCAGGGCTCATATACTAAAGAACTTTGTGTCTATCTCTTTTCTGAGGTCATATATTGAACAAATATTGAGCAATTATTATTTGACATGTAAGAAATTCAATATGCTCAAATAAGTTGGAAAAAAAAAACGGTCTAGTAGAGTTAGAAACTATTACTTTTTTTAAAAAAAATGGAACTTTCAACTTCTCTGGGGACATCTGAATGGCCCAGTAGGTTAGATGTGGGAACTCCTGATTTCAGCTGGGGTTGGGGGTTTCAGAGTTGTGGGATGGAGCTCTGTGGGGAGCTTTGGGCTGAGGGAGGAGCCTGCTTAGGAGTCTATCCCTCTGCCCTCCCCCCATGTGTGTGTACACTATCTTTCTCTCTCAAAAACAAAAACTTTGATAGAATCCTTTTTATAAGGAAGCAGCACTAGTGTGTACAACTGGACTACCAATTCAGGAGATATGAAAAGGAAATGGAGGCATCACCAGTGACTAGTCTATTGATCCCAATTGTCTGGTACCTAGTGCTGACTATGATAATTAACACAGACACATCTCTGCTTTAGAAATGGTATATGGAAGGCCTAAAGGTATGGAGTAGGAGAGCAATTAATTGAAAGTCAACCTTAGTGTGTAGCAGAAAAGAGTGTCCTAAACAGAGAATTGAGCATTGAGCACACTAAGGCAAACTCCATTGTAGAGAGGGTTAAATTCTGATCCTCATTCAGCTGTTCCTCCCCAACTAGCCAGGGGTAAAAGGACTCCTGTTGTCATGAAACAGGAACTGTGGTCTTGGTAAATTTCTCCTGCATCCTTTTTGGGGAGATGGGAGGAGCCAATTCATCTGGGAAATAATGAATGAGACTTTCACGGGATCACTTCCCAGATAATGAAATTACTGTCAGTTATCTTGCCTCATAAACAAAATAATTTGGGTGTTCTCTGTGTGAGGGCATATGCTCTCTCAACCTCTTTCTCTCCCTCTCTCTCTGTCACATGAACACACGGGCATGTGCACATATGCGTGTGTGTGCACGCACACACACACTCTCACTTACATACTGGACATCTCTGCTAACTTACACTCTTCCTTGCTTCTTCTCCACACACACTCATCCTTTTAACAAGAACAGAGCCAGAAAGAGAAGCAGGAGGACACTCAGAAGCTACAGCCTCCTGCATCTCATCAATGTAAATTTGAATTTGGAACTTCAATCCAATAACTGTTTTCATTACTAAAAAAGGCCTCTATTACACACTAAAAGGAGGGCAGGGGAAAGTTTATACATTCCTTACTGCTCACATTGCACTTCGGCAATATTTTTAATTGTTCAACTGATTTGTGAGTGTTATAGTCTTTTCTGTATACTTCTTTCTACTATTACATAGAAAATCTATTTCTGTGTCATGACTTGGTACCCACTGGTTTCAACAGTTAAAAGTTAACTTAAAAGGAAGCATTTGCTGAGACTTTGCATATGACCTATATAGACATACAGTGCTGTGTATAGGTTAATGTAGTCTTATTTTTCAGTAAATGATTGATGTTCACTTTAATCACTCATGTGAATGAAAATGTTTAAAACCAAATCGGTAAATACGATGAATGTAAAATGCTACTTCACTTTTGGAAATTATTGTATTTATAATGATTTAAATAGCTTAGTACTAGGAGCTCCTGGGAGGTTCAGCTGTTGAGCATCTGCCTTTGGCTCAGGGCATAATCCCGGGTCCAGGGATCAAGTCCCACATCGGGCTCCCTATAAGGAGCCTGCTTCTCCCTCTGCCTAAGTCTCTGCCCCTCATGAAAAAATAAACAAAATTTTAAAAATTTCTTTAAAAAAATAAATAGCTTAGTACTAAGAGCCGCATTCCAAAATTGCAGTAGGTCTATCTATCTCTATAAACATGTTTTCTTTCTGCTGTTATTGTTCATTCCATAGAAAGTGAGGGGCTATCTGGATTCATTTCAAATGTTCGTATATTATATGTCACTCTTAGGAAATCTTTTTTCCAGATAAGTTGTAAAGAACATGTTTTTATTAATGGCAGGTATTTTATCATCTCTGGCCATTTAGATTATAGGAGTGGGATCCTGTTTTATATGGCACCCTGCTACTGTGGAACTTTTCTTCTAGCTGCTTTAGAAAGCTGCTGCCAAACAAAACAGTGGGAGGCAACTGTAAAAACGCTTTAAAATGCTAAAAAAAGAATAAGTGAACAAGCAGCAATCTAAACATAAACTAGAAGACTATTCCCATGACCTATGTTTAAGGGAAAGAAATGGAAGAAAACGCAAAGAATTAATAGAAGACTGATTTAGAGCCAAACTCACAGTCTTTAAAACAAGTAGAAATTACTTCAATCACATGTAAGCTGTTGCACTAAACTTGTTCTGTCACATTTCAGACATTAGAGTAGTCTGATGTCATGACATTTTATTCAAAAATGAGTTATTATGATGTAAAATTTCAAAAGAAAAATTAACATTATGAATTAGTTCTGCTGATGTGACATTTTATGAGCATAAAAAAAATGAAAGCAGAATTACATGATGAGATAATCTCTAACCACAACAATAAAAACTGCTCTGCTCAGGCAAGCTCAGTGAAATCTACAACACAAACACAACTATGGAAATTCAAATTGCAAAAATGGGATATTCTCAATATTGTCCTTTGAAAAATCCCTTGATATGTTATGTAGTAAGTGACTGGTACAACTTTGGAAGAATCAATCTGATACTATCTTTGATTCAGGCACACCGCCTTTTTTTTTTTTTTTTATAGATTTGTGATTTATTTAAAACACTTTTTTGTTTGTTTGTTTGTTTGGAATGCATATAACCACATGAAAAGTAAAAGTATGTAACATATTCTTCAGTATTTGAAGGATAAGTATCTTCAATTATTCAGATTGGGCCTACCTGATCCAATATTTAAACACATTTTAAGAAAAAGCCTTTAAGAAAAAGGCTTTCCATGATAAAGAAGGAAGTTACTTGTATGGAGTCCAGGGTCAGTCAGTCAGCCTATCTGCTGGTTAAGCATTCACTCAAATAACACTATGGGGTGCTAGTCAGGGGTCAGGTGCTCTGTACTCTGGGCATTCACATGCAGGGATCTGTTCATGGGCCTTATTGCCCTAAACATCCTCATGCTATAGGCAGCACTGCTGGGACTTCCAAGGTTCAAGGTGGTTAAATCACTTACTCAAGTTCAGGGCAGAATGTAGACAGAAACATAGTACCAAAGGTATTTCCACCTCACCACAGCTGTCCTCAGGAGCTACGTGGGGAATTCCATCATTTATTCAATAATACTTTGAGTCTAGGAAGTGTTCATTAAATCTCAATAGGTTAAGTCCTGAATTCACCTCCATACCAGGCCCAGAATAAATCATCTTACTTTATTGTCTCATTACATATCTACTTAACGTGAGACCAGAAAGCATTTTCCTATTATTGCATACAGAGGGACTGCCTTCCCTTTTGCTTTAACCATCTCTTCTCTTAACTAGAAACAGGAAGTATGGCCCTCCAGGGAGGGTTCCAGCCTCATCCTTCTAAATGTCATTGAATATGTCCTAGATTAGTTTCAAGAATAATCTATCAAATAATTTCCAGTGTTGTATAATAGAATGTGACAAGGGGCATCATTTTAGCAAAGAAGAATATTTTGTAGGAAGCTTTACAAAAACATTGGAAAATAAAAATATCTTAAAGAGGATCTAGTAAAATATAATATCTGAAATACAACTTTGATTAATCATCAATTAAAATGACCAAGACCTCTCCTTTTTCCTGCCGTTACCCTCAAGTTATACCTACCTTTCCAGTTTCTCTCCAACAGTAATCAAATTTTTGAAATGAGCACTAAATAAATCAAATAGAAGCAATTTCATGAAGACTTAAATATGATAAAAAGGGTCTCACATTCCCTTAAAATTAATGATGGCTAATAAAATAACAATGGGTAGCCATTTTATAAAATGGTAATATCAAGGAAATATGTCCGGTCTCATAAGGCTATCTGTGCCTTCCTAAGGAAAAGATTTGTGGCCTTCATTACATAGGACCAAATATATGAACAAAAGAGTCAGTTGTCCATCCCCCAAAACTGAAGGTATGCATTATTATTGTTTCAGGCTGATTGGTTCATTATTCATTTCACAATAACTTATTAAGCACCTACTTACTAGACACTAAGTGAGGGGCACAGTGATGAACAAGACAGACACGGATGCTACCTCCATCATTCTTATAGTCAAGGAAGCAGGTAATTTAAGAAATGTTTACCAAAACATATATGATTATAAACAGTGACAACTGAGATGAAGAAAAGTTACATTTTTGTTTTTGAAAAAAATAAAAGTAACGTTGATATTTGAAAACTGCCTCTGTGAAAAGTGATGTATTACTATTAATTCTATTGTGGCTTCTGGTGCTTCTAATGTCTTGCAATTGAAAAGGCTTTATTATTTTAAGCCTTTTTGCATCATCTTATTTTGACAGAGCAGTGTAGCAATTGAGATATACATAAGTAAGTTTAGATAAGGTACTATTTAGATACAGAGGTAGGACTTATAATTAGGGAAGAAGCAATTTGGTTTGGCAGACCATTTAGCAAAATGAAGTAGAGAAATAGAGTTAAGGCAGGAAAGGAAAAGGGCTAAGGTATAGAGGACCTGAAATACCAGACTAGTTTTCCAGACTTTTTTTTTTAATGGGGAGAAAGGAATGTCTAAAGAACTTAGAGGGGTGTCTGGGTGGCTCAGTCAGTTAAGCACCTGCCTTTGGCTCAGGTTGTGATTTCAAGGTCCTGGGATCAAAACTGGCATTGGGCACTGTGCTCAGCAGGAAATCGTACTTCTCCCCCTCTACCTCTGCCCCTCCTTCCACTTGGGCTGGCTCTTTCTCTTTCTCTCTCTTAAATAAATAAATGAATGAATGAATGAATGAATGAATGAATGAATAAATAAATAAATAAATAAATAAAATCTTTTTAAAAATAATAAAAATAAAGAACTTAGAAGATTTTAGAATATAAGGAAAGGAGAAATAATGCTTACAAATATCACTTAAGTGACTACCACAATAATTGGTTAATAAGAGCGTGGATTACTAATGTTACCAAGAGAGAAATATAGGCTATGCTAAGGAAAAATAATTTTTATGTAACTGACTAGATATGAAAGAGAGACCTTTGAGTACTGAGGTCCAGGACTCCATAGAGAACTGACGAGCTATTTACATAAAGCAGGATGGTCAGAAAGAAGTTTGATTTTGACTCAACTGAGTTTGAGGTACTGGTGGCACATCTAGCCGAAGCTTATCAGAAAAAGCAGGACCAGAAATATAGAGTTTTCATCCTTTTAAAGTGACTAGTGCTGGTGGAAAGACACACAAAGAAGAGAGCACAGTCAGAGAAAATTACTGAGGGCAGAATCTTACGGGAACCCTAAATTTGTAGGGAAATGATAGAGAAAAAGCAATTGGGAAAGTAAATGAAGGAGGATTTTAGAGAATAATAGAACCAAGGGAATGAGATGAGAAAGTAATCAGTGAAGCATCTGACTCTTGGTTTTAGATCACAGGGTCATGAGATCAAGCACTGTGTCAGGCCCCATGCTGAGTGTAAAGCCTGCTTAAGATTGTCTCTCTTTGGGACTCCTGGGTGGCTCAGCAGTTGGGTGCCTATCTTTGGCCTAGGGCATGATCCCGGAGTCTCAGGATTGAGTCCCACATTGAGCTCCCTGCATGGAGCCTGCTTCTCTCTCTGCCTCTCTCTCTCTCTCTCTCTCTCTCTCTGTGTGTCTCTCATGAATAAATAAATAAAACCTTTAAGAAAAAAAAAGAAAGCTCTCTTTTAGCTCCTCCTGGCTCACCCCCCCCAAAATGGCAAAGAGTACATATCTACATTTCTTTTTTTTTTTTTTTTCATATCTACATTTCTGATTAATATGAGATTACATGGGGAAGGAATCATCAGGCCACTTATCAATACTTCATTCTAAGACAAAAAAAGCTAAAGCACCTGAAGATATTCAGATTATTCATCAAGTCAGTAAAATAATAAATGGATGGGAGGCTCCTAAGTTGCTATTTAAGTGACTTATTGACTCAATATATCGAATCATATACTCAGGCTTAGGACAGAGTTCCAAAAAACTTTTTAAAACTTAATAGATAGAAGATATTTCATGATAGGGATTTTTCTTTAATCATGTCTCAATGCATGGGCTAATGTTTTGTAAAAAGATAGTAAACTAGTAATTATATCAGGTTAATATCACAATTTATATCAGAGCATTCGCTAAACCTTGGAAAAGTTGAATTAAATATTCAGTTAGGGAATTATGGATTTACATACCTGTGGTACCCATTTGGAGGACACAAAGCTGGTCACTTCTATTACAGACAAGCCAGTTTGGGAAAGTTGATTGATAAATTCAATTTTTATATCTGTAGGAACTATAACCTATGAAAGCATTAAACATTATTTTATAAGTAATTTATATAGAGTCCATTGAACATAAGTAGAAAATTACTTCTCAACAAAAGCAAATCGTATTTAAGATGCGTGAATTTAATACCAATTGAGAACAATCATGTAAACCATGAAACCCATATAAGTCTTTAGGATATTAATAAATATTTTGATTTACCATTCAAAATAAACTATATAAAACTAATATCAAACTACCTTTTCATTCTGTAATCCATCCCTAGGTCCAACTTCTACTATTTTAACATACTCAGGGAGTCCAGATAACTGAGATGTTTCCTGAAATGGAAAATACAAGGCAAGAAAAACAGGTTAGCTATTAGAACATCAAACTTGATTATTTAAAAAGTCAAACATTTACACTTTGTTAAGTAAATTTCTCACCCCAGAAAGCTAAAATGGTAAGAAATCAATACAATGCTATAATTCAAATACTAAGTTTATATTACTGGCAACATGATGCCATTTTTTCTTCTAGTTTAATGATATTTAATCTAATTATGATTAAAATTGAAAAGATTAATTTTAAAACCATAACTATGGGAAAGGTACCATGTATGACCTAAAGTGCAAACTTGTTGAGTAACTGTACATGTGATGGCAAATTTGCTATTGTTAGAATTCATTTAAAAATTATATCTTTTGGGGCACTTGGGTGGCTCAGTCAGTTAGTGTCCTACTCTTGATTTTGGCTCAGGTCATGATCTCAGGTCTTGAGATCAAGCCCTGCATTTGGCTCCATGCTCACCACAGAGTCTGCTTGGCAATCTCTCTCCCTCTGCCTCTCTTGCTTATGCTCACTTGCTCTCTTTCTTGCTTTCACTCTCTCACTCTAACTAAATAAATCTTAAAAAATAAAAATAAAATTACATGTTTGTATTAACAGACTTCTACAGAGCAGAGTCATGATAAAGATGCCACACTCTATACCCTGAACTTGAGTAATGTTACTTTGGTTTTCTGGCCTGTGTCCAAACAGCTGAGACCGGAGAAAAAGATATACTATTTATTTTGTGTCACACAGCACAACCAGCACCTAGACACAGCTTACTGAAGGACACAGCCCCTCCATTGGGACTGAAACCCTCAATATTCCACTGGGAACACCTAGCTGTCAGGCCAGTGTTAATACTCTATCTTTTGCTAAAATCTGGAACAGCAGAAGGTTTGGACTCTGGAAACTCTGGCTCTAAACCAAGAACTATGGACACGTCATATTTAGAAAGACATTAGTTTAAAACAGGAAAAATAAGAACAGCCTTTCTAAACATTGTATTGCAGTTAAAATTAGAATAATCTCAATCAAAATCAGCAGGACCTGTACTTCAGAGCTTTTCTCATCTTGCCTTTCTACGGGGATGATGAATGTGGGCTAACCAATATGTATTGTCTCACTCTCTCCTTGTAGCAAACATCAACTAATACTGGGGAGTGGCTGGTTTGGATGCAGGACACAGTCTGTTTCTATGACACAGAAAAATGCTCCCTGGCCCTTTTAGGGTCTATAGGCAATATGAGGTTTTATTGGCATTCAGTGCTAACTCAAGAAAAGAACCAGGATGATCCCTGCTACAATGTTTACACACCAACCTCAGCACTACCATGAAATTGGGCAACAAGCAAAAATTAACCAAAAAGGAAAATATTTCTCATCTCTACATCTTCTGAGTAGGTTGTAATCCCTGCAGCTGGAAGGGTGCAGGATTAAGAAGCAGCCTGGGGTTCCTTGGCTTTAAACTCAGTTTGGGATGGCAATCAAGAAGCCATGGTTTCAACCAGGCACTAAATGATAGAGATGGCATGGGAAGGTAGAGTAAATGAAAGTTCACTCTTCTTTCCTATTAACTCTAGTCCTGGGACTGCAGAAACAAAGACACAACTGGCCAATCTTAAACCATGTTTTTTCATTATCGCTGATTGCTTCTTGAAACTACACTTGCAACAGCAATTGGCTTGGAGCATTCATGGAGGAAGAGCACTTCTTTATTCAACAGCAGTGTTTTAAGTACACAAAGAACACAGTGTTTTTTTAAGGTATAACAATATGCTGAATTCAATTCAAGAATTTAAAACCCTCCTCTGCAACATTGTTGTAGAAATAAACTAGAAAAACTAAAGTGTGAACTGCAACCAAATTCAGCCGTCTCAAAGTGTTAGGCAGAAGCTAGATATGAGTGCTGGAGAGAACATCTGGAGGCAGAGTCCCAACCATTGAAGGGGAATGAGAGAGACATGAACTGGAGGCAGGGAGAGTGACAATGAAGCTGCACAATAAATGCCTGGAAGCACAACATCCTGACTTTGTGGCTTCTCAGACCGTAAGGCTGACAGACCAAAGAGCCACAGGTGTGGAACATGCCCTCTCCTCTTCCACCCCTGCCCCAGGGTATCCTCTATACTCATTAAAATGTATTTGCATTGTGGGTAGAGCCCTGCAGGATGGAAAAATCTGGCAGGATGGTTCCTAGTACAAACCTCCAAGGATTAAAAATCCCCCCTCCCAACCTGTGGGAGGAGTTCCCCATTTGATTGGAAGCAGCCCCCATTAGAGACCACCCCACAGCACTTCACAGTCCCTCTCAGACCAGAGAGACCCAATAATATCCAATCCAAGAACAACCTGGGGGCGCTTCCAAGTCCGGGAACCTGCCCACTCTCCTACCTTGGGAGTGTAACTGTGCTTTAATTAACTGCTTTGTGCTTACTACTTTCCTTCTGATGGTCTATCCAGCACAGATCCCCTAGCAAATCTTCTCATGGGGAACCCAAGGACTGAGACCTCCATTCACACAATGCAGACTTTCTTATTGTAACAAAAGCAATATATGTGCTCACATGATATTATTTTAGATTTCTTCTTGAATATAATACTATTCTTTTGTCTTTCTAGGTTTGTATCTCTATTCCCTCTGCCATGCATCTGAGAAATAAGAAAGTTAAAGTGAAAAAAAAAAAAAAAGAAAGTTAAAGTGTGTTCAGTAAGCTCAAAGAGTTAACAAGTTACCCTTGTTAACAGCAAACCAAATCAATCAACACATACATGAATATATATGATGTGAGAGCCCTCTCTTGGTGATTTCCAGTCTTTTTCTAGGGATTACTATCTCTATTGATTTCTCTAAGGAGCTGCAGCAATACATCAACAATGCCTTCAAAGAAATTTCACCTAAATGCTATTCAAGTACATAGAAGTCAGTGATTCAAAACCTATCTCATAACTTTCCCCACCGCATGCCTTTCCGCAGGTATTTCTCCAGAACATGCTATTCTTTACCTTCTCTCTTACCATTTGTATCTACGTGGTCCATTTATTACTGGTTTGACTTTGGCATACACCCACCACCAAGCACAATGCGTAATACTTAGACTGTGCTCAATAATTACCTGTTGATTATATTAGTGAAACTCTTCTCTCACTGGCTTCATTAAAATTGTCATTTTTTTTCTCAGCCTTTCTGTTGCTATAACTTCCCTAAAAAGTCTTGCTAATCTTGATTTTCCAGGATTAAAATCTTTCAGCATCCAACAGACCTTCAGAGAGATCTATCAGCTTAAAGTGAAATGATTCATGACAAGCCTCTCATCTTCTACCACACTCTCCTTTCATGCATTCTCTGAATTTAGCCATGATAAAATCATGTCTTCTACACCTTCATGTCTGTACACATGAAGTTTCTGTTGGTTTGGAAATTCCTTCTGTCCTTAGGAAAGACTTTCCACCAAACCCATTTCTCTTCTTCATGGGCGTAGGCCTGGACTGCATTTCTCCCCTACATAAGAATTATTTCTGAACAAATTCCAACCAAGGGAATATAAAGATGAATGATATGTACTACTTTTAGGCATTGGTCCATGGAAATATTCCATGCATATCCCTCCATGCTCCTTCCCCTTTGGCCAGCTTAATGCAGAGGAATATGGCAAACTTGAAAGCTGACAAAGACAAAAAAAAAAAAAAAAAAAAAAATTGAAAGAGCCTCCATCTCTGAATCACTGCTTAAATAAGAATCCCAAGCCAGTAAGAAGCAGTTAATTTATGCTTTATATAGACAAAATAAGTGTCAACTCTCCTACACCATTTACATTAGAAGTATATCCTTATAGTTACCAATTATGAAGAATGGGGCAGTTGTAAGCTAACTAGCAAGGCCTGCCAAAGATGCTGGTGGAAAGCACAAGATTTCTGGGTGAGAGAAAAAAGGCTTGTAACACCAATAGCAGTAGCTAGAGGATCAGGATTTGTGCTAGCTCCCTAATCCCTAACACCCACAGGCAGAGCACACAAACATATGTCTTTGATTTGTCAATCTGTAGATGTTCAAATGGCAGACAAGTAAGCTAGGGCACTGACCATAACCCCAAAGTCAGAAAAAAAAAAATTAATAGTCTTTAGTGCTCCTGAGTGGGTAAAGTGACCACACCCATTTTTAGTTCTGTACAGCTCCTACAGAGACTTTACAACTGCAGCAGCCCTGTGGACATCATCAGGTTTTGGCCTAGCCAAAACATCAGCCAGCCAGGCCAAGGCATCAGGAAAAGCACTGTGAACAGGAGGGCACCATTGAATTAGTAACTCTGCTTCAGGCAGTGGGGTGGGCAGCAGAGGGCAGCTGCTACCTTTTTTGTGCAAAGCTGAGACTGCACTGGGGACAGGCTGACTGCTTTCTTGAATATGTCATTTTGATTTGATTAGTGAGGCCTGTTGAGATTGTACTACCTTGTTAGTCAGGGTCCAAGCTGAACTCCCAAAATGGAAACAGGCCAGAGAAGCCTGTTTCTCAAGGCCTCCACTGCTCAGGTGTCCAGTTTCAACTAAAATTCAACAGCAAGAGAATACCTGATTTTCAAAAGATAACTGGTAGCTATGCCAGGGCAGGGAGAGGTCCAAAATCCTAACCAGCACCTCCAGGTGGAGGCTGCCTGACTGTGTTAAAAGTTCCAATTTGTAAAATCACCATCATAGGGACATGCAGTTCTTCCTATTTGAGATGATCTCCTCTGGCACTTATAGGACCAACAATTATAGTCATATCACTCATCAATTATTGCTATATGTTCAGATGTGTAATCGACAACAGTACACTGAATTGACCCAAAAGGTTACTTGGGTTCTCTTTTCCCACTGTGAACACTGCCCAAACCCCATCAGTTGAAACAAGACTCCCCACTGTCATGGTACTGAATAGGATGATGACTTTGATGCCTTTATATGATAGCCATAAACATTTGAGTATTCCCTCTCCCCAAAGTTTCTCAGTATGTATGGGAAACTATGCACTAAAAACCATCTTTTTTCTTAAAGCAGATGGAAGAAGAAGGTTGGGAATGATCTGGGGGCACAGAAGGAGAGATCAGTTCTATATCAATAAGGCACATTTCCTCCCAATTTGGGGTAGCTTAGTAGCTCCTTACCAGCTCAATCAGATGAACTTGCAATATCTGGAAAACACACAAGCCCTACATTACACATAAAAATCATTATTACTATCACTGCTGATTTTAACCTAGGGAACCCCTGAACCCAGCATCAGGGAAACCAATGCAAATATAACTGCATTGGTTTCCAGCAGGATAATGGGATTTGTTCCCTTTGGCTGACATGGGCTGGACTTGCACATGATCCATCATCAAGATAACATCTCTAAGTCCTCATCCAGTCACAAGATATTGGCTAAGGGAGTTTTACAAAGTGGCAAGGCTGTCTATAAAATTCATTTAGAATTCTTTGGCTCCCTTCTCATTCTCCTCTATGTTGCCTTTCGGCACTATAAACACAACCTGGGGCAGTTTGATCCTCCATACTAGTCAATGACTGACTCATCTATGGCTCCTCACAGGAGTTTGTCTATCCCAGCCAAATCTCCCCAAGAGGGCCAAAGTTTCTGTATAGCAGCCAGGATTCACAGACTTAGAGACCTTTTGCTGTCATCTCCAATTATATCTAACTTTGGCAGACAGACAGCAGGACAGGCTAAGCTGTAAGAAGGTCCGGTTACTGCTATTCCTCTATCACAAGCATTACTTACCCCAACCCCTCAACTCCCAACTGAACTAAAGTTTTTTATGATTTACCTGGGTTCTTTCTGTAACATTGGCCAAATTTATTCCTTCTATACTCCTACTAACTGTTGACAGAAAGAGGGAAGAAAACCTTCAGCCCACATAGTGTTGATCTTAGTGCTAGTTGTTACAATAGGTGGACCTGAGACTGACTGCCAGATGGCCAAGGAGGCTCCCCTGTCCCTAGGAAAGTTAGCATAACCAAGACACTACTCAGCCCTTGAATCTGCTTCCTTTATACCAGACAGCCACCATCTTCCCAATTTCTTATCATTAACATACAATAAAACAGACCATATTTTGCTCAATTGACTATAAAATCTGGTCAATATATCTGTTAACAATTTCCACTGACTTCCTTCAAATACCTTTAATCCATCAGAAAAGTTCTCATTCTTCCTCTTTCAGGAAGTCGTGCCTTCCTCTCTATACCATTCTTATTAACAATCTGTCACAACCTGTGAAGGACTAAGATTTTACCCTACATTCTAGCTCATAAGCAACCCTGCCACAGATTATGGGTGCTGGCAGAAGATATGCAGCTCTTGAATCAGAGACAAAGGCTTTATTGTTCACATTAATAGCAGTAGTCAGAGCAACAACATTTCTTCACACTGGTTCTCTGAGTATGACAGGAGCTGTGCTTGGGGAACCTGAGTATTTCATAATGGGCAATTAGCATGCCTGCCCTTTGCTCTATTTCCCAAGTTGCTTACTAGACAAACACCTTGAAAAGATATTTCCAAAGAAAATTAATCAATGCCTTGCTAATAAGTCATACAGAAATGCAAGAGATCCATAAAGAATTGCTGCTCAACATCTTTATTACCTCAATTAATACTCAGCAACAAACTCTTATTATCTAAGATTCAATTAGTCATCTACTCAAGACTCTTATGACCTCCCCAAATAGAATTCATGAATTTCATTTCTATGATCCCAGAGAGACTTATCTTAAAATAGGCCTTTAAATTACCACTTTGCCTATTTTGCATTTTTTATTATAAACCTTCAAAGTCATCAGGGGCACCTGGGTGGCTCCATCAGTTAAGCATCCAACTCTTGATCTCAGTACAGGTCTTGATCTCAAAGTTGTGAGTTCAAGGCCCATGTTGGGCTCCACGCTGGGTGTGGAGCCTACTTAAAACAAAAACAAAACCAAAGATCCCTTCAGAGTCATCAGAATGGACACATACTAAACACTTGAATATTGTCCGTTAAATGGATTAATAAGCTTACATCTAAAATTTAGAAAAGGTGGGCCCTCCATTTATTCAATATATATCAGCAATATTATTATAGTTATTGGATATATAGAAATGAATCAATAAAACAAACAAACCCCTGCCCATAACAAGCTTATACTTTAGTGGCATAGGGCTCTGCATGCTACCTTCGGGGGGGGGGGATGGAGGGGAGGCAGTGTAGCCATGGCAATTTTTTCTTTACAGTGAATTTATGAGAGTTGATAAATGACTTATAGACTTATAGTTCTAAGGAATTGAGGGTTTTTTTTTTTTTTAAGTGTGTAGAAGTTAGCTACATAGTCTTTGAACAGGTCTAAAGTCTGAATTTATTTTTATAGCATTAAAAGCTCTATGTTACTGAGCTCAGTGTATCCTGTTGAATGTGGAGTAGTGGAGGATACTAGTGAAAAACAAAAGCTGTATTATCCAGAACAAGGCTTTCAAAAAGCCATGTTATATGGCTGAATGTATGCCCACATTTGGTATCAGATTTCTAATGGTTCACTTTCATAGAACAACAAAAGCAATACTATCTTGCATTTACACGTTGCTGTATTATTCCAAAGCACTTTTCTATCTACATTTCATCTGTGAAGCTACCCTTTGAGGTAGGCAGAACTGAAAGAGAGATTAAGTGACTTTCTAAGGTTACCCAACTAAGTTCTCTGGCTCCTTTTCTAGTTTTCTTTAGGATGAGATTAAATATACCACAAACTATTGAGCTTAAGGTTGAGAAATAATGAACCATTCTTTTATGCAGAACATAAATGGGCTGCTTTACTCACATTTTCAATCTTACATAAAATTAAATGGAAGGCATATTTTGATGGGAGTTTCTCTGAAATCTTAATGAGGTGTGTGCATGTATTTATTTTTTATATTTATACATAAAATATATCTGGGTGGCTTCTGTATATACAATCAACCCCCCTGATGGTGATAGATGATTCCTTACTATTCACTCTACAAATACTGCTTTTTTCTCCCCTCTAAGAAAACACCGTAGAAATTTCCTGACAGATTTTTATATGTTCCACTCACTTCATTTCCTGAGGAGTAATTTTATGTGTAAATAAAGTCTTTATAATATTGACATATCCTGTTTCATAGCCAGTATTCTTCCCACGGAGAAATGCTATGCCAGCCAAATCAAATGCTCCCACTACACAGATGAGAAGTCTGAATCAAGAAATTGTAGGATTTTCTTCTGAAACTAAACTGAACTTTTTAAGGGAGCATTAATTGTCCACTTTTCCAAAAGAATCTAGTTTTTTCATCTCATTTTAAATATGCACAAAGTCCATTTTGTAGTAACATTAAAACCTCCACATTCTCATATTTGTTCTTAGATATTTCCCTTTTAACCTAACATAGTCAGAAACACATAAAGCATTATCACTGGTTAAATAGATATGTACGGAAACCTTGGCCCTCTGGAGCAATCTAAAGACATTTTCTCTCCAGTGCCTTTCTAGGATGAAGGGATGAATCAACAAAGCTGATATTTGAAACCCTTCTCTCAGAATATCCATGTCCCAAAGTTGACTCAAAAGCAATCTCTGGCAGTTTAAGAATTTACTTGTAATGAGGTAAAAATAAGTTTGTAATGTACTATTAAGTCACTTCAAATTTTATGAACAATATATCTTAATTTACAAAATCAAAAGGTAAAGAAGGTATCCACTTACCTTTTAATAATTTTTGACAGCCAAAAGGAAAAGGGGAATGTGTGCAGGACTTTGTTCCCAATTGCATTGGGTCAATGTTTAACAGAGATTAAAAACAAGCTCTAAAAATGTGAACACTCTTCTCTATGTATGCATACTAATATTTGTTCTAGGTACTAAATGGAAAACTAATGCTGGGTGTCACTGTAGATATAAAGCATAATTAAATATGAATTCCTTCTGGGAATATGTAAATTTTATGAGCACTTAAATAAGAGCAGTTACAAAAAAGCAGAATATTATGCAAGACTATCTGCCAATACAGCAGATTGAAATATAGAATGATGGACAGCATAAGATCTAAATTTATTAAAAATTTTAAAATGAGGGGGGGTGCCTGGGTGGCTTAGTTAAGTGCCTGCCTTTGGCTTAGGTCATGATCCCCAGAAGGTAGAGCCCTGCACTGGACTCCCTGCTCAGTGGGGAGCCTGCTTTCCTCTCTCCCCTCGACCTTTGCTCATGCTCTCTCTCTCAACAAAATCTTAAAAAAAATTTTTTTTGAATGAGGCTCCTAACAGTTGCATCACTAAAGTTCATTTCCCTGTTAAATAAATACCATTTTTAAAAGTGTCTTGACCCTACCACCCAGTGATTACACTACTGGTTATTTACCCAAAGGATAAAAACAGTGATCTGAAGGGGCACCCACACCCCACTGTTTATAGCAGCAATGTCCATAATAGCCAAATTATGGAAAGGACCCAGATGTCCATCAACAAAGGAATGGATAAAGATGGTATGTGTGTGTGTGATGGAATATTACTCAGCCATCAAAAAGATGAAATCTTTCCATTTGCAATGATGTGGATGGCACTAGAGGATACTATGCCAAGCAAAATACGTCAGTCAGAGACAATTATCATGACTTCATTCATGTGTGGAATTTAAGAAACAAAATAAGCACAGGGGAGGGACAGAAAAATAAGATGAAATCAGAGAGACAAGCCATAAGAGACTCCTAACTATGGGAAACAAACAGAGTTTCTGGAAGGGAGGCAGGTGGGGGGATGGCTTAATTAGGTAATGGGCATTAAGGAGGTCACATAATGTAATGAGCACTGGGTGTGATACATAACTGATGAGTCACTAAGCTCTATCTTTGAAACAAATTACATACTATATGTTAATTAATTGAATTTAAATAAAATTAAATTTAAAAATAAAGTGTCTTGAGTAGAGCACCTGGGTGACTCAGTCAGTTAAGTGGCTGACTCTTGGTTTTGGCTCAGGTCATGATCTCAGGGTCCTGGGATGGAGCCCTGAATCAGGCTCTGTACTCAGTAGGGAGTCTGCTTGTAGGTTCTCTTTCTCTTCCTCTGCCCCTTCCCCTGCTTTCACTCTCTCTCTCTCAAATAAATCTTTAAAAATAAATAAATAAAAGTGTCTGGAGCAATAAATATATACACACATATTTAATAGGTATTCATTATAATGCCTTAATAAAATCATAACTATTATAAATTAATATAAAATCATAACTATTATAAATTAGTGTATGATTGAAAATACAGAATATTAACATAATTAAGTTCATGAAACATGAATGGAAATCAATAGAAATAAAAGTGAGATGAAACATAAGGAGAAACAAATTGAAGAAATCAAGAATAGTCCTTTTTAATGCGAGCATTCTATAATCTGTCCAGTGAATATATTAAGATGATTTTAAAAGAATTAAAAAAGAAAAACTTCAATGTATGGATACATTGCATGAGATCTTGCATACACAGTTATGCTTCTTTAAGTGGTGGCTATTATTTACATTATTTAGCTTAAGAAATGATTTATTCTTGGGATGCCTGGGTGGCTCATCGGTTGAGCGTCTGCCTTTGTTTGGCTCAGGATGTGATCCCGGAGTCCTGGGATCAAGTCTCACATTGGGCTCCCTGCATGGGGCCTGCTTCTCCCTCTGCCTGTGTCTCTGCCTCTCTCTCTCTCTGTGTCTCTCATGAATAAATAAATAAAATCTTTTTTAAAAAATCATGGCTTTAAAAAATGATTTATTCTTGCACTTATGGCAATTTAATAAAATAAACTTTATGAAAAATTAGCCAACATCATCTATAGCTTTTTCATTACTATTATCATTATCACAGTATTAAAGTTTAAAACAGTAATAAAAGTGTTCATTAGAAAGCCAAGAGAAAACGTTGGACTTGCAATATTTTAAGTATGGAAAGTTAGCTTTTCCTTAATGTCTTTGCTAATATACAAAAATATATTTTACATATATATTATTATTACATATATATATTACATATATATATATTATTTAACCACTAAGATTGTTTTTAGCTCCTACAAATCCAAAAAGCAGCCATATTGATTGAAAATGTATACACACACACACACATACACACTTAGAAAAACTCCAACTCCCAGGAAAAAAATGTGATATGTCATCTAATACACCAAGTTTCATCATGGAAATATTTTTTTAGGAAGACAAATTTCTTTTTTTTTTCTGTGTTTTTAAAATTTTTTATCTAATCTTGTACATGTAATGATACTTTATTGCAGTTTTAATTTATATTCCCAATGACCAATTAATTGAGCATTTTTTTCATATTGGCCATTTGGATATTCTCTTCCATGGCATGCATGTCCAAGCTTTTGCCCACTGAGGAAGAAGTGTATCTGTCTCTTCTTTCTTCTTTCCTTCTTTTCTTTCTTCCCTTCCTTCCCTTCCCCTTCCCTCAAAGTTATGCTGGCTTCATAAAATGAATTGAGAGGTGTCTCTTTTGGGATCCCTGGGTGGCACAGCAGTTTGGTGCCTGCCTTTGGCCCAGGGTGCGATCCTGGAGACCCGGGATCGAATCCCACGTCGGGCTCCCGGTGCATGGAGCCTGCTTCTCCCTCTGCCTCTCTCTCTCTCTCTCTGTGTGACTATCATAAATAAATTTTAAAAAAATTAAAAAAAAAAAGAGAAGTGTCTCTTTCCTATTTTCTGAAAGAGCTTGTTTAAAATTGGCAGATTTTTCTAAAATTTTTTTAATAATAAATTTATTTTTTATTGGTGTTCAATTTGCCAACATACAGAATAACACCCAGTGCTCATCCCATCAAGTGGCCCCCTCAGTGCCCGTCATCCATTCACCCCCACCCCCCGCCCTCCTCCCCTTCCACCACCCCTAGTTCGCTTCCCAGAGTTAGGAGAAGAAATGTGTGGGAAATATCAGAAAGGGAGACAGAACATAAAGGAAGACAAATTTCTGAAAACAGTAGCTTATAATAGAATACACAACTATCTATGTTAAACTAGCTATACAAGCAGCATGACCTTATAGCCACAAAGTTTAGGAAAACTATTGGAATACATAATTTTGTCAAAGTTTTAAAGTTCATACACCCAAGCTGGTATAGCAGTGTTTTTGCTGCAGAAACTTGCCTTATTACTAAGGCAAGTTGTGGCTAAGAAGCCACAACTCATTGTTCTAAATAGTTATTTAATTTTGGGTTTCCATTATCATTCGCAAAAAGCAATTAATTACATTGCTTTACATTACTTTTTGTTTTGCCATGTTGGTTGGATAACAATGGCAAACTATGAAATCACATCAGAGAGGTCCTATGAGTTCTCAGCTTTATGATACTCTTTATTAAGCACAAGAAGACTAGAGAATCCATTCAAACTTTAAATAAAATTTTTCAGATCTTAACGAAGACCCTTTATCAAAATATTCTACTAGGTAATATGTATTTTCTTTTTTAAAGATTATTTATTTATTTATTAGATACACACACACACAGAGAGAGAGAGAGAGAGGCAAAGACACAGGCAGAGGGAGAAGCAAGCTCCATGCAGGGAGCCTGATATGGGACTCCAGGACCCAAGGATCACACCCTGGGCCGAAGGCAGGCACTAAACTGCTGAGCCACCCAGGGATCCCCAGTATGTATTTTCTGATTGGCAAAAACCAAAATCCCTGAGAATACACCAAAAATTCTTTGAAAATAAAACACTAATGACTTATGGTGTCTCTTATCTCATGACATGTTAACAGTTTTTTGGTATCTGTGAGTGATGAATTGTTGAGTGTTATATGTGGCAGAACAAGAGACAGAGATAATGAAATTAGGTAGAATCTAGGTCTTTGGAAATTTTGCTATTATTAATGCATGTTTTGGTGTGCTCATAAGCTATCCCTTTCAGGACCAAGACAATCCTAGAAGCTGCAGTTCTGGCACCTGACGACATTTCATTTAGCCTTTTTTCAGGGACTGCCTCAACTAAAGAAAGCCACTTTACCCATAGTTGGATCTCTGATCATCCAATGAGTGGTTAATACAGGAACTGCCCACTCCCTCTGATGTAAGGCAGTGAATGGAACTCCAAAGGACCTTACCAGCCCCAGAGACCTGGGTGGGATGGAGACCTTTGGTGTCACACTGCAGTTACACCTCTCCTCTGCCTACTCCTACTTGTTCCACTTCTCACAGGTACTAAGTCAAAAGTACCAAATTTCTGCACACAAGTCTTCCTCCAAGAACCTGTTTACCCTTTTCCTCTATGGCCATTTTCCAGTCTCTGAATATATAAATTGAAATAGACATATTTGGGAGTTTTAATAGCTTCCACACTTTTGTCACTTGACCTGTAATATAAATACTACTAGAGCAGGGAAAGGCAAGTGGAAGCTTCTGAGATTCTGAAACTGTCCACTCTTCTCATTTCCTGTTCAGCTGAAATAACAAAATAGTAAAAGAAAAGAAAAGGAAAAGGAAAAGGAAAGAAAAGAGAAAAAAAAGAAAAGAAAAGAAAAGAAAAGAAATAACAAAAAAAAAAAAAAAAAAATACAGAAAGCTCAGACCAAACCACGACACCTCCACTCCCCCCCCTCCCCACCCCACCAAGAAAAAGGAAAAGAACCAGAAAAGAAGGGAAAATAAAAGAAGTACACTGGGTGAACTGAGAGAAATGGCAGAGATTATTGCCAATACATATTTAAAGAATATAGGAAGAATACAGTGGTGATAGCCTCATCATAACCCACTTTAATCCCCAGTACCACCTCTACTAAAACCAGAAGGATAATAAGATTTTGAAGGATGACAATGGACTTCTACAAACTCAACCCCAAATGTAACTTCTGTATCTGTTGTAATATATTTGCAAAAATAAATGAACATTGCCTCAGGTACATGTAGGTAGCCATTGATTGGACAGATGTGCTCTTTTGTATACCTGATAGAAGAGCATAAACAACTCCCACTTGTTTGGGATAAATAAGAGTAAACATTTGTAGAATTCTCTCAGGACTATACTAATTCTCCTACCATGTATCCTAATGTATTTAAAGGGACCTGAACTATCTGGACATTCTGCAGAACATCACATTGATCCACTATAGCAATGAGTGAAGTTCTCACAGTATGAAAGGATACTCCAAATATATTAAAAAATTATAGAAGTAATTCATGGAACTTTGATTTTTTTTTAACTCAGACCTCTCAACAAAACAAAACAAAAGTGCTTAACATTCAGTATAGAATTAAAAGTGCCAAGAAGTCTGATCAATACAATAGCAACCCTGTCTCTATAGGGCATATACTGACCCAAAATGCCAAGCATACTACCACTCCTCTAATTCAGACAGAGGGCAGGAAACAGTAATAAAACATGGCAGTCTTTCACACTGAGTCCAGGTATGGGCTCCTAGGCCTTCTCAATGTAGCTATCTACTTTAGTATCTGCTATCTATGTAGATACCAGTTCCAGTTATCTATTGCTAATGATTGTACCTAACAGACAAGGCCAAAATCTATTTGTGATGTTCAGTATGGTGTTAGTGTTCTTACTACTGTTAACCTTAAATAAAATAAAACTGCCAGTTATTTTACCAGAAAAAAAAAAAAAAGTGTTTAT
Source organism: Canis lupus familiaris (assembly GCF_011100685.1). NCBI lineage: Eukaryota > Metazoa > Chordata > Mammalia > Carnivora > Canidae > Canis > Canis lupus. Next base: position 23,143,904 of record NC_049233.1, read on the forward strand.
TCAGAAATAGCAGAGAAAAGCAATTTGGGACAAGCAGGCTAAGAACAAAACCATAGGCAAGTCAGGAGAACAAAGGTGAGGAATATTCTTTTATAAAGGAACATTTGGGGAGGCTGTTATAAACAAAAACTCCACTGGTGTAAAGTAGGAGTTCAAAGTACAGTGGCTTTTCACTGGCTGATCTGTGATAGCCTCTCATTGGCCAGGCTGTTTCAGGAGAGGGAGAGAAGAGAAAAACCTTGCTTTCTTCTGCTGGCCTAGTAAACTAGTATCAATCTACAAAGATAAATCTCGTCTTGTTGGGTTTGCAATTGACAAGGAGTGATAGAACATGAGTGCCACCCCTTCTGGCCTCCCAGCTCCGTATTAGTAGTTTCTTTTCATTAATTTTCATATTATTATGTATCTTAATATTTAGAGATAAGAGGTTAATATCCAAAATAAATATAGAACTTATAAACCTCAACACCAAAAGTAGTAATAATCCAATTAAAAATGGGCAGAGGACCTGAATAGACATTTTTCCAAAGAAAACAGACAATGGCCAACAGATACATGAAATGATGCTTAGTATTACTATCATCAGGGAAACACAAATGAAACCACAATGAGGTATGTCCTTATACCTGTTAGAAGCACTATAATGAAAAAGTCAAGATAACATGTGATGGCAAGGATGTAGGGAGAAAAGGAACCCCCATGCACTGTTGGTGGGAATGTAAACTGGCACAGCCACTGTGAAGAACAGTATAAAGGTTCCTCAAAAAGTCAGAAATACCACATGGGCCAGTAATACTGCAGGATATTTACCCAAAGAAAATGAAAATATTAACTCAAAGAGATATAAGCATCTTTCTGTTTACTGCAACATTTACAGTGGCCAAGATATGGAAGCAACATAAGTGTCGCTCAGTGGACAAATGGATAAAGATGTGGTACACACATACACAAACAGAAATATAACTCTGCCATAGAAAGGAGAAGATCTTACCATTTGCAACAACAAGGATAGACCTAGAGGATATTATGCTAAGTGAAATAAGTCAGAGAAAGGCAAATATTATGCAATTTCACCCATATGCAGAATCTAAATAACAGACAAAAAGCAGAAACAGACTCCTAAATACAGAGAACAAACTGATGGTTGCCAGAGGGGAAGGAGGTGTGAGGATGGGCAAAATGGGTGAAGGCAAGTGGGATGTTACAGGCGTCCAGTTATGGAACAAATAGGTGAAAGGGAAAAGTACAGCAAAGGGAATATAGTCAATGGTATCGTTAATAGTGTTGTATGGTGACAGATGGGAGCTACACTTATGGTGAGCACAGCATAATGTATATAGATTTGTTGAATCACTAGGTTGTACACCTGATACTAACATAATGTGTGTCAACAATAGTTTGATTAAAAAATAATAAAACAAAGCATTGGCAAAGCATTGAGAAAACACGTGAAATAAAACAAAGATCATAACAGCTATGAAGATTTGTGGGAAAGCCGTGCTCCATACTGTACACATAATGGCCATTAGACAAATAAAAGGCACACGCAGTCATGTTTTGTTCATTCACTTAATTCTAACTGGGTAGCTAATGCTAGAAATTGGTCAAAGAAAGCCATTTGGATATAGAAATCAATTCTCGTGGTTTTACCCTAGTTAAAACTTTCCTAAAATAAATCATTATTCTAGTACCTTTGTTTCTAATACTACTACTAAAGCAAATCCTAGGAGGCTTTTAAAAAGCACAGTGCAAGGGCCATCTTATGTGGTAGTGAAACTCTGGAGACAAAAAACCTGGCTCTACCAGGTACTTGATGCACAAACCTAGCTCTACTACATATTTGGATGCACAAACTTGAGGAAATAATTTGATTACTATTCCTCGTTACCCTCTTTTTAAAGTGGGAATGTGACTCTCCTCTGAGCCAAGCAGTCCTTGGCTTATAAGTATATTGTGAAGATTGAATATGAATATAAAGCATTTAACTTAGTGAAGAGTTAATACTTGATCAATGTTTATCATGTGCCTTTAAGACTAACACAAAGACTTGAATATTTTAAAAGAATAGCTTAAAATTATTCCACTATCACTTTAAAATATACCAATTTGTTTAAAATTTACAATGAAAGGAATCATTGTAAATAGCAGAGCTACTGTAATTCTAGCCACAATCAAAATAATACATGGAAATTATTCAAGGTCTTTCAACAAGGAGCTCAGAACACTTTGGAGACATTATCCTATTCTGGAGCCTGCCAACAATTTTATCCACCTCCAGTGCTGACACCATCGACTCCACCCATCCTGTTCCACTTGGCAATGTCAACCTCAGTTTGAACCTTTGAGAGGCAACAGAAGGGCACTCAATTAAGAGGGTAAATAAGAGCTCATATTCAAAATCTGGCTGAAGAATGCCATAAATGAACATAGGAGTCACAGTTACTTACTTGTTGGAAATGTCCTCCTGGAAAAAAATATGAATTTAAAAAGCAAATTAAATAATTAATAATTCTGATTGGCATCATATGCTCAAGGCAAGAGTAACAAAAAAAGGCCCATAATCCTCTCTACAAGCTAGATTTTAATTTTTTTCTTCCTTTCAACATCAAAGGAAGGTACGGAGGATCTAAATTTTTTTTAAAAAAGAAGAATGACAACAACAAGAAGAACAATGTAGATCTTTTTGTGTAATGCAGCGTCAGATGCATTGAGTCATTGGGTCAGAATGAAGCTGACCCATACTCTTGAGCATAGGCTCATAATGCTTTCAAGCAACCCAGTTACTCATTTTGTCATCACTCTCAGAGTACACTAATTATTATAACTGCCACTATAGGAAATGGAATACAAAAGCTTCCTGAGTGCAAAATTTATCAGAATTTTCAGAAATCTCATCATTTGCGATATTCAAAATATATAGAGAATAAAATATACTGAAACATTCAAAACAGTGGAAGGAGGCTTAGATAATTTCGAAAAAGTTAAACCAATGCACGTGACCCTTTGAGGCATGGAGTCCAGAGCAGGACCCTAAGGGTGGTTATGTCTAAAACTGAGACTTCTTTGTTCCTCTACAATCAGTCCTCCTAAAAGCTTCCACATCTCAGTAAATGACATATTTTTCTTTTTAAACTGCTTCTGTAAGACTGAACATGTGTGCCCTCACAAATTCTCAATGTGACTGTTGAAACCCAATCCTCAATGTGATAATAGTTGGAGGCAGGGCTTCTGGGAGATGATTATGTCATAACAGTGGACACCTCATGAATGAGATTAGTGCCCTTATAAAAGAGACCCTAAAGAGCTCTCACTATACTTCCACCATGTGAGGACACAAGAAGGAAGTAAATTCTCGCCAGACACTGAATCAGCCATCCCCCTGATATTGGGAACTCCCATTATCAAGAACTGAGAAATAAATTAGTTGTGTATAAGCCCCCCAATTTATAGTATTCTATTATAGTGACCCCAATAGATTAAGGTAACAGCTAAAGCCTACACGTGGACTCATCCTTGATTCCTCTCTTCTTCATGTGCCCTCTATCAGGTCAGTCAGCAAACCACATTCTATCTTTGAAATAATCATCTCTCACCTGGATTACTGGAAGAGCACTGTAGGCTGCCTCTTCACATCTACTCTTGCCACCCCCTCTGGAAGACAGCAACCGTACTAACTCGTTTAAAACATAAAACCAATCACATAATTCCTCTGGTTCAATAACCTCCATGATTTCCCATTTCCCTTAGAGAAAAATTCAAAGTTTTTACCATGGCTTTTGAGGCCTCCAAGATGTTGTACCTTATTACTTTCCTGAGCTCCTCTACATTCCTCCTTCACTCCTGCTCCAACCACAATGAATTCCTTGCAATCTCTTGAACACTTCCCCTGCTGGACTGCTCTTCCCCCCATGTAGCTCTGTGACTCACTTCCTCTTTTTTTCATGTCTCTATTCTTTATAAAGCCAATATGGGAAAAAACAACAACAACAACTAAAGTCTTCTTCACCATCTTATTGCCCTTAATCTTTATTATTCTTCTAGGATTCATCACCACCTAGCATATTGTGTATATATCTATTTAATTATCTATTGTCTGTCTCTTCCCATTAGACTAAGAGTCCCTTGAGCGTATGGACTCATTTAAGTTCACTGCTGTATCCCAGCTCTCTGAATTGAGTCTGGCACATGGAACATGCTCAGTAAACACTTATGGAATAAATAAATGGATAGGATTTATTAAATCAGAGTTTATACAAGTTAGTCACATAATAAAGGGTGTTCACACTCATTATGACTTAGAAAACCAACAAAAATTCACTGTATGTAGTGCTTTCTTCTAGTCTTTGGATGACAACTGGAATCATTATTTGCACATGAACTGTCTAAGGAAAGCTTTCAAAAACACAGAAGTTGCATGTGGTAAAGAAGCTTCAACTAAACAAAGTTAGGTCACACATCTGGACCACTGCTATTCTTAGAATGTCCTGTGGTCTAAAGGAATATAGATGTTTCTGTTGTACAGATTCTCCTGAGCAGGGTGGGATAGAGTTGAAATTTTCTACTGGTATTAGTGGCTATGATAGAGACCAAGATATATCCGGTCTTGACCCTGAGGGTCTAAACACCTACCAGTATGCAGGTATGCAGAATCTTTGGGGGGAGGGGCCCCTATATTAAAGTAGAAGAATTGTGATCATTGCTATCAGCATCAATTACCAAGGGCTCTGTAGGATTCTGTGACTAGTAAGCTGGACTTTCTTTTATCCATTCATCGGATAAAGCATGGCATACATACTGCAGTGAACACAAGAGGCAAAAGACTCCTTCATGGAGTTTGCAGACAACAGCAAAAAATAAAATAAAATAAAATAAAATAAATAAATATGAGTGTTACAAAGAAATCAATGAGGGAAATGGAAGAGGAATTTGGAGGACAGGAGACATGTTGCAAGTTTACCTAAGAAGGTGTACTTTAAAAAAAGAATAGAAGGAGGTGATGGGACTGAAAGCCAAGTTATACAGAGGTCTTGTGAAAGGACCTTCTAACAGCTTGTGCCACATTCTCTGAGTTGACTGGGGGGAAATGTATCCAGTGTGTTAACTGTTATAGGAAGAGCTAGAAGGCCTGTGTTAAGTGGAGAAGAATGAGCAAAAAGTAAAAACAAGTAATAAAGGAAAATAAAGGGTTTGACAGTATAGAGGGCGCCTAGGTAAAGACTTATTCCCAGTCTTTCAAAATCTGCTTCCTCATTTAACTCCTTCCCACCTTCACTGTGAACTCCAGTGCTGCCCTGTCTGGAGCTTCAAACCTCAAGCCAGGCTGGAGCAGAACTCCATTAGGTTACCTGGCTGTACCTCCTGCTTCCTGAGGACACTTGTCCACAGCAACCCCAGCCCTGCATTCAGTAATTTCTAGACTGCTTCTCTCTCTGACTTCTCATCTGTCTCTGCTTTCTAACATACTGACTTTTCCTGGCCCTAATTCTAATTAAAACTTATGTTTTGTTTCCTTGGGGCTCTGAATGCAACTGATGAGGTTTGCTACCGGCTTTATTACACTTTCCTTTCCAGGTGGCCAATTTCATTTTAGAGACACTCTATCTTAAACCCCAGAGGTGTCTCTAATGTTGGAAATGTGAGCCGGCTAGTGAGGGGTGGTCTGTGGCGGCTGAATTTCTGATCCTTCTTAAATCACATCATGTGTGTATTTGTTCATTCCATGTACACCGAAATCTAGCCCTGCTTAAATGTTCTCCATATATTGGGAAGTAGGGGGAATACTCAATAAATTATGTTGCCTAAATAGAGTACAGCTGGTAAGCACACAGTACTTAAATGTGCTCCATGTACTTAAGACTACGCCTAATTCATTCCACAGAGTCTTACTCTCAAGCTGAACAAGTGAGCAACAGGATACTTAGACAAAAGTTTAACCTGCTGGGGTCAATCTAAAACACCCTGCCTTTCCAGAATTCAGGTAGAACCTACCCAGAAAACTCAGTTCTGTTTCAGACTTCATTTAAACAGACAAAAAAAAAAAAAAAAAGTAAAAAGGGTCAATTTTATAATGTAATAGGTAGAGGATGACCTTACAAAGAACAGGGTTTCTGTAATTTTTATTTACCACAAGAATTAACAGAAATAGGTGGAATATGAGGATGAAATTTCTTAAAGTCAGGACTGTTAAAAAGCTTGAAGGGTTATTCATGGATGACTACAATAAGACACTCTGAAATATAAGGTAGCCATTACATTCCTTTTTGTTTGAAGTGGTCCTGGTTTATACCTGTTGTCCTAGGGTAATTAAAATTACTCCCTTTTACCCTCATTGTACTCAACTATGGATCATAAGTTACTTGACCATCTCACTTAAATTTCCTACATTAATTTACTTTGAAGGAATACAGACTTAATTTCACTATATATCCCTTCTACCCCTATCATAATAAAGTTTTCATAGTGACAGGTAAGATCCCTGTCTCTGCCCCTATCACTTTCACTCTATGTTACTATGATAACCAAGAATAATCACAAATAAGCAAAGCCATTCCATCAAGAATGCTTTAATCCCAATACCTGGACTGTCCTAGAAAGTGAGCCTTTTCCAGTGCCTAGATTTCTATAAACAGAACTGGCAATGAAAAAAAGACTTGTCCTCAACACTACTTCCTCCAAACCTGCTTCTTGATTTTTTAAAAAATTTTCTATCTTGCAATGGATCCACCATCCTAGAACTATCCCAACATTCGAAATCTCACTAAAAGTGAGATTCCTGACCATGGAATCTGTCAGGACTATGATCTTGGTTATCAATGTTCCATCTTTACCCTGAGATAACCCAGAATAAATTTTGGGTAGGCAAATACTCCCAGACCTTTCACCTAGTAATGGAACCAACCCTATTCAGAAATGAACTCGATTTTTGTTTTTAATGATAAATATGAGCCTTTTGTGGAAAAATAAACCATCTCCTACCATTAGAAGGGGTTCAGAACAAGCTTCCCCAAAATGCAGAATACAGATTATTTTGAGCTGAAGACAATCAAGGCCCTTAAAGACAGAGCTTTTAACCTCCCTGTTAACTGCTTCTAAGAATTCACATAGAGGTCCTGGGTCTAGAAGGAAGCTATTATCAGAGATTAACTATGAAGAATATAAGCTAGGAATGGTAAACTGAAGAGAGCTTGGCAGGACCTGTTCATTCAAATATCTATATCCTACTATCTCTGCATGTCATGACAAACATTTGTTTACCAACCTTTTGTTACTCCCAGCTTCCTGTGAATTATCTTTCTTCCCTTTAAAACTTCAGACCCCTACCCTCTTCTGTTGGTCTCAGGATGACATATAAACCTAATTGCCTGTCTCTGAGCCTCTTGTGTCTTTGAAATGAAATTACATTTTTCTCCTATTAATCTGTCTCTGGTGAGTTTAATTAATACACCAGTCCTATCCTTCCTAAATCCACCCCCCCTAAAAAAATACCTAGAAAGAGAATGAAAATTTTTCTGTGCCTACAAGTGACCTTCAGCAGGCTAGACACTGTTCACTCCGGGACTTTTGTAGCTGAGAGATCCTAGGACTTTTGACAAACACCAGCAGAGGTAAGAATTCTTCCCATGTCAGTCTCCCCAGTCTCTACCTGCAGGATCTAATGGGAACAAGAGTAGTGAGAGTCCTTTTTCCTTTTTTAAATTTGGATTACCAGGAAAAAATACTGTTTAAACTAGTTTCTTAGGTATAACTCTGCCAAAATTTGGTATGAGTATTCTTATTTTCTATTGATTCCTTTCTCCCAGAGATAGTCATTTTGTTTTATGTCCTGAGAGCTTGGCTTTAAAACCAGAGAATATTCTTGCTAGTCTCCACCAACCAAAAGATATACGTATCAGTGTGAAACCAGAAGAGCCAAATAGGATGTGGATCTGATAAGAAAAACAAGACTTAGTCCAACTTGAGCTGGACTGGGTCCAGGGTGAGGTGGCATTCCCTTTGTCCAATTGTGCCAGCTCTCAGGGGGAGTTTGTCATAAAAGGTCTCAGTCCATAAAGGATCTTGGTCATCTCAATCTTCAGTGTGTTGTTAGTGCTGGCAAAGTCCTATTCCAGAAGCACCTGGCCAGGGTCGCAGATTAGCAGGACTATGACTGGAGGCAACTCATATTCTTATGAGACACTATAGACCACTTGCACTATACCTTTCTAACCAGTGTGACAAGAAAGGTTTTTTGCTTTCTTAGACTAACCCTGGAAGTGAACTTTCTGGACTTTTGTGAGGGCTACATCTTTTGTACTCTCATTTGGGATGGCTTTTGCAGAAACGCTTATTGGTTTGAGTCACTATTAAGACTATAAGATCCTACTCCTCAATGGCTAAATGATAGATCCTTTGAATTTGCTATATTTGAAAGAAAAACATTTTAAGAGTACTCATCCTAAGTAATTGTCTTATTGATACCTATGGAAAGGTATGGAAAGACCAAATTAAAAAGAGGACACAGAGGATTATAATGGCTAATCTTAGGGATGCTCTTAAGAACAGAAATTAGACTTATAATAAAAATGAGGGTCCACATTAACCCGATGTTAATTTCCCTTCTTTAAAAACTACCCCATTTGTCTCCTCAGCAAATTCCCAGACCCTCCTGCAAATAATAAGGAAATGTATCAGCTAGAAGTGAATGTACAGAGGTTAATAGAAGCAGTACTGGAAGTTTTCACCCTACAGTGAATGGGTCTAAGGCTGAACTGTGAATTCAGAAAGGAGAGTTGTTGAATGTTTTATACAGACTTTCCTAACCTCCTGGGGTTGACGAGACTCTGAGGAATTTTCTGGTAAATTGCTAACTTAAATAGCTAAGGGAAATTAAAATTAATGAAAAATCTTGCCAAATTCTGGCAGATATTGGAATCTGCTGAGGGGACCTTAGGAAAACTGGCAGAAGCCAGCTACAAGCAAAGATTCTTGCCAGATTCAGCTCTTTTGCATCTCTGTCTATGCGGCCCAGAGTCTAGAGAGGAAAATAAAATAGGACATCTCTTCCTTTCCAAATCCAGACCTATTGGTTATTGATCCTTTCTGTCTCAGAGGTAGGTATTGCCTTCTTGTTTGTCCTATTTTGTGCCCTGAGAATCTGGGTTGGCTTTCCATCTGGCTGGACTATGCAGGTTGTCAGTTCTTTCTTTTGGTTATCCTTATGAATGATTCCAGATCTTGTGACGATATCTTCTGCACCTTCCTTAAGGACACCTCTTGGGTCCACAGAGTTGTTTAGTACTACCAGAAATATTTACCATTTGTCCCAGCTGAAATATGACAAGATATTTGAAAGGACTTAATAACTCTGATTAGAAATCTTGGCCACATTGGAAGCTGATATTCATAGCCTAGTATTCTTTTTAGACCTTCTGCTCTAAGCTTAATGTGTCCAGAGGAAAAGGAAAACATTCCAATGTAGGTGGATGGATAGGTCAAATCTTTATTATCCAGAATATTCCCCAGTTCTTTGAGGAATTAAAAGCAACTGTCCTTATCTAAAAAATCTTTGAAAAACCAGAAATGCAGCTCCAGGCACAACACACAGGCCACTAATCCTTTTTTCACTAATCCCAAAACCTCCCCTATATATCTCAAAAGACTTCTAAGTACTGTAAAAATTCTGGCCTTAGGGGAGGAAGAGTCCTTCTAAGAGGAACTTGCATTCTTTCACTGTGCCTTTGAAATGTAAATGTTTTACCTCACCTTCCCTGGGAATTCTTAATTAGGTCATTACTTTAAAATGCCAACTTCAGAAAGGTATGTTTCAAAAGAAAGAGAAAAGTTTATTTGAACCTTAGGGGGAAAAAAAAAAGTCGCCTTATGTGCCTTCTGCACAAATATCTATTCCATGGTTAAAATTTTAGAATGGAAACTATGAGGTCTGTGCTTGTCTTTATGATCATGACTGTCTATATATGTGTATTGTTGATGTGTGGTATCTTCTAACTCTGGATGGTACTGCTAAAATTAATTTTAAAAAGGACTTAAATTTTACCTATGTAATCAAGCCGCTAAAATTGAATTGTTACTATAAGTACTTTTAAAATAAGCTTTATTATCAACAGTATACTTATGTAAAACTGGAATTTAATTTTCTTTCATCTACTAAGAAGACAGTTTTCTTGAACTACTGGACTGACCTTGAGAAGACAGTGTAAAAGGATCTTCTTTACCTTTAATATACCTAGAAAACAAAAATTTTGACAATTTGTCTTATAAAAATAGCTTTCTGTTATCAAGTCTTTGATTACTCAAGAAAACTGAGTTTTCTCTATTAAAAAAGCAAAGTTTTATGGATTTTGTTTTAGGGTTTTTTTTTTAAACTATTTTATGTATTTGCCTTTGAAGTCTTTGTCACTATGGCTAAATAGATAACTAAGTATGGTTTCACAGTGACCTCTGTATGATCCCCTTTGACTGTTTTAAAATCTTTTGAAATTTTTGACAAATTTCCCCAAAATCAAGTTCTAAACGATATCTTTGACCTTGAACCAACTTTGAGATTTTTCAGAGGGTCCCTGGAATGTCTCGAAAGAGTTGTTCCTGCCCCTTAAAGAAAAAAAAAAAAAAAAAGATGTTAAACTAATTAAGCTTCATATATTAAATTACATGGGAACCATTGTCAAAAGAATAGTAACAGTAAGCTGCCTTTTTTATGTTGTCTTTGTAGGTATTTATAAGTATTCCAGAAATTATAAAACATTCCTAGAAATTTGGTGTATCCTCATTACAATGTTATCATTTGTAATTCTGATTATCTTAAAATATTGTGTGTGTCACAGAAATAACCAAATTCCTTGTCAACTGCATTATAATGAACTCTCATCTGACCTTTAGCCATTGACATTTTTAAGCCTTTGTCACTTAAGGTTATTGTTTTTATGTTGTTGCAGAAGTATTTCTCCAAAAGTGTTTCAGCTTCAAAGAAATTTATGAAAGGATTCTGATAAGCACTCTAAAATACAGTTTTGTTAAATTTCAAATCATACCACTGAAGTAAGCAATTACAGAACTCCATGGGGGGAAAACTGATGGCTTCATAACACTGCTAACAAAAGATCAAAATCAACACAAATTGGTTACATGGGCTTGAGGAACTGATGAGGAAGATTTTAATTTTTATGACTTTTTGTTTAAAATATTACCAGTTCTTTAATCACATGTTTTCCAAACATAAGAAAATCTGTTCTCTTAAGCTGTGACTTAGAACAATTTAGCAGAATATATCTTAATAAGCAAAGACAAAACATCTTTTTCTCCTTGCCTGATCCCTCCAGAATTTGAAAACCCTCTGGGAGTATTCTTATTTTCATGGCAATATAGTTATTTGCCTAAGTTCAGTAAGAATCTCTTCATCTTGTAACAGGACACAATCTGAAACGTAGGCTATGTCACCAAAGCTTTGATTGGAATATCATATTTGGAGAATGATGTGCACAAACTCAGATATGACCAGATAGCTTTAAGGAACTAAGATTGACTCTATGAAGCTAATAAAAACCCCTTGGAAAAATCAGCCTGGCACCTTGCTCATAGGGTTCCCATCAGCTTTGCCAGGTGAATGAGGTTACTTTCTGGCAAGTATAGAAACCTCAGTATATTTGGTAGACCTTAAGAAGAGAAAAATTAACCTGAAACTATAGGTATTGCTGGTGACGTCTAATGGCAAGTCATTGGCTTGACATCCTCACATCAAGAGGCTTTTAGAGTTCAATATGAGATTGTTTTATTGGGAGGTGCCTAGGCAGCCCAGTCAGTTGAGTAACCAACTCTTGATTTGGGCTCAGGCCATGATCTCAGGGTCATGAGACTGTGCCCCACCTTGGGCTCTGCCCTGAGTGTGTATCCTGCTTAAGATTCTCTCTCCTTATTCCACTCCCAGTATGCATGTGCTCTCTCTCAAAGAAAAAAATTCCAGAAAAGCAGATTTAAAAGAGCCTATATGATCAATCACTACTTTTGCTATAATTATGTAAATAATTAGGTTAAATTTATTGATATTAGATTTTATGAACAGATTAGTCTGTTTACCTTATTACTTTGATTAAAATAGGGATTATAGAGAAAATTATGTTTTAATAATATAAATCTTTGTGAATATCAAATTCTAGTGCGTTAATTGTCCAAGGTTTTGTTTTCTATCTATAAATTGGACAAGAATCCTAAATTCTTCCAGTCTTTTTTTCAGTATGCGGCTAAAATTCTCCAAACTTAAAATTGTCCTATCTGACTTGGAATCATTAACAACTAAAATTGTCCTTTTCCCTAAGCCATACAAGCTAGAGTTGGACAATTTGCTATGAACTTCAGAGAAAACACAACAGTTTACGTATAGACAATAATCATACCAGTTGCTGGGTGACCACCTAGAAAGATCACCAAGACATTCAAACTACAAACCAGGAATGTCTATCAGAGAGCCTCTCCCTGCCCTCACTCCATCTGAGGATGCTTCAAGCCAGACATCTAGAAATTTTCTTGACTAGCTGCCTTCAGAGCTCAGAAACTGGGATTACAGTCTAATCATTAACCATTTTTTTCTTTTGTTTCCATAGGAATGTCTCTTATTAAAAATCTAACAGGGGCACCTGAGTAGCTCAGTAGTTGAATGTCTGCCTTTAGCTCAGGTTGTGATCCCAGGGTCCTGGATCAAGTCCAGCATCAGGGATGCAGGGAGCCTGCTTCTCCCTCTGCCTTTGTCTCTGCCTCTCTGTGTCTCTCATGAATAAATAAAATCTTTAAAATGAATGAATGAATGAATGAATGAATGAATGAATAAAACCTGATTGCACCATAAACTTAGCTTTGGGAGTCCATCTGCATCACCACCTCCTGAAATGAGACACAATTATCTAACTGAACACATCTATTCTCAGGAGTAAGAGACTAGTTTAGGGAAATGGAATAATCTACCAACTCAAATTCTGGACTGTCAAACTTCTTAGCAAAATTTTATAGGTGAGACTGAAGGGGGTTCAGAATGAGTCTCCCCAGAATTTGTCACTTTGGCATATAGATTATTTTGAGCTGAAGACAATCAAGACCCAAAAGACTCAAAGAGCTTTTTTACTTCCCCATTAACTGCCTTTAAGAATTTAGATTCAGACCTGGTCCAGGAAGAGAGCTATCACCAGAGATAACTGTAAGAATTATAGGCTAGGTGTGGTAAGCTAGGGGGAGCTCTGCAGAGCCTGTTTGTCCAAATTCCTGTGTCCCACTTTTTCTGTGTAGCATGACATTTACCAAACTTTTGCTCTTCCCATCTTCCTAATAATTGTCTTTCCCTTCTTTGAAGCTCCAGATCCCTATTCCCTTTCTCCTTGGTTTGGGATGTTGTATAAGCCTCGACTGCTGGACTATCCTTGAGCTACTTATGTTTTTGTGGGACTCCTTTAATGAAATTATTTTCTTTCATTTAACTAATAGACCAGCCCAAAGAACCGGGGGGGGGGGAGGGGGGGCTGGATTTTTCCTATCCCTATACATCTAAACATAGAGATTTTATATTTCTTCCTTCCTTTATTCAACAATTCATTCATTCATTCATTCATTCATTCACAGTTTAGAGTGGAAAATAGCCACTAAGAGAAAAGGAATGGAAGATCTGATCATTTACGAAAAGAGTAAAAAATTTCTGTAGAAAGCAATTTAAAGCAACACTGTCATTATGTATTATGAACAAGGTGGTATCAAACTGCTAAAGCACAACCACTTACTTGATCAAAGCCTTGGATTTTTATTTACAAAACCCAGAGCTCTCTTAGGACTTTAAAGTAGGGCCAATGTAATCAGAGTAAGACTCTAAAGGTATAATGCAGGATGTCTTTCCAACTCTAAGAAATGATTTCCAGTGGCTCTGAATAACTAGACATCATCACTGTCCTTTACTATTTCAAAAAAATATGTTCGAGTATGTTCTGTATTATGTGAATCTCACGTTCTGTTTCATGTGATACCTATAAGCTAGTCTGTTCAAATTCCAATTCCAGCTTTTTATAAGTTCAGCTGTGATCTATGGTTCATTCTGTTAAGTCTTCTCCATAATCCCTCCGTTCCATATTATATATACACCTTCAGTGCTTCCTTCCCTCCCTCACATCCTAACACCTTCATTTAATCACTTCTTAATCATTTGCCTGAAAAGTAAACCCTGCAGTCACTTATTGTTTCCTTCCAGATGCTGCTGTGGAATGACTCCCCATGGGCTTCACCTAACATTCCATCCATGTTCATCTGGCTGTGCAGACTGTGATTCCAGCACTCTAAAGCTTTTAAGCTCTTTCTTTCCAAGAAAACTCATAGCTAACACCATTATTTCCTCACAAAAACAGCTAACATCTGCAGACTAAAACATCAAAACAAAGAAAAAACTTTGTGCACAGCTCTACTAAAGTTGGATGCAAACTTTATCAGCCATTTTAGGCAGTAAATCAATGTTCTTTTTTTCAATTTCCATTAAAAAAATAAACCATAAAGGCTGATTTTCAATTTCCCCTCAGAGGAACAGTTAACAAACAGGTTACATGCAATGACTAATTAGTCTTTATTCCTTCCAGCTAAGCAAACTAAGCTTCTATTTGGAAACTCAATCTCTAACAAAATTTATCAGGTTGCTCAATAAAGTTTAATTTTATTCTACACATAACTAGTTTATTTCAGCAGCATTATTTATTCAATTTATTCAGGGAACAAGTATGCCAACAAACCACTTATTCTAAACTAAAAGTATTCAGTGTTTATTAAAATTATTGTTAGGACTCTCATATTAATAACTTCGAATATAATTAAACTGTATTCTTATAAAATCATTTTAAAAACTTTGATCATATTTGTTTTACAACCTCAGTTAATGGAGATTCTTTTTGGAAGTAAGGTCTTTATAATACAAGACTAAGACAAAGCTCAAGCCTCATCATTCCAGCTGTTTTCCTGTATAGATCATAATGGCCTTTAGTCATGGGCAATTCCTTTAGATCAGTATTTCTCAAATTTTAATGTGCATGCGAATCCCCTGTAGAGCTTATTAAAACACAGTTTCTTGGGCCCATCTCCAGAGATCATTATTCATTAGGTCAAGCTGGGTCCATGAATTTGCATTTCTAACCAGCTCACAGATAATGGTGATACTATTTATTGATCCAAGAACCACAATTTGAGAACCAGGAGTCTTGTTTAAGCCAACTTAAAAGAAAAGCTATACGATTACATTTAAGAGCCCATCACTATCAACTACAAATTCAATAAAATCCCTCTGCCAATATAATGTAAAAATAAAAATTAAAATCACAATCTTTATATTGATCTCCATTCTAATTTCATAGCATGAATAGCACTTCCTAACTTCCTCTTTTCAAATACCATTATTTCATGTCTAAATGAAAATGATTTATCTTTCCTCATCGGGACCATTTCAAACTAGTCTTCCAGCATATGCTAGAGTAATTAACAGATGAAATTTTAAACCATAAAAGCAGAATCTCAAACAATTCCACAAACTCTCTTTATAAAGTTTTCAAGTCATTTGAACATTTTTCTACCTCCCATTAAATTTTTGGTGGTATTTAGAAATACCAATATTTGTAACATCTATGTATATTACAGCACACGAGAAGAAACATATATGTAGTCATTATGTTAATGTTGAACAGCTTGAGAGAATGGGAGATGGTTGCTCAGGAAAGGCCTCAGGATCTGCTGCCCCCACCACCAGGCCATCGGGCTTCTAGGGCCTCTTTAGAGTCCTTGAGGAAGGAAAAAGTTGGAACATCAATGGTTGACTTACACAGGTTTGGTGTGGCAAGAATAGATCCTACTGTCCAAAGTGACGTAATACCAGATGTAATAACTCATAGTGGTTCAAGTTTGAAATAATATAGTGAAATCTCAAGGACACTAGAAGATGTCAGTAGAATAACTCAAGCAATCAACTATAAGGCAGGGGGGATAAATGAGAGGCACTGTGGAAGATTCTATATAAATCGATTTCTTGGGGATCCCTGGGTGACTCAGCGGTTTAGTGCCCGGGGCATGATCCTGGAGTCCCAGGATCGAGTCCCACGTCAGGCTCCCTGCATGGAGCCTGCTTCTCCCTCTGCCTGTGTCTCTGCCTCTCTCTCTCTCTCTCTCTCTCTCTCATGAATACATAAATAAAATCTTTAAAAAAATAAAAAATAAAAAAATAAATCGATTTCTTCTTTTAAATGCCCACTTTTCAGTAGTCTCTCCCAGTTTTTCTTCTATCAGTCTCAGACACATCTCAATTGCTCCAGCTCCTAATTTCTCTTTGCCCAGCTCATCATTTCCCCTGAGTGTTCTGACTCCAAAAAAAACCATGCTTTGATATACTATCATTTACCCAACAGTGATAAATATGAACTTACATATATTCATAGACCTAAACCTACATACATGAAGATGGACATTCATACTCATAAACACATTTGGACATGGATGGGGTGACTTTCAGTGAGTAGGTATATATGCCTGCACATGATGATAAACATAATCACGGGAACAAGATTATGAGCTATAAATGTTTGTCCAGATGAAAATTAGAGCAACTAAAATGTGTCAGCACTTGGAAAGTATCCAATGTTTAATTATAAAGTATCAACTAGGGTTGATAAAGTGTTAATATGTGCTTATAGGGATGTTAAGGCCAAAATGTGAAAAATAAAACACATACCCTACAATCCAAATATAATTATACTCTGCCACAATAGTAATACAAAAATAACAAAAGTATGTAAGAATATGCTTTGTTTTTCTGGTTTTCAACTCCTGTGGTCTTTATCATCTATGAGAATTGTATATGTTACTAATGATTAGGCACAAATTTAATTTTTCACACACAGGATTTCTTCCTAGAAATTAATGAGGTATCTATTTTCTAGCATGTCTCGGCCCATTTTTATTATTCCCTGGCATTTACTTCCTCCTATTCCTATTAGTTAATGGATAAGTTCTCCAACTACATTAGGAATACGAAAACAGAAGAAAGTTAGTACATGGAATTTGAGTAATTAATTAATCTGATACCAAGTTTTGCCTGTGGTTTCATCAAAACTAGTTATCAGGAGTTCATACAAAATTCATAACAATAATCATTTTTATTTCCCTTTACCAACAGTTTAAAAAGAAGCTGCTACTCCTCTCTTGCTTTTGCTTTCATTAGTAAAAGAAAAGTCGTGTCAAAAGTCATGAGGCTTGGGGCACCTGGGTGGCTCTGTGGTTGAGCATCTGCCTTTGGCTCAGGTTGTGATCCCAGACTCTGGGATCAAGTCCTGTATCAGGCCCTGCAAGGAGCCTGCTTCTTCCTCTGTGTATAGCTCCGCCTCCCTCTGTGTCTCTCTCATGAATAAATAAACAAAATCTTTTAAAAAAAGAAAAGTCAAGAGGCTTGAGGCTTCCTCTGGGGTGGATCGGGCAGCCATACAGCTTGATCCTCCCAAAGAACAAAGTCAGCCCCAGTGGCAAGAAAAAAGGAGGAACTACAGCAAGAGGCCACCTCAACTTTCCCTACTTCAGCATTGTTTCTTAGAACTGCTAAGCAGAAATGGGAAAACAGCAAAGCAACATGAAAGTGCATCTGTGATGGTGTAAATTCAACTCAAATGTTCAGTCATAATGTGACTGGTTTCTCATTTATTTCTCAAATGGAAACATCTTGAAGATTTTCTCTTAGGGATACCTTGTAGGGCTAGAACAACTGCCTTGTGGTTATGTGATTATTTTTTCTTTCTCACCCATTACCTATTTTTTTTTTTTTTTTAAGATTTGTATTTGTTTATTCATGAGGGACACAGAGAGAGAGAGAGAGAGGCAGAGACACAGGCAGAGGGAGAAGCAGGCTCTATGCAGAGAGCCCAATGCGGGACCCAATCCCAGGACTCCAGGACCACGCTCTAGGCCAAAGGCAGGCACCAAACCACTGAGCCACCCAGGGATCCCCACCCATTACCTTTTTTTATTCAATGATTAATTATATACAATTTGTTTCATTATCTTTACTTTTTGACCTTCTGTATCAAACAGAAAATTCTTGCTTTCTATGCTTCAAACAGCTCAGGTCTTACTAATAAGGAGTTTTTATTATCCTCACAATAGAACATCAGCACATTTTATGTGACCAAGTTTTTTTGTTGTTGTTGTTCCATTTATTTTATTATAGTGTGGTTTTCCTCTACACACTACAGTTTTGGATGACCACTTAGAAAAAAGAATAAAGATGCAGTAGTTGAAAGAAATAGATTTTTCCAACAAAACTTAGCCAGGAACTTTCAGGTGTGTGAAGTCTACATACATAATATTTGGTATGGATATGATGCATTTTATATAAATCAGACCTTTTTGGTATGACTTTAAGTCAACTGTACTTGCCCTAAGTTTTTTTTTAATACTTTTAAATTCATTTATTCATGAGAGACACAGAAAGACAGGGAGCGACATAGGCTGAGGAAGAAGTAGACTCCGTGAAGGGAGCCTGATGCGGGACTCAATCCCAAGACTCTGGGATCACAACCTGAGCCAAAGGCAGGTGCTCAACCACTAAGCCACCCAACCACTAAGCCGCCCAGGTGCCCCGTACTTGCCCCAAGTTTAATCTAGCTACTGAAAAACTAAGAAGGGATAGATTTCTCAGAAATATCCTATAAAACCAGCAGTAAATGAAGGGCTGCTGTTAGTTAGGTACAGAGCAAAAGGGGAAGGCTGTGAAAGATTTATGAAGAACAATGGCATCATTTTAAAGAATCTGAATAACTTCTCTCTGAAATAAGAATGATTCATTCAGCTTCATCCACCTCGGTTTTTAAATACTGGATCTCAAAATGAACTAATGAGGGAAGATGAGCTATAATCATCCCAAGTCATTTGTAACCAACTGCAGTTTCCTTCCTTAAAGTGATAGATTAATCTAGAACCTTACTGATTATGTTAAATGAAAAGAAATTATAGTAAATGAGTACAAACAATTTTCTTATAATTGAAGTTTGTACTGGTCAATAGACTGACAGGATATAGCATGAGAAATATTGGCTTTGGGACCTATATGGATTCAAGTCCATTGTCTCTCCTAGTTATGTGGCCTGCAGAGATTTTTATTAACTCTGAGCCTCCCTCAACTCCTATTAAAAGTGAACATAATGGGATCTTTTTCACACAAATCTAAGAGTTCAGAAGTTAAATAATGCCCTTAGCAAAGTCACTGGAATAAGTTGGCCATCTGGCAAAGAGTGGCTGCTGATACTGATGCTGTGTGAGGGGTACTTGGGTGGCTCAGTTGGTTAAGCATCTGCCTTCAGCTCAGGTCATGATCCAGGGGATCCTGGGATGGAGCCCCATGTCAGGCTCCCTGCTGAGCCTGCTCCCTCTTCCGCTCCCATTGCTTGTGCTCTTTCTCTGTGTCAAATAAATATTAAAAAAAAAAATCAGTGCTTTGTTAATTCTCAAGTTCTTGTTAATAATACTCTATTAACAGTTGATGTAGCATTTTGTATCTCTTCTATTCTCTCATTTGTCCTATTTGGTAAATCAGTTGCAAATTGAGAGCAGGAAGGCTAAAATAATACTATTGCCCCTAAATAATAATTTTTGATTAAGACAAATTATATACATTCTATTTAACAAGTTATCACTATTCCTTTCTCATCAAAAGGTCAGTATCTGTGTACATTCTTTAAAGGCAAATAGATATTTAAGAGATCTACCTCTCTAGAGATGAGTATTTACAGAGGCTTATGCTCCATCTCCCTTAGCTCGTTCTTTCTTTCAATATTTTCTAGAGCATACATTTAGCAGAATTATATTAAATATTAAAATCATGTCATAAGGGAATGGGGACTAAGTGATAGCAGACATTCATGAGTCAAACTCTGAATAACTACATCTGTTACTCCACAGGTCTTTTAAACACAGCCCTAAAACCTAGGAAAACAGAACTCCAAATTGCCCTCAACTTTTATATTTGACCAGGTCCACAGATTTCTATAAAATGCAAGATTTGAATGGTGCCACAGCATTTTTAAAAATCTGAGAATTCTCAGTCCTTAAATCAAAATTCTCAGAAAGTAGAAATTGTGCCTAAGTAAAATAAGATTCATATTTTGACTTCAACATCAACCTATGTGATCAGCTTCTATTTCACAGTGAAATAAATACAGATTGAGGAAAGAATTTAAAAAGTGAATGCCAGACTCTGTACACTCAGTGGGTTACAGATGTATGAGAGTGGTGGCAGAGAGCCACTCCACTTCCTTCAAGATCCAAAAACATTTGGAAGCAAGCCCCAGAAGGAAAGACGTCTGACAGACATGTTCTCTTTGGGGTTTCCTGCCTCCTTGTTTGCCAAGCTTCCTAGATCCCATTGCTTGTTAATAAAGTTCACCAAAAAGACTTTATGAAATGCTGATTTCATAGAGTGAAACTTATATTGAAGGCGTTTTTATGTAGTCGAAGTTTCCTGACATCTGCATTTCCCTACTTCACAAATCCAAGGAAGCGTGACTTGGAAAGTTAACGAGCATAAGGTGACATTTGATGCGCTTACTATCAGTGGGATATTCAGCCCAAACACTGAATCCAAAACCAGAGACCATGGCTTAGACACTGCAATAGAGAAGCTGCTTCACCCTGAGGGTATTATTATTATACCCGTCAATGTTTCTACTACTTCTTCCATAAAACAGAGTCCTGAGAAGATGCATATTGTACACCGTGTGAATTAACTCAGTAAAAACAGAGATATGGGAAGTGACTGAAAAGCTAGATTCTACCTTCATAGCCAGGAAAGAAAAAAAAAATTAGCACCTGGATTTAAAAATTGACATTAGAGTCCAATATGAAAAATAATACAGTACAGCTAAAACTAACTCTAGTTTACAAAAATAATATTTTTGATACTGCTTTTGCCAATCATAAAGTCCGTTAATTTGGCTGAAAGTACCTGAAGTTTGTACTGTGGCTGCTTGCTGTATTTAACACATAGAAACAATTTAGCTCTATAAATATTTTTAAAAGACCTGACTATGTAGGTCTCCTGGATAACAGAAAGGTAATAAAATATAGTTTCGTCTCCTGAGAAGATCTCAATCTAGCACTAAAAATATCATGTATTAAATATAGAGATACTTCAATCTTTTCAAACATATTTGGTAGGAAACTACTTCAATGCGGAAGATGGAACTTCCAAGCACTATACAGGGAATGGGGCTGGCAGTGGGGGTGGGTGGGAGGGGTAGATAAGCAAAATACTCATGAGATTCACCACTTGCAAAACATAAGCATCCATCTTCAAATCAAACATAAAAAAAAACTAAAAAGGCAATTTTTAAGATTAGGGCCTTTAAATTCTTTTTCCATGTAAGAGACAAGAGACCAAATAGAGGATACAGATGTAGGTTGACATGTATATACTCAGACACAGAAATATTCACAACTAAATGAATAACTCTCCATGATTTTATTAATTCTGCCCATAAATCTTCAATCATCTTATTCTGACCAGAAATCTATCCAAATCCCATTTGACCTCAAATCTACATCCAACACAAAGACTATTATCATCCTCACAGACTCCCCCAGCACTGCATTAAAATGTATTTACAGGTTTATGTTTTTAACCAAGTCACAAAGAAGGAATGCAGTAAAAAGCAGGATTCAAATAAAAAGCAGGATAAAGAAATGAGCTTTCAGGAGACAACAATGAAAAATGAAAATATGGCTGAATAGTGCCATTGGGACAGAAGCTCTAGCGGTTCTATCTCCCCTTCTTGCCCACCATGCTCCTTAGCACCTTGCCAGCACCAGAGAGCCAGAGCACAGCCCTTCCTCTCTCTAAACCAAGGAAGGAAATATCATTTCCTCTTATCAAAATCCTGCTGGGAACAACTCTGGTCCCTTCATCACTATGTAGAAATAGCAGTTTTTGTTTACATTTTGTATTTTTCAGAGAGCCTTCCCACTACTTGGCCTTCCTTTACATTATTGCTAGGCCTTCATATAAAGAAGAAAATCTAAAAATATAAACATCTATAAACTTGAATAATGTTCTCAATTATCTTCACATAAAAGTCTTTATATAAAGTCTGATTTTAGAATGAATGTTTCAGGAGCAAGATCTGCTAACCAAAATTATTTTCTGAAGAACAGAACATAAAATTTGGCCCCAAATTGGTCAGATGTAGAAGAAATGAAACAACACCTGAGTGTTCATTTAGGAATGAATTCTGATCTCTCAGAAAAGGAAGATCATCCAAAGGGGAAGATGGCAAACTTCTGGTAATTTAAACATAACTCCTGCCTGCTGAGTATTATGAATAGGGTATACATTGTTGAAAATATGCCAATGTTGAAAAATGTCCTCGGTTTCTTTAAAGCATCCCCACATAATTGTCCATCAAGAGTAACAAAAATCAAATATCCACTGGCACAGGAG
The DNA here is from genome assembly GCF_011100685.1 of Canis lupus familiaris. Classification (NCBI taxonomy): domain Eukaryota; kingdom Metazoa; phylum Chordata; class Mammalia; order Carnivora; family Canidae; genus Canis; species Canis lupus. The sequence continues at coordinate 23,166,375 of NC_049233.1, forward strand.
GATAATCTGGATGCCAGAGGCAGCTAAGTATACAATAAAAGAGTCCAAGTCCTGCATTTCTATGTACTTATCTTTTAAGTATAGTCTTGACCAAAGAAAATATTTCCAGAGGTTAAATTCTGTTCACCTGTGTAACAGGCGATTTGCATCTCCCACTTAAACCAACAAGAGAGACCAGCAGGAGAACCCTGGGATTCTATATGTTGCTTTTATTATTAGGGCTTCAAGCAGACTGGACAATCACTTTCAAATCAGAATTTCTGTTAATAACAATATTCCCCAAATATATGATTCTGCTTTCTCTCTCTTACTATGATCTGTTCCATGACAGTGACCCATAAAGTCATGGTTCTGTCTAACCCCTTAGTTGATGAGGAAAAATAAAAAACAAAAATAAAAGTTAAACTTGGAAAGGGATAGGCAAGGAGAGAAGAAAGGGTCAGGGAAAGTTACAGCACAGAGTGAATAAGCATAAAGAAGGCCAAAAGACTTGGAGGAGCTCACAGCTAATGAAAAAAACAAGAACACAGAGTGGGGGAGGGAAGGATGTGAAAGCCAGCTGGAATAAGAGAAAGCAAGAAATACAGGAGCCAACAGAAATCCAAGGACAGAAAGTATTGGAGATTGAAGGGAACAGGAAATTTATTGGAAACCAAGTTGTTTTTCCTTTTGTATCCAATGCAATTCTATTCCAGGCAGAACTCTAGTCTCAACCTCAAAGAGGACAGAAGGGAAGTTGAAACTCATAGGAGTCTTTCCTGGACAGCAGCCAGGAGCTCTGGATAGATAGACTAGAGAAAACATGATATGACAGCAGACCCTCTGAAAGCAGATACAGGATAGAGGGGTGGCAGTCTCAGCACTGGATTTTCAAAAACAAAGCAAAAAAAAAAAAAATGTAAAAAAAGTGATAGTTTTGCTCCATCTCAGAGCTACTGAATCAGAATTTCTGGTACATTTAATAAACACCTCAAATGATTCTTATCACCAGAAAAGTTGAAGAAACACTGATATATTAGTAAAAATTGGGGGCTCTGAAACTAGAAGCTGCCTGAATTTATTTCTGAGCTCTGCTATTCATTATCTGTGGAACATGAACAAATTATTTTACCTTTCTGCATCCCCATTATTCAGTTTATAAACTGGGTTGTTGGGAGGATTAAATGAGTTACTATACATAAAACAGTTAGGCAGTGTCTAGTACATATTGAACTCTCCACAGTGATAGCTACCGAACCATAAAAGTACTCTGAATAGAGAACTCATACAAAATAATGTATCTTAATTGGTTTAAAAAATAGGAAAAAAGTTATAAAAAGTCTGCATCTTAGATGCAGTATGCATAGGATGAAGTACATGGGAGCGTTCTTCCAAATGGTACAGAGACCAAGCCACAACCATCAGGGTTTCTGCTCTTGGTCTCTGCATTCACATTTTGGCATTTCTCTTTGGAAATCAACATGTGAACAACCTTGACAAAAAGCTTTCTCTTTTTTTTCTTTTTTCAAAAGCACATATAAGTCAATTCAAATTAAAGGAGACTCCAAGATATGGAGTCTACATGCTCGAGAGAGAAGGATGCTTTGAAATGCAGTAAATCTAAGACTTAGCTGATACAGAGATACCCAAAGAGAACCACATCCATCACAAGACTGTTGAGGATCAAACACTAGGTAACCCACCTTACTTCACAATCCTGTTTTCTTTAGTCATTTCCCTATATATTATTCCAACAACCATCTATTTCCTCTATAGAACCTCATGTAGTTCTCTGCCTTTCTAGTTATATAAAGATTCAAGTTCTTTATTTTTCCATTTGGAAACTCAACCTGTAGTCACAAGCTCCATGACATTCACAACCCTTTTCCTGAACATTCCCATCATCTTCTGGCCTTAAATCAAGCCTTGATCACCCTTATGGAAAGCACTGACTGGTAACTCTCTCATGTAGAGGTTGCTCAGTTTTCTATAACCTTGCTTAATGACCAGAAGTACAGATGGCATCTGCAGTTTCTATTACTTCCTGAAAACTGTCACTCTTTATTTGTACAATAATTCTTGCTCCTCTGAGATCCATGTGATTTGGCCATACAGTCCTTTAGCCCTTTCTGAGGACTTATATCCCTTATACATCAAAGCCATTAGAACTTAGTTTGCCATTGTTTTCTTAACCCGAAATTTTGATATTACTCTGCAGTGTACTTAATGTCATGGTGAACCTTCTATCCAATAATCAACTTCCACTGAAATTTACTGAATCTTACTTTAGCTGAGCCATTAATTCACATGGTTATACAAAGGGCTTATTATTGCTTGTGACTGCTCACTGTTTAAGATTCTGACCACAAATATTTTCAACTTTCTAACTTTGTTGTGCCCATGACTATAATCTCTGGCTTCATCAGTACTACAAGTCTCTGGAATTCTACTTCCACCTACCTGTCAGATATTTTTTGTTAACAAAGAGAGTCTTGAGAGTGGCAATATACCTAGTAATATGTGGAGGACCCATGGTGTAATAATAATGAAACAGACTTTCTTCAAGATGAATGAGTTCACTCTGTGAAATACATGGTTTGTTCCAAACAAGCATATCAATTTAAATATAAAAAAATACCAAGAAGTACAAATAGCCTCAAAAATAAGTATAAAATGGTGAGGCTATTAGATATGGCAGAAAATAAACATATCAATAGTTATACATAATCACATATAATCAAAGGTAAATCCACCTAATTAAGGATAGACACAATCATATAAACATATTAGCTTTTTAGAGACACAATTTAAAATAAAATGACAGAAAAATGGATGTGAACTGTCTTAAAGCACTTATTTTTTTAAAAAAGACAAATAATATGAGCTAAATGTTCAAATTAAGAAAATTAAAATGTAAATTCAGAAAACAGGGAGATACAATTTTTTTTTTCAAAAAATAGAAATCAGTTGCTAGTATGTCATACAAATGCACAAAGATACAAACATACACATATAGGCAAGAGGATCAAGAAACCTACAAAATCCTTTTCAAATAAACTGATAAAATATGTAGACTTCTATAAAGGCTTACAAATCAACAAAAAAAAGAAAGAATGAACCAGTAATGAAATAAGGCAATGTAAAATATTAAAAAGAAAAAGTTAATGACAATAACAAAATTTGTTCACCAACTTCATGTCCGAAAAAAAAAAAAAAACAGATCTGAGATAAACTTCTATCAATAAAGACCAATTATGAAGGGACTATGCATTTAATCATTGCTTCATTCAACAAATTTTACTGAACTATGTCACACGGAAGGAGTAGTTATACTGCCTCTCTAAAGCCAGATTTTGAAGTTGAACATAATTTTTCTTATTTTTAAAATATTTTTTTCTCTTTCATAATTTTTATTTATAGTGAAAACCATTGGGATAGTCTGTTTTTCCATGAAGTATCACTTTCTCATGAAGCAGCCAATCTTTTAATTCTGTATTTGAGCTTTAAATTATTACTCCATGCAAACTTTCCATTATAAGATAAATAAGTTCTAAAAATCTAATGTATAGCAAAGTGATGAATACTATATTATATACTTGAAATTTGCTATAAATGTAGATCATAGATATTCTCACCACACACAAAAAAATCATAATTCTGTGATGTGATTCAAGTGTTAGCTAAAGCTAACACGGTATTCACTGTGCAATAATTAAGTGTATCAAATCTGTATACCATAAAATTATACATTATATGTTAATTATATCTTGTAAAGCTGGGAAAATAAATAGTTCCTCTAAACAGTTTGCATATTATCTAGAATGTAACTGTCTCAAAATGTTTGTAATATGCTAAATTAATATTTTAACTAGTTTGTTCAGTGAATTTCTGTGAACAACCAGAAAATCTGGACAAAACATTAATGAAAACTTTTGTTTGACAGCCTTAGAGAGTGGCCAAGGTAGTGAGTACTTAAGTGGCCAATATGCCATGCATAAGAAAAGCAAAATGGTAAGACCCACCCTGCCATGACTTCTTAAAACATCTGCCAATTCTACATCAACAGTTGAGAAGATCATCAGAGCTTCTAGAATTCTTAGGGGCTGTGGAGAAAATACTTTGATTTTTAGGCCCACCTAGGAGGAAACACTCTGGTAAATACCCTAGGCTTTTTAGTTAGAACCCCTGAATAGTGACAAAATAGAAGTAAGGATGAAGAAAAAAGACAAATCCTTACAAATAAAGTAGACCCTGACTCAAATCAGCTAAATATCTGATTGGCTTAAGGTAAGATATGCTTATACTTGCTAAAAGCTAAAGATAACCCTTTCTGCATTTCATACCTGTTAGAATGTTTACTTTCAAAAATCTAAGAAGTGTTAAAAAGGATGGTGTGGGGGGTCGATAACACACCTGTACTATTGGTGGGAATGTAAATTGGTGCAGCCCCTTGGAACAGTATGAAGGGTCCTCTAAAAATTAAAAATAGATCCAGCAATTCTACCTCTAAGTATCCAAAGGAAAGGGAATCACTATATTGAAAAGGTACCTGCAGCTCCATGTTCACTGCAGCATCATTTACAATAGCCAACTTAAGTGTCCATCAATAGATGAATAATAAGATGTAGTATATATACACAGGCTTATTTTTCAGCCATAAAAAAAAAAAAATCCTGCAACTTGTGACAAGATGTATAGATATTGAGGGCATTATCCTAAGTGAAATAAGCCAGGCAGAGAAAGACAAATACAGTAAAGTATCATTTATACATGGGATAAAAAAAACTACTCATAGATACAGAGAACAGATTGTTTGTTGCCAGAAGTAGGCAGAGGGGCAAACAAGGGGAAATGAGTAAATAGGGGGGAAAAGAATCCTTTATGGAGAAGGCTATTTTGAGGACTTTCAAATTATGTCTATAGTTTTCATTTCAGGTGTTGAACAGACATTCAAAAATCAATAAGCATTCCAAGACAAAAAATATATAAATCAGACCAACTAGAGATACAAACATTGGAGTTATCAGACATGGAACTTAAAATAATTCTAATATTCAAGAATTCATGACAAGATGAAAAATCATGGCAAAGAACAAAAAAATGGCTTTAAAAATTACATAGAAATGCATTAACTCACTTCCGGAGGAGCAAGACGGCGGAAGAGTAGGGTCTCCAAATCACCTGTCTCCACCAAACTACCTAGAAAACCTTCAAATTATCCTGAAAATCTATGAATTCGGCCTGAGATTTAAAGAGAGACCAGCTGGAATGCAACAGTGAGAAGAGTTCGCGCTTCTATCAAGGTAGGAAGACGGGGAAAAAGAAATAAAGGAACAAAGGCCTCCAAGGGGGAGGGGCCCGCGAGGAGCCGGGCTGAGGCCGGGGCGAGTGTCCCCAGGACAGGAGAGCCCCGTCCCGGAGGAGCAGGAGCTGCACCGACCTTCCCGGCGGAAAGGGGCTCGCGGGGAGGTGGAGCAGGAACCAGGAGGGCGAGGATGCCCTCGGGCTCCCAGGGACAGTAAAAGCAACTGCGCGCCCAGGAGAGTGCGCCGAGCTCCCTAAGGGCTGCAGCGCGCACGGCGGGACCCGGAGCAGCTCCGGGGGCTCGGGCGGCGGCTCCGCGGAGGGGGCTGCGCGGAGGGGGCTGCGCGGCCCCGGGAGCAGCTGGGCCGGGCTCGGGCAGAGGAAGAGGCTCCGTGCAGAGGGGCCTGCGCGGTTCCAGGAGCAGCTCGGAGGGGCTCGGGCGGCGGCTCCGCGGAGGGGGTTGCGCGGCCCGGGAGCGCGAATCCACCAGCGCAGGCTCCGGAGCACAGGGCGCCGGGACACAGCCCAGGATCCCGCCTCCCCCGGGACAGGCAGAGACCGGGAGGGCCCAGGACAGCAAGGACGCTCCTGCCCCAGCTGAGCAGATCAGCGGCCCCGCCCGGAGCCTCCAGGCCCTGCAGACGGAGTTCCTGCCGGAGCTGAATCCAGGTTTCCAGAGCTGCCCCGCCACTGGGGCTGTTCCTCCTGCGGCCTCACGGGGCAAACAACCCCCACTGAGCCCTGCACCAGGCAAGGGGCACAGCAGCTCCCCCAACTGCTAACACCTGAAAATCAGCACAACAGGCCCCTCCCCAGAAGACCAGCTAGACGGACAACTTCCAGGAGAAGCCAAGGGACTTAACACAGAATCAGAAGATACTCCCCTGTGGTTCTTTTTGTTGTTGTTGTTGTTGTTGTTGTTTTGTTTTTTGTTTTGTTTTGTTTTGTTTTGCTTTTTGATTTGTTTCCTCCCCCACCCCCCCTTTTTTTCTCATTTCTTTTTCTTTCTCTTTTTCTTCTTTTTTTTTTCTTTCGTTTTTTTTTTTCTCTTCCCTTTTTTTTCTCTTTCTCTTTTCTTTCCTTCGTTCTCTCCTCTCTTTTTCTCTTTTTCCCAATACAACTTGCTTTTGGCCACTCTGCACTGAGCAAAATGACTAGAAGGAAAACCTCACCTCAAAAGAAAGAATCAGAAACAGTCCTCTCTCCCACAGAGTTACAAAATCTGGATTACAATTCAATGTCAGAAAGCCAATTCAGAAGCACTATTATACAGCTACTGGTGGCTCTAGAAAAAAGTATAAAGGACTCAAGAGACTTCATGACTGCAGAATTTAGAGCTAATCAGGCAGAAATTAAAAATCAATTGAATGAGATGCAATCCAAACTAGAAGTCCTAACGACGAGGGTTAACGAGGTGGAAGAACGAGTGAGTGACATAGAAGACAAGTTGATAGCAAAGAGGGAAACTGAGGAAAAAAGAGACAAACAATTAAAAGACCATGAAGATAGATTAAGGGAAATAAACGACAGCCTGAGGAAGAAAAACCTACGTTTAATTGGGGTTCCCGAGGGCGCCGAAAGGGCAAGAGGGCCAGAATATGTATTTGAACAAATTCTAGCTGAAAACTTTCCTAATCTGGGAAGGGAAACAGGCATTCAGATCCAGGAAATAGAGAGATCCCCCCCTAAAATCAATAAAAACCGTTCAACACCTCGACATTTAATTGTGAAGCTTGCAAATTCCAAAGATAAGGAGAAGATCCTTAAAGCAGCAAGAGACAAGAAATCCCTGACTTTTATGGGGAGGAGTATTAGGGTAACAGCAGACCTCTCCACAGAGACCTGGCAGGCCAGAAAGGGCTGGCAGGATGTATTCAGGGTCCTAAATGAGAAGAACATGCAACCAAGAATACTTTATCCAGCAAGGCTCTCATTCAAAATGGAAGGAGAGATAAAGAGCTTCCAAGACAGGCAGCAACTAAAAGAATATGTGACCTCCAAACCAGCTCTGCAAGAAATTTTAAGGGGGACTCTTAAAATTCCCCTTTAAGAAGAAGTTCAGTGGAACAGTCCACAAAAACAAAGACTGAATAGATATCATGATGACACTAAACTCATATCTCTCAATAGTAACTCTGAATGTGAACTGGGCTTAATGACCCCATCAAAAGGCGCAGGGTTTCAGACTGGATAAAAAAGCAGGACCCATCTATTTGCTGTCTACAAGAGACTCATTTTAGACAGAAGGACACCTACAGCCTGAAAATAAAAGGTTGGAGAACCATTTACCATTCGAATGGTCCTCAAAAGAAAGCAGGGGTAGCCATCCTTATATCAGATAAACTAAAATTTACCCCAAAGACTGTAGTGAGAGATGAAGAGGGACACCTATATCATACTTAAAGGATCTATTCAACAAGAGGACTTAACAATCCTCAATATATATGCTCCGAATGTGGGAGCTGCCAAATATATAAATCAATTATTAACCAAAGTGAAGAAATACTTAGATAATAATACACTTATACTTGGTGACTTCAATCTAGCTCTTTCTATACTCGATAGGTCTTCTAAGCACAACATCTCCAAAGAAACGAGAGCTTTAAATGATACACTGGACCAGATGGATTTCACAGATATCTACAGAACTTTACATCCAAACTCAACTGAATACACATTCTTCTCAAGCGCACATGGAACTTTCTCCAGAATAGACCACATATTGGGACACAAATCGGGTCTGAATCGATACCAAAAGATTGGGATTGTCCCCTGCATATTCTCGGACCATAATGCCTTGAAATTAGAACTAAATCACAACAAGAAGTTTGGAAGGACCTCAAACACGTGGAGGTTAAGGACCATCCTGCTAAAAGATAAAAGGGTCAACCAGGAAATTAAGGAAGAATTAAAAAGATTCATGGAAACTAATGAGAATGAAGATACAACCGTTCAAAATCTTTGGGATGCAGCAAAAGCAGTCCTAAGGGGAAAATACATCGCAATACAAGCATCCATTCAAAAACTGGAAAGAACTCAAATACAAAAGCTAACCTTACACATAAAGGAGCTAGAGAAAAAACAGCAAATAGATCCTACACCCAAGAGAAGAAGGGAGTTAATAAAGATTCGAGCAGAACTCAACGAAATCGAGACCAGAAGAACTGTGGAACAGATCAACAGAACCAGGAGTTGGTTCTTTGAAAGAATTAATAAGATAGATAAACCATTAGCCAGCCTTATTAAAAAGAAGAGAGAGAAGACTCAAATTAATAAAATCATGAATGAGAAAGGAGAGATCACTACCAACACCAAGGAAATACAAACGATTTTAAAAACATATTATGAACAGCTATACGCCAATAAATTAGGCAATCTAGAAGAAATGGACTCATTCCTGGAAAGCCACAAACTACCAAAACTGGAACAGGAAGAAATAGAAAACCTGAACAGGCCAATAACCAGGGAGGAAATTGAAGCAGTCATCAAAAACCTCCCAAGACACAAGAGTCCAGGGCCAGATAGGCTTCCCAGGGGAATTTTATCAAACGTTTAAAGAAGAAATCATACCTATTCTCCTAAAGCTGTTTGGAAAGATAGAAAGAGATGGAGTACTTCCAAATTCGTTCTATGAAGCCAGCATCACCTTAATTCCAAAGCCAGACAAAGACCCCACCAAAAAGGAGAATTACAGACCAATATCCCTGATGAACACGGATGCAAAAATTCTCAACAAGATACTGGCCAATAGGATCCAACAGTACATTAAGAAAATTATTCACCATGACCAAGTAGGATTTATCCCTGGGACACAAGGCTGGTTCAACACCCGTAAAACAATCAATCTGATTCATCATATCAGCAAGAGAAAAACCAAGAACCATATGATCCTCTCATTGGATGCAGAGAAAGCATTTGACAAAATACAGCATCCATTCCTGATCAAAACTCTTCAGAGTGTAGGGATAGAGGGAACATTCCTCGACATCTTAAAAGCCATCTATGAAAAGCCCACAGCAAATATCATTCTCAATGGGGAAGCACTAGGAGCCTTTCCCCTAAGATCAGGAACAAGACAGGGATGTCCACTCTCACCACTGCTGTTCAACATAGTACTGGAAGATCTAGCCTCAGCAATCAGACAACAAAAAGACATTAAAGGCATTCAAATTGGCAAAGAAGAAGTCAAACTCTCCCTCTTCGCCGATGACATGATACTCTACATAGAAAACCCAAAAGTCTCCACCCCAAGATTGCTAGAACTCATACAGCAATTCGGTAGTGTGGCAGGATACAAAATCAATGCCCAGAAGTCAGTGGCATTTCTATACACTAACAATGAGACTGAAGAAAGAGAAATTAAGGAGTCAATCCCATTTACAATCGCACCCAAAAGCATAAGATACCTAGGAATAAACCTAACCAAAGATGTAAAGGATCTATACCCTCAAAACTATAGAACACTTCTGAAAGAAATTGAGGAAGACACAAAGAGATGGAAAAATATTCCATGCTCATGGATTGGCAGAATTAATATTGTGAAAATGTCAATGTTACCCAGGGCAATATACACGTTTAATGCAATCCCTATCAAAATACCATGGACTTTCTTCAGAGAGTTAGAACAAATTATTTTAAGATTTGTGTGGAATCAGAAAAGACCCCGAATAGCCGGGGGAATTTTAAAAAAGAAAACCATATCTGGGGGCATCACAATGCCAGATTTCAGGTTGTACTACAAAGCTGTGGTCATCAAGACAGTGTGGTACTGGCACAAAAACAGACACATAGATCAGTGGAACAGAATAGAGAATCCAGAAGTGGACCCTGAACTTTATGGGCAACTAATATTCGATAAAGGAGGAAAGACTATCCATTGGAAGAAAGACAGTCTCTTCAATAAATGGTGCTGGGAAAATTGGACATCCACATGCAGAAGAATGAAACTAGATCACTCTCTTTCACCATACACCAAGATAAGCTCAAAATGGATGAAAGATCTAAATGTGAGACAAGATTCCATCAAAATCCTAGAGAAGAACACAGGCAACACCCTTTTTGAACTCGGCCATAGTAACTTCTTGCAAGATACATCCACGAAGGCAAAAGAAACAAAAGCAAAAATGAACTATTGGGACTTCATCAAGATAAGAAGCTTTTGCACAGCAAAGGATACAGTCAACAAAACTCAAAGACAACCTACAGAATGGGAGAAGATATTTGCAAATGACGTATCAGATAAAGGGCTAGTTTCCAAGATCTATAAAGAACTTATTAAACTCAACACCAAAGAAACAAACAATCCAATCATGAAATGGGCAAAAGACATGAACAGAAATCTCACAGAGGAAGACATAGACATGGCCAACATGCATATGAGAAAATGTTCTGCATCACTTGCCATCAGGGAAATACAAATGAAAACTACAGTGAGATACCACCTCACACCAGTGAGAATGGGGAAAATTAAGAAGGCAGGAAACAACAAATGTTGGAGAGGATGCGGAGAAAAGGGAACCCTCTTACACTGTTGGTGGGAATGTGAACTGGTGCAGCCACTCTGGAAAACTGTGTGGAGGTTCCTCAAAGACTTAAAAATAGACCTGCCCTACGACCCAGCAATTGCACTGTTGGGGATTTACCCCAAAGATACAAATGCAGTAAAACGCCGGGACACCTGCACCCCGATGTTTATAGCAGCAATGGCCACGATAGCCAAACTGTGGAAGGAGCCTCGGTGTCCAACGAAAGATGAATGGATAAAGAAGATGTGGTTTATGTATACAATGGAATATTACTCAGCTATTAGAAATGACAAATACCCACCATTTGCTTCAACGTGGATGGAACTGGAGGGTATTATGCTGAGTGAAGTAAGTCAGTCGGAGAAGGACAAACATTATATGTTCTCATTCATTTGGGGAATATAAATAATAGTGAAAGGGAATATAAGGGAAGGGAGAAGAAATGTGTGGGAAATATCAGAAAGGGAGACAGAACGTAAAGACTGCTAACTCTGGGAAACGAACTAGGGGTGGTAGAAGGGGAGGAGGGCGGGGGGTGGGAGTGAATGGGTGACGGGCACTGGGTGTTATTCTGTATGTTAGTAAATTGAACACCAATAAAAAATAAATTAAAAAAAAAAAAAAGAAATGCATTAACTCAAAAATATAAAATGAAACACAATAAATTAGATTAACAGCAAATTACAACTGAAGAGAGAATTAGTGAAATGGAATACAAGTGAGAAGAAAATATTCAGACTGATGGAGAAAAAATATGAAAAACACAAAAATGAGTGTAAGAAATAGATGGAGCATAGGAAAAGTTCTAAGATTTTTCAAATTATAAATTCAAATGGAGAGATTAAGAGAGAAAGAAGCAATACTTATGGAGAAATGGTTGAAATTTTTCCAAAACCTATGAAAACCAATAAAGCATCAAGCCATAGATCCGAAAAATGCTACAAACTATTGGCAAATGCAAAGACAGTTAAATCTAGATACATCATAGTCATACTCCTGGAAACCAAAGACAAAGAGAAGACTCATTACCATTAAAGAGGCAAAAATAAGACCAATGCTTCATTGTCTCTTGCTTCCATTGTATCTATTGAGAAATCTATATTTTGTGCTGTTGTCATGCATTTTAATTCCTTATATGGAATGTATATCTATGGTCAATATTAACTTATATTTATGCTTATTATATGTATATATGTATCAAAATCAATGTAATTTCAAACAAAACTGAAAAATCATCAGATTTTCCCTAAAGAATATAGTAAAAGAACTACTAGCTGAAGGACAAGAATTTCAGATGGAAAAATGGAGATAAAGGAATGAAGAGCAAAGAAATATATTCTAAACATAAAAAGTATATTAACTGTATACATACATATTACAAATATAACAAAATTAACATATACAATATAAAAAGTAGAAGTCAGTAATGAGGCTTAAATACTATATTTGTATGTTTAATAAGTTGCAAAAGTACCAATTTACATATTTTAATAAGTCCAGGTCATATGTTGACATCTTAGAGATAACAACCAAGAGTGCAGTAAAAATGGTATATAATTAACAAGCTATGGCAGGGGAGAAGTGAATAATAAAAATATGCCATAAAAGGAGTAAAAGTGGAGGAGAATAATAGAGAAAAAAGTACACTTGAGACAAATTAAAAAAAAAAAAAAAAGTGAGATGGTACCTTGGTTCTTTTCTAAAAATTCCTCCCCAGTCATCCTATTTAGTAAATGTACTAACAACTGCATAACTGTAAACTAAAAAGTATATAGTCACATTATCCTCTTATTAAATTTATGCAGAAATATATTTAGGTTAGATTCCTGAGAACTTTTAACATCAATACTTTTTTTGAATCGTATTTTTTCTGAGGGCAAATATAACTTAAAGGACAGGATATAGTGTACTATAATTTTAATGTCCATTTATAATTTTGCTTTTATACATCACTGCATTTAAAATATTATTTGATTTAGAATTTAGACCCTGGAGAATTTTATTGTCACAACAGGGTATTAATATATGAAAAAAAAATTAGCTATTGCCTAAACAGCACTTGGAAATCAAAAAGAGATTGCTTAAAAAAAAAAAAAAAAAAAAAGAGATTGCTTTACTAGTTACCTTACATTTAATCAAAATCTTAAACATACCAATTAAACCAGCTTCTTCATATGCATTAGAAGAGACAAATGGAAAATACAATAGGCTTAAAAGATAGCTTGAACTATAGGATGATCATCAATTTTAACCTCCTGCAAAAAAAAAAAAAAAATGAAATCTTCTGCAAAATCAGTGTTATTAGCAAAAAATTAGAGACTTAAAGAATTTAATCAGTGGAGCTGTAGTACTGTACAGCTTGTATTCACACTGATCCATTGTGTATTGGATAATAAATTGTTAAACTTCAAATACATGAATATTTACATATACACATGCCCATATTTATTTTTCAACCTAATCATTTATCAGGGATACATTATTACCTCACCTGTAGACTAAAATTTTAAGATATAGCCAGGATATTGCCTACACAAACTCACACAATGAAGTGGTAGCAGAAAAAGATCTAAGTTTCCAATCTTCCATTATCTCGCACAGGATTCTTTCAAAATGTAATATTGTATCTTCCCCAATGGTTACCAAATTGTTTCAAATCCCAGGGGTCCTTCTCATGATTCTTTCTGCCAGATTTTACAGTAATTGGTTAAGCACCATGCTATCTCATCACCCCCCCCCAAAAAAAAACTATTTTTAGCTCTTCTTCCCATCAAAGCCTGACTAGCTCCTGTGAGATGAAAAGGTAAGAGAGTTGACAATATCCATCTTCTATCACTAAGACCAAACTGTATTGATCTCAAGTATTCATTCTCATCACATTAGGATTCATTTAACTACTATTTATTATTGTACCACAATGTACCAATCACTAATTTGGCAAATGCTTCAAAGAATTTCATGGTCCCATAAACAGCAGATAAACAGTAGTTAATTCGTTCATTCAGAAAGTATTTACTGGCCATGAAAAACTAACCAGACATTCTGTTAGTTGCTAAGAATGGTAGATCTCTCCCTTACTTTTATGATGCTTAGATTCTGGTAGAGAACTACACAACAGATAATCACAAATATAAATATATAATTCATATTATATATAATGAATTGTTCATTGAGCCATTTAGGAAACAGGAGTTGCTTGCCTTAAGAGTCTAGGAAAGATTTTTATGAGAAAGTAACATTTGTGTTGAGATCCACAGGGTGAACAGAAGTTAATTCGTTAAAAAATAATCTTCCCAGCAGAGGGGAAAACAAAGAGAAAGAAGAAACATTACAAAGAATTCAAAGAGGGCCACTGTGGCAAGCAAGAATAAGAAAATATCTTAAGTTGATGTTGCAGAGAAATGCAGTAAATACACCCTTTGAAGCTTCAGAGACACATTGAAACCTTTGGTATTCATTCCTGAAAGTAATGGAAATGAGTACAAAGCTGTAAAGTGAGGGGGAGAGGGGGAACACGGCAGGGATCCATTCAAAATACAGACTATCTCCCAACTAATTATATAACCCTGGGTTGAAGGACTCCAATTGTTTAGTAGTCCACAAGAGACAGTACCATTTTAAAATTGGCAGTAGCAATAAAGTTGGAGAAATTGATGGATTTGAGAGAAATTCAAGAGGTAAAATTGCAGAACTTAGTGACACTTTGGATGAAATTAAATGAAAATAGGAAATGAAGAGCTGCTGCCTCCTGAGGAGCTCCTGCCTTGTGGCATATAGAACTGGACAGATTGTGATGGTATTCCTCTGACAAGAAATACTGGAGAAGGTGTGGAGTTGAAGGAAGGAGAAAGCGAATCCAATTTTGAAAATGTTGAGTTTGAATTGCTTTTGAAATATCCAAAGTGATAATGTCCAGTGAGCAGCTGAATGATAAAACTGGAGCCTAAGAGGGAGATAGGAATATAAACCCAGAGAACGCATATATATAAATAGCAACTGAAACCCTGAGTGTGGATAGGAAGTCACAAGGAACCTGGTCATTAACCAGACAGGGATAGGCCACTGAGTCAGTCTGGTTCCAGACCAAGGAGCCAGAGAGGTACGGCTTAAAGCAGTTACAGGTGTTGTTTAATGGAAGCCAAGGAAGACCAATTTCAATGAGTCAATGTCAGAAGTCAATGATACAGAGTTCAAATAAGACAAGATATAAAAAATTACCATTCAACAAGATTGGGACTGAGACAGAATTATGCATAAAATGCCATGGAAGCACAGAAATGTGGGCATTAACTCTGGGTAGGGCAGAGTTGGTAAAAAGAAGTGACATTTAAGCCGTGTTTGAAAAATGAGTAAGAGTTTCCCAGGCAAAGAAGTCAGGGGATAAAATGGCAATATTTAGTGAAGGAATAGCTATTTCTCACACTCCTAGTCATTTTTTATTACTTTGCTTCCACATCTTAACAGGGCAGACATCCTCACATAGCAGCCTAGCTTCCATCAATGCCCTCACAGTCCAAAAATCAGAATATGAGAGAGAGAAAAACAATGTTAATACAGCAACATCATGGAGTCTCAGAGTTAGGGAATAAAAAGAGGATTCCTGATTCTATAACAAACTATGAAAAAAAAAAGTTGTAAGAGCAAAAAGTCAAATTAGAATGTAGAAAAATTAAATAGACATGTGAACATATGAGAAGAACTTTCCCTCTCATGCGTTCTCAGCAACAGGCTTTGAGCCAGATGACCATGGCTATCTTTTAAGTAATGAGAAACAATGTATTTTTAAGATTTTATTTATTTACTCATGAGAGCCATAGAGATAAAGAGGCAGAGACACAGGCACAGGGAGAAGCAGGCTCCCTGTGGGGAGCCCCATGAGGAACTCCATCCCAGGACCCAGGATCACGCCCTGAGCCAAAAGGAGAGGCTCAAACCACTGAGCCACCCACGCGTCCTGCAGTGTATCTTCTGACTGGTTTTGAAAGAATCCACAAATGCTGAATTCTGATTTGCAGAACAAAGATCACAATTTCACACGTTCATAAACTGAGAATACACTAAATGTAAAACTACAGGAAAAAGGATACCTAGTATTAAAATAGTTGACTTAAAGCCACGTAGTCAAATTATGTTCACCCACTGAAATAGTATAACTAACACAAGTCATTATTCTGCTCACGAGACGAATCACGGATAAACATTTTGCATCCAGCAAAAATAAAAAGAGTCCAACCCCTAGACTGCCCCTTCCTTTTTCCATGCTTTAATGTTCACATAACAATAACCACTGTTCCTATTTGGCGAAATTTTTAATTCTGAGCTCTTTTAAAGGAAAAGCAAATTTCTTTTTTCATTTACCTGCCATTGGTTTGAGATGCATTAAGCTGCAAACACGTAGACAATTAAGTTGCCTATTGTCTTAAAATGGGCTTTCAGGAATCACACGGGAATAAATTTTGGTTCGAAATTGCTGTTCCTTACAATCTTTCCCCCCAAGCTTGTTCAAGTGCGTCGAAGCATAAATGCATTAGGAATAATTAAGGATATGCTAGATAATTTCACCCTACGATGTCTTCCTAGCCTTATACATTGGCGTCACGCCTTTTCCTGCCACCCATTGTCCTCTTTGTCACACGGTACAGGGAGGATAAAATAAAGATAATAAAGGCACTATCCCTGGAGGAATGGCTACAGTTAGGCATGGAGTATAATGCAGCCCCTCCAAGAGAAAAGCAGAAGAACCCGTTTCCTCTAGGCGTCCTGCAAAAGGCTGTCACAGGTAGAGATTCTGCTGGGTCTGAGCTATGGAGGCGGGTCTACGTGTTCACGGCACAGAGATGATGGGGAACCTTTTACCAGGTGAGGCCTAGCCAGACAGAAGTGCTGCAGGGAGGGCCCTGGGGTGCGGTGGATGACATAACCGGGAGAGAGCAGCCGGCTGTGCGCAAAAGGATGGGGACGCCCTGGGCCGCGAGGTGGTACCTGCGCAGTGTCGAGCGCCCCAGCCACTGAATCCCCGATCCAGAGATGCTCCCGGAGAAGCTGCTGGTAGCTGAGGCAGTGCTTCACCGCAGATGGCACATTCCCCATGGCGCGGCCCGCGACCGCAGGCGGGAGCCGGGAGGAGAGGGACGCGGAGCGAGCTGCGCCGGTCCGGAGCGCGCCCCTCCGGGCGCAGGCGGCGAGCACCAGCCCCGCTCCGCGCACTGCGTCGGCGCCGACAGGGTGGGGAGCGGGCGGCGGCGGCGGCGGCGGCTGCGGCGGCGGCGGCGGCCGCGCCCGGGCAGGGAGCGCGGGGAGCACCTGCGGCGCCCGGAACGCGGAGAAGCGGAACGGAGCCCACGGACGCCCAGGTGTGGCGCCTCTCCCTCGCTGCGCCGGGCGTGCGGGGCGATCCGCACACGCCCCACTGACCGGCTTCTCACCTGGTTCAGAGCCTAAGCGAGAAAGAGGGTGCAAATAAAAGGAAGGGCGCATGCGTTTTTGTGCCGGTGAGTCTGCTCCTTTCCAGCTGCAGGATTTCGTGCTTAGTGTAGGGTTTGTCCAGCGTTGGACTCACTCGCGTAGGTGATTGATGACGATCAGCTCGATTTTAAACCGTCTTGAGCCCGTCTGCAAGGGTAAAATACAGCTCTAACAAAGAGGAAAATAAATATAGAGAGTGCTGCAATGGCAGAGATGTCACAGATAACTTGGTGTCAGTAAGTCGGTACTACAGGTTAAGCACTGAACTGGAATTGAGTTGCTTAAGAGATGCCCGACTCAAAATTGTTGAAGCCCTAAAAAAAGGCTAAATTCATTGGAACTAAAAGTGCTACATAAATCCTTAGGGTATTAGAAGAGGAGTGATCTTTGGTGTGGAGGGGATTGGGAAGATGGCCCTGGAACAGACCTTTTCCCTACCTCCTCTCCTTCACAGGCATATTTACATCACCTGGACCCACTCTAAAACTTCTCAGAGTGGGTGCAGCAGCTTGCAACTGAAAAGATATTCATCAAGAAGAGTCTTGAGCAGCCAAGCATGCATGGCCAGGCATACCAGTCAGCTCTACTGGTCCCTGCAGCAAATAGAAATCAGAAGCTGGCTGATGTTGCACAACCAGATGAAAGGATCCAAAGATTATCTTGTAAAACATAGTACAAACATACTTAGAAGTAATTTAACACTCAGATTAAGGAAGCAATCATTACTACTTGGGAGACTGGTGAGACTTCCATTTGCCATAGAAACAAAGCAGTTAAGGACAGAAAAAGGCAAAGAAGGGGGGAGATATCATATAGATCCTTAGTGGAACAGCACTGGAAAGGACAAAGAGGATAAGGGGATCATAGATCTCACAGCTTTGACCAAGGAGCGTTAACTTGGAAAACGTGTCCTGAGCCCTACCAAAGTGAAGTCATGCAATTATTGGATGTCTTTAAAACTCCTAAAGCACACACACAAAATCCCAATTATGATTTACCTGAAAGTGACTATTTTATAGGTGTGTATTCCTAGGGTTAAATCCACTCTGTTTTGTTTTTAGCAGAGCTCGACTGTTAATTATTTTTCCTCCACAACTGTAATGCATTCAGGTGGCACCAATGCCTATTACTTTTTTTTTCCCCTCCCTGCTGTAATACTCTAACAGAGAACAGAGTTTTTGAAAGAATTTAAAAGGACCGATTGGAACGACAGTAAACAAGGTAATCTTCAGAATGGAGTCAGTCCTTCAAAACTTGAAATAGTTTTGACAATTCATAGTGAAGCCTAAACTTTTGAAGAATATGACTTCTAAGCCAGATACTGTATGTTCCTTTGCTATGAAAAACACCTAGAAGTGAACTTTACTGCTTAATAGTTTGCTAAATAGGAAAGTTCTTCAGAAAATGTCATTTCCCAATTAGTTCACCATAGTAATATAGTGTTTTGTTTTTTCAGAAAAGCCTTATAAAAAGGAAAATATTTGTTGACACAGGCTTACTTAATGCCTTTCATATGGAAAAAGCTGTATCAAAAATTTAAACTATAATTCCTGTAACTACCAAAGTCATTAGCACTAATAAGGACTAAATATCTTAAGAATGTTTAATCTATCAAATGAAAGGGAGGGAAAATAGATGGGCTTTTGCTAGAAGGTAAGGTTTGATGTTAAAGTTAATTATAAATGCTGAAAATTTAATGTTGAGTTAGCGTGCATTTTTCTTTTCATGATCAGAATGAAATTTCAATATGTATTCCTGTTAATGCAAATTAAGAAAGCTCTAAATGAAATGAGAATAGATACAACACATCCCTGTGGTGGCAATGTAGCTCTTTCTACCCCTGTATGCAAGCTAAGAAACTTGGCTTCATCAGAGCAGCATAGGAAATACTTGTTAAAAATCACCGTGTGTGTGGCATATTATGATCTGCACTCTGTTCTATCATTATGCATCAGGACTGAGCTATTTCTCTTTCATTGTATTTCAATCATTCAAATATAAGAAGATACAAAAAATCATTGTAAATTAAAAGGAATTAAATTTCCTGTTGTCTTCAGTGAATATAAGTAACTTTTCATTCAAAACCTTCACATGGTCTTAAAAAAAAAAAAAAAAGAAAGAAAGAAAAGAAAAGAAAGGACACCTGGGTGGCTCAGCGGTTGAGGGTCTGCATTTGGCTCAGGGCATGATCCCTGTCCTGGGATAGAGTCCCTCATCAGGCTCCCTGCCTGAGCCTGCTTCTCCCTCTGCCTAAGTCTCTGCATCTCTCTCTGTGAATCTCATGAATAAATAAATAAAATCTTAAAAAAAAAAAAAAAAGAAAGAATAGAAAACCTTCACATGGAACGCCTGGGTGGCTCAACTGTTGTGTATCTGCCTTCAGCTCAGGGTGTGATCCCGGGGTTCAGGATCGAGTCCCACATCAGGCTCCATGCAGGTCCCTGCTTCTCCCTCTGCCTATGTCTCTGCCTCTCTCTCTGTATCTCTCATGAATAAATAAATAAAATCTTAAAAAAAAAAAAACAAACCTTCACGTGTACCTGTCTTTCCTGAATTGTTCTTGACTCCCTTCCCTCCTTAAGCTCCTACCAAAATTCCAGTCTCCCAAAAAGAGAAGTTAACTGCCATCTTGGACCTATTGTCTCTCTCTGCTCTCCTATTGACTTCTCTCTGCCACATTTCTCTTTGAAAGGCACCACCGTAGCACAGTGAGGGAGACCCCAAGAGCTGGTTTTAGAATACCTGAGATGGTAGCCTGGTTCCACCAGTTGCAAACTAAATGGTCTTTAGCAAGCTCTTTAGCCTCTGTTTCTTTTTGTGTAGGGGGATTATGATAAAGTTTCCTACCTGACAGAGCCATTGTAAAGATTAAATGAGCTAGAATATAAAAAGTGATCAACACTTGGTCTCTGGCACATAGTAGGCACCCAATAAAATTTAGCTATTACTACCACAGTGCTCTTGTTTTGTTTTATTTTGTATTCAAAGATCACACTGTACAGCCTGAGCAATTTTTGAAAATATGTACCTGATCAATATTTCTAAGCTTAAAATTCTTAGAGATTTCTTATAACCTTTGCAGAGAAGTTTATTAAAATGAGACACTCAGTTTTTCTTGAAGATAGTTATTCCAATCTCATCTCCTACTGGTTTTCCAAACTTCTTCTTAACTCCACAGGTATCAAAGTATTTGCAGTTCTTAAAATTTCAGGGCTCTCCCATGCTGTACTATCATTTGCATCTTGTTCCATAATACACACTTCGGGAAATACAAAAGATACTTGAAGATATCAATGAAATCAGCCATCAGTCTAATGCAAGAAATATTTTAACATTTTCTCTCAAAGAGAAAATAAATTTTTCCTACCTTGGCTTCTTATTCTGCCCTTTTCATATAACATTGAATTAAATTCTTTCAAACTATGATGCTAATGGCTATGTGATATCCATATATGCATATATATGATCAAAATAATAATCTTCTACAGTAAAGTCTTATATTTATTTTTGAAAGGGAAATAGCTAGAATATGATAGAATGTGTAAATAATTGTCTAATTAATCTTCCAAAAACAGTGCAGCAATAGAAATCTAGGATGCTGTATTTCTGTCAATTTCTTTTTTTAATATTTTATTTATTTATTCATGAGAGACACGCAGAGAGAGAGAGAGAGAAAGAGAGAGAGGCAGAGACACAGGCAGAGGGAGAAGCAGGCTCCATGCAGGGAACCCCTTGTGGGACTCAATCTCAGGGCTCCAGGATCGTGCCCTGGATTGAAGGCACAAGCTCAACCACTGAACCTCCCAGGCATCCCTAATTTCTATTTATGTTTTTAAACAAAATTGGTTTCATGTATACAGTGTTTACTCATATGGTTAGTAATTTACTATTATAAGTTTATCCTTGGTGAAGGCTTTTTTTTTTTTTTTTTAAGATTTCATTTATTTAGGAGAGAGAGCACAAGCAGGGGGAGTGGCAGAAAGAGAGGGGGTGGGGAAGCAAGCTCTCTGCTGAGCTGGGAGCCCAACGTGGGGCTCATGGGGCTTGATACCAAGACCCTGGGATTATGATCTAACCTACGGCAGATACTTAACCAACTGAGCCACCCAGGCATCCCAAGCCTTTTTTTCGCTCCCTATGGGAATCCTGTATAGGCTATTAGTACATCCCAAAAGGATGGCTACACTTTGGCTTGGTTGGGGTTTCCAATAAGTTTGGTGTACAACTCTAGGATTTATTTTTTGTTTTTGTTAGTATCTTAGCTTAATATCCACAAGGATATTATGAACCTGGAACTTAAAAGCACGCACAATGGAATTTGGCTTCAGTTTTCGTGCAGGGATTTCATTTCCCACTCACATAGTCAGGTGAGCCTTTTCCATCTTGTATACATGGAACTGCCTTTGGAGACCAAATGACTCATGACCTTGGTTCCATTAGCTCCTTTTCTCAGATGGTCACTGGATATCCCATTCCCATGTGATAAGAGCCCCAGCCTCTGGCTATAAAGACCTGTACACTCTTGTGGGCTTCTTGGCAATATTTAGACCCTGGGTACATCCTTGATATCAGTGTCTGAGGGTAGGGACAGTCATCTCTCACATCAGCTTTGTCCTCCATATTAAATAGAATTCTAATTTGAAACCTTTTTAATGATTACTGTGTTTGTAGATACTTTTCAGTCCCCAAAGTTCCTATCACCTCTTGGAAAGTAAAATTAGAATCTGGGAGATGGCGAACTGAACTGAACACTAAGTTTTACTTGGAGAAACTGAGAAACTTACTGTACAGTTCTGATATTTTGACTAATCTACAAGAAAGAAAGCTAGGCTTAAGTCATATGTTATCTATACCCACTCCCATCCTGCTCCCTATATCTTCTCCATATAAAATGACAATAATAAATTCCATAGTTGTGCATTGTCTGTATCTTAAACAAAGCCTCTCAAAAACAGAATGGGAATGGGTTTGTGTTTCAGAGACCAGTCAACCCAAAACTAAGTAGACTGACCATTATCAATCCTCTCAAGTGGTAAGTTCTTGGGGAAGAAAAGTCCAGTTAAAACAGGTTATTTTGGGAGTTCCTTTTGCCCCAAAGATGGCTATTTAAGGGTTTGTATGATGACAGCATGGATAAAATCAGAAGCACGTAAAAAAATCAAAATAGTAATAGTAATAAGTGCCAAACTGGCATGTAGCCAAGGTACCTACTGGGCAGGGATCAAAGACACATATGGTGAGTCTCAAACAATGATGCTGTAGAACTTTGGCAAGTATCACAAGACTAATGTGCTCCAGCCTTAAACAATAAAAAAGAAAGAATGAAAACAACTTGGTTACCAATACTGGATGATACCTAAGGGGAAGCAAAGCTTTCATCATCTCGGTTTTATTGCTGAAAAATTTAGATAACTTCTCACATATGTTTTGTCTGGCTGATCTAAATTGATGGGAAGGATAACAGTGTGTTTAAAAACATTCTTGGCATTTGGTCCCTAAAATCAAAGTTCCATTAACAATAGCATTGTTCTGAAATAGAGCATTTTTTTGAGAGTAAGTAATGAGATCTATTTTACCAAAATAATACCCCACCCAGGTGATGGATACCTGGCACTAGATACAAAAATCAGAACAAAGCTGCAAACTACATTTCTCCAGATGTAGGAGTCTACTTCTTCTTTCACTAATTCAGAAGAATCCAAAAGCATTAGCATTGCAAGCTATATTGTAAAATAAAAGGTACAGACATTGACTGTTCATTATTATCAGTTCATTAGATGGCTGCAGTGCACATAATTTTTGTCAATAGATATAAAAGTATTTTTCCATTCCATTAACTACAAACTCAGACTCTATTTGGAAAACGTTTTTATCAATCAGTTGATATATTTTGATGGTTTATAGTAAATGTGACCTTAATAGGTGAACTATATTAACTCTTACCCATGAACACTTATCATCCTTTGAATCTATATCAATCACTATTGAATGAGAAAGCAAATTGATATCAAATACAAGTACAAAGGACTTGGTATTTTGCTTTACACATAGTAGGTGTTCAATAATCTTTAGTTTCTACCTTTTCTCCTCTTTTAAAATCAAATCAAATTCAGTTAAGAATGTATATATGTTATATTGCTCCAGTTGGAGGGAATCTATAAATCTAAATTTAATGACTTCTATAGAACATTAGTTTAATTCACTAAAAATATTTTTTTTTGATGCCCAGTAAATGGGAAAATAAATATGAACAAACATGTAAGACATACCATTATGACTTTAAGGGTCTCCCATTCTAGTGGTGACATTCAAAGAAAAAAAATAAAATTATACATATATAATATCTAAGATATTGGTAACAGATGCATTTTAACTACATGAATGTAAGACACTAAATGCCACAGTTATAGACTCTAGATTAAAAAACATTATAGCATAATTTCCATGTTCATTAAATGTGCATTGAGTATTTAATGTATAATAAGTATAGGGCACTATACTACTGTGTGGGGGAGTAATGATCAACAGTCTTTAAAACAAAGAGACTTCAGGATGCCTGGGTGGCTCAGCACTTGAGCATCTGCCTTTGGCTCAGGGTGTGATACCAGGATCCGGGATCGAGTTCCACATCAGGCTCCTTGTATGGAGCCTGTTTCTCCCTCTGCCTCTCTCTCTCTCTCTCTCTGTCTCATGAATAAATAAAATCTTCTTTTAAAAAAAAGTTAGAGGGCAGCCCTGGTGGTGCAGCGGTTTAGCGCCGCCTGCAGCCCGGGGTGTGATCCTGGAGACCCAGGATTGAGTCCCATGTCAGGCTCCCTGCACGGAGCCTATTTCTCCCTCTGCCTGTGTCTCTGCCCCTCTCTCTCTGAATAAATAAATTAAAAAAAAATAAATAAAAATAAAAAAGTTAGTATCTATTTTTTTAAAAAATAAAAAATAAAATAAAAATAAAACAAAGAGACTTCTAATTTTCTAGTGAAATATGTCACTAAATATCTATAATAAGTGCCAAGTGATAATATAAGTGGAGAACCATAGGAGCAGAGCACACTCCATTTTCAGTTAGGAACATAAGAAAAGGCACCAGGAAGGAGGGCACATTTGAGAGGATTAGACAGACCAAGCCCACCATGATGAAGAGAAGCAGCAGGATGGGAAGAGAAAGATCAACTGATAATGGACTACATTACTACCAAGAACTATCAAGACATGGAAATAACCTTAAATTAAAAAGTTAATAAAAACACCTGATCTAATGATATTTTTATGTTCGTGATTATTTCACTGTGGAAATTACAAATATAATGATCCTTTTCAGTTTTGACAGAGATGAACATAAACACATAAATCCACTGGAGGTGCTAAAGAGACTAACTTTAAAGTATTTATTTTGCAAATCAGACTTTTATATATAACTTTAGATTTTGTAAGTATGTCATACATGTTCTTGTGAGCAGGGGGGAGGAAAGGTTGTATTTATTAAGTGACAAGACCTATTAAGCACTCCACTGGTTATTTTAACTATGTGTATAAATTCTCATCTCCATTTAACAGCTGCAGTAACTGAGGCTCAGAG
Organism: Canis lupus familiaris; assembly: GCF_011100685.1. Taxonomy (NCBI): domain Eukaryota; kingdom Metazoa; phylum Chordata; class Mammalia; order Carnivora; family Canidae; genus Canis; species Canis lupus. The sequence goes on from NC_049233.1 coordinate 23,191,224, forward strand.
ATCTTGAGCAACTATAGCAAATTCAAAAGGAAATGTGAGAGATTCAAAATTGTGTCTCTTAAACCCTTTGTGTTAGCATTTTCATGTCATGGTTTTCAAGAATAAATGATGGACAGACATTCATACACACAGCCATTTGTTCCTCATAACACTTTGTAGGAAAGGAAAGCTTTGCTCAGAGAGGTTATAATGTTTGCTTTAGAGCTCAGTCTTCTGATTCTGCATTCTATGAGATTTCCACAATACATGGAGAATACATGGAACATTGTATTGTTCCAAATACAATCCAATTTTGTCTTAAGTAGGAAATTTGAGGACCTTTCAGGCTTAATGACATTAAAAGTACTTTCCGTAAGGTTAACATAAGATTAAAGAACTCTCTTCATAACTCCAGCATCTATATATTCTCTGTCTTATTTGAGGATTTAAGACAAAGCTCTAAGTACTCAAGAAAATTTGTAGATGGATACTTCATCTTGATGATCCCATGTGGTGGTGGTGATATTTCTCTTTTTAGAAGTTATTTAAGCCATAAACTTATGTCTATGCTATGTTTATCACAATATCTATATAATAAGAATTATAATTTTTAAATTCTTGATGATTTTTTACTTTTCATTTTTTCTTTCTCTGTCACCTGGAATACTCATTCGTCTATTTCTCCAAATATCATATGGTATTTTTTTTTCCTGAACTAATGAAGTTCTACTCTACCACTTAAGGAAGTTTTTTCCATCATGGAAAAGTAGTTGTCATGCCAACAGTTTCCCAGTGTTCTCCTGGAAGTATAATTCTCTAAAGAGTTCATCACTAATTGGATAATGGAATCCTTTTCTAACTAGAATGCCATCACTCCAAGAACATTTTAGTTAAAAATTATAAGGGTAAAAAATCATAACAGTATAAAATAATAAGTGGCATTATTCAATGCTTTGTATTTTTCCAGCCTCAAATCTCCACTAAACTCACAAATGGAAATGCTTCAATATGGAATATTATATGAATTTTGAAGGCAATAATCTATGGCTATCCTATAATGCAATATTATTTTTTGCAACTTTCAAAAACTGATTCATAATGTTTGGATAACTTTTCATTAACTCTTTTAAAGTTTGAAATTAACTAAAAAAGTTATAGACCCATGAGAGCCCCAGATGGGAGTGAGAAAGAGAACAGGATCCCTAAAATCAAGTTCTTGAGATTCCCTTCGTCCTGCTCAGTCCCTGCTCCCATTAGTTTTCTTCCAGCATCTTCTGTTTCACCTTCTTACTCTATGTTGTAGGAACACACTTGTCACCTTATATATTTTATTTCCTCAGAAACTTTTGCCACTCCATAGAGATTTCTGATTCTTGATAACTCACAGTTTGCTTAACAGAAACTTAGAAAATACAGAGTTAATGTTAGGATTAATCAGCATTATTTGCAACATTTTAAAAATGTTTGCCTTTAAACTTCGTTTCCAGCAACAGAATAGCTTAAATTGGTGTTTCTCAACCTCAGCACTATTGATATTTTGGGCCTGCTAATTCTTTGTGTGGGGGCTGTCCTGTGCATTGTAGGAATTTTAGCAGAATCCTGTGCTCTAACCCAAAAGATGTCAGTAGCCTCCCCTAAGTCATGACAACCAAAATTATCTCCAGGTACCACTGAAGTCCCTTGGGAGGCAAAACCCACCAGTGGTTGAGAATCACTGGTATAAATGATGATGATGGCAGTGAGTTAATCACGTGACAAGAACTATCCTAAGTACTTTAAGTACACATTATGTAGTTAATGAGAAAGGTTCTGTAATTCTTACTTGACAGATAAGCCAATGTGAACACAGAGAAATTAACTAAGTCACATGATATCACATGGCTAGTCAGTAAGACAGCTGGAATTCAAACCCAAGCAGTCTGATTTCAAAGCACACATTTTTTATCATCAGGCTAGAGCTGCATTGCTGAAATCACACTAAGCAAGAATGGAATCTGTCAAAATCATGGATCATTTCTGGTTTACATTTTTTTCCCATGATTTCAAACTTTTAACCCATGGAAAATAGACTTCCTACGAATGTAAAACCTCTCCCAATAAGTAGGTTCCCTCATCCCCTTAGTCCTGTTCACTGAGTTGTTGAAATTCCATCAAAGACCAGATTTCCCAGGCAGGGATTTAAAGCTCAGTCCAAGGAATTAGATTCCTGGGATCATATCCTGACAGAACCATTATTAGGAGTATGAGACCCATAAATATCCTAAAGCTGTCTACATGTTTTCTTACTTTATAATGATTCAAATATTAAGAGGATCTATATATTTGTATTATCATTAGTTCAAAACAAAATCATTAAAATTAGTTTAGAAATCCTATATCTCTTAGCATTCAAATATTATCTTCTTACAAATAAGAGCCTGAAAAACTTAGATTTCTTTTGCCACTTCTCTATCTTGTGTGGCAGAACTGATATTTTCACACAAAATAAAAACTATCATACAGCATACTTTTTAAAGATTTTTGCCTTTGTAAGTATGGCCTTCAAAAAGTAGGATTTCTTTCTTGATCTAAGACCTTATTTTGTTTCATGCTGACTATAAAATGTTATAAGGAATATAGTTTAATAATCAGTTTTATATCTAATAAAGCATGGTTAATATATATAATATTAAATACATGATATGTATTATCTCCTTCCAAGATTCTAGGAAAGTTGTTTGCAATAATAACAACCTATACTTGCATTTACTAATTGATCTCTATGTGCCACACACTATATTAACAGTTCTTCATATATTAACTCATTCAATCCTCATAACAACCCCTTTAAGTAAGTATCTTTAATATCCCCATGTGGAAGCAAAGAATTAGAACCATAGAGAACTTGACCAAGTTAAAGAACTTGACCAAAGTTCACATAGATAAGAAATGACTTAGTTGTTTTATAAACCCTAACAGTTTGGCACCAAAGCTTTAGTGGAATCACATATGTATACTGCCCTCCTAAACTGGGGGAATTATCACTACATATTGTATTAATCATCATTTTAGTAGATAAAGTAATTAAATTAGGATATCTATCTCACACACGGTAGGAAAAATGTACTTGGTCTCTTAAAAATTATACCATCTATACAAAATTTCTTGGCAGCAGAGGGTAAGAATTTTATTTTATGAAGAAATGAATTAATAATTATAAAAATAGTTTTGAATTAAATAATTCTAAATTATTACTTAGTTAATTTTTTTCTTTATTCCCATCTCATTAGCTCAAATATCTGGGACCTGTCAGAGTCATGTGACAGGTCAAACAACCAGTAAAATAAACAGTGAGACAGGTTTTCCAGTTTGCTAGGGTCAGTCCCAGATTATACTAGTCTTGGTATCCTTGCTATTTAGGATTTCCTGAATTTCTCATTTTTAATTAAGAGGTTTTTTTTTTTTTAAGATTTTATTTATTTATCCATGAGAGAGAGAGAGAGAGAGAGAGAGAGAAAGAGGCAGAGACACAAGCAGAGGGAGAAGCAGGCTCCATGCAGGGAGCCTGATGTGGGACTTGATCCTGGGACTGCAGGATCACGTTCTGGGCGGAAGGCAGGTGCTAAACCAATGAGCCACCCAGGGAATCCCTTAATTAAGAGTTTTATTTAATAATTGCATTAGAATAAGCCAAGATGAGTTATGTAGTCCTTAAACTTCTGCCACAATCTCATCTTGCAGAGTGTGAGAGACATTTGTTCTGAGAATGGAGTTCTCACTTTAACACGTGGTTAAATCTCTAAGAGGACCAGCAACAAGACTGTTCCTTTATTTGATCTTTTCCAGATGCAACATATAACTACTATCTCCTTTTCAAGGGCAATATGCAGGGTGCCAGCTGATCAAATAAAATGTGCTTTGTGAGAAGCAGCTAGGGACAGCTCATTCCATGTGATCTTGGGTGATGATAGTCAGAAAAGAAATCTACCCCTCAGCCCCTCTTGTCCATTGGTCTTACCAGCTGGTTAGGTGTTCCGTGCCCCCTTCCTAGTCCTGTGAGATATCTGAGGCTGACATAATACTGATCCTCTGGGCCAGAGGGAAATATTGGGAATCATAAGCTAAATATACATGAATAGAAACTGAGCAGTCCTGCCACAGAGTACAGAGTGTAGCGAATGCTCTGGATATTGTGGAGTTTTTAAAGATTTTACTATACAAAATAAATCCACAATGGTTTGTTGGATTTTTACTTAGACTAGTACTTTTTATTTTGTAATAAAATCTTTTGATAGCAATCTCATGAGAAAACAGAAATGTGCATTTAGAGTAATAAGTTCCGAACTTCCATTTCTCAAGAAAGTTGATGATGCGCTTGTAATTTAAACAAAATGTGTTTCAGTATTTACCATCTACCCTGGGAATTGTACTGATCACATTAAAATCAAAAGACAAATCTACAACAGAAGCATCAGCATTTTAAGAAGACTATACCCAAAGACAATCTTGAACCACATGTACAGGCAGAGGTGGGATATATATTTATAAAGCATGACTTTTCATTTGGTTAGGTAACTATTCTAACTTAATCTTCCTATTTACTTTCTAAGATTTTGGTGTTTTTGTTTTTGTGTATTTGTGTGTGTGCACATGCATGTGCACATGTGAATTCTAAAGATAGGGCTGCTAATATATTTTATAAGAAAGAAAACTTCTAAGTAATACTTGCTTATTACATTGTGTTCAGAGATTTCAGTAGACAAGCACCTTAGCTAATTACCAGAAAGGTTTTGTTTGGGGAATCAAAGTAAAGCTGTTGAATTGTATTCCGCCAAGATAAAAGATTGGACTTGACTGTGAATACTACTGTAAGTTCAAAGCTCAAAACTGAAGGTAATTTTTTGTCGTTATTGTTATAATACAAATGCAAACTTTGGTGTAACATGCCAACATAATAAGAGCAATGCTCCTACTAAAAAAAACTATAAAGAAAAAAATGTACTTGGGATTGGCTGTGATGCAAAAATAATTCATGAATGTAACCAACTGGGGAAATATTCTGCTGATTTAATCAAAATAGAAGATCTGGATGCCAAAATTTACACATATCAGGGAATAATATTTCATTGAACTACAATCTTTTGTGATGAACTGATGTTGAAAAAAATACTATAGCTTAATGGTATAATATTCCTTCTTCACCGATTATGCTTGATCCTATTTAAGAATATTAGGGCCATTGTGAACAACTTTGTAAATGAATCTGAGTTTCTAATATGTACTAAACGTTTTTTTGTATAAGATTCCTCTAAATTGTGATGGCATTTTGTTCAAAAAGAGTTAGAAATCTTTAATATATATGTTCAATTAATAGAATGCCCAAGACTTCAATTTTTGAAAATTTTAGCAAATTGTAATTATAGAAAACAAGGTTTTCAAAGAGAAGTCTTTAATATTTATCTTTACTACTTCAAACTAAATGGCGAAATTAAATGATACATAAGATTTAAGTCTGAATTATATAATCGAGTTTTGTGATATCTTGAATTTGGGGAAGAATCTTTTAATAAAAATCTTATGTGTTCTTGGATAAATTCATATTCTGTATGGGAATGAAATTAAATAAGAAGGTTTATACTTTCACAATATCTTATTTGAAAAATATTCAACAAAATAGGTATTAAATAGGATACTGATATTTATATTGAAATAAATATTGAATTTGAATAGAAGAGCAAATATTCATAGAGACCATTTGCTTGATGAATTTTATCTTGCAAATGTTTTTGTCAAAGCAGAAATTTCTAAATGCAATTTAAAAGACAGTGTAGCTACTTGGGTTAAAATATTGAATGAAATATAGGAATTGAGGGGCATCTGGGTGGCTCAGCCGGTTAAGCATCTGACTCTTGATTTTGGCTCATTTGGTGATCTCAGCACATGAGATCAAGCTCTGCATTGGGCTCTACTGGGATGGGAGCATGGAGCCTATGTAAGATTCTCTCTCTCTCTCTCTCTCTCTACCCCCCTACTCCTACTTGTATGAATGCTCTCTCTCAAAAAAAAAAAAAAAGAAAGAAAGAAAGAAAAAAAGAAAAGAAAAAGAAATACACATGCACACACACATATATGAGTAGAGGTATCTTCTATTTAGAAATTTTTTTTCTCAGCTTACCAGGAAACTCAGCAATTATATAAAAATATTTTCTCAATTAAAAACACCCATAGGAAAGAGTCCAATACAGCTATAAAATTTCAGTTTTATTAAATAAAGTATATAACTTCAGGAGAGAAAATAGAAATATTATGGAAAATTTTTATGTTAAGTCTATGTTGAAAAAGCATATTCCCACACAAATTTTAGAATATATCAGTGACCTGCTATTAGAGAAAGATATGACTAAAATGGATTAAGTTCATGAATAAATGTAATGCTTTTTTTAATGTTCAGATAATTACTGCAACAAGTCTATTATTATATAGCTATATATTTTTATTTTTTAAAGAAAGAAAACTAAAAATACTGTTTAAGAGAGCTATTTTATAGGTACACCAATATATTGTCAATAAATAAATATTTCAGAATTTGCATAATTTCAATTACTTTAGTGCACTTTTCAAATTCAAAAGAGTCTCAGTTTGGACAATAAAATCATGTGGTCACTCTATATGATTAAAACACAGCATATGTGGGAACCTACAATAAGATTGTATTGGTGTTTTGTCACTGTGTAACAAATTCCCACAAACTAAGCAGCTTAAAGCAACACACATTTATTATCTCATAGCTCCATGTGAAAAAAAGCTGGGCATAACTTAACAGAGTCCTCTCTCCTCAGGGCTTCACAAGGCTATAATCAAAAGAAATGGGCAATATTCTCAACAAAAGGCTCAGCGGGGGAAGAATTCACTCCCAAGTTCACCTGAGTTGTTGGTGGAATCCATCTCTCTGTGGCCATATGATTGTAAATCCTGAGTTTTTGCTGGCTACAAGCTGGAGTCTACTTTCAGGTCCTAGAGACCACCCATAGCTCTTTGCCATGTGGGTACTTCTCTAGCATAGCTACATTCTTCGTTGAACCCACAGGAGAATCTCTAGCTCCAGTAGGCTAAGATAGCACCTCATGTGATATAATTGCAAGAATGACATTCCGTCACCTTATTTTATCAGTTAAAAGCAAGTTCACAATCTGTCCACACTCACAAAAAAGAATATTACTCAGAGATGTAAACCCCAGGAGGTGGGAATAATTGGATGTCAATGATTAGAATCTGTTTGTGACAAAGATAATATTAGATATTTCAAAATTAAAAAAAAATGAACATGTTGCTGTAGCATCCCGTATTACTCAAACTGTACAGTGGTTTTAAGATCCACTGTCCATGAGTTCTTTAATAACCCAACCTTGAGAGATAGTGTCTATGTCATCTCACCTTGACTGAGAGCCAGTATTACTTAACTATTTTTTAACCAGAAAACCCGATAGAAGTGAAATGTTGTGACTTCTGAGACTAGGTCAGAAAAGGCCACGCAGTTTTCATTCTTTCAGTCATTTGTTTCTATCACTCAGTCTTTGGAGGCCTCTCTTGGGACACATCCTTTCAGAACCCAGCCACCATGCTCCAAGGAATCCGTATCACAAGGAGAGGTCATGTGTAGGTGATCCAGTCAACAGATCCAGTGCAGATGCACTGCAGCTCCAGTTATTTAAGGCCACAGACATTGCTGAGTCTTCCCAGCTAAGGCTGCAGACATGGTAGAGCAAGGAATATTTGTCCTCTGTGCCATTGTGACATTTCCTAATTCCTGACCCATAGAATCAGTGACTAATAGTTGTTGCTCATAACTCTAAGTTCAAGGTGATTTGTTACACATCAATAGCTAGTAGAATACATAGTGAGAACTTTTTTTATTGAGAACTTATGTGAAATTTTGATTTAAAACCACGATTAAAGAAACCTCAGATATAACTCAAAGTCTCTAATAAAAGTACAAATAAAAAACTAAGTTTACGAATTTCATAGGTTTGCATTGTAAAATCTCAAATACTTTCACTATATATTTAAATTACATACATACTTAATTTTTTTCTTTCAAATATGTTATTAGCAATTAGATCATGAAGTTTATATCACCAGATGCTGAATTTTAAATTACTGTCTGCCAAGTTAAGCATTTAACACAGCTATGACAATTCTATTTACTATGTAGATATTGAAAATCAATGACAAATACTAAAATACACTTAGCTTGTAACTAAAGCCAGTTGTTGGCTTATCAACATGGAAAAAATATTTTAATTATATACTATCAGCTAAATGAAAAATAACATATCATATGTAAAAAAGTAAAATGTTATGTGTGAAATGCAATGATTCTTGATCAGCAGCAAAATGTGGGTATCATTTGCTTTTCCACATTTCATTTGAATTTTATCTCAAGATCAAGGTGCAGCACTTAGATGTTATGAATAAAGTAAGATCTTCTTTGGACCCTAACATGAACGTTGTGACTTTTGGCTTTCATTACAAACATCATGTCAATAAAGTTAATAATACTTTAATAAAGAAATTCTTTTAAAAAACTTGTAATTATACATACTTTTACAAACTTCAAAATATAATGCCTCTATAAGACTTTCCCTTTCATCACAGAGTACTAATGGCATAGTAAAATAAATGTTTAAATATGATTTACAGCCTCCTTCTATCTATGAAGACTTAGTTTCTTCCATAACAAAACAGTACTTATGTAAGAATTAATCCCAGATTTTCAAAACTGCCATTGAAAAGGATACAGAAGTTGTTAAGAGGGAACTGAAATATAAGATATATTAAGAAATTCTAAAAGGAAGAAGTTGTAAGAGCTCAGGGCTCATGGCCCAGATAATTATATGTCAGGAGTCTATGGACTTTAAAAATAATAATAATAAATAATAATAAAAACTCTCTGCATTTATTCCTTTATCTTTGAGAAATGGAATAAAGGAACTACCAATGACAATGGTGAAATGAAGTAATTATTTTCAAAATAAAGAGCTTAAAATATTCTGGGTGAGATCCTAGCTGAAATTATAAATAGGACAATTTGTAAGTAAAGAAAATAGAAATGTTAATTGTTATGGCCAGCACAACTTCATAAAAATCACTTTTAAACTTTTTTTTTTTTGAGACTTAGCTTTGGAAGACAAAGAAATGGAGCTTAGTATCTGAGTATTTTACCTTAATAAGACTAAACTCAGAAAGGGGCATGATGACTAAAAGAAAATGTTTGAGGAAATCCATTGTGGAAGAAGGATTAGACTGGTTCTGCATGATTACAAAGATTAGGATTTGGATCAGTGGGTGAAAACAAAGGTTCAGTGTACTGAAGGGTAGGTTTCCCACAAAAAAGAGCATGGTCAGCCAATCTGCACATATTCAGCACATGTAAGGTCCTCATCACTGGATGTGTTCAAATTAAGGCCTAAAGACAAATAAATAAACACTATCCCAAAACAAAAACAAAACCCCACTTTTGCAGTAGAAGAGTCTCTTATCTACTGTCATTATGGTTGCCAAGTGTCCTATATACATCGAACATGTCCTGTGTTTAATGATTTTGCTCCGTGTCCTGCATAACTTTGATAGGATACTTTATTTTTCTTTAAAGATTTTATTTATTCATGAGAGACACACAGAAAGAGACAGAGACATAGGTAGAGGGAGAAGCAGGCTCCCTACCAGAGATCCCGATGAGGGAACTGATCCCAGGACCCCGGGATCATGGCCTGAGCCAAAGGCAGATGCTCAACCACTAAGCCACCCAGGCGTCCTGATAGGATACTTTAAATGTCCTTTAGCCTGAGTGAAATAAGTCAATCGGAGAAGGACAAACATTATATGTTCTCATTCATTTGGGGAATATAAATAATAGTGAAAGGGAATAGAAGGGAAGGGAGAAGAAATGGGTAGGAAATATCAGAAAGGGAGACAGAACATAAAGACTCCTAACTCTGGAAAATGAACTAGGGGCAGTGGAAGGGGAGGAGGGCGGGGAGTGGGGGTGAATGGGTGACGGGCACTGAGGGGGGCACTTGACGGGATGAGCACTGGGTGTTATTCTGTATGTTGGCAAATTGAACACCAATAAAAACTAAATTTATTATTAAAAAATAAAAAAAATGTCCTTTAGCTTTCATCAAAAAAAACGACAAAAATATGTCAGACCTATTTTTCTGCTACAGTAACTGGTGCTTAAATAAATTAATCCCAACATTAGCTGAAGCCATACCTTCCCTAATAAGCCATACCTTCCCTCATGGTTTTTGTTTCAGTTTTGACTAAGGGAAATTGAACAGGAAGGGCTGAGAATTAAAAGTACTTATTTTTTTATTTCATAGAAGAGACAGAAAAAGACTGTTTTGGCCAGAGTTCTAAATTGTGATAAGTAACCACCATTATTAAGTGAAAATAATTTCAAATCCATACACATGCTCTGAAATCAGCTCATCAACAACAGTCTCACTTTGGAAAATTAGCAAATGAATGATGACCTTACACCTTTGAAAGTCAGCAGCTTCATCAGTGACCAGTCTAGACAGCAGTCAATCAGCCAGTGCCTCATTGTGGTGAATTTGGAAGTCAGCCAGTCAACAGCAGCCTTACTTCTAAGACCCACACTAACATACCTGAAAGTCTGTTGGAAAACAGATCTGCTTCTAGGTTAAATGAACTTGAGAAGTTCATTAGTTCTTGAACTCCAGGCTTTCCTAAACCTCATGGAAGGTTAACTCTAGTGTTGTATTCATATCTTAAAATATAGCTCTCTTTTGCAGGCAAATGGGAAGTTAACCATTTTTTCACCAGATATCAAAGTCACTTATTGCTAGTTTGCAACTCTTCCAATGATTCAAACTCTGATTATTTAGTTATGAGTTTGTACTTGTGAAATAACAGACCCACTGGTGTGCTTGTGAGATTATCAAATGGAATCTTTTAGATTCTTGCAGTGGTTTCTAATATCTATCTTGTTTTCTTCAGCTAAGATAGCAGAAGAGACGATGTATGATACATCTGTTACAGTCAGCCACAAATGAAAACAGAATTAATCCCAAAAGACACAGGTCCAGGGCAAAGGACCAAAAGGGACTATTTTGGTATGAGCAAAGTATATCTCAAAGGTGGTCCTTGCAATCCATTGACACAAGGTCTAGAAAGTAGGCATGTTCTGGAGAGTCATCCTTGGCCTCCAGGTTTCCATAGTGCTGCTTTGCTTCTATGGCTTCCCTGGGTACACAAGTTAGCAGTTTACTTGGACCTCAGCCTCATTCATTTTTTGCTTCAGCCTACACATCCACTTCTTCCTCCACTTGGCTTTCCTGGTGCCAAGGTTTCTAGCAAGATGGCACTAAGGCCAAGACCTCAGTTATTTATTTTTTATTTGTATATATTTGTACCCCAAAATAAAAGAGTAAATTTTGTGATACATCTTCTGAATAGTGGACACTTTTTTTTTTTTTTAATGATAGTCACACACACACACACACACACACACAGAGAGAGAGAGAGAGAGAGAAAGAGAGGCAGAGGGAGAAGCAGGCTCCATGCATCAGGAGCCCGATGTGGGATTCGATCCCAGGTCTCCAGGATCGCGCCCTGGGCCAAAGGCAGGCGCCAAACCGCTGTGCCACCCAGGGATCCCTGGACACTTATTAAACAAAGAAAAAGAACTCTTGAAGCTCTTTGAGCAATATTAATTTGTTAATTCAATATTGACAATGATGGAAAATCAGATACAAAACAAAATTTTCCAGCTAAAATCTTTAACTAGGACCAAAAGGAGAGACAAATAACAAATATCATATGAAGAGAAATTTAGATAAAGAAAACACACTGAATACTTTCATTAGTCTTTTTCAGCTCAAAGGACTGAACATACTCTCCTATCGGAAGTATTTTCTGATTCCAAAATTGCAGGCCAATTTTCAAGTGCCAGAACAAAATCTACTGCAGTAATTTTTAAAAGTACTAACTCCATTTACTACTACAGAGATTATAAAAATATAAATGTCTCACTTTTTAGACCATAACTTGCATAAACCACAGATAAGCAATCACAATGCTGACAAAAATTTCCCCTTTTCCCATTCAATATTATTTTGGTAAAAATGTCTTGCTTATAAAATGGAACTTGAGAAATAATAGAAAATTTTGCAAATCCTCTTATTTAGTAGTTAATGGAGAAAAAAGTACTCTTCTAATGGAGGCCATACAAATATAAATTTGGTAAATGTTTGCATAAAGGTGAAGACAGTGATTACTTGAAGTTGAAACAAAGCATGAATGGTGTTATGGAATATTGGCTGTCTTGCCCATATTCTGATAATGCTCCTCAAGCATCATTGGATGTCCATTCTATTGGAGTAAATGTTATAAAATTATTCTTTTATTTCATTTGTCCTATTCAGACTGAAAGATTAAAGAATTTTTGTGATTATTTTGACATTCAGTATTAATTTCCTTCACATTCAAAACCCAAGTGGATGGGCAGCCTCAGTGTCTCAGCAGTTTAGCGCTGCCTTCAGCCCAGGGTGTGATCCTGGAGAACTGGGATTGAATCTCACATCGGGCTCCATGCATGGAGCCTGCTTCTCCCTCTGCCTGTGTCTGTGCCTCTCTCTCTGTGTTTCTCATGAATAAATACATAAAATCTTTAAAACAAAACAAAACAAAACAAAAACCAAGTGGCTCTCTTTAACAAATACAGTTGAGAGAATCCTCAATTTAGTTGAAGCTCTGAAATCTGTTTTAATTCTAAAGAAAAAGACCCCCCCCAATTCTTGTTGACATTAAATGAAGCCTATACTTTCTCTTTAACTGTAGGAGTATGCAAATTGAAAGAGTTAACAGTGTTTTTGAAATACTCCCTCCCTTCAAGGAACTTTTCAAATGCATTAAAGAAAGAATCAGTGAAAAATGTATCCTGTTGAGATCAAGGCTCTTCTTAAAAGAGACATCACTTATAAATCGGAAAATAAATTCTGATTTGAAGTGTATAATGGCTAAGGTACTTGTGACTATTTTTAAAAATAGACTTCACCCCTTAAAGAATTTGATTCTTCTATATGGATGTTAGTAAATGTTTTTCCAGGATGAGAATAGGAAATCATGTGTAGTGTTGAAGAAGAATGGAATAAAAGTTGATAACAATGTTCTCTTTTTTTGTTAATAGACAACATTTAAAAAAGTTACTGATCAAGAGATGCAACACAATCCTGAAAAAGGCAAAAGCAAGTTATGCTATTAAAATAGTACTGGGTGTCATAAAGTATCTACAATTGTGGTGAGCATTGCATAATGTATAAACTGGTTGAATCCTTATGTATACTTGAAGCTAATGTAACATTGTGTGTCAACTGTATTTCACTAAAAAAATAGTATGTGCTTCAACAAATCAAATTGAAAATCAATTCTGAGTTAACTTTATGCTAGCAAGTGTTCCGTATACCAGTATATAATGCTAATGCTCAGTGTATTTTCCTGTTAATGAGCGTTCAATGGACCAAAGAACAAAGAAGTGGGCTACAATGATTGCAGAAGCTGGGTTTCAATGGAATCTGATAAGCAAATTATGCAAAACAAGAAACTGTTAAATAAAGCCAACTCATTAGGGAAACATAGTTGAAGAAAGTAGTGTGTAATTCAAATACTTAAAATTTATTACAGATAAATAAATAATTTTAGTATAGATATGCCTCATACAAATTTTCTTTTATCTCAATGCAATATACAAAGCTAATTAGAAAAAATTCAATATTTAAGTGAGCATCTTGTATTTTTATTAGCTAAATCTGGCAACACAAATGGCCACAAATAACAAAACCTCAGTGCCATGTGTTTCTGAGTGTGAATTGTGTTGTGATGTGAGTTTGTAGGTCAGTTGGATGGTGCTATTGATCTTGGCCAGATTTGGCTAATCTAAGGTGGGCTTTCTCCAGTATCTATATGCAGTTCATGGGAAGGCTAAGGCCTGGCTGTTAGAGGATGGCCTCACTCATTTGTCTAGTTAGTGGTTTACTAACTGTTGACTGAAGCTATTGGGGTGGCTGGGACACATGACTCTCCTCATTCTGTAGCACAGCCTTGACTTGTACTCAGTAGCTGCAAAGGTTTCAAAGAGAAACAGTGGAAACTCAAGGTCTCTTAACTGACACATTATGAATTTTACTGCATTGTATTGGCCAAACTAAGTCCTAAGTTTGATACAAGCTCAAAGAGTAAGGATATAGACTTTACTCCTTGAACATACTGAATTACATTGTAAAACAGGATAAATATGTGAATAAATGGAGATTCATGGCCATTTTTGCAATAAATCTACCACACAGGAATTCAAGCAATGCAGCTCTAAAATTTTTTCTTTTCTTAGCAAGTCAGCACATTTGTTCATTGTAAGATGTCCTTGATTAAAAGATGAATTGGATATAAATTAATGTGTTTTTTTCTAAGATTTTACTTATTGATTCATGAGAGACACAGAGAGGCAGGCAGAGGGAGAAGCAAGCTCCATGCAGGGAGCCCGATGCAGAACTTGATCCCAGGACCCTGGAATCATGCCCTTAGTCAAAGGCAAATGTTTAACCATTGAACCACCCAGGTACCCTACATTAACGTTTAATCAAGTTGGCTATAAATCACTGATTTTGACCAAATTTCTTAATTAATTTTTATTATTAATTTCTTGTGTTAAATAAGGACTAAATAATGTAGATATTTAAATCATAAGTAGTATGGGGCACCTGGGTAGCTCAAGCAGTAAGTGTCTGACTCTTGATTTCAGCTCAAGTCATGATCTCAGGGTCCTGGGATTGAGTCCCTTGTTGGTTCCGTGTCCATGCTCTCCACTCAGCAGGAACCTGTTTGTCTCCCTCTCCCTCTGCCCCTCCCCCAGCTCACATATGCACTCGCATGTGTTCTCTAAAATAAATAAATAATTCTTAAACCATAAGTAATATGATTTAAGCTTATTATATTTGTCATTCATTTAGTAATTATTTTCCCACATATATTGTTCAAACTAGATTAATCCAATTCTAATCTTTTCCCTTTATAGATGTTTCCTTATACCTTCCATGAAAGGTTCTCCATTTTAAAGGACTAGTTGGGTGGCTCAGTGGTTGAGCATCTGCTTTTGGCTCAGGGCATGATCATGGTGGGGAATGGAATCCCGCATCTAGCTCCCTGCGAAGAGCCTGCTCCTCCCACTGTCTATGTTTCTGCCTCTCTCTGTGTCTCTCATGAATAAACAAAATCTATTTTTTTAAAAGAAAGGTTCTCCATTTTAAGATAGGATAAATATAAATAGTATTTTATTAATAAAATATCTACATCATCTCTGGAGAAACATTTCATTTGTCTCTAGATATGTTGGCTTGCTAAATAAAATACACAAAAATTACCTGGAAAGGGTGTCCTTTATTAAATAATGAAATCAGCAAAAAGTAAGTCTGCAGAGCATGGAATAGTATAGAATGGCCTTTTGTATTTGACTCTCTGATACCAAAAGAAGTTTCATAGATCTTAGTTTGAGATCATGTATTACATTTGTTCACATGCATATGAAAAGAATCAGTAACTAAAATTTTAAGGAAAATAAGATTTTTCTACATATGTTGTGAGTATTTCCATTCCCAAAAAGCCAAAATAATTTTACACAACCTGAAATTATATTTCTTTTAAATCATAATCTTTGATGATACATTTCTGGCATTTTGTGCATTGTCTTAACTTGTTTGTATTTTCTTCCATGATTAAATGCAAAATCAATAAGATTAAGCCCCATCAGCATCCAAGAGAGACTAAAAATCTGTCATTTCTGGTGCACTTAATCTCAGTTTTATTTCACTTACATAAAATTATGAGAATTCTGTTTCAATAAGTAGTATCAGTACTTTGGTGTTTACATTTTGCACTCTTTCTATATAAAAGCAAGTTAAAAAAAATTCAACAATTGACCAAACAAGCAAATACTTATATTTGGTTTAGGAAATGATCCTGAAGAATTGAACTATTGGCATTACCACATGATGAAATCAGTTGGGAAGGAGTCAGCTAATACCTAAAATACATTTGATCTGAAATACAAACATGAAAAATTAAGCCATGCAAATAATTTAGTAGAATGACATTCTTTAAAAAGGTATTTAATTTCCTCTAAAACAATGGTTCCCAATCTTTAGCCTGAATCAGAAGCACATGGAGGACCTGCTAAAGCACAGATTGATGGGTCCCATCCCAAGTTTTTAAGTCTGGGGTGCACTTGAGAATTTGCATTTTTAACAAACTTTCAAGTAATGGTGATACTGCTGGTCTAAAAACCAAACTGAAAATTACTGACTTCAGAGGAACTGAAGAAATAGTATAAGAATTAATGACTCTCCACTCTAATACTTCTTTGGATAACTGTTTTCTTTCTAGGCACCTGGATAAAACTGGTTCTCAACCCATGCTAATCTTAAGACGAATCCTAAAAATAAAAACAAAAAACAAAACAACAAACAAACAAACAAACAAAAAACAAATCCTGAAGACAAGGATTATATATAACTAAGAAAAGTTTTATACTTTCCCTATATAGAGTGTTGAAAAATCATGTCCCTAACTCATTCCTAGTTGCCAGTTTCACTGTCCTTTGAACTGCTTTACTTAAAGTTTATTTAAGTTATAATTTATTTTAGGTTTATTTCTAGTTAATAAACTCTATTTTTATATATAGTATAAAGAGGGACTCCTGGGTGGCTCAGTCAGTCGAGTGGCCAACTCTGGATTTTGGCTCAGGTCATGATCTCAGGGTCCTGGGGTGGAGCCTAGAGTCAGGCGCCGTGCTAAGCGGGGAATCTGCTTCTCCCTCTCCCTCTGCCCTTCCTCTTTTTTCTCTCTCTCTCTCCCAATAAATAAGTAAATCTTAAATCAATCAATCAATCAGCCCAGTATAAAGAGATAATTGTGAGTGCTCATGCTACCCATGCATATCTGTTCATATCAGGGATTCTCATTGCTCAATTTGGGAGAAGTATGATAGTTGGATATTTTAGCTGATATAATATCTCAGGTTTACTCAACACAGCAATGCACAGTTTCTGAATTATAGACTCTTCTCAGTCGCTCAGTATTTTCTTTATTCACTTCATGATTTAGGGGGCAGAAAATGCCCATGCCACTAAGTTTATTCAAATTTGTGTCACCACAAAAGATCTTTTTGCAGAAAAACTGGTAGTATCCTTCCTATGGCCCATTATTAACTTTAGTCTTTTGTTACATCTCACTAGTCTGAAAGTTATTAGGACATGAGCTTGCTTAACTTCAAAAAATCAAAAGTTAAATAGCATGTTTATGTGTCTCTGAAATTTATTTTTAAAAATCAGTAATTGCTTTTGTAATTTATGATTCCTCCAAAAAGAATGTCCTACTTTTCCCTGATGGGGTAAACTAAAGAGCTGAAGCATAAGAAGCCTCCTGCTCCTATCACATATCAGGGTCAGATTGTTTTCTCAGTGAAAACATTCAATAAAAAAGAGTAAGTCGATTTTGTTCCATAAGTGCATACAAAAGTTATATTGATTTGATATCTATTCCCACAGAGAAGTAGTTTGTTGAGTGTCTAGAGAATTTGGTGAGGAGAAAGGTCATTCATAAAATTGTCTCATCCAACATTTTCCTTCCTCCCATTTTTTTTTTTTTTTTTTAAAGAAGAAAAGTTGAGTGTAGCAGAGAGTTGGCCCAGTTGCTGCAGGCTCCTCCACCCTCGAATGTTTGATCTGCAGGGCTCTTTGCCAAGTTTTCTACTGACAGAGAAGCCCTGAAATAGGAACCTTTAAGTCAATTCATCAGAAAACAAATATTACATATAAATTAGTTGGAGGAAAAGAATATCATACACATTCTTTAACTTCTTTAGTTATTTTGAAACAAAACAAACCCCTCCTACCTCTGCCAAAGGATGTGGCATACACATGTAACTAGCTACATTTTAAGCCTTAAGATGGAGTTTATATTTCTAGATTAGTTTCAATTAACTTCTGTGTTGCTCAGGTTTTCTAGGTTTATATTTTATAATTTTAAAATTCCATTTTCAAAGATCGTGCAATTAGTTTCCTATAGCTTTTGATTAAGACAAAGGAACTTTAAAAATATTAGTGGAGAAATAGTGATACTTATACCAGAGGGACATATTGAAAACATGATGAAAAACCAATGAAGCTTCCAAGGGCTACTGGTATCTAAAGCTTGCAGTTTTAAGGGTTTTTCTTTTTTCAGTTTTTGAATTAATGATAAATGAAATATTTTCCTTGAAAACATTCCAATCGGCAGAAAACCTAAATGTACAGAACAATTATTAGGAAGCTATGAAGATTTTATCCTCTCCAAATGCAGGGGTTTATATTACTGTTTTATGATCATGAATATTCATGCAGTGGGCACTACAGTAACACTGAATATTCTCAGCCTTTTACACGTATTAGTTTTCAACAATCCTAGTTTAGACATGACCATTTTAAAAAATGAAGAAACTAAAGGTCATGGAGATCAATAGGCCAAAGATCATGTACTGTGGCTTATATTATTTAGTGTGTTGACATTTAAACTCATAAAATGCTATGTTATGAGGTAGACAAGGAGATCTGCCATCCAAAGTCTCCCAATGAAGAGTTTATAGCTTCTGCTGCCAGAAATGCTGTTGGCAAAAAGCCTTCAGCTGGCAGTGCTTGCAAAGACTGCCTTAGCTGCAGAGAGCTGACCCCCACCTTCCCTGGGCAGCTTACATGGAGTGGCCAATGGGGATGGAGTTAAAAGATTTGGCCATCTCATCCAAGATGGGTCATATCTAGCTGGCCATATTAGCTCCAGAAGCTATCGTCAGGCTTATATTGCACCTTGACCACCCCCTCTACCCAATCTTGCTTCTTTTCCTTTCCTTCCACAGATATTGGTCACAAGGGCACTTACTAATAGACGTTGTATGTACCAAACTTAATCTCAGGATCCACTTCTCAGAGAACCTAACAGGGAACACTGTATCTGCATAATTATAAAATATATTTGTGTCTATGCTATATGTGTCTAATTATTCAATATAATAGTTCAGTAAACATCCTTGTACATTTTTTATTGGTATTGGCAAAAATTCATATTGAAATGGATAGGATTATTTTTATTTGATCATTAATTTTGCTTCAGTTTCATATTCTATCCTATCTTGATTTAGAAAAGTCACAATCACTCTTTAATTGTAAATCTTCCCATCAACTGTAACAGTAAATCTTTTAAGATAAATGATCTCCTTATCAATTCTCTACAGTGCCAGTTTCTACAGCAATGAGTGATCCAGGTTACCACTGAAGTAATCCTCTGAATCACTTCCCCAAGCCCCTGACTTAAAAAATCCATTCCAAATGTTGTACTATTGTTTTTTTTTCATAAATCATTCCTATTATATAAACCTTAGGATTATGTTTTCATCAATATCATATGTACTTTGCAATTTTCCTCTAGCAAAATAACAAGGCAGCTCCACTTTTACTGTTTACTTTTTTGAAATAGATGAAATGATATCAAGTCTTCATTTTATAATTTTCTTGTTAGGGAGATTGAAAAGGTACAGGTTATTGAAGGACTAGTCATCTAGGACAAAAATCATCTTTCCATGTACTTCTATTGCTGCTTTTTTTGAATATTTCACTGCTCTGTAAAGCCCAGGTTTAATGGTAAGCTAAGAGAGGAGTAGGGGAAATAAGAAACTAGAATTCAAGCTACTGAATGAAGTTTATCTCTCCAATTAAAGCTTTGTTTGGAGGATTGTTTTTCAAAGATTTTACTCATTTGTTCATTAGAGACACACAGAGAAAGGCAGAGACATAAGCAGAGGGAGAAGCAGGCTCCCTACCGGGAGCCTGATGCAGGACTCAATCCCAGGACCTGGGATCAAGACCTGAGCCAAAGGCAGATGCTAAACCAGTGAGCTGCCCAGGTGTGTCATGGCTGAAAGATATTACAAATAGAACAAAATAGAGATATCTAAGTGTTTTTTTTTTCATACATATAACGCATCTCCATTATTGGAACAAATAATCCATTAAAATTATGTAGAAAAATTATTTTTATATTTTATGTCTCTAATGGAACACCTCACATTTAGAAAAAGAAACTTAACACAAATTTTTCTAACTTTTTAACCAGTGTCCTAAAAAAGGATGATCTATTTTTCTATGTCAAATAACTGAATATAAAGGCCTAGCATCTCAGCCCATTTGGGGACAGTGTCAAAGGTCATTCTAGCATCAGAACTCCCTGTGCGGTCAGCTGTGACTGTCACTACATCTGACTTTTTCCTCCACTTCTGTTTGCTTTCTTTCCCTTTCTTAGGTGTCGATCCCAAGGACATTTCTCAACAAATATCCTGCATGCCAAACTCTACCTCAAAAATCTGCTTTTTTTCAGTACCTAACCTGCAGAGATAAGATTCTTTGAAATCTATTTCTACTTCTGCCATTAAATATTTGGGAGATGAAGAGAAAGTAAACCTTCCTGCTCCTCTAATTCAGACTTCTACTCTCCTATGAAATATGACATTTAGAAAGTACTTGCTTTTTAAAATCCAGCTAATACTAGTCCCTCTTCCTGCTAGACCAAGACCATTTTCTATCTTCACAGTACACATTAATTTACTTTATTTTAGTAAACATATGAGGATATGAGTCTTGGCATTCTCCCCAGTTTTCTCAATTACTACACTGAATTTGTCCCACTCTATACCATTTCCTGGGTCAACTAGAATCTACTGCTACTACTTAACTTCTGATCTTCCTTCAAAAGACTTATATAGCATATCTTATAATATTTCCTTCACGGGATCCCATTACATGTACAGTTACATATATCATCTTTAAAAAAAGTCAACACCCTACACTTGTCTCTCTGTCAGAGATAAATTCTAAGTCTACTGATGAATAAGTCAGGGGCTCCAGAGAAGCTTGTGAATATTTAGTTTCTCCCTTGTCCCATTCCAGACTGACAGGAAACCCTAATGACACTTAGGCATTTCTACTACAGAGTCAAACATTCTTTAGATAAAGGCACTAAAAATGAAAAAGCATTTAAAAGAGGACAGCAAGCTATCTCAGACTGAAGAAAGCTTATTTTAGGACACTGAGGAAGACCAGTCAAAGTAATAGCACTGAAATAAAGAAAAAAAAATTCATCATGGTAAGATAAATCCTCTTTAACTATTTTTAAAAAATTCAATGCCTGTGTATAAACTAAAGAAAAATAACTGTCTCCTTTACAGTCTCACCTAAAATCATTCTAAAACTCATATTCTGGGAAACCCCAGAGTATTATATATAAATCTGCTTCTTAAAGTTGTATTTAAGCATGGCAAAAAGTACTAAGGTTTCTATTTTAGTGAACAGAAAGATATTATATTCTGACAAATAGCAAGTATTGATAAATATTGACTTTAGCAAGTCAGAGTTTTTCAAATATCCACAATCCTCTATGCTATTTTTTAAAATTATATATGTGATGCAATTAGTGCCCTTATAAGAAGAGACAAGATATTTTCTCCCCTCTATCTCTTTCTCTCTCCCTCTTTCTGAGATATACTTAGTATCTGTCAAGAAGGCAGCTGTCAGCAAACCAGAAAAATGGCCTTCACCAGACAGCAAAATTGCTGGCACTTTGATCTTGGATGTACCAGCTTTAAGAACTATGAAAAATAAGTGTCTGGTTTTTTTTTAAGATTTTATTTATTTATTCATTAGAGACACAGAGAGAGAGAGAGAGAGAGAGAGAGGTAGAGACACAGGCAGAGGGAGAAGCAGGCTCCATGTAGGGAGCCCAATGTGGGACTTGATCCCAGGTCTCCCAGGATCACACCCTGGGCTGAAGGTGGCACTAAACCACTGAGCCACCCAGACAGCCCTAAATGTCTGTTCTTAAGCCACCCCATCTATGTTATTTTGTTATAGCAGCCCAAGTTGGCTAAGACACCATGATTTTTAAAAAAGATTTTATTTATTTATTCATGAGAGACACAGAGAGAGAGGGAGGGAGGGAGAGAGAGACAGAGTGAGGAAGAGAGAGACACACACAGACAAAGGGAGAAGCAGGCTTCCTGCAAGGAGCCCAATGTGGGACTTATCTTGGAACTCCAGGATCATGCCCTCAGCCAAAGACAGATGCTCAATCACTGAGTCACACAGGCATCCCTAAGACACCATAATTTAAAAATACTTTATAAATAAACTAACTCTAATCACGTGCAATCTAATAATATTTCTAGTTTGTTAAAGTTCTTTCTTCTGATTGATTTGAGATTTGGAGATATCTATGGATTTTATATTTTTGTTGTTGTTGTTAAACCATCTTGGTCTAAAGAAAGTTTGGATTTTTACTATTTTCCAATTCTATAGATTACTAAGAATATAACTTTCTAACACTTAATCTTAAAATTATAACTATAAATCTTAAAGAATATGTATAATTAGAAAAACAATATCCTTCAATCTAAGCAACAGCAACAAATATCCCCACACATCTATGCCACATTCTAATGAATAAACTTACTAATATAAACAATAATTGTGAATGATATTTCCTTGCTATTTACCAAGACCACATTTCATATTGGATTGGCTTTTGGAGTAAACAGATGGTGGTTTTCTAACAGCAGGTTTTATGTAAATGTTTGGTTATTGCATAATTGTAAAAGAAAAAAAAAACATGTCTATCTCCTCCACTCCCTCCTAAAAAACTACAAAATAGTTAAACCCACAAAAACAAGAAAGAAGATGATAACAACAAAGTTTTGAAATCTGTAAAGCATACAGATGAAAAGTAAAGCATACCAGTGAAAAGTAAATCCAAAGCCAACATTTGGAGCAGAACTGCAAAAACTAATAAAGCATCTGGTACCTCTGGAAACTTTGCATACAAGTAGAGAGGGAACATTTGGAAGAAATCTTAAAAAGATTTTAGGGGCTCCTGGGTGGCTCAAATGGTTAAGCGTCCGACTCTTGATTTCAGCTCAGGTCATGCTCTCAGGGTTGGGAGAGTGAGCACCATGTCAGGCTCCATAATGGGTGTGAGGCCTGCTTAAGATGCTCTCCCTCTTCCTCTGTACCTCCCCACCTAAAAAGAAGAAGAAGTAGAAGAAGAAGAACAAGAACAAGAAGAACAAGAACAAGAAGAAGAAGAAGAAGAAGAAGAAAGAAAAGAAAAAAGATTTCCCAACTCAATTACCCAATCTACTGTACTAATGATGGCAAGACTTGTGGATTTTTTTCTCCAGTTAAGTATTTGTCTATCGACTATACCATCAGACAACTCCTTAACCACCACACTGACAAAAGAGTGAAAGCTTACTCTCTGAGAAGGCTAAACCAGAAAATTTCTTGATTCAGTATCAGTAGGCAAAAATGAGTGACAGGTATCAAAATGACAGGAAATTTAAGAAAAAACTAGCATAGTAACTGCTAAGAACCTTTCAGCCGATCCTACTACTTGAAACAACAGCAGTTAGACTTATATTCCCTTGAAAATGTATTTCTAGGTAAAATTTTAAAAGAAAAGATTTATAGAATTTGAGATTTGAAAATACCCAACAAAACAGCTGAGAACCATTCTGTTATAGACTATAAAAGTAGCCACTTATTCTTTTTATTTTTACATAGATCATGCTCTCTTGGTATACTAAGAATCCTGAGACCTCCTGTGAACCAGTTCATTCTAGTCTGCTAGAAGATGAGAGGAAGAGAACACACATAACCCAGCCAACAGCCTACCAACCACCCCAAATGAGATCCTAGGTCATTCAGGAGCCAGTCAACATAGAATTTAGTCAAAAAAGCATGAGCTTGGGGACCCGAGTGGCTCAGTGGTTGAGCATCTGCCTTTGGCTCAGGTCATGATCCCAAGGTCCTGGGATCAAGTCCTACATCAGGCTACCTGTAGAGAGCCTGTTTCTCTCTCTGCCTATGTCTCTGCCGGTCTCTCTGTGTCTCTCAAAAATAAATAAATAAAATCTTTTTTTTTTTAAAAAAAGCATGTGCTTGCCCAGAGAGATCAGCTGGGCCAGTTTAGACTCCACCTAAACCACAGACTCATGAGTTAAATAAATGCTTATTAGTTTAATTTAAGTTACACATTTTGAAGTTGATTAGTTTCACAGCAAAACTAACTGGTACACTAGCTGACCAAGCTATTATAACACCTACTACGGAATAAGACCCACTTTTGAACCTGAAACTTCCTACCAGCTTTAAGATAAATTCTTAACTAGTAAAAGGAAAGTCAAGTACAGTCCTAACCCACACATGAAGAAAACACTTGATTAGAATACTGAGACCAAAACAGATACTTTTTTTTTTTTCAAAAATAAAAAGAAAACAAAACCAGTGAAGATAAAAGAATAAAGCATCATGAAAGCTTATTTAATGTCTTTGGAGAGATGGAAGATGGTATCTCACTGTACAACAAGAAGGTAAGTTTATAAAAACAGAATCTTTAAGAACAAAATGGTGCTATTGGAAATCTAAAATATGAGAGCAAAAACAGAGAACTGAGTAGAAACACTGGATGAAAAATTGAGAAAATCTGCCAGAATAAAAAATAATGAGGCAAATAAAGAAAATAGGAGGAAAAGGATAACAAAATATGAATCAGTTTAGGAATTTGAATATGAGTAATACACATTTAAGTAAAGGAAACAAAGAATAAATTATAAAAGAAATGATTTAAGTTTTGTTTTTATAAATTAAGCACATTAATATTCCAGATTACTGTACAATAATTTTGAAAAGACAGACATAGGGCATATAATTTGAAATCTTACAATTCTAGAAATAAAGACTGTGTAGAAATACAGAAAAGAAAGGAGAAAAATCATATGCAAAGTATCTGGAGTAAGAATGTAATAGAACGGCTAAATCAGTAATTTTTTAGCTATCTTTTTTGTAATTTTAGAAAAGTAGTTTTTCTAATTTACTGGAGATTAAAAAGCTAAAGATCATTGAAAATTAAAAAGCACCAAAGGCTAAACCCCTTTAAAATGCTAAAGGTACATAATTCTAAACTAGAATGATACACCCAGTGAATTTATGTCAAGTGTGAGAAGCTAATGACATCAGGCATGCAAACTTTTAAAGTTTTTACTGCCCATGCAACCTTTCTCAGGAAATTATGAGATGAGGTGTTTCCTCCAAAGAGAAGATAAAGCAAAAAAAGGGGAAAATACTGATTCTAGGAAGTGGTGGAAAACAGTGGGTTCCAGGATGAGGGAGACCATCAGCAGGCTCCAGAGCAAGCTGACAAAAGTGTGATAGGAGGATGGAGAATGTGAAGAGGAATCTGGCAAGAAGATGAAATTGGCAGAATATTTGGGTGCATTTAGAACATGTAGAGTGGCATAATAACTTTCATGCTCGCTTCTGTATTCACGTAATATGAGGTTGAATACACATAGCTTTCATAATGAAAAATATTTTAGTATAAAAGGATTGTGCTCAAATGCATTAAAATGCACACTTCCTATAAAATGGTATCTCCAAAAAAATGATTTTATATCTGACACAAAATGTCAATTCTACCTCTGAGGAGCTAATAAGGCTACTGATTCTAATATCTTTGCACATATTTCAAATTCAAAACAAAATTGAAAGAGTGGGAGTTTCTGTAAGCTATCTGTGTTTAAATTGGCCAATTACATGCATTTGATTCCTCCTCAAATCCTAGAGTTAATAGATACTTTATAATGAATTATTCATACCATTTTAACCATGAGCATTTTTCCCAGGAAAAATAATAATACTATAAGGACACAAAGATCATGGTTGTCTGACAAAAGCCAAGATATTGGGGGATGCTTGGGTGGCTCAGTTGAGAGCCTGACTCTTGGTTTTGCTGGGGTCATGATCTCAGGGTCATAAAATGCAGCCCCACCTTAGGCTCTGTGCTGGGCGTAGAGTCAGCTTGGGATTCTTTCCCTCTTCCCTACCCCCCACTTGTGTGTGCTTGATCTCTCTCTCTTTCAAATAAATAAATAAATAAATAAATAAATAAATAAATAAATAAATTTTAAAAATCTTAAAAAAAAAAAAAAAGCCAAAAAGGCTTTTGGGACAGCCTTTCAGAAGCGATGCTGTTGCAGGGACCCTGGAACCTGCTTGTTGCCCACTCCTCCTCAACTACTCATCACCATGCACTACCTATTAAATCCCCAATAACAGAACAGTTATTTTAGGTGTGCCTGCATGGCTCAGTCAGTTCAGTGTCCAACTCTTGATTTGGGCTGAAGTCATGATCTCAGGGTTGTGGGATTGAGCCTGGCACCCAGTTTCATGCTGATTGGAGAGGAGAGTCTGCTTGAGATTCTCTCTCCCCTCTTCCTTTGTCCCTCTCCCTGCACAGGTGAGTACTCTCTCAAATAAAAAACTAAATTCAATCAATCTTAAAAAGATTCTCTCTCTGCCCCTTCTCATTCATGAATGTTCTCTCTCTCCTTCAAAAAAAAATGTTTTATTTATTTAAAAATGTACCAATTTATTGATCTCTTCTGTACCATTACTGGGCACCACCTCACAATTCACTTTGGGATTGATTCATGTGCTCTAAATATAGCATGACAAATAAATGAACACATTTTAAAATATATATAAATTAAATTTGGTATAATGATGTTTACAGACCACACCCTTCTATGTCAGGTCTGATGCTGACTGTGTAATTTGGAAGCTCTGAAGAGCATAAAGGAAAAAAGCAGAACACTTTAAGGAAAGGTATTCTATTAGCCTTACCTATTTTAACATACTCCTGGCAGGTGCACTGAGATTAGCCTCTATGAACTCTTGTGTTTCCAAAGCATTGAGGTTTTATTTGTTTTTAAAATTTTTAACTGAAGCCACAAGTAAAACAAATCAATACCTTGCAGAGGCCCCCAGATAAAACAAAACAAAACAATGAAAGCCTAACAACCTTTGAGCCAAGATGAAGATTAAAAGATGTACTTAAAATAAAATATTTTTTAAAAAGCCTAGAGGACCATTTCTACTTAGTTCACATATCACATTAGTAGAAGCATACAATTGCAATTCCAAATGAACTAAAGTTTTAGTCAGTTATTTTTAAGAATTCTGATGAGAGAAAATGGAGAATGATATAACTAATCAAAATAAGCTAAAATAATCTATGCATGATATGGCATTTTTATTAACTGAATGAACACATTTTAATATGTTTTTGTTATAGTTGATTGTTAATGAATGATAATTATATTTACATTTCGTATAAAGTTATGTGTCATATAATTTATTTATAGTTCAAAATTTGTTATTCTTGTATATAAAAATATCAAAACTGAGCATGCCTAGCATTTTGATTTGACCTACTGAATTTCTTGGTTTTTAGACTTTTATAATCAAATTCATATTGTTCAACTTTTTTGGAAGTACTCATCTTCTTAAGGAACTTATCCTCACATCATTTGAGAGACAATGACTTTTATACACATTTATATTATAGCACATTTCATATTCTAATGGAGAGTGAGCTCCTGAGAGGTAGTAAAAATTCACGGTAACAGGATGCTTGATAGACCATCATATACCTTGATTGAGTAAAGGCATAAACATACTCTTCTTTGGGCTCTGCTAGAAAATTTTTAGAATAGAGAATCTCATAGTTCTGTGAATTTTACTGACTAGCTGGGAAGACCACATAGCAATACATGAAGCAATGAGGAAACCACATAGGCTCTTGACATCTCTGAGAGTCATCTAGCATCCTGTTTGGCTTGCCATAATGGCAAGGATGTGTATTTGTGGTAGATGTTATTTTTCACATGCAAATAAATTGTAGAACTTTACAAAAGACTGCAAATGTGAATGCAAAGCAGGGGAGTACAGTGCTGGCTAATTTGCTCACTAGCAAGTGACTCATTAGCCTAAACTAGCCTCAAGGCATGTGTGATTCAAATTTATGCCTCACCAAATTACATAGAGAAATTACATGGATTTTTGTGATCTTGCAAAGGTCAAAACCACAAATATAAACTTGAAAATGCCTATGGTCTAATGTATGGTCAATTGTGTCCTTGAGTTATAGGAATCAAAAAAAAAAAAAAACAAAAAAAAAACGAGTAAGCCAATATTTATTGGTCTAGTCATTAATAGCTAATGGAAGAGCTATTATATATGTTCAGTAGCCTCAAAAGGAGGGTGTGCTTGAATAGGCAAAGAGAGTATTTCAAGTAAATAAAGTACCATAATTCAGGAATAAAGATTGAAATGAGAATGCTGTATTCATGGAACAATGGAGAAACCAAATTAATGCCAGTAGAAAGTAGATGTATGAAAAAATAGAAAATAAGGTCAGAAAACCTTAGTTCCTCAGATATAGGGGAATTATAGCATGCAAAACCAAAACCAAACAAAACAAAACCCCAAAACATACAAGCAAACACATTAAAGTTAATGTGAGAAATTCAACCTTGATACAGTAGGCATCAGGGAACAATGGTTGGTTTTCCAGCAAGATAAAGTGAATTAAGCAAATAATGTTCTAGAAATGTTGGTGAGCAGAAGAGACTAAAAAGATTAAAAATGTATGCCAACAAAAATCTTCAGAAAGCTCAAAAATGAATAAACAGTGGACAGTAAGAAGTGAAGAAGACTGTACAAATCTAAAAGACATTGAAGTTATATTCGTGCCAAAACTTGGTGATGATATTGAGGAGAGGTAAAAATGCCAAGAAAAAAAAAAGTTTTCTGTTAGAGCTAATTTCCTCAGGTGATGGCAATAGTTTCTGAATAAATTTGTTCTTATCAATACGTCTCATTTTAAGAACTGCTTCAGCCTTTTAGCAAATATTCCACTCAAATCAATTATATATTCTCATATCTTATTATCGTCAATGCTTTCACACTTTTTAAACAATTATATTTGAACATATCGGATCATACTTTTACCCTCTTTATTAGCTGAAATGTGAAATTGTAAAAATAACACCAAAGCGCCATCTCAAGGATAGAAAGCAAAGTAAATGTGTCAAGAATAGAAGTGATTCCAAATGGTGCCCTTGATTCAAAGTGTCATCTAGCAGTTGAGAGTAGGAAGACAGATATTAACAAAATTGATAGATTTAGACCTTTGCTGAAAATGTGCTTGTGTGTATGCATATACATGTGTGTATAATATTTGCTTGTAAAACATCTGCTTAGCTACCTCTAACAAGGGTGGCAGAAATAATGAAAAGGAAGGAGACACAAAAGAGAAACTTTGTGTCTGAAACCTCAGAATGTTTGAGTAAGCTTTTGCTACTTGACTTTAGCACTCTGCCTTTAAGATTACTACTCTGAACCCAGCAGGAGTTGAAGACAAAGAGGAATTGGAGAAATGATTTGGAACATCTTAATCCATAGAGCCAGAAGTAATAAATGACATTTCTAAAATGACCAAAATGCTTCTTCCCAACATTCCTGCAGTTGAATGCCCCTGATGATGGATGTAAACATGTCACATATCTTTTCCAAGTAGATCAATCTGTTGATACCATTCCCAAATTCTAAAACCTTATTTGGTTGAAATAATGAAAAGCCTCATTGCACACTGAATAAATTACTCATCCATATGTGGTACATTATTCATATCCTGGAAAGGGAAGAGTCCTTAGAGGAGAATTTTAGTCCCTGGAATATGTTTTACTTCTCTTGCTCACCACCTAATTGGGTCTTTTGTGAATAAAATCAAATACTACTTAATGTGAAGGTGGAAAGATTCATTCTACATAGGCAAATTGAAGATGAGGATTTCTAAATATTCTAAAAATAACTGAGACAGTTTATTATCGTTTAAGGCATATACATTCTGAGTCTCCAAGCTAATCCACCTCTGAATATAAAAACTCAAAACTTCCCTGAGAGAGAGTTGGATGTACCTACAAACTGGAAATAAAGTAACCTTGACAAAACACTTAAAACTATATTGTCTGGATAGACAATATTAATCCTATTCTAATAGATGTGTTTCCATGTCATTCTCAAAACCTATGAGTGATTTACAGAAAAAAATTATATGCCCATGACAACAAAAATAGAAAAATGGAAATATACACAGAACTTTTTTCTAGTAAAGTTTATCTCTCTGTCCATGTCTAATAGTAAAGTAAACAGACAACTGAGACCCAGCTTTGAATCATACATAATTATATAACTAAGGGAAATGTTGACGAGGTAGAGCCAAACAATTAGTCTGAAACATCACAGAACAAGAGACTGTCAAGTTAGAGATGCAGACCTGAGGCCCAGCCAAGAGTCCTGGGTGAGAAAAAGATCTCTTCATTTTAGTGGAATATACAGCTGAAAACAAAGAACTAAATTTCATATATTGTATTATATTCAATTCTCTGTGGCTGAATTGATTACTGTATCAAGTTACTAAGACTATATACTTCTTTCCCAAAATGCATGCTGGTTGTCACTTAGATGTCATCCCTACAGAGAGTCAGTTTTCACTTTTGCTTAAGTTTATGGAGAAGGCACATCATGTTGATTTTTTTTTCTAGGCATCTACAGCAGGATTTCTTCTTTACTATATCACTAGAGGACGGGGGCAGGGGAAGAGTAAAGAGAGTTCAAGAGCTAGGACAGAAACTGATAAAAACCCAACTCTTTGTCCTAGCTTTATTGATCTTGGCCATTGCTGAACACAAGGAATGGTGATATTTAATTAAAACTAACAAAATCAGAGAAGTAGAGTTCTGGAGAATTGCTGGCAGTCAAGAGAACTGATTACAGAAGCTACAGTGGGAACCCAGCTTGTTTGCTACCGTTGCCTACAACTGATCAAACAAGGGTCTATAAGAGGTGATCCAATGTCCTTTAACAGTGTATTGCACCCCTGGATAGAACAATGACTCCGCTCTGAAGCACTGAGAATGCAGATCTCATGGTCAAGTACAGCACTGGCCTTTAGGATACTTATTTCATTTTCACCACACATCAGTAATGTGATTCAGGACATCACACAGAACCCACTCACACTCTGGTAAGACCTAGGACACCTCAAGGGGACTATAAGTGGACAGTGATCAAAAAGATATTAAATTAAAAAATAAACATGTTTAAGCATTTTTAAAAGTTGATATGTCAAAAAATTATGTAAATCTTATGCACTGGATTTACATAAACATCCAGATAGAAATCGTGAACTTAGAACTTTGTGGAATTTTAAAGGATAATAAAAATAATGAGAAAAATGTACAGTAACATGTTCTCACTAAGAACAAAGGGTCTCAGTTTCCTGGCTGTGCCAGTAGTAGCTCATTCATATTTCCATATGTCCCTATTACTATAAATGCTTTGTTTCCAGTGTTACAGCTGTACTCACAACCTAAATCTTTTAAATTCAATTGCTGGTAACCTAAATAGCTTATGGCTTCGTGTAAGGATTCATATTTCTTAACTTTAAGCAATGAGTTGTTGCCTGTAGGGATGTGTTAAACTAACATATGAGTAATATGTGTCTAGAGAGTTCAAACAAAGGAGGTGCCTTGCATTCACACCAGGTCCCCCATGTATTTTTCTCATTATGATTACAGACAGAATAGTGTCATTTTTAAAATCTGGACAATAATAAGGAAAAAAGTTTAAAGACCAAAGTAATGAGAATTTAACAAATGTAATAAAAGGAAACCAGCTTTGTAAAAGAAGTGGCCTAAAAAGTGTCCCCCATAACATTATTTACTTTTGACAGACCCATGTTGGGTGAAGGATGATATACAGAGTTTCCTGCAGTGATACAAACTTTAAAACCCTGATTCAATTGTTCCTTGAAAGTTGAAGTGTGACAATAAAGTTATTTCTGAAAATTGGCCTTTAAAAGTCAATTAGAAAATAAAACTAGATAATTATCTTTTCAAATATATTATATGTCTTTGACTTTGTTTCATTTCTTCTATTTTGTTAGTATTAATTTAGATGTTTCAACCAAAGAACTAGTGTACAACCCCTGAAGAGAGACCACATCTGGTCATATAGCCTCCCATATTCATATTAGAATAATGAATTCTCAGAAAGAATATCAAAAAGATACGTATGTCCCTTTGTCTTTCTCCTGTGATTTGATGTATGTGTATGATGTGCACACACACACAAACATATCTATATGGCATAATTGACATAAACGTCTAGTAGAGAATTGGGACTAAATCATTTGTCATGACAGTGACTATGAATGCAAGAAAAAGGACAGTGAAAAGGCATATAGGGAAGAGTGTACAGTGGTTTAAGTCTGCAAAGCATAATTTGTTTTATCCATACTACTGCCAAATGCTAAGACTATAAAGCTTACTTTAAACACCCTCTATATAACTTTGACCCTAGAACTCAATGCTTAAAACTGATAGAATTAGGTCACTACTGCATTCTTGGTAATTTACCACATTTTTGCTAGAACTACAGACAAAAACATCAGAGTAGGGCAAAGTGATATTAGAAATTAGAAACAAAAAGTAATTTAGAGGGACTCCTGCATGGCTCAGTGGTTGAACATCTGCCTTTGGCTCTGGTTGTGATCACAGGGTCCTGGGATCGAGTCCTGAATCGGGCTACCTGTAGGATTTTTCATTTCCATTTCGTTTTTCATTTTCACTCTTTATTATCTTGTGAAAGTCACACTAACTTCTTGAAAACTCAATTTCTTCATTTGTAAAATGTAGATGATAAGCCTGCCTAACCTGCTGGAATCTTGTGCAAATAACAGGAAACAGAACAAGAGAAAAATTTATTTTGATATGTCTTTGACTTTGTTTCATTTTAGGTAGCTTGGTAGCTTTCAAAAATATATATAATGAAAGAGATAAGTTAAATAGCTGAGGAAATTAGGATAAATGGAAAGTAGGAACAGGGGAACAAAGCCAGGAGCATAATCAACATTAAATTTATACCATATGGTCCTAAATATTGTTAAGGTAAACTATGATGTTAAATCTGTTTTCTAGCAATCCAATGAAAGGCCGGAGAATGACAATATATACACCTGAAAGACCAGTTTTGTTTTTTTGTTTTTTAAGATTTTATTTATTTATTTGAATGAGAGAGAGAGAAAATGCAAGTGGACGCAGAGGGAGACAGAAAGAATCTGAAGCAGACTCCATACTGAGCATGGAGCCTAATGCTGGGCTTGATCTCATGACTCTGAGACCATGACCTGAGCTGAAATCAAGAGTCAGACAGTGAGCCAACCACACCACCAATGTGCTGGATAGATCAGTTTTTTCAGTTAATATGTAATCCCTCTATAAATTCTAATTAATAGTACTTACTTAACCTTTCTTTGCTTCAATTTTCTTATTCCTGAAAAGAAAATTATACTTAGTGCAAAAATTGTTCAGCGATCAAATTAAATAATTCATGTGTGTGAATATAGCACAATTTCAGTAACTGTTAGCTACTATTATTATTAATAGCAACATCGCTTTCATTAACATCAGCACTACCACCAGCACTACTTTTACTGATGATATTTTTACTACTACCACTATTACTGCTACCACTAGCAGGACGATGACTTACCAGCAAACATTTAATATGCATTTACTCTGTGCCAGGCACCTTGTTTAGATCTTTCCAGTTGCTCTATCGTTTAATTATTTAATTCATTCTGTAAATATTTTTTGAATATCTACAACATGAAAACACTATTCTAGACACCAAAGATATAGTGGTGAACCAATACTCATATTTCTGGTTTATTTCTTTGTTGTTTTGTGGAGCTAAAGTTCTACTGGCACAATTATATTTTCCTAATTTACTGATAGGCTAATGGAGATCAATAACCCCTTGCAAGAACACACAGCAAAGACTGGCAGAGCAGGAGTCAAACTCAGCTCTACTGCTTTCCACACATAAGCCCATAGAATTCAAACTCGTTTTTGTTGTTGTTGTTGTTGTTTTATTCAGACTCATTTTTAAGAATGGTTTAAATGTTTTAATATTAAGACATCAAAGGAATTGTGAAGGGACAAATTCAGAGCAGCTGAAGATTATCATGATATCTTTCCTGCTCTCTGTTTTCTTCTAGTATTCCTTCACCAGGTGTCTAAGCCAGGTTAAAGGGAAACAATGACAAGTCATGATGGAGAAGGAAGAAGAGAAATCACACAGTGTCTCACAAAGCTGAAGATGCTCACATCATATAGTCAGGCAACTTCACTGTTTGGTACATATAAATGGTAAAGAATATAAATTTGCATCAACAGGAGAGTGAGTCGACTTATCATACATTATTACTCAATGAAACACTATGCCCCATACCAAAAACTAATAAACTGCAGATTTGACTATCAACAGAATTGTATAAATGTAATGTGTAACAAAAAAGCAAGGCATGGAAGAGTACATAGAGCATGATTCTTGTATATGAAACTATGAATCTTGTTCTATTTAAAGATATATAAATTAATAAAAATGAAAAACTTTGCAGTCAAGATTATATCTATCACTGGCACTATAAGGAGGTGGAAGAAAGAAAGGCATAAACTGCAATTGGGACTGAAAAGAATTTTCCAATGCTTTGGTGATTTGTATCACCAGGGTAGGCACATGCTACTCTTCAAGCCTTTATCACATCATATGTGTAAATTATGTATGCATTATGCATTATCTATTTCACAATGTTATATTTCATGTCACATAATTTACATTTTCTATTGCATGCATTATTGAATGAAATACTTTAAAAATTTACTTCCATGAAATGAACTTTGTTTACCTTTTGGTTGTATAATGGGAATTATAATGCAAAGTTATGATTACATGAACAAGATTTTTTTAAAAAGCACAGTTAAGTAATGTTAAAGAAGGCCATTATATCATTGTTTATAAAGCAAGACTTTTTTTAAAAAATTTAATTTATTTATTCATGAGAGACACACAGAGAGAGAGGCAGAACATAAGCAGAGGGAGAAGCAGGCTCCATGCAGGAAGCCTGATGTGGTACTTGGTCCTGGGACTCTGGAATCATACCCTGAGCCAAAGGCAGATGCTCAACTGCTGAGCCACCCATGTGTCTCTAAAGCAAGATTTAAGAATAAATGAATTCTTATTAGTGGAGGAATGGTTGAAAGAATTAAAGAATATCTACATCATGAAATATCACAAAGCCATTAAAAATAAATTAGAGGGCACCTGGGTGTCTCAGTCGGCTAAGCATTTGCCTTTGATCAGGTCATGATCCGTGGGTCCTAGGAATGAGTCCCACTTTGGGCTCCCTGCTCAGTTGGGAGTCTGCTTCTCCCTCTGCCCTTGCCTGCTGCTGCTGCTATCTCTCTCTCACTCTTTCTCTTTCTCTCAAATAAATAAATAAAATCTTTAAAAACAATAAAAGTAAGGGACACCTGGGTGGCTCAGTGGTTGAGCGTCTGCCTTTGACTCAGAACGTGATCCTGGTCCATGGATCAAATTCCATATTGGGCTCCCTGCATGGAGCCTGCTTTTCCCTCTCTTTGTCTCTGCTTCTCTCTGTGTCTCTCAGCAATAAATAAATAAAATCTTTTAAAAATTAAAAAAAATAAAATAAAAATAAACTAGAGCTATACCAATTTATTTAGAGATTCATATTCATAAGATATAATTGAGTAGAAAAAAGAAGAGAAAGAAAAAGAAAACATGAGAAGTTTTGGGTTAACAAACAGCAAAAAATCTATAAATTCATAGTGGTATACATTTTAAGTTATTGAGAAAAATAGGAAGGAAAGGGGAAGCAAAGAATAAAGAGAAAGACTAAATATGTTTTTAAAGCAGGCACATGTGGTATAAACCCTTATGTATAATTACTTTTGTATGCCTATATGCATTAATAAATTAGAATACCAAAACAATAAAGTTAGATCTATTGATATACAGGAAGGATCAATATATTGAGTGAAAAGCAAGTGGCAGAGTAATATATATGCTAAAGGTAATACCTATAAATAATAATAAATGATGAAATGTTTCATATACCTGTGTATAATATATACTATTTGCACACTCATAAAGCATATGATTTTCTGATCAAGGAGAATGAAATAATAGATATAACCTCTGTGGTTAATATTGGTTACTTAAGAAAAATAGAACTGGGGTAGAGATTAGAGAGGAAGGGGAGAGATGGCTAAATGTATGTTTGTACAACTTTGTATAACTTAACCTATTATAATAAATATGGACAATTCTATAACTTAAAAACTATCAAATGGTAAATATGATTTTTTCTAAAAAGAAAAAAAGAATTTGTTTTGCTTGCAATTACATTTCTATCATGATGACTAAAGTAATCCTTTGTAATTTACAAAAAAATTAAATTGCTTTCACATTCCACTATCATTTTCTTAAGAAAAAAAAACTATCAGAACAAGGAAAATATATAGCTTTCTTAATTAATTGATTAATGATAGGTTATATAAAACTATGGGTCAATCTGCATAAATTTTTGATCAGTCAGGTTTCTGGTGCTTCTAACAGAACATTCACTATGTGTGACTTTCTTCTTTTTCTTATGGAATCTCTTTTAGAGAAGAAGCCTTCCATGTTGTCATAACAATATTAGGACATCATTGTCAAAATTCAGGGGAGACCATGTGCTTGCTATGGTAGCACATATACTAAAACTCAGTGGAGACCTGGTAGGAATTTGAAGGTAAATAAATAAATAAATAAATAAATAAATAAATAAATAACTGACTTTGAATCTATAATGACTTGACATTGAATATGAGTGAAAAGCAAGTGTTACAAAATTACAGAAAATTTAGACATTGCAGTCCATTACACAGAAAAAAAATCAAGAAAAGGTAATTTAAGTGAATAAGCTGTTTTAAGAATAAAAAATATGATGTTCTTCACCAAATAGAAAACAGGTATTAAGTGTTTGTGTGAGGGATTCTTGAATGTGGTTCAGCAGGTGTGTCTGCAATTAGGTTTGTCAAAGACAACCATGGTCTGCAGTTTGTCATTGCCTCTGTCTTAACAGAACTCAAACTCACAAGATAATCATTAGGAGAGTCTCATGGCCTTTAGAAATCATATTCAAATCAGTCATTTCTGGAAACTCTGCTTATTTGGGGAAGCAGAAAATATCTTGTCTTTCTTTCTAAATATTCTATAACTATCCTGAAAGCAAGGAAATAGCCCCATGAGCACATGGTTATGGGGACAAAAATTAAAAGTAGATCTTGGATTGTAACATTCCAGGACAGATTTTACACATATATTCTTAAGTAGCTTCTTCCATTTATTTGCATGCAGATTTATTATTTTTGTTTATCTAATAAAACAACTAGCACATTCCTTTTTTTTTTTTTTGCTTACTTTAAGTAACTGGCATTTTTCTGAAATCTCCATTTTTTCGACAAGTCTCTTGTAAAGGAAAATTCATAATTCTAGGGGAAAGAATGACATCCATATCCAACTTGATTTTTGAAGTTCATTCTATACCATCACTTTCCCATCCCTGTGTGAAAGAAAGAAAGAAAGAAAGAAAGAAAGAAAGAAAGAAGAAAGAAAGAAAGAAAAGAAAAGAAAAGAAAAGAAAAGAAAAGAAAAGAAAAGAAAGAGAGAGAGAAAAAGGAAGAGAGAAAGGAAGGGAGAGAGAAACAGGAAGAGAGAAAGGAAGGGAGGGGAGGAGAGGGGAAGGGAAAGGAAGGGATGGGAAGAAATTATATCTAGTGTTGTTCTATCACCACTAGGTAATTTCAATGTCAATGAAGATGATACGCCCAACAGCAGAGCTTCCTAGTTCTCTGACTTTCACATTGCCAGAAATCTTGACCATAGCCAGGACAGCTCCATCTCTGAAATATTACATTTAAACACATAATTTGAACATCACAACTTCCCATCCTCTGGCTTGCTCATATAATTTTGTTTTAAAATTCTTTATGATGTCAAATATTTTAATATATCAAATTTCTTCCTCTCTGTCAACTCAGCTCAGGATTCACTTCCTACAATATCAACTTCAGACTCTATGGTTAATTACAGCAACTCTTCTTGTCCTCATAAATCAGGCATTTTATGACCTCGCAATTTGTCCAATATACAAATCCCATGGTTCTTTTTTGCACCTGCACACAACCGCTGAGCAGTTTTTAGATAAATTTTCAAAACCACATAGATTAAGTGTATTATAAATTTAAGTTCTCCAGCCTAAATTGAGTTATCAATTGTGCTAAATGATATTTCTATATTTCTCTAATCTATCTTTTCAATTCTTATGACATATTTTCAACATATGATACTTTTATCAATGTACTTTTACTTTCCATGTATTTCATTATGTTATTATACTTTTCTCCTACTTATCAGAAAAAAATTAATTTACTAATCAGAGGTTGAAACAATTTGCCCACAAAACCTGTACATTTATTTTAATGAGTATGCATTTCTTCACCTTATTCCAGTTATGATTAGAGAAAATTTCTCATTCTAAGCTAAATCCCTTCACCCATGTTTTTTCTCCTTTACAGTCTATTTCTACTAGCTTCTTCCCACCAACATTAACATAAACTGCAGTATTTTTACACCAACATAGATAAATGATCCCTATGTTGATAGACTGATAATTTCTTCCCTAGACCTCAAGTTTCCTTACAAGTATCACTCTAGTTTCCTTATAAGTATCACTCCAACATATTGAAAGAAATATATCATGATGCTTTTTCCACTCACCTCAATTTCTTCTTCAATTCACTGAAATCTGCTACTTGAAGAATTACTAATACTTATCCACAATATGCTCTTAACAAAGTTATCAACAACCTATTTTGCTACATTATTGAATTGCTCTTCATTGTTATTTTAGGTGACCTCTCAACTACATTTGAAATTTTAACAGTTTCCTCTTTTCAGAACAATCTGTTCCTATAATATCAACCTCTCCTGGTTTAACTCCTGTTACCCTCTTTAAAATTTGCTGTGACTTAGTTCAGTTCTAGACATCATTTCTTCTTAATCTTCTTAATCTGATATACAGTCTTGATTTCAATTCCTATTCACATACTTATAAATCCCAAGTAAGTGAATATCCACATGCAGAAGAATGAAATTGGATCCTTATCTCACATCATTTACAAAAACTAATTCAAAATGGATTAAAGACTTAAATATAGGACCTGAAACTATAAAATCACTACAGGAAAATATAGGGGGAAAGTTCCTTGACTTTTCTCTGAGCAATGATTTTTTGGAAATGACCCATAAAGCACAGACAACAAAAAGAAAAATAGACAAGTGGAATTGCACCAACTAAAACTGCTGCACAGCAAAGGAAACAATTAACAGAGTTAAGAGACAACCCAGAGAATGGGAGAAAATATTTGCAAATCATGTATCTGACAAGAGGTTAATTTCCAAAATATACAAAGAAGTTAAATAGCTCAATAGTAATAAAAGAACCTGACTTAAAAATGGGCAAAGGACGGGATCCCTGGGTGGCGCAGCGGTTTAGCGCCTGCCTTTGGCCCAGGGCGCCATCCTGGAGACCCGAAATGGAATCCCACGTCGGGCTCCCGGTGCATGGAGCCTGCTTCTCCCTCTGCCTATGTCTCTGCCTCCCTCTCTCTCTCTCTCTCTGTGTGTGACTATCATAAGTAAATAAAAAAAATTTTTTTTTTTTAAATGGGCAAAGGACTTGAATAGACATTTCTCAAACAAACGAGACACACAGAAGGCCAACAGGTATACGATAAGTTATACAGTGTCACTAATGATCAGAGAAATGCAAATCAAACCACAATGAGACAATACCTCACATCTGTTGGAATGACTATTACTCAAA
Source organism: Canis lupus familiaris (assembly GCF_011100685.1). Taxonomy (NCBI): domain Eukaryota; kingdom Metazoa; phylum Chordata; class Mammalia; order Carnivora; family Canidae; genus Canis; species Canis lupus. The sequence continues at coordinate 23,231,031 of NC_049233.1, forward strand.
AGAAAAATGATAAGCATTGATGAGGATGTGGTAAAAAGGGAAACCACTGTACACTGCTGGTGGAATTATAAATTGGTACAGCCATTATGGAGAAAAGTATATATTTGTATTAAAAAATTAAAAGTTGAACTACCATATGATTCAGCAATCTCACTTATGGGTGTACACACAAAAGAAATGAAATCAGAATTTTGAAGAGATATTTGCATTCCCATATTCATTGCAGAATTATTCACGATAACCCAGCTATAGAATATGAATATATGCAGTGGAACAAGAGAAGTTAATGGGAGCTTGATATTTAGTGATGCCAGGAGAAATGAAGAGAAGTGGACAAATGCAAAGGATATTTGGAAGAAATCATCAATCACACATGGGTGTATATAGGTTGTGTGAGAGAGAGACAGACCAGAGTTTTATTCTATATTTCTGGCTTATTTAATTGAGTGGATAGGGATGTCATTCCTTGAGAGAGAAGATATGGGATAAAAAGGCAAGGAAGCACAAATGATTATTTGTTAAATGAATAATATAATAAAATTATATGACATAGCCCCTAACTTAAACAGTTTATCACTTCATTGGATATTGCTTCAACTGTAGCCTCTATGACTCTCAGGATTGTAAAAGAAAATTTATTTCCTCTCTTTCTCTCCTTCCATTCCTTCCTTTCCCTTCTCTCTCTTTACCCATTTCTCTCCTTTCCTTCCCCTTTCCTCCCATCCTTTCTCTTCCCTTCACCCCACCTTCACCCCTGCTGCATGCATCTTCCTTCTTCTTCTCCCTCCCTCCACCCCATGGCAATCTACTCTACAGAGATAGAATCAGGAACATATGTCTTAGATGTCAAAATGAATGCTGAAGAAAATAGCATAATTGCTTAATTGGTAGTTGTCTAGTAATTGAAGAGGGAAGGAAATGCAATTAGAAATAGGTGATTTTTCCAGACCTTTTAAATATCTATCATATTCTTCCTTTTTCTGTTCAAGAGGTGTACATGAAGTATAATTTTTCATTGACTAGTTTACTTGCATATTTAAATTCTTCACATTTTCTGAGATGTTAATTTCCTTGTATAACAGTGAATTATCTTGAAGTTCCACAGACATATTTTTTTCTTCGTTTAATGATAGATTGTTCCTTCTTCAATATAGCTGGGAAGTAAATTACCCTACAGTATTCTCTAAACATAAAGTTACCAAAGCATTTCTGCCTAGATGTGGCAGTTTATATGTAACTACAAGATCAAATAGTCACTAATCTCCTTTACATTTTAGAAATATCACTCTCTGATGACATGCCAGAGGGCTGCAGAATTAGTAATTCCTTTAATTCACTACTTTCATAGGGTATTGTAGTGCCCAATGGCACAGAGGGGCAATTTTACTTCAAATATAAATGTACCCATTAGTATTTTCATACAGGATAGATCCTCCCCCAGTTTAGAAAGGTGTCAACTAAAAAATTACTTCCTGAATTGAATTGTCTCATTAATGCACCTGACATTTCTGTATGACTAACAAATATTTAGTAAGTAACAAGTATTTAGTAAGTAGTTATGTAAGTCTTACATAGTTAACAAGCCATTCAGGACTGCACAGTTTCAGAAAGTCAGGGACAAAGCTGACTCTATTTAATGTACTCTCCTTTAGCTTTTTATTTTTCCTATAGTTTAATGTGCTGTCAGTCGCCTTCCTTCCTCCTCCCTCTCTACTGAACATTTAAATATTTGTAATGGTTGTATTTCTTAAAATTACACACAAACTATAGCACCTGCATGAAGTCTTTCCTAAGGCTTTACACAATGATATTACCGAAGGAAAGCAAGCAATCCTTACTCATTGGAATATCCCTTTTGCAGATACTTAATAAATGTTAACTGATCTAAGAACAGCTTATAAACACTAACTGATCTAAGCACAGCTTAATTTCCATTAACCAATTTTTGATGACTGATCTATTTCCCTCAATATCTATATGCCCATAAAATGTAAAAACGGATGACCAACCTGGGTAAAAATTTTGAACATATATAATAGACAAAATGTTAATTTCCTTATCTGTGAAATCACAAAGAAAAAGATCAGTGATCCAATAAAGCAAAATAGGTAAACAGAATGTATACACAGTTCATAGGAAAGGACATACAGATCGCTTTTAAATATCCTTTAAGTGAGGTTGATTATCGCTCCTAAGTAACATCAGACCTAAGAAATATCAAGTCCAGAATGAGCTATTTATTTGTTAGACTATGAGATTAACAAAGATAATAAAAGTTTGAAAACCATGTTAATAAAATTGTGGGGAAGTAAACATTGTCTTAAATTGTTCTGGGATTGTAAATTGAAACAAAGTTAAAGAAAACTGGACAATATCTAAATTAAAAATTCCAAAAAGGGGGATCCCTGGGTGGCGCAGCGGTTTGGCGCCTGCCTTTGGCCCAGGGTGAGATTCTGGAGACCCCGGATCGAGTCCCACATCAGGCTCCCTGGTGCATGGAGCCTGCTTCTCCCTCTACCTGTGCCTCTGCCTCTCTCTCTCTCTCTCTCTCTGTGACTATCATAAATAAATAAAAATTAAAAAAATAAAAATTCCAAAAGGAATATTTGTTAAAGCACTTCCATTAAAAGTTATCCTATAGGTATATATATATATATATATATATATATACACACACACACACACACACACACATATATATATACACACATACACATATATGTTTGTTTTAGCATGTTTGTGATGGCAAAATACTATAAATCAAATGTTTATCAATTGAGAATTGATGGATAATTATAGCTATGGCTTATAGCCATTAAAACAACAAGGTACCTAATAACTTGATTCAAAAACATGTCAGTAAGTTAAAAAGCACCATGTATAATAGTTACGTGGATGGCTACTACATATTTTTTAAAGATGTTTAATCCTACCTACTTGTATAGGTGTTGACTGTCTCTAGGTAGATACATGAAACAGTAACAGCAGTTACCTCTGTGAAAGGAGACAGTAGAATGGGGAGCATGAATGAGAGAGAAAGTTATTTTTCAAATATACACAGGGATAAATAAGTTATCTAATTACATATAATTATGTATATACATATTAGTGAATATAATGATTAAAATTATGTCTATAAAGTAAAGTATTCTCTTTTCAAACAACCAACTTAAGTATTTTGGTACATTACCATGTAAGAAATAACCTTAAAACTTAGGACCTTAAAGCAATAACCATTTATTTAATAATTTCTGTGGGTCAGGAATCTAGACAAGGTTTACCTAAGTACCTCTGGATCAAGGCTTTTTATGATTTGTGTTCAAACTGTAACCAGCCTGAAGTCATCCCACAACCTCTTTAGGGTGAAAGGATCCCCAAGCTCCCTCACATGATTTTTGGCAGCTCTCAGTCCTTTGCTATATTGGCCTCTCCACACACACAGGCAACTCCTCACTGAGTAGGTGATCAGAGGTAGGGCAAGAGTGAGAGAGAGATAGAGGGAGTGAGGAAGGGAAGGAGAGAGAGCAAGAGAGATAGCAAAAACAAAAACAAAACAAAAACAGAAACCATGGTCTTTTTATTTTATTTTTTTAAAGATTTTATTTATTTATTCATGAGAGACACAGAGAGAAAGAGAGAGGCAGAGACACAAGCAGAGGGAGAAGCAGGCTCCATGCGGGGAGCCCGACGTGGGACTCGATCCCAGGTCTCCAGGATCACACTCTGGGATGAAGGTGGCGCTAAGCCACTTTAGCTGAGCCTGCTGAGCCTGCTGAGCCACCCGGGCTGCCCAGCATGATCTTTTTAAATGATAAACTAGGAAGTGATATCTATCACTTCTACCATATACAATTCTCTAGAAGTGAGTTAATAGGTTCAGATCATATTCAAGGGGCCAGGGGCAGGGTGTATACGAGTGTGAATACAAAGAAATGGGAATTATCAGGAGCCTCGTAGAAGCTACCTGCTATATATTTTTAAATGTTTATTTTTTTAAGATTTATTTATTTATTTGAGAGAGAGAGCACATACAGAGGAAGAGGGGCAGAGGGAAGGGAAGAGAGTGGAGCCTGATGAGAACTCAATCCCAGGACCCTGAGATCAGGACCTCAGCAAAACCAAAAGTCAGATGTTTAACTGACTATGCCAGACAGGCACCCCTGAATGTTTATGATAGACATGCACCTCAATTATACAGGAAAATTTTAATTCTGCCCTCATGGGCAATTTTTTTGAAGTTTTTTTGTTTGATACTTGAAAGCAGACAAGTATCATTTTAAGTAGAAGCTGAAGAATATGGTATATAATTGAATTAAGTAATGCGATTTATTACAAATAAGGGTGTGACTGTAAAGTAAGAAAACACACCCTTTTTGAGTCATTTATAAGTTTTCATTCATCAGAGTAGCCACATTTTTAAGTACTCACATTTTCTTAATTAGATTGTTCCTTTATATTTGGACAGGGAAATTTTATATTAGAGTTGACTGGGGAATATAAGATTTAGAAGTTTTCAACATTAAAACAAGTGGTGCCCCCTCTCTTGATAATTTCTCTAGCACATTATCTGCTTCCTTCCCCCACGCGACAACTTTACAGCTGTGGAGGTTGCTTCCCCATCCAAGGCCAGCTCGGAACCTTTCCTTTTATTCTGGTTGGGAAATCCTCTTGGGCTTTTAACTGGAATTAAAACATTATTGAAAAGTCATCTGTCTCAAATCTCAGCTGCGGTGCAAAAGATCTTCATGTTAACGGAACTAGCTACATGAGGAAATTATTTAAATCGCTGTTAAAAAAATTCTCCTTGTAGCCTATTCTAAAATTTCTCAAGGTAAATAGATGCATTTCATCAAAATGTTTCTTTTCTGAGCTGTAAATTATATTTTCTTATTTAGAGAAAATAATACAATATACCTATTATAAAATTGGACAAATTGGTAAATTATTAGTTATACGATTGAAACCTACGGGAAGGGCCTCATTTTGCTTCACAATAACCATTTAAGAAACTACTGCTCCCTCGACTAGAACATAAGCTTCTGAGAATAAAGTTAACATAAAGCGGCAGAGGGAAAAAGTCCCTATGCTCATAACTTTTCAGCTCACAAGCTTTCCCCCTATAGGAATGCACTTTTATAAACCCTCTGTTTTGGTTCTGAATCAAGCGTAGACTCTGTAGTCCCAATTGTATGCTAAAAAGTAATGGAACCAACATGACCTAGCCATGCAAATAACTTTTTGCAAATAAGGCCTAAAAACAGCATTAACTGGAAAAGTACAATACACCAGAAATAGGATCCCCTTTCAAGAATTAACCCACAGGGTACTCAGTAATAAGTTAACTCTCCTCATAGAAAACCACATTTTTATCCACTCAAAGTATCAGCAATCAGTTATTGTACTTTGTGAAGTGCCTGAGTTACCCAGGGCAGGCACTTTTTCTAAGATTTCAAGCAAAAGCAGCTATATTCTCTTCTCACTCTCCATGTGAAAGAAAGAAGTAGAAGAAAAAAAACCCCTACGTATTATTATATCTAATATTACATGTTAAAGCCTTGTAAAGATTCACATTTTTATTTTTTTTTATTTGGGAAACCAGGCCACAAATTATCATAGATGCATAGCAGGGCTCATTCATTTTACTTTAATATTTTCTAACTAACAGAGCATGAACGACTCACACAGATATTCTTTCCAAAGCAATAAAACGCAAATTATTTTCTCTGAGCTATCATCTTAAATGTTTGATTTATACCAAAAGGAAACAAATCCTACTGCATGGGTAGCAGCCAATTGAAAAAGCTGCACCAGTTAAACATTTCAAAATTTTTGGATACATCATCTGCCAAAACTACACAGAACACCCACCCCTTAAACAGACAAGGAGGACAGTACCAAAAGACATTGCAATGGAGTGTCTTTTATAACATGATACACAGAAGCCAAGAAACATTCACAATTTTTCTTCCAAAGGTTTGGACTTCTGTATATCATATGCTTACACAGACTAGATTATAAAAATCATGAACTGGATTTCCATTGACCTTTACCCTGTCTTCTTAAGTTTGAAGAGCATTGTGACTTGCGTTTGAAGATACCCGTAAGTGAGCTTCCAGTAGAGATACTCCAGTTTCTAGTTACCTGCCAAGACCACCACATATAAGAAGGTGGGCACGTTAATATTGAGAAGCCTTGAAATTTACTAATCACTTACCACAGTGCATCATAAATAAGAAAATATTCCCTAGCTGTAAACAGGTAATTTTTATTTTGGTCAACACTGAAGATATCTTTGAGTGTTTTAGAATATAATATGGAACAAATTTTATTACCATAGCAAAGAAAGATCAATAATATTAAGCATAACCCAAATTTACTGAGCATTTACTATGTACCAGGCTTTAATATGTACCTTGTACAATCCTCTCAGTAATTCTATGAGCTTGAAACCCATGTTATCACTCTCATGTTAGAGATAGGAAGCCTGAATGTAGAGTAGCCAAGTCACTTGCCCAAGGCTACCCACTCTTAAGTGACCGAAAAGGTATAGAAAAGCCTTTCTTACTTCCAAGTTTATGTTCTTAGCCACTCTATGTTAAGACATAAATATTTCAGAGGGCAAGAATTCAGTTTGTGTTTTGTTCTTATAACTGGTTAGTATGTTTATAGCACAAAATCCTAAAAAAGAAAACATGTATGGTATACTAAGAGCAAGTACAGATACCAATATCAATATACTTTCCTCATCCACCTTTGCTCAATGCTGCAACAGAAACACTTATAAATAGGAGTTGATTTCATTAAACCTCCTAGGTTTATAAAACAAACTAGTATGTTTACTAGCATAATTGATTATACATTATTAGTAAATAAAGCAAGACCAAAATTTATTTTGTCTTCAACAATGTACTCTAAGCCCAATAAACATTCCCACATTTCCTGGCTGCCTGGCACATTTTGAATATGCTTGGGAATCTTCCCTCAATGAGGTACAACCCATACAACTCACTTCGATGGCCTTTCAGTGTTAAAAATACAGGCCTGCGACTTGATTTGAATAAATTAGATTCACCTGTGAGAGATAAATTGAATGTATGTAAGTAACTTGAGCAAGAAAGCACTTGGTGCTAAGATGAATACTGGTTAGTTAGAGTTCGGGTTTGGAGATGGACTGCCTCCTGACAGCAGTAGTAGTCATGGAAAATTTGAGTTTCAGGGTAAGTGCTAACTCTTGTGGTGATGGCAGCTATTGCCTGATCAAGCAGGCTCTGTGGCAGGATTAACTGCATTTTTCCTGAAACACGGCCTCCATCCTGATTCAACATTATCAACAAATTCTATAACTTATCCACTAACTTTTAAGAACAAAAACAAAAACTGTTTTTCTTCTTTGTCAGCCAGAGTCAGTTTCTATTGCTTGTGTTTAAGAACTCCAAATGAGTTTTAAACTCCTAAATGGGGGTTCCGGTTCTGGAGTAAACACATACCACACAGTCTTTTTCACTGCCCCAAATTATAAATCTGGACAGACTGAATATGCCACATTTGAGGATTCTGAAAAGTAGATAGCAACATGTGGGTAGAGGAAATACACGAAAATTTCAAATATCACCAAACCTGTGGTGAATTACAACTGTAATCTTCTGAATGCAGTAGGGTCCTTCTAGACTCCTGGCCTATGGAACTGTGAGGTAACAAATGGAAATTGATTGAAGCTACTAAGTTTGCGGTAATTTGTTGTGCAGCAATAGACAACTAGTACAAATACAGAACAAAAGAGCTTTGGGATAAAGCAAAAATGGATAGAACTGAGAGAATTAGAGACTTTAATCTCTAATTGAAAGTTGAAAATTTCAACACTCCTCTCTTAGTAATAGATACAACTAGTAGACAGAAAACCAGTAAAGAGATCCAAGCACTTGACCTGGAAAATTTTCACTTATTCATATTTAAATGGGGGAGGCTTCCATCTTGAGCCTTTGAGGAAGGACTATATGGAGTCTGGTACCCAGATAACAAACAATGGACACAGAGCATGAGTGAAAAATAAACTTTTGTTACATAAGCAGGTGTGATCTCAGATTGTTGTTTGCTGTTATTACTGTAGCAATAACTAGCTTCTTCTGGCCAGTATAGTTCATCAACAGGGTATAGTAATTACAACACATTCACATAATAAAATTCCACAGGAACACAACATAAATGAGAAAGCTTTCTACATACGATATGGAATGATCTCTAAGATATATTGTTAGTTTAAAAAGATATGGTGCAGAAGAAAGTGAAATGTATGAATTTTGTGTGGATGTGTACTTGTGTGTATATGCTCTTGATTAGCTCAGGAGGGTGCAAAAACTGATAATACTGATTTCTTTGGAGGATAGAATTGGGTGCTAGGAGATAGAGTTGAGAGGGAGATTTTCAGTGTATACCCTTTTGTATTTTTTTTTTTCATTTCAAACCTAAAGAATTCACTACCTTTTCAAATATCAATAATTAATCTTAAATTTTAAAAAATCTATATGATCCCAGTCATATTTTAAAATATGCTTATAGAAAAGAGTAAAGAGGAATAAACTCATATACTACCTTTTAAATTTTCTGATTCCTTAAAATTTAGTCTGCATACTTTTATTTGCCTTTCATGGTTTTTAGAATAAACATAAATTGAATTTATGAATTTGTTTTATAAAATAAACTTACTGATTATGCTCAAATTCTTACCCTAAAGAATAAACTTTAGTGCCTTATTTTGGCATTCCAGAACCCCCATCATTTATATTTAAACTACCTTGTTAACCTGTACTACCTCCCCCCTTCATAAGCCTAATTAACAAATTGAACAACTTTCTTTCCTTGAACACATTTTGCATTTTATTGCCAAAGGGCTCAAATGCAATACTCATGAAGAACCCTGTTTCACTCAGAGTTCAAGGGTTTGTAATTTTAAAAAAAGAACAAAGCCAAGTTGAGATGTAGACATTTCACAATTTTTAGCTAAGTGTCTTGTCACTGAACATCAACCTTGAGTACTATTGAAATATGTGAATACCTCACTCAAATTACTATTATATGCAATTGCATAGTACTATAACAGTCTGTAAAACCTACTCTTTATAGGAATTAATATCAATTTTCCATTTTGTGTTAATAATTACTATTTTGCTTATTATAAGTAAAATCATTGACTTATCTATAAGAACTATTTGATCACAAATACGTATTACACATTAGCATGGAACAGTTTCAGGTACACTAACATTGGAATTCAAAAAATTTTCTGTAGGACTAATATTTCCAATTTTCCCAACTGAAAATCATTATTGACTACTTAGTTTATCTACTAGATGATCCTACCAGTTCTTCTTTGGGAGATCTAGAAAAAAGGTGGCTTAGCAAGGTGGGCTTCAAGGTCTCCAGCTGATATAAATGCTAATATGCAAATTTCCTAAGGAGTCACTGTCCAAACATAAAGTAATTGTCATGCCAGCAAGACCTTAGAGTCAGGGGCACCTGGGTGGCTCAGTAGTTGAGCAACTGCCTTTGGCTTAGGCCATGATTCCAGGGTCCTGGGATGGAGTCCCACATCAGGCTCCCTGCAGGGAGCCTGCCTATGTCTCTGGCTCTCCTTGTGTGTCTCTCATGAATAAATAAATAAAATCTTTATTTAAAAAAAAAAAAGACCTTAAAATCAATTTAAGAGTCCAGCATTTTCCAATTCAGTTGGGTAAAGATCTGCTCCTCACAGCCCCAGCATAAATATCACAGGAGGCATGAAACTGGGTCCCTCTCTTAGTGGGGAATCCAGCTCTATGCAGCCCCAGTGTATCATTTAGAAGCAAAGTAGACATTTTGTGGAGAACTCTGCCAGCCTCTGTCTGTGAGCTTCATTGAGTCTGTATTATGTGTTTTATATGGTGATTATCCTCTCTCTATGTTCCACAATTATAAAACCTAAAGGAAAAAAAAAAAAAAAGAAGGAAACAAAGCCAAAAACGATCCACATAAAGATAAATGATGCAGTGTGACACAAAAATGTTCACTCAAGCTAGAAATAAGGTTTAAACCTGCACAAGTACAAATAAATAGCTTCTGGGAAGACAATAAACAACCATTAACAGTATTAAACAAGCAAATAAACAACAGCAACAAGATAGGATTGGAAATCAATACTTTTAAAATATTTCTCAGGTTAATGATATGCTACAAATTAGAGATGAGTAATGTGTATCAGAGAACTCTATTTTGGTGGTGATATTACTTAAGAGATGATGAAAATAATAAAAATAATATAATTTCAGTGCTAGCAATAATATTTATTGCAAGCTCCTTGTGGATCACCCAACTTACAAATTATTTCAAATGTTTCATCCTGTTTAATTCTCACAATCACCCTGGGATGATGTGGTCAGGTTTTTTTGGTTTTGTTTTGTTTTTTAGTTTCAGGTTTTTATTTAAATTCCAGTTAGTTAACATATAGTGTAATATTGGTTTCCTAAGTAGAACATAGTGATTCATCACTTACGTATAATACCCACTACTCATCACAGCAAGTGCCCTCCTTAATTCCCTTCACCCTGTTACCCCATTCCCCTGCCCTCCTCCCCTCTAACAACACTCATTTTCTTCTCTATAGTTAAGTGTCTTAATGATTTGTTTCCCTCTCTCTTTTTTTCTTCCTCCCATATGTTCATCTGTTTTGTTTGTTAAATTCCACATTTGAGTGAAATCATATGGGATTTGTCTTCCTCTGACAGACTTGTTTCACTTAGTATAATATACTTTAGCTCCATCCATGTTGTTGCAAATGGCAAGATTTCATTCCTTTTAGGGCTGAATAATATTCCATTTCTCTATATAGATGTGGTCAGTTTTGACTTGCCATTTTAGATGAAGAAACTGAAATTTAAAAAGTATTTAGAACTTCCACATGTATCAGAGAGGGAATAAATGCCAAAGGTAAAACTCAAAACCCATGCTCTTAATGACTGTACTATATATATCTATCTATTTACATCTGTAAATATAAACAGCCTAAGAGTGAAATTCTGAAGTTTGGAAGTAAGGATGGAACAAGAGATTGCTTCAGAAGTTGCTAGCATTCCATAATGTTTGTAGATGAAAATGTTGTAGCTACATGTCACCATTATCAAATCATTCTCTAAAGGCCATTTTTATATATCCTGACTCCTACCAGGAATTTAATTAATCAATAAGGAATGTTGTCATGTTATATAAAGGAAAAGCAAGATAGTTCTATGACTAATTCTGATCTCTACTTACAAAAGAGATACCTAATCTAAAATAGGTATCTATTTTAGAGGTATCTATTTCAAAGGATCACTGCTTTGAAAAATATGTAAGCTAATTTAGGAAAGAATAACTGTTTTAACAATATGCAATACAAAATTATGAAATCATGAAAAAGAATGATCACACGGCATCTATAAGGTTATTTTTACTCCTTGTTATTATCATAACTAACTAAAATGTTATGCAGATGAGCTAGGCAACCATACCTCTGCAATAGAGTATGGTCTTTCTGAGACTCTTCTTCACAACTTGGAGCTCCACATATGTGGGGCATTGGTAATGTGACTATAGGATCACATCCAACAATTTTAGCAAGGATAATAGGACCTATGAGGAAAAATTCAGAGCTTAGGGTTTTAGAATGAACTGAGAAAGAGAAAGCTAAGGAGGGACTTATTATTATAAGGGAGTGACATTCAACAGCTGTTCTCTTTTTCTAGTCATTCAAGTGGAAGAGGAGACAGGCTTCAATTGTGGCAAGAGAAATTTAGATTTGACATCTGCTGAGTTGACATAATGACCCCTTTTTTGGAAAATGGAAAAAAAAAGACGACATCTATGAGTTGGTGTTTGAAAGTATTATTAAAACAATCATATAAATGCCAAAAATCCAGTCACGGATTACACAAAATATATTCTGCAAGAAGGAAACAAAAACATTTGCTTGTGCCTAACAAGTATTTTTTGTTACATCATCTGATAATACACTAAATAAGTATTTTCAATCGAAGTATTAAAATCAAAAGTTCTTTGTAAACATAGGCATAAGATAGAACTTAATCACCAGAATTAATACAAGATGTACTGAATCCTATTAGAGAAAGATTCAAGAATAAGTTTTAGGCTTGTAAACAGGCAGAAAAAATATATTTTATCTGGCCTATTCTTATCTTTTCTGAGTATGCTAACACTATCTGTAACAATAAAATGTTTTCCATTCTTAGAATACATTATGAATCTTCTCAGGTATCAATAACTCTGTTTAAATTGACTGAAATATCAATGACCACTTATTTTCTAAGGGCTGTAATGACTAGCTATCTTATCTCAGAGTCCTAGGCTGCTAAGGGATTTGAAAGAGCAATGATATGAAATAATAAGTAGTAAACGAATTTAGGTAGGAAACATAATAGTAATGGTCATTGGCTCTTTCTTAGTGGTGAATCACTCTTTTTGAAACTTTTAAGACTTTTTAATTGATATAATTTATGTCATTCTTGTGCATGTGTGTCCTCATTTTTATTATATCTGACTACAAAATAAAATGTTTTATTTTATTGGTCATTTTAGAATCGTTAATAACAGTCATTCAATTTACATATCAAAGTCTCCAACTCCTGAACTGCAATCCTTGGAATCAAGGACTGGATGCTTATGCCCCCTACAGCCAATTTTGCCTAAAGGTTGGTCTTCTGTGTTTGATTACTTCTACATATTTAAGGCATATGCGTTTTGAGAAGGAGCACTACATATTTTTAGAATTTCATCACTCAAGGCCACAGCTGGTTAATACCAAACACCACTCATTTCCAAACTTTTAATGACCATCAAAGTACAATTCTGCACATCACAGAAACAGATATTCTTATGCTCAGTTAATGTACAACAGGCAAAGATAAACTGGCATCAACAGGAATAAAAACAGGCAAAGATAAACAAAAAATAGGATGCTATGTCTCAACTACCGTAAAGTACTAGCAATAGAGGTACAGCAAATATTCCTTCAGTTCTCTTTTTCCTCCCCTTTTGTGAGAAACCGCACAGCAAAACTGTGTGAATCTCCAAACATATGCCTTCCAAAATTTCAACACTGCTAAAAATCTGTGGAGGCTAAGTTCACAGTGCAAGGTTGTTTTTCTAAACGATATAAAATTAGCCTTGCACTGAGGAAGTGCTGAGAGCCACAGGGTAGCCTAAATTCCATCCTTTTCCTCACCCCTCTCCAAGGCGTGTTTCCCCTACTAGTGTACATTTGCCTCAACCTAATAATGTCAGTGCAGGAACAGCATGGGAACTAATGTTGAGACTAATCTTTATAGCACTTGAAATAACCAAAGGAGTAATAATCCCAATAGACTTTCTTTCAAAAATGCTTGGAACAAACACTGTGTCCTAAAACTCTCCAGTTGGCAAATGCTTTAGTTGTCCACGGTTTTCATACAAGAACCAAAAGCAAAGGCTTGGTTTTGAGAATAAAAAAATAGTTTCTTAACAAAGGAACTATAAAAGCAGTTCAAACTGCCTATCTTGGTCGAAGTTAAGTTTGTAAGAGATGGTTCCCATATGCAAGGGAAAACGCTCTGCCTGCTTTTGCATTTGCTTGGCACTTGGGGCCTATTTATTACTTCATATACTTAAACACAACGACAGTTAGCACATAGTTACAATGGTGGAGAGAGGTGGTACTGTGGTGGAGAGAATCTGAGTGTTAGCAAATGTCATATAATTGTTATTTTCTAGGATTTATCAAGCCAGATAACAGGAAAATTAAAGGATATGACTTCACAAAATATGTCTCATATAATACTCTTTACAGCCTGAGGTATACTGTGAGGAAAATTTATTCCACTAAAATTCACACTTCTAACACCAAGACTGTTTTTCTTATAATACTGAAAGTTGCTTTATACATATGGGCTCCTATTTTAGAGTAAAAGGAGCTTTTGAAATTTCTCTGGTTGGGGATTCCACTACAGTAATTCTTCGAATAATGTATGCCTTAAATGTGTCACAGAATGCTATAATTCCTACTTTAGACTCTATCTGCTATCAAATGATGGCATAGAGACAAATTAATCACATCTACTTATAGCTCAATCTTATAGTCCATTGAGAGTGTGAAGTAAAACAACCTTCAAATGATAATACCACAGTGGCATATGTTCTCTTTTGAAAGACCATTCACATTTATCTCATTTCATTTTCACATCTATTCAGCGAGGTAACTATTTTTATGGCATCATATTTTATGTATTTTGGCTGACTCATGCCATCTGTCATATGTAAAAACTTAATGTTAGTGTCTGACAATAATGGTTATATTGATGTCGATGGTGACTTACCCTAGGCATGCATTAAGACTATGTCATTGTATGAACTAGATTCATAGACATACTCTGGCCTTCAGACTTTTCCCATAACACTACATTGACTACACAGTATGTTAATAATAGGAAAGCTACCATGAGAGAATTATTATCCAATCTGGGTCAGGGTATTGGCTCATGGATGACTGGTATTTTGAGAAACCAGAGCTATGGCTGAGGTAATATCAAGTAGGTATTCAAACACCTGACATGTCCAAAATGATAAAAGATTATTCCAAGTCTATCTTTGCCTTTTTCTTCCAAATTCTTTATCATTACTCCTTATTTGAATTAAAAATGGAGATACAGAGGGGCATTTGGGTGGCTCAGTCAGTTAGGCATCAAACTCTTGGTTTAGGCTCAAGTCGTGATCTCAGAGTCCTGAGATGGAGCCCTGCATCAGGCTCCATGCTCAGCAGGAAGTCTGCTTGAAGATTCTCTCCACTACCCCTCCCCCTGCACACTTACTCGCTTTCTCTCTCTCTCTCTCTCTCTCTCTCAAATAAATAAATCTTTTTTAAAAAATGGAGATATAGCTGCAAAGACTTGGAATTTACTAGGGACAGGGAAATGTCAATAGCACAAACTTTAGAGTCTCAGTGCATTGTATTCTACAACCAAAAATAACCAGGAAATAGAATAAAAGGAAATAGGGAGAATAAATAAAAAATAAATTACTAATAAATCTGATTTATGATCTTAAGGGGACCAACCTATGTGTAATGACTAGAAGGGATGTAATAGTAAAATGGCACCTAGGTTGTCAGGTACAGTGCCCATGAAATCTGATACTCTAGTGATATCAAGAAAGAAGAAATGCCATGAAGAGAAGGTGGCTGTTTCTATTCTATGCTGTCTCATTAACTCAGTGGCTTTGCTTGTAAAGGAAAAAACTAATTTTATATCATTTAGAAAAACAGTAATCTTATTGACATTCCAATTTGTTAACTGTCATTAGACATAACCTGAGAAAAGAAACAAGATTTTAACAGAATTATCTTTATTAACTAGCTAAAAAACAAGTAGGAGTAAGGAGAAAGGAGAAAACAGAGTACAGACAGATCCCCCACATAAACATTGTTCAGTATTTATTGGTATTTCCTACAAATAAGCTGAGTGTGGTTTCTCCTATTAATACTGATATGCAAAAAAAAAAAAAAAAAATACTGATACGCTCAGTTCGTGTCCGTGATTCCTACTCCCTGGATGCATGTGCGCATGTGTTCTTTAGAACACTATTTATCAGATTGTCCAGATTGTCATAGGCTCATGATCACTTGGGCATCACTTTAACATGCAGGCTCTGATGCAGGAGGGGTGGGCCACCAGGAGATGCCTATGCTGCTGATCTAGAGACCTTGCTGAGTACTCCTGTTTCAGGCAATCCCCATTAACTTTACTGAAATTTTACTAGCACCTTTCTTCCCTTCTCATAATAGATTATAATGAAGAGGTTAAATATTTTCCTTAATTAAACTTCTAAGGAGGACTTACATTCTCAAAGAATAAGATCCTCAATCTAAGCAGATAATATTAAAATGACTTCATGACATAAGGAAACCTTGCTATAACAAACTGTGTCCCTGCAGTACATTCAAGGTAGACATTAAGCAGAATGAAAGGCTATTTCATAACGGACTCTTAACAAAAGTGATGAAATCATTCAATTGAAGGTTTTCTCCCTGCACATGGCAGGTCCGCAGAAGTGCAATATTTTCAAATGAGGTTTAGCAGTAGTTTGCAAGCGAAACCTCTTATCCCTCTCTATAGTTAATATCCAAATACATGAAACAATTATGTGGGAAAGAGAATCCCTTTCCTCAAACATATTGCATTTGTAATAATGCTAGGAACCCTAGAAGTGCCTCTGGGAAAGCCCTCTGGGAAGAAAACTTTTCGTGGCGAAATGTCCTGTCGTCTTAAACCAAATCTGAGACTAAGCTTCACACATAAAGCAAACCACAAAATGAGCCTTTGTTCATCAATACTGGTTTTCAGCTCAATTAACTCTGTTCCTTCTAGCCTACTGACCACATTGCCAACAGTGATTTAACTTAAATATCATATTTCTGATGTTACCCTCCTGCCCAATAAAACCTTAAGTGCTTTCTACTGCTTTAGAAAACAGCATTTTTATTAACACAGCATTCAAGATTTGAATCTAAGATTTGAAGTTAAGCACATATTCTAATTTGCTCTTTACTTCTCCAAGTACCAAATATGGGCCTACAATTAGGTTGAAAGAAGTTTAGAAGAAACTATTTAAATAAGATAAGGTCTTTGTCAAAATAATTATTTGATAAGACACTAATCTTAAGTCACTTTTTTTTCTCATATAGTAGTGACTTCGAACCATCACTGAGAAGTTTTACAATCTCTGTTGCATTTTTAGTTCGGATTTTTTTTTTTAATGGATTTTATATTTGCTTGATTTTTTTCAATTTAATTTTTATTTAAATATTGCTTTCCTTATTTATTCATTTATTTATTTTTAAAGTATTTTATGTATTTATTCATGAGAGATACAGAGAGGCAGAGACATAAGCAGAGGGAGAAGCAGACTCCCCATGGGGAGCCCGATGTGGGACTTGATCCCAGAACCCCAGGATCACGACCTGAGATGAAGGCAGGCGCTCAACCAGTGAGCCACCCAGGTGCCCCTCTTTATTCATTTATATTAGTCATGTTGTTAATTTATAAATCATTATTTTGTTATGTGTAAGAGTTATAAAAAACTCATTAATAGTAATAAAGTAAAACAAAAACTTACAAATCTAAAGAATATTAACACATTATTGGAGCATGCACAATAGATTGAAAAAAAAGTTGTGGAAGATGGAGGGAAGCATTCTGTAAGACAGTCCTGCAAATAACAGACCCTTTTCTCTAATCTTATTTTTTATTATTTGGTTTATTTATTTCATTCAATTACTGCTATCATTGCAATTGCACAAATATAAAATATCATGGTTCTATTGTAAGAAAATTGGCCAATATAAGAAATGGTTATAAAACTGTCCATACAGCCAATCATAATCTACAACTACTTATGTTATATACTTCCAAATATATTTCTATGCATACACATGTGGATTTATAAAATGGCGAGTTGTTTTGTTTCAGGCAGTGTGACGAATACTTATATTAAGTATAGGATTAATACTATTATATAAATCCTCACAATAACTTGAATAGGTAGGTATTATCTCCATTTTTCAGATGAAACAACTGAGGTTTAAAAAAGCTGCAAATTATCCCACAGCATTTTGTCATAATTTATATAGCTAATTTTCCATTTTGGGAAATTCATATTTAAAAAAATTCATGGCTACAAACAGCTCAGAGTAAACATTGTTGTCCCCAAAATAAATTTAAATAAAAAATTAACGAGAACAAAAAAGATCTTATTATTATAGTTTTCCAATTCTTAGATCAGTGCTCACATTTATACTTTTTTTAGCCTCATTTCATCCAGCACAATATTGTAGATGTAATATTATAGCTAAACACTCTGTTTTCTGCTCTAGTTGCCACAATTCTGTAAAGCAGATATCCCCATTTTACAGAGGAGAAAACTATGGGCCGGTGAGGTCAAGTAACATGTTCAAGGTATAGTGCCAGTATCAAGTGCACTCAGAATACAAACCCAGGTCTGTCTTCCTGCACAGCTGTCAGCTAGCATGTCAAACTGCCTCACACTCTACTGGAGATTTTAAATAAAGAAGCAGTAAACATCAGCAAAGTGACACTCTGCCTCCCTCATTTTGAACTCCAATTCCTTTAACGCCCCTACCAAGATAATGTCTTATGTCCTCTAAACATTGAAGGAAACCTATCACCTATAACTATTATTGGAACTTAGTTATTAATTTTAACTTTTCTATCATCCATAGGGTCAATAATTATTCAAGTAGCCATGAAGATGAAGAAAGTAATAAAATTCACTATTACTCTTAGATTATTTTGATCATAAAAATGCAGATTCATGCCCTTAAGAATTTCATTTTCTTTTAAGTATAAACATTGCTGTGATATAATTTCATTAATAAAATTTATTTTTCTATTGAATTTTATGTTATTTGTTAAGTAGAACCTACCTTTATGTCTGTTTTAAAAAGTCTTTTTTCTCAAAAATTAATTTTGCTACAGCCTTTGGTTGGTATTTTTTTTCTTACTCCTTACTTACAAAAACCTATAAAGTGCCTTCTGAAGGTGCTTCTGTAAAAATATATATATTTATTTTATTTTATTATATATATATAATATATATATATAGCAAGAATTTTACATGAGCCTATTTATTATTTATGTTTTATAATTTAAAAAATTCCTGGCAAGATATAACAGGAAATTTTATATTCTCCTATTTTTTTGTTTTGGGAAATTTCAATCACATACAAAAATAAGGATAATAATATAATTTAACTAACCTTTCTTTACACCGAGTTTTAACTAGTATCAAAAATAGGTTAGGGAGGAGTTAAGATGGTGGAGTAAGGGACCCTAATTTCATCTGGTCTCTGGAATTCAGCTAGTTAGTTATCAAATCATTCTGGGCACCTGCAAAATCAATCAGAGATCTGAAAAAAGAATTGCTGAAATTCTATAAATAGAAAAGTGACTACTTTTTGAAAGGCTGGAAATGTGAAGCTAGGGCTATATAAAAGAAGATAAACTATGGAAGGGAGAGATTTGGCTTAAGGAGGTTGCTTGAAAGTATTATAAGCAGTGGAGCACAAAATTCTAACTTTTAGAAATCTGCTACAGTTGAGGATGTCCCAGCCTTAGAGGCACTCAGGTCACAAAGCAGGGAAGAATCCCAGGTGGGACAGCATGGTCTCAGGAGCCCCAGGGTCACAAAAAAGAACAGGAATGCCTGAGTGTGGCAGAGTTACTGGGCATCAGTTTGGGGAAGCCAGTTGCAATCAGTGAGCCTAGGAATAGGCTCTCAGCTCAGGGTTGCCATAAACCATGAACTGCTGCACAATCAGGTCACTGCTGTCTGAGCAGAGGCCCAGCAAGCAGCAGAACCATGGTGAGACCTCCCTTCCTCCCCAGGGAGGAGTGGTGTGGGTGCCTGCTACAGGAATCTGTAGAGACTCCAACCAGGGTAGGGTGCCTGAGATAGACATGCTCTGTCACAGGCTGAGTGAGCAGAGTGTGGATGGAGACCAGGGAGACAGGAGTGATTGCTTTTCCCTGAGGGCACTTGAAGGGTGGGCCTGAGCTTTTGCTCTGGGGCTGTAGATTGGGAGGCCACCATTTTCACCCTCATCATCCAAAGCTGAGTGGAAAGCCTTCAGAAAACAAAAGCCACCCAGAGCAATCTGGAGCAGATTAATTAGCCTGGCCCCCTGCAAAGGGGGTGCAATTCCACCAGGGGCAAAGACACCAGAGGATCAGTGCCACAGGCCCCTCTCCTAGAACATCCGGAACATCTGGCTAATACCATGTTTAGTAATCACACAAAACTGCAAAACTTCAGCTCTTGGGGAAAACAGTAGATAGCATTTTGGGGTTTTTATTATTTAGTCTTTCAGTTTAATTTTTTCAGCTATTTTCTTATTTTAGCAATTCTTTTTTAAATTTTTTTAATTTTATTTTTTATATATGATATATATATTTAATTTTGTTTCTTTTTATTGTGTTTTATTTTTGTATATACACAAGTTTTTCTCTCTTTCTTATTTTAGGATCTAGTTTCTTTTAACAAACAGACCAAAATTCACCCAGGATCTAGTTTATTGTTTTGTTCTTTTACTTCTTGTTTGTGTCTTTCTTAATTTGTTTTGTTTCTGTTTTTTTCTGGTTTGTGTTCTTTGTGTATTTCTGGTGTTGTTGTTATTTTTCTCTTTTCTCTCTCTTTCATCTATTTTCTGGGCATAATGACAAAATGGAGAAACTCACCCCAAAAGAAGAACAGGAGGCAGAACTCACTGCCTGGGATTTAATGAATATGGAGGTAAGATGTCAAAACTAGAATTCAAAACAATGATTATAAAGATACTAGCTTGGGTTGAATAAAGCATAGAAGAGAGTAGAGAATCCCTCCATGTAGAAATAAAAGAACTGAAATATAATCAGGCTGAAATAAAAAATGCTATAACTGAGATGCAGTTTAAAAAATGGAGGCTTGGGCAGCCCTAGTGGCTCAGCAATTTAGCGCTGCCTTCAACCCAGGGTGTGATCCTGGAGACCCGGGATCGAGTCCCACGTCGGGCTCCCCAGAGGGAGCCTGCTTCTCCCTCTGCCTGTGTCTCTGCCTCTCTCTCTCTCTCTGTCTCTCATGAATAAATAAATAAAATCTTAAAAAAAAAATGGAGGTTCTAACTGCTAGGATAAATAAGGCAGAAGAGAGTCAGTGACCTAGAAGACAAAATGATGGAGAATAAGGGAGTTGAGAAAAAAGAGAGAAAAACAAGTACTGGATCATGAAAGCAGGCTTCTAGGAATCAATGTTACCGTAAAGCAAAATAACATTCAAATAACAGATGACCCAGAAAAGGAAGAGAGGCAGAGAGGGACAGAAGGTTCATTTGAACAAATTATAGCTGAGAGCTTCCTTAAAGAATGAATGGGTCAGCCAGAATATTAAAGAAGAATTTTTTAAAAATACATGGAAACAAATGAAAATGAAAACACAACAGTTCAGAACCTTTGGGATGCAGCAAAGGCAGTCCTAAGAGTGAAGTATATAGCAAAACAAGCCTTTCTCAAGAAACAAGAAAAGTCTCAAACACACAACCTAACCTTCCACATAAAGAAGCTGGAAAAGAAACAGTCAGTAGAGCCTAAGTCCAGCAGGAGAAGAGAAATAATAAAGATTAGAGCATAAATCAATGATATAGAAATCAAAGGAACAGATTAACAAAACTAGGGTCTGGTTACTTGAAAGAATTATTAAGATCGCCAACCCCCTAGCCAGACTTATCAAAAAGAAAAGAGTAAAGACCCAAAAAAATAAAATTGCAAATAAAAGAGGAGAGGTTAGAATCAACACTGAAGAAATACAAACAATTATAAGAGAATGTTATGAACAATTATATGCCAACAAATTAGGCAATCTGGAAGAAATGGACGCATTCCTAGAAATATATAAACTACCAAAACTGAAACAGGAAGAAATAGAAAATTGGAACAGATCCATAACCAGCAAGCAAATTGATGCAGTCATCAAAAATCTCCCAACAAACAAGAGTCCAGGGCCTCCCAGCAGACTTCTACTAAAACTTTAAAGAATTAATAGCTATTATTCTGAAGCTGTTTAAAAAAAAAATAGAAATGGAAGTAAAACTTCCAAACTCATTCTATGAGGCCAACATACCTTGATTCCAAAACCAGACAAGACCCCACCAAAAAGAAGAATTACAGACCGATATTCCTGATGAAGATGGATGCAAACTTCTCATCAAGATACTAGATAACAAGATCCAACAGTACATTAGAAGGATTATTCACCACAACCAAGTGGGATTTATTTCAGTGCTGCAAGGGTGGTTCAACATTCACAAATCAATCAATGTGATAGAGCACATTAATAAAAGGAAGAATAAGAACCATATGATCCTCTCAATAGATGCAGAAAAAGCATTTGACAAAATACAGCATCCTTTCTTGATAGAACTCTCTGTAGTATAGGGATAGAGGGAACATATCATAGTATCATAAGAGCCATATAGGAAAACCCACACCAAATATAATCCTAAACACAGAAAAACTGAGAGCTTTTCCCCTAAGGTCAGGAACATGACAGGGATGTCCACTCTCACCACTGTTGTTCAATATAGTACTAAGCCTCAGCAATCAGACAACAAAAATAAATGAAAGACATCCAAATAAGCAAAGAAGAAGTCAAACTTTCATTCTTCACAAATGACATAATACTCTATGTTGAAAACCCAAAAGACTACAACTAAAAATTGCTAGAATCCATACAGGAATTCAGGAAAGTGGCAGGCTATAAAATCAATACACAAAAATCAGATGCAATTCTATACACTACAATGAAGCAGAAGAAAGAGAAATCAAGGAATCGATCCCATTTACAATTGCATCAAAAAACAAAAAATGCCTAGGAATAAACCTAACCAAAGAAGTAAAAGATCATCTGTATGCTGAAAACTCTGGAACGTTTATGAAAGAAATTGAAGATCACACAAAGAAATGAAAAACTATTCCATGCTTATGGACTAGAACAAACATTGTTAAAATGTCTATACTGCCCAAATCAATCCACACACTTAATGCAATCCCTATCAAAGTACCACCAGCACTTTTCACGTAGGTAGGACAAACAATCCTAAAATTCATATGGAACCAGTAAAGACCCCAAATAGCCAGAGTAACCCTGATAAAGAAAAGTAAAGTTGGAGGCTTTGTGATTCTGGACTTCAGGCTGTATTACAAAGATGTAATCATCAAGACAGTGTGGTACTGGCACAAAAATAGACATACTCAATGGAA
Source organism: Canis lupus familiaris (assembly GCF_011100685.1). Lineage (NCBI taxonomy): Eukaryota > Metazoa > Chordata > Mammalia > Carnivora > Canidae > Canis > Canis lupus. Next base: position 23,253,893 of record NC_049233.1, read on the forward strand.
CAGAATAGAGAACCCACAAATGGACCCTCAACTCTATGGTTAACTAATCTTCAACAAAGCAGGAAAAAATATCCACTGGAAAAGACAGTCTCTTCAACAAATGATGTTGGGGAAAATGGACAACTACATGCAGAAGAATGAAACTGAACCATTTACTTACACCATACACACAAATAAACTCATAATGGATGAAAACCTAAATGTAAGACAAGAATTCATCAAAATCCTAGAGAACACAGGCAGCAACCTCTGTGACCTCGGCCACAGCAACTTCTTGCTAGACACGTCTCCAAAGGCAAGGGAAACAAAGGCAAAAATGAACTATTGGGATAAAAGGCTTTTGCACAGTAAAGGAAACAGTAGACAAAACTAAAAGACAGCCTACAGAATAGGAGAAGATATTTGCAACCGTCTTATCATGCAAAAGGTTTCTATCCAAAATCTATAAAGAATTTATCAAACTTAATGCCCAAAGAACAAATAATCCAATCAAGAAATGGGCAGAAAACATGAACAGAAATTTCTCCAAAGAAGACATACATGAAACAAAGAAGACACATGAAACAAATGCTCAACACCACTCAGCATTAGGGAAATACAAATCAAAGCCACAATGAGATATCAACTCACATCAGTCAGAGTGACTAAAATTAACAACATAGAAAACAACAGAGGTTGGTGAGAATGTGGAGAAAGGGGAACCCTATTACACTGTTGGTGGGAATGCAAGCTGATAGAACCATTATGGAAAACAGTATGGAGTTTCCTCAAAAAGTTAAAAATAGAGCTACCCTATGACCCAGCAATTGCACTACTAGGTATTTATTCAAAGGACAAAATTGGTGATTCAAAGGGGCACCTGCACACCAATGTTTATAGCAGCAAGTCCACAATAGCCAAACTTTGGAAAGAGTCCAGATGTCTATTAACAGATGAATATATTCAAACATTCCAAAGTTTGGCTATTATGGACATTGCTGATTATATATATATATATATAATGGAATATTACCTAGCTATCAAAAAGAATGAAATCTTGCAACTTGCAATGACATAGATGGAATTAGAGAGTATTATGCTAAGTTAAGTAAGTCATCAGGGAAAGACAAATACCATATGATCTCACTACTATGTGGAGTTTAAGAAACAAAATAGATGAACATAGGGGAAGGGAAGGAAAAATAAAACAAGATGAAGTCAGAGAGGGAGATAAGCCATAAGAAACTCTTAATTATAGGAAACAAACTGAGCAAACTGCTGGAGGAAATACGGGCCAGGGGGATGGGGTAACTGGGTTATGGGCATTAAGGAGGGCACTTGATGTAATGAGCAGTGGTTGTTATGTGTAACTGATGAATCCTGAAACTCTACCTCTGAAACTAATAATACACTCTATGTTAATTAAATTGGTTTTAAATAGAAAAAATGGATTAATTTTTTTCCATGTGTATCCCAATCCACTTTTTTTGAGAAACCATATTTTAACATATACCTATGATCTGTTTACAATTTTTGCAATTGATAATATTACGCATGCCTGTTTTCTTCCTATTTTTCCCTTTCCTACTTTTTATTGCTCCAAAAATGTACAATTTCAAAACAATTAACAAGGCCTAAAACTAAGCAATACCTTTATCCTGCTACTGAGTACAGGGCCTTTAAAAGACAAATCTTATACCCTAGCCCAGATACTATTATTGTCTAGTACTTTATTTTCACTTTGTTCCATATCTCAATCATTATTCGTAATGTACAGAGTCGATGTTTATTTTATACTGATAGCTTATTGCTTCTTGCTTTTTTATTTATTTTTTATTTATTTATTTATTTATTTTATTTATTTTTTATTTATTTATTTATTTATTCCTTCCCTCTGGCACAATTCCTCACTTGAAAGTAATGCTCTATTCATGTTCTCAATCATGATCTGGGAGTGATAACTTCTTGCATTTTTACTTTATCTGAAAACCCTTCTACTTCACACTCTTAAATGATATCTTAACTAGGTATATACTTCTATGTTTCCAGTTTTGATGCCTTTCTAAACTATGAAGATAAAATAAGACTGTGCTCTGGACTATGAAAGTATCACTACCGAATCACCAGAGGCTTGCTTTTACCAAGTGGTGCAGAAAGATTTTATAGCAAATTCTTATAGTTTTGATCCCATGTAGTTGAACAATGTCAGACTCTACAGTTTAATATAACACAAGCCTGTAATTTTGATTTCTTACAGATGACACTTCCACTACCAATGTTCCAATATGCTTTCCTGCTTTCTTTAGTGGGTGGTCAAAATTTCTCATGACAGAAAGGCCCAGAGTGAGTCTCCTATACTGGAATGGCTATCAAAACCTATATACCAATGGCCTTATCTGATTTGAAACCACGAGGGGCTATTGCATTCTGACAAGTTTCCCTAAACACTCTAACCTTAAATCTCTGGTGTGCAGAGATTTATCTCCTTTCCTTAGTCATTTAGCTATATGTTTTTGAACAGCTTTATTGAGAGAGAACTGAAATACTACATACTGCACATATTCGAAGCATACAATTTGATACATACATACATCTGTGCATGTGTGCCTACATATTTGGATGTGTGCATAGTAGTATCTTGTTGTGGGATTTTTTAGTTTTGTTTAATAGCTTTAGATATGATTGACATATAGTAAACTGAACATATTTAGAGGATACAATTAAAAAGTCTTTATATGTGCATATACCCATAAAAACATCATCACCATAAAAATAATTAACATATCCATCATCCCCCAAATTTCTTCTCCCCCTTTGTAACCAGTCCCACCAGGGCTCTGACCAGGCCCTAAGCAATCATTCATCTGTTTTACATTAGTTTAGGTTAGTTTGAATGTTGTAGAATTTGATATTAACTTAGTGATATACTGTGAATTCTTTTCTGTCTGGATTCTTTCATTCAGCATAATTATTTTGAGATTCATTCTTATTATTGCCTGAATAATTCAGCAGTTTATTACTTTTTATTACTTAGTAGTATTATATTATATGATACACCACAATTTATTTATCCAGTCACCTGCTGATGGATGTTTGAGTTGTTTCCAATTTTTTGCCAATCACCAATAAAGCTGCTATGAATACCCATGTTTAGGTCTTTGCATGCTTTCTTTATTCTTAGGTAGATATCTAGGAGTGGAATGACTATATGCTAGAGTATTTGCATATTTGTAAGTATCTGTGTAACTTTTTAAAAAATTGTCAAATTGATTCCCAAAGCACATATATCCTTTTTATATTGCCACCAGCATTATTTGAAAGATTCAGTAGCTGCATATCATTGCCTACAGGAGGTATGGTCGATTTTTAAATTTGATTCATTCTAACAGGGATATAGTAGTAACTCATTTTGGTTTTAATTTGCATCTACCTAATGGTTAATCATGCTGGCTATCTTTTCATATGCTTAGTTCCCATTCATATGTCTTTGGTGAAGTCACTTCAGGTCTTTTGCCCATTTCTTTATTGGGTATTTGTATTTTTATTATTAATCTTATATATCTGGACCTGAGTCTTTTATCAGATATTTTCTCTCAGTTCACAAGTCTTTTTATTCTTTGGAACAGTGCCTTTGGAAGAACAAAAGTTTTTAATTTTGATAAAGTAAAATTTTGTCATTTTCTATTACAAAGACTGCAAAGATTTGAAAAGGGCTTGTATTCAATCTATATGTTAGTTTGGGAAAAATAATATTTTAACAATATCAAGTCTTCCAAACCATGAACAAGGTATATCTTTCCAATGTTAAATTTCTCTCTACAATGTTTTGTAGTTTTTGGTTTACAGATCTTGCTTTAACTATTTTTTGTTTTGTTTTGATATTAGTCTGGCCTTATATTTTTTAAGATTTTATTTATTTACTTGGCAGAGAGAGAGAGAGAGTGAGACAGAGAGCAGGAGCAGGGTAAGGGGCAGAGGGAGAAGCAGACTCTTCACTAAGCAGGGAGCCCCAATGTGGGGCTCAATCCTGGGACCCCAGGATTATGACTTGAACTGAAGGCAGATGCTTAACCAACTAGAGCTACCCATGCATCCCTAATGCTGGACTTATTGAATGAATTAGGGATCTTGAAAATTCTGTGTAGAATTGGTATTATTTTATTCTTAAATATTTGGTAGAATTCTCCTCTAAAGCCACATTGGCTTGAAACTTTCCTGTGGAAATTAATATCCTTAAGAGACATAGTACTATTCAAGTCATCTATTTTTTCTTAACATTTATATTTTGTGTTATCTAAACAACTGTCTATTTCATCTGATTAGACAAATCCACTATCATCAAGTCATTCATAATATTCCCTTATTGTTCCTTCAATATCTGTAGAATCTCTAGTGTGCTACCTCTCCATTCCAGATATTGATAATTTGTATTCTGTCTCTTCTGATTAGTCTGGATAGAAGTTTAACAATTTTAATGATATTATCAAATATTTGATATTCTTAAAGAAGTTTATGATTTCACTGATTTGCACTATTGTTTTTGTTTTTTATTACACTAACGTTGCCTGCAGTATTTATTTCCTAGCTTTTATTTGCTTTTATTTTAAGGTGGGAACAGAGGTCATTAATTTGAGAACTTTAGTACCCAAAATTTCCTTTTTGTATTGCTTTCCATTTTGTAGCAGTATTCTATAAATGTTTACATCTTATGTTTTCAGTTTTCATAGTTAAAAATAATTTCTAGGCATGCCTGGGTAGCAGTCAGGTAGCATCTAACTCTTTGTTTCAGCTCGGGTCGAGATCTCAGGGTGGTGATATTGACCCGCTCTGTTGGGCTCTGCTCTCAGCATGGAGTCTGCTTGAGATTTTCTCCCTCTCCCTGTAGCCCTGCTACTCATTCTCTCTTTCTCTCTCTCTCAAATAAATAAAGAAATCTTAGAACAAAATTTATGGGGGTGCCTGGCAGTTACATGTCTGATTCTTGGTTTTGGCTCAGGTTATGGCTCAGGTCATCATCTCAGGGTCATGAGATTGAGTCCCTCATTGGGCTCTGTGCTCAACATGGAGTCTGCTTGAGATTTTCTGTCTCGCTCTTCTTCTCCCCCTCTTCCCACTCATGCTCTATCTCTTTCAAATAAATAAGTAAATAAATCTTTAAAAATATTTCTAATCAGCTTGCTTTCATTTTTTAGTTAAAAATAATTTCTAATTTTTTGTTTCCACTTTTTGACAATCAGTTACTTAGAAGTATGCTATTTAATTTCCTTGTATTTGGGAATTTTCCAGTTGTCTTTCCAATTTAATTTATTCTAATTTATTTCTAATTTAATTCCACCATGGTCAGGGAACATACTTTGTATCACCTTAATACTTTTGTATTTATTGAGAATTATTCTATATACCAGATATGGTCTATCTTGTTAAGTATCCCATGTTCACAGAAAATGTATATTTTGTTGTTACCAGGTAACAAGTTTTATAAATATCAATTAAATTAAGTTAGTTGATGGTGTTATTCAAGGTTTCTATATCATTATTTTCTATTTGTTCTATCAACTATTCAGGAGGGATATTAAAATATCCAACAATTATTGTGGATTTGTCTTTTATTTGTTGCAGTTCTATTAGTTGTTGCTTCATGTATTTTGAAGCTCTGTTTAAGGAGCATAAACTTTAGGAATATGTTGTGTTTTCTTCATGAATTGACCACTTTATCTTTATAAGATGACTTCTTTTACCCCAGTAGTCTCTGCTCTAAAATCTTTTACTTAATATTAAATATGGATTCCAGCTTCATTTTTACTGGTGTTAATACTAAACAATTTCTCCCCATTCTTTTACTCTACTCATTTGTTTCTTTATGCTAACAGGTTGTTTTTTGTAGCAGCATGTAGCTGAACCTTGCTTTTTTTCCCAATCTGACAGTCTATCATTTAATTAGGGTGTTTCAATCATTACTAATATGGTTAGTTTAACTATTCGTTTCCTGTTTATTGCATTCATTCTTTTTCCTCTTTTCTGCCTTTTTTTGGGATTAGCTGGACTATTTTTATAATTTAAATCTATCTCTTTTATTGACTTATTGGTTAAACTGTATTATTTTAGTGGTTGCTTGAGAATTTATAGAATTTATTATAGTCTGCATTTATGTGATTTTATACTTCTCATACAGTATAAAAACCTTACAATGGCATACTTCTTTTTCTTTCCTCCCACAGTATGTTGTTGCACATATATTTTTATATGCTATAACTCCATATTATAATGTTGTTATTTTTGTCTAAACAGTTAATTTATCCTTAAAGAAACTTTTTTCAATCTTATAAACCTACCCATGTAGTTTCCATATCTGATAATTTTCATTTCTTTGTGCACATCTGTATTTTCATCTGGGGTAATTTTCTTTCTGTCTGGAGAATTTCTTTGAACATTTCTATATCTCAGCAATCACCCTCCTTCTTTGACTGATGTCTTTAAAAAGTTTATTTTTTCTTTTCACTTTTGGCTATTTTCGGTTAGAGCATAAATTGAGTTTTTGTTATTCTATCTTAGCTGTGAGGGAAAATTTCAGCAATGTGTTTTTTTTCTACTTATTTATTTATTAGAGAGAAAGAGCATTAGCAGGGGCAGGGAATGGGACAAGCAGACTCTGCACCAAATATGTTGATCTCAAGATCCAAGATCATGACCTGACTGAAATCAAGAGTTGGATGCTTACTTGATATAACCACCCAGGTGCTCCAGCTATGTATTCCTAGTAACTTTATTTTATTCCACATCTCTTTTATTTGTAGAAGTGGGGAAGATACCTGAATCAGTCATTTTACTATGTTCCCAGAATCCAATTAGGTTTCTTGTATAGCTCTGTATAGCAAAACTAAACTCACATAAAGACATAATTTCAAGATTCAGAAAACTAAAGGAGAATAATAAATTCTCTTTAGGGTCAAATGTCATTCACATTTTTTCTTTTAATAGTCCCACCTAAAAATACCCCTTACACGGGGTACCTGTGGCTTAGTTGGTTAAGCATTTGCCTTTGGCTCAGAGCATGATCTCAGGGTCCTGGGATGGAGTTCCGCAATGAACTGCCTGTTCAGCGGGGAGTCTGCTTCTCAGTCTCCCACTGCCTCTCCCCCTAACTTGTGACCTTTCTCCCTCTCTCTCAATTAAATAAAATATTTTTTTAAATAAAATATTTTTTAAAATAACGCTTACAAGTTGAGAGCTATTGTGAAAAAGGGAGACAGAGGAAAAAAAAATAAGAAAACCACTTAGTGTTTCAAAATATTATTTAGACTGAAAACTTTAAATATAATTCTTAATCAAAGGAAATGTAGAACCTCTTGAAAAATAAATGTAATTGTAAAAAAGGCATTCTATATGATGACTATAAAGAATAACACATTGTTAAACTATATAAAATTCTTTTTTAATTACTCCATTACTAGTAACATTCAAAATGGGTTATCTTTGGAAAAAATATCACTAATTATTTTTAAGACATGCTTTCAAGTATTATATTTATTATATCATTTTCCTATTAGCACACCTATGCTTATTTAGGTCACAAGTGACATTATTTAAAAACAAGATCCACTAAGTTTAAACGCTACAAAAAAGCCTCTTCTAACACCAAAGGATACTCCATCTGTGATTATTGGTTTGTATTTAGATAACTATTAGCATTTTATAGGGCCCCAAAGTAGTGATATCTTTCCTTTGTGAATTATTTGCCACATCTTAAATAATTTTGGTTCAATTTAAACAACTGTACCTCAAACCCACACAGATATATGCAAAATGCTTCAGGTATTTAATTAATGAAACACATTTGATTTCAACATATAAGCACAGAATTAATTATAAATTTCTTCTTTTAATATGACAACTATTTCTGGAATAAAAACAACAAAGATACATTTTAAGCATAATACCAATACTTCTGCTAGTGCTTGGTGTAAGCTGTTTCTTCAATTTCTCATGGGCAATGCACCAAATCTACCTACATGCATCCTAGCAAAAGAGAGTTTTACTGCTCTTAAAATACTTTAAAATCAACTATTGGACAAGTTCCTTCAATAATATCCTTCTCTTTGTGTTCTTAACATATTCTAGATTGCAGTAGTATGAATCATTCCCTTCACTTCTGTTGATGCCTATAATTTCTCTTCAAGTATAAAGTTTCTTAAGTTTATAGATTTAATACCATCTCAGTCTTTGCAGCCTAGTCTTTACACACTTGGGTAACTGACTATTGACAAAAAAGTTGAAGAAACAAAATTGAAACAGTCTGTGGATATTAATAATATTAAGATTTATATTTTTGGTCTAACTCATACTATTTGCCAATTAAAATGAAGAGCATTATCTTCATGAAAGAACAAACGATCTGTTAATGATTTTAGGCAAGAAGAGATTTATTTTATCTTAATCCAGAATTTCCTTTTCTTTTATGTGGCCTGAATTAAGTAAAAACATCATACTGCAAGGAGAGAAACCAGGGAACAAGCCCCTCGCTATTGTGTGCTGATGTTAATATAGAAGAGGGACTTCATGACTGGAAGGCATCCATGATGTTAAACAGGCCATGGGGCTGTGAAGTGCTGAGAGTGGTCATGCAGAGCAACAGGCCACAGGAATGCAAATCATCCACAAAGCCAAGAGTGGAGCTAGCAGGTGGCCTTGCCCATTCATCTGATGTCAACACACTGTTCAATTCAGGCCCCTTTAACATCTGGGAAGGCCCTCTATGGCTTTTAATTAAGTAGAATCCAGGCCATACAGTGTTCCTTAATAGAAGCAAGCCACAATTCAAAAAAAAAAAAGAGGCATCTTCTATACACTGAAGGGCATGCTCATTATAAAAATAAATATGGGCATTTACCTTAGATTGTGTGGTGGTTTTAGTTTCACATATTTTCCAGACATTATTTCAGCATTTCACAGAGTGTATTTTTGGTTTTCTTCATGACCCACCAAAATTTTCATAAGAAAGAAATGTGTGCTTAGATTTCTCTTATGATTAACATTTTATACTTTTGAAACATTTCTACTTTAAGGAGTTTTAGAATAACCATAACACACCTTTTCAAAGTGAGTTTACAGAAGATTAACCTATAACAGTGGAAAGTATCTGGGTATGGAATTGACTGAATCTGAAGCCAAAACCATTTGTAACTATAATTCTGCCTAAAAGTGTATACATACACATATGCATATAGCCACCCACATACCGAATATATCAAGTTATGCAGAACAAGTCACTGTCAAAAACTACTTTAACCACCACTCTTTGAAAGCCTACTAAGAATGAAATTTCATAAGGGTAGTCATCATGTATAGTAAATATTTAAATTAGAAAGACCAACCAGTATGATGAGATATTACTTCACACCGGTCAGAACGGCTAAAATTAACAACACAGCAAACAATAGGTATTGGTGAAGATGTGGAGAAAGGGGAACCCTCTTATACTGTTGGTGAGAATGCAAACTGGTGCAGCCACTCTGGAAAAAAGTATGAGGTTTCTTGAAAAGTTAAAAATAGAACTGTCTTATGATTTAACAATTGCACTCCTAGGCATTTCCTCAAAGGATACAAAAACACTGATTCAAAGGGACACATGCACCTCAATGTTTACAATAGCATTATCATCAATAGCCAAGCTATTGTACATCAACTGATGAATGGATAAAGAAGATGTGTATATATAAACAATGGAATATTACTGAGCCATCAAAAAGAGTGAAATCTTGCCATTTGTAATAATGTGGATGGAGCTATAGAATATTATGCTAAGCAAAATAAGTCAGAGAAAGACAAATATCATATGATTTCACCCATATGTAGAATTTAAGAAATGAAACAGATGAATATGGGGAAAACAAGAAGAGGTAAACCATAATACAGATTCTTAATGATAGAGAACAAACTGAGATTTGCTGCAGGGGAGATAGGTAAAGGGATGGGGTTAAATGGGTGATGGGTATTAAGGAGTATGCTTATTGTGATAAGCACCAAGTGTTCTATATAAGTAATGAATCACAAAATTCTACTACTGCAACTAATATTACTAATACCATACTAATACAGTATATTTTAACTAACTGGAATTTAAATAAAAATTTTAAAAAGAAAAAAAAATAAAAAGGCCAAAAATTAGTAAGGATTTCAGAAGGTTCATTTAGATTTCTATTACAATGATTTTCTAATTAGATTAGTACTTTCCTTCTTTTAAATATCTTTGAAAGGCAGAATTTTGCTTTCATAGGTAAAGGTGTTCAATGTCTTTGTGGAAAAATATTGTTTTCTTATTGGAAATTGACTAAGCTTCACAAGTAAATGGTTGATATAAATTCTAAATTGTTAAGTAATGGTAAAATTTTTACCAAAAGTGTAGTTAAGTATTAAGAGGATCATACTAAGTAAGAACTTCTTGTAATTAGGGATCATATCTTTTATATCCATATCCATACATCTGTGTCTAAAACACAAATGGTGTTCAATATCTGACTGATAAATAAATGAATGGAAGAAGGATGTAGGTAACTTTTGATAAATGCTAAACATGAAAAACACATCAAATACAAAAATGGTATACACCAATATAATAAGATATAATGTAATACATAGAGAAAGCTGAAATTCCCTCCATCCAAAGTTCAAACTTCTTAGTAAGTTGTTCAATATCCTTCAAAATCCAGTTCTATCTAAATTTGGCCTAAATTCCCATTATTCTTTCCTGCTAATTTACCCCTTCTATCCTTATGTTTTTCATCTTTTTGAGTGCATATCAGGTACACCTGCAAAACTTTTACACAATCCACATAACAGTGCCCCATTCCAGACCTATTGAATCAGACTATCTCAGTTAGGTGTCTGAGTATTATATTTGTACCTGATATGAAAATACTATAGGTAGTTCTCGTGCTTCACAAATATTGGTAAGCATTTACCAAACTTTTTTTCTTCCAAAACATGTTGTAACCTCTACATAGTTGTTTATACTCTTCTTTCTTCTTCAAATGCTCTTTTCTGCCTCTATTTCTAATCAGTTAAAAGATTTCTTCTAAGCTTTATATCCCTCCATCCAATACTAAAGTCCCTGGAAAAAAAAACCCATTTTTCTCTGATCTCTCCTAAATCAATGCATGAATAGTTAATGAACTTGTGTTATTCCAGAACACTTCACAGCACATTAAATTTAGTTCCATCACCAGGAGATCTCAATGTAAACCATTACTAGAGTACTGTTAAGGTTATTGAGGGCTTATAGGGGCTTAAACTGGGCAGAGAAGGGTCATCTTGTCTTACATTGAGAATGTCCACGTCCTCAGGATCACTCTTTCAATACATGTGAATCAAAGTTATTATATATCAAAAACATCACAAAATTATAATGCAAGGGACACATTGACAAACGTGATTGCAGTATATATGACAAAAGGTTAATAAATGAACCAAATAAATATCTCTTTTAAACCAATAAGGAAAAGAAAAGCATCTCAATAAAAATTGGCAAACACAGTCTCAAGATAATTCTCAAAATAAGATGTGCAAATAAATAATAAACACATAAAGAATTATTCAAGCAAAGTGAAGCACTTGTCCAATTTGCAAAAATATTTGCAAACTAGGACATCCAGTGTCAGCAGATTTATAGTATAAAACAAATATATACAGATGCTGCTAAATCTTAAATCAGAACAAAATTCTCAAGGCGACTTTTAAAATCTCAAAAAGGTACATATCCTTCGCTTCACTAACTCTGTGTCTAGGAATTTATTCTAGGGCAGAAACAAAAATACATGTTTCTGATTATTTTTATTTGGGGATTTATTTACATCACATTTGTGAAAAATGGAAATCATCTTAAATGATAGAAATACCTTGCAGGAAATGGTTATATAAAGATAGAATGAAATACTGGGTAATCTTTGAACATCATTTTCAAATAAAATTTAGTAACAAGGAAATCTTTATTAAAGAGTACAAAGTAAAAAACAAACAAACAAAAATGTGCTAAATAACCAAAGCATGCTATAAAACTATACATATCCAGTTTGCTCCCCAAATAATTATGTATGCTTGTGTGTGTCTTCAGTGGTGTTATGTGTGTATACAATTACATACATAAAATACAGAAGGAAAACTTTTGGTAGTGCTAATCTTTGGATTCTGGATGACTTAAAAATACTTTTTTTTTTTAAATACTTTTTAACAGTATTCATGCTCTACCTGATAGAGAATGCTCAGCTACAATTTGAAAGAAGTCAACATAAAAGAAGCAAGGATGAGATATAAATATAGAACAAGGGAGTCTTGACATAATATGGGTTTCTCAATGCACTCATATGCAAATCCAATTACCAGATGGTATTCCCACAATTTTGTTGAATATACAAATATACTTGTACTCTGTCTTTTGCTTGTTTTGTTTTCTTTTATTTTTCATTATGTAGATTTAACTAGGTTTTTATCATTTGAATTAGAATAATAGAAAGAGATTAATATAATTGATTTTGTGAATTACATAGTAATGAATTCTCAGTACATAATCTTTGTCCTAATTCCTATTGCCTGATAATAGATTCCTAGAAGAGACTGAATGCATCGAAACCATACTGCTGTTATCACAATTAAAAGAACTATAGCATAAAGATGTTATCCAGGGAAACCAGCCAGTCATATGGGCAGGGTTTCAAAGGGTGATCCTATGTGGATGTGTTCACTATTTCTAAGTTCTGGTCTCCAGGTTCGAAAGTCAAGAAACTGGACTTTTGTTAGTAAATAAGAGGTTCAAAGAGAATATCAACTCTAGTAGGAATGACAATTTATGCAACCAGAACTATTATCTTTATGCTAAATGAAATATTGATGTCATTGACCAGTGAACTCTCTCTACAGTGGGGGCCAAGTTCTTCCACTCCAGCCCCTGGCTATATGGCAATGTCTGAAGACATTTTTGGTTACCACAATGAAGAGTACTCCTTGAATCCAGGCAGTAGAGACCAGGGATGGAGATAACCATCCTATATTGTACAAGACATAGACCCCCATGACAAAGAACTATTCAGCCCCAAATGTCCATAGAGCCAAGATTGAAAAACCCTGCAACAGAAGCATATACTAGCCAAGGATTCAGACAATTTATCCCAACTGACCATCTATCATCTTTCATAGTAAGCAATAGACTTACATTATTTTTTTAAACCTCTATATTCTCTATTCCTAGCCTCCATGCTGACAATTTACTGTCCCCTAGTCAGAAGCCTCCAAACAGCCTACAACACAATTAGAGTTCAACTTTCTTGGTTTCTAACACGTTCCGTTCCTTTCTTCCTAGGATTATAACCAAGTCAGATTAATTGGAGCTTTAAGGTATGGCCACATTGTTTCATTTGCATGGACAAACTGGATCATAGATATTCATACAGCTTTACTAGATATTGTCAAATTGGTTGTATCAATTTATACTACCTCAACGGAGTTTTACTCCATATCCTAACCAATGCTTGGCATTTCCAGACTTTAAATAGTCTGGAAGGTCTAGTAGGAAACTTTCCCTATAGGAAATGCCAGTCTTGATATAAAGTGGTATTTCAAGTGGCATTTGATTACTATTTTAAGAATCATTTTTCTGAATTCTATAGCAGTGAGAATCTATTGACACTTTATTAGCTATTTTCATTTCTTCTACAATTTCCCTATGATATTTATTTATTTATTCTTTGTCTTTTATTTTTTTTAGTGTTTCTTATTGACTTACAAAAATCTTTGAATTTCCTAGAATCTGTTCTTTGTCTTACATTTTGTAATACCATTCAGTAACTTTTATTTATGATAGCAATTCTTATAATCGAAGACATTTCAGATCATTTTTAATCTAAAATATGTGTGCTTGTTTGTTCCAAAAAGTGGTACCCCCAATAACTTATAAATTTCATATAAGCAAATATAATTCCGTTGTCTTATGTTTGAAAATATTTTTGGCTTTTAATAATATGAACTTATAATTCCATTTCTTGTTTTATAATACTTTTATTATAAATATAAATTATAATATTATAATAGCATTTCTAGCTCTACATATATATTTCAAGGTACCTTAATTTATTATTTTGCCTTTGAATTTCCTTCAAAATATAGACATCTACAATAAGGCACTGATTATTACTTATATTTATGCCATTTAAGGTAGTCATAAATGTTTTACCTAATGATTTTAAAATAGACTATGATGTAACTTGCTGGTGTTTCTCTTTACTATGAGAAAACTACAGCAGAGATTTATTTTACTTTATACAGAGCTGAATGGCATTTCTCTCATTTGCTTATTCAACAAATATTTACTGTATTCCCAATGGGTGAGAAGTGCTGTTTTAAGCACACAGAATACAGTAGGATACAAAATAAACTTAGGAGTGCCTGGGTGGCTCAGTTAGGTATCTGACTTTGGCTCAAGTCATGACCTCAAGGTCCTGGGAACGAGCCCCACATGGGGCTCCCTGCTGAGTGAAGAGTCTGCTTCTCTCTCTCTCTCTCTCTCTCTCTCTGTTGCTTCTCTTGCTCTCTCTCTCTCTCTCTCTCGAATAGATAAACAAAACCTTTAAAAAATAAATAAACTTAATTCCTGCCCTTATGAAGTTAACACCACGGAGAAGACAAAGAACAGCCTAAATAAATAAGTAAAATACGTCAGCTAGTGATAAGTACCTAGGATAAATTTAAGTTTGAAAAGTGTATATCTGTGTGCAGGTTATGGAGAGGAGCATGATTTTCCATAACCCCCCATAAAAGGCCTCACTAATATGATGGCATTTAGGGAAAGTTGGAAATATGTGGATATATGAAAAAAGAACATTTCAACTAAAAGAACAAGAACATAGTTGCTAAAGCATGAGACTTCAGACATGAAGTATGGAGACCTACCGGTAAAGGAACCAGGGAGAAAGGAGTAGGAGATAAGGTCCGAAAGCTAATGGAGGAGCCAGATAAGGATTTCAGCTTTTATTTCCAGTAAGATGGGAAAGTCTGTAAGTAGAGAGTAACCACATCTGACTTCAGTTTTAAAATCATGCTAACTTTCATTTTGAGGAAGCTCTGATAGGAGACGCGGAGACAGCAACGTAAACAAAATCAGTTAAAAGATGGAGTTGTCTACACTTGTCTCTCCTCCAATTCCTTTTTAAATCCACTTCAATCAAGTGTTTTTGCCTCTTTCCTATTAAGAGTAATATGACCTCCACATAGGTAAATCCAATGGTCAGTGCTAGGTCCTCATCTTAATTGACCACTCAGGACCACTTGGTTTCCCTAATACATTTTTTTCACTTGATTTCCAAGATAGCACAATCTCTTTGTTTACCTCCTAATTTACAGGCTCTTCCTTTTCAGCTTCCTTTGCTGGTTTCACCTCATATCCCCAGACACTTAATACAGAATCCCAGGGCTCATTCTTCCTTTTCTCTTCTCCATCTTCACTGCTGTCCTTGCTGATCTCAGCCAGTCTCCTAGCTATAAATACCACTTAAATGCTGACAGCTCCCCATTGCTGTTTCTACTGAGACTTCGCCATTAAATTCAACCTCATATATTTAATTATCTGTGACGTTCATTCTCAGAACTGCTCCATCTGCAGCCTTCTTCATCTCAGTGATCACAATTCCATTATTCCAGTTGCTTAGGCTTAACACATTGGAATCTGAAAGGAGGACTAGAAAACTAGGCTAGAGATATAAATGTTAGGGTTATCAGCACATAGATGATTTTCAATGAATTTCCCTACAAATTGTTTTGCTTTGTCTTTAACAGGATAGTTAGAGGATCCCTGGGTGGCTCAGCAGTTTAGCACCTGCCTTTGGCCCATGGTGTGATCCTGGAGTCCCAGGATCGAATTCCACATCGGGCTCCTTGCATGGAGCCTGCTTCTCCTTCTGCCTCTCTCTCTCTCTCTCTGTCTCTCATTAATAATAAATAAAATCTTTTTTCAAAAAACAACAGGATAGTTATACAAGGGATCCCTTTTGTTTGTAAAAGGCACTCATTAGAATGAAAGCATTTTTTACCTACATCATAACTACAACCTATAATATTCAGTTAAGGAAGTAAATAATAATAATTATAAACAATAATATTAATTAGTAATTAATAAGAGACTTTACTAAACAATTTATGCCAATTACCAAATAATTACCCTGTTAAACACAGATTTTCTGAAGTGCTTTGACTTGCTGTCAGATTTTGAAGATAACCAAACTAACCATATTTGTCTTATTTTTCCCCACTTTTCTTCCAGGCCATGTAATCAATCCCTTGAAAATCTCTGTTAAAAAGGTAATTTTCCAAAAAAAAGTAAAATCAAGACACTCAAAAAGATATATAATGAACATCTATGATATATTTTTAACTCTATGATATATATTTTTTAACTCTGGTAAATGGGTAATGTTAAACTTATTCAGAGAAGCCAAAGAATATATACACTTATGTATTAAGAATACCAAAATGATTTTGTGAATAGATGCATTACCTACAAACAGTGCAAAGCACAGAGCACCTACAGAAGTAGAATCAGATAACTTAAAAGAGGGTGCTGTGCTATGAACAATGGTAGATTGATCATAAAAAATTTCCAGTAATATTTTTGTTTATTCTAAATTTCCTTACTAATCTAAATATTATATTTACTACCTGTCACATAAAAGAAGAACTGAAAAACTGGAGAGTAATAAGTTAAATGGAAAGAAGAAATTACTTTTTTCACTACCTCAGACATATTTAGATTTCTACACTTTCTGTAAAGAAATGATAAGTACAACAAACATGTTCAAGTGACAGCCATTCTTCAATTATTTTTACTATATGACATAAAATTATGTTTCTAGTTCTCAAGGTTATATTCAAATTTTCTATTTTATTATCATGATAACTCAATTATAATAATTCTAGAAGACCCACTAGAAAAAAAGCTATTCTCTCTTGGTAACAACTTAGTACTTGAGAAAAGAAATTGTCTTGAAGAGAATCAGTCAAGTGACTTTCAACCAAACTTATATATGTGTGGTTTAATAAATAATTTCTAGTCTTTGTCCTTTGTTCCTTTAAAAATACCTGTAATTTCCTGGGTAAAAATTTCTGGAGTAGGGATATCTTTGTCATGTTAATTAAGTGATTCCAGGTGGGCCCCTAGATAGCTTCAGCATGGGGACTGGTCTCCAGAATGACCAACCACATGATTAGAGCACTTGAACTTTGGGTTAGCCTAAACTCTGGCAAGGGAAAGGGAGCTGGAATTTGAGTTCATCACCTGGTAAAGGATTTAATCACTCATGCTTACATAATAAAACCTCGATAAAAACTCTGGACAGTGACCTCAGTGAAACTTTTAGCTTGGTGAACCCACCAATGTGCTGTGATATGCCTATAGGTGCTGATAGGTGATATACCTATATTCTAAAAAGAGAGGGCTTGGAGGCTCTGCATCCCCTACTCTATATCCTAGACCTTGCATGTGTGTCTCTTCCACTTAGCTGTTCCTGATCTGTATACTTTATAATAAAATCATAAGCATACATACAGTGCTTTGCATAAGTTCCATTACTTGTTTCAGCAAATCACCTAACCTGACTGAGGGTCCTCTGACATTTTGTTGTTTGGTCAGAACTACTGGTGGCTCTGAGTCTAACAGATAGCATCTGGCATGGGGGAAGTCTTGTGAAGGATTATATCCTTCCCTGTGGGATCTGTAACCAACTGTGGGTAGTCAGGCTCAGAGTTAAACTAAATTGAGGACATCTACTTGTCAGAGAGCAGAATATGTAAATACTAATCAGTGTAGAATAATATGCGTCTGCAATAATGATGAAAATACGCTTAAATGAAACACCTAAGGGGTGACCAAATTTGTTACTGGTTTCTCCATGTGATATTTAGTTATCAACTCAATTCAGCTTAAAATCAATTTATAAAACAAATTAACTTTTTCTATGAGTATTAGATTTTTCTATTTATGAATATTGAGAAATCATAATAACTTTTACTAAAGTAAGTTTTCCAGAGGATTTCCTTTCCTACCCACATGAATATATAAAGAGGAAATTTCTGGGCCAGTTCCTCCTACTGCAAAGTAGAAACATGGCAGATATCCAATGTATGTGAACAGTGTAAGTGGTAAGTCTGGATGATGTAGAAACAAAACCTACTTTTTAAGTCATCATATTTCATTGCTTATACATCTTTTTGGCATCAGTGCATCTTGATTTCATTTAACCAATTTTTTCAGCCACTTACAAAATAAAAACTCAAGGCTTTTACCAAAAATATTGGGAAAAATAAATCCAGATATAAACATTACGTCTACAGGATTGTTATAGCAGCTTCAATTACAATGAAAGCAATGTTTTTAAGTTTTCTTGCATTATGAGCATAATGCTCCCAGTATTTCAGAAGCCAGGGGTCTATTTATAATGGTTTTGGCCTCACTGTGCCAAATGCTTAGCGTACGAACTGAAGCCAGAAAATCAAGGATCCAAATTACACCATGTAGAATGCCAACGAAAATTTTTTTTCTATTTCTCAAAGTATAATAAGACCAAGGATTTAGAAAGTCCAGCTAAAAATATGCTTACTCTTGAATCTTCAAATGTGTGAAGTAAAAAAACAAACATTTGACCCCTATTTCTTGATTCAAATCCACATATAAGCAGCATTGAAATTATTTGTAACTGATTTTTATGGCCAGGAGAAAGCATCACAAAAAATTTAAACTATACAAAGAAATTAAGTCAACATAAAGACCTCATCTCTTTCTTGCAAGATACAATAAGAGAAAGTTTACTGGTTTCAAAAGAAGATGCTGCTATTATGTTAAAAGATCTAGGGATAAAACTGCCAGAAAACAAAGTATTGTGATTATGCCTTCTATCTGTAAATCTCAGATAGTGAAGGAAATAAAGGATACATGATAGAAGATAATCACTGGAAAATTGTGCTCTGTTATTGAGTAAGAACACTAAGAACCTACATTTCTACACAAGTCATTTTGAGAGTACTGGTTTTTCTGCCTCCATGGTATTAGGCTATTCTACAAACTGAAACACCCAAGCTCTGGAACTTGAGTTATTTTTATTCTGTTTTCCATTTCAACTATTGAGGTAGTACCAAACCATCACACCTTCTATTTATTATTACCCAAGTTAAGAGCTAGGAAGCTCCGAACATTTCCATTATAAAAATATCTTTCTTGCTAACAGTGCTAAAACTTTCCCTTGGCCTGGATATTTCCAAAGCATGTTCTAATCCAAAAAAATGAATTCTGAACTCTTGAATTCCATATTTTCAATTTGGAAACAATAAATTAATAAACATTCTGTTTAGCAGACATTGGCTTGTTAAAATTATAATTCAAGAGAGACGTTAATGTACCACCTTCTCCTACTCAGCAGGCAAAGCAATTATGAAGTATAATACTCATTCAGGCTCAGGACCAGTTCCAGATTTTCCATACTACAAGCAGCGGGAACCCTAGTCAAAACTTCAAAGCAAATAAAATGCCTCCTTGAAACTTCCATGGTCCCCTGACTTCACCACTTCACAATCCTTTGTGTTGAGTCAGGAACCCTTCCTTACCAAGGACTTGGCAGGATAAAATATGACATAAAGGACAGTGCCTAAAGAGGTACTAACAAAAAGATGTAAATTATATTAATGGATTTCAAGTATTTCACATTGTTCAGTTTTCACATTAGGCTCTTCCTGCTATATGCAATGATGGACATTATGCATTTCCTCTATGACCATGAAACTAATCTGATTTAAAAATGCTTAAGTTTGGTCACTGAATCCAGAAATATTTAAATGATATGGAAATGCTATCTTTTGGTGAATGGCATTCATTCTTTATGAAGGTCTTTTTTGTCAGGCTAGAACATTTAAATTATTTCCTTCTTCAAATTGCCTCTTATCTATCTCCCCTTACCCTCTCTGCAATTCCATCCTGATACTAATACTTAACCAAAATCTCTACTTCTTAAAGTTATTTTTGTAGTTTTCATAGATCTAAAAATCTTTATGAAATTGTATGAGAAGACAATTGGTATTCTTGTTCATAAAATGAACGCTTCAAAATTACTTATTTTAGAAGCTATAATAAATGGTACATCCAAATTCTTGGTCTTTTCTTAGTATAGCACATGACTTGGTTTAGTTTCAATAAATTCAGAAGACTCAGTGATCTAATATGTTCTATCCATTTGAGTAGCATTTTGCTCCTGAGTACCAAAGGAGGGGTTTTTTTAATCTATTAAAGAAATAATCAGTTATCTTTTAAAATTTACCATTCTTTATTTTTGTAGTATACTTCCATGTAATTAACTTCCTCATAAAGTTCATTTTAACAGAGCATTATTTTATTTTTATCATTTGAAATATTTATAATGTGTTTAAGATCAGGAATGCAGCTTAGATTTTAAAAATAAAGAAAAAGGAAAAATAAAAAGAGCACTTGTATAATAGCCTTAAAATATTGAAGTAGTTACTTGAGCAAGAAGGTGATAAAAAGCTCCTGAAACAGGGAAAAGGTTTTTCATGTTATAAAAGTAGCAATAGAAAGATATTTTCTCCACTTTTTTCCCCATTTTTAAAGGTCTATTTACTGTGCTTTATGTAGAATTTATAAAGCACCGCCATAAAATGAATAGGAAAAGTCATTTACTACCATATTCAAAGGAGTTGGAAAACATAGTATGTGTGAATTAACCATCTTCTCTTTAGAAAGAGAAAACATACATGGATTCTTTTGAAAAGTGTCACAATTAAGGCAATTAATTAAGTGGCTGCAGCAAGACCTTTCTAAAATCTCCTTCCATTGGATCATTCCATATCCTTACAGAGCTGCCTCAAGTCAAACCTCATACACTACCATTCTGTTCAACACCTATGATACAACCAAGCTCAAGCTTCTTATTTGGAAAGTTCTGTGCTTTTCAGGAATTTGATAAATGCCTCCTATCCATTAAGTCAGCAGGAATTATCTTACTAAAGTTAGTTGAAGAAATGAGGTAAAGATAGAAAGGGAGGGTTCAGGACTTGGGAGGAGGTGGGAGATGTCATGCAAATGGGAGAAAAGAGTGCAAAAATGTTCCCACAGCAACTCAGAGAAGTGCATACACTGCTAGGCTCAGGTTAGCTAAAAAAAGGAGTGAAGAGATAAACATGGACCCTTAAGCTTCTAATTCACAAAATCTCAAAGGTAGTTGTCAAGCTGACTTCATAATTACACACACACACAATTATCATATGATTTTAATTCACTTACATGCTGATTGGTAAGATTTAAGGATGGTTTTAGTCTCCTTTGAACTTATTTTTTTTTTAAGATTTTATTTATTTATGAGAAATACTCAGAAAGAGTCAGAGACATGGGCAGAGAGAGAAGCAGGATTCCTCTGGTGAGCCTGATGCAGGACTCAATCTCAGGACCCTGGGATCATGACCTGAACCAAAAGCAGACACTCAACCACAGAGCCACCCAGAGGTCTCTTGAAATTAGTTTAAATTGAAGCTAAGTTATACAACACTTTTTTTTTTTTATGGCCACATCTTAGTGTGTTCTGCTCGGTTGAATTTTATGTTGTATCCCAGGTATAAATGCATTTCTCTAAGTAGTGTTCAACTTAAACTCATAAGTGCACATAAGCCTCAATCAAGGTACTACTTTTTGTAAGTAGAGTGGTATGTAACTGAGCCGTTTTTTAAATTAAAAAATGAGATAGTATTTTTCAGGTTCAGTGATAATTAGGGAACTGTGCATATTTTACAAATATATGGTAAACATTGGTCCAGGAGGAATTTTAAATAAATTCCATAGTATGAAGTTTGGGGATAAGAGTGTACTACTCATTTGAAAAGTACTTAGCATATTTCTAGAAGGAAATGCTGACAATTACTTGAGAGCATTCTTCAAATTTGCCTGGAACTATCATCAATCTCATACTGATGACTCTTGGATCCAGAAACCAATGACAATAAAAACTTTCAATTTTATCTACCTTTATATGTATATATTTTTAAAAAACTAGATAGTGAAAAAATATATCAAGTAACATTTTTGTCTAATACCTTAAAAGATACAATGTGACCAATTTTTGTTTTGTCTTGTCTTCTTTTGCTTTTTTTCCTAGAGGGATGCAGTGTATAGGAGACTTTGGCATTCCCAGTAAAGAAAGGAAAGGTTGGATCAAGATTAAATTTCACAATGTATAGAATATGCAAAATGTCTATTAGAGCACTCTGCATGTCATAGGCTCTCAAGAAATGAGAATGGTTTCAAACGCTTAGTTCCTATTCCATGCCTATCTACACATTTTCTTTTATAATCCTCATTCTATGAGGTGAATGGGGATTTCCTTATTTCTGTTTTGCAGAAACTGAAGCACAGAGAAGCTAGGCAACTTGCCCAGGGACACACAAGCTGATAGACTAACGGAGGCTTTGAACCTAGCAATTTGTTGGAATGATAAATACATGGATTGAAAGAGCATATATGCCAGAATACCATATATTCTGCAGAACACATGGTACCAGATAAGGCTAGAGAGGCAGGAAGGAAGAAGATCACAGAGACTTGTCAGCCATCTAAGCGAGTTTCCTCTTTATCCTAAGAACATGGATAAAGTCATGGAAAGTACATGAACAGATATGCCAGATTATTACTTGACTGCAGTGGAAAATAGCTGTCAAGAGACAAAAGTAGATCTCAAACAAACAGGTAGAGTGCTATTACAATATGTAGGCAGTAGAGTATTACCCAAACCCTCCAGTTATCACCTCTCATAGCATCTTAAAAATAGTATATCTTAATAATCTTGTACCACTCTGTCTCTTCTGTGGAACCACAAGCTCTTTGAGAGCTGTGTACCATTCTCTGTGGAATCTTTGTGGATTTGGCACAGAACCCATCAGTAGTTACTCAATAAATGTTCAGTGAATTTTGAATGGAAAAAGCGAGGAGAGCACGGCTGCTTCCCACAAGAGTACTTAATTAGCACAAGTAAATTTGTATCTGGGAAAATCTGTGGTATATGTGCATTTTGATGGATTCTTGGTGTATGGATGTATATATGTGTATGACGGGAGGAGGGAAGATAAGATGCCTTACTTCTTTAAGAAGCCACTTCATACCACTTACTTAGTAAGTCATTACACAGGGCAATGATTTCTATGAAAAAGCATTGTTTTGTTTTGTTTTGTTTCTCATGCAGCCTCACTTCCACCTAAATCAACCTATTTTTACCAATCTTACAAACCCTTTTCTCAAAAAATATATGTCCACACTTTCACAAAAGATTCCGTATTTCATTGGACTTAAAAAATTCAAAGAAACCCACATGGAGAGAGTCCTTGAAAGAACAACTTAAAATTATGAAATATAGAATAAAAATAGAATCCTGTGTCCATATATACTCATTCTATGTAAACAATTAGAAATATTTCAGGGGCACTTGGGTGGCTCAGTCAGTTAAGAATCTGCCTTCTGCTCTTCCCTTGATCCTAGGACCCTGGAACGGAGCCTGACAGCAGCTCCCCGCTCAGCAGGGACTTTCTTTGCTTCTCCCTCTCCCTCTGCCTCTCCCCATCCCCCCTTTGGTTGTGCTCTCTCTCCCTCTCTCTCAAATAAATAAATAAAATCTTAAAAAAATATATTTTGTGAAAAAATCAACTACTTGACTGGTTTATAAAGTCAACTGGAATTAGTTGTTATATAAACATTTCTGGAATTTATTGAGTGCCTAATATATTTCTGTGACACTATGAAAGCTATAAAAATAAATACATAAATATATACATATATATATTCAAAATAAAATAATGCCCCCCAAGAAGATTAAATTCATGTGTAAGCTTATATAAATCAACTCCATATTCTAATGATTTGAAAAAAAATATCATCACACATGCAAGTCATATACTTCAAGGAAAATTCCCAATCACAAAGCAGTAATTACATCAAAACAAACAAAAAAAAAAACTAAAGATTCACTGAACAGTAGATTAGATTTTAGTAGATTAGGTTAATTCAGTGTAACTATAGAATTAAGTACTGAAATTATCATTTAACTTTGCTAGAAATCGTATTATATAGTTTATAAAGGACTTATTTTGAATCGTAGCTGATGTAAACTCTAATCCATCCTTTACATATCATTCAGGGTCTCAATTTACTTATCTATAAATAAGGACAACAATGCCCCTCCTTAATGGTAGGAACTGAAAGAAACATTGTATATTAAATGTCTAGTATGGTGCCTAACACAGTAATAATTAACCATAATTAACAGACCAATAGGCAGATCCAAAACTAAATCTGTATTTGAGACTTCAGCTATAGATCCTTCAGAGTAAAATGTCACACATTAATTGGATACAGGATTTCAGGGAAATATGTCAGAAATGGTAGAGAAATAAGAGTGGGGTTGGGAATGGGCTGCATTTTTATGAGTGTGGTTTTCCGCCTGAGATTTCTTTCTTGGGTGGAAGAAGGAATGAAGGAGATGATATCCTCCGTGAACTCCAAAAGATTAAGTGTACCTGTTAGACCTTATCAAATACATATAAGGGCTGAATATGAATAGACAGATTATTTCATAGGCCAACTGATACTGATTCGCTCCATGATACATGGAATCAATTATAGGCATTTTGGGAAAAGGCTGGCCCTATGCAGCCGTGATCAGTGGCTGGTTTCCTCAGGTATGCGCTGATTCATGTAACACCCTGCAAATATAACAGAGCCTTGTGAGCTGCATTACTTCTCTCTGTGTCCCTTACCTCTCCCTTTTAGCAGGAAAAGAGAATAGTCTCCTGCATTTGTCATCATGAGTGCCTACTTGATAACATTTATGATAATATGTCTGAGAGGCTAATAAATCCCTGGAAGTGGAAAATAACCGATGGTGAGAATATAGAGTAAGAACCCAACAAATGAAGAGCAGCAGTAGTCAAGACATTTCCCCTCTTAAATAAAATCAACTGAGATTTTAAAAAGAAACTGATTTTTTTTTTTAGCCTAATGTGATGATTGGGGGTTCAAAAAGCACGTTTATGAACCAAATTCTGGATTGCTGAATACATGTTACATTTACTACTAAGTTTCTCTGTCTGAAGAGGACCAGTATATTTCAGATCCTCCATCGCAAATCACACCAACGGTAATGATGAAGGGAGACTGGCCATCTAGATATATTTGTGACTGTCCATTCAAAGAGGATATTCCAATGACTGTATGCTAATATTTATATAAATGCTATTCATTAAAGTTTAAATCTCTGATTATAAACCTGAGATCTTTAATAATTTTACTGCCAATCAGTAAAATGAGAAGGAGATCATGGGAAATGCCAAGCTTTCACAACAATTGAAAGTCCGTAATATGAGTAAGTATTTAAGTAATTCTCAATATCTTCAGATTAAAAAAAAAAACTTAAGAAAAATAAATGCCAAATATATCTAAATGTCATTAGTTCTTTAAAAATAAATGTTTAACTGTCCATTTACTTGGAGCATTTTGCCAAATAAGAGCCCCAAATACCAAAATGCCTGAAAGTAGATAGAAATCCTTATGACACTATAAATCTCTGGTTTTCTTGGGGAAAATACGGCCGAAATGGTGAACGAAGATAGAGAAATAACTGTCTGGCCATCTTACTTTTCTCTTACCCATTTCATCAACAAATGACTTTTAAGTTTGAATAAAGCTAGCAAGATTGATAAATTGTCAATAGAGAGGAGACAACTTTTAGACCAGTTTTGTAATTCTAGTAATATTAGTAATATGAGAAATGCCCAATCTAGGGTCATTACATTGAACAAATTACACATACCATGATGGTTCAGAGTGCTTTTTTCAAAGAATAATAAGAGTTAGAGCTTTTATGAGACATGAATACTACTAACATTATTTCTAGGGTGGTTAAATACAGATATTTTAAATACATACATAAGAGTACATTCACTATTGTGTAACAGGAATTTTTAAATAATATGCAATCCATAGTTGGGGAAAATAGATTGTCAAATTAAAATACAAATGTATTAATGTAATTTATCCAAGTGAAAATAATTCCTATTAAGTTTGGCACGTGGCCATAATTCTCTGTCCTTTTCATAGTTTACTTAGGCTCTGACAATCCCCATGAATTTAACAGGAGTTTGCTGTGCACATATAAAGTATACACTCTTAAGATTTAGATACTTTTGTTCTTAGCTATAAAATTATTTTCCTGTTGTATATAGAATGACAATGTTAAAGTAATTTTGAAAAGGCATATGTGTATCTTTAAAATATGCATGTTACAGTAGATGTATATATTTACAAATGTGTTCCAAATACAGCAGACCCTTGATAAATATTTTATTATCTTTCACTTAGGTATTCCTTTTCATGACCGTCTGGTTTGGCATCAGGGAACATCTAGAAAATATACAGTACATTCAAACTGACTGCAAAGAATCACTCTGTGATCACTCTGTGATGAAAAAAATAATATTGAAAACTTAATATTTTTAATACTTCTTATGAATTTACCAGGAAAATTAGACTGTGTTCACTTGTGGAAGTTATTTAAAGTAAGGGTTTTCTGTATAAAAGGTTTTAATGAGCACAACTTCAAAGAAAGTTTGAATAGTAGCAAGGATTCATAGAGTTACATGCTTTCTTTCAAAAGTGTGCCGTAGCTGCTGTTGATTTTCCTAACATTTGGGGTCGGAATACGAGGCCAGGCAAAGGGCAAAGATGATTCAAAAACCAGTAGATTAATTTACTTTTAGCCAATTATAATTAATATCACATCAAAGCTGTTTACATTGCTGCTGTCACCCATATGCATTAGCCCCAGGTTAATGTGGGAGCCATGAACCAAATGCTAGCTTGCATAAATCTCCACTGTTGTTAGATAGTAAAGTCCATTGCCCTATCCTTACTTCCTGGGAATAACCTTTGATCTTCAGATCAACAGTAAAAATAATTACTGACTTTGGCCAAACTGGGATTAGTCATTTCAGTTCTAAGTAGCTGCACAGCTGGAGACAGATGTGCAGGTCTCCTGCATAGATCCTAAAGAACCTTCCCCAAGCGTTTATATCGTGCTTGTCATTCGTTTATCAGAGGCCAAATGTTTCTCTTTTGTAAACGTGTGTAAAACATTCTCAGAATTTCAAACAATAACAAATCACGGTTGGCTGTGGCCAAAATGCAAAAAAGAAATCTCCCATCTGTCCAAATCAGACAGTTATATTATCAGAAAATGAGTGCTGAAAAAGACATACACACACACACTAATTAATATACAGTTTTAATAATTTGCCCAAAGAGAGAATAATAATCAGAGAAAATGTCAAAAATTTAAACAAGGGAGAATTACTATAGAATATATTTTTAATTATGAAAATATTTTAATGTGTTAACTCTTGAAGTTTATTTTTATTCTTAAATGTGTTTTCTCTTCTTTCCTTTTTTGTGCATTGATATTACAATTAATATGTTTGGAAAAATAATCTACATTAATACAATATTCCATATGAATTTTTATATTTGTTCTTGGTGCATTTACACATCACTTGTTCAGAGAAGATTATTCATTCATTTATTCAATAAATATTATTTAGAGTCTTTTAAGTGCTAGATATAGTTCTAGGCATTGGGGATAGAAATTGCTAAGACAAAATGTGAATCTATAGATTCAGACAGAATATAAATTCTACTGAGAAGAGACAAACAGTAAATGAGTGAATAGGTGACTTTCAGGTACTAAATGGTGGTAAGATCAGAATTTAACAAAACAGAACATAATGACTGAAAATAGCCGAGGTGGGTACATGGCCTGCTTTAAATGAGGTAGTTAGGGAGGGCCTCCCTGAAATTTGTATCTCCTGGTACAAAGCTTAATGACGATAAAAAGTCAATCATAGAAAAATCTGGGATTAAAAACTGTCTGGGCAGAATGAGCAACACATGCAAGGATCCTGGGAGGGATTGAACTTGATGTATTCAAGGAGTGCAGAGAAAGCCAGCATAACCAGAGCACAGGAAGAGCTTGAGGAATGGGGCAGGCTCTAATGTCCACTTGGCTTGAGGCTGTGATAAGGAGATCTGATTTTATTTTACATGTATTTTTGTTTTTTCCTAGACATATTTTGAATCTTTTCCCCTAAAGAGCATTGATAACATGGAAAAGCTAGAACTTTCTCTTTCTAAAATAATGAATAAGAAAGAAAAACAGGTACAATGGGGCCTGTTCTAACATTTAAAAAGAATCACTTAACAGACAACTCCTATTTTGTAAAGGATATATATAATCCAGCCAAATTGTGTTTTTGCCTATCTCTTCAGGCTATTGTCAAAGACAAGGCGCTAAGGGAAATTTCAAGGTAGATTTCACAACTGTCAAAAACCTCTTGGGGCTGATTTTTACATTTTACTGAGTTTGGCTTCTGGATTGCCTGAATTGACAGAAATGACTTTACTCGGGTATCATACAGACACAGACTAATAAATAAGCAGTATTTCAGGAAGTCTATTGTTTTTATTTCAAGTGTTTACTAGAGCTAGACCCCTTCTTGTTCACTTTAGAAATGACTATCCAGAGGTCACACCACATTTGAAACCAGCTCAGGATTTATATCTTTTTTATACCTAAGCAATAAGCTCCCAAAGAAATTAATAACATTTTACTAAAGAATTCATTAAGTAGATATTATTTTAATTCAGCTTCCCAAAGTCAATAATTTTATTTCATTTAAAATCTAATACATGACTTGTAAAGACAATTAGAAAAATACAAAGAAAACCTTACAGGTAATTCCATCATTAAGAGATAGCCCTAGTTAATATTTCAGTTTCCACTTTTCAGTTATTGAGACTCTTGAAATCTACTTACTCTCTTATTTCCTGTTTGTTTTTTAATTTAATTTATTGGGTTTCATATTTTTCTAAGATGAATTCTGGTGATAATTGATAAACTGTAACTATGTAGCCAATATTCTACTATCAGGCCTTAAAATGATTCTAAATGTTCCTTTTATAACAGAGGGAAAAAAAAGTTTTCTGAAATCATAAAACTCCTAGAAGAAAACATACGTGGTAAACTCTTTGACATTGGTCTTTTTGGGTTTGACACAAAAAGCAAAGGCAATAAAAGCAAAATTAAACAATGGAGACTACATCAAACTAAAAAGCTTCTGCACAACAAAGGAAACTAATAAAATGAAAAGAAAACCTATGAAATGGAAGATAATATTTATAGATCACATATCTGATAGAGTATTAGTATCTAATATATATAATGTACACAACTTAATAGCCACTAATTCATCTAAAAAATGGGCAGATATCCTAAATAGACATTTTTCAAAAGGCATAGAGAAAGCCAACAGGCATATGAAAAGGTGTTCAATATCATTCATTATCAGAGAAGAGCAAATCATACACACAATGAGATATTACCTCATACCTGTCAGAATAGGTATTATTAAAGAGAAGAAATAACAAGTGTTGGCAAGGATGTGGAGAAAAGGTGGACCTTCTGCACCATTGTGGGGAGTAAATTGGTGGACCTATTATAGAAAACAGTATGGAAATTCCTCAAAAACCTAAAAAAAGAAATACTATATGATCCAGTAATTCTACTTCTAGGTATTTATTCAAAGGTAATGAAAACACTAACACAAAAAAATATTTGCACACTCCTGTCTATGTTTACTGCAGCATTATTTATAGTAGCCAAGACATGGAAGTAACCTAAGTGTTCATCTATGGATGAATGGACAAAGAAAATGTGTTTTATTGATTGATTGATTGAAGAGAATATATTAAGAGAATATATTAAAAGTTCTATTTTCAAGGAAAAAACTATAACCGTGTGTGGTGATAAATGTTAACTAGGCATATTATGGTGACCATTTCACAATATACACAATTGAATCATTTTATTATATGCTTGAAAGTAATATAACAGTATATATCAATTACATCTCAATTAAAAAAAGAAAGATTGTCAGGTCCAAAAAATTGATAGTTTTGAGGCTGAGAAATCCTAGTTTAAGGTAAGAAATGTATGATCTTTGTAATTGGAATGAGTTCTGTGTTCTTTATGAACTAGAGGGAAGGGTAGTTAGTCAAAAGAGAAAGAGAAGGGAAAAAAGCTTCCCAAGAGAAGTATACACAGGAAAACTGAGATATTCTTTGTTCTGAGCCCCGTATCTTGATGAACTGGTTACATTCCTGCCTTTGGTTCCATGAGGTATTGCACAGTATCCTTATATCAGTTATTTTTATTTCTTTTTTCTTTTTATTTTTTTCCTTATATCAATTTTTACTTAAACTAGCTACAGTTGGTTTCTGCTACTTGGTCTTGCTTTGAACCTGTGCTTTAGGAAGTAGTTCCAAGAAAATTTACTTTTTGTGAAGAAAACAAATAAAGGATTATACATTAATGCACAAGTAAAAGAAAGAAAAAAGAAAGAAAGAAAGAAGAAAGAGAAAGAAAGAAAGAAAGAAAGAAAGAAAGAAAGAAAGAAAGAAAGAAAGAAAGAAAGAAAAGAAAAGATGCAAGCAGTAAAACTTACCCCAAGATCAAAATAATCTATATTGTGAAGTGGGAGAAACAAATTATCAATGAATAGTAAATATGAAAAAAAGTATTTACAATTATTTAAATTTGTAAGAGTGTAAGAGGTAAGTTTAAATGAAGTTATGGAGTGAAATATTTATTCCTCTTTATTTTAGACAAGTTCAATAAATTTTCTGAGCTCAGTTTCCTCATATGCAAAACTAGATATCAAAACAATATGACTTCAATCTTTTCACCTGAATGAAAGAAAACCAACTCTATTTTATGAACAATTTGTGACACAATCTTAGTGTGCCCTGAATCAGTAGAACCCCTAAACCTTAAATACATCTGAAACCAGCCACTTTGTTATCAGACCTCTCTTTATCTTCCTTCTTCCCTCTTGCTCTAAAATCTCTGCTTCATTCATTTTTTAAAATAAGCTTTTCTGAGATATACACTTAAAAACATAAGCTTAGTGGCATATAAATTATAGTTCACATTTTTCTAAATAGGCCTCCTCAGGCAAGAGAAACAAAAGCAAAAATAAACTATTGGGACTAGGTCAAAATAAAAAGCTTTTTCCACAGCTAAGGAAATCATTAACAAAACAAAAAGGCAATCTTCTGCGTGGAGAGAATATTTACAAATAATAAGGGGTTAACATCCAAATATATAGATAACTTCTACAAGCCAAAACCCAAAAAACAAATAATCTGATTTAAAATGAGCAGAGGAACTAAACAGACATTTTTCCAAAGAAGACATAAAGTTGACTAGCAGACACATGAAAAGATGCTAAACATCACTAATCACTGAGGAAAATACAAATCAAAACCACAATGAGATATCACCTTACACCTGTCAGATGGCTAGTATCTTGTCAAAAAGGCAAGAAATAACAAGTATTGGTAAGCATGTGAAGACAAAAGAGCCCTTGTGCACTGTTGGTGGTGATGTAAGTTGGTGCAACCATGTGGAAAACAGGATGGACATTTTAATTTTAATAAAATTAAAAATAAAATACCATATGATCCAGTAATTATTTACCCAAAGAAAATGAGAACATTAATTCAAAGATATACACACCCCTGTGATTATTGCTGCATTATTTCTAATAGCCAAGAAATGGAAGGAACCACCGACACATGAATGGATAAAGAACATATGGCATATACCTACCCACCCACCCACCCACACATCACAGAATATGCCTCAGCCATAAAAAGAACAAAATCCTGACATTTGCAACAACATGGATGGGCCCAGAGGGCATTATAATAAATGAAATTAGTTAGGAAAAGATAAATGCCATATGATTTCACTTATATGTGTAATCTAAAAAACAAAACAAATGAAAAAAGAAACAAACAAATGAAAAGCAGAAATAGACCCATAAATATGAGAACAAACTGATGGTTGATGGAGAGGGGAATGGGCAAAAATGAGTGAAGAAGAGTAGGAGCACAGGCTTTCAGGTATGCAATCAATAAGTCAGGGGAATAAAAGGTGGAACAGAGGGAATATAGTCTTTGGTACTGCAAGAGCTTTGTATGGTGACAGATGGGACCCAAGCTTGTGGTGAGAATAGCACAAAGTATACAGACTTACGGAATCACTATGTTGTAGTCCTGAAACTAATGTAATGTTGTGTCAACTATACTTCAATTACAAGATAAACTTGATGCAGTGTAAAAATAAGTAAATACATAAAATGCATAATTCACAAGGTTGTGCAACCATCACCACCATCTAATTCCAGAACATTTTTATCACTCCAAAAAGGAATCCCATACCTACCAGCAGTCACTTTTCATTCTCCCTTTCCCCAGCCCTAGTCATCCATTAATCTCTGTTTCTATGTATTTGCCTATCCTGGGTATTTTATATTAACAGAATCACAAATGTGACTTTTTGTGTCTGGCCTCTTTAACTTAGCATGTTTTCAAGGTTCATCCATGTTATAGCACATATCACAACTTTTTTTTCTTTTACCATCATTGTTTCACTGCTTCATTTTTCTGATTCTATCTGGACTAAAAGCCTCACTGCTGTGACATGGAGGGAAATGGTTGTGAACAAGTCTGGGCCTAAACTTCTTACAAATTCACATATCCTACCTTGCAAAAAGTGGTCACTTTTCTGTTTGTAGAATTGCAGCAATTCTTTCCTCAGATTGCTGATTGACTTCACAGGTGTTCAAAATTATTTGATACCTAGCTGAAATCCAGGACCCAGAAGAAATCAGGGTCTCCTACTCCACCATCTTAATGCCTCCCTAATCCATTGTTGATACTAGTGAAAACTCCATGTTAGTGAAGATTAATTAAATTAATTAATTAAATTAACGGATTAGATTAATTAAATTAAATTATATTATTATCCTTATTTTTGTATGCGGTTGAAATTTCCCAAAACAAAATGTAAAAGAATTTAAAATGTCCCGTTATAATAAAAAAATTATATTTTTAGTTACTAACCCTCATGTACAAATGTCCCCTAATTTGGTATCTAAAGGGAGGCTTTAGGCCTTTAAAGCAATGTGTCTCATTGTTAATGTATAGAAATGTAACTGATTTCTTTTTTTTAGATTTATTTATTTATTTATTCATTCATTCATTCATTCATGATAGACATAGAGAGAGTGAGAAAGAGGCAGAGATACAGGCAGAAGGAGAAGCAGGCACCATGCAGGGAGCCTGATGTGGGACTCGATCCCAGGACTCCAGGATTGTGCCCTGGGCCAAAGACAGGCATCAAACCGCTGAGCCACCCAGGGATCCCCTGTAACTGATTTCTGTGCATTGATTTTATACCCTGCCACTATGCTGAATTCCTGTATAAGTTCTAGCAATTGTGGGAGAGGAGTCTTATGGGTTTTCCATATCATGTCATCTGCAAAGAGTGAGAGTTTGACTTCTTCCTTGCCTATTCAAATGCCTTTTATTTCTTTTTGTTGTCTGATTGCTGAGGCTAGGACTTCTAGTACTATGTTGAATAGCAGCGGTGATAGTGGACATCCTTGCTGAGTTCTTGACCTTAGGAAAAAAGCTCACAGTTTTTTCCCATTGAGAAGAGAAATTAAGTAGTCAATCCCATTTATAATTGCACCCAAAACCATAAGATACCTAATAAACCTAACCAAAGAGGCAAAAGATCTGTACTCAGAAAACTATAGAACATTCATGAAAAAGATTGAGGAAGACACAAAGAAATGGAAAAATGTTTCATGCTCATGGATTAGAAGTATAAATATTGTTAAAATGCCTATGCTACCCAGCGTACTCTATACATTCAATGCAATCCCTATCAAAATAGCATCAACTTATTTCACAGAGGTGGAACAAATAATTCTAATATTTTTATAGAGCCAGAAAAGATGTCAAACAGCCTAAGGATTGTTGAAAAAGAAAACCAAAGCTGGTGGCATCACAATTCCACATCTCAAGCCCTATTACAAAGCTGTGATCATCAAGACTGTGGTACTGGCACAAAAGTCAACACATAGTTGACACATAGTCAACGGAACAGAATAGAGAACCCACAAATGGGCCCTCAACTCTATGGTTAACTAATCTTCAACAAAGCAGGAAAGAATATCCACTGGAAAAAAGACAGTCTCTTCAACAAATGATGTTGGGGAAAATGGACAACTACATGCAGAAGAATGAAACTGAACCATTTTCTTATACCATACACACAAATAAACTCACAATGGATGACAAACCTAAATGTAAGACAAGAATCCATCAAAATCCTAGAGAACACAAGCAGCAACCTCTGTGACCTCGGCCACAGCAACTTCTTGCTAGACACATCTCCAAAGGCAAGGGAAACAAAGGCAAAAATGAACTATTGGGGCTTTATCAAGATAAAAGGCTTTTGCACAGTAAAGGAAATAGTCAACAAAACTAAAAGATAGCCTACAGATATTTGAAGATATTTGCAACCATCTTATCATGCAAAGGGTTGGTACCCA
Source organism: Canis lupus familiaris (assembly GCF_011100685.1). Taxonomy (NCBI): domain Eukaryota; kingdom Metazoa; phylum Chordata; class Mammalia; order Carnivora; family Canidae; genus Canis; species Canis lupus. Next base: position 23,288,459 of record NC_049233.1, read on the forward strand.
AAATCTAAAAAGAATTTATCAAACTCAATGCCCAAAGAACAAATAATCCAATCAAGAAATGGGCAGAAGATGTGAACAGACATTTCTCCAAAGATGACATGCTAATGGCCAACAGACACAGGAAAAAATGCTCAATATCACTTGGTCTCAGGGAAATCCAAATCAAAACCACAATAAGGGGATGCCTGGGTGACTCAATGGTTTAATGCCTGCCTTTGGCTCAGGGTGTGATCCTGGAGTCCTGGGATCGAGTCCCACATCAGGTTCCCTGCATGGAGCCTGCTTCTCCCTCTGCCTGTATCTCTGCCTCTCTCTCTGTCTTTCGTGAATGAATGAATGAACGAATGAATGAATAAATAAACAAATAAATAACAAACCACAATGAGATACCACCTCACACCACTCAGAATGGCTAAAATTAACAAGTCAGGAAATGACAGAGGTTGGTAAGAATGTGGAGAAAGGGGAATCTTCTTACACTGTTGGTGGGAATGCAAGCTAATACACCCACTCTGGAAAACAATATGAGGTTCACAGATGTCCATATACAATGGAATATATAGAAATAAATTAATCAGGGAAAGACAATTATACAATCTCACTCATATGTGGAATTTAAGAAACAAAATAGAGGACCATGGGGAAGAGAGGAAAAAATAAAGAGAGGGAGACAAACCATAAGAGACTCTGAATCATAGAAAACAAAATGAAGGTTGCTGGTAGGGGAACGGGGTAACTGGGTGATGGACATTACAGTGGGCACATGATGTAATGTACACTGGGTGTTGTAATGCTGATGAATCACTGACTTCTACCTCTGAAACTAATAATACATTAAACATTAATTAATTGGATTTGAATAAAATTCTTTTAAAAAGCAATGTGCCATTGTAAGATCTAGGATATGTAAGAGGGCTATCTTTTTTTTACAATGTGGGTCAAGGGCCTATGTGAATGGGATGCATAAATCATCCACATGAACCAAGATACACAAATAAAATAGCATTATATTTATATTTTGATCTAAAATAGAAAGGAAATAGACTTTTTAATAATATTCAATGTATGTACTGAAACATACCTGTATTATCTGGTATTACAGTATATCTGAGGGAAGAGTGCCACAAAGCTGAACCCTTAAGAGTTAGGTATTCCTTGGATCATTTGGTTTTGGCATATTTGCAACAGACTCATCACTGATTTTGTTTATGTCAATGTTTGGCTTCTTTTACTACAAAGAATATAATCTTTACAACTTTGATATAAAACAGAGGGTGATCATGAAAGATCATGTGTATTCTACATAGATTCATCAGTTATTACACAGCAAAATATTTAAAAGAGTTGTTGAATATAAATTTGAAACCCCCTCCATTTAAAAGGTAAGAAAAAAGCATGAAGAAAAGACTAATTTGTTTTACTATGCTAAGAATTTATACCTCTCCAGACCATAAAAAAGAGTGAAAAAGCAAGCAACAATCTAGAAAAAGACATTTGCAACTCATAAAACTAAGGATTAGTATTCTGAATGTATATTTAGAATTCTTGTAAAGCAGTATGAAAAGCATAAAACACCCCACCAACCATACATAAATTAATAGGAATTTCACAGTATCGGATGTAAATAGGGCTCTAAAGTTATAAGATGTCCAATCTCATTAGTAATCAGGAAAATTAAAATTAAAACCACAAGGAAATACCATTTCAACCCCACCATCTGTCAATACTAATGCCCGTGAGAATGTAAAATTAAATCATCTGTGAGAGAAGCAAGTGAATTCAGCATGATGGTTAACTGGTGGGAGTGAGGAATGAAATTGAATGAGGGATAGTAAAGAGTAGATAAGGAGCTTCTAGTGGCCATATGGATCTATACTTTTTATTGTTTTAAAATTATACATGTACATTTCATTTACTTGTTTAAATGATATTAATTATTTAAAAGTTATTCATTCCCAACAAATAAGATGGGGGTAGTAAGAGAGAGAATATGAGAATTAATTTGTTTTTGGTCTTGATTTTTTGTTTGCTTTTGTTTTTACAAAAAACAGAGTGTTCAGTGAAAAAATTCCTTACTTTTTCTGTAATGGTAACTAGCCAACATTTGTATGTTGTCAAGACTATGTGGAGTGGGTAATGGGGAACACATTTTATGTGACTATCAAGATAATGTTTATAACAAGAACATAAGAGAGAAATTTAAAAATTCATTTTAGAAATTGTTTTGTCATTCCAATTTGTGGTAAAATATAATGTATAATACCTATAAAAATTGTGGAGGCCGAGAAAATTAAGGTATTCCACTTTAAGTTCAGTGTTAGCACAAGTACAGCCATCCCAGGCCCCTGTGAAAAAGAGCTGAAATTTACATTACTTCAGTTACAGGAAAAAGCTTACAGCTTAACATCCTAGAAAGCCCCATATTAGAATGAGAACAGAGCCCAAGCCAGGGGCAGGAGGCCCCATATTAGAATGAGAACAGAGCTCAATGCCCTTGAAAGCTCCCTATCAGAATGCAAACAGAACTTGAAAAATTCCTCCACCCCTCCTGGAGTTCCCCTAGACCAGCCCTTAAAACTAAGCTGAAACCCACCCCGGGGTCAAGTCCCTGCTCCGCTGTGTTGGGTATACTTGGACCCAAGCTCGAGCTTGTAAATAACTTGTGTGTTTGCATCGGTGTCGGCTCTTTGGTGGTTTCTTGAATTCGCAATCTTGGGCACAACAAAAATTACATAAGTACATATATAAACTTGTGAAAAAAGGTATTTTATTAACTTTTTAAAACATTCCAAATGAAGAATATCAGTGGTTAACCTATTTGTTAAAATTGTTAAGATAGTAACTCCAAAATAGTTTGCAAGATAAACTTACACCAAGAGAGATGGAAATTTTATAGTCAAGTTACAGCAAGAATTCTGAATCTATATATCATTGTGAGTTATTTTTTCAAGCTGACAGCTTCAAAATCAAGCTTGAAAAAACCTTTGAAATCAAAAGGGTTTGCTGTATTACACATTACTAAACAAAGATTCTAAGAATGACAAAACATTTTCAATTACATTATGCTCACTACAATAGTGTTACTGAATAAAATAGTTGCCAGCATTACTAGATAAAATAAAGATTTATTATTTACTTCAAATGTATTTATTCCAAATTTATCCATTTATTTCAAAATCCTATCAATTAAACATATCAGTTATCTCATTTTAAATGCATATTTAATAATGTTTATTGTCTAGTATTTCAGTGGTTTATATGCATCACATACATATAAATATACATATATTGCATGTGCATGCAACATATTTGATTTTTTTAAAGTATAGAGACCAATAATCTACATAGCTTTCTATCATCACATGAAATTTTAAATTTGGATTGTTTTCCCTTCACCATAAACATGTGGTGAGAGGACCAATATCAGCCATCACGTTAATTACACAAGTGTTAAAGTTCTGTGTCTTGTTATACAAATCTGTGTTCTTACATCAGTTTTGTGAGGCCATTGTTTTGGATGTTCATATGATTTGGTTCTTTCTTTAAGCTGAGTTTCTAATTACTTTCTGGTTTTTCAACATTCAACACACCAGTTATTAGTACTTATGTTACATATACTATATGAATAGTTGAATTTCTAAACAGAAGGGAAATGAATTTAGAGATGAATACTTTCTAAAAACATAAACTATAACTAGGAAATGAAGCTCTTTGTCATTCTGAGTGCTGCAAAAACACTTTTTTATTCGGCTGCATGAAACATCTCTTTTTTTCTGGCAAATGCTTTGAGAGTCAGCAGAGGCACCAACCATTTGATGAAATTTCCCATCTTCCTCAGCAAGACTCAGGCATTCTTTCTTCTGGACTTTTTCTTCTTGTATATGTTTCATTAGATTTTTAGGTATTATTATTATCACAACGATTTTAAGTGTTTGCATCTATCTCAATCAGTAAATTCTAAATCATTGAGGAAAAGAGACTGTGTCTTATCTAAACTTAGATGATTGAAGAATTATTTTTGAATGAATAAATTAGTCATATACTCCTATTCCTTACATCAGTGTTTCACAAAAGTCTTTTTTAAAAAGTACTACCTTTGAAAATCTTTAGGTTAAAGAGTTCCATTGCTAAATATTATTGTGCAATGCATATACTACATTTTCCTACTAGAAATACAAAATGTACATCAGTCCGTTAAAAGGTTCTGAGAATTCCTATAGTAAATAAACCTATTTGAATTTTCTTAACTCAGTATTTCCCAAATATATGAGTCAAACCTTTTCTTTTTATCCTCTGGAACATGTAGTAGTAATGTCCTGTGGAAGTGAATGTACACGCAATAATACTTTACAAATGCCATGTTATAACATTTCTGCTGTTAAATGTGCATGGAGAGAAAGCAATCAAGGGGAAGAGCAATAATTATACCTATGTAAGTCAGTGGTCTGTTTGCATCTAAAGTAAAGGAGATGAATTCTAAATAGTTAAATTATTTACCCATGTAGGACTATGTCATTTGTTTATATTAAAAACATATGTTCTAAATTGAGAGGTAAATTCTATTCCATATACATTTTTAGAGGAGAAAAAAATTGTAGTTTGAATGCCTAAAAATTACTATAACATAAAAACTAAAAAGTGTTGCTTTAAATTAAGTCCACAGAAATTATAAGTCCAATACAATAAATGTTTATTGCCTTCTCTAGTGTTAGCCTTGAGAATCTCTATATTTAAAACCATGTTATTAAATATCTCTAGGGATAGTTCACTAATCACAAAAGAAAATTATTCTCATCTTTTAATTTTTTACCTGAAACAGCATTATGAAATGATCACCAATTTTATTCTTCAAGTTGGGATTTCAATTTTGTCTATTATTCTAAAAAAACTCCATTAAAGGGTATAAGTTTTTTATTGCTAAAGTTACTCAAAAGGAATTCATTGGGTAAATAAAAGTAAATTTTATTTTTTTAAAGATTTTATTTTATTATTTATTCACGAGAGACACAGAGAGAAAGGCAGAGACACAGGCAGAGGGAGAAGCAGGTTCCGTGCAAGGAGCCCGAAGTGGGACTTGATCTCGGGACTCCAGGATCACACCCTGGGCCAAAGTCAGGCGCTAAATCGTTGAGCTACCCAGGGATCCCCTAAAAGTAAATTTTAATTGATAACATTTATTCTGAAATACACTTTGACATTCAAAAATCAGTTTCATCCCTTTATATAGGTGTCATGGTAGAGACACTTCTATATGAATTTACTAATGAATATATTGATTATTTGCGATATTTCTAAGATCACAGTTCATTAACTCAAAGAGATTATTTTTTTAAGATACCTTTTAGGTGAATAAAATACTGGAGTAAATTGCAAATAATAAGTCATCTTTATTCCTTCAAAGGTATCAGTTAGTTATGAAACTAACCAGACCAAATGTCAGTGAAAGATGAATTCTTATAGCATATGCGTGAATAGCAAGACAGCTTAAAATTCGACTTTTTTTTAGAACCAGAAAATATTTGATGGATGTTTCTCACATGGAAAACGAGCTATTTCATTTAATCTCAATCATTTGACTTAGTGGAGGTGAAAGGGACAGAAACATGAAAATCATAAGAATTAGACCTGTAATGTTTTAGAATCTTATGCTCCTGATGGGACTGAGTTCAAAGCATTACCATAAATTCTGCAAACCCTTAACCCCCATTCAAAATTATGATGGGAGGAAGTAATTTTTAATTTTCTATATATCTTATTTTGTTCTTTGAGAGATCAAAGAAAGAAGTCTACTTCCATTTAAATAAGCATCAAAATCAAGTGAATATCTCTAATAATGAGAAAACAATTATATTTTCCATCCTTCCATGTGATTAAATTACATGGAATCAATACAGGTGTGACATATGAATAACTATGAAATCACTAAGAGTGAGGAGGAAGTACCAAGCAGTCTTTAACTTTTGAACTATCTTTACAGAACTCTGTAATACAAAAAAAAAAAAAAAAAGGAAGAGGGCGAAAAGAGGAGATGGGACAAGAAAGAGCAAAATAACTCTGTCCATTTTTTACCATACACTTTTGTTTTTGTAAACTGCTTCCCGGGTGACTGGGTGATGGGCACTGGAGGGGACACTTGACAGGATGAGCACTGGGTGTTATACTATATGTTGGCAAATCGAACTCCAATAAAAAAAAATCAAAAAAAAAAAAAAAGAAAAAGAAAACTGCTTTCCACACAGCCTTCTTTCCTGTGTATGTGCTATTAATACATTTGTATTATTAATATAATATATACTAAGACTAGAGTAAGATATTTAACAAAGTGAAGCTATGAGTGAAGAAAGGAAAAGATAGTTATTTCTAAAAACTGGGATATGCAATATTCTTTTCAAACACAGAGGAGTCCCACATTTATTTTAATGTTTAGTTTGTTCACTTTTAAAAATTATTTATTAATGGTATTTACTCTAGTTTTTAATAAAATCCATAACTATTTCGATACACAGCATCATTGTGAAAATTTCAACAATTTATAGATTTTGGCTCAAGTCAAACAGGTTTTACATTTTTAAATTTAGAAAACTGATATCTTGAAATCACACCATCCACCCATTGCTACACATTTATACACGCAGTCACAGTACTAAAATGTAGACATACTACATGTTTGCCAAAATAGAATGCCCTGGAGCATATACTGCAGCGTCTGTGATCTATATAGTGTGACCTATTTTTAAAATGCCAGTTGCACAAAGGAAAACATAACCTGCCTGAGAAATATTCTATTGACTTAAAGTCTCATTCTATAATCTTGCCTTTCCTGATTTTAAGAACATTGGCCAATCAGTATTGTCTTGCAGTTCTGGTCAACGGCTCATAGTTTTGTTTGATTTGATAAATGGCTCATTTTAATAACAAAGAATAAAAACATTTAGTGTGATGTGATGTGATGATACAAATGTAACTTAATGCAGAGTTAAGAAATAAGATTAAACTCCTAGAGAAGAATATGTATTCCTATCTTACTAAGTCCTGTGGTGCAATACATTTTCTACTAAGGTTTTCAGCTTTCTTTTTGTTTTTCATAGTCAAAATCAGCTCTCATGCTTTATTTAAAGATATCCTTTTCACATAGTTCTCTTATTCATTTTCTTTTTTTTTTTTTAAGACTTTATTTATTTATTCATGAGAGACACACACAGAGAGAGCAGGGGAGGGTGGGCAAAGGGAAAAGCAGGCTCCACGCAAGGAGCCCGACGTGGGACTCGATCCCGGGTCTGCAGGATCACACCCTGGGCTGAACTGCTGAGACACCCAGGCTGCCCCTCTTATTCATTTTCTTGAGTAATTTTATCTTCATTAGGGACACATGAGCAGGAAATATTCTGAGTTATTAGTATTTTTAAATGTATTTTGCTCTTTTACTTTCTTTATAATGTGGCTTGGTTTAGAATTCTAAATTAAAAATATTTTTGAAAGAAATTGAAGGCATTGCTGTATCATTTTCTAGTGTCCAATGTTATCTTTGAGTCACTGAAACATTTTTAACTCATTGTATTGTAATCTGTTTTTTGTGTTTCATCTATTTATCTAAAAGATTTCAGAATTTTTTTTCCTCTTCATTCATATTTTGATCTTTCATCAGGAGACATTCATATGTAGGCCTTTCTTAGTTTGTCCCTTTTGGCCACTATAGGTCCTTTCAGTTTGAAGAACTGTCTTGTTATAGTTTGGGGAAATTTTAATATTTTAAAATTTTATTTTAACATTTCTTTGATTAATTTCTTCCATCTTTTCATTCTTTTCCTTCTCTTCTGAACATGTTTTTAAGGATCTTCTAGATCTACCTTCCATGACTCATGCTGTTTTCCCATTTGTCTTTAGCTCTGCACTATGGAAGAGCTCCTTGTTTTTATATGATAAATCCCCAGTTTTCTTTTTTTTTTTTTTTCCTTGAACCATTTTATTCTTTGGCGCATTCATTTGATTGGTTCAATTTTTGAAAAAAAAATACGTGTTTATTATAATTTGTTTTGATTTCTAATTGTTCATTCTTTAGTAACAATCTAGTCTTTATTTATATAATAGTCTCTCACATCTCTCTGAATAAACTTAGTATTACTCAAGTGAATTAGTCTCTAAGAGGACATTTGGCAACTTCTGGAGATACTTTTGTTCATCATAGCTATGGTAGTTTCTACTGATACCTAGTGAGTGTGGTCAGGGATGTTACTAAATATCCTACAATTTACAGGAAAACACCCTAGAAGAATTATCTGGTTCAAAATGTCAGTAGTACCAAACTTGAGAGACCTGAGAATATACCTATTAGAAATTGTTAAATTCCCTTGGTTCCATATATCACTTTTGATTCCTCTGGAGTTCGTGGATATGTTTTCTTCTATTTATGGTGTGTATCTGTGTTCCAAATATGTAATGATCTTAGTTCCTAATTCACATTCACACAAAAAGTACAAAGTTGATTCATGGATTTTTCTCTTTGGTGATGTCTATTTTTTTAAGAGTTTCACCTTTGAATGAGAGAGCCAATGATTGGGGTCCATTAGAGGGTGGAGTCATGTCAACAGCTCAATAGCACTGTAGAGTGCTTGAAAATAGAGCAGGTAGGCTAGAGATTCCCATAATTATCAAATTAAAGACACTTTTACTCTGGGGATAAAGTCATTTACTTTATCATTAGTCATTTACTAATTCACTACCAGATGAAAATTGCTTTTTCTTTTTTTTCTTTCTCTCATTTAAGATTTTCTCCGTGTCTGATGTAAAAGCCTGAAGCTATTTCAAATCCTTCTCTACTTCTCTCACAGACCCAAACTCATTCTAGAATACCTCCCCAGACAGGTGTTAGGTTCTAGCCTGGAGGCAAATACTATTGCTGTCAGTCATATCATCTATGTATATGGCAGAGGAGGAGGGAGTGGGATAGTTCTCCAGGCCTAGCTATTACTAAAGCATTTATTTAATTAATTAATTTCCCTGATGATTCCCCAAACCATCTCCTAGTCTTTGTATTGTCACTGATCTTAGAGTTTCTCATGGGCTCCATTAGGATTGATTGCTCTCACTTCTGGAATCTTGGCTTGGATTCTTCTGCTCTGTTTTCTACATTAATTCCATCCCACCTGTTTTTTAGCTTCCAGGGTTTGTTTAAACTTTCTGGTCTGCTGGTAGCTCTATTTCCTGTTTTCTAACACTATTATGTTTTGATTCTTTATTTAAAATGTTGGTCCCAATCATTTCAATAGAACCATGGGTGGAAAAGAAGGTAAACATGTAAACCAGAAGCTTTCCTGAATCAATTACAGACCTTAGTTTTAATAGATTTTTGTCATTTTTAAAAATTGTCTAATGCTCTGTATTTGGTCATGTTTCCCAGAAACATATCCTTAGACAAGGATTCCTGTGTAAGTGATTTATTGAGGAAATGATGCTAGGGGAAACTATTATATTGGGGAGGGGAAAGCGAGGGAGGATGCTAAGTGTGATAGGCAGAATAATGCCCCTAATAGTCAAAAAAAAAAACAAAAACAAACCCAAATATGTCACATCCTAAACTCTGGAACCTATGAATTTGTTATCTTTATGGCAGAAGGAACCTTACTGTTGTAATTATGTTAAGGATCTTGAGATAGATTATCCTGGATTATCCAGGATAGGTCCAATGTAATCACAAGAACCCCTGAAAGTGAAAGAGGGAGGTAGCGGTGTCAGAGACAGAGATTTGAAAATGCAACCTCACTGGTAAAAGATGAAAGAAGAGCCCTCAAGTTAAGAAATAAAGACAGTTTTAGAATCTAGAAAAGACAAAGAAATAATTATCCTTTAGAGCTTTCAGAAGGACTCAGCGCTATCAACACTTCATTAGCCCAAAGGAATCAATTTTGGACTTCTGAATTTTCAGTTTGTGTACTTTTAAAACACTGAATTTGTGTAATTTGTTTCAGCTGCAATTGTAAACTAATACATCAAGCATGAGTGAAATTTCAGGCAAAATCTATCTAAGAGCTTCTTTGGTCTGACCCCACAGGAGCACCCGCAAGTGCAAGAATCGCCTCTGAGTTGCCCCACATAAGTCAAGGGGCCTGAAGCTTGGATATTACCACACCTGCCCCTGTTGACTGTTAGAGCGAAGTTCCCAGAAATGATTCTCTGTGCCTTCAAATCTAGGGTTTTTTTGTTTTTGTTTTTGCTTTTTGTTTTGGCTTTATTTATTATTTATATGTTTGTATCTAGAAAAGTCCTTCTTTGATGAAGATACAGTCATTCTATTTCTTGTAATATAAGGTTTGAACAATATAGCGAATGGGTTGCAGGAAAGAACCTTCAAAAAAAGTAAGGAATTTGGTATTGATCATCTGATTAAAATAGGGTAGAAGGCAGGGAAAGTCTCGTTAATATTCCAAGACAGGAATCAAACAGCTTTTAACATGAAGTGCTAGCAACTGAAAAAGTATTATCTAAGATCATCAATAATCAAGTACTGTTTGGAGGCAAAGACCTAGGGTACTATGAGTCTGGGGCTAAGAACAGTATAAATGGCATAAAGAAATCAAATACTCAGAGATAAATAGTTCTGAATTTAGAAAATTTATGGGGAAAAAAACATGAAAGTCTAAGTACTAAATAAGAAGTGCAAGAAATAACTCTAATGACACACATGTACCCTTGACCCTATAAGGGATAAAACCTAAAAGATATTTATTTAATTCATTCTTTCATCTACTAATTTATATTTGAGCAATGTCTATAATATATTTGCACTTGGTTAGTTACTAGAAATAACAGGGATAAGGCTCCACAATTTTTGCCTTCAGGAAGCTTACAGTCTCAAACCATTGGACAGATATAGATTCCTAAATATAAGATACATATTCATTTTATAAGTATAAAATATTTAATGCATTAATATATTAATTAAATTAGTTGATCCTCATTAGGCAAAAGCTGACAAAAAACACAATTCTGGAAATTAGGTCAGAAGGATAAACTGGCTCTAGAGATACTATATTTTGTTAAATAATTACCTTGAAAATATGGCACAGTCAAAAATATCCAATCTAGATAAACAATTCCTTTCCACCAACACACTCTTTCTAATTCCACAAAAAAGTTTCCATCAGCTTTTGTGGAAAAAGTATATTATATATCCTCTTGACCATGTGAAAAAGTAATTGCCTATTTCATCAGATCAATGTGGTACTTAAACCTGTAAAGATTTAACCAGCTGTTTATAATTTCATCTATCTTTTATTTTACTCACATTAACTTAGTATGGAATTTGGATAATTGCATGATGGGAATTCAAAACTCTTATTACCATAGAAGATGAGATTTGAAATTGATTTTTCATATTGACTCTATACAATTTTAGAATTATTGATTCTTTTTTTTTTTTTTTTAGGTTTTATTTATTTATTCATGACAAACACAGATTGAGAGAGAGAGAGAGGCAGAGACACAGACAGAGGGAGAAGCAGGCTTCCATGCAAGGAGCCTGACATGGGACTCGATTCTGGGACTCCGGGATCACACCCTGGGCTGAAGGCGGCGCTAAACCGCTGGGCCACCAGGACTGCCCAGAATTATTAATTATAAAATGAAGATCCCATTGATAAACTAAAACTATTTCTCTACCCTATAACTATACTCACCTATATCACAACTAAAAAACAACCTCAAGCTGTATCTATTTAGTGTGAGTAATTTAAAGTCACATTTCCTTGATTACAATAATATCCTTGAATATATTCAAAGCAAAACCTTCAATCCAAAGCACTTTTACTTTATTTTCCTGGAAGTGAAATTGTATCCAAAAATCTTAGGGTAAAATTGAGTTTTTATATGTTCTAACAAAATGTTTATAAATCATCTCTAGAGCTCTGGCTTGTTAATTCAGTTAGATATGCTGAAATCCAGGTGAGAGAAATTGTGATTACACTAAATTTATTCCTTTTATGAGCCAGAACTACTCCATTCAAAATTCTAAAATCTTATACATTATTTGTGAAAGATATTTATCTAAATTAAACTACTGAGATGCTTGATAAAGTAGATATATGGACTAATTATCAATATCTTACTATTCTTTTATTACTTTTAATGTGCTTTAGAAATACAGTATTTTCTACTAAAAGAAAGGCTGCTAGGCATTTATTTTTATTAAACTCCCTTTTCATTAGTTTTACTTGTCATACAGAAATTTTTTTAAGGATTTTATTTACTTACTTGAGAGAGAGAGAGTAGGGGGAAGGGCAGGGAGAAGGAAAAGCCCCCAAAGTGGGGCTAGATAGCAGAACCCTGAAATCATGACCTGAACTAAAATCAAGAGCCATCCATTTAATCAAACAAACTTCTCAGGCACTCCTGTCATATGGAATTTTTGACTAAGTTTTAATAGTTTGTCATTGCTGCTGCTATTTAGGGGGGTTTGTTTTTGTTACTGCTAATGTTGTTTCTTTTTTTTTTTAAGATTTTATTTATTTATTCATGAGACACAGAGAGAAAGGGAGAGGCAGAGAGAAAGGCAGAGAGAGAAGCAGGATCCCTGCGTGGAGCCTGATACAGTCTCGATCCCAGGACCCTTGGGATCACAACCTGAGCTGAAAGCAGATGCTCAACCACTGAGCCACCCAGGCATTCCTAATGTTGTTTCTATCATAGAAAATGCCATTAAAAATGCCATTTCATGGACATTTCAGGGACAATGTAGCCTGGGGTCCAAGGCCAATGTTACAGAGAATAAGTTCTTGAAAGTTGAGCTCTAGACAAAGAAAGTACCAAGGTCCATCTATCTGACCAAGTTGCTTCTCTAATTCCAGTTGTCCAACTACTCCCTTTCAGATCATAACTGTAGTTCATACCTACAAATTTAATCTATTACAGCTGAAATATATTACTTGAGCTAGGGTTGGACATTAATCTAGTGATACCACCATTTGACTTCCCAGACATAGATAAAAGAGTAGAACCAAATAAAAAGGTAATAACCAGGAGTATATGGCATTTGGTTGCTTAAGTAGAGCAGAGGAGAGACAAAGGGAGTTTCTAATATTAGTCATCCATACAGATATGTCTAAACTGGACTCGAGGTATATGAGCCTTTTAGATACCTGGGAGAAAAGTAACCAGAATTGGTATGATATTCTAAGAAGGAAATATTCAGGAAGAGGAATGGGGGCAGGTAAAGAGTCATGCAGTCTTCCTATTCTATCATATTTTTCAAGATGGACCCTTGAAGAACATAAATAGTAAATCCTTTGCTAATGTAATTCATTCACCATAGTATGCTTCTTTGGAAAATTTCCAGTTATGATTTATAAAATGATTTTTTAACATATCTTTCACCCAAAAATAAATAATTAACTATTTTTTGTTTAAAAATAACCTTATGTTAATTAGAACATATGAAAAATGATGGCCAACAGCTATATAGACATTTATAAAACAAAATATATCAGCTGGTAGGTGACAGTATGTAAATATCAAGATCCTCCTACTGTATAATTAAACTATAAACATTCTTTTTTTAAAGGTTGTCACTAAATTATTATTCTCTTGATACAAAATAAGGGCAAAATTTTTTATTATTCTTGGGAAATAACTTGACCATTAGCTTCCCAGACTGACAATCTGGGAATTTTCAGCAGAAAAGCAACAGTTGTTTCCTAACTACGATGAGGACTAATGGGGGATAAAGTAGGTGGTATAGTATTATATATTCACTGTCTGCAAAAGTAAAGGAAAATAAATTGTAAAATAATTCCAACTATAAGTGAGTACTATTTGTTTAAAGAATATAATTTTACCTTTGTGATTTGATAAGTGAATGGAAAATTATTTGATATGTACAGCAAAAATTAACTTTGTTTTATTTCTCTTTTATCATATTGTAAGATAGGATGTGAGGTGAAGAGTGGATCTTAAGTCTCATGGAAAAGTAATAAACAAATGACAGATATTGTACATTAATATTCATTCTACAAATAAGCTGTATAAATCAGATCAATGGACTTGTCCAGAACTAACCTTTTGAGAAACCAGAGGGAGCATAATGATACCCACAATCAGGGCTCTTGTTATATAAACCAAACATCTTTCACCACCTCATTTCACAAAATGAGAAGAAAGCACTTGGAACAAAATTCCACCTTATGTTTATAGCTATGTATCAATAAGCTAAGTCTACAATAATGCTATGCAACAACCAATCACAAAAATCTCAACTGCATACAGGAATAAGCATGTATTTACTTGCAAGTCTTCAGGTTATCTCTGGGTCAGCTAATCTAAGAGGGTAAAGCTTGGAAGCCCTATGGAGCTTGACTGTGTTGTTGCATGTGTCTATGGGTCCATACCTCCAAGATTTTCTCATCCTTCTCCTGAAATAACAGGGTAGCCTAAACATATCCTCATGGTATTGGTAGTGATGCAATAGAAAAAGTCCAATCATGCAAATGCTTCCCCCCTCCCTTTTTTTTTCATTTTATACTTGCCAATCTTCTATTAAACAAAGTAAGTTATGTTGTCAAGTTCAAAGGCAAGGAGTGGAGAAATACACTTCACCTTTTTGTGAGAGGAACTTTCAGTCTAACAACTAAGCATATGGATACAGAAAGGTTGAATAACTGAGTCTATTAATACAGTCTACCTTAACCCTGTCTGTAGCACATGGGATTCAGCTTCTCCTATGGCTTCCTTCTCTCTAATTCCATGGGCTCAAGAGCTATCCACATTTGTTATTGGTAGTTTTCATTTGCTTTTTTTTTTTTTTGAAGATTTTATTTATTTATTCATGAGAGACAGAGAGAGAGAGAGGGAGAGAGAAGCAGAGACACAGGCAGGAGAAGCAGGCTCCATGCAAGGAGTCCGATGTGGGACTCGGTCCTGGGACTTCAGGATCATGTCCTGAGCCAAAGGCAGACTCTTAACCACTGAGCCACCCAGGGGTCCCTTCATTTGCTTTTAAACATATATAGTAAACCTCTCTTGATCCATGAAGATACCATTCGAAAACACCTCTTCCAAACTGCCTGTTTGGGGAATCATTTAGAGGAATGTGGTATCTGAGGTTCATTCTTTAGAGAGAGTTTGATGCCAAGGCCAATACTTGAGCTCTTCTTTTAAGGAGGGCCTCTAGTAGACACTAAAGCCCAAGAGTGTAAACATGATAATCAAGTAGCAAAGGATAACAAAGAATGTGGGGAATGGACACTCTGCCTCCTGAGCTTCCTTCCTGCCTCCCATCCCTTCTCTAAATTGCAGCTAGGCCAATCTTTCTATTTAATCTTTTCTTGCTAAATTATACTTTTTATTCCATCATCCCACTTGTTTTTGATTTCTTTGTTACAAGCCATATACATATGATATGACAGAAGGTAAACCATGAAGATGAAAATTTCTCAATAGTTTTAGCAATTACTTTTAGTTTGAAAAAATTAGATATTTATCCACAATTATCTAAATAATAAGCCCTTCTTCATGAAATTTTTTAGATTCCAATATCAGAGTTTTTATAGTCAGTTTATAACTTTTATAAGAATCCTAATAATAATCATGAATAAAATTATAGTATCAGGCTTTTTTGATTTCCTGCCATTACATATATGATTGTGTGCAATGTTTGGCAAAGCACACATTCTGTGTCTTTTGTTTTATAAATTTATCTTTTATTGGTGTTCAATTTGCCAACATATAGAATAACACCCAGTGCTCATCCCATCAAGTGCCCCCCTCAGTGCCCATCACCCAGTCACCCTCACCCCCTGCTCACCTCCCTTTCTACCACCCCTAGTTCGTTTCCCGAGTTAGGAGTCTCTCATGTTCTGTCTCCCTTTCTGATATTTCCCACTCATTTTTTCTCCTTTCCCCTTTATTCCCTTTCACTATTATTTATATTCCCCAAATGAATGAGACCATATACTGTTTGTCCTTCTCTGATTGACTTATTTCACTCAGCATAATACCCTCCAGTTCCATCCACGTTGAAGCGAATGGTGGGTATTTGTCGTTTCTAATGGCTGAGTAATATTCCATTGTATACATAAACCACATCTTCTTTATCCATTCATCTTTCGATGGACACCGAGGCTCCTTCCACAGTTTGGCTATTGTGGACATTGCTGCTATAGACATTGGGGTGCAGGTGTCCTGGTGTTTCATTGCATCTGTATCTTTGGGGTAAATCCCTAGCAGTGCAATTGCTGGGTTGTAGGGCAGCTCTATTTTTAACTCTTGGAGGAAACTTCACACAGTTTTCCAGAGTAGCTGCACCACATTCTGTGTCTTTAAGTAATGTTTATTTCTCAAGCATCAGGTAGGTTCATTTTAAGGAAATAAAGAACCATATTCATGTTCTTTTCGCTGGCCTGTTTAACATGTGTGTGGGCCATCTGGGTCTAGAGACCCAGAAAGAAAGGTCTAAGGACATGTTCAGAATACAGGAGAAAGCCTTAAGAGTATAATTATATCTTGATATACCTTAGTCTGCTAGGGCTAGAACTAAGGTAGTGGCTGTGTTAATGAATTTTAGCCCCCTCCTTTCTTTTTTTTTTTTTAAACCAACCCAAGACCTTTCCTGACAAAAATAAAATCTTCCAGGCAGCCTTGACTAATATATGAGAAGTGACATTAATATAAAAGCCTTTTTTCCATTCTTACTTTCCAAAATTTTGTATTAACCTTCTAGAACACCATACTTTCTTTCACACTGCTGTCTGATAGCTTATACTATTTACAACAGCTAACTTCTGTAACCAAGAGAACTCAAAATAAAAATAAATTCCACCTTTCTCTGGAATCTGGTGGAAAAAGCCCACATTCCAACATTCCAGTTGAATGGTAAGGAAGAAGACAGAGCCCAGACCAATATCCTTGATCAAATGATGAAAATTGTACTCATCAGTTCCACTCCTATTCCTTGGTGAGAACTTTATTATGAGGACAGAACTAGTCTCAGGTTGGTCTGGGAATATGGTTTCCAGTTGGACAGTTAGTTATGTGTCTATGATAAAGGGGGGTTTGGAGGAGAGACAAAATTCTTCCTCAAGGTTTTTTTTTTTTAATATCATTACCTCAAAAAAATGTCATTACCTCAATTATTTTTGATACCCAACATATAAGTTCCACACCCTTCCTCCTATCATCTAAGTGCCTGTGTTACCTGATGCCTTCCTACAGGCAAGGTTTTATATTTCCAAATACTGTCATTTAAACCTATTGCTTAAATAAAAATTAAACAATAAACAAATCCCCCTTCAGCTTTTCCCTTTCTTGCTTCAAGATTATTTATTGTTAAACTACAACACATTTTAACCTCCCCAAACCCTCTCTATGCCTGCGTATTTATCAAGTTTCATCAAATGCTTCCTCTTGCTATAGAGCCTGACATAAGTGCTTAAACCACAATAACAATAATCCTTCCTCCATGAAGCATCCTGAACTCTTTACCTATCTCTCTCTAGGTGCTGGTCATATTCTTTTTGTTAATTTTAAGACTTTTATGATACAATGTTAAATATATGCCAAGTAATATGAAATATAAAAATCAATGTGATAGATTGTTACAGTAATTACAGTAATAACCCCCAATTTGTTCATGCCTATCCATATTCATGTTCTTATGTATTTCCCTCCCACATGGACGCTGGGTATGGTCACACGACTTGCTTTGGCTTATTGGATAATAGAAAATGTGACACAAGATCCTGAATGGACTTGCACATCAGACTGTGCTTTCTACCTTCTCCTAGGAACTCTGTAATGACTAGCATGGAAATAAGCTTACAGGTGACATGTGGCCAAGCCATCCCCAATTATTCCTAGCTGAAAGAGAACCAACCAACAGTCCCCACCAACTGCCAGACATGAATAATGCTGTCTAGGACCATCCAGCCTCAGGAGATGCAAAAACTGACTACAGCTTCAGGAGTGAGTCCAGCTAGGATCAGTAGACAAGGAGAGCTGAGTCTCGTCCAAATTGCTGATCCACAGAATTGTAGGTTAGTAAATCATTGTTGTAACTCACTAAGATGTTAAGGTATTCTTTTATATGACAAAAGCTAACTGAGACATAATATATGTATACATATTTTTAAAAATATTAATAAACTCAGCTTTTTGTACTACCATTCATGCTAAGAAATAGCATTACACATAACTCCATCCTCAGTTAAAATCATTTTCCCATCCCTTTGGGCTAACCATTATATTGACTTTTGATTTTTTTTATCATTCCCTTGCTATTTTTTAGAGTACATATGTACATATATATACATATATATATGTATATATATGACTACAGGTGTATTAGTTTTGCTTTATTTTGAAATTTATAAAATTACATCATACCATATATAATCTTCTACAATGTACTTTATTTTTCCAATATTATGCTTGTGAGACTTACCCACAGAGTTGTGGTTTACTTATTTCACTGCTGTATTACATGACATATTTGTCCATTTTCTGTGGATGAACACCTGTGTCATGTTTGGCTTTTTATTTGCAACATACATATATTTGTTTGCTTTTTATTATTTTCCCAGATGAACATTTTTGTCATAAACCTTCTTGCATAATTTTCCAGTTCAGATCTTCAGAAGTGTTGCCACTGAATATTTAGAATAGGAATCATTAGGTGGTAAAGTCTGTGAATATTCTTTACAGATTATGCTAAATTGTTTTCAAAATTATTGTACCAATTTATACTTCCATTAGCAGCATAATGATCCAAATTCTCTCCAAAAACCAATATCAAAACACTCTTCAATAAAAACTATTTGCTGGGGCACATGGGTGTGGCTCAGTGGTTGAGCATCTGCCTTCCACTCAGGTTGTGATCCCAGAGTCCTGGGATTGAGTCCTGCATTGGGTTCCTCCCAGGGAGCCTGCTTCACCCTCTGCCTATGTCTCTGTCTCTCTCTCTCTATGTCTCTCATGAATAAATAAAATCTTTTAAAACATGAATAAAAAAATAAAAACTATTTGCCAATCTGGTATGAAATGCTATCTCACTGTGGCCTTTATTCTACCCCCCCCCCCTTTTTTTTTAAGATTTCATTTCTTTATCTGGGGGGGAGAGGGAGAAACAGACTCCCCAGCCCGATGTGGGGCTCGATCATAGGACCCTGGTATCATGACCTGAGCAGAAGGCAGAAGCTTAACTGACTAGGCCATCCAGGCATCCCTTAATTTACCTTGTATAAATAGTAGTGAGGCTGAACATTATTCACGTATTATTTGGCCATTAGTTCCTTCTTTGTGAAATGCCTGCTCAAATTTTTACTCCTTTTTCTACTAAATTGTTCCTATACCTTTTCTCATTTTTTAAAAATGTTGTGTCGTCTCATCTTAAAGCATGTCTCGAGTACATTTAGTTTACAAGTATGGACTCAAACTCTTCACCAAGGAAAGCTAGACAACAGAGAGTTATGCATGTGTCAATTTACACAGCTCCTTCACAACAAGCATTTTTCTTTTTCACAGATATTATTATAGTAAACTGGTTTAGTACACTTATTTTAGAACAGATTAAGTGTTTGTCTTTCTGATTTGATTGTTTGGCACTCTCCACATCCTTGTGAGGAGATGCTTGAAAAGAAAAGTAAGAAAACAGACATCTTCAAAATGTTCATTGTAGTTAAACATGCAACATACTTGGCTAAGCTCTTCTAAATCAACTCACAGAACGTCATCTAGCATATAGCACTCCCTCAGAGAGCTGTTAGAAACCTTGAATAATAAAACAAATAAAATACAGAGCATACTTAAAAGACTTCTTCAGGCTCTAGAGACAAAATTTGAGGCACTGATATTTAAAGCTAGTAAAATTGAAATAAGAGCAAGCAGCACAGATCAAAGAAAGGTATCGGCAAAAAATTAACCATATATTTTATTTTTGTAATTAGTATGAACACATGATACATGATAATGTCTACTGGTAAGTAAAACATCTTAACCCTGTAATAATACTGTGCTCCTATAAGACAGTTACACTGATACTACACGTCTAGAAAATTTTGGACTCCTACTCACTTGGCTTCCTTGTGATATAAATTCTTCTGTATCAGTATACACAGTTCTCCTGAAAACAAACTTTCTTACTAGGTCCTAATGCAACAACAACAACAAAAAGTTTCAGTTTTACAAACAGAAAATACCTCTAATTTTAGATGAAAATAAAGCTATGAACATGAAAGAAATTTTAATAATAGGCTAGGGAATTTACAATTAAGAGTTTCAAGGTACAATTGTACCTTATCATTGCTGAGAGAGGGGGATGATCAGAAACACCTCAAGAAAGGGGTTTTCAGTCTTTTTTGAAGAACCATTTTAATGTTTGGTAAAACTTTAAATTAGAGATATCTTCATTATGTCTCTCCTGAACCTTTCATGCTACCTTGAAAGCCCCTCTTCCACTTAGTGCATGTATGGACTATACATGATGGAGAATAATATATTACTTTTTAGATTTGTTTTTCTTTAAGTTATATGCTATAGTATTTATGTCAAGGACATTCCCAGATAATTAGCTTCATCCTTTATTTCCTCACTACCACTTCACTTTGTCAAAACTCCTTTGATTCTTTTAAGAGCAAGCATTATTATTAAAAAATTATACAAAGTTATTTAGTAAAAGAATCCCTAAATTTTATTTTCTACAATACCTATAGGGAGTTCCAATTGAGCTTTCTCAATAAGCAGATAAACAGATTCACAAATCCCTGTGGCTGTGAGGAGCACAACTCAGTTGATTTTTCCTTCATGTCAATGCCAATATGTGTTTCCCACAGGTAGTCCTTGGGCACGATTACGCAGTGGGTAATAAAAGCTGGAGAAGTGTTCTCACTTAACTGCTACTACTTGCAGCAGTGATCTCATCGATTGCTTGGCTTTAAGTATCACCTATATACTAATAATTTACAGATTTATATCTCTGCCCAGGACCTCTCCTGCAAACTCAGGGTTCATATTTCTAACCACTTTTTGAACATTTCACTCAGAAGTTAATGTTCCCTGAATCAAACTCTTAACTCCTTGGGGCAGTTCAGTAAATGATTCTCCTTCCATTTTCTCAGCCATATTAATGGCAGTCACCTCTAACTCATGCTTCTGTCCCATTAGCAAATCCTATCTCCTCTACCTGTCACCATAGTCACCATAGTCTCTAAGACTGGATTATTTCAAAATCCTCTAAACTGTCTTTTTGCATCTGTTTTTTCAATCTTACCCAGAGATCTCCTCACAACAGCCAACGTTCATTTTATTTTTTTTTAAGATTTTATTTATTTATTCATGAGAGACACAGAGAGAGAGACAGAGACAGAGACACAGGCAGAGGGAGAAGCAAGCTCTGTGCAGGGAGCCCGATATGGGACTCGATCCTGAGACTCCAGGACCACGCTCTGGGACTCCAGGACTACGCCCCTGGCCGAAGGCAGGTGCTCAACTGCTGAGCCAGCCAGGTGTCCCTCCAACGTTCATTTTAAAACACAAGTCATGACCTCTTCTATTCAAAAACTTTGAATGTCTTTTCATTTCAGAGTAAAGCTGCAAAATCCTTGTGGTGGCCTTTAAGACTCTACACATGTGGCTCCCTAACATCTCCCGGAATTCATGTCTTTCCTCTGGCCTGAACACTCACTCTTCTCTACCATGGCCACACTAGCCTCCTTGCTTCTCAGAAGTGCCAAGAACACTTGTTGTTACCTCGGTGTGGAATGTCCTTCCCACAGATGACTACATAAATAACTCCTTTTGTTTCTATGTTCAATTCTGTGTCACCACTACATGAACGAGGTAGCACTTTCCATCTTTCTGAAGGCCTTCCCCCACCCCTTTTATAATTTAGAAGTATTAATCATCCTGTGGACTCCATATTGTGCTCCTTGTTTTATCCCAAGTAGAATGCCCTGGAGGTTCTAGTTCAAGATGGCAACATAGGAAGATCATAAACTTACCTTCTCCCATGGCACATCTACAGCTATGTAAACGGAACAATTTTCTCTTTTAAAAAATCTAGAAATTGGCAGAGCAACCCCTTCATGCTGGGTAGAAAAGATGGAAATCACACTGAAGTGAGGAGGAAAGTCTGAGACACTATCTCACCCTAAACCCACCCCCCAGCATGGAGACCCACAAATAGGAGGCAGCTCAAAACCTACAGCTTCTCCCTGAGGAGTAAAGGGTTTGTTCCTCACATTAGGCATGCCACTTTTTAAGACCAGCACCTGAGAAATGAGCCTACAAAATAGCAGACTTAGGGATCAGCTGTGCTTGTGCCCATGAGAGTTGGGGGACTGAGGTGAACTGAGAAACACCATTTAAGGTGCTTACTTGCAGATTCATCTGTTCCAGGGTCTGGTGCAGAAGCAGTCCTTTGAAACATACCCAGATTTTTTTTCATTTTTTAAATTTTTTTTTTAAGATTTTATTTATTTATTCATGAGAGGCATAGAGAAAGAGGGAGAGAGGCAGAGGGAGAAGCAGGCTCCATGCAGGGAGCCCGACACGGGACTCGATCCTGGGTCTCCAGGATCACACCCCGGGCTGAAGGTGGTGCTAAACCGCTGAGCCACTGGGGCTGCCCTGAAAAGTACCCAGATTTTATGTGAAAGAGACTCATTTGCTAATTTCGAAGCACTGGTCTGAGGGGCTGGAATATACCCCTGTTGGAGGCTGGTGGTTGCCATCTTGTTAAAGCCTCTACCTTTGACTTGTTAAAGCTAGCAGGCACCACCATCTCCTTTTCCTTCTTTTTTCCTTTCCTTTCCTTTCCTCTCCTCTTCTCTCCTTCCCTCTCCCTGTCTCCCTCTTCCTGTCTCCCTCTCCCTGTCTCCCTCTCCCTGCCTCCCTCTCCCTTCCTTTTTCCTTTCCTTTCCTTTCCTTTCTGCCCCTGCCTCTTCCCTTGCCCCTTCTTTTGCCCCTTCCCTTTCCTTTCCTTCTTCCTTATCCTTTTTTCTTTTTTCTTTCTTTTTCTTTTTTTTTTTTTAAGTAGGTACAATCCCTGCCTTGTTCCAGCCAGTGGGCACCATGTTTACATTCTCCAGAGTACTAGTATCTTCTGGAGGGGAGCTTCTACATATGTCTGGTGCCTTGATTTTTCGTCTAAAGACCCAATTTTTGCAGCTGCCCCCCAGGGGACACTCCTTGTTTTCATGACTCTGGAGGCCAGGGATACTTGTGTTCCTAGGTCCCATAGGACTGTAACAATCAGATTGTGCTTGGCAAGCTACCAGCCCCAGGGCACTGCCCAAATAAGAGACTGAAACACACCCACAGCTTTTCTGTGAAAGAGGCCTACTGCTAGTCCTGGAGCTTTGGCCTTAGAAGTAGGCTTCAGGTTTGGCACACATCTAGAAGCTACAGAGATACTCCCAGGGAGCATAGAGGGGGGCACCATGTTTGCACTCTCCCTCTATCTTGCTCCAGGTCATGGATACCTCCTTAAAAAGGTGCTTATACACTCATCTGAAGCTCTGATTTTTGCTACTGCCTCTCAGAAAGGCCTCCACATTACCTGATGATGGTGACCAGCAGAGCTTCACTTTGGTCCCAAAGAACTGTATATATTTGCATGCTTTAAAAGCTGCTGCCTGAGGGTGTGGCTTCCATTCACCTTGAATCTAGAGGCTGACTGAGATTTCTCCCTGGTCAGTCAGTCACTGACTGCTCTTGGCACACCCTCAACTACTGGGAGCTATTAAAAATAGATAGGCTGTTTATCTCACAAAGATTTGAGAGACAACCAAGAGCTAGGGAAAGGTTGAATGCTCAGGTTCAGCGACTACCCTAGGCTACTCCTTCAACAGTGGGAGTTGAGGCCATTTCATCTAATGCATAGAAGCCAATGCTGTGCCAAGCAAAATAAAGAAGCAGAAGAATATGTTCCAAGCAAAAGAATAAGATAAAATCTCAGGAGAGAGAAAGAAAAGAAGAAAAGAAGAAAAAAAGAAAAGAAAAAAAAGAAAAGAGAAAGAAGAAAAAGAGATAGAGAGAGAGAGAGAGAAGAGAAGAGGTATGATCCTTTCCTTCTCTCTCCTTCTCTCTTCTCTGTCCCTGCTCCTCGCTCTCTTTTCTCTTCTGCTCCTCCCTCCTTCTCTCTCCTCCCTCCTCTCTCCTCTCTCTCTCCCTCCACCTCCCGCCCTCCCCCCCCCCTCCCCTCCCTCCCCCCCCTCCCTCCCTCCTGCCCCCCCCTCCCCCCCCCCTCCACCTTCCCTCCCCTCCCCTTCCCTCCCCTCCCCTCCCTCCCCGCCCCTCCCCTCCCAGCCCCCCCGCCCCCTTCCTAATGAAATGCAGATTAGAGGGATGCCTGGGTGGCTCAGTGGCTGAGCATCTGCCTTTGGCTCAAGGCATGATCCTGGAGTCCCAGGATCCAGTCCACATCAGGCTCTGCACCAGGAGCCTGATCCTCCCTCTGCCTATGTCTCTACCTCTCTCTCTCCCTGTATCGCTCATGAATAAATAAATAGAACACTAAAAAAAAAAAAAAAAAGAAATGCAGATTAGAATGTCCTAAAAATGAAAGATATGTTGCTTTAAAAAAAAAGAATTGAGTCCCCTCACTGTCTCAGTTTTGACACTATTCCTTTTATGTTTTCTCTTTTCCATTAAAATAATAAATGAAACCACCTTCTTTCATTTCCCAGTTATTTGTAGAACATCAACTATGGGAGTATCTTTATGATAATACTTCAGGAATCAATAAATGAGTGAACATGGTAGGACTTCTTCATGTTACCATGTAGAAGAAATAGAAGATTTTCCAAATAACTCTAATAGCTGGCATAACGTGATATATGTCTGAGAAGCAGGAGTGCTACAGTGGTTTATTAGAGCGATTAGACACATCTGGTTTGGTGTATGAGGTGTTTTTGAAGGAAACAGCAAATGAGAAGTCACTCCAGGAATCAGTAGAATATCAGCAGCAGAATTAAGGAAGGGCATTTCTGGTGAATGGAAAAATGTTACCAAGGCCCAGAAGCTAGATGAGTGTACTGGGGATACAGGAACTACTTTATTTCCATTTAATAATAACCCTAGGAGGTTGGTGTGAAAGGAGATTCATTGGACTTATTATGTTCAATAGCCAAGATTTTTCAAATATTCTTCCTTTTCATCATAACTAATTTTTGGAGAAGTGCTTGTTCTCTCATTAAGGCATTATTTCATTTTCAAAGTGGAAACACCTTAGAGAGTCTCACTGACATCAACAGGCACTGTTAAATATGATACTGTGAACTTTCATCTTAAAGACAAGTAATTTTCAAATTACCAGTCTTGGAGCACCTGTGGCTTAGTCAGTTGAGCATCCAATTCCTGATTTCGGTCCTGATCATGATTTCAGGGCTGTGAGATGGAGACCCACCTTGGGCTCCATACCGGGCGTGGAGTCTGCTTAAGATTCTCTCTCTCCCTCTCCCTTTGCCCCTTCTCTACCCCATCCCCCCTGTACTCACATGCACACACTGTCTCATAAATAAATAAATATGTTCAAATCACCAGAGTCTTAATAACCTTAAGAAGAGAATGACATTGTATGCCAAGATAAAATCCTTTTATATTAACTTTAAACTTATAATTTTAAAAACCATTCTAGAAACAATTTTGTGGGATTTGCCAAAAGGGAAGAGGCAACAGTATGTCCTTATATTCAAAACAGTAATGGCTGGTTTGTATTAAAGTGTAAATATACTTTATTAATATAATCAATCCAGTTTTCCTGTGGTGGGTATTTTCCAGGTATATATTTTACTTTCTTTTTACTTTCAACCTTCCTGCATTTTAAAGTTTTAGGTGTTGGGCAGCCCTGGTGGCACAGCGGTTTAGCGCCGCCTGCAGCCTGAGGTGTGATCCTGGAGACCCGGGATCAAGTCCCACATCAGGCTCCTTGCATGGAGCCTGCTTCTCCCTCTGCCTGTGTCTCTGCCTGTGTGTCTTTCTCTGTGTGTCTTTCATGAATAAATAAATAAAATCTTTAAAAAAAAATAAAGTTTTAGGTGTGACTCTTTTGAACAGAACTTTATTGGCTGTTGAATTCATCTTATATCCAATTTGGATATAGTGATCTTTTCAGGCCATTTACATTTAACATTATATGACTGTGTATGGATTTACTTCTATCATTTTCGTGTATGTAATATTTCCCCTTTGCTATATTTTTTAAAAGCCATTTCTTCTTTTTTATTTTGTTGAATTGATTATATGTTGCCATATTGCAATTATCCCTTCTACTGGTTTAGAATAGACCAGCAAAACTGCAAGCCAAACTTCACCCGCCACCTGTCTTCTTAAGTAAAACCTTACTGGAATACAGCTACACATACTCACGAGCTTACTGTCTTCGGCAGCTTTCACACTACTGCAGCAGAGTTGAGTAGTTGAAACAGAAACCCCAAGTCTGGGGCACCTGGGTGGCTCAGTGGTTAAGCATCTGCCTTTGGTTCAGGTTGCAATGCTGGGGTCCTGGGATTAAGTCCTTCTCACATCAGGTTCTCTGCAAGGATCCTGATTCTCCCTCTGCCTGTGTCTCTACTTCTCTCTGTGTGTCTCTCATGAATAAATAAATAAAATCTTTAAAAAACCACAAAGCCTAATCCAAAACTAATAATCATATCTTTCACAGAAAGATTTTGTCAATCCTGAGTTAAAATATACACACCACTTTGTGTTCTAAAATTAATGAGTTTAACTTAATCATCATTAAGTAAAATGCAAAACCTATTATCTCCAACCATCCATCTTCCGTTATATGCTCTATAGTTGTACTATAGTTTGCTCTATTCAACTTGATTTGATACTGTTTAATTCTCTTGATTTTTAAAACCACAATTATTAAACATTATTATTTATTGTAGTCTGGTCCCATGTTTACCATCTTCTTGCTTATCATTATGGTATATATTTCCTTTTGGGATTGTCTTCCTGGGTAAAACCTTTAGCAGTGCTTTTACTGTTGATGATTAATTCTTTCTCAGTTTAACTTGCCTAAAATGTTTTTATTTTGCCCTAATATTTGAAATAGTTTTGCTAGATATAGAATTCTACATGACAGTTATTTTTCCTCAGTAACCTGAAGATAGCCACTACCTGTTGACCGACTTCCAAGATGAGAAGCCAACTCTGATGAAGAGGTCAGCTGTTAATCCCAAAATTATCTCGTTTTCTGGAACACAGATTAATTGGACATTAGAACTCCCTTTGATCCCTTTGATACTTTTAAGTTCTTTCAAATTTCCCATTTTATATTTTTCTTTCCACAAAGTCTTAATGGCTCACTTAAAATATTTTGTATTCCTGGGCAGCCCCAGTGGCTCAGCGGTTTAGCGCCGCCTTTAGCTCAGAGTCTGATCCTGGAGACCCAGGATGGAGGCCCATATCGGGTTCCTTGCATGGAGCCTGCTTCTCCCTCTGCCTGTGTCTCTGCCTCTCTCTCTCTCTCTCTCTCTCTGTGTGTGTCTCTCATGAATAAATAAATAAAATCTTTAAAAAATTTTTGTATTCTATTTTTCTCTCTTTTTTAAAACATAAAAATATACCTTTTTTAAGTGTGTGTGTGTGGGGGGTGTATGTGTATTACTGAAGAAAGTATACATAATCTAAGACATCTTATTGGCCTTGTGGCTCAACGTAAAGGATTATTTCTCTAGTTTGGGCTTTTTCTATAGGTATCTGCAGGAAAATAAACACAGTCCAGCTTTTTAGATGGGTTCTATTATATTTCACCACATAGTAGTAGCCACAATAAACTGAGGAAAAAATACTGCTCACCTCACTAACCCCTCAGCTTAGGTTCAAACTGGCTGGGTCCAAGGACTGCTTATGCAGTATTTTGTCTCTCATCCCTCCATATATAACCTCCTGATTTTGAAGCTGTAGTGCATCTAACCACTCTCTCTCCATTGTGTATATACGTTGGCCTTTGAGAAATGATGGGAGACTAGCTGCCTCTACAAAGTTGAAACTGAGATGCAAAGGTTAAAATGCATGTTTTAAAACTTCTGAAACTTCTTTATTATTTTTAAAGGGTATATCTGATCCAGGTTCTTCTGTCTTTGAGAGGCCCATATTTCAAATAGGCTTTAACAAATATTACAACAGATGTTGTAATTTTGCAGAACCTTTGCTCTTTTTAAATTGCTAGCTTGGATATAGTGTCACTTTTCTGCCTAAATAGGAATATATACTGGCATTGATTGTTACTTTTTCTACTTTCTCCTCAATTATGATCTTAACCAAATTTTATAAAATACAGATGTGATGTATACTTAGCAATGTATATGTTTTATCAGCAAAGGAATCTTCACTTCTAACTCTAAAAAGTTCCAGGCTGAAAAAATAAAATAAAATAAAATAAAATGAACTAAAATGCAAAAGAGGAAACATAGAAAAGCAGGTAATCTGATATGGAAATTGAATGATAGATTAAGTACTTGACTGAGTAGTTATGAGATGGTGACTTGTGTTTGGGAAAGAGGATTTCTTCTGTCTTGAACAGAAGTGCATAAAAAAAAATTATTCATTGTAAATTTCTTGGGAGATGATATTTGCCAGACTGTAGAGTAGCCAGTAGACTCTGGCTCAGATTTGATGATGGTGATTATAAAATGACAGTTCTTGAGAAAAAAATAAATTTGGATTTTCTTTCTTGTGTTTTTATTATTTCTTTAGTTCACTGTAGACGATTTATTTTTACCTTAAAGAACTTGAGTATTTGTGATTTATGCTCTTCAACTTTCAAAAAGAATTAGTCACTTTACAAAGCAAAATAGATATAAAGCAGGAAATATAAAAACAAACACACAAACAAAAAGCCAATACCTAACTAGCTAAAAAGACCTGAGTTGTTTGGATCCTGCTAAATAGACTAACTTATTCTGGTCTCTGATAGTAACTTAAGTATTACCAAAGTAATACTACAAATTTACTATAATAGCTATTGAGAATAATTTAACTATGCATGTATATATATATATATATATATATTATATATCTAATCTGAAAAATTATGAAAATACTGATGCCAATTATTGTCTTACGTAAAAAGAACAAGTGAGGTAGTTTTCCTTCCCTGTCATTATTGCTATTTTAAAAATTCTTTGTTGTTTGAGCAGATTAAGAAGCTTTTTAATTCATTGCTACTTTGTCCATTTAATAGTGAATATTTATTAAAAACACAAAAACTAGTTTCAGGAATTAAAAACAACATAAGGATCATGTATTCTGCAAACATTTTACATCTGATAGTCATATAGTCTCAGTGTATGACATACTTACATTTTTGTATCCCTCTTAAATAAAGAGCCAAATCAAGAAGCACAGTAAAAACTAGCATCACAAGTTTAATATATTTTTAAAGTATAGAAATATCTTTAAACAGCACATTTAAGGAATAATATAATAGACTTCCGTTTCTTATTCTTACAATGGTACACTATTTACTTAAAAATATATTACTTAATGTACTCCCCAATATAGTTATTATCAAATTCTCTTTAAGATAAACTGTATTTTAAAACAATATTGCAATATACCTGAATTACAGATGAACCATAATATTTTTAAGCTATTTCTGATATAGTTTTACTTGAAAGGTTCAAAAAGGTGATTAATAAATGATGCTTTCTGAATATTTTAGATGAACTGTAAATAAGCTTAACCATGGAGTCACCATAAATAGCAAGTAATCCATCTAAATGTCATTATTCTGAAAGTGAGTGTGTATTAAAGAAAAGCCTTAGAAGGCAAAGAAAGAAAATAAATTAATTTCAGAGGGAAGAATACACATGCACATACACACAACAGAACCTTCCCATTTGGAATTATTTGTGCTTGGAGGAAGGTTTACAAAATCCCCTTACAAAATAAGGTTTTCATTGAGCTCATTCTCAAAGATATGAAAAATGGATTTCAGCTGTTCTTTCGAAATGGCAATTCTGTCAAAGCCATTCTGGGATTTTTGGTAATTTCCTTCAGTTTAGTTTCAGTGCTTTTACCTTAAATAAAATCCCTTGCATCACATCAATCAGCAAACTCAGTTATAAAGGAGAGCTAAAGAAAATGGCTCTGTCGGCATCTCTGCTCCAGTATATTTTATGTATGCAGTGACTCTTGTCTGTGGGGAGGGAGGTGGAGTGCATGTAAATGTTTCTTGATTTTGGACTGTTTTTGAATCTGAAAAAAAAATCTGCAGCAGTAGTGTTCTAGATAATAGGCAGACATGATTTATTTGAGGTAAGAAGGTTGTACTACAATTTTTTAGTGTTAACTTGGAAAGTTATGGACATAGGCTCAAGCCTGTCTCCACAGAGTTCCTGAAGTTTTGAGCGCTTTGCAAAATCTACAATCCACAAGCCAAGAAGGAACATGCTCCTCCAGTTACACCAATTCTGTTAAAGCAAACAGTTACAACAATTATGTGTAATCTTTCAGCTTCTATGTTCTGCCTACCGCTTATTTATTCAAATCCAGTTCAACATTTCACTTTATCTAATGAAGCAGAAACTCTGAAAGAAAAATTGTGTTTATTCAAGCATTTTTGTTTGGGTTGTTACTTTTTTTTTTTTTTTTTAGTTTTATTTATGCTATCATAGTTTTCACTGGCACAACATAACCAAATGCATTCAATTTCCTTCATCAATGATTAACATCTAAAGGAGTTTTAGTTTCAGAAAATTATATAAAAATCATATTAGAAAAAATGTTGAAATGGAATTGATTTGGACTTAGTATATCCCACTGAAAGTTACTGGGCTATCTATTGTGTAATAGACCTATAAAATAGATTTTATTGATAAGGCATCCACAAAGGAGAATATATACCTTTAAATAAATAAAAGTGACTATATACACAATATTGTACATAGGTACAGAGATGAAATAAACCAAACTAATTTTGTGAAATTCCCTTCTTGTCTGAAAGCATACTTTTTATTATAATTGTAAACCTTAATACAGATATTTTTCTTATTACCATTATTATTTAATATTAGTGGCAGCCACATGAGCGCACTACCATATTTCTGTATTTTTTCAGAATGACATTGGAGCTGTCATCAAAGTACAGCACAGAGATGGC
Organism: Canis lupus familiaris; assembly: GCF_011100685.1. Classification (NCBI taxonomy): domain Eukaryota; kingdom Metazoa; phylum Chordata; class Mammalia; order Carnivora; family Canidae; genus Canis; species Canis lupus. Next base: position 23,319,552 of record NC_049233.1, read on the forward strand.
ATTTAATTTGGTTGGAGCACAACAAGGCTTTGGTACGTGGTCAGGAAACATCAGATGTACCTGGGAAAGAAAAACACGTTTTGTTTTTTTGAGAAATAAGATAAACATTTTGTCTACAGCTTTCAAATAATATTCTCGTTTTGTCACTCACAATCAGGCACACCCTTAAACTATCACTCTTCTATTTATGTTCAATGGCTGGGGTGGGGGTTGGGGACTGGTAGTGAAGGATGTATTTTTAAGCATTAACACCTAGAGTCAACTCACCAGTTCTAATTATGTGTTGGGGCCTTGAAAAATATTCTACCAAGTAAGGAAAACTCCTTCTATGGAGTATTCAGTGGAAATTTTCCTGGGGGAAAGAGCATGGCAACTAGCACTGAGTTGCTTTTGGTTAGAACAATTACTTCTATTTACTTCATGAGAAATACAGAAATTATAAATGCAAATCAGTGAAGGGACACAACTAGCTGTAGAAAGATTCGAATCTAAATTATTTTTTAAAAGACAATTAAGCAATAAATCATAAAACTTATGCCAACTCTTAATTTTCCACAGTAAAGGAAGCATAAAGATCACAGCAAAGTAAACTCCAGGTATAATCCAAAACTTATTTTAAAGCAATAATTTCAACTCTTCTCTACAGAATCTTTTACCAGACTGGCTGGAGTTTAATATCCTTTTACTTTCTTTCTCTCCTAGACAAGTGCCAAAAAGCAGGCTCAACTAAATCAGAAGCAAGGAGCCTAGATATTTTACAAATTGAATATTCCGTCTCCTCCAAAAGCCTGAAAAGGTAGCTGTACACCGACAGTGAAATGCTCAAGCAAAGGGTTTGCTCTCATTTTGATCAGACTGGCAGTCTGCCTATGATTTCAGTAATTGAGCAAGGAGCCAGAACATGGTTCCCCCTTTCCCACCCACCTACCCTGGCCCTTCCCCCAAAGGAGTTTATGGGAAGTCCCACTGATGAGTCCTAAGGGATCCACAAAAAGCAAATACAGCCTCTTAGAGTTTTGGCTGCACAACGTCCTGGCTGAAATGATATAGAAGCACTGTATGTGGACAGAAACAGGAAAAATGAGGTGATCTGACATGAACTTGAAATTTCCTAAGACCTCACAAAACTAAAAGTTGGATAGTCTCTACAAATTTTAGATGCAGCTTGTGTCCCTCATAAGCTTTATCTTCCATAACCCACACATACATGATTGATAACCCCTTGTTTCAATGGCCTTGGCAGCTTCGCGAAGCAATTGTTCTGAAAAAAAAAAAGGATTGTTCTTGAATGGTTTCTCAACCATATTAGTCAAAAATATGCTTTCTTTTAGGAACAAACATGCCTGTCTTCTTGTTTCATGTCCTTCAGAGAACAAACGTACAGAGTATACAATGCCAGGAAAAAAAAAATCAAACTTCCCATGTATGCTTTAAGTTTTGCAATGACTTATGTCCCATATCCCAGGACAGTGATGCAGAGCAGGATCTTGTTCCAAGTCCATGTCAGATTTTTTTAATGTTTGTTTTTTGACACTGCCTTCTAGACCTCAGCCCTAAAAGCTGGCAATATGTGGTTATATATTTATAAGGAAAAAAAGAAAAATGAGAGGTAGAGTATTTTGACAGTTTTTTTCAATAATTAAACATTGCTTAGCCTGAGGCCGCCTTTGATTCAATAGATACATATTAATGAAGCAGAAGTCTGCTTTTTGAGGCATTGAGATGACAGTATAAGGAGGCATTTTCTGAGAAATTGTCATTCCTCTATAAGCTTAATAGTGGCTATTCCTTTGACCACACAAAAAGACAGTGATTATGTCTATTCTTCCAAGGCTTGAAACAAAGCATTTCTCTCTGTGTGATTGGCTTTTGGGTCATCATGAATCCTCATAGGTAAGGATAGAAGGTTAGAGAGTTCACAGAGATTCTTGGAATACAATACACCCTTCCTTGCAGAGCTCCCCATTCCCCAGAAATGATATCCTGTATCAAGTACTTTTATTGATAGATAGCAAAGATGAAAGCATAACAAATCCTAAAATTTTCCCAGGTATTTACTCTATACTTTGCCTATGGCACAGAAATAGACAATCTCATTGGTCAAGAATAAAAAGAAGAATATTTATAAATAACTGCCTTTCAAAATATGGATTTATCTCCCTGTTTCTCTTTACTCCAAAGTTATTCCCAAAGTTTTGGGCAATACCCATGCTCTAGTTGCCATAGATGTTCATCTTTGGTATCTACTCTCTAGTACCTATGATGTCCAGACCAGAAAACATCAAGTCATTCAAGGATTTAATCTGTCAATTTACATATATCATTCCTTATTCAGAAGAAAACTAGGAGAGTCTTTCCATCAGCTTTAAATGTTAAATTAATTCTGAAAAAATGACCTTCTAAAGAGTCAACCCACAAATTCTAATAGTTATGTTTTTTTGTTGATCATAAACAAGACTCATCCACAAAGATAGACTATTTTATTCTTATGGCTACTGCTTTCCTACTGCCATCCACCAAATAGCCACTTCTGTCACTAAGTCTTGAATCTAAAACAATTAGTCCTCTTCCTTCTATCCTGATGACATATAGTTAAAATGTTCACATTAACCCAAACATTAATTCAGAACTCCATCACATAGTCTACTGCACCTTCTAGGAGACTCTTAGTCTTCCAGAGATTGTCCCTCTGCCAAAACAGTAAGTCACACACCATAAGACAGGTATGTCAGACTCTCAAGAGGTTTCATGAGCTAATTAGATATAGTACTACCATTTAGAGACCACAAAATCAACATTTCATTATCGTCTTCACAAAAATAAGCTCAGGTTACTGGAGATTAAATCACTACTAAATTCCTGAGTGAGGAAGGGAAAAAATGAAGATGAAATTCCACCTTAAAAATCATAAAAAAAAATAAGGATCAAGAAATTGAAATGAGTCTTTTACTTATATTCTACTTGAAGAACTTTAATAATACCAAAGTATGCTGTGAAACATTCTTAAATAATCAGAGTAAAAGCCCTTAGATGAAATTCAGTAAGGCTATTATTCAATGTTTTTGCAATGATTACTAATGAATTGCTAGGTTTGAAACAGCCCCTGGGAACCTGTGTGGTTAGTCATACTGCATAGTGAAGAAATCAGTGCAGAGTGATCACTTCATGCGGTTACTTCAATTTTCCTAGCTAAATCCTTCCCATTCTGGAATCAGGACGAGTCTTTAAACTAGCCTGAATTTCCTGACTATACCCATAATCATTACTTTGGCTCTAAAAAGTACCAAAGGATTTTTTTTTTAATAGTGCACTTATAGCACAAACGGATGCTTTCCTTTAAAATAATGTTTATATGATGCTTGCATCATAAACCATTTTAAATTCTACAAAAACAAAGCATACCAGAGTCTGAACTATGGCATGGTTGGTGGCATTCATGTGAGCATTGAGTGGAAAAGAACATTCTCCATCACAATAAAATGCAGCATATCCTTCTGGTGCTATAATCCAGTCCTAGAATGCATACACACACACACAAAGAAAAAAAAGAAGAAAAATAAAGGAAATCGCAAAAATAAAAATAAATTAATTCTTAAAGAATATTCATATTTAGGTCTGCCTAGGTTTCTCTTCTTCATTTAACAATTATTCTAACAAGACAGCCACCCTCAAGCCCTTAATTTATTTTTAAGTTGAAGTTTACAACACAACTATAAATATTTTCATAAGAAATTGTCCTCTGTAATTTCTCCCAAGAGGTTGCTATGTAGGATAGTCATAGTATGCATTAATTCATGGATTCATGAATAAAACCATATCATTAAATAGCATTGTAAATATTGTTTAAACAGGAAATGATGAACTCTGGAAAGTTCAAGTGAACCAGAAAGGAAAAGAAGAATAAACTTAATTGAGATAATTCCTATTACTTCTTAATAACTCATTCCTGGCTTTAGAAATCTGACAATTTCCTAAAGATTTAATATTTGCTCCTTTGCTGTTTTTCTTTCTGTTCACGTGTTAGCTTTATAGTCTCTTTAGAAGAAACGAATTGAAGCAAATTCTTGAGAACTGCACATGAAAATTTGGGGAAGCCAAAAAATTGGCATATGGAATGACTGCCCTGATTTTTTTTCCCCAAGAAGTAAAACCTGGTCCAAATGTAAACTTACTGAATGAATCATGTTGAAGTTTTATTATAAAATTTTTAAATGCTTAAGCTTTAATATTACTTTTCAATGAGATAGCCCAAATTCAATTCTACAAATCCATTGTAATGGGATAATGTAATCCAAAGATATCAATGTAAACTATCAATACATAGAGACATTAAAAACTGTTTTTGGTTAAATCTTCCGCCTTACCCTTTTTGTGAAGCATATGGAAAAGAGAACAATAAAACTCTTATTTTCAAGGAAAAAAATTATTTTTCTATAGATCTACTTTATGACAGACATTGTCATTCAAGGATCCTATTTCCTAGCCATAGAGTTTGAGACTTTGAGGGGCAAATGGTGCCACTCAAATTAATCTGAAAAAGTGATATTAAAATTAAAATTTTGGGATATTAAAACAACAGCACCTTTTCCCACTTTCTGATATCATAGGGCTATGTTTCTTCTTCACCATAGCTATTTTTTACTATAAACCCTAATGATGAGGTTTCAATGGTGGAAAGATAATGGAGAAATAAAAATGATGTGAATAACTCATATACTGAATAGTCATAAAAAATAATTGGTTAGTCTATTGGAAAAATTACTAACAGAGATTACAAGTAACTCCAGATTTATAATAAAACAGAAAAGAAGCATCTAAGTTGACCAACCATTCTTACCTGCCATCCCAGATCCCGGAAACTCACATAGAGCTCATGCTTCTTACAGGCTTGTTTTTGTTCACTCGTATTATAATCTGAAGATAAAAATCGGATTTTTAAAAAATGGAAGCTTATCAGTTATCCTATATTTCTTTTGTGGGATCACTGATAAAATTAAAAAGAAGCTGTAAATTGTTGTAAAATGTTGTAAATTATGAGTTTGAATCTTAAAGCCAGAACCATTTAACTAGCCATGTGAATGCTAGGCAAATCACTTGTCCTGAGTTTCTTCTTCTGTAAAATGGAGTCAATGCCATTTACCTTGTGAAGTTCTAACAAAATTTGGTTAGACTCTCTGTTTTATGGTGCACAATCTGATGCCTGCTGTTCACTGAGTACTAACAAAGAATGCTTGTTTACTAATTAATTCACACTGCAGTGGTACTTAAAATTATTATTTATATATATTAAATACTCATACAATATTTTTTAACATCTTCTATGCGGCAGACACTGAGAAAGTACCAACTGGGTTCTTACTGAGTTGATTTTATTTTAATTAATATATTAAACTCAGAATACTGAAAGTTGAACTTTTCATTTTCACCCAAAAGACATGTCCAACATATAGACCCTTCCATTTTTGACTGATGACAGCTCCCCCAGCAAAGGGAGAGAGAGAGTCAAAATACACTGTTTTTTCCTTTACTCTGTCAAGAAATTCATTCTGTCATTCAATCTGTCAAGAAATCCAACACATTCTACCTTCAAATTGGTCCAAAATCCACCTACTCTTACCACCTCCATGACTAGTCCTGGTTCAAGCCACCATCATCTTTCACCTGAATTACTGCAATATTCTCATTGCTAATTCTCCTTGCTCCTGACCTTGCTCTTCTACAGCAAAGCAGTCAAGTAGACTTCTGACAAGTAACTCGAATTATATCACTCCCCAGCGAGAAGTCCCACTGGGTGGCCCCATATCACTAAGAGTATCCTTTGTGGTTTACAAGGCCCTATCTGATTTGACCCCATTACCCCTCTGACTCATTTCCTACCACTCTTCCTCTCCTTCATTCCATTTTGGCCATGACACCTCCTTGCTGTTTTCCACCTAGGTCAGGTTCCTCCTATCTTAGGGACTTCACTCCCACTCTTCCCTCTTCCTAAAATGCCTTTCCTTTAAAAACATAGGTAACACCTAGAGTTTCTTGAACTTCTCACTTAGGTATCATCTTGTTAATGAAGCCTTCGCTAACTACCCTATTTAAGACTGAAACTCCCACTATGGTATTCCTGATCTCCCTCATCTTGCTCTTGTTTTTTTCCCCATTTCACTTAATTTTTAATATGCTATGCCTTTTATTCATTTATTATATGCATTGTTTCTTGTCTATTTCTTCCCCCTAGAGTGTCAGCTCTACAAGTTCAAAGATCTTTGGTTCTGTTTGGTGTTCTAATATATCCCAAGTTTTAGAAACAGTCTCTGAGGGCACCCCAGGTGGCTCAGTGGTTTAGTGCCACCCTCAGCCCAGGGCCTGATCCTGGAGACCTGGAATCAAGTCCCACGTCGGGCTCCCTGCATGGAGCCTGCGTCTCCTTCTGTCTCCCTCTCCCTCTCTCTCTCTCTGTCTCTCATGAATAAATAAATTAAATATAAGGATAAGAGTGCTGCATTCCATAAATTCTCTTTTCTCATTTTCCATCATTATCCACATATTTAATTTGTTTTTTTTTTTAAGATTTTATTTATCTTTATTTATCTTTACCAGCTGAAGTGGTGATCTCAGGATCATGAGATTGAGGCCTAAGTCAGGCTCTGTGCCTGCTGAGTGAAGTGTGCAGCCTGCTTAAGATTCTCTCTCTCTCTCTCTCTCTCTCTCTCTCCTTGTAGCCCCTCTGGCCCCCCTCTCGTGCTCTCTCACTCTAAAAAAAATTAATTAATTAAAAAATAAGGATATAAATGGAGAACCTTAATATTGCATCTGGACTAAAGGAATACCAAAGAAATACAGAGCTTTATAGAAACATCTATGTTGTCTTCTTTGGCATTTGTTCATACGTTGTACAAATAGCATTCTAAAAGCTAACCCATTTTTATTATTTCTAATATGAAATGTGAAAGTGGAAAAAATATAGGGTAAGGGAGCCAGCAAAATGACTTATTTTCAAAGAAGACAGCTAATTTTTTCTCCTAGGAATAACTGCTACATTCACTCTGACAGTCATCTTTGTCAAATCAATGTAGTAGTTTACTAGGCAGAGTAGTGAGTCTTAAGATGTCACCTTCCAGTTTAATTATCCTCAATATCTAGTGAAACTGTAGGCACATCAAAAATCCATGGAGCCTGTCTTAGTGGGTCTTGTCATCCACCTTTCACAGTTACTTCAGGTAATTCTTTTTTAATTTCTGTCTGCCTAGGAAAAAAAATAATGATTAAATATTGAACTCAGACTTTTTTACTTCTTGGTCAGAGTTATTCCTGCTATGTAATTAGCTGCATTAAAACAAATTAAATAGGAGATGCCTAGGTGGCTCAGCGGTTTGGCGCCTGCCTTCAGCCCAGGGCATGATCCTGGAGTCCTGGGATTGAGTCCCCGGATTGAGTCCCAGGATCAAGTCCTGCATTGGACTACCTGAAGGAGCCTGCTTCTCCCTCTGCCTGTGTCTCTCCCTCTCTCTCTCTCTCTGTGTGTCTTTCATGAATAAATAAGTAAAATCTTAAGAAAAGAAACCAAATTAACTATGTAGATAATGATGGAAAATGAGAAAAGAGAATTTATGGAATGCAGCACTCTTATCCTTTGGGTAAATGTTTCCCTTGATCAGAATAGCACAAGGAGTTAATTTTGTCCAGGCAATGGACGAGCATACTGTAACACTAAGTACAATAACATGAAATGGATAAGTTCTCTATACCATTTTTATGGAAAAGAAATAATTGATTCTGGTGCTAGTTTTATTACACAAACTTTTTGAAATTTAGACTAAGAAAGTCAGCTTGCATTAGACGAGGGTTCAGAAAACTTTCTTTTTTAAAAAGATAATAAATATTTTAGTCTATGGAGTCTTCCCTTGCAATGACTCAACTTTGCCACTATAGCATGACAGCAGTCATAGACTATGTTAAATGGATGCATATGGCTCTATTCCAATAAAACTTTACTTCTGGATGCTAAAATTTGAATTTCATATGATTTCTATGTGAAAGAAAATGTTATCCTTCTTTTGAATCATTTTCAAACATTTAAAAATGTAAAAACCATTCTTAGCAATTGGGTCTTACAAAAATAGGCCACAGGGCCTTGCTTCACCAACCCTTACATTAGACAATAATGAGAATATTTATTCATTCATCCTTGTCTTAATTAAAAACATTGAATATGAATAAAGACATTGTAGCCAATAACACAAGTATATATGAAAAGTCATAAACTATGTATATGGTTATATGAATTCCATGTTTATAGAAAAAGAAAGTAAAACTTAAAAGTCAAAATAGATCTGTTCCATCTATGAAGCTTTTCATACAGGCTAAGTGATGTATATAATGTAACATCGCATAAAGGTAACGAGCAATGAAATTTATAACAGAATCTGATTCCAAGAGTCTGATTTCATAGAGCGCTAGGACCATATGCTTATTCTGTCAGAAATAAAAATTAATGGATGACTGAAGTAAATGTTGTACCCAAACCAGCAAAGTCTGCAGTTAGGTTTACTATAAATGGTTGGCAGGATAAACTAAAGGAGGAAGGACAAGGAAATTAAATTTATATCTCTAAAAAATATTGGTTGATAGCCCTTCAAAAATTAAAATGAAATGGACATAATGCTACTCTAGATTAACCTGCCTGCAGATGAAGAACTCTGCCAGAAATTACTAAGATGTTCTGGTGCCACAAGCATACTAGAAAAGCATGCTGACATTCCTTGACCATAATGCAGATGTTCCAAATGCAGCATTTGTTTGTTTTGTCTTTTAATGGTAACAATATTGGGAAACCAGGGCCAAAATATTGAAAGTACTGCTAAATACTTTATGTAAACTTTCTTATGACCAATTTCTATAAGCAGTACAAATTTAATCTTTTTCCTAGTTAAACTTTTGAGAAGTTATTTTGTCTTAGAAAAAAAATTGTGAAAAAAATACATACTTAGAGATGGAAAGTTATTAAAAAAAAAAAAAAAGAAAGAAAGAAAAACAACCCTGAACTCTATATGGGACTTCAAAGGTCTGTCCACTAGTCTCTGAAAAACAACCAACCAAACAAATAGACATGGGTTAGCTTAGCAATGAAGTGGGGATAAAAAAATTTAAATCCAGGTAACTCCATATACTAATATGGGTTTCATTTTTCTTTCATCTAGTATTGGCTTTTTTAAAGGATAAAATATATATATATTCATATATGAATGGTGTGACACCCCACCCCAGGGGTAAAGATGTCCACCTCCATCGGCCAACAGCACAGCCATTCAGGAGCTGTTCAAGCACATCTGGGAGCAGTTCAGGGCCATGTTATGGCACAAGGCCTTCCTGTACTGGTACAGAGGCGAGGACGTGGACGAGATGGAGTTCACAGAGGCCAAGAGCAACATGAACGACCTGGTGTCCGAGTACCAGCAGTACCAAGATGCCACGGCCGAGGAGCATGGCGAGTTCGAGGAGGAGGTGGAGGAGGAAGAGGTGGAGGAGGTGGCCTAGAGCTGATAATCTAGTAAAGCACTTGGAAGTTGTGTGAACTCCTGATGTAAGCATCAGGATTTTTGCTAATTTATAGAAAATGGAAATGACGAATGAAGATATAAAAGGTAAAGAAGCAGGAATAATGCTACAACAAACTATTTAATAGTTAATTTTAAAATGACCCTGGGTGTAGAGAAATTCATAATAAACCCCAAACACATAATAATCCCTTCAAAGATGAGGGATTTTAAAAATGCTACTTTTCTATATTAATCACCACCTTCCATATCCAGTAAATTCCTTGCTTGAATTTATGTACAACCCACCAGAATTACTACTATTGATTTGTATAGGGATAACTGTATTTGTTTATGAGTAGAAATGTCTGACACAGAACAGATACCACAAAATAACTATCCTGTGTGTTTGCTTAACTATGTTTAGCAAAGTGTCTACGTGGATGACCCAATTAATATCTTCACCTTTGAGCTTACTGGCATAAAAACTGTCCACAAACCTGAGTTTCCAACTGCCCACTAGACATCTCCAAATAAAAGCTTCCTGGACGCCTCCGACTCACTATGTTTACTTCTGATCTTGCACTCTTAAGATGCTCACTACTTTGGTTAACAGGATCACCTGTCATTTAGTGGCCCAAGAATGAACATTTAGTAAGTTTCTTGATTTTCTTTATTTCTCCCTCATGTCCTACATTAAATGGATCCACAAAGCCCACTGACTGATCCATTTCTAGTCTAGAAAACCTATTGGAAACTCTTTGTTCTCTTGGTTACCTCATACTTCCTCAACATCCTCTTCCAGTAACTTGGTCCTAGAATAACAGTTCATCCCTGACCCTCCTCCACCTCTGACTATAAGTCTTTGTCTCTTTTATGGAATTGCTTTTTCTCCTTGCCTATACTTAAAGGACTAATCCTCCCATGGAAGGCTCCATTCCTGCTTTTCTTTTACTTTATTTTCTGTGGCACTGTCCAATCCTATGCTTCATCTAAGCTCATATCCCCATCTTTTTTCTACACCTGCCACTTATTCTTGAAACTTCCTATCCAGAGTCCTGTCTCATCACCCTCTGCTGGTGCCATTCCACATGTTTTGGTTTTCACTTCTCCGTTTCCAATTTATAATCTTCACAGCTTGTAGTGCTGGATTTGACTCCTAATCATTATCTGTGCTTTCAATTTCCTCCCTTGGCATCCTATCCTTTACTCTGCTGCCAAATTTAACTTTTTAAAATGCATATCTGATTATGACACTCCTTTTTCCAATTGTCTGCCTGAAGACACTATAGTTCCTTATTATTGCATACCCTACTCTTTATAATTTGGTTCCTGCATACTTTTCAAGCTTTTCTCACACCTTTCAAACAAGAAAACTTGTGTGCCCAACTATTTAACATGGGTATATGATTCTGTAACTGCACATCAGTCTGAAATGGCTTCACCCACCCTTCCATTTCCAAAAAATGTATAGTCTTTCTTGTGTAAGTCTCTCATGAAGTCTTTTGAGCAATACCTAGGTGTTGCTTAGGTGCTCTATCCTTCCTACTATTTAGTACCCTATACCTACTCTAATAGAATTGACCTGCTAATAATTACTAAGCTCATGTCTTTCCTATTGTCTGTGGGAGTTCTTTTTAAAAAGATCGTTAGCTATCTATCTTTTATCAGTATATAGTTAATACTGTACTTATCACAAGTGGACACTTATTTAATATTGAATAAATTTATTTTACAATAAATCATGCCCAGATATATTCTCTCTAAGGATTCTCTCTAGACAGACTTGGCAATAGATGATGCATTAATGCCTATTGAAAAGTTTATTTTATATTATATAATCAATTTTCAGGTAGGTTGGTCAAATTAGTTTAAATCACTAAAATTCTTCTTTTTTCTAAGTTTCAAAGGCCAAGAAATTCCAGTAAATGACCAGGGCTATTGGTACTTTTTAGGAAGAGAACTTCTAGTTTTCTCTGATGTAAGAGTCTGAACTCTTTATGTATCAGTTTTGAAAAATGAAACCATATGAACTCATTTAAGAAGTCACAGTGATAATGGCTAACAACAAATAAGCATGCACCACTGTTCTTAGACCTTTACACATATTAATTCATTTAATCTTCGCAATTATTGTAATCTAACCCTAGGGGGCATATACATTAACATTCTCACTTTACAGATGAGGACACAGAGACAGGGAAAGGTGACATTTGGTCCAAGATTATAAAAATAGTAAGTGGTGGACCCAGGATTAAATGATGAAATGATAAATAGATGATAGATAAATAAACGTACAGATGGATAATATAGACACTGAAATTGTTGTTTTAGGAGGGATTTCCAAGATTCTGTATTATTCAGGGCACAAATAAAGTTTTCAGTATTAATTATTATAAAAATCAAGTGGATTAGAAACATTCTCAATGTGTAGCCTTCTAAGATTTTTCACTGCAGCCTTGATCTTGAGAGCCCCAATTTGAAAACAACCAAAATGTCTTTTAAGAGTGACATGACCGAATAAATTCTGATGCAAGCACTGTTGATTATATTGCAACAGTTAAAAAGAATGAGGTCACTCAATTTGAAAGATGGCTGAGGCATATTGTTTTTAAAAAATCCATAAAACCAACTCTATAACATTCTGGAATAGCCAAAACTATGAGGACAATAAAAATCAGTGGTTGCTAAGGGGAGGAAAGGATGAATAGAGGATAAATAGCCAGAGGAAAGAGGATTTTGAGGGCAGTGAAAGTACTCTGTATGATACCATAATGATGGATGCATGTCATTATACATTTGTCCAAACCCACAGAATGTAAAACACCAAGAGTGTACCCTAATGTAAACTATAAACTTTGGACAATTATATATTCATCCTTGTGATTTATCCTTGGTAAGAAAGGCGCCATTCTGATGAGTCATGTTGATAATGGGGGAAACTAAGCAACATGGGGCAGAGGAATATGGGAAATCTTTGTACCTTCCTCTCAGTTTTGTTGTGAACCTAAAATTGCTCTAAAACTAATCCTTAAGAAAAAAAAAATAATAATCCTTAAGAATACACAAGGTATATCATTTATTTAATTAAACACACATAATAAAAATATGTTCTCTAAAAGAGATGTATATATATGGAGGAAAAGATTTGCATGTATAGGAACCATGGTGATATATCAGAGTAACCTATCTCAAAAGGATTTATGTGATCAAGAGTGAATTTTAGCTTTATTAATGTTTTGATTATCTTTAAATAATGAAAATATGTATTAATTATATGACATAAAACATTCTAAAGAGATAATTGTAATTAATTGTTCTTTCTGGTTTTGATTAACATCTGTTTGTCCAAGAGACATGAGCTTACATTGTATATATTAGGCAAAAGACACTGCCTATCAAATTTGAGAATAACTATAGAATGTTTCCATTTCAATGACTCTTTGAAAGATCTGGCCTAAGAAATCACCATGGTTTCAGGCAAGGCCACTAAGGATTGGATTCACTTTCAACAGTCCCTAGTATCCAGCACACACTAAGCAGTCTTTTCAAGCAGTCTGCAGTGTACCAGGACTTGCCATTTGTCTTATTGATTCTCTCAGAATCTTAATACTCTATTCTTTTCAGCACTCATATAGTCCTTACAACAGCATCTTGCTCTTGGCATATACTTTAAGACCTTATAAACATAACACCGAAAGCCTTTTTCAGCTAACTAAAAAATTAACTATTACCTCCATTTCCTTTCCTCCACACCGACATTCAAATAAACATCCATTGTGCTGCCTCATGGTGAAAGAGGCATCTCACACAATGTGTTTGCTCAACCTCCTTGCCAAAAATCTGAAGAGGAGCAAAGAGGGACAGTTTCTGCAGAAAATCTGGACACAATGTTCCTGTGTATATTCACCTGAAAGAGGAATTTAGTTTTTTTTCCATTCAGTAGATACATTAATTTATTTAACAAGTTCCTATTTTGTGCTAGACATTGTTCTAAGTTTTTCCATAGGGATATAGAAAAACAAAGGATCATTGAGAAGTTGGAAGACGAGAATCTTTGAAATAGGAAAGAAATTGGGTAAAGAAAGCAAGAATGACTTGGGTTTTCATTCTCCTAGATTAACTGAGACTTTCAACATTTGACAGTATGCTTTGCAGAAAAATATGCAATCAGGCAAACATCAAATACAATTCTTTTCCCTGCCATTGGCTTCTTTTTTAGCTGTGTAGTCTTCAAACAGTATTTTATTGTAAAAGCTTAGTACTGTTACAGAATTTATTATTTATATTTGAATAATTTTTAAATTTCACTGGCATTTCAATTTCCTAAGTATCAAATTTTGTGTTTATATTAGCATTCCCTTTCCTTAAATCCCTGTCTGTTAGACCAAATCCTATGAGAATTTTTCCCGTCTGCTTGATTACTACCTATTGAAAGGTTACGTCTCAAAGACACAAACCAGCTACTTTCTTTCTTATTATCAAAATATGAACATGCTCCAAAACTATCTACCACATATTTCACAGAAATGGTGCCAATGACAAACTTTTTAAAAAGAAAATATTGGTCTATATTAGAATAATTTTGTACTTTAAATGGTGCTAGGAAACTGGTGAAAAGTTACATGATTTCTCTGTTCCATGTGTTTTATTCATCTCTAGTTATAGAAGTACATTTGTTACTTGTGGTCAGAAAGAGAAGATAAATAGAGCTCACCAATAGGGAAAAGGACTTTGATGTCTTCAGTCCTTAGACTGAACACCTCCGCCACAGTCCTTATGAGCTCCAATAATAAGTATGCAACTTATACTTTTCCCATTGTAATTTCCTCAAAAATTATTCACTATTCTATTCATGGTTTAACAAACCTTTTTTCTTAATGCAGTCTGCTACATCAAATTAAAAACATTTCAACCAATTTCAGAACCATTCAACATGAAAAGAAAAATATACAACTTTGACAGCCTAGTATTTACAAGGAAGAAAAGGTCTTAGAAAGTTATTTTTCTTCATCTTTCATATTAAGCAATTACAATTTTTGCCAAACTAAATATCTTGTGAAGATCTTTATAAAATAGCTTTGTAACAAGGTACTAATATCTTGTTTTACTTTCAAGTGAAAAATATGGTTAAACTTATTTGTTGGGGAAAATTATTTTAAAACATTGCTCTCTATGTAGCACATAATTCAGTATAATATAGTTTCATATAGAAATCTTCCCCATTTCTGTTACTAACCACATCAAATAGACGTCTATCTAACATGATGTCTGGTGCTCATATTTTAGGAAGATGGTAATGAATCCTAGTTTAGTATTTTTGTTGAGAATCCTAGGTGCAAAAAAAGAGAATTACTATGTTAACTTAATAAAAAAATTGCAGTATTATTTTTCAGTTTTAAGTGACAGGGTAAAAATGAAGATTTCAGGAATAATGACAAACTGTCTGAATGTTTCTTTTTGGAAGAGTAAAGCATTCTAATTTGCTTGAATACCATATGCAGAGATCGTGTCTGTTTTGTTCACCAGTTCATCCATTGGGCCTGGCAAGTACACTGCATATGGTGGCCATTAACATAGAACACATATTTTTCAAATGAACAAACATATTGTACTAAGTTGGGATGTCCTAGGATAAATTTTCCCCTTCAAACAGATTTATTTTTTTATAGATAAAGAAAATTTCTTGGAATAAAATAGCCATCATTTTCATCTAAGAACAGCTTATGAAAATCTGTTTGCAGCCTGGACTAAATACGGTACTTATTGGTATAAGTAATATGATTAAATAACTTCAGATTTTGGCAGTTAGATTCATTCAGATCAACCATACTTTTATCTCCTTGTCTATTAATTGATAGATTAAATTGCAAGCATATTGGGATCATTGTGAATCTGTGATATTTTGTTACTAGATTTTATACATATGTGTGTTCGTACGTACATACACTTAAAGCAGATTATCTAGATAACACCCTTCCAAATAATTACCGGAAATGTAAATATTACCTCAATTTCCATATAATCTATGCTGCTTTTATTGTCAGAGAAAATGGAAACTGCGTGATTTACATGCATCATCTTAAGTACCAAAGAAATATTTTTATGTTGAATTTACCTGGTTGCCCATCCACATTTGAGAGGCCCTGGGGAATTCAACTCAGCAAGTTGTGTAGTTCAGTTTTGGCTAGACTTCATTGACGTAGCTGGTTCATAATTTTATTACTGCCAGCTTGATTTTAATTTGAACTGAATCTTTCAACATACAAAGGCAAGCCATACTTATTTTGAAATGAATTACTGAGTGATTCACTGATGAAACATTCTGAGGATGTTCGAAACATTGTCGGATGATTTAATAGACCAAACAAAGGTATATCCAGAGGGTAAATTTACTGTGGCTACTTGATTTGCAACATATGACCCCATAACTCTCTGTGTACAACTCTTGCTCAGGTTTTATCTTACCTCCAACACTGGACATTCTGGAGGAGTCCTGATGAGAGCTGGATTTATTGCGGTTTTGATTTTTCCTTTTGTTAGCTGCTCTCACAGATCGAAGAAGTACCTCACTTGCCTTGAAGAAGGCCACCATGAATGGTTGTTTTGACTGAGGCCCATGTCTTCCCACAAGACCAGCGGATTTTACATTGATACTGCGTCCTAGAACAAAATGCATAAGTGCTTGTTTTATGAGAAAGAAAGTTTACCTGACGTGAATGAATTCTGAGGGTGCTTTGAAAAAGTAACATTATCAGAATGTTTTCTTTGCAGGCCAAAGATTTTTATAAACATTGAAAGTTTGCCATTACAGACAATTATCCATGCTTGGTTTTACATTTTGCATCCTTCTTCACCACAGAACCCCCTCGGGCTGCCTTCATTACATGATCCTTCTCAGACCTGGAAGTTAGCAATATTTTAAATGGAGAGGCTTGACTACCATCAGTCTGGAAATGTCCACATTAAATAAGAACTTCAAAAAAATTACCTATGGGCTCTTCTGCTTGAAATGCTCTATAATTTTCCTCTAAGTGATAAAAGCGGAATGGCTGTCTGGGTGTTTCTACTTTCTCCAACTTTTTCAAGCCTTTCAAGTGTTAATTAGTCCTGAGAGCCTTCCCCCTTCACCCCTGGCTTATGCCCAGCAAACCTGACAAAGCTATGCTCTCCTTAAAGCTCTTCACAGATCATTCTAGAAGGCCCTGCTGGGGATGAAGTTCTGCTTTCAATTCTAGTTGTTCTTCAATGCAAAGTTCTAGTTGTTCTTCAAGGCAAGGTATTTTGAAGTAATCATGGAAATTTCAGAGCTCCTCCCTCTCTGAGTTTGGACACACCTGAATGTTCACTGAAAGGATTTCAAAAGTTGTTAATCAAACCTGGAGACCCTCAGAGAGAAAAGTTCCAGGTGAGTTTGGAGACTCACCTTTGTCCCTAAAGCAATGGTTGTGTATCAGAGGGTGATTGCAACCACAGCCTATACAGGAATGTGTTAGAAGTCAAAGTGTCCTAGAGACTAGAAGTAGATGTTGATAAAGAACCTCTTGGGGATCCCTGGATGGCTCAGCGGTTTAGTGCCTGCCTTCGGCCCATGGCATGGTCTTGGAGTCCTGGCATCTAGTCCCACATCAGACTCCCTGCGTGGAGCCTGCTTCTCTCTCTGCCTATGTCTCTGCCTCTCTCTCTCTATGTCTCTCATGAATAAATAAACAAAATCTTTAAAAAATAAAAATAAAAAAAGAACCTTTCCCATAAGGTAATAATAATACTTAAAATAATGCCAAAGGCATTTGGAGAACTTACTATGTATGTGCTAGGTATTTTTCTAAGTGTTTTCCATACAATATTTAATTTGATTCTACAAATACTTTAGGAGTTAGGTATTACTATTTTCCCCTTTCTACAATTCATTCTTGTTATGCTCTTCTAATTTAAAAAAAATCACTGAAAATTATATATCTATCTATAAAAATATATCTCATTAGGTGATATCTAGTTCCATGAAAATCACCCAAGGAAGATGAGCTATTTAACCTTAGGTTGTAAACTTAGTTAAGAATTACTAAAAACTCATGTGAAGTTTCTACTCTTGATACAGAAGTTACTGATCTTTTAAGAGTAATATATAATGTGGTTTGAAATATGTGCATGATTGACTCTGCCTTGCCCCCTGAGAGATGTGCATGTTTTCTTAAAATATTTATTCAGTAAAGACTGTGGAGTAACCTCAGTCCATTATAAGACCTGACCCACCTTAGAAGAAAGAAAAGGCAAACAAGTCCTTGAAACGGCATCAATGGCATTTTAGCAAATAAACTCTTGCTCTTAACAAAATTTATTTTGGCAGCATAAACACTTTTGTGTATACTGTATTGTGCAGAGACCTTCTACCGTCAGAAAATGAGACTGTGTCATGTGAGGCTGTGCAGCTGTTGGGAGGGACACAGAGGTCCTTTAAATGTGGAGGTATTGATTTAAAAAAAGAGAAAAAGAAGAGTGTGTGCTAATCCAAGCAGCATCCGTGCCTTCATCAATTGTTCTACAACGTATTGGGAAAACTTGTTCAGTCCCCACAATTATTAAAACGGCTATCTGCCTCACAAACACTGCTACAGTCAAATGAAAGAAAGAACTTACAAATAATCAAGGCAGTAAACCTTAAACAAATAAGCATATAGGTTTCTCTTTTAAATGCAAACTTACAGTGGCTCTATGCCAGAGTCTATATTTCTTAGAAAAACTCTATCACTGGCATAAATGAAAGAGGCAGTTTGATTTGTGGTCAGAGCAGTTTCCATTCTACTTCCACTGTAACAAATGTATTAATTCAGCTCAGACTTCCTCCTTCTGGCAGCCCTTTTGCTGTAAAAAGAGAAATTAGAAGTTCCAGCCAAATACCATACCTTGAACTGACCCACTTCAATACATAAACACTTTTACAACATGTTTATTCAGGTGTAGCACTTGAAATTGGTTTAAGATGTTTCCAGTGACAGAGAGCTCAGCAAAAGAAAAGGAAAAAAAAAAAAAAAAGAACTGAGAAACTTAACTGTTATGGAATAGAATAACTGGTGATCTGTTCTTCAAAAACGTTTTTTTTTTCCTATCTTAAGAGTACAACATAAAATGTATTTGTTGAGCTTTTATTTTGATTTTTTAATGAAGTGTTAATTTAACAGGAACTAAATTTTTACTTGTATACATTGATGACTGCAGAAATCATTTTTAATATATGATCTCTCTAATACTAACAGAGGTTGCCACAAGATGTTCACAAATGGAATAGACATAAAATTGGTTTTCCATTCATTCATTACGGTACACACTGCCCCTTTTAGTGTCAACTAAGCACTTAACACAAAGTGCCAAGTTTCCTTCGATTTGCAAGAGTTTCTTTTATTGTCATTCTAAAGACTTTCAATATTTTAATTTTTATCTGTGGAGAAATAATACTGCTCTAAAGATTTATGTTCTGAAAACTGTAAAGATGTGTGCATGTTCCAAATACGGGTTTCTTGGGCTTTACAAAGGTGGATATTGTGTGAAAGCAAAGTAGTATTCAAACCAATGTGAACTCCCTTTAAAATAACTTTTGATATTATTAAGTTTCCTCTTGGTTTCCTTCCTTTCCTTCAGCAATGAGGTGACTTTTCACATCCCATAAGTTAATGCTTGCTCAGTTACTCTTGGTCTTGAGCTACACCAATAGAACATGAGCTATGTGACTTACTCTTTCAGATACAATATACCTGGACTGACCATGTAGGTTAAGCCTTTTGAATGGCTGAGCAGTGGTTGCTAAAAGTGTTAATAGGCTCCCAGACTATATTGCATGTGTTGAAAATAGTCTTTTATAAATTGTTTTTGAATATGTTGAATTTTATTATGAGATGTACAGTAGGTTTTAGCTATTGCAAATGTATCTATCAATAAAGAAGACTTACCTAAAACATTTTGATTTAGGAAAATTATGGGTAGGTGTGTATCACCGTGGTTTTATTTTTCAAAGGCGATCCTTATTTTTGATTTCCAGCTAAAACCCATAGATATCTAAGGACTAAGGATTGAATATACAGTGAAAATGGAAAGGAAATGGGGTCAAGTAATGAAAAGAATATTAAAAGGGTGGTGATGAGCTTAAGACCGGGCTTCATCCCCCTTAGACATGCCTAGGACTTTGCTAGGTTTAATTCACACAGCATGGAGTAAAGAACTACATCATGGGAAAGAACTCATCCTAAGAAAAAGGTGAACCCAGAAGGTATCAATTCAGAGCAATGCCCCAGGGTGTACAGGGAAAAGAAACAATTTGAGCAGCAAATATATGGGCAAATTATTCCTCAGTTTTATGAACTACAGAGTGAATAAAGATGGGCTTAGGATGATATCTTCTGAAGAAATGATTATTCTTTTCATACAAAAATCAGGAGGGAACTATGTGGGGCTGAGGCTCTAACCTGCTTAATTTCGCTATAACTGAAATTGGAGATTTGAGACCTCCAGACCTGCTACTCTGACCCTCATGCCTTTGTATAAGCACGGGGGTCAGGATATTGTATTCACATGCGCCTCAGGGCACAACTAACTATTTCAAATTTACAGTCATTGAGAAGATAGAGTGGCAAACAAAAGATCTATCCCAAGCTTCCTAGTTCTGTATTTCAGACAATTCTTTTTGGAAAATGTGACTTTCACATGTTTATTTCTTTAAAAAGAGGGTTATTAAAGGAGACTCTGACATAAAACAGCTCTTTAGAGGCATGTTGATATTATAAGGATAAGTGGTTCCAAATATGACCATTTAGCTTCCCTGCAGAATACACAGTTTGAAAGACATTCATTGGAGGATTTATCAGTCTAAACGTTGATATCGCTCTAAGATGTTTGCATAAATTCCAGTTTGTTTTTTTCTTTTATAAACCCATAGTAATTGACTGCTTAACCCAAAACACCTGGGATGTGCCTAAATTACCTTTCCTTCATTTTGAAAAAGACTCTTGCAGCATCCTTTATGAACTATTTCATAGAAGACAAATCAGTGCATTGTTTCTCATCCACATATCCTCTTGATCTGCATTTATTTTCAATTTGTGGTTAAATTTGATTCTGGTGCTCTTAAATTATAGTTTCTGGGACTCTAAATTATACTGGAATTTTACTCTTTTTAGAAACAGACGATTTAAAATGTGCAGAATTCTCTGCCCAACATACAGACTAAATCATTTTTATATCAAATTTTAAAGAATGTGGGGAAGACAAAATTTTGTCTACTTAAATCCCATATACATTTTAGCTCAAATTAACTTAAATTAAGCATATTGTAATCTAGCTATAAATTTCAACTGTTATAATAATTTGATGACATTTGCATAGCTTCTGGTTTTATGGTAAAAACACTGGCCTATTGCCAGATATAAGCACATGGATTTGAAGCATCACAAACAAGAATTTTACATTTATGCTCAAAACTTTCTTGTTTTCAAGATGGTTTACATTGTCTTATAATATCAAACAAAAACAAGGAAAAGTTGGGATTTTAAACTATTTCAGTGATACTGGAAACTCACAGTTAAGAGTCTTGAAAAGTTTCTGAACTTTAGAATGCAAGGTAGTAAGATCTTTGATTCTTCAAAGTAATTCCGGGACTCTATTTAGCAAGCTGGGCTCTTAATGCAATGCCTTTGCTAGATCCCTCCATTCTCTTCTTTACACTGACATTTAAAAGAGTTAATTAAAAATAATCCCTTTGTTTTCTATTAAATATTATGTATTTGCAATTATATATTTGTTATGAAAACATGTTAAAAACAAAAGAAGGGACAAATGTCATAATATATGTGAATAGGATAGGATTCTATGGTTGATAGTAAAAAAGAAAAGACACATCAGAGATCTGAAATCCACAGAGGGCATTTGGGAACCAACTCCTGACATGCTGAGATAAGCTAGGAGTTGACAAGAAACGCAGTTACAATTCTTGGTAACAGCAGCGGTATTCCATTTTCTTCTGTGACTGAGGTTTGTGAAGGGTAAAGAAGTTTAAAGAAGGAAGATATGTTTTAAAGAATTGAAATTGGGCAGCCCGGGTGGCTCAGTGGTTTAGCGCCGCCTTCAGCCCAGGGCTTGATCCTGGGGACCCAGGAATGAGTCCCACATCCAGCTCCCTGCATGGAGCCTTCTTCTCCCTCTGCCTGTGTCTCTGCCTCTCTCTCTCTCTCTCTCTCTCTTTCTCCCTCTCTCTCTGTCTCTCATGAATACATAAATAAAATCTTAAAAAAAATAAAGTAAAATAAAACTGGAATTAAAAAAAATAAATTAATTAATAAAAAAGTTGAAATTTGGGGGGTGCCTGGGTGGCCTAGCCGGTTATGCCTCCAACTTGATTTTGGCTCTATTCATGATCTCAGAGTTATGAGATCAAGTCCCACATCGGGCTCCATGCTGGGTATAGAGCCTGTTTAAGATTCTCTCTCTGCCCCCTCTTTCTGCCTTTCCCTTCTACTCCTCCCTCCTCTCTTCCTCTCTTAAAATAAAAATCTTTTAAAGACTTGAATTTTTTTCTAAAAAATGTCCTGAAATCTCTGCAATACCCCATAGTTTGAGAAAGTGGAAGAAAAAAAAATAGAGTGGTGGGTTGGAAACATTGGCAGGATGAGTCAAGGCATGATGGATGGGGTTGGGGGGAGCAAATGGTTGAGGACTGCAGCTCATGAGACTCCATGAAGGAGGGCCTGGGGAAAGAAAGGCTGAGAACTATAAAGGAGCAGGGCCAAAGGTTTGTGCCTAGTTGTGGAAGCTGTCCAGAACACTCAAGTGTTTTATTGCACCAAGGGTGGGACTGAAGTGATGGAAATGATCAGTCTCCTTCCATGGGACATCATTCTGAGATGAGGAGGCTTACTGTCTCAGGCCTGACAAGCCCAACAAATGTCTTTTACTCGGGCATGATTTTCAGCTGGTAGAAAGATGAATCCCCAACTAGGAACTGCAGTTTACCTTCACATAAGCACTTACTTTTTAATAGCTCTTTGCTTTATATATAGTGCCTTTCCCCTGAGACCCTACAAGCTTTACAGACATCATCTGTCACATGCTCCCAAAAGATTGGTTAGCAGTTGGTCTTACAGTCCTCATTTATTTTAAGAAAGCAGAAACATTCTTTTCAGAAAACCATGAAAAGAGTGAATTATTTTTAGCCTTTTTTCCAGCTATTATGTGACTTTTTAAAATAAAAAAGTACACACACACACACACACTTCTTTCCTTTAAAATCATAGATTTAAAGAAAACTATAACAAAGCAGAGTTTCAGCAGAAATCAACCAAAAAGTCTTTAAAACTTTTTTGATGTGTTAAGAACCCATGAAAAAGCTCATAGTATTCAAACTCATTTTAGTTTGTTTGATAGCAGTGAAATTAATTTAATTTCACACTTCGTTTTATCTTTAGGAGGTAAAAGTGGTCTTTGAAAGAACTGAATGCAGTTACTTGGGAAACTGATGTGTGTCTAAAAGAAACATTCTTTTTTACCAGGTTATGTGATAAATGATTCAAAAGAATTGTTATCATACAGAAAGCATGGCTCACTAAATGTCTGATTTTTCCTCTCAGTTTGATAAATAAACCTGTGAAATGATCACAACCCACTTCCAGAATCTTTAGACTACTCCATGCCACGAAAATGAAAGAGAATTTTTTTTTCATCTAATAATACAAACACACGATCAGTGTCCACTTTTGCAAACAAAAAAAAGAGTTAAGACATTGTGAATTTAATTCTTTCCTTCACATGTAAAGGTTGGATCACAAAACATTCTTTTGAGTGAAAAAAAAAAGCAGAACTTTTCTTTACCAGTTTCTCATGTCTCTGGCTCTGGCGAGTATGTAAATTGGCCTGCCTCACATAAAGAACCAGTCACAAGATGAGATCTCATACTACCGTGATACCATGATGTTTCCCAGAGTAAAAGCATCCTCTGAGCTGCCTGCATACAAACTAATGGCTGTGTTCCAAGAGTGGTACCTTTTTGGTCATCCTGGCTTAGCAGCAGCATCTAATTTCATAGCCTAAGTAGATCTTTCATATTTCTATCAGCTATATTACTTCGGAGAGAAATCATGTGAATACCTCCACATATAACTGGTACCCAAAAGTAGTAATAAGCATGTACTCCCAGAGGATCAAGAAAATTGGGAATTGAGAAGCTTAGTTCAGTAAATACTTCTAATGACAAAACAGCTACCATCTCTTGAAGTAGATTTATATCCCTCATATTTACTCCTTACAATAAGACAAGGGTTAAATTTTAAAGATGAATAAAATAAGACGCAGAGAAGGATCAGATTTTTAATTCAGCCCTGTGAACCCTAGAGTAGTATGTTAGTCCTTTAAGTACATCGTGTTCCCCTTTGTTAAGGATTGGTTAGGGCTGATGCTTTCTCTTGGGTCTCTGCTTTCCACCTTGAAAAGACTGGAGGAAAACCATCCATCTCAGATCTGTCAATGATACACACATGGTGTCTGGAAGAACAGTGTTATAGCTGCTGCTTTTGTAAAGTTCAAGGTCAGACTATCTTTAGTAAGCAGGAAAATAAGGATTCAATACTCCTTGCCAGCCATGAAGGGGCAGGTGGTTTCCTCAGTTTCTGTTCCACTTAAATTGAAACTTGTCACACTTCAGAGAAGTTAGCATGCATTTTCAAGGAGCTGGGATATGTAATTTCCTTATCAAATTATTTTATCTCTCTCTTTCAAATTTTGATCACCTCTTGCAACACAACTATGGGCTCTGGTTGTCATATGTTTTTGTTTCTCTTTTGGTTTACCTCTCTCCCACGTGAGCTCACACCAGGTGTGCCAAGGCAGAATCTCAGCAGCACCGAACACACTGCTCATGCCTTAGAGTGACTAAAACTTCCCTTTTCTTCCCATTGTGTTCTCTGCTCACAACGCAAAACCAACCCTGCTGTTATTTTTGCATACATCTTTAAGAAATATGGATCGGCAATACATTAAACTCACAATGGAAAGAAAAATGGGAAGGACAGAGTTAACTCTAGTGCATTGCAAGAATAAGGAGAATCTCATATTCTTTATGGCCCTCAATCAATATTACCATGAAAATATTTACCCCTCAGATAATTAGTTAAACCAGAATTAGAGTCTAGAATAGGGAATATAACAAACAACAAAAACAGGCATATGTTCCTGACACTGGCATTTGTTTGGCAAGATTGGTGATCCATGGTTACTGTTCTGAATTAGGGAAAATCAAAAACAGAAATACAGATGTAGCCAAACACTTCCAAATCCCTTTTCATTAAGGGAAATCTATAAAATGGTAAAATACGTCTTTCACCAGATAATGAAGCAAGACTAACTCACTCTTGTTTGTCTCTGCTTACTTAAAATCAGTGATTTCAAAAGTTCGTCACGTATATATTTGAGTTATGATGCTAAAATTTGGATAAGCAAATTATGTTCACCATGTGTCTCATTGAAATATATACATACTGTAAATTAAAACAAAGAAAACTGCCATTAAAACCTAGTTTTCAGACACTACATATATATGTGTGTATATATGTGTATATATATGTATATATATATAATAAACATAGTAAAATAGCACTTTCAAGTTTTTCCATATTTTCCATATTCCATAATCAACATCTATTTATAAAGAAAATTATTTTCTCTCTATGAATCATCATGCAAGAGTAAATTAGGCTACGGGAGGCCAATTCAGGGTACTGATCAGAGAAAAAATATAATATAGATATGAAAAAAAGATGTAGATATTTTAAAAGAAATCAGAATCATGGTTCTTCATCTCCAGCAGAATGGTCTTCCATTCTTCTATAAGTTACATTCTAATCATTTTGTTCAAAATACTAGGTTTTTAGAAAAGCAGCCATGCATCATTCACCCAATTAAGCTCTGCTTACAGGGGGAAAAACACACACACACACACAACAACAACAAACAAAAACCTGTTTCATTTGCAAGAGGATTTTTTTCCACTCTTTTTAGGAAAAAAATGACTGCAATATGTTGCTCCCAAAACACGATTCAGACAGCCTAAGATCTCTTTAGGGTTGAAACAGTACCCTCACCATCAGCTTCGATGCTGGAAGGTAGGAAGGTGAGATGGGAGAAAGTATTGACTCACACTGACTTTTTGTAAAATAATAAATTAATAAAATTTGGAAACTGCATGCTTGACTGGCCTCAGGGTGAGTCTGCTGCATCCTGGCTTCAACTACAAACCTGAGCACCAGTTGACACTTTAAAAGGGCAGGGAGGGAGGTAGAGCTGAGGATTCCATGATGGGGAATATGGATTAAGGGAAAGAAAATGGGAGGAGAACCTATCAAAATGTATAAGTGAGAGACACAGCACACAGGGGAAAGGGATGTTCATTATTAAATTCAAAATAAAGAAATTAAATTTGACTAAATTTAATTACATATTGAAGTGAATCACTGGCAGAGGAAAAGTTACCTTCTTTTCAATTTATGAATTTATCAAATTAACTATAATCATGTAAGGGGCTGAAAGAAATGCTGAAGTAGTTAGATTTAGAAAACAAAAAATATGGTTAAAATGCTGTTACCTTTTGTAGGCCAGATCACAATTCGATTCCAGATATAAAATAGAAAAACCCAAGGGTAATTCCCAACAGATCCAACATAAAGTTCAATTTTGTTCCATAACAATCATTATTAATAGCATTTTTTATTTGGAAATTATAAAAATACATTTATTTTCTCAGTTTGGAATTTGTACAAAATTCATATAATTTATGACAGTCATCGTATATTAGAACTGGCTCTGAAAATAAATGTTAGATTCATGGGCAAAATTCTTAAACTTTCTAAGGCTGAGTTTCCTCATGTACAAAACAGGATAATAGTGAAGATAAAATAGACATTCCATTTAAAGAGCTAGCAAAATGCCTGGCATTCAGTAAGCTCTCAATAAATGTTAGTTGCCATTAGTTATTAATATTATTGCAATTGACCATCACAGCAAATGCATGATTTTAATATTTATTTAGAATGGACTAAAGAAAAAAAGAAAAAAGAATGAATGGACTAAAGATGTGTCTAGAAAGTAATACTCAGATTGATCATAAAGAACTAAAGAATATGAGATATTAGCATGGAAGAATAATTGATGGTAAAAAATACTGCAAAAATCAGAGTATTGAAAAAACAGATCTTTATATAGACAGAAAGTAAATTTTGATAGGTAGAGTGAATTGGAAAATATATGAAGTATAGTTTATGAAAACTGTATATGACTAATAAGAGAATTAATAAAGTCTTGGGTTGAGCAAAGTATAAATTTACCAGTGCGCCAATATTTATGTTTAGTTATTCTGGCCATGAATGGCATATTGATGATTTTGCTCATTTTTATGCAGTGGGAAAATAGCAAAAATCTAAAGCATACAGAAAAGATTTATGTTCTCTGACGTGCTTTTAAGACATTAAACAAGTTAGAACATCCATGGGTCACAGCTTACATGGCTTTAGAAAATTAACAATACTGATTTTAAACCCCAAGGGAAATTTATGTCATATTTATTTTCAACAGACATCTAGTCATTTTACCATAAAGATACAGAAATTCTTCTCAATAGAAACTTTTCTGAATCATTCGCATAAAATGACCAATGCAGTTGTTTCTTTCAGCCATTTTTTGAATATCTCTCCATGGCTAAATTCATACAATGAATGATTTTTAGAAACTAATACATTCCCACAGATTAATTTATGTTGTAATATTTTTGAAATTCTATAGAAATATGATAGAAACAGAGCCACTTTAAAGAAAGTGTTCTAGAAAAATTTAGATTAAGTTTTATGTTTTGTTACAATACTGAAAATGTTACTGTGGCCCTTAAAGTAAAGGAAAGTGTGATCCTTCCAAACGCTGTCACAAGAACACTCTAGATATTAATAATTATTGATTATCAACTATGAACCTATATCTAAATCTCCCGTGACTACTTGAGAATGTGTTTATGACTGAATATTTTCCCTACACACACACATGCACACGCGTATACTTACCCAAAGAGAAAATTCATGAGATGTCTAACATTTCTTGCTTCTCTTACCAGTTTATCCATCTCTGGTTTTATACAATATCTTGAGTTTCAGTTTGAATGTAAGTACTTAATACCAAATTCCGTTAAGATGGTACATTTCTATTCACTGCACCCTCTCTAAATATATATATGTATAAGGCTTAAAGTACAACTTTATGCTCACAAGTTACAATTACCTGATAAATTATCTCATGCAATATAATGATGCCCAGAAAAAAAAATCAAATAAATGATGAATTCTTCCAGTCACATTTAGCTCATTGTCTCACAGTACAAATAATTCCATAGCCACTAACTTTCATTTATTAGGCACTTTTTTTTTCCCTTGTACCTAAAGCTGTTCTTTTTTTAATTCCAACTTTGATTTAATTTCTGGACTGTGAGGCAAAAGTTTAATTTTACTTACTTAAGTATTTGAAGTTAACTATTCTTCACTATCTTCCTAACTTATTCTTAAATATTCATCTAAAAATCAAGCAAGTATGCTCTAATTATCCTTAACATTAAACAGGACATAAAGAACTACTTCATTTATACTAATATTTACCTAGAACAAATCATAGGGGTATATGTTCCTTCTTATTTTCAGAACATTTAGCAAGATATGTGATTCTTACAGTTTCTTGGATGTGGAGACTCTCATTTATTTATTTGAAACCAATTGTCATCATCATAAATTCAGCAAAAGGGAGTCATATGGTTTTATGAACAAAAATGACTTAATTGCTTTATAAGATAAAGTTCAGATAAGGGAAGAGAATATTATCAAATCTCAGATGTTTAAAAGATCCTCTGATAAGTGGACATAATTCAACTTTTTGAACTTAGATAAATAACGGGAAACTAGTCAAAACAGCAGGACAAAAAGAAAAATATCACCCTTGATCTCTGAATTTCTCCTGCTACTTATTAGCACTATGTCAGCTGATATTCAGATTAACTGGCCACATAGATCATCTGACCCTTGACACAGATAAATAGTCTTCTGACAACACAGGGGCTTAATGTGGAGATTTTTCCCTTGAGGTAAAAATGGCTGTCTTAGAAACCCTAAGGGTAACATAACAAACTTATTTAACCAAATGCTTCCATTTATAAATAACAGATTCCAGGACATCAAATTTAAGGAGATATTACATTAAGAACTTTTATCTGTCTCACATAAACATGCTCACATTCAATAAAGGTAAACAAATCTCAAGTTAGTACCTTGTACATTTGTTTAATATATAATGACACAAGGACTATAGATACTGGGATTATATTTTTCCAATTAGGAATATATACTCTGTAATTCAAAAGATGTCATAGAATTTTTGAAAAATCTGATTTTTTAACACAGCATATTTTTAAAAATTGCAGAATACTGCAATTTTGAAGATAATTTTTTATCAGTATGTTAAATTACTCTGCACTAGTACGGAAAATTAGCAATTAACACACACTTCGAGGCTTCAGAAAAAGTGGCTAATTCCATTTCTTATTATTAATGTAGATGGAGCAGCTATCAATCTCCAGCAGTGAACAACAATAACAACAACAACAACAACAAAAAACTTCATGAGTTAGAACCCTGGGTAATAAAAATTCAAAGATACCCACTTACAATCTAATAGTGCTGATAACTAAAGTCAACGTGTTTTTTAAATTTGCATAGTAGCATTGGTGAAAATAATAGAAGATCAAATTGCTTTTAGAAAAGCTCTGATATGTGTAATTTCTAAAAATAGAATAGAGAAAACCCTTGTGTACTAACAAGCAAAAAAAAAAAAAAAAAAAAAAAAGCTCTAATTTTACCCCTTTGCAATGTCTGGGAAATAGAGCTGTTGACCAGCATAGGTTGTAATCTGAGAAGAGGCAACAGTTACAAGGGTTTGTTTCCTTGACTTTCAGGAAGGTCTTCTCTGATGTTCTTCTAATGAATTTGTAAGGTACCTTCCATCTTCCAATTATTTTATAGAAAATGGCATTTATTTGTGGAGACTTTATGCAATGTGCTATAAATATCATCATAACATATTTAGAAAAGGCTCTTTAGCAAAGGCTATCAATATTTCTTTAATTATGTGTTCTACAAACATTAAAATACTGCTTGTAATTCTGCACTCTTTGTAAGAACACATCTTGATGTTAATAGGTTTATGAAGCCAAATACTAGTAATTTATACTGAAGCATTTTGGGTTGGAAATTTTTTTTCTTTTTCTTTTTTTTTTTAAGATTTATTTATCTTAGAGATGGGGAGAGAGAGAGAGCATGCACGAGTGCACAATGGCAGGGCAGAGGGAGAAGGAGAGAGAATCTCAAGCATACTCAGCGTCAAGCTTAGAGCCAAAGGCAGGGCTCAATCCCAGGACCCTGAGATCATGACCTGAGCTGAAATCAAGAGTCAGACCTTCAACTGACTGAGCCACCCTGGCACCCCTAGAAATGTTTTCTGATGGTAATAATATAGGCCAGCCTTTAATCAATCATCCCTATATGTATAAGCCTATCAAGTGACAAAAAGCTTGTTTCCCTTATTTTCATTTATGGAATTAGTTATCCCCCAAATACCTATATTTTCTAGAATAAGATGATTGGGACTCAAAAAAGCTACTATATTAAGTATTAATAATTTGATAATCTCTGGTACTTATGAATAAGCAATATAAGCAATCAATTAGTCATGATGCATATCTTTGAGTGTTCATTTCTATTGACTTCATATCCCAGATTAGAATATATTTTAAAAGTTCCCTACCAATATCACTTTATCAACCAAAGTTATTAGACATGAGCATAATAACATAGCTGTCTATACACTGTGCTGCCAACTCAAAGTTTAAGAATATATATCAACAATCTTACCTTCTTCTAGTGGGCTATCATTTTCAAATTTGTCTATAATTGTACAACCTCCTTATTAAAAAAAAATAAAAGAAATCCTAAGTTAAATGAGTGCCACCTGGAGTAAGTGAAAGGTCTCTGTACATTCTCTCATCCTAATATTCAGCATAAAGACTAAAACGTCTGTTTTTTTTTTTCCTGTCTTACCATGTGCTAGGTACTATCATCTAATATAGCCTCACGCTGTCCTTGGAAGTAATTACTATTACACTCATTTTATTAATGTTATGGCTGAAATATGAACTGCCTTGTCAGAGCCAAGTATTGAATCTGGTTTTCCTAATAATTTCTTCTTAGAATTAATATTTCCATATTGGAGTTATTTATTTGGTTTATTTACCCTCCTTATTTAAATTAAGTATCAAAAAATAAGAATCAAAACTTTAAATTCTAAGTTATCTGTAGCAATAACTATACATTTCTTTATCTTATATTTAAGTATCAAATGGAATTTATGAGAGCTTAATACCACTGAAATCTGTTTCTTGATTTGGCTACAAAATTAAATGAAACTTTGAAATCTCTACCTATAAATCTGAATTTTTACCTCGATACACTTGGAGATTATGCCACAACCTCATTCGAAGAAAAATGGATATTAGAGTCTTATTTAAAAAAGAACTTTATAATGTTTCTTGGACATTAAACAATACTCTGACAAAACAACATTTTGATGACTTGAATACAAATGAATCAGAAACATACGGATTGAATTTTCTTTGACGTATAAGCGGGTTTGAATAGAAAGGGAAAAAAGTCATTGGCAAAATTCATTCTGAGTATTGCCAAACCTAAAACGTCTGAAAACATAGGATTTTTTAAAAGACATTCTAATGAACCCAAAAATACTCTCTTTGTTTTTCCATCTCTAAATTATTCTATAAACCCAAGTTTGAAGAAAGAATTAATTTACTTGGAAGATTTAAACTATATAAAGCATCAAACAGTGGGAAATTATAGTGTTTGGAGGGAAACTCTAAGTCTTAAAAGCTCAGAGCTTGTTAAACTGCTATCTGTGTAATAAACCATGTGTATAAAGGACAATGATGCCATAGATTTATTAACAATCTTAATATAGACCTATTAAGTCAGATAATTCGTGTATTTTTTATAATTTGGTGAGCTGAAAATCTTACCATAAATTATAAAACACACCTAAGCTTATTAAACACCATGAGAGAATGCTTGAGAACTTTGAAACTGATTTTGCACAAGTGGATCCAACCACCTACCTGGAATTTCTAGATTTAACCATTAAGAAGAAGCAATGTGGGGCGGCCCTGGTGGCTCAGTGCTTTAGTACTGCCTTCAGCCCAGGGTGTGATCCTGGAGACCCAAGATTGAGTCCCACATCAGGCTCCCTGCAAGGAGCCTGCTTCTCCCTCTGCCTGTGTCTCTGCCTTCTCTCTCTCTGTGTCTCTCATGAATAAATAAATAAAATCTTAAAAAAAAAAAAAAGCAGCAGCAATGTTTTGTTTTTGTTAGTCTGCTCATATGTTTGCTTTATTTTGTGGAAACAAATGTGGAGTTCGGAGAATTATTCTGTATGAAAAAAAATCAATAGAATATCCTTTAACTCTCCTGCCAAATCCATAGCAGTTCATTTGTCAAATTTCTAAAAAGAATATTTCATAAACTGACATATTTTTCACAGTTCCTCTGCGAAATCATAATGTTACTTTTGATTTCACAATCTTTTGATTTCCAAAATATATATTTCAGTCTCTTTCTTTTTTTTTTTTTTGCAGGAGCAGGATAATCAAAATTTAATAATATACATCACTAATTTTCCCCTTATCTTATGACTGAAACTGTTTTAACTACTATACTGTGAGTTGGGTACAAAATTCTGCCCCTGTGTTACATCAGACTGATTTGGTTAATAATCACCCAAAAGTTACAGTTTGGAAAGTCTTCTTAGGAGTAATGTGTTTAGTGGCAGGTGGCATATACAAGTCTTTTAAATTGCAAATTCATTCAATGATCATTCAGGCCACGTTTTTAATACCTATCCACAATCTTCATTGTGCCAAGCACAGAGGGTGCAACTGTGAAGGAGAAATACACATCCTATGACCTCATGAAACTGACATTCATTCAAACATGTAATCATGATGGTGTTGCTGTGATTGATTAAAGCAGCAGGTCTGGTTCTTTTATGATGTGTGATCAAGCAACAAGAATATTATTATACATAAGTGAGATTTCATTTTCCCTCCATGATTTGCCTCCAAATCACTTTCCTAATAGCATCTGCAGTCATATTTTATATGAATGTTGTTCTAGCCAACTCTGAACTATTGACTCTTCCAGACTATACCAAGCCATTTTGCCATTCTATGAATTTACTCACATTGTTTCCTCATCTCAGAATGCATTCTCTCTTCCTGTTCTCTCACCACCACTCCACATATTTCCACAGCTCCCTCTCTTCTCTTCTTCATTTCTTTAAATCTTATTCAAATGACCTGGCTGAAAAGTTACCTGAACCATGGTCCTTTTGGCTCTGTACTATTTGGAATTGACCCTCTCTCCTTCATTTTCCTGGAGTGTCTTGATTGTACCACTATTTTTTAGCATGTAAGACATTTTACTTTTTCCAAAATTAGCTACCTATGTCTGTCTCCCAGATTCAACTTCCCTTTAACATGTTGTCTTCCTTGTATAGGTACTCAGTAATTTTACACCAAACAAATGGATAAGTGGATAATTAACACATGAATTTGGAAGCAGACTTTCCTGAGTATCATCCAGTCGTGGCTACCACTTACTTTTGCTGAGAAGTGTAGCTGCCAATTACTTTTGCTGAGAAGTAAACATATGTAGAATCCATTATTGCAAATTAAAGATGGTTTGCTGTGTTTGAAGCAATATTGCAATATCATGTTGAGAACATCAGCGGTAGTAATGAATGAAGCAATAAAAAGCTGAAGCATCTGGTTATTCATATTTATAAAGAAATGTCCCAAGTAGATTCTCCATGAAGTAGCAGTTAATAAAACTAAGGTGCCAAGAGGGTCACCTGCTTTCTCAAGTTCAAATAGGCTCTAGCTCTGGTGAAAATCTGTTTTAAGTACTGCTTAAATGCACAAAGCCAGCTTGCCTAGCACATTTAAACATTTTAATATTTCATATCAGACAATATTAAAGAGAAAAGCAACAAAGGCTTTAGATAATCTGACTCAAGTAAAGGATTGGGAAGCCTGTGGAAAAAAGTGAAATATTAATTTATTTTAGGCTCGAAAGCAAACAAAGCCCCCCATAACTAATACAACAGTAATTTAAAGTAAAATTAATATATAAGAGAAATAAATCAAGGAGAGGGGGAAACTCCAAAATATAAAATAGTCCTTGGAAAAAGATCTGAATATTTCAACTATAAATTGAAAGCAAGATGGAAGCCAAATTATATAGATAGTAATGAGAACCAATTTGGAAAAAGGAGTAGAAAAACCAAAAAAGAGAAATTTC
Organism: Canis lupus familiaris; assembly: GCF_011100685.1. Classification (NCBI taxonomy): domain Eukaryota; kingdom Metazoa; phylum Chordata; class Mammalia; order Carnivora; family Canidae; genus Canis; species Canis lupus. The sequence goes on from NC_049233.1 coordinate 23,353,555, forward strand.
AGAATTTTTAAGTGGGTTGTGAGTGGGTAGGGAATGAAAGAGCTGATCATATTTCATAGATCTCTTGAGTTGTTTAGTTAGACATTTCAAGCATCTCCCCAAGGAGAAGACTGGGAGAAGCACATACCACTAATTTAATTTTTCTTGTTTGGGCCACATACCAGGGAAGAAACGACTGCTCACCCCCGCAGTGCTGATTTCCCAGTCACATTTCTGACCATAAATGTACAGTAGTTTAACATTGTAAGAATTCTTGCAAGATTATTTAAATATGTGCTTTTCTCCATCTACATTTATAAAGTTTGAAGTCTGACAATTCTTAATGGTAACCTCAAAGCCATAATTGGAAAATAGCCTAGAATTCAAAATATTTAAGTTGTTTATAAAAAATTAAAATTCACCATTATAATTAAAATCTATAGAAAAGTCTAGATTTAGTGGTAAAATATCTGAAACTCATCGATAACAGTACGAACTCTCTTTTTCTTGATCAAGATCTGAGGCATGAAACCTTCTTCTTCGGCTGTGAATCTGGTTATATGGGTAAAACAATGTCACTGTGAAGTCCTATTGCTTATAACAATGAACCTCCTTGCCAGAGACTCAAGTCAGACCCAACTTCTACTTAACTGTATTTTTTAAGCAAGGCTTTAGTAATACAGCAAAGAGGATTGAATAAGCCACCCTAGATCTACAGTGTCTATTGCCTGAGCCTACAGAAAACTAAAGGTAGTTGAAACTGAAATAATGCACATTCTGTAATTAATCATCCCTTTATAAATTACCCTCCCCAGGTCTAGCCCTAACATTCGCAGGATGTGGGGCAAGAAGACAATGTAAGCCCTTTTGGTTGATTTCTAAATATGTAAAAAGTACTAATAAATCATTAAATAAATTATGTTCTATTCTCTTATCATGACAAATATAATTTTAAATGACTTGAAAGTCCAGATTTGAATTTACAATTTTTGGATGCTTTGAGTGACCAAAAGACACAAGGCTCTGAATAAATTGTCCTTGGCTTCCCTGGCCTCCTGATGGAATGTGCAAAGACCCCTTTCACCACAGTCTTTGTCAATTCTGTTTCATTTGTCTAATGCCTGCCCCTGCCTTTTTTCCTAATCACATCTTCCTGATTTTTGGGACTGTGGTTCAGATTCACTCACTTTTCTATATTTAAAAATCCACTGGGCTCTTCTTGTATGAAATATCACCCATTCACTAATATTACTATGTGATCACTACCTAAGCTTCACTCAACCGCAAGCCTCACAAGGCCAGTTCTGCACTTGCATACCATTTTATCTCCAGCATCTAGCTAAGCACACCACACACAACTGCTCAATGAATACTTGTAAGCATAAGAGTAATTTCTGGAGTGTCTTCAAAATGAAGATTTCCTATAGACCCTCTCACCCAACAGGTGATTCTGGAGCTATTGCCTTTGACCAAATATTGGGATATGTTAAGACCTAACGGTGTTATTTTCTGCAGTACTTTGTGCTTCTTTCTTTTATCTCCCTCTTCCCTTCCCCCCTGTATTATTGGTAACTCCTTTGCCTGTTTCCCTAGCACTACTGTATACATTTATCATATATATAAAGTTATATGTATCTTTATTTTTAGTCAAGTTTTGAGATATCTTTTAAATATAATATTATTTCAATGTACAGTTCTATTAATTCTTACAAAATATATAGTTGTATCACTACCATAATAATCAGGACATAGACCCATAGTACTTTGTATATAGCTTTCTTTAGTATTATTATAATAGTGATACTTGTTTGCTCATGGTTCTTCAATACTTGATTAAAAACTCCTTGAGAGCCAGAAACAATATCTAATTCTTCTTTACTCCATCCTCAATACAGAGCCTAAAATAAATGTGTGTTGAGAAAATATGTTTGTAAATTGAGTAACTAGTTAATATGTTGCACTATCCTATGGCAGGTGCTACCTTGCACATTGTAAGTATAAAACATTCTATTCTATCTTGGTTAAATTGTATAGAAAGCTGTAACTCTCGATGTGTCAAAACCAGCACCACAAAAAATATTTGAAATTCATTGCTTACCATCTCCCGTTTCTGCACAGAGTTGTAAACCCAAATTATTCTGTGGATTAATTACCCAATGATTGCTGGTCACAGTGATATCAAAGACAAGCCAACCCACATCTAAAGCTTGGGCCTTCCTTGTGTCTAACAGGAACAGATCTGCATCCCTAAGGAGAAAAAGAACAACAACAAAAATTTAAAAGTGTGAACGAAAATCATCATTTCCTATACTTAAGTGAAAACATTCCAAAAGCAAATCTTTAAAATAACAAAAGTTAATTAAAGAATGAAGGGAACAAGTGACTCAAGTGATGAGTAATAAAATACAGAACCTTTTATTGTTGGGCCCCCAACCCAAATCTGGTGCACATTAGCAATAACTGAAAGTAATTTCCATTTTCCTGCTCTTCACTGGCCTTTACAAACTGACTTAGTGGTCTGGATTTGGGCTCTGAGAATCAGTGTTCTCTGAAACCCCTGTCTGTAAGGAGCCTTCGCTGGCAAGTTCACTAGCAAGGGTTAAACTAGGCAGAAATGGAAGGGAAAGTAGGTACTCTAATTTGGGTGGGTTAATGTGGATTGCCAAAGGAATGGAGCACAAGCAGGAAGTGATGCAAGCATCTGCTTCAGAGACATTTTTCCCTTCTTTTTCATTTTTATTACACTTTTTTTTTCATTTATATATATATATATATATATATATGTATTTTTATTTTTTACTTCATTTTCCATTTTGATTATACAATTATGTATATCAAAGGCCAAGAGGGGCTCTCAGACTGCACCACTAGATTATGGGATGAATCCCATGAATTGAGCAGCAGATGCACCCTGAATAGCTTTAACATCTTCTGCATGCATAAAACCCCTGGGGATAGTAACAGCTATGATTATGAACATGTATGTTTTAGGATAGTCTCCACAGTGTCACTGTGATTAACTCTTATTAATCTTTACTTTGGCATTAAATTTCCAAATGTATGAGCATTTGTTGAATGATAGCAAACTGCTTTATTTATTATTTCCTTACTACAGCTGCCTCTGATCTAAAAGTTACACATGTCCAACATTTAATCTTTACAATGGCTCTTCCTCAAAGTAGAATTGAAATATACCATTATGCATTTTATGACCTTTTATACTGTGCTGAATCTGTTTAAGGACATAATATTTATATGAGGAAAGCTAAAGCCATGTCATAATCAGCTATGTTAAATACTATTCTACTGCATTTGCCATCTATCTGCATCACACAAGTCACTTCAAATGTGGCTTTCAAAATGTAAAGAGCAATTTTTGAGTAAAACCAAATTACATATGTGTATTATTTCTTAAGACAAATACTCTATTATAATTGAAAATTTAACTATTTTTAACAGGAGTGAAGATTCCCAATGTTTTAGAAACTGCATCTTCATTTCTTTGTTTCAACTTGATTTATTCATTTTTTCACTAACCTAGAGAAGTTAAAATAAAGGCATTATGATTATTTAAATCATCTAGCTATCCTAGTCCCAATGATGCAACTTTTTTCCCCTTCACAATTTTAATAATAATGTTTAACAGAGGAGAGTTGCAGATACCTTTTCATATCTAATATAGGACTCAGTTTGAGATACCAAAGACATATGTTAAGCATATACTATCATGCAATGAAAATAGTCCATTAGTTATTACTTGAATTTTAAGGACCCATTATATTCATAGTGTGATGGGATAGCAATCGAATTCTCCCTCTTTTTCCTAACTTGGAAAACTCACCAAGTAAGTGGAATCCAAGAAAACACAAATTATCCTTAAATTCTTGAAATATTTGATATCTTTGAAACTATATTGTTGGAATAATTTAATCACATTATCAGTTTCTTAAACAGAATGAGTCACCTTGTAGCCTGGGAAATACTCAAGTGCCACCCTACTGTCAAACCTGCTTTCAATTTGAAATATTGCATAAATGTTCTACTAAGCTCTGCAGAGTTTATAATGCCACCCTTTGGCACGGTATAAACAAATACTTGAAAAACAAAAAGAACAAAGAGGTAACATTTGAGAACAATTTCCACTAGTTAACAAATATCTTTAGGTAGTTATTCAGGTAATATTTTCTATTATTTTTAAATTATGCTATTTTTCCAGAAAAAGATCTTCAAACCATCCACATCCAAGTCCCCAAATTTCAAGCATGTGTGTGAAGAAGATGGTTTCAGTTGTAATCGATATATTTAGAAAAAGTATCAGCCAAAGAATTCAAGCAAGCCCTAAATATCTGAATTTCAGAGATGGAACTTGCAGTTTATCAGAAGGAAAATCTAGGCCGGTGATAGGGTGTGAAAAATCCATACATTTCTAGTTCCCCTCTGAAAAGTTTTGAAGTTTCTATTGCTTTCTTAAGCTCCACAGTTTCCTATTCTTGAGCAAAGTTATTTTATTTTTGACTGATAAATTCTATTCTTTCATTTTTCCTCTATCCTTTTATAAAAGCTCTTCTGCATTACCTACAGACAATATAATATGCTTTGGAAGAATCAAGTCTATTACTAATCAACACAATGGTAGCAAGTCTGCAATTTTCACTCATGTAGTACTTTTCATAACAGTCTCTTAAAAATAAATCCCTACCCATTCTGTGGAAACTTAAATGCGATTTCTTTTGAAGTACAAAATTACTTCAGTAGAAAATGGAACTTACATCACTGGAAATAGTAGAAATACTATATCCTATGAATAGTATAAAATAAACCTGTTAAAGTTGCTTCATCTTACTATTTTTACTTGATGTTTTTATAGAAATTCTTGAAATAGCTAATAAAAGATATTTTAAAATATTAATTCACTTAAAGGGAATGCAGTAGAGAGAAAAAATATATGCAGCAAAATATATTTATTTGTAGCAGAAATAAATCCATGATATAATTTCTGTATATTTTTTACAATCAAAATAATGAAATTAAAATTAAAATCTCCATTCCTGCAAAAACAATAAAGTCCATGTACATAGATGTGTACAAGCAAATATTTCAGAATAGTGTTGTGTTAGTTTTCGAAGGCTGCCATAAAAAAGTACATAGACTGGGTGGTTTAAACAACAGAAAATTATTGTTTCACAGTTCTGGGGGCTGGAAGTTCAAATTACGGTGTTGGTAAAGCTGGTTTCTTTAAAAGCTATGAGGCAAGGATCTGTTCCAGGCCCACCTCCTTATTTTGCAGTAGGTCATCTTTTCCTTGTGTCTTCATATCATCTTCTCTGTGTGTGTGTCTCTGTGTCCAAATTCCCCCCGCCCTTTTTTAAGGTTTTATTTATTTATTCATAAGAGACAAAGAGAGGCAGAGACACAGGCTGAGGGATAAGTAGGCTCCTGAGGGGGCCTGATGTGGGATTCCATCCCAAGATTATGACCTGAGCTTAAGGCAGATGCTCAACCACTGAGCCACTCAGATGCCTCCAGTTTCCCCTTCTTATAAGGACACCCTAACGCCTCATTTTAATTATCTCTTTAGTTATTTCCAAATAAGGTCACATTCTGAGGTACTGTGGACTCAGACTTCAATATATAAATTGGGGAGAGAGGGGAGCACAAGTCAACCCATAACACTATTTCAAAATATATTTTTTATAGGTAGAAATTTTTCTGGATGTGAATGTTCTGTGTTTTTTTTTTATGTTATAGCAATTATCATATTGAAATGTTTTCAAAAACAAATATGTGAAAGTAAATTTATACTGATTAAAATAATTCATAATCACTAAAATTTGTATTTTCTTTTTCAGAAGGAATTTGAATATTTATCTAGACTACAATATAAATTAGCATTATAATTTCTTATACAGATAAATGAAGTCATCATTCGGTTATTAAACACAGAGTTATATCTAACAGATAAAGTATTTATAGCATGTATATAGACTTCTAGCTTGTGAAACATATAAACATATTGAAAATAGTTACTTAAAGTGAATAATATGTATGTATGTAGATATATTTATAGTTTGGTACAAATATATTTTGAGCAGATCTTACTTTAATCATGACCAGAGGCTTAAACGTGTCTAGTCATGGGGAATTGGTGGCTGTAAATACTGATTTATAATTTTACCACTTTTCAATTTACTGAGGAAAGAGTTTTGCATATGTGCCTTAGGAGTCTCAAAATACCAGAAGGGTAGGAAGGGTAGTACTTCACTAAGGATGGAACAGCAGGAGCCAAAATTCAGTGAACTTTGAATTGTCATCATTCTTATGACTCATCTGAAAATAAAGATGAATGGAATGAGAAAATTTTGACCTATGAAATTTGGGAAAGTATTATTTGGGGAGACACATTACCATCAAATGACATGAGTCGATGCTATTCGGGGATGCTTATAGATGTTAGCAATAGAATTGGTTACAAGTAACCAAGGAGAAAGGAGGAAGAACAACTATAAGGGAAGGAGCAGAATGAGGGTGAGAGCAAGGGAGAGAGGATAGGGAGGAGGCAGAGAAAAAGAAGACACAAGGAAATTCAGTAACTCTTCCCGGGTGTGTTATGTTGAAAATCCAATAACTGGCTGTCTTTGTAAGTCATTGTCTTAAAAATCACTTATATAAGCAAAGAGTCAGAAATTGCACTGTGGATACAACATTTATCCATCTAGAAAAGCCTAAAAATAAACAGCAATAACAAAAAAATGTGTATATACTGGTGCTTTTGATAATATAGTTCTAATGAGAGCATCATAACAGATCGAAAAGTATTTTGTGATATATGACTCAAAATATGGTTACAGTGATGGACATGATGTCAAACATGCATGTAAAAAGTTTGAAAGTTTTCACATGTATATTTTGAGAGTAAAAAAGGAATATGACTGTATTAATATTTTATGACCTGATTAAAATATATGCACATAATTATGAGTAATTTTTGTATTATTAATTGTATTCATTATATATCTATGTTTATAAACGAGTCCATTATATAAATACTCAATTTCTTCCTCTAATTTTTTGTATCTTTTACTTGGGTAAAGCAGATACCATTTTTATATAATCATATCATGTTTATGTGTTCTCCATAAAGTCAAGTATATACAGTATGCAAACATACCCAGTAGCACACTATACATTCAATTTTGAATATTGGAAATATTAACTTTCTCTATTGTCTGAATACCTGAATAAAGGGAGTATTCTCATTGTAAAACTAAAATAAAAAGAATGACCAAGAATGTCTGATGTAAAATCAGCTAGTCTGGGATTCTACCTCTGAAGGTGACTAAAATTGATCAAAGAATACTAAAACTAAATGGGATATAAATTACTGAGCCAAACTGTTATTTTATTGTTGAAAATTTTTAAAGAAAAATCAAATGATTTCTTACGGTTACTGCATCATTTGGGAGACCAAATCCTTGTTCTCCATATTTCATTTTCAGAACACTTTCTCTTATATCATGGAAGCTCCCTTTAGTCCCAAACTATATTTTGATTGCTCTCCTTATACCAAAAGATCACTGGTTTTTAGATTGGAATATCAAAAATTTAGGCTGAGTCATCAGCTTCAAACAGATGGTAGAACTGGAGCCAAGGAGTGACCTGAGACATTTTGGAAATCCATCCATCCATCCATTCATTTATTCACTCATTCACTTTAACATTTATTGACTCAATTTAACTAAACTCTAACTACCTCATAAGATTCTAGAGTAGGGTTGGCTACAAAAGAAATTTGGGTAAGTGAAAGTGAAGCAGTAGCCATATTTGTGCTTGGAATACTTCCATATGATCAAGTATTATTACAGCTTAGGCATACTGTCAAAATCTACTGGTTCACCTTTTGGGTGTGAGGCAATAGCTAAGCCTGTAGCTCCTTCAGATACCACTAAATCTCCTGGTTCAGTTTCTCTGAATGCAGGGTCAGGCGTGTGGATACATCTATGAGGAAATATGTGGTAGGTAGGAAATCTTCCGTATCACTGAAAGTGGAGGTTTGAAGATAGGTTCCAATTTGTCCTCATAGCTTCCAGATCATTCTCACAGGTTCTATTTTGTCCTTCTTTCCCCAACTCACCCACCTTTTCTTCCAGTCTTCTCTAAAGACCTTAAGCCCAGTATTAAATGCAGAGAAACAGCCTTACATAGACTATTTAACTACCTTCCACAATTGCATAAGGTCAGATCCTTACAATAAATTCTCACAGTATCATTCCCCAGAGGGATTAGACAGCTACCTTGTATTTGATCAATTGTATTGAACCACTTACATTATGGAAGGGCAGTACTTGTTCTCATTAGAATAGGCACTCTGGATATGAATTTTCCTTCTCTGCCCATAAGATTTCTGCCAAAATCACTATTCATGAACTTATAGAATGCCTTATTTACTGCCATGGAATTTTAATGCTGCTGATGATGACCAAAAAGTTCATTTAACAGCAAATGAAGTGCAGATAGACTCATGTTCATGGAATTCTCTTGCCTCACCATATTACCCATCACCTTATAGCAGATGGCCTAATAGGACAGAGAAATGGCCTCTTTAAAGATTCAGTTATGGGCAGCCCGGGTGGCTTAGCTGTTAGCGCCGCCTTAGCCCAGGGCCTGATTCTGACGTCCCGGGATCCAGTCCCACATCAGGCTCCCTGCAGGGAGCCTGCTTCTCCCTCTGCCTGTGTCTCTGCCTCTCTCTTTCTCTCTCTCTCTCTCTCTCTCTCTTTCTCTCTGTGTGTCTCTCATGAATAAATAAATAAAAACTTAAAAAAAAAAGACTCAGTTATGCCACCAGTTGGTTGTCAGTATCTTATGAAAATGGACAAATATCCTGAGGAAGTCTTATATGCTCTATATCAGCAAACAGTATAGGATTATTTCTCTCATAGTCCTCCTTCATGAGTCTAGAAATCAAGGGGTGGAAACAGAAGTAGCTCCTCTTACTCTTCCTGATCCAACTAGCAATATTTTTGCTGTATGGCCTCAAAACGTTGGGCTCTGTTGATCCAGAGCTCTTAGTTCCCAATGGTGTAATAGTATCATTAGTAGCCTTAGCAGTGGTTCCATTAAGTTAGAAATTGAGACATCCACATGGTCACTTTGGGGTCCTCATGCCAGTGAATCAAGAAGCTGGTAAAGGGCTGCTAGAATGTGTGGGTTGATCAATCCTACTTATCAAAAGGAAACTAGGTTGGTTCTACCACAATATGGGAAAAGAGCATATCTGAAATAATAAGACATCACCAGGAATACTCCTTAGGATTTCCATGTCCTATGATAAAAGTCAATAGAAAACTACAGCTCAATGTAGGCATTACTGCTAATGGTCCAGACACTTCAAGAATGAATAACTAATTTACCTCACTAGGTAAGGAACAGTGACTGGCAGTAGTGCTTAGTGAAAATAAAAAGGATATGGAATGCATTTCAGAAGAAGGAAGTTATAAATACTAGCAACAACTATGTGACCAGTTACAGAAGTGAGGTAATAGTTATATTATTTTCTTATTTTGATATTAATGTATCAGTACTCATATGAACCAATTTTTCCCTTCTCCATCTGCCTACCACCTAGTATAAGTAGTTATGATAGTAGCTAACCTCATATTTATATTGAAGTGACAGGATATCAAAGGGGCAATATGACCCAGGTAGGAGAGGAATGAACAACATCCAAAGACAGATAAATAAGCAGAGAATGATTTTACTACTATATTTTTTGGAAAGTATGAATGGTTTTAAAATGTATCTATTGGTGTCAGTTTGACAAAGATGGACTGTGGTGGCTTTATACTTTGTCAAATCAGCTAAACGGAAACTGAAACTCCGAGAATTCTCTTCCCTGTTTGGTTCAGTGTTAAGGTTAGCCATACAAGAAATTTGTGCAGGAGTTGAAGTGAAGCATCAGCCAAGTTTATGCTTGGAAGATTGGTAAAGTGCCAGGTTTTTTTCCTGCACACATGCATTGTCACTGATCTGCTGGCTCATCCTACTGTGAGGAACAACTGGATCTGCTGCTCTTTCAGCTTCCACTGGATGTCAGTAACATCAGTTTCTCCAAATCCTGGCCCACAATTCCTCCTGCCACAATTCATCCCCTTCACCTTCCCCACATCCTAAGCAAGGGGTATGTGGAGCTCATGGTGAAGTTTACCAGCTTACCCTTCAGGTCACTCTCATCGTTGAAGCTGGGACTTTCTGAGAAGTAGAATGCTTTCCAATATGTCCTTGGAGTTCCAGATTATTCTCCCAAGTTTTAATTCTCCTCATGCTCTCTACTCCACCTCCATTTCCCTTCCCAGTTGCCTGTCCTACAAACTTCAGACCTACCACCAGATGCAGAAGCAACAGAATCAAATGAACTATTTAACTAGGTCCCACAATTACAAAAAGACAAATCACTGTAATAAGTCCTTTATTCTTTATCAGTCACATGATTCTACTTCTCTTATCCAATACTGACTCACATACTCTGGCATGCATTGAATTGTGTCCTCCAAAACAATATGCTGAAGTCCTAATCCCTGGCACCTGTAAATGTGATTATTTGAAAATAGGGTCTTTACTTTATAATCAAGTTGAGATGAGATCATTAGGGTGGGGCTAATCCACTATGGCTGCTCTCCTTATAAGAAAAAGAGATATAAATAGACACATTCAGAGGGAAGATAACTATATGAAGACAAAAGCAGAGATAAGAATTACTTTGACATAAGCCAAAGAACATCTGAGACTACCAGAAATTGCAAGCGGCAGGAATCCTCTCATAGAGGTTTTGGAGGAATGTGACCCTACTTGACTTTGGACCTCTGGCCTCCAGAACTATTAGAAAACAAATTTCTGTTATATTAAGCCATCCACATTTTTGACAAGTTGTTATAGCAGCTCTCACAAACTAACACACTTCCCTAGTTGGGATATTTCAAATATTAAACAGGAAGTGGTAGGCAGGATCAAAGAATGAAAAAGTAATCCATAAGATTTGGTAACAAGGAGGCTGTTGCTGGATGATCAGTTGAGTGGAATTATGGGAATCAAATTGCAGGAATTGAGAAGTGAATAAATATAAGAAAGCAAAGAGATGTACTTATTTTTTATTTTTTTTAAGATTTTATTTATTTATTCATGAGAGACACAGAAAGAGAGAGAAAGAGAGGCAGAGACATAGGCAGAGGAAGAAGCAGACTCCCTGCAGGAAGCCCAATGTGGGACTCAATCCCGAGACTCCAGGATCATGCCATGGGCCAAAGGCAGACGCTCAACTGCTGAGCCACCCAGGCATCCCAGCAAAGAGATTTAAAGAAAAATTTTATATCAGTGAGTTTGGCTACGATAAGGAAAAGGAAAATAGAATAGGATTTGGGGCAATAGGGGCAGACAGAATCAAGTAAAGGAATTTTTAGTTAATGCAAGAAACATGAGGATATTTATATGACCCACTTAAATTCATATTTGAAGATAAAATATCTCACACTATTTTCAACACAAGAAGAGATGTGAATATACTGAAAATCTCCCAAAATAAGCATATGTTTGGTTATCTCTCTATAACACTATCCTTGGGTTCACATGTTAAAATTGTTTATAAAAGAAATTACTTCTTAGCAAAGGAAATTGGAAAAACTAACATGTATTGTATGAGTCTTTGGAAGGAACTCACATTCATTTTTTGCTGGAATCTGTTTTATCAAGGGTACTGTTTCACAGACTTATTAGCAAATCAATTCTCTTCCTTGTTTCTAAATATGACAAACATTTCTCATTGGTATCTTATTACTTGAGCAGAAGGTATAGAACTCGTGGATCCTCTTAGAAGCCTCATTATAAGTGTACCTTTATAAAGCAAAGAATCAGAGTTGTAGGTGGAGTTGGTATCTGCTTCATTTCAACAATAACTTGCTATATGCAGACTTTGCTTAGAATAATTATTCCCTTTAAATTACCTGTCTGGGACAGCCCGGGTGGCTCAGCGGTTTAGCACTGCCTTCAACCCAGGGCCTGATCCTGGAGACCCGGGATCAAGTCCCACGTCAGGCTCCCTGCATGGATCCTGCTCCTCCCCCTGCCTGTGTCTCTGCCTCTCTCTCTCTCTCTCTCTGTCTCTTATGAATAAATAAATAAAATCTTTAAAAAAATAAAAATAAAAAATAAATTACCTGTTTGAACTTGTTTTTTTTCTTCTTTAAGTAAAGATTAAAATAATATCTATCTCAAAAATATATTGCAAGGATGAAAGGATACATAAATAAAAAATGCTATGCAAATTACTACGGTTGGCATTTTTTTAACCAATACAAATCACATTTAAGTATGTATATAATAAGTTGTATGTATTATGCTTGGTGGCATAATTAGGATCAGAAGTGATTTATACAATTATTACTACAAAAGTTCTTTAATAACCTGTACTTATAAATTTTGGATATAGGTACACATTCATTCTCTTTAACTTTAGTAACATTTATTAATGCATGTAATCCATAATAAACCATAATCTGTCCCTAAATCAATTAGAGGAAAAAAATTAAGTTGAGAACACATCAAAAGGAAGTAAAATTATTTATATAATCAATAATAAGAGATAATTAAAGAGAAATATTCTTCAGATTGTTATGATTTCAATTACTTCTATTTATGCATGTGTATTTGTGTATACACATACATTGTATATAATATAATAGAAAGAAGAAACAGTTAACCAAGAGTATAATCATTCTACAATCTAACCCCAAGCACTAAACTTGATCAAGAAAAGCTTTCAGAAATTGTCTGGAAGATACAGAGATAAATTTTGGAGGAAAGGTTGCATTATTCTACTTCCATAAGACATCTCTAGTTTTTCCAAAATTTCTACTGTTAAAAGTATTTCACCTCCTTCCATCACCCTTTGCCTTTGAATAGCTTATCAAGCCCAATAAAAATATAAAAATGGCCACCCAAGGAGAAAGCATATATCTTTCTCTGGGCATTTGACATAAATACCACAACACTATTTAAGGAACCCAATGTACAACTCTAGTATGGAACAAATTAACAAAGGACAACAGATTAATAAATTATATTCTCTGGAATTTATGTCAAGTTTCTCTCATAAGCAGCTTTAGCTTAAAAGTATTAGAATTTGACTCTTAGCTGATTATTTGCAACTGATTTTTCCTACCAAAATAAATGTGAAATAATAAAGTTCTATAAGTCTCATAGAGCATCAATTTTCAGAATATCTGCTTCAGTGCTGTATTAACATTTCAAGAGTACAGATGCAAATTGGTAAAATAGCAATATTAGATGAAATTGAATCACAGGCATGACAAAAATAGAAAAACAAGTTGAATTCCCACTATGAAAATTCAACTTTCTCTCTGCAGAATTTTTTTTTTAATTGCCAAGATATTATTAATGTTTAACAGGTTTCCTAGCATTACACATCCCATATTTTCCCTTTCAGAGAATCTAAACATGTGCTACTGGATATATATACACACAGGAAGCTCCCTCATTTAACAAGAAACAAAGAAGTAAGACTATTACACAGATAATCCAACCACTTTTAATTCTTCCTAATCAATGAGCCACGTGTCCAAAGCACCATGCCCCCAGAGCTCTTAGAACTCAAAAAGCTCTTCCATGCTATGACACTTAGGATTCCAAATATGAAATTTGTCAAAGGAAAATGGACTTACTGGCACTTTATTCACATTTTTAAACTTACAACTTAAACTTTAAATAGAGCAGGATTTCTCAATCTCACCATTATGGACATAAAGATCATTCTTTATTGTGTGGAAGAGCTACCCTGTCCATTGTAGAAGGTTTAATCGTGTCTCCCACTACCTCAGCATTTCTACCCACTGGATTCCTTTAGCTCTCCATCCTCTCACCCTCACCAATTGTGACAGTCAAAAATGTCTCCCAACATTGCTAAATGTTCCCTGGGGCCCAAATTGCTCTAGTTGAGAACCACTGAAAGAGAGCACAAATCCCTGCAAGCTATGCTTGTATGCTATCCTGTATACTTAGAGAAAACGGCATCAAGCATCCAGCATCTTGCTCTGCTATACTGCTCTCAAGAGCCCATGAAATCTTCCCGAGTGGAAATTGTCAATGTACATTCTGAAGTATGTCCACAGAAGAATCACAAATCTTAGAGAAGCAGGATGGGGGAGATGATGTAAATTTGAAGCTGACTGTGAACTGGAATGATGACAGCTTAACTAAATATATCCAAGTAGTAAAGGTGGCTAATGACATCAAGCAGGCTAGCTTAAAATGTTTTTACAATGGACTACAAAAATTCATATTCAGAGTAGAACATGAGGAAAAGGTTGAATTATACATAGCACATTTATACATATATACACATATGTGTGCCTCTATATGTGAAAAAAAATAATTCAAGGACAGCACTTACACAGTGCCAGACACATGGTGAGTGCCCGTTAAATGGATAACTGTTGGCTGCTGTTCTTAGTAGCAGTAATACTGGCATTGATAGCTTTGTCTTTTCTAATTCTTTATACATTTAAACATTTTACTACTCAGGAATAGTTCTTCTAGGACACACCCCTCTCTCTGTGTCTCTCTCTGGCCCTCTTACTCCCCTTCCCCCTCCTCTCCCTTTGGCTATAGAAAATGTCCACTCATCTTGAAAGGCCCAGCTCAAGGGTGCACTCCTCTCAGTGGCTTCCCTGAAGGTCCCTCACCTTCCCACATGAAGAATTAATTTCCCCTTCGTTTGTGTTTCCACCACACTTCATGCATACTTACATCATAGTGCTTAGCACGTTGTATTCCAGTTATTAAAGTCTGTGTGCGGTGGGCCCACCACAGCCCCTGGCCCTCAGGCTATGAGCTTTTGAGATTTTATTTACTCGGCCTCACGTCCCTTGTGTTTGCTACATGGTAGGCGCTCAGCGAAAGCATGCCGACCTTAGCCGAATTATCTGGAAAATTCAATCATGTGGAAACCTCATTTCCCAATCATGCCAGATATATGAGGTGTGACTGAAGAGCAATGCCTTCTATATAGGATTGGGGGCTGTCAGCCTTATATGAGAAGATTAAATAAGTGGAATGATGCAAAGTGTGTTAACTTTGTACCAAGAAAAATAGATATCTGGATAAATATCAGAACACTCCTCTAAATTGCACACATTTAAATATGAGTAGGAATAAATGGGGGAGGGGGGCAATGGTAGAACTGGAATATATTATTTTAAGACTTTTAAGTCTCACTAAGATAAATACATGTGAAAGAGATGACATAATGGGTCTTTTAAAAATTGTTTATTGCCTAACACTGTCAAGAAATTCATATACTAGGGACATCTGGGTGGCTCAGTGGTTGAGCATCTACGTTCAGCTCAGGTTGTGATCCTGGGGTTCTGGGATCGAATCCCATGTACGGCTCCCCACAGAGAGCCTGCTTCTCCCTCTGCCTGTGTCTCTGCCTCTCTCTCTGTGTATCTCATGAATAAATTAAAATCTTTTTTAAAAAAGAAATTCATATACTAGATGGTTTTTAGATCAGACAATGTCTTGAATATAAAACATATCTATAAAACATCAGTCTAGTTACCTTAAGAATCCCCACCATAACACTCCTCAATAATACATTAGGGAAAGTGAGCTTTATGTTTGTTTAATATATATACATACACACACACACACACACACACACACATATGCATTGTTGAATGCACTGTATTAAAGAATATAGTCTGCACTGACATTTTGATTGTTTCTGAATTTAATTCAAAACACTAAGTAAATAAAACCCACAAGTCTGAAGACAGAAGTTTTACATAGAAATTTTAAGAGGTGGTCCTAGCTTTGAAAATGGCCAGAAGTATTAGTTTCTTTTCCAACTTCCATTTTAGATCTTGATTTAAGAAATATATGAAGCCATAGATAAACAATACTAAGCAAAATATAATAATAATTGGATTTCAAAAGTACTTTTTTTTAGTCTTTATTTAAATTCTAGCTAGTTAACATATAGTATAATATTGGTTTCAGGAGTAGAATCTAGTGATTCATCATTTACAGATAATACCTAGTTCAAAGGCACGTTTTAAAATCGAAATTCTATTTTAATTGTGATCATATGATATATATATGAAGTATTTTTAATCTGTTCCTCCCCACTTTCAGAGAATTAAAATCAAGGCTTCTAGTTGGCCGAAAAACTTCCCATAGTATAAAAGAAAGAAAAGATATATATTTATTTATCTACTTCATTTTCTATGGGAAAAAAAGACTTCTATGGCTTAATTAAAAATAAGAGCCACTTATTGTTAAATACTAATGTTTTGTTTATTTTCATTTTGGTTTGGTTTTTGCCTGCCTCTACCTCAAGGAGTTGGGAAGGCTATTTTATGAAGAAATGTGTAGCATGAAGTTGTTTCATTATTGTCTCTCTCTCTCAACTATAATTATGCTTGTTTCTGATTATAGAAATAATGTTGGTTATAAAAATTTAGAGTGTACACAAAGGGGTAGGAATTAAAATTTCAAATCCACAAGCTTCCAATAAACACTGAGTGCTTCCTTTCAATCTGTTTTCCACGTGAATTTATTTAAAATAAGCATAATTAGTCTCATACTTTAGTCAATTAATGTTATAGTCTGAGAACCTTCTACTGTTATCAAATATGCTTAAAACACAATTTCTACTTGCTATATAAAGTATACATCTCTATTTTCCAAAAAATGAAGTGTGACTTTTTACCTTCTATTTAACACTAAAATGTCCTCAGTTTATATGCTTGAAACAAAAATACTGTAATAAACTTTTATATGTGACTCTTTGTCCAATTTGTCTACATCTCTGATATCTCTGTAAAATTTATAAATAAGTAGTCTCCTATCTCTAAGAAATTTCAAAGAAGAATTTAATTATTTATTTAACATTTGCTGTCAGGGACAAGTTCACAGATAGCTTCCATGGTGTTACTGTTAAGTTGGGTGATATTCATTAACTTAAACTGATTCATTAACTTAAACTGGGTGATATTCATTAAACTTAAAAATGGACCAATTCCTTTATTGAATCAAAGATCAGGTGATTTTTTTATTAAGTAAAGGCACCTGGCATCATATTACTTACTTTATCATCACATAAAAACTGGTGTCAGTAAATGGGAACTATTAGTACTATAATAACCACCTATTTTTGCTTACCTTATGTATACAATCCTCTAAACTCAAATAAAACAGATGCTCCTATTGAGCTATGCGAGTATATATTGACCAATATATTTATAAAGTATCAACTATGGTCTTTGTACTGTGATAATCACTAGTTCTTCCCCAAATCACCTGAAATTCTAAGAGGCACATTTACTGTTTCTATGTCATGCACCCCTTAAATATATTTATATATTTCTTTGGAACAAAAAGTGGAGTGCAAAAAGTGAATCCTGGATGTATAGACAAGACAGGGCACAGGACTGAATTTTTGTACACTGCTGATTAAAGAAACTCCAGTAATGGATAAATGCCTATTTCAAAGACAAGGAAAGCATTTTGCCAAAGATTCTCTCAGCAGATCAACACTATATAAAATTGAGATACATGCATGATTCTCTCAGCGGATCAATAGTACATAAAATTGAAATACATGCATGAGTTTGTATGTTTCAGAGATTGAAAAAGATAACTGGTAGAAATTCTAGACACATTAGCAAAAACAAAACTCACAGAAACTAGTAAGTATAGCATAAACCTACAGGATGGTTCAGCAACAATACATGATAGTAGATTTCCAGAAAGTCAAATTAAGAGGATTGAATTAATATGGAATTGAATTTACTGAATTGAACTTTTACAAATGCTATTTAGTAAGGTGGATAGCAACCTATACAATTTATACCATCCTAGAGTTTAGAATGGCAAGCGAAGAGAGTATCAATTGAAGACATACATGCACTTTAGATGTTAGAAATTGTTTCTCAAAGACTTAGGGAAAATATTAAGGATATTAGGAAATCTTGGATCTAGAATAGATTTAAACACATGTTAAAATAAGTAAAGACTTAGCCAAATTATACTCAAGAGTACTGAAAAAGCATGCAGATGTAGGTGTAGAAACACTAAGAGTAGTATTTTTCAAATCAGGTATAGAAAAATAGCAAGGTTTCAAAATAAACAAATGTCCCATTTTTTTAAAGTTGAAATTCTCAAAACTGTGAAGTCCGATAAGCTAACTATCAGCATCCAAAAATATTCCTAAATGTATTGTTCATAAAAACCAGCAAGGGTTCATCAGGAAGGAGTCTCTAAATTATTATCTATAATCTCTTCTGGTAGTCCTTTATTTCTATTATGCTTATTATGTCTTAAGTCATGTAGTTCACATACTTAGAGAAAAGAGGTGAAAGAAAGCAAAATGGATGGCTAGTTCAGTGGATAACATTCAAAAATATCCTACACATATACAATGATAGACCTAAGTAAAAGTCAGGACTTTAAATTGTGATCATTGTAAGGTCTGTATCTATATTGAAACAATCAGTAAGTATACTCCAGAGGATAGAGACTGGTGCACTGGTAAAAAAAAAAAAAAAAAAAAAAAAAAACACACTTGGGATATGAAATAACCAAGTACAAATTCTTTATGCATAAATATTGTGAATGACCAAAAATGGAGATAATTCAAGTATTTTAAGATATGTTGAGTATTATCCCAATCCTGGGTAATAATAATTTCAAAATTTTAATTCCTAACAAGCAAATTAGAGGATTAAATAAAAAAAACTTACTTAAGACATTATCCTTTCTTTAAAGAGCTCACAGTCCAAGGGTGGAAACAAATAGAAAAAGAAAATTATAAATAAAATATTTGTTATTATGGCAATATAATTAAATAATATTTGAAGTATAACTTTTAATTCTCCTCACTTAATCTCATTTTCTTGGATTTTATATTTAATAGAGCAGACTCCCTACTTCTATACAGGACTCTATCCCAGGACCCTAGGATCATGACTCTAGCTGAAGGCAGATGCTCAACAGACTGAGACACCCAGGCGCCCCTCTGATCACTTAATTTTAAAAGACATCATCATTATTTAGTATTTTAAAAATAAGGTACTATGCCAGGCTCTGTCTCTGACAAAAACAAACAAACCAAAAAACTTGGTATTGGGATGCCTGAGTGGCTCAGTGGTTAAGCATCTGCCTTCGGGTCAGGGCGTGAACCTGGAGTACTGGGATGGAGTTCCACTTCTGGCTCCCTGCATGGGAGAGTACTCTGCCTATGTCTCTGCCTCTCTCTCTCTCTCTCTTTCTGTGTGTGTGTGTGTGTGTGTGTGTGTGTGTCTCATGAATAAATAAATAATCTTAAAAAAAATTTGGTATATTCATTTTATAAATGAAACCACTGGATTGAGATTTAAACAAACAAAAATCCACCAATAGACAAATAGCTAGTAAGTGTTCAAGCTGAGAAAGGAACACAGATTTTTCTGCCTTCGAATTACTGCTCTTAAAATAAGATCAGCACTTATTAAGGTATGTCCAGCTGAAACAGTGTTTCATGGGTATTAAATATTATGCACCCCAAGGAAAAGATTCTGTAGTCAAATAATTTTGAGGAAGATTAGGTTACTTTACGATAAAGCATCTCCAAGACTTTAATATTCTGATGTGCATTGTGAATCTCCTAGAGAATGGTCTAACAGGTAGGGTTTTCAAATGCATTTGACCTCAGAAGCTTTTTATTCTTTTTTCTTCATTGAGCATTGCAAAGGGCTATTGTCCCATTGAGCACCCATTGGGAACTCTGGCACTCTCAAAGACCAGGAAAAATCTAAATATCAGGGAGTAGAAATATTCAACAAGGAGAGGGAGCAGCCTTGGAGGAGACAAGATAGTTGTCTTTAAATATCTGTCTCATCAAAGAAAGATATACTATTTCACCAAAGCGAAGATCTAGATCTAATTATTGGAAGTTACTAGAGAGACAGATTATCACCTCAATATGATATACCAATAAGAGCTAAAAAAAAAAAAAACAATGGAAAAGCTGTCCAAAAAAGGTGGCTAATTACCTATAAAGGTGTTGCCCAAGAGATTTCTTCACCAAGTGAAAGGTCAGAGAACTCCACTAAGCTTTCTTTTCAACTCTTCTATTTGATGATTCATTTGTGGTAATTATCAACTGAAGTTTTCATATATGTAGTATTTCTGTCACTGTCCATTTTTGCACCATTTTGAATTAACCATTTTATAAACAGAAGACATACAGGTTAATGCTCAGAAACTATTGCAAATGTAATGCCTTACATCAAAATACACATAACAACACAGATGTAATTTATACTTAATGCCAGAAAGAAATAAAGCTGCTTTTCTCTAACTTACAAAATACCAAGTTATTTAAATCATTTTAATTATCAATTTTATGTGTGCAGACTAAAATGAAAATTTTCTCATTTACAAAAAGAGACAAGAGCCTGCAAAGCAAATATGGGGAAACATAAGACCATCTAGTACTCAGATTTGTGTCAGGAGGAAGGAAAAGCTAGGGAATGTAGAAAGCACTTTTCATATCAATTATGCTTACTTTCAATGGGTCTATACCTGGTTTTCAATATCACTACATCCAAAGAAGACATAATTTGATAGATCTCATAGATTATCAATGGATTTTTACTACAATTAACCTTTGTTTGCATAGTAAGTTAGATATAAAGTCATTACCTATTTGTGTATTCCTTGATGATCTGATATATGCTAATCTTAATCGTTTCATTTTCAAATCGACTATTGCTCTGGTCCTTGTATATCCGGAATTCAGCAGCTGTCACTGCTTCCCCATGAGGAATTTGAGTCAGATCAAATCGGAATTCTTTGTAATGCCTTCGCTGGTGAGAAAAATCCTTGTCTCTTTCAACTGGAGAAGAAAAAAAAAAAAGAAAGAAAAAAATTAGTCCTTTATAAAATATGGAAATTAATGGTAAATTCTCCAGCTTTGAAATAGAAAACAAACAAGTAGGATATTATAAAACTGGGAAAACACTAGAACCACAGACTCATACATGTCTCCAGTTGAAGGAAATTCCACAAACCAAAAACCTTTAGTTCAAAAGCAATATAACCTCTGTGGTTTCATACAAATTCCTGGATCTGAAATAGAAAGGCTATCCAAAAATGTTTTAAAAAGCAAAGGTTGTAAAATGATTACTAGCATGTATCAGGTACTAGAACACAGAAGGGTTCATACAGGAATTAGGAATATGTTATAGAAATCCCCAGAGTTCCAGGTGAAGTCAGTGATGAGATTTAGCACAGCTAAGGGAGGAAAATAGGAAGGACTGAGAAATTGCAGGCACATAAGAACTATGTTTATGACATTATAAAGGTCAAGTAAATAAAACAAATTCATGTTCATGAGAAAGATTACTTCTAACATGTCTTCCCCAGAAGAATTTGTTTTCTCCTGTTAGCAAATGAAATGTTTTTCTTTTATTAAAAAAAAAATAGCACTTTTATTACTTCTTATAGATTGTTTAGTACAATCTCCCTACCCATGATGCAGCAGAAAGCCTTCCACAGACCTCTGTCTGTTCTTACTCAAAATAGGGAGGGGAACATATTTTCTCCCTTCAGCAACCTTCCCACTAAATGAAGTCAGAGAACTATTCCTCTTGGGAACATTATGGAATGTTGAAAATTCAGGACAGTAAGTGTCAGGCATATTATTATATAACCTGGCTTTGTAAAATAGAGTATTATTTCATATAGCCCATATCCACTGAGCATCAAAAACCTTCTTAAGGAATTATCTATTCAAAGAACTCGTTTTTAGTAATGCACTATCATTTGATGGAGTTAGTTTCTCAGTATTGGTAGCTTTCTCAAAAATCTCAGTTATCTAGGATACTAGAGGACAGGATCACAAAAATCTCACTGCAAAGCACTGTGCACAGGTGTCTCACAATTATAGCCTATCATAACACTTATATATGTTCCCTGTGATATGCTTCATTGCTTAAATTTTGTTATAAGAAGATAAAAAATGCATAAATTGTATAAATGAACTCACAAGTTTCAAAAGTTGCCGGAAGATATAAAATATCTTCAAGTAGTTCATTGAAATCATGTCAACACTGATATAAATATATGAAACATGGGGTCTTAAACTAGAGAAAGGATTAAGGAAGTGAAAAGAGGGTCGTGACCATCCAGGAATGACTATGGAAGCCAAGGCTGCTAGAACTCTGTGTTCCAGGGCCAGATGGGTTCCATGTCTGAGGAAGCTCATGACAAAAGAATGCATGATTCCTTGCCTTTATCCTTCAAAACAATCTTTGGTTTATTTTCCCCAGGAGTAGGAGGTAGTTTAGGAGAGTGAGGAGCTCATCTCTACCTCACCTCCCATACCTAAGCCAGTGAAGAAAAATATAAGCTATGCCTGGGGGCATTTTGTCCTGTGGAGCTTGGCAAGGATGGTGCTCTTGGGCTGTCTGGCTCATGCTGACACCACTTCATATGACTCATGTTTTGTTTTTTTAAATATCACTATCTTGATCCTAAGAGAGATCCACTCCCAGGGAGATCATTCATCAACTTTTCCCTAAATAAGGAAGGTAATCTCATTTTTAGGATGCTATTTTGGTCATAACTTAAACCTCTTTTCTATCTAAACTTCTACGGGCAATAGCATAGACTGATATGAACATATCTCCCTTAGCTCTGTTTGTCCATTCTCCCGACTCAGCCATGTGAGAGGGAAAACAGGGTAGAAAATGCCTGCAGACTGGATAAGTCTCTTAAAAGTTGGGATGTTAAAACTTGCCACAACTTTTATTTATACAGAGAACAGAATTTAATTCACTGAAAACTTGTTCTTTTCTGATCCTAATTTAAATGAAGTAGATATTATAAAACAGGATTTACATAGCAGTCATTATATTCAGGTGCTGTTTTAAGCATTGTATTAATATGAACATATTGTACTTTATAAAAACCAGTGAGGTAAGTTCTACAATTATCTTCACATTGAAGATGAAGTAACTGAGGAAGCAGAGGGAATAAACACCCAAGAATATGAACCAAGCATCTGAGGCCACCAAGCTATGAAATCTGAAATCTCAGATACACAAGTCCAAAATTCAAAAAGCTCTGAAAACTGAATGTTTGGCTTCAAGTTAATTTGGCAGAAGAACTGGAAATTAGCTGATTTGAGGCAATTTAAAGTCTCTATTTATTCCACTTTATATAAATATTTATTGCTTTGCTGCAGAAATGTTCATGTGTTTGACTAGGTTGCACTGTTCCAGACTCTGCTTGAGGAGTTCCATATTTTATGATAAATGCTCCAACCAATCATTCAAAAATATATTTTTCTATTCTGAAAGTCAATATTTAAAATTCTAAGTAACAATCATCATGCAATTTTTTCATTAACAATTAATTTTATATTTGAAATTTAGATGAAAAAAAAAAAACCCGATAGTCCTCAAAAAAAGACCTGAGACATGAGTTTGTTAGGATCCAATCTAAAGCATGCACCTGCATAATGGAGATAAGTATTGAATTCATATTATGTCAAGTCATCTACTGGTCTGGAATCCCCTGTGAGATATTAGTATAATAAAGTGGAAAGCTAGAATTTCAGCTGTTATTATAAAATTTCAGTTTTCTAATCCAGGCTATTTAACCTAACCCCTTAAGGGGGCAAATTTTCAAAGAGTTTAATAAAATTTTATATTAAATATACCACACAAAATAAAGCTGCAGTGCAGATCTGTCCATTGACTCAAATTCCTATATCCTATTGCTTTGAATTATAATTGCACTAGTAAATTCCATGGGACATGTTGGAGTGAATAATGGAATAAAACTTATATTTATATAGCCTTGCACTCCTAATGATGCTCACAAATATTCACAAGGTAATCTCAGTTACCTCAAAGAGCAATCCTAGGGAGGTGTCAAATATTAATACCCCTAATTTAAGAATAAGAAATTGGGTGATGACAGCTAGGTGGTAACAGATCTCTGTCTCCTAAAACTCATTATAAATCTTTGCTCAATGTCCATACCACCTATGTAATGACATCCTACGGTTCTGTACTTAGAGAATAGTTCATAGCTAGTATATTAATACAGTGTTTCTCAGCAGTATCCAAAAGGGTGGAGAATAGGCTGGAGAATTAAGGGTTTGATCAGCAATGGTTAATTAGCATCTAACACAAACAATGCTTGACCCAAAGAAGTCTTCTAAGAAATACTGAATGAAAGACTGTATGAATGGATCAAAATCTAACTCTATCTCTTCACTAAGTATCATCTTGCTGAATTACCTGTTGATGAAAGGCATGATAATTTCTTTAACTCTCATTGGTTTGACACATACTTCATTTAACCTCATACCTTACTTATGTCTCTAAGTTTCTATAACTTGTCCAAAAGCCCACTATAAATAATTGGGAGAGAACAAATTTCAATCCATAGTCAAGAATTCAATTCCCAAGCCCTCAACAACACAACACCATGTTTGTTTGTTTTTCCTGGATGTGGTTTTTTTCTGTTTTATTTTATTATTACTCAGCAAAGTTGACCTTTCAATACTCTCATTCTCCTCTATGATGCTCCTAGTATAGAGGATACTACACTTTCTGGACTCTGCTCATTCTTCTAGAACTCAGTCCTCCAATGTTTATCTTAGTAAATCTTATGTTATATTCACTTATTTAATATTGATGCCATTTCTTATCTAAGGAAATTTTTATGAACAAACAGGTGATTGTATTCATAATTTGAATTAATATTATATAACATTTGTATTAGCATGCAAGGTCATCCTTTTATTACAATCATATTTTAAAATAATTGTAACTGATCAGCTGGATCATTCCATATTCCAACCTTTTCTACTACCAAAACTGCCCTCCCAAAACAGATGAAAAGGAATATACAGACATGTTTCATATTCCTTAAGTATAAGCTTTTTATAGGAGATATCGCTGCCTTGTTTATATTTGATGATTTGGGACTTATTAAGCATTGTTTCACCATATATTACAGTGTACTATAACCCACTGCAGTTATAAATGGCTTAGAAGAAAAACAAATAAAGGGGCAAATAATCAGAAAAATATATACAATTTTAGTTTTTTAAAACTCATATTAATATTTGGTCCTTTCAATTTACTCTTTATTTTGAATGTTATACCAACTAAATACCATGAGATTCATCAATCATCTTTATTATCATTTCTAACAAAATCTGTATTGCCAGGTTAAAATATATGACTCCATAAAAATAATTACATTCTTATTTGGTGGTAGAAAAGACTCTCTTAATCACTGGATAAACAAAAAACAAACAAAAAAACAAAAGTGAAGGAAGGAAGGTTAGCTCATTGAAAGCAGATCCAGATTTGTCAAACGGGATAGAATGATACATGTTAAAACATGCTGAGGTCAGAAAGTTGACACTTTTCTCTAGTGAAGACTATTCCTTTATCCTAAACCACAGACACTATTTCTCTCCTGTGAAGTGGAAAAGAGAGTTTGGGAACAAACATAAGTAAATTTAAAATACACATCTGTACCAAACAATTCACCTATGAAAATTGCATTTAAAAAGAGAACACAATGACCGGCCAGACTATTTTCATATCCGCTTACATATCTAACAAGATCCATAGGCTATATTTTGCCAGTTGCCATTCATACAGTACACTAATGCCACATACCCTTCTCCCATTGCCATTTATGATACATGCTTGTTTGGAAAATTGCTAAGTGAAAGCCAATGAATAGCATCATAGGGGTTAAATAAGTCCGTCAACATAGGAGTGCTTATTTATTTAAGATGATGTTTGCCGACAGTTTATTCTACAAAAATTAAAAAGAGTTGCTTTAGCACATGTATATACATTCAAACCCAGAGAATATAAACCACCAAAAATCCAGCAAAATTTATACAGTTTACCACTCAAAACACAATTGTAATGTTGGTGGTGAATATTGTTTCTAGAAAGCAGGGTTTTGTATTTTCCAAACACATCCATCGATGTGAACTACCTAGAGCAACTGGAAGCTCACCCACACTGAAAGAACGAGAGAATTAATTAATTATTATTATTTGGTTTTAAAAAGTGACAATATGAAAGTATACAAGAGGTAAAATATGAATCAAAAGATTCACGTTCCATGATGAATGGGCTGACAGTAAAAAGAAACAGAAGCACCAAACTACATTCTGAATGCTCTAAATTACCAACATTTACAAAGATTAAGCTTCTTGTGTTTAAAGACAGATCCTGGAACCTTTTATTGCTGACGTATGACTTAACAGAAGTTAATAACTGATTGCCATCCATCTTTTTCCCAGACACCTCTCTGAATGTCTTTATCATTAATAGAAATTGGATAGAAATTTCCTGATTAAAGATTTTCATGTCTACCATATCTGAAGAGTAGAATTAATTAATGGAGGATTGCAGTTTTATCTGTATAGTGATTTATCTGCCGTCTTCAGGAGATGCATTCATGAGCAATCAGTCTTAATCTCCCACACAAGGGCTATAACTCGGAAGACACAAATAGAATCAGTAGCTGCAAGGCAAAGATAGCATTCTCCCAGGAGCCTAGCCAGCTGTTGAAAGAGTACAGATCATTGTTTGCTGCTGAGTGCAAAAAATCATTAAGAGATTACTCATAGAATTATTACTTATCTGTATTGTGTTTTAAAGGAAAAGAAAAAAAAAGGCAAAGATAATGTGACTACCAAGATGTATCACTTCACAAGACATCCTTCACGGACTAGTCCATTGAGAAACATAAACTGGTCCTATAAAGGCCTATTCATTGATCAGTGAGTGCACATATACATGCTCCTTTGAATGGATAACCATTCCAGAGAGTGTGGTAAACTCCAGATTCCAGAAACCCTAAGAGCCTCTTAACACCACAGTAATGTTTGACCTAAAGGAGGGAAAACTGTCCCCCTGAATGTATTGTTTCAGAGAACAATGTCAATTGACTTTTCAAATGTTCTGTAGTTAAAATGCTCTTACTCATACTCATAAATACTCCATGAATACAGCTTTATAGAGAAGGAAATCTCAAAAGAAAGCTGAGATGGTTTAATATTTTAAATATTTTATTTATTTATCATTTATTTATTTATTTATTTATTTATTTATTTATTTATTTATTAGAAGATAGCTGAGAAAAGAAGGCACCAGAATAGGAAGAGCCAAATGTGCCTCTGAAAGGAGTTCAGATTTTTTTTTAAGATTTATTTATTTATTTATTCATTCATTCATTCATTCATTCACAGAGAGAGAGAGAGAGGCAGAGACACAGGCAGAGGGAGAAGCAGACTCCATGCAGGGAGCCGGTCGTGGGACTCCATCCCAGGCCTCCAGGATCACACCCCGGGCTGTAGGTGGCGCTAAACTGCTGCCACCAAGGCTGCCCTAATACTTTAAATATTTTAATGAAATGTCTAAACAAATTGATTTCCTGAATCAATTTTGAATATATGTAATTTGGAAATTTAAAAAATTTAATTAATCGTCCAATATCTAAATGTTATTTTGCTTTAAAAAATATAAGCAACTTGGGTACACAAAGAATTCAATCTTGTACAAAGAGAGCTTGGAACTGGGATGAAGATGATGCCATGGTCTGCTTGCCCTCAGACTGGATGAACCTAGCAGTCAGCCGTTGGGAGTTGTCTAGAATATTATAATGATGACAACTTTACAGATCAAGCATGGCATGAAAATGTACATATTTCATAACAATAAATAAACAACAGTAAAAATAAAGTCATTTTTTATTTGATAAAATTAATATATTTCAAATTTTTCTTCCTTCTCCTTTATTGAATATAGTCCATTTCCCGGCTGTCAGAGGGTTGCTTTTCTTTTTCTCATCTTCTACATACACTCATCTTGATTATCCTAAAAATAGCTACTGTGCTACTCCTCCATTTATTCAATCCCAAAATGTCTATTGGATAACTGCTCTGGGCCAAATCCTAAAAGCTAAGGAGAAAAAGAAGAAAAGAGATAGGATAGGAGCTCAGAAAGAGAAAGAAAGACATGAAAAAGTACAGTTGTGATACAATTGTGTTGAGGTTACCAGGGATATGTATCATATAAGACAGAATTTTTTTTATAGATTTTATTTATTTATTCATGAGAAAGAGAGAGAGAGGCAGAGACACAGGCAGAGGGAGAAGCAGGCTCCACACAGGGAGCCTGACGTGGGACTTGATCCCGGGTCTCCAGGATCACGCCCTGGGCTGAAGGTGGTGCTAAACCACTGAGCCACCAGGGCTGCCCAAGGCAGAATTTTTTTTAAAAAGGAACAACACATTATATATAGGAGGCTTCAGGAAGAGGTATTTTGAACTTGATCTTAAAGAAGTTTCACCGGGGTGAGGGGGAGGAGTCTGAGTGGCAATGGGTTAAGCATCTACCTTCAGCTCAGGTCATGATCCCAGGTTCTTGGGATCAAGCCCCATAATCTGGCTCCCTGCTCCTTGGGGAGCCTGTTTCTCCCTCCTTCTGCCTGCCTCTCTCCTTGCTTGTTTTCTCTCACTGTCAAAAAAAAAAAAACAAATAAATCTTAAAAAAAAAAAAAAAAAGTTTTACCAGGTAAAGAGTTCATATCAATGGAAAGAGATTTGAAGGCTATGACCAAAGAAGTAAATAATAAATAGTTCATTGTCATTGTGCAATATGGAGTCTAGGAGGTCAGCAGTGAAATCTGAGGAATAGTAAGAGTTCACTGGGAATGGATCAATGTTTTCCATTTTTCCCATCCCACTGGTGCATTCTGTATTCTAATAATTAAAGACAAGAACTTATTTTTTTGTAATCCATATCACAGGCAAGTATATAGTCAATGCTCAATTTTGAAAGAAAGTTGGATGAATTAATGATTCCTCACTAATCCTCTCCCTTTACTGACTTGGAGGTTTTCCTCACCCTTTCCTCTAAGATGCTTTCCCCATTTTCAGAGCTCCAAATCCTACTTCTACCTAACGTCTCCAGTTCCAATGCCATAAATACCACTCTGGAAATTCCTGTCCACATTAATTTCTCTTGCTGGGGACCCCATACCACTTTTTCTGTACCTCCCTTTTGATCATGGACATGACATAATGCCTTACTTAAGAGTACCGTATCTGAAGAAAAACTTGAATTTAATCTTATTTAAACTTATTAAAGAGTGTGATATTAGAAAAGCTATTCAACATCCCTATGCCTTTATTTACCCATCTTTAAACTGGAGGTAGATAATAAAAGGCCCACTGCAAAGTGTGTTGTAAAGGTTAAATTATATTGGAGAGACTCTTTGTGTAAGTGCCGGGAACATAACAAGTTCTCAAAAAGCAGTAGCTATCCTATTAATCACTTTCCACTTGCATTGTAATTATTATGTCATCCCATAAGTAAGACACTTTAGAGAAATAACCCATGTCTTCTTATTATTTAGTTTATCTTTATATTCCTGCATAAACCCCAAACAAGACTTTTTATATAGCAAATAGTCGGTAAAAATTTAATTACAAAAAATTGCTACCTGTCTTAAAACAGTCATTTTGATCATCAAAATGTCAGTCTGTTTATTTGTCATATAGGTGTATTAATAAGGGGGATTAATATTGTTGGTTTTTTTTTCATTTGTTATAGTGGAGTTTAAAAACAGCTAGATTTTTACAAGAGTGGGTTAGAAAATCGTTGTATTTACTTGATAGCTTGCTTGGATATTTCACATCTGCAAGATAGAGAACAACACAGTGGCATATATTTTGACATCCACATATTGCGCATCAATCTAATCAAACTTACTGGTTCTGACACATCTCCTCTTAAAGGGAGTCTGGGAGTCACTTAGTTATTTTTACTCCTGAGGACAACAAGGCATGATAAAGCATAGAAAATATTTTGTAATTGTTTTTATAAGTATTTTATATAAGAAATTATGAGTTGGAATTTAAAACAAATGTTCATCTTTTGTGGGTTCAATATTAATATTAAACTTAAAAAAATTAGTTTAGAGTAAATACAGAATACCAGACTAATCCACTCTGTGTAATAAAAAATGAATATTTAATGATGAGTGAATATATTCAGTATATAAATAATGGATTTCAACACACTGTGTACAAATATTTGAGAAAAGTTTGTGTTTGCCTATAAGAAGTCAACGTAAAAGCACAGCTGTCTGATAATCACCTCTTGGTAAATATTTAGTTCTCATGTTTTCTTTAGTAGAAAAATCTGTGGGTTTTATAGATTGCCTGGCAGCTAGAGGTCAACCATTCTAATCTCACCAGGTTTCACTGAATGACCTCGTGAATTCTTCTGTTCCATCAGTAAAATAAAACAGTCCATTTTTAACCACCTGAAGGTGATAGAGGTTACAGTAAGTCGGTATACAGCAAAGAACCTTCCTTTACATCTTGAATACAATGAAATGATAGTTTATCTACAGTGAATACTTGTGGTTATCTGACAAAAACAGGTCAAAGGTTTTGTGAGTTTTCTTCTGAAATTGTTCAGTGCCTTCTCTAATGACTGATAATTGAAAACAGAGGCTGGAACTATACAATGTGGTGGGTGACAGATAAGCAGTAGATTAATGCCAATACTTGGTTAGGAGACACTAAAAGGTCAGGAGTCACAGGAATTAGCTATTGTGCTACTGTGACAAGACAAACATCAAAAGTCTATTATCCCTTCAAGAGCCCTTCCCCAAACCTGAAACCTATTTCACTTCCTTTGGTTATAATTAAGAGATAATTTTGATGTCATTGTACACATGATGTCAAACTGAAGCTGCTCACCCTAAGTGTACCAATAGTTAGGGTATGCATACTTTCACTTATATAACAAAATCTTTCTCATATCACATTTTTAGTGTATTCAGTGCTTGTTTTGGAGAATTTTAGAAATATTGTATCCAGTAAAAAATAACTATATTTAATGGGAAGAAAGAGAAATTAGAATAAATTTGTTTGGAATTTCTCTATGGGGATAAAATGAAGAAGGTTAAAGCAGAGTGCATAGTATGAAGGATATGAGAATTTTTGTAGCTGAACATATAAATGTCTTTCTTAAATTAAGTGCTTTAAATTCTAAATTGGTACAGAGTTCATTCAAGTTCAATCTGCAGTTCAGGCTGTCATTTGGAAACGAAAGCAAACTATGAAATGGGTTACATCAGTGAAGTTTGGTAGATGAAAGGAGGTAACGGAGAAATGTGATTGTATTTAATGACAATGTAAAGTTATTAGAGGCATAATTACATGGCTTTATGGGTTTTTAAGAAGAGGAATAGAATGATATGTAGGACTATATTACACATATACTCTGTAACTAATATAAGGGTAACTATATGCTTAGGCAAGGACCGTAAGTAGCCATTAGTGGCCCAGTTTGTTTCCAACAAAAAAAAAGTGTTTATTTGCTGTCTGTCTCCTCCACTAGATTTTAGGCTCGACAACAGAAACATTTTTGCTTGGCTCATTGCTGTACACTCAACTCCCACCTCAATCTCTGACATACAGTACGTATTCAATATACATGTGGGAGGAAGGAATATAGGAATATATGTCAGGTTCTGGTTCTTTTTTTGGTTGATTGGTTGTTTTAGGAGGGAGAGTATATAGACCCGTTAATCCAACTTAGGCCAAAGTGGAATCCCTCAACCATTTATTCTCAAATGAGCCCTACCCATATTATAATACAGTGTTATTCTAATGATATATTCCTTTTTCCTTTCCTTTTTGAAAGGAATTCCAAAAAAAATAACTTAGAATCCTAATGTCATATACTTTCAGTTTATACTAACTATATTAAAATGTAAAAACACAGGCTAGACTAATAGAATCCCTAAGATTCTTAAATGGATATTACTCTTGGGGAGGGAGAAAATTTTAATAGAAAAATTAAATAGTATTGCTCTTATTTTATGGTTATTAATAAAATCGAATTTAAAATAATTTCCAGAATTAATCATGAGTTGTAGAAAGTAACATTTATGTAGTTTTTGAATATAATTCATATATTCTCACTGATTTTTCTCTATTTATATAAAAACACTTAAGAATTTCATTCTTCCACTTTATATACATGTAATATATATACTATATATAAATATATAACCAAGTCTTTGGTAACATGTTCATAATTTATCTTTTTCCTAAATTATTGAAAGTAGTTTCTCCCTTTAAAAGTATGTTTTGTTAGTTACTTTTCTGTTTCAAAAAGAATATTATAACTGCTTTTATTTGGTATGTTTTTCTAACATCATCCTTGAAGCTAGTAATAGTTCATTCCATCAGCCTATATGTTTATAGATAGTACATAACTTGCTTAACCTTTCTTTATAGCACTTTATTAAAATGGTGAGTTCGATGAATCTATACATTGTATTAAAAGATGTTTTCTATAATTGGAGACCTACTTCAGAACATGTGTTAGATTTAATAAAGATGAAACAGGTGCCAAAATCAATAAAGAAATCATACGATCTTCCCACATTTATTGAATGAGACCACATTGTAATTAGAGTCAAGGGATCCCTAGCAGTCTCAGGTCACAGAGCATTCGTATGAACAGTCTAATATTTTGGTTGATCTGGTTTCACACTCCTGGGCTTTTCCTTTGTATTGGGATTTTGGGTCAACCACAAAACACAGAGCAAAATTCATCACTGAGCAGTATCTGGTTTTGAGTTCAAACTATACAAATCCTCCAAGTTTCTTAAGATGCACACCTGGAAGAAACAATAAGTCTTCTGAGATCCAAGTCAGACTGTCTCATTTTAGATTCCAATTTAACAACATCCTGAGTCTCCAATCCAATTTTATATCAATTATCAGATGGCCTGTTTCCTAATATTTTTGTTGCTAAAAGCTTGACGTGTTCTTCATATTATTTAATAATCCACCCAACTAACCCATATGTACTGTTACACAAAGAACCAAATTCAGCAATAGGAAAAACTAAGGACCAATCTTATTTAAACTACACATTCCTCAAAATGGTCAGGAACTGATAATATCTAGTACCTCCAGAATTGAGTATGATGAGTGTGGGGTTAAAAGAAGGATCCCTGAGGACTAGACGTTTAAGAAAGAGGTGGATTCTTAGATCACTCTCCACATCTGTGCTTGTTCAGTGACTGCTCTTCCCCACTGAGTCTCAGTTTGGAAGTTTTATGAAAAGAGGAAATGGTGGCACCAGCAGATACAGTGAGAGTGTGGTGGTATACTGAAAACAGAAGAACTAGACAAAGTTCTGCATACTGAATGCTGAGTTCCCAGTCTCTTTCCCCATTTGGTTCCCATAATGTTTGACAGTCAGGCTTGTACCTTGCAGACAAGAGAATGAAAGAGTCCTCTCATTGAAATCTGACCATTCCAGAAGAAGGACTAAGTCTCTATAAAATGGCAAAGCAAGAATATCTTACAAAGAAAATGATACTGACAAGTTCCACCCATATATGACAAGCTTCTAATCAACTTTATAATCTCTCACTATTAACTAACATAAAGAACACTAGATACCTGAGAAAATTCTCTACCTTCAAATATAGAGACAAAGTAGCTTCTAAAGAGAGGAATTTGAAGGTACTTAAAAAAAAGGCAAACTACTAAAAAACTACCACAATATCCTTTGAGAGCTCAAAGAAGATATTGCATTCATGAAATAAGAGAGAAGATGCTGCAAACAAACAAACAAAAAGACTCCAAAAAAAAAAAAAAATCCCACATTCATTGTTAAAACCTCTCTTGAAAGTAAAGCTAAAATCAATCTCAGTTTGACATATTCAGTTGAAAAATTCTTTAAAAAGGAGAACAATTAGTCAAAATCAAAGAGTGAAAAACAGAACAGGAGAGAAAGACTAAACAAAGAAAGAAAAAAAAAAAAGAAAGAAAAGGATTAGTCTAGAATTGGCCCTAATAGTCATCATTCTATAGAGATGATGGGGGGGGGGGGAATTATCAAAGAATTAATTCAGTTCACTGATCAAAAGTACAACAATTGCAGGACTGAAAATGTCTGCTATGTGGACAAAGATTCTCCAAGCTTCTAGAGACAAAATACAAATCACATACATAGGAACCCAGGAATCAAAATGGACGCCAACTGCTCAAAAACAACACTGCCATCTAGAAGACAAAGGGACAAATGCCTTCAAAATAATGATGAAAAATTATTTCCACCCTAGAATTCCATACTCAACTAAATTAACCATCAAATATGAAGGTATAATAAGAACACTTCCAGACATGGAAGATATAAAAAATCTAATTCCCAAAAGCATTTTTTAGGAATTTCCTACGCAAGTTGTACCACCAAAATCAAGAAGTAATCCAGAAAGAAAATGAAAGCATTGGCCACAGGAAAAGGGGGGTTTAACATAAGAGAAACAAAGATAATTCCCAGAATGCTTTTGAAGGGAGATCTCAGGATAAGAGTTATGCTCGACGCACCAGGCAAACAGTCCATCTTGAGTGTGACTCAACAGAAAGATACATGAAGGTTAACATCACAAAGATGGCATTTCCCATCTATATCATTCTTTGAACTGGACAAAGTCTAGGTGAGCCCAAACCAGACTAGTACCTATAAGTAGCTTTCCTGACATATACTTATAAAATTTCTGCTCTCTCCTCAAAGTCCCACTGGCTGGGTCCTCTGAAAATAGTCACTTCCTCCCATAGAAAAAATTTTGTTTTCTTTTTTGACATATTTCTCAGAGCTGGTTGCTGACCATGGTGGGCCTAGAAGCTGAGACTACAGAAAAGCTCACGCCTTCTCACTGTGTTTTAGTTGACCTGGCCTTGCCACACTCCACACTCCCAACCCAAATTGCCAAGGCACTATCTCCTCAGAAAGGGAGATAAACCTGTCAAGCAAACTAAACCACAATTTCATTCAGAGGCTATGTTTAGCTCATCTTTTGGAAACATTTACCTAAACACTTTAGGTAAATGAAAAGCTGACTTAAAAATCTAGCTTGGTTTTTGTATTATGTTTAAGAGTGATTGGCTTTATATTTAGTCATATGTGAACTACATCTGATAAAACATCAAATATGTTATCAAGAAAATAATAATGTATCCAAGTGCATGTATACAATAATCCATGGAGCACAGTTTCAAATCGAGATCTGCCCCCATCAGTGCCTCTTAGGAAACATTTCAAGAAGCTATGAAGTTTCTTTTGGAAATTTTATATTTATGCTCTGCCTCAGTGTTTATCCTAATTCCAAAAATCTATTGTTTCTCACTTTTCCCATGGATGTGTTTCCTTTACAAATAAGTCACAGAGTGATTTGGAATATTTAACACTAAGGAGCATTTTCAGTGATCCTCATGGCATTGATTACAGTACAGGATATTTAGACTCTGCAAAAATGGTGTTATTTCTACAATCATATCAAAGTACACCACAAACTGCTCTTGTACAGGAACAGAAAATACACTTAGAGTTCTATTTTATTTTCTTATCCCTTTCTATGTGTGATCACAAGGGCAAGCCAGGCATAACCCTGAAAGCATATAAACATCACTAAGCAGCCTATTCTACATTGCTCTTAACACAGAGTGACAATAAAAGCCATCTCATTGCAATGTTTCACATATTCCCACTTATAACTAGCTTTCTTCTTTTTTGCTTTTGAAGGAAACCTGCTAAAGGTGAAATAGTGTTATGAATACTCATTAAATAGGAGAGAGCTGACAATGATAATGGAAATGGTAAAGGGACCTCATTTGAAATAGATACTGAATGCATCTGAGAGCATAAGGGATTAGCAAACTCATTAATATTCATTTCCTAATAATTTCAAGTAAGGGATGTCACAGAATACATAGGCAGAATAACAATCTCAGAAGAATAAAGCGAAGTCTGTGGCATTATTTATATTGATGATGGTGCAGAAATTTGAAGCTATAGTGTCTCCTTTCTTCTTACTCAAAGTCATACAGGGTATTCTATATTTAGTCATAAAATCCTAGTGAATTTATGAAGCTTAGATAGATATTTAATAGCTTTATAATGTTCAGAGAATCAATGATAATCATGCTTATAAGAATTATAATAACTAACATTTATGAGACATTATGTGACATTATGCTAACAGTATATAGTCTTATTCAATATAATACATATTTTGTGA
Source organism: Canis lupus familiaris (assembly GCF_011100685.1). NCBI lineage: Eukaryota > Metazoa > Chordata > Mammalia > Carnivora > Canidae > Canis > Canis lupus. Next base: position 23,389,756 of record NC_049233.1, read on the forward strand.
AAGAAGAAAAGAAATTCAGCTAGCATTTACTGGATGTTTATTATCCAGCCACCACTTTAGGTAGAGAATACTGGGGGGGAACAGAGATGAGAGAGGGGAAGTAGAGAAAGTTATCTTCCTACAGGCAACTGGCTAAGTGCTCTCTGAGGTGATCTGATTCTAGAAAGAAGTAAAGATCACAGGAAGTAACATGAAATTAGAGTTAATTAGACAATTATTTTCATCTATGGTTAATGTCTTGCTTGTTAAAATATGAAACTCTCTGTTCTCTTAAAGCCACTTTAGGTTACATTTCAAGAACAGGCACTTCCTTTCCTCTGTCCTTGAATCCTACCTTTCATTCACTGCTAGTTATATTCTGGAAAAGAATTAAATAAAATTAAATGTTATCTACATTAGCTTGATAAGTAAAATAATATACTCAGGTGTTTAACATTACTTGCCTTTTGTCTCTAACATAAAAGACTGTCATTATTATTATTATTATTATTTAGATTCTGAATTGTCTCAAAGGAAAATATGTACTCAGCTAGTCCATGTATTTCTTTTTCTCAGGTCTATATTTCATTTGCTGAGATTATAGCTATAAAAATTCAATCAACTATCACTTTGTTAAACCTTTGCATGTGGCAGATACCATACTATGTGTTATGGGGAATACAACTCTCCTAAAAAGTGAAATTCATAATTCATATACCCTCATTGATGTATTTATTTTTTTAAAAAATAAATGAACACGTTGAAATTAACAGCACAGATGAGATTTCAGAAACAGATTCTTTATGTACTCGAAATTGCCAAATGAATGGTACAAAATTTGAGATGCAGTTAGTTCGAGGTAACTTTTTTGTGAATAGAAGTCTCTGTTTAGTTTTTTTGACACGATTCCATTTGCAGGAAATCATTTACTTTATACTTAATATACCATCTAAAAAACTATTGCATGAGAAACAAGCCTCTGTCCTCAAATCCCCCCCCCACACACACACAACCACCACCACCAAATATCCAACAGGGAAAGGATAAGAAAATTCAGGATTTCATCAAAACCTTACAAAAGCAAGTAACATGGATGGGACAAAACTTCCTAACTCAGGGATCATCTTCTTTTATTTAAAATGCACATTTACAGGAAAACATTAACTTGGTTAAGCAATGCTGTTTTAACCTTTGCACAGCATACTATCTTCAAAATAAATTCAAATTGCAAATCCAAGTCCCTTCATATTTAGTGGCACCTATTTTGTACAAGATGGCCAGCTTGAAATTGTGAAGGGGGAACAGAATACATATTATGGACCCTATTTTTGTGCTTAAGACTAAACTACATTGTTCTGGGCTCACAGTTACATAGTTCTATTTTTCTTTCTCTCTGTCTGAGGCTTGGATTCTGTCCAACTTCCAGTAACCCATTTTTTCCTTTCTAGAATGCCAACTATAGCCTTCATTGTGTTTAAGAGGAAAGGCAACAGATAGAGCAGATTTGCAACACTTGAAAAACACTTCAGTGGCAAGGGACTAAGAAAGGAATTTTCTGTCAGAAACTATTTGGGGGAAAGTGTTACAAACAGTTTCAATTTAAATTTAAAACCAAAGTGAGAGATAAATTTAAAGTTAAACAGCACATGTTTAGAACTAAAGAATAGGCATATAATCTACACCACTGTGGGTATGTTTTTAATACATTTTGATTTAATACAATTAAATACTTATTCTTTCTTTCTTAAACATTAAATAGAATCATAAGACCATTTCATTACCTATTGAAGCATAGGATACATGGCTCAATTTCAAAACAAAACAAAATAAAATTAATACCTGGGTGAACTTGATCAAGATTCTGAAAACACTTCTAAAAAGAGCAGAGAATAAACAATTATTAAATAAATAATTATAGGTGGTGTTTATGGAGCTTTTAAAGTTTGCCATGCAATGAATTACCCAATAGTATATAAAGTCTGTAACTGAAAATTCAAAATAACCTTAAAAGTGTTTGTTACTGAATTTTTGCAACAAAATTATTAACATTAAGAATGAGTAAATATTAACCAAATCCTGGAATAAGTACACACAGAGAATTATTTTGCAAAGAATAGAGAGCCTATTTCAAAAACAAAAACTTTCCTCCATCACTCTAGATATAGGTCTAGAAATAACAGTTTCATTGTCTGGTCTAAAAATCTGGACTTGATAAATCTTGGTGAACCAGTCTTGTAATGAATCAGTAGTAGGAACGCGAGAGTTTTGTTTATTGAGTTTGTAAACTCCCAGCTGATAAGCTCTAGGCTATAGAGACCTTAACCCCACTTCACACACACACACACCTAAGTAGGTATCACCGGGAGACCTCCCAGATTATCAAGTTTCCCCTCCCACCCCAGACTGGTGCCAACTAACACATTCCAGAGAGTGCTGACAATTCTGGACTCACCCAGCTGTAGTTTTGTCATTTCTTTTTTTTTTTTTTTTTTTTAATTTTTATTTATTTATGATAGTCACAGAGAGAGAGAGAGAGGCAGAGACACAGGCAGAGGAAGAAGCAGGCTCCATGCACCGGGAGCCCGATGTGGGATTCGATCCTGGGTCTCCAGGATCGCGCCCTGGGCCAAAGGCAGGCGCCAAACCGCTGCGCCACCCAGGGATCCCAGTTTTGTCATTTCTTGATCCAGTGTGGAACATCAATGTTAGGAAGTTCATAGATCTCTCTTAAATACCTACTCACACTACAGTTTAAATACATTTCTTATATTGAACTTCAAATCAGAAGAAATATTATGGAAGACTGAAATTAACTAATTATAAACAAAGTTTTTCACATTTCTAATGTGTAATTCTATCCGATGTGGGGGTTTTTTGTTTTTTGTTTTGTTTTTTTTGGTATTGAAAATATGGGAAGAACCCCTGAAATTTATGTAACTACAAGTGTTAAAATAATTCTTTGTTATCTTACAAAATATAACTAATATATAAAATATAACTAATTTAGATAGATGATGGATGGATGGATGGATAACATAATAATAATATTTTTTTTAATGACTCGAGGTAGATGATAGATATTCAATTTGGGCTAAATCATTCTAGTCTTTTTAAGTTATGTCATTAAATGCTACTTTATAAACTTCTGTGAGTGTTCTCTAGATCTGGGCCATCTCTAAGTTATTTATACCTTTTTAAAAATATTTTCTGTCCTATTATTACCCCACAGACTCTGTATAAAATCATATATTTTCATGGTATTTTTGTTGTTAAACCTCTGTCAAACTTTATAAGTTATGAATATATACATATTCATCTTAATCTTTTTTCCTTCAAATTGTATTTTGGAATTTCACATAACTCAAAATAAGCTTTAACAAACAAGTATATAGAAACCACAGAATGGGCGAATATTAGAATGCTATTACACTGAACTATTTTGAAAAAAATACTCTAATAGATGAAGTGTTAGGAATCTTTCTAGTAGTAGATCTAAGTAGTAGATATTACTAATATCATGCTATTTATGGCGATAAAATTTGAATTTTCCCAATATAATCATTCACCAGAGATACTTTAATAATTATTATTTCATCTGATTTTTAAACTCATTCTCTAAATTAGACTGTTTTAAATATTTTCTAAAGCAAATAATATGGAAAATGTTAAACCATGGAGAGGAGTATATTTGTTTTCATACTTAATCACTGATACATGTTCAATTTTCTGTCTAACTCCTGGATAACTTTTAGGACTCATTCAATTTCACACATTGTGTAGGGGTTTCTTCAGTTTTTAAATTTCTTGTGGCAGTTTTCTAAGCATCTTCCTAACACTTCATAATCAACTGAAATGTTGGCAGGGGCCAAGAAAAGGAGAGAGAACTAGGAGTGATATTGGGGAAAGTTTCCTAATATTCCAGCAAACTCAGAACATAGTAAAATGACAACCTCCTAAAGGCTACCATAGGCCATCCACACCCCAAAATACTGCCACCCTTCCTCACCCTCCCTTCCCCCACACACAGAACAGGCTCACTTTCTATGATACCATGTTACATGAAATTTGTATATATTGGAATATGTCCTTACTTTGTCCTAATTTGCCATGGTCTCAGATGTCACCTAAGAATACAGTTGACATACACAAGTTTCAGTTAACACAGCACTGTGCAAAAACAAGGATCATCTGTGTGTATTTGTGTGTGTATATACATGCACACATATATACTGTACACACATACACACACAAGCGTTCATATAATACACAAGCATAAAGTATGCTGTCATACATTGCCTATACCAAAGCATTTTACAATTAGAAGGTTATTTTCACATTGATGTAAAAATTATAGTTAATTGCCTAAATTCATATATTTAAGTTTTTTTGATGGAGCTTTTTTTAAAGATTTATTCATTTATTTATTCATGAGAGACACACAGAGAGAGAGAGAGAGAGAGAGAGAGGCAGAGACAGACAGAGGGAGAAGCCGACTCCATGCAAAGAGCTGGATGCGAGACTCAATCCAGGGACTCCAGGATCACGCCCTGGACCGAAGGCAGGTGCTAAGCCACTGAGCCACCCAGAGATCCCCTGGAGTTTTTTTTTTTTTTTTTTTTTTTGAAAGAGAAAGAGTGCATGTGCACACATGAGGGGGCAGAGGAAAAGAATCTCAAGCAGACTCTGTACTGAGCACAGAGCTCCACACAGGGCTCAATCTCATAACCCTGAGGTCATAACCTACACTGAAATCAAGAGCCAGATTCTGACCTGAGTCACCCAGGCGCCCCAGTGGAACTGTTTCTTAAATGATATACAATTGCTATACAGTGAGATGCACAGAACTTGGGTGCCCAGTTGCGCAATTTGATGAATTTGGACAAATGAATACATTCGTATAGCTAACATTCCAATCAAGATATAATTTATATTACTTCAGACAGTTCCCTCATGTCCCTTTTCAGTCAATCCCAATCACCATAGATAACTTTTTATTCTCATCTTAAAATTATCTCTAATTTTGCTTATTCTTGAATTTCTGGCTTCTCTCACTCAACAAAATGTTTTGGAGATTCGTTCATGTTTTTGTATATATTCATGTTTGTATCTGTTCATTCTCTAAGTATATTAAGTATTATTCAATTTTGTAAATATATCAATCTACTGATTGACAGATATTTGGGTCATTTCAAATTCAAGGATATTATGAATGAAGCTCCTATATATGTTCTAGTAAAAGTCTTTGTGAACATAGATTTTTTTTTAATGACTCTTGAGTAAATATCTAGAAGCATGGTTGCTGGATCTTACATGTATGATTAGTTTTCTGATAAACTGCCAGAAAGTGATCCAAAGTGGTTGTACCATTTTGTACTCCCACTAGCAAATCTTAAGTGCTCTAGCTCAACATCAGGTGTCATCTTTTTAAAATTTTGCTATTTTAGTCAGTGTAGTTTTTGTTTACATTTTCTTAATAACAAGTGATATATGTTTTCATATGTTTTTGCCATGTATATACATTTTCATAAACATTTTTAAATATTCATAAACATTCATTTTTTTGCCACTCATTGTTGATGAAGTGCATATTCAGTCATCTTGTTGATATAGTATTAGATAGTTTAGCTTATTAATTGTTTGTAGGAATATAATATTCATTTTAGATGCAAGTCCTTGGCTGGATGTGTATATTGATAATGTTTTCTCTGGGGTATGACTTTACTTTCCATTTTCTTAATGGTGTGTTATAAACAGAACTTTCTCATGTTGATGAAGTTCAACATCTAGACACAGAGAGAGAAAGGAAGGGCAAGAGAGTTAAACGTTATTTAGTCCTTTCAAGGTCATGAAGATATTGTCTTATTTTTGTGTAAAAGCATTATAATTTTTTCATTTAATTCTATGGATTCTATGAATTCATATATGCTATGAATCCATTCAACAATTCACTGGTTACATGTAGAGTATGAGGTAGGAGGTATGGTTCATTTTTTTCAGTACGTTTATCCAGTTTTTTCAGCACCAATGATGGAAAGACTTTCCTTCTCCATTGAATTTCCTTTCCTCCTTGGCACTTTCTTTGAATGTAATTCTGCAGGTTTATATCAGCATTCTCTATACTTTTCCATTGCTCTCTGCCTCTTCTTACTTAAATGCCACACTGTCTTAATCACTGTAACCTTGTACTAAATCCTGAAATTAGATAGTACAAGACTTCCATCTTTGCTCCTCTTTTTTCCAAGATTATTTTGGCTATTCCAAGTCTTTTCATTTCCACATGCATTTTAAAGGCATTTTGTCAATTTAAATCTTTTTTAAAAGATGGTTGGTATTTCAATTTTCATAACATTAAATGTATAAATCAAGTTGGGGAAGATTGTCATCTTAACCATACTGAGCTTTCCAAACCATGATGTCAATCTATCCCTCCATTTGTTTAAATCACTTTAATTTATTCCAGCTATGACTTATAGTTTTCAGTACAAAGGTCTTGAATATATTTTGTTAAATTTACTTTTGATGCTATAGTAAATAGTGTTTTAATTTTTATTTTCCGATTGTTTGATGCCAGGATAGAAAAATACAGTTGTTATTTTATATTGATCTTGTATGCTGTGACTTTGCTAAATTCACTAATTTTTGTGATTATGCATTTTTAAAAGAATTTTGTACATGTATGTGTTGACTGAAAATAGTGTTTTACTTCTCCTTTTAAAATCTATGTATCTTTTATTTCTCCTGACATATTTTACTGGCTAAGAACTCTACTACAATGTTGAATAGACACAGTAAGCACATGTCTTACTATGCTTACTACATCTTACCTTATTCTTTTATTTTCTTTTTAAAGATTTTAATTTTAAGTAATCTCTACACCCAATGTAGAGCTTAAACCCACAACATGGAGATTAAGAGTTGCATGCTCTACCAACTGAAGCAGCCAGGTGCCTCCACCTTATTCTCTGTCTTAGAATGGAATCACTCAATATTTTATCTTCTAGTATATTGACTGAAGATTTTATGTAGATGTCCTTTTTAATATGGATACCATTTACCTGACCTTGAAGATTTTCTTCTAGAATTTCTTAGAATACAAATTGCCATACTCTGAAATATCTCCACTCATTCATCTCAAATACATCATTATTTTATTATGAATTATGAATGATATATTATAGAGTTCATACATTTTCATTCTTTAAAATCTGTTGAGTATTGTTTTGAGACACATTTATGATTAATCCTTTTAATCCTTCATTAATTTAATCAGCCTTCATTAATATAAACTTATGGTTTCTTAAAATATTTTTATTTATTTATTTGAGGAAAGAGAGAAATAGTGAGACAGAGCAGGCGGGGGAGGGGGGAAGAGAGAGAGAGAGAGAGAGAGAGAGAGAAGCAGACTCCTTACTTAGCAGAAGCCCCATTCAGGACTCTATCCTAGAACCCTGGGATTATGACCTGAGCTGAAGGCAGATGCTTAACCAACTGAGCCACCCAGGCACCCTTAAAATTACTATTTTTTTTAGAGTAGATCTGTTTTAGTTTATCTTTACTTCTAGTGTATAAGTCCTATCCTAGGTATCCTTGCTCCTTAGGTATGGCCTCTATGAGGTTCCAGCTGCCTGTCCAAAGAGTAGTTTCTCCACACTCTGATTGGGCTAGAGTTGAGTGGGTTGGTCTCTTGTGTGACCCAGACTTAGCCACCTTTTGGACAATGATGCCTGTAGCCATCGCTCTCTGCTAGGCCTCACAGAGTCTCTGTCTACATGTGCAGAGCCCAATCCTTGACCACGTTCATGAGAGCAGTTCAGTGCCTCCAGATAGTTCCCTCATCTTTAGTACCTTTTCCTGAAAATTCCAACTGCCTCAGGAGCCCCAGACTCAATCAGCTACCTCCTCAGCTTAGCGGCTGCTGCTCTTAGCTTATGCTCCATCTTCTTGTATATGGCCCTCCAAAATGCTTCTACACAGAAAACCTGAGCCAGTATGGTCTCACCTCATGTAGACTCATTCCACTGAAAATTATAAGCCTCTACTGCCTGCTGTTCAATGCCTAGAAAAACTGCCTCATTTATCTTTTTTCCCAGATTCATAGGTTATTTTGCTTGATTTTATTGTTTTTTAACATTGAATTTCCAGTCTGCTCATTAGTGTGTCATAGTCAGAAGAAAAAATATCACTTATGGTAGTTTTTGCTTGATCCAAAATAATACGTATCAACTTTAAATAATTCTTTTTCCTCACACATCTAATTTTTGCTGTGAGACTAAAAAGAAATGAACTGCTTGCAGCACCAGAGTCTCCTAAGAATTGACATCATGAATGTATTTCCTGACTATTGATATTGATTCTCATGAAAACTTTAAAGCCAAAAATAAAATAAAAATAAAAATAAAATAAAAATAAAGACTTGTCCAAATCTTCTTTTTTTCATAGGCTTATCATATAAAAAACACATAATGTGCATTGCTGCATTTCAACATGTAAAAACACTTTATTTTCTTTCTATTCCCAGTTAGGATAAATGATTTTTACCCTTACTGATAAATGATTAGCTTTTAAAGCAGACTGGTTGGTTCATTGGATTGCTTGATACAAGTATAAAATTAAAAAAAAAAATTCCATTAAATATGTAAGTATTTTATAAACTATATAAATCAAAACATTTCTGAAGTCAATTAAACATAGTCCACTAAAGCATAAGTGTACATATGTACTACAATATTGGGAGCAAAAACTTCAAAAACTTGCATACTGTCTTATCTCTTTGATAATGTTTGATTTAATATTTTTTTCTACAAATTCAGTTACATTTTTTTGTACATTACTCTAACATACAGACCCTTGGATTTCACACTGATTAGGCTGCCTTTATCCCTCTATGTTGAAAAAAATATTTTCTTTATTTATTTGAGAGGGAAAGAGAGAAAGCATGAGCTGGGGGAGGGGCAGAGGGAGAGACATGGACTCCCCACTGAGCATGGAGCTAGACCCAGAGCTCTTGAGGGGCTCCTGGAGGGAGGGCATATGAAGGGGCTCCCTGAGGGCAGGGCAGTTCCTCGGGATGTTTGACCTCAGGACCCTGAGCTCCTGACCCCAAGAAAGCCAGACAATTAACCAGCTGAGTCACCCAGGGGCCCCTGCTTTTATCTCTTTAAAGGACTAGATGGCTCTTCTGAAAGCAAGATCATTTAGGAATAGTGAAAGCCAAATAAGCTGTAAATGTGTTTAGATAAAAGGCTTTGAATAAGTTAAGTTACTACCTAAAGGTAATTTGAGCACATGGATGAATTTGTTATATTTTTGTGGGTTTTATTTCAACTTTAATGACTGAAAAACTGAAATAAATAGTAGACTAGTTTCTACATTTATGGAATTTTTTTCTTCTAATAATAAGAAAAATTAGGTATCAGTTTTGAAGTGAAGCTTTATATAATTATTTTATGTAATAAAATGGAGGAATTATTACACTGTACAGTAGAGTCGTCTGATATTCTGAAAAAAATAACTAATCTGAAACAGCAGAAACGATTTATCTGGCATACTATCGTATCAAATGCAATCTCTGGCACATGGTATTCACTTAATAAATGGATGTTGAATGAATTAACCAGGCTTTCCACTACAGTCTGAGCCAAGACTCAAATCCAGGTTTGCTTCTCTCCAGAACTGGTACTCTTAATATCCTGTCCTGAATAATATCCTGAATATCCTGAAAAGAAACTTGAATTCTCTGAATAATTTTAAAATTCAGATTATGGCACTTTTGTTTAACTATAAAGGAAATGTCTTTAAATTTTAAGTAAGTATCAGTCACCAGGTTTCTCATAATAAGTCAAGCTGGACCATAAATTCCTCCTTTCACATCTCTACCAACACATATGCTGAGGATAAGGCACTAAAGGAGAAGCCTACAATCAATCAGTTTTGATGCAATGGGATGCATTGCTTTAGTTTAATGAAGCTTTGACCCATACTTTGGATAAAGCATCATATTATTTATCTGAACAAGACAGGAGGTTAGCAGTTGACTGTTCCATCCTCTCCATTAAGCCATTGCCCCCAGACAGATTTTGCAGTTAGAATAGGAAAAGCAGGCAGAATTTGGAGATGGCCCACTGATACTTTATCAATTATTTTAACTGTGCTGCTGTCATCATGCCTCATTGATCAAATTTTGATTTGGAGAATTGAATTAAAACATTGCCAAGTTTTCTTTCCTCTAATATCAATCTAAAGACAGCAATTTTTTTTCAATTAAAAATAAAAACTTTCAGCAGAGGGAAGATAGAGGATCATGAAGCTATACAATGTTATAGCTATAACAGATAATACGTATTTGTGAACTCACTTTTAATGTTATGTACTTAAACTAGAGGTAATTTCCTTTTTATAATAAACTTTTTCCTTCAGAGTAATTTTGTGCGATCTATACATTAGCAGATTACACTGTTTTCCCCAAACTTCAAACTCTAAAATAGTCCACAGCAGATTGCTAAAATTCAATGTGTATTCAATAAATAAAATACCAATGTTTTTCTTAACAATTTTATAAATTACATAATCTACTGAAAATCTGTTTTCTTGCCCTTTAAAATTTAGTACAGTTTGACTCTTGCTATATGTAATTTTGAAATTTTACAGAAAAGTAATTGACAACTTCATACCAAATGAAATACTCAAGACATAAAATTTACGTAAGAAAAAAGTAACAATGGTGTTTAACACCTACCAAAATATTTTCTAAAAGACTTAGATGTTTAGCTAAAAATGTATACTTTGTAATATTGATTTTGACACATTAAATTCATTTTAAGTTCATTTGAAAAGCAAAAAAATGACACCCTGTATATATCATATAACTTCAGTTTAATTCACCATGTACATGACTGTCAGTTGTATTTATTATTTCCTATACACATGAAAAGCCATAAACAAATGCTATTCTGCAAGTTATTTAAAACATACTAAAATTTGAAATCCCTTAGAGGACATTCACCAAATTTTATGGCTAATATCTTTACACTGCACATGCACATAATAAGAAACAGAGCTGTCATATTTACTTCAATGGATATGTATAATGAGATTTATATTTTTGCCAAGAAACTTGAGTTTCACAACAAATAAGATATGCTGAGACAATAAAAAATAAACATGGAAATTTATGAATTATTCCAAGTTATGATTTTACCATACAAATTACTTGACATCTGCAAGTAACTAAATCACTCTGTAGCAAATTCACCTTAAACCTAAAATGGGTCTGTGGAGCAACTCTTGAAATGAAATTATGGCCTGAAAGCTTTGATATAGAGATATAATCAAAAGGTGGTGAGATTTCCATGGAATGTGTGAATATGCAACACTTCATCTACTATAAAGATGAGTGTCTCCTACTAGCTTTAAGATGTTTTTTATTTACTAGGCAGATCTATGGGTGATACTAATAGCGTACTTTAAAATTACTTAAATAGCCAATACATTTACCTGAATTAAAATATGAAGTTGAACTATCAAAAGACCACAGCAAAGAGATTTTCAGAAGGAAACACAGGGAAGCGAGAACTGGTTTTCTGTCATTCAGAGAGTGAGGCGTGCTGCTTCTATCCCTCCCTGACTTGGAAGAGAAGCTATGAACCCTTTAGGCTCAGTTTATCAAACTTCCCTGTGTCAGTATTCTTAAAAAGAAAAACATATATCATACCATTAAGCAGTTATTTTAATTCCTCATGCCCTTACTTTTATAGAATAAATTTGGGGAGGAACCAAATCCACTCCTCCCTGACCTCATCTCTCACCCCCAATGTACTAAGGTACAGAAAATCTCAGGGGAAACAATTCTGTCCCTAGAGAGAGTTTGAAAAATTTGCAGAGCTTCAATATTTAGCAGAAAGAGCAACCCAAGAGTTTCTCACAGGGAAGGATTTTCTCAGATACCCCCAAGAGTTTCTCACAGGGAAGAATTTTCTCAGATACCCCCATTACCTTTGAATAGCCACCAAACTAAACCTTCATAAATATAAACTGGTCATTCTTTAGTACATAATACTAAAAGTTTTCTCAAGAACTTACATGAAAATAACAGTAATTCAACAAAAGTTCAAGATAGAGAGGGAAGCATAAGTGGAATAAAAGTGCTTACCTGAAATTACTGAATTCTTCACTTGATACTCTATACTGTAGCCAATGTATAATTTAAATAAGATATGTCCATAGTAAATAAAATGGGAAGGGGAATACCAGTACTGATTAGATAATGTTCATCTTGTTAATATTTTACTGAACGTTACTACAGACACGTGATAGTTGTTTGGGATGGTCTTCATTATATTATTAGAGAAAAATACTACCCAGAGTAGATTAGAAAAGATGGAAACCTGAAAGGCTCATGATAGCATTATTATACTTTCACTTATTACTCTTGGTACTTACCCTAACACAAGTTTATATGCTCAGAAGTCCCGTGAATGTCTGCTCTCTCACTTCAATATGTTTTTTGAATGCAGTGGCTTCTGAAATTACATCATCAGGCATGACACAGCCTCAAATGTAGTTGGACTGCCATCAAGCCTAGCATTTATCAAAATGGAACATAGTGCTTCTTAAAATCCCCAACAAAAAACAGCAAGTTCAATCATCCTTTGATATAAAAAATAAATACATTAATGGAAAAACTGTTCTATGTAAAAATGTAAAATTATTTTGTATTTTGATGTTCATGGGTGTAGAATCTAGGTTTTAGTTTTTCACCTACAGGACACATCCAATAGGGGACTAGAAATTTGTGTAAGAAGCAGAAAAGTTTTTATTGTATGAAATGTTTATTATTTTTTTTTTTGAAATGTTTATTATTATTGAGTGTCTCACACTCCACTTACAAAATATCAGTGATATATCTCAATATCATGAAAGTAAAGCTTGCACTCCAAAATTTGAAAAGGACTCTCAGGGCAAATCACATCACTCCTATGGTTCGTTCATAGAGATCATTAATATTCCCAGTGAAGTGTGCTTTTAATTATATTCCAGTTAAACTTTTTTATAAGGATAAATGATTCTAATATATCCAGTTTGACTCTTAAGCCATTATTTTATTTTTTATTTTTTTAAATTTTTATTTATTTATGATATTCACAGAGAGAGAGAGAGAGAGAGGGAGAGGGAGAGAGGCAGAGAAACAGGCAGAGGGAGAAGCAGGCTCCATTCACCAGGAGCCCAGCGTGGGACTCGATCCCGGGTCTCCAGGATCGCGCCCTGGGCCAAAGGCAGGCACCAAACCATTGGCCACCCAGGGATCCCCAAGCCATTATTTTTAAAACAACTTTCTAAAGACTCCTATTTACTTTCTTAGTCAAGACTGAGACATCACTAAGGCCAAAAGTTTCTGCTTTAAACCAGAATGCTTCCTTGTATATATTTCTATAACACTGCTTGTAAAACGTTCTGTTTGTTGTTCTGTTTCCTGGAAGACCACCCTAATGTATGAATAAATATCCTGCAAAAATTCGGCTGACTCCTGGTTTCTGGTTGACCAACAGCTGTCACTTTGGTATAATCATTCAAAGGCCAAAAGAATGTGAATTTGTAAACAGGGAAAGCCCTACATCCCAGTCACTACATTTTATCCTCTATCTTTGTCATTTAGTAATACACAAAGTTTAGCTGATTGGCAAACTACTCATAATCCAATATATTCATACTATTCATATACTCAATACATACTCACACATATTTATTCACATATACATAAGTGTAGCCACCAGATGATGGATGGCATCACAATGAGAAGAAAGTCCTTGTTTATCTCATTTCCTGCTATAACTCCAGGGTTGAAAACAGTGCCTGGTATGTAGTTGGAGCTTAATAAATATTTTGCTGATGACTGAGGAGCTACAACTTTATGCTGTGGTCTGTGGATGACCACAGAGGGCTTGTTGCTGGGGGATAATATCATTTCCCAGTTTTCAACTTCATTCTCTATACAATCTCTAGTGTCTATCAGCCTGAAAATGTTATGATTCTAAATATGGGCCACACATCAAGTGGGACAAAAGATGCTGCAGGAGAGTCATTTTTCTCTTCTTTCTGATCAGAAAAGAATGCAGAGTTAAACCTGTTCTTAAAGTTCATGTAGTCTGTGCATGATCTCCTCTAGATCTTAACTAAGAAATTATGTAGACTCTGCTTGAGTACCTTTGGTAACAGGGAATGAAAACTACCCATAAGAGCCTACTTTATTTTTGCACAGTTGGGGTGGTTACGAAATGCTTCCTCATCTTAAACTCAAATGTGATAACCAATAATTCAGGGCTACTGCAGATTATGTCTAACCACACTTCTATGCAAACTCAATTCAAATATGTGATGATAATAATTAGCCTCACTGCATTTTTCCCTCTCCAGGCTAAATGGTCATCATTTATTCCCTCAATAAATATTTATTGTGAGCCTACTATGTGCCAGACACAGTTTTGAGGATTAAATGTATGGCAATGAACAAAAATGAACAAAACTGACAAAGTTCCTGTCCTTATGGAGTTCATCTTCTAGTGGTGAAAACTGTAATAACAATGACTAAGGGGCAGCCAGGGTGGCTCAGTGGTTTAGCGCCACCTTCAGCCTAGGGTGTGATCCTGGAGACCCAGGATTGAGTCCCACATCTGGCTCCCTGCATGGAGCCTGCTTCTCCCTCTGCTTCTCTCTCTCTCTGTTATCACTCATGAATAAATAAAATCTTAAAGAAAAAAAAAAAAACAGTGACTAAGAAGTGATGGATGAATAAATAATGTCAGGTAGTATAAGTACCATGTTATATATGTACATGTTACACACATATACACATGCATGCATACATTCATATCAGCATAAGAGGAAAGAGAAGTATGGATGCTATTTGGATAATACGGTTGTGGAAGGGCTTTCTTAGCAGAAAATTTAAAAAGTGAGAGTAAGTCACGTACATACATTGGGGAAGCATATTTAGGCAGTGTGGGTGGCAGTTGCAAAGGCCCTGAGACAGGATGGAACTGGCTTAAAGACAAGCAAGGTGAGCTGACCAAAGTCACTGAAATGCAGGAAGAGCTTTGAAAAAAAATTGTAGGAAATCTAGCTAGAAACTAGATTACCTGGAACCTTGTAGGACAGAGTAAGGAGTTCACATTTAATTCTGTGAGATGGAAAGCTTATAGATTTCCTTCAAGTGCTCCTGAACTATTTGAACAACCTACATTCACCTCACCTGAACTTACTGAATTTTTTCTACATGTCTTTTAAATCATGGGAACTAGAAGTTAATGAAAACAACCCTAGATAGATCTAATAAATGATAAGAATAGAATTATTTCCACCCTACTTTAAAAAAAATATTTTAGAGAAAGAGTGAGCAGGGGGAGGTGTAGAGAGAATCTCAAGCAGACTCCCCACTGAGCTAGGAGCCCCAAGCAGGAGTGGATTCCAGGACCCTGAGATCATGACCTGAGCTGAAATTAAGAGCCTGCCACTTAACCAAGTAAGCCACCCAGGTTGTCCCTGCTCTACTTGTGATACTCTTTTAATAAACTCTAAACTTGTAATACATTTTTTGGTGGGCCAATCAACTTGTTTCCTCCAGAACTTAGGGTCAAAGAACATTTTGGAGTCTTTCACAGTACACATGGTAATTGTCAAAATCTGCTGATGTTCTATTTTTCTTCTAGTTTTTGACCTAGGGCAAAACTTCAAGTTTATCTCCAATACATCACCATGTTTTGGATGACCTGGATCCAAATCCCATCTGCTCTTTACGAGTTGTACAATCTTGATCAATTACTTAACTTTTGTATATTTTGTTTACTCATAAAATGGGACTAACAATAGTACTTATATCACAAGTATTTTTTGTTGATTTAATAAGATAATAATAGTCATAAATAGCTTAGAACATGCCTGATGAATGGCAAGCAGTATGTAAGTTAATTATTTTCTCTTTACATGAAGCATATATATATATACACATACACATATATACATTCATGCATATGTATATTCATTTATAGATTATACATTATTGACTTTAGATATGCATATTCAACATTCTTCCTCATAATTCCCTAACCAGAAGCACTGGACCCCAGTCATACATGCATACTCCTATATCCCCACATTACTCAAGCCATTACTATCCCACAGAGATCTGCAGTCCCAAATTCTACCCAAGGTAAACCTTATCCAAGGTAAGCCTTATTCTGTGCACATGTTTTCCACCACCTCTTCTCTCTCTGCTCACCATGATCATGCTCTTTTCCAACAAAAGCCCTCACCACAATAGTTTATTTCTTGATAGCAGCACTGCCATATAAGCACTGACTTTATCATAAATTCCTTCATTAAATATTTATTTAGCATGTACTAAATGTATATCTGAAAGTTGTCTGACATGATGGTTGGTAGAATAAGTTCCAACCTCATCTTCTTAACTTACTAGTTGTGTGACTTTGCGCATATATTTAGCCTTCTCCCAGCCCCAACTTTCTCATCTGTAGATGGAGAATAATAAACAGGACTCACCTTATAGGGTGTACAGTGGTTTAAATAATAAAATGTATATACAGCACCTGGCATTTTGTGGAGTGAGAAGCACGTACGTGGTAATAGGTGGTTATTACCAAAATTATTGTTTTAATTTTTCTAACAAACTATAAACTTAAAAAGGTTTGTGTCCCATGCTTCTGTATATTCCATAAAGTGCATAGTGGTATGAACTATTAGTGTTGTGGTTTGTTGCATCTTTGGCTGTTTATTTAATAGAGTAGGGAAAAAGAAAGCTGTTTATAATTTTCTTCTCTTAATTTTCCTTCCCTCTTTTCATATAGTCAAATAGGTCTTTGTGCTATCTTCTCTTTCAAGGGATGATTATGGTCAGTGATAGAAAACAGAGGTGGCCTGCAAGCAACTTCCCTTCCTGGCTTTTCTTTTTCTTTTTTTTTTTTTTTTCTTTTTTTATGCCTATGACTTAATGTCATTGAGGGGATTATGCTAAATATGTCAAAAATGAAGGGAGAAGCTAACCCTTTGGAAGGGAAATTGGTAGGAGAAGCAAGACAGAACAGAAAGATTCCCCAAGACTAGGGAGGGGGTCCAAAACCAGTTCCTTCTTGGAGATAGGGGTGGTAATATTTCTGGAAGGGGTATGGAAAGCAGGCTTCCAACTCCAGGCGATATTACTGGAATATTTCTGGAGAGGAATATGGGTAGCAGACTCGCTAAACTTTAAATGAATCTGTGGGCTTGGAAAATAGAAAGTACTTCTTATTTTTCTTAACAAATCATTATATCATGATTTTTTAAATATGCATGTATAATCTTGATAAAAATAAAAATCAACCTAACAGGATCAAGTATTACAAAAAGTAATTATTAATTTTAAACACTAGTCATGGCTATTCTTACTCTGATCAGATGCCATAGAAAACCTCTGATAAGAAGAATTCTACCTTTTTCCTCTAGTAAAATCACAGGAAATATGCCTTAAAAAGGATGAAAAAAACTTTTCTATTTAAGTTTGGGCTATATCAGATTTTTAAGAAGTATACTTTATTGCAAAAATATCTTGAGACTATGTCTACAAGAGAGTTGATGATTCTATTAATTTCCCAGAAAATTCAAAAAAAGGCATTAGTTCAGATTTTCATACCTCCTATTAGTAAAAATAAATTTCAAGGATAACCTTTTTAATGTACCAAGTACTTCTTAATAAGAAAATTCAGAAAATTTTTCTGTTTATATATTTATCTACCCCCACAATATTGAAAGTGATCCAATTCAGGAAGCATGCTATATAAAAATCTTGATTTGTAGATAAATAATACGTGCTTAACAAGAAAGAGTGGAAGACATACAGAAAATTCTGGAACTTATATGAAAGAAAGTGAAGAAATTTTGGTGTAGGTATTTTAATAAGACATTTATTTCTGGTGATAAAATGCATAATCATTATGTACCATTTTGAAAAATAGTAGCAAATATAAAGAAGAAAATTAGAAAATCACTACAAATTTAATTCCCAGAGATTAAGCTCTCCAGAGGAAGCTGGTCATTTCCTCTCAGGCATTTTGTGATAGATTCTTAAAACACATGCATAAGTAGCTATATATTCCTTAACAGTAGTTTACTCCATATCTCTGATATATCCCCTGTCCTTTTATTTGAGTCCTGTGCTTCTGCTAATTTATATAAGCTCATTTTACTTTTAATTTGTAACATTTATATTTGTTTATAGTTTGTTACAAATTTTTTACCAATTGATATTGATCTTCTAATTTTATTCTCCTTTTCTTGGGTGGAAAAATGTTCATTTGTGATATAGTGAAAACTATTCTTTTCTAAGATATTTTTCCATTTCCACTCATAGTAGAACTTTTTCCCGAGTGAATGCTCTGAAATAAACATTAACCTAAACCACACAATGACTACAGTTACAAAACTGTATTGTATACTTCAAACTTGCTTAGAGAGTAGATCTTAAAAACTCTCATCACACACAAAAAATGTATAATTATATGTGGTGACAGAGGCTAAGTATACTGTGACAATCATTTCACAATATTTACATATATGAAAATCATGCTATAAAACTAAAATGAATACAATGTCATATGTCAAATTACAATTTAATTAATTAACTAATAAACGTTAATGCAATTTTTATTTGTAAGTATGCATTTATTATATCCTAAATTATTGTTCATGGTAGTGCTTCTTTTTAGCTATTCTGTTTCGTGGATTATACCTCATTATACATAAATACAACATTATTTCTACTAATACTTCATTATAATATGTTATAATATTTGATAAGGCTTTACAATGTATATTAAGATTTCATAGGGAGATTCCTAAACTTCCTGTTCAACTAGATCTTAGCTAATTTTCGTTTCAAAATGAATTTGAGTATATTTTGTCAAGATCTAAGAAAGATTCAGTTAAGAGTTTTAATTTACTATTAACTGGAATGATAGTAAATCCATACTCATTTACAAAGACAAAATTTTCCCCTCTTTTCTCATTTGGGAAATGATTTGCCTCTGAATTTATTTATAACTTTATTATTTATAAAAATTTTAGTCATAAAGGTTGTACATGTTCTTGCTAAGTGTTCCAATTAAACTTTTTTATGTCTTTATGTTAGTGTTTGATTTTACTTTTCTAATGTCATTGGGATGTAATTTTCTCATCAGAGTTTTTAACTGGTTGTTCATATTCAAGAAATCTGTGTTTTTAGTACTAGTTTTACGTATGCTCATTTAGCCAAACTGATCTCTTTTAGTACATTTTCAGTTGATTCCTGAAGTATCATAACATATCATAACATAAGGTTACTGTATATAATTGGACTTATAGCATTTTTCAGAATTTCCAGGCCTGTTAAGTATTGATGGTGATGCTGTTGTTTTGTTGTTTAGTTTGTATTTTTTTAATAGATAGGCCTTTAGTGTTAAATGTTTATCAATTTGTGATAGATTTTGCCATGTGAGTGAAATATCTTTCCATTCGTAGTTTTCTCTCTCCAATGAGATCAAAGATTGACTTCTTATTGCGTGCCATTAACTTTCTATGAAGATCATTGGTATACCAAGAGTAGGCGGTTGGAGCAATCCACACCAGGGCCAGGGAAGAAAGGGATTCATTAAAGACAATAATACAACCAACTCTAAGTCACTCTGCTTTTTATTATCACCAGAACTCAGCAATTCTAAACAGCATTACTGATAAAATATTCCTCCCAGAAATAATTTGGGTTGATCAAAGTTCAAAAAAATTGCTATTGTTACTGTTGTATTTTGATGATATATACATAAGCTTCAAATTAGCACATTTTTATTATTTATCCCTTCATAAACACTGTATCATGTGGGAATTAATATGGAGAACTGTCAGTGGATAGTCAACCCCTATGCACATGGGTAAGAATTTAAGTTCAGTTATATTTTTCCTTTATAATCACTGGGCTTTTATTATTTATACCTAATCTGCTTAAATGCATAAATATGTAGTGCCCCATGACTTGGTGACACAAATAGCACCTAGAGTGTACTCAAATAATTCTGAACCATTATCAACTTCAGAAGTTTTTACCAAATACAACATAATTTTACTATGAATTTTCTGGTGAAAATATTTAAGCAGGAAAATTTCAAACATGACAGCATTTGAAAGCCACTAGAAGTAAACCAGGGAGACACAGGTAGATAGAACTGCAATTTCTATAAAAGTAAAATGGGATTTTTGTTACTCTCAAATAGATTTAACCATGTGGTTAAGACTTTCCTTAACTATCTAAAAAAAGAAAAAAAACTTTCCTTAACTCTCTGCATATCTGTTGCTATACAAAATAGAAACTTCTCAAAATTAAAATTTATAAAAATTATTCTTTGATCAAGTTGGAGTGAAAACAAATAGACAAAAGTGACTATACTGCTTCTAAATGTATAGTTTTCAACAAACTCATTTGCAAGAGGCTTGAAAACAGAAATATCTTTAATGTTGTTTCTTATATCTTTGACCAATATGTTGATATTGGTCAGTATTTTTATTTTCATTTCAAAAAATGCATTAACATAATTTACAAATGTTAATTTAGTACCTCTTTTCTCATACTGTAATTTTAAAATTATTTTATTGGCAAACATACATATATATGAATATGTGTATAAATATGTCATTCAATAAAAAATGTCTTACTGTATTTTTATGGTCTTATTTACTAGACTCATTTCATGATTATTATTGAAAATCATTTGTCATATAGAGAAGCAGTATGTTAAAATGATCTATTCTGAGTGTCTAATATTCTAGGTATGCCATCAGCAAAGACTATATAATTTATTTATTTCAGATTCCCTGATACTAAATTATCCTTTCATTTCTAGGCTAAAACTAATGTGGTAAAGATAAATCACTATTTGAAGTTACACTTAATTTCATGTTGCAAGTATTGTAATTAAGATTTCACCACAGGATTTTTTATTTTGATTTGCTAGTAATTTTAATTAAGATTTCTGCCATACAATAAATGATCTCTCTCTTTTTCCTATTTTCTTATCCAAGTTTGCTAATTTATTAAAATTTTCTATGTAGCCATGTTTTCAGCATTCTGGGCCAGTCAATGCAGCATTCACTCTGTTTCTTCATTTTTTTTTTTTCAGCCCTGCACAAGTAACACACCTTCTAATCTTAGAAAAAATAATGTTTTGATCAAACTTTTAATAACCACCAATGATGTTTACTTACTCATGTTTCTTGCTGAGATATTTCATTAAGATCTTCACCTTATTGGCATAGAGTTAATGTAGTAATCTATAAAGTAGTAAATCGATATTTTTTCAATATTTACAATTACATATTATTTCTCTTTTTTACTATTGTTGTTTCCTTACTACTTTTAAAATATTTGCCATAAGTTTGATGATTACTTGGTCTTCTGAATCAACAGCTCTTAGATTATTTACTTCTACAGTTTGTTTTCTCATTCAGTAAACTTTGTTTTTATTTCTATATGTCACCCTTTTAGGATTTATGCAGTATATTGAATTGAATGCTTAATAAATTTTTTTAGATTTTATTTATTTATTTGAGGATAAGTGAATGAGTGAGAGAGGGGTAGGGAGAGAGGGAGAAGCAGACTCCCTGCTGAGATGCCAAAGTGGGGCCCAATCCCAGGACCCTGGGATCATGACCTGAGCCAAAGGCAGATGCTTAGCTGACAGAGCCACCCATGTGGCTAAGAATGCACTCTAGAATGCCTAATTTATTAATCTATATTTATTTCCGTTCTTTCTTTTAGTACACAAACTTTAAATGCATGAATTTATCATAGAGTTTAGCTTTGGTAGTCACTGTTAGGTTTTGATAAATTTTCATGTGTTATGGTATTTTCTAAATCCTATTCCTTAAACATTTAACTTCTCTTTTAGTTTAGCCAAAATATTTATTTTTTAAAAAGTTATTCTATATCTTATGAATATTAAATTGTAAATATGACATATGAAATCCCTCTCTCTCTGTAATTGTTTTTTTAATAAGCTCTACATCCAATGTGGGTCTTAAACTTAGGCCTCCAAGATCAAAAGTTTCATGCTCTGCAGACCAGGCCAGTCAGGGGCCCCCTATGATTTACTTTTACAAATGAAAACATGCTATTAGGTCCATGGCTTTTTGCAAATGCAGAGTTCTGTGACTGCCATCACAATCAAGATACAGAATCATTCCATCACTGCCTTGCAACTCCATTAGTAGTTAATTCCTTGCCTACCTTTAATTCATGGCAAATACTCATCTGTTCCCCATCTCTAGAGTTATGTTTCATCCAGAATTTCATATAAGGATATCATACAATATGTAGCCTTTTGGGTCTGATATATCTCACTTAGCAAAATGTATTTTAGATTTATCTGTTTCAGCACATATCAATAGTTTTCTCCTTTCTATTGTTGAGAATTTTGTTGAATGGATGTACCACTATTTGTTTCGCCATACAGCTATTGAAGGACATTTAATTCTTTCTACCTTTGGGTAATTATGAATAGAGCTTCTATAAACATTTATGTACAGGTTTTTGTGTGACCTAAGATTTCATTGCTCTAGGACAAATATCTAGAAGTGAGATTCCTGGGTCACAATAGCAGGTGTATGTGTAATATAAAAGAAACTGTCAAGATTTTTTAAGTGGCTGTATCATTTTTGCATTCCTACCGACAATTTATGAGAGCTCTATATCCTTTCCAGCTCTGGATGGCATTTTGAGGTTTGTTTTTTGTTTTTTTTTCTTTCCTTTTTCCATCTTAGCCATTTCTATGACATGGAGTGGCATCTTATTGTAGTTTTAATTAGCATTTTCCTAATGACTGATGATGCTGGTTTATGTGCTTCTTGGCTATCTATAACTTCTATAATATTTTAAATTTTATATATCATCTGATTAGTGATTTATCTAAACATTCCATGGAATCTCAAAAACAGTGTATCTTTATACTTATATTTCAAAATACAATCCTTGAGATGTGTCAATTAATTTAACTTTATTAATTTCATTATTAAGTACATCATTACATTTGTGCGTGTGCTTTACTATGCAGTTTTAAATGTGCGGTAAGATTTCATATTACAATTTTGTTTCTACCAATTTTTACTCATATTTTCAGAATTTGATGTTTTATGCTATTTGATTTCTCACTTTCATATAAAGAACAGTCCTGAAGCATTGTTGACTTTTATATGGTTTGTGATCATAGTGACTGGTTCTGTTCCATGTCATTCATTCTCCTTTGAATTCTAGACATGCTATCATAAAATTCTGACGCCTGCTTTCTTCCACTTACACAGCCCTCAAACACTTTATTTCTGATTCATAATTTATCTAATTATTTAATTGTCACTTCAATTGAGTTACTATTGCAGTTAGCCCACTATCATATCTAAATTTGGGTTTCTGTTTTTTACATATCTTTTAAAAACTATACCATAATACAGTATAGAAACTCAAAAAGTTATTATGTATGATTGGAAACTTTTCAAAGCTAAGAGAGATTGATAAAATGATGAACACATATAATGAAGAAACATGATTTAGAGACCAGATTTAGCTATAACAAATATGCAGATGTACCCTGGCACTTTTCCTTATCCTCAGATGTCTCTCTCAACCTCAAAGGTGTGAAAGAGGTCAAGGTGATAAAAGTGGGTTGTGAATATTTCACATTACTGAGATCATTTAAGTAACTGCAGATGACAAAAAAAAAAAAAAAAAAAAAAAATGTGATTCTGAAATATTCCGGCATTCTTCTAAGCAAAGAAGGCTTAGAGTCAAAAATCAAACTTGGATACTGAACCAGACAGGATGTAATTTGCAGTCAAAAGTTGGCAATTGCTGGTGCATTAAAAAATAATATGTGCAGGTTCTTAGTATTCCTTCCCTTCAGTCCCAAAATGTACCTTTAAAGTAGTATAATCAATGAGATACTTATGACACTTCGGTGTTCCAATTGTTCTTAGTTCATATGAGTCTGCATGTTTTATCATTAAATTATAGACCATTTGGGCATAAGTTCATTCAGATCAAATCCATTTGGTCAGCTGATTTTAATTCTCAAACTGTGTCTCCTCAGAGACCATGAATACCATTCTTCTTAATTTCTATTTCAGCAATCTGCCACAGCATGTCTTTGGGCAATTCTTTCAAAAATGGAAAGTGGGAGATATATTCTACAAATGCTTAGGTATTTGAAAATATTTTTATGTGACCAATTTTATATGCTAATGACACGTTAGGGGAAAAGTAAGAAATCAAGCATAAAAAATGAAAAAAGTGAATAATCATTAAATATCTGGTCACAGGAGGGATTTTCAAGCATAAACAACAATGAAATAAGGCAAATTAAAAAATGAACAAAAATAGCATAAAACTTCGCAAAGAGAATATAAGTGGCTAGTAGCCATATAAAAAAAATCAACCTCTGAAGGAATACAAATTTTTAAAAAGATAAGTTTTAGATTATTAAGAGTGTAAATATATCATATTTAAGTTAGGTTTCAGCCTGATAAAATATCATTAGCATTTACTTGTTGAAGCACATATAAAAGAAATAAATTTACTAAAACACAATTTAGTGATATATTTCAAGAGATTTAAAAAACAATAAAACCTTTCGTTCCAATAACTCACTTTTTAAAAACATATTTTAAAGAAATTATCAGAAAGTGTCAGCAATGTTTATAAAACTTATATATACAGATAAACATTGCAACAGAATATATGATAGTAAAAACTGGAAAAGTTGCATACTATAATAAAAGAATGTTTATGTAAATGGTGAATTATTCAAGTGAAATAATATTTGCCATTAAGAATGTGCTCACAAAGAGCAAATTAACAAATGATAAATATCATATGCTAAAAAATAAAAAATAAACTAAGGGTCCACAAATAAATCCATGCTTATTTGGTCAATTAATCTATGATGAAGGAGGAAAGAATATACAATGTCAAAAAGATAGTCCATTCAATAAATGGCTCTGGGAAAACTGGACAGCTACATGCAAAAGAATGAAACTGGACTGCTTTCTTATACCATCCAAAAAAAGTAAATGCAAAGTGAATTAAAGACCTAAAATTGTGAGACCTGAAACCATATAACTCTTAAAAGAAAACATACGCAGTAGTTTCTTGGACATCAGCCTTAGCAACATGTTTATGAATATGTTTCCTCAGGCAAAGGAAACAATCCCAAAAATAAACTGTTGAGACTTCACCAAAATTAAAAGGTTTTACATAGCTAAGGAAACTATCCAGAAAACAAAGAGGCAACCTACTAAATGGAAGAAGAGATTTGCAAACGATTTATCCAATAAGAGGTTAACATCTAAAATACGAAAAGAGCTTATACAACTCAACACCAATTTATCTCAAACAATCCAATTAAAACGGGCAGATGATCTGCACAACCATTTTTCCAAAGAAGAGTTATGGATGGCCAAAAGACACATGCAAAGATGCTCAACATCACTTATCATCCAGGGAGATAAAAATCAAAACCACAATGAGGTATCACCTCACACCAGTCAGAATGACTAGTATTAAAAAGACAAGGAATAACATTTGTTGGTAAGGATGTGGAGAAAAGAGAACCTTGGTGCTTTGTTGGTGGGAATGTAAATTGGTGTAACTACTGTGGAAAACAGTATGGAGCCCCCTCAAGAAATTAAAAATAGAAACACCATATGATCCAGTAATTCCATACTGGGTATTTATCCAAAGAAAAGGCAAACACTAATTCAAAAACACATATGCACCCCTATGTTCATTGAAGCATTATTTACAATAGCCAAGATCTGGAAGCAGCCTAAGTGTCCACCCATAGATGAATGGATAAAAAAGATGTGGTATATTACTCATCTGTACAAAAGAATGAATCTTGCTATTTATGATAACATGGCTAGGCCTAGAGGGTATTATGCTAAGTAAAATAAGACAGCAAGATGGATACCATATGATTTCCCTTATATGTGGAATCTAAAAAACAAAACAAACAGATTCAGAAATAAAGAGAACAAACTGGTGGTTGATAAAAGGGAGGAAGTGGGGGGATAGGTTTAATAGGTGAAGGGGATTAAGAGGTACAAACTATCAGTTATAAAATAAGTAAGTCAAGGGAGATGAAAAATGTAGCATAGGGAACACAGTCAATAACTTTGTATGTTGACATAAAGTAACTGTGCTTACTGTAGTGAGCATTGCATAATATAGATTTGCCAACTACCATATTGTATACCTAAAACTAATATAACATTATATATTAGTGATACTTAAATAGTAAAAAAAAAAGACTTTTTAAAGAATAAAGTGTACAAGCTAAGATGTTCACTTTATATATACATTGCTAAGCAATGCTAAGCAAGCTAAGATGTTCACATAATATATACATTGTTCACCTGATGAAAAGGTGTTTGTTTAAAGGATAGAAAGAAATACATTAAAGTATGAACAATGGTTGGTTCTAAACAGTGAAATTAAAATGTTTTTCCTGCTTCTTTTCAATTTGGGTATAAAGTATCCACAATATCAACAAATTATATGATCTTAATGCTCTGCTTACATATTGCCAAAATGGCTTTTATAGAATAGTATTTCCACATGGAAGAGATATTTCTCAGAGTGAGTTCCCTGTAACACTAGGCACCCATGATGCCCTGTTAGGTGAGTCTCAGAGTGCAACATGCTTGTGAAACCATATACTCATGTCCTCCTTGCAGAGATTCACAATGCTTATCAGCATAATCAAGATTCTGAGAAATCTCCTCTTGGAGATACCAAACCAATTTAATTACTGTTTCTCAGCATAAACCAAACTTACCTGACTATAATATTTCAAATAACATCTTTTAAGAAAACATGGAAATACTTTCAATGAAATATACTTTAGGAGGGCCACCTGGGTGGCTCAGTCAATTAAGCAATGGACTCTTGATTTCTTGATTTGGTCTCAGGTCAAGATCCCATGGGTTGTGAGATCCTCCCCGTGAGTGGTCCTGTGCACAGTGGGGAATCTGCGTGAGGATCCTCTCCCTCTGACCCCCCCCCCCCCATTGACTCCTGCACACACACTCTCATTCTCGGTCTCAAATAAATAAATAAATCTTAAAAAAAAAGAAATATAGTTTGGGAAATAGTGATAAAAATTCTGATTATGATTGCAGTGCCCAAGAGATTTATATAATTATGAGTTAGCATGTGTTAGCTATTATGTGTCAATGAAGCTAGTTGAATCACAATATGACTTTCGACCGATTCATAAGCACTAACTTTATCATATGTCTTCCTAAGTACATCTCAGTCTAAATCATTAAAAATCAAATACTGAGACCACTGATGCTTCTTATAATCGGTAGATTGTGTAGGTGTGGTTAGGTAAAGGCAAATACAAAAAGAGATAAAGAAAACAGAATTATTACAGAGTAGCATGTGACATCCTAAATGTTCATCTTTACTCTGAAGCTACCCCTTGGCTTGCTCTGCAAAGCAGAGATTAGTGCTCAAGAGTTTAGGCAGGTTGGTATATTAGCTTTGATGTCTGCTTTTCATAATTCCTCTTGACTTTCCTTGCTTGGATTGAGAGCTGAAGAGAGCTGAAAATTAATTGTCTTCATGAACCATATCATTTTGTTTTGAGAAATACTGTCAACCCAAAAATACTTTATTTTGGAAAAAAAATATTTCAAGGCTTTAGTCTTTAATTTATAATATACATGAGAAGCAGAAAGAATAAATTTAGCTCTCATGTGGTATGGGGGAAATGAGTGAGCTATGTGCAAGGAGTTCACTTATACGTGCAAGAGGTAGGGTCACAGCTACTACAGATCAAGAGATATCCATTAAATGTGGAAAGTTGTATAGAACACAGAGGAGATTTCAACAATACCCAGCAGGATGAAGCAAGAGGCTATGTGCCAAAGTTTCTACCTATAGCAAGAGGAATTTCCTAATTTGTAGGTTGTAGGGGGTCCTGCAGTCCAACATTTTATGTCAGCAGGCTTCTCATGAGATTCTCTGGCCAATGCAGGCTTAGGTCAGAAAAAGTGGACCAAGGACACTCATTGCAGGCTGCAGGACAGTGTGTTTGTGTGGCCTCGATACTGGCCAGCAGGCTGGTAGTTGTCTGGCATCCAAATGGACCCATTCTTTGTTTGCACCAGCCTCCAACCTCAGCTTTTGAGGTCTTTTTCTGTTTGTAACTTTGATATCCTGACTCTCTTCCATTTGGCTAAACGTTACTCCTGTTCATGCCAAGTCTATCTTTTGAAGTTGGGAATCAACACCGATCACCTTTCCCTTCCTCTGTTGGTTGCAGGGCACCAGGGTCAGTACCTTTGGTGCCTGCAAAGTGCTTCCTGCCCCCCTGCCTTCCTGCCTCCCTGCCTTCCTGCCTCCGGTATCATGAATACTTGCCTCCTTCAAAAGGCCACAGCATGCCAGTTCAGAAGAAGGCCTGTTCGAGCCCGTTTTCAGGGCTCCAACTCCAAGATTCTTGGTAAATTCACTGTTGAGCAATTTTTCCCTAAAATATAAAGCATTACTAATGAAGTTAAAATCTCCCAATACATGAAATGATGGAGAAATATAGAGACCTTTACAAAGAGTTTAAACATGTCCCAAGGACAGCCTTCCCAATCGCAGCCACAAAGGCAACACAGCATAGCAGTAAAGAGATTGGACTCTGAATCCAGTTCCTCCTCTTACAAGATGTAGGACTTGGGACAAATGACTTAACATCAGCGGGTCTCACTTCCCTCATCTCTGAATAGGGTCATTTTGTGAGAATTAAATAAGCAAACATTTAAGATGCTGTTAGTGCCCTGTCCCGTATGTCACAAGCACTAGATACCTGCTATCTATGACAATGAATTTCAAGGAGAGCAGAAATCATTACACATCTGGAGTTCTTCTCTTCTCAGAATCTCACTTTGAGAATCCAGTGTTCTGTTGATATGGATTGATAGGTAAACACCAATAACCATGATGGTGTGCCAGCAGACTTGGATCTGGGTTTGGCTGCAGTATTTAGTCCACAGGCAGAGCAAATTGATGGTAAAGAGTAACCCCGTGCCAAATATTAGTCCATTTTTCCCCATAATCATTTCAAACATCAAGTAATAATTGCCTAATACCTAATATCCTGCGTAAATTCAAAGCAATGTAATCAAAGAGGTCTTTATACCAATTCTTGGAACTCTCTACCAGTTTCTACTTTACAAAATATGTCTCTAGTGACTATGAGTATCACTGAATCCACATCGTGTTCAGTGTGTACAGTAACAAAGTAAACACTGCACGCAACCTTGTAAGCACACAAATGAAGAAGGAAGGTAAGGTCAGGGGTCAAGAATTAGGCAAGATCAAACAACTTCATTTTGAAAAATTATATGACATCTTACCCTTCTTTGCTCAGTACGACACAAATGAACAATGAGTGTTTAAGCCAAACTTATGCTCTGGAATGTGCAGTAAGCAAAGACTGCCTTTGGTTACTACCTTTAAAATCATTGGAACCTCCCTATTAATAAAGCCCCACAGCTACAAACACAGGGTTCTGGAAGAGCCCCCAAGCTTCGCTGAAGCTTGGTTCTACCTTTGTTCTATGCCTTTTTGGACTAAAAGTCTTCCTAAGGTTCTGTTTGCTGGTAACAGGCTTTTATTTATGTATTTTAAATGCATTTAAAGGGATTGAGATTTGAAAAATATTTTCACTATACACAGAAGGTTAATTCTACCCGGTTATTTAAATAACAAAACACATTCTTTCAGATAATGCTTTTAATTTTACTTGGTGCTGGAATCTTCTGTGTGGATTTTTTCAGAGTATGTGACATTGAGCAAAAAAATCCTGGCACAAGAACCAGGGATTCTGGGCCTAGACCTCGTTCCTCTTGCCTTGTGATGTTGGCAGTAAAACAGGCACAGTCTTTCGCACAGTGCCTTACCCCATAGTAGGTAATCAACTTATATTTGTCAAATGACTGAATGAATGACCTTTCAGAACTCTAGTTCCAGAGCTGTATACTGTGGAATCATATCTACTTCCGTGAGCGCTACACACTGCAGCGATGCAGATAAAACCACGTAACGTACATGAAGATACTTTCCAGAAGTATAAACCATTATTGTCATTGTGATTAAAAATGACACATTTTTCAAAAGTGGGTTACCAAACTAAAGAGTAGTAGCCAGACAGATCATGGCTCCAGTACTGATTCTGTCATTTACCAGTTGGGTGACCTTTGTGAGTTACTGAATCTCTGATCATGTCTCCATTTTCACATCGACAAACTAGGAAAAAAGAAATATTTACACATACAACTGAGATGCAAATTAATTGACATAATGTGTGCAAGTTGTTCAGTCCAGTTTCTGGCATAGGAATTATATTTATTGTTATTTTTGTCCCTTTAATTACTACTGCTACAACTACACTATAATTTAAAACTGTATCACATGTGACAATATTATATACTTTAAACTTATCACACACACACACACTAGAATGACAAAGGTTTGCTTAATTTGGATAAATTCTTCCTCAAAGTAATTGATAACTGTAGATGTTAGTTTTCACATGGCAATATGGAAGAGAAAAATCTTACATGTTGATTTGAATAGGTATATATATATATATATATAACTATATATATATAACTATATATATATATATATAGTTGGAATCCATATTTTATTTTAAGAATTTTAGCATCACAATTAAATATTTAGCAAAGATCATCTTTCAGCATGTTATCAAGTAATGAAAAAAACAATAAATTTATATCTACCCACTCAATGTATTATAAAATATCAGAAGCCAATGTGATGACTTTACAATATGGATATTGTAAACATATACACCTTTGGTTCAACTTTTCAGATCAAACTCATAAGGTCCCATCCTGCTCCAAAATATTATAATGGAAAACAATTCAAGAAATGTAATAAAAGCATGTGACTGTCATCTGAAAAAACAAAAACAAAAAAACAGTCCAAACAGTTTAGTAAAGTCAAAATACTTAAGACTAAATAGTATTAAATAGGAATGAAATTATAATAATAATAATACAAGAAATAATAACTGCCACAAATTAGAAAAACATAAATTCAAACACAATTTGAGTTACATACAATACAAAAATTTTCTGGATTGAGTGGTCATTTGAACTGAGCAGCTTTTCTATTTAGAGTTCAGGAATTTATACACCAAGATTTTCATCATAAATCAACTTTTTTAAAAATTAAAACTAAAAAAAAAAACAAGTTGACCCATGAAAATCATCATTAAATGTCTTCAAGATTTTTTTCCCTTCTTTCAAAGGGTTTTTTAGAAAGTGCTCATGCCTTCACAACCAAATTTCTTCTAATTGTATATTATGACTTGGGCCTGCAATCAGTTTCCCCTTCCCCTTAACAAACAAGTAAATAAAAGAGGTAATATCCAGAACTAAAGTAAAGCCATGGGTTCACTCTAAGATTTTGACCAAAGGTAACATGAAAAGCAACTTTCAGTACAACATCACAGAAACTGCTGCCTTTGAGTGCTCAAAGCGAAGCCCCACAATTACCTATAGGCCCTGAATGGACTGGCCTTGTTTTTCCAGGGCACCCTGAAGAGGGAATGCAGTCCATCAACAGTCTAACTGGAAGACAGAGTCAGGGAAATTCAAGGGTTCATTTTCTTTTGGATAGAGGAAAAGTCATGTGCATAATGTTCCACAATTTTAGCAAGTCATTTATTTGTCAAAATCTGGAGGACTGGGTATAAATCTCCTTGCACATCAGAACTCCACAGAATCTACTCTAATAGAAGTACTTGTAGTAGAAGCAGGGACTATTAATTGAGTCCTTTCTCACAGAGTCTCACAGTCCTGTAACATTACCTCATGAAGTACAATTCTGTATTAGTGTCTCCTCTTGACAGAGGAGGTAACAACTCCAGTGAAGTGAAATAGTTTGTTCAAGGATATGCAGCTGTATGCAAGGCTGATATTCAAACCCCCTACATTTACACCCTACTGAGAGAGTCAAAGGACTAAATAACCCCTCTTCACTCAAAGCAAAGAAAACATCTACAAAACAGTAACCATAAAGCCTATTTAATTGAGGACCTTCCATCTTCCCCACCAAATAGGTCTTCAATGCCTGCCTCAAGATTCTTTGTAGAGGAGCCTATACAATTTCCAAGTTGAACCCTCTCTTCCTCTGCTCGTGATAATTATAGTTGTAAAATCGGGTTAAAATTACCACCCTTAGCTCTTTGAAGGGGAATGTAGATGATACTACTGGAAAGGAGCCCTTCTACTATGTGCTTCTGTGTGATTAGAGGGTAGGGAAATGGTTCTGGGCCTCAGTGTCTAGCAGTTGGTTATTTATGAGAAGTAAACAGCAGCCATACCTGCTCCTCCAGTAAGTTCTGCCTCTGTGAGTCAGAAGAACACTGCCAGAGGAGAGTAAGGGTAGCAAAGAACAACAATAATCCCAATTTCCCTCATCCTAACATTATTTCTGCCTGCAACATTAACTGTGGAAGATATCATATGATTCCACTCAGAATTCAAAACGTTTTAACACACAGTCATGGGTCACTTCAGGAAGAAAGACATAGGATTGAAAACAAACAGACCTAAAGATTGAAAAAATATACTTCTCTTCCTATTTGCTCTGCCTATTTGCATGTAGTAGTCCTTTCTATACTCTACCAGCAGAGTTTTCTGGTTGGCAATTGTAGTCCAGCTTGTAGTGCGATCTGCAAGCGCCATTTCTCCCTGGATTTCTGGGGGTTTTGTTTTTAATTTTAGTTTGCTCAAAAATAGTTTTTTTAAGAGTTCATTTATTTATTTGACAGAGAGAGAGCACAAGTAGGCAGAGCAGCAGGCAGAGGGAGAGGGAAAAGCAGGCTCCCCTGTCTGAGCCTAGAGCCTGATGACAGCCAGAGGTGAGGTTCAATCCCAGGAAACCAGAATCATGACTCCCAGCCAAAGGTGGATGCTTAACCAACGGGGCCACCAAGGTGCCCTAAAATAGTGTTAATACATCACACAAAATTACTGATCCATATACAACTTAAGAATTTTTCAGCATGTCATACCTATTTTGCCACTTTGCCAACTCGTGAAGTTAATAATTCCCACACTAAATCATGATTATCTCTTGAATTTTATAATAACTTAGTAGGACAAAGGTTAACATGTGTGTGTGTGCATATATAGACACACACACATATACATAATTAACTTGCACTGAAATTGAAGTGGCTCTAGAACTTTCATTGACTAAGCACCTAATTAATATTCATTTACCCATTTGTGCCAAATATCTTCAGTTTGTGCTTCAAGCAAGATTCACACTCCACATTTCTCTCCTCTGCTCTCTGCACCAGGAAGCTGACTTACATGAGCTCCACCAGCAGGCTCCATGGCCCTGTGGCTCTTGGTGCCGAAGGGAACATGGCAGAAAAAGTATGGGCTGAGTATTTAGTCCTGCTGAGTATTTAGGGGTTGGCTGCTCTCTTTCACAAAGGCCACGGTTCCTGTCAGGATACCTTCCCCATGCAACTGTCTTCTCAGTTTTCTGGTAACTATTTCTGCTCCCCCTCACCCAAGAACTCCTGAAAAAAGGCTCCTCTGCTGTTCCAGGTGCTGCATTATCTCCTGTTTTGCCAGAAAGCTCTGCCCACAACATGATAAACATTACAACATTGGGTAAACCCTCCTCAGATGATTCAGTTTGTCCATGCTGTCTCTTTCCTTCTGGGATGCTGATATACCCCTGAGGATAAAAAAGGTTAAATAGGATATGGTTCCTACCATCTCAACATGTGATCAAATATGCAGGGCTGGCTTCTCTGGCATGTGACCTGTGCAGTTGCACAGGCCCCACGCTCATAAGGACCGTATACTTCAGCTTATATTCTGCTTCTGCTATGTTGGAATTCTTGCTAATTGCTGAACAAGAGGCCCCACATTTGTATTTTACATTGGGCTCCACAAACTATTTAGCCATTCTAGCAGAGCTGTTGGATACACACAACTCTAGTAACAATAACAGCTATTTACTGAGGGCTCACTATGTTCCAACTACTCTTCTTAAAATTATACCTATATTCACTCGTCTCTTCCTCTCCATACCCAATGAGGATTGGCATTTTTTTTTTTTTTTTGGCATTTTTTTTTTAAATAAGGAACCAGGGTCACAGAGAGAAATTAAGTAACTTGCCCAAGATCACACTGTAGAAAGTGTAGAGTATGGGATTCCAATCCAGTCTTCTGGCTTCTCCTACGCTACTCTACTTCTGTGATAGAAACACAGAAAGGAGCACAATAAGATTTAATCAAAAACTAAAACTTAAATCCATGTAAGCAGTAATATGCATGGACTTAAGACTGGCAATAACAGTGTCTCCTACATGGGAAGGCTAATCATAAAGTTACAATAGGACAGAAAACCTGTGCAGAGCAAATAAAATTGAATTTCTCATATCATAGCATAAGAATGGTTGAAGGGATTTGTAAAGGTTAATAAACCTTTTGATTTTGACCTGTCTTTTAGTTTTACATCTGTTTATGATGTAATGAATTTACATCCATTTATCCTGACTTTCTCAAACTATCTTCTTTATTCCTAACAATTCCAGGAAAGCTGGTAAACAGCAAGAATAAGAAATATTATTTACTTTCAGAGACAAGTTGAATAAACACAATATCTAAGATATAATTTCATTAGATTCATTTATTTCTAAAACAGAGACTTGTTCTTCTAATGCAAACACCAATACTTGGCTACTTATGAAAAGAAAAATGAAAGACCACATCATCATGAAGACAGGGATCTTTACTGTCTTAGAAATTATAAAATAGCACATACTCTAGTTTAGTCTCTATGCCAATCAATTTATTTCAAATTATACAGGATTTTGGTTTTTAAGTTTTATATAATGTTTACATAACTCACTGCCTTCCTGTCTTTGGTTATGTAAGGTTGTTGTTATTTTCCTTTCTCCTAAAACCACTAGACATCCTTCTGACTAATCAGAGATGTTTTTTTCCTTCATTTTAGACATTGCACATTTTAATAGATTTCTGTTTCCACTTTCTTAAATTACAGTTTTACCACAATCATCTAGACAATACTTGTATAAATCAGTGCTTACTACCTGATTACATGGACTCATATAGACCTCTGCGAGAAAGGCAGGTAAATACTCCACAGTTATTATAATCTCACTGTCCTAACTTTAAGATTGGATCTCACACATACCAATCTGACATCAAAAATCACAACAGTTCTCCTCTTCCCCAAATAAATGAACCATTTGTCGGGGCTGACTGGTGAATATTAGAGGCTATCTCAGCCAACGGTATTATTTTAAGAGATGAGCAAATGGGGAAACCCCACAGCCCGGCCAATAAAATATGAACTTAAGGTGCAAAGAAGCACTCATAAATATGACTAGAACAAGGGATTCATTGTTTGGCTCCAACCCTTCCAGTGGCTCCTCTGATCTCAGCCCCTCTCTGTGCGTCAGGGAAGCCTCTTCCTTTAACCTGTGGTTTTTTCAAGCTGAGCCACTACATTATTTATGACTGTAAATGTGAGTAGCCTGTCTGTACGCTCCTTGTACACACACACAGAGAGCCCCCCTTCCTTTTCCCCACTTTGGTATTTTAGCATGGAAGGATGAAAGGGTTTTCCCCTGGAGCTGATGTGGTTGGGATGTTGAATTAGCTGCTGTGTCAGTATGAGGTAGACTGAGGATTTCCCAACACATCCTCCACCTGCACAACCCAAAGACCAGCCTCTGATGACTCATTTCATTCATTTTCTTTCTTCCAAAAGCTTTTTAAAAAATATATGTTTTATTTCTTTCTCTGTCTCATCCTCATTGTCCTCTGCCCTTGATCTTTTTATCCTCCTTCATCCCCTCTTCTCAACTTAAAAAAAGGAAATAATCTCTTCACAGATGTGACATGAGGGTTAAATAGAAATAATATAAGCTAATGCATTTTATAAACTGAGAATTGCATTTTTTTCTTACTGTTACTTTTGTTCAATGTTGCATTTTCATTCTTTTTTTTTCTTACTTTCCCTTAAGTTTCCCTTTTTAAATTTTAATTATGTTATAAAATAAGGAAGGCAAAAACAATTAAATCCTGTCAATGGGATCCTCAGGGAGAGGTGAGGAGGCAAAGAAGAATGGGATATTGGAGAAACAATTTCAGGGGATGGCAAGAGCCAGAGAAGTTCTGATGCCCTGGGGAGCTTTTCTCCTGATGGGTGGAGGCTGCAATTGGCACATCATAACCTTTTCCTTCTCAATTCCAGAGAAACAGGAGACTGTACCTAAATGATCAAGCTGTAACTAATTGATTTTCAGCTAATCTCAGCCTCCAGCTATGAAGAAACAAGGACCAAAGGCGGACCCCAGGAAGGGGTGGGAACAGTAAGAGAAGGGGTGCCAAGAAAGCCTGGAGGTAGAAAGACCATCAACTAAAGAGGAAAGGCCAAATAACGTGAGGGAAGTGGGGGTGGGAGACGGAGATGATATTGAATAAATGGAAGAATGAAAGGAGGGAACGAGTTGGTGGGTCAGGCAGTCCCAAGCCCTCTGAGTTTATGTTATCATACCTTCATAGTTCCAGCTGTTAACTTCTGATTAAACTTTTACAACTGGCTATTTGTGAGTGACCACTGAGATGAGCAAAAAGGTTTTAATTAAACTATGTAATTATACCTATCTCCGCAGCCATGCCCATCATTTGACAATAATGTGGCTTTAAAGAACAAGAATCCCTTGGGTCACATTCATGAATGCCAAGGGCTGTTGAAGAAGAAAGTAAAAAGATTT
This sequence comes from Canis lupus familiaris, assembly GCF_011100685.1. Classification (NCBI taxonomy): domain Eukaryota; kingdom Metazoa; phylum Chordata; class Mammalia; order Carnivora; family Canidae; genus Canis; species Canis lupus. The sequence continues at coordinate 23,426,652 of NC_049233.1, forward strand.
CCACTCTCAGCAACTTCTTTTCTCGTCAAAAGTTAAAGTTGTTAAAGAATTATTGTTTTGCCCAATAGTAGCATTTGTTATTTCATGCCTATCCATGAATAGATACTATAAGGGTTTTAGGCCATCTTGTCTCCCTTCCCATCACCACCTCCCCCAAAAATCTTACAAGTGTTTATAGGTATGTTTATGTTACGCAAGTGTTAATAACCCTGTTGGAAAGACTACATAGATAGGCATCTTTAGGTAGATCTGTGTATAAATTCCTCTCCACTGGGCACTTGAGTCAGCCAAAAGCAACAATAAATATCAATGATGTCTTTCAAACCTGTCAACCAAGAACATAAGCAATTTTTTCTTCCAGTACCAGGAGAGTTTAATGATTTGGGGAAGTGAGGGGAGAGAGTTTAATTTAAAGTTTTCAAAGATTTTTTCTCTATTTCATATTTTAACATGCTAAATATGTTGTTATAAAATATGAAAAAAAATAAGCATCACATTCATGTACTTTCATGCTTTAGAATTAATACATGTTCTTGAAATATATCTTAGAAGTTTTTGACTTCAAGCGAACTGATCAGAAACCATTAAAAAAAACAAAATAATTCATCAGAGAAATACATGTAGCCATGGAATACTATGAAAATCAATTTCCTACATTCACTGTTTTTTGTAATTTCCTTTAAAACATCTACAATGTTGTGTCATTTTAATTGTACTATCACCAAGCAATCAAATAAAATTGCCTTCTAGCTAAAAGATCTTCGGAAATACGCTACATGTTTATCTTAATGTAAACAGAAGATATACTTAAAAATTGCAAGCAAGTTGCCTAATCTTCCCTTTTATTTGCATAGATATCTGATATATAAACGAACCCTTAACATTTTTGAAAAAGATGGTTAAAAAAGAAGAGATTTACCAGAAAGATATTTTTGTGTTTAACAAAATAACATGGTACTGACTAAGCAAAGATGCCTGGGACAATCAACAGTTTTAGGGACAAAGCAGAAGAGTCAACCTGTAAAAGCTGGACACTAGACATTATGACACTGACGAAAGTTGGCCTAAAAACAATGAATCCAAGAGAGTGGAAAATTTCTCTTCACACAATAATTAATATTTGTCTCTTCAAAATGAGGAAATCACTAAAACAACGTAAAGGTCAAAATAAGGTGCTTGTTTTCATATCTAGTTGTTTACATTGGCCTTAAGGCAATTTATTCACTTTTTTTTTTCTTTTAGGAAATTCTAATCTATTTTCTTTTATGAACAAAAAATTAATCTCATCTGAAATTTTAAAAAATAGATATTTTGTTAAATGCTTCAGTTTAAATTAACTTAATGGATTTTGATGAGCAAAACTAATGTCAGAAAAAAATGTCTTTCTGAATGACAGTAATTGTAAAAAATCCATTATCTGACATGAAAATGACACATAGAAGCATTAATATAAAGGATGCTATTACATCCTTTTAATGTAATTCAACTTATTATGGGAACTGTCAATAGATTCTTTTCACATATTTAAAAATCCAGGTGATTTCCTTAATACAAATCCCTGGCCTAGTGCTAATTTGCTCATTTGCCCTTAGTCCCCACTGTATACATATCTTTTAAGATACTAAAATAAATAAATAAATAAAATCCTCTTGAGTCCTATAAGAACATAAAAAATAATTACAGTACTATTTGTTAATTAATATTACATTAAGAACCACTGAAATTCTTAGTACAGTTAATTATGATATTCCACTTTTACCTTTTCTAAGTCTACTTTGACCTGTTTTTATTATGAAAGAAATACAGAAGTTAATGCCTGTACTAAGTAGTGATTGGTTGTAAGTTTTGGAAATATTAAAAGGCATGGTCTAAGGATAAAAGAAAATTGTGGTTCAATTTTCCTCAGAGACTCCTAGGAAAAACTTGGTATCAAAATCTGTCAGTAATTTCACATGAAACATTTAGGTTGGACTTATTAAATAAAGAAAAAACAATATGATTTATTACTGAAGATAAATTGCTGTTTAGCAGTTCCAGCATGATAAAAATAAATATTTTCTGAAGCTTATATCTGATATTGTTTCTATGGCGCAAAATGAATAATTGTGTTTCATGATATAGTTAGTAAACTGCTTTGTTGTTATAATCCAAACAATACAACCAAAATTTCATTGATTTAAAAATATAGGTATTCTTTAGAGATAAAAACAGTTCTAGAAGTCACTGAATAAAACTATTTATTTATTATTGTTTTTGGCTTTCTTATTCTGTATAAATGTATAAAAAGTAATGGCATACAGATTGAAAAATCATACTTAATTCCTTTCTAAAACAAATACATTTCTTTTGTGAATGAGCAAAGTATTTGATTTCAATAAAATATATTTTTAGAACAGATTCATGACTGAGCTTTTGTTTTTTAAAATACATAACACATTCTTGTCTGTCAGATTTTAGATGACCTGAACTAATCTTTTCAGTGACTTATTTTATGCATATGTAAATCATGCTAGATTGAAATTTTTCTATTAGAATATTACAGCTTCATTAAATTATCGAATAATGCCTTCGAAATTGCAACAAACTAAAATATGCCATAAGCCACACTGCATACCACTTATAGTAGGAAAAGGCAATCAAACTAATTTAGAATTAAGCCATATTTTAATGGCTTGAAAGTTCCAAATGAAACCTGTTAATTATATGCAGAAGTAAAGGCCTCCAGGACACCTGATTAGGGCAACCAATGATGACTTACTAAAACTTAATAATGAGAGCTTTGTCTCTAGAAACATGAAACATGATTTATTAAGCACCTTATCCTTTATGCTAGGATTGCTAAGAGCAAATGAGCAGAGCATATTAAGCAACATGTTTTATAAAAGCATTCATGTATTTGAATTTGTTGCTATCTGACTTTTCAAAGACTATTTTCTTTGAGATATTATTCAAGGAAGTTTTTAATTAAGTATTATAAAACATGTCAATTTTAAGTCAAAGCAGATTGCAGTTTTCAAACAAAGTTTTGAAAGTTCTTACATTAAAATGTTTCTAATTCTTTCAAGTTGATTAAATTTGTTTATAAAAATTTTGCATTCAAAATTAAATATGTATTATGTTATTTTTTGAATGTCTGAAGATAGTGAATTTTCATCTTTAGCCTCTACTAAAACTTTTTTTTAAAATACCATCCTTGTAAAATCATTGTAAATGGCGATTCCTTAATATTTTTTGAGAGATGAAATATTGGGCACTAATTTACCATTTGATATTGTCAATATTTAAAAATTACCATGAAAGTACCAGCATTGAGTAACACATAATTTAAGAAAATTATTCTCTAATAATGCTGCTAATTAAAGAACTTTTCATTTTTTTTATCTTAAAGGAAAAAGAAAATTTTGCATAGGTAAACACCATCACAGCATGTTTTATATTTCTTGCTTCTGGAAACAATCAAATGGGTATGATACCATTTCATCATTAAGAAGTTAAGAAATGTTAGTTTGAAGATTCCTTTCCAAAATATTTTTCACAGAGTTTCAGAATCTCTCCCTGAAAATCTTGGATAGTAATCTTTTATAGTATTATTTGATCTTAGTTCATTGGATATTCATATTTTCACAGTAGCTGACCGCCCCAAATAAGAGTTTTTAGGTGGCATATAAAAGTAATCTTACATGTTTGTTAAATTGCTAACAAAAAAAAATGTTTCAGAATGTCACTTTACTTTTCAATCTGCAAAAGCTTGTTTCTTTTTTATTTGTATTATTATTTTTTTACCCATAGTACAGCTATCCTCATAAATTCTCCTCTTTTGTAGACTATTGCCTATTTACTCATACATTAAAGCAAGATTGAAATTTTAACAAGACCTAAAAGGACCCAAATCTATCCAATCATGTTTAATTTTAGCTTTTCATATTTAAAAAATTAAATATATATAGTATGTATGTGTGTATGACTTTGTTGCCTAAAGCAAAATCTTACATGGTATCAGTGAAAGGAAGGAAACAGAAGCTGGAGAAGAGAGTTATAGAAAATGACTTTGTATAAACACGACCACCTACCAAGCAGCTACTTTACTATTAAAAAAACTTCCACTTAGTAATAATATAGTTTAACAAATAAAAGAACAACATACCTAAATTGACAAAGCTCATGACCATGTCAGCATCATTCAGAAAGTTGGTATCATGTAGGCTGGCTAGAGGTGGGCTCTGGGTGGTCAGAGGAGTCGTTCGAGATAACTGTATGCGACGAGGGTACCCATTGGGAGAGGCTGGATATCCTTTTCTTGTTCCTCTGGTCTCTCCTGCCAGGGATGCCCTCACTGAGTATTCCGACTCTTCGGGATTTTCTTCATTGGCCATAGCATTGTATAGGTCCAGCATAAAGAGAGGTGCAGAGGAAGCTTGTTTTCCAGGTGAAAATGGTCTGGGTCTATGAGGCAAACCCAAGATAGAGAGAATTTCTCTCTGTATTTCCCGTCTTTCATGGTTCCGTAGTCTTCTATAAATAAAACTGGAGTGAACATGATTGTCTCCCAAACCTCCTTTTGCATAACCCACTAGAACCCAGCAGCTCCAGAGGAAACCCACAATACTCCTAAGTAGAAATACAGTCAGATGCATTTTTGTCCAAAAGCAAAAGTTGATATTTTTAGTCCTTCTTGTCCTCTTAAAAAAAAAAAAAAAAAAAAAAAAAAATCTAAGTTCCTAGGAGGTACGCTTTCCCAGGAGCTGAAAAAACAAATTTACCTATTCTTCATGACAGTGACATTTCTGAACATAACATTCTCACTGATTTTCCTGTCCTATTTTAAATATTTTGGAATATGTCAAGAGTAGTTATTTCAAAGAAAGCTGAAACTTGGATTTCCAATTATCCACAGTTGTTAAGAGTTTTTGCTGCATTGATGTAGCAGAAGACGGCTAATATTATTTGATCAGATGACCTATGCATTCCTATATGGATTTATGATAATCAGGCCTTTGGTATTTGAATCAACGAAAGTTGATCTTCTGATAAACTGTAGTTCCCAGAGTTATCTTCACTTGCTCTTGAGTTCTTCTCAACCCTTGAGCTCTTTCCAAGACAAATCCTGATTTCTGAATCACAGATCTATGCTGGTCTGCACCTTGGTGTTGGAATATATATTTGTCCGGCAGCTTGGTGATAACTTTACCATCTTTTGTGTCGTCTTAGTGTAAAATAAGACTCAAGGTTGTACTATTCAAGTAAATGTGTTTCCCTGAATTTACTTGAAAACCTTCCTGTAAGTCCATTCAATCCCTTTCTCCTTCTAACTGTTAATTCCACCTCCAGCAGGCACAAATATACCAGCCCTCTTCAAGGGAGATCTAAAGAGTAATGTAAGCACGACCCTGCTGGGAAAGAAGAGGCTTCTCATTGTAATTTGAAACTGGTAAAGCAAAAAGAACTTAACCCTTTTGCTACCAGGAAAGCCTTCATTTTCACAATTTCATAGCCACGCATCTAACAGAGCACAGTGCTACATGGAGCACAGAAGTCCTGAAGGGGAGAAAAGCCAGTTTTCAAGCAGCAGACTGAAAATTTTGCCACCACTTTTATCTAGTACTCTTTCAGATCTTTCTTTTCATAGTACACATTTAATATACTTCTATATTAAGTCTCAGGTTGTGAGTAAATTAACATACATCTCAGTTCTGTATTTGAGGTTATTTCTAGCTTTTATGAGTTATTAAAATTTACTTCATAAAAAATAAAAGGACAAGTTGTAAATTGAGGTTAATTTGTTGTTTCTTAATGACAGCCAGATCTTTTTAGAATAAAGTACAGTAGAGAAGTAATCACCAGTAAATATATACTAGCTCCCAAACCAGTAGTTATAGTAATTTAATAATGGTGATGAGATAGCCCAGCTTTAATGATCTTTAAAATTCTAAACAGGAAAAAGCATTTATAGTTCTATTAAGTCAGTTACAGTTAAAAGACAAATACCCTAACACTGTCATGATTCTGAACTTTTAAGTCATTTCAGTTGAAATGTAAACAGACTTACTAATTAGATTTTTCCCATAAGTTATACTCTGTCCTTTGGTTCTTTTTAACCCATGCAAATAAACACAAGTCAAATATTCTTTATGACTACATGCAGATTGAAATTTGCATTTTCAAAATTTGATGGGTATAATGGGGAAAGTGCACACCTTTCTAAAATACCGTACTTAATCCAAGGAAATGAGCAAAGTATGTGTTTATCCTTAATGTTTAATGCCTTTAAAATTTGGAAGTCTACAATGTTTTTGTGCAGTTATAATTTTCCTTACAAGCTCTCACTTAACCTTAGGGCTCACAGTACTTTCATTGTCTGGGATATTATTCTGATACCAGTGTAGATTAATCGAGCAAATTCTAAAACTATTATGAAATTTCAATGTTTTTCTTTTATTCTACCTAGAGGTGCCTGGTTTCTTGTTTAATTTCTTTTTAAATATTTCCTCTGAGTGTCTAAAGCAAAGCCATATTTTTTACAAATCTTCAATTTATTGGTGAAGGCAAGATATTGAAAGGGCTTGCAGAATCTTATTGTGTACCTCATTTTTCTTATACAAACGCACTGCACTAAAACTTGATAATGCTGTTTAATATTTGCCCTATCAAAGATTCATGATTAACAGCCATGTAGCATACATGGAAGCAGACCCAAGTACTGACATACATGGAACACCTCTATAAAATAGATATCACGTGAATAGCAATAATGCACGTTGTAAGTACATGAAGGAATATCATTTCAGTAAGAAATTATTTAAGCCACTAAATAATTCTTAAAATTGTTTATTTCATGTCCAAACTAAACTAAGAATTTATTCCTCATTGCTGTGGATTCAAATCAAGCCATTTGAGACAAAAGAAAAACAAAAACAAAAAACAAAAAACAAAACGAAATAAAACAGAACAAAACAAAAACCAAAACCAAAACAAAACAAAAAAAAACCACACCTTTCTCTCTTCATTTATAAAACCAATCCTTGCTAAAACCTACTATAGTTTTCTCTACATTTTTAAGTAAATTATCAAGGTTATGAATATGTTTCATATGTTTCTAGAGTACAGCATAAAGTTACAAGTAAAAATTGGCCACACTAGAGGAAGAAACAACATTTATTATCTTCTACATGTGCTGATTTGTTTCCCTAAGAAATAAGTGAAAAATGAAAATGAGTCTAGGTGTCACAAGTCTCAAAAACTCATTTTCCCAAAGCATGATTTATAATATCAATCAGTGTAATTGCAATTTAACTGCTTAACCAGACATATAGCCTACCACTATGTTGGAAATCAGTTGCCAATATTTCTGGTCAGAATTTTTAGTATCCACCCTCCCCCTACCTTCCCTTCCAACTCAGACTAGTTTTGGCAAACATTCATTTTTCAAAAGAATCAACATGTGCAATGAGAGAAAAAAATAAAGAAGAAAAAAACTTGCCAGGAATAAGGGGAAATGCTAACCACCAAATGAAAAGTCAGATTCATTTTCAATTAAATGTATTTTACTACGTAATTTGGATTCCCAGGTAGATTTTTATTTTATATACATGAGAGCAATTTGAAAGATAAAGTATCTGCAACTGCAAAGAATAAACATTCCAAAGCTCAGAGCATGTATTTAAAAGTTGTATAAGTCATTGAACATAGTGAATAAATATACGCTGAGAAAGAAGCTGGGACTGGAGAAACACCCAGAGCATCTCAAGAATTGTTCCTAAAGATAATTACATTTCAAGAAGAGGAGCCTGCATAAAAACCTACCTCTCATAATGGAATATTTGCCTGGGGTATATACTAATGGAAGCAACCCTCTAGTGGGGTACAGAGACAATTGAATACACATAAGAAGTATTTCTTCACTGTCATTCTTTCTGTTCATTTTCTCTTCCTTTACTAAAATTTGACACATTTAGCCCATGAATATGTAAACCAATTATGTCCAATAGACAGTCTTTCAAATGAAACTTGCTCAAAAGAAAGTTGAAGCATTTGCAAATCTGTTTTGTCTGGAAGGGTCTTGCTATATTTCACTTCTGGTTTTGTTGTTGGTTTCTCCTTGAAACAAAAATTCCTCAGTGAAAGACATGACCACAGTGAAAGACAGATACTTAATATACATGGTAATCTACATTCCTAAATTATCTCTCAAGTTTGGAAAATAGTCCAAAATAATGTTAACGCGATCATAAAATTCTTAAGCAGAAGCCATCTTACACCGTGTTGGAGGGATTGAGGGAAAAGAGTGGAAAGGTGATCACTTAGGAGATTGGAAAGGCTGGCAGCAATGGAAGAATTGAGGGAAAACATCCCCTTTTAGAATCTTCTTGGTGAATACACATGTGAGTACAGAACAGAGCAGCTTCTAGATATTAAACTACCTTCGGCTCACTCTCTTTGAGCCCAAAACATTGCACATGTGAGAGAGAGAATATGGACTGCATAGCAGGGGTCCAAAGGAAGACTGAGTGGTGCTCCGTCATCACCATCGGCCTTAGATTTGTCTGGAGTAAACTGAAAGGGATTGTAATCACAGACAGCCTATACTTTTTTTATCTATCTAATGAATATTTGCTAAGGAAAACTTGGAAATTAATAATAAAATACAGTCACCAAAATCTTTTAACGTTTGGTATTATTTTTAATGAATGGTGACATATAGTGAATATTTTTAAGAGAAAAGAGGACTTTTCAATATGCTTTGTATTTTTATACATTCCTAAGGTTGTTTTGTGTTGTTTCATGGGAGTAGGTTTTCTAATAGTTACTTAAGGGAAAACAAACCAACATTTAGTCATTATAAATCAAACACTACTGATGAAATGCCTGTCTAAGGATTGTATCTGACACACAGACCCCAACTGACCGACTTGAGAACAACTGGTCAAATTATTAGGTAAGATGTTTTATCCATCATCCAAATGACAGAATATTTTAAATAGTTAGGTAGGTTGACCATTAAGCAGCTATGTAGTTAACCACAAAAGAATGTCTTCATTGGTAGAGCAGTTTATAATTTTGAAAGCTCATTCGCAATAATCCACCATTTGGAATTATTTATTCATTTAAAAATATTTATTAAATGCCTAACATGTGACTACTATGTGCTATAAACTGTAGAAGCAACAAAAGTTTCAAACAAGGTTCTTGTCCCCACAGAGTTTATAATAATATATTATCACTTCCATTGATTTAATAGCATAAGACTATTTAAATATAGTTATTAAGCAAAGTTATTCCTACTTTGTTTTGAGAGATTAGTTGGAATGAAAGCTGCATAAAAGTGGGGGCTTAGTTTATTTTGTTCACCAGTGTCAAACAACACACATTAGCAGCTCAATTAATACTGGTCATACAACATATTTTTGAACAAAGATGAATAGTGTTCCAGAGATTTTTTTTTTTAAAGGCTCTCTGGAAACATGGGGATACAGATTCATTAGGCATATTAGTTGACCAATCACTGCATCTCTTAGTACATAGGCTCATCCAACATACTAAAGGTTATTACTTGTATGAAGAAATTTGCTTAGTACATGCCTCATCCCAGTTATAAATTGAAGTACAAACTTCTGTCAATACTAGACAATCATAATAACTTAGAGGGAAAAGCATCATGCAATGAATTACATTAGTAATTGTGAAATACCTTGGTCTATCATTACAGGGAGACCTAGTTAGGTTATGCCTATTGAATTAATGTGGTCCTTGACCTAAAAGAGCAACTTCCATCCCTGTCAATTAAGATCTCATTCTTTCAAATTGTAATGGCTTAGTTGTTTTGTTTTGCTTCGTTTTGTTTTGTTGTTTTGTTTTGTTTTGGTGCTGCTTTTATGGTCCATATTACAATATAAGGGCCCCTGTAAGTGACCACTCTTGCTTAACAATAACAATACTCTCCCTCTAAGGTCCAACAAGTAGGGATATACAAAATTGAGATACCCAGAAGACATTGGGATGAGGTGAGATCTGAAAATGCCTGGACCACGGGAAAAGGTACTGGATAAGACAAGCTGGAGAGCACTAAAGTAAAAACTTTAAATTTGTACTTTCTATAGCTAATACTTTTGAAGATAAAAAACTTTACCAACATAGTAACCAATGCAAAATCTGTAGGAATATTACAATTCAAGGAAAAGCACAACTGCCAATTTACCCCCAAATTAACCCTCAGCCCCAAATTAACCCTCAGTGGAAAATAAAACATATAAAGGACACTAGTCATGATTTGTTCAAATAAGATAATCTGAAGGATATTTAAAAATTACCTACTGCAAAATTGCCTTGGTAGTGTATTTACTATTATCTGTAATGCTTTTAAATAAATGTCTCTACTTTTCTATAACATCTTTTTCTCCAGGAAACACAATATTTCACAGAATCCTCATCAAAAGGCTTAGGATAGGAATACCTGGTGGCTCAGTGGTTGAGCATCTGCCTTCAGCTCAAGGTAGGATTCCTGGGGCGGTGGGATCAAGTCTCACATCAGGCTCCCCGCAGGGAACCCGCATCTCCTTCTGCCTATGTTTCCGCCTCTCTCTGTGTGTCTCTCATGAATAAATAAATAAAATCTTAAAAAAAAAAAAAAAAAGACTTAGGATAAATTTAGAGCCTAATAAGTTTACCCCAACTATATCACAAAAATTGTCCATTAGCAACAGAAGAAACCTGTCTGCACATGTCACCCAAACCCATTAGTATTTTGCAACATGAGAGGATATGAATTCTTTTTCCTAAGACATAACATGCTGAGGAAATAAACCTAATAATGTGGATGATAGACAACCATTAGCGATATTCAAGTTATAAGCATATAAAATTCCTCTAACACAAAGGTTCTCAAATCAAGTTGCACATTACAATCACAAACGGGGAGCAGGGAGTATTTTTAAGAAATACTAATGCCTGAGCCACACCAAAAACTAATTAAATCATAATTCCTGAGGACACAGATGCCCGGTTTTTTTCAGTGCTGATTAATATGTAGCCAAAGAACCACTAACAAATAGTCTTAGAGACATCTAAACCATTACATACATAATAAGAGTATGTTTCAGTGTCATAATAATGTTTCCAAATTACAGCAAGACTTTCGATTTTTCCTTGATTGCTGCTAAGATTCAACGGTATATAATAAGTTCCTTAAACAAATACCACAACACTTACATCCACAAAAACATTTACATCGGTTATAAACCAAATACAATGTGTTCAATACCTACTACACCAATAATAAAACATCATCCCTGCTCTTCTCAAATTTAGAGTCAGTTGTTCCTAGAAAAATTTCCTCAGGAATTTGTATTTTTTGGACACTGAGCTTAAAATTCGATACACTAGATGCTATTGGTTTACAGAATGAATAAGAATATATTCTTCAAGGTGACATCTGTGAGCACAGTCATCTTTGCTCTTCTATGCAGCTCTTTCTCAGATTATGCCATAATGTGAACAACAACATAACTCTTTAAATTCAATTAAAATAATCATTTGAACTTACATAGCACATGCCCTTCATGCTTACATTGGATGTGTTCAATTCTGAAATCTTCCTACCTATGTGCTTTTTAGAGGCAAATGTCTTTGTGTGCAAGCGCATGTACACGTGTGCATGCACATATGCGCACATGTGCCTCAGGTGTGCATGTGTGTCTCTGTCATTCTGTCTTGGATTAGATCTCTTGTGCATCTTCCTTCCCCAGTTACTTTCTGCATTTAAAAGCTATTGATTTTCACTTCTTAAATCTTGCATTCTCTTGATATCTTTGTTTTACAATAAACTCTTTATCTGTGTCTCCATTTTTAAAAGCCACTCTTCCTAGTTCTCTTATCTAGAATTCTCTTCAAGTATGTAACTGTTTTCTTTATCTCTCACCTTTCATCACCTCTCTCTCTTCCTTCAGGATAATTCCACCACCACCCCGCCCCCACCCCAGTCTCCACTTCTTTCTCTCTCTCCTTCTGGAACAGTTGTATTTTCTATTACTGCATGTTTATTATCAAGGCAATGATGGCATCAAATTGCAGTGAAATAATACTTTTCCCATCTGATAAATGCATTTTATGCTTACACTGCTTCTGTAGAAATGGATGCAAATATTGCAGCTTACCAACTGAACACCAGATTGGTGTTTTCAGGTGCAGATATAAGTCCTTTGGAAAAACTTACAACTTTTTAATATTAGTGGCCAAAAAGATAACAATAATAATAACTCTGAGTTTTAATGAGATGTGCAGCCTTATATTGAAAGTACAAGAAAATAACCTAACCTATAACTGGAATTATATCCAGATGCTCGTCTACACCTAGCATAATGGATAACTACTTTGAATCCAAAGTATGAACATTTTGCTCTCAATATTTTTATATTCTGAACATGAGACACAGTTCTCAAAGTAAGAGGCTCTAATTCAATAGGCACTACCACTCAGTACTGTCTTCTAAAATGTCCTAAGGCTTCTAGAAAATTCTCTAGAAATAATGCTTATCAATTGTGTGTTATCTTCCCACCATTTTTAAGTAAATAAAGTAAGCCACATCATCTATAATTTCTAATGTAATCCAGGAATTCCTCATATACAGATATGCTACTCATTTACATATATTTTTAAACATGTTTCTTAAATCAGGGAGAAAACCTCATTGGACAAAGACCAATCTGATAACACCCTTTAAAGAGAATGGTACAAATGTCAACATTCACAACTGGTCAAGTTGTCAAATACTCACTAGGTGGTAAAACTTACTTACCTGGAACTCTGGAGCAATTCAGTTATTCTGAGCTTTTTCTGTTCTAAATCTACAGATATTAATGGGTGCTTGATTCTACAACTATAAGCCCAAAAATACACTGGTGTGATTCCTTTACCAAATGTAAAATTGAATCATCTATATATACTGAATCAGAATCACGTAGAGGGATAAAATCAGTAAAATCATGAGGCATCAGCTTAAAATTCATTGCCCTATATTATATGTATACTATTTTCTTTGCAAGTATCCCTTTGTCATTTGGATGCTTGAATCTTCTAGTAGGTACTCACTACATCTTATCACTTAACGTGTACTCAGAGAATGTCAACCAGGAAACTAGATTTATATCTTGGTTTTGCCACTTACTGTCTGAATGACTTTGGAAAAGTCACTTTAGTATACTACAACTAGAGAGTAACAGGAAGGAGATACTTTACTTTTCTGAATCTAAGTTTCATCATCTGTGAAATGGGAGGAAAAAAATACCTCACCATAGGGTTGTTGAACCCATTAAAATGAGAGACTATATGAGAAACTGCTTCATAAAAATGAGCTTGTTTCATAACTTATTATCATAAGCATATGACACAGTAGAATTTAGATTCCTATAAGCTTCTCCATTGGTTGGTCCACACTGATAAACTCAGCCTCAGTGTTTATGTTCCTGTTTAGTCCCTTGGTGGGGAAAAAAACACTTAAAATTATCATGGAATGATTATTCCTCAAAAGATGGTTGTTATGTCTACAGATAGGCAAAGTTAGACAAAGCCAGGAGTTTCATGCTGTTATCTTTCTGCACAATCTACTAACATCTTAAAAAACATAAAGCATGTCTCTCTCTAGCCATATTTCCTCCTTATCAGTTCATCTCAAATCTGTTCCTATGTTATCCCACTGTAGTGGCAGAAAAATAAGTTTGATTAACTAACTGTCCCTCCACCGTACAAGGAAGAACATTTTATTTATTTATTTATTTATTTATTTATTTATTTATTTATTTATTTATTTTTAAGGAAAAACATTTTAAATGCACATTTAACCTGAGGTTTTCCATTAAGCAAGTAATCCATATGTGAACTTGGTGAGTGAAAAGAAAGACCTAGCTTGCTTAATTTTGACTCAAGTAACTAACATATGACCAAAGGCTGGGGAAAAGAATGGTCCAAAGTATATGGTCACACCTATAAAAAATGTGTTCCACAATGGAGACATTTATCCTCACAATATAATTAGGTTTTGCATCAGAGTGGTTTCAAGTAGCAATTCTGGTTCTGCCTATGTTGTTACATGTGAGAAAGGATACTCAACACCCCCACCTCGGTTTCTTCATCTTAAAAAAAGTGGGATAGGGTGCCTGGGTGGCTCAGTCAATTGAGCATCTGCCTTCTGCTCAGGTCATGATATTGGGATCCTGGGATTGAGCCCCCTGTCAGGCTCCCTACTCAGGGGAGAACCCAATTCCCCCTCTGCCTCTGCCACTCCCTCTGCTTATGCTCTCTCTCTCTCTCTCAAATAAATAAATAAAATCTTTTTTTATAAAGTAGGATATTGGGGTGCCTGGATGGCTAAGTCGGTTAAGTGTCCAACTCTTGATTTAGGCTCAGGTCATGATCTCAGGGTCATGTGCTGGACATGGAGCCTGCTTAAGATTCTCTCTCCCTCTTCCTCTGCCCCTCTCCCCCTCTTAAAAAACCCTGGGATGATAATAATATGTGTTCTAGAGTATTGTTATGATTCCTAAATGACACAGTATATGAATATTCTTTCATAAGTGCAAAGCAATTGTTATGATAAGATTTATTATTCAGAACACTGCCATTGAGAGGTATATTGAACAATTTTTATACCTTTACAGAGAGACTGTTCAAAGGATTTAGCACACTAGTATACATTTAGAATAAATAAAGATATTTTAATGGCAGTGGTGGTAGCATGCACTATTTTCCAAACAATCTTACCATGGAGTCATTTACTTAAGGAGATGATTGCTGTTTTGTAAAACACATCCTAGAACTGATCTTCAACTAGCACATTTGGGGACAGAATTAATCTGGTGTTGTAGTTGGATAAAATAGAGGCAAGATAAAACAGAAGCTGAGGAACATTTACATTCAGAACCAAACTGAATGTAAATGCTCGGTTCACTATTTTGTAGGTGTGTAACCACATTCTACCACAGTTTTCTGATCTTTAAAATGGGGACTACAACAGTTCCTAACCACACACAGTTTTATAAAGTTAAATGAGTTAATCAATGTAGGAAGACTTATTGTAGAGCCTGGTACATAATAAATGTCGGGTACCATTAGATTTCACTACATAGTGACTAATACCTAGAGGATGGAACTCTCTTTTTATGTATCCTTATATCCCCCTGCCTAGTACAGTGTTTGGCAGATAGAGGCTGAATAAGGTGAACGGTCATTCATTTGTTTAAAACATAGCTACTAAGCATTTACCTGTAGCTAAACAACACTCACTTTTAAACAAACATTAGTAAGTATTCACATATCTTATTATTTTACCAATATAGTATTAAAGTCTAAGAAATGTAGTCATGATTGCTATTGATCCATACAACCTGTTATTACATTGATAACACAACTTAACAAAATGCATCCTGCAGTGTAATACACAAAAAGGTCAACATGCTTTTTTCCCAAAGGACATTTTCTTATGCTGATGTGACCTATAACAACACTAGCCAAATGCACGACATGAACTATAATAAATATGAATCTAGAAATACGTGCTAGAAAACTACTGTTTTTAGTTTTCTTAAATCGAAAGATACAGTTTTACTTTTTCAATTTATACAGATGCCTTGAGACTACTATGCAGAAGTAAACAACCGTAACATGAGTCTAGGATACAACAATCAGTTCATGACTCTTTCTCTTCCTCTCACTGACCAACTGGAGACAGTTTTACTGTCATTTGCATTCTTTCCATTGGATGGCAAGGCAGTAGAAAAGATTAAATTAAAACAAGCCAAACCTGTTCTGTTCTGGACATTTTTCTTAGGCTAGGTAGTAAAGGAGATTTAAAGGAATGAATAAGCCTCTTTAAAAAGACCCTTGCTGCTAACACAGATAACTGAAAAATAAATTTTTATTCATTTTGATAGAATTAGTCGTAAAAACAAATTTTGGTTCACCATCTAAAAATAGCTATCATTTGAACACATAAAGGCTTTCTGTAAAAGTTGTTTTAAAATTAAAAGTGCCATGAATGGTTCACTAATTTGTATTTAGTGTTATTTGCCAAATACAGCCAATTCTAACTTTTATATATAGTAGGTAGACGGAGATAAAATCCCCAAGTCCAAAAATGTAACCATAATAAATGAGAGTTTACTTTTTCCCACATTTATGAGAGTAGAAATGAAAGTCTTTTGGTGTTCAGACCAAACTCAAAACAAAATCCCTCAACTTCTGTTTTAGGATTTTGATGCCAATCTTTAGCTAATGAAGTAACAATCCACAGTACTGTTGCAAAGCAAAAAAAATGGAGTTTTATACAAACACTGACAGGCCCTGACCATCAGTGGCACTAGAAGGCGCCACCATAATTGCAGTCTCCTCAAGACATAACTTCTTTCAGGCTAAGAAGGCGAGCCAATATTTTGTATTTTAATTAAGAAACCTGGACTTTGTTTATAATAATTGACTGTTAGGTCAGTTCTTGCCAGGATATACTTGTAAAAGAATTTTTGCCTCAAGTAAGCATTTAAGATTTTGGAACAGATTTAAAATTGGGGATTGAAATCTTTTTCAGTCATTTATTTTAGCTTTCATTGTAATACTAACAGTTTAAGAATATACTTGTGTAGATTTCCAACGTACTCATCAATGGCCATAAATATTTATTTGCTCCCTGAAGAAAATTTTTAGTCATTCTGATGAAAATATATTGTCTGCTATGGACACAAAACCCACATTGTTTCCATCATTAACTAGTTAGACCTGAAAATAATTCAATGCTTGCATAGTGTTGTAAAACATATCAATCAGTAGTCAAGACAGAGTAGAATATTTAGGAGATAATCTAGCAACAGATAAAATATCTTAGATGTGAAACACCCTTATACTAATTTTGAAAATGTCTCTACAGTCGTTCAAATTAAAGTGCTCTATACAATAAATCCTTTAAAGCTCCTATTGTCAAAAAAAGTTGTATTCTCAATCATAATTATTTTTTGGCACATGTGATGATAGCAATATTACTTAATATTGTTTTAAAAGCAAATTAAAGGCAGGATACACGTCTAAGTTGTACCTCTAGCAAATGAGGTTCCAAAGGAAACCAAATAGAACACTGCCACCTTTTGGTTACATAAATTGTAAAGTTGCAGATGTTTTTTGCAGGGTTTTTCAATGAAAATATTTAGAGATACTTGCAGCTTTTAGAAGTACTAATCCTATGTCTGTTGCTATGAAAGTATCCAACTTTAAATTTTTGTCTATCATCTGTAGTCCTTTAAGTATTTCAGTTTTCATTTTGCAAGTTTGTCCCCAAACTTTTGAACTTTAGTACCTGGAAACAATTCTTCCTGTTTATTTTGTAAAGAAGTGCAAGTAATGAACTCATAATGAAAAACACAAAGGGACTTTTATATCCGAGGGCTCTCTCCATGAACATTTCTATTACTTCTCTTTATACTAAACCACACCACTGCCCTACAGAACAGGATTTTGCAATGATACATTCAAATTCTCCAAAGCACTAATTGCATTTCTTTCAGCTAGAAGGATTTATGCCTTCTCACCCCAGAAGTGTTTTATGTATACAGTTTAAATTATAGGGTAAAAAAATGATACAGTAGGTGCCCAGATACATAGAGGGAGTAATTGGTGGGTGAGAAGAAACGAAGGCCCATATATAGACATAGATTTCATTTAGAGCAAGATCTGAACTTATGATATCTAAGTGTGGGGACAAAACAAAATGAGGAAAATTAAGAGTGGAAGAATAGACATCCTTAATAAATAAAGTAAATAAAGGAACTAGCTGACCAGCAAATTATACAATTTTTTTTCAGTCCAATTCCAACAACCTGGTTGATGTTACTGATGAACAGCCCCTCAGGCTATAAAAGTAGAATAATAGTAAATAACATATAGTCAAAATAATAAGAAAAAAATATATAGATATATGAATTTAAAGAAAAAAAATAGAAAATCTTAGGTGCCAACAACAAAGAAGAAAAGTAAAATTGGAGATTTGTAAAGTGACACAATAGATTTTCAAGGGGTTACCAGGTTCTAGCAAATTCTTGTTTCTAGGGGCTGCTGATTAAATGGCCATTTGGGATATGAATATGACCTTGGAACTTACATGAGGTTAGATATGGAAACTGAGATCCCTATAAAAAGCTAAAAGAATGAAAGAGTCCCTCCTGAATGGTAGAGGGGAGTGACAGTAAAAGAAAGTCTGGAGAAGTAGTAAAGACATTTAATTTAGCCTGAGGATCTAAGTGGAAAAAATAAAATTCTCCTTTAAAGATGAAAACCAAAGACTTCATGGTAGTCTTTCAGGATGGTAGTAGAATCCTCAAGTCTGGAAATTAAAAACTAATCCTAAACCAATGGAACAAACATAAGTACATGCTATGAGTACATAGCATCCCTTCAACAACCTACAGTTCACAGTATTCCAACAGGAGGATTTTAGGATTTGAGAAGTTCAGGGCAGCCTGGGTGGCTCAGCGGTTTAGTGCCACCTCCAGCCCAGGGTCTGATCCTGGAGACCCAGGATCAATTCGCATGTCAGACTCCCTGCATGGAGCCTGCTTCTCCCTCTGCCTGGGTCTCTGCCTCTCTCTCTCTCTCTCTCTCTCTTCTTTCTCTTTCTCTTTTTCTCTCTGTCTCTCATGAATAAATAAATAAAATCTTTAAAAAAAAGAAAAGAAAAGAAGTTCGAAACAAAAACTACAAATCATATAAAGAAATAATCTAACATAAGCAGGAGTCATCACATAAAACAGCAGGTGGTATAACACATCCCAAAATTGGAGGCAATGAAATCATCTGAAGTAGATTATTTTAAAATCTATGCTTAAAATAGTTAAAGAGACAAAAAAAGAAATAGACACCATAATTTAAAAGAAACATCGAAAAAATGGAAGATTTTAAAAATAAATTATTAGAAATAAAAAACATAATCACCAAAATTATAAAAAATCGATGAATGATTTAAACAACCACTGGACACAGCTGAAAGAAAAATTAATGAGCTAGAAGATCTAGGAAGCTTACCCACATATACTACAAGAAAATAAAGAGGAAGATATATGCAATGAAGTATTGGATATCTCTGTAAAACATTACTGCAGGTTTCTCTTCAACAACTTAGGGTATTTGTCTCAGTGTAATATTTATAAACTGATTTTAAGACCAACTACCCTCATATCCAACCACTACTGTATGCTCAAATATTGCTTGAAATAGCCACAGAAAAAATAATATGTGCCAGTTGCCAAATAGTAAGTGTGGCTTTCAAACTACTCAAGTTAAGAATTTTCACACATTCTACAATGCAGAATTTGAATCACTCATGAAAATTCTAGCTTCTACTTTAGGTCCTCATGAATATGATAGGCAATCTCAGAAATACCTTCCTGGTATTCATGCCCTTGAATAATCATCACCTTCACTGTGGGTTGAACTTATGGATTTGCTTCTAATGAGTATAATACAGAAGTAATAGGATCTTCCTTCCAATATTAGGTTAAAAAAGATTGGAACTTCCATGTGGGGTGCTCTCTCTTTCTGAATCTCTGGCTCTTTTGAAACACCAGACATCCTGTTGTAAGAACATTCAGACAGCTTTGAAGTGAGAAATTGAGGCCTACTAGCCACCACATGAGTGAACTTGGAAGTAGATATTCTAAGGCCTATACAGCCACATGAATGATCTTGGAAGCAAATCTTGCCCCTCTCCCATCCATCCCCATTGAACCGTTGGATGATACCACAGGTACCACCAATAGTTTAACTGTAGCCTCATGATAGACCTTGAGCTACAGGAATCTACTTATGCTGGGGTCACATTCCATGACACATAGAAAGTGTAAAATAATAAATGTTTGCTGTCTCAAGCTTCTACATTTGGGGTTATTATGTAGCAATAGAGAGTTTCTTTTTTTTTTTAATTTCTTATTTGACTACAGTTAATGCATTAATTTTATATAGTAGATAATACATTAGTTTAAATACATTAATTAATGCATTACATACATACAATGTTATATTAGTTTCAGGTGTACAACATAGTGATTCAACTTCTTTGTATGTTATGTTCACCACAAGTGTAGCTCCCATCTGTCACCATACAATGCTATTACAATGCCATTGACTATATTCCCTATGCTGTACCACTTATTTCTGTGACTTATTCATTCCACAACTCAAATCCTATACGTCTCACTTTCTTTCATCCATTTTTCCCATCCCCCATCTCTCTGGCAACTCTTAGTTTGTTCTCTGTTCTCTAATTCTGCTTGTTTGTTTTTTCATTTGGATTTTTTTAGATTCTACATATGCATGAAATTATATGATATTTGTCTTTCTTAGTTTGACTTATTTCACCTAGTATTATACTCTCTAGGTCCATATAAACACACACACACAAAAACATCATATCTTCTTTATCCATTCATCTATCCATAGACACGTGGGCTGTCTCCTTATATTGGCTATTATAAAAATGCTACAATATCATAGGGGCCCATATATCTTTTTGAATTAATGTTTTCATTTTCTTTAGGCAATAGCCAGTAGTAGAATTATGGGATTATATCATATCTTTATTTTTAATTTTTTGAGGAACCTCCATACTATTTTCCACAGTGGCTGTACCAACTTACATTCCCACTAACAAAGCACAAGCGTTCCTTTTTTTTTTTTTTTTCACATCCTCACTAGCACTTGTTATTTATTGATTTGATTTTAGCCTTTCTGAGAGTTGTGAAGTGGTATCTCACTATGGTTTTAATTTTCATTTCCCTGATGATAAATGATGTTGAGAATATTTTCATGTGCCTATTGGCCATCTCTGTGTCTTCTTTGGAAAAATGCCTATTTAGGTCCCCTGCTCATTTTTAAATCAGATTGTTTATTTGGTGTTGAGTTATATAAGTTCTTTATATATTCTAAGTATTAACCTCTTACTGGCTTCATCATTTGCAAATATATTCTCCCATTCAATAGGTTTCCTTTTTGTTTTGTTGATTGTTCTCTTTACTGTGTAAACACTTCTTATTTTTATATATTCCCAATAGTTTCTTTTTGCTTTTGTTTTCCTTGCTTTAGCAGACATATCCAGAAAATGTTATGATGACCAATGTCAGAGAAATTACTGCCTGTGCTCTCCTCTAGGATTTTTCTTTCACATTTAGATCTTTAATTTTGAGTTTATTTTTGCGTATGGTATAAGAAAGTGATCCAATTTCACTCTTTTTCATGTAGCTCTCCAGTTTTCCCAAAGCCATATATTAAAGAGATTGTTTTGCCCCATTGTGTATTCTTGCATCCTTTGTCATAAATTGACCATATAAGCATAGGTTTATTTCTGAACTCTCTATTCTGTTCCACTGATCTATGTGCCTATTTTTGTGGCACTTACCATACTGTTTTGATTACTATGGCTTTGTAGTATATCTTGAAATCTGAAAATGTGATACCTCTAGCTTTATTTTTCTTTCTCAAAGTTACTTTAGCCATTCAGGGTCTTTTGTGGTTCCATACATATTTTCATTTTATTTGTTCTGGTTCTGTGAAAAATGTTCTTGGTATTTTGATATAGATTGCATTCAAATTGATTCTCACATGAGTAATATTTCCTTTAATTTAGGAAAATTATGGTATCAGTATTTCAACATTTATATTGGAATATTATATAATATAACTTGATAGTCCAGTTTCTAAAGTTCTGCCATCAATCTACTCTAGAAATATTTTTTTTTTCCATTGAGGCATTTTATTTGCACATATGTATTACATCCCTATAGAAAGAATCCCAGGATTTTCCCTCCTGTATCTGTTTTGCTTCTTCATGGTCCAAGATGTCAGTGAGGTTGTCAGTACAATGAAACCAAACTGGCAGGACAGGCAGATTATTCTGCCATTTTTCTAAATCTTTGAGATATACATCAAATCTGGGACTGATCACTCCATACTTGTTTACCCTGTCCATAAGGTTCACAACAATTTTCCCAGCTAGTGATCATTGATGACTTCAAATTTGCCAATGTAACCAAGTCTCATCATCACAGTTAGAAATTGGACCATGGCCTAATAAGAACCTGGTGTTTGCCTCTCCTTCTGGCATTGTTAATACTCTGGAGAGCATCTGCCAGGATATTTATGCACACTAGTATGGTGTCATAGTAAGACGATGGAAAGAGCTAGAGATATCAACATTTTTTATTCATCAAAGAAATTAGCACCAAAATCTATTTTCTATTTTTAAAAAATGGCTAAGAAATAAGCTATTTTAAAAAGATAATCTAAGGGGCATACCATCCATATAGTCCTTGAGAAAATTTAATCTAAGGATATAGTATAAAGTAAGCTTAGAATGTTAGCTTAGAACTTCTATAATACCAATGTTCAAAACACTCCATCTCTAAATATGTCCCCATTTAAAACATCACATAACATTTCTATTTTAAAATTTAGTACCAGAGGGGCACCTGGGTGGCTCAGTCAGTTAAGCATGATCTCATGGGTCATGGGAACAAGCCCCAGGACAGGCTCTGTGTTCAGCAGGAAGTCTGAAGATTCTCTCCTTCTGTCCTTTCCCCTACTCACACACACTCTCTCTTCCTCTCTCTCTAAAATAAATAAATCTTAAAAAAAATAATTAAATTTTAGTACCAAGGAAACATGTTTATTCTAAAATTGCATTTATTCATTCATATAATAAACAGTTTATTTATTGTCTTACCCTAAGTTAGGCCTTTAGGTTGGTGCTGAGAACACATTTGTTAGAAAAACTATCTGCTCTCACAGAAGTAGCTATCTAAGGAACAGACGAACATTAAATACCCATCAAAAGGAAAACAATGTTAAGGTGGAAGTTTTAACCAACACCTTAAAATGGCAGATACCAGACATCAACAAGAAGTACTAAACAAATATAAAAAATTTCAAGGGAGGTTTATAAAAACAAATTAAACATTCCATAAGTCCTTCACTTCAGGAATAGACAAGGATCAAAGGTGGAAAAAACTTCTGGCATGTTGTGAGTTCCTCCTCCTTTTCTGGGGAAAGAATTGGGGATGGTGTCTACCTCTAACATCAAACTTAATTACAAGGATTTCAGTGAGTCCCCTCAGAGAACGTGGTCATGTATGCCTCAGGGTTGGGAGTTGCAGTGGCTGGTGCTCTACTATGACCTAGAAAATGTAAAGGCAAGAAACCACTGGCTAACTGCTAATGATGGACCAAAGCAAGGTGGCTGAGTTGAGATGGGCCTATTTTCCCAGAATCTGATAAAACAAAATATATTTTGCAGTTTTCCCATAGACCAAATCTGGGCCACGGATAGTGAAGGGTCCGAGTACTGAGCTGTGTTAAAGCCCAGCCCACAAAAGCTACCTGAGGAGTGACCTGGCTATAGTCAGTAGATATTAAAGGCCACCCCTGGCTTCTTTGAGCCTACAAAAGAAAGAAACCACTAGTGAATGCATCACCCACAGCAAGATAGTGAGACGTCCCTAGGGATGGGGAGTAGCAGCAGGTCTACATAATCCACAGATGTACTTTACCAAAGAAAAGGGTCCATGTTGAACATCTGCAGGCCCAGAGAGTAGGAAGCAAGCACACAGCAACTTGCAACCTGTTGCTCTTCCTTCCCCACATTAGTTATCTAAGGCTACTGCAACAGATTCTCTCAAATTGGGTGGCTTATAACAATGCATACAACATAGTCCTGAAGGCTAGAGGTCTAAAATCAAGGTTTGTCTGGGCCATTCCTCTCTCCAAAATTTGTAGGGGAAGATCCTTCTTTGCCTCTTCCAACTTCTCCTGGTTGTCAGTAATCCTCAGTGTTCCTCAGTTTATAGATATATCCCTCCAATATCTCCCTCATGTTTCCATCTCTCTTCTTCTAAATAAGGATACTAGTCAGACTAGATTTAAAGACCATTCTAATCCAGTATGAGTTCATTACAACTAATTGCAAGGACCCTATTTCCAACTAAAGAGGCATTCTGAGGTTCTGAGTGGACATGAATTTTTGAGGACACTACTGAACCCCATACAATCCTCTATCTCCCACCATTTAAATTTCCAGGGTTGGAAAAGGTAGATAGTGGTGCAGGAGATGAGCAGTCAATGAGAAGAAAACATTCTGACCATTTCATCTGAATCCTCTTCCCACTCCTCACTCTCTTTTCTGGCTTGGTTCTACATTTTCATATTATGCCAGCCTCTGCCTTTAGGTCATGTTCTCATGCTCTTAGTTCCTCAAACTTGCCATACTCTCTCTTGCCATAGGTCATTTACACTGTTGATCCTTCTACTTGGAATACTCTTATGAATACCTCTGCACCGAAATTACACCCATTCCTTCAGACTTCATATGAAATGTCATTTTTTTCAGGACGAAGTGCTAGTTCAGTCTTGTACCAGTCCATGGCAAGCTTTTTATGACAAAATAAATAAAACATTAGCTCTCATAATGATGATACAACAATAAAGACAGATCAATAAATTGATAGATGATTAGATAGATGCATATGCATGTGTATATAAATTTAAGCACAGGTATTAATATAATTTCAGGATGTGCTTCATTGATAAAGACTACTTTTATTTTTTTATTTTAGAGATTTTCCCTTTCTTGCTTTTTTAATATTAAAGTATACTTTATGTTAGCACATTATAGTGTTAGCAGATGGCAGGGATTTTTTTTATTGTCCTTAATTGTCAAAAATACATAAAAATCTTTGAAGCTGGCAACATTTCAGTAAAATTAGAAACTTTATTAGCTTATGAAATCAAAAAGTCTAGGAATCACACATAATCTAATGATAAGACTTCCATATAGGCCACTAGGGCAGCAAAAACATGGAAAAATACTCATTAAATAACAAAAGTACTCTCCTCTCACTACTATTGCCTATTATCTTTTGTGTTTTATTTACCCTGTTACCCTCATGGCTACTAAACTATTTTTCCTATATTCGCCTTGGATCCCTACACTGTATTTTTCAATCCATTCACTTACTGTTTTCTTACTCATCATAGTCCAAATGATGACTTGCTTCACAACCATCTTTTGTAAAGTCTCTTAACTCCTCATCTTCTTAAATTCTTAACGTTTCCACATCACAAATCTATTTTGGGGGGGCCCTTCCAAGTGAGTGCACTCACTGCTTCTATTCACAGAGTCATGCCATATCAGTTAGGCCTTCCTTACTACACTACAAGGCATTTATTACTATTACCAGATTGTTGACAGAAATATCTTTACAGTGGCTTCTCCAGGCTAACCTAGAAACCTCAACCTCCCATCACAATTCAATATCCTTTTCAGCAGATGTCATAATTTATTGAGAACTCACAAACCTGAAATTATCTTTCTATCTTAAAATGATTCTGTATCCCCATCTATTTTCTTTCTTTCCTGTGTCATGCAAAAAGTTGCCTTGAACCCCTTCCATCTCCTACACTTGCAATGATTCCATACTGTTTCCTACTTTGCCTAAGATCATCTTCCTCCACCATCTGCCTTTGTCAGCCATAAGACAAACATTCCTTTCAAAAATACATTGGTCACAATATAATACAAACTCTTGTGTTCATCTACCAATCCCTCAAATCATCACTCAATCTCTCTCTTATCCAAATTTCCACTTTGTTATCATTTTGCATTTTGCCAAGTACTGGTATTAATTTTTTTTCCCACCACTTAGAGCTGAAACTGTTTCCTTACATATCAAATCTAATATTCTACTTATACTATAAAATGGATTTCCTCCATTCTTGACTTTTCTGATATAGCCCAACAGCATTTGACACTGTAATTGCAATATTTAATGTCAATCCATTATTTCACCATGACACTTTTTCATCTGTTTAATTATATGCCGCTGATTCTCCTTCCCTTTGTATATTTGGGAAAGCTTCTGATGTGTCTTTTTCATTATTTTTTCATCTTCTATTCCCCCACTAAATATATATGTATATACATGTAATTACTTATTATTTTTATAATATAAGTATAAATAATACATGTATCTATATTCCTCATACTCCTGTGATTTGTCCTCTTTTAAACAAACTTTTCCTAAACAGATAATGCCTATTTTTTTTTATGGCTTCAACTAATACCATTCTGAAGATTATTATCAAATTAACATTTTTAGTTCGGACTTCTCAGTTCAAGACCCACACTTCTAATTGCTTGTTTGTTTTAAGATTTTATTTATTTATTCATGAGAGACACAGAGAGAGAGGCAGAGACATAGGCGGAGGGAGAAGCAGGCTCCCCATGGGAAGCCCAATGCAGGACTGAATCCCAGGACCCCGGGATCAAGCCCTGAGCTAAAGACAGATGCTCAACCACTGAGCCACCCAGGTGCCCTCTAGTTGCTTGTTGAGTACCTAAAACTGAATAAAATAATGGCATCTTGGTCCCAATATGTGCAAAATGAAATTTATTTGTTCTTCAAAACCCAAGTCCCCTTTATTCCATAAACAGTCACAAAGTGTTAAGTGTTTGATATTACAGTCATCTGCTAAGGGTTCTCTACTCTGATACTATAGAAGACCTTCATAATACTGAGATATAAGATATGATTTCTACCTCTAGCAAATATAATAGTTTCTACCCTTGGGTCTAGTAGAGAAGATAGACATACACAATTTGGTGTATTTTGATACAGCTTAGCTCAGATTGCTATGGGTGCCTATCTCAGACTTCAGATGATCCTAGAAGAATTTCTGAAAGGATGGTCTCTAAGCTGCTGTGTTCTAAACAAAATGTAAATTACTAAAAGAGCTCCTGTTTATTTTTTCTTTGAGATTATTTAGCATTATTTCTTGATCTTGTATGTACATTACTAAGACCTCTAGAACTGTTTTTCAAAGTCAAAATGTCTGGACCCCAACTGAAGATCCTGATTCAGCAGGGTCAGTGGAACTAAAACCATTTTATCTTTCCAAATTTCTCCACTTTAAAGCTTCATACTCATTTAGAATTTCCTTCATTGGAAAAAACCAGGATTAACTATAGAGAGGAAAATTTTTTATCAATTCTTGATCATTAAAAGTCAGAAGAATTTCTTTCATATGCATATGCTCACTTATTAGAAAAAGCCTTCTAATACCTTTCGCTCAATTCCAGAGATACCACCTGTGATATATTTCTATCAATGTCCTCACTATCAATACACTTATCTCTTGGACCTGCCTTCTTCAATAGATAAGGAGCTCCTTGAAAGTAGGGATCTTTGCTTTTTCATTTTGGGGATTTCGATGCTAGATAATGCTAGCTGATCAAAGATAGTTGTAGCCAGGGATAAGGCCAGAGAAGTAAGTATGACCCAGATTTGTAAATGGTCTTGGATTTCATGCTATAGTTTTGAAACTTTATCTTAAAGGTTATGAGGAGCCTCTGAAAAAAAATATTAAGAAGTATACTGTAATTGAACAAAGTGAAGCTATAATGTTAAGCCATATAGTCAGGTGGGAAAAACTTTAATGTTCATTTTCTATAATTCACTTCAGTCCCAATTTTTACTCTCTATTATCATACCTTAGTCAATACTATGGAAACATGGTTATTTCTAATTTAAATGCTTTCTACTCAAAGTTTTCCTTCCTTCTACTCCCGCAGTGGGTATTTAATTCTATGTCATGAAAGGAAGGCATCGGTCTCTGGCCTTTGATTTCTATCCATACTATCATCTCCTGAAATGAGTCAGGCATGGTTCCCAGGATCCTAATTGGGTTAACTGGATGGATGATATCACCATTCACCAAGAAAAAAGATAGAGGAGTAAGAGTACGTCTGTGGAAGGATCAGAGCAGAGAACGCTATCTTTGCAGAGCCTGGGAAACAATCAAAAGATTAACTCAAGCAGGCAGACAGGCATCTGGGATCTGGAGCTCAGGAGAAAGGGCTGAGCTACAGATGGTGATGTGGATTTGGGATTCATCAACAGAATGCCTGGCAAAGATAGGTGCTCAATAAATTCTCATCTAAAAAACATTAGAAATGATGAGTGAAACCATGGGAATGCAAGTGTGGAGCAATAAGATATAAGGTCTAAAAATAGAAGGTTAGAAGCATCAAGGTTTATGAAACAGGTTGAGGAAGCTCTTTAAAGAGCCACATATGTGGGAAAAGAAACAAAGAGATAATGGTGTCACAGAACCCAAGATACCAGAGAGTTCAAAAGCATGGATTAATTACCATTCTCAAATAGCTCAGTGAGGTCAAGTAAGATAAGGAATAGAAATTGCCAGTTGTATTAAGCCACAGATTGATCTTCAAAGACCTTTACCTAAAAAATTTGGTGGGGTGGCTTTGATGGAAAACAGATTTCAAAGCGTATGGAAAATGAAATAGTGAGTGAAGACAACTATTTTACAAAAAAAAAAAAAATCTGGAGTGTAAAAGAAGAGGAGAGATAGGTTGGCTACTGAAGGAAAAGTTAGGATAAAAAAGAGTTGGGGTGTTGGTTGCATTTAGAATTACAAAACATAATTTTTTCCACTAGTCAGCATACTAGTCTCAGATTTCTGGTTATAATCCCTTCATTCTCTACCTCACTCATATCACTATCCTTTGGTAAATTATGCCAATTCTTTCTGGGAAGCAGCTTTCTCATGACTTATGTCAGTGTCCTATTAACACTCTTCTGAAGTGTAATACCTTCTTAACCTTCCTTAAGTCACTTTATACAACACGTTTACATTATCTTACTAAAGTACTGCTTTGATCACATCACGCATCTTCACATTTTTTTTCCAGTGCTTTCCTACTGCCTATCATATAAAACAAACACAACTTTTACTTATGGAGAAAAAAAACCCTCAAAATTGTTGCTCAGCTCCTACAGTGAAACTTCATTTTTCCAAGATTCTACCATTGGTCATGCTATTCCCTCTACCTAGAGATAATATCCTCCTCGCTTTTCCAAATTCCACTCACCATCTAAGACTCAGTCCAGATATCATCTCAACAATGATATTTGTTTTTGATCTTCTCGAGCAGAAGAGATCCCTCTTTCCCAGACAATTTGACAGTCTTGAATTCTGACAGCTCCTATCACAGTTTTCACACACTGTGTGTGCTAGTTATTGGTGTGTTTAACTCTTGTGACATAGTAAACAGCTTAAAGATAGAGAATATGGCTTGTGTATCTCTCAGCCCTCACAGAACTTTCTTTTTTTTTTTAGTTTTTATTTATTTATGATAGTCACAGAGAGAGAGAGAGAGAGAGAGAGAGAGGCAGAGACACAGGCAGAGGGAGAAGCAGGCTCCATGCACCGGGAGCCCAATGTGGGATTCGATCCTGAGTCTCCAGGATCACGCCCTGGGCCAAAGGCAGGCGCCAAACCGCTGTGCCACCCAGGGATCCCCAGAACTTTCTTTATATAGTATATGTTCAATAACACTAATAAATGTACAAACCCATTTGTTGGCAGTATGAGTGCAAGAAGAGTCAAGGAAAAAAAAGCAGTTGCCAAAAAATAAAATTATTTTACTATCTATTCAGTAACTGAGACATTCAAATGCCTCTATTATTATTATTATCATTATTATTATCTGAATTTCATAGGTCATATGTATAAGGCCTTAATTAGAACCATAAAAATCAGTTTAAAAAATGAATTCAATATACATGAATAATAATAATACTAACAGTAGAGTCTCCAACATACATTAAGAACACTACAGACCCATGTACTGCGAAGGGATTCTATGCCTCCTGGGAAATGCTAGGGACCTAAAGAAAGCATCCTTGCTTATGTTCCTGAGAAGCACAGTAGTGAATGAGTAGTGAATTAAGAATAATGATCTCATGGAAAGTTTTTGAACTAAGAAATAATTTGACTTTGATTCAGCAAATAAGTTTGGAGTGTATTTTGTGTCTACACAGTGCATAACAGACAGATGGCAAGATATAAGACCTCTTTAAAAAATCATATAGCCTAATGAGACAGAAAGTTATTAATAGCAGGTCATTATTGCTGCAGCCTCAAAGGCCCAGCACCAACTTAAGATGTGCATGTGCATGGCAGTCAGCAGAGATGACTGTCTGTGGTCCCCAACTGGCTGCAATCTGAGGCATCTGCAATCTGATACCACCTCAGCCTCCGTGGATGGGAAGCAGAAATCCCCCATTGGACAACCCCTGTGTCTCTAACTCTGTCTTCTCATTGTAGAGCTGGGGCCCCCCCAGGTATGATGGCTGCTGCCTAGTACAGAGGGAGAGCTGGGCTCTTCCTCCATCCTGCCAGCATTTCTGTAATCTCCACCCCTCCCATCTTTCAATTTGGATTTACCCAAACCAGAGCTGTCCACGAGGAATATAATACAACTTAGTGACTTGCATACATAATTTCAATTCTAATAGCTACAATATTAAAAGATACAATGAAACTAGTAAAATTAATTTTAATAATATATCCAACATGTCAGCATTTCATGTTATCAAAAAATTACTAGTAAGGTATTTTGCATTTTTTCATTGTTTTTGAAATATAGCATTTTATTTACACTTACAGTGCATTACAGTGTAGACTAGCAACATTTCAAGTGTTGAACCACCCCATGCACATGTTAGCTGCCATAGTATACAGCACAGCACTAGACATTTGATATCCATAAGGGAACTGAAGTAAGAAGAGATACTCAATACAACCCAGTTGGTCTCATCTGGTTTGCCTCCCTAGAACACCTCAGTTACTAAATCCTGACAGAAACATGTGGTCATCTAAGTGGGAATTATCATGTTTAATTATATTTACAACCTAGAGATCCTACACAATTTTTTAATATAAACAGTCACACTGTGGCAAGTTCACTAATAGATTTTCTAATGTCAAGGCAAATTGAATTTCCAGAACACAAGAATTTCAATTTATACTTTTTATATATCATCTAAATTCAGTTTGCCAATATTTTGCTTAGGATTTTTTGCATATATTTTCAGGAGTAGATTGGTCTACAATTAATTTTTCTCTATTGCCTACGAAGGCTATTTATACCATGAGTAGGGGAGTATTTCCTGGTTTTCCTTTGTCTGAAAACTTTATATGACTGAAATGATCCATTCCTTTAAAAGTTTATAGAACTCACTCATAAAATTGCCTAGATCTGATACTGTATCTGTGTAGGGATTAACTAATGATTTCATTTCTTTCAATGTTATAAACCACTCAGATTTTTTATTTTTAAAAAATCATGAGAGACTTACATAAATGCTATGCTAGAGATACTGACAAAACTGTGGAAATATGAAGATCAAGATTGCTAAGGAGAAATGGAAAAGCAGAGGTTGCAACCTTAAGATTTGAAATATGAGTGAAATATTGATAGAGGACTACTGGGGTAGAGTAAGAGAAGACATGGCAATCTTAACCCAATGCATCACATTAGCAAAGTTTCAAAAGCATCAACTTGTGTAATATTTCCTGGAGGAGCAAGTGGTCCAACCTGTGTGTGTTATTAATAGCAGGTCATTATTGCTGGATATGTAAGCACTATGAGGGATGAGCCAATAGCTATACCACATCTTGAATCCCTTCACCTTTTAAATTTTACCTGAAAGGAGAGAATAAGTGGTTAACCATGGTTAACCACTTATTTTATCAGATGAAATAATGATTTTATCTGAAAAATAAAAAATAAAATGGAAAAGTATAAAAATTTAGACATTGCTTTTTTTTTTAAGATGTTATTTATTTGGCAGAGAGAGAGAGAGAGAAAGAGAGAGCACATGTGCACACAAGCACAAGCAGGGGGAGCAGCAGAGGGAGATGGAGAAGCAGGCTTTCCACTGAGCAGAGAGCCTGATGCGGGGCCTGATTCCAGGACCCTAGGATCATGACTTGAGCCAAAGGCAGACAATTAACCAACTGAGCCACCCAGGCACCCCTAGACATTGCTTTAAGATGGACTGATATATATATATGAATTATTTTTTTCATTTTAACTTTACCTTTTTTTCCCCCTAGGCAATTTAATGCTAGAATATTTTATAAAATACTGTGAAACACAAAGAGTGAGATTCTGGCAGATTTCTGACCTCAGGAATTTAGCAGATTGACAACTGATGGGGCAGGGGGAGGTAGCTACAGTTTACATACTACTGCTATGTTCCAAGCACTAACCTACGTGTTTTGCATACACAATCTTGTTTACTTTCCACAGTATCTCTATGAATTAGATATTATCATTTATTTGGATTAATGATGTAGCTTAAGTTCTGAAACTTATACATTCAACAAACAACTTGAATTTTAAGTTAATTTAAAAATAAATAATGGCATGTATATATCTTCAAAAATACTTGTTGGGTAGAGCAATGTTAAATAGCTTATGCAAGGTCACACACGTATTACTTGGCAAACACAGAATTGAACCCAGGTCTCAGATCCAAGGGCCTCCATCCTAAGCATATTTTATTGACTGTCTGCTGCACGATTCATAAAACACAATATTGTCTAAATGAAGAGGTGATTATTATTTGACAAATCCAGATTTCTTATACAACTACTCTGTAAATGACTTAACTCAGCTCTAGGCACATAAACAATCATTGATAGTGATCATTGTTACTAATGTAATTAACAATTTTGATCGATAAGATAAGCCCAGTCAAAATATTAAGCAGTAAAATTTCTATTTAAAAATTGAATTATTATGTTGGAATTCACCAGATGACTATAAATTCTTCACTTTACTTTGGAATAAAAGAGCTCTGGGGAGAAGGATCTGTGTGAAATGGATATGGAGGCTTTGTGTCTGCTGCAGAGGCGCAGAAAGGGTAAGAGCCAAGGCATTCTTAGGAAAAGTTCAGCGTATTTGTTTTTCTTTTCCCCAGGCTCAGATTTCCAGAGGCCCCAAACATAAGCAGAAAAAGAAGAAGGGAGGAAAAAGAGCTGAAAGGTAAGGTTTAGATAAACGTGACTCATTTGTTCACAGAAAGAGGTTGAATTCCAAAGAGATAACGGGAAAGGGGGAAAGGAGCACCCCTGAGGAGGAGGACAGTAAGAGATGGGGCTCAGGCTGGGTCAGGTTTTTCAGGAACCATGACAACTAGTGCCTATTAGATTAGAAAAGCCAAAAAGAGATTCTGATGGCAGAGAGAGCTTATAAACCAAGGAATAATTCAGAACTGGTCAGGAAGCGCATGACAGCAGAGAATGATCCAGTCTCATTTCCTAACCAGATAACAGCCAAACTTTAGCATACAGTGTTCTGTCAAAAGATATCAAGACAGAGGTTTTAAAAGTAGCCAAACTGAAATAAACAGTATTTAAGATAAAAATCCTTATAGTCTCATGAGGTGATATAAGGTTTCTTTGGGGTTTTTTGTTTGTTTTGTTTTGTTTAGAAAAGGAACACTAACATCACAATCTCTATCTGGGAACTACTCTTCAAGTGTCTATCTGCAGAAATGAGAGGCACAAAAGAAACCATAATTAATGAAGATGGGATGATTCCAACACCTCAGACTTTAAGAAAAGTTACATTAATGCCTAACTCAAATGGTATCGTGATAAATACAAACAATGAAAACATTTTACCCATAAGAAAATTATTACTGTTAAAAGCATTTATTAGTAAGAGATGATTCTATAATAAAGTATCCAAAGAGAATTAAGTTTTAGAAGCAATGCATTAAGAGATCCAAGGAAGAGCATCTCTTTTTAATTCATCTTGCTCCCACTGAAATTTGAAACAGAGTATTTCCCACAGATTTAGAAATAATCTATTTAAAATTAAGCATCTTACAAATGCAAAACATCTATTCATTTTTTTTTTCCCCACTTAGAAAACTGCCAGGCATTGGGCTTGATTAGTCTCCATGGGCTAATGAAGGGCAATGACCCTGGGTGCAACCCAAGACTGCAAGGTCATAGCCAATATGAGGAAGTGGATGCATTTAAACTTTTCTCTAGATGCTCAAATTTTTCCATTCTGTTTTTTTTGTTTGTTTGTTTGTTTGTTTTTGTTTTTTGTTTTTTGTTTTTTTAGGGGTGTGGAGTTGAATTTGGAGAGGAACACTTTTTGAGTAGTATTTTCTGCATGGGTTAACTTAATATAGCCAATACCACACTAATAACTTTTGGAACTCAAATGTATCATTAAGAATTTTTCCCAGTCTCAGAATGTCAGAGAATAAAAAGAGAGGTAGGTGCTATTTCCTGTTTCCTGACTTAAAATCTTCCTCTTTGCCTCCTCCAGGGACTTGAAAGTTTGTTTCTTTACTAATTTACACTTTAAAAATTATTTCATTTGTTTGAATTATTACTAAAATGCACAGGATTCTTCTTCAGACCAACAAGTAGAGATAGAAAGTGTAGCCAGTACAATTAATTAACGTTACGTATCCATCGTGGGTGTTGATGTGATTGGGAGGAAAATACATGGGTAAGAACGGAAATATACATGGCCAAGGGATGAAAGAGTGAACTTATGATGATTTCAGTGATATTTGATCTGAGTCCTCAAGGAAGACTTTATTCTTTATTACAGAATGGTCTTCCTTTAGCTGAAATGGTCACTCATTTCATCCTTGTGCTTCAGCTAGAATTTGGAGGAGAATCAGGAAATCTACTTAGCCATGAGATAAATGAAAAGCCACAACAGACTTTGCAGACTAGGTTTCCTGCCTATCAATAAGAATTTGAGAAGTTTAACAGGGTGTGGGGAAGAAATTTCCGACACTTGCCCAATAAGCAGAAAGCAAGAGAATTCACTTGGTACCCCCAGGAACTTTGAGCCTCTAAATTGTACGACATGTTTATTTAAAGCATACAAGGAAATGAAGTCAGGATGGGGACTTCCCAGGATGGGGCTGTAGATGATCTTGCTTTACACACAAGAATGTTTAGTATTTCAGGAGTTGAAGGATGAAGATTTTTTTTAGCTGAGACTTTACTTAATCAACTACCTGTAGTGGTCATGTGAACCAGACTGAAATAAGGAGACACTGAGAGGAGGAAGACCAGGTGAGGCAATAATTTAGGGGGGAAAAGTTAGTGCTTGAACTAGAGTTTAAGGATTTTTTTTCCTTTAATGCAGTTGGCTCTGGGTCACGCCTCTGGGAAGAATGTAGAGTAGAGCAGAGGAAGAGTGGTGGGCAGCAAAGCAAAGTTTATTGAGCCATAGTACAAAGTGAAGGAGGAGAGAGGGGACCCTAGGGGGTTGCCCTCAGAGTTTCTAAGCCTAGGGGTTTTGATGGGCTAGTTGATGGGATCTCTTCTTGCGCCTATCACCCAATCAGGTTTTTGGGCATGCGCATATGGGGGAAGGTTAAGAGGCTCCTTTCAGAGTGGTGTAGAATAAGAGATGTGGTCTTTTCCCTTTTAAGGGTAGTTTCCCCTTAGGTTGGAGGCCCCTTGCCTCTGCTTGCCTTTCTCCTGACTATTCTCCATTACTAGTAGGAGAATGGAGAATATTGGATGCTTTTTAACTACTGCAGAGATCAATTCTAATAGTTTTAGAAATACACATTTATCTATCTGCCTGTCTATCATCTATCATCTGTTTATTTATTTATTTACTTATTTAGACAGGAAGAAGGGCACAGCATTGATCAAATATAGGGCTCGATATCATGACCTTGAGATCATGGCCTGAGCCGGAACCAAGAGTTGGATACTTAACTGCCGGAGCCGCCCAGGTACCCCTAGAAATACACATTTATTTTTTATCTCACTTTTGGTTGATTTAGATTTGTGAACAATATCCTACCTGTGAAATTGAAACACCTCAGTTAATAGGATTTACTATATTCTTACAGGATCCATGAATACATTTGGTGAATCCCCATATTATTTTGAGAAATGAAAGATCTTTTGTTCTTTAAAGAAAGAAACAAACAAGCAAATGTTGGGAGTTTTAAAAAATGTGAACTTCAAATTGGGAAAAATAATGATCAAAGAATTTATTATTCAATGTTTGCCTTGAAAAGTGATATGCTAGGAAAATGTTAGTGACAGGATTTTTATTGAACTGTAGAATTAAAGCACCTTTTTAAGTGTCTTGTTCATAGATACTGACCAATAGAATCATTACTTAATTACACAACACATATTTTAAAAATATATAGCCTACCCAATCTATGTAGTATTTCTAATATCTGATAAATGTAATTATATATAATAGTATGAAGGGTGAGGAAGAATAAGTTAAACTCCATAAAGAAAAGAGGCTGAAAAATACTCCCAAAATCGGGGTTTATTTCTTCTTTTAACTAAGCATTTAAAATTTAGTACAAAATTCCTAGAAACATGTGTTTTTGGTTTTTTTTTTAAATATTGGAAAAGATTCTGTCATCAGCCACTTAATCTTAAATTCTTTAAAATTCTGTCATCAGTCATTTTATTTTAAATTCTCTATAGTCAGACTGTTTCAAACTGAGATTCAGATAAATCCAATTGAATTTTCAACCAATTTGATTCACACAGAATCTAAGTTCATCACAATTCCCACTAAACCAGTAGCCCATACTAGAATCTTTGAAGTACCTATTACTGGTATTAACATTTTTCCAAAACATAATAATCTATGTTCATTCATTCTCAAAATATAAGGCAATAGAAAAAATATGCTGATATAAGTATTGTTAAATTACCTCTTTTCGAATATGTTCTATATATATATATTTTTAATGATATAATATTTACCAATATTATTCTGTGACCTACTTTGTTATTTAGATTATGAATTTTTCCATGTTCAAACATGTAGACTTATATCTTCATTTTTGGTGGTTCCATTTGATTTTACTGAATAAATGTATAGATTTGTTCTAATTTGCTACCTCAGAAACAAAGCTATAGTAAAAGCTTTTGTTCATATACTTTTACATGCTTCTCTAAATAGGTCCTTAGTTTTTACTAAAGCTGGAATTGCTGGAGAAAGGCATACTGTTGCACTTTTGTTTTTATAGTTCCTGGTATATATTACCATATTCCCTCCCTAGAGAATTGGCTGATTTATATTTCCATCAACAATGAAAGAAAGTGCCTCTTTACAAAGATGTGGGTTTTGACCCAAAGGTATTTTTTATTATTTTTATTTCTACTTATACTGATGTTAACTATAAATACATATCATCTCTGAGTCATTGTATCCTTTCTCAGCACCACCATTATTGTATGGGTCTATTCTACACCTCACCAGTATGATTGTAGTTAACATCCTAGCTGATCCCCAACGTCAAACTATTTATCTAAATTGCTCTGTCTTTCTCTGTCTCTCTTTTTAACATCAGAAACATGTTATTCTCGCATTTAAACTTCTCCATGTCTCCTTTTGTTTAGCAAATTAAGTACAAATTCTACTGTATCACATCAGTTCTAAGAAATGAATTTAACATAGCTAAATTGTTAAAACACAGAGGCACATGGCAGGGGGAAAAAACTCAATTCTCACTAGCAAAGGACAACCTCAACCAATATCTCATTCCCCTTTTGCCTCTACCTTATCCCCTTTAAACACATATGTGAAGAAACCATGAAAGAGAATCTGCAAAAGGAAAAAATAAATAAAAGTAGATTTGAACTCACAACATTTCAAATATTGAAGTTCTGATAAATACTAATATTTTCAATTTTTAAATAAATAAAAAGAATAA
The DNA here is from genome assembly GCF_011100685.1 of Canis lupus familiaris. NCBI lineage: Eukaryota > Metazoa > Chordata > Mammalia > Carnivora > Canidae > Canis > Canis lupus. The sequence goes on from NC_049233.1 coordinate 23,464,277, forward strand.
ATTAAAAAGATAAAGAAATTAAATCTACCAAAAATGGATCAGGTATATTTAGAAAGAACTGACCATTTTGTCTGGAAATATAAAAACACATAGTTATTAAAACTACAAACTCTGTGCATGGGAAAAATATATTTGTAACTTGTATTACTGACAAAGATCATCTATCTGAAATCTATGAATATCTCTTCAAATCAATAATAAAAAGACCAACAACTCAATAGAAAGATAATCAAGAGAGCTCAACAGATACTTTGACAAAAGTGACATTCAAATGGCAAGTGAACACATGAAAGTCACGTGGAATGATAATTATGACTTGGAATGCTATTTCACTCCCTACCTACTATAATGACTAGTGTTGACTATGGAGACTCTCATTCCACCAATTGTAGAAGTGACGTTGATAAAATACTTTAGAAAAGTATTTGGCATTATCTACTAAAATTGAAGAGGCTTATGATCTATGGGCTCTACAACTAGGTATGAACTAAAAAGAGCACACACTGAGAGCCACAATGGAAATGTTGATAGCAGCATTATTTGTAATATTTTTAAAGTAAAAATGGTCCAATTTAGGTCAGTGGAAGAATTGGTTTGTTCATATGATATTATGCCATACAGAAAATTAACTAATTATAGCTATATGCACCAATACAGGTGAATCTCATCAAAATAATGTCCAGTGAGAGAAGCCAAAAACAAAAGAATATACACTGTATCATTCCATTTACATGAAGTCAAGACAAACTTAGAGTAATGGTTACCTTAGGGAGGCAATGCCTTTGAAGAGGGTAGAGATTGGAGAGAGGTAGACTTACAGTGAAACTGTAGATGAGTAAATTCTGTACCCCTCACTTGCGTAAGCCCATTTCAGGGTCCCAAGGAAATCTAATTAATGTGTTCACATGATCATATGTTTTTGTAAAATGTTCAAAAGAAAAACATTTCCTGCAACTGTTTCAGACTGATGGCTCATTCTTGTCCAAATTCCCTTCTCTCACACTCTTTTATTGGTTGCCTTTAAGAGATGTAATAGGCATTCAAGGGATCTCTCTAAAATGAAGTTGAGTTAGTTATTCATTTAGTTTGACTCTAGTGGGATATATTTATTTGGCTAACAATAACTCTTGTGTATAGTTAAGTTATTGCTACCATTCCAGAATAGGACTGGCTTCTAGGAATAATTTTACCACTCACTGTGTTGATTCCTTAGCTTCATGACATAAAGGTATACAGCCAGAGGACACATGGCAATATATGTGTATCCTATAGTGGTAGGCACTGGAAATATTTGGGTAATAGTAAAGAAACAAGGTAAAATGGACAGAGACAGAACCTGTCCATGGAAATTCTTTACATCGTGATACATAAAATTATAGGTAGAGAATTTATTTCTCAGTGGTATATAGTCAAAACGGAAGTAGTCCTGTGATAGGAATACACTAGATAATGCAACATATACACCCATAAATACACCATAAATATATATTTTTTTCTTTTTCTGCTGGGAATTAAGAGAAATAGAATTTATTAAAATTCTCAGATTTGAGAGACTGACTAAATATTAAGCAAAATTAAAAAGAAAAAAAACAAAGAAAATCCACCATTAGAAATATTGTAGAAAAAATAAAGAGAAATTAATAGCAGAAAAAAATGAAAGATTACCTACAAAGGAACACTAATTAAACTCGGCTGAAATGCTCAAGAGCAGCATAGGAAATAAGATAGTGAATGTCTTCAAGTTCAAACAGAAATGTCCCTCAGTATCTTAGTAAAAAAAAAAAAAAAAAAAAAAAAAAATTCCAACAAGACTATCTTTCAGGAACAATGAAATAAATAAAGGCTTGCATATAGAAACAGTTTCATGAAAAAAAAAATTCTTAAGCATGATTTAAGAGGGAAGGAAAAAGATTCTAAAAGGAAGGCTTGAGATACCAGGAGGATCGAACAGAGAAACTGGTATCTAAAAAACTTTGCCTATAGGATAAAGAATATAGTAAGATTTCACTAACACTAGATAAGAAATGCCTGTGAGCCAGAAATAGGCTCAAGGCAGTTAAAGCAGTCTCAGAAGAGCAAAGATGTTGATTTACTTTAGAATTCATTAAATTTGCATTGTATGTTATAATTTCTAGGATACTAATTAAAAGAATATAGAGCAAATAAATCACCTTTTAAGCAGAAAGAGAAGAGTGAAATAAGGGGGACATTTTTAATCTAAAAAAAAAAACAGAAAAAGAAATGGAAAAAATACAAAACAATAGAAATAAATTCAAGTATATCAATAATTGCAATACATTTAAATGGACTGATTTCATAAATAAAAATCAAGAAAAAAATACCAGGTTGATTAGATTAAAATCAAGCTATATACTATTTATAGGAGATACTCTGAAATTTAACGAGCTAGAAGGATTGAGAATAAAAGAATAAAATGAGGACAGCCCGGGTGGCTCAGTGGTTTAGCGCTACTCTCAGCCCAGGGTGTGATCCTGGAGTCTCAGGATTGAGTCCCACGTCAGGCTCACAGCATGGAGCCTGCTTCTCCCTCTGCCTGTGTCTCTGCCTGCCTCTCTCTCTCTCTCTCTCTCTTTCTCTCTGTGTGTGTCTCTTATGAATAAATAAAGAAAATCTTTAAAAAAAAGAATAAAAAAAAAAAAATAAAAAAATAAATAAATAAAGAATAAAATGAATAAATAAATATGAATAAATAAAGAATAATGAATATGATTATGAATAAATAAAGAAAATCTTTAAAAAAAGAATAAAAAAATAAAAAAATAAAAAATAAATAAAAAAAGAATAAAATGAGGTAAGTTATGCAAATATTTGCCAAAAGAAAACTGATGTTTATTAGTAATAAAGTTTAGAGCTAAAACTGTGATGAGACATAAATAGATTTACTGTGTAATAAATATTTTAATTAATAAGGAAGTTAAAGTAGTTCTATAATAAAGTCACAAAGTAGCTAAGGTAAAAAAAAAAAAAAAAAAATGAGAGCACCAGAAAGAGAAATGGAAAAATAACCAATGTAGTGGGAGCTTTTAATATATATCCCTTAGTAAATGATGGATCAATCAAACCAGGAAAAAAAAAAAATGGAACATTTGAACAACACAATTAACAAGCTTAATCTAATACAACTTTAAAACAGAAATTAAGAAATATACATTCTATGAAATTAAACACAGAAAATAGATCATGTAATAAATCAATTACATGATCAATTTTCAGTAAATTTCAAAGAATTAGTTTAGTGCAGAACCTATCCTCAGATCAGAATGTAATTAAGTTAGAAATCATTGTTGATAAAATAAAATGTTTTATTATTTGTTTAAGAATTTTGAAAACACATCTTAATCCATGACCAATGAAGAAATTATAATGAAAATAATCATATGTCTAAAACTGACATATAATGCAAATCCAACATGTAAAATTTGTTAAGTACAACAAGTAAAGAGAATTCAGAGGAAAATGTACAGCCTAAATATTTGTTATAAAAGAAGAAAGGCTGATAATTAATGCATTAATTATACAATGTAAAGAATTAGATAAAACAACAGAACAAAACTAAAGAAAACAACAAAAAGGAAATGAAAATAGGGTCAGAAATAAATGAACTATAAAACTAAGAGAAGAAAGATGTTACAATGTCAGTATGAAAGTTAAAATAGATATGCCCCTTGATGGAGAGAGAGGGAGACAGAGAAGGAAGGGAAGGAAGGGAAGGAAGGAAGGAAAATTGAGTTGTTCAAGGTCAGGGGGAGTATAAGTTACAGAGGAGATATGCTGGATTTTAGAAATCCCTTCAGATTGAAATTTAGAGACAAAAATATTTCAACTGGCAGATACCAAGTATTGGCTTCACAATGAGGCAAAGCTACCTGTGTGGAGAATGTCACCATAAAACTGGTCAGGAAAAAAAAAGTGTTTGTAAAAAATTCTTTGAGTCTTCTCTGCTACCAATTCACATTCCAGTCTCCTGATTACTGATAGTGCTCTCCAGGACTGACCTCAGAGTCATCCTGGGGTCACAGTTTTTGGAACATTCTTAGAAGATTCTCATAGTCTCCTCAGAGTCAGCCATTGATGATACTTGCTATCCAACAAGATCTCAGATCATACATTGAACCTATCGACCACCACAGTAACTACAAACATCAGTTTCCACTGATCCCAATCTTAGCATTATATGAGATCTGATGTCAAAATAAAAAGATATTTTAAAAAATGGGAGGCAATTTCTTGAAATAGTTTAAGGGAAAACATACCTTTTCAGAAAGATCCAAATTAGAGGAGGAAATGAAGCAAAAACGTGTTATTTTCTTCTCTTCTTTTCTCATCTTGTGTGTTAAAAGAAAGAAAGATGAAAGATAAATATTTTTTATTTACGATATGGGGTCAAATTTCTGAGCTTTCCAAATATATTGGAAAACATAACATAGACAAATGATCAAATATCACACTGTTTTATAAATCTGCATATATAAATATATATGAATATATACATACATACACCTCAAAGAAAAACATATAAGTGATATAAGTAATTTGTAATAGAAACACAATGGGCCCTAAACATGAAATATCCTATTTTTAATAGTAACTGAAGAAATGCACACTAAGATAGAATATTATTCTCAAGGATCACATTTGATTAATAGAAACATCCAATATTGGGCAGTGTTGGTGGCTCAGCGGTTTAGCACCACCTTCAGCCTAGGTGTGATCCTGGAGACCTGGGGTCGAGTCCCACATCAGATTCCCAGCATGGAGCCTGCTTTTCCCTCTGCCTGTGTCTCTGCCTCTCTCTCTCTGTGTGTCTCTCATGAATAAATAAATAAAATCTTTAAAAAAAAAGAAAAGAAACATCCAATATTATACAGATACTATTTCTGATAGTTGCAGTTTGCCATAGAGTATTTGTTAATTTTTTATTTCAATTAAATTTAATTAATTAATATATGTTATATTATTAATTTCAAAGGTAGAATTCAGTGTTTCATCAGTGGCATACACAGAGTATTTTTTAAAGTTTATGTGATTAAAATAAATCATACAATTGAATTACATGATTTAACACTTTCAGTTTATCAAAGCACTTTGAAACTAGGCTCATGTCCAAGGGCTTACTCAACACCTGAAACTCAACATGTCCAAAACTAAATTCATCTTTCCACCAAACCTCCTCCACCCAACCACTTTCCCCATCTGTGATAGATACACTATCCTCCCAGTTGCTCAGGTCAAAAAACCTTGGCATCATTCTTTATTTCACTCCCATATCTAATATGAAAATTCATTTGCTGGCTCTACCTTCAAAATCTATCTGGAGACTGACAATTTTTCATCACCCACACTGCTGGTGGAGGGTTCCAAGCCATTGTTGTTTTTTGTTAGAGTTATTGCTTTAGCATCTTACCTGATCTCTGTTTCTACTTTCGCATCTCTACAGGGTACTACTAACAGAGTAGTCAGAGAGAAACTCTTAGAATGTAAGATTGCATCACTCCTCTACTCAAAACACTCTCTTCCCATTTCACTCAAATGAAAAGGCAAAGTCCTTATAATTGCTTCTGCATCTGTCAGTATAAATAATAGTAGTTTCCTGCTTAAAAACAAAAGAAGCAACAACAACAAAAGAACCTTGATGACTCAACATAATGTCACAGGTTGAATGGCCCTAAGTATCTCCCCACCCAAGGGAGTCTCAGGAATCTAAACTCCCTAGATTTCTTTCACCTATGCTCTGCTGTTCCCTAAGACTGCTCTGATTTCCTCCATGCAAATGGCCAACAGTGAGAGAAAGAGAGAGAGAGAAAGAGAGAGAAGACAAAGAGACAGACAAAGAGAAAAAGAAAGTGAGTGAGCTAGCCAAAAATAGGACTGTAGGTTTTAGGGGCCACCTTTACCAGAGGTATAAATCACTTCTACCCACATTCTACTTGGCAGGAATTCATCTTACATCCCCTCCCAGACTATAGAAAAGAACAATCTAGCTGTGTATCCAGGAGGAAATGATGTGGCACTAGCTTTTTCCCCTGCCTGGATCATTCTTAAAATATCAGTGATGAAATTTTTCATCTTCTTCAAGTGTTTATCCAAATACCACTTCCCTAACTGAGAGCTTTCAGACTGAACTATCCAACTGATAGTTGCATTCCACAATTCCAATCACTATTCCCCTATTTTACCTTTAATATTTTCCTGAGTACATTATCATTTCTGAATATAATTTACTTATTTATTATGGCTATGGCTTATTATCTCTCCCCCTACTGTGAGATGTAGGACGTTGATATACCTTTTATTTCTAGAACAGTATTTAGCATAAACTAGTTAGCAATAAAAATTATGAAATAGTTGTGATCCTATGGCTATCATCTTTGATTTTAATTTTAAGCTCCTTATGTCAGTTCCCAGAGGTATAATCTTTCAAAATTGGTTAAAATTTTATGTATTTGTTCATATGGCAAATAATGTCTTTCATCTATAATTTTCTCATTCTTATGATTTCTGGTTACTCATTTCTGATTCTATGCTTATTAAAACTGCCATCATATTTTGTTATTTTAAATTTTTTCTAAATTTTGGGATGCCTGGGTGGCTCTGCAGTTGAGTGTCTGTCTTTGGCTCAGAGCAGGGAGCCTGCTTCTCCCTCTGTCTATGTATCTGCCTTTGTCTCTGTGCCTCTCATGAATAAATAAATAAAATCTAAAAAAACTTTTTTTTTCCTAAATCTTGACTTCAATATTTAATTAGTGGTCATTTATTTTCATGCTTGTATAATTCTTTCATGTATTACTTCTTCTAAATCCCTGTTATGCTATCAATAATATCATCTGACATTTTAGATTTAATTATTGTTATCTTTCAGTGTATTTCATATTTCTTAGTATCCTCATGACATTGGTATTCTTTACATATTTATAGTTATTTAAACTTCATTTTACTTTTTTGTTTCAATTTTCACTAACTTTTTTTATAAAAAGATATATTTATTCATGCAAATGAATGCCAAGTTAGCTGATAGAGAAATTCTAGATCACAAATTTTCCTTTAAAAATACAAATGTTTCTCCACTATCCCCTTGTATTTAATGTGTTAAATTTGGAGCTTCTGCAGGTTTCACTTTCTTGGAAGCTGATAGTTTATTTTCTGACCAAATGCTGTAAGATTGTTTCTCTTATTTCCAACTTCAAATATTTCACTAGATTTTGTCTTGATATTAGTCTCTTTTCATTAATATTTTCCTTGTTTTAGGGGAGACCTGTCAAATGTGTAGATTCAAGTCCATCTTTGGCCAAGAAAGTGTTCTAATCTCCAACTACCAGACTTTCCATGGAACTTTAAATTGCCTTCTTTAGACTGACCTCAGACTATAATCCTTGTGCTTATCATGCAAATTTTATTTTTTTTTTTTTTTTTTTTTTACTTTCATTTTTTTTTTATTGGTGTTCAATTTACTAACATACAGAATAACACCCAGTGCCCGTCACCCATTCACTCCCACCCCCCCGCCCTCCTCCCCTTCTACCGCCCCTAGTTCGTTTCTGCTATTGCAAACTCAACTTTTCACAGCTCACACAGCTAATTCCCTTCGCATTTCTACCTGTTTCTAGGCTGGTTCTCATTTCATCTCGATTTATTTTATTAGCTTTTTGTCTTGCACTACTTTTCAAATTATCTTATTAGCATAAAGCTATCAAACAAGGTTCCCATCTGACTCTTGGGTCTGTAGTTAGCTGGGGCTCATAGGTCCTTGGATGCAGGTCTTTTTAAATGCCTTTCATTTCAGAGGTGAAAGTAAGTCCAGGTGGAATGTTTCTTCCTCTCCCACGGGTGCTCTCAGAATTTTCCAGAATTCTCAATGCTAACGTACATCACCAAAAGGGAAAATTTTGAATTTGGCTTTTAGAGATCCCATCTTCTATACCATATCAAGCATGAACACCTAAAATTTTATGGCAAATGTACAGCAGTTTTTCCTAATTGTCAGCATTAATTCTGGGTTTCTCTATCTTTTTGCCATTGTCACCAGAGGTGAAACTAGGAGTTTTTTTGTTTTTGTTTTTTAATGATTAAGAGCTTTATTTTCAATTTTGAACACAGAAACAAACAAACAAAAAAAAAGCCTGTAAAATCCTGAGAATTTGATTCAACATTCAATCTTCAAGTCACTAATTCTAATTTTAAATATAAGTGCTTCAATTTTATATTCACAAGACTAATTACAATATACTGTAATGAATTTTGTTAGGATTTTTCTGTGTGTGTCACAGAGTATAAATCTCCCTCTAATTCTTCTGTCCAACAGAAACTCTACTTTTAGATGACCATTAAACTGTAGTGGTCTTTTCCATCAAACATAATAGGCTTGTATCCCTGTGGTGCACATGGATGGCAATGATTTCAGGGAAGTTAACAACTGCTCATGTATTCCATACCCTTTGGCAACAAATATGTTAAACAACAAATATGTTAAAGTGCTTGACAGACAGACCCTGAATCTATCTGAAAGGCCTTCAAATAGATTTTCAATTAAATGTTTTAAAAAGCAGGGAAAAGTAAAGTTAACTTTACAGGGATTTCATGTCACTGACGTTGGTCCATTTTTCTTATTATTGTAACTCTAGCTTCAAAAAAGGCCAATGTCACCAAGGATTTGTTATTTTTAGGGGTATCAGCCCTCTCTTGGCAAAAGTTCTCACTCAGAAAATTTGGGAAATCAGCCCATCTAAACAAGCTCAGTTTCTCCCATTTGCCATGATAACAATAAATATTTGCTTGGCTCATTCTTAATAGTTGACAAGCAAGTCTCCTTACTTTCACTGGTAACTCAAAGGAAAGCACAATTGTTGCCTGCAGAATATTCTCTCATAGGCTCACTTACTTCTGTTATACACTTTGTAGAGGTAAGTCCCTTCTTCCAGCATCTGTTTACCCCTCTGCATCCCACAGGGAGACTACACACAGGCTGCTGTCACTGCTGTCTTGTAGGCTGATCCTACTACTGACATCCATAGCTCACTCCTAGAGTTTTAAGATCATCTTAAATCTTTACTTGATTAATTAGCTGCTTTTCCTTTTATTCAAACATTACCCAACATCATCCATAGGAGCTGCTCCTGCCTGAGGGAAATCCAGATTTCAAGCGTCAATCATCTTCAGAGCCAAAGGATACAAAAGGGTGTCTGTAAATTCCTCACAATGAGGTGGCTTTTTCATCTAGTGTAGCTCCAAAATCTAGTATAATGTCAGACTCTTTTCAAGTGCTCAATAAATATCTAGAGTCCACATAATCATACTTGCTTCTTATCACCAACTCTGTGTAAGGCATAGCTAATTCCATTCTTTAAAGTTCTAGCCTTTTAGGGATCTTAAATCTTAAATACTGTTTGAGAGAGGGTAGAATGTCTTCCCATATAAGATCTAACCTTAATTCTACAAAAACCAAGCCATTTTTATTTTTCTTCAGTTTATACCCATATGGCACTTAGCAACATATTGAAATTTAATAGGAAAAAAAAGGGTAACTTTGGCTTGAATCAAAACAAATCTAATTATTATTGATTATTTTAAAAAGATCAAGAGCTTATTAAAATCCTTCATACCAGCCTATATACAACTTTTTTAAAAGATTAATATTAGAATAATTTTCATTGTGATATAAACAGAAAATATTTATACTCATGTAAATAACCTGCCTCAAGCTACAAAAGGTAGCTTTTCTTTGCCACTAAAGATATTTTTAACTCCAATTGAATACGATAATATTTATGATGTTTGGAAGGTAGAAAAAAAGTTATTTGATCATATTAAAGCTACATAGTATCTTTATTTTTAGACAGCTTCAAATGTAAAATTGGGTCAGAATGGAGACAATAGGTTATTAATAAATGTGGTATTCATGAATAGGAACACATAAATAGGTTTACTGATATAAGTAGGCTCCTAGTACCAGCTGTAACTTTAATTTTTCACATTAGTTCCTTAATATATCATGCCAGAATGAGGTTATAAAGTCCCGTGTTTTCTCTTTAAGAATCTTTAACAAAACAATAACTAAAGGAATAGCTTTGTATCTGTCAGCATCAAATCTTTCATGAAAATTTTAATCTTATAACCTTAAAAAATTCTTACCTTATTTTACACTTTCATTTACCTATTATATATCTTGTACAAGATATAAAAGATACTGTAGGCTGAGTCAATGTATCAAGGATGTGCTAATAAATGTTTAAAAAGCCAGTGTTCTGAGGGAAGAGGGACGGGAAGCTCTCATGTGTACTGTTTGCCACTGTTTGTGATGGAATTATGCCTTGATCTATCTTTCAGCTAGGGTTCTGGATGCAAATTAGATGTCACCAAAAGAAGTACTTGCACAAATTTTAGAATGAGAAAAGTGAGCCAAAGTCAACTTCCTGTACCGGAAAGCAAAGTCGTAAGGATATTAGATGTTCTTGTAAATCAGCACCCTGTCCCGTCTCCAGGTTGCTCAGTGCCCGAGTCTACTGTGGCAGCAGCAAGGGCAGCTCTCTCCTTCAGGGATGCTAGCTCCCTTGGGGTGTTCTTAAATATGCCAGTGCCCAGAGCAATCTTAGAGGAAGTACGAGAAGATTCTGATGAGCCAATTTTGTGATGCTCTGGAAGTTTGTCTTGAACTTAGGGCTTGTTTAGGGCCCGCTCCTTCAGCCCTGCTGTACATTGTATGAGTCTTTAATTCCCAATACCAAGTCCTTAATGCTTAAAATTTGCCACATACCCTGGATTTTCTTGTTGGTTCCCATTTACAACTTGAAATTTCTTAACTCTGCATATCTGGCCATATCCCCTCAATTTTTCAGATAATCAGCTCAAATATTAATTTATGAAATGTTCTTAGACAAAGGTTTTCTTCCTTTTCTCAGAAGTCCTATAACTCCTTGTGTCTTCATTCTTATGCCACAGGATCCTGGCTAGAATTGTTCTTGTTTTAGAATTTAGACAAGGTGGATGCAGAATAGGTAATGTGGGCACAAATCATATATCTGTGTGAAGATAATTAACTGTGGGAAAGACATTAAGGGAATTAAAGGTAGGCATGCAAGATTGAGCCAATAACACCCTCCTTAGTAGAGGATCTGAGTGATTTTGATACACCTTTCTTCTCTATTTCCTAAGGACTTAAGTCTCAATCCCAGAGAAAGTGAGAGCAACAGCAAGTAAAAAATTTTAAAAACAAAGACTACTAAAATTCTTAATATTATTGGTATATACACCATAAACATAGAAAGAAAGAATTTTCTATAGTTTAGTTTATATACCATAATTATAGAGCCTGAGGAAAATCAGCTCTCCTGGCATGTGAAGGCTGCTCACAAAAGAGTTTCAGCTGTGACATTTGGGGGGCACCAAATTTTCAATAAGTGGTTAAACACATATATGACAGACCCAAGAAAACCCTGTGGTATTAACAGCTTTGCTACTTACAGTTTGGGAGGTAGAAATCAGAATAAAGTCATCTCAGTGCAAAAAATTAGTTTGGTATCTTTGATGATGAAAAGAGGAAACAAAGTGTACATACACACAAATGAAGCTTTTTGATGGCATTCAGTAACTCAGGTACATTGTCTACCAGCTTTTTTTGAACATGTATAACCAAATCAGAAGAAAAAGAATAAATAGAAAAAGAAAAAAATGGTAGGTGGTTATTAAAGCTAGAATTTTTAAAGCTAGAATGCTCTACTCTAAAACCATATAAGCACCATCTAAGAAACCCTAGAAACATCCAAGGAAAATAATAATAATGATGGAGAATAAAGTCAAAGGAATAATGTTTATTATTAAAGACATGATACTACATTTATTTGCAGGCTTATGTGGCCTGGAATTAAGATCATACAACTAGGGACGCTTGGGTGGCTCAGTTGGTTGAGTACCCGACTCTTGATTTCAGCTTAGGTGGTAATCTCAGTGTTGTCATATTGAGCCCCATCTTGGGCTCCATGTGAAGCCTACTCAAGATTACCTCTCTCCCTCTCCAAACCCTCCCCCGGTGCCCCCACTCACGCACTCACCCCCTCCTCCCAAAAAAGACTATTTAAGTAATGGGTGGCATGCAGTGATATGTATGTATGTTATCTTCCCATCTGATCTAGCTTATAAACTTCCGAAATATCAGTTATGAACTCCATGCAATCCCTAGCATAGTGCCTTATACATAACAGGTGAGCAAGATACGTGTTTAATGAATGAACGTCTTTCTTCTACACATTTTCTTCTCTACCAAACATGCCACACATATGCATACTCTGCCAATACTATAAACTACATTAATCCAAATTCTACTAATGTAGAAATTGCAATAATGGGTTCTCATAAAACTTTGTCCTGAAAAAAAACTAAAGCACTTTCAAATTTATATTCTTATTTCTAAATTGCGATATTTCTCTCAGGTACAAAAGTAGCACTAGTTAATTATATATTACAAATGATAATTTGGTATCAATTGTTTAAATTATTTTTTTGTCAATTTATAGTTATTTCCCTCCTGGAATTGATGTAGAGAAAAAAATTACATAACAGTAAGTTTTATGCTAATTTCTCTAAAAAATGGTGTATTCTTGAATGTCCAAAATAACTTTGATTATATTTTATTTTCTTCATAAGAGTTTTTTTTTGGGGGGGGGGCACCTGGATGGCTCAGTTTGTTGAGCTTCTGACTCTTGGTTTTAGGTCACCATCTCAGGTCATGAGATCAAGCCCTGTGTTGTTATTTAAAAATTTGTGGGCAAAGTTTGGGACTCCATGCTCAGCAAGGAGTCTGCTTGGGATTCTCTCTCTCCTTCTCCCTCTGTCCTTCCCCCCACTTTTTCTTTCTTTCTTTCTTTCTTTCTTTCTTTCTTTCTTTCTTTCTTTCTTTCTCTCTTTCTTTCTTTCTTTCTTTCTTTCTTTCTTTCTTTCTTCATTCTTCTTTCTTTCTTTCTGTCTCTCTCAAATAAATATTTTATTTTTTAAAAAACATTTTAAGTAATCTCTACATCCAATGTGCAGCTCAAACTCACAACCCTGAGATCAAGAGTTATATGCTCCATAGACTGAGTCAGCCAGGTGCCCCGGATTATATTTTCTTTTGAAAATATTTAGACAGATCAAAATGATTTTAAAATATTTTTGTATGGATGTAGCAGAAGGTCTTTTTTTTTTTTTTTTTCCTTTGGTAGGGTAATTAGAGCTCCCTTTTGGAAAATTTAAAAAAAGCAAGTAAATACATCAGCAATTCCAATGAATGTCTTTAAATATTACCTCTGCTGATTTCCAAAGAAGCCAGTTGGTGCCATATTATACCTTATTCTCAGAAAAGAGAGCAATCTTGAATAAGACACGTCTACCTTGAAGACTACCTAATGTTTTACAAGTACAATTAAAAAAAAAAAGACAAAAATATGGCCTAAGGCAGTACCTAATGAACAAATGATTTAAGCCACAAAGAAAACCCTATACTTGACCAAATTTGCATGCTTTTTATATTTGCCTTTATATTTATCTTTTTATATTTGCCAGTAACCATTTAATACTCTGGGAAAATGCATATGCATATATCAACAAATTTCTCCATAAAATCATATCCTGAGAAGTTCTTAAAAATAATATTCTCTGAAGAGGGAGTTCTGATGAAGGTTGAGTCAGAGTGACAGAAAAATCTGCTAATCTCCTATCAAGCAGAGAGCTAAATAACAGTGCTATTAGAGACTTTGATGATTTTGGAGGCAAATTTAATAATGATATAAATCAAATGTTAAAATAATCCTCTAAGGAAACTTACTTCATTTGGGAGAAAAATAAAGTTTCACCAGTAACCATAGTGAGTTGATATTATTGCAAGTTGTTTTCATAAGTTGTTGCCATGACTTTTTTGACTTTTGGGCTAGATTTTACTTCAAATACAACAGATGGCAACGATTACACTTCTGTAACTTTTTTTTTTCTTGAATAACTAAACAGAGCACAATAAAATAAACAGGCTTATACACTAGAGAGTTTTGTCTTGTTTCACATTTTATTAAAACTAAAAGTGAACAAAGTAACTCAAACCAAATATAAAATGAGACCTCCACGTATCCCAAACTTTGCCCACAAATTTTTAAATAATAAAATATTCCATTTTCTATCTTACTCGTGGTTTCAAGAGGACTAAAATAAAATAGAACAAAAATAATGTAAGGAAGAAAGTTTGCAACAGTGACAGCTCAAATCGCAAGCAAATGTTGAAAGCTTAGAAGAAAGTTCTTCTGTATCTGTCTCACTTGCTACAAAATTTGAAAAACCAGACTTAAATGGAATTAATATTATCTGGAGGGAAAAATATCTTCTAACAGAATTTTTATTCAAACATTTTTAAATTTATTTCTTAGTATCATATGATATTTCTCCATGCTCTGACTTTCTCTTCTCATGACCTCTCCAAAAAAGGATTTGGGTAATTTTCAAAACTCAAACTAAAGTATATGAATAAAGCCAAATTATGATTACTGGTCACAGAGCACATTTTAAGTAAATTAACCCCTAAGGATTATTTAATGAAAATGGCACAAATAGTGGGAAATATGGTCTAATGAATAGAACACTTGATTAGATGTCAGGGACCAGAGTTCCATTTCCAGATATTTAAAATGATGATGTATGTCCTTGGGTATGTCATTTAACTTTCTTTATTTTTCTCATTCTGGTAAATGAAGACAATAAATTCTCTGACAAGATAGAATTTATAAATCATGTTCAAATGTTGACATATTACAATTAGTCAGGAACTTTAATGCATCATAATAATATCAATTTTAGAACTATTAGTCATCATGATTTCATTGGCATAGATAAGAGTCTTTCTTAAATAGTGTGTGGAATGGCTTCTAAAGTGCCAAATTGCCTTTTTAATGATCTCATCGTGATTTCATTCTTTGGTTAACAGCTTGAGAATTTGATGGAATAAAGTGTTCTGATTGAGCAATACCCAAAGTATTTGCCTATAAAATTTTTATTTTAAAAACAAATCCTGCAAAACTTCAGCAAAATGACTAGTTAAAGAAGACCAGCCAAACAAATCTTTGTAGTGGTTGAAGATGTAATCCTTCTAATTATTGCTGATACTACAAAATCAATTCATTACTAGATATTGCAGATTGGAGGCCACCAATCTTAGTAGAAACTGAAGTATTTGTATTCACAACATGTTTCCTGACTATAAGAACAGCACTTGATTATTTTTTAAAATCAGAAAAGCAGGAAGAGTAAAACAAAGTAAGCAATAAGCATATAGAATGCTGAGAAACAAACATATTTTTACTATACAAGTTTTCTGGGTTTTGTCTGTTGGTTTGTTTCTTCCCTCTATGCATGTTCAGAAAGTCCTCTAATTAAGTTTGCTATCCTGGGAGTGCATTTAAGTTAGCAGCCTCAAATAATCAAATTTTAAATTCTGCATGCAAATAGATCAGGTTATATTCACAAAGAATTAAATTCATACATGCACACATGCACACCACACAATTACAATGTCTACTTATTACAGTTTAAGTGGGCTCAGGCTTCTCTGCCTAGGAGATGAGAACAATACAGGCGCAAAGACCTCCAACAAGAAAACCCTACTGGCCACACCTTCGCACCCAGAGCTGATTTCATCCTTCTCTCAATTCTTCTGCATGGTACAGAAGCAGAAGCGCCTCAGCCCCTCCCAAGCCTGGATAAGCCGAGTGCCTGTTTGATGCTGTGGAGAAGGAACTGTTCTTCCCTTGCCCACACTCTGACTTAATGGGTCTCAGGCATTCCTGTTAACTATGACCACCAATCGGAGGGGCCCAACTTGATTGCCTGTACACACACACACACACACACACACACACACACAATGCCACCTGCCCCTCAGCTTACCGCCCCCCCCCCCCCATCTTGCCCTGTATCTGCCATGCAGGAGCTGAGTACAATAGAAGCAAAGCTTGAGTTATCTCTGAATAGTCATGGTGCCTAAGAGTCACAGGCTTCATGGAGATCCCTCCACAAACTGGACAGGAGCATTGCAAGAGCAGGGCAGCTAAGGAGGCTGGGTAGGGGCTTTGCCTATGAGGCATGGGGCCAGTAACACTACGATGTGTTGTAACACACTGTCAAGTCTATGGCCACCTGCCCTTTCTGGTGCCCTAACTTATGAGGTCACAAAAGCATTCTGCAAAAGATTGACTCTATACTAAACAATACATGTACTTTAATCATAGAAATTTGTAAGCTGGAGAAATTCCATACAATAGATCTATATATTGATATAGGTCATGTATGCACATCTATATACATATGTGTGTGTGTGTGTGTGTGTGTGTATGCCTATGTTTGATTGTAACTTTGGACTGTGTGATCTTATTTGTTAATACTTGTTACCCCATTTTGCTTATTGCATTGTTTTAAGTTACTCTTACTTCTATTCATAATTTTTGAAAATTCTTTGTAGTATCATAGTATTCAAGATAAATTTTATTCCTACAGGTGATAATAAACAGCACATTAAAAAAGAGAAAGCTGGGCAGTCTGGGTGGCTCAGCGGTTTAGCCCTTGCCTTCAGCCCAGGGTGTGATCCTGGAGACCCAGGATTGAGTTCCACATCGGGCTTCCAGCATGGAGCCTGCTTCTCCCTCTGCCTGTGTCTCTGCCTCTCTCTCTCTCTGTTTCTCTTGAATAAATAAATAAAATATTTTTAAAAAGAGAGAGAGCTGGGGTACCTGGGTGGCTCAATGGTTGAGTATCTGCTTTCAGCTCAGGTCATGGTCCCAGGATCCTGGGATCAAGTCTTGCATCAGGCTCCCCACCAGGACCCTGCCTCTCCCTCTGCATCTCAAGTAAATAAATAAATAAATAAATAAATAAATAAATAAATAAATAATCTTTTTTGAAAAAAAGAGAAAGAGCTATCAAAGCAGGATGAAAGTATCTACTTAAATATTCCTCGTTACATCCTATATGCTATGGGGTGGAATGGTTCTAAAACTATTTTAGGGATTGCAGAGGAATACTTGGCTGGGATTTGGAGTGAGGACCTCTACAGTGAGTTCAGGATCGTGCTAGCTCTTATTCACCAAGAGATCCTGGAAATGACACTTAGCTTCTCCTTTCCTCAGTTTTCCTAGGATTTGTTCATGGATTAAATCAATCTTTAATCCATTCCTTCCTCAATACATTTAACACACAAGTGGGAATAGAAATCATAGATGTAGACAAAATAGGCCAGAGAAGAAATGAGAAAACAATGAAGGAAAAGAAGCCCACAAATGATTTCTGAGATGCAGGAAGCATCTCTGATGTGGAGGAAGAAAAAAGTTTCAGGAAGAGAGAGATAATCAAATGTTAAACATCTCAGAGAAGTCAAGAAAGAGAATTATACAGAAAATTGTTGTCATTTTAGTTCAGTGAAGAGAGTAGACGCCTGACTGTAGTAGATGTGCTACTGCAGTCTTCTCTTCAGAGTCTTGATAGTAAAGGAAAGGGGGGACATCTATTAGGCAACTGACATCCATACTTCTCTCACAAATATTGGAAGAAGATCTGGGATCTTTAATTAATTCATTTGTAATATCCTCCTTATTCAAAGTGCCCCTAACAGAATTCATAAAAACTACTCCTACCTCTGTGTAGCACCACTGGAAGCAATTGTGCAAATCCCACCCAGAGCTCTAAGTGCATAAAAGGACAAGAGTAGACTCCTCAAAGGTATGTGACTGATTTGTCTCCATAACCCTGTAAACTGCTTTTGTGCCAGATTCTGGGTATTTGATAAATATTTAGAGCTCAACATGACCATAGATGCTCTATGTCAGTAACTGTGCTAAGAAAAGCTCAGGGACAGATTTAGGTCTTTCCATGGTGGCAGTGGGGCGGGCTGGGGAGTTGTTGGCTTTGTTTTTATTTTAGGCAGATAGAAGTTTAACTTACATACAGAGCCAAATAAAGCAACAGAGAGAAACATACAGGAAAAAATGGAGATTAGCGATGGACTAAAGATTACCAAGGAGGTGACAGGGGAGGGGATGTGGGATACAGATGGAAGGACAGTCCTTTCCATTGAACTGAAGGGAGTATGATGGAGATAGGGATACATGCAGACGCAGATAAATGTCTGTGAGACTGGGAATGGAAAGAGTGGAGGAATGAGATAGGATGGGATTTGAGAGTTTAAGTCTATGAAGCAAGAAGGTTATCTCCTGAGTGTGAGGAGAGGAAATGGCAGAGTCTGGTTCGAGTAGAGCTGTGATGGTTTGGAGTAGCTGTTGGGGGCGACAGGCTGTCTGAGATAAGTATATGAAAGCACTTGCTCCATTATGAGGACTGTCACAGAACTTAAGTGTGTAATGCTACACACACAAATATGGTCATTTGATGGCATGTACATGCAAGCATGATGAGAAACCAAGTTTATTAATTTAAATATATGAAGACTTCTAAATTCCCTAAGAAAAAAGCTAAAATAATAAATTGGTAAAACCTGTGAGCATACAAATCACCAAAGGGAAAATAAAAAGGAAAAAAACTGGGGGAAATTCTTCAAATACATCAGCCATCAAGTAAGTTAACAAAGTCAGAAGTTCTGCCTCTCAAATCAGCAAGTTGTGTTCTATAAAAATTACCACATTCCGGCAGCCCCGGTGGCGCAGCGATTTAGCGCCGCCTGCAGCCCAGGGCGTGATCCTGGAGACCCTGGATCGAGTCCCACGTCAGGCTGTCTGTGTGGCGCCTGCTTCTCCCTCTGCCTGTGTCTCTGCCTCTCTCTCTCTCTGCATCTCTATGAATAAATAAAATCTTTTTTTAAAAAATTACCACATGCTTAATACGTTCATCTAAAAAAAGAAAGATTAAAAATTAAAATGCCCCATAGGAAAAAGGTGATGTAAACTCATTTGAAATTCAAACATGCAGAGATATTCACCATTTAAATTTTGTCTTATCTGCTTTCAGATTTTTTCCTATGCACATACATGTATAAAAGTGAGAATTACATTGAAATTTAGAAGTACATAGAAGTATCACTTGCTTCTTTCACTGAATACACCATGAATATCTTTTCATGCTGATAAATATCCACACAATTATTGTTAAGGGCTATCTGCTGTCCCAATGTAACAACAAAATGCATTTAAGGAAACCTCTTTTGGATATTTTCACTGTTTATAATTGTTACAGTTTGTTCCTATTACAAAGAATTCTTCAAGGAATAGCTTTTTACATAACATCTTGGTACATCTGTCTAATTATTTTCCTATGAGAAAAAAATTTTTAAGTGAAATTTCTGAATCAAAGTCAGCCAATTAAATCCTTTGAAACAAGTGCCCTCCAGAAAAGATAAGCCAAGTTTTGCTTCGAAGAGCAGTGTGGTGGAGTTTGTCTCCCAAATCCATGCCAACGTTTGGTATCACCCTTTAATCCCTGCCAACCAATACACAAAATATGCTTTGACTTATCTCCATTTTTTAAAATACAAGTGAGAAGGTAATTTTTTAAAAATCCTCTTTAATGGTTATATATTTCTTATTTTTAAACGCCTTATGAATATGATGTCTATAAATATTTTCATTTTTTTTATAAATATTTTCAATAGTGATATTTAATGCTAGCATCATCTACTATTGGTAAAGCTTCAAGTTCATTGATTCTTTCCTTAGCTGTGTCTCATGTGCTGTTTCACCCATTCATCAAATTTTTTATTCTAAATGTTCTTTGATTCTTTTTAATTTCTACTGGTTATTTAATATTTTTTTCACGATTTTCTATTGTATCTTTTATTTCTTCAAATATTTCATAAAGTCATTTTAGATGATTAGGCCCTTGAGAATCTAACTGCTATTTTTGCTTACTTTCAATGTGGGTAGTTTATTTTATCTTATATTTGGTAATATTTAAATATGAGCGTCCCTTGATTAGAGAAACTACAGAGTCATTGCAAAGAGCTTGGATTCAGGGAAGAGAGAGAGATAAACGATCACTTTGTGATATACCCTAAGAATATTATCACTGTCTTTTGTTAGAGATTTTCTTAGGCACAAAAATCCTATTTGAGAAGACACTCTCGGCTCTACCTTTGTTTCAAATGAAGAATCACCTTCAATAGATATGTGAACTATTGATCTTGTGCCCCAAGAGACAATGAGATTTTTGTACTGCTGCCATGTGTTTCTCAAGACACTGCCTTCCCTCCACTTTTAAATTATATAATTTTGCCTCTTTTGAATATACATTTCTCCATCATGTTTTCTCTGCACAAAGGCAGTGCCGGCATTTGACCTCTAATAATATCATTAGCAGATTTCTTGCATCTTGTGAACAAGCCATACAAATACAGGTTTCATGCCTCCAAATTTTCCTCGACTCTTAATTGAGCCTGGAAAGGTGGGAAAATCATCTGATTGGAGACCTCAAATAGCAAGAGATAAAACTGAAAAAAAGCTTTGAGAAAAAAAATCATAATTAATCTCTCAGTCTGTGGCAACAATCCTATTACAAGTAACTTCCCTATCCAAATACAATGTTTGAGACAATCTCAAGCATGCATCCATTAAGTTGGGAGACAGAGGGGTAAGGAAACAGAGAAATAAGTCACCTGAAAGTCATAGAAAGAACTTCAAGTGTATGATGATTGCCAAATGGAAATGGCTGGAAGCAAAGAGTTCAGAAGCCCTCTAAAGTTTTTAGAAAAATGTATTATCTAAACAATCAAGAGTCCACATGTTAAAAACAATAATAACAACTTGACTGATCCAGACTTAAAAGTTCCCACAGGCCCTACACATTCTCTAGTAAGAGGCAGATTTTAAAGGGATATAGCCACCAACAGCCAGTTCAGATATGGCCAAGTAGAAAATGGATAAGGAAAACCCTCTCAGAGGACAAAGTAAAGAGGCTCAAGTGACACCAGATAAGAGATTACTTCTTGGAGACAAAACATGAGGCCAACCAAGAGCTTTCCCCACCAACCCAAATAGCCTTTATAGTGCTTGTTGCCGAGGATCCCAGCATGACCACAGACCCGTGACTTCTAAAGGTCCTCTTCCTTCCCTTTTCCAATAAGAGTGTTACTGAGTTAATCCTATCCTGACCACTACTGTGTATAACAGATGAGGGTTGAGGGGAGGGAGGGATAATTCCTTACTTTTGTTTGTTGATTAAAGGACCAAGAGGAGGGTTGCCTGGGTGGTCATGACCTTAGGGTTATCAGATAGATCCCCATGACAGGCTCGGTGCTCAGCGGGGAGTCTGCTTAAGATTCTCTCTCTGCCCCTCCCCCCACTCATACACGCTCTTGTGCATGCACACGCTCTTTCTCAAGTAAATAAATAATTAAATCATTAAAAGAAAAAAGTAAAGGACCAAGAGGAGGTGTATTTGGGCTTGATGATGAGGACAACAGAGCCCTGAGGTCCTGAGCTCTGAGGCGGGTGCAGTTCCCGCTTGAGTTTCCTGTTGTCTCCCTTGAGAATGGTACATATGCAGAGGTAGAAGCCACCTGATCTTCTATGTCCAGAAGACAGACAATGGCAGACAGGTGTATACCTAACCACACATGTTGTTATAAATTTTCCAGCCCCTTTTCAGACATGAATTTTATTTAAAAAGTTATATCACCTCTTGAGAGGGAAAATAAGTCTGTGTACATGTAGATGGAATTGATGTATGCTACTTATATATATATATATATATACATGTGTGTGTATATATATGTATATAGTGTGTATATAGCACCTCCTAGCAGGAAAAGGAATTTCCATTTTCCATGCCAGGAAGATAAGAATTTCTCTGATGCATATATATATTTATATATATATATAAAGATTTTATTTATTTGAGGGAGAGTGAGTGGGAGGGAGAGGGAGAGAGAATCTGAAACAGACTCTACACTGAGCACAGAGCCCAATGCCAGGCTCTATCCCACAACCACGAGATCATGACCTGAGCTGAAACCAAGAGCCAGATGCTCAAATGACTGAGCCACCCAGGCAACCAATGTATGCTGCCTCTAGACCTAACTCCCAAAACATCTCTTGAATATTCTTTCCTTATCTAAATGACTAGGACCAAAGAATTCTGAGACGGTAGTCACACTAATGGAAGGAAGTGAAATTCTTGAGTGACCACTTTTAAGAGAATCATTAAACCAGCTTCAGACTACAATGTAAAACAAGCCACAAAGATTTTCTCTAGGTACACAATCTCCTTTCTGTTATTCAGAGTAAATACCATTAATTTTGAGAGGGAAGTTAGGTCCATGTATGATATACTGATACTAGTTGGGACAGGCTCAAGATACGTAGGAGGCCACCTCAAGATCCTGGACTGCTGAGCTGGAACAGACACTAGAGAATCACAGCAACCAAGGTAAATTCTAGAAACTAAAGGATTTACAAAGATGCATTAGAGGTGCCCAGGGAGGAATTCAAACCGTAATTTGACCATATGATAATGGGAATAGAAATTTTCAAAGACATAAAAATAAAGAAGAGTTGTTGAAATTTCATAAGTGTTCTCTTTTGAGGATTGTTTGTGGTTTAAGAGCTACAAATTCATCAGTTTGGGCTCATGGCAGCTTGTATGCCTTACGATAAGTCTTTTACTGTGTACTATGCCAAATAAACTAATATGGCAAGACTCGAAATTTATATATCTGTAACTCAGATATACAAAAAATGCTCTTTTAAAATCCAAAGATGATGTCATCTGTCTCATGTTTCCATTTCTACTCAGTAGATAAAAAATCTTTTAAATAGTTTCAAGGGAGCCTGTCCTTTCAGGTTCAATAGTTTCTTTTGGGTATTAGTAACTCAGATTTGTCATATATAAACTGACTAAATTTTTTAATATTCCCTTTCTCATTCTTCTGCTTCCTTCCCAAGGGAACCTATAGTCTCAGGGATTTAAGCTACCTTTTCCTGCAATCAAGTTTAACTGAATTAGTCACTGAGAATTCACTGCCCAGATCTGCTGAGATGCACTTGGCCTCATATGGCCCATATTTGGTCTCTGTGCTAGCATTAGCTACTGAAGTCCACCGTCCCTCCACTGCACCAAGGCACACTCTGTAGCCTCCTCATACAGTCTGGTTCTTTTAAGCACTTCTAGGTCAACCAACAGTGCACAGGAAACTTCTGGGTTGCTTAGACACCAAATTGAGTCTACTATCTCAATCCCACTTACCTAAACATTTGCCTCAACCAATTCTAATTTATTAATCCGCCTTATCATCCTCAAACCACTCAAGCCACACTGAGTATAGTGCTTGGAATTTCCCATGGTACATCCAGAGATGAACAGCAAACTTGCTTTTTCAAGGTTCTCCTGTAACATGTCTCCTCCTCCCAGGGAAACCTCAGTTCTTATCCCTGACTCTTCTTTTCTCTAGCTTCACCTCCTAGCAGGAAAAGGAATTTCCATTTTCCATGCCAGGAAGATAAGAATTTCTCTGATGCATACATTCTTCTTAGATGAAAGTGAGCCTCAGTCTCAGAATATCTTGAGGGACTACAGAAGTAATTAGGAAATGAACAATGAGGGCTTACTCTCCCTGTATGAAGTAGTCCCATAGTGAATTCTCCATGGTCCATAGTGATTTGAGGGACAATCTGAACACTGGTATCTTTCCATAATAAATAAATAAATACCTATTTTCCAAGAAAAATAGATACCTCCCACCCTCAATCAGGTAGAGTGAACAATTTGAAAAGTCTCAGTGCTAAGATGCTACTCTGAACAAACTCATAAGCAAAGATTTAGTAATGGGGTCAAACAGAGAGCTATCACAGAATTAAGATAAATTAAAGTAGAACACATGGAAGAAACACCTAACAAAACTCTCACAGAAATTATTTTCTTATACATCATATCTAAGGGTAATAAATCCTTTCTAAGGAAGAAAACCCACTACGTACCCTTTTATAACTTTGAAGGACTTAACGTTATTTATATAAATCTGTTTATAGGGTATAGGTTAAGTCACTGCCAAAATATCTAGAAGTCTTTGAAATATTTTTATAGATAAAGACTTGAATTGGGTGAATATTTATGACAATTAGAGTCAAGCTTCTGGTGGCCAGCAACAGAAAAATTAGGTAAATAATCCCCCTTCACAATGTTGTCTTCACCTGTAGTCCTTTTGAATCATTTTGATCTTACTAGTCTTTCATAGAGACACCTATCTCAGGGCCTTTGCACATGCTGCTCCCTCTGCCAGAAATGCCCGACACCCTGTATGTCATAAAATTCACACTCTCTATTCACTCAGGTTTATTCTCAAATATTAGTTCACCAGAAAAGTATTTCTTAACCACATTTTATAAAATAGAATATCCCTTCACTCTGTATCCTCTGGGATCCTTTATTTTTCTTCGTAGCACCAATCATTACCTAACATAATAAATACTACATATTAACTTAATATTAACAAAATAAATAGATATGCATACTGTTTTACCTACTTGAACATAAGTTCCAAAAAGGCAGAAACATAGTCTTTCTTCTGCATTCCTAGCAGACAAGATATATTTATTGAATTTATGAACTAGACTATATCTTCCTATATATGCTACATATTACAAACATATGATTAAAAATTTGGAAAGCTTAAAATATATGGGACTACTTGCAATGTAGTAATATTATAGTTGGGTTCTCTCTCTTTTTTTAAACTAAGACTTCAAATTATTAATGATAATTACATGCATATCATAAATTAGGACTAATAGTTTTTTCCCAGCCTTCAAAAGTGTCTTTGTGAGCATCAAATTAGGTAACAAATATAAAATTGTTATGAAAGTGACAAAAATCTTGATTAATGGAGGATATTGCATAAATGTACGATGTTAAAGACATATGGTAAAAGTGAATTATGAAGATAATTAACAGCTAAAAATGATATAGAATATTAGCTAATTCGGGGGCTTCTGAAAAGTCCATATTATCTTTCTAAATTTATTAGATTATCTATTTTTTAAATTAGGATATAACCTTAATTAATATCTTCCAGTGTCTTCTGTTTCTCAATATGTCAGATAGACTTTTATACTGCTTCCCAGATTACATATTCTCCAAACTGCTTCCATAAAAATATATTTTATATATAAAGACAAACCAGAAAAATATTTTACTAAATATCATGACCTCTAAGTTTATTTGAATCATATTGGAGAAGGAGGAAATCCTTTTAAAGGACCTATTTAAGAAAAGAAAGCCCTACCTTTGTAACTGATGACAAAATAATGCTACACATACTAACAATGATATTGACTTATAGAGCATTGAAAAAAATAAAAAAAAGACAAGACTAAAATATCAGGTATGACATTGTATTACAGTGACAGAACACTTTCCCCATATATGACTACCCAGGGTATAAGCAACCCCTAAAGACTGAATAGCTTTTCTACAATCTTCTGCAGCTTCACATCACCTTAACACTTCTTATTTTACATTTAGGTAAATATTTTTCCTTCTCCAGTTTCCCTATCTTTTGAACACACTCGCCTTTTCCCAGAATACTTAACTGACACCTGTAGAATTCAGTAAAGTATCATGTATGGCTCTCAGTGCAAGCCTATAAAGCCCAAAAACCTAAAAGTAGACCCTTATTTCTCAGAATACAGGCTTACTTGTACAAAAAACGTAGGATGAGTAGCACAATCTTGGAGGCAAATAATATATGCCAATGATCTAAAGAAACAACAGTGACTATTTTGTCCCAGCCTTGTTGTTATAACAAGTACCTGGTATTCTAGTTAAGGACTATTGGACCAATCAACAAGGTGTTTAATGGGCTTAGTGAAGTGCCAATTATGTGATAAAATGCACCTGGTGGAAAAGCATGCTCCAGACCCTCCTTCCTCTAAGGCAGACAAACCTTGATCTCATGTATTTAGATCTAATATTATTTACTGAATGATTGATTTACCTTTTGTTTATTTTTCTCTTTATGAAGTCATCACATGCTTATTTAGAAAATACAAACAGCACAAAAAGTATTGAGTATCAATACATACAAAAAAGATGAGCATCTTCATCTCTAAAATAGGAGTTACCATAATTCCTCCTTCATGTGGTAGCCCAGAGCATTCAGTGAGGTAAGACATGTACCCAGTTTTTAGTAATTGTTCAGTAAATGCTAATTTTAATAAATGTTGTCAATATTATTGTGATTATCTTTGCATCTAGAGTATATAGGACATTTTCTCAACTAAATAGAAACTTAAATATCTAGTGAATTAAGGGTTGAATGATAAGATGGGTTTGTCATGAGTCATTTTTTTGTCATTAATGACAATTCCTGAGAGTGTCAGGATGGCTGCATAAATAGTTGATGATGAAGGGCAGAAGAGAGGAAAATTGAAGGACAGAGCAGGGGAAGCTGGTTTTCTGGAGCAACTGGGATCTACAGATATTCCCCCAAAGGTCCCTGCAAACATATCAGATCTGTACAGGCTCTCATCAAGATCATCATGAAAGATCAAGAGCACCATATATATTAGACCACAAACAAAAAAGTCTGCTTGGATGGCTAATTATAGGTACTTTATATGGCAAACAATGCTAGCTATCATTTTAACCAGGCTCACAATAGGTTAATATTACTATAAGTTCCTTATGTGTATTTATTGATTCAATTCTTACAAACATCCAAGGCCACAATTTTGCAGAGAAACCTGAGGCAAGGAGCAATGATATAACCTGCTCAAGATTACACTGGCAGGGCAAAGTTTAAACCCAGGGAGCCTGACTTAGAGCCTGTGCTCCAATCCGCATGCAGCATGAATTTGAACTGCATCTGTTCATGTTGAGTCACTATCCATTACTGAATTTCACAAATCTTTATGGAAATTCTTCTAATTTCACATTTGTTTTATAAGATGGGCCAAACAAAAATAATCAAAAAAAAAAAAAAAATCCCCACAAACCACACACAAACACATACACACACACACACACACACACACACACACACAATCAGGAAACAATTTGGAACTGCAATGGTGGGGAAATGGTTTTTCATATTTAGACCAGCCAGGAGTTAAAGCAAGCAGTGCGTGAGAAGCATAGATCAAGTATTCAAGTGGCAGTTGGGGTTAGGACTGTATGTTTCCTACTAGGTAACATACTATACTGAGTTTATGTTATTATTTAGGGCTATCTAAGTACTGCTTAAATGAATGCTTACCCATTTCCTGCTTACGAGCCAAGGTATAAGAAATCATTACTCTTAGAAATCCAACAAATATAGTTAGTCTTTCTAAGCAGCTAGTCTACCTTCTAAGATTCTACATTAATTTTTCTTTAATTCAAGCCTCTTTTTGTGCTGCTCCAAATGATTAAGAGGTGCTATTTCAATGAAATGGTATTTGACCTATTTTTTCCCCTCTCAATATGACTCATCTAGTTTTCTCCAGACCCATATTTAAAGGCTAATTAAATGGAAGATGCTCCACTTTTACAACAGATTTGTAAAATGTGTATTGCATAGATAGTCTTTCTATAGTTCATGGAAAATGCTACATTTCTCAAATGCTTGTTGATGTACTAGAGTTTTGGAGGCAAAACCACTAAAGATTTCAGTGATTATAAAGCACTTATAATTTCCAAGGTCACTTTACACAGCCTAGCAGCTCACTCAGTATATAAACTCTACCAATCGCCTGACCTATTAATGATTTTAGTAGTAAAGTACATGGTGTGTTGCATTTGAATAATTTTTGAGAAAACATTGGAAAGCCAAAAACAAATCTTTGAAAATACTTAAACATTAGATACACGAACACATTAACAACAAAACTGATTTTACCTAGAAAACGTCTATCATATGGGAAGTATTAAGTGATTTTGTCAGCCTTCTCTTCAGAAAAAAAAAAAAAAAAAATTCTCAATTACCCTTTGGTTTTCCAAAGATTTGGACTTCTCTCTCATGCATGCACTCTTGTTAGGATCCTGTGGAGACTCATAAAAACATTTTCTTGTATCCCAGATGGCCCTCTTCTTTTGTGTTTCATTTTTTAGAGGCAGCACTACTTAACAGCTGATGGTTAGCAGTCCCTCTACCGAGTGGGCTGTTTTTGGTGTTTAACAGAGAATATAATTCTCTAAGGACCCATGCTTAAAGAGAAACACAATAGCTACCTACATGTATTTTAGTGGTAAATTCATTCCCTGTAAAGCTAAAGTCTGAAGAGTACTTAGCAATGAACATCCAAGAAATATTTAATTTAGAAAGTGATACACACTTTAATCCATGACATTAATTAGGTTTGTCAATAAATTTTTACCCATGAAGGGATTAAGAAAGATTTTTACACTGTGATTTAAAACAGAGCCAGATCTTCCAGGCCTGGGCACCCACAGGTCTAGCTGTCTGCCTCTCTTAACATAGCAGCAGAAAAAGTCTGGTTCACAGGATTCGTATCATAGGGCACATCATGTGACATGTATCAGCCTGTTTTCTTTAATCACCTACCTGCTAATCATTTGTAGATGGCAATAAAGTTAAGTGCCAGTTATGAAATGAATCATGTCCTCCAAAATACATATGTTGAAGTCCTAACCCTCTAAATCTCAAAAATGACTGGATTGGGAAGTAATTAAAGTGAGATCTTATGGGTGAGCCCTAATCTGATATGGCTGGTATTCTTATCAGAAAAGGAGATTAGGATACAGATACCAGATAGGCACCAGGTGAAGACCATGTGAAGAAGACACAGGAGGAGATAGCCATCTGTAAGCCAGGGAGAAAGGCCTCAGAAGAAACCAACCTTCCCAACATCATGATCTCAGATATCTGGCCTCCAGAACTGTGAAAAAAGTAAATTTCTGTTGTCTAATCCACCCAATGGGGATACTTTGTTATAGTAGTCCAAGCAGACTACTATAGATATAGGCTTGCTTTACCAATACCTACACCAGGGCACATTCCCTGACTAGTCTCTTTCTTTCTTTCTTTTAAGATTTTTATTTATTTATTTGACAGAGCAAGAGAGCACAAGCAGCAGGAGTAGCAGACAGAGAGGGAGGAGCAGACTCCCCACTGAGCAAGAAGCCTGATACAGGCTCTATCCCAGGACCCTGAGATCATGAGTTGAGCCAAAGGCAGACGCATTACTGACTGAGCCACCCAGATGCCCCAATTTATTTTCTTTAATCATCTACCAGCTAATAAGCTATACAGGGCAATAAAGATGAACTAGCCCTGAGCCCATAGCATATATTCGGCTTCAGACAACAAGAACTGAATAAGATAAATCAGCAAAATACTTTTGAAAATCTAGAGCTAAGCTGTCTCTTCAATGGTTAAGAATTTCATACAGAAGAGGGGGAAAAGGGAAAATAATTCATCCTATATCCAGTGAGATATTGCCAACAGGAAAACAGGCAACATTTTTATTTTCATCTATGTTTTCTATTTCTTACAGATTACATGTCCTCCAGTCCTGATATATATGTAAGTACCTTCTGTGGGAAAGTGCCTTCTAGCACCCCATGAGATACAGCAATCCCATAATCTGGGATTAAAACAATTGTTCAGATGATAATTCCACATTTGAAATGAAAACTTCAACTCTTGAATTACTAAGAAAATGTTTTCAGATTAGAAGGGGATTGTAAAAGCTCTTTTCGCAATATAAAGTCAAATCTGTCTTATTTACTTGAATACAAATGCATAGTATAACCCATTTCCAAGATCATGAAAAGGTAGGGTGTAAATCCATTAACACTCAATGCTTTGGTAAGTCATTGTGAAGATGAGTTCAGTGAATCATGAGAGACCCCTATCGACCTTTTTAGGTATTATGAGAAATCCATCACTACTTAAGACAGTAGTGCATTCTGTGCTTAAGGGCATTTGTGTAAATCGTGGGCACTTGAGATCAATGGCCATGTCTCATTATCTTTGTTTCCCAGCACCTACTGGGAGCCCAGTAACTATTAGCAGCTCAATAATATACATTTGGTAATATTGAATTGTACTGGCTACAGGTAAATTGCCTATAAGTAAGAGGTTCCCCACTGAGAGTAGATTAAATGCAAGAGAATTGGTAGAAAGGATAACTGGAACCTCTCACCATTCTAAAGTCGGACTAGAATCGGATCTTAGATACACCTAGGACCTGGTACCTGAATGTAGTCAGGCTCTTTGTCCATTTTCTTCCCCAGGTCCTCTCTGAACATCTCTTTAATTTCTTCCTCTCTGTCCATTTTTCTAGTACATACAAAAGTACACAGGGATACTGACAGAAACAATTCTAAATGCTGCAGATTTTCACTAGATGTAGCAAACCAGCCTGAGTTGGTTCCTTTCCAGATTCTTGAGTAGAATTTGAGCAGGGGAGGCAGCAAGTTTTAGAGTAAACAACGAGCAGACATTCCCATTGGAGTCCAGTCTGAGAAAGGAAAAAGAAAAAGAAAAAAAGAAAAAGAAAGGAAAGGAAAGGAAAGGAAAGGAAAGGAAAGGAAAGGAAAGGAAAGGAAAGGAAAGGAAAGGAAAGGAAAGGAAAGGAAAAAGAAAGAAGAAAGAGAAAGAAAGAAAGAAAGAAAGAAAGAAAGAAAGAAAGAAAGAAGAAAGAAAGAAAGAAAGAAAGAAAGAAAAAAGAGAAAGAAAGAGAAAGAAAAAAGAAAGAAAGAATAGTTGTTCGTACTGTCTGGCACCAGGATATTAAAATAGCTTGAGAAACCAAGAACATATAAAAGGACCAATTTACACATTACCATACTGATTCTCTATATCAGGTGGCTGTGAAAAGTTAATATATTCAATTAATTTGGCAAATAATAATAATATCAATGTAGTGGGAAAAGTTGTTAGTAATGGAAAAGGCCAAAAATATTAAATCACCTAAAATCCCTCTAATTCATAAACACCAATATTTGGTGAAGTAGAATTTTATAAAAATTCTTCAAGTGTGAACATTCTCCAACAGGCTGACATATTTTTTTAAAATGTGGACTGGTTAGACTATAATATTGGAATATTAGATAAGAGCAAAGCCCTCTTTTTGTTGGAAATTTGGTAAGTTCACTCTAATTTCAGATGCATTATCACTATTTTTACTCCAGAACAGAATTGGCCAGATTGGGTGTGGGTTTAACGATTTTTGCACAAAATTCTCCCTGCTGTTTCAAATCTCTGAGGCATCACTAGAGGTTTTCTGAAGAATTAAAACATTTCAGCACCATCCAATAGCCTACCTCTTGTCAGTTTCCCTGTAACTATTTGCTGAAGAAATGAATCTCCTGTGCTTACTTTCTCAGTCCAATGGCAGCAATTTCAGCCCAATTTTCTTTCTTCTTTTTTTTTTAGCCCAATTTTCTGGACAATTTCCAAAGTGGAAAAAGAAGGGGATGACCAATGAAATGTAAAGAGCAGAAAACGAGAGGAGGTATATGATTACAAAATCAGAGAATTCTATGTTAAAATTCTAAATGGTTATGTGGTAGATGTTTGATCTGCACTTTAGTTCAAGTTAGGTGCTCAGGGAAGGGTTGACTTCACCAAATTGAGACCTCCCAGGCTTGAAGACTCTAAAGCAACTGAATGATTTCCGAGTGTCCTGCACATCACCTAGAACTAGCAAGTGTTCAAACCACAGAATTGTGTTAGCAGGAAATCAATCTGAAAATAGCAGAAAATAGTTCAGTTCTTTGGGGCACCTGGCTGGCTTGGTTGAGCATCCCACTCCTGGTTTCAGCAGAAGTCATGATCACAGGGTGGTGGAATCAAACTCCACATTGGGCTCCTCACTCAGCAAGACGACGTCACCTTGAGATTTTTCCCTCTGTCCCTCTCCCTCTTGCATGCGCACATGTGTGTTCTTTCCAAAATAAATACATCTTTGAAAAAGCTCAGTTGTTTAAAACCTCCAATGGCCTAATAATTTCCAAGAATTTCTAGAAAATTTTATATGGTATATATAATATACACACACTATATTTTTATAAAACAACCACTAGAAAACATCCTAAGATCAACATGCTAACTCATCATCATCCTAATGAAAGTTGGTGAGATGTTTGCAAGATTGACAAGAAAAGTACCATTGCTGGGTCCATGTTCCTCATTTTTCCTATGTATTTCCAGTATTAAATGTGATAAGGTAAAAACAATCTCCTCCTACTCTTGAAGAGTTCTTGTTCAGAATTTCCATTTCTCTTCCTCATCTTACACACAATGATCCCTTTAACCAAATAATATCTTATTTAGCCAAGTAAAATCCTGGATTACAATTTGCATTTTCTTTTGATTTTACTGAGTAATAGGATTGAGGTATTATAAATCCTACTAGTTTATCCTGTATAGCTGAAGCATTATTAATAAGGGGCATGATTTGTTTATGTAGAGATAGATTTCACTCTATTTCCTTTCTCTATTTCATCTGGAAACTGGGAGTTAAATCACTCTTTTGGACTAAAATTTACATGGTTCTACCAACACAATTCAAAGCAGGAATTAGGTTTAAAGATCCTATATAATAAATTTTAGTTCTCAGTTTCCAAATCCCATGAACCATCCAAATAAACTTTAGATGATTTGTTTAAATGTTCTTTTTCAGAGTATTTATTTAAAATACACAAGAAGTAATGTGCTGTGTTATACTTGATTAATGCCCAATTAAATGTTGTAAATTATAAACCTGACATATTTACCCAGGAGTTAATTTTCCTTATAAAGTAAGATATATATTCTTTATTTTATTTGACACTTTTCATAGATTTTATATTTGAATATTATCAAATTGCACATTACCGAGAATACCACTGAACTGTTAAATTTCCATCATGCAATTAAAGATGAAGTTACTGTTGACAGTCAGCTTAAACCCTGAGTTTCAAGAGAAATTACTAATTACTCATTTTAAGTTTGCATTCTCCCAGTATGTTGCTGATTTATCCTTCTTCAATGGGGATTTTAAACTCTTTCAATCCACTCACCATATACATTTAATATCCACAATATTGTAGTGATAATTTAATAGGCCAAAAGATTGTCTTTACTTGCTTTGTTCTACTATGTAAACATAAGAATTCAGTACATGTTAATTCAATTGATAATATATTTTGGTACTTTAATAATTTTAGCTTCTGATTTTTCACTTCATTTAGATCTACTCTCAAGTAAATTAACATTCATGCTACATATTAGGACTCCAGAAAGGTTTTATTTAAGGAAACTAGCGCTATCTTTTATCATAACAACAACAACAACAGAAAGGCAAATGATATTCTCAAATGATGCAATGTAACCTTTTGAATTTAGGCTTAAATTAAAGTTTTCTAGGATGGGTCACCTGGGTGGCTCAGTTGTTTAAGCATCTGACTCTTAAATTCAGCTCAGGTCTTGATCTCAGGGTCATGAGTTCAAGTCCCAAGTTTGACTCCATGTTGGGTGTGGAGCCTACTTAAATAATTTTTTTTTAAATTTTTTTCTAGGATGCTTTGGGTTATTCATTACTGGTTTTAGATTTCTTCTAAATATTAAAATTAAAGAAAAAAAAATAAAATTAAAGCTAAACTCCCTAGTTTATAAAGCTCACTAATTTATAAAGTCGTGCAATTTAATTACTCAGGAGCTTTAATACATACCATTTCTTACAAAAGTGTCTTCTAAATATTTTTTAACTGTAGATTCTTTAAAAACTCATTTATAAATGTTTTTAAAAAAAACTTACCTGTTTAATAAACATATGTTGTGAATTGGCTTCTGAGGTAGTTTTTGTAATTTAAATCTAGCCTGTTTTAGTTTTCTACAGTCCACTTACATGCTTTAATAAAATAAACAATCTCCCCAGAGGGGTCTACAAGAAAAAGGTCATGGGCAAAGTCCATTTTTTGGATGCAATTGGAAACAAAGGAAAGAAAATGGGACTAATTGTCTTACCCCCTAATATTTCATTTCTAGACACAAGAGAAGAAATTCCCTAAATATTTGTACTGCTTCTCAGATTAGATATGGCTAACCTACTCTGGACTAGGTAGGACTTTCCCAGTACACTGAGATTCACAGGAGTTACAGGACAATCATTAGACATTTGATGGTATGAAGGCTGGGGACTTGGACTAATTTTATTTACATTTACAAAAACAGATCTTCCTACATGGAAATTGAAAAAAAAAAAACAGAAATGAAATAACAACTTCTATTAAGCAACACTTGGGTGGAAATAATGATGACAATGACAACACTATATATCATAGTCTATGGGACACATTTAAAGCAGTGATCAGAGGAAAATATATAGCACTCTACACTTTTATTAGTAAAAATGAAATAACAAATATAGATGAATTTATTTCCCATTTTTAAAAACTAAAAAAGACAGAACATAAAGACTCCTAACTCTGGGAAGCGAACTAGGGGTGATGGAAGGGGAGGAGGGCGGGGGTGGGGGTGAATGGGTGACGGGCACTGAGGGGGCCACTTGACGGGATGAGCACTGGGTGTTATTCTGTATGTTGCTAAATTGAACACCAATAAAAAATAAATTTATTATTAAAAAAAAAAAAGAGAGAGAGATTTCCTGGGTGGCTCAGTAGTTGAGTGTCTGCCTTGGGCTCAGGTCGTGATCCAGGTCCTAGGATTGAGTCCTGCATAGGCCTTCCCACAGGGACCCTGCTTCTCCTTCTATCTATGTCTCTTCCTCTCTCTGTGTCTCCTATGAATAAATAAATGAAATCTTGAGAAAAAATTTAAAAAGCTAGAAAAAGAACAGAACAAAGTCAGCCAAAGCGAAATACAAAAAGGAAATACTTTTCAAAAGCAAACACTCGGGCCCAATATAGAAAATAGTATAACTGATTTGTAAGTCAAAATCCTTTTTTTGAAGACATTAAAAATGTAGGGGCAGCCTGGGTGGCTCAGTGGTTTAGAGCCTGCCTTCAGCCCAGGGCGTAATCCTGGGGACCCGGGATCGAGTCCCACGTTGGGCTCCCTCTGTGGAACCTGCTTCTTCCTCTGCCTTGTGTCTCTGCCTCTCTCTCTCCCTCTGTCTCTCATGAATAAATAAATAAAATGTTTTTAAAAAATGTAACTATCACTAGCAGAGTTGATCAACAACAAAAGAAGTACAAATACAAAAATAATAAATGTCACGAGAAAAATATTAAGACAGAAGAAACAAATTATAGGAGAATAATTTACAGATTATCTATGTAAATGTATTTAAAAACTTAGATAAAATGAATTCCTCTCCTAGGGAAACACAGACTACCAAATCTGACTCAGTTAGCCTTAGAATGCTTTAAAAGACCATCTCCATAAAA
The DNA here is from genome assembly GCF_011100685.1 of Canis lupus familiaris. Lineage (NCBI taxonomy): Eukaryota > Metazoa > Chordata > Mammalia > Carnivora > Canidae > Canis > Canis lupus. The sequence goes on from NC_049233.1 coordinate 23,499,569, forward strand.
TAAAGTTATTAAGGAACTGTATTAGTTTTCTAGGGCTGCTATAACAAATTATCACAAACTTGGTTTAAAATGAGAGAAATTTATTCCTACATAGTTCTGAAGACCACAAATCTGAAATCAAAGTGTTATCAGTGCCACATTCCCTGTGAAGTTTCTGGTAGAGAACCTATTTTTGCCTTTTGCAGCTTCTGTTAGCTCCTGGTATTCCTTAGCTTATGGCAGTATAACTCCAGTCTCTGTTGTCTTCACATGGCCTTCTCTGTGGCTGTGTGCCTTCTCCTTTTCTATCTCTTATAAGGACACTTACCATTGGATTTAGAATGCATCCTAATCTGAGAATATCTCATCTTGAGATCTTTAACTTTATCTGCAAAGACCCAAAGACTTTTTCCAAAGACTAGTCCAAGATTAGGACTAAAACATAATATCGGGGCGGGGGGAGGGGGGACACTATTTAACCAATCCACTACAGTAACTACTCAAAAAAAAAAAAAAAAAAAAAACAAACATCAAGTGATTTCGCAAGAGAATCCTGCCAAACTTCAAAGACCAAATAGACCCAATCCTCTACAAATTATTCCAAAGAAAAGGAAGGAAACATCCAAATTCCTTTTATGAAACAAATACTACACTGATGTCTAAACCTGATGACAGTAAAAATATAGAATTATATATCATTATCATCAGTGTATATACATGCAAAAACATTAAATAAAATACTAGCAAACAGTATTCAGCACCAAAATGAGAAGATAATACGCAATGACTGGATTTGTTTTAAAAACGCAAGTTGGTTCAATATTAGGAAATCCATTAATATCATATACACATTAATAAGTCTAAGGGGGAAAAATCAGGATTGTTGCCATTGATACTTGGAAAGCCTTTGATAAAATTGAAATCCACTCATGATTTTAAAAAACACTAAAAAATAAGAAATGAGGGATATTTTCTTAACATTGTAAAATATGTGTATCTTAGTCTTAAAGCTAGTGTCTAATTTAGTGAAGAAACATTGGAGACATTTCTCTAAGAACATGAATAACACAAGTATGCCCATTATCTCTACAACTCTTCTACATTGTACTAGAAGTATTAGGTAATATAAACAAAATAAATTAAAAGCATAAGAATGGCTTGAAATAACAAGTAGACTATTTCTATTTACAGATGACAATGATATATCCAGAAAATCATAGAATCAATCATAAAACTAACTCAAAAATAATTCTATAAGATAGCAGGATATAAAATTGACATAAAAAATTATCTTTAAATACATAAATAAAAAACAAGTAGAACTATATGATAGAGAAAACTTCATCCATGATAGCAGAAGAGAAAATTAAATACTTAGGAATAAACTTTAAAAAAGAATTATGTTCAACCTATGTGATTTTATGACAATTTTTTTTTAAATCCCTAAAGGACACGAAAGTAAAATTTGAACAAATGGGAAAGCATCACTTGTTCTTATATAGGATAATGCAGCATTATAAAGATGTCAGTGCTCCTAAGTTAATTTATAAATGTAATACAATCCCAATAAAAATACTAACAAATGTTTTTTCAATGAAAATAGAAATTTCGATATTAAAATTCATATTAAAAATGCAAAAACAGGGGCGCCTGGGTAGCTTGGTAGTTGATATCTGCCTTTGGCTCAGGTGGTGATCCTGGAATCCTGGGATTGAGTCCCACATCAGGTTCCCTGCAGGGAGCCTGCTTCTCCCTCTATGTCTCTGCCTCTCTCTCCATGTTTCTCATGAATAAATAAATAAAGCTTTTAAAAAAAATAAAAATGCAAAAATATTCAGGGCAACACTGAAAAAATATACTATGAGTGAGAATTAGCTCAATCAGATATTTAAACATAATAGAGAATGTCTATAATTACAAGAGTTTGGTACTGGCTCATGAAGACACGTGTACCAGTGAAATAAATAGAAAGCCAAGAAATAGATCCAAGTATATATATAAACAGACACCTATATGCACAGAAATTTAGCATATGATAAAGGTGGCATTTTAAGTCATCAAGGAAAGAATATATATTTTAATAAATTTTGCTAGGACAACTCGGTAGTCATTTGGGAAAAGAGAAAATCACATGCATATTTTGCACTATACACAAACATAAACAACAAATAGGTTAGAGATCTAAGTGCAAAAATTTTGGGGATCCCTGGGTGGCGCAGCGGTTTGGCACCTGCCTTTGACCCAGGGCGCGATCCTAGAGATCCGGGATCGAATCCCACGTCGGGCTCCCGGTACATGGAGCCTGCTTCTCCCTCTGCCTATGTCTCTGCCTCTCTCTCTCTGTGTGTGTGACTATCATAAATAAATAAAAATGAAAAAAAAAATAAATGCAAAAATTTTTAATAGATTTTATTCATTCATTCATTCATGAGAGATTTGTACGGTTTCAAATTTTGCATTGAGAGATGTCTGGGTAGCTCAGTGGTTGAGCATCTTCCTTTGATTCAGGTCATGACGCCAGGGTATTGGGATCCAGTCCCACATCAGGTTCTCCACAGGGAGCCTGCTTCTCCCTCTGCCTATGTCTCTGCCTCTCTGACTATAGGGTAGGAAGTTTTTTGATGTTAACTCCCAAATCCAGGGACAATTTAAAAAATTGATAAATTTGAGTATATAACAATTTTAAAATACAGGTTTTATTGCCAAGAATACCATAGGTAAAGTCAAAAAGCAACTGAAAATATTTTCAACGTGTATTACAAAGGGCTAAAATTCTCAATATAAACAATTTTTTTAAATGGAAGGACAAAGTTCCAATCAAGCAGAAAAATGAGAAAAAAAAACATATAAATGGACAATTCATAAGAAATAAAAAGGAAAATCCTGAAGGTATGAAAAAATATCCAAACTCATTCATAATTAGGGAAATGTAAATTAAAATAACACTGAGATATTTCAGAATGGCAAAATGTTGAAACTATGCAAACACAATGTATTAGCAAGGCTGGGTAAACAGGCACACTCATACATTGCTGTTGGTAATACATTTCTGTACTATTTTGCAAATTTTTTGTAAGTCTAAAAATATTTTAAATCAAATTTGAAAACAAGGGATGCCTAGGTGGCCCAGTGGTTTAGCACTTGCCTTCAGCCCAGGGCATGATCCTGGAGTCCAGGGACTGAGTCCAAGTTTTGAGTCCCACATCGGGCTCCCTGCATGGAGCCTGCTTCTCCCTCTGCCTATGTCTCTCTCTCTCTCTCTCTCTCTCTGTCTCTCTCTCTTTCTCTCTTTGAGTAAATAAAATCTTTAAAAAAAAAATTTAAAAACAAGACAACCAAAAAAAAAAAAAATCTAAGAACTACAGGCTTATCTAAGCTCATGTCTAAGATGGACATAATTATTTGTTTTATAAAGCTCAGAAGAGGTAATGAATATGAAACAACACTAAAAAAATCATTAAGTGTTACATAAATTTGAAGTATTTTTGCAGAAATTCTGAGGCAAGAACTTTTTAAAGGGGACATAGATTTTGTCAATTGTATTTCAGATCTACAAATTCAACTTTGGGAAGGATAGGAAATCTTTAATACATCCCACTTTGGAGGTAGTTAATTGTCTTTCAGAGACCAGCCGAACCTTCTGTAGACTCCCCTGCAACGGTGGAGATAAAATTCTTCAAACTACAGTTCCCAGGTTCCCTTGCCAGTTGGCTTCCTGTTAAGATCTGTCAATGGAGGAAATGTGCAAGAGAAGAAAAATGGAGGAAAATCTTCAGTGGAGGAGAACTACAGGCAAGAAGAAGAAAAAGAGATTGCTTTCCTGTTCTTTCTCTCCTCTGGGCACTGCCCCTGTAGCTGCAGACTGTTGACCCATCCTCCCTTCCTTCAACACTCTTAGCCCAACTTCCCCAAGTACCCTCAAGGCAACAACAGTAGCCAGTAGCACTACCTTGGTCAGTGGAGAGCCAGCCAAGCTACGTGCTTACCAAGTGGGCCATGATCTGGGACAATTCAATACCTACCTGACATTTCCATGTCAGCAATCCCTCAAGTTTCAAACCACCAGCCCCACTGAGTCCTTCCATTAGACTCCTAGGTACCATAACCCTACTCTTTCCTGGTACTTCTCTAACATCCTGCAATTATTAAACTTAGATACCTTAGTATCCCCTTTTCACTCAATGAGTCTTCCTACACCTATGTAACCAATTCCCTAATCCACTCAGTTTGAAGTACCCAGTGAGGTTTCTATGTTCCACCCTTGACAGACTGTTTTAGAAGAAATTTCTAGCTGTGTCTATAGGGGGAGTAGACTTTGTTTATAGTTCACTTATTCCTTAATTTAATACTTATTAAGCAAATACTTGGTCACTGTCACAGACAATAAATGCATGAAGATAAAAACAACATAGCTCCTGCCTTTAAGTGTTCACAATAAATGGATGAAGTAAATATGTGAATTAGTGATCACCAAGTAAATAAGCTGTATAATACAGGAATACTCTAAGTGCTAGGAGAGCCTGTGAAGAGGCACAAGGTTGCAGACGAGGGCTCTCTAGAAGGGTGAGATAGTAGAAAGAATATCTGTGAGAACATAACAGATTCAAAGAATGTTGACTAAATCCTGTGACCAGAGGATAGAAGAGGCACACAAAGTGAAGCCAAACAGGGAGATCATTTGTGATCATGAAAGTTCTTGAATGACACAATTAATTTCAAGTTCACCCAAAAGCAATGAAGAACAACTAAAAGATTTTTTTAGAGATATTTCCTAAAAAAAAACAACAAAAAAAAAAAAACAAAAACAAAAAACAAAAAACAAAAACAAACAAAAAAAACACATCCCTTGCCCTTAGGCCATTTTCCAAAAATGTTTCTTACATAGGCAGCCCAGGTGGCTCAGCGGTTTAGTGCCTCCTTCAGCCCAAGGTGTGATCCTGGAGACCCGGGATCAAGTCCTGTATCAGGTTTCCTGCATGGGGCCTGCTTTTCCCTCTGCCTGTGTCTCTGCCTCTCTCTCTGTGTGTCCTCATGAATAAATAAATAAAATCTTTTAAAAAAATGTTTCTTACGTATTCTTCTGGGAAGAAGTTGACTAATGCATAAATCCACAGTGAACACTAAATAGAGATCTTATTATATATCAGATACCATCCAAAGTAGTTATATCTAGGGGCATCTGGGTGGCTCAGCAGTTGAGTGTTTGTCTTTGGCTCAGGTCATGATCCTAGGGCCCTGGGATCAAGTCCTGCATTGGGCTCCCCGTGGGGAGTCTTCTTCTCCCTCTGCCTATGTCTCTGTCTCTCTCTCTCTGTATCTCTCATGAATAAATTTTAAAAATCTTTAAAAAGAAAAAAAGCAAAGTAGTTATATCTATTAATCCACTCAATCCTCACAACAGTGTTATTAGGTAGCTACTATTATCCTTTCCACTTTACAAAAAGGAAACTGAGGCTCAGAAAGACTCATCAGCTTGCTAAGGTCATAGAACTTGTAAGTGGCAGAGTTAGACTTTAAACTCAACAGCTATGGCTCTGTGATCTATGCTGTTTGCCAATATGCTCTGGTGCTGCACATACTTACATGGGTTTCCACGCTATGTGGAAAAAATATGAAGTAAACGTTTTACCACAAATGACTCATGGTCTACATTTTACTCTGCACCTTGTTCTTTCAAGTAGTAATTTACCTTAAAGATAGCTCCTTATCAACACATTTTGATCCACTTTATTCTGACTACACAGTATTTCATTACATAAACATTCCAAACTAAAACATTTCTTTATTAATATTAAGGTTCATGACAGGCTTGGATCTTAGATATAATGCTGCAACAAAATTTATAGCAGAGGAAATGTTCAAAGGAAATATTTTTAATATTAAAAATATTGCATAATGGCCTATCACAAATAGAGATGTGAGATGTTCGGTGGCCCTCTCATCAGTGTAGGAGAATGCCTATTGCCCCACAGTGCTGCCAATGGGAGTTTTCATCAAATTTTGTTTTTAAATTTTTTGCCTATCTGATAGATAGTGATTCCTACAATATTTTTTTTGAGATTTATTTATTTATTTGCAAGAGAGTGAGAATGAGGGGAGGGCAGAGGCAAAGGGAGACAATCTCCAGCAGACTCCCACTGAGTGCAGAGCCCATCAGGTTGGGGACTCAATCTCACAACCCTCTGAAATCATGACCTAAGCTGAAATCAAGAGTCAGATGCTTTCCAACTGAGTCACCCAGGTGCCCCAGGCTATAATAGTATTTTAAAAATAACCTGACACCATGAAATGTGTGTTTTGGAAAGATCATGCTGAGGCAGTATGGAGGTTAGCTTGATTACACCAAAACTCAAGCAGAAAGGACAAGTAGAAAGCAGTTAACAGCAGACTGTAAAAAATGAGGATGGCCTAATCAGAGCAGTGCCTTGAATTCATTAGAAGGAAAAACAAAGTGGGGGTGGGGGGACAAATCACAAAGGCCAGCTGTTGACCTTTGTTCATGATATTTAATATTGTGTTAAAGGTGGGCGAGAGAGAGAAAGGATTCAAAAATATTCCCTAGGTTTATGAGTTAGGAAACCAGGAGAATTATAATGAAAATAACTGTCCCAGGAAACACTGAAGAAGGCACAGGTCTGGGGGCATGCCAGAGGAAACAAGGATGATAAAAAGTTCCCTACAAATCTATGACTCTATTATTTATTTATGGAAACTACCTTCATTGGTGGCAAGGGATATTTCGGAATATTCATATATATTTAATGTCACTGAAGAATGAGTCATTGATTTTTGCAGTGACACAGAGGCCCTTAAATCAAATTACCCAGCACATTTATGAAACCAGCCGCACTGGGCCATAGTATTCTTTTAGTACTCTGCCATCTAGTGAATAACAATTATTTGTGCAATTTGGCCTATAAATTGGTTCTTCAGAACAAAGAAACACGAATTTTTTTGCCTTCTCATCATATATGTTTTCAGAGCTTCCAACTGATAGAAAACTAACCTGAAAATGCCTCACATTTTTGGCAAAATCTAAGCTCATAATTATAAATTTTTTAACATAGAGGAAAGAATGAAAGCATAGATTCTATTAGCTGAATCCCAAAATTTGACCTTGGGCTTATCTTGAAAATTAATGTAACCAAAGTCACAAGGAAAGCTATTGTTTCCTTTATGTCATGTCACTCCCTTCCATCCTTAAAAACCACAACAAAAAACACAACGCAAACTCTTTACTCATTTCTCCTTTGTAATAAAATAAGTAAATAGTCTTTGTCCATTCAATGAGCTGTGCTTAATAATATTATCAAGACTTTATCATCTGAAAAATAATCTTACATGACACATAAGAGATTGTATTCAAATATTGTGAAAGTATATCATAAAAAATGTGTTTTCTCTATATTTCTATGAACCCTTCATTGATTCCTTCCGAGTTGATTACTTGTTTTGTGCAACTAATGAACTATGGTACTTTTGTGTTGCTAATACATGGTATTACATTTCATACTTTATAAATACATGGATTTTAATTATTAGTTTGCAAGCCTGTCTCCTCAAAGGACCTATGAATTTCCTGATTGAAGACAGACAATGTCATATTCGGTTTTATAACTCCTGTAACTCATGATGTATAGTACCTCTCTGTTTTCAATAAATGTTAATGAGTAAATGATTAAAATTATTGGATTGAATGAATGGCAAATATTTGTAATTTCATTAATTCTAATTAAAATCAAATTAACATAAAATTAAAATAAGCAATCACTGCACCCATATTCCTTTATTAAGCTTAGAAGAGACAAGACTGAACATATTGCCCGAGTACCCACAGGGCCCTAAAATATAGATGTATGCTCATTAGAATTATTGGAGATAGGTAGGCAAAAATCCTCCTTTGAAATTTGTCCTTATAGGTAATGGCAATATTCCCAGCCTCGTCAACCTCTTTCCTTCGGCAGATCTGTGTAGTCCATCTGTTGAACTTGAATGCTGAAATGATCTCAAAGTGAGCATGCCTTATGGATATCTTTATCCCACATGACTATATGCCAGCAGAAATCATAAACTCGAGCTATTTCATATTGTCAAATGAAATTGGTCCCAAGAGAGTATTTCATTGCCTTATAGATAATGATTATGAATAAAATCTCAAAAATCATAAAATTTGCCCTAAGGGTACAATTGATTAGTACTATACAATAGTTGTAGGGCCTCTTACTCTATCTGCCTGTCTAACCTCTATAATTTTACTGTATCCAAGCTCATGCAAATGGGTTCAAATAACCTCATTGATTTTGTGAGTTTTTGAAAGTATTCTTACCAAATTATATTCCTTTGTGCATCTGTTTTTATTTTTATCTTAGCATCTCTGCTTTAAAAAAAAAAAATATTTTATTTATTTATTGAAAAAGAGAACGCACACGTGAGTTGGGGAAGGGGCAGAGGGAGAGGAGAGAGAGAATCTGCCCTGAGCACAGAGCCTGATGCAGGGGTCCATCCCATGACCTGAGCAGAAATAAAAAATCATGGACCCTTAAGCTACGCAGGTGCCTCAGCACTTCTGCTGTTAAAAAACAAAACTGAGTACTTTTTTGGATTGTTAATCATATTTGTATATTTCACAGAGCATTATCCCCATCTGTCTTGTGATAGTGAAGATGCAAGAAGAGGGGGGAAAAAGTATTATTTCTCTTAAGAAATGTAATTTTACTATTTATGTCTGACCTCTATGATATACATTTCTTATACCTACTGTCTCTGACAGCTGTGTACCTCAGAAAATTTAGATGATAGAAGTAATCTCCCTGTTCAGATAGAATCTCATCAAATTATCTTGATTGGGGAACTCAGGAGAAGGAATTAAACATATTCTACTCCCACCCCCACCCACATCGCATCCAGGGCCTTCCTCTATGTCTTTTTCTCTTTCATAATCGCTTTTCCTCAAAAAACACATTTTCTGTTCCATCAAGTTGTGAGTTTATAGGGGCACACTCTGTCATCAAAGCTGGAGTGGGTGGGAATGGAGCTGTAGTCATCCAATTTTGGATTTTAGTAATTTAAATTTAGAATGAAATTAGAAAAATCCATTTGGCCTCAAATCCCAACCATAGTTCCTATTAAACCTTATCTGTAATACTGATAATAGTGATAGGCATCTGCCAATGTTTGTGTCTTAGTTCTCAATAAATTCTGAAATTTGGAGGTTAAAAAAATAGTGTAATTTAGTATTAGCTTCCTCAGATACCATCATATATTATTAATAATGATTTCTTTTTTTCTAACTATTGATACAGACCTGACTTTATTTTCAAAATTATCATGAGATACATGATCTGTGAAAAACACTGCTGTTATAATCGTCAATGGATAAAGTCTAAAAAATTGCAAACAGAACAAATCAGCATATGATAGAAAAATAAGAAGACTCATAGTCTTAAAAAGAAAACCTTAAATAATTATATAAAAATAATCAAAAATCAATTAAAAGAATATTTGTACTTAATACTTAGGTAAAGTAATAATGTGAGAGTGAACACATTTTAAGAAAAAGAAGAAAACCTAGCATAAAAGAACTCTCCCAGGAGGACCCCAAGAACATGGGAGAATTCACATATTTAAGGAATCATCCTGTTCCAAGGACATGAAAGTATAGCTGACAATCCGGACTCCCAGGAGCACTGGGAAGGCACTGCCTCAAAGCCCCTGGATGAAAACAGGCTCATAGAATATAGTACAGCCTTTACCTGCAGTGTCCCGTTTCTCCGGAGAGAAGACATCTGCAATGCCATGGAGTCACCCTTCATACTGATTCGGTAGGTGAGCCCACACAAGATCTTTTTCTCTCTCAAGCCACGTATTGTGGAATTAATAGAGAAAATGCTAACATCCAGAGTGGCTGGAAATCAAAACCTGAGAATTAAGAAGCTCATCTGTAAGTCCACTAAAGAGGCCCCTCTTTGGATGTTGTTTAAACCCTGACCCATTTTGGTAATTACCTTAATTCTTCCCTGGAAAGAGGTATTTCATTGGCCACAGCTGAGCCTGTGGAAGAAGACTGTGTGACACTCAGGTAAGACTATAAAGCCAACACATAGGATGTCAGGAAAGCAAACCAGGAGCATAGAGAAGGTGAAAGTGGTTTTCCACTAGGCCTACAGGATAAATACAGAAGTGGGCTTTTGAATGAAAATGCCTAAAGACAACAATGACAAGCTCAAAAAATGCTGGTCATTTAACTGTATAAGATCAAAGACATCAGTGCCTAGTAATCCAAGAAGTCATCCAGGAACTGAGTATTAAAGAAGGTTTGGTCCTAAATAGACTTATAAACAAAAATACCCCTACAGACTCAGAGCTATAGTTACAAACAGGATCCTTCCATCGTGTGGTTCTTTTCAACATCATTGGCTGCCCTGACAAATCAACGCCAGCCTTATCTGATTTTCCCAAAGAATCCAGAGATTGCTCTGGGAAAAGGAATTGGGAGATACAAGGAAGGTCAGTAACATATTTATCTCAGTGTCGTAATGAGCTTTTAGATATAGTTTTCTATATAAAACATCAGATTTTAAAATTTAGGAAATAGAAAGTGATGATAAAATTCTAAAATTAAGTGAAAAAATACAGGTTTTTTTGTTTGTTTATTTTGTTTTGTTTACAAAATCCTTACACATAAAAAAAAAATCCTTACACATAGATCCATGTAGCTTCAGCAACTATCAGAAATGCAAATTCTTCTGCTCCACTGTCTTGTGATAGTGAAGATGCAAGAAGAGGGGAAAAAAAAGTAGGGGTGGGGCCCAGCAGTCTGTCAGGTAATAAGCCCTCCAGCTGATTCTGATAAACACTGAAGACTATAAAAAAGAAACTGGTGAAGACTATAAAAAAGAAATAAACGTAGAAATTTAAAGTAAAAGAAGTAAAACCCTTACATTGTCACATGGTTATGCTGATACATTTGATATTAATTACAGGTGGGAGTTGAAAAGCGAATTATTTACAACTGACATTATCAGAGATTTCAATGAAGCTGGACTTTTTAAAAAAATATTTTAAGTGTGTTCTAACTAGGAAATCATAGGACCAGGATCATATTGTGCTCTATTATAGTGTATTATTTATTATATCTGTTTATCTATTCTTGTAAGAAAGTCAGTAAATTTTTCAAAAGTAGCAAGTTCCACTTAAGGAACTAAACTGCATGAAGAGAAAATCAAATACAAACACTGTGCTTGACAAGAAAATATGGGGCTTAAGAAGAGCACAGAACAGGAAGCAGACAGCTGGACTGAGCAACATACTGAGTTCAGTGAACAAAACAAATTAAATCAGAAGTCTCAGACATCCAACCTCTAGCTTACAAAATGAATGAAATTAAAGTGTGAATAATTGCATGTTACTGATGACAGGGCTTGCTATGACTCTGAATCTAAGGGCATATCTAATAAGAAAGGAAACGGCTAGGGATGGAATAAATTCTGCCAACTAGCAGACCACTGGTGTGAGAAAATTGAAAATGATGGATGTCTCACAGATAGAAACTAGAATAACATGAATGGAAAGTAGAAGTTGTGGACAACCCAGGCTGAATGAACTGAAAAACAAAAAACAAAAAAAAATCATTTGGCAAATGATAATTTTCCCCTTTTGATGAAAAAATAAATGCAAAACCTCGCCCTAACAAGTGGAAGTCCTTCAGGAAATCCGTGAGCAAACAAGCATGACTGAAATAAACTGAATCAAGAAGAACATATGCTGGAACAGGAGGCGGGGAGGTTGTAAGACATAGAGTCAAGCAGAGGTAAAGACAGAGAATATGTAAAATGGAGGGTGATTGCAGAAGACAGATTCTACTGAAACCATAGTGCTCGTCCTCTGTGGACAGTCCATGCCAGAGGCTCACTGCTTCTTATATTTTGAGAACTGTGTAGCATAGAAAACTGGGCTCCCTTCATTCCAGCTCATATAACTTGGATAATTGACAAACGATATAAAACCAAGTACCATAAAAATAAAACACTTTTCAATAATTTTTTTCTTTTTTTCAAAGATTTTATTTATTTATTCATGAGAGACACAGAGAGAGAGAGAGAGGCAGAGACATAGGCAGAGGGAGAAGCAGGCTTTCTTCAGGGAGCCTGGTGCAGGACTCGATCCCACGACCCTGGGATCACAACCTGTGCTGGAGGTAGACACTCAACCACAGATCCACCCAGGTGCCCTTGATAAACTTTAAACAAAAAGGAAAGAACTGGGCAGCCTGGGTGGCTCAGCGGTTCAGCACCGCCTTCAGCCCAGGGCCTGATCCTGGAGACCCAGGATCAAGTCCCACATCGGGCTCCCTGCATGGAGCCTGTGTCTCTGCCTCTCTCTCTGTCTCTCATGAATAAATAAATAAAATCTTTAATAAAGAAAAGAACTATCCCTATACATTTTTCACGTACATGTTATTAGCCTATTACTAAGGACACCAATTTAGGGGGAGAGCCTGTGGATAAATTTGATATATTTTAAAATAAATGTTTGATGATAATATAGAAAAGTCCCCAAAGGAAGAAAGGGTGTAAATAAAAGGCAGAAAAGAAGAGAGGCCAACATATTTAGATTTAGCGAAAGGAAGAAAATGTCTGTAAAAGAACAACAGGGGGTCTGGTAGTAGCTCTTCCTTTTATCAACAGATCTAAGGGACCCCGACCAGGACCTGACAACCAGATCTTCCCCTCCTTCCAATGGGGACAGTGAGACACATATCAATATTTGAACAGAGACTTGGAAAATTTCTTACAAAATTTGAAAAAGAACCAAAGGGTTAATAAGGAACTATAAAAAAAATTAGATCACGTATAGCCCTATTCTGCTAGCAACCACTTTTTTGCATTTTGCCATCTTTCCTTTCCAGTACTTTTCTAAGCATAACCACAGTTGGGACCATGCTGTGCTTTCTTGTATGTGGTAGCAGTGACATACATGGGAAATTCTCCTAGATGGTGGTGGGTGGTTTCTTCTTGACCAGCTCTTTTTTTTGGCTGACCTGGAACCAGCTTGTTTTGCTGCAATGAGGATGGGAAGTAATGTCAAGAGAATGACAGAATCTTTTTTTATTCTTTTCATTAATTCACCTCATCAGGAAACAAATAATCATGAATAATTTGTGAATGCTTTGTTCATTTCCCTTTGCCCATCTTTTATTCAGATTCCAGTAAAACACGGTTTTAGCTTCTGCAGAATTATAAAATATTTTAACAACTATTGGGGACTCATGTACTTTTATTATCTATTCTCTTAGAAATTGCCCTGTGTATTTTCACAAGTTCACTTATTTTCAAATAAATTTTTAGTATCACTTCCTCTCCAAATACAAATAATCCCTTTTCATTTTATTTGTTACAGAATTATGGAGATTTATTAAGAGAGCTATAAATACTAAATATTCTTATCTAGGAACAAGGCATATTTTTGTCTTTGCTTTCATCTGAATCTCTTTTATTCTCTTTATTGGAGTCTTACAGTTATCTTTATCCCGGTAGTGCACAATTGCTGCTAAATGTATTTGTAGATAAGTTATTTTTGTTTTTATTATGACAATCTTTTATTCTATTTGTATTCTTTCCAGTTACTATTCATATAAAGAATGCTATGGGATGGGGGTAACGGGGCACCTGGGTGGCTCAGTCTATCAAGTATCTGACTTCACCTCCTGTCATGATCCAAGGTCCTGGGATTGAGCCCCATATCAGGCTCCCAGCTCAGCAGAGAGTCTGCTTGTCTCCCTCTCCCTCTACTTCTCCCCTGACTCATGTTCCTTCTTCTCTCTCTCAAATAAATAAATCTTTTTTAAAAGAACTCTACTTTTTGCTATTATTTCCTAAATAACTTCTCAATTCTGTAATCCTTTTAACATTTCAATAGTTCAAAAAACACGCTTTCACATTTTTCAGGTGTGCTATGGTAATATCTACAAAAGCTGATGATTTGCATTCGTGCCTTGTGTTTTGTGCACCTTTCTAAATCCATGAGCAAAACTTCTGCAACAGCCCCAACTAATAATGGTGGTAACAGCAGCTCTCCATTCAGTAAAACTGAAGGCAATCATGCTGACTGACCTTTCATTTGAACATACATTTTAGTACCACATTTAAAGTGACTACCCAGGGTAGCCCTGGTGGCTCAGTGGTTTATCGCCTCCTTCAGTCTGGAGTGTGATCCTGGAGACCTGGGATTGAGTCTCACGTCAGGCTCCCTGCATGGAGCCTGCTTCTCTCTCTGTCTGTGTCTCTGCTTCTCTCTCTGTGTGTGTCTCTCATGAATAAATAAATAAAATCTTAAAAAAACAAAGTGACTACCCATTCCTATGTTGTGAAGATCATTGGATTTTATTAAGAATCCCATATGGTTTTTCTCCTTTGTGGTTCTCAAGAGTCTCACCAAAATAAGGTTGCAGACTTCAAGTTATGAACTATTTGATGCCAGATGCAGACTAGTTCATGCCTGTTGTTCTTCCTCCAGTTCTGAATCAAAACTGCAGTACACCACCCATAAAACCTTCCTGATTTCTCTAAGTTCCACTGTGCCAAGAAAGAGTCAACTTTGCATCCTTAATGGGAAGGGAGCAGTGCTCTGAAGTAACCAAGCAATGTCTTTTTCACAGGTAGGTTGCAAGGAATCTGCAGTTTGGCCCGTGTAATGATGGATATATATTTGTTAACAAAATGACTTGATTTATAGATAAATGACATGACTCTCACCAAGCACATTAATCACACCTGATCTGCACCCAGAAGTAATAGGCCTCAAAGTTTTACCAGTGACAGGGCAACAAAAGCACAACCAGTCAGAAGACAAAAATTTGGACAAATCACATTAGTAATTGTCATTAATTTCAGTTTCACAGATTCTTCAGTCCATTTAGATTAGGAAAACAAAGATGTTTAAGGCAGAAATCTCCCACAACAGATTACTTAAACATTCCTTTTGCAAACACCAGCAAATGAAGTAAAAGTAAGTCTGACACAAGTGCCTCTTAAGGCCCTGTAAGTCCGGCTCAAAATATACACAGCAAATGCATCTCTGGGAAGAGATATCTTCATTCTGTGAAGCTTTTTCAATAAGCAAAACTTGACAGCCCTATTCTAAGGCTGAGTAGTGTCAAACAAAGTAAACAGAAAGCATTTTTTTTTAAAGTACATCTTATCCAAAGATTCTACATACTGAAAGGGTTTTTTATCTTTTATTCTAAAGGGGAAAAAAAAAGGGCCAAAAAAGTTAAGTGACTTTCTTTGTTGACTGTGCAACATAATTAATTAGAAAGTAGGTGTCAAGTCACCAATTTTAGATCTACAGCATCACTGTTAAGCCTTATTTGATGGAAGATGAGGAGAATAAGAAAACAAAAACAGTACATATAAATTTATCATAAAACAATCAATTATTGGGGCAGCCCCAGTGGCTCAGCGGTTTAGCACTGCCTGCAGCCTAGGGCATGATCCTGGAGACCCTGGATCGAGTCCCACGTCAGGCTCTCTGCATGGTGCCTGCTTCTCCCTCTGCCTGTGTCTCTGCCTCTCTCTCTCTTTCTGTGTCTCTATGAATAAATAAAGAATCTTAAAAAAAAAAATCAATTATTATATAAAACAGATTTTCATCCCTTCTGCTGTAATTCATAGTTTCATAGGTTTTCTAATATAACCTCTTGCAGGTTGTCATATATCCTTTGTAGAAAGGGCTAAAAAATGTTAACACAGAATTATTTTCAACTCATTAACACTGTGAGATTGATAGAAGATAATAACTAGACTTTCATATTCAGGATATTTTGCACACTATAAATGCTATGGTTTACTTTTTAATATTTTTGTTTTTATTTTTGAAGATCATGAACCTTAATAATAATCATGAATAATAAAAATAAGCTTAGTAAAATTTGCCAAAAATAGAGAAGTTAATAATTAATAGCAAGCTATCATGTGGCAAATTAAATCAGACTTTCTAGGAAAAAGAATTGGAAGTATCACCTTTTTAGCAAGATACTAACAAGAATATATATCTTACATATATTCATCTTTCTAAGGACCTTTTCAGAATAATATTACATAATAATTAACTAATTGAATTTAGCACTCATGTTTCCTTTTGAAACATCTTATTCAAATCAATATCCTTCCTTGACTATACTTAGCACAGCACCTGAGACATAGTAGGCACTTGAACTATTTTAATTAGATTCTAAAACTGGTTTTCAAATGACCTTGTTTTTTATAATTTTGTTTCATAACTGGACGGCTCAAAAGCAGACATGAGCCTTCAATTAATATTTTAATTGAGTTCATTGAGTTCAAGCAACTAGCAACTTGATCATACCTGAGTAAAATGATAAAATTTAGAGTTTAAGCCATGCAGGCCTAGAAATAGATCCTATGACAATTCATCAATAGAAACTCATACCTTGAAGTCCTGCCCCAAACAGCAGGCTGAACATACCCATTTCATCAATAAAACAATCAAGTCCTCTATACTTTCACTGGGGGCTTTCCATATTCTTTGAAGTAGTAACCTAATTGATAGGAGCACTTTTTCATTTCCTTGCCTGCATGCCTTCCTTCCTTCCTTCCTTCCTCTTTTCTCTTTCTTTCATCTTTATTTCCTTCTTTTCTTCTTTCTCTCTGGGAAACAAAACATATTAACAAAAAGTGAAGATAACGAAGACCATGTTCTAGTACAAACAAAAAAATGAGCAGCAAGTAGAAAATACAAATAAAAAGAAGGCACCATAAGCCTTCTTCACTGAAACTGGTCAAAACTCCAATGGATATTTAAGGAAAACCCTCAGGTCAAAGTAGAGAGTCTTAAGGAGTTTTTCAGTCAACCTAAAATTCTGCAACAGAAATTTACTCAAGAAAATCATGACCTGGAAGGAAATAGGCAGAAGTTGATGCAGAAGTGTAGGCTAATGTAACATTCAATAAGTAAACTATAAATTCCAGAGTAGAAGGAGACTATAAGATACTAAATTAATCAGTTTTATGTCAATTGGCTCAATATTTCTGCTGAAGAAAGCTTTTGACAGAATACACAAAAACTACCTTCCTGAAACAACAGAATACAATGCTTTAAAGACTAATAAACAGGGCAGCCCCAGTGGCGCAGCGGTTTGGCGCCACCTTCGGCGCAGGGCATGATCCTGGAGACCCTGGATGGAGTCCCACGTCAGGCTCCCTGCATGGAGTCTGCTTCTCCCTCTGCCTGTGTCTCTGCCTCTCTCTCTCTGTCTCTATGAGTAAATAAATAAAATCTTAAAAAAAAAAAAAAGACTAACAAACATAAAGCTAATTCCAAAAATACCTGGTGATCAGACTCCTCCACAGAAAGATGTCCAAAAATCAGTTGCCTTAGTTGTCTGAAATTGGTATATTACCCATGCCCCATAATTAAGCCAACAACTTTCTCTTCTAAACGTTATCAAAGAAAGTGCCTAAAATAAACTTGTGCCTCTAGGTAATCACCCACTTGGTTCTACAACAGCAGCTGAACTTTCTGGAAATACATCTGTCTTTGACCTAAGCTCCAGTATAGATTATTATTATAATGTGATCAAGATGACCCTTCTTTTTGGCTCTTTTCCTGTGAATGGTGGAACACATAATTAATTATCTCTTGATCAAAGAGATGTGGCAACAAGTTGTCTGAAGAGTTCAGACCTGCCTCCTCTGGTACTATAGGACTCAGAGATAAAGAAAAGTACATGTCTCCCATCTGGACACTAGAGCTGCTTCATTGATGCACAGTGGCTAAAACATTTCTTCACTCACTCTGTGTGAGTGACATATGTCTAACCCCCTTTTGAAAAAGGAGAAGAGAGACCAACTGCCCTGATTTGTCCAGGACTACCCAGAGTTTAGCACTGAAAGTCCCACATCTCAGGAAACTCTCAGACAAACCAATAACATGGTCATTCTCAATATCCAAGACAGCTGTTTCTTCTCTGCATGTAAAGGACATGCCTTGACACTAATATGAAACTTTAAATGGGGTTCCACATAGGTGGTGAGTACCAACATGGATAGGATAAAGTCACACTTTCTGGGCACAAATCCAGAAAGGCTTTTTTATGACTTCCTCTTTCTAGAACTCCAAAAGTACAAAACTTTGCACAATGCAAGAATTAACATGCCACTTTAGTAATCCTATTTTTTCTTCTGAATCTAAAAAACCTGTGTCCTTATATTATTATGAGAATACTCCTGATATAAAGAATCCCATTATTTATTTGGACCAGCTCATACATCTTATCTGGGCCCTGACATACCTTTCTGCTGGACCCTTGGAATGAAATTTACTCAGGAATTACTTTTCCCCTGATTATTACACTTGTGCTCTTTAATAGAACTTATTTCTCACTACCCTGGCATGTGCATTCTTGAAGCAAACAATTAACCTCTGCTCATATAGTTTTAACTAAAAGAAGACCACCATTTAAATAACTGCCTATGGTACTTGCAACACAAAAACGCTTTTGCTTTATCTCAATGCAGTTCAGGTAAGTGACAAATTATTTAAATGTCATTAAAACAGCTTTATTTAAAAATCTATATCATAAAAGTAAGATCTTACTTTTAACTGATTAATTTTTCATTCTTGAAATCTATAGGTTATATAAGACTTTGGATTAATATGATTCTGTAAAATATTAGGTTGCAAAAAAATTGAAGTAATGCTAATTCTAAAATGTTTTTCAATAAAAATTATAAACAAAACAAAGAATAAAAACAGGTTTGGAGACTTTGGAAAACTCCTCTGCAAATAACTGAGAATGGGAACCTATTTTAGTTCTTTTTCATATTATCACAACGAGACAGGGTTCAGAAAGTACATTTTAACCCTGAGCTTTCCCAGCCCAAAGGAAGATCGAGTTGTATGCTTGAACTGTATCTAGTTTTTAAGAACACATTTTTCTGTTTTTTTTTTTTATTTTATTTATTTATTCATGAGAGACACACAGAGAGAAGCAGAGACACAGGCAGAGGGAGAAGCAGGCCTCATGAGCAATCCAAAATGATGAGGCAGCAGTCTCACACTTAAATTTAGAGTTGGGGGGTGGTGCATGAGCTCCTCACAACTCCCTTTGTCTTGATGGGGAGGATGTTTTTACTGCCCAGTAGGGATATTCTTTGCACACTCCCTCACTCTTCTTTTTTGGACTGAGAAATTTGGGGAAAGGAGTTTATGATGCTTTGCTCAATGATTGAGCTCTTTCTCTCTATTAAAGCAGCACATCTTCCAGGAAGAGCAGCTCTCCCCATCACAAGAGAAAGCACCCTGCCCCTCCCTGTCAGGGGAGCCTATGGTTGTTCAGTGGTGCCAGCCCCTGGATGGGCAAAGCCTGTTTAATTAAGAAGTCAAAATTTAGAAAGCCCTTGTGGCCACACACCTACACAACTCTTTTTACCCAGTTATAATCTCTACTAAAACTTTAACTTCCTTCTGTCTGACCTGTGCCGATCTCTCAACTGGTTGCAAATTTGGAGTCAAGGATGTAGTCATGGTTAACCCCTTCTAAAACCTCACACTGCTGATTAAAAGGATGGGATTATGTAGAGATTTCATTTTTCCTTATAGTTAATGATGTAGAAACGTTCCCAAACTGTTTCTACCCTTGGATTCTTATGTGCCACACAAAATTAAGGATAAGGAATAAACTTCATAAGAGAAGTCTATAAGGAGATACAGCTGTAGTTTTGTTCTATTTATCATATGCCAATTCTCAAACCCTTATTGATACAACATAATATCTATATTGAACCACAGCTATTTTTTTTAAGTTTTATTTTATTTTTTTTTTTTAAAAGATTTTTATTTATTTATTCATGATAGTCACAGAGAGAGAGAGAGAGGCAGAGACACAGGCAGAGGGAGAAGCAGGCTCCATGCACCGGGGGCCCGACGTGGGATTCGATCCCGGGTCTCCAGGATCGCGCCCTGGGCCAAAGGCAGGCGCCAAACCGCTGCGCCACCCAGGGATCCCCTAAGTTTTATATTATTATTTTGTAGGTTGTCTAGAGACTCTTTCTTGATGGCAAAGTTTGGCAAACAGAACTAACAAAAGAGCAATTTTTGTTTAGAATACAGAAGATAATAACTTTAAATATCAGTCTTAAAGTTCTGGGATACAGGAGTTCTTAAAATTATTTTCTAAAATTGATTATGGTGTTGAAATGTAGGTGTGTATAGGTTTATATTATGCAGATAAATGACTGAAAACTGAAGAGCTATCTTTAATTAATTATCAAAACTATACTATGGTCTCTTTTCAGGGTAATGATATTTTCTAACTCAGTTTGCTGAACAAAAAGTTAACGTATGTTAACGATTGCCTGGAAAAATGGATATTTATTATAGACTACTGTAAGTCATAACCTTATTATTTAAGCATAAGCCATTAGCATGGTTGATTTCCTTTTGTAGCCTTTAGACAGGTTTCCCTGAAATTCAGATAAGGATGTTGACCTGAAGAAATCCAGGCTTAAAATATGCCACTTTGATTTAAAATGAGTTCACTGAAACTTAGATAATATCCAATCTATATAAATTGCAGAACTAGTTACTACATTGGACACAAGACTGTTAAACATTACTTCGAAAATAGGAAGTGATTAAAATGAATAGCTTCCATAAGTGCTTGACCCATGTACTTATATTCAATAAAATTGTACAAATTATGGCTAAGCATATGTTATTAATAGCTTCTTAGTCTTAGACAGTTTTGAATTTATCAGTATGTACATCTGTCTTTATTTTCAGTTTTCTGATGACATTTTTATTGATTAACTTTTTCCTGATTTAAATTGTGGTATTTTGGGGGGATCCGTGGGTGGCTCAGCAGTTTGGCGCCTGCCTTTGGCCCAGGGCACGATCCTGGAGTCCCGGGATTGAGTCCCACGTCGGGCTCCCGACATGGAGCCTGCTTCTCCCTCCTCCTGTGTCTCTGCCTCTCTCTCTCGATCATAAATAAATGAATAAATAAATAAATAAATAAATAAATCTTTAAAAAAATAAGTAAAATAAATAAATTGTGGTATTTTAAATATTTGTTGATGTAGAAGAAGAACAAATTGCACTCTGATCAAGTGATACCTAGCTCTTTAATAATGAAACAGATACATAAACTAGATCATTTGGTGTCTAGCTATGAAAACGACTGATGAGCCCAGGCCTAGGAAAAGCTTTGCTAGCAGCGGGAAAGACTGTTTCAATGAAGATAGAGAAGAATGAGGGGTGAGGGATAAAGTAAATACCTTTATTCTTTACTTTTCTTGTAAAATAGTGTGATAGTAGGGGACAAGCACATGAGGAAATAGATTAGAATTCAACTTTTATTCCTTTAGGACAACCAGTTGCTCACTTTTACCAGTATATTGATTTATCTAGATTTAACCTTCAAAAAAATACTTTAATTGCAGTAGGTCTTCATTTTTATTTTAGTCACTTTTTAAATTTTGTCCATTATTTGGATACGGTTGATTACAATTCTGGAGCAAATAGTAAGAATAATTTTTATGTGATCCATGTCTTTCCTACTTTACTATTGTGGTAGAAAGTGTTGTCTGTAATAGCAAGACTTTCTTTATGTTATTGTTCTGTACACACACTTCTCCATGCACTAAACCAAAATCTGAGTTAGAACACACAAAATTTGTATGGGGCAGCAGTAGAGTGAGACATGACAAAAGGGCATAGAAAGAAAGCCATCTGGGAGCTGAGACAGAATTGTGATCAAATACAGGCTCTTCCACCTGATATCCTGATTTCGAGCTGACTTTGGGCAAAGTATTTCATGTCCATGAGCTTCACATTTCTGAACTCTGAGATGGAACAATACTTACCTAACAAGGTCGATGTAAGGGCTAAGCTTTTAACATGCCTTGTGCTTACAAAGGATTTCGTAAGTATTTAGAATACTCCTTGCTCCCTTTCCTTCCAAAATATTTTTTTTATTAATTAGTGCATTTTCAGTAAGCTATTGATGTCAACAAAGACAAAAATAAAATAAGGTATAGAGGATAGTGAGAATTCTTTCTGGATAATTTAAAGTAAGAAGTAAAGAGCTATTACATCCAAACCAAAGTCAGTTTTTGCTGAGTTTTTTTTTTTCCCATCTGAGAAAACATATCTCATAACACTTTCCTTCATTAACCAACTTAACAGTATATAGCTTCCCTAATCCTCCTGTGAACTGTGATTATTAAAATTCTTGGCAGCTTGATGTGTTGGAGATGAGAACATATTAACTCAGTTATAGCCAGTGAGGCATGCTTTATTAGAATACTACCTTGCCTCCTATGACTTGGGTTTAGCTTGTCAAAAGTAACAAATGAAAGACTTAACTTCCCATAACTTTTTCTTCCCACTCCATCTATTATATCTTTCAATATCCTCCAAAGTGCTTTTATACTCCAAAGAACCCTGGACTTAGATATTCTTTGAATTTTAATGTTAAAATGTCCATAACATATTAATTTTGTCAGACAAGGTTTGAGCTAAATATTTAATCTTTTGTTAGCTCTCTTGCAGAGGCAAGTTCTGCTCAAGAGTTTTTAGGGCTTTTTTTAAATATATATAAAGATGTTATGTGAACAACATTTGAGTCTTTCTAACCAATTGAGGAGACACAAAGTCAACTCTATTGCCTAACCAACTGCCTCAGTGCTCCTTCTTCTTAAAACTTCAGGTAATAAATAGCTTCTTTGGGTCTGGTTTATCTAGAATGACTTATAACTTCCTATATAGAAGTCTAAAATTCTGTGTGTAGTGTAAGCACGTGCTAGGCATCCTCAAGAGTTTGCCCTATTAAGTACAAAATACACACAAAATAAAATCTTTTTAAAATCAAGGAGCTGAAAATCCAAGTTTCCCTTCAATCTTAGTCCTTAACTAGTAATAAGTGGGTTCACTTGCTCAAAGAAATGAAGTAAGTGAATTCCCATTGGGATTTTTAGTTTAATATGTACAGTATGTACCAGGAACTAGGATTGTAAGACAAACAGAATATCATGGCCCCTTTCGTATCCGAATTTAAAGTCTAGAGTGGGTGTCTTCATCTGTTCAGGCTGCTATAACAGTACACCTCAGTCAGAGTAGTTTATAAATGCCAGACTTGTATTGCTTACCATTATGGGGGCCATGGTGCCAGCATCGTCCGGGGAGAACCTCTTCTGGGCTGCCATTTTCTCATTGTATCCTCACTTGATGAGGAGTTGGAGGAGAGTTGTGTGGGGTCTCTTTTACAAGAACGCCAATCTCATTCACCAGGGCTCCACTCTCATGATCTAATCTCCTTACAAAGACCCCAGCTCTTAATACTATCACGTTGGGAATTAGGGTTTCAATTTATGCATTTTGGAGGGACACAATAATTTGTTCATAGTAGACACAGGCAGACGATTAAAGACAGCATATGGGCTTTAATGGGGCAAGCCTTTAAATGCTTCCAGCTTCTGGCTTAAACAACTAAATGGATGCTAACTACTGTCAGTCTTTAGAGAGAGCACACTGTACTTCCTGAGATTAGAAGAAACATAGTTATTTCAGTTTGATAGTCTGTGATACTCAGTTGAGTTTTAAATGTGTTTCCCAGAAAAAGCTCTCAAAAGTCTATACTCTTTCCCCAACTCTAATGCTGCCGCTAAACCAAAATCATTTCACCCAAAAGTAAAAACAAGTGGAACTTCCTATGAGCATTACTTTCAAATTCCAATAAACCTTCAGCTCTATAAGGAAGATGGTGGCCATGTTCTACTGCTAGCCAAAATACTTGCTAGTATTTTTTTTGAAGGTTAAATCTAGAAAGAAAAGCCCCAGCAGTCAAGTTCTTTTTTGATAAGACATGGAATGTAATTATAACTACAAAGATGATGTGGGGGCTTGAGACATATATTTCACTCTTTTAAAGAGCAAAGTTTATTTTTTATTTAAGCAATCTCTATACTCAACCTGGGGCTCGAACCCACAACCATGAGATCAAGAGTTGCATGCTTTTTAGACTGAGCCAGTCAACCACCCCTAGTCACAGAAATTTTAGGTTCAGTGTTGTATGGACTTGTCTCTTCATTTCTTCTTTAGTCTTATGGTCTGAAATATTTAGGTCAGAGGCTATAATGTAGTATTCAGCAATGCTGGGAGAGCAAATTAAAGAACTACTATAATTATAATTATAAAATTATAATTATTATTATTATGTTAGAAATAGAGTTCTCAAAAGGAGGGTAAAAAATAGACATTGCTGAGTGAAGGGAGCCCAAACTCAGAGAAGAAATTCTGGGGATGGCCTAAAATTCAAGTTGAGGGGCACTTGGGTGGCTCATTCAGTTAAGCATCTGCCTTCAGCTCAGGTCATGATCTCAGGCACCTGGGATAGAGCCCCGTGTTAGGCTCCCTGCTCAGTGGGGAGCCTGGTTCTCCCCGGCCCTCTGCCCCAATCCCCCTGCTCATTCTTCACCCACTCTCTCTCTCAAATAAATAAATAAAATCTCTTAAAAATTTTTAAAATTGAAGTTGAATTAACACAGTAAAAGTTAACGATACTGTATTTCATTGATCCTAAGTTCAAATTCTTTCACAACAAAATGGCAAATGATCTCTGAAATTAGGGTACAGATTTCAATCATTTTAAAGTTGCCATCATTCTGGTGGCACCAGCAATGTAACTTATGCCTAAGCAGAAGGTACCTATTTATGATATCATAATTTTAATAATTCTGTATAGTTTGAGTATGCATGTTGCATTTAGCTGCAACAGAATGCCCTTAAAAAGGTTATGTTATGATTCAGCACTGAATAAAAAGTTGCCATATATCCGGAAAAGCATGAAAACAGAGCAATGTTTTATAATATAAACATCTGTATCTAATAATTACAAAAGACCTTTTTCAATGATTATAAAGTAAAAATAATTATTTTTGGGGTGAGAGATTTAAGTTCTACTCTCAGGAAATTTCAATTATGTAATGTCATATTATCAGCTATAGTCACCATGTTATATATTAGATCCAAACAAAAAATAATAATAAAATGGATTTGGTAATTATATGGGAAGGGGGAAACTCCTTTCACAATGTATATATACATCAAATCGTTATAATGTACTCCTTAGATATCTTTCAATTTTCTCTGTCAACTACACCTCAATAAAGCTGAAAACTATTCTAAATGATAAGAAAGCATTATATTATTGTTTAATTGGCAATATCTTTTCCTTCTTAGAAGTATGTAGAAGAACGGTGCCAGTTAAAATCAAAGGCATCTTAAACTCAATAAAATGTGGTAAATGAGCAAATCCCAAAGTTTTCCGTTGTCTTTTTATATATCTTTAATTAGACATCTGTTTAGTGTTATTTAAGCTTAGTTGATAATTTTAAGTTATTTTGAAAACTAGAGTCTGGACCTCAAAGAAATTTTTTTTTCTTTTTTTAAGGTATTATATCTGTTAGTGCTACCTGATGGCAGGAAATCCTAATTATTGGGAAAGTATTTAAAAAGGAAAACAATTTCTAAAGTGCTGAAACTTTACATTTTAAAGTAATACATTCTGGCAAATGTCCCAGACACTTTTATGGACCTGGAAAAATAGTTGCACTGGACTGTATAAAGGAAGTGACATGGTAGATTTAGATTCTGATTAACTTTTCCCAGGGATTTCAGAGAAACATTCTCCAAGTCAAAGTCTTGCGGGGGGCGGGGGGGGGGGGGGCGGATGTAAATTTCAGAAGTTTGAGTTTCCTGGATTGGTAGCAGATAATTTATGCATGCCATAAATGTTGAGCACCTGTTTGTATAAAGAGCTACACAGGAGTCTATGGTGAATGCAAGAATAAATAGGCAGAGTCTCTGTCGTCAAGAACCCTATAGTCTGAACAAGAACCTAAAATACGTATACAAATGCTGATAGCTCAGAATGATGAAGAGCCTCCAGGGAGATGTGAGCTCAGGACCCTGGCAATGAGAAGTTCACAAACCTGTATTTTGAGTGAAAGTGGGAGGGGATATGGAGATCCAACAATTAATAGAGCTGTGTGACATCAGCTGCTTTGGGGAGCTACCCTTGAAAGTTGCATATAATATTCTTCTTCAAAGCCAGCTTAAGTATTTGTTCACTTTAAGATGGTTGTTTTAAATTCTGGGGGAATAAAGGGGCAAAAAAGTATTAGCATTACTTTTCCTGATGATACCATAGTATTGGATTTTAAAAATATCTTTTGAGTCTGTGTCCTTTTTAATGAGATGTCTTTTTAAAACAGCGTTTCAAGTTCCAATTAGAAGTAGTTGACAGTTTTATAATTTTTTATTACTGATTTGAAGGCCCTTGTTGCAATTTTAAAAACAACTTTGTATTAGTGGGTTGATTAAATGACTTAGTGCCTTCTTTTTGTATGTACCTCAATTGAACACATTTTTTCTCCAGATATTTTTTTGCTATTACTTTTGTGGGGACTTCTTTATTTCACTTTCTACCATAACCAATTATTTATAAGATTGTCTTTTTTAGAAAGACCATGAGTATTTGAAGGCAAAGTCTGTATCCTACTCACTTTCCCTCCACATCACCTAGTAGAGTACTGGGAAATTAATAACAACTCAATAAGTATCATAAATGAATATATGCATGGAAAGTTTCTATAATAATGAAAATAAATTTTAAAATAAAGAAAGCATATTAAAAATATCTTGGTTCTCATGCTATATGTGTTGCATTTCAATTCCAGAAACTAATTTATTTCAAATATTTTTAATTTTGGATAATACCATTACCTCTCCAAATGTAAGAGCTTGTTGATATATAGAAAACCACTAAGCAGATAGGATGGTATATGCATTACATTTGACTTTTGAGCAACATGGGTTTGAACTACTCAGGTCCAGTTACACACAATTTTTTTTTGATACAGTACTGCAGATGTACTTTCTCTTCCTTATTATTTTCTTAATAACATTTTCTTTCCTCTAGCATACTTTATGGTAGGAGTACAGTATATAATACATACAACTTAACAAAAGTTGTGTTAGTCGGCTGTTTATGTCATCAGTAAGGCTTCCTGTCAACAATAGGCTGTTAGTAGTTAAGTCTTGGGAGAGTCAAAAGTCATATGAGGATTTTTGACTGCGCGAGGGTCAGTGCTCCTAACCTCCTAGATCCCCTTGTTCAAGGGCCAACCGTATTTGCAATTCCTCTGACTGAAGCAAACTCAGAACTACAAACTATAATATTTCATTATTTCACCCATGACCTACTGAAAAGAAGTTGTGAATAATAATACCTAAGTACTCTTCAATGTGCTCACTGCAAATTAAACTTAAATAAAGTTCATTATTTTCTATTACTTCAGAACCATTGCTGCTGCTATCAATAAACAATTATTGGGGCTCCTGGGTGGCTCAGTGGTTGAGTGTCTGCCTTTGGCTCAAGTCATGATCCTGGAGTCCCAGGATCAAGTCCCTTATAGGCTCCCGGCAGGGAGCCTGCTTCTCTCTGCCTAGGTCTCTGCCTCTATCTCTGTGTCTCTCGTGAATAAAATTTTTAAAAAAGCTTTAAAAAATTATTGGTTGGTTATACAAATAAATACCCAGATAAATAACTATTATTCAGATAAATAACTCATAATTCATCCTAAAAATTGTGAGGCACCTGGAATGTTAAAGGAATAGGGAGTACTTATAGTAAAGGGATCGAGAGGTAATTTCAGTATGCCAGTTTTGTTTGGTATAACCACAAGAATCATCAAAAAAACCATTTTAGTTGTTAATCTCGTGTAAAAAAGAAAATGGATTTAAGGTTTATTTAATATCATAAAGAAAAATTATTTTAAATTGCGATACACAAAAAAAGATACCACTTTCCTTCTTGCTACCAAACAACATTAATGACCAGAAATAGTGTTTTTTTTTTTTTAAAGGAACAATGTTCAGATTGTCAATATGTCTTTGTTTTTACAGTTCTACATGAACTAGATGTGGATCTTTTTTTTTTTTAAGATTTTATTTATTCATTCATGAGAGACACAGAGAAAGAGGCAGAGAAATAGGCAGAGGGAGAAGCAGACTCCACTCAGGGAGCCCAATGGGAGACTCAATCCCAGGTTCCGGGATCATGCCCTGAGCCAAAGGCAGATGCTCAACCGCTGATCCACCCAGGTGTCCCAGATGTAAGTCTTTAAAATCATGGACTATATTGTTCATCTCCAGGACCTCTTCTGTATGTTATTTAATTGTTGAATGAACAGATCAACTACTAACAAGAGCTGCAATCATGATGCACTACAGTAATTCTTTCTTCTTTTTCTTTCTCTTTTTCTTAAAATGGACACATTTGTATTTTAAAAACTAAATCAATTTGTGTATTACAGCTTATTTAAATGAATCAGAACCAAATAAAGTGAAATATGAATCTTACCTCCCAATCTTTCTTCCTCCCTCCCTAGAGGAAAACCGTCGACAGTTTATTGAATATGTGTGACCCCATATTTTTCTATGCTTATTTAAATATATATGCATACATTTAAATAAAATAGAGATATATACGCTCTTAAGCAAAACTCGAATCCTACTATACATAATGTTTTCTAACAATTTTATTGGGAGAAAATGTACATGCCATAACACAATATGTGGTCTTCTGTGTTTGACTTCTTTTACTCAGAATAATGTTGTGGAAGTTTATCCACATTATTACATTTGATCCCTTTTTGTTGACCAATAGTATTCCACTGTATGGATTTAACATATTTTGTTAATCCATTCATCAGTGGATGGACATTTGGGTTGTTTCCACTTTTTGGCCTTCATGAATAATGTTACCATAAACATTTATGTACAAGTCTTTAGTAGACA
This sequence comes from Canis lupus familiaris, assembly GCF_011100685.1. Classification (NCBI taxonomy): domain Eukaryota; kingdom Metazoa; phylum Chordata; class Mammalia; order Carnivora; family Canidae; genus Canis; species Canis lupus. Next base: position 23,528,429 of record NC_049233.1, read on the forward strand.
TGTTTTCATTTTTCTTGGGTAGATACCTAGAAGCAGAACTGCTGGGCCCTGTTGTAATTCTGCATTTAATTTTGATACACTACGTATTTTTCAAAGTGACTATACCCTTTTACATTTCCACAAGCAATATATGAGGGTTCTAATAATTCCTTATTGTCATCAATATTTGATATTGCCTTTTTGACTATAGCCTTTCTAGTAATTTGAAGCAGTAGGTCATTGTGGTTTTGATATACACAGCTCTTGATGTGCATACATCCCTGTACATGTTGATCATTCTTATATCATCTTTGGGGAAATTTCTATTCAAATCCTTTGACAATTTTTAATTGGGTTGGTTTCTTGTTATAAGAATTCTCCATGTATTCTAGTTACAAGTCTCTTATTCAATATATGATTTGCAAATATTTTCTCCCCATCTGTAGGTCTTCATTTCACTTTGTAGAGGATGCTATTTGAAGCAAAAGTTTTTAATTATGATGAAGTCCAACTTATTGTTTTTCTTTTATGACTTTTGCTTTTGGTTTCATATCTAAGACATCATTCACTAACCCAAGAGCATAAAGATTTGCTCTTGTATTTTCCTCTAAGAGTTGCATGTTTTAGCTTTTTGCACTTTGTTTATTGATTCATCTTGACCTTAAATTTTGCATTTGGTGATAATAGGATCCAAATTCATTCTTCTGAATGTGAATATCTAGTTGTCCAGCACCATTTGTGGAAAAACGGTATTGTCCCTCATTGGTATCTTGTTGAAAGTCAATTGACTATTCACATAAACGTTTATTCCTGGGCTCTCAATTATATTCTATTAATCTAAATATGTATATTACAGTACTATACTGTCTTGAGTCTTGCATCTCTGTAGTAAGTTTTGAAATCAGAAAGTAAGTTCTCCAACTTTCCTCGCTTGTCAAGATTTTTTGGTTATCCTGGGTTCCTTCTATTTCTACATGAATTTTAGGATCCATTTACCAATTTCTGAAAAAAAAGAAAAAAACAGACACTAACTGAGATTTTGATAGGAATTGTATTGAATCTGTATATCAATTTGAGAAATACTGCTATTCTAGCAATTGTGAGTCTTCCAATCTATGAAAACGGATGCTTTTCCATTTATATAGGTATTCTTTAACTTTTTCAGCTACATTTTGCATTTTTTAGGTTATTAGACTTGAAGTTTTTTTTTTTTTTGGTAAATTTATTCCCAAGTATTTTCTTTTTTATTCTATTGTAGTAGAATCAATTGCTTTCTTAGTTTCATTTTCAGATTGTTGGATAATGTACAAATGCAATTGATTTTTGTATACTGATCTTGTATCCTGCAATCTTGCTGAACTGATTTATTAGGTCTACTAGTTTTTTATTGGATACATATTATTTTTAAAATCCCTCTTTTCAGGGACCCCTGGGTGGCTCAGCGGTTTAGCGCCTGCCTTCATCCCAGGGCGTGGTCTTGGAGACCCGGGATGGAGTGCCGCATCAGGCTCCCTGCATGGAGCCTGCGTCTCCCTCTGCCTGTGTCTCTGCCCCTCTGTCTGTCTGTCTCTCTCTCTCTCTCTCTCTCTCTCTGTGTGTCTCTCATGAATAAACAAATAAAATCTAAAAAAAATAAAATAAAACCCCTCTTTTCTTTTTTTTTCTATTTATTTATTTATTTATTTATTTATTTATTTACTTATTTATTTATTTTAAATCCCCCTTTTCACTTCACAACTTTTGATTATGGATAACTTTTCAAGTCCGTATATATACCTCTTTAAATCCTGTTTTAAGAGTGCATGAATTCCACATTATGATATAACAAAATATGTTTATCCATCCCCCTCTTGATAGGCATTTCTATTGATTTCTATTTTTATTTTGCTATCACAAAAACACTAAATGAAAATCCTTGATCATGTCTAACTACTCACACATGTTTATATTTTTACAGGTCAGAATCCTAGAAACAGAATTGACCAATCATAATGTATATTTAAAATTGAAAAAATATTGAAAAATTTTCCCTCAAAGGGGCTCCAAATGTTTCCATCATTAAAGGAAAAGATAGATTTATTAAGGATAACTATCAAAGCAACTAACAGTTCCTGATAGTAGTCCTTTAACTTTGGTAGAAAGAATTCCTCGTCAGTAAAGCAGCAGATTCTTCCTGTGACAGTCCATTTTAACCATAAATAATGGAGAGGAACTAAAAGGATTTACTGTAGTTCAATAGATCAATCATAGATGCTGTGAAGCTTTCTGACATTTTTGCTTACTGATTCCCAAAGGAATGTGGTTCACTAGGTCTCGAATAGGAAGCACATGTCAGAATCCGGAAGCACATGTTCCAAATGCAGAAACACATGCAGACTGGGTGTAGCTATATATTCAACAAGCACTTCTCTAAATAAATGATTCTTCATTTGTATACATCTATACATTGCTACATAAATATATACATACTATCCATATGCATTTGGCAAGAAACCCCCTTGTTGCTGCGTGAGGGGTATATTATAATCATATTCCAAAGGAAGTGTGATGTCACTCCCTACCAGGAGATCCATCCCAACTTTCAAAGAGGGTTTTTAAGTACTCCTTCATTGCCTTTGAATGCAGGGGCCATTGCCTATATATGAAAAGATAAAGACCAGAGGCCAAATGCCCATCCCTTGGAGCATCACAACTTTATTCTTTTTATATTGTAAATCTATCAACAAACATTGTGCAGAGAAAACAGAATGGAAGCAAAATCTTCAATAGAAATGGTTTCACAAGAACAATTCTCTAAGTAAGTATATTGGCAAAGGATAAAATCTTTATGCCTCACTAACATGTTCTCAGAAGCAAAAAGTTGATTGAAAATGTTAGCCCTACGTAAGATGACCAAGAATCTGGAAAATGAAAAATGTAGACTATCCCAGACTATAAATTATAAACTTAGCCACAAGATTAATGCTTATTAATGTGTTTTTGTTTTTGTTTTTGTTTTTACAGAGAGAGGGCTAATTGACAGCAGAATCCAGGGTATAGGAGTTCTAGTTGATAGGTGTTTGGAGCTAAGTTAACACTAGAGTAAAATCTGAGTTACTTACTATTTGTCAAGATTCTCTTTTTCTTAAAATAAAAATGTTTTAGTTCAATTTTTGTCTCACCCGCAAAGCACATAAGCACATATCTAATAAGAGATTCCTATGTGAAAACTCTGGGTAAAGTAATGACAATGGTTAAAGCCTTAAAGGGGAGAACTAGGCATCCATATACATAATCATAACACAAAATCCTATAAAAGTTTACCGATCCTGGTTTACAGAGACATTTCATGCTTTATAATAGAGCCAATGTTCTACAAACAACATAAAGAAGTAATTAACCCTTTACAGCTATTTGCCAAAGTAAGTTTAAGTAATTATACTACTTTATTAAAATTTTTAAAGTGATAAAGGAGATTTTACCTCCAAAAGGCAGGGGCTGTGTCTGTCTTGTTCACTCTATCCCCAACATTTATCACAATACTTAATATATAGTAGACACTAAAAAAAGGTAAGTTGAAATATAAAGGAATTCAGGCTAATACAGAAACACATTAAAAAAGAAAAACACAATTTGGACAAATGTATGAATTCCATAGAAATATATATTTTTGTTCAGTTTTGTGACTGTCTTCTTAGAAAATTGCTGTAATTGGAATTGTGTTTAAAGTATGTGCACATTTTACATTGTAATGTACAATGACTTACTATCCTCCACAAAGTTTACATCATTTTATACTTTATCACTAGTATATAAAGTTCCCATTTCTCAAACATGCCTTAGCACTTTGTCAATTCCTCCTTCTTGGTCAGTTGGGTATGTGGCAAATAATCTTGCAGTGCTATTTTCATTGGTATTCTTTTAATTACAAAATAGAAAGAAAATTTTTTTGTTCATATACCTTTAATTGTTCTTTATGAATTGGCTTTGTTTCCTTCTCCAACTTTTTATGAATGTGGAAGTTCTTTGTATAGCACTGTTATATAGTACCTTTTTCTCCCATATATTGCTTTTTTTCCCTATTTTTATGTTTGTTAATGCCATCTATTCTGTAACCAAACCTACAAAAATTTTATTTTTGATTTCTGACTTTGGTGTCACACCAAAAGCTATTTGCAAACCTAAAATCATATAATAATTTATCCATATTTTATAGTTGCATTTTTTCATTTAAATTTCAATACATCAAGAAACTGTTTTCATTTAAGCTGTGATGTATAAATTTAATTTTTTTCCAATGAGCTAGCTAATCTAATATCATTTAATATGTAGACCAATAGCCTTGAGATGCTATATTTCTAATAGAAAAAAAAATTATGATTATCCCTAGATTTTTGGTTATGTGTCATTTATCTTTCTGTTTTAATGGTAGGATCATCTTTTTAGAATTACAGTATCTTTACAATTCCTTTTGTGTCATAATACTTTTTGTATTTATATCTCATCAAGAAGTTCTGCTTTTCTAGGTAGAACATTCTAGTTTCTAGACCAAAATTTTCTGATAAATTTTAAAATCCTTTAGTCAGATTTTTCTCCCAAAATCTCATTGGAATTAGTTCTGGAATTCTCCAAATGTTGTTTAAAACTCTCCACAAGGTAGTTATTTTGTATAATTTTCACGTAATTTCAAAACTAATGAAGTTTTTCAAGAAAAAAATAATAAAGAATAAATAAAACTGATGGTTACCAGAATGGAAGTGAGTAGGGGGATGGGTTAAATAGTTGATGGGGATGAAGGAGTGCATTTGTGATGAGCACTGGATTTTGTGTGGCAGTGTTGAATCAATATATTGTACACCTGAAACTAATATTACACTGTATGTTAACTGGAATTTAAATAAAAACTTAAACAAATAAATGGAAAAAATAAATCTTAATTAGAAAATTAAGAATGTCAAAAATCTCATCATAAAGAAAAGTCGCATGGATCTTTCCAGGGAACCTAAGGTAAACTTGGGGAAAAAAAAAACCCAAACCAAACCAAAACAAAAAACTGTGTTTTAACCACCAGAGGGCAGTGCACTCTAAATAATGGACCTCAGTTGGTCTTAAAAGGAAGCCCAGTCTAACTTGAAAATCAAATTTATCTAAAAATAATAGACTATAAATGTACTTTAGACTCTATAATAATTACAAAATTTTATCCTGGTATTAGCAATATAATATTTATTTAGAATACTCACAGAAATATAGACACTAAATTATCCATATTAAAATGTCAGCTGCTGCCTGCACAGCCCCATTGTGGAAGACCTACATGAAAACAGATAATGCCCTGTATGAATGAAAACTCTCTGAAGACAGGAAGTGTGTCTTGTTCACCACCTGTTTCTTCAGCATGTATATAGGATCCAGTTTATAGTAACAAGTCAAATATTTCATAAAGAAAAATAATTAAATGATCTGTAGTCTTAGCCCCGACCAATTTCTGAATTAATTCACATGAAACTTCGTACTACCATAGGAACTAGTACTGCCCTTAAGCAAGAGATTCTCCTCTCCTGGGCCCTGCACTTCTGTGGGCCCTGCTTGCCCTCCTCTAGCTGCACCCTGTCTTTATCAAGCTAGATCTCTCCTCTTTCCCTTCCATGGTCAGCACAACATGGCCACCTAAAATCTATGATCACCTGTTTACATCATGCTCTGGTATCTCAGACACAGAATTAACTAGAATACACATTCAGAGACTATCTTGTCTGCTTCTCTGAGCCCATCTTACCTGAGTTGATCATGCTGTGAGTTGTGGGTACTCCTAGCCTCAAAGGCTAGCCAATGGGAAGATATTTCTTTGGAATGTAGACAGAGTTTTTTATGCAGGCTGGGATTTATGGACAAGAGAAATGGAAGGGGGGATTTTATCTTTTTATTCCTTATATTTCCAAATTATATAATTTTAAATAATTATAATATATTAATTAATAATTTTTTAAATACAGAGGAAAAGATACAGAAAGTAGAATCAACACAATATGGTGACAGATTGGATGTAGAAGGTAAAAGGGAATGAGTGATCTGTGTCTATCTTTTGGGCTTGGGGACTGCATGAATAACAGTATCAGCAAATGAAATTAGGAATTCAAAAAGGAGAATAGGTTTGAGGATATGGTATAAAGATGATAAATTCTATGAAGAACTGGTTATATTGACAAGCCATGTAATAGCTATGTACAAGTATCTCAAAGGCAGTCAGAAGTGCCAGTGGAGAGCTCAGTTGTAAGGTACAGACTAGACCATACGTTTAGAAGCATCTATGTATAACTGACAATATAAGCAAAGAGGTCATCCAGGAAAAGTATATAGAATACAAAGAGAATAAGGCCAAAGTCATTACCTTGGGAAACAATATTTTAGCATAAGAGGAAAGAAGGTGACTGAGCAAGAGTGATCAGACAGGCAGGAGAATAATACAGAGAGTGGAAACCAGGGAAGACTTTGACTATGTACAGAGCTCTTAGATTATCAAATGGAGCTGAAAAGTTTTATGCAATACATTCTTAAAAGCACTGTCTGGATTTGATCTTCAGAAGGTCATATGTGGCCTCAGAGACAGTTCTGTCCATCAGTGGTCAGGGCAATGGCAGAGTGGTACAGGTTGAACAATGAATGAGAGGTTGGGGAGTAGAGTTAGTGATAGTCTACATGTACACACTTCTTTGAAGAAGATAAGGAAAAAAAGAAAGCAAACACTTTGGGGCTTGATGGGAGAGGGTAATGCCAAGAAAAGTTGTAGGTTAATAATAAGAAAAATCTGAAGATATAGCATCTGGAAAACTACCACCAATGGAAATCCAAACATGACCGCTAGCTCTGATCTTTTCCTGTTCCTTCTTGACTCCCAACTGACAATACCCATCTTTGATTGGTGCCAATTAGAAGACAAACGCTAAACAAATGGACAATTTACTGCCCATTACTATGGGTTCTCTTCTACGAAGATTAATGTTAAGATACTGCTTTTATTCATCATCACTGATCATTTTCTTAGAATATATAATAAGTAAATAAAGTCTCAATTTAGACAACTTCAAGTTCTAAGTAGTAAGTAGTACATTGATACATTGATACACAAATTTGATAATGCAGAGTTAAAAGCTAAGAAGCAAAAAAAAAAAAAAAAAAAATGTAGGCTACCCAAAGTTTCTTAGTTTCATTTGGTGTGCTCATCTTGCCTTTAATTTCTATTCTTATGATTAAAATTGTAAATAATAAAGGTTTAGTATTGATTTATGCCAATTTGGACTTTAATGGATTCATTATTGGTCTAATTCAAACATTGCTTCCCACCTCTTTACAGTTACCCTTCCATGAGCACCTACTGCAAATTCCCCCTGCCCTGCTCCTCTTCGTTCTCTTCTTTCTCACCCATCTCAAGCAATGAGCCATTGTTAGTTGAGCAGTTCACATCCAGTCACACCCCAAAGTCCCATGAGGATGCCTGCTATCTTTATGTGGGCTCCAGAGGAAACAAGATGGTGAACTACATGCACTTTTATAGTCCAAGGGGAGAATTATAAAAAATAAATAAATAAGCCTTATGCTTTCCTCATTTTTTTTGTACACACTCCAAAATAATTCCCTCTTAGCTCCCCTGTTAGACTCTCCATTCTATTTTTCAAAACACCCCAATTTTTATTCACAATATCTTACCATTCTCCCTACCCATTCCCAACCTAGTAGCACAGGGCCCTAAATCTGATTCATTCTATTTGCACAACACTCAAGGAAGGGCAGGAATATAGTTGGTGAGAAGCATGGCCCTTCTTTCCCAAACATGGCACTTGTATGAGTTGGGGACAAAGGCCAGCTGATGCCCCAAGTCCCAGAGCCCTTATGACCCAGGCAGACTGCTGAACAAAGGACACTCCTCTCCAGGGCAAAGACAAATTATCAAAGTTTTTTCAGATAGCTGGAATTCATAAAGTAGCACAAAAGTTTCCCAACTACCTCCTAGCTGCTTTATAATTTGGGTGGTACTTCTGCCTTCTCTGATAAAGTGAGTCACATTATTAGATAGAGCAGTAACTGTACTTCTCAAGGGTGGATGTCTTAGAAAAAAATAAGTTTGGAGATATTTATCCAAGTCCACAATAAACTTCTTTGCCAAATACCCTCGTTCTCAATTTCCATCCAGGGGAGAGGGAGAGGGTTGTTTATTCCCTGGTTACTTCTGCTTATTTCATTTGGAAAGAAGACTAAAATCCATCGTAATACCAGCTCCAGGATACCAACTGAGCCATTCAATAGCCTCACAGAGCTATCTATTTTTATATCCAAAATTGTCTCATCACAGCATCTCAAGGTGAACAAGAGGTAAGTTTTTAGAAGTTACTCCTATATATTTCTGTAACACTATGATTCAAGGTTTCTTAAAAGAATTAGCAACATTTGTTCAGGTATTCATTCAGCAAAGCTATTCTAGAGTGTCTTGTGGCAGGTGCAGGCATTGTGAGAGACAATGGGAATAGAAACATGAGTAAGTAAGATATGAGCCTCTGTGCATAAGGAGCTTACAGACAATAAATCGTTAGCCCCAGTACAATGTGACCAGTGCTGTGATCCATGAGGCACAAGTGGCCATGAGGGAATAGGGAACCCACTCCAGTCTGAGGAAATCAGAGATGACTTCCTGGAGGAAGTATCACAAAAGCTGAGCCTTAAAGAATGAGTGGGAGTTATTGTGGCCCAGAGAAGACAAAAATGTATTCAGGTAGAGCAAAGATCTGAGGAGAATAAGAGTCTAAGAGAGCCTGGCACAGTAAGAGAACTGACAATGGTTTACCATCACTATGCTAGGTTTAAAGTAAGAAATTTTACTTTAATAAATCAAAATGTGCAGCAAAGGTGTTTGTTCACAACTTCACATTAATATAATACATCTGTTATAACTAATGAACCAATATTGATATGTTATTATTAACCAATGTCTATACTTTATTCAGATTTCCTTAGTTTTTACCTAATGTCCTCCTTCTGTTCCAGGATCCCATCCAGGGTATCCTTTTACATTTATCTGCTATATCCCCTTGAGGCTCCACTTGGCTCTGACAGTTTCTCAGACTTCCTTTGTTTTCAATGACCTGTGAGAAGTGCAGTTGTGACTGGTCACAGTTGTGAGAAGTATTTGTTATTTTTAGAATGTCATTCAGTTTGTTTTTTTGTCTGATTTTTTTTTCATGATTAAGACAGGTTATGTGTCTGGGGAGGCTGTATAGAATTTTTAATAAAAAATCTAGTGGACATAAGGGCAAGGCTGACCTCAAATAAAATTGAAAAGTGTTGACCCATTTCCCCACTACATGCACATACATTTCCACCTCCACCTTCCCGGGCTAAGCACTCAGTGGGATCTCTCAACCATTTCTCTGAGCCTCTCAGGTTCTTCCTGAAAGCAAGCTCCCTTTTCCTCTCTCTCCCTGTCTGCTCACTTTGCCATCCTACCCCATGCTTCCCTTACTCCCCAAACATCTTGCACACACTATTCTCTGCCCTCCAAATTTCTCCACAGTTCCCACAGGCCTTCATACCCACCTCACCCCATTCCACACTCCATTTACCGAATACCTCCCATCAGCTCCTCTGGGGCAACTTCCTCAGCAAGATCATCTGCCACACTTGGCCATACCCCACCTCTTAAAAAGTTAAATTCCTTCACTCTGAGAGCAGTTCAAGCTGTTCCCTCAAAGCAGGTGTCTCTGATTGTGTCCAGGTGTTCATCTGCTTCTGTGATAAATATTCACTTCTTCCTATATTTTGTAAGCTACATGAGGGCAGAAAATAATTGTTTTCTCACCCAATACTGTAGGTGCCTGGAACAAGGATTCATGGCCAGTAGATTCAGAAGAAGTCTCCACACCAACATCGTCTCCATATCTTCAGCTATCCAAACAGTTAGTAACCTAACAGGGTTCATGGAAACAAAACTATATCAAAGATGCCTACTGTGATAACAACCTTTTTTTTTGATTCTCAGAAGCCATTAGATAAAACTCTCAACTCTGCCTGTAACCCATAACTCCCAAACTGGCTTTCCACTAGAAATCATAAACTTGCCCTCATGCACACATAGGCATGTGTAGGAGTGGGTATGGGGGATATTTTTGAGAAAGATGATAGCAGTGGGAACCAGTATTAAATCCTCTTTTAAGGGCCACCTGGGTGGCTCAGTGGTTGAGCATCTGCCTTCTGCTCAGAGCATGACCCCAGAATCCTGGGATCAAGTTTCACATAGTAGGCACTGGAATTCAATTTCAATATTAAAATGTAAACAACCAATAGAATATAAACAAGATTTCCCAGGAAAGAAATGAATATCATCCAAATGAAGAGTATATTTTAGGTGAAACACTACAACCATATATTCCTTTATGGCTGTTCTCTAGAATATGTGCTAATGCAAAGACTGCATCATTCTGTTTATATTTTTATATTTTTGGGCAAAAATAAAAATAAAAAAAAATAAAATAAATAAAAAAATAAAAATAAAATATTTTTATTATTTTCATTTCATTATTTTCATTATTTTTGTTTTTACTGTCTGTAACACCACTCAGCAAGTATCTGGAATGACACAGAGAAGATTGAGTCTGTATTTGGCTTGTCAGTAGGCTGATTCAGTGTTGTGGGTACAAGATGAGTAATACAATTTTGGAGGTCCCCTCCAAATTTGCACTGTCTTTGGAATTTGCAAATTTGCAAATTTGCACTGTCTTTGGAATAAGAAGAACAGAACTTCAAATACTAGGACGTGTACCAGCTGTAGATGATCCTGGGCAAGTTACTTAAACATTGGCTTTGGGTTCCCCATCTGTAACCTAGCACTTGATTAGGCATTCCAAACTTAACATGCTTAACTAGGAACATTTGACTCCTCCCTTCTCTTCCCTTTGCTCCCAGTTGTTGTCTCTTGTTAGTGAACAGTGTCACCTTTAATCCTCTGGAAGCCCAATAGGTGTCATGTACTCATTCTTGTTTTCCTCATCTTCCATATCTGTGCCGCCCCATGTCCGCCCAGCTGACATTACCAATTAATGATAACTCAAATTAATCAATTTCTCTTTGCTTTCACTATTAGAATCCAGTTCAAAAATAAAAATAGCAAGGACATGAGGCCTGAAGGCTGCACCAAGTGAAACTTATTCAAGCCATGAACCAAAAGCCAATGTAGCTGGAGCATCCTGAGTGGAGGGAAAAATAATAGGAGATAAAGTCAGGAGAAAGTCAGGACCCAGATCTTGCAGTGTTTTTCAGGCAGCAAAAAGGAAATCAAATTTTATTCTAAGCAAAGTGCAAAACTATTGGAAATGTTTAAGCAAAAAAGTGGAACCAAGCTATGATTTGCATTTTTTAAATATTCTAGTCCAGTGTGGTGAATGAATTATAAGAGTAAAATGAGAATCAGAGAGGATAATTAGGAAGCTGTTGGAGTAATCCAGAAAAGAGGTGAGGATCACATGAACTGGATTCTAATAGTGAAAGCAAAGAGAAATTGATTAATTTGAGTTATCATTAATTGGTAATGTCAGCTGGGCGGACATGGGGCGGCACAGATATGGAAGATGAGGAAAACAAGAATGAGTACATGACACCTATTGGGCTTCCAGAGGATTAAAGGTGACACTGTTCACTAACAAGAGACAACAACTGGGAGCAAAGGGAAGAGAAGGGAGGAGTCAAATGTTCCTAGTTAAGCATGTTAAGTTTGGAATGCCTAATCAAGTGCTAGGTTACAGATGGGGAACCCAAAGCCAATGTTTAAGTAACTTGCCCAGGATCATCTACAGCTGGTACACGTCCTAGTATTTGAAGTTCTGTTCTTCTTATTCCAAAGACAGTGCAAATTTGGAGGGGACCTCCAAAATTGTATTACTCATCTTGTACCCACAACACTGAATCAGCCTACTGACAAGCCAAATACAGACTCAATCTTCTCTGTGTCATTCCAGATACTTGCTGAGTGGTGTTACAGACAGTAAAAACAAAAATAATGAAAGCATTACCACAGGAAGTTCTTTCTCAAATCTGCTTAATATTAAAAATCACTTAGCACTTTGCATGTTCATGGCTGACTGAGGCACGTGAAATTCGATTGCAAGAATTTGAAGATCTTCAGAGAGAAATTCACTAACAAGGATAAGTGTTCTAAATATAACTTTGATTGGATCCTGGAACAGAAAAACAGCATTAATGGAAAAACTGTTGAAACCCAAAAAGAGTCTGTAATTTAGTTAATAGTACTGTACCAATGTTTATTTCTTAGTTCTCAAAATGCAGCATAGTTTTGTGAGATGTTGATGTGAGGGAAAGAAGGCTGAAAGGCATATTGCAAGAAGTCATTGCAATATCTTTGCAACTTTTGTGCAAATCTAAAGTTATTCCAATGTAAAAGATTAAGACAAATAGACAAAAGGAGACTGATGACTCATGGAACCCAAGTGTTTGGAATCCCACACAGGGAACTAGAACCGTAAAAGAATTCAATAGTGCTCATGGGTATAAGCAAAATGTTCAACTTCACCAGCAGTTGAAGAAACACAAATAAACATGAGATATAATGTGCTTCCACTGAAATCAGCCAATTTATAATGACAACCATTGTTGAGTGGATTCGGGGGAAATTATCCCTTTATATACTGTGAGGAATATTCATTGCATCAGGATCTTTCTATTAGAGCCAATAAAAAACTTACCTCATACTGAGATAGGAGAGAATTTGTCAGTTCAGGTAGCTGGAAAGTTTCTAGGTAGGCCACATTTTAAGTGAGAACTAGACCCAGCTTGCCAAAATCCAGATTCTTTCTGCCTTGTCTTTGCTTTCTGTGGTGTTAGCTTTACTCTAAAGTTGACTCCCCTTACACAACAATCCCCATAGCTGTATTCTTCCTCCTTTCCATCAAGGAAATGATTTTTCCAATAGTTCTGAAAATGTAAGTACTTCTCAACTCCATGGCCTGTATTATGTGTCCATTCCTAAGTCCTTCACTCTGGCCCAGAAGGAGTGCTTCATAAACTGGGGTCAATCCCTCCAATATCCTCTGGATGAGAATATCAGAGGGAAGATCCATCAAAGGAAACAGAAAATACTATTTCCATGAAAGAGTGGTATGAGTCAATTTTTATAGAAGACTTTTTAAAATAAAGAATTTCAAATAAATTCCATTTTTTAAATTTATTTCAAATTAAAGTTTTACAAGAAAAGAAGTCATGAACAAAAGGCATTCTGATCATTTTATACATCAAATATTTGAAAAAATCTAAATTCCCGGCAATAGTATGGTTGCTACTTAAGTTACAATTCACTGTTATGCAGCCATTAAATATGATCTTTTCAAAGAATATTTACTGACACATGACTAAGAATCATACCGTACCAATGTACTGATGAGTTCAACAAATAATCATTAATGGTTACTATGTGTCAGGTACTGGGATATGTCAGTGAGCAATACAGACAAAAATATCTGAAATCCTGAAATTAAGTGAAAAATAATATTACAAAAAGAATATGAATCAATTCTTTTAAACAGCAACATTCTCAAATGCATGCACATGCAAGTATCTGCAAAGTACCAATCTTTTCATATGCTCACACACACAAATGTCTGCAAAATGAAACATCAATACATTAAAAGAAGTTTTCTTTGGCTGGTGATTTAAATGGGATATTTTTATATCCTTTAGTTGTCTACCATAAACAAATTGTATATCATAAATATGTGCTTCCTGTTAAACCAGAAAATAAGTAACAAATTTGCTATTTTTCAAAAGAGTGGATACTGGCTTCTGTTGATATTTTGACATTTGCAAAACACTGGCTAAATGTTTAAGTCATTTCCTTTCACTCTTATGTAATTGGGGGTTGGGTAATGAGAAATGAAGAAAAAGGAGAATGTTGAATTTATTTTTTTCCACTGAGATCTAATTCCATCTAATTTACTTATATCAAACCCTTCTTGTATCAAATCTCATTCATTGTAGTAAATGTTGATGCTGAATTTGTATTTCTCAAGATAGAATTGCTATTTTTAGATTTGTGAAAAATCAAGATTGGATACAAGGAATGGACATTACCTATTTTTACTATCTAAGATATGATTGCAGAGAGAATTATTATTTCACATTTCAGAATTCCCACAGCATGACTTCTGTCATGTGTTAAAAATAACTTTAATACTGTCCAAGACATTCTGTATTAAACTTGGTGTGTGAATTCCAAAACCATTCCCAGAGCAGAAATGTTTTTAAAGAAATTTCCCATGAGAAAATACAGCATCTAACTTTGGTGATATGAAAAAAAAAAAAAAAAAAAAAAAAGTCCACTCAACTAACTTTCCTGTTTTGATTACCTACTACCATACCATCAGTGGTAACAACCTCCTTGGCATTATGGGTGAAATGTAAGTGCTTTGAGGAATTATGTTCTATAGAATTAATTCCTATACAGGGTTCCTATGACATATGAAGCAGGAACATGGTCAACCTTGACCTTTCACGGTTGAAAAGTTTTTCAAACAAGACTATAAAGCTTCCTTGGAATTTAGTGAATGATGGGTGGATTCAAATAGATTCTCAGGAGTGTTATAATTAAGTTACTATTTGTTACATATTAAACAAAAATCTCTGAAGTCCCTTCATAATCAGGAAAGTTCAAAGAGGTCTCATGCATGTGAGGTGTTCTCTGACAAAGCTGACATCCTGATCTGAGAAAGAAATGATTCCTTCCTAACTCCTAGAAAAGTCTTTGCATAACTGACCTAAGATTTACCCTAGAAGGAAACAAGAACAATTTGCTCATTAGATCTTTGACACTTGTCCCTTCATTATTTTTTGAACACCATTTAAAGATTCTTGATTCATCAGAAATACTATATCAGGTACATCAATTATTTTTATGACTAGGACCCCCAGTGAAGTAATACAAGTATCAGATACTTCTCAATTCAAATGTCTTTCTAGACCTTTGGTAATAACAGCTTTTTTAATACATAACATATCCATAATCATTTAGTATGTGTGACTGCTCAAATACATGTACTGAACCCATCATTTTATAGAAAGTTGAAGCATTCGTTTATAACAAATCAAGGAAGTATGATTTTTCCATATTAGAAGAAACTTCTTTAGGAGCAAGGAATTGGCAGAGGTCAATGACAGGCTAATATCTGTTTGATAGCTGATATTTTCTGGAAAGGAAAGAAATAGAATAAAACAGAAAGAGGAAGGAAGGAAGGAAGGAAGGAAGGAAGGAAGGAAGGAAGGAAGGAAGGAAGGAAGGAAGGAAGGAAGGAAGGAGGGAGGGAGGGAGGGAGGGAGGGAGAGAAGGAGGAAGGAAGGAGGAAGGAAGGAAGGAAGGAAGGAAGGAAGGAAGGAAGGAAGGAAGGAAGGAAGGAAGGAAGGAAGGAGGAAGGAAGGAAGGAAGGAAAAGAAAAGTTAGAAATAATATCAGGTATTAACAAATTAAAATTATTCCTAGCCAAATAAATATTTTATAAATTTTATTAGTATACTTTGTGACTTTCTCAGACTTTAAACTTCTAATGAGCTATAATCTCAAATGAGATTTGGAGAAGAAATTTAAGGATTCTTGAGCACTTTCCAAAATCAAAGTTCGTAGAACAACAGCAGTAAAAAGGTCTTAAATTTAGCTTTTAAATTCTTCCACAAAATATTCTAACAATACTGCTGAACTGTTTCATCTACAGGTAAACATAGAAATACACAGCTGACATTCATGGCTCAGTGTTAATATAATTCATTCAGCAGAAAACCATGAAGAGCTTCTAGTGCCTAATACAAATAAAAATACATGAATGGGAATCAAAACTGGAAAAAAAATCTATTCTGGCAGTAAAAAATCACAAATTTTCCTTTTACTTCTATAACAGAATGTGCTGACAACAAAATGTACAAGTATTTGACTTTAAGATCAAGAAATAGAATAAACTGATTAAAATAATAATATTAGGTAAGTAATTGCTAAGTATCCACCAGAATGTGTACTGTTCCTATCACATGAAGGACAAATTAAACCATCCTGGCCTTTATCTTCAGGAAATCACACTCTGGGGCCTTTTAAATTAATCTGAATTTTGCACCTGGACTTATCAAATTGTTATTTATAAAGTCTTCTACCCCAAAATATATTTACTATAACACTAGTAAATCTTGCGCATGGGCCTCTTTTAAGTCCTTGCAGGGACTCTAGAAACGTATTTACATGGTATATGCTTTTGATAATTTAACTGCAACCAGCTAAGACTCCTATTTCATTCCACACACACTCCCCTCCATCATATTTCTCTTCACAGTAGGTAGTGTTGGCTTGGCCGTGGGAATTTTGAGGATCTGGCTAGAAGGATTTGCCCTTGGAAATGCCTTTAGTGTTGGTCTGGTGGGCTATATTCATGCAGTTTGCAGTTGCCCTCATGTATAGTTAAATACTTGTTAACTATCTCAGTGTAAAAATAATGTGTTTAGGAACTAATCTGCTCCAACTCACCTGTCATGGAGGCACAAAAATGCAAGGCACAAAAAATGCAAGACACAAAAGTAAGTAATGATACAAAATGTCCTATGGCATCTGACACTAGAAATATGTGAGCAATGAAGAGAAACAGAATTATTCAGTTTTCCTATGACCTGATAAATGGATTTCAGATAAATCCATTCACATTATCTAATCTAATGAAATGCTCATTTGGTCTTAAATTATTCCTGTAAAAGTCTTCAGAATATACGACCTTAAAAATGCAAGCCCAGGAGAACAAAAGGAAAGCTTACCATTCTTGTTCCTAGTGTGAACTTATAGTCAGCCACAGTAAAAGGTAAAATAGTGATGATCTAATGGTATTACCAAGAAGCTAGCTATCGTAACTTATTTTTTACTACACAAGAGGATATTGAAATATGGGTTTACAAACTTGTCCTTAATACTAGTAAGGAGGCATTCTTCACAACAAGCAAAATATTTAAAAGCAAACATGGAGAATAAGAAGATAAAATTCTACTTCTAAGAGCATGAATGTTTTGTGACATTAGTATATTTTAAAATATTTAGATATCCGGTCTTAATATATTACATTACATGTTTATAAAGCATATAGTATGTTAATATTTGTAGCTAATATTTACATTATACTAGGCACTGCTCTAAGCACTTAATACATATGAATTCTCAAAGCAAACCTATGGAGTAGTAGCAGTATCTCATTTTACAAAAGAGGAAACTGGAGCCGGGGCAAGATGGTGGAAGAGTAGGGTCCCCAAGTCACCTGTCCCCACCAAAGTACCTAGATAACCTTCAAATCATCCTGAAAACCTACGAATTCGGCCTGAGATTTAAAGAGAGAACAGCTGGAACGCTACAGTGAGAAGAGTTCGCGCTTCTATCAAGGTAGGAAGATGGGGAAAAAAGAAATAAAGAAACAAAAGGCCTCCAAGGGGGAGGGGCCCCGCGAGGAGCCGGGCTGAGGCCGGGACGAGTGTCCCCAGGACAGGAGAGCCCCGTCCCGGAGAAGCAGGAGCTGCACCGACCTTCCCGGGCGGAAAGGGGCTCGCAGGGAGTTGGAGCAGGACCCAGGAGGGAGGGGATGCCCTCGGGCTCCCGGGGACAGTAACAGACACCTGCGCCCCGGGAGAGTGCGCCGAGCTCCCTAAGGGCTGCAGCACACGGCGGGACCCGGAGCAGCTGAGGGGGCTCAGGGGCGGCTCCGCACGGAGGGGGCTGCGGGGGGGGGAGCGCAAATCCAACAGCGCAGGCCCCGGGAGCACAGGGCGCCGGGACACAGCCCAGGATCCTGAGGTACCCCCCCAGGCCAGGCCGAGGCCGGGAGGTCACAGGACAGCAAGGACGCTCCTGCCGCCAGGCGGCTCCGAGCTGAGCAGATCAGCAGCCCCGCCCCCAAAGCATCCAGGCCCCTGCGGCCAGAGACCTGCGGTAGTTACTGCAGGAGCTGACTCCAGGGCTGGAGAGCTGGCTGCTGCTACTGTTGCTGTTCCTCCTGGGGCCTCACAGGATAAACAACCCCCACTGAGCCTCACAGTGGCCTCACAGGATAAACAGGATAAACAACTTTCACTGAGCCCTGCACCAGGCTGGGGCTGAGCAGCTCCCCCAAGTTCTCACACCTGAGAACCGGCACAGCAGGCCCCTTCCCCAGAAGACCAGCTAGACGGACAGGGGGAAAACAAATTATTGACCAAGCAGCACTGAAAAGTTCCAGAGGAAATCGAGGGATTTACAGTATACAGAATCAGAGGATACTCCCCCTTGTTTTTGTTTTTTGTTTTTTGTTTTTTACTGTTTGCTCCGCAGCTTTTTTTCTTTTCTTTTCTTCTCTTTTTTTTCTTCTTTTTTTTTTCTTTTTCTTTTCTTCTTCCTCTTCTCTCTTATTCTCCTTTTCCCAATACAACTTGTTTTTGGCCACTCTGCACTGAGCAAAATGACTAGAAGGAAAAACTCACCTCAAAAGAAAGAATCAGAAACAATCTCTCCCACAGAGTTACAGAATTTGGATTACAATTCAATGTCAGAAAGCCAATTCAGAAGCACAATTATAAACCTACTGGTGGCTCTAGAAAAAAGCATAAAGGACTCAAGAGACTTCATGACTGCAGAGTTTAGATCTAATTAGGCAGAAATTAAAAATCAATTAAATGAGATGCAATCCAAACTGGAGGTCCCAACGAAGAGGGTTAACGAGGTGGAAGAATGAGTGAGTGACATAGAAGACAAGTTGATGGCAAAGAGGGAAACTGAGGAAAAAAGAGAAAAACAATTAAAAGATCATGAGGATAGATTAAGGGAAATAAATGACAGCCTAAGGAAGAAAAATCTATGTTTAATTGGGGTTCCCGAGGGCACCGAAAGGGACAGAGGGCCAGAATATGTATTTGAACAAATCATAGCTGAAAACTTTCCTAATCTGGGAAGGGAAAGAGGCATTCAGATCCAGGAAATAGAGAGATTCCCCCCCCCCCAAAATCAACAAAAACCGCTCAACACCTCGACATTTAATAGTGAAGCTTGCAAATTCCAAAGATAAAAAGAAGGTCCTTAAAGCAGCAAGAGACAAGAAATCTCTAACTTTTATGGAGAGAAATATTAAATTAATAGCAGACCTCTCCACAGAAACCTGGCAGGCCAGAAAGGGCTGGCAGGATATATTCAGGGTCCTAAATGAGAAGAACATGCAGCCAAGAATACTTTATCCAGCAAGGCTCTCATTCAGAATAGAAGGAGAGATAAAGAGCTTCCAAGATAGGCAGAAACTGAAAGAATATGTGACCACCAAACCGACTTTGCAAGAAATATTAAAGGGGACCCTGTAAAAGAAAGAGGAAGTCCAAGGAAACAATCCACAAAAACAGGGACTGAATAGGTATCGTGATGACACTAAACTCATATCTTTCAATTGTAACTCTGAATGTGAATGGGCTTAATGACCCCATCAAAAGGCGCAGGGTTTCAGACTGGATAAAAAAGCAGGACCCATCTATTTGCTGTCTACAAGAGACTCATTTTAGACAGAAGGACACCTACAGCCTGAAAATAAAAGGTTGGAGAACCATGTACCATTCAAATGGTCCTCAAAAGAAAGCAGGGGTAGCCATCCTTATATCAGATAAACTAAAATTTGCCCCGAAGACTGTAGTGAGAGATGAAGAGGGACACTATCTCATACTTAAAGGATCTATCCAACAAGAGGACTTAACAATAATCAATATATATGCCCTGAATGTGGGAGCTGCCAAGTATATCAATCAATTAATAACCAAAGTTAAGACATACTTAGATAATAATACACTTATACTTGGTGACTTCAGTGTAGCTCTTTCTACAATCGATAGGTCTTCTAACCACAACATCTCCAAAGAAACAAGAGCTTTAAATGATACACTGGACCAGATGGATTTCACAGATATCTACAGAACTTTATATCCAAAAGAAACTGAATACACATTCTTTTCAAGTGCACATGGAACTTTCTCCAGAATAGACCACATACTGGGTCACAAATCAGGTCTTAACTGATACCAAAAGATTGGGATCGTCCCTTGCATATTTTCAGACCATAATGCTTTGAAATTAGAACTAAATCACAAGAAGAAGTTTGGAAGGACTTCAAACACGTGGAGGTTAAGGACCATCCTGCTAAAAAATGAAAGGGTCAACCAGGAAATTAGAGAAGAATAATAAAGATTCATGGAACCTAATGAGAATGAAGATACAACCATTCAAAATCTTTGGGATGCAGCAAAAGCAGTCCTGAGGGGAAAATACATTGCAATACAAGCAGCCATCCAAAAACTGGAAAGAACTCAAATACAAAAGCTAACCTTGCACCTAAAGGAGATGGAGAAAAAAAAACAGCAAATAGATCCTACACCCAGCAGAAGAAGAGAGTTAATAAACATTCAAGCAGAACTCAGTGAAATAGAGACCAGAAGAACTGTGGAAAAGATCAACAAAACCAGGAGTTGGTTCTTTGAAAGAATTAATATGATAGATAAACCATTAGCCAGCCTTATTAAAAAGAAGAGAGAAAAGACTCAAATTAATAAAATCATGAATGAGAAAGGAGGCATCACCACCAACATCAAGGAAATACAAACGATTTTAAAAACATACTATGAGCAGCTATACACCAATAAATTAGGCAATCTAGAAGAAATGGATGCATTTCTGGAAAACCACAAACTACCAAAACTGGAACTGGAAGAAATAGAAAACCTGAACAGGCCAATAGCCAGGGAGGAAATTGAAGCAGTCATCAAAAACATCGCAAGACACAAAAGTCCAGGGCCAGATGGCTTCTCTGGGGAATTCTATCAAACATTTAAAGAAGAAACTGTACCTATTCTACTAAAGCTGTTCGGCAAGATAGAAACAGATGGAATACTTCCAAACTCATTCTATGAGGCCAGCATCACCTTAATTCCAAAACCAAAGACCCCATCAAAAAGGAGAATTATAGGCCAATATCCCTGATGAACATGGATGCAAAAATTCTCAACAAGATACTAGCCAATAGGATACAACAATATATTAAGAAGATTATTCACCATGACCAAGTGGGAATTATCCCCGGGATGCAAGGCTGGTTCAACACTCGTAAAACAATCAATGTGATTCATCATATCACCAAGAGAAAAAACAAGAACCATATGATCCTCTCAATAGATGCAGAGAAAGCATTTGACAAAATACAGCATCCATTCCTGATCAAAACTCTTCAGGGTGTAGGGATAGAGGGAACATTCCTTAACATCTTAAAAGCCATCTATGAAAAGCCCACAGCAAATATCATTCTCAGTGGGGAAGCACTGGGAGCCTTTCCCCTAAGATCAGGAACAAGACAGGGATGTCCACTCTCACCACTGCTATTCAACATAGTACTAGAAGTCCTAGCCTCAGCAGTCAGACAACAAAAAGACATTAAAGGCATTCAAATTGGCAAAGAAGAAGTCAAACTCTCCCTCTTTGCAGATGACATGATAGTCTACATAGAAAACCCAAAAGACTCCATCCCAAGATTGCTAGAACTCATACAGCAATTTGGCAGTGTGGCAGGATACAAAAATCAATGCCCAGAAGTCAGTGGCATTTCTATACACTAACAATGAGACTGAAGAAAGAGAAATCAAGGAGTCAATCCCATTTACAATTGCACCCAAAAGCATAAGATACCTAGGAATAAACCTAACCAAAGAGGTAAAGGATCTATACCCTAAAAACTACAAAACACTTCTGAAAGAAATTGAGGAAGACACAAAGAGATGGAAAAATATTCCATGCTCCAGGATTGGCAGAATTAATATTGTGAAAATGTCAATGTTACCCAGGGCAATTTACACGTTTCATGCAATTCCTATCAAAATACCATGAACTTTCTTCAGAGAGTTGGAACAAATTATTTTAAGATTTGTGTGGAATCAGAAAAGACCCCGAATAGCCAGGGAAATATTAATAAAGAAAACCATAGCTGGGGGCATCACAATGCCAGATTTCAAGTTGTACTACAAAGCTGTGGTCATCAAGATAGTGTGGTACTGGCACAAAAAGAGACACATAGATCAATGGAACAGAATAGAGAATCCAGAAGTGGACCCTCAACTTTATGGTCAACTGATATTCGACAAAGGAGGAAAGACTATCCACTGGAAGAAAGACAGTCTCTTCAATAAATGGTGCTGGGAAAATTGGACATCCACGTGCAGAAGAATGAGACTAGACTATTCTCTTACACCATACACAAAGATAAACTCAAAATGGATGAAAGATCTAAATATGAGACAAGATTCCATCCAAATCCTAGAAGGAGCCTCGGTGTCCATCGAAAGATGAATGGATAAAGAAGATGTGGTTTATGTATACAATGGAATATTACTCAGCTATTAGAAATGACAAATACCCACCATTTGCTTCAACATGGATGGAACTGGAGGGTATTATGCTGAGTGAAGTAAGTCAGTCAGAGAAGGACAAACATTATATGGTCTCATTCATTTGGGGAATATAAATAATAGTGAAAGGGAATATAAGGAAAGGGAGAAGAAATGTGTGGGAAATATCAGAAAGGGAGACAGAACATAAAGACTCCTAACTCTGGGAAACGAACTAGGGGTGGTAGAAGGGGAGGAGGGCGGGTGGTGGGAGTGAAT
The DNA here is from genome assembly GCF_011100685.1 of Canis lupus familiaris. Lineage (NCBI taxonomy): Eukaryota > Metazoa > Chordata > Mammalia > Carnivora > Canidae > Canis > Canis lupus. Next base: position 23,551,106 of record NC_049233.1, read on the forward strand.
GGGTGATGGGCGCTGAGGGGGGCACTTGGGATGAGCACTGGGTGTTATTCTGTATGCTGGTAAATTGAACACCAATAAAAAATATTTATTATTAAAAAAAAAAGAACCCCAGTCTGGAAGTATTCAATTTTAGTGAAAGAGTTCCTAATTGTTCTTCCTTTCCACAGCAAAAGTGTCATGATTTAATATTAGGATGAAGTGAGTTTCCAAATGCAATGCTCATAGTAACAAGAAATGAGCTGGTATTTGTAAGCCAACTAATGTGGAAGTTCTTTTAGAAGAGTTTCATATGAAAATCCTCAAGGATCACTCACACTCAGAAGCTGTTTGTCATCTGAATGTAATTTTTTCTACAGTTCAACAAACTACATATTGTTTGGCTACAGAATGGATGGCTTCTGCTGTTTTATCATTAAATCAACTTATGTTTAAATCACTTTCTGGTTGTTATTGATGAGGCTAGCCAAGAAACGAAAATGCCTTCAATATTAAAGAAAAAGTGTTTTGGGTTTTAAATTCATTATTTCAAGGGCTAAACTAATTTGCAGCTTCAAATATTAGTTTAATGAGTCAGTTGAAGGATTTTTGTCAGATAAGATGCACCTCATCTGTTCCCTACTTCTCTGGATCATTGTCTTTTGTTGTCTCGTATCTACAATCTTGAAAACCTTTGTTTCATATATTTTATCTGTATTTTTCTTGTTGCTTTGGGGCGGGGGGTGGGTGGTATATATGGTCCCTATTAGTTCTTCTAGACTGGAAGCAAAGTGTTTGAACTGATTTTAACAAGAAAAGATTCATGAAAAGTTTTTGGAAGAGGGAAAGCACTGTTGAAGCAATTGAAGATGATGACATACCAGTGTGGAACAGCGTGGAAAATAATGAATAAAAATTTGATCGATTAACTGTTTAACCCAAGTGCAGGGAAATTAATTTAATCTACTCTAGAAAATATTGAAAATTGACCATCTTATTTTCAGTCAAGTAAGTTAATTTTTCCTGCAGAAACAAACCCCTCATAATTTTAGGTTATACTCCATCACAGGACCCAGGCTGGTAGAGCGGCCTGCATCTGAGCTTTCTAGTTTGATGGTAGAGGTTAACTCAGAAAGTGCTGAAACTTCAAAATGTTTTATAGCTCCTGCTCAGATATGGCACACATCACATTCGCCCATATTTTGGGGGGGGTCACATGCTTATTCTTGTCTGGATATAGGTCCCTATAAGAAGGGCCCTACATGTAAGGTTCTTGAATATTTTCAAGCAATAGTAAAATCTACAATGCTCAATAAAATTTTAAAAATCAGTGGTTCTTAACCTTTTGAATTCTTAAGAAGTTCTCCCAGAAAAATACAAATATATAACAAATATGGATATTTTTCATACAGTAATATCCTAGGCCTTGTAAACTCCTGTAGTTTACCCAAGGACCAGAGGCTATAGACTCTACGTTAAAAATCTCTGATTTTATAACTTTGATATCCTAAATCTCTGGGGCCAGGAGAAATCTAGGTTATTATAAATTTTATAGAGTGGGAAGGTAATATTTTGGGAGAACCAGAATGTCCTCCAATTTTATTGATTATAAATTCTAATCTGTTTGTAAACATATCAAGATATTCAATAGAATAAAATATAAATTAATATATTCGGTATTTGTTATATATGATAATTAGAAAGTCATTTAATATCCCAGGACTTAACACATTATTTTCAGAAGTATTGGTTGAACCATCTTAACAAAAATATTCTTTAGACTGAAAAAAAGTTTGCTAAACTTCATTTGAACTTTTAACTCTCTCATGTGATTGGGCCTGTGAGAGTAACAAAACACCTGTCGGTCAAGGAGCGTTACTTCTGTTTAAGAAATCTTGCCAGATTTGTCAGGCTGTGAGACTACACATGCTCCATTAAAAGTCAGAGAATACCATCATAACATTGAAATAAGAAATAAAAGAAGTATTGTTTCATTTCTGTTTTGAAGAATGGAAAAGAAAATAAATCAAGAACAAGATACCCCAAAAAGGCCAAAGAGTAAAATATTTCTGTTTGGGATACACTTTTATCCATCTTATTTTGTATGGGAGATCTGCATTGTTGTTTCTACTGTTATCATTATAAAATATATGAAAATAGGTCAGAAAATATGTATTGGTTTAAGAAAAGCATATTATTTTTACATTTGTTATAGCTATTTAAATTCTAATTATTTGAAAAGTTTAATTGTGTATCTGAAAACAATAAATATATGCCACAAATTGTCTTAGGATTTTTTTTTAGAACAAGTCAGGAAGCAAACTAGTAAATAAAACACAATAGGATGACTGAACGCTGTAATCATCAGAGTCCCAGTACCTAAATAGAAAAATTCCAGGTGCTTTTATTTACGAGCAAAGTATTTTCAAAAGTATAGGCAGAGTGCTAGATAAACCACAAGAACACTGCAGTGCTTAGAGTTAGGAACACTGAAGCCTTACCATGTGGAAGCTCAAAAGACAGAGATGAGAGCAGGTGATAGAACCCAGAATCAGTCTTGCAGAGAAATCCACCTAGAGAAGAGCTATGATTTTTGGTGGAAGGGCACCATCATCCCAAAATGGTCACCCAGAGTAGAAGGAATCAATACTCTGACCTTACGTTCCTGCCTTCTCCTGATCTGCTGGGGCTTACCTTTGGTAAAATCCACCTGGAAAGTTTAGAAATCAAAGAAACCATTTGATGCTGGCAGTAGGTCTTGAAGGGCAAATGGAAGGACCCTGGCCCAAATACGTAAGTACAGATTTGGATGATTTTGAGAAAATTAAATAATATGATTCTAAGTGGATTATACTCCAGATATATCTTTCAATTGCAAAAACAGCATTAAATTTTGCTTAATCATTATTTTCTTCTCCTGCTCCCATAGGGCAGAGAGAGGGATTGAAGAGACAGAACAAGGCTCATGAGAGACTTCTTGTCTCAATGTCTATAATTCCTCACAATGGGATGCTACACATAAATCTTTTTATCCTAAATGCCTAGCACATATTTAGCACACAATAAGTATTTATTGAATTAATGTAATTGATAACTGAACGAATCATGTTTAAATGGAAAGGAACTGATGTAAATAAATCCCAGCGGTTAAAATGGAAATCTATATAACACAGATTGTTAATCTGAAATGTAACTACAACTGTAGTTCCTCATTAAGCTATGTGAAACCCAGATATTTTAATTCTCTAACACCCTGGCCTAGATTTCAAAATTATTCCTTTAGGTACTCTCATACAAGTCTTTGTATCTACACATAAAACAGGCCCTGTGTTTTCAATTTATTTTATGGTGTGATGGCTCTTGAAATATATCATTACTAATTCCTCCAGTTTTCTTTGGGTGTTATATTGTAAAATATTAATCTCTAAATGAAAACAGGATGATTTGTTGGAATGAATCAGTACTCACTTAAGCCACCCAGAGAAATAAATCTCAACACTTTCAGGAGAGGCAGGGGAGCCTTGTTCTTTTGGCCTCAACTTGGCTCACCCAGAGAGCGATCATCTTAAAATAGCATAAGTAAAAATCAAAGTCCCTTAGAGACCTAAAATGTGTAGCTAAATCTATTTCCAAGTCAGTTTTCACTTGACTGAAAACACTACCCCTATGTAATTCACACTCAGAAAGCCTATATTCTCAAGCTAATTATGAAGTCATTCTATCCTGCCCTTTACTTCTCCTCTCTTTTCTTCTTCTATACCAGGTATAAAACATTCTCAAGTGACATAAACAATTATATGGAAAAAGAAGGAAGGCCAAAGTATACGCATAATTTGCCAACTTCTTTACAGACTTTATGATAAAACCTGATGGGGGTTTTTGTTCAAATTTTACGCATTCTACCTTGAACGTATATGACAAAAAAAAAATTTCTGTATAATAGAAAGTCTAGGAAAAAAACGAAGAAAAGGAAAAAGGGAAAGGGAAGGAGAAAGAGAATTTTCTTCTACTTATCCATTTGTAATTCTTGAATCTGATGCTTCAAACAAAGTAACAAAGAAAAAAATGGAAAAAATATGTAAGAGAAACAATATATGTCACTTTAAGTCTTCCAGAACCTTAAATAGATCATAGTCTATGGTCTACCGTTTGATGGACTGTGAACTAGAAATAAAAAGGAGCTTTTATAATGCAGATCTTACTGACTCAGGTGAACTTGAAGATAAAGACAAGGAATTTAGGGGAGAAGATGTAAACTCCATTTAAAGAAAGACCATGGGCTTTTGAGTCAGAATATGCTGGTTTCAGTGTGGCTACAGATTTCAAATATGTCTTTTGACAAAGCAAAACAGGATTCTTATCAGTAAGTTGCCATAAGATGAGCTAAAAACAATTGCTAAGAAGCTTCTCTTGAAACCGAGAGAACTTCTGTGATTGCTTGGTAAGAAGATATTATGTGATACAGGAAAGACAAACACTGAACAACATATAAATGAAATTAGTATACATAACCTATAAGGATCCTTCCAACTCTTCCACAGGGGTGTCCCCAGGACTCTGAGATCTAGTTAAGTTACTTCTTTAAATCAAAACATTCATCTGTGGAAAGCTGCATTCAGCAATCAACCAGTGTACAGCTAACAGTCTCATAAAGCAATTCAGTGCAGTTCATTATCAAAGGGTACATTTTGACAACTAGTTTATCTTAGTGGTCACAATATGAAATTATACTGTTTAAAGTTAGACATTCTTTGTATGATTGAGGTTTTAATGGTGGGAATTTAATGACATAATATTTTTTTAAGTTTTTAAAGAATGTTTTCAAACATACACATGTCCTAGGATTTGTCAGACACTAATGTGGGTAGAACATAGTGAAAAAGTGGAAAACACAAGTCAAAGCGCTGAGAACTAGATAAAATAGGCCATAATGAGATTTGATAAGAAATTATATTTTAGTCTCAGAGCAACATAAAGCAATTTAAAGGTTTAAGAAGAGGAATATACAGTATGAACTATTTATATTGTTTTGAGTCTATTGACTAATGTGGTAGACTAGATTTTATAAAGGCAATGGCAAGAATCTTGTCTTTTTTTTTTTTTTAAATCCCCAATCAACACAGTGCCTTATGTTAGAGATATGGTACTTGCTGATCTAACTAAAATGTCTTTATGGTTGATTAACAGAACTTACGGTAGGCACCACTCTCAAGGATCCCTCCTTATATGATCCTCTTCCTTTGAGTGTAGACAGAACCTGCAACTTGTATCTAACTAACAAAATACTCCAGATGTGATGGAATATCATTTCCACAATTAGGTTAGATAAGATTATAACTTTCATCTTGTTAAAAAAAAAAAAAAAAGAAACTTTCACCTTGTTAACAGACTCTCTATATTGCCCTCTTGGCTTGTACACTGTGATGAAGCAAGATACCATGTTGGAGAGATCCACATGGCAAGTTATAGTTAACAGCCAGCTAGGAACTGAGACTTTCAATCTAACAGCTCTTTTAGAAAATAAGTCGTGTCAGTTTTCCCATCTGGATGTAAGTCCTCCCTCACTCAAGCTTTCAGATGAGACCCCAGCCCTGACCAACAACTTGATTGCAGCTTCATGAGAGAGCCTAAAGCAGAGAAGCCAGAGAAGCTATGCCCAGACTCTTCAGTCAAAGAAACTGTTTAAGCCACTAAATTTGTAACAACTTATTACATAGCAAAAGATATAATAAATACTATTATGAGGAAATAATCAATGTACACTAACTCATTCTTTTCTGAGAATGACTTTTGCATACAAGTGTAGGTGCTTGGGCCAAAAGATCAGTCACTATGGCCACTAGGTAATTTCCTATCCTGAACTGGGTCATTTGGAATCTGTCTTCCAAGAATTAAACACTTGGAGAAGAGAGATTAATGGGGTAGAGGTAAGTCATATTACTAATGCCACTCTATAAAAAAGGTTGAAGGCATAATTCAAAAAGCCATATTTATGCCAATGGCAAAATAAGTAGATTTCAAAGAATCTCCTGTAGAATTAGATTTTTAAAAACTAGAATTTTTCTACACAACCTTTTAAGATCATAATGCAGGTGTGAGAAAATAAGTTCAACAATTTATAGTCCTATTGCCATAGCCCTTCATTTTATATTATGGGAAGAACTGAGTTCAATTTGTGAACAATAATTTCTTTTGCCTGTCAACAATTTTCATTGTGGACAATGAAATTCGGGATACAATATGTACATCCCTAATCATGGCACTGTGGTTAAAAAAGTAATCAGTGATAAGGGTTTGAGCTGAAAGTGGAGAATGGTTGAAATTGTTTATAATTCTGAAAGGATAATATGCAAAATACAGAAGTATCTTTTTTCTTTCAGGATATGGAAAATAAGGGAGGGATAAGATGCGATTAAAAAAACCACCACTCTATTCATTATACAGAATGTATCATAACCTCCCTTAAAGTCATAAATTTTTATAAACCTATGAAGAACTCCATATAAGACGGGAAAAAGGGGAGACAATTCCCTTATCTATACTGCTGCCATTCCAACCTCTTCCAGAAGAGGGCAGCGCTAAGGAAGAGATGGAAGACACAACACAGTAAGCCTTTAAGCTATTGGGTCACAGTTACATCGAATATCATAAATAAACCAACTTAAAAGAAAGATATGCTTTGATGCAAGAAAAACTCAGATAAAACATTTATAAATCTGGGGAAGGGGAGTGGTGGCATAACACGAAGGTATAAGCTTTAATTATTATTTACTACAATTGCTAATCCTACATCATCAACACAATTACTAATACACAAATATCACCAACAATCTAATGGGGACTTAAATTAATATCAGTTTCCTTTATAAAAGAAGCAATATTCTTCCTTCATAGGTATAAAATGAGAACTCAAAATGTCAATGTTAATTCAAGGCATCAAGAGGCAGCAGTCACTCTGAATCTAGAAACTATAATCCAATTAGTATGTCATTCCTCATTGGGTGGTGAGTGCATGGAAATTTGAATAGCTACTTTCCTTGTCTTAAATGTGTATGCATGATCACAAGAGATGGAGAAACTGACTTGTAAAGTTTGAATAAGATGCAAGATTGTTTTTCTGTGTGGTCTTTCATCCTGAAGTCTAATTTAAACTATTTACAAAGTCTACCAAAACATAGCAAAGGACATTGGTGGAACTCTGTCTTATTCCAAACCCCTTCTTTTTTCACCCCTCAGGCTGTACACAGACATAACCACTGAGATCTAAATTGTGCCCTTAACTGCAGAGAGGATGCCTTACACAAAGTCTCATGTGTGGATTCATGATAGAATTTGCCCCAATATCCTGTGTTATGCAGATCGTTTTGTCACACTCATTTGGTTCAATAGCCATTGCTTTAACTGTTATTTGTTAGTGTGTCTATTGGTATGTTCTGAAAAAGACTACAATTATGTAAAGCATTTTGAAATAGGAGATATTAAGAATCTATTCAGTTTGGGGACATTTTTCTATTGTGTACAGGTATATGCATATTTTAACCATCAGTATCTCATGTTATAGAAATACATTTTACCTGTAGGTAAATGTTTCAGGATATCCACTTATTTAAAGGATAAATAAATAAATATTGCTAAATAACCCAAGAAGAGAAAAATAGTTGAAGAACAAAATAATTCGAGTGCAATAAAATTGAAGTAATAAAAAGTATGGAGCAGAATTCTGAACTTTATGATTACTACTAAAGGAAAAAATGAAAATGTTTACCAGTGAAATAACTGTGCTTTGGAAAAGTATGAATTGTAGGCTAAATGGATATAACAAAAGCAGTTTAATTTCATGTAAAAATTCATTAGGTATTCTCTAAAATAAAATATCTAAATCACTGGTGTAATAATGAAAATTGCAGCGTAGTAAATATAAAGATACTAGACTAGAATTCAAGAGAAAAGAATTAGACTAGGGCTGGCAAATAATTTCAACTCAAGCTTGGTTGGTACCAATTCCAAATTATAGCACTTGCTTAAAATATTTCGTTGAGGGTGAGTTATGGACCACAGCTGGGTTCAGCAGGAAAAATGCTGATTAGTTTTTAGTACAGGTAGGTACAGAAGGAAGCATGTTTGGGGGTGGAGAGAATGGCAAACTGTGGAATCCCTGTCCTCAGAAATATTGCTGAAATTATGACTCCAATTTAAGCCCCAAACTATTCCTAGAATGGGGCTGAGGGGATGGGTGTGCCTCTATCACTTTGATCTTTTTTTTTTTCCTCCTAGTTCTTTTATCTCTAGTTCTTTTATCTCTAAAAAGAGAAGAGTATGTGGAAATGCCACATTTTTCTTCTTAAAAACTGTCTTATTCAAAAATGGTTTTAATATTCAGAGAGATGACCACAAATATTGAAAGAGAAAATCTGTGCAGAACAAACTAATTTGTAGAACAGCTGGAATTCTGCTTCAGCGAACCATTGCCTTTATTTAAGCATGGACAGGAGTCGGGATTAGTTAGTGTAGAGAATAATTTAGACCCACTGTTACTATGGCAACCTTTCCTTACTTTGAAGAAGATCTTCACAAGTTCTAACAAATACAAAGGAAATCATTTTCTTCTCAATCTTTGTTATGAAAAGACAAGTGAGAACATGTAATGGAAAGGTGAATTCAAAACCAAGCCAAGCAAACAAAAAACATAACAAAACCAAGCCAAGCAGAGCAGAGAAGGCACTTGTGCAGCAGACTGCAAAGTTTCCTCCTGGAGAGGTTTGGTCAATGATGGCAAGAGATCCAATGAAGAGACTTATGAAAGCTCTTAATCCTTTTCCTTTTAAGTTGACTGTTACTCACATGAAGTCCTTAAGCTCACTAAGAACCAGACATGGCATATTCTTTGGAGTTGTTCTCAGATGCAGAAAAATCCCTCTGAGGTAAGATTAAATGGTAACCGATAATATTTGTAGATTTGTGACAGGAGAGAAAACTGCACATAGGCCTTATTAAATTGTATTTTTTGTACCCAGTTTTCCTAAAGGCCCTCTGGAAGAGCCTGCTAGTTTTCATCAAAATACATTCATCCTTTCCTTCACAGCAAGAAAGTTGCAGCTGGGCACATCATTCGGCTGGGAAGTGCCTGCAGCCTGGTCCGACCAGAGACCTCAGTTCTTTCTACCACAAAGTTAGTAGAGGTGACGTGAGCCACTTCCTGGTCTTGGCCTTGTTTTAATCTGGAACATTTGTGATCTTTGCTCCCTTCCTATGAGCTGGCACACTCTCACACCTGTGACCCAGTTTTTACCAGGAAAATGAGGATAATGCTCTAGGGAAAAGATGGAGTAATAGGGCAGAAGGAATTTGAGTCACTGAATGACAATGTGGAGCAGAGCTACTCTCAAAACTTGGATTGTTTCTCTAAAGATTCTTATATGAGAGAGAAATAAATCAGTATTTTTCTTGGAGCTAGACTATTTGGGAAGCTCTGTTGTAGCAGGTTAAGTGAGCACTAAAAGATTTTCTGTAGGGTGATGCCTGGGTGGCTCAGTGGTTGAGCATTGGCCTTTGGCTCAGGTCATGATCCCAGGCTCCCAGGATCAATTCCCACATCGGGATCCCACAAGGAGTCTGCTTTTCCCTCTGTCTATATCTCTGCTTCTCTCTGTGTCTCTCACGAATAAATTCATGAATAAATAAAATCTTAAAGAAAAGATTTTCTGTAGGTATTTTTACACTTATGCAATGTCATATATATATGTACATATGTATATGTATACACACATATATACATAATAAAACAGTGACTATACCTCTCAGTCATGACAAATAAAACATTGTCAGTATGGCTATCATCCTGTGTGCTCCTTACCAATCAAAATTCTTCCTCTCCCCAACCTCTGAAGCAAATATTAGGTAATCTTAAATTTGATGTTTTTTATTCCTCAACCTGTTTTTATATTTTACTAAATATGTATGTTTCCTTAAATATATAGTTTTATCTGCATGTTTTATGAGAAAATGCTCTGCATCTTGCCATCAGGGAAATACAAATCAAAACCACAATGAGATACCACCTCACACCAGTGAGAATGGGGCAAATTAACAAGGCAGGAAACAACAAATGTTGGAGAGGATGCGGAGAAAAGGGAACCCTCTTACACTGTTGGTGGGAATGTGAACTGGTGCAGCCACTCTGGAAAACTGTGTGGAGGTTCCTCAAAGAGTTAAAAATAGACCTGCCCTACGACCCAGCAATTGCACTGTTGGGGATTTACCCCAAAGATACAGATGCAATGAAATGCCGGGACACCTGCACCCCGATGTTTATAGCAGCAATGTCCACAATAGCCAAACTGACATTATATAAACTTGATCTTTAGCGGCTGGGAATCTTAGTTGCAGATACAAAAGAATCTACTTTGGTTAATTTAAACCAAAAAGGATTTTGTTATAGAATATTAAACAGTTCATAGAATCTCCAGGATTTTCAAAAAGGCAGTCTGAAGCTACATAGTCCAACTACATCAAAGAAGTTTCTCTAATGAAAACACCAAGGCTTCTAATCAGCAACTGTGATGCTGTGGGATGTAGAGAAAATAGTTTTGTGTTTCTGTACTGTCTGGGCTTTCTAGATGAATTTTTTGCTGAAAACTTAGGATCCTGGGATAAGATGCTTAGAGAATTCCAGAGAGATTTACCTAATTCTAAAGGTATGTGTTTATATTTCAAAAGAAAATGAAGCCCAGGCCTTCGGAGACATCTGTAGGTCCTAAAAACCCAGAGAGCTACAGGAGGCTTATATGGCTCCTGGAGACATGGATGTATATTCCAAAAGGCTCACGCCAGAACCCAGGATCCTTTCCATTTCATCCCCACAGAGCAGAGGTTTTTCTTCTTCCTTTCAGAGGAGGAGAAGGAAGGCAGCTGTCCTGTGGATAAAGAGAGAATCCATTTCCTCCTTGTCCCCTGTCCCACATCAGTGCAATGTCCAGCTATGTATGTAGGAGCTTTCTCTACCTGGCTTTCTTCACCTCACCTCACCGGTAAGAACTCAGGTGAGAGGGAATCACATGCTTATTAATTATAAAGTAATAAATATATCTGATCCAGATCACCTCATGTTCACATTCAGAATAAAATTAATAAAGATGCATATTAAATCCCAACCAGTACCTGGGATTAGAGGTCAGAAAGTCTAACACACTGCTTCCCCCCAAAAACACTGCACAACACTACTGTACTAACTAGAGGCCTTGGTCAGGGTGTTGGGGAAACGCTCTGAGGCAGAGATTTCTGTGCAGTATATTTATTGGGAGTAGTCTTAGGAACAATGCCTTTAAGAATCAGTGAGGGGGGATCCCTGGGTGGCGCAGCGGTTTAGTGCCTGCCTTTGGCCCAGGGCGCGATCCTGGAGACCCGGGATCGAATCCCACATCAGGCTCCCGGTGCATGGAGCCTGCTTCTCCCTCTGCCTGTGTCTCTGCCTCTCTGTCTCTGTGTGACTATCATAAATAAATAAAAAATTTAAAAAAAAATCAGTGAGGGAAGTAACATGAGGTAGAGGGAGAAATTGAACTATAATAAAATTGTAACAAGGCTTCAGTCAATGCTTTAGAAAGCTCTGACCATTTAGTTGTCCTAAATTTAGATCAAGAGTTTAGGCCTCTAGAACTGACCAGTCATTGCATAAGAGCTCTCTCTGGGGGAAGGGTTACCCTTCAAGAGCAATTCCTGGAAACAGATTCAGCTGACAGCTATCAGTAGCCACATCCTGGCAACTTCAAGATGACTCCTTTAACCTTAAAGAGATCTGAGCAGGGCACTACAGCACTAGATCACTTCTTCTGAATATAACCATCTCTTCATGGTGCTCACTTCTGGATTCAAGGCTTGCATGGATGTATCTGATGGGAGAAAATGTTCAGAGGTATGGTGGTCAGGAAAGACATCCTGATACATCCAAGTGTGTATCCCATTAAGGACAAAGAGCTTCCTGTCCATGATAGAAGGTGTCCATTACACTCAACCTGACATCAGTTGGCTGCCAGTTCTTTATGGTATGCAATTGCATTTTCACAGGGCAGAGGTGGGGGAGCGAGTAAGGGGTGGGGGCAGTTATGTCATGGTTGGGTGTTGCTGCTAGAAACCTAACACTTAGCAATACCAATAGCCTGGTCAGCTTTCATGAAGGGACATACACGTTAAGCTATGAAACCACCATATTAGCAATTATCAATAGTCATTTCAGACAGAAGCACGGCATAGGTATATAAAACAAACATTGAAATAAGGATTACTTATCTTATTCACTTATCTTACTATTGAAAGAAGTTAGTGCAATCAGAAGGTAGCATTCAGAATATTGAAAAGATTAGCAACATTATCCTTTAACAGATTTTCATGAGTTTTCATGTTCTTCTGAAAAAGGGAACAATTGCAGGGGAAAATCTTATTGAAAGTTATATCAGGGATGCTTGAGTGACTCAGGGGTTGAGTGTCTGCCTTCGGCTCTGGTCGTGATCCCCAGGTCCTAGGATGGAGTACTGCATCAGGCTCCCCACAGGGAGCCTCCTTCTCCCTCTGCCTGTGTCTCTGCCTCTCTCCCTGTCTCTCATAAATAAATAAATAAATCTTTAAAACAAAAAAAGAAGAAAGTTTATCAAACTTTCTGGAAGCTCAAATGCCCCCCACCCCTTACAGCCCAATATAATATATTTAAACCTGGAAAAGTTCTTCAGACAGGCTCATCTGGCCTGTGCCAGAGGCAGCATCATATAAGGCTGACCATCAATCTAGGTGTTACACGGTATAAAATATAATAATACAGTTCAAACAGAGGATCCATCATTAAGAGTTCATTTATTACCCCTGGCCCCCCTGGTCTAAGTGCTCCCCTGAAATGAGGGCTAAGAAACTGGAGTAATGATTATATTTGGAAGTCTTGCTAACAGATCCTCCTCCTGTTGACCCTGGACGTGTACTGCCATCCCTACATGGCAAACCCAACTCCTTAAAATCCAGTTATTGAAATGAAGGGGAGGGAGACATATTTTCCAGATCAATAGCTTTGGATCAGGTACCAGAGACTGTATTGATTTTCTCTAGTAAAAAAATACCCTACATTTTCAACAGAGTCATCACTTTATTAAGCTCACATTCATAATCCTTATTCTCCAAAGCCCTGTACAACAGTTATTGTAAGTGAACCTATATACAGATAACCACATCTGTGTCTTTCAAGTTTTTGATTTCTTAGGGATATAGTATTTCTTTGGCAGGGAACTAGTATTCCAATATCTACCATTTAACTCTTCTTCCATGACAGTCTTCATACCATTCTGGAAATTGCTGAGTATGTCTAATCCAATAATATACTTAGAAAATAGGACAAATAATAGGAAAGCTGTGTTTTCACATCTAATAGGCCCACTGGGACAAGGTCTTGAGCCAAAATTCCAAGTATCACCTGACTTCAACTCTCCTCAAGCCCACCATAACTAGTGAACCACAAAAATGTTCTGGGTGGCAGCATCAGTTTTTTCTTGGTGATGTAACAAAATGCCACATATTTAGAGGTTTAAAACAATGCCATTTATTATCTCATGATCAGTAGGTTAGAATTCTAAAGGTCTCACCAGGCTAAAATCAAGATGTTGCCTCAAGGGTCAATCCAGTCGTTGACAGATTTTAGTTCCATATGTTTGCGGACTGAGGTCCCCATTTCTTTACTGGCTTTCATTCAGGGGCCATTCTTAGCTTCTAGTGGCCACCTGTGTGCTTTGGCTCATGACCTCCTTTATCTTCAAACCCAGCAATGGTTGATCATCTCCTTATGCTTTGAATCTCTCTGACTTCCCCTTTGGATACATCTCTGTCTTCCTTTTGTGGTGGCACTCAGTATACTTTCTCAAGGATTCCTCACCTTTTTTCATTCAACATGCTCTGAGTTTGTAATCTATGGGTGAGGAAATTGATAAGATGCCTTATGGGGACAAAAAGAAGCAAGACTATAAGAAAGTGGCTTCATATAAATTTGGTTAAAACAAATCTCTAATCCTAATGAAGTTTTCAAACACCAGTTTTCTGTAATAAAACAATATATCAAATAATGTCTATAATTTGTAGTAATTTAAGTGCACTTCAATTGTCTTAAATGGGTTTGTATGGCATTAAGTAGAGATAAGACTATTTTGTGCATGTGTATATGAAGTGTGTTAATATATAAATACAAGCTATAGGTATGACAATGGACACAGAAAATGTGTTTAGTATCATGCAAAATAAATAATGACCTATATTTACAATATGCACATGGATTATTATACTTCATATAGAAAATATGGTTCACATAAAACAATAATTAGTATTATTTGTATATTGACAAACCAAATACTTTGGTACTTAATTTGATGTTTATTAGATAGAATATAGATTTAGTAGTATATATCAGATTTTTAAACTAAGCTAGAAATTTCTCTTAATAACAGTCTAGTCATGAATGGTCCAGGGTTACTATGGAGAACCTGCTCCACCCAGTCATCTTATCTGAACTCCCTAGGAATCTACCCTTCTCTACATGGTCTGAGAGGACTTGCTACTGTGACCACATTCCAAGAGGCAGGAGAGAGGAAACAAGGGAGTACAGTTTCCCTCCTTTTATAGCACAAACCATAAATAGCCCACATCATTCTGACCACATCCCATGGGGCAGAACTGAGTCACAGGACCACACGGAGCTGCAAGACAGATGTGAAATATAATCAACAGTGAGATATATTACATTTATTAAGCACCTACTTAGTTACCATACTAAGCCTTTGATGTAGAGCTTTGTTTATTCTCAATCTTCACAACTAACATAAGGCCTATATTATATTATAACTGACTTGTCTGAAGTTACAAACTTGGAAAATTAGGACCAGAACTCAAGTTTCACAATCCCTAGTTCTTTTCTCTTTTCACTCCATCATGCATTAGTGACAGCCTGCTGACTTTTGCAGCCTAGGGCAGAAGGGCCATATATATGTAATATGATGTAGTCTTAAATACCAGGAAAGCCAAAAAGAAATCATGTCTTTTCACCAAGGCTTTAGGCAGAACATCATATTAGATGTTTTTAGACTCTTGGAGAAATTAAAATGGGAGGACTTTTTTTTTAAATGTTTCCCACAGAGGTGTAGGTTAACAATTCTGATACCACTGCACACATTTTTTAAAAATATTTTATTTATTTATTTATTTATTTATTTATTCATTCATTCATTCATTCATTCATTCATTCATTCATTCATAGAGATGCATAGAGAGAGAGAGAGAGAGAGAGGCAGAGACACAGGCAGAGGGAGAAGCAGGCTCCATGCAGAGAGCCTGACATGGGACTCGATCCCAGGTCTCCAGGATCACGCCCTGAGCTGCAGGCAGCGCTAAACCTGCTGCGCCACCGGGACTGCCCAAAATGGGAGGACTTTTGATGGGAGGCCATCTATAAATGATTCTCAGTCTGAAAATTTTTGCAATTAAATCCCAGGAGAATGAGCATCTCTAAATTTAATGACCTGATGTAGACATGACGCCAACTGTAATTGTTACTTTTCAGGCTCTGGGGCTTCCTATCCAGCACAAATCCCTGTGGCAAAACAGGTACCATTTACTCCAACAATTTCCCTCCTCAGTGTAAAACAAGCTCCACTTAATTAATCAGCTCCATTTCAGTGGCTGGTTAGTGAAACCTTTAACAACAATAAAATACAGGTATATCATAATATAGAAAGAACTGTAGTACAGAAAGATACATAGTTTATGGGAAGAACAGTATAGTTGAGTTAAAATAGAGATGACAGTTTATAAAAATGATCATAGATTTTAAGTAGAACAAAAATACTGGGTGCCTCAGTGGCTTAGTTGGTTAAGTGTCAGACTCTTGATCTCAGCTCAGGTCTTGATCTTATGGTCATGGGTTCAAGCCCTATGTTGGGCTTCAGGCTGGGCATGGAGTCTGCCTTAAATTTTTTTAAAAAAAAAAACAAACAAAAACACACCTCGAGCAGCAGCAGTTTACCAAGTTTGTTTCTTTTATGATAGGAACAGAAAGTATATCTAAACATCAAAAGCTCACCTGGTAAAATGGAAATGGAAAACTCATGGCTCTGTGTAGGGAGCTAATGTTAGAATTATATTAAAAAGCAAAGCCTCTTGCTAACAGAGCTCTATCATCTTAGATGCCTTTAGCTATAGAAATGATTCCACATTTCTGAGTGGTCCCTTCTCCACTTTTAAAAAGAGAAGACAGAAAGGAATAGCAGACTGCTATGCAAGCTGGGGCAAATTATTTTCTGTTGCCACATGACATATCATTGTACTTTGGTGGTTCTCAACTCTCATGGCAGAAGGAAACATAACTAGAAGCAAAGGCAAAATCTCTCCTAACTCCATTTCATGGGAGCAGTTCCTTCTTTTACAACACCTTACCCTCAAGTAGTAATTATCAAAAGTGGTGAATGGGGTTAAAAATTCATCCGGGGACACAAAACTCTTCTAGAATGAAATAGAAGATGGAACATTTCATGCGCCTGGCTTCTCAGAGTTTATTGGCTTCTTGTGTTAGACACAGAAACAGACTAAAGAGATTTTGTGGTCTCTAAAACAAGGTCCAAAAGTGTTTGTAAGAGAGAAAGAGAAAAATGGATGATTCTGTCATGAGTAGAACATGCTGGAAATCTTAAGATACACAAAAGGCTACTCAAAAGTCTTGCGTATTCTGGTTTTACATTCTGAATTAAAATGTAAGCTCAGAATTCATCTTCAGAGGACTGACATGGTCTTCATCCCCTATATCTTTCCATGCCAAAGGCTCTTTAATGGAGAGCAGCTGTATGAACAAATGGTAAAGTGGTAGAAACCAAGATGCTGTGACATTATCATTATCTCTAGTGACTCCTTCTAAGAAAATAGATCCTGTTTTCTCCATGAACCATCTCCCCTCTAGAGCAAACACAGAAGAGGGAGAAGGGAAATAGGAATGGGGCTTGAGGAGACAGGGAGAGTGCCCAGGGGAACACATCAGTGTAGTCTCTGCAGTTTTGCCCAGGTGGGGACAGAGCTGGGCAATGGGCAGCTAGAGCCAGACAGCCCCTCCTCTTGGCTTGAGGCCACTCCTGGCAGCCTTATAAATTCTTGGTTATTTTGGAGGTAATGCCTATGAAGTTTGTAGTGATGGAAATACTCACTTGAACTGAACTGGGTTGAGAGAACTCCATGGTAGTTTGCACCTCTGTCTCTCACCGCTGAGGTCATCTCGGGCCTGCCAGCCACACCTGTTCTTGTTTCAAGCTCACACAGGCCAATCTCCTGCATCATCTCCTTGCATCCCATGATATAGTGATCACCATATTCCATGTAGGGTGTGGTGAGCAGAGCTAGCCTCTGCAAATCCATCCATCCACCCATCCATTCATCTTTCTAACTTTTTCCTTCCTTCCCCCCTGCCTTTCATTACTGTCTTGGCTGCCCACCACATGAGGTTGGAGCATCTCCAATTAATCTATGCTTTCAGGATCATTTAGATTCATTCCTTCTGGCAAGCCTGAAACACATATTTCTGTATTTAAACTTGAAGCTGCGGTTGTTGAAGCAGCGCCCGAAGGTCCCTTGTTGGCCATTGTTGTTGCCAGAGAGAGAGAGGTGGGGGTCACACACAGGGTAAATCCCACTGGTCATGCACCTATCCCAGCTGCCAAGCATGGACAAAATTTCCTTTGGAAATTCCCACGTGGAAGTTGCTTCCATATGGGCCTCTATCACTGCTGCTGATACTAGAGGTAGAAGATGAGGTATTAGGGCCACTCTAGGGACTGCAGCACCTCACAGTTTCTCTGTGGGGACCAGGCCTCCGTACCATATGGGGTTGACTTGGGTTCCTGGTGCAGGGGTCTGGGCCTGTAGGACTGTGGTAAAGCAGAAGCCCTAGAAACTTCTGACCCTGGCACAGTTAGGTTCTCTTGCTGAGATTGAGGATAAGAAACTTCTTGAGGTTTTAAGACTCTATGGATATGTAAAATGGAAATGGTATTTTCTGTTCACTACTGGCTCTTGCAGTTTCTGCCAATTCCGTCCATCAAAATGCAGAAAACAGTTAACCAGTGTGTATACGGTAACTCCCAAGCAACACATAATTACCAGGGGTGCATCCTACATTTAGCCCTGGAAGAGTTCTGGGGAAGCATACGAGGACTGCCACGGAAAGGGTTCAGCTTCCTGCCAAATTTCGTGCTGCAGACTAAGTCTGCAATCTTGATGTTCATGTCAGCATCCAAGAGCAGGTTTTCTGTCTCTAAGTCTTTATGGACAATAAACTTCCAGTGACAGTACTGCATAGTTAGATGCTAGATGGTGGCATTTGGCTCAGGCTTCTTTCTTTCCTACTCCCTGGGCTACCAGGTACTCAGATACCTCTCATCCACTAGTCCACCCCATGAGAAGATAGGGTATTTCCTCGGTCTCTATCCCTTCAAAAAATTTCACTACGTTGGGTTGATTCAAAGCCTTTGTGATTCCAACTTCATTAAACCATTTCCAGAAGCTGAGTTCTGTTGAGTTTTGTCAGTGATCTTCACAGCTATCTCTTTCTGAGTCAGAATGTTCTGGGTCAGTTTTTCACCTTGGTGAAGTTATCCTTGGTGAGGTAGCCCTTGGTGATGTTCTTGAGAGATCAGGAGCTGCCAACACAGGCTACCTGCTCAGCAGAGGTGACTGAGAGGCACTGCAGTGTGTTGGACTTACTATTGGGGTTGGAGTCAAGGTGTCCCAAGGGCAGCTTAAAATTTGGAAAAGCTGGTGAGAAACTTGGTCAAAATCACTTTAAAAGAAAATCATTTCCAAAGCATATCTGATAACTGATCTTTATAATTAAATCAAAATATAATTGCTAGACCAAAACAAAAATAAACAAAAAAACCCTAACAAGATAAATTTTAAAAATTAAAAAAAAAAGATAAAGGAAAATTGAGAAAAATAACAAAAAGAGAAAAAATTAAAGAGTAAAGAAAAACAAAAATATAATAAATAAAATAGACAAAGGATTCATAATGCCAAAGAGCAATCTATCTTTAATCAAGATTTCTCAGGTTTCTGAAAACCAGCTTCCTGAGCTAGAAGGACCACAGGCCCAGGCCTAACCAAGGACTCAATTGCAGGCTTGGAATTTCAGAACAATGACATAACAATGAGCAAGGAATGGGGATAATCCATAGTGGTTTTCATATCTCCTCTTGTAAAAAATTAGTAAGGCCCCATGGGGCTCCTGACTGGTTCAGTCAGTAGAGCATGTGACTCTTGATCTGAGGGTCATGAGTTCAAGCCCCACATTAGGCCTAGAGCTTACTTTAAAAAAAACAATCAAAAAATTATCAAGGACCCCACAGAGTTTTCTGTTTATGCAGATTATAGCTACCAGTATTTACTTAATTGAGAATTAAAATTTGTAAAATGCTTCAGTAGATTTCCATTTCTAATTCAAAAAGCTGTAATAATTTTTGGCTTTCAAAGAGCCTGTAATGTCTACATTTAAATATTCTTTTTCTGTAAACTCTAATTGGTATTAAAATGATGCCAATACTTGGCATCATGATGCTATATAAAATGTTCTGTTGCATAACACAAAATAAGGAACATTATTACCATCCATAAAGCTGACAAGAAAATATGTCTCATCATATTTTCATTTTTTATTTACAGTTCGGCCCACTTGCTTTGGAACAGATGTCTCCTTTCCAAGAGCAAGAGAACTCACTATGTATGTATGTTTCAGTATCTTTAACTCTAGAGGTTACAGCTGTGGGTTGGGAAAGCAAGTCTTCTACTTTTTTTTTTTTTTTTTAAACCAACAATCCATCATGTCCTATGTCCCTTTTCTTCAGCATGGGTAGTGGAGTCCAAGTACTGGATGTGGCAAGATACTCCTACATGATTAAATTGTTTATTGATGCAAGGGATGCCTAGGTGGCTCAGCGGTTAAGTGTCTGCCTTTGGCTCAGGCCGTGATCCTGGAGTCGGGATCGAGTCCCACATCGGGCTCCCTGCATGGAGCCTGCTTCTCCCTCTGCCTGTGTCTCTGCCTCTCTCTGTGTGTGTCTCTCATGAATACATAAATAAAATCTTTAAAAATAAATAAATAAATAGTTTATTGATGCATTGTCTGGAAGCAGAAAGGTGCATAAATCATCAGTGTACAGGTTGGTGGCTATTCAGAAACTGAACTCCCTGTTAAACTAACATCCAGACCAAGAAGCAGAACATTACCAGCTCCCCAAAATCCACCATCCTCCTTTCCAGGAACTTTTTCCCTAAGAGTAGGCACTGTTCATTACTATTTGTGTGAACCTTACATAAATAGAATCACACAACATTAAGTCTTTTGTGTCTGCATCCTTTGTTCAATATTTTTGTGACATTTATCTATACTGTTTACTTTGTCATTCTAAATGCCATTCAGTATACATTTTGTGAATATAAAACTATTTATCTATTTAACTATGGCTGGGCATTTGGGTAGTTCTGTTCTGGGATATTAAGAACAGTGCTGCAGTAAACATTCTTGTTCAGCTCTTTCAGTGAGCACACATATGCTTTTATTGCTGGAGATGTACCTAGAAATAGAATTGCTAGTCTATAAGGTATATATATTTTCAATTTTAATAGATATTGCAGTTTATACCAATTTAGACACTCAACACCAGCATATTAGTTTTATATCCTCTGTTCTAACACTAATGTATGAGAACGCTCTTTCCTCTCTACTACCTAGTATTCCCTACCTTTTACATTTTTTTTTTTCCTACCTTTTACATTTTAACCTTTCTGTGAGTATGTAGTGGTGTAGCATTGTGGTTTTAATTTGCATTTCTCTGATGCCTAATGAAGTAGAGCACCTTTTCATATTCTTACAGTTCACTTCCTTTCTCTAAAGTGCCTGTTATAGTCTTTTGTATATATATTTTTTTTATTGAATTGCCTTTTTTCTTATTGGCTGGAAGGTATTCTTTATATATTTTGGATATGAACTCTTTGTTGGATCCTGTCCCGCATACCTCTCACCTATCCTGTTAACTGACACCACCTCCTACTATTTTACCCATTATTCATTCCTTTTCAGCCACTGGATTTCTTGTTTCTCATATTCAAATCTTTGCTCTACTGTCACCCTCTTAGTAAGGCCTCCCTGGTCTCCCTAATTGTCTTGGAACACCTCCTACAAATCGTATCTATTACCTTCATTTATCGGTTCCTATTTTTAAAAAAAGCTTTGCATTATGGAAATTTTAAATCTACACAAAATTAGAATAGTATAAAGACTCTCCCTCACATATCTAATATCTACAATCAATAATTATCAGCATTGTTATAATCCATTTTATCCATATACATGTCAGTCTGCATCTTTAAGTAAGTGCTATCTTAAAAACACAGATGTCGCACTGTCATCAAAATTAACAAATTAACAATATCATATAGTACCAATCCATATTCAAATTTCCCAGTTGCCCCAAAGATATTTTGTTTGAGCCCATATGTCTGAACAAAGGTCCAAACAAATTTTGAAAAAGTAATAGATTATTAGTGTTTTACCTTTTATTCTACCCTTTAAGCTCCACTCATAGTATCTTTTTATTTTAAAAACCTAATGAATTATGAGAATTTCAGAGAAATTATGAATGCATGTTCTATGGAAGCAGAAGCTGAAGTAAAATTAGTTCCAAATACGATCTTCTTTCAGTATCATGATTATTCAGACTATTTATTGGAATACAGAAATACAGATGATGTGCCAAGATTCTCATATCTTGAAAATCCAAGTAAAAAAAATAAAATACTTGTAATCCCCAGACTGGAGAGCTTCACAGTTTATACAAATGTGTTACATTATCAAAAAATATGTCAATAAAAGATAATCAAATATGTTCTAATTCTCATTTTAAAAAAATAACATAATGAAGTTCACAATTGAGAAACATGATTATTTCAACAAACCAATTCACATAACAATCCATTAAAATAAATGATTACATTCTTACTTTTCAAATCCAGTGTCTCCAATATGTGCTGCAGGTATTCAAAGGCTATTAAAATGACCATGTTTCTTGACACTACTTCAGCCTCCAACATCTATAAAGATTTAAGCAGGATTTGTTGGTATTGTGCATGAGTACAGAGTGAGGCAGGAAACTTGAGAAGAAAATATAATGCCTGAGGAATTAAGAGAGAAATGTTCTGGTGTATTTTGTGTTTTTAACTAGATTCTTGATATTAGGGAAGCCAATAATTATTTGCCTCCATATTTTTCTCTAAAATGGAACAAAACTACTTGTTCTACTTATTCTATTTAGTTCTTGTGAGCTGTCTTTGTAAACTGAGACTTTTCTAAAGATACCAATAATATTTTCCTCCCAAATATACCATCTTTTTTACAGGCTGCTTTTAAACAAATTAAGTGTCTTATAACTTAACTCCCTTCCTTTCTTTAGTAAAAATTACAGGCAGACACATTTAATTTTGAACTTAAAATAAAACAGTTGTATTCTGAAGCTCATATGGTCAAATTTCTAATACATAATGAGTTTGGTGGCTATAAACATTGAGGGAACCATGGCCTTCTACAATGGACTAAGGTCATTCTTTCCAGTCACAGCCACATCCAAGTGGATTTCACCACTCTCTCCACACACTGATTGAAATACAGTGGTGCAGCGCTTGCAGCAACTTTAGAGACACCCACTGTCCTTGTTTCAAAGTTCAGCCAACTTCTCTGTTCCTTACCGAAGTCCACAAATAGGACGGTACTTAACTTGACTTTTGAAAGTACTTACACATAAATGTTACTCTCTTCCCTTTTACAGTCACCTTTCTTTCCTCTCTTCTCCCTTCCTCTCCCCTCCCTTCCTCTCCCTCCTCTCCACTTATCTCAAAATATCTTTTAAAAAAACGAAACAGCTGCTTCTTCTACAACTCTCTTAGAAGTTGCCCAGAAGGACACTACAGGATGAGATGACAGTATCTGACAATTCCAGTGTCCCTTTACAAATCAAAGTTTCTCCGAAATTTTATTTTAATCATGCACCATCATCTAGGATAATAACTTTTGTACATTTATAACCTGTTAGACAAGGTGGTATTGCATTTGCCTTCATTCAGTTCGAAACCATCTCTTTTCAACATGACCAGATGAGATTTGCTGGAAGTAAATACAAAGGCTATCAGAATATAGCAAGGCTTTAATTTGGGGAAGCTGAACCAGATGCTGGGCTAGAATAAGATGCATATTCAAGGGAAGGAAGGCAATTAAAAATTCAGCTTCCACAGCTGGCTAATTTGGCATGAGGCTATAACTTGCTCATACAACAGATCCAGGGATTCTTTCAAAAGAAAATCCGAGGGGTGCCTGGGTGGCTCAGTCAGTTAGGCATCTGCCTTCAGCTCAGGAAGGACCCTGGGATTAAGACCTCCATTGGGGGCTCCCTGTTTAGCACAGGGCCTGCTTCTCTCTCTCCCTCTGCTGCTCTCCTGGCTTGTGCTCTTTCTCCCTCTCTGTCAAATGAATAAGTAAAATCTTTGAAAGAAAAATTTAAAAAAAGAACATCTGAGAGCTTTCTTCATATTGTTCAAATGAACATATTGTTCAAAATGTCATACACAAAGACTCAACTGAGTCTCTCTGGTAGTTTTGTTTTATTCCTGACTTCCAATTTTACAAATGTGATCACGAGTCTTACTGGGTTTGGTATCATAGTTCTCATTTTGATATGTATAGGTAAAGTTTCCATGAGACTTATAAGATCTATAATTAAATAAGAGAATCTTCTTCCTCATTTCATTAATTTAGGATTGCAACAGCCTTATATTTTGTGGGATCCTCTAGCTCTTACTAATATAATCTATTAGTCATTTAGAGATTTTTTTCATTGTTTTTTCATTGTTGTTTTGTTATGTATAAGATTTTGGGATCAATTATATTTGCTAGGGGATCCCTGGGTAGCTCAGTGGTTTGGCGCCTGCCTTTGGCCCAGGGCGCGATCCTGGAGCCTCGGGGTGGAGTCCCACGTCCGGCTCCCGGCATGGAGCCTGCTTCTCCCTCTGCCTGCTTCTCCCTCTGCCTCTCTCTCTATGTCTATCATGAATAAATAAATAAATCTTTAAAAATATATATATTTGCTAAATATCCAATAACATATTTTCAAATATTCTATAAGTTTGCTGTAGGTTGGGCTTTTTTCCAAATAATTACTTTTTAAGTTTTCTAAAATCAAATAACTATAAAATGAATTTGGCATTTTTTCTTACTTTAAATAAGCCAAGAATATCAATTTTTTAAAAGAGGTAATGCATGGGATCCCTGGGTGGCGCAGCGGTTTGGCGCCTGCCTTTGGCCCAGGGCGCGATCCTGGAGACCCAGGATCGAATCCCACATCAGGCTCCCGGTGCATGGAGCCTGCTTCTCCCTCTGCCTGTGTCTCTGCCTCTCTCTCTCTCTCTCTCTGTGACTATCATAAATAAATAAAAAAAAAAAAAAAAAGAGGTAATGCATATGCAGAACAAATATATTCTTTATGAAGTACAGATGATAAAGAATGTAGGCTTTTCTTTGGCATAACAAAAGAGAAATATAGATAAATACATGTTGTAAAACCTAGAGATACTACTACAATAATAAAAAACATAAGTATTGCCAGTAACTCAATAACGGAGATAATATAGAACATCAAAATATACTACATCCATTAGAAGAATAAAGAAAAATGTAGGGCAGCCCAGGTGGCTCAGCGGTTTAGCATCACCTTCAGCCCAGGGCGTGATCCTGGAGACCCGGGATGGAGTCCCACGTCCGGCTCCCTGCATGGAGCCTGCTTCTCCCTCTGCCTGTGTCTCTGCCTCTCTCTCTCTCTCTCTCTCTCTGTGTGTGTGTGTCTCTCATGAATAAATAAAGTCTTTAAAAAAAAAAAGAAAAAGAAAAATGTAATGAAGAATAGATGGAACAGGCTGAAAACAAATAGAAAGATGGTAACTATACACCCAACCAGATTAATAATTACTTTAAATTGAAATGGTCAAAATCAGGGGTCAGCAAACTAGGGCCTATGTACTAAAATCAGTCTGCTACCTGTTTTTGTAAAAAAGTTTTATTGGAACACAGTGATCCTCATTTATTTATATATTGTCTATGTATTCTTTTGCACTGGAATGATAAAGTTGAGTAGATGTAAGGAGAGACTGTATGACCTGCAAAACTTAAAATATTTACTACCTGGCTCTTTATAAATAAGGTTTGCTGAAGGTGGCTCAGCACCTCAACCTGGGTGGCTCAGTTGGTTAAGCTTTTAGCTTAACTTTGGCTCAGGTCAGGATCTCAGGGTCCGGTACCCAGCCCTGAGTGTCTCAGGCTCCTGACTCATCAGGGAGTCTGCTTTTCCCTCTCCCTCTGCTCATGCTCTCTCTGTCTCTCTTGAATGAATGAGTGAATGAATGAATGAATGAATGAAAGTTTGCTGACCTCTGACCTAAACAATCTAACTGAACACAGACCAATACAAAGCAAGACCAACTATAACTGCCTACAAGAAATCTTTACACTTTTGATGTAAAGATGTAGATAAAAGTCAAAAGATGGAAAAAATATTATTATGTAAATTATTTTCCAAAGAACGCTGAGTGTCTATATTAACATCAAAGCATAGTTCATAACAAGGACTACTACCATGAATAAAGAGGAGAATTTATAACCAAAAAGGAATCAATTCATCAAGAAAACATAACATTCCTAAATGTGTATGCACTATGTAAGAGAGCTACAAAATACATAAGGAAAAAACTAACAGAACTAGAAGGGAAAAAATTCCACAACTTTGTTGGAAATTTCTATACTCCTCTTTTAGCATTGGGAGAACAAGTATACAGAAAATCATTAAGAATAGAGAAAACTTGAACAATGCTATTACCCAATATGATTTAATTTATGGACTATTCCATAAATGGAGTATAGATAGTATATTTCCAGAATAGACCATAATTTGATAAGACCATAAAATAAGTCTTATTAAATTTAAAAGAATTGATACTTTTTTCTGACAATGAAATTCAACTAGAAATCAGTAACAGAAAGAAATCTGAAAAATACCCACATATGTGGAAACTAAATAACACAATTTTAAATACTCTATATATCAAACAAGGAATCACAAGGGGAATTAGAAAATGTTTTGAACTTAATGAAAATGAAAAACAGCAAATCAAAATTTTAGGATGAAGTTAAAGCAATGCTTAGAAAGAAACTGATAGCTTTTAATGCTTATGGTAGAAAATAAGAAAGGTCTAATATTGATTGTCTGCTTTAAGAAACTAGAAAACAAAAAGCAAAATTAGATCAAAGTAAGTCAGGGCAAGAAACAAAGAGCAGAAATTAATGAAGTATAAAAAGGGGGAAATACAAAAATTTATGTAACCTACATCTGTTTTTTTGAAATTCTAACAAATCTAAAAAAAAGCTACTTGAACTAATAATAACAGGTACATTTAGTAAGGTCCCAGAGTAAAAGGTCAATATAAAAAAAAAAAAAACAACAACAACAGTATTTCTACAAACTGTATCAGGAAGGAACAAAGAAAATTGAAGTTTAAAACAATCCAGTTACAAAAGCATTCAAAAACATGAATTACTTAAGGATAAATTTTGCTAAATAACGTATAATGAAAACTACAAAAAAGTACTGAGAGACATAAAATGAAGAAATATACCATGCTCAGGGATGGGAAGATGAACTATTTTTAAATGTCAATTTTCCCCAAAATAGCCAATAGTTCATTGCAATCCCAATCAAATTCCAGCAGGCTGCTTTTGTAGAAGTTAATAAGTTGTTTCAAAAATCTTAATGGAAATGCAAAGCACTTAAAATAGCCAAAACAACTTTGGAAAAGAAAAATAAAGCTAGCTCATACTACCTGATCTCAAGTTCTCTCTCAGGAGTAATAAAGGTAGTGTGGTATTGGCCTAAGGATAAACTTACGTCAATAGAATAGAAACATACCCTATAGCTACAATCAATTGATTTTTGACAAAAGTGCCAAAGTAATTCATTGGGAAAATGACAGTCTTTTCAACAGTGCTTATAGCCTTTTTGGTGAAAAATATATCTTGAACCTTACTTTCCAATTTATACAAAACTTAACTCAAAATAGATTGTAGACCTGCCTGAACACAAAAGCTTTTAAAAATATAAAAATTTCTAGACCTATGTTGGCCAATACAGTAGCCATTAGATACATGTGGCTATTCGAATTTAAGTAAATTCAAATTAAATTGAAAATTCAATTCCTCAGTTGCACTAGGCATGTTTTCAATGCTCAGTTGCCATGTGTGGTTAGTGGCTACAGTTATGAAAAGTTTTCCATCATTGCAGAAATATCTATCAGACAGTGCTATTCTAGCTTGAAAACAAAGAAAAAAGTCTTCATGATCTCAGGATACACAAAGATTTCTTAGAGGAAGCACAAAAATTGGAAACTATAAAAGAAAAATTGTACATCATAAAATTTTAAAGTACTTTTTGAAGGATATGTTAAAATAAAAATGCAAGCCATACACTTGAAGAAAATATGTGCACTAGAGAACAAAGGATTCTATCCAGAAAATACAGTTGCTTACAAAGAATACACTTACAATTCAGTAATGCTATGCCTAACACTCAAGAAAAATGAAAGTGTATCTCCACATAGACTTGCAAATGGGTGTCCATTGCACTGTTAATTCACAGTTGTCTCACACCAGAAATAACTCAACTTTCCATAAACAGATGAATGAATAATTAAAATGAAATATAATCATATAAAGAAATACTATTCAGCAACAAAAAAAGTATAAACTATTGACAGACATAGAAAAGCACAGATGAATCTCAAAGACATGCTGAATGTAAGAAGCCAGAAACCAAGGATTATTTAATGTATGATTCTATTTATACAGATCTCTAGAAAAGAAAATTTTAATCTTATAGTGACAGAAAGCAGATCAAGGACTTCCTAGGACTGGAAGAGAAGTAAATTGTTGGGGGAAAAAACACAAGAAAACTTTTCAGGGATGATAGAAATGTTCTATATTTTAACTGTAGTGATAGTTTCATGAGCATATTCATTTGTCAAAATGTATCAAAATATACACTTAAAAATAGATGCATTATATGATATACAATTTACATTTCCATAGTGTTTTTTAAAAGCCTATTATATTTATTTAATATACATGTTAAAAATCAAATTTTAGATTATATTTTGGGCTTATCTAAGCAAAAAGGAACAAAAGGAGAAAAAAGAAAGGCAGAAGATAGAAAAATAAAATACAGATCAATTTTAGGCAATTTCAAAATTGTAAAAAGAGAAGATGGTAATGGTTACTTGATTTATTTACTTTCATTTGAACTATCTTTTATGTAATCAGCAAACAAAACCATTGCTATTATTTTTGCCCTCAGAATATTCTTTCCCCTGAGTAACATTATGTACAAATTTCATTTCATAGGCGTTTATACAGATTTTCATATAAATAACATTGGGAAAGAATGTTTCCTTGCCAATTTCCAATGTAAAAATTAGATAATTCTAGGCATAAAAAGTTATGTGGTTGAATATTTTTCTTTAATTTCCACCCCAACAGGCCATGATCTCTAATATTCAACAAGCTCTTCTAATTTCATCGGCAGTTAGCCCTGTGGAATGTAGAATTTGGCACCAAAAAAACACATTATTCCACTGGCAATTGGATAATGTGGTCATGTCCTTAGAAAGCACCAATATTAAATTAGTGCAACATTAGAAAAAAATGAAACTGTGAATTATGATTTTCCTTAGCAACATATGTATTTTTTTCCTATTGTCTCTTCTCCCACTTTCCCCCAAACTAATTTTCTATCTAGTGTTCAATAATTTCAAAGCATTAAATTAGACTCAATGCTTAAAATTCTTCAAAGCCTCATTTTCTTATTGCCATATAACAACAAGGGATTTGGGGATGTTAAAAAAGAAAACACAGTGCTTGTTTTTCACATACTTTAAATGGAATGTTTGAGTACATTTTTTGTTATGTAGATACAGTAAAATTCGTTCAAATAATAAAAGTCAGTTTTGCCAGAATCACAGAAGAAAGTAAGTATGTTCATTTACTTCCAAGGAGTTATTTAATGAGTGAATAGATGAAATAGGAGCAATAATTTACAACATATACCTAAATAGGTCCTGAAAATTCACAATTAGTTGCAATTCTCAGCAACAATGAGATCTGATTCCTCAGTATCTTAGGTCAGATGGATTTTTTCAGGGAAATAATGTCATCACATTTCAGGAAGCAGAGGAACTGTGTGCCACTGCCTTTCAGCACTGTCAGTACCAACTAGAGGGGCTGCAATCTGGATGGCAGCCTACCTGTTAAGTTACTGCAAAAAGAGCAGTTCTCTAGCTGAGCTAGAGTTAACGGTGTTACTACCAATGACGATGGAGGGAATTAAGCCAGCAAAGGTGAAAAAATGAATTCTGTTTTACACACTCACAGTTAAGTGATGGTAGGATATTCCAATGAAGGGGCTTCACTAATTCTACTAAATAGGAGATTAGAGAAAGAGTTAGGATCAAAGTCTGAGGTGAGATCTGGTAACTAATTGCATGGGCCAAATTTGTTAGTACATTTTACTGATTAGCCACACACGACAAGGTGGTGCCTAGCCTGAGAAAACCAGCCCCACTAGCCTGAGAAAATCATTAGTAACAGCTCTCCTCCATTGGGTGCCTACTATGTGTCAGGTACTTGTTCTATATTTTAAAATTAATTATCACATTTAAAAACAAACCTCTGAGATGTCATTGCCCTTCTCTTTTCAAAGATGAGAATGCTGGTGCTTATCATAACTAGATTCAAGGCCACACAGCCAGGAAATGACAGCTCTGTCCAAAACCTACACTGCTAAAAAACTTCCTGGTTCCCCTGTGTTCTTGTCATCATTGCAGAGGTTTAAAAGAATATGCCAATCACCAGAAAGTTGTTATGATAACCAGTAGTTATCAAGTACTCTGTCCCAGGTGTTCTTCTGAGAATTTTACTCAACTCACCAACATCCTAGGCTTATAGATACCACCATTACCCTCCCTTATATGATCTTTAAAAAAAAAAAAAAAAAAAAAAAAGATTTTATTTATTTATTTATTTATTTATTCATTCATTCATTCATTCATTCATTCATTCATGAGAGGCAGAAACATAGGCAGAGGGAGAAGTAGGTTCCCTGCGAGAGCCTGATGCAGGACTGCATCCCAAGACTCCATCCCAGGGCCATGACCTGAGCCAAAGGCAGTCAGTCACTCAACCACAGAGAGCCATCCAGGCATCCCTGTATGATCTTGATACTATCAAATATGGTTGAAAAAGAATTTTAAGTCTTGGCAAGAGGTGTACTTGAAAACATATTTTGAAATAATGCAGGAAACTTGCCTTTAACAAGCTCACAGACTCATTTCACAGGAGGAGAGTGATAAAGAAATAATGTAGGAAACTTGCCTTTAACAAGCTCACAGACTCCTTTCACAGGAGGAGAGTGAAAAAGAAAAATAGAAACAAGGCTAAAAACAAAAATGCCGTCATGAACAAATTGCACAGAAAATTAGTAGAACACTTGAGAGAGGTCCCAAAATTGATGTAGGAGAGTCACTCTGAAAGAAACCTGCAAACAACAATCCCAAGGACAGAACAAAAGCAGTGCAACATCTTCCAATTGAACTGGATAAATTGGAAGGCAGTGAAAAACTGTGCCAGACACAGTCATAGAACAATTAGATGGCCTATAGTCGCCAACGAAACACTGTATTGCCACATGGACTATATAGAGAACACATTTTAGTTGTACTTACACTGAAAACGAGCTTTGGAGCCTGGCAGATCTGGATTGAATCTTGGATTCATCACTATCTAGTCATATAAAGCTCAGCGTTTTCATTTATAAACTGAAAATCATATTACCTAGTCCTAAGGAAGCTATAAATACTAAAGGAGGGATTTTTTGAAGTCAATTAATCAATAGTAGCTGTTGTTATTAATGTCTCTCTTTTGGCGTTCTAATGTAACTGTTCTTGACAGAACCCAAGAACTCAACAGATCCATGTTTCTTCCCCCTTTGGCTTCCAAAACTCTAAAACCTGCCTGGGGCCATTAACATTTCATAGAGACAGACAACAGCATTCATCTTTTACTCTCTGGGTGTTATTAGAGACAGTGATCATTTCTTATGTGAGCTAATACCTCTAGAATTTTAACTAGTTTGCCTTAAAAATGAACAATGGAATTATGGTATGATGTGATATAAAACTAATCAGAGCCAACTGTCTTTTTCCCCTCTTTTTTCTTATATGGGTACAAGTTATTCCTATGAAGGCTTAAAAAGATCTACCCCACTTTCCATTTCTTGGTAAGGTGTGGAGTGTCTGTCAGTTAAATGAAAGCCAGTACAGCTGCTGATACTTAAATTTAGAGAAGCTAGAAAGGAAAAATTTTCTTAAATGTAGTTAAATATATTATTATCAAAGAGATCCGTGGGCAGATAGATAAAGAATCTGAGATCTAGTTTCTGAAATTTTAAAGAAGATAAATTCAGAAAATGTCTGCTTGCTTCTTAACATTCTTTCCTTTTATCCTCACAGACACCATCTTTAACCATAGACTTTTTCTTCCACTTCGTTTGCTTAAACAAAGTGCTAATTAGCATTAACATTTTGCATCTAAATATGGTAAGTTAACTCACAAGGTCTATGATCAAAGCAATCCTCCAACATTATACTCTGTTCTTTGCCCTTCTCTATTCACCCTTTTTTTTTTTTTTTTTTAACTAGGCCTTTTGTTTCCCTGGACCCATACAGAAGGGGGAATATTAACTATCTATCTTTCAATCTTTTCACTTAATGTGGCATAAAGGGGAATGAATACATGTGCACCCACTGCTTTGATGAAAACTTAGTCTCCATGGCAAGGCTATCTCAGCCTGAATCACTAACATTCTGCATCCTCACAGTTCCTTTCTGAATAATATTTGAAGTGTATATTTCCTGATTATGGTTGATCCTTGCCCAAGTAACCCAGGAGGATAAGCTCTTTCCATTGAGCTACTTCCTATCCTTTCCATATTGCTCTCAGTTGTATGAGGACCAATCCTTTTTTTTTCCAAAGTCCTAAGCGATCCTCAAAGGTTCAACTGTCCAATAAATCCTTTCTAGTACAAAACTTAATGAGTCTTGAGAAAAGAAAATACATCTCTGACAGCATTTTTGAATTACATCTAATACTCCTGATTTTCTTAGTTTCTATCACTTCTTCATTTGTAATTTAAAATGAGTTATTAAGTTCATTCATTAATCTCTGGATCTGGAAATATTTGTTTGGTTAAATCACCAGAGAAAGAAGTTCCCATTAGGAGCCTTATAGGGTAACCACTGTTAAATTAATCAAACAAAGAGACCATTAGATTGAGGTGGCTCTAATGCCTTCATAGCCTGCATAAGGAAACCAAAACCTAAAAGTGAAATGCCTTAAGATTAAGAAATTGAAACCAATCATAAATAGCCAATCACAAACAGCCAACTAACCTTTCCCAAATAAGGTACCTGTGTAAGCTATAGCCAATCAAATACTTTTCTTGCTTTGCTTCCACCTCTGTCTGTAAGTCTTCCCCCAGCTCCTATCCAGTGGAACAACTTCCAGTTGGGTTCTACTTGATTACAGTCTTTTTTTTTTTTTTTTTAAGATTTTATTCATTTATTCATGAGAGACACACAGAGACAGAAAGAGGCAGAGACACAGGCAGAGGGAGAAGCAAGCTCCATGCAAGAAGCCCAATGTGGGACTTGATCCCGGGACTCCAGGATCATGCCCTGGGCCGAAGACAGGTGCCAAACTGCTGAGCCACCCAGGGATCCCCTGATCACAATCTATTTTTATGCAAGTCTTATACTTTTTATAATGCCTCAGTTTACCTTTTAATATACCAAAACTGGCATGAATTAGGCACCATTTCCCTAGGTCCTCCCTTTTTAATAATTCTTAAGGAAATATAGAGATTTAAGATTTCTGTTACCGTTCAATTCATCATGAGGAGAAATAGGGAAAATCAGTTAAAATTAACAATAAAGTAAAACACATAATTTATGTAGTTTTTAATTCTCACAGGAGTGAGCAATATGCTGGAGCATGGCCTCATCTCTGGGGACAGGATTTAGGTTTGAATCCTTACTGTTCTCCTCAATTCTATGTAACTGTGAAAAATCTGCACCTGAGTTTAATATGTAAATGTATAAAATTCATAGTTCATACAGTTAATTCCAAGATTAGTAAAGGTATTATTCAAGTTTACAGAATTCAAGTTTGTTTCTGGAAAGTCCCTAAGAGAGGTCAAAGATGGAAAAATCAAAAACCAACACGGTTTCAAATTGATTTCCCTCTAAATCCAACCCACATGCTCAGATACTCCTTTTGGTCTCCCCAGCTCCCTTAACCTCACCACTTCAGCCCAAGGCAAGGAAAATCACAGCTAAATTAGATTTTGCTTTCCTCCAGGCAATCATTAACGATTGCTGGGATTTGGCTCTAAAAACTTCTCTTTCCCATTTCTGGTTTCAGGGCTTTTTCTTCTGCAAGGTGTTTTCCTCCTAGAATTCAGGCTGACTGCAGATGACCTGGGGAGACTGGAGTGCATCCTTTCATCTACTCAGCTAGGTTGATTTATGGAGCTTTTCCAGACAAGATGACACCCATTTCATAGACTTTCAGCTCCTCATCAAACAGTCTGCTTGACCTTAGCATCCACATGTTTTGCTTTGGGGTGGCAAATTAAATGCTCAGAGACTGAGTTCATCTTAGCCAGTGATTTATTTAGTACAAGTTCACTGCAGGAATTTCACAACCCAGGGCATATAGGGTAATATCTCTTCAAAAGCCAGTGAAGAAATAACCTACTTCAAACAAATGATAATCACGCAGTTGTTCCAGGCAAGGGGAGGTGAAAAAAATAGAGCCCACATTTAGTTGAGGTGTACTCTTATACGAGTTGTACTTGAGTGAGATGGCTTAGCCAACTGATAGTTTATGTCTGGCTGCCAGTCCAACAATTGCTAGAGCACATTGCTAAGGAAGGAGGACACCACTGTTGATGGGCAAAAGAAGTGCTGCATGGTTTTCTGCACCCCTGTTAAGAGAGTTGTGTTTACTGCAGCAATAGCTAATTGCCCCAAGGTCTTGGGAGAGCTATTTAGATCAGCAGTCACCTTGTCTGGACCAAATACTCTTAGATAGTCCTTACAAACACTCACCTTCTATAATCTACATGTCATTTTGCACCAGTGCATCTTCATGGGTTTCTATTGGTAAGCCACAGCAGGGTCCTTCAGCAACTGCACTCCTGAATGTTTATCAATGACAAAGATGAGATGAGACACTATGGAAAAGCTTACTTCATCAAAACTTTACTTCTAAAATCAATGTTTTTTGGTCTTCGTCATAAACGAGTGGACGTGAAATTATTTCAAACCAATATACACCATGTTATAAAAATAAAAAAGCTTACCCATCATCTACTTACACTTGTGCAGATGACCAATGCCACAGCATTTATATCATTAGATGTTCCTAAAGGGTCACAACATGAGTACAATCACCTTCTCTTAAATCCTGAGGCATCAGACAAAAGAAAAGATACATTTTACTGTTATCAGTGAAAGGCTGGTGTGAATAAGACCTTAAGCGTGGAGACTTGTCACAATCAGAGCCAACATCAGAGACAGGCTGGCATGTTTTGCCCCAGCAGAAGCCAGAAGTTAATACCTTTCCATTCACATCCCAGACCACAGTTCAGTTGATGACCCTGCCAACATTTTCAAGACAGGTCCCTAGAAGATGCAGCCCTGAGCCTTGCAAACATGCTTGTTCTATGTCAACTGCCAGGTGGAAGTCTAAAATGTTTGGTTCATACCCTAACTCATGCTATACCAGCGCAAGCCTTCTCCTTCCTGGTGTCACTAGGGTACATTCTGGAAGTTCTCCACAATTTCAGGAGAATAAATAGATGGCCTTTTATTTTCCCATTCCCTCTGCTTCTATCTTATCCTTTTATCTTCTCCTTTATCTTCAGTGCCCTGGCATTAGCATTTAATTAACTTCTCCACTTCTAATCCTGCCTGGTTTCATCTACTCCCACAGCAGCTAGAGTCATCTATTTGCAATGCAAATCTCTTCCAGCTAGTTCCTTCTTAAAATCCTGCAGGATTCTTTCACATCTTCTCCTTCCCTCCGCCTACCTTTTCCCACTCCCAGGATCTCCACCCTCATCTTTTGCCATCTCCTACCATCAGCTTCCTGAAACCTACAAATACAGAATTCTGCTTCAATTGAGCTGTATTCTCTGGCCCAAAGCCTTTGCACAGAGACTACCTCTGCATGGAAAGCAAACCAATTACACCAGAATCTCTTGGTAGAGCCCAAGCGAGGGAATTTCTTTTAAAGCTCCCTTGGTGGCAGCCCGCGTGGCTCAGCGATTTAGCGCCGCCTTCAGCCCAGGGAGCCATCCTGGAGACCCGGGATCTAGTCCCGCGACGGGCTCCCTGCATGGAGCCTGCTTCTCCCTCTGCCTGTGTCTCTGCCTCTCTCTCTCTCTCTCTCATGAATAAATAAAATCTTTTAAAAAAAATAAAGCTCCCTTGGTGATTGTAATGTACAGCCTAAGTTGAAAAAACACAGTAATTTAAACCCTTTGTTTCGGAGATAAGAAAACAAATTCAGGGAAATTATCAGCTTCATCCAGTATCACACCACAGGACTCTTTTGTCCTTTTTGTTATCGAAATAATTTATTTCAAAATTTCACTTTGAATTTCACTCTGTAAGAGCCATAGACACTTTTACATTTGATTTTTTTAATATGATTTCAGAATGGCAACTGAATTGAGGAGATGATGGAAAAGCACTGTCACTGTGTTTCAGTTCTCTGTTATGCATAATGATACTCCAGTCAGGGATTTCAAAAGGTCATTTTCATCTAGAATGTCAATCTGGGACTTTTAAAATCTATTATCCAAAGTTCCTCTGTGAAAACCGCCTTTTAGAAAGGCACAATCTAGAAATGATTTAGTTAGAAACAGCAATGCTCTTTATTTCAAATACGTTATTTGGAGCAAGATACAATTTTTCTACATACCTTTTAAGATAAAATTTTGTTAGGACAGTCTGGAGAAACATTCACAGTTCAATTTAACTAAATTGTGGGACTATTTTTGGTCTTTTCCCTTAAAATTATGGGCAGACATTTAATTGGAGTTTCCCTCTGTGCTCCCCATCATACCCCACACTCCTTGGGGACTACTCCCGTAGGCTCTTAATGCTTTACCCACAGAACCGCTAACCTCTTGTGCTGACATTTTAAACAATCCTCTGTGCCAGGATTATAGGATATCTGATTTACTCACTTGTAAACTCTAGATAGTGATAAGGGCAGCTTTCTGCCTGCCCTGGGCATAACAAAGCTAAAAAAAAACAAAAAAAAAAACAACAGCCAACTGGCCAGATCTGTAACTGAGGAATACCAGGTCTGAGCTTCAAGCCTCT
The DNA here is from genome assembly GCF_011100685.1 of Canis lupus familiaris. NCBI lineage: Eukaryota > Metazoa > Chordata > Mammalia > Carnivora > Canidae > Canis > Canis lupus. The sequence goes on from NC_049233.1 coordinate 23,587,727, forward strand.
CCGTTGACAACAGAGTTATCAATCTGAAGATATAATCAAAGCTCCTAGCCAGAGCACTTTAATTAGATGAATGAATCATACAAAGATAAAATAGCCAAGACATCAAAACATAAACAGCTTCATTAACTGTGGTTTAGGTGTCCAACTTACAAAGACGTTACAATTTTTTTTTCTTCTTTGGAATAACATTTTAAGGATATAAATCTGACCATGCTTGAAAACTGAGAAAATTTTTGCATTAAATATGAATAGTGATAGTTTATATGATTACTATAAGGAGAAAAAGATTATCATAGCTTGGTTCTATGTGAGTGGATATATGTATTTTGCTGCCCTCTACTGGGGATCAAAGAGTGATTTTTCAGTTAATCTCAAATGTGTCCAAGGTACAAATAGATTAGGACATAACAATATGCCATGATAAATTACAGAAATATTTCACCTTGAGATACCAATTTTAAAAGTAGGGATACTAAAAGTAATACGGCTTATATTCCACAGGTTTTATTCTCAGAATTCTCCATGCTTTTTCTAGTCCCCCAGGCTTTGCTCATTTTCATTATCTTGACGACTTGGTTATGCTAATGCCTCCTACTCTTTCAAATATGTTTATAATCTTTGCTTTAGATAAGTTTTCCCTATCGTCACATCTGTTCTATAAGCTTGGGCTGCAAATAACAAAATACCACTTTGGCAGTATACACTTATGTGTATACTTACAAAATACACTTATGGCAGTATAAGACTGATGGGCTTAAACAACAGAAATTAGTTTTTGCACAATTCCAGAGGCTAGGCGTTCAAGATCAAGGTAGTCTACCTTCCTGACTTGTTGATAAAGCCCTGTGTGATCACAGGACCTTTCCTCCATGCATGTAGAAAGATTTCTCTCTTCCTTTTCTTTACAAGGTCATCAGTCCTATAGGATTTGTTCCCTATCTTTATGGTCTCATTTAACCTACATTACCACCCATATGCCCTGTCTCAAAATATGGTCACATGGGGGTTAGGGCTTCCACATATGACTTTGGGAGGGACACAATTTAGTCCATAGCATTTTCCCCTTTCTTAGAATGTATTGGAATCACCTGTTTACTTACCTGCACCTCATTACATATACACCTCTATGTTTATTGCAGCATTATTTACAACCATCAAATTATGGAAGTAACTCAAGCATCCACTGATAGATGAATGTATAAACAAGATGTGATGTACATATATACAATGGACTATTACCCAGCCATAAAAAAGAATGAAATCTTGTCATTTGCAACAACAATGGATAGACCTAGAGAATATTATGCTAAGTGAAGTCAGAGAAAGAAAAATACTGTATGATTTCACATATATGTGGAATCTAAAGAAACAAAATGAACAAACAGAAAGCAGAAACATACCCATAGATAGAACAAACAGATAGTTGCCATAGGGGAGATGAATGGTAAGATAGGAAAAATGGGTTAAGGGAAGTAGGAGATACAGGTTTCCAGTTACAGAATGAGTAAATCACAGGGATAAAAGGCACAGCATAAGGAATATAGTCAATGGTATTTTATTTTTAAATATTTTATTATTATTATTATTTATTCATAGAGACAGAGAGAGAGGCAGAGACACAGGCAGAGGGAGAAGCAGACACCATGCAGAGAGCCTGGGACTCGACTCAGGGTCTCCAGGATCATGCCCTAGGCTGCAGGCGGTGCTAAACGGCTGCACCACCGGGGCTACCAGTCAGTGGTATTTTAATAGCATTGTATGTGACAGATAGGAGCTACACTTGTGGTGAGCACAGTATAATATATAGATCTGCTCAAACACTATGCTGTACACCAGAAACTAATATAACACTGTGTGCCAACTACACTTCAATTAAAAAAAGCAAAAACAATAAAAAACAAGCGTTGGGCTGACTCTGCTCTGCTACTGAATGACTTCAGTCCCCTCTAGGGTCCACATCAAAGTTGTAGAATGACATGTCAGTTAAGCTAGAAATTGATCAATAGCCACTCCTGGGCCAGGAAGCAGGTGCTGCACCTATCTATGTGAGTAGCATACTACTGGAATTTCTAAGTTTTTATTTCAGATGGACATGTTTTTAAAGAATAGGGTAAATAATTTAATAAAGTATACCCATTTTATAAATGACCATGTGTTGTGGATATAGTACTCAACAGTTACTATTATGTATAAAAAAGAAACCACTGCAAACAAGCCTGTTGTACAAAACTTTATTGAACTTTGAATAACAAGCATGTAACAAAATTTAGAGCATGATTAGGATGAAATATCTCAAATATGTTCCTTACAAAAGCAGTAAGTACAGTACACAAAGACTGTTCATAATATTTTAAAGTATCTAAAGTGCTAAAAATATCAAGACATACTAGGATCTGTGGAGTTACCTTTCCTTTCAACTAGAGCATTTATTCCCATAAGCTTTGCTACAATAAAAGTTAACATAATAGGAACATACACATATAATAAGTGAAATGGAAAATGAAGGCATACAACAAACATTCCAATTACAAAGCTAATGTGAAGAATGGAGTCTTTTTAGTATTCCTGAACCTGCATTTCCTTTGAACATATTGATGGGGTACAATGAAACTTTCTTCTAACATGTTTTTAATGTTACACAATTATGACCACTCCCAATGTAATCAATACTTTCTTAGCATAATCATTAACCGAATTTGAGAATTTGCTAATGTACTTTAAGAAACACATTCATCTCATTCAGAGGTGATATTCAAAACACTGAACGACCAGCAGTCCACTGTCCCTACCCAATAAGCAGACAATGGAGTAAATGACTGGTATGACAACACTGTCTGTCCCAGCTGAGTATCAACCCTGATGTTATTTCCAACAACACCAGACACATGTTTTGGCTAATGTACAAGCATGTGCTATGAGATATGAAACATGAAATTCACAAAGACATGAAATTGAACTCAAATACTCTGCTGCATGGAGGCTGAATGTGAAATATTTCACAGTGACTGGAATTGACTGGCTAACAGGCAATGGTGGGGTTTTTTTTATATTCAACTTTGATTAAAATAAATGGACTTAGAAGAAACCCTTGAGATTTAGTTAATGCTACTAATCTAAAGGCTCTGAATTACTGCAGAGCCTTTAAAATCAGTATATGTGAACTTTTATATATTTTTCCTTAAGAAAAAAATAATAATAAAAACACCGAGGTACTTTAGTTTCTTTTCAAGGGATTACTGTTGTTATCTTCCTGAGATGCAAAAGACCATAAAAGAAAAGCACCATGCCTAGATTGCTGAATGAGGCATCAGACACTAATAGTTTGGTCCTTTTCTAAATGGATCTCTTCCAACAATTACACTAAAACATAGTGAGGGATCACAGATGCCAGGGGGTCCTGGTTGCCCTTGGATTCCGGGTTTTCCATGATCTCCATCTTTGCCTGGGAGACCTGGATCTCCTGGAGGACCTTCTTTGCTTATTCCAGGAGGGCCCTCTGGACCTAAAATGGGACATGAGCAATATATGAACAGAGGAGTTTGGTTTTTTTTTGATATAGCTGATTCTGTAAGAAACTTAAACTGAAAAAAAATTTTTTTAACATATTTGCACAAATGTGAAAAGAGGAGAGAATCTCTTGCTAATTCTATATACCTTCCACTTGGAAAAAAACTATGCAAAAATAATCCATAATTTTCATAAAGCTGGGCTAAGCTATATCAATACAGCAATCACCATGCTGATGAAGACACTGAGCTAGCATCCTAATATTTTAATTGGTATTGCCTAAATTTCCAGCATATCTTCTGCCAATATTTTTATAAATTAGCAAGTGAATAGATCAGTAAGCTAAAACTCAATTAACATCACTGTTGTGCCATATTTACAGTAAGATGACTATTTTTATTATACACATTTTTAAAGTTTCCACATTTAAATATATAGTCATTACCATGATATAATTGTGATTAATATATACACACAGGTGTTATAGCACTAATTTGTGAACCATTGACTAATTAGTCTAATTAGTTCAATTAGTATGCTCAAAGGAAGGACAGTTAACTTAGGATACTGGTCTTTTAAAGTTGATTAAACAAAATAACAAAATATTCAGGTTTTGAAATGGAGCAGAGCAGTCTGAGGAACTTTCTACTACTAATTATTCCGGTTACTACTACTCAGAAACATTTATTTAACACTTAACTACAACTGTAGATATTGTCTCAAGTATTTTACATAAAAACTGTTGAATTCTTTGATCTACCCAAAAGCTTCATGAGGTAATAACATCTAAAATAATAACAGGGAGTGCCTGAGTGGCTCAGTCAGTTGAGTGTTTCACTTCGGCTCAGGTCATGATCTCAGGGTCCTGGGAGAGAGCCAAAATGGGGCTTCCTGCTTAGTGGGAAGTCTGCTTGTCCCTTTGCCCCCCTCCCCTCATGCTTTCTCTCCCTCTCACATGCTCTTTCTCTCTCTCCCTCAAATAAAATATTTAAAATAAATAAATAATAAATAAAATAATAATAGTACACATTTATTAAAAACATGATTGTTATTTATTCACTGTTCCAAAAGCACTATGTATTAACTCATATCATTTTCTAATAATGTCATGATCCAGGTAATATCTCATCACCATTTCATAACAGAAATGCTGGCATAACCAAGTTAAATAATACAGCTAGCAGGGGGTGACTTAAGAGTCTACCATTACAGTTATTCTGCTTCCTTGAGAATCATAAGACTGAACAGTGATACACGCTAGATAAGCATGGGTCACTAAAACCATTCAATAACTAGTCTACAGAGTAGTCTTCTAAAGCATCTAAATGATAAACAAGAGAAAATCTTGAGTGATTCATGAATATGATAGAGGAAGAAAATTCTAGGAGTTAGAGCTTAATGTGTTGAATGCAACTCATTCAAAAAAGTAAACAAATGTCTTGATTTCAAATTTCTTGACATAGATTTGTGATGATTTTCTTAAAGCCAAATGTGCAGCAACATTTACAAGCATATAGCAAGTCTTACCTGGGGGACCAGGGGGACCCTGTTCTCCGGGGTACCCAAACCCTTGGCTTCCCTTTGCCCCATTTCTTCCTGGTAGGCCTACAGAGTGTCAAAGATGAGAGTAAGCTTACTTTTCCTATAAAATCACTTCCTCCTAGATTGTTTCTTTCAAAGCTGTTAATACACACATTGAAAGAAAAAATAAATCTTTTAAAAATAGCTTGCCATTTATTATTATAATTTTTGAAGCAAAGATTACCAAAATTATCAGTGATCTGGAAATATGTAACAAGATCTAATATTAAAAAGGAAAATGGTTTGGGATTATTAGCCCTTTCTGTTTATTACTTTGAACATCTAAACTGCTCACATAATAGTAAATAAAAAGGAAAGAATTATCAACTGACATTTCACATAAACATTCTAAGAGAAGTAAGTTGTGGGCTATTAGGAAGTTTGGTTGCAAAACATGATTTTTCCTGTAAGAGAAAAAATCTTTCCGATAACACAACACAAGTTACTAAAGTCAAAATAAAGGAAATAGTGTTTGGACTTTCTATTTAAAGACCTTCTTATTAAAGACTCAGGCAAAATCTCCAAGTGCATAGTCAAAATTTCTAACTTATAATTTCACAAGCTTCAAACTTTAACCTTTCTCTACTTTAGAATATTGCTTTAAGAAAATAAAACAATTGCTTTTTAACTAGTTGACAAAGTTTAAAGACTTTGGAAGACAAAAGCTTTTTTTGTCATCATAAAAACAAAGATGAGCTCTTGCCTAATTAAATCAGTTTAGAGTGTAGGTACAAAAAAACTACCCTTTCTTGTTCATTTGCTTATGTATATGAAGTTAAGTACCTTTTAATCCTCTGGCACCTGGACGTCCAGGAGCACCAACTAATCCAGGAACACCATCTCTTCCTGGTAAACCAGGAAATCCTCTAGGACCTTCTGGGCCTATGGGACCAGGTGGCCCAGGTATACCAGGGGAACCATGTTGGGACTGGCAATGATCACAACTTTGAATTCTTCCACTCTGAAGTAAGACTGGTAGCTGAGCTTAAAAACAAATAAGTCCCACCCCTTACGTTTAAATGGTGAATGGGCATTACTAACATTTCTAATCATTTTTCACAATTTACAGAGGCTTATCTGTTGACCAATAATTTCACTTCTAGGAATTTAACTCTGGAAATACTCATTGTTCTGTGTAATCATTTTATTGTAGCAATTGCTTAAAATGGGAGGGAGAGTGAAAGCACCCCCCAAAAAGAAATTGGCAAATTATAGACATCCATATTTATGAATTTAATGACCAGAATTATGTCAGAGAAGAAAATTTAATTCCATGGTGAAATAACGATAAATTGTTTTATTGAAAAGATTATAAAAGAGACATATCATTTCCATCTTCATAAACTACCCATCTAGAGAAAAAACAGATTATAAATGTCCTTTATGTTCTTATCTTAATTATATCTTTTATTATTTCTACCAAGAATCTGTATGATTTTAGTAATTTTAAAAAGTTATAAAATCTGTTTGAGACTTACCTCTTAATACATCGGTGCAAACTTGTCGAATAAACTGTTCCGAAAATTCTCTCCCCTGCATCAAATTATTAGGGGTTATAACATGTACATACTAAGTAAAAAGCAATGAAAACATAAGAACTGAGAAAGAAGCAGAATACGTACGGGCTTCCCATCTAGTCCTGGAGGTCCCTGTGGACCTGCTTCCCCAGGCTGCCCCTGGGGGCCCACAGGCCCCATTAGGCCGTCCACCCCAGACTCTCCTTTTGGTCCAGTGGCACCTCTGACACCAGGCTCCCCCTTCTCACCTCTCTAAAATCAGAATAAATCTTTAAAAGTTCTATTTAAATATTTCAGAAGGTATAATTGCATTGCAAAATTCCTTAAGGATATGAGCATATGAATATATACATGTATATATATAATGTACATTATCCAGGGAACAGCTGCGAAATGCTACTATTGATCAGAAGGGAAATTTCACATCATATTAAACTGTCATTTATTCACCCATCCACCCAACTCCACAAATATCCTCTATTTATTGAGTGTATTGTGTAGGCAATACATTTAATGTGACACAAGCCTGTTCCCAAAGAGCTTAAATTCTAGAGAGACAAATACAGAAACACGATATTCTCTGATGAAATATATGCAGGACAAAGAGGAAAAAACTTAGCTCCTAATCTAGAAGAAGAACCATTAATATTCACAGATATGTAACATTTCATAACTAATTGAATGAATCTACATATTAAGAAAATCACTAAGAAATGAACTTGAAAGGCATTTTCTGTTTGTGATGTCAATAGCTAGATTTATACAGTACTGAAAATGCAAGCAATAAGGACTGAAATAGAGCATAAGACACAAAGAAACATACCTCTCCTTTCATACCATGATGGCCTTGAATTCCCTTAGAAAATTAATAGAAAAAAAAACTACAATCAATGTGCGAGGTACAGTACTAGAAACATGGCATGCACCTTTTACCTGACATTTTATCAAACTTTAGTTTTCAATTTGAAAAGTACTGATAGAATTTTTTTTTAAGATTTTATTTATTTAAAAAAAAAAGATTTTATTTATTTATTCATGATAGTCACAGAGAGAGAGAGAGGCAGAGACATAGGCAGAGGGAGAAGCTGGCCTCCATGCACTGGGAGCCCGACGTGGGATTCGATCCCAGGTCTCCAGGATCGTGCCCTGGGCCAAAGGCAGGCGCCAAACCGCTGCGCCACCCAGGGATCCCTGAAAAGTACTGACAGAATTAGTGAGAGAATTACATGTGATACTGTTTTTGCCTTTTTAAAGGAAACTAATGACAAAGCAATATGCTAACTGGATAATATAAAAATGTTCATTTACATAACTGTTTCATTCCTGAGTACTACTTATAAAAGATGAGTTAAAGCAAAAGATGCCATCAAAAGTGATTAATAGGGAAGAAAATACCTATGTGTCCTATGCCTAAACCACTCATTGCTGATAATTCAGAGGTTAGAAAAGCAGTGTGAGATATGCTCTGGAATTCTTCCCAAGTAATATAGACACTGATGAGCCCACACAGGAAACTCGCTCACTGTTACAAGCACTGAATGCATCTGGATGGCTCTATTAAATTATTTCCTACTCATCTCTCACATATTCATTCATTCATATTCAATGACAAATTACAGAGATAAGGAAGAAATTAAAATTTCAGGAAAGGCATTAAAATTCCCATTTTTGAAATTCATTCACTCAGGCTATAAAGTTACCCAATATCAGTTGAGGGACAAGGGTAGAGCTTGCACATTCACAGATAGGATTTCATTATTCAACTTTATAATTAAAAATTGGTGTTCCTACAATTCAATATAAAATTTAGTGTATAACATTTCACACAATGAATTTTGAGTTTGAATATTTAATTTGCTGCATCTCTAGGTTCCTTGAACATGTTTACCCTGATGAGACCAAAGAGAAGACAAATTAGGTCTGGCAACAGACAGAGGCAGATTCTCAAATTAAAATGAGAGCAAGGGCAGCCCAGGTGGCTCAGCGGTTTAGCACCACCTTCAGCCCAGGGAGTGATCCTGGAGACCTGGGGTCGAGTCCCACGTGGGGTTCCCAGCATGGAGCCTTGCTTCTCCCTCTGCCTGTGTCTCTGCCTCTCTCTCTCTGTCTCTCATGAGTAAATAAATAAAATCTTTAAAAAGTAAAAATATAATAAAATGAAAGCAAAAAAACCCCACTAAGTTTTCATATAAAAATAGTGAGTAAAACCCTGCAAGACTATTCTTTAAATATCGAGGTTTCTGAAAAAAAAAACACAGGGGTTTTCCCTACCAGATGTAACCTTAGAACTGGAGCTCATGTAAGAGAAAAGACAGAAGAGATGAGTTCTCAGGACTAGAAATGAATTAGAGTCATCTGAGAATTCACTAGGATGATTTCATGAGCGAAAAACAAAACAGAGGCCAAGAAAGCACACACTGGCAGCACTTGGTAGGAGGACAGGTAACTAGTACTGATTATTTAAAGAGCCTGGGCCAACTATTCACTTGCTGAAAAGCAATAGTTGCTCTGACTCCCAGGTACTCCAGCAGGGCTCAGAGTTCCTGGTGGTGAGAAATGCACCATCCAACAAATTTAGGGCAGAAGCTTTCAGGGGAACTTGATTCCTGCCGAGGGATCAGACCGCTATTTTTCTTGAAAAGTGAGAGAAAAAAAAAAAAAACATGTTAAGGAAAATGTGGAGAGAGTGTCTTCTGAAAGCCAGGGACCTAGCTAAGTTGTGAGCTCAGACTCCACAGGAAATAGCCTTCTTTTCAGACAGTTATTTTAAGAATTTTTGGTGAAAGGCCTAGATTACAGAGGTTGAATGGAAGAAGAGGTGAAGATTCTCTTTTGAGAACAGCTGTTTATACATATTGTGTGATTAATTTAGGGCAACCAAGGGGATCAGCCTGCATTGCCAATGAGGGGAATGGGGACGTAGATGGTTGTGTCATCAAGAGGATCTGAGTCAAGTGGAGGAGCACTAAAATTAAAAGACACATTTTATTGAACATAGTTGCATGCAGGCAAACTTAGTCCATTCTCCATTTCTCCTCTTAGTTATTTTTGCTCTTGTTAGTTTCTCAATTCTCAACTCTTCTGATTATTAGCACTCACCTTCCATCCTATATTGCAGACAACCTTGTGACCATATGCTTTCAGACCTCTCCCCCATGGTTTCTCAAATTTCTCCAGGTGAGGGACACAGAGACCCCTGTCTTTGAAGACATTACTCAGTTTTATCCTCCTATCTCCAGAACCAGATTAATTAGTGAATCTTTCTGTAATGTCACATTTGAAAGAGGTCTATCCCATGAGGGGACTCATATGTGCAGTTTTCCCTTCCAAGTGTGGCCCAAGTTGGATCTGAACTAAACTACTGGCAGTTCGGCAGCACACAAGCAACATGAAGTACAAATCACTTTTATGTGTCTTTTGGTGCAATTTAAATTGCACTGACTGAACTTGCAGGCCATATGGCAATCTCCCTGAAGCTCTACTTAATGAGGAGAGTTTAGTCAGGGAAGAAGCAAGACAATCTTACTATGTATCTATTCTATAACACAGTCCCTCAAGATAGCATTTTAATACATCTCTAGTGTAGTAAATTATCTCTCTGAGCACACAAGCAGGAAACAAGTACATTTCTCCACTACTTATAGGCTTCAACTACTCACATTGCAAGAAAGAAAATCAAGACTGAACAGTAGCTATATGGAGATACTACCACTGTATGGCAGTATCCATTGTTTCCATTTGCAAGTAACCCTCTCCCAACACCATCCAGTTATGTGATGTCATTTCATTGTCTATCAGAGAAAACAAAAATACCTGTTGCCCTGGAATTCCCTGTCTTCCATTTTCTCCCTTTTGGCCCTTTAAAATGTAATAAAAATTATTTATTAGCTTGCACACATACAATGCAATAACATATAAGACACAACTATGTATTAAACTGTAGTCAAGAAGAAAGGTCACAAAAGCAGTGATGCAAATATGTAAGATGATGTAAGAGACAGAGGTTAGTCTCTCAGAGGAAGGAAAAAGAGTCAAACCTAACATTAACAACATGAAAATAATTTAAAAATCCAATGGCTGTGGACATTTGATTAATTTCTATGACATAATTATATTCAGTGTTGACTATACACATGCAAAGACAAGAAGACATCTTTAAAATAATTTTTAAAAATTAAAAATACACTACAAGAGTGGACTACTACTCATACATTTTAAAAAATGGAATCTTGCCATTTGTGACAACATGGATGAAACTTGAGGGCATAATGCTAAGTGAAATAAGTCAGACAGAGAAAGACAAATATAGTATGATTTCACTTATATGTCAAATCTAACAAAATAAAACCACCAAACCAAACCAAATCACCCAACCTCATAGATACAGAGAACAGAATAATGATTGCCAGAAGGAAGGGGGGAGGTGAAATAGGTGAAGAGGGTGAAAAGATACAAACTTCCTGTTATAAAACAAAGCTGTCCCGGGGATGGGTGTACAGCATGGTTACTACAGTTAATACCACCAAATTGTATATTTGAAAGTTGCTAAAAGAGTAATTCTTAAGAATTCTCATCAAAAGAAAAAAAATTTCTAATTCTGTATGCCAATAGATGGTAACTCGACTACTGTGATGATGTTTCACAGTGTATCCACATTTTGAATCATTATGTTGTACATCTGCAATATAACTGACCCTTGAACAATGCAGAGGTTGAGGACACCAACCTCCCTCAAAGTTAAAAATTTGTGTATAACTTTTGACTCTCCCTAGATTTAACTACTAATAGTCCACAATTGATGAGAACCCTAACAATAGAATCCAATTAACACATATTTTGTATATGTATTATATTCTATATTCTTATAATTAAGTTAGAGAAAAGCAAATGTTAAGAAAAATCATAAAAGAAATACATTTACGATACTGTACTGTATTTATTGAAAAAAACCTGCATATAAGTGGAAATGGGGATTCAAACCCACATTGTTCAAGGGTCAACTATATACTGTTAAATGTCAGTCATACTTCAACAGAAAAAGTATGTAAAAAACATTTTAAATAAAGGTCTTTAAATCAGGACAAATAAGAAAAGAGGAAAATTAATAGAAACATAAACACATTTGTGCATGTAATAAATACATGGATATCCATTATATACAATGCAGGGTCCTAGCCCAGAAAGTACTACATCATCCTTATGTTAGACAAGATAATCAGCAATTTCTAGGAAAACAAGTACCAAGATAATATCCATCAATGATCTAGTGATTTCAATTTAAAACACTCTTGAATCATGATTTATTCATTTATTTACTTAAGTGAATTCCCAATATTTATCGAATGACACCAATTTGCTGGCCCACAGGGACACCAAAACAAAGATACTATTACCTTCAAGATGCTTACTGTGATGGGAAAGATAAGCCAATATTTCAAGAATGATAAAAAGGCATACTTAAACACGTGGGTTGGATACTCCTGGAACACAGAAGGGCCATCTGACAGAAGGGGCTTTCTACAGGGTAGGGGAAACAACTCAACCCTAAGAGGCCAAAAAGAGTTATTAGTCAAGGAGGTAGCACCCTATGGGACAGACTTTATCCTGAAATGTGTGAGGCACCACAGAAGGATTCTTGAGCAGTGGATGTGTAGCTTAGTTACACATGCTGGTCGGAGCACGGGAGGAAGGAAGGCAACTGCACTCCAGGGGTCCAGTGAGGAGGACATCTTACTTAGATGACAGCAGTCATCTAAGACCCATGACAAGAAAGGATTAGGACAGTGTGGATGGGGAGAAGGGGCTGAGTTCCAAGTAGATTTAGATGTGAAACTGCAGGTGAAGAGAGAGGAGTCTGAGTTTTAAGATAACTTTCAAGATTTCTTCCTTCAGACCATTACCTAGTGCTTCCAATTACCAAGACAAAATACAGAGTAAGAGATGTTTTATGGGGAAAGGTGACAGGTTCTGTTTTGGACATAGTCATGTGCTTGTGAGACATCCAAACTCAGTACCAACAGGGAAAATTGGAATGTGTGTCTAGAGCTCACAGACACTTCCTTAAAATTCACCTAACTCCTAATTTCAAAAGTAACTTAAAGAAATCATAGTACTTGAATATCTCCAGTTAAAGATACTGAATCAACAGTTGAATAACAATTGTTGAGAATGTGACCTTAGTAGATTCTAACTCTACTATTACTTTAATTTGTAATTTCCCTTTATGCCTCCAGAAATTCTAGAGACACCCAAATGAAACATCCTTCTAAATCACTAGATCTCCCCAGCCTGATTTAATTTTTTCATATGATTCTCCTTCCATCTGTTAGTTTGAACTAATGTATTTGTGCCATAAGCCATTTCAAATCATTTCTGGAAACATACATACTTTCTGTAAATAAAGATATTAGAAATATGGAATAAAATCTGTATCTGTTCCGTTGAATCATTTGGCTCCCAAGTTTTCTTCAACAGTGAAGTGGAGATGAATCGTAAAATGAAATCTGATGTTGACAAGTTTAGAATACAAGCAGAAAGCTGGGACTGAATGCTTAGATGCTGATGGTGAAACAGGAAGGAGCTGGAAAAGCTACATAAGAACTAAAAAAACAAAGTCCTGCTTTTATTGCCAAGCAAAAATAAAGTCAGCAACATACCTGAATGCCTTTTTCACCTTGACTTCCTTTGTCCCCCTGAAAAAAGGCAGTTTAATGTCTATCATAATCTAGGATTTTCAGCATCCTTTCAAGTAAACATATTTTTTCCACAGGAAAGAAAAATATATGGCTTCACACAAATTCTGAAAGTGCCTTACATGCAGAAGCTGATTCCAAAACAATATTTGGGAAGAGAGTAAAACCCCATTATGTCAAAATGATGCTCTAAATAAACACTGGCTTGTGCTCTTACATTTGGAAGGAAAATTTACTACAATTTCTATTTTACCAGGTATAAGACAACTTTTCTATGTTGATCACCATCTGAGGTTAAACAAACATAAGACAATTCATTTTGACAATTGTTGTTTTATGAAATCAAATGAAAATCTTCATTAGGCCAGTCATAGCCACACATTATAGGACACAATGAAGTAACACATAATGCTGAAATGGTATTTTAGAAAACATAGGCTTCAAAAATGAATTTTGGGGGGAAAATCCATATTCCAGAATAGAAACACTCCTAGGATTTTTCAGCTAGAGGAGGCATTTGAGACCAGTTAGTTCATTGTCCATGTTCTTACAAGGACATGAATAGGAATGTAATGAATCCACATATCAAGAAAGATAAACACTTGCCCTAAGATGTACTTGGGCACTGTTTCCAAATTTCTCTTCTACCTTACCATGCTTTCTAGAGAGTTTTGTGTTTATAGCAAACAAAATATAGGCAATCTTTTAAAACATAAGTTTTGAACAAGAAATTTCTCTAAACATATATTCATAGTAGGTTTACTTAATATTCACTAAGTTTCTAACATTTAATCACTGTCAGGAGGGTCATCCCTGTCTCCGCAAGTATTGCCAGCTGCTCAGTGGAACAAAAAAGTCAAGGATCATACTGGTTCTAATAACCTAGGGGCCAAGTATATAATACATGAAAAACAGAAAAAATGAAATGGAGAAAAACTAAAACAGGAAGGGATATAAAGATGAAGACATAAGTTTGTATCCTTTCCAAAATAAAAGCCAATATATTTACTTTAAGCCTGAAACATCTACATTCGCAGTGGCATTGACTTTTTGACAAATGGGCAGTCAGTGGTGACTTAAAACTCCCAAATATTATGTATACAGATATAGCTTCAGGGTTCCTTTACTTGAGGAGAAAGAGAGAGAGAGACTATGAATCTAAAGTGTTGCTCTCTTATCTCACCAAAACATTTTCTATCAGCATACATGATTTGTAGTTTAAACTCCTTGAATTAATTTTAAGTGAAATTCTATGTAGTGTAATCATTCATAAATAGGAACTTCATGGTCAAACATTAGGGCTGTAATTTTTTTTTAACATTTTTATTTATTTATGATAGTCACAGAGAGAGAGAGAGAGAGAGAGAGGCAGAGACACAGGCAGAGGGAGAAGCAGGCTCCATGCACCGGGAGCCCGACGTGGGATTCGATCCCGGGTCTCCAGGATCGCGCCCTGGGCCAAAGGCAGGCGCTAAACCGCTGCGCCACCCAGGGATCCCTAGGGCTGTGATTTTTATCTTTGTAGACTTTGCCCCAGTTTTGGTAAGAGTAATATTCACATTTTGGTAAGAGCCCCTGACATGGAATACTTGTCCTATAAAATTCTTGACTCACCCGGACAGACTGCAAAACCACCTAAATTTATAGGATATTACTTACGGATATGTTTACATTTTCTGACCTATGCGCTGCATCCAAAGCCTTCATCTAAGAGACAACACCTTTGTAGAGACATGAAAGATGCCCCAGCTATGGTCATAGGGTGGATTATATCATACGTATACCAAATATAAAGGTCAGCTTATCATTAAAAGTATGATCACAAAAGGAAGACTTCTATGTTAAAAGGTGATTAAAGTTAATTATATCTCCTAAATAACACATACCTTTTTTCCTTGAATTCCAGGTAAACCCAGGTATCCTGGTTCTCCTGGGGGACCTACTGCTCCTTGTTCTCCCTAGGTAACAGAAATTACATAAAGATTGCAGACCTACTGCTTATGAAAAACCCTATTGTTTTTATCTCTACATATATCTCAAATGTATAATTGATGGTTACAATTTAGATTTATTTACTACATTTAGAGTTATTACTACAGACATAGTAAAGAATGAAAAGTTGTTTTTTTTTAATTATTTTTTTTTAAAGATTTTATTTATTTATTCATGATAGTTACACAGAGAGAGACAGAGAGGCAGATACACAGGCAGAGGGAGAAGCAGGCTCCATGCAGGGAGCCCGACGTGGGATTCGATCCCAGGCCTCCAGGATCGTGCCCCGAGCCAAAGGCAGGCGCCAAACCGCTGCGCCACCCAGGGATCCCAAGTTGTTTTTTTTTTTAAAGACTTATTTATTCATAAGAGACACAGGGAGAGACAGAAACACAGGGAGAGGGAGAAGCAGGCTTCCTGCAGGGAGCCCAATGTGGGACTTGATCCCAGGATCACGCTGTGAACCAAAGGCAGATGCTCAACCACTGAGCCACCCAGGCGTCCCTGCCACTGTTTTTAAAACGTAATTTTATTTATTTTTATTATTTTTTTTTTTGGAGAGAAATGGGTAGGAAATATCAGAAAGGGAGACGAACATAAGGACTCCTAACTCTGGGAAACGAACTAGGGGTGGTGGAAGGGAGGAGGGGTGGGGGGTGGGGGTGAATGGGTGACGGGCACTGAGGGGAGCACTTGACGGGATGAGCACTGGGTGTTATTCTGTATGTTGGCAAATTGAATACCAATAAAAAATAAATTTATTATTAAAAAAATAA
This sequence comes from Canis lupus familiaris, assembly GCF_011100685.1. Taxonomy (NCBI): domain Eukaryota; kingdom Metazoa; phylum Chordata; class Mammalia; order Carnivora; family Canidae; genus Canis; species Canis lupus. The sequence continues at coordinate 23,603,792 of NC_049233.1, forward strand.
AATAAAATAAAATAAAACGTAATTTTAATTCTTATTTTTTTTTTTTTATGATAGTCTCACAGAGAGAAAGAGAGAGGCAGAGACACAGGCAGAGGGAGAAGCAGGCTCCATGCACCGGGAGCCCGACGTGGGACTCGATTCCGGGTCTCCAGGACCGTGCCCTGGGCCCAAAGGCAGGCGCTAAACCACCACGCCACCCAGGGATCCCTAAAACGTAATTTTAAATTATAAAATAGTACTTACTGTATTGATTTACCATATTTGTTTAATAAAATGCTAATCATTAAACATTAGTTTTCACAATTTTTATTTTCATAAATATTGATGTGAACATCTTTGTAGCTAAATTGTATATATACTTCTTTTTTTAATTCATACATGTGTAATATTATTTTCTTAGAAGTAAATTCTTGAGCTGTTTCTAGTGTAGATAATGTTCCACAACTTAATTCCTCCATTCTTCATCATCTCATAGGGATTATTTCCTTTATGAAATAAAGATTTCTTAAAAGTCTTACATAAGGAAATTTTCTGAAAGTTAGAATGATGATGCATCAGTGACATTTAGGTAATATCTGTAAGATATGGGATGGATCCTGTACTGGCTTCATGGTTTTTTGGTTTGAGTTTTACCAATAGATTTACCAATAATTCTATCACATTGACAAAGCCTACTCTCTCTTTTGTAGAAACAGTTTTGCCGTCTTTACTTACTATGCCCATTCCTGAGCTGCTGAATATTACTGTAGATTGTTTAAGGCTTGAAGAGAATTGAAAATCCTATTGAAATAAACATTAACCCTTTGGTTTGGAGGAAACTGGTATAAAGCGAGGTGAGTCCCCACTCTAAAGTCCCATCAATCAGCAAACAAAGGAATAGCACCACTTGTGGGAGCCAGACACACTTTCTTTCAGTTGTAGATGAAAGTAATATTCTCTGGACCAAAGAGGAAGTTCACATTAGTATATGGCCTTTACCGTTTCTAGAAAAATGAAGCCAAAGGGTATTTTATGTCTTTATTACCCAAACCATGACAAAGTATCCAAAAGACAAATGAAACTTCACATTGGCCATTTTCTTTCACATTTGTTAATTCTGTAATAAAGATAATCCTTCATATAGTGTAACTTTTCTTAAGGGATACAAAATGGTAATCTCATCAAATAATGAAGGGGATTTATAATTCTTTGAATATATTTCCAAAAGCATCAAATGATAATTACCTTTAGTCCAGAAGCCCCAGGCATCCCTTGAAGTCCAGGTTCACCTTTATTTCCCTGTCAATGCATCAAACCATTTGAATTTTTTTAAAATGTAGTCACAATATACCTGATATAGACACTTAAGGGAATATACTTAAAATAATTTTTACATTTTCAATTCTCTAACTGTTTGAAACATAGACTATGTTAAGCCTACTTATTTTTTTTAAGCCTACTTATTAAGAAAATTTCTTTTAGGCAAGGAATGAGTCCCCATATTTATAAAGCTTCTAAAAGCATGTTTTAAAGCTAGCAGCTCCAAGTAGTGGACAAGAGTCAAATCCTTAGTGACCAGTGCTAATTAGCTGGATCTCCATACTCCAGAAGCCAGAGCCATGTATTTTAATAACATCCTATACATTGAGAATCTTCATCTTTTCCCTGTTTCAATTTCTCAGGATGACTCACCTTTCAGTATGCAACTGACAGAATATTAGCTTCAACTGTACAGTGGCTTTTTTGAAAAAATATGAACCAGAAAACATTTGCTTTGTGCTCTTTTTCAGGATTTGAGTGTAGTCCTTTCTAACAGAAGCTCAGAAGGCAAGACCAACTTGACAAGGCAGTGAATATAAAAGTATTAAAAAAGAGGCTGGATATATATATATATAGAGAGAACATGTCTGCTGGTTAAGAAGGAGAGACTGTCAAAGATAGTGCTGGTTTTCAAAAATACTTTGAAAGCTAAAATCTCTACCTTGTCAATGTCTGGCAAAAGCAAAAGCCAAACAGTATACTAATAAGTAAAGGTAACCAACTTCATTTTCAGCTTTTGAAAATTTTCCCAGGTTCCTCAGGTTGAGAAACATATAAACACAATATTTGACTTAATTAAATACATTAATTAAGCCATAGAACATTTCTACCTAAACAACACACAACAGCATTAATTTAGCCATAGAACATTTCTACCTAAACAAGTGATTATGTGGAAATTCACAGAGGTGACAAGACTTGCTGCAAGTTACAGGGTTTGATTGTTAGCATATCCTAATGTCATTTAGATAATAATATTCAAAACTAGAATATAGTATGGTTTAATGGCTTTTAAAAAATAAGATATTATAAACCAAATGAGTTTTCTAAATTTCTACCACAGAGTTTCAGCCTCATCCTTGCCCCATTTAATACAGCTTTTTTTGTGCCACTCTAAAATTCATACTAATTGACACTGAAGGCATAGTCTACAAACATGTTAGTTGACAAAACAAACAGAAATAAACTAACACAGAGGTAAGTCAACTATGGTCCATACGCTAAATCCAGCCCAGTGCATGGTTTTGTAAATCAAGGTTTGCCAGAACACATAGTAAGCCATGGCTGCTTTTGCAGTACAATAGCAGAGCTGAGTAGCTGTAACAGAAGCTATAAGGCCCTGAAAGACTAAAATATTTACCATCTTGCTATTTGCGGAACACCTGAGCTAACATACTACACGAAAAATAGCTGAAGTATCTCACTGAAAAGATTACATTTAAGAGGTATAATTTTAAGACTCTGAATCTCTTTTTAACAAAATAATTGCATAAGTACAAGATGAGAGAGAAAAGACTTTATAGTAATTCATATAAAAATAAACAAACTGATCCTGGAAAGAGCCACCTGCTTTCCCAGCCTTATCAGCAGAATCTACTCAAGTGGTGGATGCCATAGAGTATTGTTCTAAAATCTTTTATTGAAATTCCAGCAGATTTAATTGTTATCCAGCTCAGTGTGTGTTAACAATGTGAAGTGGCTGATAAAAATAAGCTGATGAAATCCTAGGCTGAATTCTTAAGAATTAGAGCATCCAGAACACCCTGGGGAGTCCACTGTACCCCAGTTACTGAAGAGTATATAACTACTCTGTATCTTCTTAGAAAATGACTTTGAGAAATTATGGATAATCTTCACTTGGCAAGGTTTTTATACCAATTCTGTGCACACTACTGCTAGGACACACAATACTCCAAGGATTCATGAGGGTCCACCACTGGTGAAAGGGCAGCTACTTTCCCCTGATCATTGGGGTCCTATGATATTTTATCCTATTGTATTCTCTAAATAGTTTTAAAATTAAAAGTAGACTAGATTAGCTCATCTACTCATCTTGTTTTATATGCCAGGGTCTATTCCCCGGGACAATGTCTAGTTAAAGGTTTAATTCTTCCAAAAAGCAATTCCATCATTTCCTTTTGGAAGGCTGTCCTACGTTCTACTCACTGAATAGTTGAGAATAGTCTGAGTCTAGCCAAATGTACTTGACTTGACCCTTTAATAAACCAAGGGGAAAAAAAAGCTCTCTTAGCACAGGATTCCATATACCTAGAAAATGGTCAAACCATGGTATTCAATTTCAGTTCTATTTTGAGAATAAACCTGACATCCTAAACATATTTGTCAGGTGTGCCTGACATTTTTTATAAAGATGAAAAGTAAAGATAATATACTACCCTACACACGGTCCTGAAGGAGAGAATGCCTAATAAAATGCACAAATCATTTTACAATAAAAATTCCATAAACATTCTACTAAATATAAATATCAAGAAGACAACCTAGAAACTGGTAAAAGGCTATGCTCAATCATAATTTCTAATTGTCTACATTGGTAGGGTTTGGCACCGAATTCCCTGGAACTCCATCTACATAATCCTCACCACCCTTGGGATGACAATAAGAAGAGGAGGAGGTCAAGTGGTGAGAGATTCTGGGCTCTTTCCAGCTTAAACCAGACCTGTTTTACATTAACCTGTTTTAATATGCTTAGTTTTTGTCTAAGATTTCATTTTTACAAATGACTGTTCTAGAATTAAAACCACATTTAAAATAAAATCAGTAAAATTACAAGTTTTAGTGAGTACATAAATGGTCATTTTCCACTAAGTTTTCTGTCTTATTTAGTTTTATTTTATTTACCTTAGATCCTGGTGTTCCAGGCTGACCTGGTGAGCCATCACGTCCCATTAAACCCTATATTTTTAAGTGGAAGATTTGAGAGTAATTTAGGAAACAATATTAAAAAATATTAAATCCATTTCCAAGGTGCACATTCTCATCATATTTAATCTGTTACAATATAATACAATATGGGGAAAATTTCCCCACATATATCCAAATGAAGGATAATAAAAAATCTATACAAGCTAGCATGGAGACCAGCAAAGCCCTCCTACAGCGGTTGCTCAAATAACCTATAAATAGCAAAAATTCCTGGAAAGCTAGTAAAAAAACAAATGTTTATTTTTTTTCCCTACATTCTCACTTTCTTCCTTTTGTCAAGATAGCTAATAATTAGGTTTCTTCATAGATTCATCCTGGTCAATTTTACATTCAATTTCTATTTTCATAAATAATATTTTGAGTTACCATCCAATAAATTCTCTGAATATAACAATCTCTCTTCAAGTTACAAAATGGTCATATTTTAACTAACTATATGATTCAAAATATGACAACAATGATCACTCTAGCAACAAGGAACTAATTTAATTTAGATTCTACTCAAATACCACTACATACATTAAAAATATTTGCTTTCTCTTAAACATAGCCAAGGAAATGTGATGAGCAAAAAACATGCAATTAGTATCATCAGAAAACATAATCTCAATATGATCAAATTGAAAATACCATGTCATCACTACTATGCTTTGCCATCAATTTAGGATATTACTACAACTATAAAATGTAAAATATACTGGTTCATAGCATCGTGTATAAAACATTAGATATGTTATATATACATATTCTCAAAGTTCAGTGAAGTTCTAGCCAATACCTTCACTTTCTGGAAGCTAACTTAGAGACTGGTAAATAACCAAGTTTATTATTTCGATGAACAAATGACTAGGTAGTGATGTTGAAGATAGAGAATTACATTCTAAAGGGAAGAATCTTCTTTTAAACCTCCTAAAAGTTGAATTCACATCTAACACACAGTATTTTTATTTACTCTTATATGCAAAATTCACCAAAGCAATGGACAAAATATCTGTGTTTTTAACTTACATAAAGTCATAAACTGTTAAACACAGAAGAGATCTGTTTTACTTAAACAAAAAGCTATTATAGGCAATTTAATTCATAGGTTAAAATCAACATCGCTTCTTGTAATTTTTATGCAATCCTGCACACGAACAATAGGATTTTCATAATTTCTAATATCAAATGCATATTGCCCTTTCCACTCTCAAAACTGCCAAAATTATTTATTTACTAACTTAGGATATTCCTGTTACCTCTTCTGAACATATTCTCCCTCATTAGTTTAATAAATGTGTAATTTAAAAAAAAATGAAAAGAGAACATTTATTAAGTTTTAGAATTTTCATGGTACTTAGTCTTTTAATGAATAGATAGAATATTTGTTTTCTGGCTTATCTATATTAAGAGTTCTTGATCTTTATTTGGGGGACCAAATTTGAGAATCTGAGAATTTCTAGAAAAATGGACATAATCATTTTCATACAAAGGGATTTGTGGACTCCTAAAATGTCATTGTTACCCCCCACCCAGCCCCCAGTTTTACAAACTCCAAAAAAATAACTCCTGATACATAGTAACTGTATTTCAAACACCCTGATCACAATGACATTAACATACAGGAATCCCCGGAGCTCCTTTTTTTCCTAGTGGTCCTGGAGGCCCAATTTCTCCCTAAAATCAAATACAGATCAAATTTAAAATTGTAAATTATCAAATCATTTCTAGGAATTTCCTACCAAATCATTATGGAATGAAAGTTCAATACCAATCACCCCAATCAGTCTGCTTCCCCTTTCTCTACTGTAAAACAGAAGCTTACATAGGGTAGAAAATCAGGAACATAACACCTTAAAGATTTGGGCCTAAGGTCTGTGGAATCACGAAGTCAAATATTTTTATGAGAAAATCAGGAGGGATGATGTCATTGTCTCAAAGGAAGACCTGAAAGTTCAACAAATAGTTGGTGAGGTAAGATAACGGGAAAAAAAAGCATGTGAAAAACTATCTTTTCTGTTACAGATTAAGAAACATGATACAAATATAAATTAAGAAAATATAGGATACAGAACAATAGCATTTATACTTTAGTTTCTTGGGTTGTGGCTAACTAGATACTCTAAGGGAGTCTTCAAATCATGAACAAGAATAACAACAAAAACCTGGAAAGAACATCCTTTGTGAGAGAGTAGGAATCTTATAAGAAGTTGGAGAGGTCTTCAAAGATACCTTATTTTAATAAAATATATTCTGGGTTGAGACTATGATAATGAGGATTTGGAACTATGCAGAAATCTTGCCAGAGGTGGAGATGCAAAAGTCAAGAGGGCTGGAGGTGTCTAGAGCACATGGGAAACTGAATGGTGGGCTACACCTTGGGAAGAGGGCAGGAATCTTTAATACCTAAGACCACTCAGGACTCTTAAAGGGGGCTGATGTGATATCCATGACTAGCAGCAGGAGGCAGCTCTCCATGCCCCAGTTAAGCTAACATAGCTCGCATCAATTAACATGAAGCAATGAGCTCATATTCATCAAGAAAGAAAAAGGCGGCAGCAAGCCACAAGACTGAGGGTTAACAGAAATAAAAAAACTGCAGATACTGGAATTGTTAGAAACAGAATTTAAAACAATATATTAGATCTTTACAAAATAAAGAATGGAATCATAAAAGACTATTAGGACTGTAAATGGACTATGAGGCTATCAAGAATAAAAAGATGTTATTACAAAGTTGTACTTCTGGAAATGAAAAGTATGATTGTTTTGTTTTAAATCATTGATGGTTTAAACAGCAGAGTAGACACAGTAAAGGGAGAATAAGTACAGTAGGAAATATATCCAAAAAAATTTATCAAAATACAAGAATCAAGGGTATGAAAATAAGAAGCTCTTCAGAAACATGGAGGATGAAATTAGAAGGAATAAAATTCATGTAACTGTAATTCCAAAAAGAGGGAACAAAGATTGGAAGAGATGTCATTTGGAGATCTAATGAGTGATGTCTTCCACAGAGCTAGGAAACAAACTGAATTATCCCTTGGGATGAATAAAAAGAAATGCATATCTAGATAGATTGTAATGAGTTTTAGACCATGAAAGACAAATAAAATATCCTAATGAATCCCAAAGAAAGAGATCACTTACAAAAGAACAATAATTAGAATGAGAGTAGATGTTTCATAGTTAATAATGGAAGCCTGGAGACAACAGAAGAAAATTCTCAATGTGTTAATGCAAAAATAACTGTCAAACTTGAGTCGTATACCCTACAAAATTATTCTTCAAAACCAGGAGTAAAATAAAGATACCTAGATAAAATCTGAAAGCTGGTTCCCAAATATCTGTACTAAAAGAACCGCTAAAGGTATGGTTCAGGAAGTAGTAAAATTATCCTAAAAGGATGGTCTAAGAGCACAAGATATGAAAGTAAACAAAGTAAAATAGACAGCACATGTATAAATCCAAATTATATTTATTATATATATATAATATATATATTATCTGTATAAAACAACAAAAAAGTAGTTAAAAAGACAAAATAACTTCTGAAATTATATCATATTTGAACAATTAACTGCTGCCATGATGGTGGTAAGAATGTATTCTATGTGAAGACATCGCCACTTTACCCTTTTAATAAACAGATCCAGCCCCAAATCGTTCAACTTCCATTAGTGCTCACCTTTTGTCCCATTAATCCTTGGTTTCCAGGAAATCCTGGTATTCCCTAAAAAGTAATAAAGTAGAATTTTATTTTAAAAATGTATAGATTATATCATTAAAGATGAGTAAGTCCTAGTTGGATTTTTAATTTGTAAATAATGCATAATTTTAAACTTATATCATCCACTCACATACAGTAGAACACTGTTATTAATAAAAAATCCAATTTTGGAAAAGAGAACATTTATGAGAGTATTATATGAACATCTACTGATATTTAAAGTTTTAAATAAAGGTTTTCAAAAAGAAAAGCTTAAGAGAATATTAATCTTGGCTCTTCTTTTAGATCAACATAAGTGATAAAGTAAGAAAGATACTTCATTTGAACATATTTCTATATTATTTTAAATGAATAATTCAAGAAAAACCATCCAGTCATAGGAATTCAGATTCAGTAACAACAGTTTTAAAGGCCCCCACTGCCTCACAACCATAATTAAAAACTAGTAAGACTAACCAATATCCTCCAAACTGAGCCATTAAACACCCAGGAACTTAATTCCTTGTATAGAATACACCAATCTTTCTCCTAATGATTCCCTTATTGATAAAATCATGAAGAATATGCAGATCACAGTTTGAGGAGAGACAGAAGCATAGAGAACCTAGATGTAAAAGTTCTCCAACAAGATTCAGAGAAAATTAATGTTTATTGTATAAATTTAAGAATAACATTAGCACATTCATTAATGGGAAAGCCAATTCTCATGGTCAGTCATTCAATGCAGTTACCAAAATAATTTTTCACTAAAGGAAACAGCAATAGTATTAATCAGTTTTTATTTTTTTTTCATTTTTCTTAGCTCCTTTCACAATGACACTTCAGTTAAAATAGGTAACATCTGAAATAAGTAACATAGAGGGTAGAAAAAGGAATTTGAAAGACAAAGAAATTGGGTCCCATCAGTATTTCTTTGAAAGCCCTCTGCATTATCCAGGCTTTCAAAAAAAAAAAAAAAAAAAGGTAAAAAAAAAAAAAATTAGTACTCCTCAGTAAACCAAGGGAGATGGTAGACAGGCCGTTGCCAATGAGATCAAGTTATCTTCTATTACAGAGAGAGAATCAACCGTTATTTTGATTTTCACATCTTGACTTTATTAACACAATATTGGTCAATGTATTAGCCACAATTATAATGCAAGACACATGCATATAGTTCTGGTTTTAAAATCTGAACTTGATAAATAAAAAGTATAAGGAAACAAATAAAATCTGAACTTGAATCATAAATTGGAATCCATGTTGATTTTACTTGATTATCCATTCATTTTGCCAGGGCACTACACCCTTTGCAGAAAACACAAGTTGTATGTGAGCAATGACTATAAACAAAGGGCTTATAGTCTACTTGAAAACACAACCTTTTATAAACATACTAACTAGAAAATAACATAAAGCCATATAAATTTTATAGTAACATTATAAAACATAAGCATACTCTAAAACATAAAACAAAATGAAAATAACTTAGTTCTATGTAGAAAGAACATAGAATAATATTAATTATATCCTTCCAAAGCAGAAAATGCATATTTTAAATGCAATCAATTAAGATCCTATTGTTCCAAATAAAGGCTTCCATTTCAATAGACCACAGTTTGGCATGAAACCATCTGTAATCAACTCCCATTCCAATACACATATGTACAAATTCACTATAGGTTTAGATTAAGTTCTGAATTTAAATAAAACCTATCTGTAAAATCTTATCAGATACAAGACGGCCATATATTGTTCTATGCTGAAGCTGTACAGCTGTGGCCATGCAGTGTCCTTTGGCCCCAAGAATCTCTAACAGGGTCATACAATTGCCCATGATACTATCAGACCTGAGATGCTGAATTTCTTGCTGCACACTGTCCTTTATTGCTCAGAGTTTCATCACTATTCAAGTCTCTATGCCCTCAAACAATCTATGATATTAGTACAAATCAGTTACAGATATGCTGCCTCTACTCCTATTTCTGAAGCCAATTCCAGTGCCAGAAAAGCTACATCCTCACTGTGTGGGCAAATGGAGTTATGCCCAGGCACCCAAATCTCCACTTACCAGAAGCCCTTAGGAGAGCCCTCCTCCCCAACCCCAGTTCATTCCCTGGATCTGATCTGACACTCTATTACCTAAATAATACTGATACTGAGCTTGGTCTCTATTAGGACATAGCCCCAAATCTTGTTATTTCAGCATATCACATAAAGTATTTGGGGGAAGATTCTAGATTTGGGAAAAAAAAATCCTTTCCTATTGCCGTAACATGTTAGTAAAACATTAAAATATATTTCAGAAATATGAAGTCATATATTCTATGTCTAATTATGCCAAAAACTATTGCTTATTTTAAAAATGTCAACCACAAACACATAAAACTACATAATATAAAAAAAAGATGCAAAGCTGATTTATAAAAGTATATCTCGGCAAAACTAATATAATACCATGGGCATGCATGGAATAAAAGACTGTTGATAAAGAAATTAACCAGAACTGAAATCACTGAGAGCTATATTAATTAATAAAATTCTCCTAGATTTTATTTTCCTGGGCTCCCATTTATGAAAGTTTTCATAAACTTTGCTAATTTTACTCTAGCAGAAGTATTATTCAAAACCATTTGAAATTTACCAGTTTGTCAATCCGAAGTATTTAGTGACAATTACTTCATACAGCAAATGTTTTCCAAGCAAACTATTTTATATTTCACTTTTGGTCTGTGTGGTTTTGGATTCAGGCAACTGTGAAAATGTATAAATAAAGACAGTAACAAGCCTTTTATTGGTAAGAGTAAAGGGGTATATTTCCCTCGCTTCTGTGATTTCAGTTTGGATTTGAGAAAGAGCAGAAAGTCAACTGGAAAATCCTGCATAATATTGTGGTGAAAAAAACGTTGACATAAAAAATGTTCTATAATCTTCTCTGTAACCATTAACCATTGATGTGTAACAAAAAGTCATTAAGAATAGAAATACATAATTTAGACTAAAGGGTTTGGCCCCTATTTCCTAAAGACCACGTTGTAATGAAGGAAATGTGTCCAAAGATAAAAAATATCACTTGAAAAAAAAATCACTTGATACTTTCTCACATCCAATGAATTCAGTTATCTCACCCCTGAAATCAGAGCAACTTTGATCCAATCTGCTTGTAATGCAATATTTTCGACATTCTAAAGACAAATCTAACCCATTAATTGTATTTTTATATCAACATTTTTAACATTTCCATACAGTGGTAGAGATATTTAATATGCAGTTATCAAAATATCAGATATCAAATATCAGAAGGTTATGTTTTCTATCATATCAGGAAGTGGTTTGTTTGTTCCTAAAGATTCATGAAGAAAAAGCACTGATATGTTGATAGCACTGTTCTTATTAGCTACAAAAATTAAACTATTATTATAATGATCATTAATAAAAAGCCCAGTGGAAGCAGTTACAAATTTAGACACTGAAGTCAGTCAGCCCATATCCAGTGGCTGATGGACTCCAGGCCTGTTATTTAAACTAGAATCTCAGTATCCCCATTTTACGCATGGCAAAATAATAGAATCTACCTCACAGAGCTGGTACATTATATCAATTAATTCATAAGTGCATAGCTCAGTGCTGGCACTCTAATGAACAACTTTTCATGACTGTCTTTTCACAGCTCCTCCCTGACCTTTGAAAGTTGTGAAATAGATGAAGTCAATTCTCCCCCATGTCTCAAAACTTGTTCTCTTTCTCCATTTTAAGGATATCTTGAAGGGGTGTGGGGGGGGGCAGGGTCTTTTCCACCTTGTCTTTTTCTATCTACCCTTGTTTTCAAAATTTCCCATTGTACCCAAGGGCACTCCAGCAATCCAAGGCTTCCTACTAGGCGGTGCCAAGTTAGCAGTACCCCTCATCTTTTACACCTTTGTCTCTTCATGTTTGGCAAACTTTGACTACAATGACTTTTGCTTTTTAAACATTTAAACGTATTTCATCACAATTCTTTAAGAAAAATATAACCCAAAGTTTCAAATATATTTTCAGTTGAATCCAATGTTTTTCAATCCTTTTTAAAAATTCCACACTAAACTGACAGATCATTATGAATGATGTGTAAAAGATTACTGTGGTAAGAGAACACTAAAGAGAAGTAACTCACAACCATAGCTGCCAAACCTAAAACAAACTAATATATAAGTACTTGCAATAAACCCATAATATGGAAATCACCAGCTTTACTATTCTTTTTAATACTTTAACACAGTTTTACTACTCTCTTTAATCTTTAAGAGGGAAAAAGTAATCTGAGTAACATTGGATGAATTTATTTTCTCTAGCCTACAGATCAGTATCCACATGGCCTGGACCCAAACAAAGTACCAAAAGGTAAGTAATTTCAATAGAAAATGCTTTGGTAAATATTTCTGGACTACTCATGTTTGTACACAACATAAAATATTATGTCAGACATCATAAATTACAGAAAGAGACCAGGAATATCATCAGAAGGAAAAGCTGTCTTGAAGCCCTTACAAATTTGCTTCATGTTACTGGCATTTCTCTTCAGCATCTAAAAGCATTTCAACATTTTTAAAGGCCAAAAGATATTCTAAACAATTTTACCATGGTAAAAGTATTATTTTTCAAGACAAAACAAAAAAAGACAAATGTTTAGCAAATTAAAATAACATACCTGAAAACCCAGAAGAGGAGAGGGGAGGACAAAGTTTAGTGACCCAGGGATGGTCTCTGCACTACCACATGATGGGAAAGTCATGGAATCATCCTGAACCCAGGAATCCAGACAATAATCTGCCCCTTTCCGTTGGCAAGTGACATCATGCTTGTGAAATATATTAGGGAGTTAAAAGGAATGTATGCATATAGTCACATGTAAAACTGAAAACCAACTCCATTTGAAAGAAGTCCTAAAATGACAACCCTAGGGCTACTCTAAAATGAAGTTCTGATCCTCTGAGAACCTAAAAAATACAGACTATACTTTTTGGTGCATAGAATGTCACTGTATAACTCAAAAAAAGCTGTGATGAATTTCTCATGAAAGAGAAAAATGAAAATGAATTTTTCCAAAGACCTTTACAATCAACTGAGTTGATGAGTATAATTTATACACCATTTTCCAGAGAAATCTGAATTACTTTTTAAAAAAATTTTATCTATGATAGAAGTCACCAAAATTTTTTTTTTAAACACCAAATCAAAGGTGAAACCAGTCTGATGAAGAAAGCAATGAATTTCTAACCTTAATTACACTGAAAACTAAACTGATTATTTGAAAATTATACCTAATTTGTTATCTATGTGTCTTTTATTTATAACCTATTTTTTAAACACGTATATACTGTTATATCTAAATCATATTTATTGTGCAACTCAGCCCATTGTGAATTTTTCTGTTTATATAATGTATATCCCCCTTTTCCTATTGAAAACTGATATGATATACTAATAAGCATTCACTAAAAGAAAAAAACTTAAAACCTATGGGGAGCCTGAATGGCTCAGCTGGGTAGGCATCTCTTAATTTTGTCTCAGGTCATGATCTCAGGGTCCTGAGACTGAGCTCCACATCAGGATCCCCCACTCAGTAAGGGGTATGCTTGAGATTCTCTCACTCTGCCCCTACCCCCATTCTCACACACTTGCTCTCTAAAATAAATTTTAAAATCTTTATAAAAATACAAAAAAAAACTAAAACAAAAAGAAGTATACTGCAACCTCACAGCTATGACCTCAAAGGGTAACACATTTGCTTAATTTTCATGCCTTGTAGGTTAATCTCACAGATAATTTTTCACACATTGTTAAAGATATCCTGTTAGATGAAGGCATCAAGTCGTCCCATTAGGGAAGAACAATACTGTGTTTAAGAAGCAATTTCTTTGATAAGAAAAAGCACAGGTAGGGGCACGTGAGTGGCTCAGTAGTTGATCAAAATAGAATATGAAGGTAGTAGACAAAAGTTACCTACTTGAAAACAATTGATTTTAGTGACATTGATAAATGAAAATGGAATTATCATCTTAATAGCTACCTTATTATTCTTTAAGGCTATATGTGCTTTAATATCTTTCTCTGGCTAAATCAACTAACTTCAATATTGCCACGAGTGATAATAAAAGTTATATTTCCAATTAGATTCAATGTTCTTGGTGTTTTAAAATATTTTATTATTTTTTGACAAATTCGGAAGCAAATCTATCCTGGAAAACTAAAGTACATCTACAAACATTTGAACAAGTTGTTTTATGAAGATTGGTAAGTCCTCACTAACATAGGAATTTGAGCACTTAAACTTGTTTTGTTACATCTAAAATGAAATTTTTAGTTTATTGATTTTCCTAGAAATTTCTTTGAAAATGTATGTATATAGTATTTTAAAAAACAATTTTTAGATGTGATGTATTACTGTTTTTATTTTAGAAAACTTATCTTCTATTACTTCCGTTAAGGAAATGGTAAGGTTAATCTCATCAAATGCCAAATTCCTGGAATTTTTTTTAAGATTTTATTTATTGATTCATGACAGAGGGACAGAGACATAGGCAGATGGAGAAGCAGTCTTCCTGCAAGGAGCCTGATGCAGTACTTGATACCAGGTCCTCAGGATCATGCCCTGATCCAAAGGCAGATAGATGCTCAACTATTGAGCCACCCAGGCATCCCAGGAAAATGAATTTTAATAATCATCTCTGGTGATTATGGTTAAGGTACTCTGGATCAGAGTTGAAGAAATACTGCTCTTTATATAGTAAAAACAAAAATTCTTGAACATTACTTATACTGGGGTGCAAAGCTACGAAAGTCATCAAGAAGCTTTTTATTTATGATTATCTACCAATTAAATTTTCATATAATCCATTTTATGTCTCTTTGCTCTAAAACAACTATACATCATTTTCCCACCAATTTTTAACCCTTCATCAAAAGTCTTAATACTCAGGTTTTTATGATTAACTTCACTTTAATGGCATTTGAGAGTCTTGATCTACCACAGGTTTTTTTTATATAAACCTTTGTAGAGTATGTTTATTGAGTAAATTTTCTACTTCTCCTACCTACAGAGAAACTATTGTATATAAAACCACCTGGTACAATATTGTACCTTCTATGATTGCTCAGCAAATATTAGCACCTAAATCCACATCGCAATAAGAATCTGCAACAATCCTAAAGCTCTCTAATGGTGGTTTCTCTTTTGTGATTAGTCATTCCATCTTAAAATACATTGTTCCGAAGTTCTTCATATTTCACCAAACTCCATCGATTAAGTGTACTCTTTTTATGTAGAATGCAGAAGGAAGAAAATTCTACCACAACAAATAAATTATTCATGGTTTTTATAACCAAATCATCATAAAACTCCTTTGCCCTGATTTAATTTTATTATTAGTTCATCAAATCACTTTTTATACTTCACTTGCAAGAAAGAGACTATCACTGAAAATGCCTAGTCCCTATGTCCTAATAAAACTATTAAAGGAAATTTATATTCCAATCTTATTCGATCATTTCCAGTGGATTGAATTCATCATGAACCATTAGAATTACACATGACTTCTAGAATGTATTCATAAATACTAGTCTCTCGATTCATACTCTCTTTCGTTAAAACATACTTGAGTTTTTTTTTCCCCCTATGACCAAGAAATGTGTATCTATGCCAAAAGATTTTCAAAGCCAGAATCTTTTAAAGAACCAAAATTAAAACAGCAAAGCAGCTATGACTTAACTAAGCATATCTGTTTGAAACAATAGAATACTTCAGTATTCAAAATTATGAAAATCATTTTTATAAACCATCTGAAAATATTGGCAATCAGTTACGTACTTATTAGGTGTTTAACTGATTATCAAAAATAAAAATGCACATTGGTATAAACAAATATTTTTGAGCACTCTTTCTCAGATATCTCCCATATGTATTTTAACAACACCCTAACATATTAAGAACATAAACAGTTTTCTGATGTTCTCAGAGGCATGAAACATTTTTCTAGTGTTCAGTGTGGTAACCACACTCAAGTATTTTTAAAATATTTCTCAAAAATATTAAAAAAAAATAAGAGCTCGTTAGAATGAAATAATCTAGTTACCAAAGTGTGCTTTTCCAGATCACATAAAAAATATACTAGTTTCCACACTTGTGAAAATAGAACAAATGGAAAACGTTCTCATTTCATCTGCTAAAAAAATAGCATTTATATGGTGCATGAATCCAGTATTAAAATAAATATGCCTTGTCTTGAATAACACTGTTAATTCTGTATTTTCATGCTTTGCAAATGGAGAATGTATTTGGACTAATTCAAAAGTATCATCTGATACCTTACAACAATGATAAAAAGTACACAAAACAACCCCAGTCCCTGTATGACTAAAGAACATAATTTTAAAGTCAAAGTCTTGGAAGCTTTGAAATCTAGACTAAATATCCTGTATAGATGGTGATGTAAGTTTCCTTTCACCCATTCTCTTCAAAAGAAAGGTGCATGTAATCAATCCCCATGTCAGTGAGAATACTGAGCCTATGTAAGCAACATGAGATTTTATTTACCCACAGATTACGTTACCCATTCTGAGAACTAACCATGCATCATTTCATATGTTGAATTACATTCATCACTCTTGTCATTTCAGAGTTCAATAAAGTCCTTTTTTGAGTTATAAGGACATGAATAAATGAGAAAGACTGAAATAAATGCATTTTAATGCTTATCAATAATTTTACAATGAATATATTCAAGAGATTTCTTCAAAACAACCAGAAAAAAATGATCAGTACCATAGACACAGAGCCTCCAAATATAAAATCTGCAATGTTGTTTTATGAAGTTTTTTGATGGTGGTCTCTTTTACTCTGCCAATGAAATCATTTGTATGGAAAGAATTAAATGGATCCTTTGATAAATCTGGTGGGATTTTATTAACTTATACAGATAATGGGCCAACATTTGCCTTTTATGTTTAAACAAAAAGATATAATAGTTTCATAGTCATTACAAGGCCAAAAGTCATATTTTGGGAAATCAAAATGTTGCAGATATTGCTTACAAATTCAATCATTTCTGCAGACAAATCAGATATGTATATGATTTAATTTAGATAAAACCTATTTCAAAATGCATTCTAAGAGTTACCCTCAACCAAGTTTTAAAACATAACCCTGGAGTTAGCAGGGAATTATTTAAATAATAAATACAAGTGAATTTCTCAAACATTCTAAGTTGTTTTATGTGAGCTGCCTTCACACTAAGAAATGCCAAGTGAAATTCTTAGGAGACATCAGGTTAAGGTTGTTTCACTCAACACATACCAAGGGTGTGCCACTCCTTGTGCCTGAAAGAAGAGTGGGGGAAAAAATGTCACAAATCTGTAGAAAAGATCTCAAAAAGTTTGCCACTCAATTGCAAATCAAAGAGGAACAATGACAGAATTTGGTTTTTTCCCCCTCTTAACCTTTCTTCTCAATGTAAGTAAAAAGTACAGTCAAGTAGGTAAATAAGGTTACTTCCCCATTACTAGTAAAATAAAGTGAATTATTCCACATGGGAAACCACCATAGTCTTTCAACATTAGCTTTCCTCAAGAATTTCATGGATATCTTTGGCATATAAGCATACAAATGACATGTCAAATAATGACGCCAGAGAGATTGATTAAACAATAGACCTACTTGTCTCTTAAGTACATGATGACTTGGACCAGTTCAGCAGCTAACATTATACCATAGACACAAGCAAAACATGTGGTTTAGCAAGAATTTGAAAGACATGAGGAAAGGAAACAAAAGCCTCTATAAGCCAATGTCCTCAAATATAGTACAGTGATCCCCACATCTTCATTCCTACAAAAATGATACCTCAAACATTTCCAGAATACAAAGGCTTAACACATCCTTATTTAAGAACATGTGCTCACCTCCATAGGTCCAGAAAATGTATCATCCTTTCTCTCATCCTCATGGAGCTTCAGGGATCTTGGCTCAAAGAATGGAATCCAGGCTCTGCCTACACTATCTTCACCATGAGCCAGCTGGGGCTGGCTGATCAGGAGAGAACTAGCAACCAAGTGGCTCAGACTGAGCAAAAATGTTACGCTAAATACAGCATGTCATCAGGATTGAGCACCAGGACAAGAATAGCTATGAAGAAGAAGCAGTGGAAACACTGATACTGCAGATAATTTGGCCAGCAATAACTGGCTATGGCAAAATAGCTGGTCAACATGGTAATCTGACCTAAAAGCTCACTTGACCAAATATGCATGCTTCCAGTTTTTATCTTTCAACAAATGGTGAATTTTGGTGTGCTACTGCCCTGTCACCATCCACCTAACTGCTCAAGACAAAATCAGTTATGAGACGTTAGAAAAACATATTTCCAACAACTGAGGATTCCTTGAAGTAATCTGATTGTTCTTTATTCCTTGGCACAAAAACAAAAATATAGTCTGACAAGCTCAAGATCTTTTTTAAAAAAGAAACACTATAAAACAGTCAAATCCACGCCTTAATTTTTTTAAAATGTGTTACAAAAACAATGGCATGCTCAGGGGAGAAAATAAAATACAGATAAGCAAAAATAGAACATAACAGACATCAGAAACCCACCTGGGGATAAAATAAGCAAAGTAACCAAAAGATGATTAAACCATATGTTTACCATGTAGATTATTCCTTTAGATATACACATCCATAAAGTATCACATTTTAAAACAATGTTTAAATATGTACACATTTTATACAGTTTATATACATAATACATTTAGTACAGACATTAAAATTGTTTCAAATTTGCATGATGATGAAGAGTACAGAGAAGACATATGGGCTAGAAGTTACTAAACAGAATGACCCAAAAATGCAGAAAAACGAGAAGTGGAAGAAGTGAGTTTTTAAATACACATGAGAGGATAACAAAATTTATGAATCAGAAAATAGTGGTGGCAGAGGAGCTTGCTTTTAGCCAAATCATCATTTAAACTTATTTACGGGCTTTAATCCCAAATGTTTTTGATCAATACAGGTGCTGCCAAGTGTTTGCTAGGTATCAGTATGTGCTCACATGCCTTTTTACGTGGGTCCATTTCACAAATGATTGTTAAAGGTTATACCAGATGAAAACCCCAGTGTACTAGTTTCCTGTGGCTTCTGTAAAAAATCACCACAAACTTGGTTGTTTAAAAAACCACCATTTTATTATCTTCGCGGTTCTGGAGGCCAGAAGTCTGAGGTCTGGATCTTGATAGGGTTGCACTCCCCCATAGAGGCTCCAAGGGAGAATCCATTCCTTGTCTCTTCCAACTCGTAGCTGCTAGCACTCCTTCACTCGGGGCTGCATCGCTCCAATATTGGCCACCATGTTCTCACCACTGCCTCTGAGTAACTTCAGATCTGTTCTTAGGGCCACCCCTCCGATAACCCAGGATAATTTCCTCATTAAAATACCCTAATTTAATCACATCTGCAAAGACCCTTTATTAAAATAGGATAACATTTACAGGTTTCAGGCATTAGAGTCTGATGATCTTGAAGGGGGGGGGGGGAGTATTTTTCAACCTACTAGCCCTAGTATTCACAAAATTCTCTTAAAATTTCCTTGAATCTGACCCACTATTTCTTATGAGAATTTTATTAGTCTCCATTTTTATGTGTCTATTCTTCACTAATAACCCAAAGCATAGGCCACCTATATAAATGCCTTTGTTATTAGCTAGTTACGTTCCATTTGAAAATATCTTAGGATCACCCCCAGCCTAAACGGATTCTTCTTGCTCTCTTTCCTGCTTATTGCATGGTTTTCCTGTGTCATCATTCACACGATAGGTCTTTGAAAATCAACTTCTTTCATCTTAAGTGCCACATCCAATTAATCCTCAAGTTCTGCTGGTCCCCCTTCAGTTCATTTCAAATCAGTCCTACTCACCACCACCCCCCTCCACCCCCAACTAATGCTCCTGGCCTCATTGTAACTGCAGGGGATAGAGTTCAGCTAGACGCTGCCAGGCTCTGTTCTCTACCTTGGGCTCACCTTTACCCATTCTCTATTCTGCAGTCACAGTGATCTTTGTAAAACTTTCTGAATCTGATCAACTCACTCACCTACTTGAAACCTTTGTAAAGGTCCATTATTCTCAGATTTAAATTTCAGTGGCCCAGACAGGTGAGGCCCTTTTGAATGTGGTGCTACCTACGCCCACAACCTCATCTTATATTTCTATTCCATTTCTTCCGTGTCTCCTAGGCAGCCTGAACTTGTGTCAGCTTTTTCTAAAGTATCATGATTTCTTTTAATTCTACATTTTGGAACATACTACAGGTTCCTGCCTTGCCAGGCCAAACAACCAGCCAACTCCTATTGATACTCCAGAATTTAGCTAAGAGGGCACCTTGTTTAGGAATGTATCCTTACACACTTTAAACAAGTGAACTGTGCAGTATTTGTACTATATCTCAATAATGCTATCATTAAAAAGTAAAGAAGAGGGATGCCAGGGTGGCTCAGCAGTTGAGCGTCTGCCTTAGGTTCAGGGCATGATCCCAGGTCAGGAGATCAAGTCCCACATCAGGCTCCCCACAGGGAGCCTGTTTCTCTTTCTGCCTATGTCTCTGCCTGTGTGTGTGTGTGTGTGTGTGTGTCTTGAATGAATGAATGAATGAATGAATGAATGAAATCTTAAAAAAAAAAAAAAAGGAAAAGAATGAATGGGGCTCAGTGATGGTCCCAAACTCATTTAGTATTATACACATATTCTACAACTTCACCAGATCCCCTGTGCCCACCTCCCTAATACTTCTACTACACGGTAATGTCCTGGCTCATGTGACTGACTGACTGAAGGCAAGACGATGACAAATTCACCTTCACATTCTCCTTGAGTAGTAGCATGTCTGGTGCAGTGCAGACACTCAGTCAAGGTTTGTTGAGTGAATGACAAGATTACATAATCCTTCAACACAGTATTACATGGTTGAAAGCAATTATAGTAAGTCCAGCAAGTGTGGGTTTAAAGTCACCTGGATTGAAGTTAGGTATATATAATTTGAGGCTTAGAAAGTAAATTACTTTTGGGACTAAATTACTATTGGATTGACCAATACTTGCCTTTAAAATTCAAAGTATAGGCACTGGAATACAATTGCACTTTAGACAATATAATCATTTCCCAGTGAAATACAGTGGTTGTCCTCAATTTGAGTTCCAGCAGTTTGTGTTCATATTTATCAATCTGCTTACAGGGATGAATCATCATCCAGCTGTTATAAGCTGTGTTTAGTTAGCTTTAAAGCATTTTTCTAAGAGCTTCTGTCCTTCTAATTTAAGCTCCATTAATTTTTTTGGCTGCCACATTATAGAACAAATAAAGTGAACATGTCCTTTTTAGTGGGGCCAACTCATTCATTATAAATGCTTATAAACAGCATCCACATGCAATGGAAGAGTATTCATTTCTTTGTGTCACTAAATACATAGACTTTCTCTTTTCCTGTTTTCAAAGCTCTTCCACAAATAGTAAAGATCAATCTTCACAGGATGTTACTTCTGACAACCAAGTTTTCACTAATGGCCGAAAGAAGAGAATAATTTGTAATTCTGTTCCTTATTGTAAAAGAATACAGATCAGAAGAACTCTATCCAGATAATGTGGGCCAATTTTAGATGCTCAATCTGTTAAATGCTTTCCTAAGAGAGTATGTCTTCTGGCAGAGGAAACCTGGCTTCCCCTCCAGCGGTTGGCAGGAAAGAGAAACAGGGAGAGAAGAGGCAAGGGTCCCATTCTTGCCTTCCTTGATCTAGTGGGATGGAGTAGGAAAGAGTCTGAAGAGTTTCTCTTGGTAACTCCCAGTTTACTACCTGACTGGTTCAAAAGAGATTATATTCTAAATACCTCCACCATCCCACTACAGTTCTTTGCCCCCCTACCTTGCTTGCCTTTTTTAGAACTCTTGTGATTTAGCTTTTGTTTCTTTATCCTTTTACTGTCTCTCTCCCCGGCGAGGGTTATAAGCCTCCATGGGCAGTCCCTGGTGTTTCTCTCTCATCAAACCCAAAGACTTACACATTCTGGGAATGCAGTGAATGTTGGAAGGGAGCAAAGACAGAAAAGGTTGAAACTGGAAGGGTCACACTGCCTGAGATGGAAATTTATGCTAGAACAAAAGCTCTAGATAGGTCAATCTCGAGTAAAGTGGGAGCAGGAAGAGTAGGAGAAAACACAAATCAGCATCTGCTTCTAGCTGTGGTAAGGAATAGGCAGCCTTAGGAGAGCTAAACAAACCCTGAAGTGGTCCTAATTCACTACTTATTCTATTTGGTTTAATTAACAGGATCGCAAAAATATTATTTTTAAAGTAAATATATGCTGCTCATGTTGCATTATGATGGTTCATGTAGACTTGCTGGTCAGTCTGCCCTTTCTAACATTGTTTCTGTGAGAGAATGAGTCACAAACTCCAAATAACTGACTCACCAAGATTTAGAACATAATCAACTCAAATTATAACCTGGTTTTCATTTCAATTGCCTCTTATTTCCCTCTTCTTTACCTTTTTAACTTCCTCGTTCTCTCACTTCTCCATCTTCCCTCCCTGTCCCTGTGTTCATGTACGTGCACGCACATGTGCTTGCATGCACACACACACCTTATATTCTCTCTGAAGAACATAAACAAACATACCCAGTCTCATATCCAGTAACCAAGTCTTATAATTCTTCCTTAATAATAAAATTTGTGAGTCAGATATACTGAGCTCACACTCCAGTCCAATTCACATCTGAGCTGAGGCCTGATTTGCCCCATCTGTCAAAATAGCCAGCTCATTAGTGTCCTGATTCCAGTCTCTTCTCCTTTCAATCTATCCTGCATATACCAGAAGTTCAAAACTGCCTCTAAAGCACTACTCGGCATCACGTTAATCGTTTTTTTTTTTTTTTTTCTCATATCACTTCCATGGCAAGTGAATAAAGTAATTTCTGAAAAAATTCCTGAATTCACAGTCCAGGATCTCCATCTTCCCAACTTCACTTCCTATCACTGCAGACTCAGGGCCGCATTCTAATCATTTCAATTATTTCTTAGGCATACACTTAACCATCTGAACCTGTGTATCTTCACTCATATTCCTTTTCCGTCTAGTCTTCCTTTCTTTCCCAGTCACTTTTATGATCAAATCTAGCCCCAAGTCCTTGGTAAAAATTTCTCCATCACCTCATGATACAAGATTCCCTTTCTATATTCCTTCAGTACTTAGGATACCTCCATGCATTTGTGCAATATTTTAACAATTGTTTTTCATATATTTCCTATGTAAGCCTCATAACAACATAGTGAAATGGGTATTATAAGTATGTACACTTTAGAGACCAGGAAAAGGTTTCCAGAGATGTAAATACCCCATTTGGCATTTACCATAAATTGGCTCAGGTTCGTAATTATTTCCATCATTTTTCTGCTGTCTTCCAAACTAGATTATAAACTCCGGGAAGGCACTGGCTATGTAGAGAACTTGCCTCAGTGCATTATAATACACAAAATGAGAACTCAATAAACATTTGATTGAACAATTCTAAGAGTATTTCAAGCTATGCACCCCATTTAAGAAGCTTCAGTGCTTTCTCTCCTTCCTCTTCTGTTCAGTATTTAGATTCTGAATACATACCTGAACACTCTGTGATAAGATGCAATATATCCTGGCTATTTTTAAATTTCTTAACCTAGTCATCCCCCAAACTGAAAATTCCCCTAAAAATAAGTTACTTTGATGACTAAAATGGGACTAGCTGGTATTTCAATGTTGACTAATGTTGGCCAATGTTAGCCATGAGTGGTAGGAATAAAAGGTGGAGAACTCTGTAAGTGAAGTTGAG
Organism: Canis lupus familiaris; assembly: GCF_011100685.1. NCBI lineage: Eukaryota > Metazoa > Chordata > Mammalia > Carnivora > Canidae > Canis > Canis lupus. The sequence goes on from NC_049233.1 coordinate 23,627,609, forward strand.
TCATCTGGCACACTTGTTAAAAACACTTATATCCAGGATTCAGATCCAGTGCTTTCTCAATCATGTTTCCTTACTCCAATTTTTATTGAACACATGACCCCAGAGAGCATACTACAAAACAATGAACCAGTGACAAAGTAACACTGACTGTAGGCTCAGCAACTGACCATACTGTCCATATTAACCATTTGTTTGTGTGGCCATGAGTACTCGTGATTGTAATCCATACTGTATATGACTTTTCCTGCTAGTGACATTCTTCCTGCTTTGTCAACAAAAGGATTAAATAAATATCTCATCGTTTTACAATGTTCCATAAAGAACTGTTACAACATCTAAGTCTGGAAGTCACTGAACAAGAACAGGGCACCTGACAGGAGTATTTAAATAGAGGATTCCAGCACAGGAAAAGAACATCATATTTTAGAACTGAATTCAGAAGGTACTCACAGGCTCTCCCCGTGATCCATCCTGACCTGGAGCACCTGGAGGTCCTACTTCTCCCTTTTAAAGGTTAAGAAAAGGGGGGGGAGAGAGAAAGAGTTCCACTTTCAGGCATGCTTATAAAATAATAACATATAACATTAAATACTAAAGCACATTAGATATAAACATTATTTCTAGATTATTAGTAATGATGTTAAACAGTTACAGGTGGAAACTGTACTTGTGAGTACAGCATAACATACAGAATTGTTGAATCACTATGCTGTACACCTGAAATCATCTATAACACTTCAATTAAAAAAATATAACATGTTATGCCAACTATACTTTAATAAAAAATAAATATTAAGTAAATAATAGAAAATAAAATTTTGAGTATCTATGAAAAATTCTAACAAGAGCACAGGATTTTTTTAGGTACAATTATAGATTTCTATTAACCAGTTAGGTTAAAGGCCTAAATAAAAGGAGATCTATATCCTGTTTATGGATAGAAAAACTCAATCATAGTCTTGTAGCTATAAAGTCTTCATAGCACAAAGATGTTAGATGTCACCAAGGTAATCAAAGTTTCAAAAGAAATCCCAAGAAGATTTTTGTTGTTATTTGGCAAAATGATTACAGGATTTAAGTAGAAAAACAAATTACCCAATAGCCAAGATGATCTAAGAGAAAGCCAGGAAGGTGAAATCAATTTGTTCCTAAACACATATGCCTCTGTGAGAGTGAAAGGTGTACACCACCAACCCCGGGGAGAGAGAAAAGATCAGTGGAATATAAAAGGGAACCCAAAATTGCCTTCAATATATTCAGTATCTGGAAATGAGCTGTAACTGCAGCAAATGGTACTTGGACAATTAAATGTCATTTAAAAAAAAAAAAAAAACTAATAATCACACACGTGCATGCATAGAGGAAATGAAGACCAAGGCATGAAAAAGAAAACTTAAAATATTTTAGAAGAAGATATACAAACCATATTTATAATCTGGGAGCAGAGAAAAATTTTTAAAATAAAATGTAATAAAACAAACCATATTTTGGTTATCTGATTACACTAAAAATATAGTGCTTATCAAAAAATACTTTAAAAGTCTAAAGCAGACTGCAGGTTAGAATAATAAACTTGCAGGTGATAACAAAGGGTTAGCAAATTAGTATCTAGAATTTAAAAGCCTTCTAATATTCATAAAAGAAATAAAATATAAAAACAGATTACATTAAATATATATGAAATTTAAAAATTCCTTCTGGATTATTGATTTTAACCCGTCCTGACATCAAGTAACTTATTATAAAATTCATAAAGTGACTATGTCAATATCAAATCTATATATGGCAGCAAATAACTGAGTTAATTCATAAAGTAACTCTGGTACTATGCACTTGGCGGCAGATAACTGAGTTAATTCATAAAGTAACTCTGGTACTATGCACTCACTCTTATGAGAGTAAGACATTACTTATCAACAAAGTAAATGTGACCAAGGTTTATATCAACTCTTTCATATTTATTTTTATTTTCCTTTTTACTTTAAAGTTGATCATTCTGTTGGAATGGAGCCAATAGATTGGATCATTCTTTTGGATCTATTAGAATTGATCATTCTAATTTGACCTTGCCTCCCAACAGTTGCATTTTATTTATTTATTTTTTAAGATTTTACTTTTTTATTTCAGAGAGAGAGAAAGACAGTGAGAGTGAGAGAGAGAGAGAGAGAGATCAGGAGCAGTGGGGAGGGGTAGAAGGAGAAACAGACCCCCTGCTGAGCAGAGAGCCAGCAAGACTCTGGGATCGTGACCTGAGCAAAAGGCAGATGTTTGACTGAGCCACCAAGGTGCCCAAAACAGTTGTATTTTATTTTATCTTATTTTTTTAATATTTTATTTATTTATTTATTCATAGAGACAGAGAGAGAGAGAGAGAGGCAGAGACACAGGCAGAGGGAGAAGTAGGCTCCATGCAGGGAACCCGACGTGGGACTCGATCCAGGGTCTCCAGGATCACACCCCGGGCTGCAGGCAGCGACAAACCGCTGCGCCACCAGGGCTGCCCCAAAATCAAAATAGGGATGCTGGGGTCCTTCAGATCAGGTCGTGATCCTGGAGTCCCAGGATCGAGTCCCAGGTCAGGCTCCCTGCACGGAGCCTGCTTCTCCCTCTGCGTCTCTGCCTCTGTGTCTCTCGTGAATAAATAAATAAAATCTTTTAAAGAATACAATAAAGCTTTCATTAAAAACTGAGTTATTTATGTTATTAAATTATTTGGAATTTTAATTTAGTATCCACCTATTTAAAATAAACACCTAAAGTGCTTATTTTTAGATGGCTATAAAAACTAGCATAGTTTTTAGTTACATGCCTTTCAATTACAATGCTCAAATTATTTAAGCATATTATTTTAAATCCACTCTTAGCATCCTCAAAGCTTTTCTCAAATTGCCAGTGTATATAAAACCATCTGACACTATACTTAATAAATATTAGCTGAATTTATTCCTAAAATATATAATATAGAGTCAACACAGGAGGGCAGGAGGGAGAAGCCTCTTAAGATACACAAATAGGCACATCCTCAGACATTTAGGCTTTTTGAAGCCTAACAGTCATTAGGAGCCATGATTTTGTTTTCTGTTCCGCGAAGTTCATTGCATCACAACAGGTAATGTTCTCTTCAATTATGCCACACTTTGTTTCATACAAGAGAAAACATTTCAGTCTACATGAGAGCAAGAAAGTAAAGCAAAAGCATTTTTCTTGTAAATACTTCAAATGCCTGAGTTGAAATAGGTCTAATGGGTGAAAGAGTCTCAGAATACATATGTACTGATGCATATGCCAACAATGTTTTCCATAGTTTCATATTCTTTTTTTTTTTTTAATTTTTATTTATTTATGATAGTCACACAGAGAGAGAGAGAGAGGCAGAGACATAGGCAGAGGGAGAAGCAGGCTCCATGCACCGGGAGCCCGACGTGGGATTCGATCCAGGGTCTCCCGGATCGCGCCCTGGGCCAAAGGCAGGCGCCAAACCGTGGCGCCACCCAGGGATCCCCATAGTTTCATATTCTAATGAATTTCCCAAAACTGTGGAAAATGAATCACAGAAGTTAGAACCAATACAACCTGCCTAACATAATCAGTATTTAGAAAAAAATTCAGCCATATTACATTATGGAATATGGATATTACATTATGGAAACACGGATTCTCCCATTTTCATGAATTCTTACATTTCATAAGCACAGTGAAATACCAATTCCAGCCAAATAGTTCATCTGTTCCAATTTTATTTACAAACACTAGCTGACAGCTGACAACAGAGGGAGTAAAGAATAACGTTTCTTTAAATTAACCAAATTGGGAAGGGAGGTGCTGCTGGCCTAATGGTTCTACAGAAAAGCTTATGAAAATACCAAAGAGAAACAAAGATATTTTTAGGATCCACTAAGCTTAAAAGCTCTAGGTCAAAAAGTCTGAAAAATTAAAGAAACAGGATATGCTGGGACCTAATAAAGCAAGGAAATACTGCAATGACTATATATATTAACAGTCAGGAGGATTCATCCAAGCCATTGGTTCTCATGTATGGCCCTCACATCAGCCAGCAGAGCTTCACTTCATGTGGGAACTTCAAAGTGCAAAATTCCAGGCTCTCCTGCAAACCTAATCAATCAGAAACTCTGGATGGTGGAGCACAGAAATTAGTTTTAACAGATGATTCTGATGATCTGAGGACCACAGCATATCTAAGTCTTTCGGCCACTTACCTTCCCATACCTCCATGTACTGTCATATGTGACTTGCTAAGCACATGTAGTTTAGCTCTTCTGTATATAAAGGGAAAAGGGCAGTTGTCAAATAGTAAAATCAAATCTGGGATTACATAACTATTTTGGCTGGTAAAAAATTCTCCTTTTACTTCTCCAATGACCCAATCTTTGTTTTTTTTTTTTTTTTTCAATTGGCATGAAGCTTTTTGAAAAGTAACTAATCCTCATCAAGGATTAGCAATAACCAAGTCCCCAAATTATTTGAGGATTTATTTTTATTGCTACTTCTTGTACATAATGATACATAGTTATATGAACAAAGTATCACTTATTCTTTATCATCTACAGCATTGATTCTTATACTAGCTGCATCAAAACTTCCTGGAGAGGGCAGCCTGAGTGGCTCAGCAGTTTGGCACTGCCTTTGGCCCAGGGCATGAATCTGGAGTCCCAGGACTGAGTCCCATGTCGGGCTCCCTGCATGGAGCCTGCTTCTCCCTTTGCCTGTGTCTCTGCGCCTCGCTCTCTCTCTCTCATGAATAAATAAAATCTTAAAAAAAAAAAAACTTCCTGGAGAAATTGTGGACTCCACTCCAGAGTTTCTGATTCAACAGGTGTGGGGCAGATGCCAGGAATTAGCATTTCCAACAGGTTCCCAAAAAGTGCTGATATGGTAGCCTTTGCGACCACTGCTCTAGACCATGTCTCAAGATACTTACATAGCCCTTCTTCTCTTGCAACACCTCTCTACAATGACACTGTATAGTTTTACACCTGGCACTGAGTTTTACAACAGCCAGGCTATTCAACAGGTATCTTGTATATATAGGTGTTTTCTGACTTGCACATTCTTTAAAGGCAAGAAATATATACATGAGTTTTCTTTTATTACCTAGAATGCTTAGAATTGTGCTAAACAGAATGTAAAACTATATATAAGGGTATACGTCCCCTTCTTTAAAAACACTAAAGCATATCAAAGGAGGAGGAACGCGATGTTTATTGTTTAATGCTGAATATCAAGGGGATAAAGGAAATGGGGGAAAATACTTATACAGCATTTGCTGTTGTAAAATCATGCATACCAGTTATCACAAGATAGAGGTGAATAATCTCTACCGAGAAAGTCTCCTTTTGACTGACTGAATGATGTTTCATTGGGAGATGAAGGATGATTTCTTTGGGGCTATTTACCAAAAAATAATTAAATGCAAAATACAACTAACCTGTGAAATTCATTATTGTGACCAGAACCTAATATGATCATTTGATTGCTTTCATAACATGGAGAACCTGGTAAATGTCGATTTGTTTAGCTGGTGGAAAAAGGCATATAGCATGCCCCTAACTCTAATTTACCATTTTTGTAATTTATCCTATTATTAATTTCTTTCTTGATATAAAGGAATTGAAAAAATGTCATGCTAAAACATTATTTCTAAATCCAGTTTCTACAGCTAATGTCAAAGATGATTTATTCCACAAAAAGCAGCTATTTTTAAGAAGGAAATTTAACCAAAAACAGACGTGTAAAACTTGCATTGCATGTGTATTTCCTTTCATGCTATGGTCTCTAGTACTCACCCACAAAAAATTAAAAGAATGGAGAGTAATTTAGGTTGTGGTCATAGCAACCCTCAAAATCAGGTGGCTGACCATTAAAATATAACTTAATTTTGAGGAGTTTCCTTACTTTGTCGTTTAATACTTTATTTTGACTTTGAACTTACTACACAGTTTATTCTTAGTTCGTAAACAAATCTTTAGCATGCCAAGGGATATACAGAAAAATGTAAGACTTAGGGAACCTTTTGCCAGCTTACCAAATAAACAGACAAGAAGTTTGGGAGGAATCATACAGAGAGTGGAATCATACAAACTAGGCCTGGAATTCTAGCTCTGCCATGTAACTGACTGCATTTCTGGGTAAATTAATTCACCTGTCTTAATGTGACCTCACTGTCTAAGTGACATTAATACTCCCAACATGACGGATTTTTTTTTTTTTTAAGAAAATCAACTAAGAGGCTTTGTGAAAATGCCTTGCCATCTCTCTAGGCACAGAAGGGATGATTCATAAAAGTTAACTGCTCCACTGCCACCAAATTTTGGAGTCTAGGGGCACCTGGGTGGCTGAGCCTCTGCCTTCAGCTCAGGGTGTGATCCCAGGGTCCTAGGATGGAGTCCTGAATTGGGCTCCCTGCAGGGAGCCTGCTTCTCCCTTTGCCTATGCCTTTGCCTATGTGTGTGTCTCTCTCTCTGTGTCTCTCATGAATAAATAAATAAAATCTTCAAAAACAAGTTTAGGTCTTAACAATCCTATGTCTTATGATTTGTTTTAGCCTGCATGATTTTCAAATAATATGGCATTTTTATATATCTACTGCTAGGGCTTAGCATTATTATTTTTAAAAATGAGTATCAAAATGTTACTAAACCTATCAGTGAATTTTATTATAGACTCAATCTTTTAAAAGAGAAAAATTTCAGATTTCTTTTAAAAGAAAAGACTAACTCTATGTCTGAGATAAGAGAAACAGCTAAAAATTACTGAAAAAGAAAGCAAACAATAGAAGAATGTGCAAAAGTTTAGCAAGCAAGTAAGAATAATCAAAAAGAAAAAATGCAATTCTGATACATAAAAAGTAGATTTCCAGCTAAAATTATTAGGGGAGACAAAAAAGTGATAGTTGATAATGTCAAAAGCCACAATCCAAAATTAAGATGTAACATTACAAATATCTATGCAACAGATAAAGATTACATTCATGAAACAGATAGAAGAATAGATGAAAATGACTAGAGGACACAAATACCTCACTTTCTGTCCCAAAAAGGTAAAACAAAACAAAAATTAAGTATGCAGAATATTTAAAGAATATATTCAATAAAGAAAATTTTACAAAAGAATATTGAGTTTCACATTCTCAAAATAGAGATTTACCTTCGTATATGACAGGAAACATTTCTGACAATTGACCATTTATAATAAATCCAAGAAAAATTGTAACAAATCCAATTAAGAAGAAATGATACATAACACTGATATAGTACAGTAAAACCAGAAATTGACAACAGAATCAAAATAAAAGGATTTTAAACCTAAAATTTTTTAGACTTTTAAACAATTTCTAAGAGAAAATCAATATTATAGAATTTCTAAAAAATAATGTTAATGAAAACATTGCACATTAAAATAAAGGGAATAGGGATCCCTGGGTGGCTCAGTGGTTTAGCGCCTGCCTTTGGCCCAGGGCCTGATCCTGGAGACCCGGGATCGAGTGCCGCGTCGGGTTCCTGGCAGGAGCCTGCTTCTTCCTCTGCCTGTGTCTCTGCTCCTCTCTCTCTCTCTCTCTCTCTCTCTCTCTCTCTATGTCTATCATGAATGAATGAATGAATAAATAAATAAATAAATAAATAAATAAATCTTTAAAAAAATAAAAAATAAAGGGACTACAGTTGAAGCAATAATCAAAAAATATGTATAATTTAAATACTAAAAGCAAAAATTAGGCAAGAAAATAAATGAATTCAATAATCAATTGTAAAATCTAGAAAAAACATGAGAAAAAAGTAGTATAGACAAAAATAAACACACCAAAAGTGGAAAATTAATGATTAAATTACAGTGTTGGATCTTTCAAAAAAAAAAAAAAAACATAATAGAGAAGCCAAAATTTCATTTATAATCAAGCAAAAAACAAAAACAAAAAAAAAACTAGAATGCAAAAGCATAAATATCCTAAGAAACAACAAAGGGGGATTACTGAAACCAAGAAAACTTCTTAAAAACCAGAAAGGAATTTGCATAATTCTGTACAAGTCATTTGAAAAATCTAGATGAAATGGCTAATTTCCTAAGAGAATGAAAATTTACTATTATGAGAGATAGAGTGCTTAAGCCAATCAATTTCCACGTAAGAAATAAGAGAAAGTTACCAAGAAACTATTCAACATAAAGAGCATAAGGCCCAGATGACAACGGAGAAGATGACGGAAAACTCTGCAGTGCGATGAATTCAATCATAACCACCAGTAATACATGATTATTACAAAATATATAATATCAAGAGTGAAAGAACATTAAAAATTCTACATTAAGAGGACAAGAATATGGCACAAAAATAGGCAAATAGATCAATGTAACAGAACAGAAAGCCCAGAAATAAACCCATGTATATAGGGTCAATTAATCTTTGACAAGGCAGAAAAGAATATCCAATGGGAAAAAGACAGTCTCTTCAACAAATGGTGTTGGGAAAACTGGACAGCTACTAGCAAAGAATGAAACTAGACTGCTGACTTATACCAAACACAAAGATAAATTCAAAATGTGATAACTGAAACTATAAAAATCCTAGAAAAGAGCACAGGCAGTAATTTCTCCAACATCAGCCATAAAAACTATTTTTTAGATATGCCTCCTGAGGCAAGGGAAACAAAAGTAAAATAAACTATTGGGACTACATCAAAGTAAAAGGCTTCTGCACAACGAAAAAAACAATCAACAAAACTAAAAGACAACCTCCAAAATGGGAGAATATATTTGCAAGTAATGTTTCTAACAAAGGGTTAGTATCCAAAAAATGTAAAGAATGTATACAACTCCACAACCAAAAAAACCAAGTAATCGAATTTAAAAATGGGCAGAAGACATGAACAGACATTTTCCCAGGAAGACTTACAGACAGCCAACAGATCCATGAAAAGATGCTCATCATCACTTATCATCAGGGAATGCAAATCAAAACTACAATTAGATATCTTCTCATACCTGTCAGAATGGTTAAAATATAAAACACAAGAAACAAGTGTTGGAGAGGATGTGGATAAAAAGGAATCCTTATGCACTTTTGGTGGGAGCACAAACTGGTACAGCCACGGTGGAAAACAGTATGGAGGTTCCTCAAAAGTTTAAAAATGGAACTATCCTATGATCCATAATTGCATTACTAGGTATTTACCCCAAGAATACAAAAACACTAATTAAAAGGGATACATGTACCCCTTTTTATTGTAACATTATTTACAATAGACAAATTAAGAAAGTAGCCCAAGTATCCATCAATAGATGAATGGATAAAGAAGTGATATACACCCCCTACTCACAAAAAATATTATTCAGCCATAAAAAATAATTAAATTTTGCCATTTTCAACAACATGGATGGAGCTACAAAGTACAATGCTAAGTGAAATAGACAAATACCATGTGATTTTACTCATATGTGTAATTTAACAAAGCAAATGAGCAAAGAGAAATAAAAGGGAGAGAAAAACCAAGAAAAAAGACTCTTAACTATAGAGAACTTATGGTTACCAGAGGGAAGGCCCATGAGGGGATGGATGAAATAGGTGATGAGGATTAAAGAGTACACTTTTCATGATGAACACTGAGTAAAGATAGAATTGTTGAATCACTGTACTGTACACCTGAAACTAATGTAACACTGTATGATAACTACACTGGAATTAAAAATTTGAACATAACAAAATAAATAATTTTAAAAGGACAAGAATATTGCAGTGTTATACATAAAATATGCAAACAAACTGAAAATGAAATGAAATTAACTAATTTCTTGAAAGGTACAAATTACCAAAACTTACTCAAGAAGAGAAACTTAAAAAGCCCAATATTTAGTAAAGGGATTTCATCAGTAATTAGAATCTTCTTTACACTTACAAAGCTCAAATCCAGATGATTTCATTGGGAAATTCTACCAAACAAGGAAACGATGATACCATTTCTACACAAACTCTTTCAGAAAGAAAAGCTAGTATTATCCTGATACCAAAGCCATACAAAAAAATCACAAGAAAACTACTGACCACTATCTCATGAAGACAGACATAAAAGTCCATAATAAAGTATTTCCTAATTGAATCCAGTAGTATATAATAATATAAAATAGCCAATTGGCATTTATCCCACTAATGCAAGATTAGTGTAACAAACAAAAATCAATGTTATACATATTAATGAAAAAAGGGAGAAAAATAATACAAATCAATAAATGCAGAAAAATGTTTTTGACAAAATTCAACACCTAATCATAACTAAAGAGAAAAACTCTTAAAAGACTACAAATAAAAAGGAACTTCCTCAAGCTGGTGAAGGGTTTCTACATAAAACCAACCACTAACAGTTACTGGTAAAAGACTACCTAATGAAAAAAAAAAAAAAAAAGACTACCTAACATCAGAAAAAGGCAAAAATGTCCACGCTCAGTCCTTCAATACTGTATTGGAGGGCCTGTAGAGTGAAATAAAATTACTAAAATAATTTTAAGTCATATAGATTAGAAGAAGAAAACTGTTTTTATTTCTAAACAATATTATCATTTATCTATGTAAAAAAAATCTAAGGAATTTACAAAATAAGTTGCAGGAATCAATGAGTTTAGCAATATATTGTAAGATATATGATCAACATACCCAACTAATTCTATTTTCATATGCTGGCAACAAAAAATAAATAAATCTTGAAAAATCTATTCACAAGAGTATTTTAAAAATAAAATATTGGGGTGCAAATTTAAAAGATACTTAAGATCTGTACACTGAAAACTACAAAACATTGCTGAGATAAATTAAAGAAAAATTATAATTGTAATGACATACCAGTCATGGATTGGAAGACTTACTGTTACAACCATAACTCTCCTCAAATAAGTGTAAAGATATGTATATACTGTCTTCTAAGAGAGCCTTGCTGCCCCATCTTGAGTAGGAGCTGGACTTGGTAACCCAATTCCAAAAAATGAATGTGGAAGGGAAAAAGCAGTATCTTCATAGTGAAGAAACATGACAAATACTACCATAGCCAAATGATCAAAGTTAATATAATCAATGACTAATCATGTGGATAACAATACCCCCTCATATGAAATGGGCACTTAACCTTTGTGTTATCCTTCTCTCCCCACCAAAACAAAATAAAACAAAAACAAAACCTGTAATTCCAGCCTAACATGAGGAAAACATCTGAAATACCCACATTGAGTAACATTGTACAAAATACCTAACCAAAGCTCTTCAAAACTGTCAAAGTCATGAAAAACACAAAACTGAAATTATCATAGATTGGAAGAGACTAAAGAGGCATAACAAAATAATGCTTTATGGTATATCCTCAATTAGATCATGCAACAGACATTAGTGAAAAACTAATAAAATTCAAATAAACTATGGAGTTCAATTTACAGCAATGTGTTGATACTGATTTCTTGGTTTTAACAAATGTGCCATAGTAATGTAAGGTGTTAACATCAGGAGAAACTGGGTAAACTATGTACAGGAACTCTGTGTACTCTATCTGCAACTTTCCTGTAAATCTAAAATTATTTCAAACAAAAAAGTATACTTCATAGAACTCAGAAGACTTTTCTGTAAAATTTTTCAGGCTGACACTTCGGCTTATGTGGAATTTACATACACCTAGTATATTCATTACAATTTTAAAAAGAAAAACAAATTTAGATACCTACACTGTCAGATTTCAAGACTCTAAAGCTATGATAATCAAGACAGCGTGTTGTTGACAAAAGAAGTACAGATTAGTGGAGAGTCCAAAAATAGTTTCACATGCATCAATCAAATCTTATTTGGCAAAAATGCTCATGTAATTCAATGGGAAATGATAGTCTTTTTAACAAATGATCCTGAAAGAAGTGGGTCTACTAATGAAAAAAAAAAAATCAATCTTGACTTTTTCCTCATGTTATACATAGAAATTAAAATCATCAAAATGAATCCTAGGCCTAAATTTAAAGGCTAAGATGATAAAATTTTAGAAAATATAATTTTCTAAGTGTTCAGAAAAATCCAATTCTTTTTCTTTTAGAAGAAAAGAGAAAATCTTGTAACTTTAGGTTAGGTAAATATTCTTAAATATGACACAAAAGGCATGAACCACAAAAAAACAAGAAATTGGACTTCATCCAGATTAAAAACTTTCCCCTATCCAAAGACACAACTAAGAAAGTGAAAAAACAATCCAAAGATGTCAAGGAAGTATTTTCAAACATATATCTGATAAAGGAGTTATATCCAAAATACATAAGGAAGTCTTACAGCTCATTAATAAGAAAATAAAACCCCAAATTTTAATAAATGGTCAAATGTTTATTGAATAGACATCTCACAAAATAAGATCAGACCAACGGGCCAACCAGCCCATAAAAAGATTGCCAGTCATAATGGAAATGTCAACTAAAACTCCACATTCAGAATGGGCTAGTCCACAGATAGAAAGTAGCCAGAATTGATGTTTCAAAAAGATCTAAAATATAGACAAATCCTTAGTTAACTAGACTAAGAAAAAAGAGAGAAGACATTAAAATTGATGCCACAGAAATAAAAAAGATCACATGGGGCTGTTATGAATAACTATATGCCAACAACAGTAAAACAACAGTAAATAAAACATTTTATATTTATTTATTTATTTATTATTAATTTTATTTATTATTTTATACCAATGTCATAATTTTTAAAAATGTCAAAGATCAGCACATTTTTTCCAACATTCACTCACAAGTACAGAAATCTTTCGGTTTTTTTATGTAAATACCTTATAACCAGGGCTACCCATTAATCCATCCTTGCCATGTCTTCCTGGTTCTCCCTAAAAAATAAATACATGAATTTTAATACATTTTTGCACTAATTTTTCTTTCTAAAGGAAGACAGTATAAGGCAATTTTTATTTAAAGTAAAATACTCAAGAACTTTTTCTATCGAACTCACAGCACGTCCAGGGAGGCCAGGAAAACCAGAATTCCCCTTTTCACCTTTTGCACCCTGTATTAAAAACACACACTTAGAAACCAAAAATTTTATGTTTAATTTTTGTTTTTATTACTCAGAGAAGCTTCATTTTTTGTTTGTTTAGCTGACTTTGTGCTTATGCATTCAACACTTCGCACAATGATTTTCTGCTCTTCAATAAAGAAAGCATGTTTGACCTTGGCCTGGCCACATGTAGCACATATGGAACCACCATAGCCCTGCTGACATGTTTTTTCATTTTAGGCAAATTCCTAAGACTTTAGGTCTCACAGCACAAATTCTTTGAAGTTGGCTTGGGCATACATATGCGGATCTTGGTGGTTTCTCAACTTTCTTTGTATAAAGGTAAACAACTCTTTTACCAAGAGTTCTGGACAGCCTAGTTTTGCTTGAGACTGTACTGTAGGTTAGCCTGGGATGGTAGCTGAACTATTCGGAATGCCTCTAGACACCATTTCCCCAGAGGAGGAACAACAGGATTCAAAAAATCCAATACAGGAAAAATGAGAGAGGAAGGCAAACCATGAGAGACTCCTGACTCTGGGAAACAAAGGGCTGCAGAAGGGAAGGTGGGTGGGGGAATGGAGTAACTGGGTGACTGGCATTAAGGAGGGCACCTGATATGATGAGCACTGGGTATTATGCTATATGTTGGCAAATTAATTTAAATTTTTAAAAAATTTTAAAAATAAAAACAAAAATTCCAACTCAAACTTAAGTTAAAAGTAAGTTAACCTCTTTATGTAATGACAGAATTCATAAACTACAGCTTGTGTTAGCTCTACAACTTCTGGCAAAGCATTATTTTACCAGGCCAGTGGACACAACAACATTAAAAATATTGGTGAATTAAAATATATATATATTAGTGAATGCAGGATTATTACAAGCATCTAAACATAGAAACCATATCTTGGCAAAATTAAAAACCAGTGAGTATTTTAAATATAATATACAGAAAATATAATATTCTTTTAATGTGAAGAAATCAGAAGCCCCTAACAGTGATTCTCCATGGACATGCTGTTAAGCAGCTACCATTTACTTCCTCCTAAGGAATCTCTCTCCATAAATTCTTTAAAAACTCAGAATGATCAATAACACAACATAGTCTTATAAAATACCATATACCAGGTATTTTTCTATTTTTTCATTATTTCCAATAAATTTCCTGAGAAAGGTGAACAAAGCTAATTGCTATAATGGTGAGCTGAGACAGGAATACAAGTTTTCTACTTCCATGACATTCCAAAGTTCATTACAGATTCTTTATGTTATAATCCATACTTTCCTTTTTGCCATAAAATCCAGTTGATCCTTTATCTCCTTTGGGGCCCATTTCACCCTAAAAAATAAAATATAAATACTGAATTTTATTTTTATTTAAGTTTTTTATTTTAATTCCAATATTTGTTATGTCTCTCTTTATGTGATTTAACCAGGGGATTTTTTTGTGTGTACTTGAAGAAAATGTGTATTCTATTATTTGTTCTATATATATCTTTTCAAATGATGTATTCTGAAGTATGCTTCAAGTAAAAAATGTTCTTGCTTAAAAAAAAAGTAACTTTAAGGGTACTCGTTTAAAATAAAGCATATCAGAGGAGAGGTGGAGGGTGGGAAAATAGGTGAAGGGGATTAAGAGTAATTAAGAGTAAACTTATGAAGAATACTGAATAATAAGGTATACAGTTGTTGGATCACTCATCACACACATGAAAGTAAGATAACACTGTATGTTTACTAACTGGAATTAAAATACTGAATTTTAGAGAAATATGAAAATGTCTCTTAAAGGATAAAGAAAAAAACATCAATTATAAACAAGGTTTAATATGCCAACATAAAATAAAATAGAAATAAAATAATTTAAGTTTTGTTTACAAAAGCCCTATTTTTGAGGCTTTCTGAAGAAAAACAAGGAAAAATAAGGATGGTTGGTACCATAACAGGGCCTGAAGTACAGGGCTTATAGTTTTTTTTTTTTCTTTCAGGGCTTATAGTTAAAAGAATTTCCATATATTAAAACTTACTCATCAATGTCTAAATACCATAAACTTTGTGACCAGAAATTTTAAAGAAAATTTGTAAAGAGCTTTATGTAAACTATGATAGTAATCCAATCATTTACTTTAATACACCTTATATTTGAGCATTTATCCGTAACACATTTGTAACATAAAATACTTTTAATTTGAAATAAAATGCAATATTGTAGAATATGAGAAGACTAGATTTTTTTCAACCTTTAATCCTGGGATTCCATGAAGCCCTGGAAAACCAGGAAGTCCACGGTCACCCTGAAAATAAAACTAAAATTAATCAAAGGAAATACATTTCAGCCTAAAAAATATCATATACACAACTTCACCCTTGTCAAAATCCACTGGAAAAAAATCTTTGAACAGTTAAACACGTATCTACATCAAAACCCTATCTCTATGAAAAATCAATCCTCATTTATCAGAGTTTCCTTTATAATTAGAAAAGGAAAGTATTTTGAGACTTAGGCGAACTTGTTCCAGTTCTGTGAAAAATGCTGTTGTTTTATATAACATATATATTTTATGGGAGTGTGAGCGGGGGGGAGGGGCTAAAGGAGGTCTGGGAGAGAGAGACAGAGACAGAGACAGAGAGAGAAAGAATCTTAAGCAGGCTCTATGATCAGCCCAATGCAGGGCTCCATCTCATGAGCCTGATCTGAGCCAAAATCAAGATTAGTTACTTAACCAGTTGAGACACCCAGGCATCCCAAATGGTGTTGGTATTCTTATAGGGATTGCACTAAATCTGTAGACTGTTTCAGGTAGTGCGGACATCTTAATTCTTCTAATCCCTGGGTATAAATATCTTTCCATTCTGTCATTTTAAATTTCTTTCATTAGTGTTTTAGTTTTCAGAATAAAGGTCTTTTACCTCCTTGGTTAAATCAAAAAACATGGAGACAAATGAAAATGAAAACACAATGATCCAAAATTTTGGAGATGCAGCAAAAACAAAAACAAAAACAAAAAACTGTTAGTAGTACATGAACACCGTGAAGTTGAAGGATACAAAATTAATACCCAGAAATGAGTAGCATTTCTATGCACTAATAATGAAACAGCAGAAAGAAAAAAAATAAGGAAAGAATCACGTTCACAACTGCATCAAAAAAGAATGAAATACCTAGGGATAAACTTAATCAAGGAAGTAAAAAAAACCTATACTTTGAAAACTTAAATTCAATGTAATCCCTATCACAGCACCATCAGTATTTTTTTCATAACTGGAACAAATAATGTTAAAATTTGTATGGAACCACAAAAGATCTCAAGTAGTCAAAGGAATCTTGAGAAAGAAGAAAAAAGCTGGAGGTATCATACTTCCAGACTTCAAGATACAAAGCTATAGTAATCGAAACTGTATGGTATTTCACAAAGATAAACACAAAGATCAATAAAATAAAATAGAAAGCCCAGAAATAAACCCATGCTTATATGCTCAATTAATCTATAACAGAAAACAAGGACATACAATGGGGAAAAGACAGTTTCTTCAATAAATGGTGCTGGAGAAACTGGACAACTATATGCAAAAAAATGAAACAAACACTTCCTAATACCACACACAAAAATAAGCTCAAGGGGATTAAAGACCTAACTGAGACCTGAAGCCAGAAAAATTCTAGAAGGGAGCACAAGCAAAAATTCTCTGACACTGGCTGTCAAAACATTTTTCTGGATATGTCTGCTAAAGCAAAGGAAACAAAAGCAAAAATAAATTCTTGGGACTGCATACAAATAAAAAGGTTTTGAACAGCAAAGGAATTATCAATAAAACAAAAAGGCAACCTACTGAAGGGGAGAAGATATTTGCAAATGATATATCCAATAAAAGGTTAATATTTTTAAAATATGAAGAACTTATACAACCCAATATTTAAAAATATGATTTTAAAATGAGTAGAGGATGTGAACATACATTTTTCCAAAGACATACTGATAGCCAACATACAATGAAAAGATGCTCAACATCACTCATCATCAGGGAAATTCAAATCAAAACCACAATGAGGTATCACCTCACGCCTGTCAAAATGGCTAAAATCAAAAAGATAAGAAATAACAAGTATTGGCAAGGATATGAAGAAAAAGGAAACTGGTACAGCCACCAGGAAAAACAGTATTGGGTTTCCTCAAAAAATTAAAAATAGAAATATCATATGTTCCAAAATTCCATTACTAGGTATTTGCACAAAGAAAATAAAAATGTTAATTTAAAAAGATATATGAACCCCTACATTTACTGCAGCATTATTTATAATAGCCAAGATAGGGAAACACCCCAAATGTCCATTAATTGATGAACAGATAAAAGAAAATGTGATATGTATACATGTATATATATGATGGAATATTATGCAGCCATAAAAAGAGTATCTTGCCATTACAATAATACAGATAGACCTAGATAGCATTATACTAACTGAAATAAGTCAGACTGAGAAAAACAAATGCCATATGATTTCATTCTTATGTGGAATCTAAAAACAAAACAAATAAACCAAAAGGAGAAGCAGACTTATAAATTACAGAGAAAAAACTGAATGCTGCCAGAAAGAAGAGGAGTGGAAGGATGATCAAAGTGGGTGAAGGGCAGTAGGAGATACAAGCTTCCAGTTATGGAATGAATAAGTCAAAGGTATAAAAGGCACAGCATAGGGAATATAATCAATGATATTGTAGTAACACTATATGGTGACAGATGGGAGCTACACTTGTGGTGACATATAACATAATGTATAGAGACACTAAGTCACTATATTGTACACCTGAAGTTAAAGTAGCATTATGTCAGCTACACTTAAGAAAAATTTTAAACTTAAATCCCTTTTATTTTTTTAAAGATTTATTTATTTATTTATTCATGAGCGACAGACAGAGAGAGGCAGAGACATAGACAGAAAAGCAGGCTCCTCCCACGAGCCTGATATGGGACTCAATTCCCCAGACCTGGGATCATGCCCTGAGCCAAAGGCAGATGCTCAACCACAGAGCCACCCAGGCATCTCACACTTAAATCTTAATTTTTAAAAAAATTATTCACATAAAGAGTGACATAGTTCTTGAAGGGATAAAATTCTCCAAAAGCAGCTTTTTTCATTTTAAGCTTCCATATCTCTATCAGCTCAAATCACCAGACCACACGGTTACACTGCTACTGCATTTTCAGTTTCCAGCATTGTCTACTGACCTCCGACTATGAAAGAGGAGGATCAACTTCTGAAACCACCTAACAACCCTCTCGCCATCTCCACCTCTAGGAAGCACAAATCCCCTTAGCTTTCTATCACAACTTTGATCATCGTTTCTGATATTAAGATTCACAACTAAGCCATAAATATGCTGATTGCTTGCCTCTTCTTGCCCTACAGTTAAAAATTGCCTGTTTTGGTACAGGGCAGGGGGCTGGCTACTTAGTTTCCTAATTAACTTATTACAGAATTGAACTGCAATCTCCAATTGTCAAAACCATTTTAAAATATACTCGTATACATTGAAACTTTGATATCCTTTGTCTTTTCTAGAGCCTTCTCACTTATTTCAGTATATATTTGTTCTCTTCTTTATATGTGTTTATTCCCTTGTTAGGGGAATATATCATCCCATAGTTTCCTGAAGAATTCATGAGAGACAAATTTCTGAAAATATCTTTATTCTATTCACTTACATAATTAATAATTCACATATAGAGATATAATAGTTTAGAATTTTTTTTTCTTTCAGAACTTTGAACACTCTGATCCATTCCCTTCTTGACTTCAGTGTCACCAGTGAGGTGTTTGAAGCCTTTTTGATTCTGATCATTTGTATATGACATATATTTTTTGGTAGTTGTAGGGTTTGTCCCTCTCGGAAAGCTTGTAGGAACTTCTGTTTGCTTATAGAGTCTTACAATGTAAAATTGTACAATAGGCATGGATATGGTCTATAATCATCCATTATGCTAAGCGCTATGGGAGACTTTTCATCTATAATGACCCCATGCTTACTCATGTGCTCTGAGACCACACATCCAAACTCCATCCACATTTCACATAATCAACTTTCCCTTGGCTACATCTAAGCATACTGTATTAGAAGGCACCTAGCAGGACAGAGACAGGAAATAGGCCTGCAGATCCTGGGAATGGAACTGGGGTGTTATATGAAAGGAATGTCAGGATCCAGGATCTGGAATGTGTTCTAAAAGGGAGTCATGTGTTACAAGAGTGCCTCTACACTGGCCCTGAAGACCCATCACTTCCTACCAAGGAACACAGCTGAAGCAGGATCTATCAGGGGTGCTCCCTCCCTAAGGGCACTAATGACAGTTTTTCAAATCTTTTCCTTAGGTCTTTTATCAGTTCTTCTAAGATTTTTTGCTGATCTTTAATTTTCCTAAGATATTCTCTAGTTCCTAATGGTCAGTTTACATGTAAATTGATGATAATCTCTCAGTGAGTACTGTCCATTGACTGAGAATTTCCATCTATGGTGTAGTTGGGACATTTAACTAAACAGCTCTATCGGTGGATTCCCCACAGAAGAATCTTTGCCAACTCCACCTTTTCTTTCCAGTATAGAGATCTTCAGTTTTGTTTCCAGATAATAAATTTATATATCCTGCCAGGGTAGAAGAAGGGAGATTCACTTAACTATACAGAGGTTAGGAAAGGAAAGCAGGATCTCCCTGTTCTTAAAGGAATATTCATGCTTCCATTTTTATCTCTACTTTCAATTCACCTCCATTTTCAGAAATACTTTGTATTATCATTTCCTAAGCTTTTGGGGTATCTGCATGCATGCATACATGTGCACACACACACACACACACACATACGCACAAAAGTGATTTTCTCTCACATGACTATTACTTTTTAATCTTAAGATTGAGCTTCCTTGGGTCTTTTCAGATTCCAAAAATGTAGAGCATCTTCTTTTTTCTGTGTGTCATATTAGGTTTTATTACCATAATTATTATTCCAAGGTTGTTGTTTTACGGGAGTTTAGATCTACCTGTATTATGTTTGGTTACTTTATCTATAAGTGTATCTTATATAAAAAGAATGCTAGGCTCATGGTTATAAACAAAAATCTATTCACCTTTTACTACCACAGAGAAGATTTTTATCTGGGCACACAGCTTCCTAAGTAGAGACTATATTTCCTAGGCTCTTTTGCAGTTAAGCATGGCCACTAACAAAGTTCTTGCTAGCAGAATGTGTAAAGGATATGGCCCACAACTTCCACAGAATTTATTAAAAGGGGAGTTACTGCTATGCTTCTCTTTCCCCTTTCCCATCAGATTAGAATGCAGGTCAGTGAATAATGATGTAGCCTAGTCTATGTAGAGGAGAACAACACTCTTAGGGAGACTAGACCAAGAAGAAGGAAAAACATGAGTCTTTGTAGAATATATAATCAACTGTCTACATGAGAAAAATCTTTCTCAATTACACCACTGTATTTTGGGGTTTGTTTCTGGTCTAAAGAGGAATAGTATTTTTTGGCTTGTAAAGGACGTCCTTCTTGTGAGTAATAGCTTTCCCTTGACTGTCTTAATTTTCCACTAAAGATTAAAAACAATCTGTGTATGAGAGAGAGAGAGTGAGAAAGAGAGGAAGACAGAAGATCCACTAAAAGCCCACACATTCTAGAGCTTATTAATCCTAAAATACAACAATTTAATCAAAGAATAAAAGAAAAAGCTAGGATTTAGGGGGAGACCAAGAGCACAACAAGAAAATTAGATAATATTCTGTCCCCTCCATGCAGACTCCTAATGGGAGAACCAAAACTACTTTCTGATTTTTTTTTTCCTTTTTGCTTGGGGCAGGAAGGAGTGGTAACAATTTCTACACAGAGAAAAGATTAAATTAAGAAGTCTACCTGTGCTAACTCTTCAGAAGCTGCATTGAAGTAACCTGTTGATGGCCAGACTAGACTAAGATACACTCTTGATAAAATGGAATTTAGCTGGACAATAAATACTTGATAAAAATACAGAAGAAAGAGGACAAGCCAGGATTCACTATTCAGGCTGAACAAAGTCCCAACTAAGACTTCCGCTCTCTGACTACAAGTTATAGAAGACATAATCTTCATATTTTTATTTACCAGAGGTAACAAACAAATCTCAGATGAAGTGCAGAGACTAGGAGCATTCACCCACATTGAAAAATAAAAATAAAAATCTGTACAAAGTTACCGTCAGGTGCATAAGCAAGATTTTTAAATAGAATAAAAAGCCACAGCATACATGTTAACATAAAGCAGTTAAGCAGGGCAAGGCAAGGAGAGAAACAGAGGAGAGAAATTTAGTGAGCAAATTGTTGAGGAATATTGAAACAATATCTACAAAATACAGAATACAAGAAACTGTTACCCAAACATATTACAGTAAGCCTTTGAACAATGCAGGGATTGAGGGGCTGACCCCCATACAGTTGAAAATCCACATATAACTTCTGACTCTTCAAAAACTTAACTATAGTCTAATAGTCTACTGTTAATTAGAAAACAAAATGTTGGTATCCATAAATTGACCGGTATTGGCTGTTTACAAAAGGCACCGTAAAAGAAAGAAGCTCAGAAAAGAATCAGCTGACTTGCAAGAAGTAATTAAAAGGAATAGACCAAGTCCAAAAATACTGGAATTGGAAGATACAACTTGTTTCTTATCTCTAACAGGTAAATGATGAAACTGGAGAAGACCTTTAAAAGAATTTCAATTAAAGCAGTCTCTGGAAAGAAGCAAACCAAGGATGTAACCATAAAAATTATTCTTAAATCCTCTGAATCAATGAAGATGGGTCCAATAAATCCTTTCAAGGTGGACAGAATGGCTCAAGAAAAACAACTAGTGTAAAGGATGTCTGATAAATTTAAGTCACTTATCATTGATTCTTAGTAGTTAATAAATTAATGTGGAGGGCCATGATTAAAGGACTGTAGTTTCTGCCATTGGCTGAAATCAAAAGGCAAAGATACAAAATCACAAATATGCATCTGCTGTTGAAAGATTTGTACTATCAAGGAAGCCACAAACAAGAACTAAAAGAGACTAAGTTTGAAACTTAAAAGTCACCCAACATCACCACTATTTTTAATGTTTTTCTAGTCAGTCTTGACTAGCCAATAAATTTAGACAAAATAGAAAAATAAGAGGTTAAAAAGCTAGAAGGAAGCAAATTATTTTATGTATGATCATATATCTAATATACCAATATACCTAATACCCTAAATAACTGAATATGCAATTAATTCCTACTTTAAAAAGGTAATATATGGAGCACCTGGGTGGCTCAGTGGTTGAGTGTCTACTCTTGGCTTAGGTCATGATGTCGGGGTCCTGGGATCAAGTCCTGCATCAGGCTCCCCAGAGGGAGCCTGCTTCTCCCTCTGTCTATGTCTCTGCCTCCCTGTGTTTCTCATGTATAAATAAAAACTTTTTAAAAAATAAAAATACACAAGAAGTTTTTATATATAAAAAATAAGCAATATGAAAATATATTAAAGGTTCCATTTATAATAGGAACAAAGAAGATAAAAATGCCAAGATATAGTCTTCAATAATGTTGGAGACCAATATGAAAAAAATTTCAGGGTTATTTCACTGAGTTTCAAGACTAAAATAAAAAGGTGAATAAATCATAATCTTAAAAGAGAAAACTCAGTATTGAAGTTATGTCAATGATTCTATAATTAATATATAAATTCAAAGGAATCCTGGTTAAAATAAGAATAGGAATTTCTAAGAAATTGAAGAAAAGATACTGAGCTTATCTGGAAAAATAAGCACACAAGAATAGCCAGGAAAATTTTGATTATAAAGAATAATGAGGAAGTACTAGGCCTGCCAAGATTAAATCATATTATGAAGTGACAACAATTAAGAACAATTTGGTGTTGGAGAGAATGTAGACAGATAAATGGAACAGAATGGAAAGCCAAAAGCACAGACCCATATGAAAATGGAAATTTAGCAATAGTGAGCAGTTTTCAAATAAATGGAGAAAAAAGTGATATTCCATAAATATTGTTGTGGCAACTGGCTATCCATTTAGGAAAAAAGAGGGAAAAATATGAATGTTCACCTAACTATAAATACCAAAACTACAAAGATTAAAATATAAAATAACAAAAGTCTAAAGATAATAAGTTATCATCACAATGTTGGAATGTGGAATCCTTCTATATAGAAACAAACAACAGAAAAAAGGAAAAAAATCTACATATATATAAAAATTTTAATTTTATGTATGATTAAAATTCCAAAAGCCAAGTCAAATACACAATATAAACTGGGAAAAAATGTTTTCATACAATCTATGGAATTTCTATAAAAATCAATTTTCAGGGACACCTGTGGCTCAGAGGTTGGGCACCTGCCTTTGGCTCAGGGCATGATCCTGGAGTCCCGGGATCCAGTCCCGCATCGGGCTCCCTGTGAGGAGCCTGCTTTTTCCTCTGCCTATGTCTCTGCCTCTCTCTCTGTGTCTCTCATGAATAAATAAATCTTCAAAAAAATCAATTTTCAAAAAGACCAGCAGCCCAATACAAAGCAAAAAATATAAATATATATGATTAAAAAGCAAATGAAAGAGAATTAACAAAATGCCCAAAAATCATATGACCAGGTACTTTACCTTACTAAGAAATGCAAATCAAACCAATACCATTTTTAACTTGCACTAGTGAAAATTAGAAACTTTAATGAAACTCAGTGCTGATAAGAGTGTGAGGAAAGATATTTTTGCACAGTTGCTGGGTGAATACAAGCTTATTGAAAGTTACATAGGCAATTTGCATCACAGTTTAATTATGCATTGAACTATTTGGCCCTGTAATCAGTTCTAATTCCAGGAAATTTTCCTATGGATATACTCAGAAAAATTTACTGAGAAATACATACACACACAGTGCAAAGCATTAAGAACTACAGCATCCCTAATTTAAAGATTTCTTAAATTGGATAGGGACAGCCCATATAGTATATAGCTGTGATTAACCTGTTTACAGTTTCTATCATGAAGTCTCTGAATTTTCCACTTTCCTATACCGCTTAGAGAATTTTATTCAACTCTCTTTCTTGGCACTTAACAACTGACTTTCTTGACACTTTGTGTTATGTGCTTTATTAGATCCCAACCTCTTGGAGGAAAAACCCATTCTGATTCATTCCAATTTTTCTTTAGTAGATATGACCACCATTTATCAACATCCAGATTCTTGCCACTTGTAAGCATAAGGGAGAATCATACTTTCCTGACTCTTGGAGCTTGGTGTGGTTTTCAAAATTTGCTCTGGCTAATTAAAGATGAACAGAAGTAGAAGTAGTTTAAGAGCCACTCTGATTCTCCACACATCTGCTGCTATAAGTAATTATAATCTAGACAGTGAAACTCCTATCAGCCTAAGTCTCCATGTGAGGGAAAGAGGGACCCCTCACTGCTGCTAATAAATGTGTAGTCTGATGAGCAATAAACTTTTTTTTTAAGCCATTGGCATTTGGGATTTATTTGCTACTGCAGCATATACTACTCTATCCTCAGCTGGTTACTTACTTGTGATTAATGATAATTTGCTGAATATGCAAAATATTTTCATTTTCTAAAATACAGTAAATGCATTTGAGTCTTCCAAAATATTCCAACAGAACAAGTATTTTGAAGAGTCACACTCTTGGTTCCATCTGAGCTTACAAGAGATTAGAACCAAAGGGAATCCAAGATTTAGAGTGAGATGGTTCCATTTCCACAGGATGCCTCCAAAGCTTTCATGACTGATGAGCTTATCCATCCCATTATTTGGTCTAGAATCATAGTCTCTAAAGTAAGGTCAAGTTGGGACACCTGAGTGGATCAGTTTGTTAAGAGACTGACTCTTGGTTTCAGCTCAGGTCATGTTCTCACAGTCATGAGACTGAGCCCCAAGTTGGCCTCCCCACTAAGAAGGGAGTCTGCTTGAAATTCCCCTTCTCCCCCTCCCTTTGCCTCTGCCTGCAACTTACACATGTGCACACACACTCTCTCTCTCTCTCATTAAATCTTTTAAGAAAGAAAAGGGTCAACATTATATATGTGCACAGTAAGAGAATATGAAAACTATTAAAAACTCATTCTTTAAAAATTTCTCAGTGTATGCATGTTTTAAATGCATAAAATGTGTTGTTCAGTAGCACAGGCATATAATTCATACATAAATATGGGACTACATACCTAAAAGTCTTTTACTATAAGATTTTACAATTTAAATTCACCAAACACATCTTGATTGTTCTTTCTCCTCTCAAATAGCAACAAATGTTAAGTCTTTGAGGCTCAGGCAATAATGATTTACTGGGAATTTTTTAAATCTACTAAAACGTTTCCTCTCTTTAACACCAAGATGGGCAATCTCCTTGGGTTTGGAGATCATCGCTGAACTAGTCAGGCCTAGAAAATGCAGATTCCTGAGCTTCCATGATAAGGTTACTCCCATAGATTCTTAATGATCATAGAGAGAGTAACTGAAAGTGAAGATGAGAAACGGGGTTTAGAACCAGTGAAATATGAAGCACTCTGTAAAAATTCAATGAAAGTTTTAAGTTTCTCAGTGATGCCAAGAGAGAAAAAGAAAACAGGCCAGGAAAATGTATAACAGCCAACAAATGAGGCAGGACATGGAATAAATGATTCTTTATAATAAACTGAGATGCCGAATCCATCACTAAGCCTTAAAAGAATTTTAAAGATCAGAAAATGATTAAGACATTGTAAAAGTATTCGCAGAAGTAATAAACACTTGGGCACACATAGGTCAACACCCGATGTACAGAAGAGACACTTAACAATACCTGACTTCAGAGACTATATGTGACTATTTAGGCACATATAGTGCTGCTATGGAAAAAGAGCCTCTGAGAAAAGGGTATGGGAAAGAAGGAAAATGTGGCCACACCCCATCCATAAAAAGTAGAAAGTTCTGAAAATTTCTGGTTTTAACAATTCCGTAGTTTCTTCAGGTTCAGATGAAGCAAGACATTTCATTAGAAAATAGAATGTATATATATGTATGTATATATTTAATATTTTTATTTTATTAACTAACATATTAATATTTTTAAAGATTTATTTATTTGAGAGAGAGCATGTGTGTGCACAAGTATGTGCACAAGCCAGCATAAGGGGAGGGAGGGGCAGAGAGAGAGGATCCCAAGCAGACTCCACGCTGAGCATGAGCCTGACAAGGAGCTAGAAGCAGGGCTCTATCTCAAGACTCTGAGATCATGACCTGAGCTGAAATCAAGAGTCTGATGCTTCACTGACTGAGTCACCCAGGCACTCCTCAATATATTAATATTGATAGTCTTATCAATGATATGTATATTTACATATTCAACATATAAACTTATATTCATTTAAGTTTATATTTTATGATATTTTAATAAAGAGACTCTATTGAGGAAGGAAAAGAAGGGCATACAACTAAACCCTGGACCACTCTGACATTTAGAGAATAGAGAAGATAAGTAAATGGTGAATTCAGAGCCCAGCCAATAACATGTAACTTCATTAAGACTCCTGCCTTGTCCCCCTCAAACCCCAAGCACACCCACACCGGTGTTTGGGCCTTTCAGCTGTGGTGTTATCAAAAACTATACAGGTAGATTACCCTCCCTTTTTGAGAATGAAGAAAAAAGTAATCACTTTACTAAGTCAATTGTAACTATTTCTCCTCATGTCATTCTGGGCTTTAATTTTTTTAAACTTTTTTTTTTTATCTTCAAACACTGCAAGAAGTAAAACCACTAACATACTAAGTTTTAGCATATTCCCTAATAACCTTTTTAGCTTGGTCCTTTATTACTGTTCTCTCAACATATACACTGGAGTTCTCTAATTGTAACTCACTACATAAATCACTGTAATACCACTTAATTTTTTGACTTTGGAAGTAAAATTATGAAAGTAAGGGATTTATTTAAGCAAGGAAGCCTCATTCATCACACCTTACTCTTGTATGGATACTAAGGACAATGGGAAACTGAGGTCTGAAAGGGACAATTTAAATGTTAAATGATCTAATGAGGAAATTAAACAAAATGTATAATTTGCTCCATAATGAGACCTTAGATAATATTTAATATATTTTACTTCTTAACCCCAGAAAAACCAAGTGATGAATTTGTACGAAGTCTGGATAGGTTAAAAAAATAAATTACTGCCTCCATGTGTTCGAAATTGAATTTGCTATAAAAAAAAAGTTTCATGGGCAGCCACCTTCAGTCCAGGGCCTGATCCTGGAGACCTGGGATCAAGTCCCACGTCGGGCTCCCTGCATGGAGCCTGCTTCTCCCTCTGCCTGTGTCTCTGCCTCTCTCCCTCTCTCTGTGTCTCTCATGAATAAATAAATAAAATATTTAAAAAGAAAGTTTCATAATCAACTCAAAAACCCATAAATACATACCAGTTAATCAACAGAAACTACCCTAAGTTTTAACAAAATATATTTCTCTCAATGATTTAAATACGAGTTTCCTTAAAGTTGAAGAAATGTTTGAAGTACTTTTTCTTAAAATCCCAATAGCTTTAAAGCATATTATAAAATGAATTACCAGTTGAAGACCATTTGGTGAATAAGTGCTCCTTTTAATTCTGTAAATTCAGGGAGTGTGGGAAAGAACCCTGCAAAATCTATACACATTTTATTGCCTGATATGTAGGAACAA
Organism: Canis lupus familiaris; assembly: GCF_011100685.1. NCBI lineage: Eukaryota > Metazoa > Chordata > Mammalia > Carnivora > Canidae > Canis > Canis lupus. The sequence goes on from NC_049233.1 coordinate 23,655,357, forward strand.
ATGTTGAAGTCAGCAAGAAAGTGCATGTAGTTTTAATTATCTTAAGTGGAAACTCCTACAATGGGAGTTTTCAGAAGAAATCCACAAAATGGAAATGATTCTGGGAAAATATCCTAATGGGAGAACAGTGTCGTGTGGAACAATCTCTGAGAGGCCACTGTGTGATGCCTGGAAAAAATGTCCTGAACAGCCACAAGTCAAAGTCATCTCTGGGGTCTATTTTTCAACCTTCCCATTTCTGAAAATTAAGGAAATATATTCTAGAGGAAGAATTGAGGAGAAGTCTCTTATTCAATTATTACAAATCTAGATAAGGAATGTTCTAAAGACACATAGGATATGAGGAGGAAATTTAGATGGCACAGCACATGGTGATTTCAGGCTCACAGTCACTGTCAAATCAGACTTTATGCCAGACAACAGATTTCAGAAAACAAGCAACTCTGAAATTATTTCTGGACTGAAAACAGAGACCTTCACAGAAACATACATCTTATTTTATTGAGCAAAATGTATGACTTTGTAAATGCATTTCTATTTTGAAGAGAGTAAAATGTCCCCAAACAACAGGGCAGTTAAGGATGTGAGTCATCGAGTTATTGATATTCCTTTATTTTCAAATAGACACTTTACTCCAATTATTTTTAAGATGAATAAAAACCCTCCATCTCTTTTTACATCTGGTCTCTAAAACCCACGTAAAAGGGGAAAATAAATTTATTCATTTATCCATTCATAGATACATTCATTCATATATGCATACTTTTATTAAATCCCTGCCATCCCAAAATCAGGCTGATTGTGAGAAAGTTAAAGAAACAGCACTGATTCTGTAGACTAGTATGTAGGTGAGGCGTCTGACACATGGTCTCCTCAGAACAAATATCTGAACAGATATCCTCATGCTCCCAGTGAAATCCCCAGTTCACCTGGCAGAGGGCAGGCAATCTCTCTCAATGTCCCCACAGCATGAAAATATAAGACCTCTGCCATTTCCTACAAGTATAGCATGCTCCCCATTACCTCTTAAGATATATCTCCATCATTTAAAATAGCCAGAGATTTCTCCATGGCTAAAAAGACCCATTACACAGTAGACAAGAGGAGCTTATACTATTCTTCGAGAATTATATCGACTGGTGCTATTGCTCTACATCCTTTAACTCTCCCCCAGGTTATAAAGCTGCCCTGATTCAGTCATATTTTCTGCCTCTTTTCTGATCACTAAATTTCCAATTTGCTCTGGGGACTGCTTTGACCCATGTCATGCCCATGATATATGCCAGCCCATCCCATGCTACATCCCAACTGCAGCCATGATACTTGAACAAAACAATCACTACTTATTTAAGAGAGATTCTGTACCAGGAACCATACTAAATATTTTTCGTATATTATTTCACTTAATCCTCACAGTAAACTTATGAAGGAATCACACCATTGCGTCAATGAAAAAAAAATAAGACTCAAAGACATTAAGTAAAATGCCCAAGATCAAATAGTTTGAGTGGCAGAAGCATCATTAGATCTGCCAGAGATCCATCCAGAGATGGTATTTTACCAGCTACAATTTTCTGCAACCAACATGAGCAACTATGAAAACATAAAATGGATACAGGTTAGGATCAGAATTTCTCTGATGTGAATGCAGCACACATTTTAAAAAGGTAATATTTTGCAAGGATTGTAGTTAGAAAACTAGTAGAGGCTTTTATCAGAAGCAAATACCAGAATGCCTCCACAGACCTTAAAATACAACCGTGCTTTTAGCTAACAAATCAACATGGGACCTGAGCAAACACAAATGGGCTTCTTGGACATGGACCAGCTACCAGAGCCAGTAGGCCTTGATGGATTCAGATCCATGGGGAGGTACTAACATAGAGAACATACTTAAAGAACAGGTACTTCAATAGGAAGCTTACCAAATCTCAGAGTTGTAAAAAAAAAAAAAAAAAGAGAGTCAGCAGTACAAATGTACTCACTGAAGCCCTAAGGCAGAAGTCCATTAAGACTAAGCCAACAGACCACCTGCCAGATGGGTATCCATTATGGAGAGGGACACGTGAGTATGGGGCTACCTGTGGCTAACACCCATTCCATCCACATAGCTCTCTCCCCTCTAAGAAGATACCGCCCCCCCCCCCCCCGCCATTGCGTAACCACAGGGAGAGAACACAGCATCAGAGCAATGCCAATACCTGTTCCATCTGACAGTGATCATCCAGGGACAACCAATTTTATCTAGTGATAAAAGCACCTTCCATGAACTTTATTAGCCAATGACCACTGACAAATTTCTGAGCCCACAAATCTTGGAATTCACCAAGGTGAACACTATTGAATAAGAGGCATCATAGGTAACATCCTTGGTCTTTGAATGACTAAAGTAACTGGACACATTTTTGTTTATGTGCATTTACCTTTTCACCATCTCTCCCTGGTTCTCCTTTGTAACCTGGTAGTCCTTGAACTCCCTAAATGAAGCACAGAATAAAATTCTGTTAATTATGTTTTTTGATTCACTAGAAATGGTAATTCTACAATGTGTATTTATAAATCACATACTTGTATTCCCGGGGATCCTGGGACACCTGGTGATCCTGCAATTCCCTGATATCCCTAAAGAAAAATAAACACAAAATAATTAGCATTTCATCATACTCAAAAAGAACAGTCCTCCATTTCAAGATTCACTTTTTGAGTGTCTCACACTTAAGACTTCACTTGGTTACTGTTTAAGAAACAAAAATAACAAAGCTTCAAATGCTGAATATGGAATTAATATCCTTCAGTCTTTAGGGAAAAGGTCTTAAATATCTCTAGATTCATAAGAATATCCAGATATTTCAATTAAAAGGGAGGCTTTGGGATGCAAATACAGAGCCAATGTTCACAGCTCCTAAAAAAATGTTTCGCACAAAGAAACATATCCAATATATTCAAAAGAAAAACACCTAAGACTTGGGGATTACACAAATGTAATACATTTTTAAACAACCTGATTAATGGCCTTTTGAGTTAATCTCTGGAATAAATTAAAACTTGATAAATGCTCTTCTTCAGAGTAAGTCTGTAACAGCTTTTGTTTTGCCCATTTTAGAAAGCTGCTGATGTTAACCCCATGACCATGGCTGTGACATGACTCCCCCACCTCCCAAGGCTGAGCTGTCTGCAGAGGAGAGCGTCTCTTTCATGTCCACGGCTTCTTACACATCCTTCTAGATACTGGACCTTTGGTAAAACAGCCCAACTTCTACAGACAAGGCAAACTATTCTTCACATAGCATATGGCAGTTAAACTCCAAAACAAGCTTGCAGGCCCTGAACTTTTGTCTAGGTTTCTCTAGATCAATGTCAAGTTGACTCGGATACCTGGCACCTGAAAATGCATTTCTCCCTCTTATTTAGATTCCATCTCTCTCGCAATCTTACTGTTTGGATACAGCTTTCTGTTTTCAACAGTATTAAAACAGATCTCATTAGTGTTTCCAATTACATCTTCATTGTTAAATCCAAAAGCTTCATTTCCATGTGGCTATTTATGGCTGGTTTTTGTATTCACCACTTACTTGTCAGCACATTTTAGCTGTAATTTTAGAGAGAGCATAACTCCCTGCTTTCCCACTCCCATTTTCAAATATTCCTTTTACTATTATTTGCTAGCTTTAATAATACCAACAATAATAATGGTTGTCTCAGCAACATCACTCCTAGATTATTGTTTTTCCCCTTTTATATGCACTTGTATTTCTTATTCTATAAAATGCTCTGTTAGTCTCCAAATGATAGACTATGTAATTTCTATCACCAACCACGATCATTTCCTTCATACCCCATTCAGCTCTTAAGAGTGTATCACTCCTCCAGGATATCCCACACAAATTCTGCTACTGAGTTCCTGTTGTCCAATCCTTAAACATTTTGCTTCACAGTGAATGAGTATCATAATGAATTGCTCCACAATCCATACACAACAACCTGTTTCTGGGCAGCCAGTTTCTATGTCCTGGGATGATGTGCCTCCTTGATATGAGAAACCCAGTCCAATCCATTTCTGTATTCCATCATTGAACAGAGCATTCGGCAATTTTTTGTTAACTAAACTTTGGAGAAATTAACCTTCAAGTTATCACACCACAAAGTATGAAAAATCTCTTTCCCTAAGGAATATTGTTATGCTTGTGCTGCTACCAGTAGCAAACTGAAGCTTTTAGTAATGCCATGTGGCTCCTGTTCTTAAGACCAGTCAGAAGAAAGAGGAAAGTCAATCTACACAGTCTAAGTCTTGTATCTCTACTACTCTAATTATCCCTGAATCTCTTTCCTTCAACCACTTTGCAGTCAGATAGGTCTGGAATTAGATTTCAACTCTGTTACCACCGGCACATGCCCAAATGGAGTTAAGTTACTTATAACTGCCACCGCTTAGTATGCCTCCAGGTCCTTCAAAACCTTGTATGCACTCTCTGGATGGTCTGAAAGGATATACAAAAAGGCTACTGTAATTGGGAGAAATAGTAACAGCAATGATTTATACAGTATTTTTCATGTTCCAGACTGAGTGCTTCATATATATTAATTCACTTTACCCTCACAACCACCCTTTAACATAGGTTCTACATTATCCCTATCTGCAGATGAGGAAACCAAGACACATAACATTAAGTAACTTGCCCAAAGATAAATATATATATATATAGCTAGTAAGTTGATAAAGCCAGTGGAAATACCCTCTCTCAGAAAATGCTTTATGGTAGAGCAGATCTTATGATTCTAGAATAATTAATCAGATTCAAAAAAGCACATTTTGCCAGGCTACTTTTAAATTCGGAGTGCCCAAAGAAAAGGAATGTTCATATAATTCCTCAAAAGAAAGTTATCATGGAGATTGGCTATTTATCAAAATGGACGGACATCTACAAAGTTTACTATAATGAATTTTTTTTCACATTTTTTCAAAAGTTAAGCCAAATGTTGTATCTGCTTTACTACTTTTTTCACAAAATGAAATATTTTATAGAGCATCAAAAGCTGTTCTCCTCTTCGAAGAAGTTAATATGATCCATTTGTTAGAGGACACATTGCATTTTAATGGATTAAAGCAATGTGGAGATGCCCCAGACTGTGTTCCCAGCTCACCTCTGACTCATAATGTGACCTCAGGCAGAGTGATCAAATCACCAAATCCTGGGAGGCAATTCAATAAAGTGGAAAGACAATGAATTTTGAAATTGGAAGACCTTGGGCTGAATTTTGCTCCTCCCTCTACTTTCTACAGAATTTTAGCTAAGTAATTTTGCTTAGCTAAGCCTCAGTTTCTTACCATAAACCAGGATAACAGTGCCCACTTCACTTCTGAAAAGAAATAAATGGAGTCCTAGGTCAAAATGCCTGGCAGATGGTAGGAACTCAATGTGAGTTCGTTTTTTTTTTTTCCTTTTCAGATTCAGTGACTTCTGTACAGAACCATGGAAACACTTCTGCAAAGTGTTATTCTGTAGCCTTAATGGGCACCATTAGCACATGAAGAATGGCAGATCCAGTCATCATCATTTCGATTTAACCCTTTTTCAACATTCATATAGATCTAATGGTAAACATATGAACAAGGTCTCAGTGTATTTTACAATGGCCATGTTTGTTTTGTCTTTGGAGAACTGCTATACAGAAATAATAAACGTTTACCATATGAGAACAAGTTTGATGTGTTTTTTTTAACTTACAATGAGATGCATTCTTAAAAACTTAGTTTTATCAAGAAATTCAAAGATGATTTTAGAAGCTAGTAATTAGTAACAAAATAAATAAAAACCAAAACCACATCCAAGCTGGGGGATCCCAGGGCAAATCACCAGGAGAAATTGGATGAAATTCAGAAAAATTTTGAACTAAAAATCAGGAAAATAAAGGTTAATAGGGAGGAATATTACAGCACAGAACAACTTCCAAGAGGTACAAAAACTAAACACTAGTTGATTCATAGCAGGATACAGTTAAACAAACAAACAAAAAAATGCACTGAAACTGTTAAAATGATAAGCTTTCCATATAGCTGAGTTTTTATTTTTCTGAATACACAAGCTTTATTCTTCTGAATACACAAGCTGGTAGGAGTGTCATTTTCATATGATCTTTGACCAATACTGACATTAATTTTGCCATTTTGCAATTATTAGCAGGTCCAAATACCCACCCTACCCCCATGTGCAAGATTTCTGACAGTAAAGTCTTTTCCATGTTCACAGAAAGTCTCTTTGTAAATGAGTCACTTTTTAGGAAAAAAATATTCTCACTGCCAAATTGTAGGGTTGAAGAATACAGAATCAATTTAATTTTCTTCCATGATTCATAGTTATAATGCTCCAGGAAAGATGTATAGCACTGAAATGAAAATTAAGGAAATAAAATCATCAAATGCACAAGGGCCACAATCTCTTCTGAGCCCAATTCTAATCAGACCACAAATTATACTGCCAATCTCAATATGCAGTGCTTAAGTAGTGAGGAGGATAAAGTAATAGATTTCCTTTATGTACTCTAAACTCTAAAAATGACAATAAAAACCAGAGAAATCATTTTAGGTATCACTCTTCTTTTTGAAATGTAAGATTCTGATTCAAAGTTTATTCTATTACATAATTTTCTTCAAAGTTTTCCAAAATCCCCACAGATACCCTTCAGTACACAGCCAGGGTAACTAAGTAACCAAAATCAAATGTATATTTTTAATGTCCACTGGGGATTCTTCTTGCCATCGGCACATTATATAGCTCCATACAATTAAATCCCAAAAATATTCATAAATCTCTGTCTTTTCATGTATAGCTAATATAGAAATCAGTTTGTTTGCCACCTAATTCAACTGCTAGTCAAGTAGTTTACATGCCTGAACTGACTACTCAAATTACTTGACTAACAGATCCCATTAATATATGTAAAATTACACCTGAGCTAAGTTCCAAGAATGGGGATCCTATGGGAGGTAAAAAGTAGACAATCAGGGAAGCTTTCTGAAGCAATAAGCTCCAGGGAACACTAAAGGAAGCATAGTGCAGAAGAGGAAGCCCTTCACTGTGCCATGAAGCATAACAGGATGAGCCACATCCACAGAGACAAAAAAAAAAAAAAAAAAAAATAGAGACAGCACAAGGGAAAGCATGCCGTTAAACAAGACTGGAATGGTAGACAACTGGAGACTGTGTGCACAGTTCGTGGGTCTTGTGAAGGATTTTGATCTTTATCCAAACTACTACTACATCAGAGGGCCACACAAGTGACTTGAGAAGCTCACTTGCTACACTGTGGAGATAAATTAGAAGGGGGCAAGAAGAAGCAGGAAGACCATGTGGGAGGTTCCTGCAAAGGATAGATAACGGTAGGTAGAACCCAAATCTGTTCAAGGTGTATTAAATCCAATCTGATGAGTTACAGGATGTGAGGAATCTGAGATAGTAGAACATGCCTGGGTTTCTAGTTGGCAGGTGGTGGCTAACAGATCACTGACAGAGAGGGACTCTAGAAGACAGTATTGTGTATTTGATTGCAAAATATGTAGTAGCACAAAATTTTTTAATGTATTTTTATGGACTAAGATAAACAATTACATTTGACAATGGGAAGCTATATGCTTCTGCAGGGGGATAAACAGAATTCCTACTCAAATTAAAGCCAACTACATTTAATACAAATGAAATTTAATCTAGATCTAATTCTCCCTCCCTAAAGTAAAAGTGGACCAATATCATCTGCTTTCCTATGATAATTCACCTTGAGCCAAGCACATGAAAGAAAACCACTGCTTACCTCTGACAAGCAATCTCTACAGATAGAGCTTGGTTCTCAGACTCACAGAATTAAATTAAATTTAGGTAAATTACTTCATTCCCTGAGTAATGCTGCACTTAAAGTTATACTAAGCTTATTTCAAAAGGAGAATGTACAACTTTTTAAGGTAACCAATAGCATTTCTTACTTTTCAACTTAAATCTCTAGTCATTATGCTTTCTGTTCAATGGAAGTGACCAATACCAGCAAACCTCAATCCCTATATCTCACTGTTCTGCTATATTTTTTTCCACAGTACTTTCATAATCTATTATTATTGTCTCTCCCTAGTGGAGTGAGACCTTCAAAATGGCAGTGTTTGTCTCTTTTATTTATTGCTATATTTCCTTAACCTAGAACAGTGGCAGGAACATGATAAATACCCAATCAATACCCGGTATACAAATGTATGAAAGAATGAATAAATCAGCAAACAAACATTTAAATGTTTATGGAGTTGAACCAATCACCACTACTGAGGGCTCTAAAAACTACAGTAGAAACCACCCTACATTCACTCAGATTACAATCAAAACAAGACACAATATAAGCATAAACTTTAAAATCACACATACTAGATGTGTCACCAATTTCTTGAAGAATTGAATATACAAATAATATTACTCTATGTCTACACACTTATGATTGTATATACTACCCATAAGATATAAAAGTAAGTAATCTATTTAAGAGGCCCATGAGGAAAACAGGGAGAGATCCATACATGAGATTTACATAAAGGGAGCACTGGAGAAACATGAATTAGCTAGCTGACTGAGCTTTGTGTAGGAAAGCATTACAGAAAACTTTTAAATCACATTTTGTTAGAGAAAAGGAAGATAAACTGGCCAAGTAGAAGATGATTCATCTGAGGCAAATGGTCCATATTTTAGTCTACTGGTGAGACTCTCATGAGGGATGCGTGTGTGCATTTGTGTGTGTTTTATGGTACTGGGAGACAGACAATAAACGTTTTTGCTAAAGGAATCCAAACTGAGGTGAAGTGAGAGCTCAGGTAGAAGCTGTTTTCTCTAGACAAATGTTTCATACACTTCATCATTAAGCCATCTCTTATAATTCTCTTTTCCAAGCTAAATAACAGCCATTCTTTTGGCTTATAACCTCATGTACCCCATTTTCCAGGTCTTAATCTTCATGGCACTCAGCCCCGAATTCCCCACAGCTCTTAAACTGTTGAGTCCACAACCAGCACCATATCCAGTTCAGAGTCTGAAGGAGGAAAACATAAAAACTTGTCTCATGGGTCCTATTGCTCTACCATTAATTATTCACCTCCTGTCAAGCTGACTCTGCAAGCCTGCTAGATTTCTTCCCTTTCTTCCTATTCTCCACCATCATTCTCAACCATTTTATAACAGCATCTCTTGTTCAGGATTACACCTGAGGTTCAATCAGTTCTCCCCCACAGACCTTCTTATGAGTTCTTACTCTCTCCCCCATTTCTCTCTTCTAAATGAAATCCAAATCCTACAAATCCCTAAAGTATAGTATGCTAAACCAAATCTAACACTTCAGAAGTGGGACTGTCATCTTTCTTAATATAATTGTTATATATTTACTAACAATGCCAAAAATTGCATCAGCTTTTCAGATAGCGCCATTTACAAATGCTGGTCCCTTTTCACCAAAGTTAAATTTAAATAACATGTCCCAGACAACTATGAGCCATACGCTTTGTTGGATTGAATTTCCCTATTTTAGGATAGCCATTCTCCAAGTTCACTAAATCTTTTTGGATCTCCATGCACCCCAAGTGCCAAAATAAATTCCAACAGTGAAATCAAGAATTAAAAATTCTTAAAAATTATAATAAAGTAAATGAACAGAGTAGTGCTAAAAAAAAAAGAACACTGGAAGAAATAACAAAACATTTAATTGTGAAAAAATTTTACATTGCTAAAAATTAAAAACAAAACTATACACCAAATAAATAACTAGAAGAAACATTTGTAACATATGTGTCAAAAGATTAATTCTCTTAATGCATAGGAAGCTCTTACTAATCATCAACCTGCAAAATACTACCACTCCTAGAGAAAACGCATAAAGGAAAAGAAAGGACACTTTACAAAAAGGGAACTCACTCTGGATGTCGGATTTCTGTATTCAACTATCACTTAAACTTTCTACTTGAACAGGGGCCCCTGACTGGCTCAGTCAGTGAAGTATGTGACCCTTGATCTTGAGGTTGTGGATTCAAGCCCCATATAGGGTGCAGAGATTACTTAAAAATAAAAAGAATCTTTTAAAAAATTCTACTTTTCATCTGACAAAAATTTAACATATATCCTAAAGCAAACTTTTGATTTCCCTTGCCCAAGTTTTTCTTTCCATCCTTTCACATCTCACTAGAGTCTCCTTTGACTTCTCTCCTACAAACTCATGTAGTATATATCATCAAATCCTGTCAGCGATAATTTCAAGATACCCCACCCCCACCCCGAAAGTCAGTAAGCTCTCTTCACCTCACTACTTACCATCCTGATATTAGCTGCCATCATTTTGCTCCTAGGTTATTATTCCAAGAGCCTCCAGACTGATCTTGGTTTTTGCCCTCACTGACCTAAACTCTATTCTAAACTCAGAAGTTAAATTTTTAATTTTTAAAAAAATAAGTTATATCACATTAATCCTTTACTCAAGACCCCTCAGTGGCTCCTGAGTTCACTCCAACTAAAAGCCAAAGTCATCACAATGGCCTAAAGAACTCTACTCAATCTCCCCTCTTTTCTCCCTCCTATCTACACAGCTTCATCTCCTACTAACATGCTCCACCCTCTCTGTTTGTGGTTTGATAAAATCATGTAACTTTGAAATTCCCCATCTGTGCTATCACTTCTGTAAGATTTAACCCTCCTAAGAAGTCTAGGCATGCTCTGGAATCTCTAGACTAGACAGGGGTACACTGAGGAGGGCAGGGACAAAGAGGAGTACTGCATCATGGACTATGGCCCATTGACCAATCTACTCTTCTCTCTATGGGTAGCAGTGTGGTATCAGTCTCCCTAGGTCAACTAAGGCCAATGATACAGAAAACCACCTCCAAAATCTGACAGGTTTAATCTAGCCTATCTTTCTCTTTTAGTAAATACAATAGCTTTCATGGAATCTTAGAAAATTAGCACTGGAGAGAATGTGGGCCTCATCTGGCACCATCTCTCATTTTCCAGACAAAGAAACTGAGACCCACAAAAGCAAAACAACTTTTAAAAGCAATGCTCTGCATGGGCAGAACAACCCCAGTTCTCTCCGACAACCAGCTAGGGTTTTGGTTCCAGTAAAGTACTTTAGTTCATAAAGAGTAATTAAATAATGACAGAAAACAGAAACAAGCACTACAAAAATATAAACTTCTACAAAATCATAAAATAGTCTATTATATGTTTTCATATATGGCCTTCATTTAAAAAAAAAATCAATGTTATAGAGTATGATGCCTTTATTAATAATACTTTTCCAAATTACCTAGTGGGATATATAAAGATTTCCCCTGCTTCTCTTTCTATAATGATAGAATAGTGAAACAGTAATACGCTCAGACAGTGCTGATAGAAATCATTTAGCTGATAGACAAATGAGAAAGGAGAGGAAGAATTTGAAAATAGCTCTTTAATTTTGTTTGAAGGCATTTTCCTTATGAAAATTAGTATTTCTCCAGAGTGGAATAATTTCCTATTTAAAGCTTCAGTTGACTTGGCCTGGTTATAATGTGAAAGAGATTCAAACTGCTTATTGAAGGGGATTGCACAGAACCAAATCCAAACAAAGCAGAATTCCCTTCGAATTGTTCCATCCAAGTTTCCTTGGTCCAGATGGCTTCAATCGCCAGCCAGAGACTCCACCCACACCTTCCCACTCCCGCTGTGCACTGGCCCTGGACACATGCTAATGACCCTCAGCTGTTCTGGCTCCTAGACTCACTTTCTCTTCCTGCCTGGCCACCCAACCTCCTATCTCCTACAGAGAGAAAGAAACAGAGGGAAAGAGAGACATTTAGGAAAAGAGTCATACCTTTGGGTAAATAGGATTTGCATTAGTGAATCAGTTTCTTATTGCTGCTGTAACAAACTATCCCAAACATAATGGCTTACAACAATATATACTTATATTCTGGAGGTCAGAAATCCAACCTGCTTTTAGGGACCTAAATTCATGATGTCAGTGGGGCTGCATTCCTTCTAAAGGTTCTAGAGGAAGATGTGTTCCTTCCACTTCCACCAGCTTCTGGATGCTGATAATATGCCTTGGCTCATGGCCACCTCATCCTGATCTCTGCTTCTGTCATCACGCCTCCTCCTCTGACTTGGACACTCCTGCCTCCCTGCTGTAAGGATCCTTGTGATTATGCTGGGCCACTCAGATAAATTTCTGCCTGCATCTCAAGATTCTTGATTTAATCATATACACAAAGTTCCTAATCTAACATATTCACAGGTCTTAAGATTAGGACGTGGACATTATGATGTTTGTTCTTTCTCTCACATCAGATAGTACCCAATATCATCTAACATCTAATATCAGGTACTACAAAGCTATTCCTATGTCTATACATAAAATCACACACACAAACACATATACATGTACGGAATAGGATGAGATAACAAGTCCATTATAGCTGAAATAAGAGTCATAGAGTAATACCCATGATTACTGTATCAGGCTTATTACAACTAATTTATAGTACTTTGTTCATGGCAAAATATTTAAAAAGAAGGAAAAAAAAAAAAAGCAAACTAGAAATGATGGCCTATGAAGGGCTTGCTCACCACTCACCTCCATATACTGCCCAGGACTTTTCACCACAGAAAAAAACAAAAGCCTAATTTAGTAGTACCATCAGAGGAGCTCTATGTCCTTATGGGGTGCCAGCAGATGACATTTCAGTATATCAAGTGTATCTGCTTTGGAGTAGGACAGTCCCCTAGCTGCCAATAACAGACAAAGCAGGTCTCAGGAAAGAAGTCTTCAGGAAGAGGAGGGTACATGGTTATAAAACTCCTCCCACCCACTGTGATCAGGAGAAAACTTACACAGGGCCTGGGGTAGTGTTCAGTAGGAGGAAGGAGGTGCAGTGAGGGAATGCGACCAAGTCACAAGGCACTTTAAAGTAAGAAAAGGATGGGATGTAAGGAACCACAAGGAAAATGTTGGCATGCAACAGGAGTTAAGGATAATACCAAAGATGTTAGATTTAGAACCTCTTTGCTTCATTCAATTCAAATAGAAGCAGTCTGATAAATTTTTCATCTTTTCTCCCACAAATCACTACCTGGCCACTTCTGTACTTATCGGCTTGGCCTACTCCACATAAAGGTTCAACTGTCCATACTGTACCAATGTCCTCCCATCTACCTAAGGATTTTCTTCCTGCAAATATCCCTTATCTCCCAAATCAGTGATTTTTTTCTCCTTCTGCCTCATTTTCATCATAAAACATGTTGTAACATATCCAATCTTTTAAAAGACCTTTTTATTCCACATCCTAAATATGCAATTGCTCCATTTATCTGATCCTCATTCTACCCTTCTGAAAAAGCTTCTATATTCAGTCATCATTTTATCTCACACTCTCTCTTGAGCCCATTTCAATTCAGCTTTTGTACCCACCCTCCCTAATCCCCATTTATCAAGAGCCTCCCTACCTCCATACAGCAAATCCTATGTTCTAGGCATAGAGCTCACTTTTCTCAACATCTTAGCAACAATGACACAATTGAGCACTCCCTTCTTGAAATGCTTTCTTCACCTGGCTTTCAGGATGCCACTCTCTCCTGGTTTTCCTCCCACTTCACCAGTCTTTCTTTCCCAATTTCCTTGGCTGCATCATTGCCCTTTTTTCCCTCTAAAGACAGCCCAAGGTTTGGTCTACTGCCCCCTTCCTCTCTCCATTTGTCTGTGGTCCACTCTCTAAATGATCTCATCCACTCTGGTGGCTTCGGAAAGATAAATCTACATTGCTAACAAGTCCCAACTGTGTATTTTCATTCTCAAACACATCCCTGAACTCAAGATTCCTCTCTCAGCATCCTAGGAAACAAGACATACTCCCCCCACTGCTGCCTGGCTCAGTGTGCTGTTCACACAAAGATCCTCCAAGTCTTCCCTGATTCACGCCTCACATCTAATTTGACACCAATTCTGACCAGCTTTACATTAAAAAAATAATCCAGAATATGACCACATATCTTCCCTTTTACCATATAGCCCTAGTCCAAGCCATGTTTATTTCTTCTTTAGAACCCTGAAATAGGGATGCCAGGTGGCTCAGTGGTTGAGCATCTGCCTTTGGCTCAGGTCGTGATCCTGGGGTCCTGGGACTGAGTACCACAATGGATTCCCCTCTGCCTGCTTCTCCCTCTAGGTCTCTCATAAATAAATAAAATCTTTAAAAAAAAAAAACCTGAAATAACCTCCCACATGATCTCCTGCTTCCACTTTTGCCCTACATAATCTACTCTCCACTTGGTATTTGTCTTTATCTTTCTAAAATATAACCCAAGTCAAGTCACTTCCTATCTCAAAATTCCCAAATGCATTGCCATGTAGAATGTACATGGAGAATGCAGTCAGGTGGGTCAGTTGAGCAGCACTGCCCCAATCACGCAGCAGCTCCTTAGCTCTCTACAGCTTTGGTCATCATCTTGCAACCTCTGCAGGCTCCCTTCTTTGACAGTCTCTCTCTAGAGAGGTTCATCTGTATATTTAACCCTTTTCCCACACAACACTGGTATAAAAGGCCGCAGCACATCACTACTTCTTCAAAAGTTGGCTGTATTTTCGAATTAAATTTGTCAGCAAACCTCTCTCAGAGACTAACAAGCTCTTGTATTGTGATGGTTGGGGTACTGATGGTTTAACATTGGGCTGTGTTTCCCTCATTCTTTAAACGTTACTGGCTCACAATACAAACCTTCCCATCCTTCACGGCAAGAGATTAATGTCTCATGATAAAGAAAATCTCTTAGAGGCACCTGGGTGATTCAGTCAGTTAAGTGTCCAACTCTTGATTTCAGCTCAGATCATGATCCCAGGATTGTGAGATCAAGCCCTGCGTCTGGCTCCATGCTGGGTATGGAGCTTGCTTAAGATTCTCTCCCTCCGTCAGCACCCCTTCACTTTCCCTCTTAAAAAAGGAGTCTCTTAGAAAATACTTTTTTGGTGACAATTATTTAACATTTAAAGTCAAATTCCTAATGTTTATTTACTTTTATGAACATGTTGAGAACTGAACTACCTGAAAATATCTGCCTAGAATGCTTTAAGTGCATTTGCTTTAAGTTTTCTTAATTCAAAAATGTTCCTAAATTTCTCTTGAAACTTAGAGTATATTATTTTTTTCAGATTATAAGTATATTCTAGTGCATATATATCCTTAAGAAATATCTCTTTTAAAAAGATTTTTAACTTGAAAACTTCCACAGATGTGAAGGGAAAAGATAAAAGATTTCTGAACCTAGCTATTCATTGATACTTACTGGACAACTTTTTAAATGTAACAAAGATGCATGCAATTTTCAAGTATTGCACCTATGAAGTGACTAGAATGCTGATTCTGTTGACCAAGCCAGGCTTAACGTTCCTCTCCGCTTAACTAAACTCCAGGCAGGCTTCTTCCTGATTCTCAGCCCCTGTCTGTCTCCCTTTTCTTATTTACTCTAGATAATTTGTAATTATAAATTCTTTCTCTGACCCTTTGAGTGGCAAACCTTTTTAAAAGCTTCTTATCAGTTTTACAACTAGCATGGAATGTCTTTCTCAAGGACCTAGGAGCCATCTCTTTGAAATATAATCATCTAGAAAGTCAAGTACCCAGATCTTCCAGTCTCTGTGGGATGGCAGTACCCTAACTTTGATGATTGCCAACTAGCAAATACAGATGGCCTACTCACAGAGCAAAACATCTGCCAAAGTCAGGGTAACTCAATTTGCTCCATCCCATTTATCAACTGGCTAAAGTCCTCCAGTACTTTTCCACTAGCTCATCCCAACACTCAAGGGCTCTCCCTTTTGTTACAGTGAGTAGAGTTCAATTTCTCTCCCTATTACAGTAGTCTTAAGTAAAGTCTTCCTTGCCTATTTAACTTTGCCCAGTGCAATTTCTACTTTGACATCATAATCCCAGTACTGGAGATGACTAAGCTTTCAGTACTCACAGGCTTACCATCTTGACCAGATTGTCCAGGGTAGCCAGGGTTCCCAGGCTGTCCAGGTTCACCCTAGAAAGGAAAAGAACTTCTCAATACAAAACCAACCACACTGCAGTTGTCAGAGCCCTTTTAAGTTTCAAGCCAATTCCATTATTTGTAGCTCTTTGTATTTTTTAAAAACAAAACAAAAAACAGACATCCCAAAATAGGGTTAGAAAAATAATTGCATATTTTAAATGCCCACATTACCAAATAAAGGCTTTTTCTTACGTAAAATTTTCAATGATTTATCTCTGTGAGCATACCAGGTATAACAAGTTCTTTTCACCAATGAAAATGTCAGTACAGGATACATTTTTAGAATTCTGAAGAAACTAAAGTGTTACAGCAAATACGGTCTCAGTGATAGCCATCTTTCCTTCATAACTCTATTCTATTTAGATTTAATTCTACTTTAAATGTTAAACTACCAATATCAATGACCTATGATATAATAATTCAATTTTCAATTATCTCTTTAAAAAAAAAAAAAAAGTCCACAGGCTATACGATCTTACACATAGGAGTCAAGTTTAAACCTGCATAATGGTCATTTCTTTTAGTCCAATGTGTCTCTTTGACTATATTTATAACCTTATTTTAATGTTAAAAATCTTAAATCTAAATATTTATATGAGAGAGAGGCCCAAACCAAACAACTTTGCCCAACTTCCATAGTCCTTGAACACATGTAATACCTAAGAAATGAACAAATGACCTTTGCCTCCACAAACCAAGGATATCCAAAGAACGTTATTCCATGACATGACAATGAGCCCAGGCACAATCTATGGAATTCTAGTATGTTGCCCAATGGCCAGTACTGACCATTTGGATGGTTACTACCCATGAAAAAAGCAATGAAAGCAACATTATTTGTGAGGTGAGGGTTTTGTATAATTTAATTATAAAACTACTTCACAATTAATATCATATTAATCTATTGCTGAGTCCACGAGAGCCATATGGGACATCTTGCTTAAAAACCTGAAGTCTCAGTGATCAGTATCAGTAAACTTCTGCACAGAGACCAGGCAACTTATTTCAGCTCAATAATTCATCATTTATATCAAGAAATTATTCACACAGGACCCCAAAAATTGTAAGTTAACTGAACACCAATACTAAGTGTACTTTCACAGAGCCAAATTTGCAGGTCTGAAATACTACCTCAGGCGACTGGCTAGAGAGATTAGTTCCTGAAACATAAAATGGAAAATAGAAAGAACTATGTGAACTCCATTAAGTGGCCAATGAAGGAGGGATGGGCTTTTTACTTAGGAGCTGTCCAAGAGACATAGCATGAGGAAAGGCTGAGAAGAATGGAAATGTCATTTTTAAAAGAGATGAAGAATAACTGTAAATCCAGGGAGAAAAATAATGCTGAAACATGTCATGTCTCGCTGAAGATACGGAATTTATAATCTTAACCTAAGAACTTCCACTGTTAGCCTGGCATTAAGGAGTAACATTCTGGTTCTCAAGGCAGAGTTTTTTTGAGAGGATCACTTTAATCTCTAGCCTCTCTGCCATCCTTTATCCATGTTCAAATTAGACTTGCTATCTTTCAACAAATTCTATCACTTTTTTTTCCTCCTGGCAAGAAGTTTTTCTTCCTTTTCCAATAAAGAATCAATTACTCCTTTTTTCCTGGATGCCTTTTTCTCTTGAAACGCTAGAGCAGCTCCTATCACTGATCTTTTATTAAGTAGAGTTTTCTCAGTTTTGCCTTAATTTATCTTCATTTATCATTTGGACTGAGATTTCCTGAAAACAGGGTCTTTATATTCTCTTTTTTAGGGGATGAGGAAGGCTGACAATGCTGGGTACAAGCAGGGATTCAATAAATATTTGCCAACTGATTTATTTTAAATCAAATTTCCTGCTAGTGACCCCCTTTACTTGCAAAGTATTAATTATCAGCAAAACCTAGGATATCAAAAGGATCTGAGAGGGTTTATCCTCTATTATGATATTATGATTATGAGATGGTTTATCCTCTATTATGCTGGAATTACACCTTTGGTACAAGATACAAGGTTTGTGTTTTAACACTGCATAAAAGTAGGAAATGTTGAGCCGGCGGGATCAGGGGGGATCAGGAGGCACCAACAAAATGGTGGTGGATCCTCCACCTTGTTACCCCCACCTCAGAACTTTCCCACCACCAGCAGACCACCCAAGGACACATCATCAGGGGGAGACAGGACCTATGCTGGAAACCTGAACCACACCTTACCCAGATCCCATATAAGGGCATAAGCAGTTATCACCCCATACAGACACAACCCCTTACCCCTCCCCACTTAAAAAGCTCACAGGTACTCCCTTTGGGGCGACTTCTCTGCCCGACTTCCCACTTTCTCCCTCCCCTGCAGGCCGTAGAACCTCGCCTGAGAGTGAGGGTGCATCCCATTAAAAGCTTGCCTCCACCAATTTTTGCCTGGCCTCTCTATTTCATTTCACTACCAATCAGATTAAACCTGATAGAAAACATATTAACAACATTTTAAATAAATAAAAACTAAGTTTCCAAGACAGAAAAAATCACACACAAGATAAATCCAATGTGACTTCAAAAGGATCGTTACACTGGTGAACAGGCTCAAGAGGGAAAATAATATCTTTTGCAGGTTCTATTATTGCTGGTAGATGTTACTGGTTATTTTGACTATTGTCCTACTAATTTGCAAAAACTCAGGAAGGTTTGATGTTGTTTCCATACAATTGGGAAAATAAAGTAAGACACTAATTTTGGAGAGAAGACCAAACAAAATAAAAATTCAGGGCAGCCCGGGTGGCTCAGCGGGTTAGCGCCGCCTGCAGTCCAGGGCGTGATCCTGGAGACCCGGGATCAAGTCCCACGTCGGGCTCCCTGCATGGAGCCTGCTTCTCCCTCTGCCTGTGTCTCTGCCTCTCTCTCTCTCTCCGTGTCTTTCATGAATAAATAAATTAAAAAAAAAAAAAAAACAAAAAAAAACAAAAAACAAAAAAAAAAAAATAAAATAAAAATTCAATGTGTATTACTGTGATAAAAGCTAATGCTCATGTCCACAATAGCCAAACTGTGGAAGGAGCCTTGGTGTCCATCGAAAGATGAATGGATAAAGAAGATGTGGTCTGTGTATACAATGGAATATTACTCAGCCATTAGAAATGACAAATACCCACCATTTGCTTCAACGTGGATGGAACTGGAGGGTATTATGCTGAGTGAAGTCATTCATTTGGAGAAGAACAAACATTATATGGTCTCATTCGTTTGGGGAATATAAAAAATAGTGAAAGGGAATAAAGGGGAAAGGAGAAAAAATGAGTGGGAAATATCAGAGAGGGCGACAAAACATGAGAGACTCCTAACTCTGGGAAACGAACAAGGGGTGGTGGAAGGGGAGGTGGGCGGGGGGATGGGGTGACTGGGTGACAGGCACTGAGAGGGGCACTTGACGGGATGAGCACTGGGTGTTATATGTTGGCAAATCAAACTCCAATAAAAAATATACAAAAAAATAAAAAATAAAAAAAAGCTAATGCTCAATCTTTATCGTTTATTGTATGCTAAGCACTGCCATAAAAGATTTACATATGCTAAATTACTTAATTCTCATAATAATCCCAGGCAGAATTTTATTATTCCCATTTTTTTATATAGGAAAAATGAGGCCCCTATATAGGAAAACTGGGGCCCAGAAGGTTAGGTCACTTGCTCAAGGTCCCACAGCAGTAGTGGAGATGGCACTTGAACTCAGCCAATTCAGTTCCAGAGTCCACGCTCCTGCACACTACAACCCTACCCACATTAAAATGCATATACTGATTAGAACCAGACCTGGGGACTGTTAGCAAATTTAACAGAGAAAACAATTTCCAAATACATTAAATGAGACATAGGCCCTATTATTGTACAACTGTGACTAAATTCCCAATCCACTTTCTGCTAATTTAGTTGAAACATTTCCATATTTTGAATTTTAAAAAACTATGTGTTCAGCCGAAAAGCAATACTTACTTATGTTGAATTGAACTCATGCCACAGGATTTTTGAGTTGTTGACAGCAGTGGAAATGTCATGGACTAAGCTGAAACATCTCTGAATATGGCCTCTCAAGTAGTGTAAATATGAATAATCAGAGTAAGAAACATTTGTGCTTGCAAGAGCAAGCTAATATCTGCAATTGCTCATCTGAAACAAATGTCTTTGGAACTCTCCAGCTAAGCCCAATTCCCAAGTGTTCAAGCCCTCTTCTCAAAACTCCTTGTGCTTCATGCTACCCTCTGCAGGAGTAACTGACCTAAAACCTATTCTTAGGTCTTGCCTAAACACAACCTCTTCCCTCCCTCAAAATTCAAACACCCACTCTCTCAGGCTAGAAGGAATCCACTTAGTCTGGGAAAATTAACATAAAAATGTGAATGCCCAGGGGCCCCTGAAATTTTCCAAAGGCTTTTGTATTTAACCAGAGGTTACTTTGATAGCCTGAATGAATCTCTAATGGTAGTATCTTGAGGGTGAAGCAAAGGACATCAACAGAGATACAGTTGCAGAGAGAGTGGCATTTCAGAGAAAAGGATTAGTAAGAAATTGTTCCTTCTGGGACGCCTGTGTGGCTCAGTGGTTAAGCATCTGCCTTCAGCTCAAGACGTGATCCTGGAGTCCCAGAATCCAGTCCCACATCAGGCTCCCTGCATGAAGCCTGCTTCTCCCTCTGCCTATGTATCTGCCTGTCTCTCATTGTACCTCTCATGAATAAATAAAATCTTTAAAAAAATAGAAATTGTTTCTTCCTAAAAAAAGAAAAATGCCTTCTTTCCACTTCTGAAATAAAAGATCTAACACCAAGGTTAGAATAAATGTGAGTAGCTTGTTTCCACAAATGTTCCTAGGATGACTAAAGTGGGGGAAGAAGCTGCCATTTGCCAGCAAAGGTCTTTTGAAAGGGGAGTTGGTAAACTGGGGATTGCCTGGATCTTGCATGTCACAACAAAGGCATCCCATATAGGTTAATTGGAAAGAGAGGTGAATCTTATTTTTTCTATGATTTCATGATTCATTAAATAAAAAAACCATTACCATTAAGCACTGTGTCAGACACTGGAAACCCAAAGGAGAACTTAATTTGTATTAACCTTCATTGTGAAGTGCGTGCATATAAAATTACTCCAACAGATTTATTAATTTGATCACTCCCTCTGTTTGACATTAGGGATACAAAATGAATTAACTATTCTTCAAGGAACTCACAATCCAGGAATTAATATTTTTTTTTCTATGCTTATTGTAGAGTTACAATGCCATGTTAAGTCTATGTATAGGATAACATCATTAACTTGACCTCGTTTTCCCATAGGGTTGTCACATCTTTTGGAAACAGAGAATTTTAAACCAATGATTTTATTTTTGAATAAGCTCTGACCCAACCATCCATAGGAATTTCTCCTGTTTCAGTCTGAGGACTTGACTCTCAGCTCCCAGATCTTTATTTCTGGCTAATAGGAAGACTAGATCTGTTCTTCCCAGGTAACTCTTTTTGATGGACATCCGCAAAACTTTCCAGAGAACGTCTAATAAAAATGGCCAATAAATCTCAGTTGGATCTATAGGAAAATTGCTTCATCTGTTTTAGTTTCAGTTCTGTTAATCTAATTAAAACCCTGTTAATTCCCCAAGCCAGAGATTCTCTAAAGGAAATAAAACTCAGAGGGTTGCTAGGGATTCTGTTTTTCACATAAAGGTCCCTGATGTGGGTAAGGAACCACCTCCAGGGGAAAGAGCACTAAAAAGATGGAAGAGTGTGTGTGTGTTCCTGTCCTCTGGCCAGATTTTCTGAAGAAAATGGAAAGCAGATCAAGAAGGCACGCCAATTTGAAGATTGGTGGAAAACTGCAATTTCACTTAAAGTGGTAGGTGGCAATAGCATGAGATTATGACTAAGAAAAGAAAATGAGGAACACATTAAACTTGGAAATACTGGGTATCAGAAGCCTTAATCAGATAAGACAAAGGGTGTGCTTAAAATCTGCTGTAGGAACATACATGAACATACAAGACACCTAACAGACCACTAATAAAGGTTCAGAAAACATCAGAGGTATCTGATGCCTCACAAAAGTGGACAGCCCTTTAGAGACCCTGGGGTGGCCTGAACTTCCTTGGGAGTCAGAAAAGCACTGGGGCCTTTGAGAGATCAGACATTATGCAAATTTGATTTCTGTATTATATCTCTCACAGATTAAATCATTTTATGTATAATATTCCAAGTTGAATAAGCTATATATATATGTGTGTGTGTGTGTGTGTGCATGTGTGTATATGTTTTAAAAAGAAGTCTGCTGGTAGATCATACCAAGTTGTTTTACAAGGTATATTCTCCTAGGAGTATCCTATCCTAAAGGTATTTCTTCTCCTTTATGTAAAAGCACCCAAAATAACATGTAATTACTTTATAAAGAACAAAGAACACCTGGATTAACTTTCCTAAATGCAATCTAAAAATAGTTTATAAGAGTAAATTGATTATAATATACTAAAGTCAAATTCTAAGCCAAATAGATTTACTGCAAATTAAATAGTGAATGTACACTTTTATTTCTTAAATTACATTTCTTTCTTGATTTTGATGCTAAGTCTGAAACAGGCCATGAGCTATCACATAAAAATGGACAGAAGAAACATGAATGAAAGGTAGGAAGAAATAAATTATCTTAGATGAGCAGTTTAAAAGCTAAAATTTTCATAGTGACTGAAACACTAAGGAAATT
Organism: Canis lupus familiaris; assembly: GCF_011100685.1. Taxonomy (NCBI): domain Eukaryota; kingdom Metazoa; phylum Chordata; class Mammalia; order Carnivora; family Canidae; genus Canis; species Canis lupus. Next base: position 23,678,150 of record NC_049233.1, read on the forward strand.
CCATCTAAATGAACTTTATAACTCATATTTCAAAATTCATGTTAACAAAAATTAATAATTATTGCACCTCAAGCAATAAATGATTATGTAAAATACTCTTTTTGGTTAGGACATCATACCTGCTTCCAAGTTAGACATTATTTTTATTTAAGTGATATTTTAAGGTAGTATTAAATGAATAAGATTTAGGGGCACCCCAGGTGGCTTGGTCGGTTAAGTGAATGACTTGATTTTGGCTCAGGTCATGATCTCAGGGTCATGAGATCAAGTCCTATGATGGGCTGAGTGCTCTAGCATGGAGCCTGCTTAAGATTTTCTCTCTCCCTCTCCCGTTCCCCACCACTATCCTGGCTCATGCGTACTCTCTCTCTCTCTCTCTCTCTCAAATAAATCAGTCTTTTTTTAAAAAATGAACAAGATTCATGTATAGTAGACAAATCACTTAACATCTCAGTATCAGGCTGGATCTAAGTGACTCCACAATAAGTATCAATTTAAAAACAGTCATTCATATTTAATGGCATAGAAACATATTCAGACTATTTCATTATATACCAAGTAACTAGTTATAAAATGGTATGCACACCATGGTTCCAATCATATAAAAATGTATACACAAATATGTAAATGTTTATATACACACACCCACAAAATATATACATACAAATTAATCTATGCAACTGGAACATGTACACATATGAACATGACTAACGAGCATACTCCCCAAAGTAATTATTACATGATTAAGTACAATTAAAAAATATATATGCCTTTATCTTTAGAATTAGACTTCAAAAATAACATTGAAGTCAACTTTAATATTTCTACTTTATTTTTCTATCTGAAAATCATTTTGATAAATTAAGGATTTAGAACATATCTCAACAAACACGGTTTCTTCATCTGTTACAAGGTTGTAAGGAAGTATCTTTCTGGGAATCTGGCAGCAATGTTTGGGGGAAAAAACAGACAAACCAGAAAAGGAACTAATAACACTCTCTCACTTTACTGTGGGCCAGGGGTGTCAGTTCTAGGTTCAAAGGCAAGTACAGAATGGAATACACTTTAAAAAAAAATCACTAAAACTCAGCTTTTAAACTATTCTAAGGCATCATGTAGAAATTTCACAACAGGTCAATGACGACTAGGAATTTTGTGCATTTGTTTGGCTTTTGTGTGTTTTTTAAAAAAGAGCATTAGGCATTACTCACCTTGGGACCCTGCAGTCCTGGTTTTCCCGGAGGACAAACACAGGGAGCTGGAGTTGAGCCAACATCACTGGGACCATTAAGGCACTACAGAGAAATAATGGAAATAAACAACAAACACGGAAAGCCACACAAACATGCATGTGTGCACAGGTACGTGTATGTGTCTGCACATACATGTGAAACGATAAAGATATCTCACATCTACTTTCCGATTTGATTTAGCACAATCCAGTAAGACATTCTGAATCACAAAAAAAGCTATGAAAACTAAATATACTCAAACTACATAAAAATGAGTTCTGTTTGTGTAATGTACTTACCAGTTAATGGAAAGAAGCTAAACAGTCCAACAAGACAAATACTACCTTAAGGAGAATAATAGTTTCCAGGCCTACCTCGCCATTCTGAAAGAAAAACAATGAATGTGTTTTAAAAGATGCTTTAAATTTCTAAATTATCTACCTAATTTATAGATATTTCATTGCCCCGGTTCTAGATACATGAAGTATCAAAACCAGCAAGAGCTAACCATTTATGTGCAATTCTCCTAAAAAAAAAAAAAAACATTGATACACATTATGACAACATTTACTGTAGGATAAAGGACATGAACAATGATGAAGAGAAGAACAAGGAAATGGAAATGCCAAAGCTGCTTGGTATAATGGCCACACAGGAGCAAAAATAACCCACGGTGAGTTTTGTACACTCTCTTGAACTTTCTGGAAATCTTTTAAAAACCAGGAAAAAAAGCCAAAACACATCTAAGAAAGTCACAAATTTCATGCATTAAATTTTCTGCATATTACTTTAGGAGACCTCCTCACTAAACAATTTGCTTCTTACTAAAGACCTGATCTTATATAGGTTAATAATCCAAACAATAACAAATTAGATCATAAAATGAGAACATGGGACTAAAGATGCAAAAGTTAACAAGCTACATGCAGTCACACCTAAGAGTAAGGAAGGAGACATAAAAACACAAAAAAAAGTAATGTGAGAACTCAAACTCTACCATCTAATCCTGTTTTTAGGATGTAGGAGGGTAATGCTCACATAACATCGATGCAGAAATATCAATACATACAGCATACATTAGATGTACATTCTAATACATACAGCATATAAAATGGACTCTCAGAATGTAATAATGTATTAATACTTTTAGGAGTTTAGAGATCTGTATTTCAAGTTATAAGTATCTAAAATAAAAGTTCTAGTGTTTAAACAATTACCTCTCTAAAACACCAAGAATGAATCATCTCTAAAAGGTTCCATGGTTGATATTATTATAGAACCTTTAAATGCATTGCTCTACATCCTCAAGGTTTCAGTACATGTGGATTTGTAGGTTATTCAGTTTGATAGGAAAAAAGATGGTAGTGTGACTTTATAAACTGAAAGAACTATGGCGTGAACTCAAATGTCACTGGGAATTCACACCGCAAAAAGTTTTACGATGTTCTACCCTTTTTGCCTTACGAAAATATACCTTTCTTTTTCTGTCCAAGGGAAAAAGGATCATGATCACACACACACACACCCTGCAAGCACACATATATAATCAGACTCTAACATTTTAGCTTTTAATTTTTTCCTTCTAACATTTTAAGATTCTAACATTTTCCTTCTAACATCTCTAACATTTTAGCTTTTAATTTTATCCTTCTTTGATTAATTAATCAAAATGGCTACATAAATAGAAAGTTTCTTATATCCTAAAAATACAAGAAAATCTTCTTTAGGAAACAAGAACAAAAAGAAACCTATATATTCATAATAGTTTGAGAAAATGTGCTGGTGGACAGGAAAATGAATCATTTCCTGCTCTTTAGAATGGTGCTATGTAGGGTATTCTGTCCACATATTAAATTAAGTAAGTATAGTATTTTACACTCCAGATATTCAAACAAGAATTCTACGTTTCTCTAGAGCAGGTCCAGCCCTGCTTCATTTGAATACAAGAAACATCACACTGAGGTATGAAAACACATTTCCTTGTACTCTTCCATTCACACTTGCACACTGATAACATTATTCTTTTATTTCAATTATGAACCTCAAAATGTCTTAATCATTGTAACTTTATTTGAACTGACAATTAACAAATTAATTCTGCATATCAAATGAAGGCTCACATATTATCTTTTATTTATTGCTCCTAAAGTACTGAAGCAACACTTGAGGAAAAACAATCTATGCTACTCACAAATCCAGGAATCTCGCATGCTGTCTCTCGGTTGTTCTGTTCTGGGTCACAGTAGATTCGCAACTTCTGGACATCAAACTAGGACATAAACCCCATCAAGTTAAAATTGAGGCCCAAGGTAACTGTGTAATAAGAATGACCCAACTACATCAGCAGTCATGTAAGGTTTAAATCATAGCACTTAGCTAAATATTAGCAATACTAAATTTGAATACCTAACATACAGTTTAAAGAGGTGATGCATTCACATAAGGAAATTCATTAGGAAAACCCTAGCACCAAAAACAAACCTCTAATTTCCTTCAGGAACCCATTGGAGCTTTTTTAGCATCTCTGTATCAAGCGCTTAAAGAGCATTTCCTAGAACATTTATAAGCCTTCCCAGGCTTTCTGCATTTATCCTAAATCTCTACATTTCTGATTACAAAAAAAAATTAGTTGCTGGCATGGAGTGTTGTGTGATGAGTAGTCCAAGTACCTATTGCTATTTAAATATTTACTACATTCTGACATGTAACATTAAAATATAGAGACCATGTGTATAATTTGAACATGCAATCTTCCCTTGATAGAAAGTGGTAAAGCACACCTCTTCAAATAACAGATTGTTCAAGAAATGGCTATCTTTTTATAACATATTTCTCAATCCACAGATACTCCAGTTTTTAAAAATATCAAAAAAGTAACAGTTTTAAGAAGTAAATCCTGAAATTCATTAATCTGATTGTAACCTCACAGCTGCAGAGAAATTTTATAGCTCCCAACTCAAAGCTCTAATCACATTCTCTTTTTCAAGTTCATTATTTAATCTATGCTTCTCCTGGGTAATATGAAATTAATGTTTCATAAGAATGTAGAATTCTACCCTGAACCCAGGGGAACATTTTTCTAAGAATTCCTACAAAATCTATTAAGTCTAATTTTGCATTTTCATACACACACTCAAACACACAATTCCACTTATAAACTGACCATTTTTATTATCTTAAAGGAATCAATAATTCAGTTAACTACTTAATTAAATGTGATAAATACTATCACAAAAGACAGCAAAAGCTCACTTTATATAATGAAAAAAGCTAATCATTACTTATCCACCTGAACGGTTTCTTCTTTCCCAGAATACTTTCCAATTTGAGTTTGCCCACTGATGAAGATCCCTAAAACTGGATGTAAGGGCTTGTTTTCAATTTGTTGATCATCAATATACAGAGTTACATCTTGTTCTGTTACTAAGAGACGAATTTGATGCCAGCCTTCATCAAATAATGTCTATAGGAAGAAAGTAGGGAAGATTCATAAAATTCCTAATAATCTTTCATTTTCTTTGTTCCCATTCCTTTGCAGCCAACCATAAATCCACACTACACAGACTGGTTGTGTTATATACTAATTCACCTTGACCCAAGTTGGGTCTCAAATTCTAGCCACCAATTAATTTATGAAGTCTTACTTCGCATTATAGATCCATTATATGTAAGTTTATGTGTCAATTACTGAAGCAATTCTCAAGGTCACAAATAAGTTCTTAACCTCTGAATCTAAATGGCTTTTCCCATTCCTCATCCTATTTACTCCATTGCAACTTTAGATCCTTAACTAGTCCATCTTACTTAGTTTCTTCCTTCAACTCCATGACTCAAACCATCTTGATCATTTCTTCTTCTTCAATTGCTCATTCTCTATTTTTTTGAGGGCTCCTCTTTTTCACCTGCCTTTTTTTTTTTTGTTTTGAAGATTTTTATTTATTTATTCATGAGAGACAGAGAGAGAGAGAGAGAGAGGCAGAGACACAGGCAGAGAGAGAAGCAGGCTCCACTCAGGGAGCCTGATGCAGGACTCAATCCCAGGACTCCAGGATCATGCCCTGGGCAAAAGGCAGGCGCTAAATTGCTGAGCCACCGAGGGATTCCCCTTCACCTGCCTTTTGATGAGGTCATAACTGACAGATCTATCACTGACCTTTTTCAATCTCCCTTTTGATTATGTCAACCATTCCTATAGGTCAATCATTACTTCTATGGAATAACTCTCATATCTACAACAGCCTGGACCTCTTTTCTACATATGGGATCTATAATTTTTAATACTGGCTAGTATAGTTTTACCAGGATATTTCACAGTTAGCCTGAGGGAGAGTATAGCAAAATGAACTTGAACTATCCCCAAAGCTTTCTTCCTCTCAGTTTCCCTGGGAAAATAATATCCTCACTTTCTAAATTGCACCAAGTGTCTTTACCTCTTGCCCTTCCCTCAGCTGAAATAATAACCAGATGCAAAGTTCTACCAAATGTCTCTTAAATATGACTCAAATTCACTTCACTATTCCCATTCTCATTACCATAGTTTATGCTCAAGTATATCTTGCTTTATCTGAATAATTTTAAAACATATCTCTAATTCTTCCCTAAGCCATCCTTAATACATCACTATAATTAATCTCTCTCACTACCATTCTGTCAGAGAAGATGCCACATCTTATTAATCTCTAGATTCCCAGGATCTAGCCCATTTCCAGGACAGAGATGAAAGTATTTTTTATGAAATAAAAAGGAGAAGAGAAGAGAGAGCTGCTTTGACCATGACACACCTATGATTCCAAGACTTTTTGATGGAATCCTATCATCCACTGAACAAAGTCCAAAACCCTTTGTATGATTGCCAGGTTCCCACAAATTGAATTCATACTTTGTTAGCTCTTTCTTTCATGCATCTTATACTTCAAACACAGGGGATATCACTTTCTATTTTTTAAATTAAAACCCTGTATTTTACCACACAGGAGTACTCAATACTGAACCACTGACTTACATGTCCTTAGCTTTCTTCATCAAAATTCTATATGTTCTTCAAGGTCTAGTCCAAAATGCATCTCATTATAAGACTTGCCTGCATTTTGTGTTAGAATATACTTTTCCCTTTACATTTCTCTAATATTTTGTACTTCTAGTAGATATCAGAGGTCTTCAATCTTCTATTATAAATAAGTTAGTTCCTTGAAGGTGTGAAACATGCCTTACTCATTTGTGATTTCTTATAGAACCTAGCATATTGACTTTAATAAAAATGGCAGCCAAATTTTTAAAAAATTTAATTTGCTTACAATGAAGAAATTGAACAGATGGCATAATTTCATATATAACCTTGTATACTTCCTAAATTATACAATATACTGTTAGACTATCATGAGTATCAAAACTTAGCTATTTTTATCATTGTATCTGTATTCTGAACACATCTGACTTGGAAAATACACTTTTTTTGGATTATCAATTTTATTAAATAGAGGTTATTTTGGGGAAACAAAACATTTTTCTAATAAATGTGAATTCTGCACTCATTATCTACCTGTATGTAAGGTTCTAACAAATGTCTTTATCTCAGTACTTTGTAGGGCATGGCAGTGTAAGATGGGACCAACATGAGTCTTAGATAGATGAGACTTAACTTCAGTTTCTGATGTCACCATTTAATAGCTGTATTACTTTGAGATGGAACTTAATACCCTTCAAACTTTTTTTTTGGTCTGTACAATGAGAACAGTAGCTTCTTCCTTGGGTGATTATTACAATTAAATGTTCTTGACATCCATCTAGTAGCAAGTACTCAAAAAATGTGAGTTCTCCCACTCCTTAATTCCACCTAAGAAACAATTTTCCTTCATTTGTTGCTCTTATTCAGTAAAGCAACACTAAACTATGAAGTCAGATTCTTTTCAGCCACATTAAAATTATGGCACTCTTCCTCCAACACACAAATCTGGTGGTGATTCCCCATGAATATCATCATAATCATATCCAAGCATCTTTACCTTAACTTGAGGGTCAACGAAGGTGACCACTTGTGAGCCATTAATCATGCTGGTTGTTGTAAATAGTAAAGTTTTATCCACACCATTTAAAGTAACTGCTATTTGTGGCCTTCCATCAATGGTTAAAATTCTCCATAAATCCCACATTTTCTTGACTTTAAATCTCTGAGTGGAGACAAATACATATGATGGAGGAAGACCTTCTGGGAAAACATTGCTAGAAAAAGAAGAATATGCATAAGCTTTAGGAATTCTCAGCATGTCTAGAGACATAACAACAAAAAGGTGTATCAACACATAATGTATACCTTGTGAATTCTGATAAGTCAACTTTTGATGTTACTTCATATCCTTTTATCTTTGTTGGTGAAAGCAGGATTCTTTTCTTAACCTTTTTCTTTACACCCAAGCCTAAAAGAATATCAAACCCTTTCTCATCGCGAGCTGCCACTGGAATTCGTGTTGGACAGACAGATTCTATAAATCCAGAGCAAAAAGCAGTAAACATTGATTAATCATGGATTTCTTCAATAAGAAAATGAGAAATATTAGAGAAAATAATTATAAAAAATATATATGCACACAAATGGATATAAATGCCTTTTCTGAAAAAATGTGCAGGAGTGTCTCTGGCACTTAAAGTCCCAAATGTCATTTTTCCTCCTAACAGCGGATAAAGTAAAACAGAAAGAAATATATATACTTTATATATATAAACAGACTACTTTAAGAATACTATGCTAACGTCTATAAATCACTGTTTGAATGAAGGGCAACCTAATACCTGAGAGGGGGTAGGAGAACACTGGAATGACATTGACAATTCTAATCTAATAGTTGCTATTAATTAGTCACATGACTTTGCATAACTCCTAAATTTCTTGGATCTAAGAGATGAAATCTAAGATTTCTTTCTTGAATTCCCAGCATTTGAGGGGTAAAAAAAAAATTTCTTATTCTTGATATCCTCTCCAGTTTTAGCAGTTGAAAATTCTACAGTTCAAACATCATTGGTTCTATTTACTCTGGGAAAAAACTGTAGGTCTTTTCTGTTCATGAAAGTTCTCAAAATGGCCCTATTATCTATGATTAATTATATCATATTAATCATATTTTCATATTTATAAATAAAGACTATTTCCTTAAGAAGAATTGTTAAGATTTGTATTATACAGTCATCTATATAAATTCTAAAAATATGGTATGCTTTTAACTTGCTGGGAAACTAATACCTGAAATTATGTGGAAAATTTTATATGGTTGAAATGCTATTAAGCTGTTAAATTGTAGAAATGTTGCGATATTTTCAGATTCTTCCAAGGCCCTCATATAAAATAAACATTGAGCATGACTGCTTATATTTTATAGAGCAGCTAACAAAATAAAAAAAGAACAAACTCCACTAACCTTCTTTAAGATAATCACTCTCTTATACAACATTAAGAAGGAAAAGCATCATATTTATAATTCAATAAAAAGTAATGAGATGGATTTTATTAGCCCAACATGTATAGTCATAATTTATACCACAGAATATTAGAAATAAAATAAAGGTCTGATATAATTAAAATTTTTTCTTCAGGTCTTAAATTTTGAAGTGATCCAATAAATTATGTCCTTCTTCTTCTGGTAAGCTTGTTACTAAATGATGAGGAGATACAGGAATGAGGCAAGTAGATGTTGGTTAGATATGTGATTTAGGGAATTTCATGACACTGCACACCATAAAGAATCCCCTCACACCATTCCAGCAGCAGAAAGCTGACTATTCCCTAACCCACCTTAGAAGCAGGGCCTGCCCACTAAGCTCACATATGTTCGAGAGGAAACCAGAACACACTAGCTCCACAGATACACTGATCCAAGGAGAAGAAAGTTAAAGACTCTTTGATAAACATGACCAACTACTTTTTATCAAACTCATTTATTGAAAATTGATCTTCTCATTCAGTGGTAAGGAACTATAAAAGGTTAGGAAAGAGATCAGAAGAGTTAGCCTTGCTGAAGTTTCTTCACATGAAAATAAGAGAAGCAGGGTGTAAGTGATCCTAATAGCACTATATTACAGTTTAAATCATAAAGCAATTAATAAAACTAAATCTTTTCTGTCGTGACGCAGGGTTTCTTTTTTGACAGAGTGGCAGTGAGTGGAGGTATGCAGAATATATGAAGCCTCAAATCAGATACTTTTGATTTAAAACTGCAAAAAAAAAAATTAGCTGAAAAGAAAACATGTTAAACTTTACATCATAAAAATATTCAGGTTTGAATTGCTGCTTTGATTTGCTTTTTAACTAAGAAGTTATAAGATGTTGGGTGAAGATCTCAGGCTTAAGAAAATTAGGTTTAGACTTAAGCCTCTCAACGTCTCCCAAAATTTTGGATTCTCATCTGTGAAGTGAGAATAATGATCTCCTTCACAGAGTTTGTCTGAAGATCAAATGTGATGATGTATGTGAAAGTGCTTTGTAACTGCAAAACGGCATGCAAGTGCAGGGGACAAAGCAAGTCTTGTGTTCATCCTTTTGCTATAACAGTCTTTTACACCATCTTGTAATACCCAAAATTTTATGGGGAAACAGTATGGCACCACTTGTGAAATCAAGAATGTATAAGATAGCCACATTTTCATTACTACCTAGCACATCTCATGAAGAAGTATGGATTTAAATAATTATGTTTTCTTGAAGGTAATTTTTCTTCCCAATAGCACATGGGAAGTGAAAAAAGTGTAGTTAAAATGTTCAAAAACAGTTTTTATGTTTGTATATACCTAGTTTTAGGAAACAGGTAAAAGAAGTTTCCATACATAAAATGCTACTTTTCAACCAATTTCTATATAAACTTGAGGGGAAACAGAGGTAAATAGTTAATTTACCCACTGCATAGAAAAAATAAATATATGAAATATATGTTTAAGTATACAAACCACATCTAGACAGAAGTATGGAAACTGGAAATAAAAACTGAAACTTGGAAATTATAATTTTAATACTAGGAAAATCAAATGCTAAGAGAGACTCAGTTGGGAGCTTGTTATAACACCTAAAACAGGTAATTAGAGTATCTAAATAAACCAATTTATTTTAAAGGCATGCATTCAGGAGGAAGGGTAAGCAAAACAGAAGACCTAAATTCACAAATGATTATTTCTACACCAACTACACAGTTTTAATTTCATTTTACTCCAGTATGGATAGAGTATTCAGGATAGGAACGCTTCCTGGGATGAGCAAAGATTACTCTATTTTAAACACTGAGGGCCAGTAATATCTGCTTTTCAGTTTGGATGATTTATTTTTGTTTTTATTTCCCTTGCCTTTGGAAACAGATAAGTAATATCTAGAAAAATGTTGCTATGGCTAAAATACCACTGTCTATGTTCTCTTCTAGGATTTTTATGGTTTCAAGTTTCACACTTAGGTCTTTAATCCACTTTGAATTTATTTTAGAATTGAAAAGATATTTGCAAATGATACAAACAGTAAAAGAGCCTAATATCCAAAATATATAAAGAACTTAAAACTCAATACCAAAAAAAAAAAAAAATCCAATTTAAAAGAAGACAGAAAACACGAATAGACATTTCTCCAAAGAAAACATAGACACATGAAAAGACGCTTCAGTATCACTAATCATCAGGGAGAAACAAATCAAAACCACAATGAGATATCACCTTACATCTGTCAGAATGGCTAAAATAAAAAAGACAAGAAAAAACAAGTGTTGCCAAGGTTGTAGAGAAAAATGAACCATTGTGCACTGCCTGTATGAATGTAAATTGGTGCAGCCACTGTGGAAAACAGTATGGAGGTTCCTCAAAAAATTAAAAATAAAAATGCTATATGATCCAATAATTGCACTACTAGTTATCCAAAAAAAACAAATACGTACTTCAAAAAAATATATACACCTCTATTTTTGTTGCAGCATTGTTTATAATAACCAGTATATGGAAGCAACCTAAATGTCCACTGATAAACAGGTATACACATACAGATAAACAGGTATACACATACATAAACGATGGAATTGTGTATGAGATTTAAAAAAAAAAAAAAAAAAGGATGTTATCGGGTGGCCCGAGTGGCTCAGCGGTTTAGTGCCGCCTTCCACCCAGGGCGTGATCCTGGAGCCCCTGGATCGAGTCCCATGTCGGGCTTTCTGCATGGAGCCTGCTTCTCCCTCTGCCTGTGTCTTTGCCCCTCTCTCTCTCTCTCTGTCTCTCATGAATAAATAAATAAAATCTTTAAAAAAAAAAAAAAAAAAGGATGTGATCATGCCATTTGTAACAATATAGACAGACCCAAAAGGTATGTGCTAAGTGAACTAAGTCAGACATAGAAAGATAAATGCCATATTATTTCACTCACATGTGTAATCCGAAAAAAAAAATGAAAAACAAATTAATAAATCTGCAAATTCAAAGGACAAATTGATGATTGCCAGAGGAGAGGGAGGTGAGGAGGTGGGCAATATAAGTGAAGGGGAGAAGAATATAAAGTTAATGATATTTTAATAGTATCATGATGGCAGATGATACATACACTTGTGGTGAACACAGCATAACATACAAACTTGTTGAATTACTATGTTGTGCACCTGAAACTAATGTAACATTGTATGTCAACTATATTCAAGATTTTAAAAAGTTTTTGAGTCATCCATAGAAACCAGAAAAAATATTCATTTTTCTATTAAATCTCAGGGTTTAGTAATACAAGTAATCCAGTATTACCAAAGTCATAAAAGGTGTTTTACTTAAAATTCTGCCATGGACATGGACACAAAAACTGTGTAAATCTTTAGTCTAACTAGACCAACCAAATTAGAAACTACATCTTTCTAGCTCTAAGTTAACATCACAGGAACACTAATGAACACACTATTCCAGAACACATCTACCTACTTTTTAAATGCCTATTTAATCCAATTCCACATTGCCACATTGTTCATAGGTCACTCCTCTCCAGAAGTCACATATTTTATTCACAACAAGGGAATTTTATCAAGGAGATCTGTGGTCAGAAACCAAAAGTAATTTTATTGATCCAGACCTAATAGTCCAATAAAACAGAGTTGTGTAGAGAGGGTCCCTGGTGCAGATCTGTGCAAGCCAACTTCCTCAGACTTTCCCTGGACTGAACTTCATTTTAATGATAAGGCAAACACAAGTGTATGTCCAACTGATATACACCCCTCAATGGTGTTCAGTGGCATTTTAATATATCTGCCTTTCTGAAGTTCTATTATATCATGTAGTTTAATGTAATGTACAAGTTCATCAAAAGAAGGAACAGTCACCCTTGTTTCAATTTAGTACCAAGGTTGTGATTACTTAGACTTCATCATACTGAAAATACAATAATATAGCAAAACCAAAGTAAATTATGGAAACAGAGATCCTCTTACCAAAGATTAAATAACAAGAAGGTAGCCCCAATTTCACCCAATTCCTTTTCTCATTACAGACTGAATAAGCTCATCTTCCTTTACCAGCACTGTCTTGAAATCTAGATTGATTTAGAGTTAACAGTCCTTCATCTGAGGAAGATGTCTGCCAAATGCATGGCTGACAATGGGACCCAGTAAGAGCAGATGTCAATGGGAACAAGAGACTCCTATTACTAATGAGTACAACTTGTCCACAAATCAGAAACATCACAGTCTTTTGCAACATTCAGTTGCCTCACTGATCACAGAATATTTTGTTTTTTTAACAATAAGAAAAAATATAAGAAATAACTATCATCTTTGGCCTAAGGAATAGTTAAGGAAAATATAATTCTAAAGGCTTATATAATCACAAAAATGACTCATCTGGTTTTGCCATTTTTCATTTTAAAAGCATTGATTATGTAATGAATTTTTTTTTGTTATTCCTGCTCAAGTACTACAAATGGAGAAAAGGTAACATGTTTTGCCTTTATACATATGCAGATAATAGCATGTGTGTAATTCCTGTACCTCATTCTTCACCCCTTTTTACATTTTTTATTTCACAGACCTTTTGTCAGGTATTACAGTTGTGTATCATTTTAACATACAAACTATATATTTTCTTTAACCAGATGTCCAAGCATCTTAACATGTTCCTGTCCTTGACGTTACTCCAGCACACTGATATTAACTTTCATAAAATGTGATTTATATCACTAAAGTTGGAGTCAGTCACTTAGCCCAAGATCACACACTTCAAGAAAGTGATGTTGACAAAATCAAGAATCAAACCTGGATCCTGGTCTGACTCCAGAGACTGGGCTGGGCCTCCTTATCATTATGTAGCCTTGGGTTTATTAGGAAAAAGAATCAGGAGATAGTGCTTCACTTTAACAGGTCTTTGCTGAGTCTTTTAAAACATTTTTATGAAGGTACAACCTACCTTCAACAAAATGCCCTAATTTCAAGTGCACATCAACTGGCACATATTTATAGGTTTATAAGTTAGCACCCAGACAAGATAAAGAACACATCTAACACCTCAGAAAGTTACCTCATGATCCTTCCCAGACAATAACCACTACCACCAGAGGCCACCACTGTTATGATTTCTGTTATCACTGATTTGTGTATTCTTAAACTTAATATAAATGAACCATACAGTATGTTCTTTTACTTGACTCTTCTTGCTCAACATAATATCTGGGGTATCATCCATGCTGTTGTAAATAACAGTGGCTTGTTCTTTTCTGTTGCTAGGTACTATTCCACTATTCAAATTATGTTATGACGTATTTGTCCATTTTATGTGAGCAGTCATTGGAGTTGTATGCAGTTTTGACTATTTTTAATAAACTTGCCATAGACAATCTTGCATATGTCTTTTGGTAAACATATGAACTTATTTCTCATGGTCAACTATCTGAGCGTAGAACTGCTGTTTCATAGGGAATCTGTATACTTTGCCCTAGTAGATAGTGCCAAAAATTTTTTCCCAAGAGGTTGTACCAATTTTCACCTCTACTATCATGTCTGTTGCCACTTGAAAAGGAGGGAGGTGTTATGAAAATATGTAATTAGGTGATAGATATTATACACAATATTTCAGAGAAAGAAAAAAGAGGAGGGTTGGGCTACGCATACAAGCTTTAAACATTCTTAACAAAAATTATTCCAAATATTTTGTTTGTTCCTTTCCTAGACATAATTAACTCATACAACTGCATCTAGATTTAATCATAAACACTGACAGCAACATCTATATGCTGTAATTTGTATATTTTCTAAATTATGCCATAATAATTCTATTTTTCCCATGAATACTCATATATTACTTTTCACATAAAATAAAGCATATTGTGTTTGAAGGGAACATAGCTGTAGCCTAATTAGGTGGAAAATTAATATTTTTAGATATACTACAAGTCCCTGACAATATAAATTGCCTTCAATTCAGATTAGATTCAAAACCTTTTAATCTACAGATAGATTATAAAGTGATTGTCCTGAATGTTTGATGACATTTTATAGAATACTCTACTCAATCCAATCCTATCTACCAAACTTTACCATACTTTCATTTCTCATTTCCCTCTGCCCCACCTCAGTGGGGAAATTCATATATACGTGTACCAACAATAAAGGCAAGAATGGAAAAAATAAGCTTTATAGGAGGACAGAAAAGTTAACCACATATATGTTATGAAATCATGGAAGCTAAAACACTGGCCATCTCCAAAAACATCTCAGTTGTCCTGGCCATGATTGCTGATATGTGTACCCCAACCCTTTGTGACTTTAATGAAATACAGATAGAATTATATGAGTAGGTTAGGGTAAAGCACTGGGTCACTATTATGAAGCATAGTAAAGTTTGAATTAGATAACCAAATTATCCAGCCATCTTTAAACAAGAATAGTATACAAAGTATAAGTGGTTTTTTGATGAGAAGAAACTCAGGAAAAGTCCTAAACATCATTCTAAGTTAAAGTGCATCACTGTAGAAAGCATTGAAAGGAAAAAAGCCTCAAAGTTTAATGTAATGAAAGATACCAAAGTTCCACTCAAGCAGCAGTCTCTCTCAGTCTCTCTCTCTCTCTTTCTCTCTCTCTCTCAAATAAGATAAGGCTGAGGATGCATAGCTAATTGCCTTGTGACCTCTAGCCTCTGGCCCCATTTGAGCAAGTCAACATCATATACTATTTTAAAAAACAGATAAATCTCCTGCTTCCTCCAAAAGTCAAGATGGTAGAAAACAGTAAAAATATACAGGCAGTTTTCCAGAGCCTGCTCTTTACCTGCACCTATGCATAAGCAAGCTCAACATACCTGAATTAAAATATGGGTCCTAAAACCCAGTAATTCAAGCCACAGGCTGCTGGAAGCCCTTAAAGACACCTAAGGATGGTAACTTCTAGGGCACAGAGGGAAATTTCTTTCTCTTCCTTTCTCTCCTCTTTGTTGCATCAAGCCCATTCCTGATTTACTCAAAAAAGAAACAGAAGAATAATATCAGCAAGATGGCAGAATAGAAGTCATAGCCCACATTCTCCCACCAAAACACTGATTTAACAATAACATATGGATCAAAATACATTTATGGAAATTCCAGATTTAGGTTAGGAAGTTGAAGTATCCAAGGTGACCACAAAGCCAAGAACAGCATCACTGAAACAAGTAATATTAATAATTTTATTTTACTCACATCATTCCCTCCCCCATGCCTGTAAAGTGCCAAGAGAGAACACCCTAGCTTGTGATAGAGAATGCACTTGAGTGGGAAAAAGAAGAGTGGAGCATGTAACCACAGGGCTGTTCAAGAGACTGGTTTCAGTCCCACCTCATTTAGAGCACTGAAAGAACCGCAATCATTTGGATTCCTAGGAACTGCTGAGAACAAACAGAGTCATGGGGTTAAGGGGAAGGAGCTTGTTGTGGCTCAGCCTGATAAAGAGAAGACACACAACTTGAGCCTTCTCCCTCTGGAGGAAGAGAAAAGAGTGTAGCTTTTATCCAGCATTCTAGCTTTCCCAAGGGCTGTCTGAGGGAATAATATTGATCCTGCCTAAGGATATTAACAGGGAACCAGAATACTTTGGATGCCTAATGCCCACTGAGAACAAGGTGGGGAAGCTTATAGCTATAAAACTAGAGACCTTAAGAAGCTACAGACAGATACTAAAGGGAATAAAAGATTATGAGCTCCTGGGGTTGGGGTGGGGCGGGGAGGGGAAGCAAACCTCTCTAATTAAGAAATTGCTCACTCAGATCCGGAGAAATTATATCCTTCCATAAAAAGGCTTCAAAGCCCCCAAGAATCACTAGATGAACTAGTTAATAAGGGATTTCCCTGTATAAAGCCAATTGGTAAAGAAGGAGAGAGGTAAATTTTTCAAACATGTGGCTCCCAAAACAAAGCTGTAAAATACACAAAGTAACAGGGAAACATGATCCAAAGAACAGAATAACTCTCCAGATACTAACCCTAAGGAAAGGTTTATTATTTGAAAAAAGAATTCAAAACAACCATAATAAAGATGCCCTATGAGCTTAAGAAACAGTGGTATAAACAATATGAGGATACCAATAAAATAGAAAGGAGAACCAAAAAGAAATTTTGGAGCTGAAGAACACAATAACTGAACTGCAAAAAAAAATAAAGGACTGATGGGGTTACAAATCAGACTCAATCAAGCACAATAAAGAATCAGCAAACTTAAAGGTTATTTGAAAATATCTAGGCAGATAAATAAAAATTTAAAAGATGAGAAAGATTGAATAAAACCTAAATGACTTATGAGACACCATGAAGTACACCAATATGCATATCATGGGAGTTTCAGGAGAGAAAAAGACAGAGTTTAGTTAAAGTAATAACTAAAAACTTCTCAAGTCCAGGAAAGGTTATGTACAACCAGATTAAATAATCAAAAGAAATCCACATCAAGAGATTATAATCAAATTGTCAAAAAAAAAAAAAAGAATTTTGAAAGCAGCAAGAGAAAAGCAGCTCATTATTTACTACTGGCACCCACCATATGATTATTGGCAGATTTCTCAGTAGAAACCTTGCAGGCCACAAGAGAATGGGATGATCTACTCAAAGTGCTAGCTGAGAGAAAAAACTGCCATTGATGGGGCACCAGGGTGGCTCAGTTGGTTAAGTGTCTGCCTTAGGCTCAGATCATGATCCCAGGGTCTTGGGATCAAGCTCCACATCAAGCTCCTTCTTCAATAGAGAACCTACTTCTTTTGCTCCCTCTGCTTGCTGCTCCCCCTGCTTGTGCTCTCTCAATCAAATAAATAAATAAGATATTTTGAAAAAAATTTAAAAACTATAACTGGCAGAAATATTCTTCAAAAATGAAAGAGAAAAAAAAAAAAAAAAACACTTTCCCAGATTAAAAAAGGCTGAGGGAGTTCATCATCCTGCCTTATAAGAAATACAGAGGAAGTCCATTAAGTTGAAATTAAAGAACATTAAACAACAACACAAAAGCATTGCAAACTATAAGACACTGTGGTTATGGACACGGGTAACGCAGTCAGTTAGGCATCTGACTTCTGATTTCAACTCAGGTCATGAGCTAAGCGTTTTGAGATGGAGCACTAACTTGGGCTCCATATTAGACATGGAGTCTGCTTAAGATTCTCTCTCCCTCTCCCTCTGCCCCCGCCCCCTGTGTGTGCCTGCTCTCTCACATTCTTAATCTAAGATAAAAAACAAATCTTAAAAAAAAACCTCACCGGTTAAACATACAAATTCAGAATACTATAATATTGTAACAGTGGTATATAAATCACTTTTAATTCTGATATAGAAGTTAAAAAACATATAAACAGTAACTATAACTGTAAAAATATACCAATGAATATTGAACATAAGATGATGTAATTTGTAACATCAATAGTAAAGTGTGAGGGCAGGGAGAAGCAAAAATATAGAGTATTTGTATCTGATGAAAATGAGTTATCAGCTTAAAATAGACTGATATAACTATATGATGCTTTATGAAACCTTTATAGTCACCACAAAGGAAATACCTATACAAAATACACAAAAGAAAATGAGAAAAATATCAAAACATGTCACTACAAAAAAAAAGTGAATGAGGCACAAAGGAAGACAGCAAGAGGGAGTAAAAAAGGCATAAGGCAGGCTGAAAACAAGGAACAAAACAGTGATATTAAAGTCTTCCCTATTGCTATTTAAGATGTAAATGGATTAAACTCCCAAATAAAAAGACACAGAGTGGTTAAATAGACAAAAGAAAAAAAACAAGATCCAACTACATACTGTCTATAAGACATATACTTTAGGATTACAGACACACATAGGCTAAAAGTAAGGAGGTGGAATAAGACACTGTGCAAATGGTAACCAAAACAGAGCAAAGGTGGCAATACTTAGACAAAATAGACTAAGTCAAAACTCAACTATGACAAAGAAGGACATAATATGATGGTAAAGGGGTCAATTCACCAGCAAGACATAATTTTAAATATACATGAACCCAACATCATGGCACTCAAAACCATGAAGCAAACACTGACAGAAGTGAACGGAGAAATAGCAGACACAGAAACAGAAGATACAATAATAAGAGACTTCAATATTCTATTTCCTATAATGAATAGAACATCCAGACAGAAGACCAAAAAGGGAACACAGAACTTGAACAACAGTATGGACCAAATGGAGCTAACAGACAATGCAGAACATTCTACAACACAGCAGAATACACATTCTTCTTAAGTGCAAATGAAACATTCACTAGGATAGATCACATGCTACTTCAAAAAATACATCTTAACAAAGTTAAGAAGACTGAAGTCATACCAAATATATCTTCAAACCATGACATAATGAAACTAGAAATTAAGGGTAGAAGGAAAAGTGGAAAATTCACAAGTATGTGGAAATTAAACAATGTGCTCTTGAACAACCACTGACTCAAAAAAGAAATCAAAAGAGAAATTAGAAAATATCTTGAGACAAAAACTAAAACACAGCATTACAAAATTTATGGAATGTGGCAAAAACAGTACTAAGAAGAAAATTTATAGCAATACAAATCTACATTAAAAAGGAATAAAGATCTCAAACAATCTAACATTATTCATTTAAAAAAGAAAAACTAGAAAAAAAGGAACACCTGGGTGGCTCAATGGGTTAAGCAATTGCCTTCAGCTCAGGTCATGATCTCAGGGTCCTGGGATGGAGCCCCATATTGGGCTCCCTGCTCAGCAGGAAGTCTGCTTCTCCCTCTCTGCTGCTCCCCTGTCTTGTGCTCGCACTCTCTCTCAAATGAATAAATCTTTTAAAAAATTGGGAAAGAATTGAGCCCAAAATTAACAAGAGCAAGAAAAAAATTGAAATTTTAATCATCTTTAAGATATTTAAGATTAGAACAGAAATAAATGAAAGAATAAAACAAAAAAATCAAAGAAAGAGCTGATTTTTTTTAAAGATCAACAAAACTGATATAACTTTAGCTAGATTAACTAAGAAAAAAAAGAAGATTCAAATAAATAAAACTAGGAATGAAAGAGGAGACATTACAACTAATATCTCAGAAATAAAAGGATCTTAAGAGACTATAATATTCATGTAATGACAATTTTCAGAACTTAGAAGAAATGCATAAATTTCTAAACTATACAACCTACTAAAACTGAATCATGAAGAAATAGAAAATCTAAACAGATGTGTAACTGATAAGGATACTGAATCAGTAATTAAAAACTTCCCAAAAAAGAAAAACCCAGGACCAGGTGTATTCACTGGCAAATTCTACCAAACACTTAAAGAATTAATGTCAATCCTCAAATTGTTACAAAAAAACTGAAGAGGAGGGAATACTTCCAAATTCTTTTTATAAGGCCAACACTTCCCTAACAAAAGCCAGAAAAAACACTACAGGAAAAGAAAACTACCATATTCCTGATAAATATAGATGCAAAGGGACGCCTGGGTGGCTCAGCAGTTGAGTGTCTGCCTTTGGCTCAGGGATGTGATCCCAGTCTGGAGATCAAGTCCCACAACTGGCTTCCTGTGAGGAGCCTGCTTCTCCCTCTGCCTGTGTTTCTGCCTCTCTCTCTCTGTGTCTCTCATGAATAAATAAATAAAATATTTTTAAAAAATATAGATGCAAAAATCCTCCACAAAATACTAACAAATTGAATTCAACAGCAATATAAAAAGGATCCAAAAAAAGCATGCATCATGGCGAAGTGGGATTTATCCATGAGATGCAAAGACAGTTTAACCTATAAAATTAATCAATGTGATACATCTCATTAACAGAATAAAGGATAAAAGTCACAGGATCATCTCAATATATGCAGAGAAAAATTTTGACAAAATTTAACATTCTTTCATGATAAAAACACCAAATTAAGAAAAGAAGGAATTTGCCTCAACATAATTAAAGGTTATATATGAATAGCCCACAGTTAACATCACAATCAATAATGAAAAACCAAAAGCTCTTCCTTTAAGATCAGGAACAAGATAAGGATGCCCACTCTTGCCACTTCTATTCAAGATAATATTGGAAGTACTAGCCAGAGCATCAAAAGTAATAAAATACTAAGGAATAAACCAGGGAGGTAAGACTTGAACGCTGAAAACTACAAAAGATTGCTAAAAGAAACTAGAGAAATCACCAAGAAGTAGAAACATCTCATGTTCATGGACTGAAAAACTTAATAATACAAAAATTTGCCTAACACCAAAGTGATTCAATGCAATCTCTATCAAAATCCCAATGGTCAGTCACAGAAGGACAAATACTGCATGATTCCACCCTTATGAAATACCTAAAGTAGTCAAAATTCATAGCAACATAAAGTAGAATGGTGACTGCCAGAATGGGAGGGAGAAGGAAATGGGAAGTAGCTAGTCAATGGGCACAAAGTTTCTGTTATGCAACATGAAGCAGTTCTAGATATCTACAGTACAACACTGTGCTTGTAGTTAGCAATACTGTACTATACACTTAAAATTTTTAGGAAGTTAGATCTCATATGTTCTTTACATTTAAAAAAGAATTGAAAAAAATTAAACTCTCAAAGACATTATTTATCAGATAAAGAAATAATTGTCCATTACAAAAAGATCATTCTAAAATAAGGAACTTGTTGAAGAATACACCTTTAAGGAAATGGTAGATCTATGAAGATGAAATAATCCATGTGAGACCAAAGAAGTAAATAATATTTTCTTCACTGTGGGTCATTCACAGCAAGAGTATAAAAGTGAACAGTATTAGGAAATGGTAATCCTATATAATAAGCACCTCAAGGTAGAACTGAACCATTTGTCAAAAAAAAAAAAATTCGTCAAAAGTGCAGAAACAAATTACGTGATTTGACGCTTCTGCCATACAATAATGCATTAATAATAATCTAATAGTTTTTAAAAAGTTGAGGGAAAAAAGCCCTTATATTCCAAGAACAATTTCAAAAACTATGTTTTAAAAGATGGCTATTGTACAGCATGTTTGTGAACTGAGTAGACACAGACATTACTTACATTCTTTCTTTGAGTGTGCATGAAGAAATATTTGGCAAGATTACAAATTTAATTTTTCTCTTACAGACTGGACATTTTTGCTAAAAGAATATTTTACTCCTTTTAAGCACAGCTACTCTTTCATGTGTAATTAGAATTTTTTATATAGAATGCATTTATCAAAATACATATCTACAGAATGTCTCTACAGCAAGTACTGCCCAGACATACTTAATCAAATTTATATTTTAGGATTTAAAAGAATGGTAAGTAAATATCACCATGAAAAGTCTGCTTTAATAATGAAATATACCTAGCTTCAAACCCAAGAATTCTAACGACAAAACCAAAGAATTCTTACGAAGTATTTAAAAATCTATGTATGTCAATTATTTTTCAATAAAACTGGGAAACAAATATAAATTCCTCTGTTCTGTTCAAATGACAAAGGTCAACACAGTCTTACTGTTAGAGCCATAAAAACATAACTGTGATGACTATTTCTACTTGCTATAGTACCTTTTTAAAAGTTTGATTAAAGAAAATGCTTAATTTCTATCACCTTTTTTTTAATTTTTTTAAATTTCTATCACCTCTTAAATAACCAAAATAATCTTAAATGTTTTTCTGTAGTATAGCCCAAAACAAAGATAAAGAAAATAGAGAAATAAATTTGTTTTCTAGACCACAATCACTTAGAAATGTTTCTATCAAATGTGAATCAACCTATTTTTGAAGCTTTTGGAAAAAAACTTTTTTCCATTTTACATTAATATTACTTTTTAGGTATATTATATATTAAATGCCTATAATATTACAAACAAATTACACTCCCCCAAAATAACATGAACATAAGCATATCCATCTGCTAACAGGATCAGTATATACCAAAAACTGGAGCTTCTCCATACCATGGACTTATAAACACAAAGTTAGATTTCATGGAATGATATAAAAATAATTGACTAGTAAGTATTAGATTTTTGAATGTTCTCTTACTGATGGTAGTAACTTAATCTCTCTCAAGTGCAATTTTTAACAGTTTTCCAGAGCTTTAACAATGTTAGTAATTTGATCTTTCTTTTTGAAGGAAATGAGATATTCCCATTCAGAATTCTATATATGAATATTATTATTTATAGTAGAAAAACTTAGAAATGAACTAAATACTTCCACTGAAGAATGGATAGAGAAGATGTGGGATGTATATATGTGCATATATACATATTTATTACTCAGTCATCAAAAAGAATGAAATCTTACCATTTGCAATAGCATGGATGGAGCTATAGTGTATTATGCTAAGTGAAATAAGTCAGAAAAAGACAAATACCATACGACTTCACTCAAATGTGGAATTTAAGAAACAAAACAGATGAACATAGGGGAAAAAAGAGGCAACCCTTAAAACAGACTCAACTATAGAGACCAAATTGAGGGTTGATGGAGGGAAGATGGGTGGTGGATGGGCTAAATGGGTGATGGATATTAAGAAGGTGCTTGTGATGAGCACTAGATGATATGTGTAAGTGATGAATCACTAAATTCTACTCCTGAAACTAATACTACACTATGTTATCTAACTAGAATATAGGTGAAAATATTTTTTAAAAAGAAGAGCATACAAAAAAAGGAAATTATTAAATTATTGTGGGAGACTGAAGTTGTCTGCTATCACGTTAATAGAGGATGAAATTTTACATAAAATAATAGAATATACAATAGTATGAAATCATTTATATAATCTTATCCTTATTTAGGCACAGGAATAAGCTCTCAGACACACAGAAATTTAAAAAAGACTGGGATGAAGAAGAAAAACTCATTAACAAGAATAATGATATGTGACTTAGATATACTTTTATTTTTTGTGTGCATTTTCTTTTATCTCCACAATTAGACATGCTGTAAATGAAAAGAAAAAGCAACAGTAAAAGTATGGTACTTTCCAACCATAGATTTTTTAAGTAATTATTTCTAAAAGCAAAATTTATCCAGAATAAATTAAACACAAAAATACATGTCCACCTCAATTCTAACATAATAGATAATTTGACATGAAATATAAATGCACTGGTATAAATAAGCAGGTTATAACAATATGTTAGAAATTTTAATTATTAATTTCCAAATTCTATTAAAGCTTACCTTCACAAAGTTTCTGCTTCATCACCTCCCTTATTTTGGATATTGCAATATAGTCTTCCACATAAAACACGTAAGTAGATGAAGGCTTATTGGCAATAGCTCTAAGTTCTGCATCTTCTGTTTCTGAACCAACGCCAATAGCAAATAATGTTATTTTACTATCTCTTGCTGCTTCTGCTGCATCTTTAACTTCATCTTGGGATTTACCATCTGTAAGTACTACTGCTATCTTAGTCAGAAACCGTGAGGACTTGGCAAAAAGGTAATCAAGTGCAAACTGGATGGCCTTTCCAGTCCTTGTGTTTCCGCCCAGGTAATGTATGGATTCCATTGCTGCCACCAAATTCTTTCCTGAATCATGGCTTCCAAGAGGAATCTCCAATACAGGGTAGTCACTATACTGGACCACTCCAACCTGAATAAACTTCGGTCCTATGTCAAAGTTTTTTGTGATATTGACAAGCCACTTTTTCACTATTTCAAAGTTTTCTGGACCAACACTGTAAGAGCCATCTAGGATGAAAACTAAATCTGTTGGAGCAGTACGACAACCTAAGTGAAAAAGAAAACCATCAGAGCATATTTGTTGTATGAAAAGCAAAACATGGGAAGCTTTTAACTGCATGATCTCTAAGTAACCTGATGTGGGGGGATCCTTTCACAACATACATGTGTATCAAATCACCATGAGGTACACATTAAATATAATACAATTTTATATGTCCATTATACCTCAATAAAGCTGAAATTTTAAAAAGAAAAAATAACCAATTCATAGGAGCTTTGTGAAGATTAAATAAGATATATGGCCTAGCTCAAGAAAACTCTAAATGAGAGCTATTATTTGTGTCGACATTTTTAAATCTTTTGTCTTTAAATTTAAAGATTAATGGTTCAGCTTTAAAAGTAGGGGGAAAAAAAACACACACTGTATATAACAGACAGATCTTTGTAGGGGCAGATATTACCATAATGAAACATTTAATTCCATCTCTCCATTGAATAAATGAAAACACAAAAATAAATAAGTATATGATTTTCAGCTATACACTAACAGTATTCTTTTAAGTTATCAAGGAAATATGGTTAGTTTAATGCAAAGCTGAGGTATTTACAAAAATATAAAACTAGTGATGGGAGGAAGAAATTTAAAAACAAAAATTTTTTTTTGCCAACATCTGGATTCAACTAGCTAGTAAAGATACATATTCTTTGATATAGTTGATAAAAGTTTAGTGATCCAAGGTCACCAATGTAATCTACTCTTGCAATACATGCAAGATGAGTGTTTAAAAATCTGATCTCTCTTTAGCCAATAATCTTGTGTGAAGTGAATCTTTGTTATGAGTACAAAGCTATTTCTTTATCCACACATATATAGACTGTTGTTTCAAGATACCAGGAAACACATGTGATCAGCACACCTTAGAGTTCTACTGGAGAACAAAAAACTATCTTTGGTGTAAGTTACACCTAGACAAGTTCTAAGCATTTGTGGAAAGAAAAAAAAAACTTAACTTCCTTTTCCACAGTATTCAGCATGCCTTCAACCCTATTTCATTATATATATAAAATACATATATATATTATATATATATAAAGTATATATATAAAATACATATATATTATATATATATAAAGTATATATATATATATATACACGCTTTAGTGATCAGATGCCCAATATAATGATTTATTTTCTGTAGACATCACAAATAAGATATCTTAATTGCAAAGGAAAGTCCCGGGGAAAAAACAATGTTCAGGGACAACTAGTATTTGTATTTCATTGTATTTCTCCATTTGCTTAGAAGTAAAATCAATCAATCTCTCTCTTTTTCTTTCCCTCTCCTTTCCACTCTTTTCCTCATATTTGTCTACTTCCATATCTGGGATGACAAGGCTCACATGAAGATGCCTCAATTTTAAAGTTAACTCACCTATTACAGTAACCAGCCAAAATAAAACACTATTGTTGAACATGTAGTCCAGAGATTACCAAGAAAAATTTTAACTGCCAAAATATAGGTTTATCTCAAAAATGTAATCATGATTATGATGTCACCCTTAGGGTAGTGGTGCAATCCAAAAAAGCACGAGGGACATTATTCCAACATCCTCTGCCATGGTGAACACTGTCAGAGTTCAGGCCAGGGACAGCAGAAATGGAATTCTGCCCCAGAGGAAAGTTTTCTAACCCAAGGGAATGCAGTTCTTCTGGGGTTTTTTGGAAGCTGGATTGGGATTACAGACATATGCTTTTGTTGGGCTTTTGTGGGAGAGACAAAAGGACAGACAAGTGATGTTTGGAGAGTTCTTCAGGGTTGTTCTTCCTCAATACTATGAGACTCACTGTCTAGACCTGCCAGTGTTTGTATGTCACTTGATTCAGTGTTTATAAACTAGTACAGGGTTATTCTTGGCCCTCCCTATCCCTTTCTAGAGCCATGGACCATATATTTCATAACTGCAAGGTTAGCCAAGAGCATGGGTACAAAAGCAAGCACTTCCATTTATAAAGATTAGACAAAATACCACTCCAAAAGACCTCCTCCTTAGAGAGATGAATCATCAGTGTCAGAAAAAAAAATAGACTGAAGATCAAAAGCATAGTTCAAATACTAGTTACAGCTCTAACCAGCTGTATGGTATTAGGTAGGTTCCTTGAATTTTGTGAATCTCTTTCCCTATTCTAAAAACAGAGAAAAGAATATATACTTGGTTCTGGGTGCATGCTGATCATGTCTTACAACGTATTAATTTCCACCATTGTAGAATACAAATCAAAACCACAATGAGATGCCACCTCACACCAGTGAGAATGGTGGAAAATTAACAAGACAGGAAACAACAAATGGTGGAGAGGATGTGGAGAAAGGGGAACCTTCTTGCACGGTTGGTGGGAATGTGAACTGGTACAGCCACTCTGGAATACTGCGTGGAGGTTCCTCGAAGAGTTAAAAATAGAGCTACCCTATGACCCAGCAATTGCACTACTGGGTATTTACTCCAAAGATACAGATGCAGTGAAAAGCCAAGACACCTGCACCCCAATGTTTATAGCAGCAATGTCCACAATAGTCAAACTGTGGAAGGAGCCTTGTTGTCCATCAAAAGATGAATGGATAAAGAAGATGTGATATGTGTGTGTGTATATATATATACATATATATATACATATATATGTGTGTGTGTGATATGTGTGTGTATACACAAACACACATACACACACACACAATGGATTATTACTCAGCCATTAGAAACGATGAATTTGCTTCGACATGGATGGAACTGGAGGGTATTATGCTGAGTGAAGTAAGTCAATCGGAGAAGGACAATCATTATATGGTTCCACTCATACGGGGAATATAAAAAATAGTGGAAGGGATTAAAGGGGAAAGGAGAGAAAATGAGTGGGAAATATCAGAGAAGGTGACAAAACATGAGAGACTCCTAACTCTGGGAAACAAACAAGGGGTAGTGGAAGGGGAGGTGGGCAGGGGATGGGGTGACTGGGTGATGGGCACTGAGGGGGACACTTACGGGATGAGCACTATATACTATCCGTTGGTAAATTGAACTTCAATTAAAAAAATACAAAAAAAATAAAAGAATATCTACTTTGTATAGGCCTTGAGTGGATTAAACTGTGTTATACAAACATTAAATTTCTTTTTTTTTTTTTAATATTTTTTATTTATTTATGGTAGTCACAGAGAGAGAGAGAGAGAGAGGCAGAGACATAGGCAGAGGGAGAAGCAGGCTCCATGCACTGGGAGCCCGATGTGGGATTCGATCCCGGGTCTCCAGGATCGCGCCCTGGGCCAAAGGCAGGCGCCAAACCGCTGCGCCACCCAGGGATCCCCAAACATTAAATTTCTTATTAATAAATTTTATGCAAGTTGAATCAAGTTGTTAAACCATATATTTTAAGTGCTATAGAATCCATCATTAATTTATAGTAGAATGTTTATGAGTTTTAAAATATGATTATAAACAAACTTGTTTAAAAGAGGCATGATATCTATAAATAATGGCCTGGGTAGCAGAACTGCAATCAATATAACTCTCCTTCTCTAATGTAAGCTCTTCTATAGGCAATTAGAATAACAGTCACCATCTACTGAGATGTCACTGTGCTAAGCCATTAACATACATTATCCTGTTTACATGGATTATCTCATTATCTCTATGAGAGAAGCTCATAGGATGGTCCTAATAAGCCTATGAGGTAGGTACTTTATCTCTATATCACTAAGCCCTAAATGGCTGAGCATAAACTCAATACCAGATCATTTATTCCAAAGTCTGATGGGTAAAAGAGAACAAACAATTACCACAGAATTTTCTCAAAATTACCTTCTGATAAAAGCTTTTATTCTCAGTTAATACATAACGTAGCAATTCATTTCATTTTAGGGAATTCTAGCATTAAAGACAATAAGAGTAAGGCCCTTAAAAGAATTGCTTGATATTCCCTAATTTGATTTCCACAATCAATTTGCTGATAACAAAAATGCTGATAGTTCTTACTTGATCTTATTTCCCCATCTTCAGCTAATACAGAATTCTGAAGAAGCAGGACCAAAACTATCCAAAGAAATGTAATATGGTGAGCCATGTTTCTGTTTTCGTTCTAATATTTTGGTTTTAGGATTCCTAAAGAGAAAAAAAGAAAAGAAGTGAAGTTAAATACATTAGAAAAATAAAAACATATACCTACCCATTATAAGTTTAAATTTTTTCATTGTAATACCCAGTTGGAGTAGTTTTTACTAGCCTTACAATAATTTCTATTGAAAATAGCCATATTTTTAAAAAGAAAGAACAAAAATAGCCATATGATCCTCTTAATTGATGCAGAAAAAGCATTTGACAAAATATATCATCCTTTCTTGATTAAAACTCTCCACTATGTAGGGATAGAGGGAATATACCTCAATATCCTAAAAGCCATATACAAAAAGCCTACAATGAATATCATTCTCAATGCAGAAAAGCTGAGAGCTTTTCCCCTAACATCAGGAACAAGACAGGGATATCCACTCTCACCAGGGTTGTTCAACATAATACTACAAGTCCTACCCTCAGCAATCAGACAACAAAAAAATAATAAAAGACATCCAAATTGGCAAAGGAGGAGTCAAACTCTCTCTCTTCACAGAAGACGATATTTTATGTGGAAAACCCAAAAGACTCCACCCAAAAATTGCTAGATCTCATACAGGAATTCAGCAGTGTGGCAGGATATAAAATCAATGCAAAGAAATCAGCTGCATTTCTATACAATAACACAGACAGAAGGAGGAGAAAATAAGGAGTCAATCCTATTTACAATTGCCCCCAAAACTGTTCCAAAAACTATGGAACACTCATGAAACAAAGAAATGGAAAAACATTCCACACTCATGGATTAGAAGAACAAATATTAATAAAATGTTTATGCTACCCAGAGCAATCTACATTCAATGCAATCCCTAGCAAAATACCATCAAAATTTTTCACAGAGCTGCAACACATAATCCTAAAATTTGTATGGAACCAGAAAAGACCCCAAGTAACCAGAAGAATGTTGAAAAAGAAAACCAAAGCTGGTGGCATCACAATTCCAGACTTCAAGCTCTATTACAAAGCTGTAATCAAAAAACAGTATGGTACTGGCACAAAAACAGATAGGTCAATGGATCAGAAGAGAGAACCCAGAAGAAGATCCTCATATGGTCAACTAATCTTCAACAAAGCAAGAAAGAATAACCAATGGAAAAAAAGAGAGTCTCTTCAACAAATGGGGTTGGGAAAATTGGACAGCCACATGCAGAAGAATGAAACTGGACCACTTTCTTACACCATACACAAAGATAAACTCAAAATGAATGAAAGACCTAAAGGTAAGACAGGAATCCATCAAAATCCTAGAGAAGAACACAGGCAGCAACCTATTCTACCTTGGCTTCAGCAACTTCTTTCTAGACACGTCTCCAAAGGCAAGGAAAACAAAAGCAAAAATGAGCTATTGGGACATCAGGATAAAAAGCTTCTCACAGCAAAGGAAACTATCAACAAAATTAAAAGGCTACCTATGGAATAGGAGAAGATTTTTGCAAATGACATATCAGATAAAAGGCTAGTATCCAAAATCTATAATGAACCTATCAAACTCCACACCCAAAAAACAAATAACCCAGTCAAGAAATGGGCAGAAGACATGAACAGACATTTCTCCAAAGATGACATACAAATGGCCAACAGACACATAAAAAAAAATGCCCCACGTCACTTGGCCTCAGGGAAATACAAATCAAAACCACAACAAGATACCATCTCACATCAGTCAGAATGACTAAAATTAACAAGTCAGGAAATGACAGATGTTGTGAGGATGCAGAGAAAGAAGAACCTTCTTACACTATTGGTGGGAATGCAAGCTGATACACCTACCCTAGAAAACAATATGAAGGTTCCTCAAAAAGTTAAAAATAGAGCTACCCTATGACCCAGCAATTGCACCACTAGGTATCTACCCCAAAGAAACAAATGTAGTGATCCAAAGGGGCACTTGCATCCCAATGTTTATAGCAGCAATATCCACAATAGCCGAACTATGGAAAGAACCCAGATGTCCATTAACAGAGAAATGGATAAACAAAATGTGAGATTATACCACACACAATGCAATATTACTCAGCCATCAGAAAAGATGAAATCTTATAGATTTACATTGCTGTGGATGGAACTGGAAAGTATTATGCTGAGCAAAATAAGTCAATCAGAGAAAGACAATTATGCAGTTTCACTCATATGTGGAATTTAAGAAAACAGGATCAATGGGGAAAGGAGGGAAAAATAAAACAAAATCAGAGAGGGAGACAAACTGTAAGAGACTTAACTATATGAAACAGACTGAGGGTTGCTGAGGAGAAGGGGTGGGGGTAACTGGGTGATGGGCATTAAAGAGAGCACATGATGTAATGAACACTGGATATTATATGCAACTGATGAATTACTGAACTCTACATCTGACACTATGTTAATTTAAATAAAACAAATTTTTTAAAAATTAAAATTATCCTTTATAAGAGAGAAGAGGTTCTGGGATGATTTCATCTGTGGCAGAAAGGGAATCCTCCACAAGAGGAGTAGGAATCTGCCACAGCATGGGAGAAACCAGCCAAAGTTGGTATGCAGACTGGAGTCCTGCAGAGTCCTTGCCACAGAGTGAGTATGCTCCCACCCAGTAATTCTTCCCCATGAGCCTTAACAGAGTACACAGAACACACAAGTAATACAAAGAAAATTGAGAGCAAAACAGAACAGCAAGAGAGAGCTTCCACTTTCTTCCACCTGTTGAGGTACCCAGGGAATTACACAATACAAATCTATGGCTTGCTAAAGTCTGGCGGAGAAGCAACAGAACTGAGAGTAAGTCCCTCCAAGGCCCTCTAGTCCTTCACTACAGTGGAGAGAGAGAGATCTCAAAAAGCAGAAAGCCAAAGGAAGTACAAGAGAGAAAAATAAAATTTGGAAATACAAAAAGGTGGAAAACATACTGTCAAGATAAAAGAAATCTCCCAAGGATCTCCCAAGATATGAGAAGAAGCAAGAGAAATCTGATGTCTCATTAGGATTAAAATATTCAGTTTAAGCAGATCTACAAATGACCTAAATATGAGAAATATCAAATAGGAACTGTAAAATTGTTATAAATATGTT
Organism: Canis lupus familiaris; assembly: GCF_011100685.1. NCBI lineage: Eukaryota > Metazoa > Chordata > Mammalia > Carnivora > Canidae > Canis > Canis lupus. The sequence goes on from NC_049233.1 coordinate 23,709,698, forward strand.
AAAGAATCTAATGGACAACAATGAGCAAATAATATGAGAAATTTCAGATGAGAGATGGAAACCTTAAAAAAATGACACAAGCTGAAACGCTTGCCATGAAAAACATATCAAAAAATAACTCATACAATGGGCTTACCTACATATATCTGAGGAAAAGATTAGTAAACTTGAAGAGGTCAACAGAAATTATCTAAAATGAAACCCAAAAGGGGGCTAGGAGAGAATGATAAAAGGAATGAGCATCTGAAATCTATGGAACAATATCAAGTGGTCTTGATTTAGCATACAAGCAATCAGCTTTTCAGATGGAAAGGAGAAAGTGAGTGTTTGAAATATTTGAAAATACAATAGCCAAAAGTTTTCTAAATTGACAAAGGTACCAACAATCAGAGAAAAAAAGTTAAACCCCAAGCAAGATAAAAAGTGAGTCACACCTAAGCACGTCACACTAAATTAGTATCAAAATAAAAGAGAAAATTCTGAAAACCAGCCAGAGGAAAAAGGACATTGCATACAGAGGGACAACAGTTTGAATTTTAGATGGAAATTTCATAGTCACAGAATGGGCAGATCAGAAAGACATAAAAATTCTAAATGTGTAGATATCTAACAATAAAGCTTCAAAATACATGGAACAAAAAAATGGGGAAAAAAACAAAAAATTTCAAATCAAAATGTTTCATTTTAACACCCACTTTTCAATAAGATTGAATTAGACAAAAAAAATTTCTAATGGCATAGGTTTGAAAAACATCAATCAACTTCACCTCATTGACATTTACAGAACACTTCACCTAACAGTAGCCAGAATATATATTCTTTTGTAATGGAAAATGCAATAGTCATATATAGGCTATATGCTGGAGAAAAAAAATAAGCCTCAAATTCCAAACAAATTAAATTACATCAATTATATTTCTTTGACCAAATGGTATTATATTAAAAAAGGAAAATAAAAGGAAAAAGAAGAAAATCCCAAAAGTCTTCGAAATTTAGCAACATATTTCTGTTTAATTCATAAGTAAAAGAGATCAGAAGGGAAATTTTAAAATATTTCAAATCAATTAATAACTTTTTTAAAAAAATCAAAATTTTGTGATGCAGCTAAAGCACTGCTTAGGGGGAAAGTTTAGCTTAAAAGGTATATATTAGAGAAGAATAATTCAAAATATTTAAACTTCCATTTTAAGAGGCTGGGGAATGTAGGGGTTCCTGGCTGGCTCAGTCAGAGGAGAATGCTTAATCTCGGGGTTGTGAGTTCAAGTCCCACACGGAGTGTAGAGATTACTTAAAAATAAATAAAAACTTAAAAATATATATTTTAAAGAATTTAGAGAAAAAAACAAATTAAAGCCAAAAGTAAAAGAACTGATGAAATAGAAAATTGAAAAATAAAAGTTAATTATTTGAACAAATGAAAATTCTTGGAAATCCTAGCAAGGATAACCAAGATATAAAACAGAAAACATAAATTATATGAGTCAATATTGAAATACGGGATGCCACTACAGAGCATACAAACATAAAAAAATAATAGACAGATAAAATAAAAAAAATTCCAGAACACACTACCTATAAAAGGTATTCTAAATTGAAATTCTCTATTAGAGAAATTGAATGTTGAAACAAAAATTTTCCCAACAACACAAAAAAGCAAAACAAAGTAAAAAACTCTCCAGATCTAGTTTCACCAGTAATTTCTACAAACGTTTAAGGAAAAAAAAATAGTAATCAAATTATTTTATGAAATGAAATGAAAATAGAGGCAAAATTAACTCTCCCCAACTTTTTGTATCAGACCAACATAACCCTAATAGAAAATGAGACAAAGATATTACAAGTTATGAAAGCTATAATCCATTATCCCTCGTGAACAAAGATGTAAAAAAATCCATAAAATATTAGCATATCAAATCTAGCAATATATAAAAAAGATCATGACCAAGTAAAGGTTATCCCAGTTATGCAAGATTGGTTTAAGTTTCGAAATTCAACTGATGTGATTTAAGAGACTAAAAAAGAAAAATCACATGAACATCTCAATTTATACAGTAAAGGCATTTAACAAAATTAACACCCATTCATGATAAAATTCTCAGCCAACTAAAAATAGAAGGGAACTTCTTCAACATGATAAATGCCATGTATGAAAAATCATCAGCTAGCATCATAATCAAATGGTGAAAGCTGAACAATTTCTCCCCCAAATCAGTAAGAAGTTAGACATATTCTCACATCACTTCTATTCAAAGATGTACAGTCTCAGCCAATACCATATTCAAAATGAAAAATAAAAGATATAAAGCCTATAAAGAAATAAAATTATAATTATTTATAGACAACATGATTTTCTACATAGAAAACTTTTTGACATCTACCAAAATGTTAGTAAAACTAATATATCAATTTAGCAAGGTCACAAGACACAAGGATAATAGGGTTTTATTTTTTAAAAGCATATCTACATACTAGCAACAAAACTGGGCAGTGAGGGAGAATGTAATACTATATTTAATAGTATCAAAAGCATCATAAACCTAATGAAAAATGTGCAAGACCTCTCTACTAAAACATATAATACATTGTTGAGAGCAATTAAAGAAAGCACTAAATAAAGATCTACATTAATAAATTAAAATACTCAGTAGGGGCACCTGGATAGCTCATTTAAGCAACTAAATCTTAATTTCAGCTCTAGCCATGATCTCAGGATCATGAGATCAAGCCCCAGTTCAGGCTCTGCACTCACCATCAAATCTACTTGGGAGTCTCTCTCTCCACCCCCACTCCCACCCCCACCCAGACCCTCCCCCAGCTTGTGCTCTCTAAATGAATAACCTTAAAAATAAAAAGACTCTGTATTGGTTACATGTCCACTTTTCTTAAATTGATATATAAATTCAACACAACCCAATCAAAATCCTAGCATATTTTAAAAAGAAAGTGATGAACTTATTCTAAAATTATATAAAATGCAAATGATTTTCAATTAGAAAAGCAATCTTAAATGAAAAACAATCTTCAATAACGAACAATCTTGATTAAGAAAAACTAAACTGGAGAATTTACACTACCTGATTCTGGATTATAAAGCTCTAATAATCAAGAAACTATGTCATTGGCATAGGGATAAACACAGAATGGAACACAAGAGAGTTCAGAAATTGACCCACACTTACACAGTCAATAGATTTTCAATACAAGTGTCAAGGTAACTGAACAGGAAAGTCTTTCCAATAATGGTGCTGGACCAACTAGATAAACACAATAAAATGATCCTTGACACCCCATCTCATTCCACATACAAAAAATAGATAAAGTATAGATACAAATGTAAAAGCTAAAACTATAAAGTTTCTAAAAGAAAATTTAGGAGAGTATCTTCATGGCCCTGGGATTAAGCAAATTTTCTTAGGACACAAAAACTACTAGCAATTTTAAACATGGATACATTAGATTTCACCAAAATTAAACATTTGTTCCTCAAAAAAACCATTAAGAATACAAGCCAATATTCACAATACTTACAAAAAAAATGACCCATTCCTAGAATATATAAATTTTTTAAAGTTTTACAATATTACTCAGCCATAAAAAGTAAAATAAAATCTTGCCATTTGTAATGACATGGATGGACCTAGAGGGTTGATAATTGTATAATTTGTTGTATATAATTCAGACCTCAATGAAAAACAGTCAATGCAGTACCATCACAGTCATTTTCCAATTAGGCTATCCCCTCTAGACACAGAGCTATAAAAGGCAAAAATGTCAATGAGAGGCATTTTTGGTGAGTCATTACCAGGATGTGCTGTTTTATGACAACAATATGTGCTAATAAATATTGAGTAACTTCCTCCCCAAAAGCCTCAAAGTTGAGTTATTCTGCTCCTCTACCAAAATCATCTTCATTATTTCTATGTAGTATCTAATTCCTTCAGAATTCTTGGGATAAAGTTAATTGTCTGATTTTATTAAATTCTAGACTGACGACCATTAAAGTAGATGATATGAAAAGAGCATTAAATTAAATATATGTTACTGTCATGTTATTTAACCTTGGAAACATAACTGGTATGTTTTATAAATATATTTTATAACTAGCTCATTTTACATATGCTTAAGGGCAATGTATATAAACTGAAGCATATCAAATTTTAACTCTTACTTCAATCACCTGGGGAGTTTGTTAAACATATGGATGCCATAGTCCTAACCAGTAGCTTCAGATTGTAGAGGAAGGGACCAAACATTTAAAAATAAAAAGCTTCTCATATCCATATGCTAATGTATACCAAAGTTCTAGAAATTTGGTATAAGGTAATCCAAAAATGATAATAAGGAAAAAAGTTTTACAACTCCTATGGTTCCTATTATTCTGGTACAGAAATAAGTTAGCAACCCCAAATAGGAAAGCATTACTCAGAGACTCTCTACAAGCAAAAATGTGTAAAGATTTGCTACTCAAAGAGTGGCTCACATGTCATCTTTAATTAAGATGTTTAATTAAAAGCATATAAATAGCAATAATGCTATATAAATAATTCTTAATGGATAATGAGAAAAGAGGGAATTACTTTTAACAGAATGTTGGAATTTAAACTGTGCTCCTGGGACGCCTGGGTGTCTCAGTGGTTGAGTGTCTGCCTTCAGCCCAGGGTGTGATCCCAGAGTTCCAGGACCGACTCCCACATCGGGCTGCCTGCATGGAGCCTGCTTCTCCCTCTACCTATGTCTCTACCTCTGTGTGTGTGTGTCTCATGAATAAATAAAATCTTTTTTTAGATTTTATTTATTTATTTATTCATGAGAGACATAGAGAAAGAGAAAGAGAGGCAGAGGGAGAAGCAGGTTCCATGCAGGGAGCCTGATGTGGGACTCGATCCCGGGATTCGGGATCAGGCCCTGGGCTGAAGGCAGATGCTCAACCACTGAGCCACCCAAGCATCCCTAAATAAAATCTTTTTAAAAAAATAAATTTATACTCCTCTGTTCATGTAGATACAGCTAAATGCACACCAAGCAATCCAGCTTATAGATTTAACACTATAACTTAGTATCTATTGTCTAATGTTCTCCCCCCAAAAATGAAACTGATGATCTATAATCTTCCTTTCAACTTAGAAATAATGACCCATATTCTCTGACTTCACATTATTGTGATAACGAAAATACAGAGTTGACAATGCTTGAGACAACACTTTGTTTAATCTTGGGAAGTGTTGAAGAAAACAAGACTTGCTTAGGTAACATGGCTTGCCTGTCGCGTGTGCTCCAATAAGCAGCAAACCCAAAGGTTCTGGGAATTCAGAAGTAACCAAAGTAGATAAGGAATCTGTTTTCATGTAGTTCCTGTTCCAGAGACTAAATGAGTAAGATAATTTCATATAATGTTAAGTACTATGAAGAAATACAAACAGTAATGTATGACTTGGGGCCAGGAGAGGAGTGGCTCCTTTAGATTGAGGAGTCAACCTATTCCTCTAAAATGATATATTTGAGCTGACAGTTCAGTAATGTGAAGAAGCCATCCTTGCTCAGAAGTAAGGACAAACTTTCCCTTCTGTGGATGGAGTAAGTTTGGCTAGTTCTGTGAACAGAAGGTCAGTGAAGAGCAAGAGAAAAAAATGGCAGGAGCTAAAATGAAGTACCAAGAACTACATGTAGTATGTCAACTTTCGAACTGTCTTCCCTAAATGCAAAGTGAATCCAATGGAGGGTTTTAAGCATCATGTTCAGACTTTTCACATTTAGTATATCATCCCACTCCCCAAATCAAAGAGCTCTACAAATTTTAATAGTTGATTCTTCAGAGAAAACAAGAGAGAAATCAATTCTTCAATTATTATCCTTTTTTACTTTTCATAACTCTTCCATTTATTCATCCTTTGTGTTGTGATACAGTCTCTGATATTTTATTAAAATCAAAATAACCAGCGGAAAGCCTGGGTGGCTCAGTTGATTAAGCATCTGATTCTCAGTTTCGGCTCAGGTCATGATCTCTGGGTCATGAGATTGAGGCTATGTTGGGCACCACACTGGGTGTGGGGCCACCTGAAGATTCTCTCTCTCCCTCTCACCCTCCCCCCCTAAAAATAAAACAATAAATCAAAATAACTACTTGTAGTGAATTTCTGAGAGCAGCAGATACAAATGAAAGCAAATTCCTTGTCTCCCGTCTCCTTGCAATTAATGTCTTTTGCAGTGGGTCAGTGGTTAAGGCATGGGAATAAGCATGAGGAAGCCATCAGGAATGTAATAAGGACTTTCAAAATAAGGGACTGTCAGGAAAGATGCCATCTCAAAATTTGGTTGCTATGCTTGGCTATAAAACCTTCAAATAAAATTAAAAACTAAAAATAGTGCCCTCCTGAGACACTAACACTCATGCTTATTTATAGGCTCTTTTAACTAAATTGTAAGACAGGAAAAGGTGGAGAAACAAACTCTGGTCCTTGCACTTTCATGCACACAAACAAACACACATCTATTATGTTCTGTATTTCTGACATTATGATAGAAGGAAGCACTAAATGAGACACAAAATTTAGAAGGGCAAAATGCTGGCAAACCAGAAAAAGAATTAAGAAATAATTCCCGTATATGTGTATTAATGTACAGTTGAGTTTTAAGTTAACATTACAACAGCAGAACTAGTTATAACTTTTGGAATTTCCACAGGTCCATTCAAGCCCCTCAAAATATATAATTAATCATTGCCACCTTGATTGTGTGTAACAATTTGTGGATATCTAAACAACTGACATTTATTTATTTCTAGAGAAATTTATTATATTTCTCTAAACGACAACCTGGTGTGGTAGGGCAGACAGGATAATTATAAATCCCATCTTATAGACAGGCTAACAGATTCAAAGATGCTATTATTTTATACATTATAAAGTTTATTTTCACACTGCAGAGAGGGTGATTTCTTTTTTGATTCACCTGTAGAGGACATCACAGAGTATTCATTAAAGCCTCACATCACAGAGTATTCATTAAAGCCTCACAAGACAAAGTGAAGGGCAGTAACTTGGTTGTCAGTAGTTTGGTGGAGTGGTTTAAAACCCCATCTGGGGCAGCCCTGGTGGCTCACCACCTTCAGCCCAGGGCATGCATGATCCTGGAGACCTGGAATTAAGTTCCGCATCGGGCTCCCTGCATGGAGCCTGCTTCTCCCTCTGTGTCTCTGCCTCTCTCTCTCTCTCTCTCTCTCAAGAATAAATTAAAAAAAAAAAAATCTGGCCATAGCAACTTTCTGAATACAGAAGCAACAAAGTATATAGGTTTGTGTAATCATCCAAAATGAGATCAGTAGGGATCCCTGGGTGGTGCAGTGGTTTAGCGCCTGCCTTTGGCCCAGGGCGCGATCCTGGAGACCCGGGATCAAATCCCACGTCGGGCTCCCGGTGCATGGAGCCTGCTTCTCCCTCTGCCTGTGTCTCTGCCTCTCTCTCTCTCTCTCTCTCTCTCTGTGTGTGTGACTATCATAAATAAATAAAAATTAAAAAAAAAAAAAAAAAAAAAACAAAAATGAGATAAAAGATAAGATAAAAGATACCAAGATATCCTTGGTAAAAGATAGCCAAGGAACATGGAGGACAGTGTATTTTATTTGCCCCTGGCAGCAAACCCACTGAAATCAGGCTATGAGATTCTGTCAGTAATTTAAGCTGTGCTTAGAAATGTAGCCCTTTGTTTTTACCCTTAAATTCCTCTTATATTAACATATATTAGCCTAATTTTCACTTTTTCTTAATTCACCTCTAATTTTTAAAACAAAGTATTAGGAAAGTAAAAACAACAACTCCCAAAGATTTAGCTAATATTTTAACATCTAACTCAGGTCAAATTGTTCTCCAGCCACTTGATCTTCCTATTCAACCATAATACACCCAAGAGTGGTATATAACAATTCATGAGGTGTGAGTTCCAGTCCTGGATGTCCCATTTGCCTACTTAGAAAATAAAACAAGAGCACATGCAAAGTTAAATAGCCATACAGGGTAATAAATACAAAATAAATGGCATAGACAAAAAGAGGAGCCAGGGTATAGGAAATGGATGGAAATGAGAATTTCATGTTCATCCCAATTGTGGTTTCCAAATACCATTTTGCACTAAAAGAAACCAGGGTTCTTTGGAAATACAGCTGATTCCAAATCTGGCATATCTGAAACTTGAGACAGAAATCTTGTCATTTAAAACAAGGAAGAGTCTCAAAAACTACTAGGATTAGATCAAAAGGACAGGAGAGCTAAACTGAGGGATTCTCTTTGGGTAACAATGAAACCATATGATCACTAAAAATAATAATAACTACAATGGACTGAACAATTTGCTAAACCGAGGAATTCATAACGATATATACAAAAAACACCATGGGTCACCTTTGGAGGTTGCTAGTATGCAAATGAATCAGGTAATTTCTTACTTTTCCTACATGTATGATATTTCATGGTAATACAACAGTTGATAAAGCAACATTAATAAATGCCAGAAGAATAACAGAATTAGAAAATCACATTTTGCAACTCCTATTGAAATTATGGATCTAGGCAAGGATCACCAGGGCTGCTTTTATTATTAGGTGAAAGGTCAGAGAGGAAATTAGGACAGAAGCATGAGGCTTGACTATACCTGAACCCATCCACCTTGGCATCATTACAGAATTAGACATGTTCCTTCCAACATAACAGGAGAAGTACATTTTCATTTGTAAATTATTTATTGGCCAATAAAAAGTAAAAACTGAATCTACTCAACTCTATATACCTCAATTCTAAGAAATATGGGAATATGTTAAATGACATCAACAGGATGGAATCAGCTGTACAATCAAGAAATAAATGATATGAAAATAAAAGTAAGGGGACTTAACAAATACATCAATTAAATGCAGTTGCAGAATTTGCTGGAATCCTGATACAAACAACAAGCTGTATGTAGATATTTTTGATACAGAAAAAATTGAACATGAACTGAATATTAGATGATATTCACCATTTTTAAAAATTCATTGGGTGTGATATTAGCATAGTGGTTACATTTGCTTTATCTTCTAAAATATTCAAAGAAAAAGTATATGTAAAATAAAAGTACAAGCCATGCAGTTGGAAAAAACATTTTTAACACATATAATCAACAAAAAATTTGTATCCAGAACACACATTTAACTAATTTAAAGCTGCCTAGTTAATAAAATACTTCAATCCATGCTTTTATCAAAATCTAATGAAATATTTATGCCTACATCAGCAATTCCAAGTATGATGTTATGAATAGTTTTATGATTTTTCTAACCAAGTTTGAAGTGTTTCAAAGATGACGAAACTGTCAATTGAGCACTGTAAAAAAAAAAAAAAAATGGCACCAATTCAAATTTCCTGGAGATTTTAAGAGACTTGATCAAACCTGAATAATTACTCCTAAATCAGTATCGATCCTAAGAGAGCAAATAAAATTAGCACTAAGCATTTAATTAACATTTCCTTCATTCAAACTATAGCTATGATATACTAGAGGGTTTCCTAGAAATGCTTTATGATACCCTGGAGCCTCATATAATTGATATGTACTGTATACTTAGGTTCATTTCTAAATGTCTGGATCATTACTTTTTTATTTTGAATTATCACTGAAATAATTATCTCTGATTGCTGTTGAGAGGTAACCACTGATACATTATCTAATGTTAATTGCTAGTCAGGAATACAGTCCCTCCCCAAATAATATTATTCCTACAGTTAATATGAACTTAAGTGATTTTAGCATAGTTTTGCTAAAAATAACTGTTCCTACTCCAAGACATTTTAGGTTTATAGATAAAATTCTAGATTTATTAGACTAATGACACATTGATAAAAATATTTAAGTGAAAGAATGATAATCACTTTCTGAAAGTGTAACTTTTCCCTTTCAAGGAGAACTAATCACACAAAATAAAACTGCATGGTGCTTACATGGAACCCAAGGGAAAACCTAGAGAAATAGTAAAATTTGGAGTCATTGACAAAAAAAAACAAAATATCATCAAGGAAAAGGCACCAAAAAACAGGCAAAGGATAGATGCAAAACATCATCAGATGATAACTGAAGATGATACTTAAAGTTCTCATTGATCTCTAAGAATATTTTGTGCAAAGATGTGAAATGCCTGATTTCCACAGTAAGATGTTTCTATCATAGCTTAGTGAAGCATTAAAAAATTACATATATTCAAAATTATTAGAATTATTTTTATCCATTAATGATGTGTACCTATCTGCTAAAAATCAATGAGTGCAAGCATTATGTGGCTTAGAAAATATTAGACTGGGTTTTGCAAGATTGTATGTCGCCTGATTCTGCTATCATATGAAATTTAAGCAAAAGAAAAAGAAACAAACAGCTGGGACTTAGTTTTCTTTTCCATAAAAAGAAAAGGGTTGACCAGTCAGCCAGTCTGTGAATCTATGATAATCAGCAAAATCAATTTACATGGTCTTCTTTAAAAATAAAAAAAATAAATAAATAAAAATAAAAATAAAAAATATATATATATATAATTACACCTTTGTGTAGCCTGTTGTTAAAAAAAAACAAATCATAGACATTTAAGAAACAAATAACCAAGATATTTTATTTCACTGGATAAAAAAACAAACGTGTAGGGATGACTGGGTAGCTCAGCGTTTGAGTGTCTGCCTTCGACTCAGAGCATAATCCCAAGATTCCGGGATCAACTATAAAAGTGCCTGCTTCTCCTTCTCCCTATGTCTCTGCCTTTCTCTGTGTGTCTCTCATGAATAAATAAATCTTTAAAAAAAAAGATATAGTGTTGGTTAGATTTACTGTATAGCATTCATCATTTAGTAAATGGCACTTTCATTTACATTATTGCTCTCATCCACATAATTTGTCTGAACTCAAAACCAAAAACATCTACTTCACTACTATTTATGTATAGAAGAATCATCTTCCCAACTATTGAGTGTACTTGTCCACGCAGGACCTGTATTCAAACCTTGATCACGTATCATTAGCCTGGGCAAATTCTCAAACATTGCTGAGCCATAGTTTTTAAGTGAAAAATCAGTATAGTACCACAGTCCTTCTAGGACTATTATGAAGATTAAACAAGAGAGCAAAAGTCTGGCTTATGTGAGATTAAGTAGCAGCAAGCACTTACATTTCACCCTTTACCCCTGCTAGATCCCAAATCACAAACAGGAAAGTAACATGTCTTTTGCATTCCACAGACACTTAATGATGCTAAACCCACAGAAGGCAATGCAATACCGGTGCTATCACTGACTCAATAAACATTTATCAAGACCAGTTTGTATCACACTTTGAGGTAGGCATAGGGAGAAAATAAAAATGAAGAATATCACAGCTCTTTCACTGGAGATTTCTAAATCAGCTTGACATTCAATAATAAGGATGAAGTAATTTTAACATAACTTAGAATAATTGTGACTGGAGGTTGACCAAAGTATTTAAAAATACAAAACAAATAATAAAAATGCATAGTCATTGTCATTGTCTAAACAAGACTTTAGTCTATGGACATTGTTTATTTCTGTAACTGAAAATGTCCCTTGAGGTTAAACTTTAATGGGCAAATATGAATATTTGTCTAATTGGAAACCTGTTTTCTTTTTCTTGGAGCAGGAATCACAGGAAAAACATTGCAGAGATTCAAGTTCCATGATAAAGAAGAAAAAACAAAAATGGGTTTTCATAGATGGGATGAAATCATGTTTCCATGGAAACCTTGAACTGGTTTGTTGCAACCCAACTTAAGTTGGCAATTTTGGCTAATTTCAACTATAAAAATAAATCTGGCAACTTGAAAAATTTACCCATACTATCATAAAGTGATTTTCAAATGATAGCTAAATACATGGAAAGTATCTCACTGGATTAAAGGCGTATTTTTTAATTTGTTTAATCATTACCAACTTCACCTGGCAAAGATATCATTTAAAATGGAAATAAGTCCAATGAACTAAGTTGTGCCAGAATAAACAGAATCTAGAATATGGTTGTCTTTTGATTCTAATGCTGGAGCAAGAACAGGGACAAGTACTTCCTCTATTACAGACTAGCAGAGTCTGTGGGTTTAATAGATTTTACTGAATCATGATAACCAAAATAGACCCAACATCCGATCCCAAACTTGCAGGCAAGGCTACTTTTTCTGCATTTAGATTATCTTATTTTCCAAATTAGAGATCCAGTTGATCATTGGCACATGTTGTCAGGCCAGATAAAACATCAAAGTGCTTATATTTTATCATCATAATCTTTAAAATATTTTTGTACTATGCATTACATTTAATAAAAATTTCATCCTTTTTTAAAGACCTCATTGTTATATGGGGATTAGCTCCAGCCTTTGAATTTGTTTCATATGAATTTCTTTTGCATGATCCCGAGCCTTTGGACACAACAATAAAAGCCAAAAGGCAGGCAAACATAAACCTGATCAACTTTGAATTAGAACTGTCCTTTCGTAAAACCTTGATCTCTGCTTCTCCATATCCAGTAACTATCTCTCAATCAAATTGAAGTAAAGTTTAACCTCCTTTGCCTCATCCATATGACAGTTCCAACACTGGGAAACTTACAACTAATTCTTAATGGATCATTCTTCTCTTGATTCATCTACTTGCATGTTCTTTTTTCTTCTTCCTTTCATTGCCAGGCTTCATAAGAGAGAGATTTCATTTTTTCCCCTCCAATCTCTCACTTCCTGCTGAAGCTTCCTCCCACTGTAATTTTATGTCTGACTTGCAGTCCTGTTAAAGGCACCAGTGATTTCCTAATTGCCAAATTAATTCTTTTTATTTTATTTTTAAGATTTTATTTATTTATTCATGAAAGACAGAGAGAGAAAGGCAGAGACATAGGCAGAGGGAGAAGCAGGCTCCAGGCAGAGAGTCCAATGTGGGACTAGATCCTGAGACCAGGGATCACACCTGGGCCAGGGGCAGGTGCTCAACCGCTGAGCCATCCAGGCATCCCTCAACTCTTTTTAATCATCTTGCTTAACCTCCATGCATTTGGCTCATATACACAGCTTTATTTTTTTCATTATAACTTTTTCCCTAAGTCTTCCTTGACATCACATTCCCCAGGAGTGATTTATTTTCAGACTTTTCTTAGAGTCCCTCCTATACTATCCTTTATGTGTTTAGGTTCCTGGGATTTAAACAGAGCCTATACTTTGCTAATTCTTCAAACTCTCACTTCATCCTCCCTTACAGCTTTAACTACCATTTTGATATCACTGAATCACAGATTTTTATCTCCAGGGCATACTTAACTTTTGCATTCAAGAGTCCATTTTTAAATAATTATATTCAAAAGTCTGCTGAACATCAACTTTAAGCAACCAAAATACATCATTTCAACAAATCTTGAAGTAAGCTCAAAACCTACTCCTAAAAAATTGCTAGTCTCTTTCTATTCCCTATTCAAGTAATGATTCTACCACTTACCCAGATATTCTAAATCATCATTATGGGTGTTTTTCAAAAGCTATTTTCTGTTGATCCTCTCTCATAACTAACAAGAAAATCCTCAAGATTCTATTTGCTCTATATCCACTGCCATAGTCAAAAGCTGGGGCTTTATAATTTCACATCCATCCATCCATACTATTGAGATACATGCAGAAGAAACATTTGATAATCTCAACATTCATTCATTATTTTGAAATACACAACAACCAGGCAGCCCGGTGGCTCAGCAGTTTAGCGCTGCCTGCAGCCCAGGGCGTGATCCTGGAGACCTAGGATCGAGTCCCACGTAGGGCTCCCTGCATGGAGCCTGCTTCCCCCTCTGCCTGTTGTCTCTGCCTCTCTGTGTGTCTCATGAATAAATAAAATCTTAAAAAAAAAAAAAAAGAAATACACAACAACCATTTACTACTTCAAAGTAAAATGACATGTTTTTTACATGATAAAAACAAAAACCTTTAGTAAACATAAAAAGTAATGGTGAAATATTAGAATTCTCATTGAATAAAGCCAGAAATAAGAATTCTCATTGAATAAAGCCAGAAATAATACCAGGATGCCTACAATAACTTCTATTTAGCACTGTAAGATACACTATCCAAGAAGACAACAAAAACACGTATAAGATTGAGAAAGGAATAAAATTATAAATATTCTTAGGGAAAATATCTAAACCTAAAAATCTACATAAAAAATAATAACAGATTTCAGCGAAGTTGCTGCATACAAAACTATGCTTTTAAAAAAATCAAATATTATTCCTTTACTTTAACAGCAAGAAATTTTAAAAATGAGTTTCCGAGCTATTTGGGTGGCTCAGTTGGTTATACCCCTAACTCTTGATCTCAGCCCAGATCATGATCTCAGGGTTATAAGATGGAGCCCTACATTGGCTCTATGCTCAGTGCAGTCCACTTATCCCTCTCCCTCTACTCCTCTACACACTTGCACATTCTCTAATAAATAAATAAAATCTTTTAAAAATGAGTTTCTGACTATCATTCACAATGGCAGTAAAAATAATGGCATGTCTAGGATGACTAGAACAAAATTATAATTAAAGGACAAACGTTTCTAAATATATGGAAAATGTGTTCATATGACAGGACATAATATCATCAAGGTAATAGATTTTTTTCCCACAAATTAATCTGTACATTAACGCAATTCTCATCAAAACCCAGGTGCTGGGGCTCCCTGGGTGACTCAGCAGTTTAGCACCTGCCTTCAGCTCAGGTCATGATCCTGGAGACCCGGGATGGAGTTCTGCATCGGGCTCCCTGCATGGAGCCTGCTTCTCCCTCTGCCTGTCTCTCTGCCCCCCTCTCTGTCTCTCATGAATAAATAAATAATATCTTTAAAAAAAAGAAAAAAAACAGGTGCTTTGTATTTGAGTTTAGCTATAGAACTTGACAAGCTGATAAAAACTCAAATGAAACAGGTGAAAATTAGCCAAATTTGAGAAAGAAAAATGAAGAGGAGTAGATTTGTACTACCAAATATCAAATCTCATTTTTCAACTACAGTAGTATTAGGAGCACCTGGGTGGTTCAGTTAGGCGTCCAACTCTTGATTGCAGCTCAGGTCATGAGATCAAGCCCCACATCAGGCTCCATACTCAGCGGGGAGTCTGCTTGAGTTTCTCTCTTTCCCTCTCCCTCTGCTCCTCCCTGCTGCACTCCCCCCCTTCTCTCTCTTTCTGTCTCTCTCAAATAAATAAATCTTTAAAACTATGGTAATTATAAAGATTCAGTATTAACAAAGGTTTAATCTGGAACAGTGGGTCTCAATAAAGATCCTAGAAACAAATCCACCTACATAAGTGGAAATTGTCATCAGGAGTGGCATTACAAATGGGTTTTGAAGAGATGGCTATTGAATAAATGTCCTATGATAACTGGTAACCATAGAGGGAGGAGAATTATAGATATATCTTTATTCACACCATATACCAGAGCCAAGTGCTGATGGATTAAAGACTTAAGTGTATAAGGCAAAACTTCAAGACTCTTAGGAGAATATAAAGGATATCTTTTTAACAATGGATAAGGAAGAAATTTATAGTTTCATAACAAAAGACATCATAAATTTAAAAAGACAAACCTAACCTGGAATAAAATATCTGCCATGAGCATTTCTAATAAAGTCTGATTAGATATATAAAGAAGGCCTACATTTGGCAAGAAAAATAGAAATAATACATTTAGACAATAGGTAAAGATTATGAAAAGAAATTCAAATAAGAGGAATCTTAGAGGTCCATTTTGGATATATGAGCAATCTTCATAATAGGAAAAAAAACTAGACCAAAATACTATTGACACCCACGAAAATATATTAACAACAAAAGTTAAAGATGATTTAGGAAAAAAGGAATTCATGCTCCTAAAAATGAGAATACACTGATATAGCACTTTGAAGAGCAATTTACAATGTTTAGTAAAGTTGAAAAAAGCATATGCTATAATCTCATGATCCTATTTCAAGGATTACCCTCTGAAAAATATACCTTTGTACAAAAGGAGACATCAAGGAGATATATCTATCCCTGTAGCATTATGTATAACCAGAAAAAAAAAAAGGAAGCAGCCTATCAATAAGAAGGTGAATACCTATTTCAAGACAGTAAAAATGGATGTTCTAGAGTTATGTGAACCAAGCAGAAGTCAAAACAATAAGTTCCACAAGGAACTACAATATAATGCCATCTACATAAATTCTAAAAGTTAGGAAACAATCATATGTTGTTTGGGGGTACATATGCATATAGTAAAAATACAAATGTTTACGTTGGAAGAACCCACAGCAAACTTCAAACAGCAATTATTTCTGGGTTTAAATGGATCAAAGTCATGAAGACATCTCTAGCTATTTACCTGCAATTTTGTTACTTGAAAAAAGACAGAACTATCTGAAATAAAGATGGGTGATGAGTTCATTGGTGTTTTGACTTTTTTTTTTTAAGATTTATTTATGATAGACACAGAGAGAGAGAAAGGCAGAGACATAGGAGGAGAGAGAAGCAGGCCCCATGCTGGGAGCCTGACGCGGGACTCGATCCCGGGACTCCAGAATAGCACCCTGGGCCAAAGGCAGGCGCCAAACCACCGAGCCACCCAGGAATCCCTCATTGGTGTTTTGTATTATTTTTCTATGTTTAAAATATTCTCTAATTTCTATTAATTAAAATCCTTTCATGGCTTCTATTGCTTTCAAGATACAGCTCTAGCCCTCTTCAAAAAAGCCCTCTTAGGATGTGGTCTCCACCTAACATTCAAGAATTATTCACTCCTGCTAGACATCACAATCCGCATGGTACCTTCCACGGTGGTATCTTTCCCAACCTCAGACTTAGGATTTTGTCTCACACTGACACTTCAGAGAAACTTTGATGTAACAACAGCTTGTATACATGCTCATCTTCCTCCACCAAAACATAAATTACTTGAGGACAAGGATATCTGAACTTTCTCTCCCTCCTCTGTGTTTCATAGTGCATTCATATACTAGAAACTCAATAAATGGGAGATGGATAGATTGATATACATAGACATCCATTAGGTCAGCCTTGTTTCCTACCAGCTCTCAGCTCTTAGATGTTCCTTGCCAGTAAAGAACTGGTCATAAACACTTGTCCAACATTAAGTGACTCTAAGAGTTTGGGTGGCCTCTAACTCTGCCTACATGCTCACTTACCCCAGATTTGTAGTTTTCTGTCCTCTCTTTGGTTCCCCCATTCCTGACCCACACTCTCTAGCTGCAGAAGTGTCCACCATCCTTACCTGGCAGTGCAATTACTTACAGATCAAGATGGTATTGTTTTTGAAAATTTGCCCATATCTAGGCACTTCTCTATTTTCCTTCCCATACTGCACAGGGCATAGTTCAAAGACCAGAGGCTTTCAATTAAAACATATTTAAATCCTTAAACTATGATTTACTTATGCCCACTGTGTGACTTAATCTCCCTGAATCTTACTTTCCTCTTCTTTAAAAAGAGGAACAAGCTTCTCCTATCTAACTTGAAGCATTACTGTGAATGTTAAGGAAATGGCATAAAAGCACCTTGTAAAGTCTCTCAGCCATTATAAGAACTCGATAATTTTTTTCATTCTTTCTCCTTAAATTTTTTAACACCACGATTTGAAGAAAAAAAAAATATATATATATGAGTGAAAAAACAACTGATTGCACTAGTTGAAGAATTCTCCCTCCTTTCCTGAACACTACAGTGTACTATATGCAAATTTTAAGCAGACATCCATCACTTTCCATAAGGTGATACACAATCATGTGCATGTGCATGTCTCCTAGTTGTCTGACTACTGAGTTCCCAGAAGGCAGAGTTTAAAACCACTAATGCTTTCCACATTACAATCAGTTAGCTATTTTAATGGCTCACCTACCACTGGTAAGATATTTAGTTTTACTTTTTCACAATGGTGATAGGTTTATGCTACTTCATCTTCATTTTCTGAGATAACTTCTTTTTGGGGGGGGGGGTGTCTCACATAGGTGGAATGACTGGCTAGGACAAAGCGTATAGAAGGCTGCTGTAGAACACTGCAATTCAAGTGGCACACAGGACCTACTGCTGCACTAGTGTGTTCCAACCAACCAACTAAGCAAACCAGTTCAGCTACCATCCAACCCCACACAGAAGACCAATATTATTATTTTTGGAGAAGTGTTTATTTGTAGAAAATTCATATTTTAGCTTTGAAATTGTGAACCAAGTAGAGCCAAAAGACAATACAACCAAATATAAAAACAACAAAAACATATCCATCATCCCCTATTCACACACAACATGAATTTCTTTTTGGCTGAGGATGTCTTTTAAAGCCCAGTCCACACAAGGATGACTCAAAGACATGCTGAGAACCCCATCCTCTTACATTCTATTTTGTTATCCAAATAATACCCATTGGAATTATCAACAGACCTCTTGACTACAGTCAACCTCACAGATGTGAGAGGCTCTGTAGTTGTATCTAGCCAATGCTATGTCACCATTATTCAATGCCTCTGGCTCTGGGAAGATTCAAGTTGAATTCCTGTCCCTAACCACCTGTAGAGTCTTAGAGTTATATTTTCTTAACATGTGATGTGTCTTTTTACCCAGGCTAAAATTTAACATGAGGGCTCAGCTGCATTTTTCTGCACATTTACATTTTCTAAAAAGTAAAAAATTTGAGGTCCTCTACCTCAACATCTTTCCTATTTTTTTTAAGATTTTATTTATTTATTCATGAGGCAAATAGGGAGAGAGAGAGGCAGAGGCATAGTCAGAGGGAGAAGCACCCCCCATGCAGAGAGCCCGATGTGGGACTCTATCCTGAGACCGTGAGATCATGCTGTGAGCCAAAGGCAGACGCCCAACTGCCGAGCCACCCAGGTGTCCCAACATCTTTCCTATTTTTAAAGTGACAAGATAATTAGTCATTTCTTTCTGAAAATTAAGTACATGAGATAGAAAGTGAGTCCTAATTACATTTTTCAAAGCAACTTACAAGTATTTCCCGTATTAAACGTATCAAAGTCACTGATACACATATTCTTCAAATGTGTTCTTACAAAATGACCAGTTCTTATTTTTAAGACACTTTTGAAGGTGTAGAGTTTAGTGCTAATTATAAAATGTATTAAGTTTCAAAATAAGAAATAGCGTTTGAGAGTAATACTCTCAAAAGTGATGAAAGTATGATGTTAGCTTTTCAATCAAAATAAGATTTCTATGAAAGCACATTTTATGAGTTTCACTGAATGGTGTCCTCTGTCTGAATAATTGAGCCAGTATATGGAGAGGATTTCATTTGGTAGAGTCCTACTCCTGGGTCATCTAAAGCTAAAATAATATTAGTTAAGTCAAGGATTTTTCTGTTAATTCAATCACCAGATTAGAACAAAAATCCAGCCCAACTGTGGGCTGCACAGCAGTGACAACTAAGGATTGACTTTTCTCTGAGACTCAAAATAGTGTGCATTAAATACATTTAATGAAAACGAAATTCCCAGTAAGAGAATAATAAATGGAATGGCCCTTAAGAGAAATAAACCAAATGATTGAAAAGTACCAGAAAATCCTTCCAACCCAGTTTCATTGTTCAGCAGATAAGAAGCTGGAGATCAATGAGGTTAAATATTCTAACCAACATCAAATGCAGTAACAGCACCAATATCAGAACCAAGGTCCGTTGTTTCCCAAAACAGTGTTCCCCCAATCTACCATACTGCCTCCCTTACCTGGGAAAAGGTTTAATGGTTTAATGGTCTAAGAAGTAACCTGCAGATGTCAGCCCATGGCTTAAATACAAAGAAGGCTTTATCCACAGGCAGCATCCCAGGAACCTCAAAACAACTCCACCTGCTCTTCAGCACTTAGCAAAACAATATTCCTCCAGTCCAAGCTCTGCAAAACAACAGATGCATGATTCTCCTCGTCATTGGGCCCCTCTGAGAGCTAGAGGCTGCAATACGTACACAGATGAGAAGCCAATTTTATTCCATCTGTCAGGAGAACTAAATATGATAAGAAAAGCTCAAGAATTTCACAAACTGTGACATACAATACAAAGTATTAAAAATTCTATGTTCCCCCCGCAAAATATTCTATGTCCTCAAATGAGAAGCTAACCTATTCCCTGACCTTTGCTACAGAACTATCTGAATATGGGGGTATAGCTCAGTGGTAGAGCATTTGACTGCAGAACTATCTGAATACAATTTACTACTTCTTTCTTTAAAGAGGAATGCATTAAAAATATTTATACAACACTAGCTTTATAAAAAATATTAGGAAAATTCTCAAATTTTTCTAAGGTATCTTTGCTTTCAAAGTAGAGAAAACATACTTGATGAATATGAATATTCAGTAGTCTTATATTCCTATCTGTTCCCTAATATTACTTACGCATAAAGGAGTTCACATTGTAAGAAGAAACTAAGAAAAACATCTTGAGTAACTTTATGAAAGTTGTTAATTATACCATTATTTTGTCTTCAGTATACTTCCCAACACTTCTTAAAATCAAAGGTTTTTCCTTTACTTTGTAATAAAATCACCACTTGGGTTGTCACTGCAGTAGATCTATAGGCAACAGCTCCCTCTTAGATGGAAATAAAACACATCCTTCATTCATCTCAATGATGAGACAATAGCTACACTACTGTATAGTTCCCATCACACGAGCACCACTTTAAAATAGTACCTGTTTTCTTTGTGCATGATGAGGGCCTGTTGCACAACTTCTTGAAATGTCTTTTAATTCCTGAAGTTTTAGGTCTCCTCTCTTTATATTGAATATATTATAAAATACTGAATACATCTGTTTGAGGTTTTTTGTTTAAAGATTTTATTTATTTATTCATGAGAGACACAGACAGAAACAGGCAGAGACACAGGCAGAGAGAGAAGCAGGATCCATGCAGGGAGCCCGATGTGGGACTCCAGGATCACGTCCTGGGCCAAAGGGAGGCGCTCAACCGCTGAGCCATCTGGACATCCCTGTTTGAGGTTTTTTGAACTAGTCTTTATTATTTCACACTTTTATATCTTAGGATCATTTTATTTTCAGGAGTAAAATTAAAGGGTGCTATCTCTGTCTCAGATGTAATTTTAGTATTTCTACCTGCCCACAGAAAGCAGGAAGAAAAAAAATTAAACTGGTTAGTATCTATTTTAAGTACTCCAAGTGGCTAAATCAGCTATTAGGTTAATGCCAGGAACAAAAAACTGACACTTGTGGAGAAAAATTATTGTAGAGGAAGGAGGTTGTCTCCATTATAATTCTGCATTGAAAAACCAATTTACATGAGATGAGTAAAGCAAACCCAAAGTACTGAAATCTATTACAAATTCAAATTATTTAAAATAAATAAACCTGATTTGGTTTACAGAAATGTAATTAGCAAAAATTACATCTCTTATAGCTATTGCTTTAGTGAAGTATACCTATATTTTTGGTATCATCAAGATAAATTCCATTTCATTACGTAGTTATGATAGCATTTTGTCACACAGCTGACTTCTGCTACAATGAATATTTTGCTGCTCTATCCACTGAATGTGATCCACTAAAATACTGTCTTTTTAAGCATTTATTAAGACCTTGATTTATTGGATGCCTAATATTTATTCAATGCCTGATAAGCACTGTGGTATTATGAAGATGTAGTAATCATCAAAGCACTTAAGTGTGTAGAAGCAGTTTATTATAAATGCATCTTGTTTCTTCTACAAAACTAAGAGCTTTTACAGGGTAGGTAATTATTGTATTTTTAATAATAACAATATAACTACATAATACATAGTAGAATCATAGTAGAATAGAAGTAATATTGCTTTTATGGTTAATATATTTGTTCATTTATTCATTCAATGAATATTACCTACCTGTCAAATGACATAATACATGCACAGTATACTGCATGGCACCTGGCATATAGGAGGTGCTTAATAAATATCATGTTAGATGGAGAGATAAACAGCTAGCCAGCCATGAATTATATCAGGTAATGGCCACACAACAGACATACAAAGAATTTTGATGCTACAGAAATCCAGAAAATAGCCTAGGGGAATCCAAGCAATTAGCTAATACTGGTTAGCAGAGAGAACTAAAGGAACATAATGCAAGAAAGAGAAGAAAGAAAGGAAAGAAAGTAAAGAAAAAGAAAAAGAAAAAGAAAAAGAAAAAGAAAAAGAAAAAGAAAAAGAAAAAGAAAAAGAAAAAGAAAAAGAAAAAGAAAAAGAAAGAAAAGAAAAAGCAATGTCTCGGGGATCCCTGGGTGGCTAAGAGGTTTGGCGCCTGCCTTTGGCCCAGGGTGCGATCCTGGAGTCCCGGGATCAAGGACCACGTCGGGCTCCTGGCATGGAGCCTGCTTCTCTCTCCTCCTGTGTCTCTGCCTCTCTCTATGTCTATCATAAACAAATAAATAAATCTTTAAAAAAAAAAGAAAGCAATGTCTCAATATCAAAATTACAAAGAAAGTTTAATATCACTGAAAGATATCAGCACTACCCATCTTTACCTGATGTCAGCCTTATCTAAAATTTCTTAGTCACTAAAGACTCAAGGAAAACCATCACTCATTTTATGTTTTAGGAATTTTTTTATAACTAAGGATGATAGAACACCATTTAAACACTTATTATAGAGTCAGAAGAAAACCAAGATGTCCACACTCTGCTTGAACTCATCAAAGAAAAGGAAATTTGCTACCTAAACACTACAAGGTTCATGCTGATAATACTCTGAATAACAGCTAATTTTTATTGAGATCCTGTATGAATTAGGCAATGGATTAAACAATTACATAACATTATTTCATGTAAGCCTGTGAGCCCGTAAAGTAGCAACTTTATGATTGATTCTACTTTATAATAGCATGGTGAGGTTCAGAGAGATTTAAAGGAAGTTAGTCACACAAAGGCAGAGCCAGAAATC
Source organism: Canis lupus familiaris (assembly GCF_011100685.1). Classification (NCBI taxonomy): domain Eukaryota; kingdom Metazoa; phylum Chordata; class Mammalia; order Carnivora; family Canidae; genus Canis; species Canis lupus. Next base: position 23,732,658 of record NC_049233.1, read on the forward strand.
TTTATGAAGTCCCTCTGAGGCCATGTGACCTCTGACTTCTACTACAACTCAATGCTAATCTTGAGGCAAAAATCTATCTCTTATTAAAATTCTGTAGTTCTAGTTCTTTTGCATTAAACAAAAAACTAAATACTACTGTGCATTAAGTGCAGTTTCTCAACTTAGGTTGACATTTGAGACCAGATAAGTCTTCATCTTGGGGTCTATTCTGTGCATTTTAGGATGTTTCCAGTATCCCTGACCCCTATACCACTAGATGTCATTAGTACCCCCTTCCAGCTGTAACAATCAAAAATGTTCCCAGACTTGACTGGGAAACCAAATCAACCCCACTGAAAATCAACCAGTTAGTCAATGAAAGCTTGCCTCAAGGACTAGCAATTAGAAGACTTACTAAAACTGTATTTGAACTTTGTTAAGTCTTAGGTTTCTTTTCCTTTTTTTTTTTAATTATTTATTTATTTATCCACGAGAGACACACACACACACAGAGAGAGAGAGAGAGAGAGAGGCAGAGACACAGGCAGAGGGAGAAGCAGGCTCCATGCAGGGAGCCCGACGTGGGACTCGATCCCGGGTCTCCAGGATCACGACCTGGGTTGAAGGCAGCGCTAAACCGCTGAGCCACCCGGGCTGCCTTAAGTCTTAGGTTTCATAGTAGAAATCAACCATCATGTTTATAGTCCTTCACCCAAAGAATAAGGCATTACAGTAAAAAAGTATCGGTTTGTTCAAAATATTAAAAAGACTTGAATTTGTTGGTTGGCCTTTCTGTTCTGGACCTAACATAAGCTCTATTCTCTTACTATCAGTGTTTCTGTGATTTTGCTTCTATTTCAGAATCAAATATTCTTATAATAGAAGATCAGATATTTCCTCAAAAAAAAATTCAGGCAAATAAAGAAACTTACCACACACAATTCATACTTTGCATTTTCTTTTTACTTTTTTTTAAGTAACCTCTACCCTCAACATGGGGAGCAAACTCAGACTCTCATGACAGAGTTGCAGGCTCTACCAACTGAGCCAGCCAGGTGCCCCTGCTTCTTACTTTGGCCATGAATAAAATCCTTTAAAACTGGAAGTGGTTTTTTTTTCTATTTCATTCTGGGTTCACAGACAACTAATTATAAAATACTATAATAAAGATTCTCATGGGCAACATTATTAAACTCTACTCACATGATATAGCAGTTATATTTTTCATGTTTTTCAATCCATACAACTGCAAAGCTCTAAAATTTCATATCTATAATGAAACTGTTATATAATCTGAGTCTTCAATGCATTCAAAGAATATAATACAAAAGAAATACCACTTCTCTAGGGAGTAAAGTTTAAGGTATGTAATCCATCTCTATGATGAAATGCAGATTTCCTACTAGAAGACAAATCATTCATTTAAACCAGTTGAATAGAATAGTACAAAAAGAAAATTCATCTGGTTACATTTAAGGATCAGAAAAAAAAACATGTACAAAAAGATTCTTTGGCTTTCAGCCTAGTGGATTTTCATGTGATTGTCAATTGGATATATTTTCATTCAGTTTAAGCTCATATTCCTCAAAAACAGGGACTCCCCAGGAGGTGTTAAGAGAATTTCAAAGTAGATCACACAGATCAGAACTCCCAGATTCTAAAAAACTATGCCTCCTTGATGACCTTGGCAAAGTTAGGCAAGTGGGCCAATTCTATGTGCTTTATTTTTCCCATCCTTTACATTCTTGCTCACACCAAAGAAATTTCACGAGTGGTTCACATATTTATTATTAAATGCTGAGAAGGTACATTTTGGGAAGAGGAAAAAAAAAAAAAACTTGGTCTATTCATAATTTTAAAAATTGCAATCCTTGGCTAAACTAAATCACTGGCCTCTCACTTCTGAGATAAAAGGTAGTCCTCCCAATATTACTTTCCATGATCATCAGGCCGTGAATTAGTTGCGTTCATTTGAAGAAAGGCTATAGTGACTGACAGTAGTATCAGTCAAATAGAGTACAGGAATATGTTTTTCCCTATATTCTTTGTTTAATTATTGTCTAGATTTTATCTTTTCATTTTCACTGAATAGTAAAAGTGTCCTTCAGGAAGGTACTATGAAGGAAAAGGTCTGTACTCTCTTATCTCACATTTCTAGTCATGCTTCATTTGGATGCCTAAGCAGTATTTTTCATTCCATAACATGCCTTGCAGAAGCACTAATTTATTTGCTTTTCCAGATAACTAAGTCATGAAATTTTAAAAATAAAAAATATATGAAATTCTTCTAAAAATGTAGCTACTAGGTTTATGTCATTTTCCATATATGGTGAAAAAATACACTAAAATTTCCTGGAGACCAGTAGTAAATAAATGGTTTCTGATAAGTTATTACATTGGTCTTTCACTGTGAAGGAATAATTCTAAGTTCAAAAACTATATACAAATTCTAATCGGTATAAAACTATATTTGCACAATGCATTCATGGTAAACTACCCTTAAATCAAAGATGGTCAGGAATGTGGTATCATTAGCTATTGCCAGAGTATCAAAATACACTATAGGTCCTCTTAACAATCACCAAAAACATTTCCACCCGATAAGAACTAAATTAACTGATACGCAAAAAAATATTAAAATTTTGCATTTTAATTGATTTTTTCCATTTTAAAGTGCTGGAAGACAATTCTGCATGGTATTTCTGCACCTCTTGAATTATCTTTTGTTACGGACTATTTCCAAGGATGGTGAGAGAGATCCCAAACAGCCTTGGGAGAGAGAGTGATAGTGTCTCCATCCTGGGATGAGGCCAGAATTGGTTTCCTGTCTAGTATAATAAGAATTATTTCCCCTCCAGTACAAATGTTGGACAATTTTGCTAGAACCCTTTTTATAACAGGGATTTCTTAAGCTCAGAATTCCTCTGCTGTGACATAAACCACTGTGCCTGCTAGTAACCACCTGAGTCCCCTCCACCCTGCTCTTGTGGGACTTGAGGGGCAAGACGAACCAATGAAGATATGAAGCCCGTGCTGTCTGCTGTAAGTAATAAAGTCCTTTATCTGAACCAAGAGTCTCCTCTCTGTCAACTTAAAACTGTGGCCAACTAAATTAAGACTGTAATTACAGTAAAATGTCAGGCCCTTCACAGTTCTTGACATAAACATAGTAGATGCACAATAATTGTAAATGTTGAATGAAGAGGCCAAATCACGATGTTTAACTGTACTCCATAATTTAGTATGTAGATTTAAAATTTTCTTCAGCAAAAGTGTATATTGCAGTCTATACTCTTCTGTGTTAGACACAATTAATACTGATTATTTTAATATTTCCCATTCTGATACCTATACCTCATTTTAATAGATGACTGTTTCTTAACAAGTCCCAACCTCTTTGGGACATGGTGGACATAAACAAAAAAATCATATTTATATATCAAAAAAATAGTATTGTTTCCAAGAATCAACAGATTTGACCAAATCGGAATACAAAAACAATGACACTACAGGGCTCTTGTTTTCCTGACATTTTATCCCGACTGGAAAAAACACATCAATATGAGCCATTTGATGAAAATAATGACAGATTTCATTTGGACAGCCAGGCTGAAATATTATGGTTGGAGAGTATCCCATTTTATGTTACTCCATTATATAAATGTATTTAACCAAAAGTACTGCTTTAACTATCACAACCAGTGAACCAAATCATACTAACCACTTTTCCTGCCTTTCTCAAAACTGATGATGATGAAGAACAGCGAGGCTCTTGAGTAAGATACCCATGCAAAGTAAATTGCAACATAAAAACACACTTAATAAGCAGGGAAAGAAAGACAAAATTCCAACCCTCCAGGAAAAAAAACAGGAAGAGATTTCCCTTTTCTAAAATTCTAAAAATAAAGTCACTCTAACCACTAAATTAGTCTAAACACCACTGACTCCTTCAAAGCCACAATTTAAATTTCCCCCCATAAAACCCTTAAAATATTCCATTTTCCTTTAACATTATGCAAGTTACAAAAAGGCTTCTATTAAAGCAAACAACTTCCTTTGTATAAAGTGGCCATTTCTTTAAATCTTTAAATTTTGAGACCTTGAGCTCCTGGCAAAACTAAGCACTAGACCAACTGATCATCATTGGTTCAGAACACCTGCTACTGAGTGAGGCAATGACTCAACACTTCTAAAACACTTTACAGAGCTTTACTTAGTGGTTGCCACTGTTTCATAGTAAGGAACCTTGAACATTTTAAGTAGCTAAGTTCTCTGCTCAAGTAAGAGGGAAGCTACAATAATTGGTGCAATGACAGCAACCAAAATCTACCCTGACTGCAGTAACCTGGCATTTGGCTGCCTAGAAGTTGCCACTTGAGTGAATTTTCAGCTTGTTCTTGGCCAAAGGAAGTGGCGTTTTTAGAGATGCAATAAAAAGAAACTATATCATAAAAGAATCTGGTCAGGACCTTGACCCTTGACACAAAAAGATCATTTCAAAGAAAAGGACTCAAAAAAAAAAAAAAAAGAGAGAGAGAGAGAGAGAGAAAGAGCAAAAAGGACTTCAAATGGCAAGGATGTGTCACTGATAATGAATCACAGGCAAAATTTTGAAGTTTCTAAATATATTATGATCTCTACTTTTTCAATTTAATCATTAATAGAGGATTTTATCTTCTTTCATTTTAAATCTCTAAAACATATTTCTAGAAGTTATATTAAGTATTATGCCTATTTTGTGATCTTTTTTCAGCTTATTTTAAAGAGTTTTCCCAAGAATCAACAAAGCACAAATACCAAACAGAACTGCTTATAGAATACAAATACTAAATGGAATTGTTTAAAGAATCATAGGTCTTGAATTTTACCTTTCAAACCCTCCATCAGAAATGTTACCAATGGTTAATTCATTCATGAAACTATCAGGCATAGGGGATACCCTAACCTAGTAGCTTTTATAGTCAAGAATGTGCCAAGATAAGTCACTTTGATTTCCTCAGTTAGAATAACAGGAATTTAATATTTCTTTCTAGGAAATAGTAAAAGGTAACTTTTTACCAAATTCCCCCTTATATAGTTTTTCAATTATATTAATATTTTCAAGCTTTTCAAAACAGAATTAATTCAGGATGTTGACCAAATAAATACACCAAAATGTCAGATTTTCTGTCTAACTAGCAAACTTGCTAACTAGCTGGTCTGGTTTGAGTCACATTATATTCAGGAAACCCCATTTTCCTAACTTAATTTAACTTGAATGGTTTTTGTGATGGTGTTCTTTGGTTTGCTTTGCTTTTATGGGACAATATATGCTTAGTAACTGCATTATTGCAGTTTATATGAAAATCAGATGTTCTTCACTTCCACAAAGAACAGAACAAGGTGGCAAAACTAAATTAGGCAAGATTTAAATTAGTTTGAGAATGAAACTTTTGATGAGACTTATCAGGCATGAAAATAGGTCACTGAGAAAAAATGGGGAATGCTTTGTGTAGAGATTTCTTTTTTTTAAGTACACAAGATTCTCAACCCTGTGGGATGACTTCTGTAGGGGGAGCCCACCAACAGTTGAATGGACTTAGAATCACCCAAGTGCTTTTCCAAGCTTTTAATAGTGACATGGAGGGTCTTCAAAGAAACTGAGAGAGTAACTCTTTCTCAATAATTAAAAGAAGAATGCAGTTCCAGACCACCAAAACTCTGCAGTGCTGGTTTGTGACCTTGACTCAGAGTCACTCAGATGCACTAGGAAACCACAATCCTTGGCAGATGCACATTTTATGTGCAAAGGCTTACCAGATGTGAAGTTTGTATGATCTATGCTGTGCAATAGAAACAAAAATGAATTTGCTATGTAATCTGGCATGCCAATTCATTCTGTGAACCAGCAGGTAACAGGTCTGGTCTCTTGTTTAAGCAAAGCCTATGGATTCGAATTTAAGCAGAGAAAACTTTTTAAGCCCTGCACCCTCTCCACCACCACCCCCTCCAACTAAAACCAATCCCATATGCTTGTTAAACCTGAAATCCCCACCAAAACTTTTCTTTAGATTAAGAATTCCATCCCTCTTAAAAGGGAAATTCCCTAGGGAGACACAAACTGTTATTAGTTATTTATACTTCAGTGTAAATGAATTTCAAATCCTATCTTGACAGCTGGTTTTGATAAAAAGAATACATGAAGTTTGGTTGTTTAGACTTTCAGATTCTGGTGAGATCTTGTTCTATAGGTGGGCACCATCTTGCTGGCTATATCTTCACTAGGCCTCTTCTTTGGGGGGGGGGGGGTGAGTTCTCTGGTGTCTCTTCTTATAAGAACACTAGTCCTATCATATCAGGTCCACCCTTAAGACACAATTCAGTCCATAGCAGTAGGAGAGGGAATAAATGACCATGATGGCGAGGGTATTCAGGAAACAAATCGTAAAGGGCCTTTTATATCAAGTAAAGAAGGATCAATTTTGTCTGTTAAGCTCATTCTAGGATTCCCAAGGGATTTTAAGCAGGAAGTGACATATTCCGGTTCACATTTTAGAAAGCTCACTATGGCAGCAAAAGGGAGGATTATGCATTGGAAATCAGAAGGGCCACAGAGTGGCAGTAAGGGCCTAATGCACAATAGAAGGAGAGAGAATAGAGGTGAGAGATATCCAGGCATAAAAACAGTCCAAGTTTGATTGATTATATCAGTGTGGAGAGGAGAAATTAGAATGACCCCAGTCTCTAGTTTATGCATCTAGTAGATTGCAATGTTCTTTCCTGAAAGAACTCAAGAGGAAAACCAAATTTGTTTGCTGGAGGGATATAGGAGAGAAAATTTAAAACTTCTTAGTTTGTTAAAAAAAAATTAAGTATAAGCTTCATACATGGTATGTACATATGGAATTGTTAACTTGGCAGCTGAGTACATGAACTCACCATGTCTCAGGAGTGTAGTAATAGAAGATACAACTAATGCTAGGGACGCCTGGGTGGCTCAGCGGTTGAGCGACTGCCTTTTGCTCAGGGCATGATCCCAGAGTTGGGGATCAAGTCCTGCATCGGGCTCCTTGCAGGGAGCCAGCTTATCCCTCTGCCTATGTCTCTGCCTCTGTGTGTGTCTCTCTCATAAATAAATAAAATCTTAAAAAAAAAAAAAGAGATACAACTGATGCTAAGCAGAGTGAATGGATATGGACCCACTCTAGCTTACTATTTGCTTATAAGTGCAAAGGGCTGAGATCTTTGTCCATTAAAACTCTTTGTGTTGAACAAAACTTAAACATGTAACAGTGCAAGAGTAATTTAAAAAATATTGGCTCATCTGTATGACAGAGCATGACAGAGGCATGAAATTCATTTGTTCCAAGAATTTTGAATGACATAAAAAAGAGAAAAAGCAAAATATAAAACTATATATAGTAAGCTGTATAAAACTACTTTTTACATAGAAATGTCAAAAATTGATACCTCCAGATAGTGGCATTACAAATATGTGATTTTTTCATTGTTTTCCCAATTTTTCTAAAAAGAACATATGTTTTAAAATCAGAAACAACTCACTTTTAACTTGTAGTGTTTCTAGCTAAAGCTAATATTTTTTAAAAGAGGCTCTCTGCCACCACCAGCAGACACATAATTACCCTCTACCAAGCAGGAGAGGTTAGGCTATGTTAAATAGCAAATATTTCCAAAACACTGTAATGCCTTGTAACAATGAAGGTTTATTTTTTGCTCAACATATATGTCCTATGACATATGGGCTGGCTCGGGGCTCTGCTCCACATTCCTCATTTTAGGATCTATTCTGAGCAACATGGTCACTTGCCATGGCAGAGGTAAAGAGCCCTAGAATGTCTCAAACCAGCAATTATATGTCCAGTCCAGAAACACATGTCATTCCACAGAACTCATTTGCCAGAATGAACATGGGGTCAGGAGATATAAACCTACCATGCACTTGAAATACGTATGGCAAACAGAGCTAATAATGATCACATATAATCATAAATTCATCAGCCCCCCCACCCAGAAAAAATTGTGGAGCGATTTTTAGAGTAGTGTTGTTCAAAACTGCAAATCATGACACCCCCCCCAAGTAGATTGTGAAATCAATTTAGTAGTCATGAGTAGTGTTTTTTAATAGAATGGAATTTGGGGTCCCTGGGTGGCGCAGCAGTTTAGCGCCTGCCTTTGGCCCAGGGTGCGATCCTGGAGACCCGGAATCCAATCCCACGTTGGGCTCCCGGTGCATGGAGCCTGCTTCTCCCTCTGCCTATGTCTCTCTGTGTGTGTGTGTGTGTGTGTGTGTGTGTGTGTGACTATAATAAATAAATAAATAAATAAATACATTTAATAGAATGGAATTTATGGAGAAATGTCAGAATATAATGTGTGTAGAAAGGGTATTGACCATGAAACAATATTTTATACACCTCAAATAAATACAGATGTGCCACAATATAAAGTATCTTCCTGTTGGTTTTGTGAAAAAAAAATATTGAAAATCATCATTCTGTGGGTGCCCCCAACTCAGCCAGATAGAGATAAACATAATAATTTCCATGCTGAGTGAAAGACTAGGAAAATCTGTTCTTCCACCATGGCATTGGTCTCAAAGAACTAAGTCTAATAATGTTCCCTCAGTAATAAATCAATCAGGAGTCTAATAATGTTCCCTCAGTAATAAATCAATCAGGAATTATCATAGAGTAACATATTGCTAGCACCTTCTGAGTATTAGTTTCATTATTTTTTTATTTCTTCTAAAATAAAAAATTTCAAGCTTCAAAACATTTCCGTTAACTATACAGATCCTCACTTTATTGGTTAGGAATACACACAATTTTTATATCAATTTATATCGCATGGCATCCTTGACCAAGATGAATGGTAATAAAAATGTTTTTACTTGGTATTGCTATTAACTTATAAAACATTGTCATGAATGATTTTATCAGGTCTACTTATAAGAATGCACATTTCAAAACTACAAAATACCTATTGTATCTAACTCTTGTCAGATTTAATACTCCCAATTTTCAATATCCCACTTTTTTATCTTCAACTAGAAAACACAAATTCAAAATATGCATGCACACTCTATATCTCTATATTTTTATGGGTAAAGTGCAATGTTTACCAATTTAATTTCATAGTTCTCATTTGCAAAATGAATTGTTCTCTTTCTGTCATCCATGTGAAATGTTTATAAGTGCTTACTTAAATCCAAGAGTTTCAACCATTTTCAGTATTTTCAACCTTTCCCCCAAATACCCTCCCATACTTTTTCCTATCTACCCTTCATAGCACTGTGATTTCAAAAGCCAGCCTTTGTTTATACAGGGAAAATACTTATTAAACTGCCAAGAATAACACAATGCCTCATGTGGTACAATCTTCTTTTACCTCCCAGATGGCTCCACTGCCACTTACTAGATATGCCAGAGAGATTTCCTGAGGAAAAAAGGAGTCAATGTGAACTAATACGATCTACCATCCTGACATTCAAGAGTACCAAATAAAACATGACTAAGTGCATTTAAAAGAATGGAAAATGAAAAGACTGTCCTCAAAAATAAACTAGTGTGCAATTTTTTAGCATATAAAAGGAAGTTCTGGTATGGAAAAATGATGAACATCCTGCATTTGTGAATTAAGGAAGCATCATATTCAGTTTAGTAACAGTAATTAGTTTAAAAGTGATGAATCACAATATTCTGTTCCTTCCTGGTCTTATTCAGCTAGGTATGGGGAAAAGAGGACTGTACTGGCAGCTGGACCATGTGTATTCCAACAAGACCTCTAAGACACTGCAAGAATCGGAAAAAGAAAACAAGAATTTCAGTATCTCCTCTAAAACAAACAAGGGGTGAGGAGAGGAGTTGGAGGATTTCTTCGATTTCAAATTTGCTGCAGTTCCATTTTCTTAAATAATTTACCTGATTATTTATTCCATTAAATACAATGTTAACAATTAGCTTCTCTAAACAAACCAAAAAAAAGATCATTTCTTTTCATTATTCTGGATCTACTATTATGGATTTTCTATAAATCAACATCTTGTGAACAAAATTATCACACCTATAACATTTCTGTCACATTCAAAGAGCTCCAAAGATATGCACAGTACCATTTTGGTCATTCTCTTTTCATGGGAGTTTCTCTTTTTATTGCTATCAGACAATAACAATTCCTTCAAAATCTTCCTCCTTGGGATGCCTGGGTGGCTCAGTGGTGGAGCGTCTACCTTCAGCTCAAGGCGTGATCCTGGGATCCAGGACAAGTCCCACATCGGGCTCCTTGCATGGAGCCTGCTTCTCTCTCCACCTGTGTCTCTGCCCCCCCCCCCCTTCTCTGTCTCTCATGAATAAATAAATTTTTTTTAAAAATCTTCCTCCTTTTAAACAAATGAAAAGCACTATATAAAACTAACTAAATGCTGATGGTATGGTTTTGAGTCCTAAAATGTGGAATTTATTAAACTATTTTACATTATTCTCCTCAACACACACACACACACACACACACACACACACACAGTCAGCAAAAAAAAATATCAGTCAAATCTGGATTATCTGCCAACTGGATGGCCAGAAATAACTAGCATGGATATTCTTAAATGGTGGAGAGTTGGGGGAAATATACAGTTGGGCACTGGAATGTGTTTTATTCTTCTACTTGAATAAAACAATGCCTGGCATTCTGGAAATTGGCAATAATATACTTCAAACTGAGTAAATAATGAAACTTTCCTAGGGAAAAAAATCAACTCGAGAACTAGAAAACATTTCAGTTTATAAATATTTTGGTTCATACCTTGGCAAATGAGAACAGCATGCTTTGTTTAAAACATTATTTTTAAATCCCTGCTATATAAGACTAGTGTGAAAAAGAGAATTAATTATAGGAGGTGACAATGTCATTAAATATTTATAAAAATTCTTACAGAAAAGAGCCCCCAAAAGAATCACAATACACAAACTCAAGATTGTATTATTATTACCAAATTTGCCATCTACAATGCAAGAAATTCATGAGGTAGGAAACTCTCATAACTCACTGCTCACTCCAAAATTCATTGATTCCATTCTTTTATACAGATTTTCAAATTCAATGGTCTAAAGCAGAAACAGCTGCACTGGACTTAGTTCATGCTGGAAAACTGACATCTCTCTAGCAAGTGCCAACTGTAGTCTCAGAATTACAATATGTCAGACTTTATCCAAAAGGAGATGCTCTTATTTTCCTACATCATCCAAACGCTGCACAGAAGAAATTGCAAACAAGATCCCTAAAGCCATATTACCCAGTGACCCAAAGGAACAATTATGGCTTGGTCCAAAATGTTCATTTCATAGCAGAATAAAGCAAGCACCAAAATGACTTCTGCTCCTTTCAACAATTACAGGTGTTTTAGAATATTGTCAGATTAACACTCAACATGATGCCTTCAAAACTCCATGCCCTCTATTTCTGGGAAGGTCAGATAAACCATAATGCTCAGAGCTAGACGAAAAAGTATTCTCAGAGCATGAGTAGGAAAAGCTCTCAGACAGTGGTAAAGTCAGAAGTGGTCTACACAAATAAGGAAGAACAAATGGCCTCTTGGACATAATGCAACTCTTTTCCGTTTGCATCTACAGGAAGCCATGAGTATGGGCTCTTAGACTGGATTGGCAAAGCAGGTTTCAGGCAGGTTTGCCACTGGTAAAACCCAAGAGAAACAGGAAATATCCATGTCCAGAAGACATTAGTACATTGCCCAACTCCATAATCATAATGGGCAAGTTATGGGAAACAGGAAAAAAAAATCCATTTGGCAGTAAGCATGAAATTGCAAAAAAGGTGTGAATATTCAATAACAACTATCATCATGGAGGAAGACAAAAATAGCAAATAAGTAACATCCATAGAAACAGAGTTAATACAGTAAAAAGATATCAAGCTTAAATGTACTTAATATATTCAGAGATATATGTGAGAATATTTGAATATGTATATTAACATATTGAGAAATATGTGAAAATAATTGAAGAGGGAAGTAGTGAGATGGAAAATCAGGTTGAAGAGTTCTACCAGATTACAATGCAAAAGGACACCTACTTTACAAAATATTTTTTTAAATTTCAAAAGGAAAACAACTTAAGACATATGAAGAAATAATGGAAGAAAAGCTTTCAGACCTTAATAAAGATTTTTTTAAGATATTTATTTATTTATTTATTTATTTATTCATTCATGAGAGACATTGGGGGGGTGGGGGGGGGCAGAGACACAGAGGGAGAAACAGGCTCCATGCAGGGAGCCTGACATGGGACTTGATCCCAGGTCTCCAGGATCACACCCTGGGCTTAAGGTGGCGCTAAACCTCTGAGCTACAGGGGCTGCCCCTTAATAAAGATCTTAATCTTTAGACTGAAAATGTCTCATACGTTACAAACTGCTTGAATGTGGGGGGAAAGAAAGACCTCTTTTAGACACATATTGGCAAAAAATCATAATTAAAAGGATAATTTAAAAATCCTAAGTATTTCATGGGGGTAGGGAGAAAGATAAAATAGAAAGGATACCAATTTACTCCGTCCAAAAAGAATTACTGTAAGATTAACAAAACTAAGAGCTAGTTGTGGCATAGAGTTTTTTTTAATTAACAAAATCTTCCACCTATCCCTAACATTCCTCCAACATAAGCTTTTGTCTAAAATTGTTACTGGAGGGTAGCCTGGGTGGCTCCGTGGTTTAGTGCCACCTTCAGCCCACAGTGTGATCCTGGAGACCCAGGATGGAGTCCCACATCAGGCTCCCTGCATGGAGCCTGCTTCTCTCTCTGCCTGTGTCTCTGCCTCTCTCTCTGGGTCTCTCATGAATAAGTAAATAAAATCTTTAAAAAAATAAAATAAAATTGTTGCTGCAAAAAAATAACATTCTAGAAAGAAAATAGAAGCTCTCGGGGATCCCTGGGTGGCTCAGCGGTCTAGCGTCTGCCTTTGGCCCAGGGCATGATCCTGGAGTCCTGGGATCGAGTTCCACCTCAGGCTCCCGGCATGGGCCTGCTTCTCCCTCCTCCTGTGTCTCTGCCTCTCTCTCTCTCTATCATAAATAAATAAATCTCTAAAAAAAAAAAAAAAGAAAAAGAAAATAGAAGCTCTCAAACTGGTAGCTGATGGGGAGTGAGAGATGAAGGGTGGTAAGGGTAACGAAATTCATGTAAATAGGACAAATTATCTTGGGAAGGGTAATAGATACCAACTCTAGCTATTAGTAGGAAACTAGGTTTTTAATTTATATATAGAAATATGATGATTATTATTATGTAAACAGGAATATAATTTCCAGGGATAACTGGTGGGAGGAAAAAAGGAAACAAACTTAATACCAAACAAATAGAAAAATGAATATTAATAATGAACAAGAAAGCATGGTAAAAACAAAGTAAAATGCAAAGAGTCCAAATATATTAGCAATCATAATAAAGTTTAATGGGTTAAATTTGGTATTTAGAATTCAGAAATTGCAAATTTCAAAATGAAGATTATTTATTATTTATTTATTTATTTAGAATGTGTGTGTGCAAGCAGCGGGAGGTGCAGAGAGAGAGGGAATCTCAAGCAGACTCCAAGCTGAGTGGAGAGCCTGAAGTGGGGCTTGATCCCATGACCCCAAGACCATGACCTGAGAAGAAACCAAGAGTCTCATACTCAACTGACTGAGCCACCCAGGTGCCCCAGCGTGTAATTTTTTTTTCAGTCCACCTGTATGCTGCTTACATGAAACCTACCTAAAACACTTGTTAAGTACCAAGGACAAATCATGTCAAAATGACCTGGACTTCTCTGATGGAGTATTAAGGTGACATCAGATGAATACTCTGCTCAAGAGACTTCAAATGAGAACAGACAAAATGTCACCTTAATATAAAACTAAATGGCTCCCCAATAGAGCGTAACAACTGAGGCCAACATAGTAGGAAGGGTCTAGTGATGGTTTCTTAGATTTCTGCCACTTGCCCTGTCCAGTTAATTGGTTACTTATAATTTGCATAAGGGCAATGATGACCTGCAAATTATAACTCCACACAAAGCAAAGCTAAGAATGATCTCTAACTGAATGAAAGACTTTATTAAAAGATCACCTGGATAAATTATGGGCCAATTGCCACAAGCCAAAATTCAAAAGAAACGCACAAATGGGGCTGCCCCGATGGCTCAGCGGTTTAGCACCACCTTCAGCCCAGGTTGTGATCCTGGAGACCTGGGATCGAGTCCCACGTCAGGCTCCCTGCATGGAGCCTGCTTCTCCATCTGCCTGTGTCTCTGCCTCTCTCCCTCTCTCTCTCTCTGTGTCTCTCATGAATAAATAAATAAAATCTTAAAAAAAAAAAAAAAGAAAAAAGAAACACACAAATGTCCTCAGAGCCAAAATCTGGTTGTAGAATGCTCAATACAAATCTGTTGGCTTCACAGCTGGTCTGAACAGACTAAAAGGTCTTAGCTAATGGTAAACTGAAGTCATTATTGTAAACTGGCTGCCAACAATTAGTTCACTCTTGGGCTACACCCTCTCTATTCAGCAACCAATGATCAGAAAGAATCGAACCTCAGTGGGTCTAGAGAAGGTTATCAGACTGGAGATGTAACTGGAAACCACTGCAAAAAAAGAAGTTTTAGAATATGATGTTCCACTTGTCTTCAAATACTGGCAAGACTGCCACGTGGAAGAGAAATTAAACTTCTCCCTGTCACTCCCAGAGTACAAAACTCCAGGAAGGAAGTTTTAATTTTAAAAAGCTTTTAATAAATGGGCATGTCCCTCAAACTGAAAGGTTCCCAACACAGGAGGTGTCTGGAATAGGACAGTATGCTATAGGGATAAGCATTATTGATACCAACAATATTTATACTGTAAGCAACTATTTCTAATATAATTTCCAGCCCTATGATTTATGTTGACTAGAGTGTGTGTCTAAACCAATCATTTGTCCAAACTGAATCATGCTTCAAGAAGCAGGATTAAGCTCCACCTTCTCTACAAAGCACATCATGACAAAAACAGACCACACCTTCCACAGTGCCTACTTTCAGTATTAGACCATTTAGAGCTCCATGACAGTCTTATTTTGTCTTTTTAAAATAATATTTAAAATAGTTCATCTCTCAACAGTATCATAAACAACCTGGGGTCATGACCAACATTAATCTATCAAGCATCTTGGTAGGTACTGAAATTAAACTTGCTAACTCCATTTCTCATTTTTGTTTTTTTCATATAGCACATAGTCAATGTTTTTATAATCACCAACATCTCCTTGTTGTAAATATAATAAAATACAAAGCAATGCCTTCCTTGAGAGTTTCTATATCCCACATTCTGCTTGATATACCAAAATTCCTGCATTTTTTCCATCTAAAACTTCCCAACTCCCTACAGAGAATGTTAGACTGAAACACATTTTTGCAGATTTTGAAGATAATAAAATATGCCTTCATCCTTTCCCCTTTTACCTTAGAATATATCAATAGATGGCTCTGAGAAAACGCGAAATCTCAGGAGAAAATTTTGAAGAAAAAAAGTCAAAATAGGAAATTCTGTAAAGTAATAAAGATTAGAAAAGTCTTACTTCTCTAGAAAAGCGAGGCTGCATACATGTCCTCTTTACTGCAGCTTTGAAATACTGTAGCTCTGTATAAGTGGATTCCTTGAGGATACTGGTTTGGGTGAAATAGACTAGCCTTGTCTAAGGATTAGCAATAATAAGACAATGAAAGAAAGGAATAGGAAAAAATTTCTTCTGCAGCTCACTTTATGATATATGCTCATCTTTGAGGAATAAACCAGAAGAGAGGATAAAGTAGAACAGATACACTTATTTTTAAATTTAAATTAGTATTCAAGTTTGAAAATGTGAAATTATTATTGCTTCTCTAGGCTTACTTATGCTGCTTTAGGCTTAAAATTCAAAAAGATGGCAGGTTACTAAAAGGGAAATTTCAAATTCAACTTGGCAGCCATATTCAAGATGATGTAGAAACATTTAAAATGCACAAACTCATTGCATTACTCAAACTTAGCATTTAATAATGTAATAAGCCTGGCCAAAAATTGTCCAATGTGAAATTACACTACCCATCTAGAAATTAAAAATATTTAGAGGCATAGTTAAGGAAAAACAGATGCACGAATGGCTCTAACTATCCTATATCGGTAATTGGCCATTCATTTAATTTAGAATGAATCAGAGATCAAAAACATTCACATTTTTTACCAGGGTCTGACATGTGTAGTCTAAAAGTAATAGATTCTGATTTCAGTGCCTCCAAATTTTCCCTCTGTCAAGCCTCAGTCAGTTGAATTCAATTTATATGGGTTTTTTTGTTTGGTTTAGTCTTTTATTTGATAGACTATGTACTAAATCTGAATACTCTGTAGAAACTTACTTATGTACATTATATAAGTGGAAATTACCAGTTTTGAGAAAACAGATCCAACCACAGATGCTAATAATAAACTCTCAGATAGTGAATGTGGGGCAATTAACATGATTACAAACAACAACCTCTTTAAAGCATCCTACCATAAGCAGCGTAAAACCATCTTAGGAGCTTTGTGGTATGACAACTAACCCTGACATCCAGAGCATCCATGCAGAAGTTTGCTAAGAGATTATGAGTCCTTGAGGACAGGGCTCATATCTTATTTATCGTTGCATCGCCAGGATCTAGTTTAAATTACAAAGAATGAAAAAAATATTTGCTGAATGGATAGACAAATGCATATCCTATACAAATGCACCAAAGTCTGGGCTGCAACAGCACAAGGAAACCTAGCTGACAAAGCAAATGAATACTGAAACCCCAGACTGCATCTGCCTATTGACATGGCTATCTTCTAATTTTCACAAGGCTGTGATAATGGGCTATCTGTGTCCCTGACCAAAGAGATCTCTGCAATTGCTAAATCCAGGAACTGGTGACATACCACCTGTAGTTGCAAACAAGACTTGAAGATACCTTCAGTCCCAACAAACCACCACAGTGACCTTCTGGGACTGTGCCAAATGGCAAAGGATGACAGTCTTGCAGACTCCAGATCAACATAAGTATTCCTTGCAAAGGCCACTGTTACTGCCACCTAGTGTACTGTCAGCTTCAGGAGACACCATCCCCTACGTCCATACTTTCCTCTCCTTCAGCCCAACGTAGACAATGGCAAAATTCTGGATATGCCTCTTCAAGACCCAATATACAGAGGATATTCACATCCAAAGTAATAACACAGGGCACCTGGGTGACTCGGTCAGGTAAGCATCTGACTCTTGATTTCAGCTCAGGTCATGATCTCAGGGTTTTGAGATGATGCCCCACATGGGGTTCTACACTCAGCACAGAGTCTGCTTAAGACTCTCTCGCTCCTCCCTCTGCCCCATCCCTGCTCAAACATGTGCACTCTCTCTCTCCCTCTACATAAAATAAATCTAAAAAATAAAGTAGTAATGCATTTTCCAAAAGATAGATATCCCAGTCTCAAGTGTGAAAAAGCTTAAAAGTAGGTAGAATATTATACTTATGATAATAACAAATTTGAGCACTTTTTATCTGCCAGGCACTATGCTGAGATGTTTATTTGAATTATTACAATTAACCTTCCTAACCATACAAGAAGTTGGTCCTATGGTCCTCACTTGACAGATGGACAAATTAAGCTTTAAAAAGTTAAATAAGGGCAGCCTGGGTGGCTCAGCGGTTTAGCGCTGCCTTTAGCCCAGGGTGTGATCCTGGAGACCCGGGATCGAGTCCCAGGTTGGGCTTCCTCCATGGAGCCTGTTTCTCCCTCTGCCTGTGTCTCGGCCTCTCTCTCTCTCTCTCATGAATAAATAATAAAATATTTTTTAAAAAGTTAAATAATATGCACAAATTCACACAGGTGCTAAGTGTCAAGCCCATGCTATACAACACCCATGATCTGAGCTATTATCCTACATGGCCTCAATGTCTTAAGAGTACAGAATATTCTTTTGGCATTCACAAGGAGTAATAAACTGATTTTCTGCTTTTACAAAAATATTTGTGTCACTTTAGCTGTATTTTACTATCTGTAATTAGTATCTAGTATTTAAAAGCACATCTGGCACAATATGTACTTTATGAATTACAAGAACATAAATTAATCACACTATAACATCATTTTCTCTCATTTGTATGAGAATTCAAAATTATAATTTCAAATGTTTCCATCTACATAGCATCTAGTTAGGCATTCATTTTTGCATTATAAAAGTAATATATGTATATTTAAAAACAGACAAAAGGAAAGCAGAAAGAAAATATCTATCATTCTACAAACCAAAGACAACTGTTAACATTTTAAGAAACATGCAATTCAGAGCTCAAAAATATAATTTGATTACTCATATAAACCTCATTTCCCCCACAAAACCCATAACTCAGAATCAGAAATTTTTTTTCAAGCATTGAAAAGAGCAATGATCATTTTTTATATAATTCCCCACATGGAGGCCAGAGAAAATTTTGTTTAGCCATCATGAAAAGATATGTACGATTTTCTTGAAATAAAAAGATGTTCTTTCATTATTCTGCACTCACTATTATCTATCTTTTCAAAAAGCATGTTAATAGGAGTGTGTTCTACATTTCTCAGTAGGGTAATTTCCTAAACTACTCTACTCCACATTGACTTAAACTCTGTATATAGATGCTCTGGGCCGCAATTCTTTACATGTCCCATGATGGCTTCAAACAGTGCTTGCAACCAAGGAAAAGAAAAACAATAGCTAAATGAAAGAAGACCTTCCAATCACACCTGCCTGGCTGTCCCTTCCTGCAGGATTTTCAAAGCTACTAGTTTTCAGTAAGTTGGTGGCAGCTGAGGTTAGAATCCAAGTTTCTCATTTCGTGGTTCAGAGCCTTCTTGGAAACAATGAAAGCATCTATTTATTTATTAAGTATATTACATATAAATATTATTATTACTATTAAAGTGGTATACAGAAATGACATGTAGACAGAAGGTACCTACTTGGTCACACCACATACTTTAGTGGCTTGCTGTCCCTAAATATATACAGAGCTTGAATCAGGCTCCATGTACCTCCACTTCCTGGCAAGAGTATGAACCCTTCTTTTTTCATTCCCACCCCCCTCCTCATTCCAAAGGAACCCAAGTGAGAACTCCACTTAACCCATTCTAGTGAAGACAGTTACCATGTCATTCCTGCTCCCCACAGTTTTTATTTCTCTCTCTCATTTCAAACCTTAGTCTGGAGGTGCTAGCTCACAAGTGATTCGAAGAAGAGAAGTGTAAAAGGAGCTGTAAAATGATGAAAAGGCAGACTGCCCAAAGCAAATAAAGTTTCTCCAGGGAAGTGGTGGAGTTGCCTATCTTGGGCATTTACCTTCTCCACAGTGCTTCTCTCTGGGATAAACTCTCCATTTCTCACCAAGATATGCCTTCAAATCATGCTCAACCCATTCTAAAAACTGATCCATGGTAGTATGTCAAATGAGAGTCAAAAATGGATGGAGAAGGGGCACCTGGGTGGCTCAGTGGTTGAGCGTCTGCCTTTGGCTCAGGTTGTGATCCCGCATCAGGCTTCCCGCAAGGAGCCTGCTTCTCCCTCTGCCTATGTCTCTGCCCCTCTCTCTCTCTCATAAATAAATAAATAAAATCTTTTTTAAAAAATGGATGGAGAAGAAACTAAGTGACATATCAGGCTTTGTTGATTTTTCTAAATTTAAATCAGAACAATTTTTGCCTTATACATTTTTTTAACAAAGATATTTACAGAATGTTATTTTCACATAATAAATTGAAGGGTGTTTTCCATTTAAAAAAAGAAAAAGGAAAGAAAACTGCCAAATGGCTATTAATAGACTTACTAAACTGAATTTAGCAACTTCTTTGAATCCCCCTAGGACAGCCAAGCACGTGGTAGGCACTAAACACTATTTAATGAATGGATGAACATTACAAAGAATATTCTTGTCTTATCTTTAATATTCTACCTAATTCTGGGTACTATTGGAAAACACAGGCCTAGACTCATTCTGTGAGGTACAAATTCTCTCTCCCTAATAAAGCAGCAAAATACATATATAGCAAGGTTTAGAATTTTTGAAAATATGTATTTCAAAAAGTTGTTTCAACCACTGAATCACCTATGGATTTGAAAATAACCATAAACATGCAATACCTATGTTCTGAGTGTCCCTATAACATTTTAAAACTAAATTTCCAAAGAATATTTTTAAAAGAACAAAATTTCTATAAATCTCAAACTTCACTGCGATTTCTTTTTCCTTTGAATGTTAAAAGAAAATTTTGTTGAGCGTTTCTCTTTTCTTCTTGATATCATTAATTGTAAAAACAAATAGTTAACAAATAGCATAACATTGCAATCATGGCTAAATTGACCTAGATCAAAACAACACAACTCAAAATAAAAACTAAACACTGAATAGAACACAAGCAACTGGCAGGCTTCCCAGAAGGTCACTAAACTTGGACATGAAAAAACTGTCCACGTTTCCCTGAAATTTTCAAAGATATCTCTTTAAGTTTTTTCATTAGTAAAAACCAAAATGCCAAAGAAACAACAAAGCAAAAAACTAAACTGAATCCTTATAAAAGACAAACCTAATAGAAAAAAATATCCCTTTTACAACTGACAGCTATAAATTTATTTTTTTGGCACGATGGGCATGTTGTTTTCAGTGGTTTTTCATTAAGGAAGTCTTCTGAACAGGTAACTCTGAAAGCAAACTGGGTTGAGTGGGTAGATCTGTAGCATCCCAATAACACTCTATCTTGGATTATGTTCCTCTGTCACATTATCTGATTTTTCAGAAGGTAAAGTAGTTGAAAGAAAAATGTACTGAGTAGAACACAGGAACCCTGATTTGTTACCCAGTGCTACAACTAGCTCTCCATAAGCCTTTAGTCAAGAATGATGCCTCTGAGCTTCTGTCTCCTCATTTATACTAAATCAATCATAATATTCCTTAGCACTGAATACATGGGAATCCCACAGATACCAATGTATAATGTTACAGGGCCTCTCTTTATAAAGGACATGATTACCTTACTGCTTTTCACAACAAATTAACCAAACTGGTTAATTTTTCCATCAGCTTGAGTATTAACAGTCTAAAGAACTGTGCTCAGGTGATAGTGATGTTCAGTCAACTTTGGCAACCAGTGGGTTAAAGCAGTGATTCTCAAAGTGTGATCTCTGGCCAGCAGCAGCATCTGGGAACTTTTAGAAAAGTTATTCAAAATGTTGTATTATTTTCTGAGAAACTTGAAGTACTTCACTTATTCTGATACAAATTCTCTCACTATCTAAAACTATCTAAACCATCAAATGAACATAACCTACTTTTTTTTTTTTTAGGATTCAATTTTGAGAGGTGAAAACAGAAAAGAGAGCTTCAGCTTAAACCATGAAGTCCAAGGTAAAATAAGAGCAAATTCTTATTAAGCATTTACTCTGAGTCAGGCACTGTTAAAAGAACCTTGTGGATGTTAACGAATTTACTCCATACAACCACCCTGCTGAGGTAGGTTCTGTTACTCCAATTTTACTACTGAGCAAACAAACAAAAAACATATGCGACTTGCCCAAGTTCAAACAACTAATAAGTGGCAGAGTCAAATACAAGGCTAGGCAGGCTGGCTGAAGAGTGTCCTCAACCGTAAGATGGAGAAGAAAGTTAGGGAACTTGGTCTCCATGACTGTTTTGGCGTGAGACTGGACTAAATGCCACAAATAAACATTTCTACTTTGTTTTTCACAAGAATGATAATGAATCTAGCTAAAGAATTACTATTGCATGCTAAGAAATATGATCCAAAGACAATAAATACAAAATAAAAACATGTATCCGTTTCTACTGATGTGTTTTACTTACAGGACTTCCAAAGATTGGCCTTAATGGTAAAACCATCCACATTGGAACAAAATAGGCGCTCAAAATGAACTAAGTAAATGCCAGGTAACTCTCATCAAAACCTTTCTAAATCAGCCAGGTTATGTAAATCAAGTGCAATTAAGCTAGCTTCTCTAACACCATCTCTGCTCCGGTCCTTATGTGTACAAGTGGAGAATCATAAAATCACTGTGGGGCATTGCAGTATTGATCATTCCTAATTGACCACTCACTGCAAGCAGTGGTGCCACATCCTTTCACTGCAAATTGCAACATCGCGGACTCTCTTAGCTCTTCAGATAAATTATCCAGAACATATACTTTGATTACTGAGAGTTTGCTTCCACATGCCTTCATTTTTCCCATCAAGATATGTATCTCTAATTTTTCCTTTTCACCCCCACAGCTACTCATTTCATGCCTAGTGAGTTAAGCAGAAAACCCATTAAATTGTAATGATAATTTAATAACATTAAATTTTAATTATATTCAATTTAACATTCAATTGTAATGTCAAAAGTATCCTAATAAAGACCTGATTGCCTGAATGAAAGAGTTACTAAGATGCTTATATGCTGGAACCTGTATTACCTTTAGTCTCCAGGAAGTAACAGAAGATTAATAATAGGCTAGCATAACCTCTCGAATTCAAAGATGCAAGATGAGTTATAAAAAGATGCTATAAGTTATAAATCTAATATTCAACTTATCACTAAAATCAAAGGATAATTAAGACTAATTTCAAAGTGCAGAATAATTTGGCATCCTTTTTGGAATTGATACCATATTTTTTCACCAGAACTATTTGGTCCTAAGAGGATCATTCAGATCAGTTCCAGTCCAACAATGTGCAAAGAATTGCTTTTTGTGTATGTGGTTTGAAGCATTTTGAAATTATTGCAGTTAAGGAGAAAAAGGATTCTTAAATTACCTCACCTACCCTTTTTTGCCAGTTTAGGCCTGTCCTTGTTCTGTGTCCTCATTTTGCTTTCTCTTATATTCTCTTGAACAAACCTTCATGTAACTAGATAAGGTTTCATTCTATGCTCACTCTCAAGAACCTAAGAAATACTTCTCAAGTATTCTTGGTACTTCTCAAGTGGTTCTCTTGGCTGCCACAGCATGCCACTTTTAGATGCTCTCTTACCATCTGAATTTTCTTTGATAAGGAAAGATATTGTGGAGAGCCAGATTTTTAGGCTATTTAAATGTGAATGCTAATAGATTATAAAATCTACCAGGTAGTGAATGAAATCCTTCACCACAGAGAGTGAATAAAGCCTAGATGATTTGAAGCTAATCAAGTTGAAAAATAAAATTCTAGAAGGTTCCATATAAAACACGCAATAAAATTATGAAGAGAATTTGAAAATATTCATATGTTCACATTCTGGTAAAAAGCAAAACTGTAGATACTAAGGGTTAGGTTGGCATTTAAATACAAAATCTGACCATGTAACCAACATATTTTTCATTTCAAGGTGTTTAGGGATTAGGTTTTTTTGTTCTTAGTATGAGAGTGGTGTATGTCTATTTCACACTAACAAATATTTAATTTACTACTTTAAACACATTGGAAACATTATTTCACTTAACTCTGACAAAAATGTGAGAATTATGAAGGATGCGTTGTACTACTACAGTCCCCATTTTATAGATGGGAAAAGTGAGGCTGAAAGAAGTTACACAACCCTCCCAGAGCACAGGAAAGCAGAAGAGCACCTTTTGAACCTGAGTCTTGAGCCTCAGACAAAGGCTCCCATTCCTAACCACTACCTGTGTTTTCCCCAATTCTCTAAACATAAGCTTAGTACCTGTCCCTTAATAACTCTGTATACCACAATCACAAATTGGCACAGAAAATACCAGCTTGGAAAATTAATGTTCTCTGTACAGAAAGTCTTGCTACGGTTACCACTGTGTTCACCACAGCACACATGTGCTGGGACTGGAGTCATGCCTATTCTAGCTTTTTATCCAACATCAGATTTTCTAACCCATTTAAGCCTGTTTGCAAAGTCATTCTATTTCTGTACTAATGACTTAGAAAGAGCTGGCATTTTTTTTTTTTTTTTTTTTTTAGCCAAAATTTTGAAATCTCAAATCTCTAAGAAAAAAAGAAGTCACTTTGGGTAATCCAGAGACCTACAATGCTGAATTCCCTTTCACTATGGAGAACTGGCATGAATCCCTTAAACCTCCAACTGCTTAAAAGGGAGTGGGGGGGCGGTCCTAGTAATGTACACTGATGACAGGGATGATCTGTAATCATCTCACTGGGATCCAGAGATTCATGTTATTACAGCTACAAGACTCCTATGTACATTTCTTCTTTGGCTTCATTTCAGCTCTAAAACAATAAAATTTCTATTCTCTCCTAAAGTATGCAAATTCTACTATGTAATAACTGCTCAAGATGATAGCTAAGTCTCTACTCTTTACAAGATCCTCCAAAGTTCCCAGTGTGTGTGTGGTTTTTTTTTGTTGTTGTTGTTGTTTTTAATATGTGTCAAACCCTACTGATGCATACCTAGGATTTTCTGAAAAGTGTTCCTTTTTCTCCTCCGCGCGGTGAAGGGGAATTTGCAGGTGCTTGCCTTTACCTTAACTGAGATCCAACCCAACACTTCTCAAAGGTGAGTAAACACTAGCATCACCTGGAGGGCTCATGAAAACTCAAGCCTTCCTCCCAGAGTTTCAGCCTGGGCTCCAGATTGTCCCTACAAGTTCCCAGGTGATGCTCATGCTCCTGACCAGAGACCACACTTTGAGAACCACTGCTCTAACCCACGGGTTCCCAAACCATTCCACACGGAAATCACCTGAGAAGAGTGGTTTTTAAATGTGCACGTCCCACTCCTACA
Organism: Canis lupus familiaris; assembly: GCF_011100685.1. Classification (NCBI taxonomy): domain Eukaryota; kingdom Metazoa; phylum Chordata; class Mammalia; order Carnivora; family Canidae; genus Canis; species Canis lupus. Next base: position 23,757,424 of record NC_049233.1, read on the forward strand.
AATTCTGATTTAATTAGCCTAGGGGTGCTGCTCAAGCGCTAAGTTTTGTGAAGTTTCCCCAAGCGCGGGCACCGCGCCGCAATCCTAGGGACCCTCTGGGCCGCACGCCCGCCCACTGCCCTGCGCGCTCGCCCACGCTCCCGGCGCGCCACGTGTGGACGCCGCCGCCCCTTCCAAGGGGACGATGGGCTCAGGGGTGTACATCACAGCACCATGTTTATTTTCGGGACCAAACACCCCGAAGCAGAAAAAAAAAAAAAAAAACCCAGCACCCCAGCGAACCTCCCAAGAGTCAGTAACACCCAGTAACTTTGCAAGACAAACCGTGCCATCCCAGCCTGCAGCCTGGGCGCGGGGTTGATCTCCCGGTGCACTAACCGCTTCAGCGCGGGAGAGGCTGGAGCCCCAGGACAACCAGGATGTCCAACTGCAGCCCCGAGGGGGACAGCCCTAAGCCCCCTGTCTGTCATTTCTGGCAGGGTGAAGGGAGAAGGCGCTGCCCCCTTACCTGGCGCGGCGTCGGGGTCAGGGTGGCGGTCGCAGCCAGCTGCGGGATGCACCAGGGCTTCGGGGGCGTCCCAGCAGCGGGCAGCCCCAACCCGGCCGAGCGCGCGCCGAGCCCCGTCTCCCGCGGCACTGGCTCTGGAGCTCGCTCTCAGCCCCCTGGAGGCGGAGCCCGGGAGATAAGGTCCGCACTCCCCACCCGCCCCCTTTCCGCTGGGCCAGGCCGGAGGGTGGGTTTTGGATCGCGATCCCAAGTGCGAACTGCTAATTAACCCTGGTGGAGACACGCTCGGTTCCAATCCCGGCGGGACCCGAGAGTGCGCGACGGGAGGGGCGGACGGAGCAGCTACCCGGGAAGCGGGAAAGATCGAGGCACCGCGGAGGATGAAAGGGCGAGCGCCAGGGGCGGCGAGGGCCCGGGGCGGGGGGGGGGGCTGCACGGATCAGAGGTGCCTGCCCCCCCAGGCCCGTGAGAACGGCTCCCAGGGGCGCCCCGGGCAGCTACCCCGGGCCGCCCCGCAGCTGACTAGTAGTACCTGCCTTTGATCTAAGGAAACAGTTGCCAGAAAACACGAGTTCACTTTCAAATAGGTAGGCAGTTACCTTTGAGGACCTATAAATTACAGGAAGTTCTGGAACAAGGCGACTGCCTTTATGACAATAAAGGAATAATCTGTTGCTCTGTCCATTACTCGCAGAGCCCCAGAAAGTTGTGATTAGAACTCCAGTGTGTCCTGAGCCCCCTTGCCCCCTCACCTGTCACTCTCCCCACTTCTCACTCTGCTTGACCCCCACCCCCGCCATTGTGGCCTGTTTGCCCTTCTTCATACATATCAGTGTGTTCTCTCCCTACTTTATCTACCTCCAAAGTTCTATCCCAGACCCTATCATAGTTGCCTGCTTCTAATCATTCAGGTCTTAAATGCCCCTTCCAGAGAGCCCTTCCTGCACACTCCATCCAAATGGAACTCCCACAATGATTCACATCCCCTAATTCCACTTTATTCCACTCAACAGATTACTTATTACTCTTTGAAATTGTATTAATTGATCCTTTGCTTTGCATCCGTCTCAAGAGAAGCTCCATGAGGACAGAGAATAGGCCTTGTGCCTAGCCTTACCTTCAGCACCTAGAACAATACCTGGAACATTAGTAGGTGCTCAATAAATATGGGCTGAGTGAATATCTGAATCAATTTCTCTCCAGGGGAGAACCTTCACAAAGAAATGCCTGACTTCCTTCCTTCAATAACTGAATCCTACTAAGTTCAGGTCAGACACAGTGATCTTGGGATGATTATCATGTTCTGAATTTCCCCATTCATTTATATATTCATGTTATAGTCCATTCATATACATATATATTTCTTACTAGGTCATATCAATGAAAATATGACAACTTCCCAATATGGAAACATAGATAGCAGCCCCATATATATACAGTAATTTTCTGGGGAGAGGTTCTATGGTTTTTTAGATTCTCAATTCATGACCCTCTGCTTTTCATGTATTAAAAGGTTAAAAGCCTCTCATTTCAGGTATTCCCATGTCTACATCTCCAACCCAAGTCTCTTTCTCTGTAAGCCAGTATCCACTGGGACAGTATCCCAGTGTCCCCCAATGGGACACAGTATCCCAAGTGTCCACTGGACATCTTCACTTATATGAATAACAAGCACTCAAATAAAATGTGGTCAAGACTGAGTTTATCTTTCTGTTCCCCTTTTAAAAAGCCTGCTCCTCCTCACTGTATTCCCCACCTTTCTCAGTCACTACCATTCAAGCAATTGCTCAAGATGGGACTTTGCCTCACTATTTACTCTGAAGTAAATATGACCCTCTCCTGATTAAAACACTAACATGGTTTTCCATTGCTCTTAAAATAAGCTCTGAATTCCTTAAAACATCTCCAAGTCTGTTTCTTCTCCACCCTCAGGAATTGCTACTTCCTCTCCACCTCCTTGCCCCCTTAGTCTCTAAACACTAGCCATACCTCAAATTCTGCTGCCTCAGACCCGCCTCCCCCCCCCCATGCTCAGGCTTCCACCCTGAGCAGCTGAGACATAATTTATTTGTGTCATTTTTAACCTGCTAAGTTTTGGAGAATTTGTTATGCAACAATAGAAGACTAACGCAGAGTCTGTAAGCCCAGATATTCTAGCAAAGTCTGAATTCCCTGGGCTATTTTCTCTAATATCTTCTTAATGTCCAATTAATATTATGTAATTATTATATTCTTCAATAAATACTTTATTAATTATTTAATTTTTATTTAATATTTATTATATTTTTTATTTAAGACTTGCACATAAAACTTTAAATTTAAAGATTAGAAAAGAGAATATGCTTGCCAAGTAAAATTTCCCTACTTTTTTTTTAGAACATTATTGCATTCAAATCTCCCTCCTCAGTAACAGAAATCTAAGTCATAGACCACAAAATCAGAGCAGAAGAGACCAAAAGAATCTTTCATTTCCTTTAGAGTATCTTCTGTCTCTTCTCAGCCCCCACCCAAACCCTGGCTCTGGATATAGAAAGAGCTGTGTTACAAAATGATTGCCTTTAATTGATACACTGCTCCCTTAGAAATGCCTTCTGCCCTGACTATTCAGGGCTCACTCCTGCTCAAGGTAATAATTCTTTCTATTCTCCAGCAGAATCAGTCTATACTATTGTTCTATTATTGCATTTTAAGTCTCAAATTCTCAACAATGAAAGCCAATTTAATCAATCTACCACAGCCAAGCCATACAACTACAGCTGAAACTCAGTATCTTGGGAAACAAATGTCATCTCTGTATTACCCACCATTATATTCCCATGTGAACAATAAATATTTATTGAATGAACAAATTCACTAATGTGACAGACCAAGGGAGAATAGCCTCAGTGTATATGTACTGAATGCACTGATGTGGTTCCGGGCATCAAGCTAGGCCTCTGGGACAGAACTGTAAACAAAACAAGCCCCTTTCCACCCCATCACAAGTAGCTAAAATCACTTTCAAATAATGCCCTATTCGCAAAGCAGGCAGATCTCAAATGCTTTCTCTAGGATTGCAGGCAGGATCATCCCAAGCCAATCTTATTATGCCCTCACACTTTAAATCAAGGGTGAGGAGGAAGTGAGAAGTTTCAAAAGTGCAAAAGGCAGCCTGGGAAAGGAAAGGGTAAATTACCTGGTGGTCTTGAGGCTGCAAATCATAGAAACCAACTCTGGATAAGTCCCATAGCAAAGGAATGTATTAGGAAGTAGTGGCAACAGAAATGATAGGAAGGCTGGAGAACCATGCTTGGACAAAGACTGGGTAGGGCCAGAGTCTGCTCAGCAATTACTGTTCAATAGTCTTGTAAAGGCAATGCAGCTTAAGAAAAAGACTGTATTTTTCCTGTCCTTGCAGCACTCTGCCCAAGACCCAAAGTCCAGAGACAGAGACTCCAATTAGCCTGGTTTGGGTTACATGACTACTCCCTTAGCTAGGGGTCTGATGGACCCAGAGTCGGTGGTCAGGAACATCTAACCCTAGTACACCACCTGACAACCTGGAACTAAGTATTATCTGATCAATCTGACCATAAAATCAGCTCTGCCCCAGTAGTACTCTTTCAAATACCAAGTGGATGTAAGTAGTTCCCAAAGTCACATGGAAATTGCTTGACTAGGGAGCCAACCTTGAAGCAGTTCCCATGTGAGAAATATCCAAGGTGTTGATTGGAGAGGCTTGGATCACATGCTCGCTCCATGGAGCCAGAAGTGGAGCCCCACCCGGAGCCCACAGACTGGCATTTCTTCAGATAGAATCAGGGCTCTTTAACTAAAAAAAGAGGAAACAAACCTGAGAGAAGAGAATACTAAAAAGCAACACAAATATCCACCACATTTACACCTTTTGCTGTCCAGTCTCCAAATACAATTTTTCCCCAAGTGAAGATAGTCCAAACCTCATCATATTACTACATTCAGTGCCAAATCCAAGATGTACAATTTTCTTGGTCAGATTTAGATGGTCCAGCATCCATGACTAAATGATGATCAAATTAACCAATATCATTATTGGAGAGAAAACAAGTAACTACAGTAAAGAGCCCCCATTTGGTAAGGGAGAGAAAAATATATCTCATCCCACCACCATTGTCAATATATCCTGTGAAACAGCAATAGCCAAGACTGTTCCATGGAAGAGAAGCGAGTGTCCTGGTCAGCCCACTGGTAGCCGCTAATTCTGCCCTCTAGAAGGATCTCCTTTGATCACTGATCATAGGACATTGTTGTCAAAGTTGAGGTCTACCTGAGAAGACAACTTCCTTTAAACTCTAGGAGAAGCTTCTGGTCAATTCCAGAAGCTAGAAACTAAAGGTCAGTAACTTGACTAGTCTATGTCCTGAATCTAAACATTTACTGAGGATTCTGGTTCCTGGGCAGTTGCTTCAGTGTTCTGATCATCTCCCTAGCCTCCACCTAAAGCAATTATAAACTGGGAAGTGGGATGGAGAGACTTACCATTATGACCTTTGACTCCAAACTGTAGCCCAACCTCATTTTTATGGTAAATGTCATTATCACCTCTGACAATCAGACACCTCATAACAAGAAGTGCATGCAAGGATCCTCGAGAGTCAGCTTCTCATTTCCTTCTGTAGTTCCTATCTTCATCCTATTGATTATACTAACTTTATCATTAGGCAGAGAACTTGGCTTTTCCAACTATCCAAGGCTCTGGAGCACCAGGCTTTACACCACTTCATTTTGTGGCTGCAATCAGTGTCTATAAAAAGGGTTTCCACCCCCAACTTTTCCTGTTTTTAAAATGGGTTTTAGCTTAAGTGTAAATTTATTCTAGTATACTACTAAATTGTAGCCAAAAGATGTCAATACTTTCACATTTTCCTTCTGTGCTTCTGAAAGATTCAAATGGTCTGAGTCCCAAGTTACTACAGGCTACAGCTTGACAAGCTTTCCCCCTATTGCTTAATAATGGTGCCAACTTCCTAGCCCTGGATAGCATCTATTCTGCCCTCCATCCTCCCTTGCCTACATAATTTGACATGTTAAGCTCTGTGACTTGTAGCACCCAATTTCTATATCACTTAGGATTCCCTGGCTGCAAGCACTGAAACTCTTTCCAATCTACACAGAAAAATGAATTCTTTGGAAATATATGAGTAGCTCACAGAAGGACTGGAAAGCTACATTTGCAAAAAGAAGATTCAGATAAAGCTGCAGAGGTAACAGAAACTATTTGGTATTTTTAAAAGGATACCACCAGTGGTAGAAATGAGCTCCAATTTTTCCTATTCATATATAAATCTATGCAATGTATAACAATAGTGAGTTTCATTAGCCTTGCTTGGGTCTTCAACCAACCCCTTAGGTTAGGGGAGAACTAGGCATCTAATTGTACTGGTCTACTAAAACTGCCTACCATGGGGAAGAAGAAATTCTCAAAAGAAATCAGGATGCTAGTTCCACAAAAAGACAAAATGAATGCTGGGTGGAACAAAATAAAATAGCTACTTAGGAGAAAGGGAAGTTATGCCATTTCCTTAGGACTTCTTCAGAACCCACTATTGAGGTTATTTCCTGTTCCCTTCAACACCTACACTCTTGGATTGTAGACACACTGCCAGTTTGATGGTTAGATCCAAAGGGCTAATTTACACTAACTGTTTTCTATCTAAGAAGATATGGCATATAATAGTCCTACTGTGGGTGGGGGGGAAAAAAGGAAAATACTTCACAGCCCAGAGGTCCATGATTTTTCAGTAGTCATTCTAGTGGTCCCTTGTTTGGGCTCCCATGATAACATCCCCGGACCACTCACTCCCCAGAAGGAATCACCCACACGGATTGGTTTAGGGATGGACAAATGACCCAAATTGGGCAATTAGAGATCGGTCTGGAACTTTGGAAGGGAGGGGAAAAGGAGTTTTTGTTGTTGTTTTTTCTCGAATTTTGAATCCTAGGAACCATGTAAGTCTAAATCTTCCTCAAAGAATCTCACTGAGAATGAAGCCAACACAGAGAATGGTAGAACTACAAAAAAAATAAATAAATAAATAAATAAATAAATAAATAAATAAATAAACAAACAAACAGAAAACAATCAACAGACAACAGCTGAATATCTATATCTATATATCCAGCCATTACTGAAACTAGGCCTTTGTTTGGATGTCTTTCCCCTGAGTAAATAAATGCCTTTCTTGTTTAAGCTAATTCGAATTCAAAAGCTAATTCAATAAAAAGAATCCTAAATTGAACACGCAAAAGCAATTTCAAAGACAGAAGAGTCTTAAGAAAGCATAATGTCAATATAAAATCATTTTGTGTCTTAAATCCTTCTTAAATTTATAGCTTGAAATGCTGAATAGCAAATCATTGCTTAATATCAGAGCTTTACATCAATAATGAATATTTTTTTATAAGTCCCCTTAAAAGTCCAAAAGCCCAAGAAAAGGTGACTCATATTCTAATTTGGTTGGATGATCGGCAGTTCTTATTTCTTTTTTTTTTTATTATTTTTCATTTTTGACAGAGAAAGAGAGAGAGAGAGCACAAACATAGGGAGTAGGAGAGGGAGAAGCAGTCTCCCCATGGAGCAGGGAGCCCAACATGGGACTCAATCCCAAGACCCCGGAATCATGACCTGAGCCAAAAGCAGCCACTTAACCAACTAAGCCACCCAGGCACCCCTGCAGGTCTTATTTCTGAAGGCATGTCTTTAGACCCAAATGTGAGACACCCAAATTAGCAGGTGAAGATGCAAGAAAATACAAATATACACCCAAAAGTGCAGTCAGAAAGAGTTTGGAGATAATTCATCCATTTCACAGCTTTGCTTTTCCTCAGTATCAGAATCCAAGTTCTTCTGGCCAAGAGAATACTAATGAATTCATATTCCCCAAGGTTGGGGTCACATTTCTTACATTTTTTTCTTAGGCCTGAAAGGCAAATTCAACTTTCCTAGTTTTGAACTATAATATAGAAATGAGGAACTACCCTATTTCTAACCAGCTGTGGCAATTTCTTGTTGGACTCCTTCCTACAGAAACTCTTCAAAAGATGCTTCATTAAAAAAAAAAAAAAGATGCTTCATTATGGTTGCTACAGTGAAGAGGGAAGAGGCAATTGGCCTTTGGGTTGAAGTCATTTCTATACAGGCATCATCAAAAGTAAAAGGAAGTTAAATTCTTTGTTAACTAATTCATTTATGATAGAAATGTTATAAATAAAGTGAAAGCGCATATTCATACTCATTTCCTCTGAGTTACAGTTAAAAATTGGAAATAGAGCCCTAGCAGCAAAGATTCTCTAAGTCCCTGAATTCCTTATAGACATGATTAGTAACGGGCTGGGATAGATTCAAAAAAAAAAAAAAAAAAGTCCAACTCTCATTAGCTTTGAAGTTAACATTGATATATAACAAACTAATTGCTTCAAGTTCCAACGGATATATGTGTATGCAAATGCATATGCATATGCATGTAGGGAAAGAAGGAGAATGAGGAATATTTGAAGATATCAAAGTTATTTAATATAGTCTCCTAAAAACTATAACAATCCCAGTTCCTTAACTTTCTTTAAAAGTCATATTTCATTCCTCTGAGAGTTTTCTTAGCACTCCTCTGAGGTAAGAGCAGCATAGATCCCTGGGTAATTGTTCATACAGGAAATTATCAGTGATGATTATGGAAAAAGACATTCCATAGTGGGCTGCTTGTGTTAAAAAGGAAAAACAGGGACACCTGGGTGGCTCAGCAGTTAAGCGCCTGCCTTCAGCTCAGCACATGATCCTGGAATTCCAGGATCAAGTCCTGGGATCAAGTCCCACATCGGGCTCCTTGCACGGAGCCTGCTTCTCCCTCTCTCTCTCTTTCTCTCTCTCTCTCTCTCTCTCTCTCTCCCTCTCTCCCTCCGTCTCTCTGTGTCTCTCATGAATAAATAAATAAATAAAATCTTTTAAAAAAACAAAAAGGAAAGACAATCCTGTATTTTTGGCTTCCCAATTTACGTTAGTAATCCTAGGTTTTGTCTGTTATAATAAGTCATTTATTATACAAGCTGCATGTTTTCCCCAAGTAAATGATTGAGCACTCATTCCCTTACATTGCAATTTTTTATATAAATTTATTTTTTATTGGTATTCAATTTGCCAACATATAGAATAACACCCAGTGCTCATCCCATCAAGTGCCCCGCTCAGTGCCCGTCACCCAGTCACCCCCACCCCCTGCCCTCCTCCCCTTCTACCACCCCTAGTTCGTTTCCCAGAGTTACCAGTCTCTCATGTTCTGTCTCCCTTTCCAATATTTCCCACTCATTTTTTCTCCTTTCCCCTTTATTCCCTTTCACTATTTTTTATATTCCCCAAATGAATGAGACCATATAATGTTTGTCCTTCTCCGATTGACTTACTTCACTCAGCATAATACCCTCCAGTTCCATCCATGTCGAAGCAAATGGTGGGTATTTGTCGTTTCTAATGGCTGAGTAATATTCCATTGATTCCACACAAATCTTAAAATAATTTGTTCCAACTCTCTGAAGAAAGTCCATGGTATTTTGATAGGGATTGCATTAAACATGTAAATTGTCCTGGGTAACATTGACATTTTCACAATATTAATTCTGCCAATCCATGAGCATGGAATATTTTTCCATCTCTTTGTGTCATCCTCAATTTCTTTCAGAAGTGTTCTGTAGTTTTTAGGGTATAGATCCTTTACCTCTTTGGTTAGGTTTATTCCTACGTATCTTATGCTTTTGGGTGCAATTGTAAATGGGATTGACTCCTTAATTTCTCTTTCTTCAGTCTCATTGTTAGTGTATAGAAATGCCACTGACTTCTGGGCATTGATTTTGTATCCTGCCACACTGCCAAATTGCTGTATGAGTTCTAGCTATCTTGGGGTGGAGTCTTTTGGGTTTTCTATGTAGAGTATCATGTCTCTATGTAGAGTATCATGTCTACATTGCAATTTTGTTTAATTCCCAAAAGTTTGTTCTTATAAAAGTCACTTTGACCAGATTTAAGAGATATTTAATCATATGTCATATGAAAAATTAGGATGGTGACTAAAATAATGTCCATGATTCTTTTCTAGATCTAAAGTGTTTGAACCTCTGTGAGACAGGAAAGCCATAGTTAATATCATTATAACCTGTATTTTGTTTTCTTACTTCTTACTTTCTGTAAATCATAGCTAATTGAATAAGGTGCACTCTAGATTCTTCACCTTCTTTTTCGATTCTGGGTATAAAATCTTTATTTCCTAACATTCTAGATTGATCATTGTTCTTAAATAGGAGAGAGTGTGTGTGTGTACTTAGTGTTTCCTATGGATTTTCCTCTAGTCTAACTGCACAGAGCCCTGTAAAACTAACCTTTTCTTAAGGAATATGTGCCTCTTTTTATTAGATGCTATCTCTAAAGCTTGCCATCATAAATTAGGCCACCTGCCTACATGACATCTTGTTGTAAGGAAGAGAAAGAGAAACATCCCCCTCACTCTGCCAAGGTTTTTCCCTGGCCAAAAGCATACTCGGGAAGCCTCAGTGAAGCAGCACAGGGTGGGGATGAATGCCTTGGCTGGCTGCATGCCAACCTTGCAGAGATGCCAAGTTATTCAAAAGAGCAGTCCCTCTGCTGTAGCAGAATCATCTGCTAGAATCTGTGCACAGGAGAGATGTGGCTTTCCTCTCGGCCCTTTTGGGAACTCACATTTGATAAAGCTTTCAAGCCTGAATTCAAGAACCCCACAATGTACCAGTTTTTTTTAAAAAAAGCATACTAACCCACCTCTCACCATAGCTAGTCTCTGAGAGGAGTACAATCACAGGAAAATCACTGTACACTTCCAAATGTGAACAGTGACAAATCTGGGAGGTCTGCTTGGCTCAGCTGAAAAATCTTCTCCCAAGGTTCTCTTCTAGTGATTGATGAATTCTAAGGATACAAGGATTATAGGGTCTCCCTATTATCTTTTCTGATTTTTTTCCTAAGGAAAAATTAAGACTCTAGAGTATTTTTAGACTTTTTCTTTATTAATTTTATTTTTTAAAGATTTTATTTTTATTTATTTATTCATAGAGATGCAGCGAGAGAGAGAGAGAGAGAGAGAGAGAGAGAGGCAGAGACACAGGCAGAGGGAGAAGCAGGCTCCGTGCAGAGAGCCCAAGTGGGACTCGATCCAGGGTCTCCAGGATCATGCCCCAGGCTGCAGGCGGCGCTAAGCCGCTGCGCCACCGGGGCTGCCCTCTTTTTTAATTTTAGAGACAAAAAGAGCACAAGCAGGGGGAGGGGGGCAAAGAGAGAAAGGAACAAGCAGACTCCACACTGAGCATAGAGCCCCACATGTCGCTTGATCCCATAACCCTGAGATCAATTGTCAGAGGCTTAACTGACTGAACCACCCAGACACCCCTAGAGTATTTTTAGGAAGGACTTCAACCCATTAAATAGTTGCTAAATAAAATCATGAAGTTCTCTAGACACCTAGTAGCCTAAGACCAGGCTAAAATTAAAGCTAATTCAATGGTCTCGTATCACTTTTCTGTCCCAATCACTCTTACTCTGTTCTTCTTCAGGGATCTGGAAAGCTTAGTCTAAGGATGACTTACAAGGCTTCAGATCTAGCCCCTTTATTTTTGGTGGTTACTGGAACATGGACAGAGGTGGGAAGTACTCATAAGCAACTATTGTATTTTCTCTTCAAATCCTAATAGAATGAATCTTACTTCCTGCACTTTCATGTTTAGTGTCAGTAAAAATTTTTCACTTAAAAATATATATATTTTCCCTACAGATAGAAAAAAGAAAAAAAAGATTTAGTGTCAGATTAGATCTCTGAACACTTAAAAAGCCAATAATTAGAATCAGAATCAGAACCAAGACATCGCTTTTGTGCAGCGTCAGAAGTAAAGCTTCAAACAGGAAGAGATTCAAAACTATATCCTCTATAACATAAATTAGCTTCATATTAAAGAAGAGTAAAATCTGGACTTAAGATTTTGAAACCCTAAATGCCTATTTTCCCATTCCACCACCTGAATAACATATTTTAATATTATTTTAGAGGGTTTCAAGGTCTTTTTCAAGGGCAAAGCTATATCCTTTTTAGTCTGACATGGGAGTGAAACCAACAATGCTTCAGCATTCAGGAGGTAAATACATTGATCAGTTGATGGAGAAATGAGTGTGAGCACGTTCAATTAGAATCAGTAATGTTAAGTCTAAAACCAGACATTCAGAATAAAAGTAAATTCATTTAGATGGGCAAAGAAGCCCCAATCTAGGATTTATACAGAATCAAGTACGAACTCTGATGAATCTTATATTTCCCATATTATAGGGAGGTATTTCTTCATTGCCTACTCCTATTTACAATGACTGAGGAGTAAGCAAGTTCTATGAGGTCCCATGAAAGGTTGTATCAAGAACATAAGGGGCAAGAAGCAAGGCCATATTGAAAGGAGAGGTAAAAATTATAGAGCACATGAAACTTAACTCCCCCAGCAAATCCTCACTACTAGCAAGGTTGGACTTGATTAACACTGTTTTATTATTAAATTTAAAATAGTTAAGGCAAGGAAGTATAGAGATTGTATTGCCGAAAAGAAAATCTCTTATATGCTTCTGGTGGAAGTGGAACTCAGTTTGAGCTTTCTGGAAAGAAATTTGGCATTATGTGTCAGAGGCCTTAAAACATTCATACCCTTTGACACCATGATTTTGTTTTTAGGAAAATACCCAAATAGAATAATCCAAAATGTAGACAAAGATTTATAACCAAAGACATCAGTTTAAACATTATTTATAATGGGCAAAAAATAAAAAACAGAAATGTCCCAAAATTGTGTATTGGTTAAATCAGAGGTCAGCAAACATTTTATGTAAAAACTCAAATAGTAAATATTTTAGGCTTTGTAGACCATGCTGTCTCTGTCACAACTATTAATCTGCATTGTTGATATGAAACCAGCATAGAAAATAGTAAGTGGTTGTGGCTGGGTTCCAATAAAACTTTATTAATGGACATTGAAATTTGAATTCATATAATTTTCAAATGTCATGAAATATTGTTTTGATTCTTTTCAAATATTTTAAAATGTAAAAACCACTCTTAGTTCATGAGTTTTACAAAAACAGGTGACAGATTTTTCAATCCCTGATTTAATTATAGCATCCTCATTAAAATTTTATGTTCAGTATTTACTACCAAAATTACAAAATTTGGAAAAAAATTACACATTTTGGGAAGGGAAGAAGAGAGGAAGGAAGAAGAAAAAGAAGGGGAGACTGGAAGATAATATGCTAAAAGATTTAGAGTAGCTACTTCTAGACTGAGAGATTATGGGCAATACGGATGATTTTTGTTTCATTATTTTGGGATTTTTTTTTTATTTTTCACAATAAGTATATGTTATTCCAGGATTAAAATGATATTTTAAGAACAACTTTTTTGGTGAAAGGATTCATTTCTTTCTCATTCTTTAAACATTACTCAAAAACTTTGGACTTTCTGAAATTTTTGACAAAGCTCATACTGGCTTTCAGCAATAATATTTAAACAGCACCATTTTTGTAAACAGAAGCTCTCAATTCATTTATTAAGAGCATATAGTTTTTCAAATTAAATACTTAGATCTTAGCCTGAAAGTCAGAGTCTGTCTCCCTTACTTTTTCATCCCCCTCCCATCTGCGTGTACCCCTGCCCTCGCTATATTTAGCAAGTGCATGCTGCCCCAGCTTCCCATACTGGTGTGGTAACACTTCCAACCACTTCCTTTTCCCTGCATCTCAAATACACCTCTTCTAACCTCAGAGGCTCACCATTCAAAGTCCACACATATGGACTCCATTCCCTCATCTCTTGCTCACCTGCTATTGGTTCATGGTCAGCTAACAAACAACCAGTCACCTGCTGTCAGTGCTGCAATATATATATACTAGGTAATGGCTCACTCTGTAGGATCTCCAAAAATATCTTTATATCTATTTTTAAAAGGAGGTTAGTATCTTAATATCTCAACTCAATTGAATAATCAGCTGATGGACAAATTTCAGGCATCCCAGCCAGGATTTCCCAGGCGGATTTCACAAACACTTGCCTTTTGAGATATTGCAAGGGGAAAAATAAGATCTGTGTTTGAATCATTTTGAGAGATGCTGCTTTCCATTTATGAGACTCTCAATTCATATTAGCATATATATAAAAGGCTTTGTGAAGTCTAAAAGTAAAGGTAACCCATTTAACTTGTTTAATTCATTGTATCCAAAATTTATCTGCAGCTTCCCTCTCTAGCACCCTCTCCCTTGTCTCTGCACTTTGTTTTAAAGAAACCTATAAATATCAAAAACATTCAGCAGAAGCAATGTTCCCAAGGAACATTTTGGGGATTCCCTGACCTGGCCGATGGAAGAGCTGATTGGAAAAGCGGGAGCAGTGAGAACAATACACTCTACAAATTATTCTGCATTGGATGCTGATGGTCTCAGATTCTGAATCTGGCCCATTCTGGCCTAGGTTCCACCATATTCTCCCAGCTGCAGTAGCACTGCTACCACGTGCACTTCTACTCAGACTTCTGAGTACCTTCGACTCCCTCCTTCTCTACTTGCTGCTTCTCTATCAATCTCTCTGACTCCACACTACATGCTATCCCTCTGGTGCATTCCCACCATTGCTAAGTGCTCACTCACTCACTGTGTATTTAAATTTAAATTAAAAGCACCGTAGCTTTCCTTGGCTGCTGCCAAAAATTAGCATATGTTTTCAGTATCTATGAAACACACACAGCTGACATTTTTAGAAAATTACATTCCATTTGCAAAAAACATATGTATCCAACTGTGATGAGATTAGATGTTCCCACATTTATTTTTCTAAGAATTGAGCACATTCAATATACAATCTTCTCTGAATTCATCTCATTGTTTCTCTTTTGGCAATATCTTTCAAGTATCCAATCACCAGGGACAGTTATGCATTAACCTTTAGTTCATTTAATAGCTTCTTAGAAAAACATGTACTTTTTCCAAAAGCAAATTTCTATAGCCAGTCTATAAAGGATATAGAATGGAATATTGCTGCTGGTTAGGACAACTTCTATGAAACCTATTTTTTCAGATTGTAGGTATGTGCCCCTTATAACTAGAGCTTAAAGAAATACTTGGCCAGTTCAGCATTTATTGGTTTCCAAGCTATGTTGTGGTATTCTGGATTTGTTCTGGCCATTTTCAGATAAGTCTCTTTATCAATGACGAAAAGCATAACATTCCTTCTCATATTAACATTTGGATTGTAACCCACAGGAGGAGTTACACGCTGCCACTCCACCACACACAGGCACATAGCATGTTTCAAATTCAACACTATGAAGACAGAACCAAATGATGAAGGGCACCTGGATGGCTCAGCAGTTGAGCAGCTGCCTTCAGCTCACGGCATGATCCCAGAGTTCCGGGAGTGAGTCCCACAGTGGGATCTCTGCAAGGAGCCTGCTTCTCCCTCTGCCTATGTCTCTGCCTCTCTCTCTCTCTCTCTCTCTCTCTCTCTCTCTGAGTCTCTCATGAATAAACAAATAAAATCTTAAGAAAAAAATTAAGAATCAAATGAGTCAGGTTTAACAGGAGAATATTATTCAGAAATCTAGGCTTAAGCTGAATTATTTTTTATCCTTCCTCAAGAAATGACTCTAAACCTAATATAGTGGTTCTTCAGTAACCATAGATTTAACTCAAAAGAAAGGCAAGGGTGGCAGGGGAGCTCCTGAGTAGCTCACTCCCTTAAAGCATCTGCTTTTGGCTCCCCACTCGGAGGGAAGTCTGCTTGTTCCTCTCCTTCTGCCCCTCCTTCTGCTTGAGCTCATTTACTCTCTTAAATAAATAAATGAAATTGGGCAGTCCCAGTGGTGCAGCAGTTTAGCACCGCCTGCAGCCCAGGGCGTGATCCTGGAGACTCAGGATCGAGTCCCACGTCGGGCTCCTTGCATGGAGCCTGCTTCTCCCTCTGCCTGTGTCTCTCATGAATAAATAAATAAAATCTTTAAGAAAAGAAAATATTAAAAAAGAAAAAAGAAAAGTACTACTCTCTGAGAAGTCCATCCCATCTCCAAAAAGACTAGAAGCAGCCATTCTGTAGGCACTGGGTCTGTTGTAGTTTGTTTTGTTTTGTTTTGTTTTTTGTTTTGTTTTGAATAATAGCTGCAGCCTGGATTCATGCCCAAGAGAAAACATCAAGCTGTTATAAGGACTACTACAGGTAGAAAGCAAAGTAAAGACATGGGTCTGGGGTGGTCTACACCCCAAGCCAAAAACATTTGGTCCAGGTAGTTATGTTTCATTTCTAGCTTTTAGTCAGAGCAATTAATGCACAGAAACATAATGATTAAACAAGATTACACAGCTAGAAAGTAATATATCCAGGATGCAAACCCAAGAAACTGACCCCAGAATATGTGGTCTCAACCACTACACTGCTACAAGAATGCAAACTCCATAAAAGCAAGAAATGCTTTATCCTCAGCACCTATCACAAATACGGAATCTGACACATAATGGACACTCAATAAATATTTATTGAATGAATAAGTTTAGTTTTAAATAGTGGTATTTCAGGAAAAGCTAGTAAATCTGAAGAAAAAGAGATTATATTTTCTTGGGGTGCTGTGGAAGGTTCCATGGCAGACGTGACATCTGAGCTAGATTTTTTAAAAGATTTAGAAAAAATCTGACCCTCTAGCACAACCATATTTGGAGACTGTAGTTTTACTGAAATGGAGTGTCGAAATCAAGTGGAAATAAGGCTTAGAAAGTACATTGGTACCAAATTGTGGAAGCTTCACCATATTCAATCACAAGATGCATAAATCAGAGAGAAATTGAAAACTGTACATTCCAAAAGGCATTTCCACGTGTCACAATGCCCACAGCCAAGGAAGCCAAGACCATGCCCCAGAATATCTCCAGATCATGGTTCACTTAAGCCAGTCTTAGTCTGACTCCAAGAACCTACCATTGTTCATTCTGTTCTAGGCAAAAGTTCCATTTTGTTGTTAACCACATCTCAATGGCTAAAGATGAAGCTGTGTTCTTGTTTTCTATCATGAGAAATGGAAAACAGCTGTCTAACATTCTCTTTATAATATGCCTCAAACAATTCAGGCAGTTATTTAAACATTTTCCTGATATTCGAGCATTAACCCAGTGTATAGCATAAGAGATACTAGAAGAAACCTTAGAAGAAAGAACAGATGATAACATTGGCTATAGAAAGAGAACCACTTGTACACATACACACATACATACTTTTTAAAAACCTATAAGGAATAAAATTATATTCCTCTATGAGAAACTCTTTAGTTTGTAATGTTTTCCTTGTGATACATAAAGCATTGTCTTTATGATAAATGAAGTCTCTCTGGAACTGATTATAACACACATGGGAAGCAAATTGCTGAAATAAATTTTTATTTAGCAACATGAACACCCCAAATAAATCTACAAGAGTTTCATAATGTCTCCATTTGCATTTCCATTTGGTTAATGTCTTTATGCATCAGTAGGAGCAACATAAATAGAATAACCCACAAGTCACCCCTCTGCCACTCACTCCTTTTCTCATCACTTCCCTTTGACTTAAGCATCTTGTGCATTTTGGAAACCATGTCCTGGTTTTCCTTCTACTTCTATGGTTTCTTCTTTTCAGTCTCCTTGGAATGCTTATTCCCATCTACCCAACCATTAAACATTAGAGTTACTCAAAGAGCAACCCTAGACATTTTCTTCTTTTCATCCTCTACCATCTCCTTTGAAGATTTTATTCATAAGATTCACAAATTTATACCTGCTTCATGATCTGTCTGCTAAAGTACAGATGACCCTTGAAACAATGTGGGGGCTTGGGATGCCAACCCCCCCACACAATTGAAAATTTGTTTATAACTCTGCTCCCCAGAAACTTAACTACTTATAGCCTCCTGTTGACCAGAAGCCTTGACAATAATATAGTCACTTAGCATATATCATGTATATGTATTATATACTATATGCTTACAATAAAGTAAACTAGAGGAAAGAAAATCATAAGAAAGAGAAAATACATTTACAGTACTGTATTTACTGGAAAAAAATCCACATATAAGTGGACCCACATAGTTCAAACCCATGTTGTTCAAGGGTCCACTGTACA
Organism: Canis lupus familiaris; assembly: GCF_011100685.1. Classification (NCBI taxonomy): domain Eukaryota; kingdom Metazoa; phylum Chordata; class Mammalia; order Carnivora; family Canidae; genus Canis; species Canis lupus. Next base: position 23,775,121 of record NC_049233.1, read on the forward strand.
TGTAACTAATTCCCCATGTGACATTGACATCTGAACACCAGCATAGCCCTTAGAACTCATCCAAAACTGAATTTGTGATACATGAACTCCCAATCTAATCCTATTGTTTTCCTCTCTCATCCTCTTCTCCTTTAATCCTTATATCTAATGGACGATAATCAAATCACCAAGTCCTGTAAGTATTTTCTCCTCAATATTTCTAATCTCTCCACTTTTATCCTTCACCATCACCATTTGCTTAGTACAAGATACTGAAACAGGATGTAGAGTTTTTGAGGGACTTTCTTGCTGCCAGGAGCCATCAGTGGTTTTTGATGGAGTCTTTTCTCTTCTCTACACACAGGGAAGGAGAGGTACCTTTCACAATCCAATGAAGGAGAAACTCTAGAAGAATTGCTCAGAGGACTGAGGTGTCTAAACAAAGGGGAGGCTGGTGTCTCAGTCCATAGTGAATATCTGCTTACACAGAGGTCTTGTGGATTTACCCATTGTGCTTATTTGTGCAAGTGAAGAGCACAGTTGGAGTTAGATGTCACAGCTGAGACAGGGCTGGCAGTGAAGCAGTCCATACACTACTTGGAAAAAACAGGAATGTGTGAGTTTGCCATGCATCACATGGATGTCTCACAGCTCTTGATGGGGATCCCAGTCACAAAAGGCTCTGGAGGGCACTGCCAGGGCAGATGCTAAGTGGAAAGTTGAAAGAGATAATAGAATGCATGCAAGTTCTTCATGAAGAGCCAGAATCTGGATGCCTTTCTCATATGTGTCGCCAAAGGTTAGTCAGTGTTAGTCTGTCACAACAAAAAATAGCAGAAACTAGCAGTTCAAGGACTGTAACAGAGCCAAACAAGAAAGAGACACTGTCCTTTTCCCTTCTTCCCTCCCTACCCCACCTACCAGAAGAGCCTGATCCAAGGAAAACAATTATACTCCCCACCCCCAGGGCAAAGGGAGTCTACATTCTACTTCAAAAACACTTGTTACATAAACAAATGCAGGAGGTATCATCACTCCAAAGCCCTGTACTTAAAAAAGACTCTATACTCATGGTTCCCACATATGACACATTACATCTTAATTTAGTGAACGGGAGGCCTGTTTCCATCCGTATCACTTATTTGGGTCTCTTTATTGTGCTTCTCCCAGGCACACAAGGTTGTTTATATTTGCCTTCTACTTGTTGATGACATTTTAGGAAATAATCCTCTCCTAGATAGTTTGAAAACGTTAAAGAAAGTTATGTATGCTAGTCAGGGTCTCATAGTGCAAAGCTTTTGAGGTATAAAAATTAAATTCCATCTACCACTGTGAAGAAAAATCAAGCAAATACACAGAACTAACCTTTCATTAATGATGAAAGCCTTATGAATTCTTTCTTAGCCATCGCTGAAGCCTTTCTCCAAGTGCTTTTAATAAAACAATTTTACTCTGGGTAGCCAATAGCTTTTATAGGCCTGCTCTCTAACAAAATATGCCAACTCAACTATGATTTATCGCTTCATTAATGCTGATGACAAAAGACATAGTGAATTAGTCAATGCTATCTTAGGTCATGGTTATTCTTCTCATCAAAAATCAAACTGAAAGTAAAATTTCTAACTCTGTAGAGAGAAATCAGCTTTATAAATATCACAAACATCTAATATAAAATTAGAAAATGTACCCTTTTTAGAAAGTACTGAACATTCTAGACCAGGAGTCAGAAAAATAGAGGCCATGGACCAAATCCAGACTTCTGCCTATGTTTGTAAACGAAGTTTTATTGAGGACAAGGCCAATGATTTCTTTACATACTGTCAAGGGGCCTCCCCACGGAAAAAGCACAGTTGAGTAGTTGTGACAGAGACTGTATGGCATACAAAGGCTAAAATATTTACTACCTGGCATTTTACAGAAAACATTTGCTAACTCCTGCTCTAGCTGCAATGCATTATGTCTAGTTATGCTAGAATGGCTGCTCTCCTTTGAAAGAAAAGTACCTGAAAAAAAAAGAAAGAAAAGTACCTGAGTACTTGAACCTTATCTGGTAGAGGGAAGGAGGGAGGGAGGGAGGGAGGGAGGGAGAGAGAGAGAGAGAGAGAGAGAGAGAGAGAGAGAGAGAGATAGAAGAAAGATAAAGATCCACAAGCAAGACAAGAAGAAAAGAAAAACGAACAAAAACGAACAAAGAAAGCACCAAAGAAAAGAAAGAAAGAAAAAAGAAAAAGAAAAGAAAAGAAAAGAAAAGAAGCAATAGATAGATGGATAGGGAAGTTTCTACTTATATGTAATATTTTCATCTATAGCTTCTAAAGGAAATGAAAAAAAAAAGGACATTGAAAGTGCTTTATTGACCTTATTTTAGGAATCATTTTTCTCTTTAGAGAATGTTTGACAAAGATTATCTACCTCAAACTATATTAAAGAAAAAGAAATAATTTTGCCATTCTTTTCCTTTGTTCAGTTAACTATTAATAGCACTTACTCACCCAGTCACATCTATATATTTTCCAGAGCATACCGCTCAGGCTGAATGTACATAGTTACTTAAAATCCAGTTAATTTAAGCTTGACCTTAGTCTGAGGAACTGAGGATTATAAACATCTTCTTCAATTCCTCTTCTAAATAGGAGTCTAGATTACTAATCTTGAGTCTCGTACAACATGCATTAGCAAAAATAAATAAATAACCTTTCATATCACCTAAAATACAAAGGGGTTATAAGAGCTGTACATTGACTTTCGATATGAGAATATTAATAGCCAATGCTCATAGGGAGCTAACAATGTGCGAGTGTAGCAGAGATTGTCTAGTTCTTCATCAAACGTGCTTCCTCCTCTTCTAGGGACATGATCCGAGGTCTAACTATTGCATGATTCCTGGTCCCTAGAGTTCTTCTGTGCATGGTCCTCCATGCTCTTTCCCTTTCCATTGATTTGAAGGAGATGAGCCCAGCAATTGAAAAATGACTGTTAAAGAGGGGAGAGCCCTAAAACAGAAGAAACATAGGTCCCCAACTGTAGTTCGGAGGAAAGCCTGCTGTCAATCAAGATTCCTTGTTTTGAACTTTGTCTGAATGAGAAATTAGCCTCTATAATCTTTGCTCCATTATACACTTGGAGACTTGTTTGTTACCACAGCTAGCATGATTCTAACAGGCATTGTCATTTAATCAAAAGGTATTTTTATTATCACTACTATGTATGTATAACACCTACCATATGCACTGTATTTTAAGATCAGCACATTAACTCATAAAAATATGCCAAACTATGTAGATATTTTACAAATGCATAGCAGATTCTAAAAATGTCCTGAAACGCCTTGATCTTAGAATTCCACATACAATTTCTTACCACCTTTTAGGTAAGTCATTTTCGATATTAAACATTCTTCTTAAAACCAGAGAATACTGGAGGCACCTGGGTGGTGCAGTCTGTTAAGCACCAAACTCTTGGCTTCAGCTCGGGTCATGATCTCAGGGTCATGAGATTAAGCCCTGAGCTGGGCTCAGTGCCCAGCATGGAGTCTGCTTAAGATTCTCTCTCCCCCTCTGCCCCTCCCACTCATGTGCACATGCTCTCTCTCTGTCTCTAATAAATAAATATCTAAAAAATAAATAAATGAAAACCAGAGAACACTGAATAAGTTACAGATAAGCATGTGGACTATAACAATGAAAATAACGATTTGTGAATTCAGATGAGATATGAAGTGGTTAATAAGGCACAGACTTATATTTATAGTCCTGAAAAAGAAGTGATATTTGCACTAATTATACAAAGGCAATAGACATCCTACTCAAATTATTATTTGTTAATTTCCATAAGTTTTTAAAAATTCTGGTCAAAATTAAAGACCTCTGAGCATCTTTTATTTTTTGGTGCATAAAATAATGGTAATGTTCAAAGTGGCACATCATGTCCTTCAAATCTGGACTTTATTTCAAAACAATTTTGGATATTGTGCGCCACTTACATTGCAATTTTCTTTTGTATATTTTCTACTTGGCAAGCACGGAATTAAACAAGCACCAGAAACTTTCATCTTCCCTTCCCCAATTCCTACCTCCACTATCCTCTCCCTTGAGCATTAGATTGGCCTTATTCAGTTTATGTGAGCAGGCTAAAACAACGGTGGGATGTTTGAAAAACTGTAAAATGACTGCCTGGGGTTTATGCTTAATGATCTCAAAAAGCATTCCTGCTGACACATCCCTACATAAAAGCCAAAAAGGAGCAGGAGGTTTGATAGCAGGGGGTTGGAGATGAAGAGGAAATGCAGCTCATTTTTATAAGAACATCATTCTTTGTCCTCTCATTCTCTCAATATGTGTTGCCTTTGGGGGAGTCCATAATCACTGCACTCCCACCATTCCCCACAATGATCCAAACTCCTGATAATGGCCTGAGAGGCTTTTCTTTCCCCCATTCCCTTTTCCCCTCCCTTCAGATATGCACAATATAAACTACACATTTGTGCATGCATAGAGCATTGTATGTTTTACAAAGCCTGCTCAAATCTGTTTTAGGACTATAAGATCCTCTTTGCTGTGGCCAAATAGGCATGGTCATAATCCAAATGAAGAAACTGAGGCCCAGGAATGGCAGCAATTACATGTCACACCAATGCCTGCTGACTAACAGAACCTGTACTAGAACCTCCCAGACCTCCTTAAACACCTCCCTAAACACCTTCTCTGTCTTTTCTCTTTTTTTCCTTTTGAAATAGTAATAAAATACTTTAATCTCCTAGTTCTTAAATAAATGATGCTCAGGCATGAGAATGAAGTTGCCTGACCCTGAGCTAGAAATTAGTGGCAATAGAATGAGGCTGACATGGATTCAGTAACTTGTTTGTAGACTTGGTGGCTGCTGCCTCATTGCCTGGGCCTTGCTGCAGTTCTTGGAATCTCTGATCACTACAGTAGGGGCCAGCAGGGCCTTTCTCATGGCAATAAAACAGAGGCCAGGGGGATCCCTGGGTGGCTCAGCAGTTCAGTGCCTGCCTTCGGCCTGGGGCATGATCCTGGAGTCCCGGGATCGAGTTCCACTTCGGACTCCTTGCATGGAGCCTGCTTCTCCCTCTGCCTGTGTCTCTGCCTCTCTCTCTCTCTCTCTCTCTCTATCATGAATAAATAAATAAAATTAAAAAAAAAAAAAAAACCAGAGGCCACTCCTTTCTGATGTAGCCCTCCTGAGAACCATCCTGTTTCTATTGCCAGATTTGATAACTCTAGGGTTGTGCAGGAAAAATTCTGGAAATACTTAAAGGTGATTCACACACCTCAGGTGCAAAATAAAGCTGTGTTCATTTAATCACTTAAAAAAATCAAAGGAGGTTCTTTTATGAGTTTGTTATCAACTAACATTGACAAAGTTAACAGTTTACAAAGTCATTTATCATTTAATGCACACATGGTAAGTACTATGGGAGTATACTAAGAAACAGGATTTTTTATGTAAATAGTGTGGTATGAGAGTAAGAAAGCAACTTCACTCCCAACCACCACAGTCAGCATCATCAACCTAAAAAAGCACTCATTATGTGAGCTCTAGACTTCAAGAATATTTCCAGAATTTTATAAAAATAAAATGTTCTATTCTGCTAATATTCTTCTTCATCATGGGCCAAGAGAATGTTTTACCATTGCTCTATTAACTTACCTGTCTCCTTATTTATCCCTGTTAACTTCATGCTGCCAGTCTGGAGAAGCACCTCCAGGGCCTGTGAATTGACTGGTTGCCTCCAGCACACAGATTGAAAATTAAGAATTAAAAGTGATATCCAACCCCTATATTAACTGATCATGAACATGTGGGAGACTGAGCACCAATGTGAATTAGATGGCACCTAGACTTAACAGATAAAGCCTATAATTAAATAACTCCAATACTACAAGAAAAAGTCAATTGTCACAAGAAGGATATGGTAAAAAAATAATAATAATAACAACAATCTGGACGTTCGAAAGGGAGAAATATTGAATTCTAGAAACTCTTAGAAAATCTTTAAAACTGAATAACTTCACTGTTGTTTTGGAAGATGACGTGAGTGGTTTTTTAGAATTGCTGTTTTCTAAGTGGTAAGTTTCCATTCTAAGTATTTTCAGAGGAATTCTAAAAGCCCTGGTGCCTTCAAATTACAGTTCCAGGCGTGCCAAATAAGCAACTGTTGATTGGGGTCACACACACAAAGTCTGTGTTCCCAGATTAGAGAAGCATCTCAGAAAGCCTTAGTATTGGTTACCATCAAAACTGTATTACAATTATAGGTATCAATGAAGATTTTGATGGAACCCTGAAGGAAAGAAAAAAATTTAGAAAATTTTAAGCTGGAAAGGGTAAACAAGCTTAGTTCCTATTGGGAGTTGGTGGTAAATTTCATTTTAAAATAAGATTTTATTGTTTCTTACACACATGGTTTTCCCATAATAAAAGAAAATAATTTTAGAGCAAATATTCCCAGAGAAAAAAAGAAAATTACAAGCAAAGGTACAAAGACTAGAGCCATATTTCTACTGTTCTACTATTATGAAACATGTGCAGAGAGAAGGGCCCTGGATGCCAGATACATGATCTAAATGGTTCAAAGTGTGTCCAGCACAAACTTACGGTGGGAAAGATCCTCTGTGGTCAGACCAGCATGCAGAACATTGCACAGCATGAAGCCTTCTTCCAGATGCATTGATTGTGTGTTGAATTAAATAAACCAATTCCAGAGACTTGTTAACCTCACACAATTTTCAGCATAGAAGGGCTTCCCAAGAAATAAATTGATTTTAATTATTGTGCAAAAGAGGTTATTGTCTGTGCACAGGTTACCGGGATGATATTGTTCCTCCAGCAAAAATGATCGTTCCTTACTCAGTAAATAAGATTCCTTTGCCACCCAAAAACATGTTGCAAACCTACTCTGGGGCCACTGAGTTAATGAACTCAGGTTCTTAAAAATCATTTGTGTCAATGATCCCCTTCATTACTATAAAAAATAAGAATATGCTATATCCACTTAGCAGGCTACATAATAGCCTATTCATGTAAATGTTCTTCTCATGGCCTCCTCGGCAAAGATGTAATTATTTGGATTAATCCTTCTTATTTATAAAATTTTCCATGTAGGTCAGGAGAAACTTCTATTTCAATCAACTATAAAGTTAAATAATGCATTTTAACACTCAATGAAATGTGCTCAAAATTTTTGAAAAATAATTTAGCAATCTGCATAAAAGATCTTCAAAGATAAAAGACATAAACCTAGTAAAATCCCCCTTTTAAGTATTTGTCCCAGGGAGGTCAGAATGAGCATAAAGATTTTGGGGTGAGGGTCTCAGTACTGCATTTTTTATAAAAGTGAAACAAACAAAGTCCATCAAAGGACCACAGTAAAAAGATCATTGTGAACCCATTTGTTGGAACAATACACAGTCATCAGAATGTTTTTTAACTAATATTCAATCATGAGAATAAATTCTCATAATCCAAGGTTACAAGAAAAAAAAATTAAGAGGGAAAATAAAAACCCACTGGCAAGCCATCCCCTAACTTCACAAATAAGTAAGTATAGGCATGAACCAAATGCATACTTGAAATATACCACGATGCTAACAGCGTAAGAGTTTTATTATGAATAATTCTTGTTTTCTTCTTCGGCTTTCCTACATTGTACAGGTATTTACAATGAACACGTACCAAAGACATAGACCAAAATCATTTCTGTCATTGTTGCTCAGTGATAGAAAAACAGGCATGATTGTTGGTGATGTGTGAGGGGACCACAAATAAGGAAAGAAGGCCAGTCTCCAAAAGACGAATGAAAACCATACAGAAATGTGAGTAGCTATCTGTAGCAGGAACCAATGTTTTAAATAAAGAAGCCTTGCTGAAAAATGTGCCATAACGCAAAAATTCCAATAAAAGAGATCTAGTCTCAGGAAGACAGAGCAGGGATACACACACACAAACACACACACACTACCTCCTCAGCTAGGGGCAGAGTGAGAGAAAAAGAGAAAGAGGGCGATATCAAACAGTAAAAACAAGAGTGGCCATAATTCCTTAGCTTTCAATGGCTCATTACTATGGCAGCCCAGGTCTTTCAGGAACTGAACTCCACCAACCTGTTTATATTCTGTCCAGCGGTTTCATCTTCTGGCTAAGATAAGAAGATGAAACTACACTTATCCTTTTCCATAATATGCCTTGCTTTTCCAAGTTCTGGGGTCCATGGACACAATTTTCCCTCCTCCCCTTTCCCTTGCCTTCAAAGCATGTCAGACTCACTTAGAGTGGCATCTGGCTTTCAGAATTTTTTTAAGGTCCCAGGCAATCTGAATGTGCAGCCAAATGTTGAGAACCACTTATCTCATCTCTGTTCATTTCTATTTTAGTGCCTCTGCCCCTAGCACCACCCCTCACCCTCTCCAACAAATTGAATCAATAAATACCAGGGAGTCATCCATTCATTCATTCCTTCATCCAATAGATATTTACTAAGTGTCTTTTTGTGCCAGGTATTATTAACTTTTTATCTGCCCTCCTTCATCTCCTTCTTCCTGCCCACTCAGCACCCAGCATATAGCCTGGCACAGGATAAAAACTCAATAAAATTGTGTTCTAGTTCACTGAAATCATCACAAGGGTTTTCCAGCTCTTAATCATGATCTTAAATAGCTTCTTCTTCAAGAGTGTTAATTAACTAAGGTGTCAGGCTTTTAACCTCTTTTTAACATTATACTAACTTTGTATATTTTAGATCTGCAAAGGATCTTAAAATCCTATTGTCTTTAAGATAGAACTCTGAGGATGGAGTTTGTTCTGAACAGTCTACCTCACAACACAAGGAATTCTTAGTTTTAAAATATAAGTACAATTCCTTTACAGAATAATATGTGTGTGTGTGTTTGTATTAAAGGAGAGGTAGAATCTCCTCATTTTTTGTTAGGGCAACAAGAAGGAAACACATGCCCAGAAAATGACATCTATTAAACTAGTGTAAAACCTTCTGAAGTATTCATGTCATGTGGTATGTAACTGAAAACTCCTAAGGCTTCCTGTTCCCTATTGAGCAAATCCAAGTGCTCTTCCCACTCTCTAAACCCTTCCTCCAGGGCCATGCTCCCCACTGACTCCACTCTCATTCTTAGCCCACCTTCTCCCAAAGGCACTATTTGCAATAAAGTTTGCTAATCTCTCAAACACAGTTTCCTAACTCTTTTCTTCCTTTCATACACATTATTCCCTTCTTGACTCTCACATGAAAAGAAAAGAGCAATGCTGATTTTTTTTTTTTTTTGCCTTTCCCTAAGGCTTTTATATTGACAGTTAATTAAATCTGGATTTCCACTAGGTCAATCTGTTTCAGGAAACAGAAAAGTCAAAAAGAGCAAAGAACTTAAAGTCTCCCTTGATAAGTCCTAATTAGCTGGCCAATCACAAATCATCCTAGTGTTTAAGCTAATAACTAAGCCAAGGTATGATTTCATGCAAAGTTTTAACAGGACATATTCAAAATAAGACAGAGAAGAGGATATCCATAAAGATGAATTGAGGAAAGGTCAGCTTGATTCAAAGGTGCATCCATTTGAGCACTCCACTACCACTAAAGCTCAGTTACACATACACATGCACACACACTAGCATGTGCACACACAAAAACATGTGCACACATGCATACACATGCCCAAACACCTGGAAGCACAGACACATACTTGCAAAGGCACATACACAGGTATAATACTGATATCTAACTGCACATGCCCATATAAACACACATGACATGCACACACATGCACATGGATGCACACTTCCATCTTACCTCCCAAACAAAATTCTAAGTTTCATAAGGCTAGTACGTGGTCCTCTACTTGTGAATTTCCCCAACACTTGGCACTGGGCTAAGCCCACATTAAGTACTCAACAAAAACAAGTTAACTCAAAATGTTTACATAATTTTCTACATTGGTATGTCTAAATTTACTAACCATTTGACCTTCTTTATACAACTTAATATCTTGTTTTTCCCAAATGAAAACTGAATGACCCCTACTTTTCTCATAGAGTTACAGCAGTGGTCAAAGCTGATGATCCTTGAGCTCATGCACTTTTCTAAAGGGAAATGCAAGCTTGACAAATGTTCACAACCTCATAAAATGCTATATATAATAAGACTGGAGACAAAAAGAATGTTCATCAAGAGAGGTGGAACAATCTCTGAAGCAGGAAGTGTAGATTTTCTTTTCTGAAAAGAGTAGGTTCACTTTGTTTCCTTTTTGGCTTTTATGTGTTTAAAGATAATGCTGATTTGACTTTACTATTCCATGTTACAGTATCATACTAATTGCTCTTAAGGAAAGAATAAATAGAAAGTGGCACAGTTATTGCAGACATTTCAAACCTATGAATGGATTTCCATGTTAATAGAAAGCAAAAACAATCCTCAAATTGAGGCTTAAAGACACATGAGACATGACATTAAGCCTGATCCACTAGTACATCTAAGCACTTCAAGGCTACTTGATATATTTGAAGCAGAATGTTTTATCATAAAGCTGTATTTTTCATACTCTTATACATTATGGCCCTGTAGTAGGAAGAATAATGCTCCCCACCAAAATGTCTATACTCTAATAATCAGACCTTGAATACATGAGGCTAAATTCAGGACCCAAAAAAGTAACAAACAAAACATGCATCTTTATCCAACAAGCACATTATAGGACTGTCTTCTCTCTCCTAAGGTTCTCTTAATATTCCCTCTGAGAACATGTGGCTCCCAATTTTTTTTTGTAGTCTTCAACACTGAGATAAGCTCATAGTAGATGCTCAATAAATATATTTACTGAATGAATAAGCAAACAGATAAAGAGATGAACTGGGCTGACCTTGTCACATCTTTTAGATCATGATTTTTTTTACCTCAGCACTATTGATATCTTGGGTGGAATAATCCTTTGTTGTAGAGGACTATTTGTGCATTATAGGATGCTTAGTAGCATCCTTGGCTTCTCCTCCCCAGATCCCAGTAGCACCCACCACCAATTGTGAAAATAAAAAAAATATATCCTAATGGGGGAGGGGTGTGTGTACAAAATTGTCTCTGGTTAAGAACCACCACTCTAGAACAAAGGTCCCCAACTCTGGTTGCACATTAGAGTAATCTAGAAAGACTTTTAAAAACTCAATAGTTAGGCCACACCTCAAGTTAACTAAGTCAGACTCACTCAGGGTGGCATCCAGTCACTGGTAGTTTCCAAAAGCTCTCAGGTGACTTGACTATGCAGCTAAATGTTGCAAATCATTTCTCTAGCTATTCACTATTAAAACTGTGGACTATGGACCAGCAAGTGGGCATTACCTTGAAGCTTATCAGAAATGCAGAATCTTACACTCTATCCCAGACCTACAGCACTGGTCAGAGTCCATGTAGGAGACAGAAACCATATCATATATTTAAACACTGAGAATTTCATGTAAAGATTTGTTACCTAGAGATAAGATGAGGATGGCAGAGTGAGAAGATCCTCACCTCCTCCCACAAACAAACCAGAACTTCAGCTACATATAAAACAATTATCTCTGAAAATTTGAGATTAACAGAAAGGATTTCACACAACTAAAGATATAAAGAAAACACACACTGAAGACCCATACCCCTGGTGTAGCAACCTACAAATGAAAGGGATATCACAATATTGTGATTGTGACAAATAAGGGGTCTGAGCCCAGCATTGGGTTCTCCAGCCCAGGGGAGCTGCACCAGGAAGATGAGACCCCATAATGTATGTCTTTGAAAACTAGCAGGGCTTATGTCCAGGAGAGCCAGAGAACAGTCAGAAACCAAGACTCTGCTCTTCAAGGGCACATGCACAACTTCACTTACTCCAAGACCCAGTGCAGAGGCAGCAGTCTGAAAAGTACCTGGGTTACACATGAAGGAGAATCACTGACAAATTTTAGGGCACATGCCAAAGGGGCAGGGACCTGTTATAACATTCTCTGGGGATGGAAGGTCTGGCAGGCACTTTTTTTTTTTTTTTACATTCCCCTTCCACCCACTTGGCCTGGCACTGGTACACTGGTAGGAGCTGTTTCTGACACTCTTCATGTACTGTACTAGCAGCACTGGCTCAGCCCCAGAGTTCCCCAGCAGACTCACCTGCTCCAGCCCACCTGCTCCAGCCAGAGCCCTTCTCCAGTAGCTCCCTGCCCTATCACACCTAGAAGAAATAAATGAAATAAAGACTACATAAGTAAATAAAAATATAAAGGAAACTAAGAGTTCATTCTTTGAAAAGATAAGCAAAATTTATAAACCTTTAGCCCGATGCATTAAGGAAAAAAAAGGGGCCCAAATAAACAAAATCAGAAATGAAAGAAAACTTACAACTGATACCACAGAAATACAAAGAATCACAAGAGACCACCACATACTTACATACCAACAAATAAGGCACCCCAAAAGAAATGGAAAAATTCCCAGAAACATACAATCTGCTAAGATTGAATCAGGAATAGAAAATCTAAAAAAAAAAAAAAATTTTTAAAGGAATAGAAAATCTAAATAGATCGATCACTATTAGTAAAATTGAATCAGTAATCAAAAACTCCCAACAAAACTGATTAGCACCAGATGGCTTCACAGGTGAATTCTATCAAACATTTAAATAGTTAATATCTATCCTTTGCAAACCATTCCAAAAAAGTGAAAAGGAAGAAATGCTTCCAAAATCATTCTATGAGGCCAGCATTATTCTGTTATCAAAACCAGACAAAAACACCACAAAAAAAAGAAAATTACAGGCTAATATTCCTGATGAACACAGATGCAAAAATCCTCAACAAAATTTTAGCAAACCAAATTCAACAATACATTAAAAGGATCATACATCACAGTAGAGAGGGGTTTATTCCAGGAACTCAAGGATGGTTCAATATCTGCAAATCAATCAACGTGATGTACCACATTAACAAAAAGAAGGGTGAAAATCATAAATTACATAATCATCTCAGTAGATGCAGAAAAAGTATTTGATAAAATTCAATATTTATGATAAGCACTCATAAATGTCATATATGACAAACCCACAGCTAATATCCTACTCAACTATGAAAAGCTTTCAGCTTTTCCTCTAAAATCTGGAACAGAATAAGGTGTTCGCTGTTAGGGCTGCAGAGGAGAGGTTGTGTACTATGGGAACAGCACCCGGAGAAGCCAAGTTCAGTGGCTGATGCAAAACACCACCTAATGCCTTTGCCAATGGTTGGGTTGAGCTCAGTGTGAACTACCACCACAGTGTGAACCACAGGAGTCCCCAGCAACCACCTGAAACTGGCTGACAGAAACCATGGAAGGAACATGGACATGATGTTAGAGGTGGCATAGCTACTATATAGTGACAAGGATGAAGGCCACACACAAAGTACAAAAGAGCAGAAAGCTAGAAGGATCTGGTCCCTGAGGGCATCATGCGGCTGCATTACCAGCCTTGGACTGCTGACCTCCAGACTTTTTAATGTGAGAAAAATAAAACCAGTCATTTGTTGTTTAAAAAAAAAAAAAAAAAAGTCCACTCTCACCACTTTTATTTAACATAATGTTGGAAGTCCAAGCCAAGCAAGTGGATAAGATGAAAAAACAGGCAACCAAATTGGAAAAAAAGAAGTAAAACTGTCACTAGTTGCAGATGACATGATACTGTATATAGAAAAATCCCCACCAAAAAACTACCTGAATAAATGAATTCAGTAAAATCATAGGATTATAGATACCTCTGGCATTTCTATATACTGATAATTAACTACCAGAAAGAGAAATTAAGAAAATAATCCCATTTACAATCTATTAAAAAATAAAATATCTGAAAATAAATTTAACCGAGGAAGTGAAAGACTTATACTCTAAAAACTACAGTATATTAGTGAAAAAAAATTAAAGACAACACAAATCAATGGAAAGATACACTGTGCTCATGGTTTGGAAGAATTAATATTGTTAAAATGTCCATAAAGCAATCTACAAAATCAATGAAACCCCTATCAAAATACCAGTGGCATGTTTGAGGGCACGTGGCACAATCAGTTAAGTGTCCAACTCTTGGTTTTGGCTCAGGTCATGATCTCAGGGTCATGAGATCAAACCCTGTGTCTGGCTCTGTGTTCAGCATGGAGTCTGCTTAAAACTCTCCCTTTTCCTCTACTCCTCCCCCCTGCACTCCCTCTCTCTCCAAAATAAATAAATAAATCTTAAAAAAAAAAAAATACCAGTGGTGTTTTTCACAAAACTAGACCAAATAGTCTAAAAATTTGTATGGAACAAAAAAAAATTTGAATAGCCAAAACAGTCTTGAGAAAGAAGAACAAAAGCTGGAGGTATCACATTCTCTGATCTTAAACTATATTACAAAGCTATAGTAATCAAAACAGCATGGTACTGACTCAAAAACAGACACATAGATCAACAGAATTGAACTGAGAGCACAGAAAGAAACCCATGCTTATATGGTCACCTAATTTTTGACAAAGGAGAGAATATACAATGGGGAAAATAGTCTCTTTAGTAAATGATGCTGGGAAATCTGGACAAATACTTGCAAAACAATGAAACTGAACCATTCTCTTACACCAAATGAATTTTGAGTTTATTTTTGTATATGACGTAAGAACAAAATGAAAACACTAATCTGAAAAAGATATTTGCACCTCTATGTTCATCACAGCATTATTTACAATAGCCAAGATATGGAAGCAACTTAAGTACCCACGATAGATGAGTGGATAAAGAAATGACAGCATATATATGAGTGGATAAATATATACATATATATAAATATATACAGCATATATATATATGCTGTCATTTCTTTATCCACTTTACACACATATACATATATGTGTATATATATACACTATATATACATACACACATATGTATAATGAAATATCACTCAGCCATAAAAAAGAATAAAATCTTGCAATTTGTACCAAATGGATGGATCTAGAGGGTATTATGTTAAGTGAAATAAATTAGACAGGAAAAAAATAACATTTGATTTCAGTGAAATGCAGAATCTAAAAAAACAAATGAACAAACAAAGCAAAATAGAAACGACTCATAGATACAAAGAACAATTTAGAGACGGTAGGGGACTATGGGGATGGGCAAAATGGACAAAAAGGAGATTAAAAAGTACAAACTTCCAGTTAGAAAATAATGAAGTCACAGGGATGCAATGTACAGCAGAGGGGATATACTTTTAGTATTGCAGCAACTTTGTATGAGGACAGGCAATAGCTAGATTTAGTGGCGCTCACTTCACAATGTATATAGATGTTGAAGCCCTATCTCGTGTACCGGAAACTAATATAATAGTGTATGTCAACTACACTTTACTTTTTAAAATATATTTTTAATTAGTAACTAAATAAAATCATTAAAGTTATCAACTAGGTAATTGAAAGAGCAGAAATAGGGCTCTAGTATATTGGGGTGATAAGGAACTGGGGAAAGCAGCTACTGCCTTTAGGGTCAGGGAAATAAAGGAAAGAGGTGGAAATCCCTGATGGGGGGGGCGGGTTGCTTGGCCCACGCTGGGGGTCCCTCAAGGGCATGATGAAGTTCACCTCGAGAGTTGCTGCCACAGGAAGGAAGTGGTGCTGACAGATCAGATGGCATCAGCATCTCTAAGGTGATGCCCACGGGGGCAGCAAGCAGCCCCCATTCCTTCTCCCTCTGGCTTTGCAGTCTCCCCCTAGTGACCCAGCTGAAAAAGCCTGGCGTGGAGCCAGCTGGCAATGCACAAGTGTGATGGCAGAGTCCAGCCCCTGCTATGCAAGGCGGAGCTTGAAAGTGTGGGGTTGGAGTGCAGAGCCAGGACTTTACCAGCAGGCCTGGCATATCGACTTAATTCAGAATCTGCATTTTAGCAAGATTCCCAGGGGATTCCCATGCACGTTGTAGTGTAGGAAGTCCTGCTTCAGAGTCTGTCACTTCTTTCATGGGTCTTGACCTCTAGGCAAGCCACCTCAAGTCAAGTCAGGAGCTTGGCAGCAGCGCCTACTTTACCAGAATCACAATGCCACTCCCTAATGCCAATGATACAAACCATTAACTTTCCAGTGGTTTCTCATCGGATAGGTCAAGGGAGAAAGACATGAATTCAGTCTCTGGGTTCTCTTAAAAGTTAAATATTTCCTTGCCTGTTCTTCCCCTTCCATTTCAAAGCATTACAAACAAAAGCAAATTGGCATTCTTTTTGTTCCTTAATCCTCCCTTAAACGGCTATGTAAAAACCCAAAAACTGTGCAATTAAATAGCAACAAAAGCAGGACCCCTCGAGGAGATTCTGGGCCCTGTCACTCACCAGGGGACCAGTAATTCTAAGAACTGAGTATTTCTTTCGGGCACAGCCGCCTCAGCTTCTCTCCGGGAAAGCCCCAGTAGCCGGAGGCTGGAGCGTCTCCCTTGGCCGGGCATCTGGCGAGCGTGCCCTGGTCACCACCAGGGATCCCAGGTGGGGGAGCACGGCTCGGGGCGCCCGGACACAGCCCCAGTAAACAGCTGGTGGGCAACGGGCCGCCGTCAGAGCATCCGCCGGTCTCCTCGCCAGCATCCCCTGGCCCAGGCCGCTCCCTCCCGGGGCTGGGCGCGGGGAGGGCCCGGGGGGGCGGGGCGGGGCACGTTCCCGGTGCGCTTCTGCCCCCCAGTGGATGTCCCCAAGCCTTATGCTTAGACTAGGATTGTGAAGTCGGCCACTGTGAATTTATTCAAAGCTTAAGTATAATTATTCCTAAAAACTGCCAATTCTTTTTAATAAATGTATTAGAAACCCATTTAAAATGGAATATATTCACACATGAGTGTGAACTACATAGGTGTACACATTCGATTTTACATAAATGGAAATTTGCTGTATGCTTTGAGGAGACTACAGCCCATATGATGGTGTGAACGAAAACAAAATGACCTTTTTTTCAAATGTGGCAAGATTCTTTACAGTTTAAAAATATGCTGAGGGGATCGCCATTCCATATATAGGTATATGTTCAGTTTTTAGTTCCAAACATTGTAAATTCTCTTTCGAGAATTTCATATGAAAAAAAAAATCAAGTAACACAAAAAGTGCCAATTATCTTGATTTAAAGGTTTACATTTGTGTTACAGGATTGCCAAAACAATTTTATTTTACAAGGCTGCTTTGTTCATGTATAGGGTGATTTTTCTCACAAGCTTTATCAACCATAGATCCTAAGATATTTTAAGTTCTTTGAAACAACCCATGACATTTAGGAATTATTCTATTTAAGTGTGGATGAGTAAATTGATGGGTAAATATGTTGTTAAAAAGATTATGTGACATTCTTCAAAGAACAAAAAGGTATAATTCTTAATAATTATATATATACTATGTAGAAACTAGAAGACCAGTTGTCCTATATTAAAAGGGAAAAAAATCCCAGTGTTCAATCATCTTATGAATGTATTATTTTTACAATTAATGAAATAAAACATGATATCATAAAGACTCTTCTGAAAATCTCATTTCCTTAGGCAGCTCTGACTCAATTGCTAGCAAACAAAGAAATCCTGCTCTTGATTCAAAACTATCACAGAAATCTAAGAATCATTAAGAAAAGTTTAAGAAGACAGAGAAGACACATGAAAGCTAACTAGACGGATTTTAAAATTTCATTAAAATAAATGAGGAGTTACATGACAATTCCCAAACAGTTGGCTAATTATACAAAATCATTCAGGCATTAGAAACTATTATGAAAAAAAAAGAAACTATTCTGAAAAGGTGGAAAGGTTTTCATCGTGTTACGTTTCAACTGAACTTGAGTTGTAACAGCTGAGATGCACCAGCTCCTTTTGGAATTTGTCCTGGTTCATTGCAAAGTGCATATGGCAAAAACTGCATGTGGTGAGTCAAACTCAATTAAAATATGACCAGAAAATTGATTTGAAATGGCAATTTAGTTGAACCAGAACTGGACCCAAATTGCTTGGTTACTCTACCAATCAAAATCATTCCAAACTCCTATCTTCACTTTACTAAACAAGGCTATCATTACAATTGCATTTTGATGTTGAATCATACAAAAAGGCATGATTGAATTAAGTAGCAATTCTCTGCTACCTTTGTGAGTTCACTGAAATGTGTGAGGGCTTAACTTTTTTTTTTTTTTTTGTCATTTCAGTCAAAATGAAAAATCAATCAATAATACACAGAACAAGATTTTGTAAAGGGTCGAGAAACAATGCATATCTGATATATGGTTTGCAAATATTTCTTCCCATTCCATAGGTTCCATTTGGGTTTGTTTTGTTTTGTTTTGTTTTTGCTGTGGAGTTGTATGAATTTCTTATATATTTTGGACATTAAAAGGAATATTGTTAAAAAATAATAAGGGGGAATTGTTCAATGATATAAAGTTTTAGTTACACTAAATGAATAAGTTCCAACAAACTGCTGTACACCATAGTGCCTACAATAGTTAACAATATGGTATTATGCACTTCAAAATGTATTAAGAAGGTAGATGTTCTTACTGTACACAAAAATTTAGGACACAAGGAAGCTTTGGGGATGTTGGATAGGTCTTTTACCTTGACTGTGGTGATGGTATCATGGGTTTTTGATATGTCCAAACTCATCAAATTATACACCTTAAGCATTGTATATCAATTGTACCTCAATAAAGTTGTTCTTTTAAAAAAATACATAATATTCAAAATTTACATAAGGCATCTTCAAATAAAAAGTAATTTCACACTCTCGCTTTTTTGGTTTATAGGAAATTGAGCAGTAAGTAGAGTCTCCCGTTATTAACATCTTCTATTAGTGTGCTACATTTGTTACAATTGATGCTTTATTCATACATCATTGCTAACTAAAGTCCAAAGTTTGCATTAGCATTCACTCTTTGTGTTGTATGTTCTATGGGTTTGGAAAAATGTTTAATGAATAGCATGTACCCACCAATACAGTATCATACAGATAAGTTCCACTGCCCTAAAAATCCTCTGTACTCTCCGTATTTATCCTTCCCTCCCTCTCCTTGAAACCCTAAAATAACATGATACCTGTTCTGTCTCTGAAGCTTTTCCAGAATGTCATACCTCTTCATCATATAGGATGCAACATTTTTAGAATTTTTTTTCTTAGCCATATGCATTTTTGTGTCTTTTTTGTAGCTTGATAGCTCATTTCTTTCTATCACTAAATAATATTCTATTGTCTGAACATACCACAGTTTATATATTCACCCACTAAAGGACACCTTAGTGCTTTTAAGTCTTGGCAACTATGTAAAAAGTTGCTATAAGTATTCATGTGCAGGGATCCCTGGGTGGCGCAGCAGTTTAGCACCTGCCTTTGGCTCAGGGCGTGATCCTGGAGACCCGGGATCGAATCCCACATCGGGCTCCCGGTGCATGGAGCCTGCTTCTCCCTCTGCCTATGTCTCTGCCTCTCTCTCTCTCTCTCTCTGTGTGTGTGTGTGTGTGTGACTATCATAAATGAATAAAAAATTTTTAAAAAAAGTATTCATGTGCAGGTTTATATGTAGACATAAATTTTCAACTCCTTTGTGTAAATACTGAGCAGCACAATTGCTAAATTGTATGATAAGACTATGTGTAGTTTTCTAAGGAACTGCTAAACTATCTTCCAGGGAGGCTGTATCATTTTGCATTCCCATCACCTATTGCTCCACATACTCACCAGCATTTGATGTTAAGTATTTTGGGTTTCAGCCATTCTGATAGGTATATACTGGTATCTTATTGTTTTGATTTACAATTCCCTACATGATGTCAGTCATATCTCCCTGTTTATCTCTTTGGTAATGCTAATGCAAATGGTACTGTGTTTTCAATTTCAAATTCCAATTGCTCATTGCTGGTGTATAGTATATAGTATTTGCCTTTTGTATATTAACCTTGTATCTTGTAACCTTGCTAAAATTGCTAATTCGTTCTGGGAATTTTTTGTTGTTGTTGTTATCCCTTGAGATTTTCTACATAAACAATCCTGTCATCTGTCAACAAAGACAGTTTTGTTCTTCCTTCCTAAATGGTATACTTTAGATGTCCTTTTTAAATTTTTTTTTATTTTTTATTTTTCTGTTTTATGGGACTAGCAAGGACTTATAGCACAATGTTGAATAGGAGTAGTGAGAAGGACACTTCTGCCTTGCTCCTGAGCTTAGTGGGAAAGCATCTAATTTCTCACCACCAAATATGATGCTAGCTGTAAATTTTTTAATCAAGTTGAAGATATTCTCTTTTAGTCCCAGTTTGCTGAGATCTTGATTTGTTTTAGTAAATATGAGTATGCTTCAGGATTAAACTAAGTAAAATCCGTCTTAAAGCCTAGTGGGTAATATGTCATCCTTTCTTTTCTAACCTAAAACTTCTAAAATAAGAGTGTATCCAACATAATCACAGTTTTAAATGAAGAAAACAATCAATCCAAATAACTTCCAATGAATGTAGGTAAGTAGCAATGGCATTTTCCAGTCTTGAATGAAAACTATATTTAAGCAAAATAACCCATCCAATCCTCTTGGCCAAATCACTTCTTTAAACCATTATGAAAGAAAGAGAGAGAAAAAGAAAATAAACCATTATGTATAGTAATGACTTTACAATTCTGTCTATGACACTTAGCTATGTCTCCAATTACCTCAACACATGTAATGATATTTTAAAACTACTATTATGTTCCCTCTAATTTTCTTGATACAATCATAGGTGCCATATGTAATAAACATCCAAAGGCAATTTTGTAATTTGCTTCATTGGCTCTTGATTGTTTACAGATACACTGTATATCATGCCAAATTTCTCCTTGAGACAATATCTGGACTGTTTCTGTTATGGTAAACCAACATTTGGGAAAGAATATACCAACACATTGATGGCCAGATAGAAAACTTCATGTGAAATTCCCACAATACTAACCACCAAGATGAACTCTCTAAAACAATAAACTACTTTTACATTTTAACCTCACAAAAGTATTCATAAGTATCCATAGAACACTTGAGAAATGCCTTACCACAGGCACTAAATATATGAAACAAATTATAGGAATGGAAATATGGCACATTTTATCAAATTGTGCCAAAATTACTATCAATAATTAGTATTACTATTACTACGAGGTTCTCGGTTACTGACATGTCTAGAAATCTGAAGAAAGCTCAGTGTAGGCTATTACCATCCATGAGATACCTGAGACCCTTTTGACCATGTACTCACTTCTTGAATTTTCACAGTCAACAGAGCTCTTATTGCAGCTTTGTAATATAAACTACTGCTATGTTAAATTGGTAATCTCCCATAGAGATCCAATATGGAGCCCAGGTATTTTCTAATTTCTAAAAAGAAGGGGGCATTAAAAACAAGCCAAAATGATGATACACATTGATAGACAAATGACTGCATATGGATCAAGTTACAATGAACCTGAATCATGCAGAATAAATAAAACCTTGGACAAGTGAAAACTAGTTTCTATCATTCCCTTCAAAGTCATCTGAGTAAATTCCCCCCAAAACCTTCATATCTCAGAATTTCCTTCTACTTATTCATTGTTTTTGTTTATTCTCTTCAGCTTAAATCAAATGAAACTTGAGATTACTTTTCACTGATCTTAAAAATGTGATCAGTAGCCATCTGGGCTTACAAAGATGGGCAGGGCCCTGTATGTGAGCCAACATACATATTTTTACTTTGCTTAATATTCTATCATATTGTGAAATAATTCTAATCTTGGGAAAGAATAGTTAAGATATTTACTGCACTCTTTCATTGACTGTAATTTCTTTTTACTTGACTTCACGGGCAACTGGTTGTTATAACCCCAAAGAATAACTTAGTTTTTTATTTATGGTAACCTGAAAATTAAATTCCTCAAAAAATGAACATGATTTATAATGATAATAAAATTAGATATTGGAAAGTAGGAGCAAGTTACACACAATGAAGTTATGGTTCTCAAAAGGTCACAATGCTGTAGACTGGTGGCCTCTAAATGCCATTATTATGACTCAGAATGTGTCCTTAGAACAGCTGAACATTATGTTACAGTTAGGGTTTAATACCTGAGAGCCTTCTATTATTTTACACTTGCAGAGGCCTCAATTCTGCACCACGTGTTCCTCAGATGTGCACACATCTCCAGACCTGCAGAAGGGGCAACTGGAAGTTAGTGAGACCCTAATAAGGACCCAGAATACCTGGCTCTAATGCTCAAGAGTTGTGTTAATGTGAGCCAATCTTTCCTAAGGTTCAGTTTCTATTATGGAGGCAATATGAATGCTAAAAGAAAAAATTACCTTGCACATTGTTGTTATCAAGCACAAACAGACTGGAAGGGGCCAAGTCTAATGGTAAGGGAGGCTGTTGCCACAATTCATGAAAGAGATGATGGTGAGTAGAACTAATGCCAGTCAACAGGTTTGGAGAACAGCAAATACTAGACTGGAGATGTATTTAACCAGTAGTTATGGACAGAAATTGACTTTTAACTGGGTGAGTTATGGAGGGGTCAAATGTTCCCAGGTGTCCATCTTGGGCAGTTGCAAACTTAGGGTGTCTTTTTGTGGGACAGTGAGCATGGAGCATGGAGTAGATTTGACAATGGGGTGATGGAGGAATGGGAGTTAAAAGCAGTTGGTTTTGATATGCCTATTGAAACCCTATGTGCAATCAGGAAGAAGGAGAAGGAGAAATAATCTGAAAACAGTAATAAGGAGTGAGAAGGACATCACTACTCCCTCAGCCCTGAGTCTAGGGGGTTGGTGGGTAGGTGATGTAATTCAAAGTAGAACCAAGTTTTAATCAAGGAAAGGAGGTAAAGGAAGTCTTCAGAGAAGAAGTTGTGGATGTGGGGAGGTTACTGTCATTAGAACTCTTTTGCTTCAGCACAGCTATGAATATAATGTCATCTTCACTAATAACAACAGATACAGAAGCAGTTGCCTAACTCTTTCTTCCTTGCATTTATATTTGTTCTTTTGGAAAATTTTGGCATGGTTTCATAACATTAGTTTATACAAAAATATACTATTCAATTTAAAGAATGCAAACCAGGGCTTCTTCTTAGAAATTCATCACTGCAGAGCTTGAAGAAACCTCAAAAATCACATAACTCCTTGAAAAAACTTGTATTCAATGTCATATCATTAAAGTCCCAGATTTCTGAGATGCTTGGCAGCTCAGCATATGAGCATCTGCCTTCAGTTGATACCTGGGTGGCTCAGTGGTTGAGTGTCTACCTTTTGTTCAGGGCGTGATCCGAGGTCCAGGGATCAAGTCCCACATCTGCCTCCCTGCAAGAAGCCTGCTTTCTCTCTTTATGTCTCTTCCTCTCTGTGTGTGTCTCTCATAAATAAAGAAATAAAATTCTTAAAAATAAAGTACATATTTCTATACCATCATAAGTAAAAGAATCAAATAATTTTCTTCATTTGTCACCAGAGATTAAAAAAGAAAACCTCATCTTTTGTAATAGCTGTGAGGGCGCCACCAATGTGGGAGATAACAAAGTTGTTTTCTTATCTCTGTACAGGCACTTTTTTTTTAAGGTAACACTTCACAAATTTGTGTCTCATCCTTGTGCAGAAGCCATGCCAGTCTCCTTGTACAGTTCCAATTTCACTATTTGTGCTGAAGTGAGTGCCGAACTGGCACATTTTAGTTGTGTGACCTTTAGCAATTCATTTGATCCACAGACCTCCAGCTCCAAACATGGAACTGAATTAAATCATTTCATAGATTCTATTCAGCTAAAAATAGAACAGGAACACTGAAACTTTCTGCTTTGGAACAGGGGAATAGGGAATTTCAACTTGATAAATTTTAGAATGGTAAATTTGGATTTGAAAAATTAGATATTGATTTTATTTATTCCTCCAAATATTTAATTGATATATTTATGAATAAAGTACTGTGACTCATGTCCATTGAATGAATAAATTAGCTCTGGTTCTTAGTAAAGACAAAGAAAAGGCAGAAAGAAATATATAAATATAGAGGCAACTGTTAATGACATATGACTTTAAAACAATAAAATTCTCGTCCTCCTCCAAGCCAGCCAACACTGACAATGTGTATTTTTGTTAATAAATATAATATATTGAGGAAGGCCACTTAAAATGACTATATACAGACATATATGAAAAGATAGTATATTAGTTCCCAAAATAAACATTTCATAGTTTTATAAAACCATATTTTATATGGTTTAGTATTTTCTGATCAGACTTTCATCTTCAACAATATCTTATTTCTCAGTTCTAGTTTGGGCTACACCTAATTATTCCTATGAAAAATATTCCTTCAGAATCTTTTTCCAGAATCCTGGACACTCTCTAAGCTCCTCTCAAACCATGTTATATATGTCTTACCTTAACATCATTTAATATGTCCCTAAAATAATAGGAGTAGAGCTTGGAGGTTTTTAACTCATATTTCCCCTGTGGTTAAGAGCTCCCCTTTATCTCTCTAAAAAAAATGCAAATAGTTTTAATTTTGCTCGCAATCTTATATATTTCCACTTTGTAAGCTACTTTCTAAAATATGAATTGAAGTAATAGGAAAATTAAACAAGTCTGGCAAGCTTAGCATTTTCCATATTTAGTTGTTATATTTTGTCCTTCAGAACAAAATTCCACATAAGGTAAGGAAAAGACAGTAAATGTCAGAAAGATTATGGAGCCCCCAAAGCGTGCAGGAAGCCAACATGAATATGAGGAAATTCATTAACAAACCTGCCCAAGTGTGTTTATAAATGATTAAATTTATGGATAAAATGATATGATTCTAGAAGTTGCTTGAAAATAATCAGCGTTGAGGGTGGAGGTGAGGATAGGGAGCGGGTAATAGAGTACAGATTAAAACAATACTACAGGTCAAGGGATGATGTTTAAGCTGGGTGATGAGTACATGGAGTCTGCTATATGATCCTTTCTACTTTTGTGTATGTTTAAATTTTGTAGAATAACATACTATTCTGTTGTACTAAATGCTTAATTTAAAAATAATTAAACGACATTTTCTATCCTGGAATGGCTTTAAAAAAAAAAAAAACTAGAGTAAATTATTCACTCATCAGATACAAATGCTTGATAAAATAATCATAGATTTTCATATACTACTTCCTTTATCAAACAATGTCTTAGTCGTAAAATATTCCGCTAATGTTTTAGAATGCATTTACCAGACATAAGCCAATAATTGTCATTTTACCTTTTTTTCATTATTTCCTAGAGAATCATGCAAACAGGCTTTGGCTTCCCATTGCTTTCTCATTAGCCCAAAACACATTGAGCCAAGATGAACAGACCAGGGCACAATTATCCAATCTATATTTGATTGGTGCTTGGTAAGTCCTGCTCCAAAATCTATTCGATGGATTGATGGATTAGTGAAAGTTTGATCCATGCAGATGCTCAAAATTAATTTGCTGCATTAGGACTCCCCGTGATGCTTTATTCCCTCAGTCAGCATGTATCAAGTAGTCTCCCTTCTTTTTTTAACCTTAATGATTTTTCCAACAAATATATTTTGAGCACATATAGTGTGAAAGTCAGTTTTAACCTGGTGCTTAAAATTACTGAGACTCATTTGCTGCTCATTGAAAAGCACATGGGAAGCTATAAGACAAGGCAGAGTGAGTACAATAGTAGAATGGTGAATAATGGCTCCCCCCCAAATGCTCACATCTTGATTCCCAGAACATCTTAATAAGTCAACTTACACAATAAAAGGTACTTTGAAGGTGAGATTAAATTAAGGATTTTGAGATAAGGAGATTATCTGGTTCATGCAGGTTAACCCGTTGTAATATAAAAAGTTCATTATAAGTGAAAGAGTGATACAGGAACATCAGAGTCAGAGATTTGAGATGCTATGCTGCTGGCTTTGAGATGGAAAGAGCCACAAGCCAAGGAATGAAGATGACTTTTGGAAGCTGGCAAAGGCAAGAAAACAGATTCATTCCTAGAGCCTCCAGAAGGAATACAGCCTTGCCAAGGCTTTGGTTTTAGCCTGGTACAACCCATTTTGGACTCCTGACCTCCAGAAACTTGAGACCTCCAGAACTTAATTTGTGTTTGTTTAAGTCACTTTGTGTTTTAAACCACTAAGTTTGGGGTTATTTGTCACAACAGCAATAGGAAACATACAGATAGGAACAAGATTAACATCAGGAACAGTTTTCTGGGGGAGATTAAATGGAAATATGACAGAGGTCTCACTTCTGCATCCTTTTGATCTATACTGTCTAGTACAGTAACCACTAAACACATGTGACTAAATTTCAACTAGAACTAAAACCAAAATTTTATATTCAGTTTCTCATTTGCACTACCCACATGTCAAGTGCTCAATAGCCACATGTGGCTAGTGGGTACTCTCTTTGACGGGTAGATATAGAACATTACCCTCATTACAGAGAATTCTATTAGGCAGCCTGGGTTTAGATCCTTAAGAATGGCACTAATTTCTGTCGTTCCCCTGGGGTGATATGCTTTTGATTTTTTATCTTGGCCAGGGTGGAGAACAGAGGGATGGGGCAAATGTAGAGGCTTCCATCTAACCTTCAGTCGGTTATTAATCATGCTTAGTCTTTTATTATCAGTCCTAGCTGCACAATGGAATGCACTGGGGAGCTTTTAAAAATACTAGTTTCCAATCTCATCCAAATCAATTGAGCTAGCATCTCTAGGAGAGTTTGAGGATCAGTACTTTTAATGTTTC
Organism: Canis lupus familiaris; assembly: GCF_011100685.1. NCBI lineage: Eukaryota > Metazoa > Chordata > Mammalia > Carnivora > Canidae > Canis > Canis lupus. The sequence goes on from NC_049233.1 coordinate 23,801,873, forward strand.
CCAGATAACTGTTTAATAGAACTATTACTGAGCAATAACTTTACTTAAATGTAAGCACTGGTATTGCAAAGATCTTTCTTTTTATTCTCATATAAGTTACTTGGAGGCCATTTACAATACATAATTGCTGCCAAAATAACTTGTCTAACTAGTTAAGTAAGTCTTACAACAAAACACTTACCATCTAATGCCAAGGGGAATGTCCCTGAACAAATGCAGAAATGTGTATTAATTAATATATTAATATATTTAAGATTACTAATATTTATTATATTCTAGAATATTTACAATATACTATATAAACAGATTTACATTATATATGCGTTAATTTTGTTTCCTTTCACCAGAAATCTACTTGACTATTTGGTCCATGAGCATACTTTAGGAATAGACATTTAAAGATTTTATTTATTTGTTTGACAGAGCGAGAGAGAGCACAAGCAGGGGGAGCAGCAGGCAGATGGAGAGGGAAAAGTAGGCTCCCTGCTGAGCAAGGAGCCCAATGCATGGCTCAATCCCAGGACCCAGGGATCATGTTCTGAGCTGAAGGCAGATGCTTAACCAATTGAGCCACCCAGGCACCCCAAGGAATAGGCATTTAAAACATGGGTTCTAATATCTGGCACAGATGTTGCAAATTAACTGAGATTTAACTCACAAAAGCCAGGAATAATAAACAACCATCACTTATTTTTTTAATTATAATGTCTTTTAATTCACTGATTAAAAAAAAAAAAAAATACCACACTCCAAAGCAATATTAGATTGATCACACTACTGTTCCAGGCAAGAGGAGATGAAAGGAATCAAATCCAAATTTAGCTGTTGTGTACCTTTACTAGACTTGGTATTTAGGAGAGAGATCTTAGCCAAATGAGAACTAATGTCCCGTTGCCAGTGTAAAAGTCAAAGGCTCACATTGCTAGACTATATTGCTAGAGAACAAGGGTGCTGGTGATGAACGCAAAAGGTTATTTTTCGAGCATGGCTTTAACCACCAGCCAGCTATCAGTTTTTGAAAGATACAGTGTGGTTTAACAACAACATGCCAATGCATTCTTTTATTTACTGAGATATAACTGACCATAATATTATATTAGCCTCAGGTGTACAATGTTTCAATTCAATATTTGTATACATTGTGAAATGGTCACCACAGTAAGTCTAATTACTGCCTGTTACCCCACATGCTTAATACAGAGGTGTGTCAGTGGCTCAGCCAGTTAAATGTCCTAATTTCAGATCAGATCATGACCTCAGGGCTGTGAGATGGAAACCAGAGTCTGGCTCCATGCCGGATGTGGAATCTGCTTAAGATTTTTCTCTCTCCCTCTGCCCCTATACCCATGTAAAAAAAATAAAACTTAATACAATATTATTGATTATATTTCCAACCAATATATTTTAAAATTAAAAGCACCATTTCCATAAGGGGAAAATTTCCAAAACTCTTAGTGCTAGCTCATCAAACACAAGTTCTACAGAATACAATGCCTCTTTTCCTGGCCAACACAAATGTACAAAGATCCTGAGTAAAAAGAATAAAACAGAGAATACAATTCTTGGATTAGTGAGCAGAGACCAGTTCCAGGATATGAGTTGTTACATTAGAACATTTGTTTGGAAACGTGTGTTCCTGGTATAATGATGGGAGCGGTCCAGATCAGAGCCCCTTAGCAGGGAGTCATTTGAGCCCCTATAGTGCCACCCTATTTATTTTAATGCCTTCTCTAGTACCTTATCAGATAAACAATGAAAAGGAGAAAGAACATCGAGAAGAATGCTGCTAGAATCCTTCATAGTCAGGGCTAAGAACAATCCTATTCTCATGAGAGAGAGCTCAACAAAGTAATTCTCCTTCAACTGCATCTGCAGTATAGCCATAGAAATTTCTAAGAGAGTTTTACCCTACTTTTGAAGATAAAAGTTAACTAACATGGTTATAGTTATGTAACTACACACATTATACATATATGCATACATATGTATGCATATATGTATGTATTTAGTCATATTATATAATTGATAATTATAATTAAAATACTACATACATGTGTTTATATATATATGCCTGAAAAATAGTGAACCACAACATATTGAAACTGAAGGCTCTGATTGAAAAAAAAAATATATTTCCCTTAAAAAACTTCAGTTTAAGAAACACTTGTGAGGACTCATTAAACACTGGGCTGACTCCTGACTCCACTCCCACTAACGAGCAAATAAGGAAGACAGACATGTAACTACAGTGGTAGATCCAACAGCAGAGGAATGTTAAGGACTCTATGTGAGCACAGAGAAAAATCAACTAGCCTGATGTGATATCAGGAAGGCTTCTTGGTGGGAGTGACCACTCAACTGTGTCTTGAAACAATGAGTCATGATAGGTATTATTCTTGCTGAATGAGGATAAGGGCTAAGAGGTGGGATGAGTAATGGGTTATGGACAGAGGAAAGAACATAATGAACCAACAGTAAAATTATGTGAAGAGGGAACTATAAAAAATTTAGCAAACCTGGAGTATGACATATGCAGTAAAGGTGGTGGCAGATGAGGCTGGAAGGAAAGGCAGCATTTAGATTATGAGAGCCATATACACCCCATTTTTGAGAAAACTTTCTCTTTTGCAACTGGCCATATTTGCATTTTAGATTATTCAGTCTCGCCATTGTATGAAAGATTTAAGAGGGTAAATAATAGAAACAGAAAAATGAGTTATAAGGTTAATGCAAGCGAGCAATGAACCCTTATGAACTAGCATAATGGCAGTAGGGAAAGAGAGAAGACATGGAGTCCGTGATTATTTCGGTGATAAAATATAGATTTGGTGATTGAGTGGATACAGAAGGGGTAGAAGAAAGAATTCTTGCTTGGTTGACTGGGAAGATGTTGGTATTTGTTAAGGAATAACGAGTTTGAGTAAGTTTTCAATGAATGAAAACTTCTAAGTTCAGATGTATAATTTGTTTTGAAGTATCTATCAGAGATTCAGATAGGAATATCCAGCAGATACTTGATACATGGAACTGAAGTTCAGGAGAGACTTCAGGACCAAAAAGAAAGAAAGAGAAGGTTACTTGGAAGGCCAAAGAATATGAGTAATAGTAAGAAATAAAACAATACATAGGACATGAGATTGCCTCAAAAAACAGTACCATTTGGGGGATCCCTGGGTGGCGCAGCGGTTTGGCGCCTGCCTTTGGCCCAGGGCGCGATCCTGGAGACCCGGGATCGAATCCCACATCAGGCTCCCAGTGCATGGAGCCTGCTTCTCCCTCTGCCTATGTCTCTGCCTCTCTATCTCTCTCTCTCTCTGTGACTATCATAAATAAATAAAAATTAAAAAAAAAACAGTACCATTTGGGACACATCAATGCCACTAAGGTACATAAGGAGACGAAAGAGTGCCCTTGAGGGACGAAGAAGGAAGAGTTAGATAGGAAAAACAATAGCCAATATAAATTGGTATCAAAGAAACCAAGGGAGGAGAGGTTTACAAGGAAGATATGGTCCACAGTGGCAAAAACATCAGAGGAGTCAGTAAGGATGTTGAATTCACAGTCTCCCATACTAGGAAGACAGGCCACATAGCACATGTCTTTAACTGTTGTGACTACTGAGCCATGTTTGGTAAACCCCATAGATTTCTCAGGATCACTGCAGGTGAGGTGGAAGAGCAGGATGCAGCTTGAAGGCAGCTGGTAAGGCACTAACATGGCCAAAGTGTAGTGGGCTGCAATGATTTGGGGTTTCAGAATTACACAAAACTTGATTTGATTTGTTATTCCACCACTTTAAAAAAATGGTGAGTTACCCTCTGAACCAAATATTTTCCAAAATTTGCAGAATTAAAATTAAATAATAATAGCAAGGTGCCTAGCATGGTCAGGTACTAGTGAGAACTCTTCTGGGATTGTAGATAGCATAATTTGGGTGTGTCCTCACATGATGGAAAGACAGATCCCCCTCTCTATCTCTGTCTCTCCCTCTCTCTTTCTCTGTTCATATAAAAAGAGAGTCCTATCAGATTAGAGACCCACTCTGTAATCTCACTTAACCTTGATTACCTCCTTATAGGCCCTATCTCCAAGAGTTAGAGCTTCAAATGTGTGAATTTGGTGGGAGACACAATTCAGTCCATAAGCATAGCCACTCAGATCACTGTCAGCCAAGACACCCACATACCCCTTCTTCAAATAAGAATGAGCACTCGAGGTCAGAAACATGGGTAGAGGCATTCCTGTATACCCTCTCCCACTTGCCTCTGCCTTATCCAGCCTATTTTCTCTTCTTTCCTGCTTTGCACAAAAATAATGCTATGGAATTAGTAAAAAGAATAAAGTTTTAAAATCGTATTCTTTTCCTAAAAGAGAAAGAAGATATATCCCCACTTCAAATAACTCATGCATTGATTTTCCTTTTTAAGATATCACACCCTTTTGGAGGTGCCTGGATCTTGGGCCCTCTCCCCATTGAATAAATGTAACTGTCATATGTGAGTTGTCTAAAAGAAAGATTGCCTGCCTGGGAGGCAGGAAACTTGGATTCCAGGCTCAGTTCTACGGTAAATTATCAGCAGCAACTTGGCTAATATATTTAAATCTTGAAGCTTGTTTTCTTAAAAGTAAAATGACTGGGTTGTATTTAATGGTCTTAAACTTTATTCCATTCCCAACATTACACAATTCTAACAATATCAAATGTCTCTAAGGTTCAAAACAGCTTCCATAACCTCCAACTCAAGATCTTCTATTAGAGTTTCATGATCCTAGTTTGTGATTTCGCATGGTAAGAAATAGATACTTCAATAGTATGGCTTGCACTCAATGCATTCTCTAAATGGAACAGAAGCAAAGAGTTTCCCTTATAACTTTAAATTAGTGCACAAGGTTACTTTCTACATATGGCAGTACAGTAACTGTAAACCCAAGAGCATTCCACTAGAGGGCAATACAGTAACATAGATTCTTTAGTACCTTGGCATTTTATTCTATAGTGGATCACCTGTAAACAGGATGTAATTCAATCTCTGAGCGCTGCCAGTATTATGGAATATCACTGCAAGTACAGAATACAAACTAAAAAAATTAAAATAAATAAATTCAATGCAACTGGGAACTATTTAATGCCAACATGATAAATGTAGACATTTTGACTGATTATAAACAAGGCAAATGCATGAAGATAAACTCAAACAATGGACTCTTTCCTTTTTTATCCAGATACCAGACTCTACAATACAGGACAACTATATTCTGTTCCTTTTAAAGGATATTGCCTCATAAAGTGGCTGTGACCTATTCCTTGAGCGGGATGCCTGCATCCTCCACCAGTGCCAGCCCTCCCCACTCCCAGGCCTACCTTCCTCCGCTTGACTGGATCCCACAAAAGCCTGACAAGCCAACTATGAGGTAGCTTAATACAAAAAGTTCTACACATATGTGGCCAGGGCTAACTGGTTGCACCAACAATATTCTCTCATTCTGAAATGTAAATGTACACCCATGGAGAGAATTGACTGCAGGAATGTATATGAGAAGAAACTAAAGAGAATTACCTTGGAGGCCTGCTGCTTGGGGCGGGGGTGGGGAGTGGGGAGTAGGCGGCATTGGAAAGGCCTATCTTTAAATCTTAGTCTAATCCTGAATCTTTCCAATTTCCAAACTACAGTTCCAATTTTTTAGAGACTATTCCTAATTTGTTTGAAATTTTTCTCTCCTTTTTTCTCCCTCCCTCTTCTCTCCTCCTCCCTGCTAACCAATTTCCTTTTTGCACCTGGTACTTAAAGCGTTACTATTTTGCAACTGCGTGAGCATACCCTTGAACTACAGAGGAGTCTTAAATTTGTTACTTGCTTGCTAAGAAAAACTTCAATTAAAAATACACATTTTCAAACAGATTATTCTTATTTTAAAGAAAGAATTGCAGTTTTATACAAATACTGAGAGATTGGACAGTAAAAATTTGGAGCAGCACACTGTGTTGCTGGGTATCCAAATTGAAAGCCATTGGGTATCCAAATTCTAGTCATTGAGGCACAAGATTTCTCCAGAAGGGTCATGTGGGATTTGAAGACTGCAGCCCCCTGGAGTTTCTCAGTGTCATGCTAGTCCACACTCACCCTCCAGCAATTCATCAAAATTATCATCCAAGTGCTTCTACCTACCTGTTCATGGCTCTAGTGGCTTCTGTTCCAGTTAAGCCAATCTCAGCTGTGACTGTCTGAATCCACCACTCTCCACATCTCAGGGTGGCAGTTTGCCCCACAAGCCCAGTTCTCTGATGAATCAAGAAAAGTCATTGATCTTCAGTTCGTTCAGCTTTTTCTTCTTGTAAGGATGGGAATGATGACTTCCAAGCTCTTTCTGCGTCAGAACTAAAACTAAAGTTCAAAGACGATTTACCAAGCTTCACCATGACCCTGACACCATGCAAACTCTTTTATAAGCATCTAATTCTCCCAATAACACTATGGCTTTCTGCTACAACCCCTACAATGCCTCCTTGTTGCAACCAGCTGCAAACCCCTGGGTGAGTCCTCCTCATTGTGTGATGATTTTAATTCCTTGTACCTCCATTTCTCCTGTCATAACTTCTAGAAATTTCAAAATCCATGTAGATGACTCTTCCAATATTCCAGACTCTCAATTCCTCAACCTCCCTTCTCTCCTTGGTTGACCATGCCCTCCATGCCATCCCAGTTCCCTACCTCTATGGTCATATCAATGGCATATTTGCCATCACAGATAGGAATCTCTCCATGACCTGAATTTCAAAGTTCCATCTTTGGACCACTGTCTCTTATCTCTCCAGCTCAATCGCTCTAGTTCTTCTGCCCCCATAAAACACTTCAATGACAACAGATATATACTCCCTTAATTCCACTTTTCACTGTTCCTTGCTGCTTTCAACACCTACTTTCTTCTATATCCGTGGTCCATCATGATAATTACACCTTTGTGTAGAACCTCAAGTCTAATGCCCTCTTCATCATACTCTCTTTATACAACTGTCACTGTGGTTAAATCTAGCTCCGCCTAATCCTAACCCCGTACTTCTGAAGCTAAATGAGACTAAAGACAAATATTAACCACCCTGACTGGTCTTAAGTTAAATGTCCACAAGTACTTAATAATACCTGGAAATCCAAATATACTTGCTAGTACATTTTCCTTCCCATTCCCCTAAATGTTTGGTGCTCATACCTTCAACATTTTCACCTGCCTCCTTATTCTCAGCTGATGACCATACTCACAATTTCTATTTCAGGGGAAAAAAGAAACTGTCAGGAGAAAACTTCCATGCTCTCTCACAACTACTGCCACCCACTTATCCTGAACCTGTGCCCACAATCTTTACCTTCATTCCTGATACAATCAATCTTGTATCAAATTAAGGCCAACCTTTCCATGTGAACACCAGATCCTTTCATTCTTTCTCGACCATTCTTTTCCTGACATCATTGATTTTTCCTTCTCTAATGGATTAGAGAAGATAAGCATAAACAAGCTGTAAATGATCCTATCTTTAAAAAGTATATATTTAGTATTGACCCCAATAGTAACTATCACATTTCTTGGGTCTATTTTTCATTTTTTTAAAGATTTTATTTATTCATGAGAAACACAGAAAGAGAGAGAGAGGCAGAGACAGAGAGAGAAGACAGAGACAGACAGAGGCAGAGAGAAGTAGGCTCCCTGAGAGGAGCCTGATGTGGGACTCGATCCCAGAACCCTGGGATCACAGCCTGAGCCAAAGACAGATACTCAAATGCTGAGCCACCCAGGTATCCTTCTTGGGTCAATTTTTCAATAAAACTTCTTGAAATTGTCTGTACTTGTCTGAAGTTACACACACACACACACACACACACACACACACAACTACTCTCTAACACTATTGCTGCTTCTTCCTCTCTCCCCCTCCACTCTAGCCACACGGCCTTTTTTGCTATTTCTACACCTCGCCAGTAAGGACCCATCTCAGGATCTCCTTTACCTGGAAATCTCTTTCCTTTAATATTCACATGTCCTATACCTTCACTCCTTCTAGACTTCTGTTCAATTGTCACTTATCAGAAAAGCCTAATAAACTTTTCTTAAATAGTAATGCACTCTCTCCCATCACTCTACCCAGGATTCTTTTTCTTCCTTCTCTGCTTTGTTTTATTATTTTCCCAGAGTATTAGCATCTTCTGAATTTTTAAAATTATTACTCTACACCAGATAAGGTAAACTTCTTAGAAGAGGAACTTTCATCTGCTTTATTTACTGATTTCTTCCATGTATCTAGAACAGTCCCTGAACATAGAGAGCATTCAACATATTAGCTGAATGAATACTAAATTTTGCAGACAAGGAAACCAAATTTTACAGACAGTATGTTAAATGGCTCATCCACTAGAGGTACAGAAATTATATAAATTGCAAAAATTCTAATTAAACATGATTTTCAGGGTACCTGGTTGGCTTAGTCAGTGGAGCATGAAACTCTTGATCTCAGGGTTGCGGGTTTGAATCCCATGTTTGGTATCAAGATTACTTTTAAAACAAAATCTTAAGAAAACATACACACTCAGAGAAAAATACCATCTTCATTACATTATAGTTAGGAATCAATTCTCCATGGGTCTCTCATGTTTCTGCTCATCTTACAAGCAATGGCACTGCCTAACTTTGCTCCAGACTATATTTTCATAGATATTTATATACTGATCAGTTCCAGAAATTAGACATGGTACCACCCTCAAGAACAAAAGGCAAGCATGCTTGCTGCCCATTTTTCAAAAATTAGATTCCCTAAATTCAGGGTTTTTCTCCTATAATGAAACCTACCACATGTATAGTCACCACTCTGGACCCAACACATTGGCCCAGGGGAATTTGGGGCAGAGAGAACTAACACAAACATGCTTTGAGTAATAAAGTCCTTTCTGTCTCTCTTACCTGTAAGTGCCTTCTGCCATCATCAAATCTGTGGCAGGCTAACTTGTGAGCTTGAAGGAGATAAGATCTCAGAACCTTCATAGTTCTTCACATACACTCTACTACTGTTCCCAAGTGCACCAAGTGAATTCTGGTAGTATCTTTTTTTAAAAAAGATTTTATTTATTTATTCATGAGAGACACACAGAGAGAGGCAGAGACACAGGCAGAGGGAGAAGCAGGCTCTCTGTGGAGAGCCTGATGCAGGATTTGATCTCAGGGCCCTGGGGATCATACCTGAGCCAAAGGCAGATGCTCAACAACTGAGCCACCCAGGTGTCCCAATTCTAGCAGTTTCTATCTCTGATTCTTAGAATCCCTAAATTTACTGGAGATATTCTATTTAGTTATTCCTTAATCCTCTGTACAACTTAAGTAGTTGGCAACCGATGAAAGACTTAATCCTTTGATCATGTTTATATTCAACCCAAGGTGCCAGGTAAATCTCAATGTGTTGAGGCACGGGTAAGTGCAATTCCTACTGGACAAACCAAGGCAATACTCAGGCTGCTCACTGATCTATAGTGAAGAGGATAACTAGGCACTGATTTAATGCTTGTGCTTGTAGTGGCTAAAGACCTCTTGTCCTCACTCTTCTCCGGTCTAGGTGGCTTCTCCCCTCTACTAGCCTGTGATCTATTTTATGAGGTCTAGGGACAGGAAAAGCTTACTTTGCCAGTTTGAAGCTGAGTCCCTCTACCATATGATGCTTAGAACTCAAGAAGTTACCACCTTTGTTTGCTGTTTTACACTTTCCTCAAACCAGTGTGGACTGAACATTAGACTGGGTTGAAGAGAAACCGTCGGAGATCAAATAATCCTGGACTTAGGGCTGTCTCCGTTAGTCCAAACAGCGTCCATTTCCTAGGGCTAACACATCACTTAGTACTCCCCTAGGAGGACAATCTCTCCATTACTGGCCCTGAACATAACATGGCCCTAGACACCTGGACAGGAAAATGACAGAAAATGGAAGACAGATCTACCCTTACACTTGATCAGAGGAACATGAGACAGAATCAGATGTCCTACCACATCTGGACAGCCATGGAACTGTACCCCACCCACTTCTATCATATTAATATGATAATTGAGATATTCTATATGACTGTGTCATTCTCTCAACAAATGTTTAATTAATATTCGTTGTGATAACTAAGAATTTTAACACAAGGCAAGGGGAAATCCAGGGAAACACATGCTTATATTTTAATGTCATATTTGGTTAGATGTGTTATTTTTTATTGTCAAAGTTCTTCACACATTTTAATTAAGTGCATATATATATAAATGAAAAGATAATTAAGTTTGGAAACTCTTTTGGTCTTTCTGAAAGTAATCAATGGCAGTATTTTACATAACTAGTTCTTCAGATAGCTTAACCTTATTACATTAAAAATATAATTTATAATTCATATATATTAATTCAAACCTGGGAAATTATAAAAATGTAAAGAGTCAGAAGCAACAGGATAATCATAATTCCTTATCTCAGGAAGTAGCTGTAACACGGGCTCTAGCATACCAAATGTTTTTCCCCTACATAAAAATACCTTCTTCCTCATTTCACTAGGCTCTCAAATCTTGCCAGAGGAAAGACTGTAAAAACTAATCTAACTACAATTTAGTGATATTAGATCACAAAGCAAAATGACAACACTGTCTTTCTCTCTGGTTGACCAACTTACATTTTGATCAGTTGAAACAAGTCTTCAAAACATGAATTGGTTAGCAAAGTACAATTTTGATTAAGTTAGGCAGGAAATTCTGAAAAATCTTTCATAAAATATTAATGTAATTCATCTGAGGCATCTGGGTGGCTCAGTAAGTTAAGCATCTGCCTTTGGCTCAGGTCATGATCTCAGAGTCTTGAGATCAAGTCCCACAGGGGCATTGGCATTGGGTTCCCCACTGAGCAGGGAGCCTGCTTCTTCCTTCTCCCTCTGCTGCTCCCTCTGCTCCCTTTGTGATTTCTCTCTGTCTCTCAAGTAAATAAAATCTTTTTTTAAAAATGCAACTCATCCATTCAGTTAAAAACACGTGTTTCTCTATTGACTTGATCAAGAATAGTGGTAATCAATACAGGAGTGATTTAGTTTTAACTGAGATTAGTAGGCACATCTAAAACAATCCCCAAAAGTTACCTCCACTGGACACTTGGGCTTGATAGAGGAAAATCTTAACAGAAAATGGGAAATTCCTCCATTCTAATTACGTATTTAGGAAATGGTTTGTAGACACACATGTGTCTTCAGAATGGACTTTTTTTTCTTTTTGTATAAACCAATATGATCAAGTTAAACATTCTAATTTGTAATAGATGCTACAAAACTTCATTACTTTGATTTTATTTTTGTGAACCTCTTAATATTACATATTTTCTTCAAAAGTTCTAAAACTCTATACATGTTTTAAAACTCCAACAACTTTAGATGACCTCTGGATTTCAGAAATTTGGGTGTACATATGAGGAAGAATAAAAAATTATCATCTCATTTTATTAAAAGTACTTTAAAAAAGTAGGTAAAAATGTGAATCTCATGCAATATGCTCTGCAGTGAATTTCAACAACAGAATAAAACAGTTTGGCTTAAGAATGGAACTAGAGTAATGGATTCAAAAACAAGGAAAGCTTACCCATGGTGAAGAAAAACTATCAGGCAACAGGTCAGCAGCTAAAGCCCCCACATACAGGAGTCCTAGGCAAGACAGGGGTGGTCTGAGGTCAATGAGGCACTTGGAAAATAATGGTTGAGGGTGTGAACTCAACAACAGGCCCACACTCAGATCCTAGCTTCACTAGTTAGTAACTAGATACTCTTGGGTCAGTTACTGTCCTAAGAACATCAGTTTCTTCAAAATGGAAATGGAAATGATGACAGTACTTATCTCATAGGGCCTTTGTGAGGAACAATGAGCAACCATCCATATAATACACTTAGCACAAGGTCTGGCCACCAGTCTAGCAGCTGAGTTGTGTTGAAAAGAGGGAAGTTAATAATCAGGAACCAACTTGCTATCTTATGGAATATAAAGAAGACAGAGAACAAACCCATATATGTGGGGTCAGGCTGCCTACTGAGCAGTTGGGAATTGGGTCATTTGCTACCTGCATTCAAATTAAAAAACACATTTTCCTATTTTATAGGCAAAAGTGACTTGGAAATGCAACCCAGTGGTTGTTACAATATGTAAATATGTCCAACCCATTTTCTGTTTATATTCACACCACTACTTCAATAATTCATTTTCTATGACCATCACATGGTTTCTAGAAAATGAGTGAAGAATTAATGAGTCATCTTTTTTAACAGCCCTAACTATATAATGTCTTTAAATCCTGCTTTGTCTAAGTTAAGCAAACTTGCTTTCCAAAGGTCACAACCTCTTTCTTTGCCAAAGGCCTGAATATTTTCTCATTACATCCTTAATTCTCTGTGAACTGCCCAACATGACCACAAGGTTTAGTAATTTCTCATCTCGAAAGACAACTGAATGCCTTTCTCAACACAGATTCAGTTCAGCTGAGTATTGCACTTTGCAAAACGCTCCTCTTTATCTTCTACCAGTGAAAACTACCCTTTACTCTCTTATCCTCCTACTTTCAACATCAATATGGAAAATAATTAATTGAGTTAATTAGCTGCAGACACTTGACATTCTGATGAGAAGTGTAGCTCATGTTTCCCCTTTAGGAATATTTTTAATGTTTGTCTTTTAAGAGGCTCCCATTTTACTCCCTCCTCGCCCCCACATTCTTTAATTATTTTTCAGATCTTTAATTATTTGAGTCAAAATAAATTGATAGTTATATAAACTAAGTATATAAACTAGTTTTCACAGTGACAGTTTCAAATACTTTTAAGGTCAACTATTTTTAAGATACAAGTTCTTTTCAGTTAAAAACTTAAATATTTTAAAATCTATCCCACTTCAAATTTGATATCATACTATGCATACTGAATTCTAGGTACAACACAGAATAGCTTTTGTACTACGAAAGCCAGTATATAATTGTCTCTTCATTTGTCGTTAATTTTAAGACATATTCTCAATCTCCAAAGTGATAATTGCCCTGGAAAAAAAATCAAGTAGAGACTCTACTTGTCATGTTTTCCACAAAATCCCCAAAGCTCAGGAAATGTTGTTGAATTAATAAGTCACTAGTGCAGCTCTAATGTGAGTCACAGAAAGACCAAACCTCTTTCAATTTGATGAAAGCTACACATTTGCAATGTCAAAGGCAGAAACACTTTAGATCCTATCTAAGAAAATCACCTTGCAGAACTGATAACCATAAAGGTTTAGAATTATTTCCTAAAAATTCTCTAATTCTTTTAAGAACTTCTCTGTAATTCTTTGTAAATATTGAACTCTACCATTCCCGTAGAGTTTTTCCCACCTACTATTTTACAATATATAACTGAAAAGCATACCATCAAATGGTAAATAGAAAAGTACCAACCAGCAAACTGTTAACTGAGCTCACAGTCTGCTACTCAGTGATTACCTGACCAGATGAATCCAAATCCTCCACCAGCAGCAAGACTCCTGCTTTATGGACACAGTTCTGAAAAGGAAAGGCCATTATAGTTCAGAGTCTGTGTTTAAGACCAGAATGAACCTGGGTTCAAATCCCAGCTTGGGCACCTACTAGCTATATGACCTAGAACAAGTGATGTAACCTCCCTAATCTTAGCTGTCTCATCTTTAAAATGACAAAAGCAATATCTATTTACAAATTTCTTATAATAGCATGAGACACTACTAAAGGCTCAAAAAAATAGCTATTGTCATGACATTTATTACATGACATGTATCAACTGCCATTTCAAGTTTAAGGATTCTTTGACCGTACGGACTAAATTCTTAATAGAGTATATCATATACACACACACTCACACATCTGATAATTATGAGCACCATCCTTCCCAGTTCCCTGATTCTGTGAGGTCTACCGGAGTTGTAAAGCTGTAGGGGAGGAGACAGGGGAATGAAGGAAGTCAGCGTGGAGGAAGTCAGGAAATGTCCTTCACATTAGAAACTAGTCAAAAGCCAAATCTGTATAACACATTGGACCATTTCCTATCTTGATTTTTATATTACTGCCTGAATAATATAGGGCAGTAGATTTTTTTTCTCTATCTTTACAACAGTTTAGTTCAGAGGTGAGAGGAAATGAAAAGGGTTGTTTGTCAGGAAATAAGTTCTCTTTACGCAGCTGAGAACATGAACCCAACAAAAGTTGTGCCTAACTAGTTCCACAAACTTAAGTCACAGGTATAGGCAATGCTGTTATAAACTCGGAACACATGAAACACTTGAATGAATCTCAAATACTCTCCTTCTGTCTTATCACAGATGCAGCAGGTGGTCCCAGATTCCTGAGCTAAGTTTAATAAAAGTTGCACATATTGGCCAGTGATTCTTTCTTTGTTTTTAAGATTTTTATTATTTATTTTGGAGAGAGAGTACAAGCGAGATGAGGGTCAGAGTGGGAAGCAGACTCACTGCTGAGCAGTGAGCCCAAAGCGAGGCTCGATCCTGGATCTCTGGGATCATGACCTGAACCAAAGGCACTTAAGCAACTGAGCCACCCAGGTGCCCCTTGCCCACTGATTCTTAGGAGAGTCAGACCACTGTCATTTCAGCATGGCATAGACACCACAAAGTTAGTTTTCTTCAAGAATAGAACCTTTAAAGATCTTATTCATGAAGCTTTTCTATAGGTCATTTGAACATCGAACACCACAGAGCAAAATAATTTCATAAAAATAAAAATTATGATCTGTCTTTTTAAAAGTTTTCTCTTCAATACAACCTATTATGTCTTAAAAACCAGTAGAAGTCAATAAGGATATTTGATTTGCTATATTGTAAAAAGAAAGTGAATTCTCTGAATATAAGCATATATTGATATCAAAATATACTATTCATATTTAAGAAAATATAACTCACTGATTTAAATTTAAAATGTAAACATTAAAACTTAAAATTATTTGGAAATAACTTGGAATTATTTGAAATTATTCCAAGTAAATTTGGAAATTATTAAGCTAGATTTTTTAATCAAATTAACTGCTACATTGTGGAAATAAAACTATTTGCAAATGGACACAGAGAAAATACAGTATTAACATTTCTAAAACACTAAAAAAGCATCAGTTAATAGTAAATATATTCTTTATCTAACTATGTAAAATCCTCAAGAAAAATAACATTTGGATAGCAATTGTTCCTTAAGTTTTAGAATACAAGCTCTTAGCTGAGAAGAGCTATCTCAGACAATCAACAATGTGGTAGGATATTCAGAAGAATGTTCAAAACATCATTTAGTTATTGAACCTAGCTGTGAATTGGGTAAAATATTTTTTCTCTATTGGGATACAGGAATATCCCTCTATTGGGATATATTTCTTTGGATATATTACTAGTGTGGAATTTTTAGTGCAAAAGATCGGGGCTTCTAATACCTGCCACCAAACTGCCCTCCAAAGGCCTGCCTGTTTGCCCTGCCATTAGTGTGACTGTGTGAGTTGTCTTTTTCTCTATCACCATTCTCATCAGTTTTTAAAAGTTTCATGTTAATTTACTATGTAGAGAGTGACATCATCACCCTGCTCAATTTTAATTTACACTTATGGGATTAGTAAAACATTTCTAGATGTTTCTTAACCAATTGCATTTCTCCTTTTATAAATTGCTTATTCATATCCTTTGCTCATTAATTGATATTTTCTCAGTTCTTTAATATCTCTGTAAAAATTATCTATACTTTAAAAATTTTAAGAACATATGTCTGGACATATTGGCCAATATTTTAGCAATTTGTCATTTGACCTTTAATTTCTTTTCTGTCATATTTTCCCTAGTGGGTTTTAAATTTTCATGTATAGAAGCCTTTTAAACTTTTCTTCATCTTATGGTATTTTTCTTTTTGCACTCATGTTTAAGAAGGTATTCCTGCTCTGAGATCAGAAATTGTCATTTTTTTTCCTCTAATGGTTTCATTTTTTAAATTTTTCAAGAGTTTTACGGAGGCATAATTGACATATGATCAGCTGTACGTTTCAAGTGTGCAATTTAATAAATTTTGATAAACACATAAGCCTATGAAGCCATCACCCCATCAAGATAATGAACTTATCACAGAGACAGTGATTGGCTGAGTTGGTTAAGCATCTCAGCTTAGGTCTTGATCTCAGGTCATGTGTTGGACTCCATGCTGGGTGTGGAGCCTACTTACAAAAAAAAAAAAAAAAAAAAAATGGAACGTATCTATCACCCACTCTATTGTGGCATTGCAATTTGCTTGGTCTTTTACCCCATTTGGCACAGAGCTCGTAAAATCCTTGGAATTTCCCAAGTGATAAGAGAGCTATAGATGTCTTTTGTTACATTAATAAGATAGCTTTTGGAAAGCACCTAAGGAGGGAACTGGTTGCCAGGAGAACCAACCACATGATTATAGGGTTGGAACTTTCAATTCCACTCCTCTGAGTTTCAGGGAATACAAAGGGGCTGGAGATTGAATCAATTGCCAATGGCCAATGATTTAATCAACCATGCCTATGTAATAAGGCCTCCATAAAAACTCAGAATGAGGATGTTTGAAGAGCTTTCAGGATGATGAACATATGGAGATTCTTGGGAGCAGTGAGTTCAGAAGGGACATGAGAGTCTGTGCTCCTTCCCCTTACCTCATCCTATGCATCTCTTCCATCTGGCTGTTCCTGAGTTACATCCTTTTTTTAATAAACCAGTGGTCTAGTAAGTAAAATATTTCTCTGAGTTCTGTGAGCTGTTTTAGCACATAAATAGAACCCAAGGAGGGAGTCTTGATTTGTTAATATGCCAAGAGCCAACACTAACTAGGCTCCCAAGTAACTGATGTAGAAGTAAATCAGTGTGTGAGTTGTAGTAAAGATTTTAAGTGCCACATGTGTTGGATCTCTAGTCAATGCAGTCAGAACTTCCTCTCCCTGTAGATTATCCTTGTGCTATGAGAGAGTGAATGTAAAAATAGACAATAGCCAGACTACATACAAAAATTGAACTTTGACCTACAACATGCAGTAATCTACCCAGGAAACGGATCTCCTTATCTGTAATAAACAACCCAGGAAGCCAGACTGCTATAAGTCAAATGTGCAGGAAGCCAGATTGCTATCTCTGGTCACAATCCAGGAAGCTGAACAATAACTATAACAATCAGCCCCAAACAATCAGGACTTGATTAATAACTAATAGCTTCAAACTTAGGACCAACCAGAGCCAAAAACGCACCCTCACCAATTACCCAGAATGCCTCACTTCTACTTCACTTGCCTACAGCTTTCCCCCACCAAGGGCCTCCAATCAGGGCATACCTGAAGCCTTTCTTTTTTTTTCCTTTTTGCCTTGGAGTCTGCCAATACACAAGTGGTGGTTGACTCACTTGCTATACCAAGGTCAGAATAAACAGACTTTGTTTTTCTCATCTGATTGATCTTGGTTTATTTCCATAGCTATATGGGTAAGCCAGGCTGAGCTTCCCACAGGGAGACCTACCATAGATACTGGTTTAGTTTCTTCCTGGGTAATTGCTCAGAAATGCTGAAAACACCTCCATTTTTGTAAATTTTATTATTTTACCTGGGAGAGTTTGGCGACTACCTTGCTCTAGACTCTATCATAGGACTATCATCTATTTGATAATAATGGTAATGAGGACAATGATGGTGATGAGGACAAGAAGACAAAAGGAATAATAGCAACTATCATTTATTGAATACTTGCATTGTTCCAGGTCCTTTGATGAGCACTTTAATTACAAAATTAACTCCTGGAATACCCTCAGAGTTCTTAGAGTACATCAGCCTTACCTGAGGACTTCTAGAACTGCAAATTCTCTGTCCCTTCCCCCCCTCTGCTGACTCACCCTCTGGGTGATTCTGATGCCACTAAAGTTTGAGAGCCCCTGGAATATCCATGAATTCATTTTAATTCATATCATTTTAAGATAAGAACATCGAGGCACAGGACAGCTAAGTAGCTTGGGTTCAAATCTGGGCAGTCTGATTCTCTGCACTGCATCCCTAGTTATGAGGGAAGATGTGAAAAGTTTCCAAAGGAGTACCTGTGCAGTGCAGTTGGTTAAGTACAAACCAAAACTCTTGGTTTTGGCCCAGGTCGTGCCCTCAGGGTTCTGGGATCAGGGTTCTGGGATCAAGTCTTACATTGGGCTCTGTGCTCAGCATGGAGCCTGACTGAGATTCTCTTCTCCCTTTGCCCCTCCCCACTATGCTCTCTCTCTCTCTCTTTAAAATAAGTAAATAAAATCTTTAAAAAAAAGTTTTTTGGGATGCCTGAGTGGCTTGGTGGTTGAGCCTCTGCCTTAGGCTCAGGGCATGATCCCGGAGTCCCAGGATTGTGTCCCACATTGGGCTCCCTGCAAGGAGCCTGTTTCTCCCTCTGCCTGTGTCTCTGTGTGTGTCTCTCATGAATAAATAAAATCTTTTAAAAAAAAAGTTTTCCAACTTTCATTATCTAATTAGTCTATGTAGACACTATTCCCTTTGTGAAATTTTAAGTAACTAAAATGGCACAAGGACAAACAGATGAGAAGAAAATATTCTGATATTAAAGATTTTCCCCTCAGAGCCTGAAGAAAGGCCAGACTTAGGGACTGAATAAATTTCCAAGACCAACTATTTTTCCCAGTAACCACTTTCTCCTTAAGGCTATATAACAGTGAATTACCAAAAACACACAAACAGATCAATCTCAAACAAATGAGATCACTTATGTGAAAATACTTTTTAAAGAATTATACGAATTTATTATTCTTAGCTAAAATCAATAACAGTATCTGTAAAGTGATCTCCCCTGGCACTTCTCCCTGCTCTGTGATTTAAGTTGTGACTACTCAATGCCAAAATTTTGGTCACTGTAGTGGGTGAAAGATATCTATCAAACCAGTTATTTGGTTCTGTCTAGTCCAAAACAATGGGTAGATCATTTTCCATCCAGCTATTTTGGCAAAACCAGTACAGCCTTAGCTGCTTTGTTTTGACTAAGTAAATACTTTCTTTGCCTTTTTCCACATTTAAGTCTCCATGAATCCTCCTTTGCCACCCTTGTTTCATGGAATTGTTCTTAGCTAGACCTTAGCTTACTCTTCCAAATTATGTCTCATTTCTTTCTCTCTTTCAAACATGCTCTGCAAACTCACTTTTCCTGGATGTTTTTCTCTATCTACCAAGATAACAACCATGAGTGGACGTGACAATATTGTATGACCTGAGTTTTAAAAATTCCCTGCACAATGAACCTCTTTGTTATTTACAACAGGTTTCTCAAGGGCTACACTACATAACAATAAAAATAACAATATCAATAACAACTACTACTTTTAATGAAGGTCTGTGATGGCCCTCACTTCCATCCTCACTTCAGATGAAAGGATTTTTCCTCTGATAATAAATAATTTCTGGAAGGGGTCCTGCCCATAAACAGCTCTTGGCTTATGTGAAAGTGTTACACCACACTAAAAACCTTTACCTTTGTGATTCTTAATTCTTGCCTTCAACTATCAATCCAGGTTTCTGAGTAAGGCCTCAGGAGAATCACACATTCCAATCCCTACCATGTAACCTTAAGCCTCTTGGGCTTCAGCTTTAATGTCTGTGAAATGTGGTGAGGATAAATGCACGTGTAACCAGCTTATTGATGTGTCTAAACTCAGTGGAATATAAACATCAAAGGGTTTTCCTTTTCTCCATGTGCTGCCTTCATAATGTGTTACAGCAAACCTCTTTAACTTCATTTTGGAGCTATCCTATTGTCCCATCTAAAAAGATATTTGCGGGCAGCCCCGGTGGTGCAGCGGTTTAGCGCCGCCTGCAGCCCAGGGTGTGATCCTGGGGACCTGGGATCAAGTCCCGCATCGGGCTCCTTGCATGGAGCCTGCTTCTCCCTCTGCCTGTGTCTCTGCCTCTCTCTTTCTCTGTGTGTGTGTGTGTGTGTGTGTTTCTCATGAATAAATAAATAAATATTTTAAAAAAATAAAAAATAAAAAGATATTTGCAAATGACATATCCAGTAAAGGATCAGTATTCAAAATACATAAAGAACTTCTATAATTCAAAACCAAAAAACCCACAAATAATCCAATTAAAAATGGGCAGAAGACATGAACAGACATTTCTCCAAAGAAGACATATAGATGGTCAACAGACATACAGAAAGATGCTTACATCACTAACAATCAGGGAAATGCAAATCAAAACCACAATGAGACATCACCTCACACGTGTCAGAATGTCTAAAATCAAAAACATAAGAAACAAGTGTTGTTCTCCACGATATGAAGAAAAAGAAACCCTCATACACAGGCTGGGGAATACAAACTGGCACAGTCACTGTGGAAAACAATATGGAGGTTCCTCAAAAAAAAAAAAAAATAGAATGACCAGGATCCGTGGGTGGCTCAGCAGTTTAGCGCTTGCCTTCAGCCGAGGGCATGATCCTGGGGACCCAGGATCGAGTTCCACGTCGGGCTCCCTGCATGTAGTCTGCTTCTCTCTTTGCCTGAGTCTCTGCCTCTCTCCCTCTCTGTGTCTCTCATGAATAAATAAATAAAATCTTTAAAAAAAAATAGAATGACCATATGATTCAGTAGTTCCACTACTGAATGTTTCCTCAAATAATACAAAAATACAAATTTGAAAAGATATATGCACCCCTACATTTATTGCAGCATTATTTACAATAGCCAAATTATGGAAGCAATCTGAGTATCCACCAACAAATGAATGAATAAAGAAAATGTGGTGTATATATATATATATATATATACACACACACACACACAATGGAATGTTATTCAGCTATAAAAATGAATGAAATCTTGCCATTTGTAATAACATGTATGGATCCATAGGGAATAATGCTAAATAAAATAAGTAAGAGAAAGACAAATACCATATGATTTCATTCCTATGTAGAACTTAGGAAACAAAACAAAGAAAGAAAAAGTGACAAACAAAAGAACAGATTCTTAAGTATAGAACAAACTGAAGGTTACCAGAGGGGAGGAGAGGAGAGGAGATGAGTGAAATAGGTGAAGGGGATTAAAAGCACACTTGTGATGAACATTGAAATGAATAGAATTCTTGAATTACTATATCGTATGCCTGAAACTAATGTAATGCTGTATGTTAATTACAATGGAATTTTTAAAATTCTATCTAGTCCAGACTAATATAAAATTAGGGGGTGCCTAGGTGGCTCAATCAGTTAAGCATCTGCCTTCAGTTCGGGTCATGATCTGGGGATCCTGGAATCAAGCCCTGCAACAAGCTCCCTACTCACCAGAGAGCCTGCTTCTTCCTCTCCCTCTGCTACTCTCCCTAATTGCACTCTCTCTCTCTACCAAATAAATAAATCTAAATAAATAAATAAAATTAGCTTTATATTCACTTTAATGCTCATTTCTTCCCCTGAAGTGTCATTAACAGTCACTCACTTTTAAAATGGTTTTATATGGGATGCCTGGGTGGCTCAGTGTTGCGCATCTATCTTTGGCTCACATCATGATCCCAGGGTCCTGAGATTGAGTTCCGCATTAGGCTCCCTGTAGGGAGCCTGCTTCTCCCTCTGCCTATGTCTCTGCCTCTCTCTGTGTCTCTCGTGAATAAATAAATAAAATCGTTAAAAAATAAAAAATAAAATAAAATGGTCATTTTTCCTTTCCTGTTCCAAATACTACAGGATTGAGTTCCAAACACTAAATGATTACGCATATTTAATGTTAAACAAGGTTAGGCTGGACTCTGGTTTAGAAGTTCTGCATGTACATTGTAATCTATGGTTCTAGTTTTTGAAAATAAGGAAAGGAGTAACAGTTTTTGCTGTACCTTGGGGGAGGAGAGAATAAGTTAGGAGTGGGCAAACTTTAGGAAAAATAAATATTTGATTCCAGACATTCATATACAGAGTTTGTGTTAGAAAACTATGCCATAAACATCCTAGATTTATTATTAGGGCATAATTGAATTCCATCTAGATCACCCAAGCCTTCATTATTTTACTTCAGCTCATTCTCACATCCATATTATAGCTTCTTGCCCAAATCCTATTGACCCAGCAGGAAATTCAGTCATCTGCACAATGGCTAACTCCAGCTCCACAGGAGTGAGCTACGGAATTCCCTAGGAAGAAGGCAGCTGACCTGTGCTGACCGCCTAGATGTTACATTGACAACACAAAATCAACATGTGCACCTTGCTTTATACTATGTAACATGCTGTCACATGTGGTAGAATTTTGCCATCAGGCTTATATGTCATTTCTACTTCCATTTTACAGATGGGAAAACACTCAAATGTATTCTACCCATGGTGGCTTGGCTTTGGGTACATAGTGGAACTGGAAAACGGAAATTTAAAATTAACATTTTCTCCTTTTAATGGAAAGAGAAATGGAGACACAGAAACTGTAAAACTCAAGTCACTGGGCAAATTAACAAGACTAGTAGAAGCAAAATCTGAACCTCCTTTCTTGCACATGCATACTTTTGCCAACATACCATCCTCAAGTTTTGTGCTGATGGGGTCTTCCGTTTTCAGTTATCAGTGCTTTGAGGGTAGGAATCCTACAGAACCGTGTCTAATCATAACTTCCCCGGAGCCCCAGTGGAAGAGACTCCCCTTTAGCTCAGCACTGTCAGACCCACGGCTAACAACCCAAAGCTGATAGAGTCAAATGAAATTTTAAGGTGGAAATTACTAACAGAGGGACTCCATTACCTGTATATGAAGCGGAACTTTGGGATGTTTCCCAAGATAGTCCCAGGAAATTGATATTTCCAAATTCCTATGGACCCATCCATGAAACATCCCCAAAGCTGAAAGGAAGGATTTCCTTTAAAAGTAATCACCACTGGAGCCACCCGAGAAACAAGGCAGTCCTTCTGATAAGCAATTAAATGTCTGTGATGGGGGATCCCTGGGTGGCGCAGCGGTTTGGCGCCTGCCTTTGGCCCAGGGCGCGATCCTGGAGACCCGGGATCGAATCCCACATCGGGCTCCCGGTGCATGGAGCCTGCTTCTCCCTCTGCCTGTGTCTCTGCCTCTCTCTCTCTCACTGTGTGCCTATCATAAATAAAAAAAATAAAAAATAAAATAAATAAATGTCTGTGATGTTTGAGAAGATCCACAGTATATTTTGCTTTCTGCCTTAAGGAGCAGCTAGCTGTCCACCAGCCCAAGTTAAGACTTGCCACTCTAGTCTCATTTTTTCCTGAGGAGTTACCCCCCTACCTTCCTAGCCTGTCATTATAATAACCTCCAGAACCTCTAAACATAATTCATGCCAAGCTTTTTAAAATGCATTTTTTCTTGCATATGGAAGTGAAAACTGTCAGCTTCTATCATGACTTAAATACTGAAACTTAACTCTACTTTTGACATGTTGTTTTCTGATTAGGGGAGCATTGTTTATCTGCTTCTGCCCATAGCTCCTTACACATTTGCTGGAATGGAGGCGGGGGTTACTTCAGCCTGTCTCAGATACCTCCCTCTTTTTTAGGAGCAAAGTCACCTTCACAGTAACAACTAATAGTAAACCGGTGGAAAGTTGAGAGAATGGTGGATAATGATATTTGACTGTTGATTTCAGCTAGTTTTTATTGTGAAGAGCAACTCTAATTTCAGAGTCAAATTTACCTTCAAAGTTCTCCTCCATTCTAGTTTTGTGGCTAGTTCTTCAAATAAAATACATTTCTCAATACCATAGAGATCCAAGGAAAAATATTTTTCCTATGGCCATTGACAGATACGGAGCAACTGAATTCATTACCTTATGTATTTCACCAAGGACATTTTCCCAATGTGCCTGCCATCATACAATCATTTAAAATTTATTATTATAATCAAAATACAAAACTTGATTTCCAGAATTAATGTTTCCAATAGAATACAATTTCCCTATTATTTCTCTATTTCCCTTCATGATGATATACAAATAAAAAGAAAAGAGATGTTTCAGAAGAAAATACATATAAACTAATTTTATAAAACTAAATTTTTCAGATATTTAAGTAAAAATTTAAGTAACACTCATCTAACTACAAAATGATCTTTCCTGAACATTAATGATTAATAATGTCTTATCATATATATATTTATGTAACAGACTAAGTTCCTGCACAGTTGTTTATAATAAGTTGTACTAGAGATCAATTATTTTTTTAAGATTTATTTATTTTAGAGAGAGAGAAAGAGCATGCAGGGGATGTGACGGACAAAAGAAGAGGGAGAGGATCTCAAGCCCCATCTGACACCCACTAAGCATGAAGCCCAACACAAGGCTCAATCTCAAGACCCTGAGATCATGACCTGAGCTGAAATTAAGAGTCCATGCTTAACCCACTGAGCCACCTAGGTGCCCTAAGAGGTCAATTATTAAACAGATTTCAAACTCATATATTTATCCTAATATACAAAAATGTTTATTTTGGGGGCATCAATCATATGGCACTATTCTGACTCAGGATATAGCTGTGAACAAGTAGAAAAAAATTCTCCTTCAGGAAGCTTACTCCATTGGTGAGTATTTTCTAATGTTATCCTTTGCTTTTCAAATTTCTAGTCCCCTTATTCTAAGCCAAAACTCTCTCCAAAGCTGGCCTTCTAAAGGATCCTCCAGTGGGCTGCTTTCCTGCATAACTCAAGAATGCACACATACTCAAATGCCAACAAAAACTCCATATCTGCACAACATAGCAGTCCTGTGAGTGGAGTCAAATGTAGTACAACCCAGTCAAATGTTGTCCTGCAAGAAGCATATGGAATCTGGCACTAATCTCTAGTGCCACAATGTGGTTTCTACTTCCAAAGTGGCTCCAGTAATCCTCACCTCATGGTATTTGTGACCTTGCTTCGTCTGCTTTCACAGTGAATCAGGGTAGGTTTGTGTGACCAACAGAATATGACAGAAGTCGCATTGTATGACTTCCAAGGCTGAGTCACAAAGGCATTGCAAAGTTGGTCTTCTACATGGTCTCTTGAATTACACACTCCAGGTAGTCAGTGGCCATGCTGTAAGGACATTAAGCATCCCTGAGAGAGGCCCACATGGAGAAGAACTGAGGTCTCCCACCAACATCCACGACTAACTTGACAGCCATGAGCATCTTGAAGTAGAACCTTCAGCCCCAGTCACGCCTTCAAATGACTGTAGCTCCATCTGACACCTATGTATAATTTCATGGGGAACTTCAAGTCAGAATCACTCAGCCAACCTGCTCATAAATTCTTGACTCTCATATCTGTGAAAGATAATAAATGATTTCTTGTTGTGTTAAGCCACTGAATATTGAGGAGATTTTTACACAGCAATAGATAACTGATACACAGGGTTAGTATCAGCCAAACTCTTGAAAGTGCCGAGAACTTCTCATCCCATAAAGTTCTTATTATAATATCCTCTTCCTAACCTCAGGAAATGCTCTCTGGAGTTCATAAGCAGTAGATATGATAAACTGATAGAGGTTAATGTGTAAAACAATGCAAATATGTCAATAGTATATATTTTCTCTGCTAAAACTTTTATATTTTTAACATGTCCTTCAGGTCAACAAATATTAGATGTTTTCCTATATAAATAATTGTGTTGGCTCCTCTGTGATGTACACCAATGAAGAGAGAAGAGACTCTTCCTTTAAGCACCTTATAAGGTAACAAAAGAGACAACAAGCAGAATATGAATTGAGACATATAACATTTGAGTTGAAGTTAGGAAGAGGAAGAGAATTCAAAAAGAATACAAGTGTGTGAACTAAGGTCCATGACTGATGAGGATGATGTCAGGGTAGGTGACTTTTGGCAATTCTATTATAACAATAATCATGAGTACTCATTTGTTGAGAGCCTATCTTATGCCAAGCACCGATACATGATCGAATTTAATCTTCATAGCACAATCTGTGAAGGAGCTATATTTTCTCCTTTTTACAGGTGAAGAAACAAAGATTCTCAAAGATCAAGCCACTTTCCCAAGATCATCCAAATGTAAAATGATGAAGTTGAGTGCTGACCTCACTTCTTTTTCATGTCAAAACCAACACAAAGTCTCCCCATTACACCACAATGATAACAAGCAACCTTCGTAAAGACTCAACATTCGCATGCATGATTCCTGTGTCTTCCAGGACCACTTACACCACCAGTCTTCCCTCCAAAAAAATGCCATGAGGATGTGTTGACAGCCTAGTTTTGAATATAAAGAAGCCAGTGTGTCTTTAAACAAATCAATTCCAGAAGGAGAGTTTTGGAAAAATGCTGTGGTAATATAATGCATCTAAAAATTTCCAAGAGAGAGAAAGAAGCTGTCAGAGGCAGCCCAGGGGATTTTTGGTGAAAACACATTTTCCTCCTTGCTCATGTCTAAACCTTCTGTCTTCTCTCTACTCTTCCAGGAGCCTGACTGAGTCAACCTCTGGCAAATTTAAGCACCACATATATTTTTATATGGCACCATTCACTTTTCAACACTTGGCTTTGTATTCTGACAACTTAGCTCAAGTATTTGGATGAAAAATGAGTAGAACTTTTTTCTTCATTCACCCCCTACCTTTTTTAGTACTTGTTAATTTATAATTTACATACAATAAAATACACAACTCTCATGTGGACAACTCAAAGGCATTTTACATATGTATACATATATAAGTCTAACACCCAGATCAAAATGTAGAACAAACCCATCCCCAAAAGTTACCACATGCCCTTCAAGTCAGTAACCACTATTACCACTACTCTGACTTTTATCACCATTAATTGTGTTTCCCATTCCTCGAATTCGTATTAATGGATTGATATGTACTGTTTTGGGTCTGGCTCCTTTTGTTCACCTTTTTTGCATTTCATTCATATTGCTGCATGTATCAGCAGTTTCTTTGTTATTGCTATTCCATTATACTTTATTTGAAGTAGTGCTGAGAAATTATTAGATCTACTTGATCAATATCTGAGTTCATCCCTTATATTTTTTGTGTCATCTCAAAAATGTAGATACAACCCAGACATACAAGATACATAATGTTATTATCCATAACCATTCTTATCTTGCTCTGCCATTCCTACTTTCTCTGGTAGCAGAAGAAAGTAGGAACACACATATGATAATTAAAAATAACTTAATATCTTCTGGCTTAATACAATGTATATTGGTCTAAATTTACTTGGAGTGAATATTAATTCAACTCAAAGTTCGAACCCCCCAATGAGGTCTATTTCTGTCTTCCCAGAGTCATGGCTGGAGGAAGGGAAGATATTTCTACCTTCAGGGCAACAGGAGGTGGAGTTTCAGACAAGAACCACCCTCAAGGACTTTGCTAGTCTATTGCACACTGAGAATCTAATCCCTTGGGTATTAGGATGCCACTCAGTGTAGCACACACTGGTCCCCACCAGAACCTCTTGCAGGAAGTTCCTAAACTCAGCAATATCCCCCACCTCAATCAGTTCTGTCAACCAGTTGTCACCACATCTGCATCACCCTTTGGGTCCCCAAAATTTTCAGCTGCCTTTGCCTCAGCAAACTGGAGGATGATAGGCTCTAGAAGACTTCCTTCTGACCCACCAACTTAGATTCCTCAGATATTCCTAAAATATTACCTGAGCAGTCCCACACTCAGCACCATGATTAACACAAGACCTATCTCATGGCTTAGGATTCTCCTGTGAAACATTTGAAAAGCTATGACTAAGTCCCATACCACGCATTTCCCAACCTTTCTGTGTGTTCTGTTCCCTGCTATGCCTTACTCACCCCCATGCCAGGGTTTGGCCCTCAGAAGGAAGCCAAATCATTCCTGTCTAAACTCTTTGCCCCATTCTCCTACTCTCTCTCTTTTGTGATGGAGTCTTGTCATAGTCCTTCCATCTGCCTTCAAATACTATGGTTTACAGAAGTGTTCTCAACTAGAGCTGCACATTAGAATCACTAGGAAATATTTTTTAAAAACAGTAGTACCTGACTTTATCTTAGACCAAATAATTGAATCAGAGTCCCAGGAATAGGGCTTAGGCATTAGTATTTTTTTAAGGCTCCCCAAGTGATACTGATAAGTCTCCAGAAATAGGGCTTAGGCATTAGTATTTTTTAAGGCTCCCCAAGTGATACTGATAAGAACCCACTCATTACAATAAACCTCTGATTTGAGTCAGGCAGGCTTAACTCTTGATAGGTAAAGTTTTGGGATTTAGAAAATCTCTTTTTGATAAGACAGTGTACTGCTAAAGACTCAAGAATGTCAGCTCTGAGAACCAAAACCAACAAATGACTTCTTGGCTCTGGATTTAGAGTACCTATTATTTCCCTTAAATAACAAAACCCGTCAATCCCATGTATGGAGAAATGAGGGATGCTATCAATTCAGGGAATTTTTTTAAATTAGCTTAATATTTTTAAAAATCACCCCCATATTCTTTTCATTTTTTTTAATTTATCCATTCATTCACTTACTACGGCCCACATCAGTTCATAAAGGAGTGGTCGTGACCAGCACTGTAGCACTCTAGAGAGAAGGAATAAACAGTCACTTGCATGTCAAGACCAGAGTAGCAAGAGAGGATTCTCTTCATTTATTGAGCAAATATTTACTGAGTACTTACTTGAGGTCATTAGCATATAAGAAGGGTAGATGGAGAAACCTGCTCTCTTCTTGAGTCCAGAAAAGAAGGCAGTCGTATTGAACCAGGGACCTAGGACACATAACTGTGAGGGACAAGGTGAAGAAGGACACTCTGCGAGAGTTCTAAGATGAGAAGTGTGGTCCAGGTCAGGGCACACTCCGCCTTCTGTCTCCCTCATTAATATTTCACTTTCCCCAATACCCCCACTCCTGCCCCCACAAACACTTTTTACATGACCATGAATGGGAGCTGTTGCCTCAGTCATGGGATATTCTTCCAGTCAAAGAAAGATCTGAGGAAGAAGAAGAATGAAGATAAGGAGGGAAAGGTTAGTTTGTAGTCTGGGCAGGTGAGCTGGGTGGAACCCCGGGGTAGTAAGAGAGGCCAGTAAGGAAGGACAAGTTGCTAGGAGACCAGAAAGAATTGAGCATTGAAAATGGGATGAGCACTGGGTGTTATACTATATGTTGGCAAATCAAACTCCAATAAAAAAATACCAAAAAAAGGGATCCCTGGGTGGCGCAGCGGTTTGGCGCCTGCCTTTGGCCCAGGGCGTGATCCCGGAGACCCGGGATCGAATCCCACATCGGACTCCCGGTGCATGGAGCCTGCTTCTCCCTCTGACTGTGTCTCTGCCTCCCTCTCTCTCTCTCTCTGTAACTATCATAAATAAATAAAAAAAATAAAAAAAAATTAAAAAAAAATACCAAAAAAAAAAAAAGCATAAAAGAAAGAAAAGACAATAGCCAAGAATCTCAGTCAGAAAAGTGAGGGAGGGGGCAACCAGTTGGCTCAGTTGGTTAAGCGTCTGCCTTCGGCTCAGGTCACAATCCTGGGCTCAAGTCCTACGAGTCCAATGATGGGCTCCCTGCTCAGTGGAGAGTCTGCTTCTCCATCTCCTTCTGCCTCTCCCCCTGCTTGTGCACTCACTCTCAATCTCTCTCAAATAAAATAAATATAATCTTTTTAAAAGGGGAAAGAAAGAAAGAAGAAAGAAAGAAAGAAAGAAAGAAAGAAAGAAAGAAAGAAAGAAAGAAAGAAAGAAAAAAGAAAGAAAGAAGAAAAAGAAAGAAAGAAGAAAGAAAGAAAGAAAGAAAGAAAGAAAGAAAGAAAGAAGAGAGAGAAAGAGAGGGAGGCAGAGAAAACCTATTTGTTCTTTTAAATTCAGATGGGGCCAGCCTACCTACACACACAGACTTTGAGATTAGAAAACAGGGAAATCGCTGTCCTTTGGGAAGATGGGGGAGTGATCCTTTACAGTCCTGTATTTTCTCCTGTTATGGATTCTTCTGTTGTTGTCATTGTCGTTGATGATGATGATGATGATGATGATGATGATGTGGACTTTTCTTACTAGAATTTACTACAAAAATTCTCACATCATCTATGAAATTCAGAAAGACAAAAGGGTTGGGTGTTTTGATTTAACTTGCAGTAGCTAGAATAAAGTG
The DNA here is from genome assembly GCF_011100685.1 of Canis lupus familiaris. Lineage (NCBI taxonomy): Eukaryota > Metazoa > Chordata > Mammalia > Carnivora > Canidae > Canis > Canis lupus. The sequence goes on from NC_049233.1 coordinate 23,831,991, forward strand.
AGGAATAAAAATTCAATGTGAAAGTTTAAACTGGCTAAGTCAGAAGGTAAAGATGGTACATATGTCCCCCACTTAAAGAGGAAAGGAAAATGGACTTCCCCTTTACAGAATGTCCCCTTGGGGGTGGGGGGGGAAATGAGAGAAAAAAGTGGAGAATCAATTCTGATAAGGAAAAATTTAAAAGCCCACTTTTAATCCTCACTAAGAGAGTGAGCCTTGAAAATAATCCACTACACTGATAATTACCAGTTAAACGAGGACATGCTTTCTTGTCTGGCCCCTTCATACCAAACCCCTAAGAGAGAGCTAAATGGATTGAAGTAAGAACCGAAACTCGAGTTCCTTAAATTTCACGCTACTTGCAGGCAGAGTTTGGGAATCCATGAAGGCCCCTTCCCCATCCCAAAAAAGTTAACCACACAGACTGAAGGGTTGAGTCACCATAAATCAAAATAACCTTGAGAAAACAAACTCAACAAAGCCATAATTATCTCAAGTTGCATCCTTGCCAACAAGTGGTTTTTGACCAAAGAAACTGGAGATGCTAAGGCTATCACTGAAGTGATAAACTTCTAAAAATCATCAATCAGAAATAAAATAATTCAAAATTTCAGGGCACTGATTTAAACTTTTATTCTTAGACATGTGGCACAGGGAGTATAGCAATAGTTTTGAGAAGATATGAAACAATATATCCATCTTTTGAATTAACCAGCCAGAAGTATTTGCTATTTCTTCTTTTCCCTTATTGTTTGCTATTTAGCTTGTGTTTCATTTTGTTGTTTTTTTTTTTAATTCTAATCAAAAAATATGTTGTTAAAAGAAAACCATCCAGAGATCCACTCCAGTTGATACTAAAAGGAGTTTTATCCTAAGAAATCTGGCATCTTCTGGAATCCAAGGGCAGAAATACAGCTGGTCTGCAGGGGAGCCAGGAATACCATTTAAAACCAAGTAGGATCCTGTCTCCATGTCTTTCAGGCACCGATATGGATTCATTGGTCAGAACCTCTCTATGCTCCCCTTTTCCTTCAATGGCGTAGATCAATATACTTCCTTACTGTTTGGTCACATGGCCCAAAAGTTTGCTCAAAATGACAGTTTCCATCTGATTCCACATCAGCACATAAGCCTAGCCAATTCAAAACTTGGTCCCAATTCAAAATTACCAGGAGAAGGAATCTAACTGGCCAGCTAAGATCAAGTATGCACTTTGGGGCTGCTCCAAACTGGGAGTGTGGAGTGTATACTGAGGATCACATGACCTGCCACCAGCTCATCAGGGACAAGACTGCCTGAGATGAAAGCCTGGGCAGGAAGAAAGAACAATCTGAAGGAGAGGCAGGGATGACCCAGGAAGGGTTAGCCACCTCTCAGAGCACTTGTGCTACAACCAGGGTTTAGATGTTTTATACTCCAGGAGAATGTTACCTGTTAGGGAGAGGAGAGACAGAGTAATGCCTTTTTAGCTTTTGATTGATTGATTGATTGATTGAGATTGAGTGTGAGTGTGAGGCGGGGGGTGGGGGGGGTGGGGGGGTGGTAGAGGGAGAGGGAAGATCTTTAGCAGTCTCCACCCTAAGTCAAGCCTAAGATTGACTTTGGGCTCCATCTCAGGACCCTGAGATCACCACCTGAGCAGAAATCAAGAATCCAAGGCTGAATCAACTGAGCCACCCAGGCACCTTTTTAGGTTTTTAAATAAGCGCTTCCTTTTATCCCTCAAATGGTGTTATATGTTGTCTCTCAGAGGAGTAGTCATTAAGCAATGGATAATGAATAAACAAAAGGGAAGCTAAAATACATGTCAGGGAAATATTATCCAAGAATATCAGTGATTTTTCAGTTTAGTTTTGGTTTTCCAATCTGCATCAAAGGGCTTGAGGTTCTAATAGCTCTCCTCAAGATGACTTAATTTAACTAGTAATTGAGAAGTGGAGGATCTAAATATTGCTAGGTATATACCAGAACTGTATTCTAGGACTCATGACCAGTTGGGTTTGCTTTCTACGAGTTAGTAACCTAGGGCTAAAGACTAGAGAGGGACACTGCAGAGCCCAGATGGGAGTTCTTGCTGAATCCCCACACCCAGGGACCCACCCTGGCCTCAGCTCAATCTGGTCCTTTAGCAGTCTAGCCACAGAGATCCTAGCCTTCTGTCTTTGACCATAGAGACATTTTCCTAATGTGATTGGCTCATTCATTATTTTAAAACTTTGGAAATATAATTTTCTGTAGTCAAACTTCAAATGGTTATGATGAAGTCTGTCACAGGAACATTTAATCAGTATTTATTTAATAACTACTCTGCACCCAGCCCTGTGCCATGTGTTAAGAGACACAGTCGTGCCAGGCGTGAAGCTTACAAGCTAGCAGGGACAGGAAGTATGGATTTTTACACAGTAGAACCTATAACGTATGCTCTATATGACTTTGGTAGCTCTGCTAAATTCCCTTTGGGTTCTTTATTATATTCCCTGGAGGCCACTGTAGAAGAAAGTGGTAGACATAAGTATTTTTGCCACACATTGGTTGATACTAAGAAAGATAAAGGGAAAGGGGTCCTTATTATGAAAAGAGAATGGGAGAAATGCATATTATTTTTCCCTTTCTCTTGTCTCTTGCAGGTTCTTCTGAGGGCAGACTCATTCACCTGTACCTGCACAATCCACAGGAGGCTAAAACTCAAAGGAAACCTCATCTTTCTGTACAGAGGAACCAGTAACCAAGACCTGGAGCTGGGGAGTATGGTCGAAATCTCAGAAAGGGGTCCCTTCATTCTGTTTAGGAGCTGACATAGGTCCTGAGATCTCCCTCAAGCTGCACATGTATTTGCTACACCCAAGGAGCAGAGCAAAGGCCTTGAGAACTGAGCTATGACAATAGGCCATGACCCAGTCCCAGACAAACCCTGGGCGGCCAGGCAAGGACCCCACAGCATGGGAAAGCCTTCGAAGTCTGCACCACTGAAAGAAGGTGAGACAGAACTGGCAGTCTGAACCTCATGGGCTGATGCCTGGTAAAACAGAATAAAGAAGAAAACATCAACATTCTCCAGATGGTTTTTACAGGACATATAGTCTTGCCACAGAATATTCTGAAAGGGATGAGTGGGACTAAGATGAGGCAAATGAAACATTTGCTTTGGCTGCAAAATTTAAAGGAGAGGGGGACCAAAAGTCTCAGTAATCAAAATAAGTGATATTTTAACACAGTGTCTTAAAGAGTCAGAATTGATGCAAAAATTCCATGATGAACAAAATATCAAAATTATAAACTGGCTTTCCCCAGCAAGAGACCAGAACTTCTAGAGAACTTGAATTTAAAAAATGAGGCTAAGGAAAATAATAAAATAATAGAGAACTTGAATTTAAAAAATGAGGCTAAGGAAAATAAAAAATGAAGGAGTGTGTTAAATGAAAATCTGCACACGGAACCAGGGACATTCTCACCAGCAAACTGCAACCTCCTTTCTTTCTGCACCCTGGTCTAAGAATAAGACAGAGAGGCTTATCCACTACTAACATATCTCCCATCCTTACCAGTAGACTAGATAACTCATCTTGGGAAGAACCCAAGAATCCTAAAGAAAAGACCTGCAGATATTAACTGTAGTGATTGTAAAATATGTCTACAAATTATTTAACATTTATCCCATCAAGAAGTGGAATCTAATTGCCCTCCCTGTGACTGTAGACTACCTTAGTGGCTTACTCACAGTAACTATAATGCTACAGGAGTGACACTGCATGATTTCCCAGGATGGGTCAGAAGAGGCCACTCCTACAGCTTTCATCTCACTCTATATCTTGAGATACGTGCCTTTGGAACCCCAAGATGCCATGTAAAATGTCAGCTATTGTGGTCTCGACTGGAGAGACCACAGTAAAATAGAGAAATGTCCGAAGAGCCCCAGGAGTTCCAGCCTCCAGGTGTTTGTCTTCCTGGTCCAGGAGCCAGATATGTGAGTGCAGAAGCTTCCAGATGATCCCAACTCCACAAGTGCTGCAGAAACCTTATGAAAGCCCCTGGATGAGAACCACCTATTTGAGTCCTCTCAACACCCAGAATCATGAGAGACAATATAATACATGTTGCTGTTTTTTGCCACTAAGTTTGGAATGGTTTGTTATGAAGCAATTAAGTCATCAGAACCCGGACATTTGGAGTTCTCCCAAATAAAACATAGACTTCCATCTAGTTAACCCACATTTGATTCCAAATGGCACAGAAGCTGAAGAAGAGAAAGGGTGCATGGGGTTCTGCGAAATGGTCCATCTCCCTCCTCTCCTGACCTATTAGTACCAGGAGCCATTATCTTGAAAAAGTATGTCAGAGCCAAAGCTATTGGCAATTAAAAGTGTGAGACTAAGTATTTACTAACTAAAATGTCTACAATTTTATTGTTATTATTCATATTTAGTAAACAGTCTTCATTTTTATGTTAATAAGTAATAGACTCAGATTTATTAGGTTTCCTTTTCCAAAGTCATGTGAATAAAAAGCAATAGAGCACTGCAGTGAACTGTGATAGTTGTATCTTTGTTTTTCTATCATGGCTTCTAGCACCTTTAAGAAACTCCTCCTTGACTCCATGTGGCTACTGGTGGGCTGTCATTCTACAAACTCAGTCTATATTATACGTGTGGTCATGAGATGCAGATTCACCAGTCAGATGTCCCCATGCACCTAACCATAAGAATTGACCAATATTGAGCCTAAACTCCAATAGAATCTTTTCAGATATTGGAATCTTTTCAGATATTGACATATGAGAAAATTCTCTTATTCATGGCTAAACAGAGTCTAGGGCTTCCTGTGGCCCTCTTTTCCAAAATATGGAGAGAATCTACACACAGAATTAGGCTAAGCAAAGAGAGAAGATAGATTGAGATCCTGAATCTCATCATGCCTATAACTTGATCTATCCCTAGACTTCAGAGTTGCATGAGGCAAAATGTTTCTGGTATGGGTAAGCTAATGGAAGTCAGGTTTTAGGCATTTGGTAGCAAAGAACACCAACTAAGCAACCATGCCACCTCTTATCAGAAATTTCATTTCCTATCAAGATTAGAGGTCCCTGGAGGTTATTCTAAGCAGATTGGTACATGTTATATTCCTCTGTGCTTTTTAATTGTCAATCACTGAACAAATAATCACTGAGTACTACCATGTTCCAGTGTAGTAGATACCTATGTTTTGTCTGCCCAACAGTCCTCCTTTTCTAGAAACTGCTCCTGCTCTTGGTTTGATCCATGATTGAATAGTTCGGGGTGGATAACTGACCCAAGGTAGCCAATGAAGGAAACCTAGAAAATTCCTCAGGTTTTTTCAACTAGGAATCCAAAAAGATAGCCCTATTCCTCTTTAAGGAAGACAGCCATAAGACTAAAAACTCAGTAACTGGGGCACCTGGGTGGCTCAGTGGTTGAGCATCTGCCTTTGGCTCAGGTCATGATCTTGGGGTTCTTGGGGTCCTGTGATTGAGTCCCACATTAGGCTCCCCACACGGAGTCTGCTTCTCCCTGTGCCTATGTCTCTGCCTCTCTCTGTGTGTCTCCTCATGAATAAAAAATTTAAAAAATAAATAAAAACTCAGTATCTATCCATGGCCACGTTTCCCCATGTGGGGAACTAAAGATCACATAGGGAGTGGAACAGAGACCAGAGACAGGGTGAGAGCCTTGCCAACTTTTGTTGTTTCTGAACTCCACCCATGTCACTGACCTTGCTAAAGTTGGGTTTTTCAACTTTTCTTGCAGTCTTTATTTTGTGTAACATAGCTCTGATTGATATCTGTCATTCATTTGTAACAATTTAATATATTCATGCATAATGCCATTGTCTAAGGACATGACATAACCAAACCACAGTCCCCACCCTCAAGGAGCTTAAAGTATAATGTGAAGACAGGTACAAAAATGTAGCTGATTTCAGAATAGAGTGATAAGCTCTGTAAAGGTAGTGAGCACGGGGCACTGTGCAGCCCATGGAAGAGGCACCCAGAAAAGCTTCCCAGAAGACCTGCTACTTGTGGGAACTGAAGGACTATGAGAGGCTAGACCAGGGCATCTCAACCTCAGCACTGTTGACATTTGTGGGCTGATAATTCTTGGGGGTAGAGGGGGGTGGGGAACTGCCTTGTGACTTGTAGGATATTTAGCAGCATCCCTGGCTTCTACCCACTAGATGCCAGTTGCACTACCACCACTACCACCAGTCATGCAAGTCAAAAATGTCCACAGGGATCCCTGGGTGGCGCAGCGGTTTGGCGCCTGCCTTTGGCCCAGGGCGTGATCCTGGAGAACCGGGATCGAATCCCACATCAGGCTCCCGGTGCATGGAGCCTGCTTCTCCCTCTGCCTATGTCTCTGCCTCTCTATCTCTCTCTCTCTCTCTGTGACTATCATAAATAAATAAAAATTAAAAAAAAAAAAATGTCCACAGACACTGCCAATGTCCCCCGGGGGGGCAAGAAATGATCACGTCTACCCAAAGTCTTCATAACAACAATACGGTGGTGTGCTGCCTGAAATGCAGCCAACATAAAATAATGACTGCCTTATGAAATAACAATGTGATTTCCTCATAAAAGGTATCCTTCATGGCCAAATGTTGACAGCTTGCTAGCAACTTAAATACCTCAAGCAGTGCCTGGAGTCCGCCTTGGGAGATATGTTGACACATTCTTGTTTCAGTAGGATGAATCCCTTGGCCACCAAGTCCCTCTGTGAACCACTTCCTTCTGAACAGGCTTTTGTGTCTTCACTGTAGATGATTAAAATATCTCCACGGAGGAGTCTTGCTGCCCATTTACAAAAATAATGTCAACAGCCCAATTTTCATGATCCTGAAGTAATCATGGCAGCGTTCATGATTTGGTTTGGGATATGGTGCAAAAATATTATGGAATGCCTCTTTATTTATTTCTCAGAAGTCACAAGCAAAGGCCACTTACTACAAATTCTGCAGTATGCTATGAAACCTTTTCTGGGTTCTCTGAACACACCATACATAATAAATTTGTTTCACAAATACAGCACCTGAAACAATACATCTGAGACTATATAATGTATTATGTGTTGGCTAATAAAATTTAAATTTCTAAAAATGACCCAAAAAAGAAGAAAAAAAAAATAGGATACCTGATGCCAGATAATGTGAGCTGCTATAATCACTTTTCATTTCTTCCAGTTGTTTATGAAAGGACTAACCATACTTCTCATGAAGTCCATTTTCTGTATTCTTGAATCTTTCTTCAGTGCTATAGTTCCACTAAATGATCTGTAAATCAAAGAAAACAAACCTCCCTCATCCAGTAATGATAAAGATTAAAGGGTAACATACCATACCTCTCTGATTTGAAAAAGCACGGTTCCCCCACATCTGAGCATCTGCAAAATGGGTATATATCTTGCAATCTTCGGCATCTGAACCCTCCACCAGCAAGGGATCAGTCCAGTCCTGCTGCCATGGCCTGTCCACTCACTAACCTGCTGTTGACCCTGGAGGCATGACTGGCGACTCCTCCTTAACTTTCAGTGAACAGACCATTTCAGAACATTTGAGGAAGGAGCGTGGGTCTGGGCGATTGTCTAAAAGCCTTCTGCTGACACTCCAAAAAAGAAATCACCTTGCAGATTAGGTATCAGCAGTGTGGAAAGAAATCCCAAACGTCACAAGGGAGCACCTTCAAAGAAATGCTGACTCACCTCCAGTCTCATAGGTAAAGAAGAAAATGTTGAGTAGAGAAACAAGAACCCCAAAAACCCTGAGTCAAAAAATGATTCAAAAGAGTGAATGCAAAACAAACAAAAGACAAACAACAGCAACAAAAAATCTTTCAGGAATTCCTTAGCCCATTGAATTTGCTTGTATTTCTCTTTCTATATGCACAAGAGTGATATATGGTGAAAAAACTCAACATTTAGCTATATCCAAAACAGCCCTTTCAATAAATATACAACAAAAAATCCTATGATTAAGTACACATTTTTTCTTCCTTAGTGATACATAAAGTGATGGCATTCATTTGTTTTAAATTTGAGGGAATATAATACAATACAGAGAAGGCTGATACCCTGGTTCTTACCTAGCTGGTTATCAACAAACTGCAGATGTTGTTGCTAGGACTTCATAGTTGTCAAATCTGGCCCAATCAAGAGGCAATATCTGAGGAGAAACCACAAATTTATTCTGTAAAAAAAACAAAAACAAAAACAAAAAAACCCAAATCAGGTGTATACAGATGATGCTATACAATAGCTTAAAAATCGAAGTCCTCTCTAAGCTATCAATTTCATTGGTAAATTTACATCCTCAAATAATAACTGCAAAGTATAATTTCAATCCTATTCTCCCTTATACTCTTTCCTTAGTTATCTTGTCTGTGTGGCAGAGAATCCAACAGCATCAGGAGGCAGGAAAACTAGAAATTAAAGCCATGCTTACCTGATGGCTTGCACCCTATAGCAATTCTGTACCTTGTTAAGCTTCTAGTTCTTTTGATTAAATTTCATGGGAATTTAAAGGAATTAAAGAAAGGAATAGCTTCGGAGTATGGAATTCCCCCAAACATGGCCCCAGGAAAGATACTCAAAGAATATAAATTAAGAAAAGATCTAAAATCTCCAAATAGTCTGGGAAAATAAGTCACATTTGTTAATATTTTTAGTTGTATGAAAATACCTGTTATGGGCAAATGGATAAACAAAGGTAGAGAGATGTATGCGGAAGCTTTGTTTTATACAAACAGTAAAATGTGAAATATTTTCCCTTCCAAATGACAAGACTTCCATTTAATAGATGTCTACCTAAAGCAAAGCACAATTTCATTAAGTTTTCTACCTATAATACACTAAATAATTTTTCTTAAAACTTTCATAGAATTTAATTAGAATTTTGATTATTGGGACACCTGAGTGGCTTAGTGGTTGAGCGTCTGCCTTCTGTTCTGGTGGTGATCCCAAGGTCCTGGGATCCAGCCCCACATCAGGTTCTCCACAGGGAGCCTACTTCTCCCTCTGCCTATGTTTCTGCCTCTCAGTCTCTGTGTCTTTCATGAATAAATAAATAAAACCTTAAAAAAAAAAGAATTTTGATGATTAATTCAAACCCAGAATGTAACTTCCCGTCAAGAGTTATAGAATATACCACCTCATTCTGCATCAAAATTATTCTGTAGAAGAATTTTTCTGGTAATAGGTATTTTCCAAAAACTCGTTCAAATGCATGAATATATATATATGTAAAAATAATACCATGCCATTTAACAATGTGTTATTACAATATATGTATAAAAACATCCAGTAACCTTAACACAAATGCTTCTAAATGGTCACCTGCGGGATTTCGTTCCCTGTAGTCTGGAGTACAGGACCCCACAGGCTCAGTTTCCTGTCCTATAAAGCTTGCGGATTGGCCTCTTCAAAACGAATCTTGATGGGATGAGCACTGGGTGTTATGCTATATGTTGGCAAATTGAACTCCAATTAAAAAAAAAAAAAAAAAAAAAAGAATCTGAGCCATGACTGCGTTGTTGAGATGGTTAACCACCGGAGGGCAGCAAAGCACCTCATAATACCTTTTTTTTTTTTTTTTTTCCAGTTTTTAGTTCACCAAGTCGGATCATGGAATTAGGGTGTTGAATTTTCTATCTTGTAAGTCTTTCATTATATTAATTAATGAAGCTCATTTTTAAAACCTGAAAGCAAGAGCTATTAGGACATTTGTCATTGATTTTCCTAAAAGATATGTCTGGGCAGCCACCCCCCAAATTTCTCCTTATGAATAATATTCCCATTTTTTTAGTAGTGCTTAGGATTGACATATTAATGCAAGATGAAAGATGAAGACTTCCAGTCTTAACCAAGTAGCATATTAAATTAAACTGAGTGATTTTGGCAGAAGGATTCTTTGCAAGATTGATGGTCTATTATGTGAGTCTGAAAAGCAAGACAAAGGAGAATTGCTGGCGCCTCTGAAGTCTCATCCGAGTCTTACATCAAAGGAAATGAAATGTATTCCTTAATCTAATTTGTGACTCTCTTTAAGTATAAAGTCACTGCAAACTGAGGAACAATAAAGTAGCCGAAATATGATGTGTCCGGAACACCGCTGAATAATGATTTTATTTGCACTGCAAATAAATAACCACAAAATAAAGAATGCCTATTGATTATCCTAAAAAGAATGACAGACAGTGGTATTGTAGCACTGATTCTTTTTCATAGGGTTTTAAATCATTCTCCTGGAATTAGAAGTCCCTCTAAATACAATGGTGATGAGAAAGCAGACGGCAGAGACTAATAAAAGCGACACGGGAGAGCTAGGAAGGGTGTGTGTTACATGCACAAAAAAAGAATGAAGCCGGTTGCATTGTGCCGCAGCATCTGTTTGGGCTTCACACTGGTGTGGTGATGAGGATCACTTTGAAGGTCACAATAGCAGAATTTAAAATTGCAACGCCAGGAAGAAACAGACGCTGCAGACTAGAGATGTGCATAAGATTATAGCAAACCTGATGAAAGACAGGACAAGGTCCTTTTATTTAAAAAAAAAAATGATAATAAATCTCTGCCACAGTAAGAGTTTGTGAACTAGTGGAGGTGATGTGGAGGCAAGAGTTCACAGAAATCGAAACTAAAATAGCAGATGAAATCACACAATAGCAACAGGTAAAGATGGCTTGGCAAAAAGTTGACAGCATGAACTTAAAAGGCATTGAAAATGTTTAAAATAAAAATGGTGTCAGTAGAAGAGAGCAAATACCCATGGTACCTTTATCAGGGCACCATTCCTGGGAGTAAATGGAAATACATTTGGATAACAAAAACATACTTCTAGAAGCTTCAGGTAGGTAGAATGCTGGAATTATTAGCAGCAACCCCCACCTTTTTCTTTGCGTATTTAATTTTTAGTTCTAAGAATATGAATTTAGGGGAGCCTGGTGGCTCAGTGGATTGAGCGTCTGCCTTCAGCTCAGGTCAGGATCTTAGGGTTCTGGGATTGAGCCCAGTGTCTGCTTCTCCCTCTCCCTCTGGCCCCCCAGCCCCTACTCATGGTCTCTCTCAAATAAATAAATAAAATATTTAAAAGAAAGAAACAATGAAAGAAACAAAGAAAGCAGCAAAGAAAATGAACTTAAATCTTAGCTAGATAAAAGATACAAGACAAGGCTAAACCTGTAGTTTCTATTATTTGCCTGTCCTGTGATTGAGACAGGTAGTTTGGCTTTGCTGAATCACAGTTCCCACGGTGTTAGACTACACTTCATCCTTCAAAAACAGAAGGCGGATGTCCACTTCATGCTCTGTCTCCTATATGAATAACCAGAGCATTGATTAGTCATGATTCTGATTGCAGGGTGCACAATTATTTGCTCAAGCTTTATTTTTAATATGACAAACGTTATGTGAAAACAAGTCTAAAGTTGGAAATTAGGCTAACTGCTCCTTGATAGGATATTATTTTTCATTATTTATGATATATCCATGGACTGTGAGGTATCCATTTGGAATGATGTAGATCATCCAGCGGCTTGGGGGAAATGCTCAGACTAGTTTATCTTGGGGAGATAAAGGAAGCTGCAAAACAGACTGATCACAGTTAAAAAAAAAGAAAGTGACACCTGAGTGTTGACAATGTTCATCTCTGACTGGCAGTATTCCTTTACATTAAGAACAGAAGACTAAAATGCAAAAAAAAAAAAAAAAAAAAAATCTGACAGCAGTTGCAGATTTGTAGAATTGAGATTTTTATGACGTGTGTGTATGTGTATATATGTTTTCTACAACAGAAACAACACAAAGATAACCGATATCTTTCTGAAGACTCCAAAAGTCCTAGTTCTACTGAAGCCCATGCAAGGAAGCAAAGCTCAGAGCACCCTCGGGTCATTTACAAGGATATTGGGCATTGTTTTCAAGCAGACGTAACCTTTTCCTTTGGCTCACTGGCCATTTGGCCTCCCAGCAAGAACAACCACCTTCCTTGTCACTGAGAGGATATGAATCAGGTCTCCAGGTTAATGGAATACAATGGCTCCTTGCCCCTGGAAACCCTGGCCAACCTGTCCCCCTGACCTGTCCACCACCTCACACACCACAGAGGCCCCATCTGATTTTACCAGATGAGGAAACAGGGACAAGTAGCAAATTCAGCAAAACTAGAAAAAAGCTGGTCTTACAAGTGAATAAAGTATAAAATGTGTGATCTCAGTTTTTTATTTTTAAAAAACTACAACAGTAATAACACATGAAGGAAATTCACCAAAATGTTAATCAGGATTATCTCTGTGTGGTGAGGCTACAAGTGTCTGAAGTTTTCTTATTTTGCTGATCACTGTTTCCTAAATATTTTATAATAAGTTAGTATTATTTTGCAATTTTAAATAAAACGATTAAGTTATTTTGTCAGGGCAGCCAGAGTGGCTCAATGGTTTAGCACCTGCCTTCAGCCCAGGGCCGTGCTCCTGGAGACCCAGGATCGAGTCCCACATCATGCTCCCTGCATGGAGCCTGCTTCTCCCTCTGCCTGTGTCTCTGCCTCTCTCTCTCCGTGTCTCTCATGAATAAATAAATAAAATCTTAAATAAAATCTTTAAAAAAGAAAAAAGTTATTTTGTCAATTTAATCAAGCCAATAATTTGGGATCCCATAGCTATAAATAAACTCATATCAGAAGTCATATTTTTAAGTATTTATAAACAAGCATAAATGTATATTTATATTTATGAAATATAAGTAATAGCTTTCTAAAGAATTTCAAAGGATTGAATGGTAAAAAAATATTTGGAATTTTTGCTGAATTTACTCAAGTGGTCCGGTGAGGTTTTTTCCTTTCTTTTTTAGAAAGAGCGACTGTGAGAGAGTACACTCACTAGCAGGGGTGGAAGGGGCAGAGGGAGAGAGAGACTCTCAAGCAGGTTCCACACCGACTCAGGGCTCATTCCCACAACCAGGAGATCATGACCTGAGCCAAAACCAAGAGTTAGATGCTTAACCAACTGAGCCACCCAGGTACCCTCGAGTGGCCTGTGTTTAATGGTGGTCAGGTTTGGTGCTCACTCCCCTGGCATCCCATCTAGGGTCTTTCCTTGAAGGAATGTTCTTCCTCCCAGCACCTGCTACCAAGACACTTTCCTCTACTTCCCATTTGGGGCCCTGCCTCTTGCATTCCTGCTGACTTTGATAAGCAAGGATGCACCCTCACCGTATCTTCTCCTCAGCTCCCCCAGCTTCCTAGCCCCTCTATGAAAGATGCAGGAGCCTTCCCTGATTTCTGTGCAAGTCTCCAGGGGTTTCTATGTTTGCACAAAGCTCCCAGATCAGTGCCTCCTTTATGATTTTTCCACAAGACAGAATAGGCTTGAACCTCACCCTGCCCTGTATCGCCCCTTGAGTCCCAAGGGCTCATTGCAGCTATGCCTTTCTCTCAACTTCTTTGAAATGTTTCTACTCTGAATCTCCATCAAGGCCAGGGCTGGCCAAGGGCAAAATGAGACTAGGAGTGGCTCAGTAACTTCCTTGAGACATTCTTTCATGAAATATGAATGGCTGACACCTATTAAACATTCCCCTGAATGGAAAAACAAATCATCATCCCTAAACCAATAAATGAGTGCATGCTGTAGGGGACCCTTTCTTGACCTTCTGGGAACAAGGCATAAGCTTCTTTTTCCTAAGTCAGTGTCCCAGACAGCAGGAGCACCAGACCACAGAGACACAATAGATACCTTGTGATCACGCACTCACCATCTATTTTAATGCTCATAGCTGTGCGATGTAGGTTTTTAGACCTTCATTTTACTGATATAGAAACTGAGGCTTGCAGAAGTTAAGATATTCAGCACCAGTCACATCACTGGCAAACGTTAGAGAGAAACTTAAATACAAGTCATTTGACTCTGTACCAGATAGTTTCTTCTGCATGATAGTTCACTATGGGAGTCACTTTGAGTGTGGTCACCTGTGGCATTACCAGCTTGTTGTGTGTTTCAGGAGATTTGTTGCAGATGGAAATAAGTGAATCCTAGGAGAATCCAACCTGGGTCTGAGAGGTAGATATCAGGCAGTATTTCTCAATTTTTACTCACCTTGCACATTTTGGGTGTGGCAGTCCTGTATGTTTCAGAGTGTTTAGCATTCTTGATTCCTGCCCACTAAAATCTGATTGAGATGATCCAAAATGCCTCCACACATTGTCAAACACTCCTGGATAGACTCTACCTTCCCAGAATGAGAACTATTGCAGGAGTCTGAGAACCTCTAATTTAAAAGCAGTGCCTATATTGCTAATTGGTGACAACTGGGGACAATAATTACATCAAAAGGGAAATAATTACTAGACAGAGCAGATAATGGGAACTTTGCTGACCTGGACTAAGTCGGAATTTGTACTGAACATCAGATTTGATGGCTGATGTAATCAACAAGCACTTAATAGGTTGGCTGCCAAGATAAATGCATTATGAGAATAATGAGTGTTGTGTGATTGCATTAGAATGGAAAAAAAAAAACAAATATCTACATCTTTGACAGAGTACGTGTCTCTCAGTCATTCCTTGAATTGGTGATGATGAGTTCTTTAGTGTCCCAGACCCTCATTAATGTTAAATTCTTTCTAATTGGTGAAGGGAGCCATCGAGACAGTACTAATGGACCCTGGCAGAAGTAGCAGTGTCAGGTGCTGTAAATGAGAAAATCTAAGCAGCGACCTTTAAGAAAAGAGGCAGAGAAGAATTAAAAGCTTCAGTGATTCCCCCACCTCCATGGAAACAAGTAGTTTCTTTTACTAACACACAATGCTTTTACACAGATACCATCTTCAAGGGCCATTTTCTCCTGGATGTTGTTAACAGATGAATGAGCCTTCCTGTTTGACTAGGAGAGGAGATTGTGTGCTAGACCCTTTGGAGAGACCCCTCCCATAAATCCAACTTATCTCCACCCATAGCGAACCATCTGAATCACACAAGCAGCTGGTGAAAAGGGCTTTGTGCAGCGCTGTTTTTCCCATCACAAGCCTTGCCTGGTTCTCAGATGGCTGAAGTAGGTGCATTTCATTTTCTCTTGGATGGCTTTAGGGCTACAATTTGCTTTGCCCTGAGTAAAGATTACATGGCAAAAGCAGCTCTGATCTTATTCTACCCAATTTGCTAGATGCTATCTCACTCTTTAAAGAGCCCAGAAAAAAAAGATTCAGAAATTCAAGCAGTCTGCTCTCTCTCACAGAGGGCACAATCATTTACCATAGCTATGACTGGGCACTTTCAGGCTTATAGTATACAGGTTTCAAAAAAGTATTTTGAAAAAAAAAAAAAAAAGTATTTTGGTTCAAAAAGTTTCTGAGTCACTGGAGAATTGAATTCTCTAAAAGCCCTGTGGTATTGTGTAAAATTTTTTGCCCAAGAGAGGATGCTCATATTATCTCTCTAGAACCTTGTTTAATAGGTAATGATTCTAGAAAACATATTATTGAGGTACCTAAGATAGATTCATCTATTTCCTTTAAATCTCAGGAATCTTAGATAGTCAAGAGTCAAATTTATCAGGAAAAAAAAATTACAGCTCATCAAAACCTTTCCCCAACCCTCTCAAATCTCTAATAATTATAAATAGGGATCCCTGGGTGACTCAGCAGTTTAGCACCTGCCTTCAGCCTAGGGTGTGATCCTGGTGTCCCGGGATCAAGTCCTGCATTGGGCTCCCTGCATGGAACCTGCTTCTCCCTCTGCCTGTGTCTCTGCCTCTCATGAATAAATAAATAAAATATTTAAAAATAATAATTATTATTATTATAAATAGTTGTCTAACCTGACCAAAATGACTCACCAGTAATAAATCATCTAATCTTCTTTATTGATCAATGTTCCCCATATAAAAACCTACATGATAGTTTCCTTCCTGAGTTGAGGGCTAGGACTTTTTTTCTCTCTTACTGGATGGCCAAGGAAGATACTGAGACCTGGTACCCCTCAACTGTCTCTTGAGTCTAAGGTCAGTGCTAACTTTTATGCTCCAAAGAACAGTTTAATATTAAAATAAATATATTAATATTAAAACCACTCTTGCCTTTTAACTTCTTGGTTCTTGAATCTTTTTTTTCCTCTTGTTTTAATAATTTTACTAGTTTATTGCTTGAGATGTGTTTATGTAAGCTGCCTCTCTGCCTTTTTTTTTTTTTTTTGGTACAATATATACATAATGTCTGAGATTTTCTAAAATATTCCTGATCTCATGTTTGTTCCCAATAGTCTATCTAGTTCACTGAAGCCAGAAAATCACCTGAGGTCATAAAACCAGGAGTTTCAATGTGATAGTAAAATGTTCTCACAATCCTCATATGCCAAAGCCTCATAGATGGAGAGGGTAGTGAGCTGCTTAGCAAATTGAACAGTTCACTCATCTGATGAATTTGACTCTGAAATTCTACATCCTCTGGAACAATTATTTCTTTTGAGGTCTCTTTTCATTTCACTACATTCTTCTCTTAAAGTAGGAAGCCGCCCCAGTACATGAGTGGATTTTAAAATTCCTAGGAAGAATTCCAGCGGCCCCTCCCAAAACAGAAAACTGGAATAGAAGAGAACTTTTCTTACTGGCTTTTATTGGAGACTGAAATGTCACAATTAGAGATGCATCCTTTGACTCAGAGATTTGTCTTACTTGAAAATTCAAGGAAAAGATGAATGCAAATGCGTTTTTATCCTTATGGCATTTACCTTTGTATATTATTGAACTTTTTGGATTCTTCTTCTGAGATCATATTTTGATAGAAGAAAAGGATTTTTAAAAAGGGTGCAGATACAAAAGCTGCAGCAAGAGGGAACATGGACGTGCAAACAAGACTCAAAGGTGAGAGATGGTATGAGACAAAACCTTGGTGATGGCATAGCCTTGCCAAGGATGAGCCTGTGCAGTGCTCACACTCCTCCTGTGACATATCTCTCTGCAAATCAGGGAGACCACTGGACCTGTATGGGGGCAGGCTTTTAGCTTTGATGGCCAAATCTTACAACAGGAAAATCTTACGAGTGTCTGGTTGAGATCATGTCAATTCTCAGAAGCTGAGTATCAGGAATGGGAATGGGCTGCTCTCATTTGAAAAGAAGTATTTTATTTTTAAATGCAGCAATATCCAAATGTATAACCAAGCAGTGCCAAAAAAGCAACTAACCAGGAGGAGGATGTCATGTAAAGTCATATTTCTTTATTTTCTTGCAAGCAATATATTTTGTGGAACTCTGCCCCTCTGTCAGGTTGTGGACAAAGGGAGAATTCTTTACTCCTGAGGCCGTATGGCAGGAGCAATTAGGTTGATGGGATTTGGTTTGAACTCTAGGCCAACACCTCTCAAAAGGACAAATGCAGGTTTCTTCCAGATGAGTGTTCTCACAGTACCACAAGTGGAAAATTGTTTTATGGCAAGAAAAAGCACAGTGATTTTAGCAACTGATGAAGCAATAGCTTGTAAGAGATTCAATACCCACTGGGCCAATTTGTGTTTAGAGGAAGAACTGGTCAACCATGGAAGACAAATGGCATGTGTAAGGTTTTGAGGTATTCTTTTTCCTACTAAGAACACACCTGTATACACTACACCTTCATTTACTTGACAAAAATATAATCTCCTCAATTACATCTAGATCAGAAGTTTAAAATTTCAAGAATATACAAAAGTCTTTGTGAGATTACAAATAAATACAAAGTTTAATGGTATGTCACAAATACCTAAATTTAGTAGCTTTTCCCTTTTAGTTGAATTAATATTAAAATATTTGGAACAGATTAAAAAGCCATTATTCAAAGATTATATGTATGATAGATGGGAATATCAGTTTCTAATATGCCTCCTTCTTTCTTCTTGCTGATAGAATCCCAATTTTGTTTGTTTGTTCATCCCTTCCCCACATGACTTAGAGTGTAAATCTGATCAGTCTAAACTCACAATGGTCATTTCATTTATCTTGCAGTGTTTAGTTTACGAGTAGGCATGTGGTCCAGATCTGGCCAATGAAATGTGAAGGGAAGTCTTCTGAAGACTTCTAAAAAAAAAAGGTCCTCCCTCAAAAAAGAAAGAAAGAAAGAAAGAAAGAAAGAAAGAAAGAAAGAAAGAAAGAAAGAAAGAAAGAAAGAAAGAAAGAAAGAAAGAAAGAAAGAAAGAAAGAAAGAAAGAGGGCAGCCCAGGTGGCTCAGTGGTTTGGCGCCACCTTCAGCCCAGGATGTGATCCTGGAGTCCCAGGATGGAGTCTCGCGTTGGGCTCCCTGCATGGAGCCTGCTTCTCCCTCCGCCTGTGTCTCTGCCTCTCTCTCTGTGTCTCTCATGAATAAATACAAATAAAGTCTTAAAAAAAAAAGAGAGAGAGAGAGAGGGAAAGAAATTGGTCAAATTTTCCACAGGATAATTTGTGGAATGGAAATGATTCTTTGAGATAAGGAGGGGAGGCAGTCTCTCACAATACCCTGAGAATAATAGAGCAGAAAGAAAAAATCTAGATAATGGAACCAATGAATTAGCCTACTCTAGAGCATCTACTTCCGCACTTCCTATTATATGAAATAATAAATATTGTTTAAGCCCATTTATCGTGCTATTACTTGGAAGTGAAATTATTTTTTAAAATTCATCATAAATACTCATAAGTGTTTGAGTACAATTGCTTTCATTAAAAAACTATGCAATGAAATCAAGTATTTCAGATTTATACTAATATCAACACGCTACTTAGGAATTATTCAGCAATCTCTCCTCTGACTCAATAAGGCGGGAACCAGGAATGGTATTTGCAGTGTATTTGTATTTCTATACTATACAAATGATTCTAAAAGTTAAGATAAATAAATCATTCTAGAAGAACCTTGCCTTTTTCAATTATTCCCTCACTTGTTGATCTATGATCTATGATTCATGGAGTAGACAAAAATAAAATTTTAAAGCTCTCTATCTCTAGACTTTAAAGGTATATGGATTAATCATGAAGTGATAAAATGACATTTTTTTTCATAGTGATTTTAGATGAATGAGGACATACACAATCTGACTCTTTGCTGTGGAAAAAAATGAAATATTGAATGGTTTGATTTCTCTGTCACTGAAAGGAAGCTTGGTGAATAATGCAAAAGTGGACAGGCAGGGCAGTGAACATTTTGTGGCTTGATGCACATTCCGGTTCATCATAGTTGGAAACTGATCCTCACTCCACACTCTCTTCTTCTCCCTCCCATTAAAATTCATTTACACTTCCCTTGTTTCAGAATTATCTGCTTTCAGCTGCCAGGGAAAGTCTGTTTATATTTCTGGGGAGCAAAGCTTCAAGGTCATTTCCTACCATTAATTCCCTGTCAGCAAGTGTCACTTGGGTCATTTCCTGTTCCTATTCTCCATAGTGCTGAGGAAGAGATATTCTCATAGTCATATAGTTTTCAAATATGTATCAGTATACCATTCATTTCATTTAACCATGGACTATTTTGGTAGAAAAATGTCAACATGATTTCTCTAGTATGAATCTAGTATGCTCCTTGTTGAAACTGTTTGTAGAATGGGCAGCATGGTATTTTCTTATATCTTTGGAAACAATCTAGGAGTACAGATTGCTTAGAAGTCATTGCAAATATGTACTAGGTATGAATCCAGAATATGTACCTTTAGCTGAATATCGAAATACAGCTGCTCTGGTCATCTTTATTAACTAAAATCAATAGACCCTTGGTTCAACTGAAAACATTCAATTAAGTAAAAAAGTCTTTTTAATCATCAATGACTTTGTAAAGAAGGAATTATCAGTTAATAGAATAATTATTTTCACTTTCTGATTAGATATGCAAGATCACAAAGTAAAAATTTATTGAAATTTTTCAGTGAAGACAAATTACAGAATGCTTGGGGCACCTGGGTGGCTCAGTAAGTTGAGTGTCTTCCTTTGGCTCTGGTCATGATCCCGGAGTCTTGGGATCGAGCCCTGCGTCAGGTTCCCTGCTCAGTGGGAAGTCTGCTTTTTTCTCTCCCTCTGTCCCTCCCCACTGCTCTTTCTCTCACACAAATAAATAAATCATAAAAAAATTATGGAATGCTTTAAGTAGCTGATCTTATTGAACATATTTTACAAAGGGAAAAATCTTTTAAAACTTCTGAGTTGATATTAATCAGATGTTAAAAAATAATTCTTCTACAAGTGCTCAGAATATCTCAAAATGTATGAGTGGCCTGCTGAACAGGAAATTATCAGTGTGTTTTGTTTTCATCCAAAGTTGATTTTTTTTAAACACTAAATTGATTTTTTCCCACAGACTACCTGTGTCAAGACTCAGATGAGGAAAATGACAAAATATCAAGGAAAAATATAAAAGGCTATTTAAGTAAATGGAGAGAAATGTTACACTCTCGAACGGGAACATTTTCCAAAGGTAATTTGACAAAATAATTCTAAGATTTATCAAAAAAAAAAAAAGTAAAAAACTAAACTGGCACAAATAGCTAAGCAAATTCTGAAGCAATAGTGAAAAAGAAGGAAGTCTTGCCCTCACATCTGAAGTTATATGATGAAGTTACAATAGTTGAATCACTATGGTAATGGTATGAGGAGAGACAAATGAATTTAAAACAGAAAAGACAATTCAACAAATGCAAACACCATCAAAAATCATCCTGCAAAAAAAAAAAAAGAAAGAAAGAAACAGAAAAACAAAACAAAAGAAACCATCCTGCACATCACACAGCAAAAGAAATTCCAGTCATAAGAGGGAGTTAAATGAAAAATTTCATCCATGAAAGAACTGGAAGGAAACATGGGTGAAAAGTATTTGATCTTGGGGCCCAGAGGCTTTTCGTATATAAATCTTTCCATTAAAAAAAAAATCCAGAACAAAGTAAGAAGGCAAACAACTGAAAGCTTTTTGCAATGTTTAATAAAAGGAGTTACAGGGGGTATTCCAAGATCCCCACTGGATGTCTGAATCCATGGATAGTACTAAAATGTTTACATCCTACACCTTTTCCTATACATCCATACCTGTGATAACGTTTAATTATAAATTGGAAAGAGATTAACAACAATAACTGATAATAAAAAAGAAGTATAACAATATAGTGCAATAAGAGTTATGTGAACGGGGTCTCTCTCAAAATATTTTACAGTGTGGCGCTCACTTACCCCTCTGGTGATGATGTAAGAGAATAACACGCCCCCGTGGAGTGAATCACATGGGCCTTGGGATATGGCAGGTAGTTGGAACCATGGAAAGTGAAGCTTCAGAGAAGAGGGGCAGGAAAGCCCTCAAATATATATGCTTATGTGTAAATAGATGCATAGAAAATGACTTGAAGGCTCACAGGATTTTACCCGTAAGTTAAGGGGTCCTAGGTTATTTTAAATTTCTCTTTCTGCTTTTCTGTATTTGTCTTTTACTTTTTACTTAAAAAAAAAAAAAGATTTTATTTATTTATTCATGAGAGACACAGAGAGAGGCAGAGACACAGGCAGAGGGAGAAGCAGGCTCCTCACAGGGAGCCCGACGCAGGACTCGATCCCAAGACCCCGCGATCAGGACCTGAGCCAAGGCAGACACTCAACCACTGAGCCACTCAGGCGTCCCTGTCTTTTACTTTATTAATTGAAAGCCCGAAACCACAAATGCCTCCCATTTCCCCCGTGGAGTCTGATTTCACTCTCAGGAGCGGCCACTTGAGGATACTTCTGCTCAGAACTGCCTGATTGAGACCCAGATCTGGAAAAAAAAAAAAAAAAAGAAAGAAAATGTCTTGTTCCCAGCCTCCCTTACAGGGTTCCAGTTCCCCTGGCTTTAGGGCCCTCCCTGAGCACATACTAGGTCCCTCCCTGAGCACATACAGTGAGAACTAATCAGAGCCTTGGGGTAAGATGTGAGATTTGTCAAATCTATGAAAACTAAGCGGTAAGATTTGACACAGCAGCTAAATATAGGGAGTGCTAACATCCAGTTTAAAATAGCTTTGGTCCCTAGGACGAGGGCACTGCACATGATTAACACAGGACTTTACCCGATGGCTGATGTTATTCCTACATTTTTCAGATGCTTTTACTTGGACCTTTTCAAAATAACCCGTAGATTTGGGCTTTATGTGCTTATATGGCAAGGTCGCTCCCTGTGATACCGTCACAAGGCTCAAGCATAAAATCAAGTTAAGAGTTCTTGCCAAAACATGAATCAGTTCAGCAGAATATTCTGAGCTCTGTCTTCTTTTTTTCCATTCTCTAATATTTCTTCACATCGTAGCCCAAACAATCGCTCATAATTAAACTGAGTGAAGGAGCAGCCCTGGCAGGAAATGTACTTGGCGAGGATCCCACAGCTCCTCATTGTCTTCCACACAGAACAATTACATCAGTTCCTTCCATTTCCAGAGGAAGAATGGATTTTGCAGAGCAATAGATGAAAATAAGAGGAAGGAGGTGGCTTATTTACATATTCCAAATCAGGTTAATGTATAATTTTTTTATGGGAAAAGGAAATGCCTGAAATAATTAAATAGTAATTTTTTAAAAACCTGCTTTCACTTCCTTCGGCATCTCTACGGCCTGCTGACCACAACCTCTGCTCACCAGTTACTCATGTCTGCCGAAAACCCCCAGGTTCAAAGGGAAATCCAGCCAACAAGTATGATATATTCCAGGGTCTGGAAACTTCAAGAGAAGTTAAATGCCAACTGTGTTTGAAAAGTTAAAAATGTCTCACCATCGAGTTCTTCAGCATCTGCTATTTACTCAGTAGATTCACTGTAAATCCTAATGCAGAAGAGGATTTAGAGTCCAAATGTGCACTCCAAGATGGTGTAACGTGAGGGATGTCTTAAGAGTTGTTTGGCATCAGCTCAGGTGGATGACAAGGCATTGTGGTCAACCTGCTGCCTCCTGGGGATGAATGCCTTCTCTGCTCACAGGCACATCAGGGGCCAGGCGCTCCATCCATTTAGGGAACTACGGGGTGAAGAGATCAGCTTTGACTTAGACCTACCTACCCACCCTGATCATTCTTTCCTCTCCTACTTTTCTGCTCCTCACCCCCATCCCCACCCCTGGCAGCCTGGAATCCTTCATGGTTCACTAGGAAAGGACAGATGGGTTGAGGGGCCAGTTCTCACAAAACCCAGAAGTGCTGGAGACACACAAAATCTACAGTTCAGCCTCCCAGTAAGGTCAGCTGAGAGAACCACACTCTCCAAAGGAATGTCCCAGCCATTTAAAAGCAATGAGCACCTTTTTGGATGCCAAGAAGACATCAAATTTCCCTTTTTTCCATTTCTTAGTTCCTGACCTCTCACTTATTTCTGCTGGGTGAAGGCCCAGAAGGTTTCAGCCCCCTGCACAATCAGAGAAGGAGAGATAGCAGGCAGGCAGGAAAGAGTGTCCGGCACCCATCCCTAAGCCCCTGCTCTGTGAAGCTGAGGTGAGTCCCCTCATGGTCAGGTTGAGGCCACGAAATAGGAAAGCCAGAGAGTGAAGGGGGGTAAGGCTACAGGTGTTCTGTTCTGAGGACTGAAGGGAGAGCCCCAGACCATTCATTCCCCTGCAGGATAAATCCTACATAGAAAACAAATTCCATGGGGCCCCAGAATTGCCAGTTTCTGGAAGGGAAAGATTCAACCCTTGATCATGTGCTTACACATAGATCCCTGTACAAAGCCACAAATCATAGAGAGCTTCAAAGTAGACACCTGGACCCTACTATTGGACACTGGCTCTTACAGTCTCTCCAGCTGCAGACAATTTTTTTTTTAGTATAGAAGACTGACGTAAAATTAGAAAAAAGCTGGGGAATTAGAAAAAAAAAGATCTTATTTGTTTGAGAAAGAGAGAGAGTGTGAGTGGAGGGAGGGGCTGAGGGAGAAGCAGACTCCCCACTGAGCAGGTACCCCCCCCCTCCTCCCCCCACCACCACCACCGACAGACAAAGGGCTTGATCCCAGGACCCTGAGATCATGGCAGGCACTTAACGGACTGAGCCACCCATGTGCCCCTAAGCTTGGGAATTTTATCTGAGGTTGCATATAGACAGAAGAAGGCCATCTATAAGGTTGGCTGGCAGGCATGGTGGTTCTGCCTGTCCTCACCCCAGTTTGTCCATGTGCCAATGCGCCAAGAGTATTCAGAGAGTACTGGCAGAGGAAACTCAGTAAGAAAAAAAAAAGCCCCAATAAAGAAACAAGAATATGGTTTCAACATTAATAATGAAAGCAGCACCATAAAAGGCAGAAGTCTCTTGTTTACAAGTGACAGATGCTCAACTAAAAGGGAGTTTGCAACCTGAGCCAAAAAGGAGAATTTATCAGCTTACATAAATACACCAGCGTCGCTTTTCCCCCCCCCCCCCCCTTTTAAAGGCTCAGGCACATCTACATTCAGAGGCCTCAATATTCATCTGGGTTTTGTCTGTTTCTTCATTTCTTGGCTCTTCTTCCTTCTCCACCTTGGCTTACTCCTGCAGACCTGTTCTCCCATGACTAGCAAAGGTGGTTATTGTAATGGTGTTGGTCATTCTTCTGTTCCACAGCATCTGGAACGCTTCTCCCTGCTTAGGGAACTTCCCACCTCATAAATCTTGGTGGGGCACGTGCTCTCCCACTGCGGAAGCTACAAATGTCAAATGCTTGTCTTCCCAAACTGCTTTGCAGCTGGAGTTCAGGCGTGTAACCCAGACGACAACAATCAAACACAGCTATCTTAAATTTGGAACTAGACACAGATAAAGCAAAGAAAGAGCAAAGGGAAAAAAGAAAAGGGAGAGAGAGCAAAAACTATAAGGCCTCCCTGACAATCTCGTGTTCCTGGGACAGTGGTGGCCACACTGTGGTGGTTTCCAGGGTCCTGTCCTGACAATGTCAGCTCCAGAGCCTGGAGGGTATTGCATTCAGCTGTGATGGCAAAGCCATCCTCACTGGACTCATCCTGAGGCATGGTTTAGGGCCCTGTTTGCGGTTGTTGAACATAGTACCTGATTCTCTAGCCATCCCAAGGATTCCTTCTGCTACCCAGGACCTATATTTATTTAAATCAGCCAGAATTGGTTTGTATTGCTTGCATATAAGAACTGGACTCCAAACAGCTGCCCCAAATTCTCACCGCCTCAGTTTAACAACTTCAGTTGAAAAGGATCTTCTCTTTGTGTGTATATCAATCCAGGCAGGGATTCCTATCAATCTTATGCGAAGCACATACCCACCTCTACCCCAATCATGTTGCTAGAGAAATGGGATTCTATGACTGGCCAAACCTGTGTCAAATGTCCATTTCTGTGGCCAAGGACTATATGGCCACATATTGAAAGACAATCTCACAAGGATCTTACAGAATGGAAAAGGTGACATTCTCCAAAAAAAGGTAGATGTCCATGATAAACACTTTCCTATTATGTAGAATTTTCTCTATTTGTTCATCAGTCTTTTATTTTTTTTTATTTTTATTTATTTATGATAGTCAGAGAGAGAGAGAGAAAGAGAGAGGCGCAGAGACACAGGCAGAGGGAGAAGCAGGCTCCATGCACCAGGAGCCCGATATGGGATTCGATCCCGGGTCTCCAGGATCGCGCCCTGGGCCAAAGGCAGGCGCTAAACCACTGCGCCACCCAGGGATCCCTGTTCATCAGTCTTTTAAAACTCACAAATACAGGGGGGCATTTGAGTGGCTCAGTAGGTTAACCGGCAAACTTCGGTTTTGGCCCAGGTCACAATCTCAGGGTTGTGAGATGGAGCCCCACATCAGGCTCCATGCTGAGTGTGAAGCCTGCTTAAGATTCTTTCTCTCCCTCTGCTCTTCTCTCCATCTCTAAAACAAACAAACTCGAAAATTCCAAACTACAAAGAATTAAGAGAGCAATTCTGAGAATTACCTCCTCAGAAGAATAAAGTGGACTATCTTAAAGTAAAAAAGCCAAGGAATAAAATAAGTAGGAAGGATCTTGTGGTGGATTTTCTCAAGATATACTATGTTTTCTTCTCTCCAAACCTTAGAAAATTCTTAGAAAAGATTTTCAGTAACATCTAAACAATATTAGGAAATTACTTCTCCTAAACAAAATTCCCATCCCACCCTCTTTGAATTATCCACCCCATTTCTGATCACCTGGAACATGGTGAGATTCTTCAGTCTATGGGAAGATGATTTTCCTGGTGGCAGTTTGCCAGGAAACCAGTCTTTGGTGAGGGAAAAAAAAAAAAAAAAACAGTTTCAATCATTACATAGTGTCACTGCACCCCAGAGAGCAGCAACCCCACCACATGCTGAGTAGAGTATTACATATTGCCAAAACTCTTGGGAAGTAGGGCTCAGCCGGAGGCAGAATGCCAGTGTAGAAGAAAAGTGAGAAAAAAGTAGTGCCAGAAGGAACAGGATAGAAAGAATGTTAGGGAATGAAAGGGAGAACATGTATGAAATTGCATCAAGGTCAGCAAAACCCTAGTATAAATAGTAACAGCTGTATGCTGAGTCCTTGCAGAAAGAGTCTGTGTGGGATATTTTCCATTTGGCTTTCCAGATCCACTCGCCATGCTTCTCCTCTTTGCTCACTGACTGAGAAGGCTGAGCTGTGTGTAGTGTATCTATGGCTCTCTGTCTGCTTGCTTCCTGTTGGGTTCAGCCAGTAGGAGGCACCAGCAGAAGATAGAGAAGTAGGAAGAAAGTGAGGTCTGAAATTTTACTTTCCTGTTTCTCTCCCTGCAGGACCACAGCCTGCATCAAGCAGTCTTCTCTATATGGCCACTCACCCCTACCCCAGGCCCTCTCAGGTATCCAGATGGGAAGTACTCTCTTCTGTTCTACCCCAGTGCACTGTTCCATCCCTTGTATCCCTTGTTGGTTTCCCTAAACCAACCCCCACATTGTAAATGGTCCCTTTACACAGTGGTTTTCACACCTCTTAGTCACATCTGATGAGTATGCCATCGGTTTCCTGATGAGACTATGCCCAATGCAAAATCGAAACATTCTTTGAAAGACCACAGCAGTCTGGGGTAGGTGGTAGGGAGAGAAGATAGGTAAATTCAAAGGCAGGAAGAGTACAAGAAGAATGAGGGTAGTATTGTGTTGCTTTTAGTTCAAACATGTTCCTACACTGCACCCAAGTGAAGGTGTCAAATATGTGAATAAGGGTGGAGGATTCATTTTTGGAGACCTAGGTTTAAGAATTATTCACATGTAGGTGGTTGATAAAGTTATGAAAGTGCATGAAGTGGTTCAGAAAACAACAGGGTAAGAGATGATTGTCACTTTAAAAAATTAATGGAAGTCCCGAAGAGCTAAATTTCAAATGGAGAAGTAGAAAACCCTACCTTTCCTTTATCAACTTTTATAACTGAAATCCCTGTAAATATTATGTACTGTTTCTTTGAACCAAGGAAATGCTTTGTCAGACTTCTGTTCCACTTACATATGTGTCAGCATATATTTCTACACAGATGGCATCATTGCTGACAACAAAGTGGCAAAATGGCCCACAGATAAAAGTGACCTCTGGAGGAAAAGTCTACATTCTTGACTAGAAGCAATTTCCTTTGGAAAAGAAATCATTAAGAACTCAAAACTTTGGGGCACCTGAGTGATTCAGGGCTTGAGCATCTGTCTGCCTTTGGCTCAGGTCATGATCCCGGGATCCTGGGATCGAGTCCTGCATCAGGCTCCCACAGGGAGCCTGCTTCTCCCTCTGCCTGTGTCTCAGGCCTCTCCCTGTGTGTCTCTCGTGGATAAATAAATAAAATCCTTAAAAAAAACCCTAAAAACTTTAAAAAACTCTAAATAAGTCCACTTACATATACATGTCCTTTATAAACTTTCTATCATATATTGGTTTTTTTGTAATGTATAAAGAAACGCTATATCCATGTAGCATATAAATGACAAAACAATGAAATTTAGGTCAAGGACATGAAACAATTAGCAGGTGGCACTAAGAACAAATTTGTTGCAAAAACATCAAAATACGGTTTGGAAAACATGAATGGAGGAACAAAATATGATCTATCCACACAACAAAGTAGTTCACTGCAATAAAAAGAAACCAACTACTGATACACTCAAAAACATTATGAATCAAAACATTATGCTGAGTGAAAGTAACCAGAAACAAAAGAGCTCATAGTGTATGATGCTATTTATATAAAATTCTAGAAATGGCAAACTAATCTGTAGTGACAAAACAAAGATTTCATTGGTTGCTGGAGTCAGGAATCAGATGAAGGAATAGACAAAAAGGGAAACTTTGGGTACGATGCAATTATTCTGCATCTGCATTGTAGTAGTGGATTCATGAGTGTATATATTTGTCAAAATTCATTGAATTGGGTGCTTTAAGAGGACATTACTTACTGTACAAAACTTATACCTCCACAAAGATGATTAAGGGGAAAAAATGATGAGAAATGCTATGGACAGCTGATGCATTCCCCAGCACTTAAGTGTTTAATGGATAAGAGGGAGAACAGTGGTCGGACACACCGTTCCAGTCAGGAAGGGGGAATAAGCCAGCAGAGTGATGTCACTCAAGTATGGGAGTAGTGCTTTTAAGAGAAAATTGCTGATGGGTTATCGGTGAGATTCTAAGACCTGCAGGATGATGACTGAAACACATATCCTTTGGCTGCAACATTTGAGGAGTCTGTTATCAGCTTTGTCAGAGCGATTTCCAGAGTGGGACTGTGGACACCAGCTGCCTGGGAATCCACCGTGAAGAGGAAAAAGAGGACATGGTGGCAGAGCATAGAGACTTGTGTTCAGGGACCTTGGATGAGAAAAGAAAGTAGAGTAAGATATGACAGTAACCAGAGAGGAAAAAGGGTGAGGGAGAATTTTTTTTTTTAATGAGAGAAACATGAGAATCTTTATCTGTAGTGGGAAATAAATCAGGAAAGAGGGAGGGTTTCACCCGACAAGGCGCCAAGGAGAGGCAGCTGAACTTGAATACGAGGGCCTTCATCTCTCATGTAGAACTGATAGGATGAGGGGATGTGTAGATAAATCCCTTAGAGAGGGAGAACAAGTTGAGACATTTTATGCTTTATGGCCTCAGTTTTCCCAATAAGTTAAAAGGCATAGAAATTTGATGTGAGACACTGAAAGAAGGTAGGGGTCTTAGGAGATTTTGCATTGTCAGAGACACAAAATGAAGGGGTCCACAGAAATGCTCTGAGGCCAGAGAGGGGATGATGTATCACCTAAATTTTTTATAATTAAAGACCTGTGGGAGGAGTGTGTGATGTCCACCAGCAGGAAGAAAATTAAATATAGATAAGATATAGATGAAGTTAGATAATATATAGATAAGTAGGCTAAGGCAAGATAATGTGTACTCATCAGTCTCCTACCTTCTCCCCACCTACTTTCCTCCCTAGAAATTTATATTCATTAAAAAACTATTAACTTTAGGGGAAGAGGGGATGGAGGCAAAAGTACTCCAGTATCCTCAAGTACCCAGATGTGATCAAATAACATTATATACGATGATCTTGGCTAAAATAAAATAAACTGGAAGTTAGAAGAAAGCTAAACTTTGAATGCCATTTGGATGGTAGAAACACACACACACACAGTGGTAAATGTACTATATACCTTTTTAATTCAATTTATCTCACTGAGCTGTCTCATTCCTTTTTTTTTTTTAAGATTTTATTCATTTATTCACAAGACACACACACACACAGAGGCAGAGACACAGGCAGAGGGAGAAGCAGGCTCCCTGGGGGAGCCCAATGTGGGACTCATTCCCAGGACCTCAGGATCATCCTGAGCCAAAGGCAGACGCTCAACCACTGAGCCACCCAGGTGTCCTAAGCTCATTCTTTTGTAAAGTTGTATAATATTTCATGGTCTTCATGTATCATTATTTCTTTAACCAGAGAGTTATAATGGACACTAAGCTTCTTATCAAGACTCATGCATTTATAAACAATGCTGCAGTAAACAACATTGTACGAAGGTCATTTTGCATAGAGATGGATATATCTATAGAATGAATTTCTGGAAGTGGAGTTGTTAAGTGAAAGGGCATGTGACAGTATTTAATATCATTTCATGTTACATCCCCACAGGCAAAATAAGAGTGTCTATTTCCTCAGAACCTCACCAACACAGCACTTTAACAAAATTTTCTATCTTCACTAATCTGATAGGTTTTAAAATGACATTTCAATATAATTTTTAATTAATTTGCATTTCTCTTAATATAAGAGAGACTGAGCATCTTTGTACACATTCGGGAGTCATTTTTGTTTCCTGTTCTGAGATCTATGCCTTTGAGCATTCATTTTTCACCAGGGAAGTTGTCCTTTTCCTACTGATTTTAATAAACTCTTTTTACATATATACATTAGACTTCCATAATTCATGAATTCCATATTTGAAAATTCACCCATTTACTAAAATTTATTTGTAATCCCCAAATCAATACTCACAGCGCTTTCATGGTCATTCACAGGTAAGCAGAGAGGCAAAAATTTTGAGTCGTCGAACATGCGTGTTCCCAGCATAGGTCAAATAAGGTTGTGCTCTGCCGCCTTCTTTCAGCTCCTATTCTGTAAACAAGTGTCTTTTTCATGGTCTACTTCATGCCACATTTTTCACATTCTTGAGTTTTTATTGGTCATTTACTTTCTTTTTTTTTTAAGTTTTTAAAAATTTACTTAAGTGATCACTAGACCCATCATGGGGCTAAAACTCACCACCCGGAGATCACAACCTACTAAGCCAGCCAGGCACCCGTATTTGGCTACTTTAAACAACCCCCAGCTAAAGTGCTACATAGTATTCCTAAGAGCAAGAAGGCTGGAATGTGCTTTATTGAGAAAATTTGTGTTTGATAAGCTTTGTTCAGTCCTATTATGGTGCTGCTGGTTGTATTATGTAAGGTGTCTTTAAACAGAAACATGCATAAAATATCCTTATGAATGGATTGGTAGGAAAAATGTTGTGACCAAAGTTAAGAGGAAACTACTCCTGTATTTCCCCTAGAAGCAAGGGTTCTGTATATGCTAATGCAGTGTTCACAATGAATTTATAGAACATAACTAATGCAAATAATGACAACTGTTTGGGAAATTAACCTGTTTGTGATGCAAGTTGCCATTATGGTGCCCAGCCTGTACTTGTCTTTTCATTTTCATTTTTTATCAAGGATATATTATTTTTAAATTTTTTATGTAGTCGTATTTATGAAGTGATGTTTACTATACATCTCTGGTTATTGTGATTTAGTTAGAAAGGAGGGGAAAAAATGAATGGAATAAACACCTAAATCCAAGTGTTGACCTGCCATCTGGTCTGTGGAGCTCTGCTCAAGCAGAAACAAGCTATCTCTCCATCCACTCAAATAATGCCTACCTGATAGGAAAAGAGAGATCATGTCTGTTCCTTCAAAGAGAAGCAATTAGATTCCCAGGGGTGCTTATTTCATGGTATCCTTGAAATATTTATTTGGGGATGGCATGAGCCCATGGCTTCAGTTACAAAGAAATGCATGAGAATGGTCACTTGCATTTCTACAAAACTTGCAGTAAGAATATTATTATACTCCTGGTGTCACATTAACCTTCACCCAACAGAAGCTGTAAAAGTTGCTTTGGGCAATTATAATAAAACTTTCCCTTTTAATCAATTTTGACTGAGATCATCTCCATAAGAATCGAGACCTACCTTTTAGCAAATTGAGGAATATTTGGTCAATTATCAGCTAAGAGAGTCCTCAAGTTGTATTTAAATGGAGCTGAAAGTGACAAACTGATTCCAAATTGGAAGCCACACTTCTAGCACCTCAGCTTGTCAAATCTCAGGTGATGGCTGATTTTCAGACTCTGATAGCAACACTCTTCCACAACGGCAACATGCAAAAGCTTCTTCTTGCCTACAGCCCTCTTTGCCAGTAATTTGGCTTCAGCCACAGATATGAATCTATGACCTACATGCATATTATTCCTGGTGACATGCATACAGAACTGCGAAAAGGAGACTAGCAAAGTCATCTGATTTGATAAATGGTCAAGTTTACCATCACTAGGGCAGTAAGCTGACCATACCGATCAGAGTTGGTGAGCTTTATCATGCATGACCTGCACAGTAGCACCATTAAATTTTTAATATGTTGGTGATTAATCCTGCATGTGTAATTTTAGTGCCCTGGAACTGTATTGGGAATGCTCAAGTCTTCTCTTCCAATTAACCATTCTTTATTCCAAAGTACACTTGTCTTTCATGCAAAACAAACAAAAAAACTGTATTGTCTCCACAGCCCCATAATTCTATAGAAAAATCAAGTGAATTTTGTTGTTTTCTCTTAAAGAAGACCACTTTATGAAGAAGCAGGCATCACCAGAAATGAAGCAGAAGAGTTTTCTCTCTGCTCCCCCACCCCCTCTCTCTCTTTCTGCAATAGAATGAACTGTCTACTTTTCCTTTCCACCTGACACAAAATCCACATATTGAGGCCCTAACCCCCAGTGTGACTATATTTAGACATAAGGCTTTCAGGAGGTAATTAAGGGTAAATAAGGTCATAAGGATGGGGTCCTAATCCAATAGGATTGGTGGCCTTATAAGAAGAGAAAAAGTTCTTTCACTTTGGCTCTCTCAACTTACACACGCTTCAAAAAGGCCACATATTCCACATGGAGATGGTGGCCATCCACAAGCCAGGAGAAGTCTCACCAGAACCTGACCATACTGGCACCCTGATCTTGGACTTCCTTCCTCCAGAACTATGAGAATATAAATGTCTGTTGTTTAAATCTGAGATATTTTGTTATGCCAGCCCAAGCTAAGACACTCCCTGTCTTTGACTTGAGGCCTGCTGCTTCCATGTTGGTTCTGAACAGCCTGTGTACAGCTACACATTTCCCCACATTGTCCTCCACCCCCACCTAATGGCACCCACGTTCCTAACCTTTCCAGCATTTTCCTCCTGCTCCCAGTTAAAACCTTGCCTCTGACTTCTGTTCCCTTGGAACCCTGTCTTTGTAAGTAACTGGATGATCCAATAAACTATTGCATGCTATAGTGTCAATGTCCGATAATGATTTGATGTCACATTCATTTCTCCCTTAGGTTCCTAGAGGCAGAGCATGTTTGCTGAAACCTGTCCACATCTCCCTCACAGATTTTGATAAGGGTAGAACAAACTTGACAATCCTGAGCTTAACCTGGATCTGAACAGAAAAAGGGGGCCAAAAAAGCATCCTCCCCAATGGTTAACATTGAAGGCAATCTGCCTCCTTAATAATCTCAGCCGGTACTCTCCAGAAACAGCCTCAGTCTTTGGCTTCCTTATTACAGAATCTTTCCAACATAACCCTGTTGCTCCACCCATAACTTTGACAATAAGAATTTTTTAAAAGCTAAAATGTGATCATTACAGCCACTGAAGCAGTTTGCCAGAAGAGGTTTTAGAGTGTAAGGGAATCTTTTAGACTACTTCCCTGTAGCTTGGCACATTATTCCATTTATCCAGTTTCAAATGAGTATGAATGTAAGAAATACCCACTTTAAAATATTTTTCCTTTTATTAAACTAAATACAACACCTAGCTCCTTCCCTGCTAATCTGTGTGGCATCCATCTCTCCAAAGCTCCTTCTCAGCTGCACTCACACCAGAATCCAAAAGGCTAAGTAGTGCTTGGAGATAGGAGGAAAGTTCCCTAATTGTCAGCTTCCCCCGGGGGTGCCTGGATGTCTTCAAGGTTGGGTCCACACTCTCTCCCAGAACAGGGATCTCTGCTTCTGCACCATGAGCTTGTAGTGCCACTTGTATCCCACTTCTCTTTTTTGACCTTTTGACTTGATCTAAGAGCTAAAAAAAAAAAAACCTCTCCTCCTCTAATTGTCCTTAAAAGAGTTTAGCGTAAACTTGTCAGAGCTAAGGCTTTAGGAAAACAAAAGCCAGGAAGAGAACTATCTCACTGACATCCTCTGCTTCCGGCCCAGTAACAAAAACTTTCTCTAAGCCAAAAGAACATCAAAAAGCTAGGTTACACTTGCGGAAATGGGAAAGGGAAAAGAGAAAAAGTAATATTTGGCTAAATTATCCTGGTCCCCAAACAACAGGTCCTGAAATAGAAGTATCAGGTGCAATTACAGACAAGTTCTCCTTTGCTGAATATTATCAGGCAGCTCCTAACAGCACCAGCCTGGGAAAAAGACTTACTCCCTACTCTTGTTAATAATTTCCTTTAAGCCACTTCACCTCTCTGGAAATAATTTTGGGCATTTATGCATTCCACTAACTTTTATAGGCCTACTCTCTGCAGGAATTTGGGGACAGTGTGGTATAAGTCTTGGGGCTTAAAAATATGCCTTGAACTCGGGTTGCATATAGCACATAAGCCAAAAAAAAAAAAAAAAAAAGCAATTGCAAGGACAGGGATGTGCCCGAGATGCGAGGGGAACACCCAGAAAGGGAACCTGCCATGGCCTGGAGGGGAGCAGTCTGAGCTGAGTCCAGCAGGAGTAGATGATATGCATGCTGAGGGTGCCTAAAGGACCGCACTAAAGAGATAGGAATGAGGTGTGAGGATCATGGAAAAGTTGACAGGAATCAAATCCCAGTGCCCACTGTGGTTTGTATTATCTCCTAATAGCCATGAAGTATCCTGGGAAGATTTTGGGGCAGAGGTTGAATGCTAGGGTTTGGTTGTGTTTTTGTTTTTTTGTTTTTTTTTTAAGCAACTTAGCATAAATTTATTGCCTTACAGTTCTACAGGTCAGAGACACAGGTCTTACTGGGCTAAATTCAAGGCGTGGGCAGGCATGAGTTCTCTCTGGAAGCTCTGGAGGAGAATCCATTTCCTTGCCTTCTTCTGCTTCTAGAAGCTGGAAAAATTCTCTAGTTTATGACCTCCATCCTCCATCTTCAAAGCTAGCAAAAGCAAGCCGAGCCTAGCTCCTGGCAGCCACTCATCTACTTTCTATGTCTATAGATTTACCTATTCTGGATATTTCATACAAATGGAATTGTAAGATATGTGACCCTGTGTTCTTTCACTCAGCAGGTTTTCCAGGCAGGTTCATCCATGCTGTGGCATATATCAGTATTTATTCCTTTTTATGGCCCAATAAAATTCCATTATATGAATAAGCCACATTTCTGTCTAGCCATTCACCCTTTGGTGAACATTTGGGTGGTTGACATTTTTAGCTAATATGAATAGTGCTGCTACCAACATTTGTGTTACAGGCATTTGTTTGAGGCCTGTTTTCATTTCTTTTGCATACGTAGTTAGGAGTGGAACTGCCGGGTCACTTGGTAACCCTAGGCTTAACTTTTAAGAAACCACCACCTGTTTTCCACAGTAGCTTCACCATGTCATTCCCACCAACAACATATGAGGGTTCCCATCTCTCCACATCCTTGCCAACGCTTGTGATTTTCTGTTTCTGTTGTTTGTGTGTATTGCCCCCACACATATAGCTAACCTAGCAGGGAGGTGAGGTGGTGTTATTATGCTTTTGATTTGCATTTCCTTAATGGCTGCTAATGCTTAGTATCTTTTCAAGATTTGCTTTTCAAATAACAGAATTGGGAAGTTACGTGAAAGGCAGATTTAAAAGAAAGTGAAAAGAAGTTAGGAAAATCAGTTTTCCAGATTAAATCTGGTGAGGCTAGGAATTAAAAAAATAAGAGTAAGGAAGGGAAAGAAAAATAAGTTGGAGAAATATTTAGAAAGTACAATTGTCCGAGTTTAGGGACCAGTTAAGTGGAGATTCAAGGGCAGGAAGAAGTCAAAGTGCCCCATCATCCTTATCCATAAAATGAAAGGGTGGGCCATATGACCCAAGGTGCTTGCCAGCACAAGCATTCTTTCTCAGAGTGACTTTACTTTGCAAATATCAAAGAGGCTTATAAGGTAAAATTTATTCAGGGCTTCTAAAAATTGATGTTGCACACATATATCAACTGCTTATAAAAATAAGCCCTTCTCCATTGCAGGGACAGATGAGAAAGGATAAAATTTAAATGGAAACAATTTAATTATTTTAAAATCATTCATTAATTAGAGTATCTAAACCAATGTAGCCTATAAATATCGGTCAATGTGTTTAACATTAGATCCCACAAGTGCCAAGGGCTTGTTACTCTGATTAAGGCTCTTGTCCTGTCAAAGGGGACTATGGATTCTAATGAAAATAATTTTTTAAGATCTACACAATGGAAATAAGTCAATGCTCCAGGCCCCAATTAAAGGCATAAAACTTTTACTTTAAAATAGAATAATTCCCTGATAAGAAGGGCAGGTTACATTATGATTAACTGATTTTATAATTTACAATTCTCTTAATTTGGGATCTGGCTTTCTCTGTTCTTACAGAAAAATACCAAAGTTGGCACATTTTAAAATTTAGACCTGATTTGAGTAAATCCAAAACAGTTTTATTAAGAAGACTTCTTCAAAGCTATGAAGAAATCAAAAGAAAATTTTTCATTATATAAGTCTTCTCTTAAAAATTTAGGAATGCATCTAATTCATAAATAAATTTAAGTGGTATAATCCCAAGAAGCAAGAATTGTATCCACTTGTAAAAGATAAAAGTAATAATTTTATCACCTGTGTTAATACTAAACAAAAACAATTTGTGCTATGATGGCCACGTGAAATAACTTGCTATAACCCACCCAATCACTGTAAAACTGTCTTTTTTAAAAGATGGATGAATCCTTGGCTTTTATTATCACTAGGTCATTAAAATAGCAAAAGAATGGAAGAATTTTGCCCTTCATAAGCTATATTAAAACATCTTTCATTTTCTCAAGTGCTTTTCTCCCATTTGTTCACAATTATTCATCATTTCTTTCTCTTAGCTTAGTCACCTTCGAGGCACACATTTCATTCAACCATTAAATTGAATTACCATCCTACCAAATAATTTATATTCTCTCAGTCTTACTCCTAATAGGGTATAAAATGTACATTTTTCTAGGACTCAACTTGATTGTTAAATCATTTCCACTGAGGGTTCGTAGAGAGGCCATGACCAAAGTTAAAGGCTAAACTGTGAGGTTTGTGAGGAAAGGAATTAGAGAAAATGTCTTCTTGGCCTGATCTCATCTTGCACAGCTCATATACCTGGAACTTTTTTACCCTAATGGGCCCCATTCACATTAAGACCCACCACTGCTCCCAAACTTATCCTACAGGGATAAGCAAGCATTATAACTTCTGATCCTCCTTTTCTTCCCATCCACCAGTTCCTCTTTGCAGGATATTGGGAAATTATAAAATGTTCCTCTTTAGCAATATTTTTCATCTTCAAGTTTATTTTGTCTTATCTTAATATAGATACTCCAATTCTCTTATGGTTGCTGTTTGCATGGAATATATTTTTCCATCTGTGGTGTAATAAAATATAACTATTTCCTTTGGGCCCCAGGTCCCTGACATTGGAGCTCCTAAAACCCTTGGAATTTACTGTCTTTTGTATGTTAACGAGATGATGATTCAGGTGGGAAGGGGGGCATAATAGCTTCAGAATGAGGCCTATTTGCCAGAAAAATCACCATTGATTAGAATGTTGAGGGATCCCTGGGTGGCGCAGCGGTTTGGCGCCTGCCTTTGGCCCAGGGCGCGATCCTGGAGACCCAGGATTGAATCCCACATCGGGCTCCCGGTGCATGGAGCCTGCCTCTCCCTCTGCCTGTGTCTCTGCCTCTCTCTCTCTCTCTCTCTCTCTCTCTCTCTGTGACTATCATAAATAAATAAAAAAATTTAAAAATAAAATAAAATAAAATAAAATAAAATAGAATGTTGAAAATTTCAAGCCCTAACCCCCAACTTCTGGGGAGGACAGAGGAGCTGGAAACTGAGTTCAGTTATCTGACAACCTTATTTAATCTGATTAAGCTGATTTAATCAGCTGTGCCTATATAATGAAATCTCCATTAAAAACCCCTTAATGATGGTGTTTGGAGAGGTTCTGAGTTGGTATGGACATCCATGTGCCAGCACAGTGGCACACTCTGCCTGATGGGGGACAGAGGCTCCTGTGCTTGGGACTTTTCCAGACCCTACTACATACCTTTTCATCCAGCAGTTCACTTGTATCCTTTATAATAAACTTACCGTAAGTAGAGCTGCTTCTTGTGGGATGCCCGGATGGCTCAGCTGTTGTCTGCCTTTGGCTCAGGGCATGATCCCGGGTCCCTGCACAGAGCCTGCTTCTCCCTCTGCCTGAGTCTCTGCCTCTCTCTCTCTCTCTCTCTCTCTCTCTCTCATGAATAAAATCTTTAAAAAAAACAAAAAAACAAAAACGAAAACAAAAAACTCTTTCATTCTTGAGTTGTTTTAGTGAATTGGCAAAACTGAGAGTGTGCTGGTCATGGAACCCCCAAATTTGTTGTCATCTGGGAAGAAGTGTGGGTTGCCTGGGAATCCCACTTGCAGTTGGCGTAGAGGTGGAGATAGCCTTGTGGAACTAAGTCCTTTAAATCGTTAGGTCTGATGTGAACACCAGTAGATAGTGTCAGAATTGGATTGAATTATTGTACACCCAGTTGATGTGAGAGGACTGGTATGGTGTGGGAAAACAACACAGATTTTGTGTCCAAAAGATGCACACCACTTTTTTATTTCAACCTAGTTAGATCTTTGACACTAAAGTATGACTCTGGTAGATGGCAGATAGTTGGATCTTTTTTTTTTTTTTAAGATTTTATTTATTTATTCATGAGAGAGAGAGACACAGAGACATAGGCAGAGGGAGAAGCACTGCCCGATGTAGGACTCGATCCCAGGTCTCCAGGATTGTGCCCTGGGCCAAAGGCAGACGCTAAACCGCTGAGCCACCCA
Organism: Canis lupus familiaris; assembly: GCF_011100685.1. NCBI lineage: Eukaryota > Metazoa > Chordata > Mammalia > Carnivora > Canidae > Canis > Canis lupus. Next base: position 23,870,781 of record NC_049233.1, read on the forward strand.
GGGATCCCCTGGATCTTATTCTGTATGGGTCTGACAGTCACTACCTTTTTTTTTTTTTAATTGGAGTTCAATTTGCCAACATATAGCATAATACCCAGTGCTTATCCTGCCAAGTGCCCCCCCTCAATGCCCATCACCCAATCACCCCAATCCCCTGCCCACCTCCCTTTCCACTACCCCTTGTTCATTTCCCAGAGTTAGGTGTCTCTCATGTTTTGTCACCCTCACTGATATTTTCACTCCTTTCCCCTTTATTCCCTTTCACTAATTTTTATATTCCCCAAATGAATGAGACCATATAATGTTTGTCCTTCTCCGATTGACTTATTTCACTCAGCATAATACCCTCCAGTTCCATCCACAGCAAAGCAAATGGTAGGTATTTGTCATTTCTAATGGCTCAGTAATATTCCATTGTATACATATACCACATCTAGTCACTTCCTTTTAATTGGATTATTTTATCCCTTCACATTTAATATTATTATTATTGATATTGTTTAATTTATGTCTCATTTTACTTTATAGTTTCTATATGTCTGTCATTTTTGGATTATTTTTGAATTATTTTATTAGTGTTTACTCTAGGGTCAGTAATAACTTATTAGAATCTGCTTCAGATTTATATAACTTAATTCCTATAAGATAAAAAAAACTTTGCTTTACTATAGCCCCATTCCCATCCCCTATTTTTTGTGTTACTATAGTCAGGTATACTAAAGCTATATATATTACAAACCCAAAGAATACAGTGCTATAATTATTACTTTATATAATTTTATGTCTAAGAGATAGAAGGGGAAAAATCTATCTATAGGGTTTTTATATTAATTGTCTGTTTTACGATTTCTGATTCCTTTATGACTTCCTGGGTATTTGAGTTACCATCAGATTTCATTTTCTTACTCTAGTGCAGTGTCATTTTCCCTCATGCTCTTTTGTACTGTTCTTGTCAAATATGTTACACCTATATGTTATAGGTCCACCAGTATAATTTCATAGATATCATTCTATGTAGTTTTTAAATCAGTTAAACAATATGTAATTATACTTTCTTTTGTAGCTGCCTGCATAATTACCTTTACCAGCACACCTTGTTTTTCTATATGAATACAAATTACTTTCTGGTTTTAATTTCTTTTCAGCCTCAAGAACTTGCATTAGTATTTCTTTTTTTTTTTTTTAATTTTATTTATTTATTAGAGAAAGAGAGAGAGAGGCAGAGACTCAGGCACAGGGAGAAGCAGGCTCCATGCAGGGAGCCTGACGTGGGACTCGATCCCAGGTCTCCAGGATCACGTCTTGGGCTGAAGGCGGCACTAAACCGCTAAGCCACTGGGGATGCCCGCTTTAGTATTACTTATAAGCTAAGTCTGCTAGCAATGAATTATTGCAATCTTTGTTTATCTGGAAATTCTTTATTTTGCCTTCAGTTTTTAAAGATAGTATCCCTGGTTATAGGCCTCTTGACTAAAATTTTTTTTCTTTCAGTACATTAACATGTTATCCCACTGTCTTCTGGACTCCACTGTTTCTGCAAAAGATTAGCTGTTAACATTACTGGGATTCACTTGTACATATAGCATGATTTTTCTCTTGCTGCTTTCAAAATTTTCTTTCTCTTTGACTATGATTTATCGGAGTGTGGTTATCTTTGCATTTAACTTTCTTGAAGTTCACTGAGCTTTTTGAAGAATTAAGCTAATTCTTTGTTTTATTTTGCTTTATCAAATTTGGGACATTTCAGCCATTATTTCTTTCAATGTTTTACCTGCCTCTTCTCACTTCTTTCCTTCTAGTATCCCCATTACATTAATCCCATAATTAAGCATTAATTATGCAACTAATGCTATCTCACTTTTTCTGACTTTTCATTTTTCATCATTTCTTTCTGTTCTTCAGATTGCATAATCTCTATTGATCTAGATTCAAGTCTGCTGATTTATTCTCCTACCAGCAAAAAATATACTGTTGAATCCCTCTAGTGGATTTCTATAAGAATAGTTCTTAAACCAATTCCTGCTCCTGCTATCTTCTTTTCCTAAATCCAGTAATTCAGTTCTGCCTTTCAGAGGTGACCCAAAACCTGAGTCCCAATTACTTCATCCTGAGAGATTTCTGGACTTTGTCTCTACCAACATTCATGGAAGTTTAGTGAGCATCCTTGGATTCATGCTACAACTGTCTACTATCTGTAAGGCAAATGCCCTTATTCCTGTTTTAAATAAACAAGATAACTTAAAGCCAGAATTGAGCAGTAATTTATCTAGAAAATGAAGGACTAGAAGGCAGTTCTTCAGAATCTTAACCAAACCAGTTATTGAGTCTGCATAAGAGTCACCTAGCGTTTTTTTTTTTTGTTTGTTTGTTTGTTTTAATTCAGATTCCTGGCTCCAGTCATTCTGATTTGAAAAAATTGAGGTAAAACTCAAGAATTTGAATTGTTAACAGCACTTCAGATGATTCTAGTATATGGAATCTGAGAATGGTAATATAATAGACAACCAATATCATGTTCAAAAGCAGTAGGGAGAGAACAACCACCTAGTCAGGCAAATTTAAGCATGGGAAAGAGAAAGCATCCTAATTTTCTAATAGATTATCTTCGTCTGAAATTAAGAGCAATGACTCCAAGCTGGGACTTAGTGGCCAAATAGTTTTTATCCTTAATAAGAACAAGGAAGAACATTATCTTAGTAAAAACATTAATCTCAATATGACTAACTTTCCCAACTCCAAATAATTTTAAAGAATATTCTAACATTTCCAATATTTTAAGCCTTTAGAAGAAATGAGAGTTTCAAAGCAGTATCTACAGATCACATCTGGAGTTGGATGATTTCCCAGATTATTAGCTTTTTAAAATATTATACCCCCTCTTATTCCAATAAGGTTTGAGATTATTTCTGTAATTTATTTTGATACATAAATTTACTCAGTGTCTATTATAACAGGCTTTTTTATATAAGTAAATAGAACAAGGCCCTGCCCTCAATGACTCAAACAGAAAGATGAATACATTGATTCAGACATAATCTGTGGAATATTAGGCAGCCTTCTGTCTATGTCTCAGCTATTTTCCTTAATAAGGTAATTATCTGGGATCCCTGGGTGGCTCAGTGGTTTAGCACCTGCCTTTGGCCGAGGGCGTGATCCTGGAGACCCAGGATCGAGTCCCACATCGGGCTCCCTGCATGGAGCCTGCTTCTCCCTCTGCCTGTGTCTCTGCCTCTCTCTCTCTCTGTGTATCCCTCATGAATAAATACATAAAATCTTAAAAAAAAAAAAAAGGTAATTATCTTGGACTGATTATTTGATTTCCTCCCTTCTCAGGTTCTTTGTATAACAGAGAAAATAACATTGTCTACTTCATTGGATGCTGTGGGAGTTAAACAGTATAATTCTCAAAACATTAAAGACATAACTATCCTCCAAACTTATAGCGAACCTTAGAGAAAGAGTTATGTAACTCATTAATGAGCAAGTCAGAATGACAAAACTGATTCAGAGGAGTATGGGAGAAGCTGGTACACATAATAAAATGGAACAAAGTTTTGGAAATAGCTTTGTTAAATTATTTATAAAACTTTTAACATCTTATAGTATCTTAAGTGATCTTTTCCATAGAAATTAATTGCGTCTCTAACATTTAAAAATTATTTGCAATGTAACAATCTGTTAGAAATTATCATCTAATTCCATCTGGGCCCGAATCAAGAGTAAACAGAAAGTCAAACAAAGATGTATTCCTAGACAATTAGATAATGCTTGAATTGTCCTGTCAAATAATATTCCAGCATGGTAAGACATGCAGTCATCATTTTGCCTTATTTCCAAGTTTTGGATAATTTTTCTTAATACACATAAAGGGTTTAGCACAGAGCCTGCTACATAATTAGTACTGAAAATCTGATAGCATATTTATTATTTCTATCTTTATAATCCCAGCTCTGCTGTATACTAGCTGACTGATCTTGGGCAGTGTTCTCTTTCCTTTAGTTTTGTCAACAACAAAATGAGAATAATACCTCACAGGACTATCACAAGGATTAAGTAAGGATTTAATAGGTGCGAAACACTTAGTGTCTGGCACATACTAATCACTAAATAAGTGAAAGTGAATGCTTTTATTCCCCAAGGCATTTGATGTCACACTATACCCAACATTTTCACAATATAAGGAAATAAAAGGGGGAAAAAACATTGCAGTGATGTCAAGAGGGTAGGCACAGCTGGTCAGAGGATGCCCAAAGACCTTTTGCAGCTTGAACTTGGACTAAAGAGCAAGCTATTTATAGCTGGCCTGGGAAACCAGCTCACCCTTACCTCAAACATTATTAAAATGAACACATTCCAGAGTTCTGAAAGCAAAGATAAGTTTTATACTCTTGTCTAGTTTTTGCTCTCATCCTGACACAGTAATAAGACACAACACACTGTCACAGGTTACTATATGAACTAACTGATGTTTAGACTAAACGTAGGCCTACGTGTCCATGGTATCTTTCCCTGGGGATAAAATGTTAGTTATTTTTTACAAAAAGCAGCTTCTCCAACATGTTTGACAGTCGCATTTGATGTGGTAATAGAAAGCAAATGTCATCACCCATCAAACAACACAATCACAGCCTGAAGAACAGTTCTCTTATTTTCCCCTCTATGCAAGGAACATCTGAAATTTGTATAAGGAAGACTAATTATTATCTTCCCAGCAATCTTCTCCTGCCATTGGTACATTGAGGAACACACATTCGACCAATGATCAGCTTATGCTGGTGTAAATATGACATGAATCTGAGCTTTGTGGCCTTCTTCTCCATGAGTTGCTACATGAAGGATATACCCAGAAAACCAGAGACATTTGACCAAGAATGAAAATAGGACTGATGGTACAAATCACTGGGTAGCCACCTGAAGTTGTGTCTCTCTCATCCCTGGTCATATTTCCTAAGTTGTGAATGCAGCATCTATGAAGCCAGATGGCCCAGCACAGAGACTGTCACAAAGGATGTGCATTTTATTTTATTTTTTTTAAAGATTAATTTTTTTTAAATTTTTATTTATTTATGATAGTCACAGAAAGAGAGAGAGAGGCAGAGAGAGAAGCAGGCTCCATGCACTGGGAGCCCGACGTGGGATTCGATCCCGGGTCTCCAGGATCACGCCATGGGCCAAAGGCAGGCGCTAAACCTCTGCGAGACCCAGGGATCCCAAAGATGTGCATTTTAATAAGCATGTAACAAGAATGAGATAGGATATGAAGTGTCATCCTATAGCCAATGATTTGTTTTAAAAAAAAAAAGTTGTCATGGCCTTTCCAGAAGCAATTTGTTCTTCCCTACATATTTATTTAACTATTCATTTATTGATTTACTCTCTAATGATAGAGGTAATAACTATGTTACCAATTTCAGATAATCTGCATACTATAGGAGAGAACAAAGGAATAACCAAAAGCTCAGTATAATTTCACCACCTGAATATTATCCTACCAACATGTTTTTGGTTTATGTACCTCTGGGTATCTTTTCATGAGGGAGGGAGAGAAAAACCAAACCTGTGGATATTTGTACATCCACCTGGAACTTGGCTGGCAGATAAGGCTTTGTTCCAGTATTCTAAGTCTGCATAGCAAACCACCACTCAACTTAGTGGCTATAAAAACAGCAACATTGGGATGCCTGGGTGGATCAGTGGTTGAGCATCTGCCTTTGGCTCAGGGTGTGATCCCAGGGTCCTGGGATCGAGTCCCACATCGGGCTCCCTGCATGGAGCCTGTTTCTCCCTCTGCCTATGTCTCTGCCTCTCTCTGTGTGTTTCTCATGAATAAATAAATAAAATCTTAAAAAAAAAAAAAAAACAGCAACGTTTATTTTGCTCACAAATCTGCCAGGTCACAATTTGTGCAGGGCTCAGTGGATAATTGACTTTGCTCTACTCTGCATCAGCCAGGCAGCTAGAAGGCTGGGGCTGGCATCATCTGAAGGTTCTGTCAGTTGTGTGCCTGGCGCCCAGCCTGGAAGAGCTGAGCCCGACAGCTGGGTGTCCTTAGGCATCTCTTGTTTTCTATGTGTCCTGTCTGTGTGGTGTCTCCATCATGGCAGCTTTGGGCAAGATGGACTTCTTACACATCAACTTAGGCTTCCCAATGCTCATGCACAGCTAGGGGTGGAGGAGAGAGGGGGAGAATATAACCTTTTACAACTCCATCTTGGAAGCATGCAGCATCACTTCTGCCACATACTATATCTTTAAAACAAGTCACTAGAGCCAGCCCATATTCATGGAGAGCACAACCTGGAATCTACCTTCTTGGAGGAAGTATCTAAGAGGTTCTGAACATGTTTTAAACCCCCTGGGAAACTTAGCACTTAAATGGATAGTTGAATAAATAAATAGGGAAGGGTGAACCACTTCTGAGAAAGGTTGTAAAAATCTTTTAACACTAATCATCTGTTTCCTCTCTGTGACATTATAGCTCATCTCATTCTCAGAATATACCAATTAAAGAAAATGCAAACTTTCTGTGGCAATAAACATTTATTGGCTGAATGAATTTGTCACATCATAAGTATTTTCCTTTATCAATGAATATTTTTACAGTATAATTTTAAAGGTTGTACTGTGGGTGTATCATAATTTATGTAACCAATTTCTAGTTAATTAATAAGTATTAGGCTATCTTGTTGTATAGATGGCTCTATGATTAAATCTCTACCTGGTTTTGATAACTTCATGAACATAGAATTTCTGGAGATGTATATATTTAAGGTTTTGAATAGCTACTATAATATGTCCTAGGTTTTTTAAGTAGGTTTTAGAAAAGTTTTAGCTTCACAACAAAATTTAGCAGAAGGTACAAAAATTTCCTGTACAAAAATTTTAGAAGAGTTTTCAGAAGAAATTTAACTATTTTAAGTAGGTTTTAGAAGAGTTTTAGCTTCACAACAAAATTTAGCAGAAGGTACAAAAATTTCCTGTACAAAAATTTTCCCAGTCCCTACAGATGCATAGCCTCCACCATGATCAGCATCCCCTACAAGAGTGGTACCTTTGTTACAATCCATGTACCTATACTGACACATCATTATCAGGGTCCATAGTTTACATTAAAGTTCACTCTTGGTGTTGTAAAATCTATAGGTTTAGATGAATGTATAATAATATATATCATTGTAATAACATACAGAGTATTTTCAGAGTAAAATGACATATATCCACAATTATACTATCAGGAACAATAGCTTTCCTAGCTTAAAAGTCATCTGTACTCTGCTTATTCTCCTTCCCTCCCTGGCGGCCCCTGGCAAACACTGATCTTTTTACTATCTCCATAGGTTGACTTCTTCCAGAATGTTGTATAGTTGGAATCGAACAGTATATAGCTTTTTCAGATGGGCTTCTTTCAGTTAGCAATATGTATCGAAATTTCTTCCACATCTTTTTACGGCCTGATAGCTCATTTCTTTGAAGCATTGAATAACAAACATTCCATTGTCTTGATGTACTATAGTTGATTTATCCATCACCCACTGAAAGACAGCTCTGTTGCTTCCAAGTTTTGGCAATGAATAAAGCTGCCTAAATATCTGTGTGCAGGTTTTTGTGTGAACATTAATTCTCATTTTCTTTGGCTAGACACAAAGGAGCATGACTGCTATATAAAAGGTTGATGTTTAATATTGTAAAACAAAACAAAACAAAACAAAAAAAACCACCAAAGTGTCTTTTAAAGTGGTTGTATTATCTTGCATTTCCACTAGCAATGAATAAGAGTTCCTGTTGCTCCACATCCTCTTAAACATTTGGTGTTGGCAGTGTCTGGATTTAGGCCATTCTAATAGGTATGTTGTGGTATCTCCTTGCTTTAATTTGCATATCCCTGATGATATATGATGTGGGGGGATTTTTTTTTAAGATTTTATTTATTTATTCATGAAAGACATACACAGAGAGAGAGAGAGAAAGGGAGAGAGAGGCAGAGACACAGGCAGAGGGAGAAGCAGGCTCCGTGCAGGGAGCCCGACATGGGACTCGATCCTGGGACTCCAGGATCATGCCCTGGGCCAAAGGCAGGCACTAAACCACTGAGCTACCCAGGGATCATGGGGGGATCTTTTCATATATTTTTCTGCCTTCTGCATAAACTCCTTTGTTGAGGTCTTTGGCCCATTTTTTAATCAGTTTCTTTGGTCTTTTACCATTGGGTTTTAAGAGTTCTTTGCACATTTGGGGTTAACAATCCTTTGTCAAATACGTCTTTTGCAAATATTTTGTCCCAGTCTGTGACTTGTCTTTTCATTTATTTGACAGTGTCTTTTCCAAGTCAGAAATTTGCAATTTCAATGAAATCCAGTGTATTGGTTATTTCTTTCATGGATCATACCTAAAGAGTCTTCACCAAGATCATCCTGATTTTGTTATCTTCTAAAAGTTTTATAGTTTTGCATTTTACATTTAGGTCTGCCACCCATTTTGAGTTAATATTGGTGAAGGATGTATCTTTGGTGTCTAGATTAATGTGACTTCCAGTTGTTTCAGCTCCATTTTCTGAGAAGACTGTTTTTTCTCCATAATATTCCCATTGCTCCTTTGCCCAAGATCAGTTGGCTATATTTATGTTGGTCTATTTCTGAGCTTTCTATTCTTTTTCCTATTCTTTTTTTTAAAGTGGGGATTGAACTCATGACTCTGAGATCAAGAGTAGACACTTAGCCAACTGAACCACCCAAGCACCCCACTGAGCTTTCTATTTTATTTCATTTATCTGTTTATTCTTTCACCAATACCATACTGTCTTAACTACTGTAACTTTCTACTCAATTTTGAAATCAGTAGTGTCAGTCCTCCAACTTGGTTCCTGTCCCTCAATATTGTGTTGGCTACTCTGAGTCCTTTGCCTGTCCATATGAATTTTAGAATAAATTTATTGATCTCTGCATATGAATCTATAGATCAAGTTGGAAAGAATGGACACCTTGACAATACTGAGACTTCCTATCCATGAACATGGAAAATATCTCCATTTATTTAGTTCTTCTGATTTCTCTCATCAGAGTTTTGTAGTTTTCCTCATATAAGTCTTATATATATTTTGATAGTTTATACTGAATTATTTTATATTTTGGATTGCTAATATAAATAGTACTGTGTTTTTTATTTCAAATTGCACTTGTTCATTGCTGGTATATAGGAAAGTAATTGACTTTTGAATATTAATATTAACCTTATAAACATGCTATAATCACTTATTAGCTTCAGGATTTTTGTTGTCAATTCTTTCAGATTTTCTCCACTGTCTCCACAATGCCATCTGAAAACAGTTTCATTTCCTCTTCCTAGTCTTTAATTTCCTTTCCTTGTCTTATTGTATTAGCTAGCACTTCCAGTGTGCTATTGGAAAGGAGTGGTAAGAACGGACATCCTTAACCTTATTTCCTTTCTTTTTTTTTTTAAGATTTTATTTATTTATTCACAAAAGACATAGAGAGAAAGGCAGAGGGAGAAGCAGGCTCCAGACAGGGAGCCTGACGTGGGACTCGATCCTGAACTCCCAGGATCATGCCTTGAGCCAAAGGCAGACCTTCAACCATGAGCCACCCAGGCGTCCCCCTTATTTCCTTTCTTAAAGGTGAGAAATTCAAAGCTTTCTCCTGAAGTGTGACAGTAGCTATAGGTTTTTTGTAGATATTCTTTATCAAGTTGACAAAACTCCCCACTATTCCCAGTTAACTGTGTATTTTTATCAAGAATGAGTGTTGAATTTTGTCATATGCTTTTTCTGAATCTATTGACATGAGCATGTAATTTTTCTTAGCCTGTTGATGTGTTGGAATACATTAATTGTTTTTTGAATGTTGAGCCTTGCATACCTGGGATAAATCCCACTTGGTTTTGGCATACATATCTTTATATATATTGCTGTGTTTGATTTACTAATATTTTACTGAGGATATTTGCATCTATGTTCATGAGAGATATTGGTCTGTAGACTGCTTTTCTTGTAATTCCTTTGTCTGGTTTTGATATTAGAGTAATGTTGGCCTCATGGAATGAGTTAAGAAATATGCCCTCTGCTTTTTTCTTCTGAAAGAAATTGTAGAGAATTGGTATAATTTCTTCCTTCAATGTTTGGTAGAATTCACCAGCTAATCCACCTAAGACTAATGCTTTTTGCTTTAGATGATTAATTATTGATTCAATTTCTTTAGTAAATATAGGCTTATTCAAATAGTCTGAAAAAATGTGACTTTTGGCAGCTTCTGTTGTTTAAAGAATTGGTTCATTTAGGTTATCAAAAATGTGGACTTAGTTATTTATAGCATTCCTTTATTATCCTTTTAATGTGCATAGGGTCTGTAGTTATGTCCCTCCTTCATTTCTGATATTAGTAATTTGTGTTGTCTGTCTCTTTTTCTTGGTTGTCTTGACCAGAGGTATATCAGTTTTACCGGTCTTCTCAAAGAACCAGCTTCTGGTTTCATTGTCACTATTATTTGGGGGAAAAAAAATCTGTTATCAGGATGCATAGGTGGCTCAGTGGTTTTCCCCCTGCCTATGTCTTTGTCTCACTCTCTGTGTCTCTCATGAATAAATAAATAAAATCTTTTTTTAAACTGTTATCTGTTAGATCATTTCAGAATAAGAAAAATAAATTTTTAGTTTACATTCACTTGTTCCTTCTTTGAATCTCTTCCTTATTTTATGTAGATCCAAACTTTTGAAATATATTGTTTTTCTTCTCTCTGAAGAATTTTTAACATTTCATGCAAAGCAGGTCAATGGGCAATAAATTCCCTCAATTTTTGTTTGTCTAAGGAAGTCTTTATTTCTCTTCTGAAAGGATAATTTCACAGGGTACAGAATTCTAGGTTGGTGGGGGTGGGTTTCTGTCAGTGATTTAAATATTTCACTCCAGTCTCTTCTTATGTGTATCATTTCTGAGAAGTCGTGTAATTTTTATCTTTGCTGGTCTATAGATAAAATATACCCCCTCCATGGCTTCTTTCAGGATTTTTCCTTAATCTTTGATTTTCTGTAATTCAAAAATAATATGTCTAGTTATGGTTGGGGGGTATTTGTTTGTGGCTTCTTGTTTGTTTGTTTTGTATTTATCCTGCTTGATGTTCCCTAAGTTTCCTACATCTGTGGTTTGGTGTCTGACAATTCGGGCAAATTCTCAGTCATTACTGTTTCAAATATTTCTTTTGTTTATTTCTCTCTTCTGGCATTACCCTTATGCACATGTTATACCCACTGTAGTTGTTCCAGAGTTCCTGGATGTGCTGTTCTCTTTTTCTGTCTTTGTTCTCTTTGCTTTTTGGTTTTTAGGATTCTATTGATATATCCTCAAGCTTCAAGATTCTTTCCTCAGCTATGCCTAGTCTAGTAATAAGCCTTTATATGTACTCTTTGTTTCTATTATAGTGTTTTTATCACTATCATTTCTTTTTGGTTCTTTCTTAGAATGTCCATATTTTGAGGTGCCTGGGTGGCTCAATTGGTTAAGTGTCTGACTCTTGATTTTAGATCAGGTCATGATCTCAGGGTCATGGGACTGAGCTCAGTATCAGACTCCATGCTCAGTACAGAGTCTGCTTGATATTCTCTTTCACTTTCTGCCCCTCACCTTGGCTTTGTGTGTGCATACACACATGCTTTCTTTTTCTCTCTAATAGATAAATAAGTAAAATCTTTAATAATAAAAAAGAATTTCCATATCTCTGCTCATATTGCCTCTGATCTTACATGCTCTCTACTTTACTCAGTAGAATTCTCTGCATATTAATCACAGTTTTTAAAAATTCTCAGTGTAATCATTCCAACATCTTCGCCATATCTGAGTCTGGTTCTGATGCTTGTTCTGTCTCCTTAAACTTTATTTTGCTTTTCGGTAAGTCTTAAAATATTTTCTTTTGCCATAGCATGACTTACTGGATAAAAAGAACTGTTGTAAATAGGTCTTTAGTAATGTATAGGGGAAGTGTTCTATAGTGCTACAATCAAGTCTCAGTGTTATGTTTGCTTGGATTATGATTCTAAGCTGATATCAAATGCAAAAATGAAAAAAGTAATTAAAAAATAACTTAGGATCACAGATCCACATCAAAATAATATTTATTGTAATAGTATTTTATTTATTTTTTTTAAAGATTTTATTTTTTTATTTATTATTTATGATAGTCACACACAGAGAGAGAGAGAGAGGGAGGCAGAGACACAGGCAGAGAGAGAAGCAGGCTCCATGCACCGGGAGCCCGACGTGGGATTCGATCCCAGGTCTCCAGGATCGCGCCCTGGGCCAAAGGCAGGCACTAAACCGCTGCGCCACCCAGGGATCCCCTGTAATAGTATTTTATATCAGTTGTACTTCTCAGTCTAGCATTTTTTCATTCCTTTCCCTATTAACTGCTTTGCTATGGACAATTTTTTAAATGTGTATAATAATTTCTCTTACTTACATTTGAGTAACTACCAAATATATAGGACTTTATCCTGTGTCTCTCAATCTGCTTCCATTCTTTGGAATGGATTCCTTCCTGTTGATCTATTTCTGATATTGTTTAAAATTATGGCCTATTTTTTATATGCAGTGTAAATGGCTTTTGTTGGAACTGGAAATTGTGCTTCCCAACCCCAGCTTTCCTCTAGCTCTGCTTTCAATTAAAGTTTAATTTCACTCCATTGTTGGCCATATTATGAGATGCATTATATAAAATCTAATTTGCATATACTGAAACATTAGAGGCACACCAGAGGCACTTTTTACTTATTTAAATTCTAAAATTATTCTTTTATCCCACATCTGGTGGAATTATGTAATGTTCACTTTTTTCTTAACCTCTGATGTTCCCCTATGAGCTATTAGCATTAGATGAAATCATCCTCAAAGGCTTTGAAATGAACTTTTTCAAAGAGTCATACCTCTAGCATCATGCTTTCTTGTTTTATTCACACATAAAAAGTCCATATTCATGCAAACAACTTAGTTTTACCTATATCTATAAGCACAATGGCATTATATTTAAGAAAATGAGAAGAATCATAATTTCTTTTGATTCCCCTCCTTCTCTCTCTCTGTCTCTCTCTCTCTCTCTCTCACACACACACACACACACACACACACACATACACACACCACATCCAAGACCTTGTAAATATTCTACTATGGTTACGATTTCTGTAGTTGTGCAAAGCAGGAACCCAACACAAGCTACTTTAAACCTAGGGGCTGGGCAGCCGAGGTGACTCAGTGGTTTAGCACTGCCTTCAGCCCAGGGCGTGATCCTGGAGACATGGGATCGAGTCCCGCGTCGGGCTCCCTGCATGGAGCCTGCTTCTCCCTCTGCCTGTGTCTCTACCTCTCTCTCTCTCTCTCTCTCTCTCTCTCTCATGAATAAATAAATTAGAAAAAAAAAAAAACCTAGGGGCTCTAGCAATAAACAACATCATTAGTCTTCAGTCTCAGTCTCCTCTCCTTTCCTTCATTTTGTACAGGCTTAGATGGGGGAAGAATGACCAGTAGCACTTTTGGCCTTAAAGCCTGCCAGCTCAATGACCATAGTGAGAAAAGCCATTGCTTCCTGAAGAGTTTCAGTGAAATTTATAAATTGTACCACACTAGCCTGATTGGAATCAGGTGATCACTCTGAACCAACCACTATGGCCAGAGAGTATACCCATTGAACAAGCCAGGTTGTGTGTATCTCCCAGATCCAGGCCCAACCAAATATTTAGACAGTTGGGGAGGGATACTTCCCAGTGAAAAAGTCAAATCAATTGCCAGAAAGTGGTGGTGTATAATGGATACACAAAATAAATACCCATTACACTCTTGAGGTAGTCTGAAGAATCAAGCATGCTCCCAAACTGGATCTGACTCTTAATCTTACTCATCTACTGTACTCAAATAAACCAAATGATTCAGTCAGCAAATCAGGTCAGTGGAAAACATTTGAAAACTTGCCTTGTATTGAAATACAGACTCCAAACATTTCTTTCCAAACAGTACCCTGTCATCATTGTCATTATATATCCAAAGCGGTATCTCATTATAGTCATCAGAATGATAAGACTGGCGCCAATGAAACAGAAGCGTTAATAATTCCAGTTAATAGTATTTTTATCTCATCTTCCAAAGTTTACAAAAGTTACAGTAAAAAAACATTTTTAAGCATAAACTCACTAGTACAAAGAGAATCATAGAAGAGATGACAACAATAAGATTTGGAAGCTGGAGGGATCCCTGGGTGGCACAGCGGTTTGGCGCCTGCCTTTGGCCCAGGGCGCGATCCTGGAGACCGGGGATCAAATCCCACGTCGGGCTCCCGGTGCATGGAGCCTGCTTCTCCCTCTGCCTGTGTCTCTGTGCCTCTCTCTCTCTCTCTGTGACTATCATAAATAAATAAAAATTAAAAAAAAAAAAGATTTGGAAGCTGGAAAGCAGACCAACAAGATTTTTGAAAGGTGAAAACTGGGCCACCAGTGGATGTGGGACCCAAAAGCAAGTCAGATCAAAGCAGAATGAATGAGAGGTTAGGGGCCCCCAGTAGAGTTCAGGTGGGGTTGAAAGCAGAAGTATTTGATAAAAGTTTGGCAGAAGAGTAGATAGATGGCCAGACCTGCCTGCCAAGTCAGAGTAACCTAGAGACTAACCTTCCAGGAGGACTCAGGTAGAAGACTGGAGGTATAGTCACCAGAGAAGTGGAAGGAAGGAGACTGAATATGGGGATCCCAGGCATGGCTGAGTGTAGAGATACAGTTCTGAAAACATGTGGGCCTTAGTAGAGATCTATACTCAAAGGAGAATCCCTGGCTCCCTTTTCCCAAAGATTTCTAAATTTGATTTTTTTAAAAATTCAGATACAGTTGACATATAACATTGTGTGAGCTTAAAGTATATGAGATGTTGATTTGATACATTTATAAAATATAATATGATTACCAACATAAATTTGATCCTGGATTTCCAGGTTATTATGAAGGTCTAGTTATTGAGGTAGAAAAATTGAGCATATTTTTTGACATTTTGTTAGCTGTACTTACAATTTTTATGTTTGCAGAGATTTTAAAAAATATTTTATTTATTTATTCATGAAAGACACAGAGAGAGAGAGAGGCAGAGTCATAGGTAGAGGGAGAAGCAGGCTTCCTGCAAGGAGCCCGATGTGGGACTTGATCCTGGACCCAGGGATCATGCCCTGAGCTGAGCAGGTGCTCAACTGCTGAGCCACCCAGGCACCCCAGTTTACAGAGTTATATTATGTGGGTCTCCATTTGTATTCTTGCCTCAGGTCCAACAAACAGAAGTCAAAACAAACAGGAAAAAGTAATCTTAAGGAACAGACAGTGTAGGGAACAGTTAAAAACAAACAACAAAAAGCCACACTATAAATGATATTCACTGAGGAAAAAGAGATAGGAGGAGATACTGTCTAGAGATATAACAGAGCTCTATCCCCTGCCAGTGACTCTGCCTTACTCCTGACCTACACAGCACCACTGGCTTGAGTGAACAGGGCTCCCTCACCGTTTCTTGTGTTCCCTGTAAGAACATTCCCTTCTCAAGAGATCACACATGTTCCATTCCACCACTTTCCATACCTGCCATAGGTGGGTTCCACAAAGTTCTGTGTGTTCATAGCAGAAAATGCCCACCTCCCACATTCTACCATTAGGCCTGAGACTGTGTGTCCCTTTGTAACTGAGAAAAACAAGACCAGAATCTTCACTCAATGGTTCTGTATTCCCTTAAACTGGTCCACCTGCACTCTCCCCAAGCCCTAAGTGTCTTCTGTGACCTCTAGAATATAGAATTAAATATACAATAAATAGCAAAACCCCTCCACTCTCAACTTCTTTTCTGAAAATTCCCATCACTTTCTGGTCCTCAAAAAGCAGTCTTCTCCTAAAACTTCCTATGTTCCCAATGCAAGTAGTGGCTGTTTGTCTCCCACACCCCACACATTAAAGAACCTGGAGGACATAAGGGTCACTCCTCTGCTTCTCATCACCATTTCCATTTCTATTCCTCCTCCTAACACCCCTCAGTTCCTCTTATGCTCAGTTATACACACTCTATTATCCACCATCTTTTTTAGATTTCTCTACATTTGCAGGTCACTTCTTACTCCATGAAGATTTTGGCAGCTAGCTTGTAGTCACTTAGTCTACACTACTTCAGTTATAACTCTTGGCAATATCAACATGCAGATGATCAATCCAATACCCTGGCTGCTCAGTTCCTTGAACTGCCCTGCCTCCAATGATCTTCTCTCAACCTCCCTGCTTCCAGAGTCCTTCATTACTACTTTGCATACATGATCAGCCCTTCCATTTTGACAAACCCTCCTGGCCAAGCCTAATCCCCCCCCCCCCATTCCATAAATGTACCTTTGAGGTTGAACATAACTGGAAAAAAAAAATCAAGCAATCATGCTAAACTGACCTTAATTTAAATTTGTGACCAATAACCCCACATGGGCTTTCAGTGCTGATCTGTAGCACCAAAACATTTTCTTCTTCCTTTTTCCTCCTACCTTCCTATATTAATATTCTATATCTTCTCCTTTCTCCTCAAACTTTCAGCATCTCCATCACCATTCTTACCCTCAGTCGATGTCCTTGCTTCTTATTTCATCAAATAAATAGACACAGTCAGAAGAGAACTTCCACATGCTACTACCACTCAATCCCCTAGTCTACCCTACATCTATACCCTTACACTCTGCCTTTACTTTCATTAGAAATGGATAAGTGGTTGTAGCTCTAATTCAAGCCTTTATTGGTTACTAGATTCCACCACAGCCTCCACCTACTCAAGAAGAGATGGGATACAATTGCCCTCTCTATATAAAACATCAATTTTTCTTCTTAAGTGATTCATGCCCATTGATACTGCAATTAAGGAAGAGAAGGACAAAGAGACAACATACTTGAACTCCTGTCTACCTCTAGCTATCACTGCATCATTCTGCCACCCTTTCAGTGAAACGCACAAAAGGTCATCTGTACTAGCTGTATCCAGTTCCTCTGCTTCATTCCCCCTTAAATCCACTGCAATCAGATCTTGGCCCTTATCACTTAGTGAGAGTGAATTTTTCTGTCATTGCAATGGTTAATTCTCAATCTTTGTTTTACTCAATCTTGCAGCAGCATTTGACAAGTTAATTCCCCCTTCTCTCCAGAAACACACTCTCTCTCTGTTTTCCTCTTGCCTGGCCAATCAAACATCACCAGCCCTCTGTGGTGGTTTCTCCTGACCTCCTCAATCTTTGAATGTTGGAGTAGACCAAGACTCAATCCTTGGAGATCTTTTCTTCCCTTCTCTTTACATTCTACAGGACATTGCACTACTAATTTATATCTCCAGCCCAGACTTTCCTTTTGAAATCTAGACTCATATATCCAAATGCCTCTTGATAAATGAACTTGGATCTCTAATTTGTATCTCAAACCGAACATGATTAAAGCTGAACTTTTAAATTTCCCTCTCAACCTGGCTCTTCTTATATCATCTCATCAACATAAATGGCAACAACATTCTTTCTGTACTTGGTCCTAAAATATTGGATTCAATCTTAAACCCTCAGTTCTGAACTTTTGTTCAGAACCTGGCTACTTCTTCCTCTATTTCTGAGGTCTGAGTCACCATTACCTCTCACCTGTATTATTGCAACAGTCTTCTACCTATTCCTTCTACTATGCCCTCCTGTTGTCCATTCTCCACAAGGTAGCCAGAGTGCTATTTTAAAAGTAAGTCAGATCATAAATTCCCTCTGGTCAAAATCCTCTGCGATCTCCACCCCTGCTCTCTCTCTGACTTCATCTCTGGTCCCTCTCCCCCTTGCTCCAGATACACTAGTCTCCTTGGTGTTCCTTAAACTTTCCATATCCCTGCTTCAAGACCTTTGTTCTTTCAGTTTCCTCTGTTTAAAAAGTTCTTCCCCATGTCACATCTTACTCTCTCACTTTTTTCTAGTCTGTTCACAAATATCACCTCATTATTAAAGCCTTTCCTGACTCCCCGACATAACACCACAGCCTCACTTCTAGGCACCCTTCCTTGCCTTTGATTTTTTTTTTTTCATGGACTCCTTGCTTCCTATGTGACACATTGAATATGTTTCTGGGTGTGAGCTCCTTGAGGACAGAGATTTTATCTATTTATTCACTGTGAATTATGCAGAGTCTAGAAAAAATACCTGGTATATAATAATTAGTGCTCAATATCTGTTGAATGCATGATTGAGTGAAAATAAGTTGAAAAAGAAGAACAGAAGTCTATAAAGGAGAGGAGTTAGGAAACAACCAAAATGCTCTTGAAAATTAAAATATGACAGCTAGAATTAGAAACTTTAGACAAGTTTGAAGATAAAGTAGAAAAAATTCTCCCAGAAAATATAAAGGAAAGCCAAAGAGATAGAAAATAGGTGACAAAATATAACAAAATTGAAGAATTAGAATAAAAGGGAAAATACCCCAATTCTGGGAATTCTAGAAAGTAAGATAAGAGAAAAGAAATAATCAAAAAAGAATTCAATAAATTTTCTAGAACTAAAGAATATGGGTTTCCAGATTAATGTTTGCAAGGGAATCCAAAATTACACAATACTCATGTAAAGATATTGCGCTATATCATATGATATATATATATATATATATATAGACATTTACCATTAGACCAAGCAGTCCCACTCTAGGACTCTATCCAAAGGAGACACTTGCAAATATGCCAAATGACATATGCACAACGATATTTATTATAGAGTTATTTGTAATTACAAAATACTGAAAACAATCCAAATGTCTACCAATAAAAGAATGATTGAATAAACTATGTTATCCAGTTATAAGTAACATTTTTGAGCAATGGAAGAAATATGACTGAATGGAAAATTAGATAATATAAGGCATCATTTATTTTTAGAGGTAATAATGACATCATAAGTATGTTTAAAAAACTTATCTTTTAGAGATGTGTATTCAAAGATTTATGGGTGAAATAATATTAGATGCCTTTTATTATCTTTAAAATATTCTAGCAACAAAATTAAAAAGGAAGAGATGGATGAAGTAAGGCTGGAAAATGTCTATAATTGTTTAATCTATATGATTAAACATGATTGTATGCAAGTATTCATTACAGTATTCTCTTTACTTTTTATTATATTTGGAAATTAACTATAATAAAATATTTATTCAAAACACAATGGACTTTTTATTACTATCATTAATGTACAATATCCAGAAATTCATATATACTATAGACAAAATGAGAGTCCTAAAAACTGAGAGAGAGAGAAGGAGAAAGAGAGAATAGGTCATATAAAAAGGACCAAGAATTCTAATGGCGCTGGAGCACTCAATAGCAAACCTGGCCTCAGATAATGAAAAAGTACCTTCAAGATTCTGTGGAAACAACTCAAAAAAATGGGAGAAAGTATCTGCAATCATATAACTAATAAGAGACATCTTTCGAAAATATTAAATGAACTTTTACAATTCAACAATAAAAAGCTAAATGACCCGATTAAAATATCAGCCAAAAAAGGTGAATAGGCATGTCTCAAAAAAGAAAAAAAACCCACACAAATTGCCAATAAACTCATGCAAAGATGCCCAATATCATTTGTCACTAAGGAATACAAATCAAAACAACACTGAGATACCACTTCACATCCATCAGGATGGCTATAATAAAAAAGACAGACAAAAACAGCTGTTTGCAAGGCTGTGGAGAAGACACAACCCTATACATCGATTGGCAGGATTGTAAAATGGTGCAGCCCCTCTGGAAAACAGTTTGGCAGTTCTTCAAACTGTTAAACATAGAGTTACCATATGACCCACAATTCTACTCCTAGGTCTATACTCAAGAGAACTGAAGACATATCCACATAAAAATGTATGTGTAAATGTCCATAGCAGCATTATTTGTAATAGCTAAAAAGTGGAAATGATCCAAATGTTCATTAACTGATAAATGAATAAGCAAGCTTGTTATACCCTTATAATGTAATATTATTTAGCTATAAAAAGGAAAGAAGTATTGATACGTATAACATGAATGAATCTTTAAAACACTATGCTTAAGTGAAAGAAGCTGGTCATTTACATGAAAAGAAGCCATTCCATTTACATGAGATGCCCAGAATAGGCAAATACACACAAACATAAAGATGATAAGTTGTTGCTAAGGACTCAGAGGAATGGGAGATGACTACAATGGTTCAAGATTTCTTTTTCTTTGCTTTTTTTTTTTATGATTTTACCTATTTGGGCAGCCTGGGTGGCTCAGTGGTTTAGCGCCAGCCTTCAGCTCAGGGCGTGATCCTGGAGACCCAGGATCAAGTCCCACGGTAGGCTCCCTGCGTGAGCCTGCTCTCCCTCTGCCTGTGTCTCTGCCTCTCTCTCTCTCTCTCTCTCTCTCTGTCTGTCTCTCATGAATAAATAAATAAAATTTAAAAATTTACGTATTTATTTATTTGAGAGAGACAAAGAGACAGTGCAAGTGAGGGGAGGAGCAGAGGGAGAAGGACAAGCAGACTCCACATTTGCTGCAGGGCTCAATCTCATGACCCTGAGATCCTGACCCGAGCTGAAATCAAGATTCAGACACTTAACCAACTGAGCTACCCAGGCACCTCCAAGGTTTCTTTTGAGGGTAATGAAAATATTCAGGAATTAGATAGTGGTCATGATTGTGCAACTCTGTGAATTTCCTAAAAACCACTTGACTGTATACTTTAAATGGATTAATTTTATGGTGTATGAATTATGCCTCAATAAAGTTGTTATTTAAAATACTGTGAAGCTGTTACCACAGAACATGATGCTGGCTGTGGTCTGTGACTCTATCAGTTGACATCTATTCTTTGTCTTGTTTGCTGATTGACCAAATGTCATTAAAGATGTTCAAGCAGCCTGCTCAATTTACTAACCCAGAAATTTTTGGCTATTTTGTATTGGCAAATCTTCCTAATTGAATCCAGTGAAAATGCTTTCTGAGTTTATGGTAATGACAGAAAATCCACATTCATAGACAGCTATTTTTGACTGACCTATGTAAAATTATTTTGAGTTGGAAAACAGAGAGAATTGAAAAAACTGTCCAAATTGATGCTCTAAGGGTTAAGATTAAAGAGAGAGGGTCAAACTGTGATTTACAGCAGTTGTTACACCCAAGACATGGTGAGGAATCAACCAGATTTTGTTTTGGTATCTCTTACATTCATCAGTGTCCATTTGAATGATCTCTAAATGATAAAAGTGGTTTGAATAAGTGGTCATACCACAGAAAACACAGTGCAATGTTGTTTTTACTCTACTTTTTGAGCATGAACTTGAATCCTTAAGCCGCTAAGTTTACAAAGATAATACACATTAAGGTGAATTATTGTACTTGTCATTGCAAAAGCTAACAATCTCACTTGGATGAAACGACAGCAAAGGAAGAAATAGAATATTAAGGAAATTGAAAAATGCAACATCAAACTTTGTCACTGTTCATAAAAATTTATAACTTCCCTGAATCAGAATCAGATGAAGTTGAAGAGTTTAAAGATCAGACTATGCTCTCTAACATCTAGGATTCCAGTTTTTGTGGGTAGGATCCATTTGATTAACAGAATCCATTGATTAATCTAATGGCAAGGCATTAGATTTCATCTCTTTCCATGGGGCTTTGTAGGCATGAAGATTCTGGAACAAAATGACTGGGGTTGAGGGCAGCACCATCACTCACCTGTGGATCTTGAGGGGTAACCCTGGACTTCCACTATAAAAATGTTCACTTAGAAACAACAAAAAAGTGAAAAGTAAAGATGTGAATAAAGACCTCACCTGGGGGCACCTTGTGTGGCTCAGTGGTTGAGCATATGCTTTTGGCTCAGGTTGTGATCCCAAAGTCCTGGGATTGAATCCCACATAAAGCTCCCAGCAGGGAGCCTGCCTCTCTCTGTGTCTCTCATGAATAAATAAATAAAATCTTTTAAAAAAATAGACTAAAATGGTGCTGAGAAGAAAAAAAAAAAAAAAAAAGACTACACCTGGCTGGAAATGCTTGTCACATGCAAGAGATGAATACATATGAACTACATGCATGCAAGCATGGATGCAGATGCAGGACAGACATGGCAGTGGCAGCATCTGTGAGTGCATGCATTAAGAAAACACGCCGGAGCAGGAATTTGGTTGTCTGTTTTTCTGAGATTGTTGGAAAAATTCCCATTCTAACTTTTTATGGAATGTTATTTTGGTTTTATCTTTAGATGTGTCATCACTTTTCCTAAAAAGTACTTCAACATTATTTGTCATTGTTGTGGCTTTTACTTGTGCTGTGAATTGCTTATTTTCATTTTCCTTTCTTTTTAACCATGAACATTGGAATCAGTTTTCAATGACTGCTCAGCAAGTATCATTAATAATAAATTTCTTTGAGATCAACAGGCCTTATTAGTTCATCATTGATTAGGACTACTGATCTATATCAACGAAAAATTCATTTTTACCAAAGATGCTTTATAGCAGTAGTACTCCTATCAGAAATGAGGAGCTGATGGAGCCAACAATGAGTACATTACTCAGTATACAGTCCTACTTCAAGTCTCCTACTTCTTAAAAAAAAAAAAAAAAAATTTATTTGAGAGAGAGAAAGATCAGGAGCGGGGGTAGAGGGAGAGAGGAGCTGACTTCCTAGTGAACAGGGAGCCCTATAGGGGACTCAGTCCTAAGGCCCTGGGATCATGACCTTAGCCAAAGGCAGACGCTTAAATGATCGAGCCACCTAGGCCCTCAGGTCTCTTTCCTCTTTGATCTTATTGTATACATCTGAGCACAACACCTAAAACCAGTTTACTGCTACCATTCAATACAGATAACTTACCTATATATTTATCTCCTTATAAGTAAAATACTGGAAAGCAGTATAGGAAATACATGGTCATACTTAAAAAAAGCTTTTAGGAAAAAAAAACAAAAGAGACTTCCAGGGTAATTTTTTAAAGTCCTCTAGATTCTGATGCCAGATAACTAAAAGTTAAACTAATTGCAGTAAACTCGTGATAAGCCACTTTTATTTGTAGTCTTCTAAAATGTTTATCCCTAGAAAGTTAATCTTGGTTATACTGTATATATAGCCTGTAAGCTCCAGCTGTTGGATTTTAAGTTAGAATTCTTACCTACACAATAAGAGTAAAATTGGTTTTTTTACTAACTAAATTTGAAAATAATGTTCTCTCTTTTTAAAGGCAATTTTAAAAGCCTTAATTGGACCTGTTCAGAAGCCATTTTAAAGACCAGCTTTCAGGAGCCTAGGTGCCTCAATCAGTTAAGTGTCCACTCTTGATTTCAGCTCAGGTCATGATGTCATGGTCTATTTTACCAAGATATTACTAATTTCTACCTATAAAAATGTACAATGGAAACATTTGTTTTACACAATAATCTTATATCCATCAAACTAATCTTTTTTTCAATAAGACACTATTGTTTAGACATTTTCAAAAGTTCTGAAAGAAATTAATTTCCAACCTGGAATTCTATAATAAGCCAAACTATCAATCAATTATGAGGGTAGGATTAAAATGTTTTAGAACATGAAAGCTCTCAAAACTTTTATTATTCATGCAAGCTTTCTTGGGAAGTTATCAAAGAATATGGTCTAAGAAAGTAAGGGAGGAAACCAAGAAAAAGGAAATCCATTAAGCAGGTGATCCAACCTGAAGAGAGATGAAAGAGTCCAAGGTGATGCTGAAAGCAAACCCAAGTGTGACAGGCCCAGAGAACAGCCACAGGGATGAAAGATTCCAGTAGCTATCCCCCAAGAAATGGTGATAGCGACAGACAGCCTGATAAGTAAGGATATTTTAAGAGATCTATGCTTCTGGAGGAGAGTCTGTGAATAAATAAGAAAAAGCACAGCAAAAAAAAAAAAAAAATACATTTTTGGACTGTTTTTCAGGAACACTAGAAAAATACTCTAAATATTATTATGTGGAACCCAAAAACAAAACAAAAAACAACCCTTAAATACAAAGAACAAACTGGTGGTTGCCAGAGGGGAGGGGCAAAATAGATAAAGTGATTAAGAAGTACAAACTTCCAGTTATAAAATAAATGAGTCACGGAAATGAACAGTACAGCCTAGGGAATATAGCCGATACTACTACAATAATGTATGGTGATAGATGGTTGGCTATACTTATTGTGGTGAGCACTTAGTAGTATACAGAAATGTTGAATCTCTATTTTGTACACCTGAAACCAATATAATACTCTATTAACGTATCATACTTCGATTTTAAAAAATTATCAGCTCCAAGAGAAACCAAAGTTATACAAAATAAGAAATGTAATCAAGGCACATTATGTGACTTAGTTGTCAATAAATTTTACGTGAGAATAGTCATATAAGCGATGAGAACTGAACTATGATTATATAAATATATGGGAGGAATGGAGGGGAAGTTGTATGAATGCGTATATTACTTGCATGTGTAATACCTGCAATATCATAGGCCTATTTGAGAGGGAACTATGAAGGCTACATCCTCTTATGTAAACAAGAAGTCAATAGCAAATAGCTAACTCTTCAAAAACCAAAACTCTCCATGTAGTTACATTCTTTAGAAATAGGGAGGCAAACTCCAAAAGAAATAGCTAAGAAAGTTGAAAATGGTTGCCTATGTGAAGCAGAAATCAGGTGAAGTGTGCTATATTTTTATAATAAATATTGTAGAACCATTTGACTCTGAAAATGTATAAAATTTAGATTAAAATATAAAAATTTTTATAAGAGAAACATGCAGGTATACACACACAGTCAGAATTCACTTAATTCTAGCTTCTATTCAGTATTCAACTCTACATAAGGAAAGAGAAATCTTAAAACACAGGCTCAAAATATCTTGAGTATAAGTCTTTAAGAAGTGTAAATTAACTTTTGAGGATGATTTGTGACTCCTTTCAGAATCTAATGCAAATTAAGCTCTTTCTACCAAGAAAAGCGAACTCAAAATTCCAGAGAGTTCACAGACTTCCTGAAGCTAATTCATAGATCTTCTGGATATCTACATATCACAATTTAAGAATGCTTATTTTGGAGAAAACAATAAATTTGCAGATAGAATGTCAAAGAATTGAAATGGGCCACACGAAAAGGTGGTGGTGTTTTTTTCTTAATTCATCTAAGAGGCATTCACAAAAGTGGCCATGATCACAGGCAGAGTGAAAGATTACATCTTCCATATAGGTCTACTGTTCCAAGTAGATTTCAAATAACTCCAGACTTTAAGCCTCTCAAATTATTTACTGTTCTCTGTGGTTTTAAGACTAGAGGGCAGTGTTTCTCTCCTGTATTAAATAGATTTCTTTGTTTCAAAACTAAAAGAAAGCATACTTTGGAGATTTGATTGCACAGGATCTCCACACATTTCCTATCTATTAGCAATGCTTTGTTTAGTTGGAAAGTGTAGGTCCACAGTTTCATCTTCTGGGCTCAATTTGGCCGTATAAGATTAAAGAAACCAAAAACAGATTCTTTTCACATTAAAAATGATGAAGGCCCCATGGAATTTGGAAAATGAATGTTTGCACTTAGCATAGAAAGTCTTCAAAACACTACTGAGGCAAAACAGAATTGGCCACGGAAGCATATTTTCCAGATTTTGAGTCATTTGGAGGGGTCCATTTTAGGGTTTTTGAGACATTATAGAAGACATGCACAGAGAAAAAAAAGAAGAAGAAAAGCCAAACATCTAAATGAAGAATCCTTAGGTTAAGTTCTAGTTTGCAACGGCTTTGAATCAGTGAGTTTTCACAAGTTGTACAATGACTATCTGTGGAGTAAGACTTAAACCAATCACTCCCTTCATAATCTGTGATTCACATGCAGCCTGCTGCCAAATTACAAGGATGCCAAATAACATTTCTTATAAAATGCAGAAGAAAATTTAAGTTGCTTTTTTTTTCTTCGTGTTGGCAGGCCTCCCTACCTGAAAGAAATTAGTAAGATTTTGCCAGATGCTCACACAAAAGAACAGACTATTTATTTTTCAGCCTTTTTAGAACTGGTCAATTGCAAAGCTATCCTCTCTTCCCCAATTTTTTTTTTTTTTAAATTATAAAAAGCTACTTTGGAGAGTCCTGGTTCTCCATATTTGGGCCTTTGTTCAATTGAATTTCACCAAAGCCCTCTCAGTTTCTTTGCTCTTTCCAAAAAAGGCCCTTATGAATAGGACAATTTAATACAATTATTTTTCACTATCATTTATGAGGTCTGCCTTGTATGTTTCCCACATTAAAGGAAAATAAAGAATCTAAAGGAATTTTTTAATGAGAATTAATGGGGGACACCTAGATGGCTTAGTTGGTTAAGCATCTGCCTTTGGCTCAGGTCACAAACCTGGAATCTAAGGATCGAAGCCCACATGGGACTCCCCACTCAGCAGGGAGTCTGCTTCTCCTCCTGATGCTCCCCACTCTCATACTGTCTCTCTTTCTCAAATAAAATCTTTAAAAAAATAAAACAAGAATTAAGAATAACATTTGAAAAAGTATATATTAATCATATACAATGAATTATAGGGATATGATAACGACATATCAAGTAGTTCAGCACTTATGAGGAGATTTCTCTAATGGCAGTTTAAAGAAGGGGACTTTAAGAGGCCCCATTACCTGTAACCACCTTGACCTTCAGAATTACAGGTCAGTCCCCAAACATGCCATCTCACTAGCCCACCTCACTAGCCTACTTGGCCTTAGTTAGGCAAACTGGAAGTGCCTTTTTTATTCTATCAGGTTTTTTTTACTGACCTACCTCACTATCTAGAACAGGACAATTTGCAAGGGGATATTTAACAATACTTTTTATTTTCTATTTATTTTATTTATTATTTATTTATTCCTGACAGACAGACAGAGAGAGGCAAAGACACAGGCAGAGGGAGAGGGAGAGGAGCAGGCTCCATGCAGGGAGCCTGACATGGGACCTGATCCCGGATCTCCAGGATCACACCCCAGGCCAAAGGCGGTGCCAAAACGCTGGACCACCGGGGCCTGCCCTAGCAATACTGTTTAAATAGTGAGGAATGGCAATTAGAAAAGTAGATGAAATGTTTCATGGACTCAGAAACTCTATTTGCACGAATGTCATTAACACTCCCGAACCACCAAAGTTTTCCCTTACTTGTCTCATTTATTAGTCCACTAACTGGAAGATGGATGGGCCATAACTTCAGAGTTAGAAAGTTTGGATGGCATGACCAAGTATATAAATCTACTTCAGCTCTATAATCCCAGTGCCTTGGAGTCTTGCCTATTTCCTCTTCAAATATTTAGAGACCTGCTTTGTGCCTTTTGGACCCATACACATACATCTAGAACGAGTTAAGAACCTTGTTTTACATTTCCTGTCTTTCAGGAGTCTTTCCTTGATGGTCCTCCAAGGGCACAGCTGAAGCTCTTGGTTGCCTACACTAAACCCTGATTATATCTGAATAACTTGCTTCCTCCAAAAAGCCAAAGGCAGGGGCACCAAGGTGGCTCAGTCAGTTAAGCATCTCCCTTCGGCTCAGGTCATGATCTCAGGGTCTGGGGTCCAAGCCTCTTCCTCTGCTCCTCCTCCCACCCCCCACCCTGCCCATGCTCTCTTTCAAATACTTAAAAAAAAAAAAAAGCCAAAGGCTTCACCAACCTTCTACTGCAATCAATCTCCCTTTCTATCAACTGACTTAAAACTAGTCCTATGATGCGATTTGACTCACTCACCAAGAGAAGTCCACTGGGAGTCACATGGGAAAGATGCCCTTAAAAAGACATGCAGAAAGGAAAAAAAAAAAAAAAAGACCCATACTTTCTCTGGGAAGATTGTCATGCCTGGAGGTGATATTGAGGATTGTTGTTGCTTCTCATTACCAATCTTCTGTGGGTAGCAGGGCCAAGGGGGTCACACAGAAGCAAAGACAGAGTACAACAGATTATGCCTGAAACCTGTCTTCCTTCAAGATGTCCTGTGATTAATGAAGCCCTTACTGTTCAAGAGAGATTCGAGTTTTCTGATCCTTTCAGCACACAGCAGCCTAACATATTCAGAGTGTAAATCGGGAGGACCTTCACCCATTGAGTATTCCTTTTGGTCTTTACTCTTTTCTTTGCTAATATTCTCACAATTTCCATTCTTAGGCTATAATAGTTAAATCAAAAGTAGAAACATCCTTAGGCCAGAACACTCATAAAATTTCCCTTAATATCATCTGAAAAAGGCCAGGTTTCCTGAAAAGATCTCAAGATACATCTTTAGGAAAAGTTTGGAAACTAAGTTATAATAGTGACTGATGATATAGACTAGCACCCCGACAGAGTGAACTTGTGAGCAGTAACCCAAAAATTATCTTATGTTTGGGGATTTAAAGACAAAAATGACAACTAATTCTTAAACAATGAACTATTCAGAAGTTATAGAAATAAGGATAAAGTAGGGAAGTATAAATTAGGGGGAGCAGAAGCAAATGTAAAACAAGAATATAGTTCTCTTCAGCTAAGAGAATTTAATATACTTTGTTTGAAATACTTCCCTTCTAAATAAATCATATTTTAAAGTTACCAATGGACATGGGCAAAAAACAACTTCATCATCAGTTGTATAATATCAGCATTAAAATCTCCAATTCAAATTTGTATAAATAGGCTACTGACCACTGGAGAGGTATCTGCAGAGAGCTAGATCTCCTCAACTTACACTGATAATAAGGTTTTATTACATGAACTAGAAACAGGGAGTAGAGGCCCAACAGTCAGCAGTTAGCTAGTTGCTAGGATAACACTCAACACATCAAGTTAGGAATAGAGGGCAGTGAATCAACTAGCTCCCTGCACTACCCTGGAACATCTGGGTAAATGTCATTCTGTTTTGTTGTTTTTTTTTTTTTCAAACAGGCCGAATTGACTCTTCAGATGGAATTGATAGAAAGTGAAAGACTGAGTCTAATGTGGTAAGAAGCTGTTAAAAGATTAGTATTGGCTTTTGGTGGAAAAACAATTATGCTGAATTACATACACATCTGCCACACACTCAGCAAACTATCAGAGAAGCCAGATTTTCCTCACATTTTACTTCTTGGAAACTTTTCAATTTTCAAATAGAATACAGTGCTCTAGTTATTGCTTACATGCATTTTCCTTAAATAAACTTTGACCAAACTTAGAAAGCCTGATATTGTTTCCTAAAGAAACACTTTTTCCCAGCAGCAAGTAAAAGCATACCCTCTACTTCTGAAAACTGCTTTACAGTTTTCAAAATTATTTAATGGGTATTCATTTGATAAAGAGTATTCATTCATTCATTTGCATGATTTCATTTGGTTAAAAAAAAAGGAAGCTTCTTACAGCTTTGCTGAGTGCAAATCTTCTACAAAGATAAAAGGGTATGCATTTATATTTGCTGTCCCATTCATTCATTCGCTTATTCATTCAATAAGTATTCATTGTCTACAATGTGCCAGGCACTGTTGTAAACACTGGGATACAACAATGGGAAAAGAAACGGACAAAATCCCTGTCCTAGTGGTATTTACATCCTCAGAAATACAATATAGCTGTTTTACATATTTCCATGGAGTTATGGACCTATCAATGTGAATAGCTTAGTTTTTCTGTGTTGCTTTAGGGAAAGAGATTTAAATAATTATTCAAAGGAACAAGACCCCAAATCTAATACACCAAGATAGGTTACTGCTTAACAGTGTGGGGAAAGTTTATTAATTCATGAAGGAAAATAATCAGGCTCCTTTGATGTATTTCTCAAGTGAGAGAGTGGATTTTCTATTTACCATAAATCCAGCAAAGAACAATGAACATCACAGTACTTCTTATAATCATTTATCACACACAGATTCACTATGTGCAGGGCATATTCCATTTGTTTTCCCTTGAATACTTATACCAACTCTTTAAGTTATTAAAATTATCTATATTTTCCATATTAAAACACACACACACACAACTTGAAGAAATAAAGCAATGAGCCTGAAGCTAAATCTGTTGTGAGGTTTTAGTAAGTGAATAGATATGACATGCTTACAACATTGCCTGACAAATAATGTCAGATAAATATTACATATTACTATTATTTCACCAGATTCAAGATGAGACAACTGAGGTTTAGAGAAGTAACTGGTCCAAGGGGCAAAGTTGGTTAGTAATCCCAACTCCTTCCCCAGAGTGACTGAAGAGGGACCTGGACCTAATTTCCCCCACAGCGGTCTGTCATGTCCAGTCCATCCTACACACCATAACATTAGAGAGCCACCATTATTAGAGAGCCACTGTTAGAGTGCTATTTCTACCTCGTGTTAGAATACATCTGACTTGGGTAACAAAAGTCAAGTGGGTAATCCAACACCCACTAATCATAATCCTAACTACCTGCTACTTTAGAAATGGGCAAACAGGGGCACATGGGTGGCTCAGCGGTTGAGCATCTGCCTTTGGCTTAGGTCGTGATCCCAGAGTCCTGGGATCAAGTTCTGCATCAGGCTCCCCACACAGAGCCTGCTTCTCCCCTCTGTCTGTGTCTTTGCCTCTCCCTCTCTGTCTCTCATGAATGAATAAATAAAATCTTTTAAAAAAAAAAAAAGAAAAAATGGGAAAATAGCATTCTGGACATAGGATACTTCTTTTGGGAGGAGGGACAAGGTTGCAATGACAATAGTCCTGGCTAGAGTGAAGTTCTCCCTCTGGGGAGCCAGGACAAGGCTAAGAGCACCCAGAGGCTGGGAAACACCAAAGACCAATATGCCTGCTCTGTCATTGGCCTGGGGTTTTCGCTTCTCTTTAACTTACCACATATATTTCCTGGGCAGGAGGTAAGGATGAGAAGAAAACCTCACAGCTACATAACTCCTGATGGTTCTAGTCCCGCTTGGTGCACACATGCCTGAACCCTATATACGGAAGGATCAGTGGTGATGGGACACAGCTGAGGCAGATGGAGAAATGAAGAGAAGTGGGAGTCCTCTCTTCAGGAGAAAAACCTGTCCTTGTCTGGGTCAAATAAGTAATCTGTTGTTTTTTTTTTTTAAGATTTTATTTATTTATTTGAGGGACAGGATAAGGAAGCATGAGCAGTGGGAAGGGGCACCGGGAGAAGCAGACTCCCTGCTGAGCAGGGAGCCTGACAGGAGGCTCGATCTTAGGACCCCAGGATCATGACCTGAGCCCAAGGCAGATGCTGAACCTGATGGAGCCACCCAGGTGCCCTCAAATAAGTAATCTAAAAAACTTTACTTTAGTACTCTTCCCACCCCTTATATGTCACCACACTACAAAAGTTTTGTCCAGATTGCTGATCCTGTGTGAGTTCCATTCTCCCAGGTTCTCTTTAGTTACTAAAACATTTCCCCAGTGTAAGGAGTCACAGCTAGTTAGCATTATTCCTTCTTTGGACTGACTCTGCTAGGTAATATAAGGAGCTTTTGTGGGGAAGCATTGTAGTCTAAAGGTATCTCTTTGCAGGCTTGGTGAGATGCTTTTCACAGGATGCTCCAAGAGCAGAGCATGTCTATGTTTGCAGAAGCCTCTGCTGTAACTGTCCCTCCCATAAGGCCTTGTAGGAGAACGCTCTTCCTTCTCTGGAGCTTTGGTGGTTACAGACGGAAATGATGGTAAACTGAACGCAGTCCTGCTCCCTCCACAGGACTAATCAAAACCTTTCTGCACCAGAGAGGACATTAGGGCTGTGGGCCTGCCTCCTGGAGGTCACTACAGATCTGTTTGTCAAAGTTCCACCTTTATATGTATCTGACCACTGTCCCTTTGCATGGTGGGTCTCTCGTCCTCACGCTGCAGATTCAGACCCTCTCCTACTTCTGGTGCCTGTGAGCCTTTTTAGATTTCCCCTACAAGCTGCGTGCTAGAGAAGCTCCAGCTTTAGTTACAAACCCCTAAGGGCCCTGGAGAGCCAAGGATGTGTGTCAAACAGCTCTGACCGGCAGTATTATTCATCCCGGACCTGCTTACAACTGCAACTGCAATCCTTACAGTTTTAGAAAGGAATCTCAGTAAGAGGCCAGAGAGAATCATCTGGTTTCACATGGGAGAGATTTATTGGTTAAAAAAAGGCTAACGATGAGAGAATTATTAAACCTGCTTAGCCTGTTATTTATTTACTTATTTTTAAGAGATTTTATTTATTCATGAGAAACAGAGAGAGAAGCAGAGACACAGGCAGAGGGAGAAGCAGGCTCCCTGCGGGGAGCCTGATGTGGGACTTGATCCTCAGACCCAGGATCACACCCTGAGCCAAAGGCAGATGCTCAACCGCTGAGCCACCCAGGTGCCCCTTAGCCTGTTATTTAAAAACTGCAAAAGTATTGGGTATCCTTCAAATTGCAAAAAGTGTATATAACACCCCAAAAGACTCCATTACCCTCTGCCTTGTAAATGCACCATGAGTCCAGGGAAGCTTGTGAACTCTGTGTCTGGCTAAAAATCCTCTGGGGATGTGAGGTGACAGATGCAAGGAGACCTGCTCAAGAACCATTTTCCTCCAATAGCCAGGAGTCACAGAATCACAGAGCTGTGCAAGGTGACCTTGGCAAAGATACACAAGGCATGCTGGTCGTTGAGTTCAAGAGGAGGGCAAGAGCCATGTGGCACACACCACCCAATTATAGTCTATTTGTGGAAAGCCTAATGTGTGTTTTCGTTAAAGGACGACTATATGCTGAGGAGAATCGAGTTGGCAGTCTTGGATCCGTATCATCCACAAAGAACATGCAGAGGGAAAACGTTATGAGTATTTGACTCAAAGGGAGATGGGCTGAGATGACAAATGAAAGTGAACTCTGTGTAGCACTTACTTAGGTCTGAGTGCCTGAGGTGACAGGAAAGTCACACAGCTTCCGCAAATGGACAAGCCCTGAAAAACAAGCTCCTGCTCAAGCAATTCATTTACTTTCCAGCGGACCACAAACTTACCCAGTAAGCCATGAAATTGTGTCTGGAGGCAAACTGCAGCCAGGCCCAGGAAGACAATTTATCACTTTCTGGAAAGGCTCTGAAAAATTAAAAATAGGAAAGACACGCTGTAAAACTGGATACTTCATTGTGTGAGGATTCTCATTAGACTAAGAAAATAGCACCACTTAAGTTTCTATTTATAGGACAAGAGTGGAAATGAGGATTATCTGAAGGGACCTCCACAAAATTAATTGCGAGATTCTTCTCCCTGATGTTTTTAGATTCCAGCTTTGTGCAGCAAGGGGCTTGTTGGGTAAGTGATCAAATCATTGAACAGTTGCTTCTGTGCCTTCTAGATGGGAATTATACCTAATCATAGGATTACCTCCACTTCCTGACAGTATCTAATCCAGAATAAAACCCTGTTTCATTGAACCCTCACCAAAATCACCTAACACAAGCCCAAATCCAATAATAAATCCTTTCTAACACCTCCTCACTGAGATAACCCACAATTCTCTGAGGAGCGAGGTTGCCCTCACTGGAACAAACTGGAAAGCCCAAACTTTCTTCTGTTACAGGTGGATTCCTGATAGTCTCTGACAGGAAGGCATTGTCAATGAAACAATAGACCAAAGCACCAGTATGATCTTCTAGTTCAAACTGAGGCAGGCAGCTCCCTTGCACTGTGTACATACATCACAAAAAAAACTAGTTAATGTGGGAAATTCAAATTCCTCTCTTTTGAGATTCACTCCTACTCATTCTTTAAAACAGAATAAAAAGCCATGACTATCTCTAAGGAGGATTCTAGGCCATTCTTTTCCAAGTAGGAAAGATGCCGACTGGCTTGAGCTCTGGGCTGTTGATTGCACAGAGAGAGCCAATAGCAATCGAAAGATTCGTAGAAGGTGAAATCAACCTATGTGATAGTTAAACAGGGGTAGATGAGGGAGGAAAAAGAGAGTTTACATCAAATGGGTTTAGAGGGGCCAATTCTGGAGATGAGTCTGGAGTAAGAAAAGAGAAGATGTTGAAGCAGCTGCAGTAGTAAAGAACTTGGATGTGAACAAGATGAAGAAAATGAAGTTTCAAGAAGTTCTCCTCTGCTTTATGAAAGTGTCCCAAATGCCTCAACCCTCATTCTCCTGTTTGCTTTCTTAAAACAAAACCAAAATGACTTAATCTTTTAGGAGAGATTGTAGGAAAGATTTCAATTTCTTTTAATTATGTGTTGTTGTTGCCAGTCTGTTTTTTAATGTCCCCACCCCCCCACCCTAGTGACTGTGCCAGTGAAGCATTATACAAGTTATATTCAAAAGTCAGCTCACATCCCAGCCCTTCCCTTGCCCCACCTCTGCTACTTGTGTCTCTATCCACCACGGCATTCTCACGGAGAGGCAGAATGGCCTATAGCATCAGAATGCCGCCATTTTTTAATCGTCTGGTCTCCCCCTACTGAAATGTGGTTGCCTCAAGGACAGTGGTTGGACACTACTTACTTTATCCCTGTATGCAGGGCTGCCCAGCAGAGGGAAGTCTCTCAGCATACTTTGTTTTACCAAGTAAGTGTCATCCTAGCCTTGTGTTCTAGCCGTTACCACCTGGCTCTGTCACTGAAGAAGTTTGTGAAGAACCCATTGCAAGCCAACCAGCACTGTCTCCTCCTGCACACTTCTGGCATTTCCCTCTTCCTTTTCTTTTCCAATTCCTTTCAGAACAATAGTAATTAATGCTGCTTACAGGCACTGTACTAAGCCCTTCGTATTTATTACTTACACTAATTCTCACAACAGTTCTGTGAGGTAGGCATTATTTTTCCCATTTTGAGGTTAGAATCTGAGGCTCGAAGATGTTTGTTTCATGACATGCCTACAACATAGCTAAGAAGTAATGAAAGTGGGACCTGAACCCCAGGTCCCCTTGAGTTTCCAGACTTCTCACAGTTGCGCCAACAGGAGCA
Organism: Canis lupus familiaris; assembly: GCF_011100685.1. NCBI lineage: Eukaryota > Metazoa > Chordata > Mammalia > Carnivora > Canidae > Canis > Canis lupus. Next base: position 23,905,705 of record NC_049233.1, read on the forward strand.
GACTGAATCTCATACTAAGCCATTTAGGTAGGCCTTATCCCTTGTTACCAGAATTACTTCCCACCAGCTCCCCAAACGCCAGCTTAACAACACCACCAGGAGTCCCTTCACATTCACATGTCCCACAGTTTTGTCCTGCTATTGCCTCCTACTGAAGGCCCCTCTTGCTTGATACTCTTTTTGCTCATTTTTGAAGACCCAGCTCAACTGTCTCCTCTGTCATGAAGCCATCTCTGTCTTCTCCACCCTCCACTAGATGTAGACTCCCTTCTCTCTCACAGTTAATTGTTTTTTTTTAAGATGTTATTTACTTATTCATGAGAGACACAGAGAGAGAGAGAGAGAGAGAGAGAGAAAGAGAGAGGCAGAGACACAGGCAGAGGGAGAAGCAGGCTCCATGCAGGGAGCCTGAAGTGGGACCCAATCCCAGGTTTCCAGGATCACACCCTGGGCTGAAGGCAGTGCTAATCTGCTGAGCCACCTGGGCTGCCCTCTCACAGTTAGTTTGAACCTCTGTTATGGCACATACTATAATCTGTCCCAAGTTAGAGCAATTCTAATGCATGTGTTGTACTTTATACTTTTTTACCTTTCCAGTGAAGCATAATAATAGTAAACACATAAAATTTACTAGGTGTCTGGGAATAGTCTAAGCACTTCACATATATTGAGTAGCTGAACCCTCATAATAACTCTATATGGTATGCGCTATAGCACAGAGAGATCGGTAAACTTGCCTGGGGTCACAAAACCAACAAGAAGCAGTGACAGGGCTTGACACAGGCAATCCAGCACCAGAGTCCATGCCATGAACCATGGTCCGAGCCGCCCGCATACACATAGCACGATCGCAGTGTCTGCTAAGTCAAAAAATGAACAAATATACAACTGCATGAATGCAAGGTAACCAATTTAGTGTAAAATTAAACAAGCCAGTCACAGCATTTGACTTATTTGACATCCAGTTGCCTCAAATTCATAGCATTAAAAAGAACGTTTATGGAGGGACGCCTAGGTGGCTCAGGGGTTGAGTGTCTCAGGTCATAATCCCGGGGTCCTGGGATCGAGTCCCACATCGGGCTCCCTGAGGAACCCACTTCTCCCTCTGCCTATGTCTCTACCTCTCTCTGTGTGTCTCTCATGAATAAAAAAAAATGAAAATAAAAATAAAAATCTTTTTTAAAAAAAAACTAACTTTTATGGAGTCATCATTGATTTTTTTCATTTATCCAGCAAAATTTTTCTATAGATTATGTTTCAGCCGCAGGGCCAGAAGCTAGAGTCTGTATCTTGAGAACTCACAACAAGTCAGTGAGAGGAGCTTACAGGTGCCCACTGAGACATGCAATATCTGGAACTCTGTAACTAACTGTACTTGGCTTTCTTACTGTTGTAACCAGTGGACTGAAGCAGTGGTTCAGTCTAGCTGATTCTTCTCTCTCCATCTGGCACTGTCCAGAGACATTTTTGGTGTCATAATTGATGTGGATGGTACCAGCATCAGGTGAGTAGAATCCAGGGATGCTCCTAAACATCCTAACATGCACAGGACAGGACAGTCCCAACAACACAGAGCTATATTGCCCAAAATATTGATAGCACTGAGGCTAAGAAGCTCTGTATCAAAAATGTAAAGAATAACCCTGTACCAAAAACTCAAAGAGGCAACTAGCAGATAAGTCTTAGAAACCTATTTACACAGTACACTGATTATAGACAACAGAACTGTACTATAAACACTTTTTATTTATTTGACAGAGAGAGAGAGAGAGAGAGCACAAGCAGGGGGAGCAGCAGTCAGAGGGAGAGGGAGAAGCAGGCTCCCCACTGAGTAGGGAGCCTGATGTGGGGCTCGATCCCCAGACCCTGGGATCATGACCTGAGCTGAAGGCAGACACTCAACTGACTGAGCCACTCAGGTGCCCCTGTACTATAAACATTTGACTTGCTAAGAGACTAAATCTTAATTTTTCTCAACACTAGAAGAAATGATCATTACATGACGTGATAGACATGTTAGGTAATGCTACATTGGCAGTCATATCGCAACATAAATGTATCAGATCTACAGATCTTACACAACATTGTATGTCAAATATAATCCAATTTTTCAAAAATCAGAGATGAATACAAAGCTCTCATTTGGGGGTATCTCTCAAACTTTTTAAGGAAAAGACCTGTGTAGAATTGGAAAAAAATAAACCACAGCACTGATAAGAAAATAAAGTACACACACCAAAATAAAATCAAGTTTAAAATACTCCTTTAATCTGCAGTGCTGGCAAATTAATCTGATTACCAGGAATTTTGCATATGCTGTCGGTGGTGCTGGTGTGCTGGAAGGAAGAAGATTGAATTTCCAGCCTCCCCCAGAAATTCTCTTCGGAAAATTTGTTAGTTAGCCCTCCTTACATGCTACAGAGCTGAGGTTCTAGAATGAGAAACTGCTTCATCTAGGATAAAACATGACTTCTAAACCTGAGGCAGACAGGATTTGGGAATACTCATTCTATTTTAGAGATCAAATATGGACCTAGAGACCGCCTCCTACAGACCAGGCTTCCAGAGGAGTGAGATGGTGACCCCTTTCCTGGCTGCCCCGCCCATGGTGTGGGCTGCTATTGGGATTTTAAGGACCCAAAGAGGGGCCCATTACCCAAAATACTACTCAACCCTAAATGGGAGGAAGCATTCACTCTCCTATAGGACAAAGAGAGTAAAATACATGGAATAGCACTAGAATGCCTGTGTTCAAATCGAGCTCTCCCCTTTATTAGCTGTGTGACCTTGGATAAATTACTTAACCTCTCCGTGCCTCAGTTTTGTCACCTGTTAAATGAGGGGCAGCCTACTTCATTAGGTTCTGGGGGGAATGAACTAAATTAATTTGCAGGTAAAGCACTCAGAATAAATCCTCACACATACAAGAGCTATATAAACAAACCTTAGTTATTCTTATTAGAGTATGAGCCTACTGGAGAAAGAAGTTGCATCACATTTTTTGGATTCCCCTGGGCCTAGTATACTAGTATAGAGCCTGTATTATTCCTAGAATATGTGACAGTGATTACACCCCCAAGTGGCTTTGCTTTGGTTTGATGTCAATATTGTGCTCAGGCAGCTCCCTCATCAGTGTTAATACAATTTGCGCTTTTGCTGAGTCACTAGATTATCTGAGAACTTTTTTTGAGTTTATTTAGAGTTAAAATTGAAGGGCAGTCTAACAGAAACTTAGATTTAGTACTTTAAATGCTTTTTTCAATTGATTTTTAAGAGAGAACACGTGTGCACACAGTCATGTGAGTGGGAAGAGGGGCAGAGGGAAAGGGAGGGGGAAAGCCCTTAAGCAGGTTCCACACTCAGCCCAGAGCCGGAGGCAGGGCTCAAACTCATGACCCTGAGATAATGACCTGAGCTGAAATCAAGAGTGGGATGCTCAACTGACTGAGCCACCCAGGCGCACCAGTACCTTAAATACTTTTTAGAAGTGTTTTGGTCAATATGAAGAAAAGGGACTGAAAAAGGTTCACCTGGGGTTGGTGTACAGGAGTGGAAGGTAGGAAAGGAAGAACAAGTATCAAAATGTTTTCTCATTTCCATCAGGATTTCTTTTTTGATGCATTTATTAATTTTATTTCTACTTTTTCTTGTATAAAGCACCCTAATCCAAGGGTACAGCACAATGCACTTTACATATGCATAACTGTTCATAACCACCAGATTCAGAGCTGGAAGGAAGATTTCTAGTATCCCAGAGGGTCCCCTTGCTCCCTCCTAATCCCACTCTCCAATTTCCATCACTCTCAAGTAGTTTTGTGAGTTCTTGCACTTGGTAAAAAGATGCCTTTCTACGGGTTTTAAATTTTTTTTTCCTGAGAGCTTTATTGTTTTACTTTTCACGTTTAAGTCTATGATCCATTTCAAATACATTTTTGTGTGTGTGTATGGAATGAACTTTTTTTTCTGTACATATATCCAATTGCTTCATTTCTTTTTTAAATTTTTTTTAAAATTTATTTATGATAGTCACAGAGAGAGAGAGAGAGTGACAGAGACACAGGCAGAGGGAGAAGCAGGCTCCATGCACCGGGAGCCCGACGTGGGATTCAATCTCTGGTCTCCAGGATCGCGCCCTGGGCCAAAGGCAGGCGCTAAACCGCTGCGCCACCCAGGGATCCCCAATTGCTTCATTTCTATTAACTGAAGAGACTGTCATTTCCCCACTGAGTTGCAGAGGTATCTTCATTATAAACCAGTTGACCTGTACATGAGGGTCTGTTTCTGGACTTTCTAATAGTCTCTCTGTGTTCCTTTGGTATATTTGATTATCCTTTATTAGTATCATACTGAGTTAATTATGATAGGTCTATGGCTTCATACGTTTTAAAATTCGGTAGTGCACAAGCCCTCCAATTCTGTTCTTCAAATTGTCTTAGGACTCTAGGTCTTTTGCATTTCCATATGAATTTTAAATTTAACTTGCACATTTCTACCAAAAGAAAAAAAAAAACCTTTGTTGGGATTTTTAATACAATTGCACTAAATCTATAGATCTGTTGAGGAGAAGCAACATAATAGCCATGTTTACCTTGTTGTATGAGCATGGTATTTCTCTCTATTTACATACCACTTTCTTTAATTTTTCTCAGTGATGTTTGGTGTGGAGATCTTGCACATCTTTCACTAGGGTTATTCCTAAGTAGTTAATGTTTTTTGATGAGACTGTAAAAGATACTTTTATTTAATATTTCGTTTTCCTTTAATTAGTTTCTACTATATAGAAATGCAAAGCAACAAACATGCTAAATTTGTTGATTAAATCTAACAATGTGTACACTCTAAGTTGCTTTCCAATTTTTACCTTTTGCTTCCTTATCTCATCTTTTTTCCTGTATAAAACCTAATGAAGAATGTTGAATGGCAGTGGAAATAGAGGTCATCTCTTGTGCTTAACTTCTAGAGGAAAGCATTCACTATTTCACCATTAAATAAGATAGTTGCTGTTGCGTTCTTGTAGACATATAAGTGCCAGTTTTTATTCCAGGCTTGCTAAGAATCTTTAATGCAAACAGGTATTGAATTCTATCATATGATTTTTCTACATTTATTAAGATGTTCATTCATTTTTTTCTCCTTTTAGTTGTTAATGCAGTAGATTATATTGATTCATACTTTTGAAAAGTAAAACAGCCTCTCTCTCTTCTAGAATATTACTTAGAATGCATATTACTTAGTCATAATGCATTATCAGGGGTTCCATTTGCTAATATTCTGTTTGATTTTTTTTCTCTATGTTTCTGAACTATATGTATCTATAATTTTCTTTTATTTCATTTCTTTTGTTAGCTTTTGGTCTCATTATTACACTGTCCTCATATGGTAAGTTGGAAGGTGTTCCCTCTTCCTCTATTTTCTAAAAAATTATGCTTAAGATTGGTATTATTTCTTTATTAAATGTTCTTGAAGACATCATCACCAAAACATCTAGGCCTGGAGTTTTCTTTGTGGGAATATTTTAAATTACAGATTTAACTACTTTAATATATGTAGGATTATTCAGATTGGCCATTTCTTTGGGGGCAGTTTTGGTAAACTGTGTTTCCTTCCTTCCCTCTTTTTTTCCTTCCTTCCTTTCTCTTTTTTCCTTGATCAGTTATGCATCAGTGTTCATCAATTTTATCAATCTTTTCAGAGAAATAACTTTTAATTTTGTTGATTTTCTGTTTATAATTGCTTTCCATTTTACTGACTCTACTTTTATCTTTATGATTGTGTTACTTTTACTTGCTTGGGGCTTAATTTGTTGTTCTTTATCAAATATTTTTTATAAACAGAAGCTTAGATTGTTCATTTTCAACCTTTCTTTTTTTCTATTATTTTATTTAAAGCTATAAATCTGGGCAGGCTGGGTGGCTCAGTGGTTTAGCGCTGCCTTCGACCCAGGATGTGATCCTGGAGACCCGGGATCAAGTCCCACATCGGGCTCCCTCCATGGAGCCTGCTTCTCCCTCTGTCTGTGTCTCTGCCTCTCTCTCTGTGTCTCTCATGAATAGATAAATAAAATCTTAAAAAAAAAAAAACTATAAATCTAAGCACCATTTTAGCTGCATCTGGCATGTTTGGGTATGCCATATTTTTGCTATCATTCACTTCACAATATTTTCTAATTTTTACTGTGATTTCTTTTTAAATTCATGAGCTAATTAGAAATATGTTGCTTAATTTCCAAACAATTATAGGTTTTCATTCTGCTGAAATCTATCTTTCTGTTTTTGAGGAAAGAATCTGTATTCCTGTTTTGGCTTTTAGTTCAATTCCACTCCTGGCAGAGAATATACTGTGTATTATTTCAATCCTTTAATTGATTGGAACTTGGTTTTTGTTTCAGCATATGTTCTATTTTGGTAACATGTAGCAGACAGTTTGGGAATACTGACTTTTTTTGTCTTCTTATTTTATCAGCTACTGAGAGAGGTATTTTTTTTATTATTATTATTATTTTAAAGATTTTATTTATTTATTCATGAGAGACAGAGAGAGAGAGAGAGAGAGAGAGAGAGAGGCAAAGACATAGGCAGAGGAAGAAGCAGACTCCATGCAGGGGTTCTGATGTGAGACTTGATCCTGGGATTCCAGGATCATGCCCTGAGCGGAAGGCAGATGCTTAACTGCTCAGCCACCCAGGTGTCCCTGAGAGAGGTATTTTTAAATCTACATCTATTGTTTTGGATCTATATGTTATTTTTGCTTTATATATTTTCAGTATATATTAGAAAACATACACATTTAGAATTATGTTTTCCTGTTGAATTAACTCTTGGATGATTTTGAAATATCCCTCTTCCAATCCCTAGTTCCCTTGTCTTAAATTGTACTTGGATAGCCACAGCTGTATCAGCTTTCCCTTTATTATTGTTAGCATGGTGTATCATAGTAAACATCCTTTTACTTCCATTTTATCTGTGTCTTTATATTTAGTGTCCAAATTACAAACAGGAAATATTTGGGATAATTTTTAAACTCCAGTCTGGCAATTTTGGTCTCTTAATCACAGGATTTAGTCCATTAATGTTTAATGCAATTACTAACATATTTGAATATAAGTCTGTCTTTCTTTTTATTTCTATTTAATCTTCTGGTTTTTTGTTCCTTTGCTCCTGCTTTCTAAACTTCCATTTTAAGTACTCCAGTATTTTTCAGTATTCCATTTTGTCTTTTGTGTCAGCTTTTAAAAAAAGATTTTATTTATTTGAGAGAGAGAGTTAGCAAGAGAGAGCATGAATGGGGCAGAGGGAGAGCAGGCTCCCCGTTGAAGCAGGCTCCCCACTGATCAGGGAGCCCAACGTAGGGCTCAATCCCAAGACTCTATCATGATCTGGCCCAAAGGCAGATGCTTAACCAATTGAGTCACCCAGGTGCCCCTCTGTCAGCTTTTAATTATTTTCATTTTATTCTTTTAGTGGGTACTCTAAAGACTGTAATATGCATCTGATTATTAACTAAGTACAATCTACCTTAAATTAGTTCTTTCACCACTTCATCAGTAATGCAAAACAGTTTAATTCCATTTACCCTCCTCCTGCTTTTGTGTTATTGCTTTTGAAGATTTTTCTCTCTGAAAATGTTATAAACCCCGTAAGACATTACTATCGTTGTTGCTTTAAGTTGCAAATATTTTTCCATATTTATCCCCAGTTACCCTTCCTCGGAATCTCCTGTCTTTCCTGCAGATTCTTGAGATCATTTTCTTTTCCCTTGAAGAATTTTTAAAGGATTTCTTCTATATAAGTTCTGCTAGTTACAATTCTGTTCAACTTTTAGTTGTCTTAAAACGCCTTTAATTTGCCCTAATTTTTGAAAGATTTTCTTTTCAGAACACAGAATTCTAGATCAGCAAGGTTCTTTTCTTCCTTCAGCATTTAAAAAATAAGTATCATTCCACTGACTCCTACTTGCATAATTTTTGTTGAAAAGTTAACTATTTGTCTTACTATTGCTCTTTGAAGAAGATCTAGTCAGAAGCATATGTTTCTTAATTGTCTATATTTTCCATATCCCTTCATCACATAGTATGATATGATGGCAAGGACCATTTCTGACTTGTTCATTCTCAGCCTCTAGAATTGCACCTGGTGGCTCTATATTTAATGCATAATTTTTAAAAGAATTTGTAAATGAATGATTGAATTACTTAACTAGGGCAATGCCAAAAAAAAAAGTAGTGACTTAACAGAGTGAATGAATGAAGTCATTGTCTCTTGACAAAATCCATACTCTTATTTCTAAGAGCCATTCAGACTGTTTCACAGACCTCCTGCTTAAACTAAATTTCACCACTGCATAAACATTGTCTTATCTACATTAATAGCTTTGATAAATTCTACTTGCATAACATATGTCTGGATAATAACATCTGAAAATAAGATATTATAGAGGAGAGATTCTTTATAGGTTATTTATTATATTTAAAGATGAGCAAAACCAAAATCTGTTCTTTTGCAATTAGTTTTTAGATAAATTGATTTCATAATGTAATTTCTAAAAGATGGAGATTTATTAGACACAAAGATAAAAGGAGGTTACAGTGATTTTAAGTAAATAACGATGATGCTCATTCTCAGCATCAGACTTAATAACCAGCAGAGCCAGACTTACAAATAGATGAAACTTCTAATCCTTGCCAAGATAAAGGAAACAAATTTAAAACAAATAGGTTTTGCATATTACTCTCAACTATTTTTTTGTAAACAAGAATATTCAGCTTTCTTGTCTGTTAACAAATGTTACAAAATCAACATAAGTTTCACTTAAGTGACCGCTTAAAGACTTCTAGGTTTCCTTTATGTTGCTTTACCACACAGTAGGCAAGGCTCTGTAGCTCAGATATTCATCCATCCTCTAGTTCTTTAATGGAAAGATAAAACAGGCTTTGCATTAATCAGAGCAAACAATTGCTGTGCCATATCCAGTAGCAGTATGGAAAAGAGTGGGGAAATGAAGAATTAACCATTTGTCTCTGAGCCACCCTACATGATCTTTGGATAACTTACACCAGGAACTTCTCTAACAATGGGAAGAGTTGAGACCTGGCTATCTATATTTTGAAACACTCATCTGGGACCAAGCTTTCTTGCAATCAGGAATAGCAGTGGATATGCTATTTGTTTGTTCAACAAATTTTTTTGTACACCTATTATGTGCTTTGGTGAGTTGGAGTTTTTTTGTGAAAAAAATATAGTCAAAATCATGATGGTCAAGGAGCTCACATTCAGTAGGAGAGCCTGAGAAGAGTGACAGAGGCAAGAGAGTGAGAGAGTGCTATGATCAGGAAAGAGCAGGTTGCAAGGCTGTTGAGAGTAGGATGCACAAGAGCTGGCTGGATGATGGGGCAGAGATAGTGGGGTGGAAATGAGGAACTCAGAGCATTCATAATGAGTCAAGAGATTTTCTAGAAACTAGGAACATGGAGATATCAGAACTTTCTGACCGTGAACACATTTCCCAGCGTAATGGATGCTATGTGAGGTTGACAAGCAATAAGAACTGTTCTAGCAAAGGCTTTGAGAAAATACCCTTAGGGCTACTGTGAGTGATAATTATTTCTTATTAGTACCTATTAATGTGATAACAGCCGCAACTCTTTGTGGCATGCTTGCTCTATACCAGGCTTTACACTGAGGCTGTGGAGGCTGCCTCACGTTACCCTCTACTAACTTAACGGTGTGGGCACATTTTAATCCTTATTACAGACATGGCCACAAAGACTTAGAGAGGATAATTTGCTCAAGTTTGCAGAACTAACAATTTGTGCAACCACAGTATTAATGTGAGTCTACCAGATGGCAGAACTATTGTGCTTGGTAAGGTCAGGATATGAGTATCTGACTGAGTATCCGGAATTATTTAACAAATACTTATCAAGTATCTGCCACGGGTCAGAACTGTACCAAAATTATAGAATGGAGGGGGCTTCCATATGTCTAATCCCCTCATTTCTGGCATGAGAAAACGGAGGCTTATAGAAGTTGAGGGAATTTATAATAAAGTGACATCCTATCTTTGTCACCCATGACTGGGAAACAAGAGCTGAAAACAACAGAAAGAAATGATAGCTGTATGGATTTTTAAGACATTTAGGTGGCGACATCACCATAATGGTGTAGTAGAAGACCTCAGCCTGTGGCCCCCCACAAAGACCAAACCTTACACAGCCATCCAGAAACCAGACTCACTCAGGGGGAGCTCAAGAGTCCAGTTAAGCAACTTCAGCAACACAGTAGAACACTGAGAACAACTGCATGGAAATGGAAGGAAGACCAGCTTCATTTTGCCTCCATCATTTCACCCTGCAGACAGCGCTGTTCTAGGCCAAGAGGGAAGGCGCCAGCTAGAGAAAGTTCTCTTGCTGAGAAAGGGAAAGCACCCGCTCAACCAGCTTCTGAAGCCTTTCCAGATAGTCGCTTCCATTTCACTCCACCTAAGGACCAGCAAAGCTGAGATGTAGAGAGATACTCAGGGACGAGGAAGAAGAGCGGGGGCTACCAGTATGAGCCATGTGGCAGGAAGCTCTCTGTAGAGGAGCCCAGAAGCTTTTGCCCCTGAAAAAAAGCAATGGCAAGCAACTCATCACATAGCCCATGCAGATTTTACTGGATTTTTACCCCATGGGCATTTGCCAGCCACCTGAGTCCCTCTGGGCTCCCTAGCCTGCTCCACCCCCACCAGCGCCCAGGATCTCCTGGCAACAGGCAAGCCTCTGAAGCTGCAGAAGTACAAAATGCAAGGCCATGGTCCCTGTGGTGACTCTCACTCACAAGTACATGCTTGAGGCTAGCCACTCCAGCTGTGCACCTGCACACCCTTGCCTGATTCCCAGCACCAGCCTCCATTTCTGTACACATGCCCATGGGGAAATCCGTAGCCACAGGGGTGTCTACAAAGAGCCGAAAGCCCCTATGGCTGCTCCTGGGACTGGATTTAGCCCTGATCTGTCACTGGCCTCCATTCCGGGTCTACTTGAAACTAGCAGTGCATCTGCACTCTGCCCATCAAGTCCGCTCACCAGCCTATACTGTAACATGTATACCTGTGCCTAGAACCAGAGGCTGTGGCTACAGCTTTCAGTGTGCCTGAAGCAGAATACAAAAGGAAGAAGGAAAATTGTTTGCTAATGACATAAAAAAATACCAATAATTCCAATAAAAACTGTTAGAATAAACCAACTCAGTAAAGTTTCAAAATATAATCAGTTGCATTTCTATGTACTAACAATAAACCCTCTGAAAAAGAAATAAAGAAAACAATCTAATTTATAACAACATCAAAAACAATGCAATATTTAGGAATAAGTTTAACCAAGGAACTGTGAGACCAAAACTATAAGACATTACTGAAAGAAATTAAAGAAGACACAAATAAGTGGAAGGCTATCTCTTGTTCATGGATCAGAGAATTAATATTGTTAAAACAGCCATACTATCAAAAGTGATCTACAGATTCAATGTAATCCCTATGGAAATTCCAAAGGTAGTTTTCACAGAAATAGAATTAATGATCCTGAAGTCCATATGGAACTACCAAAGATGCCAAGTAGTCAAAGCAATCCTAAGAAAGAAGAACGAAGCTGGAGGCATCACACTTCCTGACTTCAAACTGTACTATAAAGCTATAGTAATCAAAATCATATGGTACTGGCATAAAAACAGATGGATCTGAAAAAAAAAACAAACAAACAAAAACAAAAACCAGAACTGAGAGCCCAAAATAAACCCTTGCATATATGGTCAACTAATACTTGACAAGGGAAGCAAGACTAAATGATGGAAAAAGGCTAGTTTCTTCAGTAAATGGTGCTGGAAAAACTAGGTGTTCATATGCAAAACAATGCAAGTGCACCCCTCTCACAACTCATGGAAAAGTAACTCATGGAAAGTAAACATAAGACCTTAAACTGTAGCACTTAGAAGAAAACAGGAAAAAAGCTCCCTGACATTGGTTTTGGCAATAATTATTTTGAGATGACACCAAAAGCACAAGCAATGAAAGCAAAACCAAGCTAAAAAAGTGTCCATACAGCCAAAAGAAATAATAAAATGAAAAAACAACCACAGAGGGTCAGGAAAAGGGCAGAAAACATTTGTCAATCATATATCTAATAAGGGGTTAATTTTTTTTTTTTATAGATAGAGTCTATTTTTTTTAATTTATTTTTTATTTATGATAGGCACACAGTGAGAGAGAGAGAGGCAGAGACACAGGCAGAGGGAGAAGCAGGATCCATGCACCGGGAGCCCGACGTGGGATTCAATCCCGGGTCTCCAGGATCGCGCCCTGGGCCAAAGGCAGGCGCTAAACCTCTGCGCCACCCAGGGATCCCTAATAAGGGGTTAATTTTCAAAATATATAAGGAACTCAAAAGACTTAAAAGCAAAAAAAAAAAAAATGCAAAAAATGAAAAAACAATTGAAAAATGGCCAAACCCCCAGTCACAGAGCCTCAGCCCGCAGAGGACTGGGCAGTCTTCCCCTTGAGCCTCCGGCTGCCTGACGCTCCAACCCAAGGCCCACCTTCTCCCACCACCTTCCTCTGTTCCCACGGAGGAACAGGAATCCTAGAATACGTCCCATATCCAGAAATTCCACTCTTGCGATCTCTTTGTAGATGCAAGTAAGGGTGATGCTCTGCTTCCTGCTGGCACTGAGGTTCTATCCATGTAAGAACCCAACAGAGAAATGGCAGGAAGACCCTTTCTACTGTCTAAAAAATTGCTGATGATTACGACAAAGAGAAGCTAGTGAAGGCGTTTCAGAAGAAATCTGCCTGCAATGTGCTGTCTTCCAGAATATGGAGAATCCAGGTACCGGGCAACCAACAGGAGAACACCTGCCAGTTCCCCCCTCCTGGAGAATGGACTGGCCAGGCACGACCAGCCAAGGTTCGCGGGTTTGAAGTACTTTGGGCTCACCGAGGCTTACGTGAGCATTTCCTTCCCATGAATAGAATTCTCCTTCTGTCCTTTGTTACAAGTTTAAAAACCTCACAGCTTGTGTAGTGTAAGCATTTGGGGTCTGCTTTGGACTCGGGCTAGTCTTTCTCCCTCGGGCAGTAAAGCGGAGAGAGCCGGGCTGTCTCGTGCCGAAGTCCGCAGAGGTCACGCCTGAACCCAAGCAGTCACGGGCTGTGCGGGTCCAGCCCGGAGCCCCAGGATCACAACCAGCTGTGCCAGGGCAGAAGCCCCTCAGCTCTCGCTCTTCCGAGTTCCCTGCCCAGAGAGAATGTCCACACCTGAAGAGCCTGCGGTGAAGCCAAGAGGACCGGGTGGGCTGAGACAGCACCAGAGGGAGTCGTTGGCAGCGAAAGCAAGATCCCTGGTGTCTCCCACCTGGCCGGACGGGCAGAGCTCAGAGCGGCCACCCTGCCCCTAGTGAGGTGTGTTGGGACATCTGTTGCCACCGCAGTCTTTTGGGCCTGACAATCCCTAGCTCACTGACGCCCAAGCACCAGAATGCGAGGCCCACCTTCCATCAGAGTTAAACTTGACGGAGGAATAAACCTCACACTGACGGGTCAGTCCCGAAGCTGGCTGCCGAGCTCGCCGCTTAGGAACAGAGGCCCAGTGGCACTTGCAGTAACAGCCTGGTTTGGGTTTATTTTTTCCTCTCGGTTTTAACATTACAAAATGCCTTCGAGCCTTTATTTAAATAAAACTGGTGTTGGGGCGCCTGAGGGGCTCAGTCTGTTAAGTGCCTGCCTATGGCTCAGGTCATGATCCCAGGGCCCTGGATCGCCCCCCACCCCCTCACCGTGGGCTCCTTGCCCAGGGGGGAGTCTGCTTCTGCCGTCCCCCCTGCTTATTATATGTGTTCTCTCTCTGTGTCAAATAAATAAATAAAATCTTTTAAAAAATACAAACTTGTTTTCAGAAACAAAAATAAAAAAATGGTCAGAGAAATTGGGTGTGGAGAAAGGGGAACACTGGTGTACTGTTGGTAGGAATGTAAATGGGTGCAGCCGCTATGGAAAACAATATCAAAACACTAAAAATAGAACTACCTAATGTGATCCAGCAAACCCATTTCTAGGTATATATCCAAAGGAAATGAAACCACTATCCCAAAGAGAAATTCGCACTCCCGTGTTTATTACAGCATTATTCATGGTGGCCAAGATAAGGGCATAACCTAAGTGTTCATCAACTTAGATAGCTGGGTGAATCGATAAAGACTGTGTGAGACACAGATATAGATGTCTAGACATACACACAATTGCATATGATTCAGCCATGAGAAAGAAGGAAATCCTGCCATTTGTGACTACATGGATGAACCCTGAGGGCATTATGCTAAGTGACATAAGGCAGAGAAAGGCAAATACCGGACGATCCCCCTTACATGAATCTAAAAACACTGAACTCATAAAACACAGTAGGATGGTAGTTGTCAAGGGCCAAGGGCTTGGGGAAATGCGGAGATATTGGCCAAAGTCAACAAATTTCTAGTTAAGACGCATAAAGTTCAGGGATCTAAGGTAGAGCATGGTCACTGCAGTTCATAATATTGTATTGTGTACTTGCAAGTTGCTATGACAGTTGAATCTCAATGTTCTCACCCTAACAACAAAATGGTGATATGTGCGGTGATAGATGTGCTAACAAAACTTACCGTGGAAAACATCTTGGAATATATGTGTTTCAAATCATTCCACTAAACACTTTAAGCATCTGCAATTTTATATGTCAGTGAATAAATTCTGGAAATCTAATGTACAGCATGATGATTATAGTTAACCATACTGTAATTTTTACTGAAAGTTGTTAAGAGAATCTTAAATGTTCTCACCACACACACACACACACACACACACACACACACATTATGTGAGGTGATAGAGATGTTAATGTACCCCATTGTGGCAATTATCTTGCAATATATAAGTGTATCAGATCAACCTGCTGTATACTTTAAACTTATACAATGTTATCCTGTAAATAACATCTCAATAAAGCTGGGGGAAAAAACACTGAGGAGATCAGACAGGTAAACATTCCTTATAAGTTCCTGCTCTTCTGTTCAGTGAGTCACTGAGAATGATTGAATCAAGAAAAAGTTAAGGGGGGGCAGCCTGGGTGACCCAGCAATTTAGTGCCGCCTTCGGCCGAGGGCATGATCCTGAAGACCCGGGATCAAGTCCCATGTCAGGCTCCCTGCATGGAGCCTCCTTCTCCGTCTGCCTGTGTCTCTGCCTCTCTCTCTCTCTCTCTCTGTGTGTGTGTGCGTCTCTCATGAATAAATAAATAAAATCTTAAAAAAAAAAAAAAGAAAAAGTTAAGGAGCCTTACTTTTTCCTCCCCACCGAAAACTGCTTTCAGTGTGAAGGTTGTAGCTTATGTGCCTTTTTTGTCTGTGCATTTTCGCGTTATATGCTGTTAGGTACCTTTCCTGGAATTATCCTCCAATGTGTTTATAATGACTGTTCATAAACTGTTTGGAGACAGGGCTAATTAAATATGGCAACTGAAAGAAGTATGGCCTCCCCAACAAAGGACATGTGGCTTTTAACTGGAGTCAGGATGACTGTAACCGTTCTCCACTTTGGCCCACCAAAAACTTGGAATTTGCCATTACAATGGCACCACATGAGATGTAGTCACTGAATTAACATCTGGGCATGGTTATCAGTTGGTTTTCATCTGGAATATTCATTTTTAAAGTTTGGCCCATGCTGCCCATTTATTTTTCAGAAGGTGTATTAGGTTCCAAATACTTTAAGCACCCTGTGGTAGGCGTCAACCTGGCTCAATTCTTGGAAAGAATGGACAACAGAGAAACCCCTAGGAGCTAAGTCATACTCACATAACTGGGGCAGATTGTAGTGGGGAGGGACATCAGGTTGATACTAATTACTTAGCAGGAGGTTCTTTAGAGAACCCACAAAAGAAAACTTTAATCCAGTTCCAGGAATTCTCCTTGATTCCTGTCATGTAGCCTGACTAACAAGCCCTGATTTATGGGAGGGTTGTGGCCACGATGATTATCTTCAGCCAATGAGACATGTTCGCTCTCAGGAGAATGGGGCACCATTTTCAAAGTATATTCCGCAGAACACTGATCAGAAATCAATATGGAAAAAATAACTTAAAAAAAAAAAAAGTCTCTCAGGCAAAGAGGTTTGGCAAATGCCAAGTGAAATTTAAGGTAAATGAGTTTGTCCATGACAATATTTTAGAATGTTCAATGGTCTGGTGTGCCTCTCCAAACTTACGTGAAGCTAGTTGTTTGTTTGTTTGTTTGTTTGTTTGGCAGAGTATCCTGGTTTCATCTTTTCCTTGCAGCGTGCCCCCTTGTTTTAGGGCCAGTCACCAGTCACAGCTTTCTAACAGCTTTCTCATTTTCAAAATAGAGTAACACCTATTTTTATGGGTTCAATACAGGGATTGAGTAAAAGTTTATATACATATGTACTGCCTTGTAAAAGATAAAGTATTCAAGTGGCTCCTTTCAGGCATAGGCATGACTGGTGATAAAGACTATACTATACATGTCTCTTCACACCTTTTGTTCTTTTGAAACACATCTATAGCCCCCTCACAGCTTTAAGCCTGAACATTTTCTCTTTCTTGGGCAATCTCATCTCTGGTTACGCTATTTTGACCTCTGTTTCTTGCAATTCTATCCAGGGCCTCATTATTGCATCTGTCCCACCCCATGCTAATCTAATACATACCTATTCACAGCATTCTCCAAGATGTGAAATTGGGGGGAAACACAAGATTAAACAATGTTCAACAGATGTTACACATTTCACTTCAGCGGGACATCTCAGAGCCGTAGTTATGTATGGCATTATGCCCCTCCAAGAGGGAACTATAACTTAGAGCATGTTTTCCAAATTTATTTTACAATGGAACTCCACTCTTCTTGACGTGTCTATGGGTCCCAGTGGTCTACAGAATGCACATTTGGAAATGCTACCGTATAGGCTTGGTGGAAGTGAAATGGCCCCACTGCTAAAGTCAAGGAGAATCTCTGAGACTATATCTCCAGTAACCTCATGCTGTCTTGGTACTGATCAAAGGTTAAGAATGATATGTACCTATAGCATCCAGCTTAATTACATTATCATAAAAAACATTTTGATAATGTCACAGCTAAAAAACTTCACAGACAGCAAAATCTTGAGTAGCTTAAATTTCCCAGGGTACAAAGTACCTGAATATATTGTGTTTTCTGGTTAATTTTGGCTAAAAATATTTATAAAATCGATAGGTATACTTTTTGGACTTTGTCAATCAACAAGTAAACATAATTAAACATGTCTTGATGATTTGAGTTCTTTATTTGTGGTATTAGGAGATGGGGCCTTTGGGAGGTAATTAGGTCATGAGAGGCATGCAACCTGACTATAGGGATTAGTGCCCTTCTTAGAACAGGCACGAGAGAGGTTGCTTCTCTGCTCTCCACCAGGCAAAGACACAGGGACACTGCTGTTTGTAAACTAGAAACAGGCCCTCATCAAGAACCCTTCCTGGCCTTCAGAATTGTGAGAAAGAAGCATCTGCTGTTTAAGACACCAAGTCTATGGTAACTTGGTACTGCAGCCCAAGCGGCCTATGACAAGGGTCTTACAAAGGCATGGCAGATATTGTCAATGACACAATCCTTTATCCCTTCTAGGGACAGGAAGGGCCCCAGTTAGCACATTAGTTGCATCCTGTTTGATTGCAGATTTTTGCTGAACACATTGACCTCTGACTCCTGAGAGAGGACTGGCCCAATGACTCATTGCCTGAAGGCTTGTCTATCATGACACCTTCTGTCCTCGTAGGGCTCAAATGACATGAAAACAGTGCTGCTGTGGGGAATTAAAGCAAGGACAACTTCCATAAAGCAGCTCACTTGACTGCAGAGGAGAAGGCATTGAAGTAAAGGTCTTCCCCCTGACTCTTACCAATATGCAGGTGACACACGCTCTAATATCAAGGAAAACTGAGTAATGTGCTTACTTCTTCATAGTAGAATACCTGGATGACTTTCAATGACACCTTGACTTTAAGGAATGAATGTTACAGCAGTCACAGATTCTAGAGGTGATACATCTTGAAAGTAATCACATGACCTAAGAACAACAACAAAAAAAATCCTGAAGTTTCCAAAGAGAGGTAAGCTGACTTAATTTCAAAGCATTCAGATTCCCAGTCTTGTATTATTTCTACCATTTTCCTGTTAGACTCAGAAGTTTCTTGCTTTTGTATCTTGTTCTTGCCTTGCATATGTATCTCTACCACAGCAGATGCCAGGTAGATATAGTCAGAAATAAGTAGCTTTTAGGAGAATTCTAGAATCATAGAAATCAGGCTCCCAAGGTTTTCCAACAAGTCTTAAACCTAATACTTGCTACTGGTGTCTTCCTGTCTGTAACAGGGGTTCCTGGGTGGGGTAGAGAAGGGAATTTCTTTTAATCTGTTCCTGACAGGCTAGAGAGATACAAGAAGTTAGAAAGAGGTATACTCCTTTCACGAGTGGATTTAGGAAAGAGAGCCTGTGATTAGGTCATAGAGGAAGCCTGGGATGCAAAAGATAATTAACAGAGGATAAAACCTCAGAGAGCTAACCATGACAATATGCTCAGGGAGAGCCTAATCCAGGATACTACCAAGAGACAGAGAGCTATTAAGCCTTATTAATAATGTTCATTAATAAGATTAATTAACTTTTTATAAAATTTAGGTCAGTGGTTCTCAACCTGGACTCTGCACATCAGCATCCCAATACCCAGGCTGCAACTGAGCCAGTTAAGTAGAAGCCTCTGGGGGTGGCAGCCAGGCATCAGTTGTTTGAAAATCTCTCCAGCTGATTCCAATGTGCTGCCAAAACTGAAAACCACTGATTCAGGCCGATCTGAGAGAGAAAGATGAAGAATATCAGCACATATTATTTCAAACGTTATTAGGTGAGATTCCTATTTGAGAGTTGGGGAAGATGGAAATACTGATTATCTCCAAGCAAATGGGCCAGGTACAGGTGAGACCTGGCAGGCAGGAAGCAGCAGAAAAACAAGAGGTCTGGGCCTCAGGAGCAAAAAAATCTCTGCAGTCCACAGGGTTTGTTCAAACAACAGAGATTTTCAGCAAACCCCAAATTTGTTGATTTCATCTCTCCTTCTATGCAGGAGAGATGCTCCTTCTATGCTCACATCATGCAGAATCTGGAGGAGTGTGTCTAATGGAATGCAAAGAGTTAAAGCAATGAAGACACTGTGATTGAGCAGTGTCATTATAACTAGGGCAAGAACTAACCTCAGAAGCAGATGAAGATTTTTATTTATTTACTTTGAAAGAGAGAGCCACAAGGGAGGGGGAGAAGGAGAAGCATACTCCCTATTGAGAAGGGAGCCTGATGTGTGGCTTGATCCCAGGATCCCAGGATCATGAACTGAGCTGAAAACAGATGCTTAACTGACTGAGCCACGCAGGGGCCCCCGAGATGAAGATTTTAAACATTCAGCTGAAAGGAGTAGGGAAATGAAACATTATGTGACATCCCACTACTACAGAGAAAGTTGAGGCTCAGAGAAGGAGACCTCAATGTTTCTGATGCTATTAAAGCTGGTAAGTATTCAAGATCTAGAATAGTCAAAAGCTGAGACAAAATGGCCAACAAGCACCTGAAAAGACGCTGAAGGTCACTAATCACTAGGGAAATGCAAATCAAAATTATAATGAGATACCACTTCTCACCCATTAGGATAGTTACTATCACAAACAAAACAAAACAAAAAAGAAAAGTGTTGGTAAAGATGTAGAGAAATCATAACTCTTGTGCACTGTAGGCGGGAATGCAAAAGGCACAGCTGGTATGGAGAACAGTATGGAAGTCTCTCAAAAAAGTAAAACTAGAACTACTGTATGATCCAGCAATTCCACTTCTGGCTATATATTTTTTAAAAAACTGAAAGCAGGGTCTTGGAGAGATATTTGTACATCCATGTTCATAGCAGCGTTATTTAAAACAACCCAAAGGTGGAAGCAATCTAGATATCCATTGATGGCTGAATGATAAACAAAATGTGGTCCATACATGCAGTAGAATATTGTTCAGCCATAAAAACAAAGGAAATTCTGACACAAATGACAGCATGGGTGATCCCTGAGGACCTTATGCTAGGGAAATAACCTAGTCATATAAAGATAACTCTTATATGATGCCACTTACATGGTTAGAATGGTAAATTTTATGTTACATGTATTTTGCCACAATTAAAAACTATAGGGGCACCTGGGTGGCTCAGTGGTTGAGTGTCTGCTTTTGGCTCAGGGCGTGATCCTGGGGTCCTGGGATCGAGTCCCATATCAGGCTCTTTGCAGGGAGCCTGCTTCTCCCTCTGCCTATGTCACTGCCTCTCTCTGTGTGTTTCTCATGAATAAATGGATAAAATATTTTTAAAAATAAGTAAATAAAAAATAAGTAAATAATAAAAATTATATATAACCAGATATTTTTAGATTAGAAAAAAACAAGGTATAGTAGAGTTTCTATAATATGCAAATATTTTTGGCTAAGGAAGAATAAAACTTAGTATAATCTCTTATTTCTTGCTTTATGTGTGTGTACACATTTTTGTATGTGTGTATGTATGTGTGCTCATGTGTATATGTATTTTACACACACGTATATTTAGACCAAGAACCAGTAGAAGAATAAGTAGGAAACTAATAAAATATGGGGTGGAGGGAAGTGGGACCCAGACCTCTGGTGACACCTTTTTAATAGTTTTGACTTTTGAATCAAGTAAATGTATTGCCTATTAAAAATTAAATTGTTCAAGTAATAAATCTAAAGACGGACAAAGCTGAGGAGAGAAGAGGCAGCGGAGTGAGGGTTGATCCCCTGCGGGCCTCTTGGAGCCTAGTATTTAATAGACACATCAACAGTGGCTTTATTCCAAGTGTCTGCGGTACCCATTTGTCTTGGGCTAAGACAAATGTGAGATTAAAGGGAAACTCTCCTCGGAAACAGACAGCAAAAGCCTAAGAATTCCAGAGCGAGAGGCAGGGGAGTCCCACCCTGCCCGGCAATGCATGAGGCCCAGCATCTTGCTGAGGATGGGGGAATCCAGGGAATTGGGAACCTGGAAATGCTCCCAGAGAGCTGTACATTACATATGAAGGGAACCACAGTCCCAGGAAGGAGGGAAGGCCCTGTCACCCTGGAGGAATAAGGAATGTAGGGCCCAAAGGGGAAAGAGCAAAAACTAAGCTCTGTATATTGAGCTGGATCCAAAGGGAAAGAATCCTGGAGTGTCTCAAATGCCACTCGTTTCGAGGGGAGTTAGTATACATTTGGGTCCTCTCTCCCCATAGAGAAAGGTAGCATCCCCAGTTAACCCCTTGGTGCATCAGCTCTCTCTGTGGTGACTCAGTTTACAAACTGTACACTCACTCCGGAGCCCAGCTCAGCTTGACCAGCATCCTGGCAGGCTTGAAACCAAGGATATCTTCTCTCTGTTTCCCTCCCCTTCCTCTTCCAGGCAAAGCTAATTCACCACTTGGGTCTTTGGCGGCAAAGCAAAGTAGGTTTGGTTAGTATTTTTCCTGGAAAATTTCTCATGTAGCACACATTCTTGTTGGATACATTTCCAGAACTGGTCTCGAAGTGTACGTGCATTTAAGGCTCTGACACACATTGCCAAATTGTCTCCTAAAGAGGCCATTCAATTTCTACTCTCTCGGCAGTCCACCACGTTCTCGCCAACACTGTGCACAATCAGACTTTTCTGTATTTGCCAGACTACTAGGGAGAAGTGATCTCATAACTCTTAAATTTGAGTAGAGTTGGACATTTATATTCTTCTAATGGGAATTGTATTTTCACGTCTGTTAAGAAAATTTTAGGTGCGCCTGACTGCCTCCGTCGGTTAAGTGCCACTCTTGATTTTGGCTCAGGTCATGATCTCAGGGTCCTGGGATCGAGCCCCAAGTCACATGGGGTTCCAAGCTCAGTGGGAAGTCAGCTTGTCCCTCCATCCCTCCCCCATTTGTGCTCTCTCTCTGTCTCTCTCTCTTTCTCTCAAATAAGTACAATCTTTAAAAAAAAAAAGAGAGAGAGAGAGAGAGAGAGAGAGAGAGAGAGAGAAGTTTATCCTTTGCCATAATATTTTCCCCAGTTTGTCTTTTGACTTTGTGGTAGTTTTTTGATGGGTGGGCATTTATTCACCTTTCCTTTCATGACTCCTATATTTTGTGTTTTGCTTAGAAAGGCTTTCCCCACTCTGAAATTATATTTTTTTAAAAAGTTCTCTCTTGGGGATCCCTGGGTGGCGCAGCGGTTTGGCGCCTGCCTTTGGCCCAGGGCGCGATCCTGGAGACCCAGGATCGAATACCACATCGGGCTCCCGGTGCATGGAGCCTGCTTCTCCCTCTGCCTGTGTCTCTGCCTCTCTCTCTCTCTCTCTCTCTCTCTCTGTGACTATCATAAATAAATAAAAAATTAAAAAAAAATAAAATAAAAAGTTCTCTCTTGTGTTGTCAGCCTTTTTTCAGTTTTAGTTTTGGTAGGGTACCTTAACAGAAACTTATTTTGAGGTAAGGCAGGTTTCCACCAGTCAAAATAAAGAAAGCATTTCATAAAACTGGACATTTTTCTTGTATATATGTTCCCCCCAAGACATTATGGCTCTGGTTTCTGCCTCCCTAGGACTGTTTTCAAGTAGTTCTCATAAGTATAACCTAAAAATACATCTATAGAAATTTTGCTACCATCGAGCAATGCACAAGCAAGTTTCCGTGCCGTGGGCAGCCTGCATTCTGTTCTGGCAGCCACACAGACATTGTTTTTATAGTCTTAACAACAGTTTCCAGTAAACAGATTACACCGCGTGGGAGAACTAACTTTGAAAGGGGCCTCAGTTGAACTTTCATTATTTGTCAATTATCAGCATGAAGCTACTTATAGATTTCATGTGACCGGTTGTTAATAACATGGGCGAGAAGATGTCCAGTAAGGAAGATTCTAAAGGGTTTCATTCAAAACATCAAGAAATATTTCCAAAGCAATGGTTTCATCAACTTCAAGACAGGGTCAACTTTTAACTTATCTTCTTATGTGATCTGAAAAGTCTGCCAGCAATTATTTATTCTAATCCCCATCTCTAGGAAGAATATTCCCAGTGCTTATTCTTTGCTGGGACAAAACAACAAATATACTGGATATACTGCATGTTGGGTGATGAAAATTCTAGAATTCTTGGTAGGAACACAACCCCCCATCTAAATATATTTCCAAGGATCTCCACCACCAATACAGTTCAAGCAATATTAATATGGAGCAAAATGCTGTTCTCTTTTGCATTCTCCATAGTCCCCTGTACCTACCATTAGCTGGATGGCAGTGAGATGATCCTTCCTGCCAAATCAATAAGAAACAGAGAAAATGGAAAGACAATAAAAAGCCATTATTTCTAGGGGCATGTTGGCGGTGCAGTCAGTTAAGTAGTTGACTCTTGGTTTTGGCTCAGGTCTGATCTCAGGGTCATGAGAGAGAGCCCCATGCTGGGTTTCAATCTCAGCACTGGTCTGCTTCAGATTCTCTTTCCCTCCCCCCTTCCTGCTTGTGCTAAGTAAATAAATAACCTCAAAAAAAAAAAAAAAAAACAAACAAACAAAAAAACCAATGCTATCATCCCTCAAAGCCATGAACTGTAGAGTCCTTTGGTTCCTCCCCAGCCCCTAGCCCATGAAGGTGATGAAATCTGGATTCCACTCTCCATACCACCCCACCTCTGCACCTTCTGACCTTCAGGTACTCAATACCGCATCTGCAATGTGATTGAAAGTGTTTTTAATCACCAGCACCTGGAAATACAAACTTTCCCAAGGAGGGAAGCCAGATTCAGCTAAGAAGAATATGGGATGCCCGGTTAAATTTGAATTTCAGATAAACAATGAATAATATTCAATAAAAGAATATCCTATGCCATGTTTGGGACTTTGACTAACAATTTTCATCATTATCTGAAATTCAAATTTAGGGGCACCTGGGTGGCTCAGTCGGTTAAGCATCTACCTTTGGCTCAAGTTATGATCCCAGGGTTCTGGGATGGAGCCTGCTTCTCCCTCTCCTTCTGCCCCTCCCCCTGCTTGTGCTCTCTCTCTCTCTCAAATAAATCTTTAAACAATAAATAACATAAATGCAAATTTAGCTGATGTCCTATATTTCACATGACAACTCTATTCTCAAGGCAGCTACCTTAGAACAGCTATAATGAATAAAAACTCTTTCTCATAATGAAATAAAAATCTGTCTCCTACCCTATTGGTGGTCCTTCAGATATTTAAAGCAAGCTATAGAAGCACTAAAGTCAGACAGACTTGGGTTTAGTTTTGTTACTTTGTGCCCTTGGCAGTTTCTTTAACCTGTCTGTTTTCTCATCTCCAAAACGAGAGATTATTATCTGCCTTACAGGGAAACCATTATTATTATAGCTCTTAGAAGCCCCAAATAATGTTGTTCAGCCTAGTTAGAGTCGTGGTTATAATCAGCCACAATTCTAAGTAGTGTTAACAAAAATTGAGAGGTGACTGTTTTCACTAAAATTGTTGTTACCCTTTTCCTGGGAGATGAAAGGGAATATCAGTTAGAGAATGTTTAGAGTGGTCAGAGAAGGCTTGGCCCCTGATTACTGCACACATCATCTATAGCTAGTCATGAAGATGGGCTCCTGAGCCTGTTGTCTCAAAAGTCCAAAGAGCATTTCTAAGGTATTCACAGGTTTTAGTAGTTATTTCTCAACTACAGTAACTGTAATCTTGAGAGAGATTATGTTCATTATAGAGAATGTTAGTTGTTGGAAAATAATTGTTAGTCCATTTAATAGTCTAAGTGAATTTTTTCATCAAAGCTGTGATAAGGTACCTATTAACTATGATTTCACTGGTCTGTTATAATTAAAGTAAGGCGTGCTAGGGCGGATCAGTTGGTTAAGCACCTGCCTTGGGCTCAAGTCATGATCCTGGGATCGAGTCCTACATCGGGCTCCTACTCAGTGGGGAGCCTGCTTCTCCCTCTCCCTCTGCCCCTCCTCCCTCCCTGCTAGTGTTCATCTTTCTCTCTCTCAAATAAATAAATGAATAAAATCTTTTAAAAAATAATTAAAGTAAGCAGTATATAAACTGTGCAGATTCTCTTATAAAAATAAATTTCATTGGAATAAAAAACTGTAGGCATTTATATTAAACATACAACATGAAATCTTGTTCTTTCATATTATTATATCCATTTCCAATATAGTTCTGAGCTGCATCTTGGCCTCTCACCTGTAGAAATCAGCCAGTTGCCCTCATCTTATGATGAGGTATCACGGTGGAACAGGATTTTCTCTTCCCTTGTGCTGGGCATTATATTTCTAGTAATAAAGCTCAAGATCCTTTGACACATCACAACTGACTTCCACTGAGCTGTCAACTACAATCACTTTTTGTTCTTAGATATGCTGTGGATAAATTTCTTGTATTTTGCATTTGGTTTCCTCATTCCCAAATTTATAAAATTTGTTAAAATTCAGCTTTTATTTGTATATTGCAAATCTAATATACCCAGATTGTTTTTGTACTCATCTAAATCTTTACCATTTACTTGTTTTTGTTGTTGTTGTTGTTGTTGGTAGTGGTCACAGGCAACATTATTTTTTTAAACCATATATTTAAAAAATATTTCTTGATTTAGAAACTCAAGATTTGAGACAGGATGACTGAAGAATCTTATGTTTAAAAACTAAAAGAGACTCCCTCTGTGTAGCATTGTATGAGAAGGAAGAGGTTTTTCTTACCATCAAGAAAATGCTTGGTAACCATTGTTCAGGTCAGTTAACATGGGTGACCGGATGGCTAATCACTCTAAAGTATCTATCTAAGAGGAAGATCATGAAAGGAAAGCAATTAACAAAAATAAAAGCAGGTCTTTGCAATATTTTGAGCTCAGCAGAAAGTAGATAAGCTTTATTTTGCGTTTTCAAACATGTGTTCTAGAACCAGGTGATCAGGGCACCTGGGTGGCTGGGTTGAGCATCCAGCTCTTGATTTGGGCTCAGGTCTTGATCTCAGGGTCCTTTTGGCTCCATGAAGAGCCCACTGGAAAGAAAAGAATCAGGTGATTATATTTCCTTTATTTTCCCACAAACCTGTTGGTAGGTACACATTGCATAATGTAGTTCTGGCATTTATAGTTCTATGTCTAGCTTTGGAACAGCTTTCTATGTGGCAGTGGGGAAGAAATGGCACTTCTCTGCAAAGGCCATCCTTGATCTTAAGAGACATAAGCACCACATACGAGAGATAAGAAGCAACTAACTACAAGCCAAGATCACTGATTCTTGGCAAGAAAGATGGACTCCTCCTTCCAGTTGGAGCCATAAATCAGCTTAATCCTAAACAATGTTTACATATTATCCTTTAAAGCTAAGGATTTCCTTGCAAAACATCACAAACCAATTGGGCATTTTGAATATATGTCACAATGTAAAAGAATCACATTTCTGTTGCTTTCCAATTGTCATTTTAAACCCATCTGCCTATCTCTTTCTAATCTTTTCCCACACTTAGCTCTCAGGTAAGTAATGTCTGTAGAAACGAAGCGAATTCTATTTTTTAAAATATGTGCTTTATTTCACCTATTTTTGGCAAGAGAAGCAGGATGGGGAAGGATATATTTTTATGTTTTTTTTTTTGTTTTAAGTTGCTAAAGCACTCAAATTAGGAACAGATAAGCAAGAAACTGATTAATAAAATGTGGGCCAGGACACAAAAAAATAACTCTGAAAAATAACAGCTCACAAATAGCATAGAAAGACAATAGGCTTTGGGTTGAGCAAGAACTAGCTAGTAAATATGGGTTCCTCTACTTATTAACTAGGTGATTTTTAAGCATGCAATTCTCAGAGATTCAGCTTCATCAAATACCTTACCAGCAATTTAGGATAACTATTTCTTTATCTTTTTAAGATTTTTATTTATTTATTTGCCAGAGAGAGAGCAAGAGCATGCACAAACGGGGAGCAGAGAGGGAGCTACAGAAGGAGAGGGGGAAGCAGGCTCCCACCCTGAGCAGAGAGCCTGATATGGGATTCCATCCCAAGACCCTGGGATCATGACCTGAGCCAAAATCAAGAGTTAGATGCTTACTGGAGCCACCCAGGTGCCCCAGGACAATTGCAATTTCAACAGTTGGGTAAAAATTAAGAAAACATGATTCCTAGCACAGAGACCTGTAAGAATCACTCCCCATTCCTTTCATCCTATCACTGTCTGCCAACATATAGTGAAGGTAGGAGGAGTCAAACCTCAAAATGGCTCAGTATTCTTTTAGCTTTTCTCTAGCAGTAATAAAAACTGGAGAACTTCCCTGTCCCCTGAAAACTGTTCTATGTATATGGTATGAAAAGTGCTATCTATCTTGATTGTTTCTGGGTTGTTTTAACAGTAACTCAGAGGCAAGCTAGCTCATGCCGACTGCAAATAAACTTTAAATAGTTTTGCTTCCTTATATATAATATTTTTTAGATAAACTTTCCTTTGAGGTTCACAAAACAGTTCCTGCTCATGAGGTGTTTTGTGTACTTTGGTTTTCTAGAGAATGCTATGAAGCCATTCCTTTGACTATGAAAGTGATCTTACTGGCACCAACCAAATGTCAAACCACACTGAGAGGTGTGTACAAGGAGGGAGGGCCCATAAAAACATGTTTCATCTATTGCCAAACTTTTTTCCCCCTGCTTCACAAAAGAGTACAGGCCTTTTAAAATTCATGCACTGCTAATGTGAGATCCCTTGGGAAAAATTTTGAATGATATACTAACTCTGACCAGCTAGGTTAATTCCTTGGAGCTACCAGTCCAGCAGAGGAGCCTTTTGGGTGCCAGTGACAAGTACATATTCCCAGCCATGAATATTAGGTGTTCTCCAATAGAGAGCATCTAATGTTTCCATATAATAGCACCCTTGAGCCTCTAGGGTTACAGAGGAAGTGGAGTTAAGAAGAAGGAAGTTGAGGCAAGGCAATATTTAACTAAGAAGGAGTGAGGTAGGTTCTAGTGAATTCCCAGCCTAGAGTCTTCATCTATTCAATAGTCTCATCCTATTTGAAAAATGCCCATTAACTTCCCTGTGGCTCTATTGTCCTTGTTAGGGAGCCACTGATGCTCATTGTACTGTTTTTGTTGTTGTTGCAAATGTCAGACGACACTCCTGTGGCCTGGAATAGACAATCTTTGCTTGGTTGGCTGTGTTGTTCACTTCCCAATATTACAAATAGCTTTTTAGCAAAGTGAAGTTTTGAAGAAACATTCCCTTTCTAATCTTGATTATGCTGAACCAATAATTGGATTTTGATGTGTCATTCCATTCATGTGTGATAAAAAGGATTTTGAGATATTTCAGAGCTTTTAAAAAACTTTCCTCATTACGTAAAGAAGTTAAAGGATTAAAATATGGCTTTTATGATTTAATATTGTGGTAGGTAGCCTTCAAAGATGGCCTTCAGTGCTCTCTGCCTCCTAGTGGTCATGCCCTTGAATGTGGGCTAGACCTAGTGATTTGCTTCTAATAGAAGATGGCAAAAGTGATAGGATGTCATTTCTGTGTTTAGGTTTTGAAGACTGTGACTTCACCTTGTTGGACTGTATTGTCTTTTTAGCTTGCGTACTTTGGTGAAGCAAGCTGTTATATTGGAAGGGCCCATGTGGCAAAGAATTGAGGGTGGTCGCTAGCCAACAGCTAGCAAGGAAGTGAGGCCCTTAGTCCAAAGCCCATGAGGGATGGAAACTTGACAACCAACCAACGAGTGAACTTGAAAGCGGATCATACCCCAAACGAACTGTGACACAGATTATTGAGACCTCCGTGGAAACTTTGATTGCAGTCTTGTAAGAGATCCTGAAGCAGCAGACCCAGCTAAGGTTTGCCCAAATTCTTTTCTTTTTTTTTTTTTTCCAAATTCTTGGTCACAGAAACTCTGAGATAAGTTGTTTGAAATCACCAAGTTTTAGGGCAACTGTTGTTCAGAAATGGAAAGCAATACAGGTATCATTCTCTTCTTAGTTTTAAAGACTAAAATAACTACAGATAAACAACTTACAGTGTCTTTGGTCTTTTTTGTTTCATAACTGGGCATACCAACAAGGAAGTATAGCATGGCTTCAAAATTTAAAACAAAGTAACAATCACTCACAATATTTACCAGTGATTTATTCTAAGTAGTGGGCTGGTGAGTGATTTTATTTTCCTCTTGGTGCTTTTATGCATTTACTAAATTTTCTACAGTTACCAAGTGTAGTTTTATGATAGAAAATGATAATGAAATGTATCACTGAATGTGTAAGAATCCTACTTCCAAAATGCAGTCAGTCAATGGACTATATCAATGGACTATACTAAATAAAAATTCTTCACTGAATTAACTACCTTTTAAACATGGTCTGACAAAAGGAGAAGATTCTGACACTGATATACTAAACTGACATTTAAAAGATACGTTTTTCAGGGGTGCCTCAGTGGCTCAGTCGGTTAATCATTGACTCTTGGTTTCAGCTCAGGTCATGATCTCAGTGTTGTGAGATTGAGCCCCATGTAGGGCTCAGTGTGGAGTCTGCTCAGGGTTTTCTCCCTCTCTCCCCTTTTGTGCCTCTCCCTGCTTGCACTTTCTCTAAAATCAAAAAATAAAAAAATCTTAAAAAAATAAAAATGAGAAATGTTTTTTCAGAGTAGTGTGAGAGTAAGAGTGAGCAAGAGGACATGTGCATGAAAGTACGAACATGATTTGAAATATATTTGAGTGATAGAATTAGGATAAATGCCTAGGACCACTTTGTGAAGTACTACAGTCAAACTAAGCAAAAATGAAGCAGGAAAATCTGAATGTACGTCATTCCTTACATATCTCTCTTAGATATTTTTTTGTTTAGGTCAAATTATATAGATCTTTATACAGATCTCTACACCCAAAAAAAATTTTTGAAAAAGGCTTGATTTGAAAATATTATATACCATGACAGGTCAGTGAAGAGTTCCAACATTTATCCACACACATTGTCAATGAACTCAAGCAAAAGGCAGAATATTTAAGTTTAATTCAAGTAAGTCATTTAGGATACTTTTGTTAGCAAGAGGAATCAGGACTCTGGTAGCTAAGTGATGAGTCAACTTTACAGGGGAACTCGTTACGCATCTTGTAATGGTTGGAGGGGAAAAAGATGTTAAATATTAGCTGTCTCAAATCACACCATCTTACTCAGCAAACCAATTTTAAAAGGTTGCTACTATTTTGGAACTTGATAATTTGATGAGACATGAAACAATGGAAAATTAGTCTAGTTATGGGACACAAGACATTCCCAATACTCCAATTATCTCAAGATGAAATTTGCTGCTCTGGAAAACCCAGATGTGGTGCGGCTTCCTAAGAGAGGTCAGGATCATGTCTTCCTTATGAAAGCAGCATCTTTAGAAAAGAATGTGTAGGCCCTGATGTCACGGTGATGTGTAGTGGAATTACTACTGGTCTCAGCATGAAAAGATTGATCTACTCAGTCGTTTTCTAGCTGTGTGAGCTTGGACAAACAACCACCCCTCTAGTTTCATTTAAATTATTCATTAAGTGAAAAAAAATATTCATTAAGTGCACTATTATTCACTATTTCAGTGACTGGTTGGCAACCTCCGTAAGATACACTTTTGTGTTAAAAACTTTATAAACCCAAATTGACACACAAATGTTAAGACTAAAGCATCAATATGGGTATAATTGGGTATCTAAAGAAGCAAAAGTTTTCCCAGGAGAAACAACTCCAAATTAATCCATGATCAGATGTTATATACGTTACATCTGAAGACATTGCTTCAAACCTGTTTTATTTCCCTGAATTCACTGGTCAATTCCCAAGTAGGTATACTGTGACTAACCTGTTGACCAGAACATATTTCCACAACTGCTTGTTTTTGAACAAACTTTTGTTTGCTAGTAATTAGAAACATAACCATGTTATATCTTTCTACCCTGGTTTGTCCTCCTTTCAAAAATATAGTCTTCGTGGCAACCTATTTTTAACTCTTGCCCACAGCCAGATCTAATAAGTATCTATCAACATACTATACTCCAGAGGCCTGAGACTTCTGCCTTGAAAAGCCAGAGCTAAACACACACAACCCCTAGCCTACTTGGGACTTTGAAGCACAGCCTATCCCAGCTGAAAGGCAGGAACTTCCACCCATTCCTCGAATCCAGGAGGTGACTATTATTGCTTTCTCCATGCAGATTCTGCTACAAGCACAATAAAAATCAATGAAGATGTGGGATAGCTGAGAGTAATTAACAAAATGCTGAGACCATCAAAATTCACATTCTTGCAACCCTTAGACAATGCCCCAAATATAAGTCACTCTTGGACATACATCTGCTCCTGTGTGTTCATTCATACTGCTCTAGCATTCTACTGCCCTGATCCAAACTCCACTCACAGCCTGCTTTCTTCTGGGGAGCCTAAAACCTGATTCTCAGGTAAAACCCATCCTTTGCCCTCTGCTTCCTTCCATTGCTCCAACCGTTTGCTCTTCCTGTTCAAACCTGACTGGATCAATTAACTTTCTGTCCCGTCTGTTCCTACATTAGGTCACACCCTGGAGATCAGGGTAACTATAAATCCATGGTCTCGCCTACTTCAAACCTTCTCTGCTCAACTCCAAAACCTTAACCTATAACCTATTCCTTAACCCCAGGCAGGACACTGTATCTTCTAATTTGCTGAGAGGAGTGTCAATGCAGGGTAACTCCCTTAACTTCTCTTGTCCCATCTGAATCATTCTTTACCTCAGAAAGGCATGTCCTTCCCCATGAGCCCAATTCCTCTGACATGATGATGTCAGAAAACATGGGAAGTAAGGAGATAAACAGGTGGTGATTGTAGCAGGATAGGTGAGAGGTAACAAGGGCCAGAAGTCAACTGTGGCTTTGGGAATATTGATATGTTCCCCCACCCCCACCCCCCCAACCTTGAATTTTTGAATAGCTAACATAGGCTATAATCACTATAACCACTAGCAAAGGTGTGCAACCTTGCATAACTAGGAGCAGAGGGGAAAGGAACTTTAAAGCATCCTTCTATCCTGTGGAAAAGATGGCTGGGTAGTAGCAGAATAAAATAGTGTAGAACAGTGATCTCCAAAGTAGAATGTATGCAAGGTGACTGCATAGGATGTGGGAAAATAAGATGTCTATTTATAATTACATTTTGTCTAAAAGAAGAAGAGGAAATTAACCTTTAAGAACATTTACTACAGACTGGCACTGGTGCCTGCCTTCCAGTGACATTCAATGTCCTCTTATGATCCCTATCTGAGGTGACCTGAGGACAGAGTGGGAGTCTCAACAGCTCCCAAACTCCTCAGTTTGCTTTCAGCATGTACAGCAGACTGTGGTTTATCTAGGTCAAGCTGGGTAAATTTACAGATTTTATGTCTTTTAATAAAATAATGTACAAAATGGATCCCTACAAAGAAACCATGAATTTAAGACACTTACCGTGCAACAAACAAGAAAGTGACAGAGATGACGCTTCCAAAACAAGCCCTTCATCAGCCACATCATGAGTTACACTATCAAATCTCCTCAGATTTGATAAAAATGTGGTCAAAAAACTGTCAAGACTAATTAAAATATGTACATATACCCACACTTACGTTGCTAAAGGTCAATCTCAAACATTATATTGAGCCTTGAAAATTTAGCTAATGATAAAATACAAGAAAAAATACCTTAGGAGAAATTGATAGGCATACATTGAAAATATTTGCTCAAAAAACTTTTATTGGTGGAAATATACTTCTGAAGAGGTCTGGAGACCACTGGCATAGAAGTTAGACTGTAAGGCTATGGGAACTAAATACCCTAGTCTTTGCTCTGCGGTAAAAGTAGTTATACCTTAAGATTAGTAACATTATAAAAGAATGGTTTGTTTTATCTGAGGATAACTTTTGAAAGCTTCTTAATCTCCAGTTTATTTTTTTTTAAGATTTTTAATTTATTTATTCATGAGAGACACAGAGAGAGAGGCAGAGACAGAGGCAAAAGGAGAAGCAGGCTCCCTATGGGGAGCCCGATGCAGGGACTCGATCCCAGGACTCCAGGATCATGCCCTGGGCTGAAAGCAGATGCTCAACCTTTGAGCCACCCAGGCGTCCCTCCAGTTTATTCTCATATCTTATGCAGTCTTTAATTTAAAATAATGGAGTATAACAGAAGTGTGTGTAAACTAATATAAAATTCCTTTGAACATATTTTGCTTTGCATATATTCTTAGCACATTAGAGGCAGAGTGAAAGATTCCGTATTTTTGTTGTCCTTCACCCAGATATGTAACATATCCATAGACTCTGAAATTATCTAAAATCAACCAAAGTTGTACAATTCAGTAGGTTAAGTCAGATTTTAAATAGTCATATGAACTATTGCACAAACAAGTCACCCAGGACTCCATTCTCTTCCCAGTGGATTTTGGTACATCAAGTCAATCCCTATGACAACTGAAGGGCACTTAGTAAAATACCAAAAGACAAAGTATCTGTCCTTGCCTTGCCTCCTTTGTGGGACCCCAAAGGCAAGTTCACAGCTAAGTGGCAGTGTTACTAGCTAGACACACACACACACACACACACACACACACACACACGCATGCATATACTGTTGGGTGGTTATCAGATCACTTACCTGACAATAAAGCACATGAACTTCAAAGCACCTTGTCAGAAAAGGAGTAAATCACCACACCTCATTAGTTCTGCTTCTTGTAAACATTTAAAGCAAATTTTGAAATGATTGAAAAAAAAAAAAGGGAACAAGATCCTTTCCCAGTTTCTCATCCTTTCATCTTTTACAGGTGACTCCCTGGGGGCCATCAAGGCCCCATCCAAAGCCCTTCCACCAGCATTTCTCGCAGAAAGAACCAGATCTGAGATTTGGCCAGGCCCATGCCCTGACATCAAAGAGGATGTTTCATTATTTCAAAAGAAGGTAGCAAACATTACATGACTGATAGTTTTGATTTTTAAGACAAAAAAATCTACTCCATGATTCCCTAATGCTTCAGAACTATTATATTAGCTAAACAAGGAGGCCATTTGACTGAAGTGACTCTAAAGCCTTGGTGGCCTACCTTAGCAAACCAAAACCTAAGCCGGTAAATTCCTCAATGTTAAAAATCAAAATACCGAGTTCCCCCAGCGCCGGCCGCTTCCTGGTCCCCGTCGCAACCATGGCTGAAGAAGCACCTCAGGTTGAACTGTTCGTGACGGCCGGCAGTGATGGGGCCAAGATTGGGAACTGCCCCTTCTCCCAGAGACTGTTCATGGTACTCTGGCTCAAAGGAGTCACCTTCAACGTAACCACTGTTGACACCAAGAGGCGGACCGAGACGGTACAGAAGCTGTGCCCAGGAGGGCAGCTCCCTTTCCTTCCCTACCGCACTGAAGTGCACACAGACACCAACAACATTGAGGAGGTTCTGGAGGCAGTGCTGTGCCCTCCCAGGTACCCCAAGCTGGCAGCTCTGAACCCTGAATCCAACACGGCTGGGCTGGACATATTTGCCAAATTTTCTGCTTACATCAAGAATTCAAACCCGGCACTCAAGGATAATCTGGAGAAGGGGCTCCTGAAAGTCTTGAAAGTTTTAGACAATTAACTGACATCCCCCCTCCCAGAAGAAGGGGATGAGACCAGTGCTGAGAATGAGGGCATCTCGCAGAGGAAGTTTCTGGATGGCAATGAGCTCACTCTGGCTGACTGCAACCTCTTGCCAAAACTCCACATAGTACAGGTGGTGTGTAAGAAATACAGGGGATTCTCCATCCCAGAGGTGTTCCGCGGGGTGCATCGGTACTTGCATAATGCCTATGCTCGGGAAGAGTTTGCCTCCACCTGTCCAGATGATGAGGAGATCGAGCTGGCTTATGAGCAAGTGGCCAAGGCCCTCACGTAAGTCCCTCCTGAGGCTCCGTCTCTCCTCTCCATTTTCTCCACAAAGGCACCAGCTGGTTTTCACGTGGCTACCCAAAGGACACACTTCAAAATGGCCTGTGGGCAGAGTCCTGAAGCGCTTGTACAGGGCTGGCTGGGGGGCTGGAGGGGATGATGGGGAATCTAGGTTAAGATTTTTATTGTGGGGTGGTGCAGGTAGACAGTGTATTTCAGTAATAACATACAGATTGGAAATTAAAAAAAAAATCAAAATACCAAGGACAACCAATCACCAATAGCCAACTAGGCCTTAAGCAATAGCCAAACAATAATTTTCTTACATTGCTTCTGCTTACTCTCTGAGTGTCTTCCCCTGAGCTCCTCCTGTCAGTGGAGCACATACCCAACCACTCCCGGTTTTGGTGCTGCCTGATTCCTATAGATTTTTGTTCAAATAAACTCCTAACATTTTTAATAAAAATTCGTTTATCTTTTAACAGAACCAAACTTTAAGGTTTTTAGAGTTGAGATTCATTTCAATGCCCTATTTTTTAAAGAAAAAGAAAGAAGAAAACAAAAGAAAAGGAAAAGGACGGAGTGTGGGTTGGGGAAGAGGGTTGTCTGCTGCATGCCCTCAAGCTTATGTGGGAGGACTCTTTAGAAATCAGCCTGAGGCTCAAGGATTAGTTGGAGAGCAAACAAGTATCCGGCATCAAAGTCTGAAAAGCTCCCTTCGAGGGCAACTACTGATAACTAGGAGTAGTTCCTTAAGAATTCTCTGAAATATCTTAAATCACTTATCTTTTTCTTCAAAAGCTTATTAAACTACTAAAAAAAAAAAAAAAAAAAAAAAAAAAGCAAAATCCCAAGGTCTCTACTCTAACAGGGGTGGCATTCAAAGAGGCTGAGATAAAATCATTCCCTTAAATTTCCTTGAAGTGGAAATGTGATCATCTCAAAGCACCAAAGGAATAACCATTTCAACTACTTTCTCAGATGGTATGTTAATAATCAAATGCATGAATTATAACATATGATCTATTAGGTAGAATTACCCTTTCCATCAAGGGCTCTCACCTGAGACCCATGCTTTCAAAAAAAAAAAAAAAAAGGAATTACTATCACCTAAAAGTGGCACCACCTAAGTTCTGTCCATGTATGGGCAGCCCGGGTGGCTCAGGGGTTTAGCGCCGCCTTCAGCCCAGGGTGTAATCCTGGAGACCCGGGATAGAATCCCATGTCAGGCTCCCTGCATGGAGCCTGCTTCTCCCTCTGCCTGTGTCTGCCTCTCTCTCCTCTGTTTCTCATGAATAAATAAAATCTTTAAAATAATAATAATTTCTGTCCATGTAGTCTCCAGGCTCTTCATTATTGGCCTTCATGAAAAAAGGCCAAGCAGGGAAAACATAATACTATTCCCTTGAGCCTGAACACCACCACTGCCTTTTGTTGAAACAAATTTACAGTTATGGGAAAAGTCATGACCCGTCATGTCCAAAATAACAATCTGCTGTTCTTCTAATTATCTATGTATTTTAGAGGTTTATATTAGAGAGAGTGCACATGAGCGGGGGGAAGGTAGAGGTAGAGGGAGAGAAAGAAGCTGACTCCCAGCTAAGTGTGGAGCCTGACACAGGGGTTCGATCCCAGGACCCTAAAATCTGACCTGAGCCAAAATCGAGTGTTGCCCACTTAACTGAGCCACCTAGGCATCCTACATATTTTTTTAATAAAGATTTATTTATTTATTCATGATAGAGAGAGAGAGAGAGAGAGAGAGGGGCAGAGACACAGGCAGAGGGAGAAGCAGGCTCCATGTGGGAGCCTGACGTGGGACCCTGACGTGGGACCCGATTCCGGGACTCCAGGATCGCACTCTGGGCCAAAGGTAGGCGCTAAACTGCTGAGCCACCCAGCGATCCCCGGCGTCCCACTTCTAATTATATTTGATGCCATTTTTCTATTTAGGGAAATTTGATCAT
This sequence comes from Canis lupus familiaris, assembly GCF_011100685.1. Classification (NCBI taxonomy): domain Eukaryota; kingdom Metazoa; phylum Chordata; class Mammalia; order Carnivora; family Canidae; genus Canis; species Canis lupus. The sequence continues at coordinate 23,942,681 of NC_049233.1, forward strand.
TTGATTTTTAAATGCACATAGGTCACAAGAAGATCATTGTTATTACCTTAATGATAGAAGTAGCCACCGTGTCAAATATCTCCTGGTTTTAGTTCATGGTTTTTTTTTTTTTTTTTAGTGATTTGCTCATTTGTTTATTAATTTATTAACTGTTTCCCCTTGTATATAAGATGGCAAGGAACCTACACCCTCCGGGTAATACACTGGCTGGTACACAGTTGTTACTAAAAATATTTGTAGAATATTAGGTATTTGTTGATGTCATTTTTATTACATATTTATGATCTATCCCTGCATTTTGATGTTTCCCAAACTTATTGTCATGCTATTAGTAAAAATACATCAGACATACAACCTTTATTAAAAACAAATGATAGAAAAAGTTCTTTAAATAATCAGGTATTCCATATGTTCAAGTGAATATGTTTTATTAAATGCATACTAATATCTTTCTATAGTATGTGAGTATACATAATAAATTAAAATGTATATATTTATTAAATATAGATATAATACCAGAACATGATTATTTCAGATGAGAAATCAAAATAAACCCATTTTTTAAGTATCTTTTGGTCACTCCAAATTGATATTGCTCATAAAAAAATACACGGATTTTCCCTGGGGAAAAAATTAATTCCATAGCAATGTAGTTAAGGGACGTGTTTTATTTCATAGCTTTCTGCAAGCAAAATTGCTTTGATACAAAATGAGTTCAATGATACAGGTGCTACTGTCCACTCAAGCAAAAGAAAACCTCACATTTATATGAATGCACTTTATAATTATATTCTTACAGTATAATAGGTCTAATGTCCAGGATGCCTCTGGCCTCATGTGAAGCCATGGCACAGAAATGCTGCAAGGTTCTTGAATATCATGGCACTGGCAAGTGCTTAGAGTACCTTCCTGTGAGTTCTTGGTCAGACACTGCGTAAAGAACTGTGTGGACGTGCAGTCTGCTGTCTTTTAGTTTACATTTAAATCACCTCAAAATATATCCCATATGTGTGTCTTTTGGCTTTTCAGAGTTTCTACAAAAGCAAGAAGATGTCATGAGGTATCCATCACATTAGCTGCGGCTGTAGTGTGTGGCTGTCAGTGAGGAGGTGGACTTACCTGTAGGTACAGTCATGGATTTGAGTGTGTGCCCCCCCACGTTACAGTGCAGAAATGTTAGTGCATGTTAAACTCTCTTCCCCTCACGTATCATGTGACTTTCACCCCAGAATATCTGACAAAAAAATTATACAGATAAAATAAAAAGACAAATACACAAATAAGGCCATCTGCAGAATTTTAAACTCACTTCTTGCAATTATTTCACAATAATTTCTACATCATATTTTACATCTTTCAAACTTAAATAATAAATGCTCAAGGAAGGGCCGTGCTGGAACCAATTGCACTATCTCTTTGAGGACTTGTCCAATTTGCTGGCCGGTGATTTCCTCTGGGGCGTGGGGATTTTGGAAGGCTTGGCTGTGGATGGCCGAGAACCTGCTCGGGGTGTAGGCCTGTGTGTCGGGGGGACAGTCTCCACGTCTGAGCACACAGACTGGATTTCTGAAATGTCAAAGTCTGATGCATCGCTACCTCGGCGGCTGCTGGCCCTGCTGCCAGCTTTGCTTCCGGCTCGGCTTCCTGGTCGGCTGGGAGTCTTCTTGGGATCTGAGGAGAGAAGACAGAGTCGAAGCGCCCTTTATTATTACCGGGTCCATTTGTGACACATTCTTGAAACCTAACGCCACGTTTAATCTCAACAATCTTTCCTGTCACCTAGTAGCACTCAGCGGACACCTGTGGATGCGTGGCCTTTCTCCATCCTGCTAGGGTAGGCAGCCTCACTCTAAGTAGATGTCATAAACAAAAAGCTAGGTTTACAAACTAAAGGTACGTTTGGACTTAGTCGCTGAAAACAGGATTCCACTGACTACAGACAGATATGAGGAATATACCTATATAAGATTATGCTTTCCAAAGTCTAACATGTGTACCCAGGGATGTGTGCAGCACCCATATGGAGACAACTCTTAGGTGATAAGTAATTCAAAGCACATAGGAATTTAAAAGTAAGACTTGAAACTTGAAAGATACTTCAGGCTTGCTGAGTCCAGAACCCCAGGGACTGGGTTCACTCTTCTGTGAAGAAATAGGAGAAGCACAGGTGTAAGGCCCAGGATGGTTGAGTTTTTCCAACCACCTGAGGTAGAGCCTAAGGCAAGTTCTAAGCAGGCAGGAGAGCCAAGACCTTCCAGCATGAAAGGACAGGACACTGCTGTGGTTTTTCTCATGTTCATCTTTCTTCGGTACTTTCCAGAAAGGACATTCCTGTCCCTTGTCCTCATGACTCATTTATCCCCTACCTTAGCTGGAAGACTGGGCTAGGTGTCATTTCAAAAGAATATAGCATCATCGATTTGTTATTTCAGCCCCAATGAAGAACAGCAGGGAACTTTAGCCTTCAGATCACACTGCAAAAAGCCATTAAAGAAAGACCCCATTCCACACTCACCAGCAAACTGTGTTCGGACTCTGGCGGCTGCGGTAGTTATCAAGCCACTGTCATCCCCAGAGTGGAAGCCTTTCCCTGATAAATAGCCTGGGAGTCGAAGCTTGCTTCCTTGGATTGGTGTACCCTGTATTTAATCAGAAAAGGACACATCAAGAAATTGCTCCTGTTGGATGATCTGCCACTGACACCACATTACAGATGGGTGGAAACCCTCCACTGGCCCTCTTCAGGAGGGGGAGCAGGCGGGAGGGGGGGGGCAGCTTTTTGATTAAGTGGTATGGGATCTTACTGATTGCTTTCCTCATTTCTTTTTCTTTCCCTGAATTCAAAAGGAATTCATGTTGTAGAGAACACACAAAAATAGAGATCCCCAAATGACAGCAAGAGGAGAAAAAAAAAAGGCAAATTAAACCATGAGCATATTAGTATCTTCCAGGCTGTCTGCGAGTATTACAGAGTTAGGACAGTACTGCCAGATAAATGGGGACTGCATGGTATAGAGAGCAGGGGACTCTGAAAAGTTGTGCTTGGATATTCTGTTGCCTCCAAAGCTTTTAGGGAACCAGGCAGAAACGAGCAGAGAGAATTAGAACAATAAGCAAATAATGCCTAAGCAGTCATCATTAAACAAACTTAACTCCAAAAAACACATAGTGACATTTTATAACTTGGTACCATGCCACTGTACCTACTTCTAATACCTTCTACGGTCTTTCCACATGAGACATAGAGATGATGATTAGGGAAAACCCTTTAAAAATTCACATAGAAGCTCACTGATAATGCCTAAAGTAATCACAACTATGAGATTTTATTATAAGTCTAAAATGACTGCATTTTTTCCAGATCACTACAACATTCTGAAAATTCTCCCAAAGTTAAAAAAATAAGACTCCCAAGAAGTACAAGGGATATGAATTTTGCTTCAATGAACTCATAGGGAACTGTTTGGAGGAAATGAATCGGTGCATATTATGTGTGTGTGTGTATGTGTTTTATTTTATTTTATTTATTTATGATAGGCACACAGTGAGAGAGAGAGAGGCAGAGACACAGGCAGAGGGAGAAGCAGGCTCCATGCAGGGAGCCCGACGTGGGATTCGATCCCGAGTCTCCAGGATCGTGCCCTGGGCCAAAGGCAGGCGCTAAACCGCTGCGCCACCCCGGGATCCCTGTGTGTGTTTTAAATTAGTTTTTTTCTCTTATAAGTTGTAAATGTCTAATAAAGCATACGTAAGACCTTTTGATACATCAGAGTTGCAATTTAATATACATGTAATATCTGAAATTCATTTACATATGTACTCTATACATACAATTTAAGGACGGAATTTATATGTGATTTGTATAACTATAAAATTTTCACACAGGTAAGGATAATCTTTATTTTTTTTAAGATTTATGTATTCATAAGAGACACAGAGGGAGAAAGAGAGAGGGGGAGACACAGGCAGAGGGAGAAGCAGGCTCTTTGCAGGGAGCCCGACGTGGGACTTGATCCCGGGTCCCCAGGATCATGCCCTGGGCCGAAGGCGGCACTAAACCACTGAGCCACAAGGGCTGCCCAATCTTTACACTCACCTACCTAATCACAACTTTTTTCCATATGTGAAAGATGAGGACCTGAGGAGGACAGTGAATTGCCCAAGATCTGGCCGCTCTGATTTAGTTAAATTCCTAACTTTGGAAGAATCTTAACAATTCAAGAAAACAGTGAGGACCCTCAAATTATGAAATATATCATTTAAGGTGTTAGAATTCATTGCCATATAAGAACCAAATCATTCTTCTCATAAAGCCCTGATTGTTCTTATTTTATTGTCACAAACCCTACCTAGTTCTCTTACAGAGCCCTCCATAGAAGTATACTATTGTTTTCTCTGTTTGGCTTTTTTGTCTGATGAGGCTATTTGAAATAAACATAAATTTTATAGTAGTTAAAATAACATAATTTAGCTCTAATCTGGGAGAGACTATGCTTTTTAAAAATCTGAACTAACATAGCAGCACAGTCCCCAAAATTTAAAACACATATGTTGCTTGAGGCTCCTTAAACTATTCTTGGTTTTCATTAGGGGAAGGGAAGGAAAAATAAAACAAGACAAAATCAGAGAGGGAGGCAAATCATAAAAGATGCTTAAACATAGGAAACAAACTGAGGGTCACTGGAAGGGAGGTGGGCAGGGGTAGAATTCTACCTCTGAAACTAATAATACAGTATGTGTTAATTAAACTGAATTTCAATTAAAAATAAAAAAAAAACTTCTCAGTTTTCTACAACAGATCCATCCTTAGTTGACAGATCTCTAGATAACCTATGATACTAGCCCTTCCCACCTGCGGGAGGGGGTGGACATGAGGGGTCAGGGAAGGAGGAAGGAGGAAGAACTGAGGGGGTTGTTTCTGCCTTGATTCTATCACCGCCAGCAACGATATTTGCATCATTTCCATCTGAGTCATGAAAGTAATGAAACATTCTGTTTACTTATTATTCATGTGAGGATTAAATAATAGATTAGAAAGTGTTTTTGAAAAGCATAAAGGGCTTTTTAAAGGTACTATAGCACCTTCATAAAAGGGTCCTGGCCTTCAACCTGAAATCCTTCATTTCAAGACAAGTTGTTTAGGGACATTTCCCCCTCCTCCTTATTGTGATTCTAATCAAACATATGATTATTTGATACCTATGCGTGTCATTTTAGAGAACTTTCTTTCAAATATATTTGGTTGACTTTCAGTTACTGTAGATGATCTGTATCTACTGTAGATGAAATAACTTGGCAAATTTTATATGACCTATCTTATCCCCATAAACTATGCCATGTTAAAAAGCTGGAGCATACTTAAATAGTAATCATGAAAGTCTAATAGACACATACCTATTGAAAAAGCCAGGTAACTTTTTGCATACCTCCGCCTCCAAACCACAGCACTGATAACCAAAAGGCTTATGTCTTACCCACCCAGTGTTCTTGGGCAGAAATAAAAGTAACAAACATTCGGAAGGTCTGTGCTCATGACGGGCACTTTATAAACATTCTTTTAATGTAAGTGATTCTCTTGCAAATGACAGTGTCTTTCACTCTCCCTTAAATGGGGGATTGTTGCATTTCTTGCTCACATTATGTCTAGAAGCATGAGCATAACCAGGAGCTTTAAAAGAAACTTTACTTAGGTCTGAATATAATCTCCTTATGTATAATTTTACTTTTCTCACAAGAGGAAAAAGTAAAATTAAGTATGAGTAAGAGAACAGAAAGAAAAAGGAGATACACAGGCCCTGCAAGTGTGACTATGTTGGACTATGTTCAGCTGACACCATTCAAAGAGCTACAAACTGTCTTTTCTACATGAACCCCTCACTCATGTCTTTCCAGAAATGCTGAGTTGATACTTATCTTACAGAAGTCTATAAAAAGACACAGCATTAATCAAAAGTATGTGTATTAAGAGAGGGTTGAAGCAATGTTAGTGCGTGACAGTGTCAATTAAAGAAGACTGTTAGACTAGAATCTGGGGCCTTACGATACCTCTGCAGATGGCACGGAAAAGTCTGAGCACTCTGCTGGTTTACAAGGAGTTGACATTTTGCTGTTTGTCAACCATGGTTTACCATAATTGCGTGTTAAAGGATGGAGAATCTGTATGAAACAATGGCAAATCAAATATAAAGGACAGTAGATAAAAAACAAACCACAGAAAGAGATATTCACAGCAAAGAGTAACATTTCACAGTAAGAATGATAATAATTAAAAATAAATGGAAAGATTTGATGGCAAATCATATACACCAAAAAACAAATAAATAAAACTTTATTTAAAGAGAAAAAAAAGACATACTCTGAAAGGTAACTAAAGTGCCTATATAGATACTCTCCATATGGGCCACAAGTCTCCAAATGGGCCTCCACATATAATATGCACACACATGTATGCAAATCCTTCATTTGTCTTACTGAGAGAAGAGATACAAATGGAGAAGACTGGCCCCATAATTTCTAGGGTCCTAAAACATTCAAAAGTATACTAAAGACAGTGACTGCACGGGAGAAGGACAACACTTCCTATGTGAGTCCTACCTTGGGTGTGCTGGTGGCAGGGACCTGTGGAGAGGCTGCCTGGCCAGCCTGACTGGATACAGAAGTTGATCGGTTGGGTGAAGCTCCTCGTGATGACGGCCGTGATCTTCGGCCCCGGGGTCGGAAGGCAGCCATCCCTTGACTGGCACCATCTGCTAGAATGAACTTCTCCCGGAGTTCCATATTTGTCCTTCCTTTAGCTGGATTATGTGATGCGCACACACACAAAAGAGGAGGGGAAGAAAGAGGTGCTCTGTCATTCATAGGAAAAACCACCACCTGGCACCACAGATCATGTTGAGGATTTCAAGAACATCTTTTTGCCATGCCAACTCCAACGCAGCATAACAAAAAGTTAAATGCATTCTTTTGCAATGCATTCCTTTTGGATACAAGTGAGTTTGGGAAAGAAAAAAAAAAGTGTGTTTATTCTAACACTAGACACCAGCAAGAATAACCACTATTAAAGAAGGAGTCAGCATGAAAATGGCAAGCTCATGCTAAAATACTGTTAATCCACCAGCTACTGATGCCCACATGGTCCATCACCCCTTCCCCACACTGAGAAGACAAGCCAGTAAGGCAGGGACTGTGGCTTTTGCATGTACTACTGAGGTAAGGAGAAGGCCAGTATTTATTTAAACACTGGAGTTAATTAAATAATAGGATTACACAGAACGAGAGATGGCTTGTTAATCATGATGACAACATATAAAACCCTCAGGTTTTTCACTTAAATGAGGCAACCAGTAATTTTATTTTATGCCTTGAAAAACTCGGTTTAACCAACATGCAACAACGAACACCAGACTCAAGGATATGAGCTAATCGGTGATGCGACGCTCATACGAACACATATGCACATGGAGGACGCTCCACGAGAACCCGATGAGCAACGTGTTAGCATGTGCTTGATCACTTATAGAACACCTACGTTTATGACACACCGCAAGTGTGCCAACGTTTCAGAATTTAAATTTGGAAGCACCAGCTCAGTTGGATATGAGTTAAGCCATACGCGATGGATGAAGCGTGTTATCTTAAAACAAATGATTAAAGCAAGAATGTCAAAGTAGGAAAGAGAAAAGGCAAGAGAGGAGAGGCAAAGAGAGGGGTTGCCAACCTATAGTAGGCTGAGTAGTAGTAATTGAAGAGTTTGATTCCGAACGTAACATTTTACTCCCATGATGATGAACTAGAAAAAATGACACAGGATACCAATCACATTAAAGAATACTGTTAGCAAGAGAAGAAACAAAGTACAGTAGTTGAATATGCAAGGGGTGCTCAGATCCGGCTTTTAGCACACATTTTAGAAGAAAAGTTGCATCAGGAAAAGAAGCACTCAAAGATTTGACTCAGTAAGAAAAATGTATTTGGAAGATTTGGCCACGGTCACGCTAACTTTTCTAAGCAACTCAACAGGACACTACACATTCTAATTGCTGTTTCGTGAGAGGAACTACATTACTTGAGGCTGCATTATTTTCAAAATATTAATAAAAGGAGTTTTTGTGATTTTATCCCTTCCATGGATGCATCAATGACTTGCAGAGAGCAGAGCTACTGAGTAGGTCTTATGACAATCCAGGGTGCCCTTAGCAGAGTGGCCTGCTCACTGCACAGGAAAACTCACTCAGATGTACCTGTGCTCAGATGCCAGGACTACAGTAACAAAGAGGCCTCACAGGAGGAACCCCAGCTGCCAACTTGGTAGCCAAAAACAGTTATCAGCACAGATATTTGCTATTGTTTGTTTAAGAGGAACGAAATGAGTTCACAGGTTAAAGAAAATCACAAAAATGTTGTTTGCTTTTTCTTTTTTTTGAAGAAAAATGGGCCTATTAAAAGTAAATGGGACCTAACCAGCAACTGCAATCAAATGACCACTTGTGAGGTCAATCAGTAAAGAATTCCACAATCGACTTTAGGATCTGAAAAATGAAGATTACAAGATAATCAAGGACTCTTTGGCTGGTGGATATAAAGTGAGCTATAGTATCATATGTGTACATTTTTAATATGCTAATCTATAGCTTTGAAATAAGAGTCAAGTTTGCAGTTGATCACTTTCAAAATTTTTAGGTATTATTTTCTGTGCTACCTCCTGCCAATTTGAAAAACTTTCACTTTTAAACTTCTACTGTCCAGCATGTTCAGTCTCCTTCACCTCACTCTCCTTTCACTGTACTTTGCTATGTAATGACAGATGAAATCCTTTCCGTAGTTGGTGTAATTACTCATTCTGAAAATTGTTGATGGAAGCATTTCCTTAAAAAAAAAAATTGATTCTAGTATTTCCTGCCTATCAGTCTCATATTTATCTAGAAGATGTAAGGAAAAAAAATGAGAAGAACATGGTTTACATGACTGCCACAAGTTCTCTAGGAACTCCAGGCTGACAGGGACCAATGTGAAACATTCATTATTGTAGATAAATGACCAAAATTATACCCAGCATGTTTTTGATGCTGGAAAATAATACAAAATGGATATACTTTAATGGTGTTATTATCTTGACATAGCATCTCCTTACCCCTGCAAGGATCATTTTTCACTAAGAACTCATCAAGTGCCATCCATCCACCTCCAACACGAACCATTACAGTGCTTCGTAGGATCCGAACAAGTCGCAGTTGCTGAGAGTCTCCAAACTGTGAAGACGAAGGAAGAAAGAACCTCTAATCGTCAACAGCAAGTCTATGTGAAAGGGCGATGTGCAATCTGCAGTAGCTTAAGCAACCAACTTAAATTTCTTGCTTTAGTTCACAGCGATTAGTAAAATCTCAGAAAAGGGGATTTGAGATGATCTGCGTTAGACTGCTGCATGCTGATTTAGCTCAAAGGAAACAGTTTGAAAAAAGCTAACAAAGGTTATCAAGTATAATACTGAAGCTTTGTTCAAGAAATGATTTTTCTTTATGATAGAAACAACATTAGTAAGGCAGTAACTGAAAAATGTTTCTAGAAATGAAACACAGACGTGAAAATAAGCATTGGCCCACTAGCCCAGGGCTTACACAAAATAAGATTCTAAAGAAAATTTAATAAACTCTGATTCTTCTTCATTAAAACTTCTTCTAAAAACTAAAATTGCTTTCCACTGAAATCTGTGAGAGAAATCTCCATAAATTCATTTCATTTTCTCTAAGAGCAGTTTTGACTTAAAAGAGATAAGGTAGTATATATGAACATGACCAATAAAAAATTTCACAGTCAACTAAAATTTCTGCAACACTAATGGTCTGGTAAACCAATTTGTTAGAGGCTGGATTAATGTGTCATTTCGGATTACTGTGATATTAGAACAGCCAGTGACACATTATTAATGATACAGCTTTCAAATCTAAAAGGCTTAAAGCTGTTTGTACCATAATTACTGACACTAACAAGCTGTTTTTACTCGTTCAATGGATCTCCAAATTACTTGGATATGCTACAAATTCTCCAAGTCCTGAATAAATGTGTAGACTACATAGTTTCTAACCATAAGATTTTGAAAGCCCATGAGAAATAATTTTATACTTTTAAATCATTTCTAATAGGCTTGTGTTCAGCTTGTAAAAATCACCATACCAAATTTCATGGTTGCCAACCCAGCAGATACCACAGCACAGTGAAGAGTCCAGTAAACATAAATAGCTTCTTTTAAAGGCAGGTGAGATACAATTGTGACTTTGACTATTGTCTGGGTTCATCTGGATAAGCAGAAAGCTTTATTTTAAGGAGAAACAATATGCCATTTTTCAATATGCTTTAACACTGAGTTTCAGGAAAAGAACCCTAAAGCAAAGCCAACCATTCCAGACCCTGAAACTCAAAAGGACCTGGAAAGCATGTTAAATGGACCGGCGGGAACTCATGTGTTTTACAGCATCTTTTTTATATTGCTATTTCTAAGTCCATTTTCAAGCCTTGAGATTTAAACTTTCCTATGATTGACCTGGTTCCTGAAATATAAATTAAAATTTTAAAATCAAAATATATATTTATTTTGTTAGAAAAAATTTGGTGCTGCTAATAAGCAAAGGAAAAGGAGGGGATTTAAAGAAAATTACCCTTAAGAAACCAGATAATTAGACCAGATACTTGCAGTCCAAGATTATGTTTATTTTTATTTTTATTTTTTTTAAGATTATGTTTAAAGCAAAAGTTTTAAGGAAATGATGTTAGTATTTTGTAGAGATATTTCAATTCTAACAAATATGATTTAAATTTTGATTTTGAGAGGGTATTCTCTAGATAACTAACATCGCCTTAGGAATTTCCCTAGTTTTCCTAACAGCCAAATTGTGAGACAAGAAATCACAGAATCATTGATTTAGGACAAATGGACAATCCCTCTTTGGAGAGAGCACATTACTTGTGGCTGAGAGCCAGGGAGAGTTCTCACTACTCTGTCTTCCCATGTCACTGCCCAATCCTGATCCTTCTCCAGCTACTTGTAGACCCTATGATCTCAATGTTTTGTTTTGTTTTTTTTACCTAAATGGTTAAACACACCATAGAGATGTATGCAGAATCAAATCTGTGTTCCAGTAAGTATTTGCATTAAATATACGCTAACAGTATTATTATAAACTGGAACTAAAAATTGCATTTGTAACACTGTGACCAGTCAAGCTACAATTTATTATCTGGTTTGCTTAAAAGTAATGTCCTCATCTGAGACACACGGCAAAAAGGAATCCTGGATCAAGGACCCTTACAGCGTTTACAGAAACACCACGCCAACCAACAATGTAGTAGCTAGGGCAACAGCATGGGAAAGATTGGCCATGGCAAGCTTTAATGACTATGAATTAAAGTTAAAAAAAAAAATCATTGGGAACTTGAGAATACATTCCACTGGTTTATACCTGATTTCCCAGGAAGAACTGATAAAACAAAATAAAAAATGGAAGAAAGACACAATTAGTTCAATAGGAAACTTTCTATATGACTCTAGAACACACACATACAATCTGTCACACTCTGGACTCCTGGATATAGTATCTAGGTTAGAGATGTGCAGGTACCCACCTGTCCAAACTTCAAGCCATATAATCAGAAAATTTTCCATAAAAGTTTTTTTTTTTAAATCTTTGGGTTTCAAATTTAGGTCAGAAATTCAAATATGTCGATGAATATTTTTCAATATAGAAATTAAAAAAATCAAAGTTAAAAAAATTTGACTTGTAAGTAACATACTGTATTAGGGAAACTCAGCACATTTCCTATCTAGCTACTACATGTAAGAGATATTCCAAAAAAGAGAAAAAGAAGAAGAGTGACAAAGTCCCACTGGTTGTTCAAATAACTATTTTGAAGAAGGGGAACTGAGCTTTTGAGATTTTGAATAAAAGGAAAAACAACTGCATGAGTGGAAAACACTGCCTCTTTTTTGTATTTCTAAAAATGATTCAACATTTTTAACTTCGTGCTTCTGTTTTGGAATAGCTTTTTTATCAAAAATATGAAAACTTACCTCTAATCATAATAAAATGTATCATAAGACACAGGAAGCAACCTGAGTATGTGAGATGTGCTTTTCTCTTCCAAGTAATGCACGTGTCAAAGACATGTCCTAATTTACAAAATGCAGGCTATCTCTACATAATTTAAAAAGACAAAAGTTGGAATTTCATAGAACATTCTATTGTGATGTGAGGTAAAAAATAAATAATTAGCATTCCTGGAAAGCAATGCAGATCAAATTGTATACAAATTTCCATTTTTATCCTTCAAGAGAACTAAACAGTTAATCTTGAAAACTCACTCTGTATTTGTTATCTCCGATCTGTTCAACTTGAAATCGTTTTGCACATTTACACTTCGCCACCTGCCTTGTCACCTGCCAAAAAACAATGATGAAATGTCACTTTCCTGTTAACATTACATCACTCAGTCCATAAAAACCTGGACACAACAACTCAAGGTGGAAGTAAATAAAATGGCTGCATGAGTTTGAGCACGGTATCTTGGCAGCGCACACTGCTGCTGCTGCAGGCAGCGGGGGATAAGGAGTACCTCATCTTCGATTTTGTCCGCATCTGTGACGGGTTTATATGCATCTTTATTAGGGTGGAGGGCTGCTACAAACTCATAGTAGTCAATATATCCATCGCCGTCTCGGTCAAAGATGTCGGCAACTGCGCTCATTTCCAGGCGGCTGGTTGGAAACTCTAAAATTTTCAAAGTAATGGTTAAGTTTTCAGAATAATGCTAAGTGGCATTACTTAGGTATAACTGATAAATAAAACTGTCAGATGCTGAGAGGTATACATTGTGATGATCAGATCCTTGTACGTGTTGTGAAAGGAGTCCTCCCATCAAGTTAATTAGCACATCACCACCTCACATATTTATCTTCTTTTTTTTTCAACATTTAAGTTCTACTCAGAAAATGTCAATTACACAATACAGTGCTATCAACTACAGCCACCATGTTATACTCTAGATCCTCAGACCTTACTCATTGTGCAGCTTAAAGTTTGTACCCCTCTATGGGGCTCTCTGTGTTTCCTACTTCCCAGCCCCCAGCAACCACTCTTCTACTCTAAGTCTAACTCTGTATTTAGATTCCACAAATAAATGATAATTAAGATACTCTCAGCATAAGCCATATTATCTTCCCAGTGAAAGTTTTTAAGACCTGCTATTTACAATAACATTTTATAAAAAGATTTAATCTTAAAGAAAAGTAAATGGTTATAATTTGCTAATTGTATGATTTTTTATCTTAAGGTAGCCAGTTAAATTATCAGGGTCATCAAATATATTAAAATCCTTTCAAGAGCTGATTTATATCCTAACAAATGAAACCACTATATATGGGACCTATCTTTAATTACTGCCTGGGTGGATCATTTGAAATTGCTTTTTTTTTTTTTGGTTGAAATTGTTTAAAATTAGCAAATTTCATATGGTTCAACTACCACTTTACTTAAGGAATATATGAATTTTATATATGTGAATTCATACATACATTCGTACGATTATATTAAATTTACTTTAAGACTTACTTCCAGTAACCTCTGCCAGAGAAATCCTGTCCATGTGACTAACTCGGTGACACATTTTTATAGGGTTTTGATTTCCCACTAATGATAATGATCAGATGTTAATTAGAACAAAAAAGGAAGAGACTGACTTGAATTTATTGATTTCCCATTATATGTCGGACAAAACAATCTAAGAATCACATATTATTAACTTTATTATACTAATGAGGATGCAGCTGCAGTGTAGCAAGGAATATACTAGCTGTGGCTATACAAGGATGAAGTATGCCTGACCCCAAAACCATGAATTCCACCAAGGACACACTTCATTGACGGCAGTGACCTCTTCACAGCCAAGTTTAAAGGAAATGCTTTATCAGTAACATAAGTTTAAACTGTGATTTTCTTTAAAAATGGCATCATTTGTTGTCACCTCTCCTGGGACTTACTTGAGGAAAGAATTCCATCAATAAATTCTTGTCGGGTTATTTTCCCATCCTGATCTTTATCAATTCTCCTGAAGAAGTCCATCACTCGAGATTTCTTATGATTCATCCATCTCATGTATTTTTTGCGCCAGATATCAAAATCAAAGTTAGCAAATTCCCTTAGCTGGAAAGGACAAAAGGTATTTTGGTTAATACAGTGCTCTGATGATATCTTATACTTTATACAAAAAAACGTTATTTTTAATGACCTTCCAGAAAATTCACAGATCTTTCCCACTTTAAAAAAAAAAAGTTCTGATCTTGCAAAGGGAAACAGTAACATTTTCCCTGTGATTTCACTACTGTCACTGGTTTTTCTTTTCAAATAAAAGAAACAAATGAAGCTCCTCAAAAAGTCAAACTGAAAATTTCTGACAGTGCCAATGTAACAAAGGTGGACTGCCCCAAAGGCACACTCCTGGTGAGTTCTATGCCCAGCAGACAGCAGGCCCAGTGGCACAAGCACGTATCTCTGCTTTCTCTCTGCTATTTGCCATTCTACCCTCTCTAGACTTCTAAAAATCTTCCAGTTTCAGAATCTGAAACTCTAAATCTCAGATCACAGAATATATATAATGAAAATACCTGAATTATCAATGGTTCTATTTCCCAGGTCATACCAAGCAAACTCATGTCCAGCTGGATCTTTTCTTAAGGAGTCGGCTTCTGATGATGTTAAAACTTACTATAGTTGACTCTTCAACAACATGAGTTTGGACTGTTTGAGTCTACTTACATGCAGGTTTTTTATGAAACAAAAAAAGATATATTGTCTCTTCCTGTGATTTTCTTAGTAATATTTCCTTTCCTCTAGCTTACTTTATTATAAGAATACAGTATACAACACATATACAAAATTTGTGTTAACTGCTCATTATTGGTAAGATGGTAAGGTTTCTGGCAACTGTAGGTTATTAAGTGGTTAAGTTTTGGGGGAGTCAAAAGTTATATGTGGATTTTTGGCTTTGTGGTGTGTGTGTAGTGGGGAGGATGTTGGCATCCCTAACCCCTACATTGTGAAGGGGTCAACTGTAGTTTTTTCTTTATTGATTCCCTAAACCCATATCCCATATATCAAGGGTGCTGAATTTATGAGTTTTCTAACCTCTTCCAGTCTGTCCAAGGCGTCATTAAGCTTCCTCCTCCTTTCCAATGCAAGGAGCCAAACTTGCTGCCATTTGCTCACCAATAAGTTGACCCTGGGATTCTTGGTTTCGATTTGTGTCTGTGATCCAGAAGGATATAAGCTTGATGCTGGAAAGCGTTTTCCTGTTAAAATACAACTTTAGTTAGGAGAGCAGTTTCCAGGGCTCTGAAATATGTTAAGGTTTGGCCTTTATTATTCCTAGCTAAGACTGAACCAACTTAATTATTTAGATATATCTTATTTAGCTGATACATAATGTCCAAGTCTGTTTTACCTTCCAAGCATCACATACTCTTCATATAAAATAGAGAAACATATCCTGTTGAGGCATTTAAATACTGGAAAGCTCTCTTTATAAAATTATGTTTAAAACATTTTCTAGCTTAAAATCCATGCCATTTCAATGACAATGAAGTACTTTGTAATCCTCTCTTTTGTTAAGGCATGATAAGAGAAATCTCCCCAGGCAGTGAGACTTATCTTAGGATCAGCTCCACAAACCCAACTGCCCTTCTTAGAAAAGAAGGCTGGAAGAAGGGCAGGTGAGGGCAGGAGACATGGGCCATTTATTAGAGTCACAGCAAAATACTTCACAAATTCTGATTAAACACAGACGTATGTGTATGAACCCAGCTTTCACCCATTTTTCATAGATTGCATGTTTCCTGTGCATAGTATCATACCCCAATTTACTGCCTTACTAACGTTTTCTCCTTCTTTTCTATTTTTCACAAGTTTCTATAACGTCACAGAACAATCATCTCAGTGCATTTTCCTTGTCTAAACAAATGATTAAATGAGGCCTAGAAAAACTACTGGCCTACAGTCATATAGGAAGTGAGTGTCCAAGCTGGGATTTGCCCAGAGCTCCTCACTCCTATGAGGGTTTACAAAAATACCAAGAGCTAATCTTTACTGAGCATTTACCTGCCCGCCAGGAAGTACGCTAAGCACTTCATACACATTAGCTCATTTAATCCTCACCAGAATCCAATGAAGTTATAATTATCCCCTTTACAGATGTGTAAATTGAGGCCCAGAGAGAGTTTAAGTAACTTGTCTCAGTTGTATTTCCCAGTTGGTAAGCAGTGATGATAGCCAAGAAGTCTGTCTCCAGAGTTCTTAACCACTTTGTTACCTTTGCCCCCCCAGTGCAATACAGCAACTACAAAAGATCTGAAATCATTCTTTTAAATCAGAAAAAAAATTTATTCAGAAATACATCAAAGTACCACTATTCAGATATAAATTTTGCTTCTTTTAAGTCTTTTCCAAGCCAGCTATTACTGTTTTTAATGTCACAAAGTCAAGGTAGCCCGAGAAGTAAATAGAGCCTGAAATTATATGAACATGGGCACAATCTATCAGAGTCACATTGGTCCCTAATGAACAGTTAGTTAGGTCATGAACTTTAACCAGGTCATGGTCCTTTCTGTTACATTCCACTGTAAGGTTATTTATATAATAGAAGCAAAAGGGAAGTAACAGTTTCTGTTCTTGTTGCAAATTTTTTCCAATTTCTTCTAGCTAATCTAAAAGCTACCCTTCCAGCAAATCAAATTACATAGAGAGACCTGGATATATCTTTTTCTTTATTTTTAAATAAGCTGCTACAATATTTGAGCCTATATATTCTTTCAAGGAAACCTTCTATGATAGAGAGCACTCAGAGAATCATCACTTGCTCTGAAATTTCAAACAACAACTCAAAACTAACTTCTTTGATTTAATCATGTTCGTTTGAAAGAAACTGGCACTGCTTACTTCCTGCTCGTCCCTTATCCAGGACCGGAATATGGGACTGTAATGAGGAAGGATCAGCTGCTCTCCTCTTATAGGTCTTGGTAACTTTGTCCACATCAGGTTGTTTTCTGGTCATTTCCTCCATGAAGGTCTGAAAGTCAATGTTAATTAAATATAAGTACACTGGAGAAAACTACCTTTAGGGATGAACTAAAAACAAAAGATAAAAGGACCATGCTATTATTTCTGAATTCATTCTGGAAAAAAGGCATAAACCAACATGTTATATATTTATGGGGGGTGGGGGAGTAAGCAAGGCACCATAGCATAACATTTATTCACATCTGAAGAATATAAAATGTTATACCTGGCAAGTAATTAGAGACTGTAAAAGTAATTTGTTTCAGTTTGAAGACCATACATGGGAGCAGCTGTATAAGTAATATAACCTGTCAGTGTATCAACCAGGATCTTAGAGAGCCTCTAAGCTCTTCCTGAAGAATCTTAAAGTGAGCATTTGTCTACAAGGCAACTAGTTAACTGGGCTGGTCCTTGAGACTTCTCTGCAGCACATTTCACTTACATATTTGAAATATTTAAGACGGCTTTGATATACAGTGACATACAGCATCCATATTAAGTATGGATATATTTTAAATATTCCTAATGTTACAAATACTATGCCAAGGAAGACAAAAGTTATTCAAGTTAAAGTTTCCATTTAAGAGGTTTGACTATCTTGACATTTCTTTCTTTTTTTTTTTTAAGATTTTATTTTTTTTATTCATGAGAGACACAGAGAGAAAGGTAGAGACATAGTCAGAGGGAGAAAGAGGCTCTTTGCAGGAAGCCCGATGCAGGACTCGATCCCCATACTGGGATCACTCCCTGAGCTGAAGGCAGATGCTCAACCCCTGAGCCACCTAGGTGTCCCATATCTTGCCATTCCTTAGGTTTATTACTATGGTTGACTTCGATATCCCTATATCTGGAATATGTGACAAAAACAAGGACTGTGGTGAAAAGGGATGGAGAAAAGAGGAGTGGGATAAGTGGGATAAAAGTGAAAAGTGGAGTGACACATTTCTGGAATATCTGTCACACTGGAGAACATGGTGTGAAATACTCCAGGGCTATTAGAGACATCTCCAATCTTTTGAGAAGTATGGCAGTGAAATTATAACAGTGTCTGAGAAGATAGGGGTTAGGATGATATTTATTTTACCTGGTGTTCTGCAATGAGGGCTTTCACCTCTTCAATTTCCTGGGGGATGACTTCTTTGTCCTTATCGCTAAGTGTAGTTTCAGCCCACTGCAACCAAGCCAGCAAAGCTTCCAACAATTCCTGTTTCGCAATGAGCCCAGCCAGAGCACTTGCTAATCTCTGTTGATGCTGCTTCGCCCAGGCCAACACCTGTTGGGGAAACACATGTCTCTGAATTTCATACATCTTAGTTAATAATTTAAGTGATGTAAAAATATACAACATTTAAATGCAGATTCAGATCATCCTGGGCCTGGGATCATAACACTTCCAGTCTTTCTAGAACCCATCAATGGTACCAAGACCCAGCTTGCGGGGGGAAAAAGAGCCCTCTCTGAATGATTGCCTCCTTACTTAGAGATGGATGGTAAACACCCAGGCTTCCTTTAGATTGCTAAGTTGAGTTCAAATATGCATTCTCTGAAAGCTCAACGTATGTTTACTCCAAGTAGCACTGAGTGGAAATAAAAATAGGTAAAATCTTAAAATATCAGAATTCAGTTCATGTATGCAATCCATTCCTCAAGCTTATACTCTACTCCTCTGAATTACAATTTGGGTGCTGTATCATCCAACAGAGACAATGTGGAAGTGGGACAAAAAGTCATCCAGGGAACCAAATATTTGCCTTTTCATGTTTCAGGGACATAGCTGCAAAAGTGCTTTAACTTTTTAAATAAAAGCAGGCTGCAGAGGCAGGTAATGCACACAGGATGGTATGTTAAAGAGTATTTTTCTTTGCAGAGGCCTCCTGTTCCCACGGTCATAAATGTATCTCAGTTGCTGAAGTTTCTATGCCCCCAATTCTCAAAGCTATTGCTGTTCTAATGATGACCTGAGACACACTAACCTCCTCAAACCTGGCCCGGATGATGGTTATCCAGTGCTTAATGGTGGTGATGGAGTCAGGGTGGCAGATGGCCAAGACAGCATCTCCCATACTGGTAGCTTTATTCAGTGCGGCTCGCTTTTCTTCCAGTTTCTTCATGAATTCCTACAGCAGAAACAAAGGCTTTGATTAGCTGGCAGTGGCTGAAAGCAACACTTCAGTGACGTGTGTGTGACCATCAGAGTAAAACAAATAAACAAGTACTTTAATCGGTTTATTCACAGTTGGAAATAATTCACTAATTGGGGAATTACGAGAGGAGAGGGGACAAAAAACGGGAAATGAAGTACTTTCTAACAAGTATTTCACAGCACCAGTATCGGATAACATCTTATGCTTTACAAAACACAGTATACAAAAAACACACTTTTCTAAATCTGGATATATTAGAAGTATATTAATGGAAAATTGGACCAGAGGAGGCAGAAATGATTAAAAAAAATCTTCTAACAAATAAGAGTAGGAGGTTGTATATGTAGCATGAACTGTGCCAAGAATGATAAGCATATGTACCCAGAAAGTGCCAAGGAAGAGAGAAGGCTTTGCAAGGAACTATACATGTTTAGGGTAAGGGAGAGAGGGTCCAAGTGTCCAGCAGGAAAGAGTCAGGGAGAGCCTGAAGGGGATGATCCTGACAGTTGCCATGAGAAGCATCCCTTCCAAAGGCCAGTAACAGTCATTCCTTGCTCTGGTGGGCTGAAGAAGTCTTAATAGGCTTCAAAATGCTTTCGAATCAACCTTTTTGCAAATGTCTCACACACGTAACTGTACTTTCTACTATCAGAA
The DNA here is from genome assembly GCF_011100685.1 of Canis lupus familiaris. Classification (NCBI taxonomy): domain Eukaryota; kingdom Metazoa; phylum Chordata; class Mammalia; order Carnivora; family Canidae; genus Canis; species Canis lupus. Next base: position 23,962,575 of record NC_049233.1, read on the forward strand.
CCGCGTCCATAGATACATGAGTCCCAGAACTCTGAAAGTGTAGTTATAAATGAGGACCTCTGCCTTAAGAGGTCTCTTGCTTCCAAAACCTCATAATGAGTTTCAAGCACCCACCAGCACCCCACTCTGGACCCCAGCACTAAGAGGGACTCCTTAGTTATAGCGACAGGGCTGCAGAGGCTGCAGACAAGCTCACACTACACACTACTTATGCCATCTGATCAGGGTGATCATGTGGGACCAAAAGTGTCTCCTGTTTTGTCTAGTGGCCTTTTGTTTTCTGGCTCTGTGAAGCAGCTCTGTCATATACCTCATATTCTGGCATTTTGCTATGTTAAAATAATCCGTTTACATATATCTCTACTGGACACTTAGGTCCACAAGATTGGAAGACCATGTCTTATTCAATTTTGTGTCTTTGTGATTGAATAAATGCCTTTTAACTTTTATTTACACATTTTTACTGTTGTCACGTCAAGGTTTGGTAAACAATAGGTTCCACTAACGTGATCTACATTTTATTTTTTTATTTTTTATTGTTTTTTAAGATTTTATTCATTTATTCCTGAGAGACAGAGAGAGAGAGAGAGGCAGAGACACAGGCAGAGGGAGAAGCAGGCTCCACGCAAGGAGCCCGATGTGGGACTCGATCCCGAGACTCTAGGATCACACCCCCGGCTGAAGGCAGACGCTTAACCGCTGAGCCAACTGGGCATCCCTGATCTACATTTTAAATATCATCTACTTTTTTTTTTAAGATTTTATTTATTTACTCATGAGAGACACACACACACACAGAGGCAGAGACTCAGGCAGAGGGAGAAGCAGGCTCCCTGCAGGGAGCCCAACATGGGACTTGATCCTGGGTCTCCAGGATCACACTGAAGGTGTGGCGCTAAACCACTGAGTGACTTGGGCTGCCCAATATCATCTACTTTTAAAAGTATTTTAATTTCCCCCAATATAGATCTACTTACTGGAAGGAAAAAAAAAAAAAAAAAAGCTTTACTAGGAAGAGAAAACCAGAGATCAATAACAGCTGTGCTTTCTCCAAGGACAGGAGATCTGACCATGTACTTTTGATCATTCCTAACATAGGAGTGCCAGAGTCCTGCCCAGAATGTTGTGGACTGGGCCATCAACCCCCTGCTTGCATTCTGGGCTCTTCCAACTTTGTCTGAGTGCTAAATGGTTTGTGCTCACCTGGGGAAGCTTCCCATTTTTAGAAAGTGGACTATACTAAGAAGTCTCTGGTCCTGGGGATAAGAAATTAAACATTCTGTTTTACTTTTATTTGGTCAATGTGTGAAGGAAGTTGAGGAAATTAGGAAGAATGGATGGTGTTGCTACAAATCATTATATGACTAAACAGCTTTTTATAAAATTACATGTAATTTTACATTATCTAAAAATATTTAAGGATAATTTGTCGTAAAAACAAAAACAACTCCCAAAACCTGGATACCTGCCTCCTGATGTTTCTTGGTGTTTCCTGCTCCTGCTGTAAGGGGGTGATGCCACAAGTGGGCTCCTTACTGTAAGGTGTTAGATATACAGCCCAGGCTTCAAGAAGCTACTCTAAGACCCAGTATATCAGTGGAACTTGACTCTGGCTGATAGGTCAGCCAACTGTAATATGATAGATCTTCAAAACATTGAACTGAATCAAACATTTACAATGAATTTGATGTGATTTTCCTACTCTTACATTCTAGCTTCAACTTTAAATGGTTTATGGAGCAGTTCATTCATCCAGATAATGTTAGACAAGCTCATACCACTTTTATTAATGACAAAGCAATATTTCATTGCTATGGATTAGGGAACCCATCATTGAGAGAGCACAGTAATCACAAATCAGAAGTCTCCATAGATGACGTAATCCATGCTACATGGTAACAAATGACATACTTCCAACCTGACTCTGAAACATGAGCTAATTCAGTGGAATTGAGCAGATCTTTTATTTATTTTTTTTTTTGAGCAGATCTTTTAAATGGAAATGTTGACATCAATACTGTATTCAGTGTTAGCATTGCAAATTTCTAATTTTTTAAAGTCAAAGGTTAAAAAAATAATGTGTTAAGAAGTAGTTAGACCACTCTACTAAGAGTAAGTGCTAGTAGTTCTATGCACTTACAAAATAGATGTTGACCTGAAAACTGGGGGCCAGATTTTTATTTGGTTAATTATTCAATATTATATACTTACAGAATTCATTTTTAATTTTTAATTTATACAGTGGGCTACTTCTCAAAAGAATTTTAGGTGGATCTCCATTAAAACCAAAACTGGCAGCGATTGAAAAAATCTGAAGACTAGTTATTAGTTACTTGCTTACTAAGGTCAAAATTATTAATTTACAATTCTAATGGTATAATTTTATAAATCCCAAATGCTCATTAAGGAAGTTTCATCTTTGAAATACACATGCAAGTGCAAATAAAATCGACCAGTTTTGGTCAGAAGCCAAATAATCCCCTAGAAAAATCAATGTACTTCCAAGAGATAGGGAAACAGGGACTAATTTTAGAATAACCACTTCATAAAGAAAGCATAAAAAGATAGCTATACTTAACTAGGTGCATAGGGGCACATCTATGTAAGCAGATAAATTCTCAAATATGCCAGATCTTTAATTAATTCTCAGGAAGGGAAATATTCATGCAGTGATACCTACAATCATAGTCTATTTGATTTTTTCATTTAGTTTTATTTAGCATTTATATAACTCACTTTATGCTGATCAATGAGAGTCCGAAGAGCATCTTCATCATCTGGGAGAGCTCCATGGAAACGAAGGGTTTGTTCCGCCTCAGCCAGCCACTCCAGGAGGGCATGCACCACAGAGTGAAATTCCTCTGCCTAACAGTTCACAAACACACACACACACACACACCCCAAAGAAGATCCCCAAATATGCTTGTTAGTACAGATTCTTCCTCTCAGTGAAAAGTCTTAAATTTACATTGACTAATGATATGGATTATTCCCACTAAAAAGATAAAGATACATGGAACTACATTTTAAAATGTAAGGCCTCTAATAGATCAAAATGGCCTATATAAAGACTAATTTGCCATTTTAACAATCTGATTTTAGATACATGGCATTTAGATGTGTTCAAGCTGAAGAATCACTAAAGTAGCACTTTTATGTGAGGATGAGAAAATTTCCCCATGTAAGTATTTCAGTTCTTGGGGGGAGGACTAAAGCAAGGATGCTCTAAGAACCTGCTTCTCGATCACCATCCCAGTTCTCCACAAGAGCAGTTCCTGCTGAGGCTTTGGTACCTTTCTCACTACACCCAACTGCAATTTACAGGACTTTTACCTGACGCAAGGCTGCTTCCAATCGTGTCTGCTTTGATATGGAAAGTGCACACACGGTTTCCCAGCGTGTGCTTAATTCCTGCATCTGGACCTTGACCCAGGAGGAGTCATCTCGGCTGCCCTCTATGAGCTCTCGTGCTGAGCGCTTCAGGGCCTGCACGCTGCTGGTCCTCTTCCCCAATTCTTTTTGGAAAACCTAAAAAGACCATATTTTTATAAAAAAAATAACTTTTAATTACAAAAGCAAATCAGTAAAGCAGAGTTCAGAATATATGTGTACATGACCTCAAGTACCATTCTCTAAGATCTACAGTTTAATGACCCATACTTTTCACAGAATCTTCAGTGAATCTAAGTCATTGACACACTGCTCCTATCAGAGTGCTGTTAAGAACACGGTGTTGTATAAATGTGCTCAATCTTCTAGCATTCTCCCAAGAGAACCTTAATTTTTATTTTTTTTATTTTATATTTTTATTTTTTTGAGAACCTTAATTTTTAAATGATACATTGCATTAAATAATAGTAGCCACTCTTCTTTATCTCGATTCCACAAAAGAAAATATCAAATTCTTTTTTTTCTATAAATCCTTAATATGGCGCCCTAATTCCTCTCAAATCCTTAGTAAGTGCCAAGAATGCGCTAGCTACCTCATTATTCTTAATTAATAAACATACCTCACAGACTAACAAATAACTAAGCAACCCTGGGATACCACATAGGGGTATTACAGGGAATGGCAGGGAGGCTCAAAAGGAATTAGTATGTAGTGTTTTTCTCTGTAACATGGTTTCAGCTTTCATAGTATCCTGAGAACTAACTTACAATGTCAAATTTTAGAGGCTTAAATCCTTATCTATCATTCTGGAGGAAAAGCTTTTTTCCCCTCCTTTTGCCTAATTCTGATAAACTTTGATGTACCAGGAGTTAGACTGGCTTCTTTTGGCCACAGACTTACCCAAAAAAATGAGCCCAGGGTACTTCATTTCTGATCTAAGAGTCTGCATATTCAACTAGATCTTTCAAATTAATCAACCTTACATATAGAATAAAATTAGCTTATTTTTCTACTAAAAGATGATCACAAATGAATACTAATTTAATAAATAAATATTAAATTAATATTTTATTTTATTTTATTATTTTGGCTATATCCATGAGTTTCTGTTCTGATAATCAGATCGTTCATAAAAGTGAGCCCATCAAAAATAGTGCAAACATAGTGTAATGAGTTCTTTTCCTGATTTCACTCTAAAAGTGTTAAAGGAGACATGCCTGCAGACAGACAGGCACAATCAGAGACACACACATATACATAGGAATGGAAAATACAGTGTCTATATAATCTCTTTGTGATAGGACTAGCTCAGTATTTCTGAGGAGGCTTTCCAGTGAACTTAAACTTACTTCTTCCTGGGCCTTCCAATTGTATTACTAATGCTGAATGATTAACTCATTCTTGATGACCTTTAATATATAAAAAACCTGGCAAGTGCAGAAGGCAGTAAATATTTAGACAGTGAGTTTATACAAATGGCATTTATGTAAAAAGTAACATTACACTATTCATTATTCATTGAATGAATGCCAAGGAGTAAAAAAGTCTATATTAATCATGCACAAAACATTTGTTTCAATAGAGCCAAAGCAACAAAACTCAAAATTTTACATTTTTGTAGGCCCGATCACTGTCCTTCATTTATTCTTTGATTTTTTGGATAATATTCAAATGTAACAAACTCTCTTTTATAGGTGTAATCAGAAAGCAGAACCAGAGAAGGGGAAACAAATATGCAAAAAGGCCAACTATTTAAAAAGGAACAGGTAAGGTCAAAATAGCATAACTAGGGACATTTTAAAATGAAATAAATTTTCTGAATTCAAAAATAACAGGAGAAATAAAATATGAATTCAAGTCCAGTGCTGTAAGATATTTGCATATAAAGACTACTCTGATACAACCACCCTCATTATTCTGTGCCTCAGGTTGTCTTCAAGGTTCTTTAAGTTATAATACCACATTTTACCATAATTTGGGACCTTGAGCTCAACATCAGCTAGATATCTTGAATATTTCCTTCGATTGGCACAAAAATTTTAAATACTGCAAGGAAAACACTCTTTTAAAGTAATAATCAAATCCCTCAAATCCTTGCTGATAATCTTATAAATTGCTATAGTTCTAGGGGCAAGGTTGAAACAGTTTTTAAAAATAGAGAAGCAGCTTTATCTTGACCCCCATAGATCATGTCACAAATCCATACACTTAGGCAGTGACAAAGTTCCAGATCACTGACTGAGTAGTTTTAAATTATATTACATACTTATTTACACAAATAACAAAAGACCATAAAACATTATTCAAACATGTTTTAAAGCTCCAGCGAATGAAATCACCCTCTAAGTTCTAACAAGTTTTAGATCTGGAAATCAAAAAACAAACAGTATCTCATTGATAACTAAAGTAATTTTCCTGTATCACTTTTAAAGCTGGCTTCCGGATTCTGCTCAAACGTACACAAATATTGATATTAAAGACGGTTATGTAGTATGATATATAGCCTCTAGATTTTAAAAGGCTAAGGGGTTATAGTTTTCTCTAAATTCAACATAATCAAATGAGATCAATAAAATGTCCCAGAAAATAATACCTTGTGATTATCGATCAGGTTCATCACTAAATCAATATCTCCATGGACAGGTTGGTCTTCTGCCAGCTGAGGTTCAACTCTATACAGCCAATCAATGAGGGCCTGCAAGGCATCTGTGAATTGTCCAGAAAATAACAGGGCTTCCTCCAATTTGTTTTGTCTGGGGGGAAGAGGTGGAAAAATCAATTTGAGCAACAAAAAAGCCACCCTATATATCCCAACATCTAAAATCCACTTATGGAGCTTGAGCAGTACTCCAAGAAAAAAAAAAAAAAAAAAAACCCACAATATATTGGTATCCAGTGCTGTTTCTTCGCTTTCCTTAGAAAATAACACAACTTTTCTCAAATTTTCTTTTTCATTCCTTAAATCACATCTGCTCTTGGAAAATTCCCTGTCATTACCTCCAGAATTCAGTGACCTTTCAATTTCTTCATAAAAAAATGTCTTAAAATTTTTTTATATTATCATAAGTAAGCTTGACTTTTTTGAGTGTACAGTTCTATGAACTGTAACACATGTATAGATTCATGTAACCTTCATCATAATCAAGAAACAGAACAGTTCCATCATCCCCCAAATCTCCCATATTTTGTTTGTAGTCACATCCTGCCCCATCTCCAACCCATCTCTGGCATTCACATGTCTGTTTGCCATGCAGTCATTTATAGGACAATGTAAAAAGCAAATAACCTTTTAAAATGGAAGGTTTTAAGGATTTTTAAGAACACCAAAATTTCTATATTCTTTCTGTATATTCTATAGATAATACTCTAATTTTCTATTGATTTTATTATTAGAATAAAATATTCTATTTAATCTTAATACTGACAAAAGTAATCAGACCAAGGATCTATGAATTATTTGAAAACATTTCTAAGATATTTGAACTCTTCTACTAGGATTGTACTTTCTAAATACTTAAAAGATTCTGGGGTAGCCTGGGTGGCTCAGCGGTTTAAGCGCCTGCCTTTGGCCCAGGGCATGATCCTGGGGTCCCGGAATCGAGTCCCATGTCAGGCTCCCTGCATGGAGCCTGTTTCTCCCTGTACCTGTGTCTCTGCCTCTCTCTCTCTCTCTCTATCATGAATAAATAAATAAAATCTTTAAAAATAAATAAATACTTAAAGATTTTGAAATTCGTTTTCGGCCTTCATGGTTCTTATAATGAGAAAGAAGACTGGAAAGGAGTGGATGGAAGTTGGAAGGGAATACCGGGCCAGACTGGTAGGACCTTGCCACACCATACCATGTTAAGGAGCCTGTGTTTTGGTTCACACTCAATATTAACTTCTTGATAGGTATGAGGCAGGGCAATGACAATATCCCATTCATATTTTAAAAAGATCGCCCTCCTGGTTATGTGGAAGTTGGATTAAGGAAGACAGGAGCAGACCTGGGGAGACCTGTGAGAAGTCAGGTATGAGATGACTGGCTTGGAGAACAATATCACTTTTGAGTGAATCAAGTAATTAAAAATAAATAATAATGAACAACAAAGACTTCTCAGTGCAGGCACTATGTAAGGAGGATATTACAGATGACCAGAAGTTCCCAGGCAAAGGAGGTATTTAAGGTTCCTAGAATGTTCCTACAAAGCATCACTACTGTACACTCGAAAGAAGTCTACAAAGTAATGAGACTGCCTTAAAGAACGTCTTACCTTTCCACAGACTTGCCACAGATAGTATCCCATTTGTCTCTGAGTTCACTCAGCATGTCATCCAGTTTCAGGTTGTCATCAGCCAGAGAGGTTTTCTCCTTCAGAGAACGTCCAGTTCTGTTGGTGGTGTCATAGACAGAATGCTTGGCTCCAAGTGATTTCTGAAACTCCTATATAATTTAACAAGAAAATAGTGTGGATTTCTACTTAGGACTAATAAACAGGTAAGAGACATTACAAGAGGCATCCCTAATAAATGGAGTCTTAATAGAGGAAGACATCAGCAAATAATCAAGTCAGATAGTGTAGTACTGTACTCTATACAGGAATGCACCAGGGTGGAAAAGAATCTATTTTTCAAACTGAGGAATTAATTTTTCTCAGAAGCCAGGTGTCTTTGAGGGTACTTATTGTTATAAAGACAATAATTTCAAAGCAAAACAAAATCTTGAATATTTTGTAGCTATTAACCACAAAGAGTATACTAGTTATAATAAAATGAAATTGCTATTGAAAGCCCCAAGAGTTTGGAGAGGAAACTCAATGAGTAACTAAAGGTCCTATGTGGACACAGAGTAACTCATAATCTGCAATTTACTACAATTTTGCTTATTGGTCAAACAGATCTGTTGTCACACATCTGAGATGCTCACAATGCTGTTACTATAATTTTATCCGCAAGCCAGGATGAGGGACAAAGGTGAGCCATATTTCGAGATTCCTATGTTCTGACCTATTGCTCAGTCTGTTTATACCCCTTGGCAAGCCTATCACCCTCCCCTCCTCCTCACCTCTAAGATGCCTTATAAAAGTCTCATAAGATTTGCAGATTACTTTTCAAGTATCAAACAGCCATATTGCTAATGTGACATCTATACTTTGCCATTTTTACATTGTTAATTTGCATGCTTGTGCATGTAAATTTGTAAGTGTGGGAGGGCTGGATTATATTCTATCTACACAACTCAGCCACAAGCTTTTATAGAGCAGAGGCATTGTCTTTTCATGCCTCTCATGATCATCTTACATTTTGCATGTGTTTGTAAGTATGTAATAGCAAGAATGAGACAGCTGCTCCTGAATATACAATCTCAGGGATGGGAAGGAAGGAAAGTCAACCAAATGGGTATCTTACAAGCTCATAATATATGACAGAAAAACTAACACAGTGATTCTAAATCCTAGTAGCCCATTTGAATCACCCTAGACAATAAAATGCTATTCAAATATATAATTTTCCAAAATAACTTCGGTTATAATTACCTAATGATCTCTTACTGCCTTTAAAAGCTGGACGCTTTAAGTGTCTTAATATGACTAAGATATTTATTTTGTCTTATAATAGGAAGCCACTTCATCTGGGAATTTCTTTTTTAATCTGGGAATTTTTTTAACAATAAACACCATTACAGGAGCACATGACCTCTATAGTTTGTTTTCTGTAATTATTTTTTCTTGTTATTCAATAACAGAATGTTAGTTTTACAACCATCATCTTGACAGATTTTCTTCAAAAGAGCAGATACATAAAAAATGTTATAGCTGAATACGGACAGATTAAAACCTTTTAAAAACAGAAAAATACCCAAAAGATGAACAGAAAAGACTTAAAATTGGCTTAATGTAACTTGTATCCTTATCTCAGACAAATGGTGACTTTTGCAACAAGTCTCACTAGGAAAAATAGAGAATCTACCAGGGTTCTTCACATATTTTTATTTCTAAGGTTCTCCAACTTAAATACACAATATACTTTCATAAGACTACATGACATGATATCTATGTTCAAGTGCAAATAAGCATTCTATTTTGAGAAGGAGGCTCTCATTTTTCCATCAGAGGTGAGGGAAGGAAGGTGCTGCTCACTGTCACTGTACTGTTAGTACTGAATGTGGCAGCCCATGGGCAGAGGGTGCCAGCAGACAAGCCACTCACAAGTTTTCCTCTAGTCAAAAAAACAGGTGCACAGTGTTTCTTTTGGCCACTTGAGGATCATGACTTCCTGAGGTTAGTCTGAACTACCCATGGAAGCAATCAACTTGTACGAAGATGATGGCTAGAATTTTCTGATGATGATAAACCCTACATCACTCTAATTTTTTCCAGCTTTTATAAAATTATCATGTTTCAAGCAATAATATATATATAGATGCTTACAACAATAAAACTGTTTCTGCAGGACCTTTTACCCATATACTCACTCTGAGGGCTCATGATCACTTTATAACCAGAATGACAGACCCAAATCCAAAAGGCTGAGGAGAATGAGGGGATTGTTCTTTGAATGTCATGTGGTATGAATATAAAAGGTAAAAAATATAAAATAATATGTTTCTACACCTTCCAGTCTACATAAGGAAGCCACCATGTGTCTTTGAGGGTAAGGATGGAATTCCATATACCACACATAGACAATAAAATACCAGTTTGTGTAGAAGCAACCAATTGTCTCCACTAAACGTTTGTATGGCAAAATTTGCATTACTTTTTGTTATAAAGTTAGCTTCTCCATAGCATTTGGTCTATGAAAGAAATTACAAGACAAGACAGTGAAAAACTGAAATGCCAACTCTGAACTCCTATAAATCTTTTATGTTATAAATTATAGAATACTTCCAGTTTTAATTTCGTATTTTTTCTTTTAACAATTAGCCCTAGAATCGTAGTGGAATGGTCAGCAGAGAGTAAAGATACTACTGCCACCAATGCAAAGGGCAATCAGTTTTAAATTTAATGGAGGTCCATTTTTTCTAGTGATGAATCAATATAGCACCAAGTAAGAATTTAAAAGTGAATTTTGAGATACAGAATGACCTATATACTTTTCTTGTTGACCCACCTTATGCTGTGCAAGTTGTGTTTTTATCTTGTCTGGATCGTTGGCGATTTCCAGTTCAGAGTCCAAAGATTTTTCTGATTCCTCTAGCCATTCCATAAGTTTACTCCAAGCTTCATGGAACTGTAAAAGAAATGCACATCTCTGTCTAGAAAATTTTCTGGTGTGTTCGCTATATTTTAAGTCTAGCATATTTTTAATAGAAATTTATGTTAATGAAAATGTTTAAAATTATTAATTTAAATTTCTCCTAAAAAAGAAAAATGTAGTAAGTAGTAGCTCCATAGGATCACAAATGTCTTCGTAACCCCTGGCTTCTGTGGTCATGCCCCCACAGTCACTTTGTAGTTAACTCATTCAAACACATAAACTTTAACAGAAACAGAAATGAACCTAGAAACAGGGAACACCAGAGAAAAATTCCTTCCCTTTCCTTTTGCTGAGTTACTAATGTAAACTGTCAAGAGAATTTTATTTGCTGTCATTGACAGATCTGAGTTTATTTCTAAAGTGTTTCATTTCCATGTTAAGGAAAAGAACAAAAAGGGAGAGATGAAGGATAAAATTTATAAACTGGTCTTAAAAAGTAACAAGAACAACAACAAAAAAGGCCATAGCATTCCTATTTAATACAAAGGGAGTTCAATATCTTTATTGCTGCTATCAAAATCCTCAAATTAATGCCTGTGCCTCACTTACTGGTTCTATATGTAAGAGCGCCCATGGGATGTGATTTCTAAAAAAGTATAATTCTCTTTGGCATCTATGACCTTGTGATATTCTGGTGCTATGTATACTTGATTTCAGCCACAGTCTCTTTTCTGTTTATCACAGAGAACTAACAGGTACTATTTTTGGATACCAAATTGTGAAATTGGTTATAAATTATTTCTCATAATAAACTTAAGTGAACAGATACATAACAAAAAACTGAAGTAATCAAAATAAAATCTGTTTTATATCAAAGCACATGAATAATGAAATAACAAAAAGACACTTAGCAGTAAGCACAAGAGCACGGGATCACAAAGCTGGCAGGGCCCGATGAGATCATCTCATCGCAAACCTGTTCTCTGGATACATCCTTCCCACAAGTCCAATTAATCTAAATATGAAAATACAGAGGCCAGAAGAGGCATAGAAACTGCCAAAGTGAGAGAACTATGATCCACATTTGAACCCTAAACTAAGATAGTACAATGATAAGAAATAAAGAAATAGTCACAGTGTTTGGTAGTCCTACTATAAATACTGTAGGCTATACAACAGATGGCAAGTTTAATGACACAAATGCATAGGTTCTAAGACTCGTCCTGCTTTAAAAACTATTTTTAAGTCACATAAATAAAAGAAATGCTATATTTTTGCACCACAAAGCAGTAGAAAATCCTTACATATTAAACAAAATGAAAAAATAAAAATACACAACATGGAGAAATACTTTTATAAATTAAATGCTCATAACCCAAGCAATGCCCACACTACAGAGGACACTGCTACATTGGTAGAGAGAAGAATGTCAGGCTTATTGTTAATATTGTCTTAAAAAAACATTAAGAGACTGATTATATTCACACTCACTGATAACACTGAACACATCATACATCCCACTCAAAAAGAAAGAATACAGCATGTAATCCTACAACAATGCAATTTGTCATTTCTAAAGCTTTTAACAAATTTATGCTGAGAACTTTGAACAATGAAACATGTGACTCCCATGACATCTTTTAGCCTGGCTCCCCAAAAGAATGGAGCCCAAAGCCAGTTATAGAAAAATGCAACTAAATGGGGCAAAAAGAATCATTAGAAAATTCAGCCACAACATTGCACTGAGTTTCCAGTAAGATTCTAAGATACATGCCAACCAAGGCGGGTGTATCTCTCTCTTCCCTGGAGTACAGAGACACGTAACTTTACTTCTCCTCTGTGTTTAGTCTAAGAATGGAATAGGAATAATAGGTGAAGAGAGTAGGGGGCGTTCCTTGTGAGATTCGTGACATTCTATAATTGAAAGGACAAGGAAAAAAACAGCCCTAAAAGGTTCAAACAATTAATTTAAAAGCAGGGTGGAAAAAATAAAAATAAAAAAAATAAAAGCAGGGTGGAGCTGTATCAAAACACTAGAGAAGAAAGCAGAGCCTGTCAACAAGTGCAGATTCAGAGAGGTGAGGAGTACCCAGCAACTCAGACACAGAATCAGCTCTTTCAAGAAGCTGCCTAGAGGGTCAAGTGTCTGCCTCTCACCCCTGAGAGTCTGTGGACCAAACCTGGCTTAGGAACTAAACACAAGATAGCGATATAATAAAGAACGATGACTTACTCTGGCTATGAGAGTAGAGGTTGCAAGGGCAAAGGGAAAAATAAACAAATGTATTAACAAAAAATCTGAGTCTCTTTCTGGACCTTAATGATAACAGTTACTCCACAAAGCCAAGCTATAATCAGACTTTTCAAGATTAGTCCCCAGGACTGGAAGGTGCTGCCAGGGCAAAAAGTGAAGTCACCATAGAATCTTAGGCCACAGCCCATTTAGGAAATAAATACCTTGACCTTGTGCCATGATTGTTACAGCTAATTCAGCCTGTAATAAAAGTACTTTAACAGCATAATGTATATTGCAACACCTAGAAATGATTTTTTGCCAAGTTCAGAGAGTTTTATAAAGGTTTACCTGCTTGGCTCTCTTCCTTGCATCATCCAAAGATCTTCCTCTTTCTACTAACCGTTGAACTACCTTTTCCCATCGACTCTGTACACTGATCAACAGATTCTTAATTAGGACAACATCTTGTTTCTGACTGAAATATTTCAGGTGGGTTCCAGTTTTGTCCAGCTCTATTATCTGCTCACGGTGAGAATTTACTTCATTTGCAAAGACCTTTCCCAAAGAAAAAAAAGGGGTGGGATTAGAAACAAATGAAAAACTGTTCTATCTTAAAAATGCTTCTAGTGCCATAAGCTGAAACCATTTTAAAGGACAAAACAAAGTTTTCAAACTACCAAATTCATGCTTCTGACATTAACACAGTCTGTTGTCTAAAAAGGTCTGAAATGAGAATGCTAATCCATCTGAGTTACAACATACCTTGTGTTCATCAATTTGAAACAAAACTGTGTCCAAGATAAGACTTGGCCGAGAAGCTACATTGAGGGTCTGTTCAGCCTGGGTTAACCAATTGATGAAGTCTTGGAGAGAATTGTGGAACTCCATTGCCAAGTTGAGGGCCTCTTCCAATTTAGTCTGAGAAGACAGATTATTTAGTATCTGATGATATTTAATTTCCCTCCCTCCCTCCGTGCCTCCCACCCCAGTTTAACCACACTCTGGCAGATTTCCTTCCCATCCACACTTTATTTATACCTAATCTGTATTTCTATATTACCTAAACAGTTGATGAATGTAATGAGCCTTCACTAAAATACTGGCAAACCAAACTTCTTTAAGTATAGTGAAAAGATCTCACTGCAGCTAAAAAGAAAAATCTAATATAAACTAAAATTGTGATTTTGGGGCATTTAACGACAGAACACAATTACTAAACAGAAATCTGTAGAAAGAAAACTTGACATTCACATGATTAATTTTGGGGGTCAAAATACTATGAAATATATATACATTATGTTCTGTCAGTGAGGGCACACAATCTAGTATTCCTAGCCTATCATTTTTCTTATAGCATTAAACAGTGATAATTTTAATTCCTTTTCATGGACTTTTGTTATGGAAGTGCTTATTATATACACAATCATCTCACTCTCTTGACCTCCCTCTTTCCCTCCCTACTACACACATAAATAACTGTGATTAGAATTATTTAACAATCCAGAATCCGAGTGGTTCACAAATTTAAAGATATACCTAGTAACACTAGATCTATGATCTGTTTGAATAAACTGCTTTCACTCTTTTCTCCTGTGTTAAAAGAGAATACTATTTTCAACCAACCCCCTGAAATCTCCAAATGTATACAGAGAAAATTTAAACACAGATCATTAAAAGTTCCACTGATAATTCTACTCAGAGATAAAGTAAATCCCATGAAATAAAACAATGAAAGTGTTCATTCTATGACATTTTAATTAAAGCATATACCTTCCTTTCATTGAGTTTGGTTTCCACCGATTCCCATTTTTCTTTCAAGTTGTTTAAGTCTTGGTCAATTGTCTCTGCAGATTTGGGGCATCTTGCAAGCATCTGCTGGCCTTTCTGCATCAGACTTTTATATATTTCTTCTTTAACATCAAAGGCAGCACAGATTTCCTAAATTGAGATACCCCCCAAGTTATATCATTTTAAATAAGAGAATAAAATCCAAGAGGTTCTTTTCCAGGTCATCAATCCCAAGCCTCTGATCATATATTCACCTGTATCCAACATACAGAATAGCCCTGACACATTCACATTTTTCACTCTATTGAAACAACACCTAAACTTATAGACATACTCTGTTCTGCCAGAAATTTCAGGAATGGTGCTATCATTATTAGTCCTTTCCAGCATGCTAAAGTTTGCGAAGTAATATTTTAAATGTTATCAAGAAAGTTATTCACTGTACTGTAACCAATCAGGTCTGTGACTCTGAGCAAGTAATTTAACTTCTCTGGGCCTCAGTTTCCTTCTCTGTAAAATGGGTTTTCTAAGTCTCTCCTCAAATTGTGAAACAATGGCTGTGGTAATTTTTGGTATGATTCATCCCTATGCTCAGAAGACAAATAATGAATAGAAACTAAAGACTAAATTGTTAGACACTTGAAGCTGATTATTCAGATTTTGGAATCACAAAAAACAAACTTGTGGTACTACAAATATTACTCTCCTTTATAACATTTTTAAAGCTTTCAATTGGAATGCAGTATGTTTCTTCTACAGAAAATATTTAAAAATTATGAAGACAAATTAAAGATTTAATATCAATTAAAAAAGGTACATTCATGCAAAAACTTAAGACCAGCTCTATTTCATTGGTTCAACTATAATATGGGTCAAATTACAGATCCCACTGAAAACTATATTCTGTGTCTAACATCTGTAGTAACACATTTCAATAGTTTTTAAAACTGAGGAATAATTCATAAAGTTCACCATTTTAAAATGTACAATTTAGTGTTTTTTAGTGTATTCACAAAGATATGCAACCATTAGTATAAACTCCAGAACATTTTATGCTCTCAAAACTTTGTAATTTCTTTAACCCTAAAAAAAAAAAACAAAAAACAAAAAACTTTCTAAACATTGTTATAAGATCATCCACCAAAAGCCTTTAATCCTAAAGTAAAACTTTTAAATATAGCTAAATCTTAGGAAACTGTAATATTCCAAGTTTTCTAGCTTCCTTCATTTCTTTTTTTTTTTTTTAGCTTCCTTCATTTCTAACACAACCAAATCAAAAGAGCACTACTGGGCAGCCCAGGTGGCGCAGCGGGGCCTGGGGTGTGATCCTGGAGACCAGGGATTGAGTCCCACATCGGGCTCCCTGCATGGAGCCTGCTTCTCCCTCTGCCTGTGTCTCTGCCTCTCTCTCTATGAATAAATAAATAAAATCTTTAAAAAAAAGAGTACCACTAAAATGATATTAACAAGTACCAATAACTGTTTAGAATTCCTTAAATCACGAATTTACAATTATATTGTGTTAAAGCAAATTCATTTTAAATACCTCACCCAAACCAAGTGGATATGTATAGCAATATTTTTCCAAAAGTAAAGTATTTCTAAGATAAGCTCTTTGCTTTCTACCTTTTTGTTTTATTCTTCTAAGTCAACATTTAAAAAATATTTGTAATAATCCCAAGCATGTTTGTGTAAGAAATCATTAAGCTTATACTTAATGGACACTGTAATAACTATGTAGGTAATTCCAGGAAAGTAAGAAGTATCTGGAAGTCAGGTTTTATGGAAAAGACTGCCAAATTATTACTTAGTCAATTATTTTTTTAAGTAAAACAAATGGGTCCCCTATGGCACCAAAAAAAATGACAGTAACAACAAAACTACCACGTACACAGTAATTTTCTAAAACAATGAATATACATTAAAGGTTTCTAGGAGATTCTATACTGGATTGTTAGAATTGATTTTAATTGCTCACAGCAACTATAAAATTAATCAGATGCTACCTCTGTTGTGTTTCTTCTCAACCCCTATAAGACACTTCCTATTCGAAGCACCAAATTTAAAATTATGTACAACTAAGTGCTGTTTCAAATAAGCTCTTACAACAACACTGGACATCTAATAAAGAAGACAGGCTTTAATGCATAATGGCCCATTTCTTTTGCCTAATCTCTAAGTACTTCTCCTTTAATTTCCCAAGTTAGTAATTATCAGTATTTGAATATTAAACATTCTTCTGATGAAAATTCACAAGTATAAAAGAGGATGCGTTTCCAAAATCTGAAACAGACGGTTTTCTCTTAGAACTTCTAAAGCTGAGTTACAATGTAAATGAATAGGAATTGTCAATAAATCGAAGTCTAAATTTAATTCGTCAGTCCACATTTCTGTGAAAGAAAGCCAGAGTCTCAAGTTTCATTATATATTTCTCCTTATGTTTAGGAGTTGACAGTGCCACAGAATCGGGGTGGGAATGGCCCAAGGGCACAATACTCCCAAATGGACAATTAAACAGAAGCCTCCTCTTGTCCACAGCTGGTATAGGTGTGAAGTTTATGATACAGCCCCATCACCACTACAACAAACAAACAAGTAACTCTTGAACAGAACAAGAACATATTTTCCATCCTTCTAGGAAACTAGGTGGGGATATCATGCTTACAGCAATAATTTTTAAGTCAATTCTGATTACTTTAGGGATTTTTCTTTTCACTCAATTGTATGACAGTTTATAATTTATACTATGTTGTATTACTATCCATATAAGCTCATCATTTTATGGGGATAAGTTTGCTTTTAAAAGTCTTTAGAAGTCCAGACTTCTAAAACCTTTTTTCAGATACTGACACACTAATCTTTGAAATAAAGAGTAGGTTCTGACTTGAAAATTTTAATCGATAAATGGCGTTTCTAGCACTTACACATAAATATTTCTACTGTAAAACCGTATATCCTTTAAACCTTCTCCCACAATTTATTTATCACCAGGGCCCACACAAAATGGTCAGTGTCTTAATCGGAGGCTAGAGCTGTTGGAAATAATATACTTACCATGTGGGCATTAAGCTGCTCCCTGGCTGTTTCCGGTAAACCTCCCAAAGGTTTGGATGCTAAGAGATGACGCTCTGTGTCAGTTAGCCACTGATGCAAATCCTCAATCTCACCATGGAACCCTTTGGCCTGGAGTGATAGAGAGTTTTAAGTTTGGGCCATAAACACATTGTCACTTTCGAGAAGAAAACAAGGTTTAAACAATCCCCGCCTGCTAAGCTTCTCTATGCATTCTTAAGAACAGGCAGGTGCAAATGGATTTGCCTGCCTTTCCTCATCATGAGAGCTCTGGCAGATAAGACTATTACACTAAGAACCAGAGGGCTGCCTTCTCATCTGCTCTGTTCTTTATCCCACTTATTTTTACTCTCTCCTTGAGGTATAAAAATTAAATAAGGGTCTGCAAACCAATGAAAGGATTCCATGCTAATTTTTTTTTAATTTACTTCTTTTAGAGAGAGAGATACAGAGAGAGAGACAGACAGAGAGAAAGAGCACAGGGGTGTGGGAGGGGCAAAGACAGAGGGAGAAAGAATCTCAAGCAGACTCCCAACTGAATGCGAAGCCTGATAACTGGCCTCAATCCGATGACCCTGAGATCATGACCTGAGCAGAAACCAAGAGTTGGGCGCTTAACCAACTGAGCCACCCAGGCACCCCAGAATTCCATGCTATTTTGGTCTCACAGGCCAACGAAAGTTTGAGAATTTATTTTCTTATTCACCTGGCGCAAGGCACCATCCAGCTGCTGCTTCCTTTGTTCTGTTTTTTCCAAAACATTTTGCCAGCGTTGATTTAAAACCTCTAGCTTGTTCTGAAGGTTGCTTGCTTCTTCTCCTGCACTTGATTCAATTAGATCATTTCCTGCTTTATTAACGGCTTCCACTGTAGACTGATGAGCTAATACATCATTTTGAAGCACCTGAAAGTATTAAGATAACACTGTGTTTACTAGCTCATAACCTGTTAACATCACTTTTAACACATCTTTTATTCGCTGAGTATAAGACTTCCTTTTTTTTTTTTTTTTTTTTAATTTTTATTTATTTATGATAGTTACAGAGAGAGAGAGAGGCAGAGACACAGACAGAGGGAGAAGCAGGCTCCATGCACCGGGAGCCCGATGTGGGATTCGATCCTGGGTCTCCAGGATCGCGCCCTGGGCCAAAGGCAGGCGCCAAACCGCTGCGCCACCCAGGGATCCCGAGTATAAGACTTCCTGAAGCAAAAACATCATATGCATAGAATTTTAGTACAAGAATGTGTTAAAATGTTGGACTTCTTTTCTCTTAACTTTGCAGCTTTCCTGGATATACCTTTAGTCTACCAACAGCCCCTGAAATGATTATATAAGAACATTTTGTTAGTTCTTCCCATTAGAATAATCTTGAAATTAAAGACATTAAATATCTGGGGATTATAATTAAAAGGTTCCAAAAGTTTTCATTTGATTCAAACTCATTTTAATGGAATTTAATTTTCATGTCTTCAGTAAACAATTTTTTTTTTTTAGAAAACAATTTTTAAAAAGGAGTGATCTTTATAAAAAGCATGTACTTTGACAGGTTAACAGTACTATTAATCACTTTCCAAGATAAGAGTTAAATCTTCTTGTGGTCAAAATATAAAGGTAATTCCATAAAATTCATTCTTCTAAATGGTTTAAGTCCTACCACATAAGGCAGAGCCTAAGAACCAGAGGAGAAAATAGGAGAGGGATAGAAACATTCCTCCCTTCTTCCAGTAACTATGCTGGTGATTTTAAGCCCTTTAACTTCTGACCTTTAAGAAATGGAAGGAGAAAGGAGGAGGAGATTTCTAACTGCTCAAAGATAGATAAACAGAAATAAAAGATCCCTAACTCATGCCCTGCCTAAATAACTGGATCAGAGTGTGTCATGTTCTCACCCTTACTGTATTCTATAAAATTCCTATCATTGACATATGTTGCTTTTAAGGATAACTGCTAAGTTTATGAAAATGTAAACACTATATAAACTTACACTACAAGAATAAATATTTTTTTATGCAGAGTCAGTCTGACTAGTCATTATTGCTCTTACAGAGGTGTAAGACAGACATTAAATAATAAAAAATACTAAATAAGCCCTAATTGCCTCATCAGGTATCATTAGGCAATGACTATATAGGCAGAACCAGGTAAAAAAGGGAGAGAAAAATTTTTAAAAAGACCTTTTTAATAAAGAAAGACAGAGAGCGAGTGAGCGTGCACACTTGTGTGAGCAAGGGGAGGAGCAGAGTGACAAACAGACTCCCCAGACGACCCTGAGATTGTGACCTGAGCCGAAACCAAGAGTCGACACTTAACTGAGTGAGCCCCCCAGGCACTCCAAGTGGGAGAGAAATTGAAAGTACAGTACAATTACTATAGGGAAAAGTATGAAAGAAGAGAAACTAAAGCAAGAATACTAAAAAACTTTATCATGATAGTAAAGTACCAAGAACCTACCTTTCATTTTAATATGATAATAAATATGTAAAATTATCAAACATTTTCTAGAACCTAACCTTAGATAAGATGCCGCTATTAATGTGAATGCTAAAAGTTCTATGAAAGACAGTTGACTGTCAGGATAAACTCTACTGAGTGTAACTTATTATTCATTAACCCCATTGACTTATGAAATAGAGAATTTTCTTTTCATTTTTTTTCTCTGTGAAAAATTTATTTATCTCATTTTTCCTGGCCAAGTCAATGGCTTCATTCATTTGCACAAAGATTCTAACAAATGGGTTTCAGGATTTATTCTTCTAGGCAAATGAACTTTATCGTAATAAGCTAGGGCTCTGCTCTCAACCCCTGTGAGGTCTGCTCTGATGACCTAGGTATCATCTAAACCCAGAAGATGCCTCCCCCTGGCAGTTTGGGGCCTGCTGTGATCAGCTCCATGCTTTCCTCCTCCCTAAACTCTTCAAGCTGTACAGAGATAGGGAATTTTCTATTAGGAACTGTCAACCAAACGTCACAAAGATGACAACAATATAAAGTTGTTTTGCATGTATCTCAAGATCAAAATTTTTCATTTTAAGCTTTAAATCAAGTTCAGGACATATTAAAACCCTTTTAAACATAGTAAATACTGTTAAAGACTAACTCAGAAAGAAAAGGACTAAGAAACAGAAAGCCAGTGAGAAATAAGAGACACAGAGACTGAAGAACAAACGCCCACATAGCAAGAGATATCTAGGAAAAATAAAGATGTTAGATATGCCAGACAAGCAGCAGGTGAGACACACAGAGATAAGGGTAACTAGAGAAAAAACATACACACTGCCCACAGTGGAATATTTTGAGCCACCGACTTGTTGGCTTTCCCCAGCAATTTTTAAAACTAGGCTATGTCAATCCAGTGACAGGGATAATCAGGGATTTAAACCAATGTTTGCCATGCAACCTTAAAACTTAGCCAGAAGTTTCCCATCCTTGCTGTTTTTAACAACTGCCTTGAATAGTGAGAAAAAATTGTGATTGCAGTCGTTTAAAAAGTGTGTGTTAAGTAGTTCAGCTGTCAGTTACAAACGTGAAATGTGAACCTGTGCTAAAATCATAAACTTGAAAAACACATAAAGAGGAAATGTACCAGAAAACAATCTGATGACACTAAGAATGCATAGAGAAACAGCACACAAGGAGAGCTACATACATGATGTTTGGCTAGTTCAATTTCAATGGCCTTCGGGTCTCCTCCCACAGGTTTCTGCTCACTTAGCAGGCCCTCTGTGTGTGTCAGCCACGTGAGCAGCTCATCCAGGGCATGCTGGAACTGGCCCAGTGCTAACAGAGCACCTTCCAGCTTATGCTGCAAAAAAGTGGAGAGGAAGAAAATCCATATGAAGTCAATATTATTTATAAAAATAACAAAGGCAAAAAAAAAAATCAATTGTTGCATGCTGTGTAATTCCATGAGCATATCCAATAACCATACCCTACATTTTAAGTTTGAGATTCCTTGTGATTAAAAATGGCATGTGAGAGGCAGGAAGAATTCTAATAAAATAAGAATTTAGGGGCGTCAAAAGTTTATGTACCTAATTGCCTAATTCTATCTTTTAGTGATGATTTTACCTTAATATAGGAAATTGAACTTCTCTAACTTCTTAACAAAAGTATCAGTGTTTACCTGTCTGTTGATAATTCTTTCATCCAGACTATCCCATATCAGTTTTAGCTCCATTAGTGGGTCTTGAACGGTGTGTTTGTCACTTTCTTCTGTCACTTTCTTCAGCAAAAGCTCTGCTTGATGGTTCAATCTCTCCATTTCAATCTGTTGTTGGTAGGCCTCTGACTTAAATTGCTTTTTAAAGAAAAAAAAAAGATATACAAGGAAAATTTGTTATAAATCAAAATTTTAAAACAAAAAAATTCTATGGATTCAATATTTATACTAATTCATACTTCTTATAGCCAGGGAGGTGAAGAGGAATAAAAATCTAATACAAAAGAATTATAAATAAAAAGAGATGAAGGAAGTCTTTTTTCTTTACTCATTGTTTTATGATGGGAAGATATTTCTATTTATAATTTTGATATTTCACCCTTTTGTTCTCTACAGTAAAAAACTAAGAAATTTCAAGGCTAACCTTATTCCACTGTCTATATATATTCAATATGTGAGCTTTGAAATTATAGAAAATAAAATAAAAAAAAACTGAAATATATGAAACCTCCCAAAAATAACGCTAAGAAACTCAGATTAACGTGGCCTGCTCAAAAACATACATACATCTTGCATCCATTGAACATTTTATGTTTTCTGTAGCTGTGCTCTGTTCATTTATATTTAGTTATTCCTATGCCTCACCCATTGCTGACTCAGAATAACACTATTTTTTTCCCCAGCACTCACTAAACATGTATTTAATAATCTTGGCTTTGCCAACCAACACAGGTGAGCAAATGGTTGCTTGTAGTAGGAAACTGTCCTTTCATAAAATTTAGTTTTAATCTGTAATAGTAAATCATTAAATAGTAAGTCATTAGTGGCTAAACAGTCCCTTAACTTTTTTCAAACATAAAAGCAATAATAAAAAATAATAACTAAGGTATCATGAATACTTAGTTTCCAACAAGCTTACAAAGAAAATAATTTTATATATAATTTTATTCTCAATTTAAGCTAAACTTATGAAAGTGAGACCAGTTAGATAACTGTCCCAAGATTGTTTGGCTAAGAAAGTAGATGCACTGGGATATAATCTCAGACAACCTGATTTCAGAGAAAGCACTCCTAGGCACCCTGCTGTATGAAAACTACCAAGATATATGCAAATATCCAAAACTATACACCTGTGAATGTACATAAAGTATTATCAGGTGTTTACCACAAAGCCACATAAAGTTAAGGGGAAAAAAATTGTAATCTAATGATGATAATAATTTCTCAGTGAAATATTCTAGATCACACTTAGAGATGAAGATACTACAATCTTAAAGCCAGGTAACAATTGTATATAAAAATCTCATAGAGTTCATTGAAAACGGTGTGATGTCTCTGTGGATGGAAACTTGAAATTAGGAAGGAAACAGCTAATCCCACTTGGGATGAATCAGCAGCAGCACAGAGGAATTCAAAGAGGAAACCAGTCCAGCCATTTTAACAGCTGGAGATCAAGAACCACAAAAGCAAAAATTACAGAGGAAAGAAGATGGAAAATAACAAACATTTTTACAAAACAAACATTTTGGGAAACACTATTATACCAGGGATGTTTCTTTAGCCTGTTAGACTATGTGGATTACTCTGATCCACTGAAGAAAACAAAAATATTGCTTTATGTGTACTGAGGGCAATGAAACACTACTGAATCTGAAATTAGAAAAACCCTTTAGTATGAGCTACATATATATAAAACACATCCCCACACCCCCATAAATCTCTTCCCCTCCTCACTGTGTTCCCAACATGAGGATATCTAAAAGGCTATAAATCAAATCTTAAGAGTAGTTGCCTCTAGGTACATAACATTTTGGGCGGCTTTAAAAAAAAAAAAGCCACCTTTTATGCTTATTGGGATTTTCTGACTTCTCTATAATGAATAGGTATTGTTAATAAGAAGAAAACTAGTATTCTTTATCATTTAATGAGCACTTACATGCTGCTCATTATGGAGAAGCATCATGTTAAACCAGTTTCATGATCAAAATGTTAATACTTCAATTATGTAAAATAAATTTGTGTAAAGAATCCCATGAATAAAAAACATAAAAATGCAGTCTTTGAAATTAATGAACCCCATGCATACCTTTAGCTCTTCAATCTGCTGCTTGACAGTTTCAAGATCTGTTCCAATTGGTGACATTGAAGCTAATTTACCACCTGCAATATCTACCCAGTCAAATATTGCCTGAAAAACACATTAGTCCGTGAGTCATTAGTACATCTGAAATCATGCTGTAACATCAAGTGTTACAGAAAAGTACAATCATAAATCTATACAGGTATTATGGAATGAGACTATTTTTCAAAGATGGTTCACCTAGATAAAAGCAACAATATATTGAAAAAGTTGTCCCAAATATGCAAAGATGTAACCTCCAATTCTGCATCCAAGTTTGCAAAGGAAATTCTTTTTTTTTTTTTTTTTGCAAAGGAAATTCTTTTCTGAAAACTTTTTAGAAAACTAATCAGGACTTTTAAAAACGTGCGTTTGAAAAAAAAAGTGTTATAATTTAATCATATGAAAGATATTTCTTCATGCTTTCTTATATCTAAGAGGCAGATTATATAAATATATTGAAAGAAAAAGATTCAAATCCATCTGCTTATTCAAATAGGCAAGAAGTTTATTGTTTAGCACTTGAGCAAAATCTTTGGCCCAGCTAAAGCCTTACATATTATTTAGATAAGCATTAAAATCTTGCACCTACAAAGATTAATATTATGACCATTATTCTGAATTACAACACAGACTACAGAATCTATTTTTCCTCCTCTTTTTAGGTAATATAAACATTTTAGAAAGGCACAATTCACATTTCTTTCCGATACCGAGTACAGAAAATTATAATGGACTTTAATGAAGTTCCCAGACTATATAGGAAAAATAATAATCTTGGAAACTATTTGGTATTTTTGGTTATCAATAATAAACCCAAGAACTTAATTAAGCAGCAACCTGGGAAATAAAATTTATTTTACTTTACAGTCAAACCCTGAAATGTCGAGAGCTTCTGGACCTTTTAACATCTAGCTCTAAAAAAAGAAAAGAAAAAAAAGAAAAAAACCCCACAAAAACAAAAAACAAAAAACACCACATCTAGCTCTAGCTAGCCCCAGCTATTTAATAAATGAAGTGGCCCTTCATTCCCACAGGTGATGCTACTTACCTATTAGTGGGCCTCGTTTTTCTAGCAGGGGTAAAAAGAGACCATAAGTCCTGATTGCCTAGCTAGTGACCTCTATGGCTAATGGCTCCTGAGGTCAAAAGGCTGCAAACTGTGGCAGTGCCATCTCTAGCCATGGAGAAGGCACAACTCATCATTTACCAATAGAATGGGAAAATCATGACCTGGTCTCACAAACTGGAGGCTGGAGCCCAATTACTTAATGGCCATTGAAACCTAACAAATAAATTATCTCTTTGGCTAAAAAGTAAGGGGAGGAGGAGAGTTATATAAGATATTATTTGTAGTGAATTTTTTCATATATTTCCAAAGTTCAAAACACTTTCAGCTGGCATAAAGCCTGGCTTGTGATATTTATTTTTACAAATATAGAAATGGAATGGCATAATAAAAAGGAAAAGATGTTCTCATCTGAGCTTTAAAAATATTCACTTGGTGTTATGGAAATACTCAGAAGGGCTTTTTCCATACGGTAGGAGGGTTGACAGAGTCAACGCTGGCCAGCCTGTTAGGAAATGGAATACTGTTGAAGAAGGTAGGGAGAGAAATGTCCCTAAGCTGGCTTCCTGTGACGATTTTTCATAAAACAGGAAGAAACTTAAAACACGGTTAATAAACCGAATGAGAGCCCTTAAGGGACGTGCAAAACAACTGCGAGAAGGAATTATGTATATGGAAAGGAAGAAAAGCATTTTACAAAACAGATTATGACCTAATAAAACAGAAATCTATTTTAGTCCACAGGGAATCCTGGCTTCACATCAAATCTCTTTACTTCTGACTTTCGTTAAACTCAGTGGTATTTTTAGATGGTGTTTACTCCTTTCATCTTACTCCACTCAACTCTAGAAGAGAACTTCAATTCGGTTCCATCTCACTGTCTGGTGCTGAACCATTGCAATGTTTTAAACATTAGTATTTTTCTCTTCAATGTAAATTTCACTATGTGTATCACAATGTACTTAAATGCCTTTAGAGATCTACACACATATCAAGAAATAACCTTCTATAAGGGAAAAAGCCAACTAAAGTAGCCGAGGCAACTGCATGCGCGCTTGCAGCCCCTGGGCGATGCCCACGTGAGAGTCCATAGACCTCAGTCAGGGATTCTTCCCCCAGCAGACCGGCCATGGCCCTCTTACCTGCAGTCCATCTTGGTACTGGACAGCAGCCTGCATCGCCTCCTCAAGTTTGTCCACCCGGTCTTTCCAAGCCTTATTTAGAGACTCCCATGCTGAATTTAACTATGACATAAATATTAGAACTCTTTTAGGGTCACCGGTTAAGTTTTCAACTTCTTCTATCAAATGTACTTTAGTTATATAAGATCTCTTTACAAATGCATTATAGGGAGAGAAGGAAATATGCTAGCTGTACCTCATCTATACTCTTCTTGACAATGGGCTTATCAGGTTCCCCACATGCAGCAATGAGTTCAGAACCCAGGTTAATAACCATATCCAGCTCTTCCTGTAGTCCATCTATTTCTTCCTTTATGGCCTACAATATGAAATAAGAGCCTTTAAGCAAAAACACACTGGAACTAAAAAGATGCACACAAAGATACTAATTGGAGCTATTTTTAGGAGGTGGGATTATGATCAATTTACTGCTTTCTCTTTTCCAAGCTTCTGCAACAAATTTTTTCAATAAGAAGAAATATATTAAAGAAAAAACAGTGTCCTTTGTAACAGACATCAAATGTTTATTATCAAAACAATATTTAAAGAATTAATTCTATGTAACAAATACCAGAACAACTTCCTTTAAATATTAGTAACAATGCAAAGTGTAGAAATATATCTTGTTTTTCAAACAAAACAGTTTGGCAATATTCACTTAAAATAGAGGTTAATTAAAAAAAATAATAAAATAGAGGTTAATCTAAAAAAAAAAAATCTAAAAACCCCTACTCCCTCCCCACACAAGAAAACCAAGTTTACAGATACAGAGAACAGATTGGTGGTTGCCAGAGTCAGGGAGTGGGGGAAGAAGAAATGGATGAAGGGGGTCAAAAATACAAACTTACAGTTATTAAAAAAGAAGTCATGGGATTATAAGTGCAGCAAGGTGACTGTAGTTGTTAATACTACTGTATTGTATATCTGAAAGCTGCTAAGAGTAGATCTTAAAAGAATAAAATAGAACAAAATAGGCACAAGTAAAATATGAGTTTGAAAACTTCAGACAACTTAATGTACTTGTTAGTACTTGTTAGTAGATTAAGGATAATCTAGCTCTGGATTTATATTTTATGTCATTTCCCTAGGACTTGTAAACTACCAAAAAAGAAAAAATGCAGTGTTCTATTTTGCTTTCATCTTCTTCATTAAATACATTTATTTAGTAGAGAAACACCTAACACAAACCAAGCCTTGAATTAGGTGTTGGGGGTACAAATAAAAATAGGGCCATTCCACTCAAGGAAACGAATGTACACAGATAACAGAGACTAGAAGGAGCACACAGCAGTGCTAGGGGAAGCCACTTTCTAATAAAGGAGTAGCAGAACAAAATGGCTTTGGAAACACAGGCTGGACTATGCTAGGATGTGAAAGGCCAGTATGCTGCTGTAGGGACTTTGGATTTTATTCAGTAGGCAGTGGATGTCTCAGAGGGGCTTTTAACCAGTTAAGAGCGGATCTAGAGAGAGAACTCATGCATGGCAAAGCTTGAAGCCTGGCAAGGAAAGAGACTCTGCAGGTAGGGCTACCACTTTGGATGACTTCAGAAGCCAAAAACAGAGCTAACAATGTCCTGAAATAAGGCGGAAGCAGTGGGGATGAAAAGGAACTTTTAAAATCCATACTCTCTAAGTGAAATTTGTGGGTATAATCTCCTACTACATCACTAAGCATTCCACTTTGAGAGTGAGATACAAATTTTAACAGCAATTCTGAATATTTATCAACAGAATACAGGTTTCATTATACTGCAACTATTTTTTTTAGCTTTAAAGGAGATTTTCTGCTTACCTCTGCTGCTTCTTGCTGCTGTTTTACTACTGAGGGATCAATTCCAGGATCCTCTAGATCCCGGATGAAATCTTGTGTATCTTTAGTAGTTACTACCAATGACATGTGATCACACCAGAACTTTTCGGCTAATTCCATTACATCCAGTAGTTTGGCTTCCCTTTCTTCCACCAGTGTGTGTATGTTCTCCCAAATGAAAACCATTTGGTCAAGCTTATCTTGAACAGCTATGACACAAAATAGTATCAAAAAGGCAATCTGTTAGCACCATTTAAGCAATAAAGCAGAATGTTTTAGTTCAGACAGCAACATTTATTCAATTTGCCAAGTATCTAACACTGGATCCAATTTTGGTTGACCCCAGTCTATAGGGTATCACCAGGCCCAACACAGCATATTCCAGAAAAATGCAAGATCTCAGGGTATCCCACCATTCTTCAGGAACCAAGGCTCTTTCTCACGAAAGTACATGCTCAAAGGCAAGTGAGCTCAGAGTAGACCTAAGCTTATCAAGTTTCAAATTCACCAAGGCTGACCTTCGTTCCAAAGAAAATGAAATAACCACCTAAGCTCTCCAAATCAAGAATAACAATGTCTGTTCCGTCCTAGGAATATAACAATGTAGGATA
Organism: Canis lupus familiaris; assembly: GCF_011100685.1. Lineage (NCBI taxonomy): Eukaryota > Metazoa > Chordata > Mammalia > Carnivora > Canidae > Canis > Canis lupus. The sequence continues at coordinate 23,991,196 of NC_049233.1, forward strand.
TGTATTTTGGGCTTGTTTCTAGAGTACCCTTATCATAAACTTCCACTAATCTATGTGTGTGTTTTTACTTTTGACCGCCCAGCTTCCTATCTTTAGGACAGCTGGCTAAGGTCATGGTTGCCATTTCTGTGGCTATGGGAATACCCATTCTGTGGTACCCATTATATAAAGTAGTGTGTAATCAGTAAGAGGAAATCCCAAAACCCTAGGTTTGGTGTTATTAGCATCGTCCTTTAAACAAGTAGTTTAAAAGTCCCAGAGAACATATGGCTTTTGCATAATGGTACATTGTGTATGTAACTGATTCTACAAACACAGGAAAACATTAATGAGGGATTTAAGCACACAGCCTTTCAATCTCACTGGTAATACCTTTTCTAAAATCTGGTATTTTGTTATGCAACTGGACTGTCAGTAAACAGCATGAAAGTCTAGAATTACTTTAAAAATAAAGCTCAATTGTTTCCTTATTCTGAAATTATTACCTTTGGCAGATATGTCTTTGTCAGTACCCTCAGATCTTGCAATCATTTCCTCTCCCCGCTTTTTAAGAGTTTCATACAATGGCTGTAGCTTCTCCATATCTACTGACACATTCTTATTCTCACTGATTTGCTCCTTAATCTTTTCCACCTCAGCTGAGATCGAAGGCGGCTGCCTCAAACGCTCCACGATGCGTTCCAGGCTCTCAAGTATTTGGTCTATCTTGTCGTGGAACTAGAAGTAAATCAAAGGGATCATTTATGGGGGAAAGACCTGTGACATCACAAGGGAAATTTAAATGAAAAAAAAAAAAAAACCCGTCTATTCTCACAATTGAGAATTAAATCTTTGCTTCTTTGTTGACATATCTACTCAATTGAGTGTATTAACTGAACTACCTGATATCAGCGTCTTACCCATTGCTTCGTTTTATCATAATTCAAATGAATTTTAAAAATTAAGTCCAATAAACTATCTTTCTATCAAAATTGTTTTGTTCATTTTTACTCATTACTTTGACATCCTAAAAAGTTTTATTATTAAATGTAAGATTCATGAACATTTTTGATGAGAATAAAGGTATTTAAGTTAAAAATTTTCTGAATTGAAAAATATTAAAAAATGAGACAAAACAAAAGCCTCTCTGACATTGTAAGAGAAGTTAGAATTTCATTCATGGTCAAACACATGATCAGATTCATGAAAGCATTTTAAAGTTTTGTCTGCAAAAGTATCACAGATAATAAAGCAAAGTTAAAAAACACGCTCAGGCACAGGTCCAAAAAATGGACCATTCTAATGTCAGTGTATCTAATGATTAAAGCCCAGCTCTGAATATGGAAAATCTGTAGATAATTTCAAATTCAACTTCTTGAAAAAAAGTATTTTTGAAAAATAAAAATCTCAATTTCCAACTTCATATTTTTTCTTTCTTACTCATTCTACAGCCTTTCTTCTTATTGCTTTCTTGGGAGTGTCTCATTAATAACTGACAATAACACTTTCTTATATCTCTCCCAAAGGTAAATATTCCTTTCTATCTGGATGAGCACTTGCTTAAATATTTGGACAATGATGACAATTGTATGTTTCTTAAGTCACTGAAAATTATTTTGTATTGTATCTATAATGAGACAGAGAAATATAAGGATGGGACCAAGCAAATACCACCTCTGTGAGGCCAAAACATCAATACTCAGATTTAATGGAGTGAAATAATTTTGGTTGAAATTTAATCAAGAGATTCAAGAAAATGCTTTTCCATGCTCTGCTGTTCAGAAGAGCTCAATCATACTTCTAGTGTAAACGATTACCTGAGTAGATTGAGAAATAGCTTCATCCAATGCCACGGCTCGCTTTTTGACATCCTCTTTAATTTGACTGTAAAGGGTGTCAGCTGCCACGTACTTCTCTTGGATAGAAAAGCCTTCACCTGGGCTCAATTCCAGTAACTGTGGCCCAGTTTTGTTCATCTTATCTATATGAGGCTTGTGTTCGGCTATCAACTCTCGCAGTTGCTATAACAAACCAAACAGCTTCTCAGTATCTTAGGGTCACGCCTCCATATTACAGCTGTCTACAGGCCCAATGCATCCAGCTGGCAAGAGACTCCAAACACCCTCCCCATCACAAGGCATTTAACACAGGATGGCTCATACTGCTCTTTGCCAGCAAGAGATGCCCCTGACAGAAGGAATAAACAACAGTCTGGTCATGTCAAAGTCTCTTTAAGGATAACATACAAAAATGCTGGTTGAGTGAAATAACGAATCCCAGTTAATCATGCATTTCCCATCAAGAGCAGTACACTTTGACAAAGGTCATATTACATAAAAGAATTAGGAATACACTATGTCCCCTATCTATAGACCAAGTCATAACTCTTGGTGTCCCTTTCTGTACACTCATGATATATGCAAAAATTATTTAAAATGAAGGAAGGAAGAAAGAAAAGGAAGGAAAAGTAAAGAAGCTCAGCAGAGGGTAGACGTACTGCTGAGAGAAAAAAAAAACCATACATAAAGCTAAATTAAGAGGATATAAGCCCACAAGGCATTGTAGTTATATATATAATGATATTTATACTAATGAGTGTGTAAGACAGGAATCTCCCATTCCTTCTAAGGAGACCAATGAACCCTAAGTATCTATACTCCGTAGAACTTAGGGCCTCCACTGGGCCTAAGAACTTAGGCCTCCCTAAGTTTTTGATGGGCCAAATCGAAAGCCACATCCATCCTTGCTTCCAGGTTTCTCTGAGGCTAGCCCCCCTGTAGCACTCAGGAGCATCACATTAGTGCTAGGTTTTTTAACCAGAAGTTCCTTGTCCTCAGCAGAAGGTATATCTCCAAACTATTTTGCAACCTGGCCCCTAACAAAAATTTCTCTGAAAAATTATATTCAGGGAAGATGGTCTAGAGAAAAGCTACCAATCTTCCCCTGCAAATGGTTTCATTTTTATCATTCATCAAGAAGAATTACCAATACGGCCACATAACTCTAGATTTTTTTTTGAAGTGCTCTAAAATCAGCAATACAAATTCTTTTGAAAACCACTAAGGAAATTGGTACATTACATTATCAACAATCCCCAATACTATTCTTGAAGTTTTTCTGAAAGTAGTTTCAAAAGTCTTGAAAAAGAGCTAACTAAGCATAAATTCAATTTAAAAAGAGAACAGGAGTGGTCCAAATCTAACCTCTGGACATAAGAACATGGGAGAGTCATGTTTGCAATCTAGCTCCTGTGTGGTCCAGGCTGAGATTTTCTTATTTTCGTTTTGTTTTATTTTATTAGATCATACATTCATGCTGCCTTACAGAATGGAGGTAGTAATGCTGATATCAGCTAACAGACAATCTCACAAAAAAGGAATGTGTTACACATGTTCTGGTTTCAATACACTACAAGGCATGGCTATAAAATCAGCTTACACTTTGAGTTTTTAAGAGACTCTCTGGTAAAATGACGAATCTCTGCTGATATTTCCTAAGTTGCCTAGCATCTAGGTAGATCTCATTTGTGTAGCACCACCACTGGACACCTCAGTTGGGAAGTACTGAGCCGAACCTTTCTTAGACCATTCCTTTTTTGGATGTCTAGTAGTACTAGATATCTCCTTGGGTGGATGTGTGGAGAAAAGGGCCCAACAGGAGATGTCTTTTGCCTCCTATGTAACAAAATGATTTTTGGCAACATACTGCCAGAAGAGTGTCCCGTCACGCTAAAGGTACTTAGTGTGACCTCAGAATATGTACCATATAGAAACTAGCTCTTGGGAGTCATTTTTCATTTTTGGTTAGAATGAACTAGATATTCTCAAATAGAGCTGAAGTTAATGAAGCAGTGGAGCTGCAGAAAAAAATGCTGTTCTGGAAGGCTGTAAATATGAATAACTTCGTTGAATAATTTGAAGACTTAGCTACAAAGTTTGGTAGTTCCTTTATATATTAAACTGTAAATTTGAGAGCTGAAAGATTATGCTAAAAAGGGAAAACTAACTCTGTTTTGAAATTCAATAATCATTCAATAATAACCCTTTCATTATTTGATATTATGCAAGAAACTTAGCTACTCAAATCTCACCTCAGAATAGAAGAAATCCATAGAACATTTTATATTAGAACTTATTCAGTGGATAGCCATCAGGATTTCTGCCACAAATAAACCTTTATACTAAAATTAAATTCAATTCTGCATAATTTTTAAGTATTTCTCCTGCTGATGATGTAGACAGAACTCAATAAAATTTCCATTTTGCATTTAAGTGTTGACTAAAGCTCTTCTAAAGAAATACTTAGAGATATTCTTCAGTGCCAATACATTAACAAAGTAAACAAGCAAAATTAATAAGTATGTCACATTCTTCAAACAATGATGTAATATACTAAGTTTTTATGCATGCATACACACATGTACACACATGCACACATGAATAGCCTCCTCAGAGTACAAATTGTACAGATCTGGGAGACAGCAACTATGTTCATAAGTCCATAAATGACAAGAACTCCAGATTTTTTCTGATAGTCTTGAACCCTCTCTCAGTCGAACCATGGCAAAATTTTAAGCTATGTTGATATTTAAGTAACTACTGAAATGAGGGCTTCATAATGCTATTTTATTAATGTTTAAAATACAGTAAATTTGTAGATGTAAATATACTCTCTGGTTTACTCATACAGACTTAAAGGAGCAAACACCATCGAAAGAGGTCGAAGGTGAAAAAAAAAGGAGAAACAATTTGTCTTTGTACTTCAGCACATGTACTAAAAACACCATAACAATCATGTCTCTCTTTTAATGAGGAATACAACATCCTCTTTAACATCAATCTTACCCGATGTTCTTCCTGCTGTTGTCTTAGTGTCTCATATTCAAGGGCTGGGGCAGGAAGCTGAGAGATGACTCTCTGTATTTCTGTCAGCCATGGCCAAAGCTCTTCATAAGTTTCCCAGAACTGGTTAACTAGGGACTGTGCCCGTTCTAGCTGTAGATACCTCTCTGAGTTTATCTGGCAGATAGCATCATAGTTCTTCAGTACCTTATCCAGTTTTTTCTAGAAAATAAGATAATGAAATGTGTTTAGCTGGCCAAGCAGGCCCAAAGAGCACATGTACCCCAGAAATGTTTTCTCTAGCACTATATGCCTCGTGCAAAGGAGGCACTCAACAAATCAGTATGTTTAATGACTAAATCATTAAAAACCCATTTAGATTGTAACTATTTCTATGTATAAAAGATCACATTAAAGATTTTATTTATTTAAGAGACAGAGAGACAGTGAGGGACAGAGAGAGAGCACGAACACGGGGATGGGCCGATGAAGAAGCAGACTCCCTGCTGAGCAGGGAGCCCAAGGCAGGGCTCATCCCAGGACCCTGGGATCATGACCTGGGCCGAAGGCAGATGCTTAACCAACTGTACCATTCAGGTGCCCCTTTAATAAAATTTCATTAAAATTTAAAAAGACACTTTAAGGGGCACCTGGCTGGCTTAGTCAGCATAGTCTGTGCCTCTTGATCTCGGGGTTACAAGTTTGAGTCCCATGTTGAGTGTGTAGATATTACTTAAAAAAAAAATCCTTCAGGTTCATCTATTGCCTTCCTTCTTAAGGCTGAATAATATTCTGCTATATGCTAATGTTGTATTCTTACCACAATAAAAAAAAAGAACATTTTCCCATATATATGTAAAAAATAGCAAAAATGTGGAAAACATCTTAAAAATACAACAATTAGAGACTAAGCTAATAAATAATGATGTAGTCACATAATGGATTTTATGCCATCATCAAAAATCACAGGATTTAATGACAATCTCTCCCCTCCAAATATTAGGTGACAAAACCCCAAATATAAACAAATAAATAAATATCCTCAAGTTTTTATGAATAAGACACTGAGCTTTCCAAATATAATAAGCAAAATTCTTCAACTACGTTTCTAGGTCTTGCAGATCTTCTAGATTTGAAAACAAGGCTCATAAGAGTCTAGCAACATTAACATTACTTTCTAGCCAAAAAGAAGGACTACCTTTCACAAATGAAATCGTAAGAGGAACTACTAGTCAACAAAATTAATTACATATATTAGAATCAGAGTAGAACATTATACTATACACTATATTTTGGGAGCTGGTCACAGTGATCTAGATTATGGTATAAATTCACATCATAAACTAACAGAAGAAGATAGAGTACAAAAGTAATCTAATAAGCCGCAGAATGACAGAGAAATTATTTTATGATGATCTCTATTTTTCATGGTAAAATCTTTGTAAAAATAATAAATGTTCAATTACAAATAAGTGAATTGCCAGAATAAATAATAAAGGAAGTATCACTATAGTTACATAGTTATATAGTTACATTCTATTACTTTGTCTCTGGTATACCTTAAAAGCAATGCATACTCTAAAATGTGATCTTAGGCATAGACATTTGTATAACTTTTTTGCTGTGGAATATTTTCCTATCAGAAGCATTAATATACATTAATTTCTTTAGTCTGCTCAGATGTCTATGAACTGAACTAAACGGTCTTACTTGTGGCTGGTTTTCCATCAATTTAAAGGATCATTTAAAATACATAAACTAGATGCTTCCTTAATTATTCAGCTGTTTTTCCTATACAACTTACCAAAATGTTACACACAATGGATTTCAGCATTAGAGAGAACCACATATTTTGAAGCATGTAAACAACAGTTGACAGACACATCTAGTAACAATTTATACTGATAATAATGTCAGTTATCCAGCAAACATTAATTGAATGTTTAAAGTGTGCCAATTATTCAAGGACACAAACCTTAATAGCTTTAGCATCTATTAAAAAAAGAAATTGTCCCCAGGGTGATTCCCTTAAGGAATATTCCTTTTACTGTCACTCTGTAAGCCTGAAAAATGCCTTATTTAAAACTAATGATTTAGCTGTCTAAATGGCAGCTGTGAATAAAGGAAATGTGCTTCTCTAGGATTGAGAGCTCAACGCAGTCCATTTATTCAAGAGTCTCATCACCAGTCACACAGACTAGATTATATACCTTCATTGATTGCTTTTCCTCTTCACTGCATGTGGCCATGATTTTATGTCCAGATTTAACAAGTTCATCAATAATATCCTTGTGTCTCAAAATCTCCATGGTGAATGTCTGTGATTTACCAAAATAAAGATTAAAAAAAGAGAGAGTGTATGACTAAAATGAAAACAATCAGGCAAAGTAGTTAAAGATACCAAGTTACACTAGAGGGGTCTTGCAAAATAAATCATGCACACACTGTCTAGACTTGGGGCACACTAACAAATAATTGTGATATAATTGGAAATGCACTTCTTCACCTTTTGAAGCTGCAGCTGAGCAGACGTCTGGTCTTGCTCAAGCCTGATGTCACCCAGAGACATCAATTTCTTTTCGGTTTCAGTAATCCAGGATAACTCGGCATCAGCTGCTTGGTCAAACTAAACAAAAGATAAATAATTAGGTCAGTAAGTTCCTATAACTGGTGCCAGAAAAATACCTATCTACATTTTTTAAAAAATCCAAATTATACAAGTAGAAATTTTGAGATTATCTCTTCATGGATCCTGAAATAGTTTATGATGATGACTAAAGTAATAAGAAAGGAGAACTTCCCACAGAGTAATTAAACACAAGATCTTAAAATGCGTTAAGTATATAACACAGCATAATGATTTTTGGACAGCTAACTCTGTTGTCTTCTTTTTGGTAATTATAAGGATTTTCTCTTTTAAGAGTACTGTCCAAACTGAACAGCTCAAAAAGTCAATAGCTGGATACCATCTTTCAATCATTACACTCATCACTGTAATCCATATGCTATGCAGGCAGCATTCTGTTATCTACATATAAGACTCCTAGCAAAACTCATGAAATATTCACATTTATTTACCAGACTATGTGTGGATAATCGCATGTGCAAAGTATGTTTCTGTATGTAGAATATATCCCCAAGCATCTCAAGTATAATTTTTTACATCTCATTTAATAGCAAAAAACACGTCCAAGAGTATTCTTAAAATATTTTAAGAGGTTTTATTTTCCTGATCTTAACAATAATTCATGGTAGAAATTCATAAAGTACAGAAAAATATACAGAAGAAAATTAAAACCTGGAGTTAATACTGTTGGTATTTTAGTGAATTTTATTCCAGAAGTTGAAAAAGATTTATAAAAGTCTGGGATAATATTGTATGAACAGTTTCATATCCTGCTCTTTCATTTAGAACATTTCCATGTCATATTCTTTAAATGTTAATTTTAAATAACATCATTGTATTCTAGCATACCTGGATATTTTTATTTAGGCTCACCACATTTTTTGCTATTTTATAAACAAACCTGTAATAAATAGAAATCTCTAATGGCATCTCCAATTAGCTCTTTAGGGTAGATTCCTACAAGGAACTGACTACCAAGTCAAAGAGCATAAACATTTTTGATACCTTGCATCAGACAGAAGCCAATGCCTCCCAGGGCCAAGCAGTTATCGTAAATGAGCAAAGTGGGCAAGTGCCCCCTGAGCACCAGTGGTATAAATGGTAACTACAAGGCCTCAGTTAGAAGATTGAATGGGAAACAGACATTGTGAGCATTCAAGTCCCGTACCGCCAGAACTGGACTAAAGAAAGATAATCAATGGACACCAGGACCCAGATGACAGAAATGTTAGCACTGACAAAAATTTTAAAGCACCCATGATAAAAATGCTTTATTGAGCAATTTCAAACACAGTTGAAATGAATGAAAAATTAGAAGACCTTAGCAACAAAATAGTCTCAGCAAAGAAAGAGGCTATAGAAAGAACCAAACAGGGCAGCCCGGGTGGCTCAGAAGTTTAGTGCCACCTTTGGCCTAGGGTATGATCCTGGAGACCCAGGACTGAGTCCCAGGTTGGGCTCCCAGCATGGAGCCTGCTTTCTCCTTCTGCCTGTGTCTCTGCCTCTCTGTCTCTGTGTCTCTTATGAATAAATAAATAAAATCTTAAAAAAAAAAGAACCAAACAGATATTAAATATATAATAACAAGCTCAGTGGATGAGGTCAATGAAGGGCACAGAGAAAAGAGTCAGTAAAGTAGAAGACAGTACAAAAATTATCCAATCTAAATAACAGAAAATAGACTGGAGAAAAAAAAAAATCAACAGAACCTCAGGGATCTGTGAAACTGTAACAAAAGATCTAACATCCATGTCATTGGAGTCCCAGAAAGAGAAGAGAGAGAGGCTGTAGTTAAGAATAAGGTTTAATACTCGAACATTCTAGAAATGATAAAATTACAGAAATGCAGAAAAAATTTGTGGTTGCCAGGAGTTAAAGAGAGGGTAGAGGTGGGAGGCTATAAAAGGGCAAAATGAGGTAATCTTGTGGTGATGAGATGTTCTGCATCTTGACTGCATCAATGTCAACATCCTGCTTGTGATACTGTACTATAATTTTGCAAAATGTTACCACTGGGGAAAACAGGTAAAGGGTACAATGAGATCATCTATTATTTCTTATAATTGCATGTGAATCTACAATTATCTTAAAAAAAAAAAGTTAACTAAAAGCAACAACAACAAAGTTCTGAGTGGATAACTCTCATGTGAGTTCCATTCGCACTTTCTCTTTTAGAGATATACTACACCAAACTGTCCTTCAGAGAGGATGTGCTAATTTATGCACCCACAAGCAGAGTTTTGCTGTACCCTCAATCACCATGGGGTATAATTTATTTTTTAATAATATTTTCCAAGCTTATCACTGGGCTTCCCTTTATTATAAGGAAATAACCTGTCAGCCATAACCTGGCACAAATATGAATAGCATTGAGTAAAGAGTACCATTATGCTTTCAATCGCCTAAGAAAAAAATAACAAACTATACAAAAGTGAAAAATACACAATGACATTATAAATTATTACCCTTTTTTTCCTATATATTATGAACCCATTTGCTCTCACCTTTGCAACACAAGTTAAACAAGTAAATACTGAAGCTATTTGCAGGTCAATTTCTTTTAGTCAACAGTTCAGGATAGAAAAAATTTTAGATAACCATTTAAATAATGGGCCTGAGCCAGAAATATAATAGAGGTAAAAATAATAGTCTTACATTTACCTTTAAAAATTCAATTGCATAAGTACATGAAAGGGGAATAGGGCTTAAAAGACCTTTCTCTAACAACCTCCAGAACTGCTACTTGAAGAAAATCTGAATATAAACCAACATCTACCAAAAAATGATGCAAAGTCTTAAAGACTAAAATGGTGTCTGGGCAGCAGTCACACTATCCTATATGCTGATGAGAACCCTCTTTTATGCATCACACGTTTACGAGGACCACTGCCCTGCTAAAGTTGTTCCAGATAGAAATTCAGAACTTTAGTCCTCAGGGTTGGGGAGCTCCCTTATAAGGGCAGTACTTCTCAAATGACTGCATACATTTATATATTCAAACAGAATTATTAATTTTTCCTCTATTTCCCATAATATTATACATTCTTTTTTAGGGAAGCCACATTTTTCATAAAACTTATTGAAGGGGTTCATAGTAGTGTTAATAAATGTTTTTTTTCCATTGATTCATTACTTTTTCTGCTACCAGGACAAATCAGAACAGTATGGATTCCAGAAACAATCTTGAAAAACCACATGAAAATTTATATCTTGGGGCACTTGGGTTACTCAGTTGGTTACGAGACTCTTGATTTCGGCTCAGGTCATGATCTCGGGGGCGCTGGGCATGGAGCCTGCTTAACATTTTCTCTCTCTCTCCTTCTGTCCCTCCCCACCTCTCCCTTTTAAGAAAATTCTATCTTAATCTGGCTCAATAATTTTTACGTTAGTTTCAAATGGAACTACTCATTAATTAGCAATAATTTATCAATGTGAAAAAGAAAAAAGAAAGCATTTTGGGGCACCTGGCTGGCTCAGTTGGCGAAACAATTCAATTCTTGATCTCAGGGTTGTGAGTTCAAGCCCTACGCTGAGGGTAGAGATTACTTAAAAATAAAATCTTTAAAAAAAAAAATTCAACTAATTCAGGAACTTCAGATGTAGAAAAAGAAATCCTCATGAAAAACAAGTAGAAGAGTCTTCTATGCATGGATTATTAGTTTTCAGGCCATATACAATGAAAGTTCATTCGTGATTCCCTTAAAGAGTACAAAACTGGGGCACCTGGGTGGCTCAGTGGTTGAGCGTCTGCCTTTGGCTTGGGTTGTGATCCCAGGGTCCTGGGATCAAGTCCTGCATCAGGCTCCCTGCAGGGAGCTTGCTTCTCCTTCTGCCTGTGTCTCTGCCTCTCTCTGTGTGTCTCTCATGAATAAATAAATAAAATTTAAAAAAAAGGAGTACAAAACTGAGCAAAACAGTCCAGGCCTTTGTACCTGAGTGCAAGTGCTGCACGATAATCTGAATAAAATTTAACAGTAATGACTTTCCTCCTCTATTGGTTCCTAAAAAAATAAAATGACACACCACCCCACTTGTTTGTGATCAGGCTATTTTTAGCATTTATATGACAGTCCTAATAAATAAAGTCAGGCTGTTAGTGTTAATATTAGTTTAAATCTATTTCTCTCTTTTTTTTTTTTTTAAAAAAAAAAGGATCCAGTGAAAAACAGTATGATGATACATTCTAAGTTGCCAAAATGGAAAGCTGAAACTCAAACACAGTTTCTTCAACCAAGGCAAATATTTGCTCTGCTAAAAGAAAACAAGACTTCAAGCAGAAATGTCCCTCCTGTCTTTTGAGAATTTTTTTTTTATTAAATTAGCAAATATTTATTGTTCAGCAACAAACAGAACAGCCACAAGGCCTTTATTAAGCAATATACAGTAAAGCAAGGCATTTTATTTAGGCCTATGAATCTTTCAAATGACTCTATGTGTGCATTTGGAATAGACCATGAAAACTGTTTATTTTACAATGTGAGCAATATGGAGAGCAAGTTTACTGGACCAAATTTTCATACTACTATTTGTTTACTGCTCACTCAAATAGCAGAATTTGACTTCAAATACATTGTAGATCATCTCAGTATCCGTAATTGCATTCTGGGAAATATTTTACTAGGTATTGTCAGTGAAGTCTAACCACCGACTTACTCTAACTTCTATTACAGTAGAACTAGTATTTCAGGAACTTCTAATAAGATAGTGAAAGACATTTTTTTTCTTAAGATTTTAAAAAAAGTAATCTCTGCATCCAACGTGGGGCTTAAAGTCACTACCCCAAGATGAAGAGCTGTGAGCTCCACTAACTGAGCTGGCCAGGTGCCCTGAGAGTGAAAGACATTTTTTTATTTATTTATTTATTTATTTATTTATTTATTTATTTATTTAGTAAATATATTTTTCTATTGTTGTTTGATTTGCCAACGTAGAGTATAACACCCAGTGCTCATCCCGTTAAGTGCTCCCCTCAGTGCCCATCATTTTAATTGTCCATTTCTAAGTATCCTGAAAAACACTCTAAAACAGTAATGGCCAGCATTTTACTGAGCACACTACATGCTTCCCACACAGTATCTTCTTAAATCCTAACAACAATTGCATGATCTGGATATTAACATTAACCCCATTTACAGCCAAGAAAATGGAGACAGAGAGAAGTTACCTGACTTACCAGAGGTTGCCCAGCTAATGTTGCATCTGAGACTCAAACCAAGGTGGCCTGACCCCAGGGACTGCATTGTAGTTGCCATATTAGATCATTTGTGCTTTGTATGCAGTTCAGGTTTCATGAACTCAAAACAGTCATGTGATTTCACCCAAAATGGCTCAAATACCATGACAGTCAATAAATAGTAGGTCTTAACTTCTTAAACATTTCTCCAATCTCTGACAAACTGCTTTTGTATTTACCTAGGGTTTCTCTTAAGTGGAAATAGAGATTTAAGAAAGGCAAAATGATAAGTGAATCTTAACTCTAAGGACATCCTTTTACTCCCTTCTCTTGGCTGAGGATCTTGTTACTTTCTTTTGATTAGCATTTCCTTCCATTTTGCTCTGCATTATCCATAACACAACCCATATTTTCCCACCCCCAACACCTGGTGGGTCTCAACAAATCTCAGTTCCGTGGGGGAAGTTTCCTTCTAATTCTTTAAAATAAAGAAACAGGTGTTATCTTTCTCCAAGACTGATTCCTAACGACCTGATGGCCTGCTTATTTTAATTGCACCCAAATCATCAGCCTGTGTGCCTTTAATACAAAGGGGTCATTGCAGTGACTAAAATAAGTCAAGCAATTGGAACTGCAGAAGAGTGCCTGGGATTCCCAGCATGGTGGGAATTTAGCGAAACACATTTAGTGACTTTGGACAATCGTGCATATTTTAACTGCTCTGAGGTTTAAACAATCACAAGGGTCTGACTTCAGGCTACTAGTCTGTGCATTTTTTTTACCTGAAAGTGCCTTTCCCCATTTTCACATTGCTTGTTTGGCTCAATTTGCAGTTAGAGAAAGAAAGCCACTAAAACAGGCTACTTTGAGCAGGTTTATCATGCAAAAAAAAAAAATACGTACAGTTGCTAACTTAGATGACTGCATGTGTTGTGAGAGGGAGGTGGATGTTTTGCTTTGTTTATAAAGCTCACCATCACTATTTATTAAGCTGCCCTGTTCTTCTCAGACTTATATTAAAAGCAATGAATGGGCCAAATTCTTATTAAAAAAAGAATATTCTTGGGGTGCCTGGTGGCTCCTTTGGTTGGCTGATTCCTGGTTTCAGCTCAGGTCGTGATATCAGGGTCCTGAGATCAAGCCTCATGTTGGGCTCCTCGCTCAGCAGAGTCTGCTTATCCCTCTCCATCTGCTCCTCACCCACCCCTCGTGCTCTCCCTCTTTCTCAAATAAATAAATAAATAAAATATTCTAAAAAATGAATATTCTCTTGAGATCAATGTCTGCCAATACAGTTGCATACAGTCCTCACACATTTGTCTGTAATTGAGGCAGTTTGATTATTTCTCAACCAGCAATAAATACCACTCAAATTTACATAGGGTTCTATCATAGGATAGGGCTCTATGATTTCAAAACTCAGCGACACGTATTTTCAAAACTGTCACTATGATATAGGATTAAAAGAAATCTAACCACATCAAATCAGAGCTTTACTCAAAACTATTTATAAAGGGTGGTTACAAAGTCATGCTAATTAGCAGTATCTGTGTGCTCCCTTTCTTTTTCAAAGTAATAAAGCATATTGTCACTATTTACTAAGCTGCCTTTTCCATGTTTTCCTATACTTCTTTCTTGTTGATGTTTGAAAGCCACTCTACTGTGGGGTAGTAGCCAGACACTTCACAGTCCCCTATGCTTTTAATGTATTCCAAAAAGCAGGCTATAGCATTATAAAGGAGGTAGATCTGTATATAAACAACTTTAACACCTGGCAAAAAGTGAAACAATTTAATAGAAATTTGCTTGGAAACAAAAACATTCAGTTATTTAAAATCTAGCTTAATTTAGCCAGGTTATTAAGAAACAAAGCACTAAATCTATACATTTAAAAATTACCACATCATGTTTAAAACACATATCCTTTCCCTATTAACTTGTGGGTGTAGATATGTTGAGGTTAGGGGCCTGGAAAGGAGTAGCTGTTAATAAAACATAACTATGGGTATGTCTAAAAAGATGGACGGGGGTCAGATCATGTCCATTGTTTCAGAGGAAGAAGAGACTCAGGACAGTACATGATTTGTTTATACACCATAAAATGGTACAAAATATGTGGCTAACATCCAAGTCTCAAGATGTTTTTGCATCATCTCTTCTATTGCATGGATGTATTATCATTGTGTAAACAGAAAACAAATATTTTAGTATCAACTGTACTCTGGTCCTAATTCCAAACATTTATAAGCAGGCAAAGTTACAAAATAACTTCAGTGATGTATCAGCTCCTTTATAAACTTGGAAATTCTAAGTTTAGAAACTGTCCTTTCGGGTACAAAATTAAATCTCTGCCAAACCAGGAAAACAGGTACCAATTTAATTTGTTTTTAAATTCTTCCAGAGAATGGTATTTCATAATCTTGTCAGCACTGTACTCTCCTGGCTCATGGTCCTTGTAGTTGGAGATGCTCTCATTACATACTTCCATTTTGCTGTAATAATGGCACCCTTCTTCAGATTACCGGAGGAAGTTAGAAAAATTAGGTCACCCTCAGGATTTTTCCTCTCTACATAATTTGTAAGGAGGCATAATAGTGAGGTAGAATGAGATCTGGATCAAATCTGGATCCAACTCCACTACATACTAGTTTTGGGGAGCACAGGCAAGCCCCTTCACTGTACATGTTCTTCCCACTCAAAAACTGTATGTTTTAAGCCTAGCTGGAAGATCTTTTTCTTTCTTTCTTTCTTCTTTCTTTCTTTCTTTCTTTCTTTCTTTCTTTCTTTCTTTCTTTCTTTCTTTCTTTGTCTTAAGTACATTTTACTGATTTTCTTGATTGCTGGAGGTACTTCATTGGAAAGACTTATAGGCATTTCAAAGGAAGGCACATATGAATACAGAATAAATACATGTGAATAACCAGAAAATATTAATGGCATTAATATTAGCTGTAAGACCTACTGGTGGTAGTAAGACATTGCTACTACACAAATTCTCTGTCTCTTTCTCAGAAGAATGACTAGAAGAAGTCCATGAGTTTGTATGTATTCTTTCAGAAAATCTTAAAATTTTCTATAATGAATGATTTTTATCAGAAAAGGCACGAGTAACTGTTACTTTCCTAAAGGATATATGTTTGGGATATATTGACCTGGTTCCTTTTTTTTTTTAAACTTCAGAAAATATTTGCTAAGCTCAAAAAGAACCGAACTATGGTTAATGACACTGGCACATATCTGAAATTATTAACCAAGACAAGCTCCACCTGCCATCTTGCCCTCATCACTGACTTACTTCACCAAACTGACCACCCATAGTC
Organism: Canis lupus familiaris; assembly: GCF_011100685.1. Lineage (NCBI taxonomy): Eukaryota > Metazoa > Chordata > Mammalia > Carnivora > Canidae > Canis > Canis lupus. The sequence goes on from NC_049233.1 coordinate 24,007,135, forward strand.
AACTCCTCAAGAAATATCAGACTCTAAAAGTACAGAATATTTGTCTTGCTAATTTAGGAAATCTTCAGTGCTAATTCTGAAATGTTGGTATCAGTTTTGGTGAAAAAAATCCAGCATTTTCCTATAGTTGAATAAACTTCACAAATAAAATGCGTTTATTTTCCTGTAATAAGGAGGCACAGAAATTGTGCCAAACTTGGAAAACAGAAGTCATGCAAATACATTCCTCAGGCATGAATGCTCTTCCCTCGCAAAAATTTCTTAGGCAGGCCTTTTGCTGTCATTGGTTTTCATCAGCTTTTGTGATTCCAGAGCACTGACATGAGGAGTGAAGCATTGTGCGGTGTAAATCATAATATTTAACAATAAATAAATTACACTTCTACAGCAACCTTTGAAAATTAATTTTGGATGGTCCCACACAATCCGCTTGATTTGTGTTTCTTGCTTTTGGCACATATTAGTACAAGCTTAGTTATGTACCTTCCATAGCTCTGCTCTAAAATACACTGCAATAGCGCATTAGCCCTGTCACAGAGAGTCTGCAGTAAGAGTCTGATGACTTAATGTAAATAGTCCAAAATAGTCAATAAAAGTTCATCAAAGTATGTCATATAAACTTCTGTTTCCAGAACCCCACTCATTGCCCACAGCTTTCTGAGGGAGCTGTGGTGAGGGCTGGGTGCCTATAAAACTCTCTGGAACTATAAACTCTGCGTGAGTCGCAGACAGGTCAGAAACTATCGTTTTTTTCCCTTGAGTCATCTCCAGAAAAAAACACAGTATCACCAACACCACTGCTTCCTTTTTAGAAAGAATATAGCTCTCTCTTTGCCATAGCAGTATGTAAATGAGCAGTTAATGCTGACTTACACGATAACTCAAAATATTTACTCACATACAGATTAGACTTAGCCAAGGCATAAAATTAGTATTAGCAATTCACATACATGGAGGCAAAAAAAGCACTTTGTTTGGAAAGCCGGGCTGATCTTCCCAGGGACTGATTTGGTAAGGATAAGTCTGGGCTACAGGGAGGCAGATGGCTGTTAACAATGTACAGATTAGCCTTGCCTGGTCTGGCACTCAGATGTCGAAGGAACCTGAATTCTTTTCAAATCCCTCCTTTTGCTTCTGAAGCATAACAAATGAATGGAAACACTATTAGCAGAAATCTTTGTTCAGGTAAAGACTCGGAGAACAACTGGGGAAAATGTATTGCCCAGACAACAAACCGCATGCCCCTACCTGCTGGGATCTCAGAATGGCGGCATCAATCTCCTCCACCTTTTGAGTGATGGTGTCGCTCACCAGTCGGTAGCGGTCATTGTCCTCGGCCACCATTTTTTCAAGCCCCTCCCTTGCCCTCCATGGGACCAGCTCCAGTAAAGCACTGCTCACTTCATTAAGGGAGTCTAATAAGGCTTTGCTGTTCTTAGCTTCCTTTTTCAGTTCCTGAGAGCAGAATTAAGAAAACATACAAATCTGGGGGTAATGCTTAAGAGTTTGAACAGGCTTTTCCTTTTACTGTCCTTGGCACTAAAGTCCTCTGCAGGAGAATAATGCCAGGCATTGGCCCCTGTGTTTCAGTTAAGTTTAGGAACCTTTGTTCCTTAAAGCTATTTTGTAAAAAGGGAAGTGTTTCCTGAGGAGTTCCAAAGAACAAGTCATTGGTCAACATAGCAAAGATTCTATCTTTGAACTTTAATACAAATGTTTAAAATTTGGGAAATAAAACCAAGCAAGTTAACGTGTATTATTCTTTGCTTTCTGATAACCTCTAAGTAAGCAGGTATCAGAAAAGTGAAATAAAGAGTGAAGTCCAAGAGTAAAGTCCAAGCTAGAACTGAAGTGACCCTCAAAATGAGAACATATTGGCTTTAAATCATCCCAGTTGAATCATTACAGGCTCTGTGAACCTGACCTCCCCAACTCCTTTTCATCCACATGTGATCATACTTCAGGGCTGATAAAAACAGAGGCTATCTCTGAAAAGAAGAAGAATCATCATGATAGAATAACACTTTTGCAATATAATTAGAAAGGCTACCTCATGCTATGCATCTATCTTAGAGAGATATTGTTAATTCTAAGCAAATGCTGTATCCCTCTAAAACAATCATTTTCCTTTTTTAAATTTTCCTCCTTTCCATTTTCATCATTCTGTCTCTTGTGCTATAAACTATACTCTCAACCAGAAGACTCTGGAAACAAATTACAATATGCTATTTTCATCTTTGGACTCCTTAAAGTTTTAAGCAATTGATCTGCAGCCAATTTCTGTTGGGTCCCCACCCATCAAGGCATCCTTCAGTGTATTAGTAACAACATGAGACCATCTCTCTAAGAGATAACAAATAGATTCAAAATGCATAAATCCGAGCATACTTTCTGTCTCGCTTGAGCTTGGCTTGCTGCTTCTCCTGTCAGAACCTGAGTCTCATAGGAAAGTAATTCCACCTCCACTTTGTCCAGCCAGGTGCAGAGCTCTTCGCGTGTGGCGTGCAGCCGCCTTGCAAGCTGCAGTGCCTGCTCCAGAGTTTTGGCAACATCCGTGCTCAATTTTGTGATATCTTTGTACCTTGCTTTAATGGCCTCCAACTTATCTTGAATTATTAAAACTTCATCACCTAAAATGTCAAAGGCATGTTATATCTCAAGAAAGGAAAGAAAAGGCAAAGGGAGGATAGAGTTTCTTTAGATATTATTGTATACTGATGAGATTTTTCTATGGTAAGAAAAAAAAAAAAAAAGAGCATTTTCCCAAAGATGATCTGACCCAAGAGAAGCCTTTTTCCCAATTTTAATCTTTTCCCCCAGGATTTCTGGCAAATCTCAACAGCTCTGAAAATACAAATATAAAATTGGAAAGGGCTACAGTGCCTTCAGTTATGTGAAAGCATCATCTTTGCATCTAACTATATGGTGCTTTCAGTTTTTCAAGCATAGGGGCTAAACACCACTCAGGTTCAAATATTGACTTTGTGGCTTGTTACCATGTATAAAATAACCTCTCTGGGCCCTTGTTTACTCAACTTTACATAGGGATAAGAACAGAATCCACCTCATCAGGTTATGATAAAAATTCAATGAGCTTATTTGCGAAGTGTTTAGAACAATGCCTGGCATACGTGTATGTATGGATGGACACGTGTGTACGTGGTACATATGTGTGTTGTGTGCATGTGTATACATATTAAAAATAACACACTCATCTGTACTATTTCAACAGATCCTCAGTCGCCTCTACCTCATTTGCAGACACACAGAGAAACTGTGTCCTAGGCTTCAGACTCCTAGTCCGAGGTTCTAGATACTACGTCAAATTCCTCCAATTCATAGTGAACATTACTCGCCCATACCACAATATGGTGCTGAACTGGACACAGGTATAGTGAAAACAAGTTAGTCTGTATCTGTTTTCTTAGTGAGTTTAAGCATGGAAAAATGAAGCCTGGGGGTGGGTAGGCATGGAGTGTGTGTTTCGAAATGCCAACAACCTTAAAATTTTAAAAATCTGTTTACAACCTATGCACGCATGTAGAACAACTGCCTCCCTCAGTGGAAAACCAACGTAACTCTGCTGTGGGCTTCTCTGAGCATCTCCTATGCCACAGTGCTTTGTGTTATGAGTAATACACGCCACTTCCATTAAGAACCCCAGTGAGATCATGAGAAAAAAAGTGAGATCATATTCCAAAACGCTCTTGGATCAGTCTTCAAAGCATTCTGCAGAATGAAGTCTTGGAGTGGCCCCAAAATTATAAAATATTTTGTTTTTCCCCTCTCCCTAAAATATTTAGAAAGCAATGCAAAATGCTAACAGTAATGATGAGTTGATTTGAAAGATTCTCACCTGTTGTTTGTTTCAGTAGTTCTAAACCATTTAGTAATGCCTGATCGACATTTTGTTTTCTGAGTAGGATGTCCTCTTGCAGAACCTAAAACACAGGTACCATTTTTATATGTGTGTGTGTGTGTGGAAATTTAAATAACAATTAGCTTTGGTTAACCTTAGAGAACTCTGTGTTTCATAGAGATTTGAGTAAACACCTCCCATTTTCAACTAGCCATTCCTGTTGCCTTGCTTACCCCTCTTCTTTACACTATCATGGCCCATGTCTCATGTTCAGCTATCCTAACCCATACATTCTCCTTTTCAGAAAATGGCCTATGAAGTCCAGTGAAGATACTGGACTACTGGTTAATTAGAGGTCTTTGTAAACAATCATAAAGTAACAAAGAAAAAGTGAAGAGTCTGGCTACTGGACAAATTTAATCTGTATACACAGGCTAAGTCTTTTTTGAATATAGCAATTCACCTAAATCGCAAGAACATAAATAATATAAAAATAAGGAAGACAAAGAAAATAATGACAACTGAAATGAAAAAAAAAAAAAAAAAGAAAGAAATAAAAATACCCGAAGTTCAGACTGCTGCTTCCAAAGCCCCTCAGTGCTGTAATCCTGGACTGAGAGCTTGCTCAGTTTGTCATGTACTTCGTTCAGCCAATTCATCAGCTCAACTTCATCTTCCCCAAAAATCTTAGCATTACATAAGGCCTGCTGGAGGAGCTCAGACCTGCTGTGACTTTTCTCTTGCATCTCAATGTACCACACTTGAGAGGAGTCTAATTTATTTTGCACCATATCTTTATCCTCCCTGGAGCTCAAAACCTTTAAGGATTGGCCAATGCTAACAGCCTGGTGTAAATGTTTATTGTGATGGATGATGTCATCTTCTAAAGCCTAAAATAAAGTTTAAAAAAAAGAGAAACAGAAAGGATGGACAAATAAAAATGAAAACATAAACAGAACGAAAGAATGACATTTGAAATGGGCTTAGTTTGCAATCATGCATAACACAATAGTGCATAACTCAAATTTATGACATAAAACCATGGAGGAGACGGAAAACTGAATCTTACTAATGTGCAAAGGGTGTCTTACTTTGTGCTGTGTAATTTGTTCTTCAAGTTTAGATGCTTGGGTTCCTATGGGCTCACAATTCGCCAGCTTCTTTTCTATGGTTGTAAGCCACTCATTCAATGGTTCTAGGGTTTCATGAAATTGCTGTGCTACCACCGAGATACCTTCCAACTGACGATTCCTATACATGTGCCAAGATAAAGGTCATTTAGGGATGAAGAATGTGTGAAATATTCAACAAGAATCTTTACTCATGCTCCTGCATATGAGACATTTTTTTTGTGAAAAACATCTAAGGTTAGAGTTAAGATGTTCCACGTTTCAAGGACATGCTAAAGTAATTTTCCCATTAAATAAAATTAAAAGTGAACCAGAGACCAACCCCAAGTACCTAAATCTTATGAAACTCTTAAGAAATCTGGTTATAATACTTAAAAAATAATAGCTGTTTAATAATAATAGCAATGTTATAAAAACAATAGCAGAAATAATGACAATAAAAGTAACAATTATGGAACACATATTCTGCACTAAGCCCTGTTCAAAGTGTTAAATAAATACATTCATTAACTTCAATAAGAGCACCAGTTGCTGCGACTGCCTTAATCAACTCATCAAAACTGGATTACCCACCCTCCATGGAATGAACAGGGATTCCTAAGTAGTGCATCAAGTATATCCTCCCCCGTCCCAAGTACAGTGTCAGATATATTTCCCAATAGCAACAGTTAGTATTTATGGATTAAAATATCACAAAAGAAGAAAAATATGCTCCAGGTCTCTAACCCTTCATAAACGTTATATGTCTAAACATCTTAGCCTTCCATCTACTTTGTTTCTTGGCTAACTCCTACTCCTTTAAGACACAGCTTAGCTGTCATTTCCTTGCCCCCAGACTAGGTTCTTTCTATCATATGCTTCCACAACACCCTATGTTTTTGCTCTGAAACATCACTTTGTCATTACTTTTCAAAGGCTATCAAGCTCTACTAGACCATGCCCTGAGGGCAGAGATGATCTGTCCAGTTCACCTCTGTAACCCAAGGTCTCGCTCTGTGCCTGATTCACGGCAGGCAAGCAGTTACTGTGTAATAAATAGATGAATTACTCCTGGAGAACTATTTTTCTTAAAATAAAGAGTTGAAATTTGGTGACTACAAGACCTTACCATTGGAGGAATGAACAGTGAGGCACCACAGCCCTTGCTGCCTGTTTACATACATGGTAAACATAGGAAAATGACAATTTGGAGAAAAGCATTACCAAAATGCAAACTATTAGCATGAAAGCCTTTGCTACTCTTTCAGAAGACCGGAAGTATTTAAGTTACCTCGTTTCAGCTTTATTAAGTAATGCCTCCCATCTACTATCCAAGAGACTCAGCTGTTTCAAAATCTTCACTTTATCCGCAGGTTCTGCTGTTGCAGCAATTTTTTCTCCTTCTCGTTTGATTACCTCCACAGTAGATTTGCGGTCATCTAACAATCTTTGGAGAAGCTTGAGACAGAACATTAAACACCAAAATTAAAAGGGGGGCAGGGAGGGCAAAAGAAACTGTTAACATCATGGAAAACACAGTCTAAGTACTTTTGATATGCGACAAGAATACATATTTTGTATAGATTCACGTAAAAAAGATTTTAAAAATAACCCGTTTTGTTTAGTGATTCATTGCTATCATGTCAGACATTGTGACTGGGGCTTTTCAAGCTAATATCGGTAAGGCCATAAGCCATTCATTATTAATTTTTTTATATAAAATAATGAGAAGGTGCTGCTCAAGGATAACTCTACTCCACTTGAAGTACAAGATCCCCGCTACTGTAATGAAATGGGAATACCCTAAACATTCAACAGTCACCTGTCCTACTAAGACAAGTAAGATTACTATAAATCACTAATGTTTTCCAAACTTTTCCCATGTTAAACAAACCATTAGAGACAGGGAGACTGAGACTCAGATCAAGTTCACAAACTGATGAGGCTAAAACTAGAGGCTCCTGCCTCTCTGTAGGTGGAACTAGCTCCTAAAATCCTTCATGAGGCTGAAAAAAGAGCCTCTAAATACCATTTCCAAAAGGAACAGAGGATGGAACAAGTCAGAAATCCTTGAAGCTGGCTAAATAAGACCAGTATTTCAGGATTTAGCAGCAGCAAAAAAAAAAAAAAAAAAAAAAAAAAAAAAAAAAAAATCCAATTTAATTCTAAGCAAACATCTCAAAAAAGCCAGGAATGGAATGTTTGACAGAAGTAGCCAGAACTCAGGATTACCTTGCTCTAACCTAATCAGAATGATTATTTCATGAGCAAGTGCTAAGTACAGGCACTGTGTTAATAGCAGTGAGGAAATCACAGGTATATGAAATGCTAAATACTTCTTCACTGCCTCCTTAATCTGATCCTGACTGATAGTTAAGGATTAGAGAAATCTACAGCTACCCTGAGGCAACAAGCTAAAAGAGTATCCTCTCACTTTCATTTTGGGACCACCAAGTCAGATGGTAAGAGGAACATGTTTACAAAGAAAGGGAAGAAATGCAAACTCTCTTGTTATAGGTTACAGTCATTATAAAATCAAGGCACAACAGGTGGTTTAGGCAGTAAAGAGAACTAATTAAATGGATTACTTCTGATAAACTTGAATTGCAAAGGCTCTAGCAATTAAGAAAATCAAAGTCAACAAATACATTTTGTTGGCCAACATAGTTCATTGACTTAAGGGAGAATGACAAAGGTTTAAATTACATTACATACTGAATGGTAGCAGTACATTATAATATATTATACTTATTAAACACACATTACTTTGTTACATATTATATATTACACATATATTATTTAAAAATCATGCAAATGCAATGTGTTTCCTATTTTGTTTCTGTAATCCTTATCTCTAAATCTATTTCTAAAAGGTTAATTTTCAGTATACTAGAATCTTCAAAGAATTTTTAGAGATGGTACTGAATGTCGAAACTAAATTAAACCTCTTAATCCTTTCCCTTCTTTTTAAATTTCCACATAGGAAAAATCTTACCAATGTGCTGTGTGCTGGGCCCCTCCCACATGCCATTTCAAGTCATGGCTGAGAAATTAGTACTGAAAATATCACTAAATGCTTCTTAATTGACCAACACCATCAGGAGCACAGAATTTTTTAAAATATGTTATTATCCCTTTAACAGATGTGTCTTTCTTTCCAACTTGGTCCCATATTAGTTGTGTCAAAAGACACAATAGCATACACCTTAGTATGTAAGAATCAAATATTTGGAGGGGGGGGCGCCTGGGTGACTCAGTGGTTGAGCATCTGCCTTCGGCTCAGGTTGTAATCCCAGGGTCCTGGGATCAAGTCCCACATCAGGCTTCCCACAAGGAGCCTGCTTCTCCCCCTGCCTAGGTCTCTGCTTCTCTTTCTGTGTCTCTCATGAATAAACAAATAAAATCTTTTAAAAAAAATCAAATTTTTGCTTCTTTAGCATAGGCCGAGTCACAAAACACTGCCTGTATTTAATCTATAAATAAGGAATGAGAAATACAAGCTTCTAGTTATGGAATGAATAAGTCACAGGGATGAAAGGCACAGCATACGGAATACAGTTAATGGTACTGTAATAGCATTAAGGCAATTTCATATAAACTGGTTTAATATATAAGGGAATAAGGATACTAAAAAAAAAAAGGATATTTCTGCCAAAATCACCTTTTTAGTGAGTGAAGTTTTCCTTGACTACCCTATTTCAAACTGCACACATATACAACCCCAACTCCACTCCAGCACTTCCTGTCCTCCATCCTTGCTCTGTTACTTCCTAATTCTTATCTCCCACCTCTGCTTTATTTTTCACTTGCAAACTTATCACAGCTTAGTTTACTGTCTCTTCCTCTTCCTCCCTGTCCACAAAACCTTAAACTCAAAGAGGAACTTTCATCTTTTCTAGTCAGTGATTATCTCCAGCACCTGAAAGTGTCGGACCCATGGCAGATGTTCAGTAAATATTTGTTGCATGACTAAAAAATAATTTCTAGAGCATCAGTGGCCAGTCAACTAGAATATCCTGTTAATTCAAAGAGAGTTGCAAGGTAAATTTCTACTGTCATTATAGTGATTTAACATGAAACACAACACAAAAGTATCACTGACTTACCTTTTGCTCTTGTATCTGGGCCTTCACCACTTTGAACTCAGCCGACGGAGGCTTCTGATTGGCTACAAGCTCCTCAGTGTCCACCATCCAGCTGAGCAGGGACTCCAGGGCATCCTGGAATCGCCCACAGTGCAGCAGGGCCTCCTGCAGCTGGGCTGCACGCTGAGCCACCTGCAAAGTTTCAGTTGCGCCAACTTATTTACTTGTTCCATGACAAATGAAATTTGCCCACCAGCCACCACTTTTCATGCTCATCTTCCCATCTGGTCACAAATTTTTCTTTTCCTTTTCACTTAAAATCTGCCCAAAGCATTGACATGACTGTGGTAGAAGGGAGTCAAAGTGTATCAAATGAGCCAAGCAGAAAAGGTATCCATCCCAAACAGTAGTGTAAAAGGTGAAATCTTTGAGATTTTGGAAATACCAAATACATTTGTGATTGGAACGAATAATTCAAATATTTTAAGGTTACTGAAAGAAACAATGCCTAATTCATTTTTATCAATATCCTTTTGATTCATTTTTTTATTTCCTACTGATGACTATTTTAAAAGACTACGTTTAGAAAAAACCTATTAGAGTAGAGAGAAACAGATTTATATTTTGCTAGGCAAAATACCTGTAAAGTATCTGATTAAATTCAGCTAGCTCCAAGTCCTGGAGTCCTTTCTGACAAACCAGGGGCCTTTGTATTCTAGTAAATGGAGTCTCTGTGTCCTACATAGAGATATCCTATTGCCCTTCTCACAGATCTTTTCCTTTAGGATTGAAAAAGTAGTTGGTGAGATATTTTAAGCACTATGGAATATATTTACACCTGACACTACATTTCAGTGGTGTTTGAAGAGCACTCCAATATGAATCAGACTTTATAGAATGATAAATGTACTTTTGAGATCTGGCAACAATTGCTTAAGATTTCAAAGCAGAGAAAACTACAAGAACAAAAACCACCACCACTAGATAAGCACTGCCATCCTATACAATGTTCTGATAATTTATGTCATGTGAAGGGCTGCCATTATGTTTCAGCATTATCCCCGTAAGGTATCAGGAGCATTATTTTCCAGTGTTTTCTCCCATGGACATTTAGAAAAAGGTGGAATCTACATCTCATAAGTAAAATAATATTTAGAGTTAATAGCCTATGGCGAGGGTGGTAAACCCTCAGTCCAAGGCCGACAGAGACATAGTCGTATTCACCTGCACAGCGTGACCTATTATACAGTGTGAAATGAGTTACCAACATTTGAAAATTATGTTTCACAGAAAAAGTGAGATTTCCAAGTCCCTTTGAAAGTAAGTAAACAATTTGACAACATTGAATCTAGATCCCTACGTGGGATGATGTGCCAGAGCTAAGTACCGATTGATTGTACCTTTAAAGGTTTGTGAGCTCCCTCAACACAAGGTCATGGATCATGGGCCGCCTGCCATCACACCGGCACAACTGTGTCTCTATCAAAGTCAAGATAGTGATAGAGAGAGGTTCTATTTCACTCAACTCACTTTTCTCATTTATGTTGCCTACTGACCTCCTGTGGGCATCTGAGTTTTGGCCATCTAATTTATAGCAATATAAAAAAAGTAAGCATGTTCAGGGAAGTTTAGCTACTATAAATATGATTAGTTGTCACAACAAATGTTAGAGAAGAATAATCAACAGATATGATAACAAAGGAAAAAAAAAAAAACAAAGGAGATGGAAAAATTACCTTCTTATTGAGAGTCTTCCAGCGTGCATTGACATCATCCAGGTCATGCTCTAAACCCTGTGTGCTGGTGCCTTTAGCAGCACTCTGAATAAGGCCTTGACCTAACCAGTTTACATCTTGCTGTTTAACCTGCAAAGGTTCAATCTCTTCTTTTTGGAATGCCTGCAATTAGAAGAGAAATAATTTATATAAATTATCTATCTTAATACAAATGTTGTGTAATTATCAGCTATCCATTATTACAGGTAAAAATAATTTCTGTTATCTATTCATATGTCACAGCCACCTTATGAATAACAGTAAGAAACTAAACTAAATGCAAATTCATAATATTATCAAAACCACTCAGGAATTTGAAAGAATGATATTCTAAGTACCTTTAATCAGATTACCTATAAAACCAAAAAAAAAGAGTTTATCTGTCCTCTCCCTATTGCTTCATTAGCATAACACTATTTTCCATCATTCCAATTTAACTCTAGTAAAAAAAAAAAAAAAAGGTATGGAAAATGCAAAGGAGCAAAATGATAAGATGGGCCCAAGAGCTTTACTGGGCAAGGAGCCTTATCAGCTCCTCTATGGACACCTGCTGCTAGCTGGCAACTGTTGAAGTTTGAGACCCAAATTGGAAATGAAGATCAATAACAAGATGTTGAGGTGAGCCAAGAGGCCAATCTATAGTTTGCCAGTTGGGCCAAAATACAGAGAGAGGAAATGAGAAAAGATGTAGGCAGACACTGTAATAGTATGGATCCCTACCCATCCAGCCCCCTAAAAGCCTTGCAAGTGCACAGACCTCATCCCATGGATTTGCTCACACATGTCACCCAGCACAGCAACTCTGGTTACTCTGGTCGCTGCTTGAACCGCCAGCCATTTGCTAGAGCTCTCCTTCCTCTTCTCAGCTCCGTCCAACTTACAGTCCTCAAATGCCTGTCACTGGCAAAAAATCTCATGTGCTGGAGTAAAATCCAAGTTCCATGAAAGCAGAAATTTCTGTTTTCCTTATAGTGGTTCTATGTCCTGGACCTACCATGGTACCTAGCAATAATTATTTGTCAAATGAGTTTCAGTAGAGAAAAACTATATTTACATTTTGGTGTGGATGACATTAACCCCACAAAGGGATAGTACTGATGATACATCAACTCTCATAGAGATACAAATGTTTTATATAGAGAGCCTAAAGGATGCCATAAAGAAAATAAATTAATTTAACCAAGGAAGGAAAGTTTCAGCTAGATATTAAGACAAGACAAGGTTTTGGAGTTTGAGTCATTATACTATAGGGCACAATAGATCAATAGTACAAGTAAATGGACAGTTAACAGAACATACGAAAACATTAAAAAGGCAAATAACAAAATAGTACTTAAAAAATTATAGCCATAGTATGGAAAGTAATTTTTAAAGATGTAGAGGCTACAGCAGAAACTCTCCAGACTCTGGCCTAAGGCATGGCATGCAAGATAGCCCTGTGTTATTGCATAAATGAGTAAATTAGGAATAGCAAACAAATAAATGATCATTTCCCTTAGAAGTCTCCTCTCAGCTAAAAGTCCAAGTTTCTTCTTCTATATAAAATCCTTACAGACAATTTCCACACTGGCTAATTGTTTCTATATAACAGTACTAAATATAAACAGTCAATTACACATGACCCAAGAAATAAGAACTCAAATCATTGAGGAAAAAAAAAGTAAGCTTTTATAATTTTAAAAAAGGTATTAAAAGTTACCTAATAAGTCAATACAAAGTTGCAGCAAGGCGGTGAAAATAGAATTTGGCACTACCATTCTACTTCTTTTCTATACCACTTCTAGGAACTAATAGCTATGGATATGTTTTACTACTTACAGAAAAAAAGTTGGGAACGGTAGAAAACTGCTACATTCTTAATTCCAGGAATTTGCCAGGGAAAAATTCTACTCTCTCTCTCTCAGATATGTTCAGGACAAAAAAACCTGATATAAGGTTCTAGTAAATTGCTTTAACCTCTGATCTTGGTTTTAAAGAAACTAATTTTAGGGTTGCACATCAGAGTAGCTCTGGGTGAGTTTGTGGTAATTATCTAAAGTGCTACAAAGAATATACTGTGGGTTAAAAAAAAGAGAACTACTGAGGAATCTGTATATTCCTAAGAGCTTAACTGCTTTATACAAAAGAAACTGCTAAATCCTTTACACAAAGAAAGTACTTTTAAGCTTTTAACCTAGTATGCCATTTAACACATGCATCAGAAAAGGGTAACACTGACTGGAGTGATTAGTTCATAGGCTGGGAAGAGGACCTGTTCTGATACTGTCCAAATTCCTTATCTCTCAGTGGTAACAAATACTTAGGAAGAGAGACTTTTCCCCTAATCTAACCCATAAGCACACCAACACAAAGCTTAAAATAAAATAAAATTACCTCTGAGGCAAAGTTTACCAGAAGAGCTTAGTAAAAATACCAAAATAGCTGAACTTCAATCTGAGTGGGAAGAAAATAATCACAGGCTTGACAAACAACCTCTACTTATGACAAGGCTGTACCCTTTACTTTCTTACCTCATTCACCACTCACAAAAAGTTAGGAGCTATAATGACTACAAAATACAGCACAACTTCTCTACTTCCACATTCAGAGCTTGTGAGAGCAGATTTTCAGCACGTTTTAAATGTCCTTAATTTGAGCAGACTACTTTGCAGACCACAGCAATATAAATACTGTGTGCTTGTACCTTCATGACAAGGCATGTTCAACCTTAATAAATCCACAAAAACTACCCTTAAGTGGTAGTGTCTTAAACCACAATTTGTGTAAAAGCCTAATGTTAACATAAATTCACAGAGGGGGCAGTCTAAACGCAGGGAAACAGCCACTGCCTGCCCAGTTAACAGGACTCTTAAACAGCTGGGAATAATCATTCTTCTAAAAGGCACCTGGGTGGCTCAGTGGTTAGATGTCTGCCTTTGGCTCAGGTTGTGATCCTGGGGTCCTGGGATCGAGTCCTGCCACTCAGGTGAACTGGAGAAGCAGGAGAAGCTTGCTTCTCCCTCTGCCTATGTCTCTGCCTCTCTCTCTGTGTCTCTCATGAATAAATAAGTAAAAAATTTTTTAAAGGTGCCTAAATTAATTTGTTGTAATGATCAACTTATCAATACCTGGCATCTTGCAAGGTACCAGCAAATCCCCAAAACAGAAGACAGAATTTGAGCATTATTCGAGACACTAGTGACCACTTTAAAACAGAAACACAAACTACTGGCATTACAGAGTTTCACGTTCCCGTTAATTACCTGAACTAACTGAAAGCCATTACAGACTGGGCCCAACATTCCAGCCTGGGCCCTTGCTTTTCTGGGAGCTGCTTGCTTTCTTACTGGTATGAATTTCGGGGAACACTTCATATGGACCACGTCCATCTCCTGGGCAGAAAGGGGTGCCTCCACTTCCTCTTTAGATGCTAGGTTGGATTCTTCTGGATCATATGGTGTCAACAGTGTCACATTTTTTACTAAACTTGTGCTACCGCAATCTGCATCATTTCCCTCCAGACCTGTGAGAGAGAGGTGTAAAACCTCAGAAGAAACTTCCATCAGTTCCCCACTTGGTGCTGTGACTTGCGATCCTCCTGGTCCATATGTTTTTCCTCCTCCAGTGTTAGAAATACACTGGCTTTCTCCATCTCCCAGTGTATTTAATGGATCACACTTAATGGTGCTCTCTTTCAAATCATTCTGCAGGCAATTTTCACTACGGCTTTCCCCTTGACCATTTACACATTTTATTTCCTCTAGAGGAGGAACATCATGTAAAATCATTTTGAAATTTTCATCAGGGTGGGCACTCCTACATGAAAGCAAAGGGATTTTCTGTTCACTAATGGAATAAACGGAAAAAAACGGTCTGTATTGCTCTGCTATATGAATATCTTCAGCAGAAGACAAGCTTCTAATTCTTGACTGGTCTCCAATTAAAATGCCCTGTTTTTCTTCCCTCTCTGCTGGAGGGCTACATAAACCAGAGTCATCCTCCTCCGACGTTAGAGAATTAGTACCCCATCTGCACTTGCTGGCCTTGGTAACAGCATCTGACATATCAGTAGGTTCAACAAAAGAGCTTTCACTTTTGTTTGCATAATCCATAAAATTGGCTGGGACAAACATTCGCCATGACCGTCTATGTTCTTTCTTTTCTGCATGGGATTTGGCTTTGGGTAATCCTGTGGTTCGAATGATATCACTGTTTAGCTTGAGTGCATCAAAGATCATCTTTTCATCTAGTTTGTTAGCTTCACGACCTCTCAGCTCAAATACACTGGAAGAAGCAAGGGCACCGTTAGAGCATAAAGAGCTAACATCCAGTGTTCTGTGACTGTAGGGTAAAGTCCGATCTGTAAAATGCCTGGAAGACAGGCTGCCCTTTGAACCAGAGTCTATCTGTTCGTTTAGTCTAACAGTATCATAGATTGACCGCTGTGGGACATAACAGTCTTCGATATTTAGGTCCTCTTCTTCTTCACCTTTCCCCACACATGGGGGATTCTGACGTAAACAGTCCGGTCTGCTGAGTGGCTTCCCCATTTTCTAAATAGTTAAAACAAATATTGCAGCTCTTGACACAGAAAATAAGAAATAAGGTAAAGCATACTTTCGAAAAAGTATACTTCTGATCAGAGCTATGAAGTGTCCTCAGCATAAAGACATATGCTCAAATAATACAGGTCGTGATAGATGAGGTGTTTAAGGTATCATCATCAGTGTGTCACTCTAAATGCAACTAGCCTTTTACCTGGTTTTTAAAATGAGTCTAAAAAATAAAGTGCATCAAGAACACAGAACAGAATCTCCTTCCTCCTGCCCTTCCCCCCCACTCCCTCAAGGTCCCTATCACACACTCCAAAACACAGAAAAGGAAAAAACAAAAACAACCAAACCAAAACAAACACACACTTAACAGTGGCTCAAACAGTCAAAACATTCCGTTGTCAGTCCATTTCCCTTTTTAGTCTAATTTTGCATCTGAGATTTCCAGGTTAACATTTCCAAATGAGCAAGCATTTTTAACAGGCTGAACGTTAGTATCGGCAGAACTCTTGTTTAACTGTAATCCACTTAACGATGGCTTGCACAACTCCATCTCCTTTATAAATAAACCATGCTTCAGAAACTTAAAAGACAAACACAGTGACCACGTATTGTTCAGATCAAGGCACAAAATAAATCTTCAGAGCAAAATAAGTTGTCTAATGCTGTTAAGAAAGTTAGTATCTTCTTTTACTTTTTTTGGGTGCAGCTATAAATAATCTTGATTCGAAAGGCAGTTTTTCTTCCCATATTAAGCTTCTTTGAGGCTACCCAAAGGGGGGGAAAAAAACACTTTTGGACAGCCAAGCCAGGATAATCCAGCAACCGTTTAAGGTAAACAGAAATCACGGTGTACTATAAACTCCCCTTAAAAAAAAAAAAAAAAAAAAAAAGCCATTTCCAGAGTCTTATCTGATCTTCCTTAAGGCTTATTCCACCTGAGGAAACTGCAGCAGAGAAGAGCTCCGGGTTTCCTCTAAGGCACAAGCAGCGCAATTCACATTCAGCTGAAAACCGAGACTACGCTAGCCTTTGAGACTGACCCACTGTGGCCGCGGGGTGGCTTTCATTTCAGCTATAGCTGGAGAGAGGCAGAGGTGGCCGGTGGGGGGGGGGGGGGGGGGGGGGCGGGGACCCTGCGCTGTCCCCAGCTCCTCGGGGCAGTGCGGTCCCCGCAGGCATCCTCCCGCGCCCGCGCCCGCGCCCGCGCCCCCCAGCGCCGCCCTCTCTCCCCGGGCGACCCGGCTCCGCTCCCGCGCCGCCCGCCCGCCCGCCCGCCCGAGCAGCGCTACCGCTCGGCTGCTTCGCCCGCCCGCGACTTCACTTCGCCGTCATCCTTTCTTGGACTCCCGGCCCCTCGCGGGAGCAGGCGAGCGGCTTCAGGGGGAGGTACCGAGAGGCCGGGAGGCTGCCGCGCAACAGCTTGGCGGTGACATCAGCGCGCATCAGACCCAGCGCTGGGACGGGGAGGGGACGGGCGGCTCGGCTTCAGAGGTCCCCCGAAATCCCACCAACTACGTGGTTCAAAATGGGGAGGGATCCGAAGGGCTTGCGGCGGCGGAACTTGACACCAAGCGATCGCTGAAGCAATCCTTTGGCCGACGCCCCGCCACCGTGCTCATTTGAATATTAAATGGGGGGGTGGGGGGGAAACCACACAGGTCCCTATCCTTCAGCTGAAACCACACCCTCACAGGCTGCAGTTGCAGACTCCGCTTCAGTAGCATTTGCGATGCAAAGTGCGGATCACTTTGAGTCCAGTGTTGAGTCCTTCCTTTTTAAAAACCCAAGTTCAAGTCTAACTGTTCTCCAGAGTAAATTATTCCTGTGGGCCCAGCCCTGAGCACTGCTGACATGAGTATCAGTAGTTACTAACACACAAGTCCCCCGGAGCTTAATGCAAGGCCCAGGCAAAAATAAGTGCAGCCAGGCACTCTGGATATTTAATAAACAAAATCACATCCGCAGATTGTTATCTCCTGGACGCTCTTTCAAAACACTGTTTGAAAATACATTCAGCAAGACAAACCTTAACCATTGTGAGAAAAATTAAGTTTTATTTAAATAAATAAAATCCATCCATTCTTTATTTTACAAAATAAGCAACACTACCATTGTAGCAGATAGAGTTATAAGTAAAGGCAGATTATTTTTCTCAATCTCGCAAAATAATAATCATTTGAACAGAAATAAGACTGTGCTGACCTGAGTTGAAGGCAGTTCTAGTAAAAAAAAAAAAAAAATTAACAACCTTACATACTTTCTCTGATAATTTTGCAGAAAAGATGTGGCAGGGAACTTTTGCACTTTTAATGAGAAAATATTATTCCAAAATTATTTTTATAGACAAGAACTGAATTAAAAAAAAAACTATCTCCAACCAGAACTCTATAGGTAATAACACACCCATTCAACAATTATTTGATGCAATTCAGTATATTAAGTAGGGAAAAGAAAAATACATATATATAGCTATCTATAAAGAAAAATATTTGTAAAAAAATACCTATCATAGGCAGGAAGTAAAATATTTCAACAAGCACTTGATCCTATGGTACTGAGCAGAGTGTCTGCTCTAAGGTGCTAATAATAAGGAAAAAGTGCACACAGTTACTATGTTTGAACAGTAGACTGGGCACTAGGCTGAGGATCGTGAGGGACCAAGGGTTTTACTCACAACTGCCCCTATCCTGATATGTAAGACTGGAAAGCTACTTATTCATGGCAATATTAATATTCAAGTTTCCATGAAATGTGGATGAGTACCTTTGATCCTCATAGAACTTTTCATAAGAATGGCCCAAATTCACCTTAGACTGTAACTTTGAATCATCATCACAAAATTGTTTTGGCTTTATGTAAAGCTAAGAAAAACAATGTGTAATCTTCACATTTGAGGTGGATAGTCTATTTTTAGACTTTAGACTTTAAACTACATATATAATTCATTCATAAATTCAAGCATTCATCAAAAACTGCTCACTATCTACCAAACACCATAGTAAGCACTGGTAAAACACTGGTGCACAGAGATTCAGCACCACTGTCCTTATATAACTTACAGTACAGTAGAGAATATGGATGAAGAAAGGGCACAATATATAGCTTGAAAGTAAGGAGTGCTATGGAAAAGTGCCCTTTGGTGGTTATGTTTGAATATAACCCGTTTATTCAATAATGGAATACCTATTTTTTTAAACTAATTTCAACTACTTCTACAAATTATAATCCTAATAATTTGATTCAAGTTAAATGTGAACTATTAATATTATACTGGTATTTATGACAACTATATACATACACATATTTGTGTATGCATATCTATCTATCATCTATCTATCTATCTATCTATCTATCTATCTATCTATCTATCTATATCTTTGTTACTTAAAATCACTTTCGGTGTCTCAGTCGGTTAAGCACCCCACTCTTTGATTTCAGCTCAGGTCACGGTCTCAGGGTTGTGAGATCAAGCCCAGCGTGGAGCCTGCTTAAGATTCTCTGTCCCTCTGCCACTCCCCACCCCCCAATCACACTCCAAAGGTGTATCTACATTTAGAGCAGAATTAGACTGGTTTATCTTTCCCTCCCAAATTTGACTTATACAGCTACTTTAAATATTATAGTCTCTAACGTTAATAAAATTAAGATACCTTAAACTGTTAAATATTATCATATATAGACCTCTTACATTTTCATAATACACAATAAAATGAGCAAAGTTTTTCTGAAAAATAGTCAACACTATTATTTCATATCTACAGAAATCGTAATGTTAAATGTTCCCAAAATGTAACTTTAGGTTCCCTACTAGATGTTCTTTAGCTAAAGTATTTTCTAAAGGCAGATGATTTTGGAAAAGTACACAAATTCTAACTGTATAATAAACAAAAATAGTACCATTTTTCATTTTTATATTTCTAAAGTGAAATTAAATATTTGAAAAGTAAAGTTCCTGAAAAATCTTACCACTAAGTGCAACAATCCATTTCATAGAAAAGCTAAAGACTGATTTTATCAACTGAAACATGGAGTTTTTAGGGCTGAAAGATTGGTAATATTAAGAAATTCAATGTGCAATAAGTAGCAAATGTGTGAGTAAATATAATCTTATCCATGAAAACTGACAAAAGTATTTTCCTGGCCCAACAGCTAGCTACTGAAATCTGGATCAGAAGCCAGACAAGAGATACATGGTTTGTTGGCCTTTTTTTTTTTGGCTGTGATACAAAAATAAGCCTTAGGAACAACAATTTCTGTTCTTTCTAAAACAGATATACCATTAGATAATGAAAAATTTAAGAATCTCATGTTTTTAAGTTTGCAAACTAATAAACATCTTCACATAAATAACTAGAGAATTTTCAAAGATATTTATCAGATGAATATGCAATAGCTATTTGTTTTAATAAAAATAGCTTATATTTAAAAGAAAGTAGAATATGAGGCCCCACCACAAAAGCAAACAACTTCAGAAACACTTAACAGACTTACTGTCTCATCTTGATGGGAATTTATCTTGATGTGAATGTTAATAGTTTTAATAGGCCCTTGCTATTTTTCCTGTAAGTTACTACAATACTATTTTTTCCTCTATTTTCAATACAGTTTTCAGATGGCAGTGGATAAAAAAATACTCTATGTAACAGAAAATGATTCTATATATAATATTGCTAATTTAAATATATGCCCACGTGCATATGCAATTTCTAAAAGTTAACTTTTTTTCCCAAAGAAGCCATCCAGCAAGCAAAAACCAATGCACCTGTTAATGATCCCACTCAATTTCCTTCAGAAAACCAAAAACCGAACAAAACCTGAAAACATTTTTCATTCTAAAACACTACTAAAAGAAATTAACTATTCTTTAGATTAAGGCAATTAAAGTTAAGTGAGCAACATAGTATGTGAGCAGACATTTTCTCAGGGTATGCTGGTTCCTGGACGGCTCCAAAAGCTTTTCAGCTAACTTTACCTCTCTGAGACAATACTTAATGAAGACTACAGACCTAGGCAACTATTTAAAAAACATTTAGAGGTCAAATTTTCTTATCAAGAAGCCAATGTATAATTTCGTAACCACAAAACAAATTCTCTCACACACACAGACACACCCACACCTTTAAGCAACTTTCCACATTAATAAATTATGTAGATCACCTTTTACCTAAGGGAGGACTATGATAATGACAGTAGATGCTATAGTTCGGCACTTCTGGGAGATCTCTTTAAAACAGTGATATAGTTTTATCCCATTAACAACAAAGCAACCAAACAAACAAACAAACCTCCTTGTATAAAATCATAAAATCTCTGGTTAAAACTGCCCTCAGAACAACTTACTTTAATTCCCAAACTTAAAGCAATAGAAGAAAGGACCATGCAGCATAAAGACTGAAAGTATTAGTTAGCAAAAGCAGAAAGGGAACCCACATTGCCAAGTTCCCTTTAGATGGCCCTTTCAGAGTAGTATATCCTTGTGTTTTATGTGGGAAAGATGGCACCTATGTATTCTGCTAGTTTTTGTGAGTGATCAGCTCCAGCATTTTGTACCATAGTGTGGTGGTCTCTGCTTGGGTGGAACTTCTTTACTGACCATCATGTATGATAGTCTTTCTTCTTAAAATCTTAAATGTCACATTGATGTACCTGATTAAATGATGTGACCTTCCTGTAAGGCCCATGCATTGAGTCATGGTTTCTATAGTGAAAATATATTCGTTAAAAAAAAAAAAAAAGAGGAAGATACCATACAACTGCCTTACTAATATAGTCACAATAACAGAAATCTAGTCAAGTAAGATTTTTTCCCCTAAGAAAAATCTCTTGGACAACAGCTTTACTTAATCTCTTCTTGTTCCCAACAAAAATGTGTAATAATTCACCATGGACATCCATATAACAATATGGGCACACTTAAAATCCACTATGTTAAAGCATTCATTGAACAAATTAATTTTATCCATAAAAAATATGATGACATCATAGACATCATTGTTTTAGGATCCTTTCACAAATATCTTAGGAAGGTATTTGGACAGTGATTGATTTCAGCCATACTATTTACAAATAGGGCTCCCATTGCCTAGTTTGTGTAGCCTCATGATAGCTCACTTATTATTCAGATGAAGATTCCTGGGTTAAACAATGCCTTCACCTGGACCAGAGAACATGCTTTGATAAGACATGAGGTAGGTGTTCTGGTCTTTGTCTATGGTTTTGACTTGGCTTAAAAATTCTCTGCTTCATATAATGCTGTTTCAATTTTGAAAATAAAAAGAAATCAGTTTAGAGAGACTTTATACTGGCGATATGTTCATTTGTGGGGACAAACTGAATTACAATTTGAGGCAGCAACAGAATAGCCAGAAATAAACAGTAAGCAGGTTCTGAGGTAAGACTTTTTATGATGGCCTAGATAGAGGTGCGAAGGACATATATTCAGCTAGGATGTGACTGTATATGTTCGTTAAAACATCAAATGTCTTTGATCTTCACTGAAATTAAATCAATTCAATATGGTGACAATGATTACTTCGTGATGATCAGAAGATCTGACTGGCTGTTGATGACATCACAGGAACTGCTGGGACATGTTCCTTGTATATAGTTGGTTACATGTGTCTTTGATAAATAAAAATGTGGAAATATTAATATTACTTAATAATGTAGTTTAGATTTGAAGATAATCTTAAGATAGTAATCTTTAACAGGAGGTAGGGTTAGAGGGAACACCAAAGGCAATTTTTTTCTTTTCTGCCTAGGAATTTATGACAATGTGCATAGAATTTAACATAATATAGACAAGTATAAGTAGAAAAATGATACTTTAAGTTATCAACAGTAATAGAAAACACCTCATGCTTCATACATTTTAGCCTAGTGACTGATATCTAGAAGTCAGAAAACATATGGTAAACAGAACTCACACAATCAAAATACTTTAAAAACTTTAAGCTAACACAGAAGGTAATACTAAATCTATTTTCAAAAACTTGGAATAGCTTTCATGGACAGTGAATTAGGACATTTGGTTCAGAATAGCATTTGTTTTTAATCATTATGTTTGGGTTGGTATTTTAAGTATGAATTAATTTTGAACTTTCAAGGATATTAACTGCTATTTCTTAAGTTAATTTTTAGAAAAAAATGGAAGCAGAAAAATGTCTTACCTAATTCAAATAATCCATTATACTCCCTGAGCATATAAGGTACCCCCTACTGAGTGGGTAATAGCTACTAAGTTTCAGTCCTACTCTAAATTTTGTTTCATGAAAAATTAAGATTTCATCTGTCATATTAGGTTAAACTAAAGCTACCAGATAAGAGTCATGTCAAACTGGATTACATTTTGAAGTCTATAATAAAAATAGATCCAGTACTCCAGTGCTCCTTCTTTTTTATTTTTAGGAACTATAAAAATAACTATTTTTAGCAGACTATTAGTTTTTCACTCAATATAGATTATTCTACTTTAAATTCTTTAAAATCCTCCTAAAATTCTGTGTTCAAAATAATGTTCAACAAAAACCAAACTGAGATCTGACTTGCACACAAATTGATTTACCACTTGAATCAAGAAAGATCGAATGACTTAGACAATGAAATGGTTAGTTCTATGTCAGCAGCAGAGGTGGTGGTAGTGAGCACCATCACTATCAGCATTACAGCATCTACACACCAGTTTCTAGGGAAATTCCACACACATTTATGTCATTTTTCTCAGAGCAGCCAGTTTTATAGAACACTTTCATTAAGTGGGTATTGCTAATGTTTTGGATTGAAATGAACAATTTAGCTACTTAGGCCACCCAAATTTGGCTACGGCAAAGAGGTTTTAAAATTTCTCAGACAAAATATTAGTGCATCACGATGAATCAAGTTGACACGAAACACTGTATTATTTCTGCCAAAACATGCAAGCTGTGACACTTACTACCTGTGTAACTTTGGGCAAGTCACCAGAGGAAGAACCTCTGGCTCTCAGCTTCTTTATACTAAGATAAGGGTAATAACAGCAACCCTGTCTCTGGACTGTTAACAGGATTACAGACAGAGTTTAGAGAAACGCTTGACACATACTAAGCCCTCGATAAATATTAGTTGTTATAACTGCTTTTTTTTTTGGACATACACACACACAAATAAATAGAATTAGTGACTGTGTATGCTGCCATCTTTATTTATCATAATTACATTCTTGTTATTTTTTTCCCTCTGTCCTGAAATACATTAAATGCAGATGATTTGTCCACTTGGAAATTTTTATTTTAGTCACTGGGTCTCAAGACACTGAAGTTGTGTCAAGATGTTCTTTATTACTAAATTTCATTAAAATCAATCAACTCCTTGCAAAGTAATCAGAAAAGAGACAACACAGCATGCTAAGTGGTTTATTTTAGAAAAAATGACCACTTTATTTCTCTTCACAATCAAATAAAACAATCACTGTAACCATTAATGGTAATGATGCTTTAGTGCTTTTGGGTTGCAAAACACTTTCAATGCAATGGTGAAAGAGCTCCTCCTACCTTGCTTTTTCTTACTTTCAAAAGAACTCTCCATATAGAGAGACACATTTTTCTTTTTTTTTTCTTTTTTTTTTTTTTTTTTGATAACTATATTTTTCATGCCTGGAACACAAAGAGGGAAGCACCTACAAGCAGCAGCACTAATATTATTACTTTTGCCCATTTTTCTTACAAGTGGTTCAAGTAGGAGAAATGAAGTCCTTCTCTTTTTCTTCTACACAAATTCACAGAAAATCCAGAGAAATGATCATGTTTCACAAAAGCACTGAACATGCTTCAATTTCACCAGGAAGAAGGCCACCTGATTACTGTCATTTAGGCATTCAAATTTTGCCAGGGTTCTACAGAAAACTCCAGAGACTCATTCATCAAGCTCTCCCAAATCTCTCCCAAATCTCAGTTCCCCTGCCATGGAACTTTGTTTTTCTAATAGTGAATTCTCTCATGTGAAATCTCAATTTTGCAAACTGGCAACAGGAAAGTTTGATAGGCTAATCAAGGAAGTAAAGTCTACAATATGGTAGCTTTCATGAAAACTAATGAAGGGAAACTTCCCTAAACTGGGGGTGGGAAGTTCAAGAGGGGGAGCTCTCAAAATCTCACAGGTGGAGGCTATCTATTTTACTGCTGTGCAGACAAGAGGAAGACAGGCCTACCTTTTCCTCCGTAACCCCTCCAGCAGTCCAGTTGATGAGAGGCTGTCACAACTCAGCCAGTGAGAAGCCACCATCCTTTCAAATTCCAGTTTACTCTGATGGACATTTTGTTTCTAATAGCCTTCTCAACTTCTAGCTTTCCTCCACAAAAGAATGTTTTTCTCCTTTATTTTCCAGACTTGCCTATGGTTTTGCCCTAGCTTGCTTGTCCCATGCTGCAATTCTCTGCTAGTCTCAAATAAACCTATCCTTTGCTGGTAAAACAACTGGCAGTTTTACTTTTTTTTTTTAATGATAGTCACACACAGAGAGAGAGAGAGAGAGAGAGGCAGAGACATAGGCAGAGGGAGAAGCAGGCTCCATGCACCGGGAGCCCGACGTGGGATTCAATCCCGGGTCTCCAGGATCGCGCCCTGGGCCAAAGGCAGGCGCTAAACCACTGCGCCACCCAGGGATCCCCAGTTTAATTCTTAAGGTGGGTGAACAGTTCTTTCACCTTCAAAAATCACTATCTATACAGAATCACAGGTTTTTGAGCCCTGAAAGAACTGGGCCTTAAAGGTATTTTATAAACAGCAAATAATCATAATCATAATAAGAAAAAGAAGTGATTTTTCAAAATTTAGTCACCTTAATAATATTATTAAAGAGGTCAAATCCAGTGACACTGAACGTGGCCCACCATTCTTATTTAATGTTCCATTTATTAAGCAACACTCAATGCTATCAAGTGACAGGCATTTCTTGGCACTGAGGAGCTTGTAGTCCAATCAAAAATAATATATTCCTAATCCTCTGGAGCATGAGCCCAAGATCTTTGCTTTATAAAACCAGGATTACAACACTGAACTCCTCTCTGCCTTTAAAAATATGAACTTTTGGAAGAAAAAGTTTACAAAAGAAATTAAATTAAAAATGATAAGAAAACTAGAAAAAATAAAAGAGCAGGAAAAGACTATAATTCACCACTTAAACAAAATGCTGGGAGACAAATATGAAGAGAACAAGCTTTTTGTTATAGATTGGCCTCTGCAGCAAAGTTCAAAACATGGCTCTGCTCACTCCAGATGTCAGTTGTGAATGACATCAGGAACAGACCCTACAATGTTAGTTTCAGGCTCATCTAAACTTTTCTAGCACCCTTTGAGTCTTGATATTATCTCAGGTCTTATCCCACCAGGGTCCAAATCCTCAGGAGGCTTGGAAATCCCCACATGCATGGATATTACCCCCATATATGCTCATTTCAGCTCAAACACTGTATGACAGCCCTACTAGAAGGTTCTACAAAATAGGCAATCTTCTTTCTGTACCAATTATAAATTTCTTTTAATAAAAAATTAAAAAAATTATTCTCCTAATAGAAATAAAAATACAAAATAAAAATTTTCTTAAAAAAAACAGTAAAAATAAAGAATTCCCTACCTTGAACACATTAAGCTGTTGGTTAATTGTCTCTGTTTCCATACCAACAGGGCCTTGAGACTCTTCATGTTCTTCAGCCTTCTGAAGCAGAGTAGAAAATTCCTTCAGTTTGCTGTAGAATTCTTCAAGACGTTCAATTGTCCCTTCCACCTGCTCTTCTCGGGCTTGTGCTCGGTCCAGTAACTTGTTGCACTGTTTGCTTAAAGCTTCTAAGTCCCTTTTGATTCCAATGAGATCTGGTGAGGTCTCTTCCATGGCCAGCATCATCTTGCAGGTTTTATTAGCATTGTCATTGCTTGCTATTAGGGCTTCCAGTTTCTTCAGAAAGGCTTTAATAGCCTCCTTCTGCTTTTGCAATGTTTCTACATCTCTCCCCACTGGGGCCATGCTATCTAGTTCATCATCAAACTCTGCAAACTGAGAAAACATTTCTCGGATGGTATTCTGGAAATGCCCAATGCCCTGCAGTTTGGTTTCCAAGAATGAACACCTTTCATCAACCTGCTGACTCAGTGCACTATGTTCCTGAACTAAGGATTCTGATTGTAATAAAACATCAGAGGTTCCCTTTGAGTCTGAGGCTTCTACCACAAGGTCCTGGGCAAGTCCTTTGACCAAATCTACCTGATGCTTCAAAGTCTGAAGTCCCTTCTGCTGGGTCTGCAACACGCTCAGGTACTTGTTACTATAGGCCTGGGGTCCTAAGGAGTCATGGACATCCAGCTGTTCCTTTGTACACTGAAGCTGCCTTTTAGCTTCTTTAGAAACTTCTTGAAATTCTTTAAACTTCTGGGCCATGTTCTCCAGAGAGAATTTCTTACTGTGAAGTTGTTCAGTGACCATGTCTATCTTCTGGATCAGTGATTTATTCTCATCTGTAATCACCTCTTTATCTACCTCACAGACACTGAGCAAGCTATTGGCTGCATTATTAAGCAGTTCTACCATTCCCAAGTGTTGGTTCATTTCCTTCTGCAGAGACTTTAACCTGGCAGTAGAATTCTCTGTTTCAGTGGGATCCAAGCAAAATTTTATTTCCTCCAGGTTATTTTGACATTTGTCTATCCATGGCCGGAGGGTCTCTACATGTTCTTTATACTTGAGGGCTTTTTCCAGTGAATCTTTTACTTTGTCTTCTCGTTCTTTCACCTGCTTATTAAATCCATCCCAACTGGTTTTAATTGTGTTAAGTTGTGACTGTAAGGCTGCCTTCTCAGACCCTTGTGTTTTTAATAAGAGATTTTCACCTTCCGCAATGGTTTTTTCATAGATACTAGACTGAGCAGACAACATTTTACTGAAGTCCTTCTGGTCTTTAAGCAATGACTCCAAGACATCAAGTTTGGCTGATATTGGCGGAGAACTATTTTGCTCTTCTTTCTTTGTATCCAGCCAAACCTGAAAATCTCGGGACATTTGCTGAAATTGGTGAGAGCTCGCACAGGCTGATTGGAGGTGCTGAACATGATTCTCTAAAAATGAAATCACAGACATGTTTATTTTACATCAAAATGTAGTCCAGTCTATGAAAAGCCAAGAGAAGAACCACCAAATAAATGTACGGAATGGTCTAAAAGGAAGATGCCTCTTCTGCTTGTGTGGTTTTTCCATATCACAAAGGCACCATGTGGCACACGGGAACTGCATGGGTTAGGGTTCTGGTTCAGCCTCTCGAGAGCTATTAGACCCTGGACAAATGATGAAACCTCTAAGTCTCATCTCCCCAACTCTAAGTTGGCAAAATTGATAGAAGCTGTTCTGGCAATTAAATGATAGAATATGTAAGGTTCTTAGCTCAATGCCTGGCACATAAAAGTGGTCATAACAAGTAATCATCATCATTATCATAAAGAGCTAATATTATCAATATCCCGTCAAAATAAAGGGGTAGGACCGAAATGGTTAGTGCTATGATCAATAAATAAACCCAATCAATTAGTAAAATATAAACTATTTGCTAATTGCAAGGCACTTAAGGTTACTTTTCAAACAGAACAAATGTAGCAGCCAAATGTGCTCTTCTTTGGCAGGCCCGTCTAATAGGCTCACTACTCACTACTGCCACCTCTGACACCTACTGGGACGTCTGTGCCAGAATCAGGGCCACAGCAGGTGAGAGAAGAACACAGTGCCAAGTGCTTCTCTTTCACACATTTCTCTAGAAAAGCTTTCTGTGACAGAATGAAACAAAGTAACTACAGATGAGTAATGGGCAGCCTTTTTAATAACCGTATTCACCTGTTTTTCTGGTGCAATGAAACTGTCACATGGCAAGAACATAAATTTACATCTTTTAAAAACCAGCTTGAAATACCTGAAATTTCAATGGGCCTTGGTTTTGCCAACTATTTGTGCAGCACTGCCCTACTGCTGCATCTACACATGGACACAGAACTACTCTCTGTGCTCAGGAGAGTGGCCCCTCCTTCATCTACACTTTCAAGGAGCACAGATTCTCTTCAGGATCCTAGATTCCTGGCAGAGGCCTGGAAAGAGGTACTACATGATCTCCATTTCCAGGAAATACATGCATTAAAAGAGGACAGACAAACCTGCTTTTTGTTCAATATCCTTAAATGATTTCAAGATGCCTTCTAGTTGCCTACTAAGTTCTGCTTTCAAGTAATCTTCCTTAACCAGTGCTGACAAATCCTCACAGAGGGCCTGGGCCACTTTTATCTGCTTCATTTCCTGCTCTAGTTCCTGCTTCAGTTTTTGGGCTGCTTCCAACTGCTGGTTCATAGCATCAGGGTGTGTGCTCACAGCCACACTAATGCTGACTTTATTATCCAAGTCACTCAGTTTATCAGAAAGGCTTCTCAGCAGGCTTTGATACTGTGTGCTTTTAACAATGGCTTGGTCAATCCAGTCACATCTGTCACTCAATTGTCCTGTTAGGCTGTCCCACTTTTGGGTCACAGCTGCCAATTGCTCTTTCACAATCCCATGGAAAGAAGGGTGTTCACCAGGTTTGCTCAAAATGCCCTGACCAGCTGCTGTTAGCTGTTCATACTGAGTTTTCCGAGTATCAAATTCTTGCAGCAGAATCTAAGGCAAAGAGATAACGAGGGTAAATAAACACACAAGTTATTGGATAATTAATTCTTTAAAACAGAGCTCTAAGTTTCTAAACAGACAGAAATGGTATTTATCTATCTAGTTTTTATTTTTGTTTTTAAGTTCCTGTTTTCCTAGTTTTTATTTCAAAGGCAGGGCAACAATCTTAAATTAATCTTAAGAGCGATGGTGCTTCGAAGAGATAAGATTTTGTCTAAAATCACATCCCTTAAGGGGGAAAAAAGAGGAAAGTAAATATGGAAGTCTGGGCAGAATGAACAACTGATGTACACAACGGGAAGCACTACTGCTGGACAAGTTCATACCACACAAACATCAAATTTTTATTTTTCCACTTGTAGTTTTCTCTTTGTAGACTATTTTAAATGTTCTATATTTTATACGAAAGGAAATGTGCAGCACTAACAGTGTTAGAATACATTAACTGATGGTGCATTATTTTTACAATTTTTAGATATAAGGTTTATTGACATTTATAGTCGCTAATAAATCATGTTGCTCAGAATGTGCAGGCTCAACATTTATCTCATCATACAATGAATAATCCAGAAAAGTCCCTTTTTTTTTTTTTTAGTATATTTTACCTATCTCAGAGGAGACTACCAAGGCTAGGGACAATTATTTCTTCCTAAATATTTATTTATATCTTTTGTTTTTGTTCTCTTCAGATTAAGAACATACATGAGCTAGGACATGTTGACTCTCAATGACCAAGACTGGTTTGTATTTTCAAAATATAGAATTAGCCGAACTGCTCTAATACTATACTTAGATGTAAGGAAATTCAACAGAGCTTTTGATACTACATCTAACTTATATTTCAGGGACTTTTTTTCTCCTTGAGATTCATCTGCTTTATAATTAGACTAGTCTAACCCACTGTGTTTCAAGGTTTACTCTCTGTTTCTCTTATTCTTTCTCCTCTTTTTATTCTGTCTCTCCACCCCTCAGGGGTGTATTGCATGAGTTTTACAAGTTTCATTATCTTCTACCACAATCAAAATGAATAAAACCTCAAAGGAGTAATTTCTAAACAATAAAAACCACATAGAAGCTTCTCATAAAAATGTTATTACTTACACAATCACATTAATATTTCAAAGAAGGCCCTTTTAACAGGGTCTGCATAAACCACAATATGACTGAAATGATCAAGGGACTTGACCCACTCATGGGCTCAGGAGACTGTTCTGGGATGCCTCCTGGTTTTGGTTCTCTGGGGGGTCTCCCACTAATCTCAAGATAGTATCTTATGGCCATCTGAAACATTACAAATACACTTCAAGGCAGTTTAAGCACATACTGTTCAAAGCTAATGTGTTTATAATGAAAACATTTATCTTGTTAAGTCACATGACACTCACCTGCACCTGCTGCCTTTGTGTATTTAGCATATTTGGGTCAATTGACAAGGGCCCAAGAACACTGACCATCAGTTCTTTTTCCACAAGCCACTGTTTTAACTGAGCTTCTACAGTCTGGAATTGGGTTAGGTTATTAGAGGATTCTTCCAGTTTTTGTTGTCTATCAACTGTTAATTGATTGAGTTCTTGCCACTTAGAATCTAAAAGAAAAAGATAAAAGATGAAAGTGGTGTTTGGTCTTTATCCATTTAACATCACTGTATGTGTGAAGACCTCAGGGTATGACTCAAAATGATACAGAATGGCTATCATTCTATCTTTGCAACTCTTCTTACGCAGTTGATTAAAGCCTAATCTAAGAGTTAATTGCATTTAATGATATAGATTTTATGGTCCTGGAGCTGTGTGTCAACTGAAGTTTATGAAGATAAACTGGAATCTGACTTTAGAAGGTAATGTAGAAAATGGAATGAATATTCCTTAAGGCAGACAGGATCCAGAGAGACCTCACTTCTTCTAGAAGTCTACAGTCTGTTTATTCAACTATAACTGATTAACTAGAACAAGGAACATTAATCCTTTCTTTTAATAGCAAATCTTCAATGATCAGTGCTGGACAAATGATTCTCACATTTGTGTATCTATGCCCATTCTCTTTTATTCAAATCACACACAATGACAACCAACTGCTTGAAAGTTACAAGTTTAGGAAATCTCACTAACCCTCTAAACATTAAACACACACACACACACACACACAACTTTTTATTCCTTTTTATTTTTTTTTAATTTTTATTTATTTATGATAGTCCTCACAGAGGGAGAGAGAGAGGCAGAGACACAGGCAGAGGGAGAAGCAGGCTCCATGCGCCGGGAGCCCGACATGGGATTCGATCCCGGGTCTCCAGGATCGCGCCCTGGGCCAAAGGCAGGTGCCAAACCGCTGCGCCCCCCAGGGATCCCCACAACTTTTTATTCCTATCAAAAGTGATTATTTTTCTGACTTCTAGATTTCTTTGAAAGATTATTCTCTCTTCCATGTCACTAAAGTGCAATAATTCAGAATGTTCTTTCATGATTCTCTTAACTCTTATCTCCTTGGTTATAAAATCTTCAGTATATCCTTTACATTCCTAGTGCCCTAACTCCATTTTGGTCTTCATCATGTTTTGCCTACACTAGTGTTTCTCAAATTTCACCTGCATTACAATCACCCAGAGGGATTAACACAGGTTGCTGGGCCCCATCCCCCAAATTTCTGATTATAGGTCTGAAGTGGAATCTGAAAGTTTGCATTTCTAGAAAGTTCTCAGGTGATACTGATGCTGTTGATCCCAGGAGCACATCTTAGAGAACTAGAGTCCTAGACTATTCTTCTCACTCCCTGTAATTAGTATTTCTCAGCTGCAGCCCATTGGGTTCTAAAATAATTTCCTTAAAACAATCATTTAAGTATGTTGTTTCTGGGCTCATACTGTTTAATAACTAACTTCTCACCACCTACATGATAAAATATGAAGACTTATGCCTCACATTCAAGGGATCCCACAAACTGGCCCTAGTCTAGTAATATTAGAGGGTCTGCACCCTGAGATGAAACCTCTAATCTGGTCCTGTTTACCCTACCGCTATCATCCAAACAGGCTTCTGCTTACACAAGCCCCATACCTAACACACTCTACTTCTTCTCTGTACATCCCTGCTCTAATCTTCCATCACAATTCCACCTGACTTTATGTCTCTGCTAGAAAGCCTTTCCTGCTCTTTCCACCCTTAAGACAGTATGCTCCCTGAGGCCAAGAGTTCTTGAGCAGCAGTTTAACATATTAGTCACTCAATAAACAGTCACTGATGGGTGTGATTAGTTGACCTGACAGATTTTTTTCATCTAGCACAATACAATAAATGGCCAGTTCTAATAGAACATAACCCCTGAAACCTTACCTAATGACATCATTCTATATGGCATGTTCTAGTCAAACAAAATCTGATGATAAAATAATTCAATTCAAATAATGAATTGAAAGAGAGAAAAATAAAAATTTTTAGGAAGCTCATTCCTCACTCTACCCCTATTCTAAAATGTCTTGATAATACTGCCCCAAGTAATTCTGATTATCCCAGGTGAGAGCCACTGAATTAGGAACAAATTAATTATAATACAACAGGAAAGGAGTCTATAGTTGGATTAGGTATACCTTTGAACATTAAGGTCCCTCACAATAATCTTTTTTCAAACTAAAACATACTTACAGATTTCTAACATATCTGACCCTATTGGAATCACAATATTTAGCTCAACATAATGGAACAATTGAAAGTAAAATAACTCTTATTATAATTGTAGTAAACACAGAGCACTTCCTATGTGCCAGGTACAGTCTGTCTGACCTATACACACATGAATTCACTGAATTCTCCAAACAATACTATGAAGTAGGGAAAATTAGTACCATTGTCTTACACATATTTTCCAGAGCATTATATTAATGGGAAGGGGTGATATGATAAGACTTGTGAAGAAAATTCTGTTTATGAGAAATAGTTTATATAGGGACCAGATGGAGATGGGAGGATAACTCTGGGTAAAGAATGAAAACCACCAGACTTCTGTGGGGAGTTACTTTTTAAACTTGACTGGGGAAGAAAAGAATAAAGTAGGGGCTAAATAAGTCTCAGAGGGAACTCCAGGAAGGAGAAGGGAGCCTACCTTTTCCAGACAAGAAAAGTTATATAAAAGGAATATTTAAACTAAAATGTAATAAAGCATAAAAAATAGAAACACCAAATATCAAGTAAAAAATAATAAAAACATGGTACTTGATGTACAACATTTTATTCACTAGTATCTACCCTCTTCATAAAAATAAATTTGGTTACGGTGTTTAGCAAGAAAAATACAAGAGATGTCCAGTCTCAGCACAATATAATTTGAAATGACACTTTTAATTATACAGCATCTTAAACATGAAATATTAAAGCAAATTCAAATATAACTTAGGCTGGTGGATACATTTTGTTCTGATAAAGACTGTGATTAAAAAACAATTGTACTTCTTTCTATTCATGGACTCTGGGTAAGTGACATAACATACCAATTTCTGTCAACATCTGTTTCCATTTGGGGGCCTCAGGAGTGTCTGGGTTCTCCTCCAACAGTTCTGTCAATTTGTCTTTCAACTCCTGCACTTTGTTTACATTTTGCTTCAGTTCTGCCTCAAATGACTAAACAAGGGGAAAAAAAACTATGTTACACTCTGTCAACATCAAAAAACAAAAACACAATTATAGTAGATAAAAATATACACTGTTGAGTGGTGAAGTGGGTGAGGGACTGAAATTCAGCAGTTATTCTCCTTTCCTATTAAACAGTCTTCAACCATTCCTGATAAAGGAATCCCAAAGAGAAACACTACACTATGGAGAAAATGACTCTAGTCTCCAGTAGCTAGGAAGAATTTCCCATTATTCTCAATCATATCCCTTTGGAAAAAAGGAAAATGACATCAATAATACTGTAACATAAGAAAATCAGTCTTGATAAAGGCTGCCAGGTTTGAGAATCCATTAATGAATCAACACTTTTCTGGATAAGAATTGTAGAATTCAAATATAGACAGACATTTTTGCCATCATTGTCACAAGGTAAAATCATTTCCCCAACCTTGTCAGTTGAAGAAAGAAAGGCCATATATTAAAGAAAGGGAAAGTGTGAGCTACTCTATTTTTTTTTAAGATTTTATTTATTTATTCATGACACACACACACACACACACACACACACACACACACACACAGAGGCAGAGACACAGGCAGAGGGAGAAGCAGGCTCCATGCAGGGAGCCTGATGTGGGACTCGATCCTGGGTCTCCAGAATCAGGCCCTGGGCTGAAGGTGGCGCTAAACCACTGAGCCACCTGGGCTGCCAGAGCTACCCTATTGTATGTTGGACAGAAAAAATCCCTAATACACTGAACTAAATCTTTTCCATAGGTGTTAAAATCCCACACTTAACCTGATTTAAAGGTGGCAAAGCTGGGGTGCCCAGCTGGCTCAGTCAGTAGGAGCATGAGAGTTGTGGGTTCAAGCCCCACATTGGGTATAAGGATTACTTAAGAATAAAATCTTTTAAAAAATAAAGGTGGCAAAGTTGCTTACACCTAACAGATTATTCGTCATTATAATGCGCATGTAAAATAGGTGATGACTGTTATCTTTTTACAGAAAAGGCACATTAAAGAAAACTGGCACATTATTTGCTGAAGGTCATAAAGGTGGAAATCAGAACATGGTCCTGACCGCCAGGTCTGGGATCTGGATGCCAGCCCATTCTCTTGCAGATCTTCAGTAAAAGTATTCACAGAATATACCTTATTCTGCTCAACTTGAGTCTTTACAGCTTCAGTATCTGTAGGTGTAGGTGCCTGGTGCCACTTTGCCGCAGTCTTGTTCATCTTCTGTAGCCACTGCATCATTGAGCTTGATTCTTCCTGGGCCTTTTGCAATTTGGATAGTTTAGTATTCAGTTCAGCTATTTTGTCCTTAAGTAAAAGGCCAAGATCTTCATAACCGTGGCTTATGTCAGTCATATCCTTTTTAATGGATGTTAATCCTAAAAGTAAAAAAAAAAAAAAATCAGATGGATACATTTTCAAGACATTTAGAGTAGGGTTCTAGAAACAAAAGTTTCTTCATAGGATATTCCCTTCTATTTTGTCCATTTTAAGCCTACTATGGTAAAGTCATATAATTTTTTTTAAAGATTTATTTATTCATGATAGACAGAGAGAGAGAGAGAGAGAGAGAGATTAAGAGAGAGAGGCAGAGACACAGGCAGAGGGAGAAGCAGGCTCCATGCACTGGGAGCCCGATGTGGGACTCGATCCTGGGACTCCAGGATCACACCCTGGGCCAAAGGCAGGCACTGAACCACCAAGCCACCCAGGGATCCCCAAAGTCATAGAATTTTTAGAACTATCTCATAATAATGCCATTTAATAACAAACTATTTAGGTACATTGCATAATACAAGTAAAATGAAAAAGAGATTTTCAATGGAATGGAAAATGAAACCATGAAATGCTATGTATTAATTCCTTAGGAACCAAACTCAAGAAAATAACTCAACGTTATTCTAAGTGACAAAATATCTTAAATTATTTAATCAAACAGAAGGAAACATAATCAAATACCAAACCAAACTACCAGATTTCACTAACTTCGGATGAACAAAACTGCGTGGAATGTTATATAAATATGATATTTATGGAGAAATGACTATGATATTAAATAGTATCATTTTAGGGGCACCTGGGTGGCTCAGTCAGTTAAGAGTCTGACTCTTAATTTCAGCTCAGATCACAATCTTGGGGTATGGAGTCGAACCCTGTGACAAGCTCCATGCTGGGTACAGAGTCTGCCTGAGATTCTTTCACTTTCCCTCTGCCCCTCATCTCAAGGTTGAAATTTCAATATAACGGTCTCAAGAAAGATTTTCTCTCATAAAAGAAAAAAAAAGTGACTATAATCAGTAAGTGCTTAAGGTTACTATTCACCTTTATTTGCCAAAATTTCTTGAGTATCTGTGGCTGTTCCTTCACCATTTAATATTACTCCACCTGCAAAAATATTAACACTGAAGTCATCATAAATTTCTACACTATTTCTACACATTAATAGTAGATGGCATTAAATCAAACCCCGTAGACAGTAATCATTTATAAATGTTATTAGTACTGGAAAATATAAAATACTGATTCAATTTCTAAATCGAATGAAGGTCCAAACTTTACAGTCCTTTCTGGTACATAAAATTCACTCTTAAAGTAGTAACATGATCACTTTAAACATTAGAGTTTAATAAGTTTAAATTATATATGTTAATCATTAAGTATTAATTATAAAACAATTTTTGTGATAAAATTGCTTTATTGTTATTTTTAGTAATAAAGTCTTTAAAACTCATGACTGACAGGCAACCCCTTCCTTACTTAAAAGATTTGAAAATTGTCTAGTACAGTTACATAGCATTATTATGGGTTTAATGGAAGCAGAATGAGGTAGAAAGACATGAAAAGTTAAAAGTAAAACAAACAAACCCTATTGCTAAAACCCACATTGTGTCAACACAGAGAGAGAAGAGCACAGTGGTTAGGAGTGCCTGGGCTTTGGTGTATGACTCACCTGAAATTAAATCCCAGCCCCACTAAATTCTAGCTGATGACTGGACAAATTAATCACCACCCCACCAAAGTGGGGGGGGGAGGGATAATAATACCTAACTTGCAAGGCCATAGTGGGTATTAAAGACAGTTAACTGATTGCCTAGCAAATAAGAACTACTCAGTAAGTAGTAATTAGCACTCCTCTTTAATTATATAAACATCTAACCTTACTTCCTTTTTCATAAGCAGAACATTAAAAAATTCAATTAGACTTTCTCAGGCAAACATGCATTGGTTACCCATCTAAAACACAGAGACATTTTCCAAAACTAGCCACACGAGAAATATTTAAATATCTGAATCTTAATCTAAGTTTTGTCTCTTTTAAAAAAAATCACATACATTGGCATTTCAGTCAAAAATGAAAATATCCTGATTCAGGAATAATTCCTACTGTGCTTGGGAGCTATCAAGAGTAGGAAAAAAAAAATCCCACAACTTTTTACTCACTGCAAATCTAAAGTGGACCTAACGAACTAAAAACACAATAGAATTCCTTTAAAAAAAAAAAAAAACTTGACATTTCAGGAAATCTGATTAGAAGAGAAAGGAGAGATCATCACGCCATATATAATATGAGTATGCTCTGAAATGGGGTTAATAGAGTGGAATAAATGGTTGCAAGAGGCCCAGCTGGAACATCAGTCTCACAATAGGGCCAGCTGGGGGCTGGGCAGGGCACAGAAACCACAGAGGGTACTCAGAGACTCTCAGAATAAAGATATGAGATCTGCCTTTATCTGTTCCTGGATTTAAAAAAAACCTACCCTGATATTAACAATATAAATATGTTTTAAACCTAAAACTATACCCACAACTTAATTTTAGAATCATCACTTATACATGACTCTCCACTTCTGTTGAGTGGCTCAATCATGATTATGGTTTAGAGATGCTAGCTAACACGTTATACAATTGTTTTCCTTCAGAATAGTATATAAAATGAGGTAGACAGGGATTTTTAAAAATAGAGAGCTCCACTCC
This sequence comes from Canis lupus familiaris, assembly GCF_011100685.1. Lineage (NCBI taxonomy): Eukaryota > Metazoa > Chordata > Mammalia > Carnivora > Canidae > Canis > Canis lupus. Next base: position 24,044,757 of record NC_049233.1, read on the forward strand.
ACAGAAAAGAGCTGTTCCCTTCCTTCCCTCACCTCTCCTTTCCCAAGAGACTAGGCTCATTTACCAAACATTTCAAGTAGAATTTGAGTTATTTCCATTAAAGTAAAAACCAAACTGGAATCTGATCTTTTCTTTTCCCCAATATAATGCTCCTTATTCTGACCTAATTATATGGCTACATTTTAACTGTAGTCTCTAAGAAAATGAACCATAAAAGGGATTTGAAATTTGACTAATACAGATACTCTTCCATCCGTGGAACATACTTTTAGGCCATGTATAGATGCCAACTTTCTTGTTACCCCCTCCCTTTGTATTTCTGAGGTTATTTTGCACATTAATTTAAAGACTAGGGGAGATGGACATAACATGGGTAGACCCAGTTCTTTGGGAGATCTGCCATGGATGTAAACAAAGCACATACCTGATTTCACTGCTGCTATTGCCTTTGCGGGGGTAGTCACAGCGCTGATTAGGTTACATAGTGAGATTCCACTGTTGTTTACTTTCTGAATCTCTGGTGTTTTTAAACTCCACTTTTCTTGTAATTTCTTGAGATATAAAAACACATTATTTTTCAGTCTTCATAATATTTTCAAAGTCACACATTATAATTCAATTTCTTAAACATATCTTAAAGCATTGATGACTGTGGATCTTGATTCATGGGGGAGTGGATAGAAAAAAAGGCACCATGCCTAGGTGTTCCAACAGCCCAGGTGACTGTTAACACTGTTAGCGGTGAGAAGTAGGGTATAGTCCATCCTGCATTCTGGTCCTAGCCACAGTAGAAGTCAGGCTATTTCTAGCTGTCATGGGTTCCAAAGTAACTGTCAACTGTCAGTCTGAAAACTGCACTTGGTGTCAGTCACGTTATATGAAGAAATGTACTAGAAATGACTTTTTAAAAATGGGAGTTCAGAATTCTATGTAATAGTGAGTTTTAATCATCAAAATTTCAATGAATTTTTAAAAATATGTATCTCCACAAAGATGGAGTGGGGAAATTACCATAACTGCTCATAAGTTTTATGATTTGAACCAGATGACAAAAGATGTGTACACTATTTGTACTAGGGATTCAAATAACTTCTATCTTCAAATACTAGTTCCAGTGATATATCTGAGCTAGAGTTAAATGCTGAGTTGAAAAACAGGATCTTTTACATAATGTTATGAGAAATGGTATAAAAAAATCACAAACTAGAGATTTGTTGGAGAAGAAAATTTGGGTACTAGGACAGTCAGCCACTCACTATAAGTACATTTCTTTTAAAAAGCAAATTAACTCAAAGTTTGGGCTCTTCCTCAAAAGGATTAGAGCTATGTCATAATTTCTAAATATCACCAAAATATACTGAAGATAAATGGGGATGTAACTTATGTGATATTAGATAAAAGGAAACCACTAATAGCCTTTTAACCTCTCATTCCTCACAAGGGCAAAGAAGAAACTAGTAACAGATAATGATTCACCTTAGTTTTTTCCAGAGATTTTCCTAAATCCTCTGCACCAAAAGAAGGCTGCACAATGGGAACTCTTTCTGTTGTTTCTTTTATCCATGACTTCAATGACTTAACAAGGACTTGGAAAGCATCCATCTGTTCTTGACAAGAAGACACAGCTTCTTTTCTAGATAACAAAAATTATTGAAGAATTTGAGCCACAGAAAGAAAATACTCCATAGGAATAATTACTAATAAATAAATAATTATTCCTGTATCAGGCTTACAATTAAGAAAAAAAAAAAACTCTTCCCCATACACATTCTAACCATTGATAAAGGGAGGAAAGGACTCATAGGTGTGAAGTGAAATTAACTAAATAACTACTTTATTCCTTAGGCATACTCCATAGACAAAGACAAAAGCAGTTAAGAAATCTGTAGTCCATATGGTAATGGAACTCTATACTGCTACGTAAACCCTAAGGCTATATAAACAGTTTTAACATTATTTAGATTCAGCAAGCTTTGATCTGTCCACTTTATATGGTGCTTAATGCCAGCAGGCATAGAACCAGCAGGGAAACATTTACAAATCACTGATTTGAGAAAAACATCCCGCCACCTAGTGGTTACTACACAGCACTACAGTCACTTTAGTGGATGGATAAACCAGGTACTTCAGAGGATACAGATTTAACTCTCCAAACATGACTGGGGTCCCAATAACTAAAGAATATTAATGATGACTGCCTCCCCCACAGATACTCAGAAAGCTCCACAGTGAACTAGATGGATCTTGCTGTAAACTAAGCACCATGGAGTGAGGGCACATGCCCAGCACATGAATTATGAGGACAGTTCCATTTGTTATGTGGATGGCATGTGGATGGCATGTGCACGTGTGGAATACTGGCACAGAAGAGTTCACTGCAGCTGGACTAATTACTGGTGACTATATGGTTTTAAAACTGAACCCTTCTGAAAATAAAAACAACCTAGGGTTTACCTAGGAAAATCAGGTATATCATTTCCATGCAATGTGAGTTAAATATTACGTGATAAAATGGAAAATGTAGCTCTGGAAGTAGTATATCTAGCACTCAAAAGTTTTAGGTAGAGAATTCTGAAGAAATGAAGAACAGGTAAAAGATAATTATTTTCTATTTTTGTAGAGTCTTTAGTAAAACTAGATGTATATTCTAAACTAACATGATATCAGAAATATAAAAGTCTAATCACAAGGTTTATCTCTATACAGCTTTTTAGCTCAACTCAGGTGCATTCTCTTGTTTTTTCACGGAGTCATTTCTTATCCACAACTCTTTAAAAAGTAAACTATTTTACAAAAAAAAAAAAGGGTCATGAAAAACTATACTGAAATTATGCATTGTTTTTGAATTGAGCCCCAAAAGCAATGAACCATGAGTTATCTTTCAAGGTTATTTCTGCTTTTGCAAATAAAAATGTGGTCTTTGCCAAAGGCTTCAGAGACCATAATGATTTAGATTATTTTAGATTATATACACTACTACCACTATTTTTCTACATAATGATTTCTACTTTTGGTAAGAAGTATAAAATTCCTTTCCTAAATATTCTATCAAAAATGCACTTAATTTTAATAGAAAAAAATGTATCAATATAAAAGCATTTACAAAAAGTAGCCCCATGCTTATTCCTGAGTTTTGTCTCAGGTATCTACATAAGCAAATACAAATAATTCATTCTTTAATTATCAAGTAGACTAAAATCCACTAAATTCTTAAGTGGTGCTTACTTTTCTTTGATGGTAGTCTCCATTTCCTTGAACTTCTTTGACAAATTATTTGTTTTTTCAAAAACCAGAGCCTTATCACCTGGCAAGCCATGGCTGGATATCTCCTTCAGAAGGCTGTGTAAAACTTCAAGATCTTTCTTGTGTTCTAAGAATTCAGAAGTTGATTCCTACAAAGCATTTAGATATTTAATCAATCTAAGAGGTTGTTAGATCTTCAGATGGCATTCTATCAAGAGGTATGTATGGGACCAGAATGGCTTTACTTAGAATTTCACAGAAGAATGATCCTGCCTATGGCAGGTACTCTAAATAAACATGCAGTTAGGCTGTCTGAAAGAGAACACAGTAAATTAATTTAAAAATGCATTCTTTATAGTCTAACTCTTTGTGGGTGTAGCAGATGATACTTATCTTTAATATGTGGAAAGTGCACAAGGGAGAAATGGTTTCATTCCTAATCAGTGAGCTAAAGCTTTAAGAAGATGTATTTGGGATTTCTGAAGGAGATAAGCATAGATCTTTACTAATCCATCAGCAATTAAAATAATGATTGCTAATTGTAACTCTAATACATGTCAAAGCTGGTCTGAAGTGTTCATATACTTGACCAACCTCATGAATATTAAGGAATACATACCTGCATATATTGAGACAATTCAGTAACATCTTTTCCTGGCACATCTGTCTCAGTGAGAGCCTGAGTTTTTGTTTCTAAAAATGTTTGGAGCTTTTCTGAGAGGTTCTCAAAGAGTTCTACTTTGGTTTTGAGCTCCTCCATTTTGGCAAGTTTTTCTTTGTGTTTACGACTTGCTTCTGAAAACCGAACAGACAAGTCCTTCATCTTGGCTTGCAGTGAGGATGCAGTGGATGGATCTGTTGTTTCCATAAATTTCTTCACTTTTTCATTCATGGCATTTATACTGCTCTGACGACCTGTAATATCCTGTTCCAACATCTGAAATGAACCAAAAATTGCGTATGTTTTATAATGATGTTTACAAAGAATGTCACAGAGTGTTAAAAAATGACCATCCATAACAACATAATCTTGAACAACCTGTGACTAAGGGAAGTTAACTGCTGGGGCTGACTGACAAGTCTGATTTGTCCCTTGAGGAATACCATCTCAAATCTCTTCAAGACACAGTGAAGAACAGCTGGCAAGTTGCCAGAGCAAGGCAGGAGGCGGCTGCTACTCAGGAACCCCTGGGATCTAATGGAGCCTAGGGATTATCCATGGTCCTAATTTTTAAAAGGCTAGACAACGACAAGATTGATCTGATTAACCTCATGTGCAGCTGGCTGAAGCTATGATAAACAAGATAGGACTTCTGTATGTGTAAGCCCTCTATAATGAATTACATTCATGAAAAAGTATACAAAGCTCTATCTACACTTCTTCAGGGAAAAACTGTTTTACACACATGTCTTGGTGCAAGCACTACTTTCAACAGTTACACTCAAGAAACCTCTCTTTATCAAGCTTATCGTAAATTTACCCATTCTTGGAATTTTTTAACGTTTTTGCCCCCAACTAAAAGTGTCTTTTTTTTTTTTTCCCTTTTAAATGTCACTTACAATGTTTTTACTGATCACATCCTGAAGAGCAGCAGAGTTTAAGGGCACTTGACCTTGCTCTTTCAGAGAACTTTCCACACTTCCCATCCAGTCCAGCATTTCATCCAGGCCATCCTGCACACTCAGCGAGCGGGTCAAGGTTATCTGAAGTTTTTCATTTCGTTCATTAACAGACTTGGACAGATCGTCATATCTCCCAACAATGTCATCTAGTCCAAAAAGATCAGGAAATGTTAACCACCAAGCTCTCTTTGCCCTATTCCTTTTCAAAAATTAACGAAGGCGAGTCATAAAATTTCCACACCAAAAATGGAAAAAGAAGTAAGTTTAACTGATAAATTCAAAATGCATAATCAGAGCACCATCTTAAACCTTAACAAAAGAAGAAAAAGATCACAGTGGAATATAAAATATTGAAATTTTTGTTGAAGATTTTATTTATTTTTACACAGAGAGAGCACATGCCTACACAAGCAGGGGTAGCAGCATTCAGAGTGTGAGGGAGAAGCAGGCTCCCTATTGAGCAGGAGCTCGACATGGGGCTTGATTCCAGGACCCTAGGATCATGACCTGAGCCGAAGGCAGATGCTTTACTAACTAGGCCACCCAAGCACCCCAAAATTGAAATATTAAAAAAAAATAGTTGATATACATGCCATCTGCCTTTGAAAATAGATTTTTGGATGCATAAACATCTGAATTACCCTAGAGAAATGTAATTGGTCTAAACAGCCAATCCTTAGAGTAAATGCTGGATTTACTGACATTTCAAAATAGCCAACTTGATAACTCCATGGAAAAAAAGAAAAAGGTGACAGTCATACACAACTATTCTCAAGGATAACACACAAGCATAAAAAGATTTATCAAGAATTAACTTTTACATATAAAAATTATCTCTCCCTTATATGCAACATGCCTTCTCTCTCCCCTCCTCCCTCTCTCTCACACACACAAACATATACTTAAGCCTTCATCATCCTTCACATTCTAAGCAAACCACTCAAATGCACAGAAACTGACAGATGCACACTTCATGAGAAAACATAAATATAATGTGAAAATAGATAATGAAAGTTCACTTAAAATTAGGAAGGTTGAGATTATACTTCTAAAATAAAAATAGATTTTATTTGAAAAGTTTAATAGCAGACCAAAGGGAAAATAAATAAGGTTAACAGAATAATCTATCTCAGAAGAGATTAATCTTTCTTTAAATTCTGAAGATTTAAGATGCTAAAAAAAAAACACAAACCCCAGATTGTTCTAGCCTAGTTTTCAGTCAACTCTACAGTTCTGTATTTACATCCTACATTCTGTACTGCAGACCTACAAGAAGTTCAAAGAACAATGATTTTTAATGGATTAATCTCTCTCTTTCTCTCTCTCTGGAATAATCACCAATTTATCACTTACTGTCCAATAATTTGAAAAGTATTTTAATTATTTCTGAATGGTTAGTTGGATCTACTGTATGTTCAGTTAGCAGAAAACTCTGACCGCAAATCCCCTCTCTTCAAGTGAAACATTTTACATGCTAAACAGATTGCTCATGTTACCCTGCTGATGCAGAGTTGCCCGTTTGAGAAGCAGCTCACGTGCTAATTTGGCCCCTGGAACACAATCTCTATATATTTTTTTGGAACACAATTATATAAGCAATATTTCTCTCTGATTGTTCTAATGTATCATGAGAAAACAGTTTGACAAATTTTCACTACATGAAGAGGTTTAGATAATTTTATGAGACAGTCATGTTCCTGTCACAGAACAGAATGAAGCCCTGAGAGTACAGACTGTGGGGGGGAGGGAGGGGGAGGTGTGCAGACAGGCAGGGGAATGCATTGAGTATGCACCAAGATGCTATCAGCAGACAAAACAAGCACCAAGGTCAAATATAAGCCCTTCTTTGAAAGTCACAGGAAAAGACACTCTCAATTGCAGGTAGCGATTGATTAGCTGGTGGCTACTTCTCAAACAGGTGACTCTGTGCAGGATAACATGAGCAATGTGTTTAGCCTTAATAAGTGATTTCTCAAGCAAAGACAGCTACTGTAATAAAATTAACACATTTTGAGTGTTACTAGTTTTGTATTTCTTAGTGATAAAATATTGTCATTGAAGTGAATTCTTGCTTTTGCTAAGTAAATATTATTTTAGAAGAAAAAGATACAGAATGAAATCTACTCTAAGACTCTTATTTTTATTTTAAGTGGTTTGTTTTCTTAGAGGTCAGATCTTAGAGAAATTCTTCTACATCTTAAATATATTTTCATATATTCCTGGAAACTTATGCCAGATAGAAGTTTTAAAGTCTTAAAATAATGTATAACACATGAATTTTTAAGCTAATAAAAACAAAACTTTGTACACTTAACAATAGGAAAAATGTCAATTGCCTCCACAAATAACAGAAACACACATAATACAGTCTTTTTTTCTCCTCCAAATCTCTATGTTTCAGTACTAATAGCAGTGGTTGCCAATGTGGGATGTCAAGATGGTACATTGGGATATAGGAACAAAATATTAGAACTTCTACTCTTATTTTTATCTCACACTTCAAAATTTTATGTTTTTTTATTTTATAATATACATAATATGATAAAATAGTAAAATGTATATACAACTTAAAAATATACATGCACATATGAAGGTATATGCTGAAAATTATTTGACAGGGGTACATGACCAAAAAAGTTTAGACATCTAAGAATGAAAAAAAGTTTTCCTTTTGGAAAAGTGATTTTAGAAAAGCAAAGTTTCATCCTTCTCTTCATCTAAAATTTCTGCTCAGTTTTTAACTCACACTTTCTTTGGCGTGAAACATAGGTCTAATCATCTTACAAAACATTACGTTTTTTATTTCACACATAGAAATATATAATAACCTCAAACCATACGTTAAATACTATGAAAAGCAGTAAAGTCAAGGGGCAAAAAATACAGTAAGACAGCAAACCTTTATTGATACCCCACTGTGCATTTAAAATAAACTAAATACAATGAGTGGATACAAAGAATAACATGCAATAAAGCTCTTTTCTCAAGAGATGACTCTAATGCAAGAGGGCACAGAAGCACCACTGTAATTGGATACAAGTTTCTAGTATCACCAGAGAAAATTGGGGTAATCAGAGCCCTGTGAGACCACTCAAAGGCATCTAGAAAATGGAGAGATGGAAACACTGTTTTTAAAGCACATCTCTTAACACCATACTCCTGCTTTCGACAAAGACCCCTCAGTGAATCTCTGTTGGCCATAAGTTTAGAGTCTAGCTCTGCCCTTGTCATCAGCCAAAAGAATCTTAAGTTCTACTTTCCGTGGTAAACATTACATAAAGAGTTTTTGTTACATTTTCTAAAGATAAAAGTAAACTTTAAATATACTCTTTCCAAAATACACAACCCCTGCTCCCAATATAAGTGCCTCCTCCCAGGTTGGGAAGCAGCACCCTTTCACAGTGAAAGGACATAAGCAACATAATATATACCAGTGAACTTGTTCTCCGAGCTAGAATAATTTCAGTCAGAACAGGGTAAACCTTGAGAAAGCAAACAAGGAAATAAACACTTACCCAGTGTTTTCTGAATATCATTCTTCGCTGGAAGTAGAGATCCCCTGGCATCTAAAAGCACTTCAGCCGTTTTTTTCAGTTTCTCTACAGCAACCTGCTGATTTGATATCTGTCCTTGCAGAGCCTGAAGGATTGAATGCTTCAATTAAACTCAGGACAAAATGACACATTTCCAATATTTAAAAAACTATTTACCGAATGATAATATTGGACATAATAATCTTTTCATAACTATAAATTTATACTAGAATCCTTACAATAAGACCAGTCATAAAGTAGTGTTAGCAAAGGCATCTGCCAGTCAGGATAATACAAATTTGGTCTTGAAATCAACTGTCAAGCATATATTCATGATACTTGACCTGATTCTTGATCTTGCAACCCTCTACTAGCCTGAGATCTCCCTTCATCCCTACTTCAAGGTCTCTGATGATGATTACAATACCCTCAACTAACCACCAGAAAACAAAAACCAAAATCAACCTAACACCAAAAAAACCCTTTGGGACTATTTGTGACTACAAGTAAGGAAATGATTAAGGGTTTCCATTTCAATACAAAGTCATATTTATTTCTGTTTATTCAACAAAAGTTACTTAACATCTAACAAATTAAAAAAAAAAAAAACAACTTGCTGTGTCTGTAGTAATACAAAACTAAACAGACACAAAGCTCACCCACAGGGATCTTATGATCTACATCAGGAACTGATATGTGCTACTGGAAGCTGAGAGGAGGGCTAACTGGACAGGGAAATGATGGTGGTCCTGGGCTGGGTCCTGAAGAATGTGTGGACAAAGGCAGGTAGAAGTGGGGAAGGAGAACACTTCCCTGCAGAGTGAACAAAGATGCAGACAAAAGCATTACAGGAGAAGGGAGGGTCCCAATCAGTTGGAGAATGTGTATGGGTTAATCAACAGCAAGAGGACTGTCCAGCAAAAGAGTTTACATTCTATCTTGAAGAGTTGTTCAAGGATTCTGAGTATAGGTTGACATACTCAAAAGCTGTCCTAAGAAAAGGCTTTAAAAAAAAAAAAAGAGAGAGAAGGCTAAACTTGTAGCACTGTATGGGATAAATGACTTGGCTAAGAAATAAGCAGAGATACCAGTTAGGGGCAATATCAGCAGTAACAAAGGAGAGAGGCCCTTCTGGGCTGGGAAGGCCAAATTGGTTACAGAGTTGGGGAGGGTCTCTTGATAAGTCAACTAAAGTTGTGCCATGAGATATGGTAGCCACTAACTACATGGAGCTTTTATAATTAAAAATTAATTGAAATCAAATAAAATGAAAAATTCAATTCCTAAGTTGTACTAGCCATATTTCAATTCCTAAGTTGCCAAGGGTGACTAGTGGTTGCCATACTGGAAAAATTATAGAGCACTTCCATTGTTACAGAATGTTTTGTGGGATATCACTGCTTTAAAGGGCAGGAACAAGGGAAACGAAGAGGCAAAAGAAGTATCCAATGTTTTTGAGCCTAGGTAATTAATGGAATTCGTAAGCAAAAGTGAAAGCAAGTTTAGGAGCAAAGGAGAGTCTGTTTGGGAATTTATGACCTGAAAGAACACTTAGGACTGTCCTATAGAAAAAAAAAACAAAACAGTAAAGTTGGAAATGGAGGTGACTCTGAACACAGGCTGGGACTAGACATAAAGCTCTGGTAGCTAAGACCCATGGTGAGACCTCTAAGGAAGCAAGCACAGAAACACCAGAGGAGGAGGCCATGAGAAATCACAAAGAGTACTTATACTTAAGTGATGAGAAGGGAAAGAAGAACAGATGTAGCTTTTTTTTTTTTTTTCCACAATGGGTTTGCCGCCAGAACAAAGGTGTCGTGAAAACCACCGCTAAACCTAAACCAAAATGGGAAAGGAAAAGACTCACATCAACATCGTCGTCATTGGACACGTAGATTCGGGCAAGTCTACCACGACTGGCCATCTGACCTACAAATGTGGTGAGATCGACAAAAGAACTATCGAAAAATTTGAGAAGGAGGCTGCTGAGATGGAAAAAGGCTCCTTCAAGTATGCTTGGGTCTTGAATAAACAGAAAGCTGAACGTGAACGTGGTATCACCACTGATCTCCCTGTGGAAATTCGAGACCAGCACGTATTATATGACCATCACTGATGCCCCAGGACACAGAGATGTTATCAAAAACATGATTACAGGCACATCTCAGGCTGACTGTGCTGTCCTGAGTGTTGCTGCTGGCGTTGGTGAATTTGAAGCAGGGTCTCCAAGAATGGGCAGACCCGTGAGCGTGCCCTTCTGGCTTACACACTGGGTGTAAAACAACTAATTGTTGGTGTTAACAAAATGGATTCCACTGAACCACCCTACAGCCAGACGAGATACGAGGAAATCGTTAGGAAGTCAGCGCCTACATTAAGAAAATTGGCTACAACCCCGAACACAGTAGCATTTGTGTCAATTTCTGGCTGGAATGGTGACAACATGCTGGAGCCAAGTGCTAACATGCCTTGGTTCAAGGGATGGAAAGTCACCTGTAAAGATGGGAATGCCAGCGGGACCACACTGCTTGAAGCCCTGGATTGCATTCTGCCACCAACTTGTCCAACTGATAAGCCCTTGTGTCTGCCTCTCTAGGAAGTCTACAAAATTGGTGGTATTGGTACTGTCCCAGTGGGCCGAGGGGAGACTGGTGTTCTTAAGCCTGGCATGGGGGTCACCTTTGCTCCAGTCAATGTTACAACTGAAGTAAAGTCTGTTGAAATGCACCATGAAGCTTTGAGTGAGGCTCTTCCTGGGGACAATGTGGGCTTCAATGTCAAGAACGTATCTCAAAGATGTTCATCTTGGCAATGTGGCTGGTGACAGCAAAAATGACCCACCAATGGAAGCAGCTGGCTTCACGGCTCAGGTGATTATCCTGAACCATCCAGGCCAAATCAGTGCTGGATATGCCTCTGTGCTGGATTGTCACACAGCTCACATTGCTTGCAAGTTTGCTGAGCTGAAGGAAAAGATAGATTGTTGTTCTGGAAAAAAGCTGGAGGATGGTCCCAAGTTCTTGAAATCTGGGGATGCTGCCATTGTTGATATGGTTCCTGGCAAACCCATGTGTGTTGAGAGCTTCTCTGACTATCCTCCTCTGGGCCGTTTTGCTGTCCGTGACATGAGACAGAAGGTTGCTGTGGGCATCATCAAAGCAGTGGACAAGAAGACAGCTGGAGCTGGCAAAGTCACCAAGTCTGCCCAAAAAGCTCAGAAGGCTAAATGAGTATTATCCCTAATACCTGCCACCCCAGTCTTAGTCAGTGGTGGAAGAACGGTCCCAGAATTGTGTCAATTGGCCATTTAAGTTTAATAGTAAAAGACTAGTTAATGATAACAATGCATCGTAAAACCTTCAGAAAGAAAGGAGAATGTTTTGTGGACCATTTGGGTTTTTTTGTGCGTGTGTGGCAGTTTTAAGTTATTAGTTTTTAAAATCAGTACTTTTTAACGGAAACAACTTGACCAAAAATCTGTCACAGAATTTTGAGACCCATTAAAACAAAAGTTTAATGAGAAAAAAAAAAAGAACAGATGTAATTAGGGAGATGGAAATGCGCCCGGAATAATTCTCTCCCCAAAGGTTATAGGAAGAGAGAAAATGGTAAAGGTTAACAACATAATTTGCTTCAGAAAGGATCCTGTAATCCTAAATTTGCCGAACAGAAGCCCCCATTTCTCTAAGTACATGCAGCTAAACAGTTAAAATGAATCGAGAAGAGGTAGACCCAAGAACCACAGACAAGTCTTCCAGAAGTCTGGCCCTGCATCTCTAACACCTCTGACATATCTTTGTCCAAATGGGCTGACTGTCCACACAGGCCCCATGCTTGGCTTTTACTTCCCTGAAGCTACTTGAGCTCCTCTTCCAGTCTCACATTTGGATTTCAAATTCAAATTCCCATATGTCCAACTATAGATGAACTCATCCCTGGCCATGGGCCCAGGTTTCCAACTGCCTCTTGATCATTTCCATCTGGGTATAAACCATCACCTCAAATTCAAAACACTGAATCTGAACTCATTATGTCATTCCTTACACCTGCACTCCTCCTGTTGTTGTATCTCATGACCCAAGTAGTAACTCTGAGGTTCCTTCTAAACCATTCCTCAACCCTCCTTTCCCCATGCAAATCCACCATCGGGCCCTGACAATTTTACTCGCTTGTTGTGTTCTTAAAAGCAGACTTCTGCCCTGTATACTGGATTACTGCACTCAACTGAAAAAAGCATCCTGAGCTCCCCACCTCCCCTAATATAGTCCCCAAATGTGTTCTATCTAAACCTGACTATATGATTGCTCCCCTCTTTAAAGTCTTTCAGTAGCTTCCTATTGCCTTTATAAAAACAACAGACTTGAGCATAAAGGTCTGATGACATCTATTCCTAATTGCATCTTCTATCTTATCCTCTACCTAGTTCCAGAAATGTCCAAAAACACAGCTGTTTCTTAGCTATTTGCTCATATCTCCATATACTAACCTTCTCACATAGCCTATTCCCCATCATCTTGAGCCTGGCTTTTGTTCATCCTTTATTTTTTTAAAGATTTTATTTATTCATGAAAGACACACAGAGAGGCAGAGACATAGGCAGAGGGAGGAGCAGATTCTCTGCGGGGAGCCCGATGTGGGACTGGATCCCAGGACCCCGGGATCATGACCTGAGCTCAAGACAGACACTGAACCACTGAGCCACCCAGGAGTCCCTCTTGTTCACCCTTTAACAGTCGGCTGGGAAAACTTTCTCCTCACCCCTACTTTGTAAGTACTCCTTGCAGGGGCTCCCATCAATACCCTGTGAATATTACTGGATTTGTCTCTTAAAACTAACCTCTTTGAGAACAAAGATTTCATTCTATTTAGCTTTCTTTTATCACCACCCAGCAGAGTGCTTGGCACATAGTAGGCCCCAAGAAAAGTTTCTAGAAGTAGTATATGAATGAAAAGTAAATAAATTAAAATATCAGGTAGAAGTTCCAAAAAGATCATCTTCTGTTTCAGCTTTCATTTCAGACTAAAACAAATGCTTACAGCCAATGGAAAAAATTTCTTCAACTAATTTTCATATTCAAGTAATTTAAATGACATAAGGACAGCACATATATGTCAAAAGGCCCACCAACCTATGGCCAACAATGGATTTGTGATCTGTATACCAGACCCTAAAATTGTCCCAAGAGGCCAAAGCATCTGTATCAGAGAAGATCTGTCTAGGAAATTCTTTCACAGGTTTACTTACAGAAAGTACAAAAAATTCCTCAAGATAGAAACTTTACGTAGAACCAGACAGAAGTCCAAGCCACAGAAACAGTTTGCTTGTATTGCATACTTATTTAAGAGATGGAATAAGGTTATGAATACCTCCAAAAATTTTTTTTTAAATGTGAGTTCTCCAAGGGTTGAGAAGGCATGGTTTTAACATCTTTGTGTCTTCACAAAACCTAAGAATGGGGCTAGCACAGAAACGTCTACCTAATAAATATACGTAAAAGTTAGCATGGTTCTACAAAAATATCCCATACCGAAGATGGCCCTACCTAGCATCCTAAAACTTAGAAATGGATTACAAAAGAAGCATTTTTTCTTCATCTCTTTTTTTCAAAACAGCCCATACTTTTTTTCTCCATAATTAGGTTAAAGAAAGTCAATAGCTTTTAGTTCCTAGTATATATCAGGTTATAATTTAACTAGAACAGTGCTTTTATAATACTTTAGAATAAAACTACAAATTAAAATACTCAAAGGGGATACCGTATATAGCTTTAATGGGTTTTTATGAAATCAAAACATAATAAGGCATTTATAACAGGGAATACTGAATGATTATGACCTTGGTCTCCTTGCCTAGACCAGAAAAGTGTGAAATTTATAAAAGGCACCATGGAAGACTCCTGACTTAACAATATTCCTGAGCTTAGTGAAAGCCCAGAAGGTCGACACTGTCAGTCAACATGATCTAGCTCCATGCCTAGTGCCAAACCCAGGCGTCTAAACTGGTCCTCAAGTCCTGTATTTCAGTGCCTCACATAGTACTAAAATTTCTTTTGTCCACTGATTTTCCTGGAAGCAGAGCTTGAGGAGTGCCTTTAAAGTTCAGTGGTTAACAGAGTGTTGACAACACAGCTACCAGTCCTTTGAATAATAATGCTAACAACAATGTGCTACTGGACAGAAATGTTTCAAATGAACTGACTTAGGTACCCCCCAAGTTACATTTATTATCCAAAAGAATATGCTAGTAATGGAAATGTAGAGAAAAGTGATTTTTCTGTGGTAGTCTTATGTGTTTATATTGCTGTTAAAGAAAAATAATTTTTAAATGTTAATAAAAATGAAAGGAATGGAAACTACCTAATCCTCCTAAAAACATATCCTTGCCACATGCTGAGATCATCTGTGAGGAAAATAAGAACATATGCCAAGAGCAACTTTAATTGCACATTTAATTTTTAAAATTATGCTGTGGCTTAATTAGAATTTATGCTCCTTTGTGACACAGCTCTCCTATAACATTTCTTTGGTTCCCTTAAACGACTAGAAGAGTCTTCTTCTGCAGTTTTCCTTTGTTTTAAAACTAATCAAGGTATCCATTTAACTTAAAAACCACAGCATTCTTTTGGGTTCTTCTTTTTCTTTTAGCTCTAGTTACATAAAAATTACTTTCATATAGGATGTAATCAGTTTTCTGATAGAGACCTCACTTAAAATGTGTTTTTATACACTCTCCTAGACTAATAATACCTAACTTCTTAACCAAATGTTATGTTGGCAATCTTAATAATTATTTTAAGCTTTTGGCAATCTTTACCAAAATAATGGCCTTCATGTTGCGGCCTCCTGTCCTCTGCCCCTACCATATACTGTCCTTGGACATGTAATCAAGTGGGACCTGAAAACTTAATTAAGACAGATTTGTTCTTGTGCTTGTGGGAAAGAGTAAACACAAACAAAAAGGCCCAGGACTGATAACACACATCAGTAACTAGCAGATGCAACTGAATTCTGGAAGGCAGTTGTTTAACTGGCAATACTGTGTGGACTTTCTAGCTATAGCAGTAATGACTGCTACCTACCTGCTCAAAGGAGAGACAGAACTGATTTATGAGATGAAACTTTCAAACCCAAAATTATTGGTCATATGGAATAGGAGTAAAGGACTTCAAAAATTATCTTCCCTTACATTAAGATTTTAAAGTATGCTTTAAATTTAAGATGGCTCTGCCATCGTGGGTGTACTGAGACTTTTGCAGTTATTCAAGTCTGACATCAAGCCTGCGCTTCTTAAGGAGCAGGTAAACTTTCTGAGAACTGCGCTAGGCAGTAAGTCTCTAAGAGTCATCATGGGGACACTCATTAGGAACATCAGTCCTAGTCCTAAGACCCAAAATAGGAGAGTGACATCCCTTCTTCCTTTCCATCTGTTCATTCTTGAACACTTATTGAGTACCTACTTTGGGCCACATACTCTCGTAGGTGCTGCAGAGATAGTACCGAACAAAATAGAGAAAAACACCTGCATTCATGGAATTTACTTCTAATGGAGGAGAAAGACAATGAACAAAAATAAATAAGTATAAAGATAAATAAGTGGCCAGGGCAATATTAGTTTTTCTTTAAGGGAGGAGGGAGCGGTGGGATGCAAGCCATAATTACAATGCCAGACCAGTTAAACAGCAATGGAAATAACAATCTCATTAGAAAGAGAAATGAATAGACCATGAATCAGAGTCCCAACTCCCTCCAGAAAGAGAAGTCCATTCCCATCCTTTGTTCCCCTTTACAAGGTGAAATGATCACCAAAGCAGAGGGAAGTGGATAGCTTTTAGTAAGACTACTGAAAGGTTGGATCTCTCACTTTTCTCTCTCTGTCTTCCCTTATCTGTTTCTTTCTCTTACCTTGGTCTCTTCTAATTGCCTTTGTAGATTTTTAGGGTCCACAGCGATGGGTTCAGATAAGTGTTTGCTTGCTGTCACCTCACAAGCCTGAAGCCCAGAAAGAAGGGCACATGAAGCATCTTCATAGTGTTGATATTTATCTACCAAGTCTTTAAGATTATTCCCAAGGACATTGCACTAAAAAAAAAATAAAATAAAA
Source organism: Canis lupus familiaris (assembly GCF_011100685.1). Lineage (NCBI taxonomy): Eukaryota > Metazoa > Chordata > Mammalia > Carnivora > Canidae > Canis > Canis lupus. Next base: position 24,061,257 of record NC_049233.1, read on the forward strand.
ATAAAAAATCAGAAGAGAATAAGGGTGGGAGGCTAAAATCCCACCATATACGTGTTAAAAATCTTAGGACCTATGAGTTATGTAACTTGAAAAACACCAGAGTTCAACCAAAGTTAGTGAAAACTTTAGGACTAAGATATTTTCCTTCATGTGGAGAAGCATCTTCAAAAAGTAACCATAAAAATGAAGAGATAGTCCTAGATTTATACCAGTTCGAAATATGTTTACAAGGAAGAATTCAGATATCAATCACCAGAGGAGGCTAATCAACCAGGACACACTCCCACTGAGTTATACTCCATGTGTATAGCTATGTATTTGATGGAAAGGTTTTCAAAGCGCTTAATAAATCACTTATATGTCACGTAAGACTGAAGTTGAACAAGAAGGGAAAATAATCTAGATCAGAATGAAGCAAAGGCCAATAATCAATGATGCTCTTCAAACCATTTGTGTGACTTGGTTAGTCTGTTCAGCTTATACTGTAAAGAGGGAAATGTTTTCTTAGTCCTGCATTTTTTTAAACACAACTCTTTTGCACTTCCGCAAAAGGGAAGCTGAAACAGTCTGTTAGCCAGTATTACAATAATGCACTGATCAACTCTATCTGCAAAACAAACAAGTGTAATATTGGTGAAGGGAAAATTAATCTGATGTGAAAGTTTGGTCCCAAGCCTGAGAGGCTGCAAATGAGCTAGCCCTGCTTTCCGTCTAGAACCAAAACATAACCGCCGCCTGGTGGTCAGATCAGATACTGGCATTTTAGACTTAAGGCTGCTGGGCAATCACTCACCCAAAAATTGAATTGATAACTTGAGGCTCCTAACCTTTCAACACATTTGCAGAAGTAAAGCAGATGAATAAGAAAGAGGGAATGAGGATGAAACCACCTTATGTCCTCTGCTTCAGTTCTTAGATTGCTCCCTTCTCATTCCAAAACAAAAGTTAAGAAGACAGAGTGAAAACTATAGTCACAGGCTGACTCCCTTTAAAAATAAAATTACCTTAGAGTAGAGAGACCTGAACCGATCACTGGCATGATCCAGTTTGCCCTGGACTTCTCTGTAGGTTGCAGAAGTATCGATATGATCCTGGGCCGCCTTGCTGCCGCCGCTCCTCCTGCTACAAGACTTAGCTGCTTCTAACACTCTGTTGCCGGAAATTGTGATGTACCTCAAGTCCCCTTTGTGAGAAATGACGTCTTCTGAGAAACTCTTCTGCCGCTTCAGTTTGGTCATCAGACCGCTGAGGTCGTCTGCGCCTGCTTCCAGGTTTTCCAGCTCTTGCTCCGACTGCTGCAGCCAGTGCTGGAACTCGCTGTAATCAGCATCAAACTTCTCTAACTCCTCCTGCAGAGAATGTGTTAGCTTCATCTTCTTCTCTGCTGTGGCCAGAGCGGTTTCGTAGTGCTCTTTCAGCTCCTTCATGTTCTTTTGCAGTTTCTCCTTCTCCTCGGGAGACAAGTAGTGGCCCTGTTTGTCAAGCAAGGTTTGTGCAGACTGAGTGGCCATGAGGACTGCTTGGTGCTGAGAGACGATCTTCTCATGTTGGGCCTGCATGGAAAACAGGTCAGCCATCAGGTCGGAGCAGTGGCCAGCTTACATTTTTTTTCACATTTTATTGATCTTTATTCAAAATTACAAAAATAGATATAAATAAAAATAGCAGAATATAATTACTAAATATTCAGTGTACACGAGTGGTCCTCACCTCACCCAGTGAGGATTGGATAAACTCAGCTGAAAGGTCAGAAGGGATAACTGGCCATTTTTACATCTATGTAAAAATGAAACTGAAAATTTAGTGCTGGTCACAGGAGGCTCCTAACCTTTTAACATTCATAGGCATCATCACATGAGAGGCCCAAGAGGCCCTAGGAGTGACCTCTCCAGACCATTTTATGTGACATCAAAGTACACTCAGTTTAGGGAAATATCTAGACTTACAGTCAAACTCAGGAACACTAGCTGTTACACACAAGGCTGTCAGGAGGCCCCTGTCACCTTAACACCAACACAGTTAAATGAACCACAGGTGATGACTTGCTTCTCATTAAGCTTATCAAGGCACAAGGGATTTCCCTCACATTGGTGCGTTTCAGGAGAGCAAGTTTTGATCACTCTAATTTTATTTTTATAGAGATTTTCTAATCTTCTTTAGAAAAAGATAGTCACAGAGGAAAAGTACTGATTTTGAGAAGTTTGAAAAAAAATGATGAATTTCTCTTCCAATCCTAAAATGAGTATCTACAGTATTGATCTCATTTTACTCCCTGCTTCTTCACAACTACCCTGAAGGGACTGCTGATGTCTTTAGCTAATTATCGAGCAAAGAAATACAATATTCTGATTAAGAAATGACACTGAGAAGACATTTAAATAGGAAAAAGAGAATCTGTTGATTTTAAGGCTATACCACCAGGATGATTATGAAGCAAGAATAACATACATTCAGAGAAGCCCAATGAAAGAGGAACATACATAATCAAAGAGAATACTGGAACTATTCAGCTTCACTGGGCCTTGGCCTCCTACATGGGGAAAATGGAGACAATTATCCCTATATATCACAGGTTTGCTGAAAGGAGTACATGAGATCACATATATGCAGAATACTTCCTGGCAAGTTTGGCACATGCCAGGGATTCAAATCCACTCTAAAGGCAGAGATGAGATCTTCTAGCAGGTGCCAAAAGGTCACAGATGTGCTTCTTTGGTCTTCAGGACAGCTGGGTGGTGCTCAGGTAGCTGGAGTCCCTCCCTTTCTTTCCAGCCAGAGCACCTTCCATTTACCCCAATATCCATACAAATACGGCAGAAAGGGTAAGAATCTTCCTGGGTAATTTTCCACATTTCTCACGATGGTTTACAGGGAGCCAAATGACCTGATAACATTACCTTAGAGCTCTTTTACCATTTGGTCCACCTCCCACCTCCATTCCAGGAACTCCAGTCTGTTAAACCACTACCTCCACCCCACCTCATTAGGCACATTTGGGACTATTTTCCTCAGTCGTTCTTGTCTGGTAACAGAGCTTTCCTCAGGTATCTCTCCCACACATCCCCTCTAAGTCTTTGCACAAATCTCACCCTCTCAGTCCTATTCAAATGATCCTATTTAATGCTGTAAGTGGCTCCCAACCCCATACCTACCCCCTCTACTCAACTCTTCTTTTAGCAAAAGATCGCCATCTTCTAATACTTCATATTGCATAAAATTTAGTTATTTATTAATAACTATCATCCTGACTTCTCATCCTCACTATTCTCATACGTAAACACCATGACAGGGAATTTATTTCACTCACTGGGGAATCCCAAGCACCTAGAACAAGGTGGGCAACAAAGGCTAATAAGAATAACTATGTTATAAAGTAAATAGGACTGAGAAGCACTGTCGTAGGGCAACTATTCCCTGATCCCCATTAGTCAGCTGAGAACATACTCATTAATATTTGTATTCTATCTATAACAATGCTTGCCACAGCATGGGCACATGATAAATATTTTTGTCTGAAGAACTTTCTTTCCACAGACTGTGTCTTTGAGATTTGAACTATAATCACAGACTACTCTCTACAGTGGGTCTTCTGCACAGAGTAGATTAGACAGACATATATAACACCTTATAAATCATCTGATCCAACCTCTTCCTTTTATAAATGAGGAAATATAGTCTGAAGAAAGAAACTGTGTGGCCTAGGACATGTGGCACAACTAGGAAGTGCTAGAAACAGAACCCCTGGCCAGTACCTTAGGCTATCTCTCCACTCTGCCAGGACATTAGAACTCTCTAAAGCACTTTCAGAGTCCTACATTCTTAGAAACAAAAAGATCAGAAGGCAAACATCATGAAATTGGCTAAAAACAAGGACTTTCCCGTAAGGCATCTTTATGTTAAATCTACCCACTGGTATTTGCACTCCTTGGGTCAAGTTACTAACCTTTCCTGACTTCTTTGTAACACACTCATCAGACATTCCTAAAGAAATTCATTAGATTTTTTCATTTTAAGTGATACTTATGGTAATGTTCAAGAATAGTCCCCTGAAAACTACAAATACAATAAATAGTTCCACTCCTCTTCTGGTTTAATTTATATTTCCTTTAAGCTAAAAACCTCTCAGAGAGCATTCTATTCCAAAGACAAAGACATGGAGGAAAACACACAAAACTGCAAGAGCACATCAAGTCTGGTCATCTGACTACAAATGCCAAATGCTGGAATAAAGTGATCAATTTTGGGACACTTTGAAAAAGGTTTTCAAAAGTCGCCTCTGCTCCTGTACTAGATGTATACACTTGGGCCAGCTACTTCACTTTTGTATGTTACAGTTTCCTCACCTTTGAAACAAGAGTATAGTGTCAGAGGGAGCAGGGGTGGGAAACTCAGTGTGTTCAGTTGGGAGGAGGTGAGAAGAGTGCCTGGCCCACTGAATCTGCTCTGAGTATCAACTATCATTATTTCTATTACTTCCTTATAAATCTGCTTTGCTTAGAAGAATGCCATATCTAATGATTCGTTTCTGACTTGCTTAGAATTCTCACAGTAACTTCTATCTGACATAATGACAACCCTAGAAAATAGGACTTTATGCTAGGTGGTCGTTAAGGCTTTGAGACAGAACTCACGTGCCCCTCTCTTTACAGACCTGAGAGACAAAGTTTGACAGTATCGCTCTGTTTAAAACAACACACCTTAACTTTCTGGTACTGCTGGTTCAGATTATCCTCAGTGGGTCCAACTGGACCATCCACATCAGTTTCCAACAGGTTACCGTTAACATCGTCCTCCTCTCCCATCGCCGACATGCCGTCGCCCTCTGGAAAATGGGTCCCATTCTGTTCAATAGCCTGTCTCTGTTTCATCCCTGCCCTGTCAGAGTCTTTGTCTATGCTGGACAGCCAGTCCAAAAGGTTTTCTATCTTGGTTTTGCTCTCTTCCAGCTGCTTTGCAGCCGCGACCTGGATAAAGAAAGTTCATGGGAGGTACTGTGAATGCTGGATGAGGCACCGGTTTCAAGATATTTCAAAAGGAAATATTTAAGATGATTTAAAATTAGAGTGGGGATACTAAAAACTGACACACGCAGAAGACTGAACACAATTAAATTAAACCTCAGAGCCACAGGCAGGTTACTGGGATGTTTCCACTGTCCTCAAAAATACATTCTGAAATTTTAACTACAGTTGATGAGTCTTCATGCATTTCCCAAGTAGAAAGTCTGACAATCCCCCTTAAATTATTTTTTTTAAGTTTTTAAATAAGTTCTTTAAAAGTATTTTTAAAAAGCTAAACAAAGCCAATTCTTCAAGCTTTCTGTGATATTTGGTCAATTATGTAAAAATATATACATATATATATATAAAATTTGGTCAATTATATGACTATAAACACAAAAATCTAGTCTCTAGTCCTAAGCATCATTTATTGGCACCTGATAGCACTTAAAAATTCAAGGAGATGTTAGGCTAATCATCAACAAAGCAATGGTATACCACGTATTTGAATAAGGACCTTTTCTGTTTCTTCTTTGATTGCTGTTGTCACAACTTTATCCAGCTCCTTTTTTGACTGTTCTGCCTTTAGATTAAGCTGTTCACACTTTAACTTGGCTTCATTAAGTTTCTGCTCGATCAAAGCTTTATCTTCTCGAGACAGCTTTTCGCCATTCTCTTTTAAGAAGTTCTCTGTATTTTTCACTATTTCTGCCAAAGCCTGTGCACTTCCTTGCATATCTTTCTGTAATTCCTTATAACACAAAAGAAAAAAAAAACTTCTCATTAAATTATTACCTATTTAATTCCTCTAGAGTTGTAATTCTAAAAGAGGGAGTGAGCAGAGAAGAATCTAGCATGTACAGGATAAAAAAGCATAGTCAGTTTGAGTTGATTTACTTAAATCACAATATTTAATGTGAAACCTCAAACATCATTAAAGAAAGGTATGAGGTTTTCATGTTTCACAAAGGGATATGGTTTGTAAAACCCTGAATTTAAGGAGTGCCTGGGTAGTTCAGTTGGTTAAGTGGCTGACTCTGGTTTTACCTCCCGTCATGATCTTAGGGTCCTGGGATCAAGCCCCGCATCACAAGGAGTCTGCTAGAGGATTTCTTTCTCTCTCCCTCTGCCCCTCCTCCCACTCATGCACGCTCTCTCTCTCTCTCTAAAATAAATTTTAAAATCTTAAAAAAGGAAATAATGAATTTGATAATATATTCTATACAAATGTGCACACACCATATATTTTTCGTTCTGTAAGCTTATCTGTAAGAACTTTTAAAGACATGGTACTATTATGTATTCATTTTTTAAACATCTATTTTTTAATACATAACTATTACTCAGGATAAAAATAAAGTAGTTCTCCCAGTGAAGTAAAATAACCTCTTCTAAACCCCAGAGCTCTCAATATGCAATATTTGCTTCTTTGCCCCAGCCATTAGGAAGCTCAAAATTAAGATCTCTCCTCAGCAGTTATAGCTTCTGTCTAGATTTCTCTATTTAATTTCTCTTCTCCTCCTCCTTTACTTTGCATTTTCATTCTCCATATTATACTGTGTTTGAACCTTCATATTATTTTCCCATATTTTTTTAAATCTTTTTTTAAAATTTTTATTTACTTATGATAGTCACACAGAGAGAGAGGCAGAGACACAGGCAGAGGGAGAAGCAGGCTCCATGCACCGGGAGCCCGACGTGGGATTCGATCCCAGGTCTCCAGGATTGCACCCTGGGCCAAAGGCAGGCGTCAAACCGCTGCGCCACTCAGGGATCCCTATTTTCCCATATTTTTAATTTAAGCCTCATCAAATTATCCTAAGAATTATTTGAGTGGAAACTGATACTACTTATTGAGCCACTACTATGTCACATTAATTGTGCTAGTCACTTAATTTACACGCAGTATTTCCTTAACTCTTACAATCAGTGAACTATGATTGATGAAGAAACTGAGGCTCGAAGAGATTCAGTTATATAGCTAACAATGTGGAGAATCTGAGAGGTGAACCAAGAGCCGTCTAGTTACAATGAGAATGTTCTTTCTCCAGACACCAAAATAAAGATATCTTTATCCATCATTATCGTTGGTTCATTCAATGAAAAGGGACAAATTATAGAGAAAGAGGGCAGGAATAGGAGGTTAAGAAAAAGAAAGAACCCAAACGAATGGTTATTTCACCTGATGTGCAAGGGAGTGAGCTGGCCGTAAACGGATGCAAGTTTTAACTCCTCACACAAAGCATTCCTGTTAGCAACCTCCTTTATATGGTCTTCCCTCAATGTCTTACCAAAACCAGTCAAGAAAATTACTGGCCTTGAAATTGGAAATGTAACTCTTAGTATATAAAGCTCACACCTAAGCATACTGTAGCTCAGAAAAGCTAAAACAATTTGGTAATAATAGTAATAAAACTTCATATCAACAGAGACCTGCTGATGCAAAACCAAATTTTACCTCCTGCTTGGACTGATACTTCTTCAATTCAACTGTGCCATCTCCAATCACAAAGGCTTCTTGGTGACCAATCAGGCGATTTTCAGTTTGGGTGAGGAGATCACATATCCCTTGGAGTTTCTCTTTGTATTCCTGCTGACGCTCTGCCACAATCTAAAGCGGGGCAAAATTAAAGCATCTTAAATGTGTGGTCCATAAACTCACTACTGTGATTACCCCTAATTAGAACACATTTTGCAAGTTTTTTCACATTTTACAAGTTCTAACTGCAAAATTAGAACATATCTTGCAAGCTTTCAGAGTATGCTGTAAACATGATAGCAGTGGGGTACATATTGAGCAAGGTGACACAGAAAGAGCATGTCCCATATACGAAGAAGGAGATCACGTTTGGATGAAACTGCTCAATAGAATACTGGCCATGCATATGTGTAAAGGATGGAACTTCTGACCGAGAGGAAGAAACATTCCATTTTCTTAAGCTCTTGAAACCTGCGACACACATAATTAATTCTGCAAAGGGATATCAAAACAGAAGTTAGTTGTGATTTGTCTGTTAACAAGTTTGCTATGTGTATATAGGTTATCATGCTAGAGATAATGCCTAGGTGCTTCCAGAAATAATAAAAGGAGTGCTGCATGCAATATTTCTACTTTGTCACTATGCCTAATTCCATTCCCACCCCTTTGCTCATTGTTATTAGACGTAACACCCTAATATAATTCACTAAATTAAGAGATTAATCTACTAAATCACTACTAATGCTCGTATCTTTCATTTTCCCATTATTTATATACTAGCTATGCATCCTGTAGCCATTGATCATGTTTCCTAGGAGCCTAACACACGCCAGGTAAGTAAAGTACTATTTTACATTCATCCTTTTACCATTGTTCACAATACTACAGGGTAAGCACTGCTACTATTTCCAATTTAGCACTGAGAAAACCATGGTGGAGTGACGTGCCATGTATCACATGTGACTGAGTGTAGCCAGGAAGTAACCACAGGCAGTCCACACCCCATGTCCTGCACTCCTATGCCATACTACCTCCCAGAGGAAAAATATACTTAACTTTCTCTACCCATATGTTTACCAAGTTATCGAAAGTTTTGAGTATATCTGGATTTTTTACTCCTTAGGAAAAAAATCAAGACTCCCATTTGAGAATGGTGGTTTCAGGGAGTCATAAAAATCAAAATAAACCAACTATACTATTCTTATGGAAAACAATACTGTCACATATTCCAGCATCTCTATGTTATACTCCGTCTACTGTCTTTCAGATCCCATATTACAAGTTTCACATGGAAGAACTAAAACCAAAGAATTCCCACTCCACAAAGAAAGGCAAACCTTCTGATCATCAAGATCCTGTTCTAGCTGTAACTGAGTCTCTAAGCATTCCACCCGGGCAGTTACTGATTCCTGTACATCAAGAAAACACTTCTGAGTTGTGTTTAGGAGCCTCAGTAGTTGTTTGCTTTGGTTGGGAGATAGGTCTTGTGCACATTCAGAAATGAAGAACTGCACATCAAGGGCGGTGGCCTCCAGCTGCACTTTGGTGTGTCCAAGGTCTTTTAGCACATTCTGTGAACAAAATAGTACAAGTTACAAAATGGGAGGTAAGCCATAATATAAAGTTTACATCAACAATATTTTAAAAATGTGTTTCATGTATCAGGGACTCAAGGGTTTATTGACCTTTTTCATGATTCCTTTAGTTAAAAATCTCTTCATCACCCAACAGCAGATGGTAATGATGAAATTATTTAAATACTATGACAATATTACATGGAAAAACAATTCCTTTAAGAATTTTTTAAAATTTATTTTATTTATTTTTTAGAGAGAGAGAACCTTAAGCAGACTGCTACTGAGTGCAGAGCCCAATGCAGGGCTTGATTTCACAATCCTGAGATCGTGACCTGTGCTGAAATCAAGACTGGGAGGCTTAACTAACTGAGCCACCCAGGCACTCCTCCTTAAAGAGTATTTTAATCTTGCCTGCCATGTCACATATAAAATGTAACTTCAGGGGATCCCTGGGTGGCTCAGTGGTTTAGCGCTTGCCTTTGGCCCAGGGCGTGATCCTGGAGTTGCGTGATCCTGGAGTCCCGGGATCAAGTCCTGTGTCAGGCTCCCCACATGGAGCCTGCTTCTGCCTCTCTCCCTCTCCCTCTCTCTCTCTCTCTCTCTCATGAATAAATAAATAAAATATTTTATAAAAATAAATAAAAAATTAAATGTAACTTCAACAGAAGATAAAAACCCAATTCAATGAGCTAGAATTTGAATTTTCTGACTCACGGGGCCAGAAGCCTCAACATCCTTCATGAGGCATGCTATTCAAATTAAGAACTCTGATGTATTTTTAGGAATAATTTAACTATTATGTATTTATGTGACTAATACACAAATAAATACAAATCTCAAGATGTCAGTGGTGGTAAGAGATTGATAAGGCAGGAAGGATAGCATGAGAATGATATCCATAAAGTTGTGATTATTTTATGGTTGTGTCAATTATGGACAAACATCTCTTAGAGGCAAAGAAAGGAAAGAATCCTTTTAGATTTAGCAGTTACTTTTTTAAAGATTTTATTTATTTGAGAAAGAGAAAGAAAGAGAGAGAGAGAGACAGAAAGAGCACGAGCAGTGGGAAGGGCAGAGGAAGAGGGAGAAGTAGACTTCTCGCTGAGCAGGGAGCCTGATGTGGGACTTTGATCCCAGGAGCCCAGGATCATGACCTGAGCCGAAGATAGATGCTTAACTGACTCAGCCACCCAGGCGCCCCACCAACCATGGACTTTTTGGTAAACATTTGTTGTATTAAATCTGGAGGGTTTTAAATGTACTTTATCTCATTTATTTTGATACTTGCCTTGAGAAACTCCAAACTTTTCTTCATATGTTCAGTATCTTGTACATTCACAATCTCAATATCCTTCACAGATTTGCTCTTCTCTGATATCCAATGTGAGAATGATTCAAGTTTCTGAAGAAATTCTTCATGGGAAACTGCTAGCTTAGACTGGAAAATAAATTTGTGTGTTCATTTCTGTCAATCCCCAAATTTCAAATTCTTACAAAAAATTGTTCTGCTTCAAAGCCCTAGCAGTCTGAAAATAAAAGACTCATGACTAAATTTTCAAATAATCAATTTTTCTTCAAAACTCAAATTCTGGCTCAGCGCCAAATGTTTTGATGCCTACCATTTCAGAGTCCATGGTGAGCATGACGTGTTTCATTCTTTCTGAAGACACACTGCTGAGGGAAGTGAAAGCAGTCTGCAAACTTTGGTGGCTTGTCCTCAATTCCTCAAGCTGTCCTCTGGGGAAGTCACTGGGAAGAGACTTTAAAAACTCTTCTGCCAACTTCATGTCTTTTCTTAAAATGACAGCAATTGGAGCCAATCCCAATTCAAATGTCTGCAAAAAATATATATCCCAGAACTGTTCAGTGCGAACCCACTACAATCATTCTAAATGTAATAGTATCCCCCCCTAAAATCAATAAAAACCGCTCAACACCTCGACATTTAATAGTGAAGCTTGCAAATTCCAAAGATAAAGAGAAGATTCTTAAAGCAGCAAGAGACAAGAAATCCCTGACTTTTATGGGGAGAAAAATTAGATTAACAGCAGACTTCTCCACAGAGACCTGACAGGCCAGAAAGGGCTGGCAGGATATATTCAGGGTTCTAAACGAGAAGAACATGCAACCAAGAATACTTTATCCAGCAAGGCTCTCATTCAGAATAGAAGGAAAGATAAAGAGCTTCCAAGATAGGCAGGAACTGAAAGAATATGTGACCTCCAAACCAGCTCTGCAAGAAATTTTAAGGGGGACTCTTAAAATTCCTCTTTAAGAGGAAGTCCAATGGAACAATCCACAAAAACAGGGACTGAATAGGTATCATGATGACACTAAACTCGTATCTTTCAATAGTAACTCTGAATGTGAATGGGCTTAATGACCCCATCAAAAGGCGCAGGGTTTCAGACTGGATTAAAAGCAGGACCCATCTATTTGCTGTCTACAAGAGACCCATTTTAGACCTAAGGACACCTACAGCCTGAAAATAAAAGGTTGGAGAACCATTTAGCATTCAAATGGTCCTCAAAAGAAAGCAGGGGTAGCCATCCTTGTATCAGATAAACTAAAGTTTATCCCGAAGACTGTAGTGAGAGATGAAGAGGGACACTATCTCATACTTAAAGGATCTATCCAAAAAGAGGACCTAACAATCATCAATATATATGCCCTGAATGTGGGAGCTGCCAAATATTATCAATTAATAACCAAAGTTAAGACATACTTAATAATACACTTATACTTGGTGACTTCAATGTAGCGCTTTTTTTTTTTTAATTTTTTTTTTTATTTATGATAGTCACAGAGAGAGAGAGAGAGAGGCGCAGAGACACAGGCAGAGGGAGAAGCAGGCTCCATGCACCGGGAGCCCGACATGGGACTCGATCCCGGGTCTCCAGGATCGCGCCCTGGGCCAAAGGCAGGCGCCAAACTGCTGCGCCACCCAGGGATCCCAGTGTAGCGCTTTCTAAATGTAATAATAAAGCACAATGCTTGTTTTTCCAAATTAACACCAGCTGACTACCATTTATAATAGGCAGCAGACAGTTCTTACCTCTAACTGTTTAAGTTGGTTCCTTAAAGCTTCCAGATTATTATCCAGAGACTCTTGGTTGTCCAAAGGGGGCTTCATCTCTTGAAGTAAAGCCAAATACTCATGCATTTTTGATGTGTGCTGTAAACACTGCTGTAATTCAGTGGAAAACTAAACACAAATTTGGACATTTTAATTCGATAGCCTTTATGTAGTTTTTAAAAAACACATAAAATGTATGGGATTATTCCCAAATGTTGCATGCAGGTACTGCCATATAAAATGTAAAATCAACTTACTTGTTCCATTGACCTATCTCCAGGAGTCATTCCTTTTGACCCTGAAATACTTTCCAAATGGTCTGGGATATCACAGCATAGCTCCCCCAGCTTCTCATTGCTTGGCAATGCCGATGCACACATAGTTGAGTTTTCTAGTTCAGTATCTTTTATGTTTTGTAAATTAAGGGAACAGTGGTTTCCTTCTTTGCTTTTAAGGTCATCAAGAATGTGTGAATTTTCATCCACCATCTCAGAAGTAGAGAATGCTTTTTGATTCAAGTCTCTGACCTGTTCTACTTTCTCGGAGTATGTGTCAGCAAGCAGCTTATAGAAAATATTTTCAAGTTGCACTGGAGATACTTTAGGTGTAAGACCTCTTTTCTCTAGCTCATACTCCATCTGGGTTAATTCTTTCATCAATTCAAATGCTCCAGTAATTTTCTGGCTATACTGATTTTGCTTAAGTATATCAAGGAGAAGCTCAGACTTAAGATGTGCAATATGGAATGGATCATCTCTACTCTCTGCTTTTAGTTCTGTTGAGTTATTCATGGGGTAAACTCCAGAACAGTCACCAATTTTAAAGTCACTGGGCACACTAGATGCTTCATTTGCCAACTGTGATGTGGTAACTCTTTTAATTAAGTTTTGAATCAAAATTTTAGTGTCTGCACAGACTAAAGATTCTCCAACCTCTTCAGGACTCATAGGACCTCCTTCCAATCTTCTTTTTAAGAAATCTTTTACATTCTCAAAAAATACCTGAGATACCTCAGGAATCTGAACTTCCTTTTCTTGGAATCCTAGAGATAAGGATTGTTCTTTTTGCTGCTGTTGCTCAATTATTTCCATCTTATTGTTAATTTCTGAGAATGAGTAGTCCATATTTAAAGGGTTACTGGAGTTATCGTTTTTTATTCCATTTGTGCAGAGCTCTGGTGGCACAAAATCATTATTTTCCCCAAGGTCTTCTACATTTCTAAGAGGTAAGATTGACAGTGTGCTTTCATCCCTTTCTGGTGTGAGGTCAGCAACTCCTGTTCCCGCTTCCAAGGCACTTTCTTTAGTATGAATATCATTCTGTTGGGCCATCTCATTTAGAGGTGAGACTTCCTGGGTAGGAGCTGTCTTCTCCTTTGTATCATTAACTCCAAATTGTATATGTTCCTTCACAGCAGGGGAAGCTATCAGAATGCAGCTTGGGATACCTTCATTTAGTTTCAATGCATCTTTTGCTTTTACATCTTTAGAACAGTGTTTTAAATAAGTGAACAGGTCAGAGTCTTTCTCAGGGCTGTCAGTGAATGAATCTTTCTCAGTACTTGTATCCCCTTCAGACAAGAGAATCATATCAGCACTGATCACTTTGGAAACTGAGGAGTCAAATATTTCTTCAAGATTCTCAAAATGAACGGGACTTTCGCTAACCACTGTCTGTAGATTCTTTGGTTCATCTTTAAGAGTTACAGTTACTTTTTTCAGGCTTCCTTTCTGATTATGTTCTTCATTGTCTGTGATTCGTGAAAATGGAAACTGATCATTATCTAAATCAAGACTCTCCCTTGTACTTTCACTAGGCAAAAGTCTGAGATGCTTATTATCTTCTTCTTGACCTTTTTCTAGCACCTTTCCTTTACCTGAGCACATTTTATGAACTGATGTTTCATCTTCTGTTAGTATACTAATTTGGTCACCTTTCTTTTTAATTAGACCTCTTTCATTTCCTTGATGATCTCCGACAGTTACAGAGGCTACAGAAGACAAATGGCTTTCCTCAGCAGGCTTTCCTATTAAATCAGGCTCAGAACAAATGATTTTATCAAAAGATGAGTGGACTTGAAGTGTCACATTCTCAAAATATGGATCTCTACCTTTCAAAGAATCTGTGGATTCTGGCCCTTGGATCAACTTAATGTTCATTAAATCATTATCTACTTCAGAAGTTGAACAGATGTTATTAGTATTATGTAAAATATCTACAGAGCCAAAAGTGTCTTCTGATTCAGTGTCTTTAGTGATCGGCAGCAATATATCCTTAAGGGCCAGCTCATGATTCAACAGATCTTGACTTTTTCCAACAACCTCAGTTGTATATTCTTGAAGGTTGCTTCTTTCAGTAACTAAGCTATATTTACCAGTTGATTTTGGCTGTAAAACATTTACATTTTGCTGGTTTTCTAAAGACCTGTAACTGTGCACTTTATCTGGGAGAATTCTTTTGACACTTTGACTGTCCTGACCATTTTCCTTTTCACTTACTGCAGTGGCACACAACTGGTTATCCATATCCGCAGCCTCATCCTGGCACCAGGGTTCTTTACCGTCACCTTCCACTCCTCCTTCATCATCACCACCACCATCATCATAATAATAATCGTCATCAATATCCTGATCATTACTGTCACATACATAATCCTTGTAACTTTCTTCACTTTGCATAGAATCTAAATGTTCAGTATCAGATTTAAATTCTTGTCCAGTTATGTGTTCTTCTTCTCTCCCTCCCCAATACCCAATGTCATCAAATGTTAACAAAGCACTGAAGCTCTCTTTTCTTTCTATGATTTTATAATCAATCGATGAGTCAGACTCATCACTCTCAAGGATATTCGAGCTTTCCCTTTCTGAGATGGTTTCCAGAAACTGTCCATTGCTCTTGTGTGAGCCAACTGAATCTGAATGGATTCTTTCATCAGAATCGAATCCAGCTTTCTCAGTAGCAATGAGAACATCCCGAAGAGACTCTCTGTTTCCCCTCACACTTAAGCTGTCAACCAGTGCCCCCTGGAGTTCCACAGAATTTTCATTCTCTCTTGAAACATCATAAAAAACATCACCAAGAGAAGCAGTCACATCAGTTTCCTCTTGTAGTGTGGCATAGTCCTCAGGTTGTAGACAATCACGATCATCACCTTCCAGAAGCAGAGAATCATGGTCATCATCTTCAAACAGGGGAGTATCATAAAAATCACCTTCACTGTCAGTATCTGTTTCTGTCACACTTCGCTGATCATCCACAAGTGACGTTTCATAGTCACCAGCACTGATGGTTTCTTCAAGCAGCGGTGTGGCACAGACAGGAGATGTGCCGGCATCACTGGTGTTATCCTGTGGGGTCACGGCACAGGGGTACTCTTCCATTTTGGACTCAGTTTGCTTGTTTTCAGGTTTCTGCTGAGAAGTGGCATGTAACTTTCCATCTTCACCGTAAGTTTCTGTAATATATTTATCATTGTGATTTTGGACCTGAGGAGCAATGTCACCTATATTTAAAGGTTTCTGTGGAGACGTTACTCCCTGTAAACTGATATTGATAGCTGCAATTCCCAGAAACTGCTCTTGAAATGTCTCTCCCATTCTTTGACCTGATAATATGGTTTGGTCGCTGAGTGGCAATGTGGGATCTTCACATTTATTTCCATTGCTCTCTGTGGTATGTACATTAAGACTATCCTGATCATTCCTCAATTTATCATGACTTAGCAAGGCACTCAGCCTGGGAGAATAGTCAAAGATTGTCAAATCCCTGTTTATGTTATCTTCATTCTCTTTCTCATTCTCATTCAAGTCACAGATTCTACTGGTTTTTGATTTCATAATAGAATTTGTTATCAAATCACTTGCGAAGTTTTGAATATTTTTAGAATGACTACATTCACCTGCATGTTCATTCGTTCTAACTTGACTTTGATTTTCACAGTTTTTAAGTATGTTTTCAGAGTCTTGTCTAAGCATGTCACCTGCCACAAGTCCAGGCTGTGATAAATAGGATGAATTCTGGACTTTATGATCAGCTACTTTTATATTTGCCAGGTTTTCTGACTGATAAAATTCACTACTAAAAAAATTATTTCCCATTTCATTACACTCTTTATCTATGGTATGCTTTCTATCTTCAGGAGCTTCTTTATGCTTAGGTTCTCTGTGATGACATTTATCAAAACTATTTGGTGAAACTATACTGTTTTCCTTTCCTTCATTAGGAGCATTACTTGGAAATAAAACAGGGAGTCTTAAGGCATCAAGACATTTTTTGATGGGTGTGTCCTTAAATTCTGCACTACAGCCTTCTAGTAGCATATCAACAGCCTCATTCAAGTCTCCATCATACAGCAAAAGCCTCTGGCCTGTGTTTGCATCCATATAGCTATTTATCATCAAATAAGATAGAAATAACTTTTTAGTTTGTTCTGAGCTCTGAGTTGCTAATGGTTCTTCTCCATCAAAAACATCATCTTCTTGCCTGTAATCATGGACTGTGGATGGTTGGAATTTACAAAAAGATAGCCATCTTCTGGCATTTTTACAAGCTTCTAAATCTCCCAAATCTGGCATTTTATCAGGCAGTATTATACTTTTCAAAATCGATGCTGTGTTATTATCTATAATTCCCAGCTGCTTAGCAACATCCAAACCAATGACTTGAGAAGTTTCTGGAATATAAAGAGCAGCTATTTTCTGCCTGCCATTCAGTATTTTGTATGCCAATTCATTTGTAATCAATTCTTGCTGCAAGGAAGAAGATGTAGGAAATATTTCACCAGAGTGAGGCCAGATGAGTCCAACATAGCTTCGCTGAGCCTCTAGCACCAAAAGAGCACTGGTTGAAGTTATTAGATCACATTGGACTGCTTCATCCACGGTAAAACGTTTAGCAGGGTTTGAGTGGATGATTCCACCTGTTTGAACCTGATATGTGAGAATACTGTTAGCTGTGTCTCTGTCAATTACCCCTTCTGCCATAGCTTCTTCAACAGTCATTCTTCGACCAGAGTTGCAATTGATTAGACCTCCAGAAAGAAGCTGTGCACCTAATAACCTGAACATGGTTTCACGGTCTATGAGACCTTCATGAGCCGCCCTTAAAATGCTTATATTTCTTCCACATTTTAATGTTATTCTACCTCCTTCTTGTGGTCTCACAGGTAGAAGCCGTATCCCAGTGTTTTCCTGTAAAATACTTCTTTGCAAAATATCCACTAAAGTCACCTTCTCAGCGGTGCAGGGGTCAATAAGATCTTTACACGTGTTTTGCCTTTCCAGGACTTTAGAAAATAATGCTGAGGAAACAAAGTTCTGTTGGAAAGCCTTCTGTAGAGTCAATTTTTCTCCCGTGGCTGGAATAACTAAAAAGTCTGTGGAAAGTAGTATGTCAAGAACTCTGATGGCCATGGATTCTGATATCATGCCTTGAGCCAGAGCTTCCAGCACTGGAATTGTGGTAGATGACACAGTAGAAATAATCTCCTTTGCTTGATTTAGTTCTTGGAGTTGGCATACAACTTGTTCATCAATTAGGCCACGACTTTTGGCATCTTGAAGATCAAAACATTTTCTTGATTCCGGTGAAATTAGACCAGAAATCATTAGCTGTGTCTCAAGCAACCTGATTCCTGTGTCATAGTCAATAAGGCCTCTTAAAACTGCCTGAAATATGGAAAGGACTTCTCCAGTTGTCTGATCAATGGTGCCTGCAATCACTTTATCCAGCTGAAAAGAAAATACAAAAATTCTCAGGTCAGTCTGTGACCCCAGGGTGGGCAGAATTTCATGAAACATAGTTTGCATTTTTTTTTTAAGAAATAAACACTTCAACATAAAAATCCTCTACTTACCAAGGCGCAGCAAATGCTGTGAATGTTAGGCAGCTCAAATGCACAAGTGATCTATGTCAGTGATCTATTCAACAGCACAGGATGTGATAAAAGCTTTGAAAATAACATGCATCTGTGAATTGAAAACTTAATATTGTGTACATTAACAAGGTTAGTGAGGACACAACAGAGTAAATGATGATAGTGAGAAAACAGAACACATACCTAAGAAGGCAAATCATGCTCTCTGCAACTGGGTGAGATTAGTCAACTGACATGAAAAAGAGTATCAAACCCCATGCTATTGATGTTTACAGCATACAGACTTCTTCGCAGACAGTAAAAATCTAATGAACCAGAAAAACTGTTACATACCCCCAAAATGTGACAAATAGTGTGTAAAGTATTCCAGGGAATAAGGGAATTGAATATAAAGATAACTTTTCAATACTGAATATTATGTTGAATACTGTAAATATATATTGTCAAGTTTCAAAAGTTTAAAGACAGGCCAAATTTTAAGTGGTTCCTGTTATATTTTAAGAAGATGCTAGGGCATCCTCACTATAACGAATGGCCCAGTATTATTACTCCATTAAATCTCATGGTTATCTCTGAAAATCAAATCAGTTCGTAACACTCTAATGTCATCTTTAAAGATGAGTCAAGGCCATTTTATAACATCATATTTATATAGTAAAATACCTAATATGGCAGCAGAAGAATGGCTTTTAAAGAGGAGAGTTAGAAAAATGAATGATTCTTTTCTTTTACCATGCAAGGCAGAGATTAAGATGTCACAGAAACTGATGACAGCAAGTGTAAGATTGCATTTAATAAACAACACTGAAATCTCTAAATATTCAGATAAACTCCATTCACATTTCTTCCATGTACACAAATTCAAGGTCATTTCTTTATCATTTATATATTACTTCTACAACCATGCGAGAAAACTAAGAATCTTGAAAGCGCTTTATGTTTTAAATAAATTATATTACCTTCTCCTCTACCTTTTTATCTCCTAAGCTTTGTGATTCTTGTAGTTGTTTCAGAGATTCACTAAAGAATGTATTATAACTTTCTTGAAGAGATTTCACTTGTTTTTCCAATTCATTTCTTTCTTCATCTGTCATTCTATAATAACCAGAAAGTATGAAAAGAGGAATGCAAGTCGTTAAGTGTAAAGATGACATATTAGGCTCAATGATTTTGTAACGTAAAATCCTTTTCTAAATAATCACATGGCCATAAAATAAAACTTCATGTACAGATTGCTCAAATCTCAGAATGACTGTATAGGAAAATTAAGGATGGCCTTTACTCATCTAAG
This sequence comes from Canis lupus familiaris, assembly GCF_011100685.1. Lineage (NCBI taxonomy): Eukaryota > Metazoa > Chordata > Mammalia > Carnivora > Canidae > Canis > Canis lupus. Next base: position 24,080,555 of record NC_049233.1, read on the forward strand.
AATCCTTCCCTTGCCTGAGAGACTGGAGAGAAGAACATAAACAAATACATCAACACTTTTCTAGCACGTATACATTTCTAAAATAACAGTGCTGTTATATGACAGAGGGAAAGATCCTATTATTAGTTCCAACATGGAAACGGGACAGAAAGATACCATTACTCAAGATAAAACTTATTCAAAGCATGAATAAAGATGAAATTTACAGGAAATTAACCTGATTCTCTAAGGTGCAGTACAAAGTCATTGTGGCATAGTTCCTGGGGACAGTTTCACAAAGAGTTTAAGAAAAGGGTAGATTTTTTTCCTGCCTGTGACACTAGCTGAAATATATGAAGTGCCTTATTGGAAAAAGTAAGACCAAAATATGAAAAAAACAGGTTATTACAAGTCTCAGCAAAGAAAATAAAGAACATACATATTTTACAAAAAGTAAAGTCATAGAGAGCACTAATTAGAATTAATTCATACATATTTTCCAAAAAGTAAAGTCATAGAGAGTACTAATTAGAATTAAGACTTGGCTTGGAATCTTTATCACTCACTAGCTACCCATCCTAAGGTCTCTGAGCCAGTTTTCTGTAAGTGACTACAAGTGACAGCTAAATTGCTAAATTTATAGTTGTATACTACATTAAGTAAATTCCTGAGTTCTATTTTTAAAACCTCAATTAAAATTTACCAGCTTTTGGGACACCTGGGTGGCTCAGTGGTTGAGCGTCTGCCTTTAGCTCAGGGTTTGATCCTGGGATCCAGGATTGAGTCCCACATCGGGCTCGCTGCATGGAGCCTGCTTCTCCCTCTGCCTATGTCTCTGCTTCTCTCCTCTGTGTCTCTCATGAAAAAATAAAATCTTAAAAAAAAAATTACCAACTTTTGCTTTAACGTTAAGACCAATTCTCTACTTTGAACAAAAGAGCTAATGAAAACCAACATACTTGTCTCCATGTTTTGCCAAAAACAACTGCATGGTTTGAAGTGTTTCAGATAATTGCTCCTTCTTGGTTGATATTTCTTCACTAGAAATCTGCAAGGTTTAGAAAACATATTGAAACTCTCCCCTAATAAAGATGAGAAAATAGTAATTTTTAAAAACTAACCAAGTTTTAATTAAGATCCAAATGATGGGTGGCCCAAGTCAATATACTTATCAGTTATTATCAGTGTACAAGCCTGGATAAGAAGAGTACTTTATCTAGAATGCAGATTAAGACTCTTTTTCTAACCATAATGCCCTCATTTTCATGAGGAAATAATATGGCATTATGTGGTTCTCACATTTGTTGCAGTCCAACAGTGAATGAAGGTTGTCTCAACTATCGCAGGTGGCCAGAGGTTCTTCACTGACCCGGTGTTACCCTTGTGTGGTGCAGCACTCAAAAAGATATATGAATGTGGGACACTACTCTAGAAGAATATCTTCCCTCCCCCAAGTTCCTGTATGCCCTGCCCTTTTTAAAAAAATTAATGTGAAAACAGTAATCTGTAAGATCTGCAGACCAAGATTAAATAATTTCTAAAATTTGCAAAATTCATCTATGATAGGGGAATAAAATTGATCTGTTTAAGGAAAAGCAAGAGGTTGTAACATTTTTTCCTACTCTCTCAACATATCACTTCTGAATACTCTATTTTGGAAATTGGATGCCATTCTTTTAAAAGGAACAGAAATGAGAAGAAATGATGGGCAAATGAAAAGGTATATTCTCCCCCAATGTACTCTATTCAGAATACAGCCAAAGTCTATTTTTCATGGTTGCGTATAATCATGAGGCCACACTGATTTTTAACACACACATTTATTATGCTATCAAATTACCTTAAATTTCACTTAACAGAAAGACCATCAAGTACTTATAGAGACTTGTAATTTAGGCACTATGATCTGCATTTAAAAAGTATCTGTCTACTTTCATGTCTAGTAGGTCTAAAATGGATTTAGTAACGTTTTAAGGAATTTAAAACCGCAGAATAAGAAAATACCAAGCTTTGTAATCTTCATGTCTCAAAAGAAACTTGTTCTCCTAAGAAATCTTTGCTAAAGTTTATGTCCCTATTTAAGTTCTTTCCTACCTGATTGGGAGAACAAAGAGGGAGAAGATACTTTAAACTAAATATTCACATAAAGTTACATTGAAGGTTTGGAGTTTAAAATACCAAATATAATTACTTTCCAAGTTCTGATTGCCTCCACACAAATATGAAATACAGTATGTAAGACTATGGGCTAATATGGCTTTATTTCAACTGAATACTAATTCAAGTATATACTCTGGTCTGTAAACTTCTCCAATGGGGAACCCCAGATACATTACATCTGCCTCATATCATAGCCAAAATTAGACAAGACATTGAAGCTTCCCTTTATTTAGTTATATCAACAATGTCTGTTTCAACTGATGACAAGTGAACACTGATGCAGAGGTAGAAGAGGAAGCTAATGATTGCAGGAAGGCAAGTAGGAAAAGTATTTGAGGAAAAATGCTGATTAACTTAGTGGAATTTTTTTTTTTTTTTTTAATACAGCTTCAATTCCAGGGCTATCACCAGCAAGCATCAACACTGGATCTTAGATCATCAACACCCTAAGAGCTTCAAGCAGTATCATCCAACAGACATCACAGGGCACTAATAGCTCATGAGCTGTGCTACTCAACCACTGCCAAGAAGTTGAGGAACAGAAGATAGCCCTCTGCACAAAAGAATTCATGAAGGTAAGGGAAAGAATTTGGAATTTCCAGTGACTGACTAGAGAACACTTCTTTGTAAAATACTAAGATCCAGGGAAGCACAACTAAATGAAATCCTCAAAAATGTTAATACCTGAGTTTGTAGTTCTGTTGTTTTTGAACCGTTTCGTTCACCTTTGTAAGAATGAGACCATATATCTTTACAATAAGGAGTATGTGGATTTACTCTGAACACAAAACATGATGACTGTTCTTTAGCAACTCTCTTCACTATAATCAAGAAGCAGATATAACCACTAGGAGAAGCAGTAATATATACAGGTCAGGTTTTGGAATCAGAGACACTTCCTTCTCCTCCATACTTTGATTCCTTGATCAACTTACTTAACCTCTCTGATCCTCATTATAATTGCTTATAAAAATGGGGAAAATTAAGGTAAAGAATTTAAGTGGTTTTTTTTCCAGTTGACCATGTCAATTCAGTAAGTTCTACCCACTATTATTATTAAACCAGAGCCTCAATGAATACCTTTTGCTTAGAAAAGGGAGATTTTCCAGCCTTCTCGCCATCTTTTAATGTCTTGCTGATATTTGATACCCATTTCTGTAATTCTTTGGCTTTTTCAACATGCTCTTTCTTTTCTTCTTCCAGTGACTTCTGACAAATGTGAGTAATTAGGAAAAAAAGACATATTCCAGTAAATGCTTAAGCTGTTAAACTGACCTCTCCACAGAAAACAATGTAGAAATATTTTGTCATCACACACCAGTTACTGAGTATTTTATTCATTCACTTAACCATGTTTTTCAAGTCACATGGCAGATGTAGTTCCAAAATGTTTATGGTAGCAAAGAAAGCTGTGACTCTCTGGAATGATCAGTCCAACCTCCCAGCTGGTCTATCAATATGACAAATAAAAAAACTCAATTTTATTCATGAAGCACCAGAAGACCTTTGAAGTGCTGCCTTTGCATTAGCATTACAATCACAAATGTCTAGACAGAAAAGTATCAAACAATGGAAATCTGAAAGAACAGTGAATGTGTACACACATATGAAAGATACACAAAATGAAGAAAAATCTCTCCCCATCTTCCAACACACAGTAATGCTACTTTTAATTAAGACTCTACCTGGAAATGGGAAATTGTGGTAAACATTTAATATGTAAAGAAGGTTACAATGTACAGAAAAAAAATTTTTTTCACTATAGCCTCAGGGATGTGGGAACAAATTTATATCTCTTTGAATCCATGGTGCTTTTTGAAGTGCTCTTTCAGGGAACGTAATAGATCATTTAATAACTGGGAAACCTAATGTCCAGCTGGATCCTTCCAGTGATGAAGAATTCTGAAGAAAGGATGCTATGAACTTGCTGGAGTTCATCAAGCTTACTCCATATTACAGTGAAGGCAAGATCAAAAAAATACAAAACCTTAACTTAAAAGCTAAAGGAAACCATTTTGAATAACAGTAAATATTTTTTTACTTCCAATTTTAAAAATTATTCTCTCTTCTGAACAGTCAGCTATATTCAGCCCTCAAGAAATAAATGGTGCTTGGAGCATGAGACACGATTGCTAGACTGTGTGTTTGATACCATCATGCTCTCAACAGATCATATGAAGTGGATAGCATCACCTTTGTGCAAGGTTATTTAAACGTGTCCTATTAGGAAGAATAGTAGAGGCTAGAAATTCCTGTCATCAAAGGTTCAGATACTTCTAAGAGTTTAAGTCCTGTGTGGAAGTCAAAATCAGCTTTTTCTAAAGCTTCTTTGTATGTCAACTTCCTTTTCGTTTGAGGACACATTATATTTCTGACATAGGACTTTTGATCTTTGAGTTTTGTAGCAATGAAAACATCTATAATACCTACTTGGAGAGCCTCTTCTATTGACAACCGGGAATGAATCTGTGGCTCGATCAACCCCCCTGTCAAGTACTGAAATTCCAAACATCTGATTCCCATTTCCTTACTTATGATATTTGCATTCACAGCCTCCACCACTGACATGACTTTGTTAGTGACGGGATGGCCAATCCCTGTGATTACTAATTCACACTGTCGAAGCTGCTGGGCAAACCCCTCATCAACAAGACCTCTATGCAAAGCTTCTGCTACTCGGTACTTTTTGCCAGTGAGAGGATCAATTATCCCCCCTGTACTGACTTGGGCTTCAAGGCATCTGAGGGCAGTAATCCGGTCAACCAAATTTCTGCGGGAGGCCTTCAAGACAGAGATCCTTTCCCCGCTAGTGGTCAGCCAGTACCCTGCAATAGGACTGTGTGAATCCTTCTTGGGAACCAGCTGGCTCAGCAAGGAATCAGCAAGTTCTGTAAGTGTGATGAGTCCTTCCTGATACTTTCTGACCCAGGCTTTGTCAAGTGTTCCCTGCTCAATAGCTTCATTAATATTAAACTGTAATCCTGTTTTAGTATCAGTCAGCATACGAGAAGGATGCCCGTAGGATTCATAAAACGTGGCTTCCTTCCACTGATACTGTTGCCCTGAAAGCTCAAGATAGGTACTTTTTTCAATTAGGTTTCTCTGGAAAGCCTCATATGCAGTCAGTTCTGCTCCTGTTTTAATATCTACTACAGAAATCCTATGGGTTTTCCCTACATTGAGATTGGAAATGTTCCTCTCCCCAAATGGAAACAGAAAGCACTGGCAGTCTACATCAAATACACACATTCGCAGTAATTCTGAGTAATAGAGAGCTTGCTTGTTATTGGGATTAGGGAAAACTCTTGTGTTGCTGGATGGCTCATGTAAAAATTGTAGGATGGCATTATTTAACAAGCCCTGTTGCAGAGCAACCTCTGGAGGAATGCGGATGCCTCTCACAGGGTCAATGACTCCCCCGGTGGCAATCTGGGCCTCCAACATATGTTTACCTCTCTGTCTGTCAAGCATTCTATTTTCCATAGCCTGGAATACCGACAATGTCTTAGAAGAATATGAGTATCCCAGGGCTGCCTTCTCTGCCTCAAGAAGCCTAATCTTGAATTCAGCGTCAATAACTCCATTAAGGATTGCATCTTCAACAGAGTATGTGTGACCTGAAATGGGATCGATTATGAAACCTGTTGCGGCCTGAGCTTCTAAAAATGCTAAAGCTATCATTTTGTCTATTATGATTTTTTTGGCTGCTGAGGCAAATGAAATCTTTTCTTTTGTGGATTCTAGATACAGTCCCGCAATTGAGGTGGCTTTCGTCAAAAACTTGCTCAGGGTTTTCTGAACTTCATCAATAGTCTTGAGACCAAGTCGCAGCTGCTCAACTGTTTTCATGTCCAGAAGCTTAGCTTCAACCAACTGCCTGCCAGTCACTGTGCACCGGAGCCCCTGGAATTTAAATTCATCATCCCTAACTGAACATATGTGATCACCATCCAAGTTCTGGAAGCTCTCTGGTTCTGAGCCTTTCTTAAGAAAATCTCTCTTGAGTCCACTGGATGCTCTGCTCCCTTCAAGCATCCATTCTTCAGCACTGGGACTTGAGTTCTTTTCTTGTTTTAGTGTGGTGACTTCTGTGTGCATATCATACTGCTTGTTCTTAGCTATCTGTAACAGGAATTTAGGAGACATTAAAAGTCATCTAAAAAACATTGTCACTTTACTCATCCTCAATCCAAATATGATTCCTACAATAACGAAGGTAAGTAAAGAGAAGAAAATTTTCAAACCAAAGAGGGCTCAGGGACAAGTAGTAGTATTTCGACAGACTGAAGTTTACTTTAAATGACAACTAAGGTATTAAAATGGTATGTTTAGGAGCACCTTGCTGGCTCAGTCAGTAAAGCATGTGATGACTTGATCTTGGAGTTGTAAGTTCAAGCCCCACTTTGGGTATAGAGATTACTTAAAAAGACAATCTTAAAAAAAAAAAGGCAGGCTTAAAAAAGATTTGAGGTGAAATCTCTACAAAGAAACTATAGAAATTAAAGTGAACTAGCTTGGTTTTACTAGCTTCTAAAAAAAAACATTCTTCAGAATATAATACCATAGATCTAACCATTACATCTGTGTATTTAATCTCAAACATTTAAAAATTAAAGAATGATAATTTATAGTAAAGATTCAAGCCAATCTCTAGATATCTATGGCATAATTTTCCGCCAGAACTACAAAGAGCCAATCTCACTCAACATTGTTAAAAAAATTTAGTCTAGCAGAGAAAGGAAACAAGAGAGGAAACATGGTATGAGGTAGCTAATAAGGTCTCAGAATCCAGAGTATACCTCCAACGGGGCCAAAAGCTTCGCCAGGTCCATTTCACATTTGTCATCTTGATACCTAACCAGGGGCCTGGAATTGTACAGAGCCTGATCTCTTATCTTCTCGATTTCGGATAGTTTTGTAATAGGGTTTGTCTCATCGAAAGTTATCTGTAATTCGGTGCTTGTCTGAGAATAATACTCAGAGTAACATTGCTGGCTTTTCTCTTTCTCAGGTGGACCCCCTGATGGCCAGAACTGGACTTCCTTTGGTATTTGTTCAACAACCCGATGTTGCCATTTTTCTTCTGACTGCTGTGGGTCTTGATTCCACCTCAACAGAGGAGACCTGGCCATTGGGTGAAGCTGCCCTGTGTTCCTAGAGGGCAGGTCTCCAGAGCGCGGACACTCATTTACTGCCATCTCAAACTCTGGTTTGAAGGTACAGTCTTTGGTCGGGTTCTTTTTTTGGATTTCACTCTGGAGCAAAACTAATTGATGTTCATGTTCCTTTATCTGTTGATCCATCTTTTGCTTTAGGCATTCAACTTCACGTTTCTGGGCTACCAGCTCATCTTCAAGTTTCCGACATTTCTGGTAATGATTTGCTTCCACATTCTGTCCTTGCTGCATTTGCTCACGGTATTGCTGAAGCTGTCTTTCAAGTTCTCGGATATTTGTCTCACAGAGCTTGGCATTCTCTTGAGCTCTGCAGTTTTCTCGCTGAAGAGACACGAAGTCAAGCTTGATGCCTGAAATGTCATTTTCAGTGATAACTTTAGAGTCCATTAACTTTTCCATCTTTTTCCGAAACTCCTCTGCTGAGCGTTTGAACTTGTCAGATTCCTCCTGAAACAGAACCATCTTTCTGTGGGTCATCTGCTCCTCTATGGTCTTTAAGTACAGTTCATCTTGTACTTTTTTCAACTTGTTATTTAACTCTTGCACCTGAGCTTGCTGTAGCTGTACCCTCTGCTCCCCTAGTCGCTTCTCCTCTTTGGAAGCATTCAGCTCTGCGCTCAGATTTCTAACTTCTTTCTCAGTGTTCTGGATGATAATGTTCTGCTGGTCACACTTTTGCTTAAATTCACTTACTAAATTTTGACTTTTGGCCAGGTCTTCCTCCAGGCATTTAATTTTTCTATGGAAATCCTGTTCTGTTTTTGTCTGTTTATGCAAGTGTTCATTTGTGTTGCGTAGCTGATCTTTAAAACCATCTGCCTGAATTTTCAGGGCTTCACATCTTTGTTGAATAGCTTGTTTCTCTAAAACCACATTTGCCGATTCTGTCTGAATTCTCTGCATCATTAACTTGGTTTCATTATTCTGCCTAGTAAGCTCATCTACTTTTTGTTTTAGCATTTCTGCACAGTCATTACTTTTCTTCAATTCTTCATTAAGCTTCTGGATTTTATCATTATTTTCTTTCTCAGCTTTAATATTTTGAAGCAACTGTGCATGGCTTTTCTCAAATTGCTCTTTTAGATGCTCTGATTTTCTCTGGCAGAACCGTATTCTTTCATTAGAGGATTCTTTCTCAGCCTGGAAAGAATTAACTTGTGAATTTAAGTGCTGAATATTCCTCTCAGCTATAGCATGGGTCTTAGTGATCCTGTCGACTTCTCTTTGCAGTTTCCCTTTTTCCTGCTGAAGAGATTCTAATTCTACTTCATAATTGTGCTTTATTTTCCTAAGGTCATTAGCTTCTTTCATGACTTCTTCAGCTTTATCTGTGGTTTGGTTCAGCTGTCTCCCCAGTTCTCTGAGCTGCTGGGAATACCCTTCCTCCACCTGATCCTTCCTTTCCAGCTCTAACTTCAGGCACCGCAGTGTATTATTTGTTTCTTCTAGTTTTTCTTTTAGCAAACGAGCCTTTTCCTCAGATGAGGTTTTTTCAAGCTGAAGGGCATTAAGTTCATACTTCAGTTCTCTCATGTCTTTCTCAGCCTTCCTATTGGCGACCGTTAGCTCGTCTACCTGCTGTTTGAGTTCTTCTGTCTTTTGTCTGTCCTGCTCTTCCTGAAGACCTGCTACTCCTCTGTATGAGGTAGGCTGTGGAACCACACAGGCTGGCAATGGCTTTTCTCTACATGAAAGCTGAATGTCCGCTATTCTTCTTCTTGCTTCCAATTCAATCTTCTGCTTTTCTTTCAACCGGTCCTCTGCTATCTGTTTTTGAAATGTCAGGTCTTTTTCCATATGCTTTATCAGCTTTAAGAGCTCCTCCTCGTTGTCTCTCTTTCTTTTTAATTCCTCCATTAACTTATTTTTTTGTTGCTCCAAGTCATTGAGACTGGAATCTTTTCTTTTAAGATGATCTTCCAGGGTTCTTCTTGTAAAGGTGTTCTCCTCTAACTGGTTCTGGAAACTCAGGAGGTTTTCTTCTACCGCTGCTCTTTTGGCCTCGGCCTCCAGCGTGAGCTTTCTTACCCGCTCCAGCTCCCGTTCTGCAGCCTCCTTCTCCCTCACGATGGCTTCTAGCTCCCTGCGGTACTGCTTGGCTTCGCTCTCAGCCCTGATTTTCTGCAGAGCAATGTCTTCTACGTTTCTCTGTTGCTTTCTCAATTCATTTTCCGCAGCCTCCTTGACCTTGGGAAGTTCTTCCTCTACGCGGGACTTTTGTTTCTTCAGTTCTGCTACCATTTTCTCCAGTTCACTTATTTTCCCCGTAAGTTTGCTATTCTCAATCATTGTTGCCTTCTGACGCTGAAGCAGATCTGAATATGCCCCATGTTCAGAAGTCTCCTTACACCTTTTAATCTACAAGAGACGTTTACAAGTGTCAAACCTGTTCTATTAAATTTATCTTAACAAATCTGAAGTGATGCTCATAAAAGTGCTTATAAGAACAAGTGAAACCAAAGGCAGGACAAGCACTATCACCTCCACCATCACCACTGCCACCACCACCTTCCTCAGAGCATAAGCTTCAGAAAGTCAGCAATGGGACAAGACAAAAAAACCCTTTGTGTCAGGTTTGCTAAACCGAATAATCGTTTGTGTGTGTGTGTGTCTCAGGAATAATTTTGTTTTAAAAATTAGCTAGCTCAAGATTTTATAGTAAGAAAGGAGGGACCTTATAAAACATACAGCATGCCCCCAATCTTGTATACATGAGGAAACCGAGGTGCAGAGAGGTCAAACAGTTTTGAAAACTCACACAGTGGGTAAGCGACAAAGTGGGAAATAAAACTCACAGTAGCACCCTTTCTGCTTTCACACACAACTCAGTCTGACAAGCTAAAAGCATAAAGGAACTGAATGACACTTAAAAATTTATTTTTCAATACCTAGCCCAATGAAAATTTAAAATAATATTTATCTCTCTCTCTAAGATAAATAAATAAATCTTTTAAAAAGGTGGGAGGGGGCATCTGGGTGACACAGTTGGTTAAGTGTCCAACTCTTGGTTTCAGCTCAGGTCATGATCTCAGGGTGGTGGGATCAACCCCCAGTGTTGGGATCCATGCTGAGCGGGGAGTATGCTGGAGATTCTTACTCCCTCGCCCTCTGGTTTTCCCACTCATGTTCTCTTTATCTATAAAATAAATAAATCTTTTAAAAAATATATGAAAATAAAATATTTACATCTCCCTATTTTATGATTAAAGAAACAAAACACAGAATTTTGATACTACTTTGAAGAGTCAAATCAAGAAATAACACAAGGAAGAAAGAAAATTATATAAAAACACATAATTTCTAAAGTTGAATTCCTTATTTGTTTCTACTTGCCATATTATGACAATTATAATAATCAGCTGCTAATGCAAAGACAGCTATAGTCTCTGGGGGCTTTACAAAAGATGTGCTTCATATACTCACAGATTTTGTTGTTGTCGTTAATGACATGCCTCATATGAATCCACCTTGACAAGTACCTTTAGATACTTCATAAATATAAAGATATTTGTTAAGTATAAATGTTTTTAAAAATACACTTAGGGAGTCAACTCCAACATACAGAATAAAATATAAGAAAACTTTTTTTCAATTGATAGAAGAATCAATCTCAGCTGGGAGGAGTACATTCTGTACTGACTATAGGACTGCATGATCAGGGCTAATATAGAATTCCAATTTAATCTCTCTTTATTAATACCATAAGACTATTAGATTCATATCACCAACTCAAAATCCTCATAATTAGAAACCATTTAAATAGAGCAGAGAAATATCCTAGATAGCAGATTTTTTTTTCATTGAGAGGCTTTGGTAAATTTCAAGAATTTAATTTACATTATAGACACTATATCATAATTTGCTTCTTCTAATTTTTTGATCCCCAATAATTTTGATAAGAATTTCTGTTGTTTCCTTTGCTAACCCAATTTTCATAATAAGAATTCATATAAAAACATACTTTGAAGCACAACCTGCTATAATTAGTGCTCTATTTTATTTTGTTATCAGGGTCAACTCCTGGTGACATTGAAGCATTTTATCTGCTTAAATATTACATTTTCAATATTTTTTGAGATAATTTCTCACTGGGTCTTCCTCAGTTGTTTATCAAAACTCCTTTAAAACTTAGTTGTCACTAAAAGATTTTGAGCCCTCTCTTTTCTCTGTCATGTGCTGAGGTTAGAAAAATGAAAATTCTCTCAGAAAAAAAATCTTTGTTATTAAACCCTCAGTACCTTAATTACAGTCATTTTAGTAACTATTAATAATCTCACATTGTCTAGATAATTCTGAATTTCTTGGCAAATACTACAGAAATTACTAGAAGAAATTTAATCCTATTTGATTTGCTTTCTCTTAGTGCTCAAATTTATTCATAAAAATAAATTCCTCAAGTTTTCTTTAAAGGAAAACATCCTGTCCTTTAATCTCATCAACTAACATTTGATGTACTTTTCTCTCAACATAGATTAGAAAATCTCTTTATCTAACATCCATTACAGATACTCTAAAATTTCTCTATTTTGGTTTCCTCTTCTGAAATTAACTTGTAACCCTCTTTGTTTTTATGTTTATTATAAAAAATTCTGCTCTCAGACCCAGATTTCCAATGTAAGTCTTCACAGATTCAGTTTCAGAAATATCACTCTTGAGTCTGAAAACTGAGCTATATATCTTTTTTATGAGACAATCCATTAATATGATATTTTAGTGTCAATTTTTAATCAGCAAATCTTTTTTTATCTACTTTAAGTTACAGTCTCTTCATGGTCTTCTGTAAACTATAATGTTATGACTTCCTAATTGAGTATGAATCTTTTATGTTTCAAAAGATGATGAGCATAATCTGTACATCTATCAGGCTTTTTAAAAAATCTCTTGGTTCTGTCAACTTCAATTATACTTCATCACATAAACTGAGCAAAATGGCTCATATATGTGTAATCAGATATATACTATAGGAAAGGGAAAGGACTGATATTTAACTAAATATACAATCTGAAAGATCTACATATCATTTTCAGTGGGATCATATCTCTCAAAAACTGAAAATGTAAAAAAAAATTATAGATGTTCTTGTAGAGATGAGATGTATACCAACTATTGGAATGGTTACAGATATTCTGGTTTTCCTTTCTAAGCATATAGGAATCTAGTTGTAAAGACTTGCAATTAGCTATGTTAGTGATTTAGTTGCAGAAATCTATTAACTCTGAACAGACTAAAATAGTTTGCAAAAGTAGAAAATAAGAAAGTAACATCTATTAGACATCCACTACCATTTCAGTTCTTTCATTATACGAAGTTACACTAAGTAAGTATAATCATCTTCAGAAGTTCAACAGTCTAATTTAAATGGCTAATGCCTCACAATTTACTTATTTTATCATTCTACTATTTTTGTCTGTTCTGAGGGTAGGAATAGAAAGCATATCAAGATAATAGAGCATAGTATAATCCCTTCAAAATTAGATACAATAGCCTTGTGACAATATATTTTCATAAGTAACTCCTTACTCTATTTCTGAATATATTTTTTAAATGTAGAATCAAAGCAGAGAAATCCTCCAAATTAGAATGGTACTGAAATAGTCTTTTACTATATACCGTATCTTTTGGGGAACAATAAAAACAAAACAAAAAACTCCACAATCCTTAAAAAGTAGTATCATTTTTGTAGAAAAACTTGCTTCTTCTAAACTAATGGCTTTTATGTTTTAAATCCTTAAAGATGTAAATTATTTTAAAATGTATAAAATACACTTTAAGTAGTATTTCTGTAGACATCTTAACAGTAGTAACTATACTTCAAAGAAGTATATTTCTCAAATTTGAGAAAACTGAAAAAAATTCTGCCAAGCTGCCAACATTTCATAGAGCCATTTAAGACATTAACTCTAATAATATTAGCATCTTAGAGTGAAAATAAATGCTTTCCTGTTGGAGAGAATCAAAAACAAACCAAAAAATCGCAGGCCTCTACTCTTTTTCATTGTAACCATCTAATTAAATAATTTATCAACCATGTAAATTTGTCATGAAAACTTTTTTTGTTTTCCCAAACATATCGTAGTTGCTTTTTAGTTGGCTGTTCAGAGTTAGTGGTTACCTCCTCTTCTTCCAGCCTCTTTAATGAATCACCAGCAAATTTAATATATTGCGTCATGAGTGTCACCAGAGCAGTGTATCGGGTCCTTAGGTCCATGAACTGCAAAAAATGAAATAAACAATAAAAGCATAATCTCCAGTTGCTCTAAATGAGTTTAATGAACACTGACTAACAGTTATAACATTAACTAGCCTTTGTGATGGTAAAATACACAATTGCCCAATAATTGTAAGTAGGTAGGGATAGGCTTATTACTGTTGTGCAAAACATACTAAATGACAATTCTTCTCTAAATTTAATTGCAAAGTGTATTTGTTATTCTCTGCAATTAATAATTAATCTTGAATAAAGCTTTTCCAAGAATTTCTGTTGTTGTTTTTACAACCCTTAGGAAAAGCACTGTTTAGGTAGAGAGTTTCTTTTTTGGAATGAGGGAAAAAGTTCTGGAAATGGACAGTAGTCAGCATTTGCACAACAGTGTGAATGTACTGAGCGCCAATGAATTGGACACTTAAAAATGGTTAAAATGGCATGTTTTCTATTATGTGTATACAAATACAAATACATAATTTCTATTATGTGTATACAACTATAATTTCTATGTGTATACAAATATATAAATACAATTTTTAAAGTATTGTTTCTCTCTTTTAGATCGCCTCACTTCTCTCTTGTACTTTTACTACCTCTTGAATAATGAGATCTGCTGAGCTCTGCATTCTTCGGCGTTTCACAGGAGATTTTTGCTGTGAATCTACCATGGCCCGGTAGGTCATTGTTTGTAATTCATAGTCCTGTACAAGAGTTATAAGATTCAATTAATTAAAGCAAAACATTAATGCTCCATTCTACAGTGACTCAATGCACAGAAATTGAACCTAGCTTCTTTCACTGAATAACATTTAAAAATTACTGCAAAACTACATTTTTAGGAATCTATCTAATCCTGGGATGTTTCCAAGGTGGTAATAAAAATTGGAAACATTTGGGTGGTCATAAAAGTTTCCCAAGTCTCTTTAGAAGCTCATGGAATCATTTAGTTATAATATGCTAGTTATATTCAGCTTTCCTTTCCCCTGGCTAGGCAACAGAACTGTAGATCTGGATGGCTAAATAGGCCCAGACATTGGCAACTTCAACCATGGGAACTGTCTCCTAAGAAAGTCACATTCTTTCAGGGAATATTCTAGCAATGTTAAAGAAGAGAGAGAAAAAACAAACACAAGCATGCACAAATCAATAAGAAACCAATTTCAGAGCTATACATCTATTCTGGTGTGTGTATGTATGCTGTTGTGCACGTGTGTGAGAGAGGATGAATGAAGCAGAGGCTGACATGTGACTCACATGTCCAACAGAGAATTATTAGCTAAGTGTCACAAATTAAGAGTCTCTGTTTTCACTATTTAACAGAGTGAAGTGATTTGCAGAGACTCTTTCTTAAAGTATATTGTTGAATCATATAGCTGAAAATTAAATTTGATGCAAGTAACTGTATCTTCTTACCTTCACTGTAGTTGAGTACTGTTCCGCATATTTTTGACACTCATCCATTTTGCTCTGTTTCATTTCTATTTCGGACACCAGCATCTACAAACACATAGAGTTTAGAAGGAAAAGAACAAGGAACTCTATACTATTCAACCAAGATGATCAGGAACTAAGAAATAACCATATCTTTTAATAATAAAGCTTCTTAGCCCTTTGCACTTAATATGTAATTAGGCAAATGACAAACTTCTACATTAAGCCACATAAATGACCCACTCAGGGAGGGCTTCCAAAACAGAAATCACTAAACTCTGCAGAAATCATCCAAAGATAGACTTGAAGGCCTTGAACCCACCTACTCCTGATCAAAGCAAAACTAGACACTACTGTCCTGCAAGACAGAATAAAAATCTTAAAGAATTTAATTCTCTGTCAAGTGTGGTATTTAATTTTCTACCACTAGCCATTTTTGGGATCCCAACTATTGCAGCAAGCAGAGTACTAATAAAGAGATTTCCATACTGATGATTAAATGACCATTAGAAATTTGAACACTGTCCCAGCATGCTCTTTTCTTATTCCTTATACTTTCGAAAATGACTTCCAAAAAATCAAAGTACATGATGTATGTAGGTTTGGATTACAGGATTTTAGTATTTATGATTTACTCCTTATCTTCCTCCAAATACTTGCTGACTTTTTCTTTTAATGAGGTAAAGAAAGATAATGGTCATGAATGACCAAATGCAGACAAAACCTTCATATAAGAAACTGTTTTTACATACCTTCTGCTGATTCAACTGTGTGGCTAGAGTTTTACTATTTTCAGGCTGATTTTCCTGAATCTTTCTCTGGGTAGTTTCAACTTGCTGGATCCAATCATCTAACGGGTGATAAGTATCTCTGTAGTACTTCAGTGATTTGCCAATGCCTTCTAAGTCCCGTAACCTAAGAGAATAAAAACAAAGTAGTCACTGTTTCCAACAGTATCCATTAAGACGGTGGAAGATACAGAGAGGAGAGATGAAATTACTGTACCACAGTGCACTATGTACAACAATAGGGGTGTGTGTAAAGATTTCAAGGCTACAGCACCTTGAGGACTATCTCCAAGGGCACACCATACTGGCATAGGTCGAATATAGATATTTTGGTCCTGGAGTTGTACAACTTAGTGATACTGTTTACTCCGGGTTCAAGCCTAACTGACTAAAGCTAAAAATCAGGGAAACTGGAAACGTAATCATAATTGTTATCAATCGGTATGTCTGAAGGACCCAAAGTTTGCATAAATGGCAGTTTACTTCTGAAATAATGATAAAGTAGTTCAAAAGACAGTTCAATGTGGACTCAAGAAAGTACTTCCTAGAACTGTGATTAAATAAAAATACCTCAGTTCCTGTGATTTTAAAACCACTATATTAAACCCATATAACATGTATTTTACAGAGATTCAATAATATATATTTGAATAGAATTTTAATTCTCAAGAATGGTACTATGCTATACAGGCATTTTATATGCATTTATATAAACATTAAAATGAATGAGAAAGGACACTATTCCATTTCTTTTAAGATGAGTCCTAAAAACATTCCATTTCCTTTCACTTTTTTATTTTAGTCACTGGGTGAATGATCTCAACTGTCTTATATCCTCAATTAAAATGAACACCGAGTCATTTCAATTGCTTTACACTTCTTAGGTCTAGTACAGATTCCTTCATACAGCCCCCTCAAACACATGGTAAGAACACGTTCTTACTAAATCTTGGTTATTTGAATATTGTAAGTTAGTAATAATTTCCTTTAGAAAAGGCAAGTAGATTTACTATACAGATGTCAGAGTATATCAACAGTTTTAACAACATAGAGTTGAAAAATATTTATTTTGAAGTTAATTGTCTTGCTGATTCCACCATATCAGAAAGAAATAAAATCAGGTGGAGCTCTTGCAATTAACAAAATTAACTATATATGGAAGGTAACTATATGAAATTAACTGTATATGGAAGTTTTTTTTTAGAAACCTAGAAGTTTAGATTTTACCTAGAATACAGGATAAAAATTAAATCTGTGCTGAAACTGAACAAAAAAGGATACTAACCTGTTGTCAATCTGAACATGAATATTTTGCCACCTTTCAACCAACTGATCTGCTTTTTCCTTGTGCCAGTCAAAATCAAGGTCCCGTTCTTTATATGTTTTAAACATTTCATCACTGATGGCTTTAGCTTTCTGCAACTCATCCTCTAATGCATGGAACACCTCTCTCTTTTCATCTACTTCAGATCTCCATTGCTAAAATGCATTAATTGGTGAAAGTTATAAAAATTGTCAACCACCCACTATGTAAACACATTATTTACCTAACTTTACAATTTATTTACAAATGACTGATATAAAATCAGATCAAGAAAAGACTACATTTCATATATAAAAATGATATATTAGGCTGAACCATATGGAATTGTCAATCTCTGATGGCACTTTGACCTAAAAAGAACCCCAATTTTATAAAGTTCAAGCTAATAGAATTTGCACATCAATAAAAAAAATATATTCCATGAGTAAGTTTGCTACTTCTGTAAGTCTTTCGAACTGCCTATTTCTTAAACATCTACTAATCTCGTTTAAAAATGAATACATGCATTAAAAAAATTAATGAGATAATTTTTCACAACTACTTTGCAATGATTTCATACTCAATACTTTACATACAGAAATATCAATACAGATGAGTACAGTTACCAGTCTTTTTCCTTTCCTGAATTAACTCCTCTACTTACTTCCCTGATGTCTTAAAATAACTACCTCTTTCAGCAAGAGAATCTATTAGAAATAATTTAATTTTTTGCTTCAATTGCTTTTGCTGACCCAAATTAATTATAAAAAGCTATTATTGCAAAAAGACACAAATTTCAAATGAGAAGAACTCTCCTCAAATGAAAAATGACTTATTTACACTAAGGTACGGTTATGTAGAGATATGAAATGAAATTAATATAAATGTATTCAAATTAAGATATTTACTAGTTGATATTTGAAGATCTAGGTACTAGAGAAATTTTTAGAGTGTGATCTTAGCAAATAGCCATAAATGAGGTGCATTACCTTTAAAGTACTTATTAGATTCTCAATGTTATTCTTGTCAGCTATAACTGCTTCTTCTTCACACAGTTTAGTTTCATAGAGTTTAACAAGAGCTTCTGCTGCTTGTGTGTTTTTTAACACCAAATTAACAGTTTTCAGTCTAAAAAAGAGAATGCAACAATAGCCTCTTATTAGTAAACATTTATTTTCCAATAATGCAGTCCTGAAGAACCATTTATGATGCAAGATATAGCATGTTCTTCATCTTGGAATATGAAACACACTGACTACAAGATTAACATTCAGCTAACTCTCTTCTTAATGGAGGGCATGTGCTCCAATCCATGCCCTGCCCTGCAGATGGTATATTTTGTAAGAGATTCCAGGGTAAGGTGGTCTTCTTTCAAACCTTATTCAGAACAAGCTTGAGAGGAAAGTTCTATAAGCTACAACAGCTGAGGGACTAAACCCATAGGCAAAAATGTGGGAAAAGCATACACATGCCCTATTCCCTCAGGCATATTTCTTTTCAACAGAAAGCATAATAAATCCAGAGAAACATTTAATAGATATTATTAAGACAAAAAAGGGATTATTTACATTCATAAAAATGAATGTTTTTAAATGAACAGCATATATATATGTTTATATATATACACATAACTATGGGAGTTAAATGAAGCAAATTTATATTAAAACAGAGGTTACATACTTATCTATGTAAGTAGAAGACATAGAATAGACTTGGTTCATGTTCTGAATGACCACACCGAGCTCAGATCGTAAGGTGGGAACTGATGCAGAGGTTGCTGCTTGACTGAAAAATTCTTCACATTTATTCGTGATTGTTCCCAAATCATCTTTAAGTCGCTCCAGTTCTTTCTTTAGTTTCTATAGAAGAGAGAATAAACACGGGTATTAGGCTAGGACTCCACCTGGGGCATCTTTTCTAAAACAGCTTGAAAACACACAATTTACATTATAATCACTGACTTAAAAAACTACGTTATGTATTCTTTACTTTTTCTTTATCAAGGAAACTAAGCCTGGGCCTTCAAGTTTTATCATCAGTAATTCCTTTACTGCCCATCTCCTCGGGCACAAACATGTAACTTAGTGCTTCTGCATCCAGCAGCTGATCAATAAGCATTCACAACTGTCACTATAAGAAACCCCGAGACACTCTATCATAATGGGTGAAAGGGTACACGTTTCTGCATTTACCTAAGTCAAAGGCAAAACTGAATTAGAAAATTCTCATTCACGATAAGCAATAGATACATAATCAGAACTCACGTGGTGACCAGTGGGCAAAGCTGAGCCCATGAGAAGTCACCGGAGTCAACAACGAATGTCATTGTGACAGTAATTTACCTTGAGTCCATTATGTCCCAAGATAGTTACAAATCTCACCTCCTGCTCTGTGATTCTGAACACACTTTCATGCAAATCATCTCTTTCCAATGGAGTGCGGATCTGTCTAATCAACCGATCCTCACAACTCTCTAACCGAAGTCTAATGTTTCGAACTTCAGAGATGTAGAGGTTATACACAGACTCCTCTTGCTCCTCTGTGAAAATAAATATAATGTTTGGAAAACACTTTGTTCTCTGTCTTCTGGATGTTGCTGTTAACATTTTAACTTGGCAGTTTTACTACCACTGGACATAGCTGGTCAGACTAAGGTCACCCACCAGTCATTACCACAATCCCACCCTAAGGATATAAACCTTCAAATAATAGACCTTATAATTTATGAACAATTAATAAAATTTTCCTAATGCTATCTAAGTCCCAATTTCTGATTTATGATATCCAAGGAAAGTAATATATTACGCTGTTATATGTTCACAAAAATCTGAATTACATTAGCTACAGGTTAATTTTTAAAATTTAAAAAAATTCCTTAAAAATGAAAGGTAGATAAAGAATTTGTTAATGTTTAAAAATATTTTAAATAGATTACTAATAAAGTTTTTTGTCTCTAAGTGATATTAAAAGAATTAATAAAATATATATTTAACAAAACTTAACTAGACAAAAATCTTCTCCTTTAATCTCTGTATAAAATCCAAGTTTTGTTATGGGATATCTCTGTACCTTCCTCTCAATTTTGCTAAGACTCTTAAACTGCTCTAAAAAAAATCAAGTGTTTTTTTTTTATCCAGGTGTGATACATGGAAAAATAACTGAATCTTTTCAAAAACTAGATCATTCTGAACATTACAAAATAGTGACAATGTTGAAAAGTAGATGTATTAAGAATTCACTGCTTGTCCCATTATTTGGTTGGCATCTTTTTATTAATTGATCACTTAAAAATAAATGAACCCCCCCCCCTTGCATCTCCCTACTACAACTGTGCTTTTAATGTTCCAGCACCTGTGTCCACCTATTATAGGCTGAGTAATATAACACACCGAAGATCAAGATACCCACTGAGAGTAAAAAATAGCCTGGACTAATCACCCTGAGAGGAAAAAAAAAAAAAAAAGATAAGGATTCCCATGCTTTACCTCTTTCTGCTGATTTAAGAAGTTCTTGATAATATTGCTTACAAACATTAACCTCCTTCTCCAGTTGTGTTATATCTGAGCCCGAAAATATTTGGGATTCCTGGCTATCTTCCAGAAAATCTTCAAAACGAGATTGTAGGTTACTCAGAACTTGCTGATGTTCACCAGGTAACATTGTCTTTATCTAAAGAAGACCAATGATCCATATGATCAAATGATTATAGTACTAACAGCTAAATTTAAATGGGATAGATCTTAGGTTAGGGTCTTCTGGTGTAGGTCAGTTCATATTAATAGTCATAAATAGAAGAGTGATTTGAAATTAATGTTATTTTTATTAACAATTTCAAGTTTTAATAGATTAGGAAAAACAAGAGTATAAAATATCAAAAAATGAGATCAAACTATATCCATCCCTGTAAGTCCAAACAGCATATCTTCTCTTCCCAAAATGTAATAAACAGTGAATGAAATATGTGATCTCCAGATATCCACCATTCTTAGAAAGTGCCATGTACATAGCAAGTATGTAACAAAATATTTATTAAATGGATGAATATTAACATGGATCTGCTGGACTCCATCCTATTCGCGAACAAATACACACTCCACCCCTCATAATAATGTGCCCCACATTTTTGGACATATTAGGCCAATATGTAGACTCATACTTACTGAAGCCACATTGCTAGCTCGAATTCTGTCAATTTCATTGATGAGATAATGCCAGGACACTACACTCTTCATGTTTATGTGAGACTCATGCCAAAGAGTCAGGACATTCTGATACTGTTGCTCAATTCTGAAATACATGAGAAATACAGACAAACTAAACACTGATTAAGCCTTTCCACTCCCTCTGGAAACACGTATAATTTTTCTTTCTGTTGTAAACTATCCCATCTTTACTAGTTCAAGATCTTTCTGATCCTATGGGTCTTGACAAAGTATTGATTGTTTTGTTAACCTTCAGAGAGCCTCCAAACACAGTTCTGTGTGTTTAGTAAATGCATACAAACCTGTTTGCAAAGTCAACTGCTTCTTTGTTTGGTGGAGGAACTGTAAAGCACACAGATGGGACCATAGCCTCATTCCCAGTAGGGCTAATGACTTTCCATTTAGCACGATGAGAATTGTTGGCCAAAACACATTCATCATCTTTGTAAATGGTTATCTGGTTTCAAATGAAGAAAAGAATAACCAAATGAGGTCACTGTTGACTAATCCTTTACTAATCCCAATCTTGGGACTTTTTGTTTTTTTGAGGTAGAAAACTTTACCACTGGTCAGCAATATGACCTCATTTTTAAAAGGTAAGAATAATGCCAAAAATTGGTCTATTTCTAGAATACCTCAATTTGTCTGTAGTCACAGATAGCTTTGATCGGAATAGAAGTTTTGAGTGTACAGTCAGGATTCCTTGGCTTCAGCTGAATTATTGTTTTTGCTCTCCCCATCAGGCTTGCTATTGTGCTTTTATACTGCAAAAGTTCTTCTTTCTCTTCCTAAGTAATAAATAAGACAGATTTTTAAAAATTAAAAGACTTGTACTCTTTCTTCTTTTAGGGCTTTACACAAGTAAAATTTCATCATAAAAGTTTTCCCTGACCACTTGGTCTAAATATTCAATCCCTCTCTGCCCCTCTTACATCTCTCTTTCCTTGTTTTGTTTGGTTGGTTTTTCCTCTTTAGCATTTATCACTATACCACATACTTTACTTTTTTATCACGTTTATTGTCTGCTCCCCCTCTAGCAGGTAAGCACCAGGAGGGTAGGGATTCTTCTCTGTTTTTTTCACTGCTCTATCTCCAGTACTTAAAACAGTGTCTAGGCTCTAAGAAGTGCTTAGTTATTTGTGAAGTGAATGACTAAACACAGACACACATGCACATACACACACACAGAATACTCTCAAAACAATTATTTAAAATATCAAGGCAATCACATAAAAAACTCATCTGTTGTACTTGTTATCAAAAAATACTAAAGCTGAATGCTTGATCGAATGAGGTGGAAATACCAAGAGTATCAATAAAACATAAAGTTCTGCACACATAAAAATACGATGAAATACTAATCTAATCCGGATTATCCAGGATTGGACTGATGAAATGCATAGGTTTTTGTATGAGTACCATTGACTCCTGAACAAGGTCTTCCAGTTTGTGAATACTGCTTGATCTATCACAGCTGTACTTGCGCTGAATGGCGTCCTTCAGATTCCTTAAGTAATCAGTTGCTTCTTTGGCATCATTGAAAAACTATAAAAAGATGAAAACTGGCAGTTAAGAGTATATTAAATGCTAGTAAACCTAGAGTTGTCAGATCCGAGTACCAGAGCCCCGTGGATCCCTCATGAGGGAGAAGAGAGTAAAATCATAAGACCACTTAATAGTCACATCACTCCTTTACCCAAACAACTCTTGAGTTTGGAGAATTATCAGGAAACCGAAGTGTCTAAAGTATATCTGTATTGCATTTTGGCCCTATATTATTTTGGCTAAAGTTCGGTTTTCCTTGAGGGTCCAAATGATTTTTAAGTAGGAATGATATTCTAAAGAACATTTTAAAACTTAAAAATTAAAAAAAAAAATAAAAGCTCTCTGTAATTATTCCCTTGTGAAAGATATTTATAAGATATTTTCTGACATTTTTAAAGGTTTTAAAGGATTTCCTCCTTAATGGATTGCTTCAATCTATCCTATAGGACCATATGTCCCATATATCCTACAAATAAAATATTTATTTTATTTCCTCTGCACATTAAATACATGTCCCTAATTAACATGAAGATACTTTTTGTAAAAAGGCCAAAATCATAGTACTATCAACTGACATTGTGGTTCGATTCGTATACCTCAAAATATGCAGTGTTTTCCTTTATGTGCTGCTCCACACATTGGCACAGCTGTAATATCCAGCTCCACTGCGTCTGCATTGCTGCTCGGTAGGCCTTAGAGATGAAACACAGCCATTATAACTGGCTGAAGAGTAATGACATACATAATATAACAAAGCTTTTAAAGGTGTAAAAACTCTGCTATCCAAATAGATGATGAGATTGTTTTAACAGAGTAAGACTTGAAAATTAGGGTAGTGAAATGACCCTCTAATATAAGAGTCCGTACTTGCACAAAGTCAGTCCTAAGCATTTACATATTAAATTTAAAATAAAAATGTAAAAATACACACAGAAATAGATTGTTCTGTAGTTTTCTTTGTCTTTGTTTCTAAAACTTGAAACAAAACTAGAAGTTCTTTGGTGGGAAGAGGGGTGACTTAGGTGTTTGTTTTTGCCAGGGAAAAGTTTGGGGAGAGTAAAGAAGAGTGTAATCTCTTATCGCTGTAATTCTGGAACTATAATTATTATAACACTAAGAATTTTTATTTAAAATATTTTTGAATTTTTAATATGAAGTGAATCTCTCATGAAGCAAAAGATAACTGAGAGAACATCTACTTCATAAAGAAAACATAAAACACTTTTTTATATTTAAGATGCCATTCACTGATGTCCAGCAGAGGGCGATCTAGATGCTTTAATGAAAAGGTCTCTTAAGCTTGTTCTTCCCCTTTGGGAAAAACTGCTGAGCTATGCTCAGGCAGGCTTTCTGAATGAAATATACAGTGTAGCACTGGAAATCTGGCAACATAGAGCGGTCATATTACCTGTGCCCTCAAATTAAGCCACTATGAGCAAATTGGCTATAAAAGACATCATTGTGAGTTGTTAGATTATTAGTTTCTTTTCTCATATAACATTTGAAATAGTGTTGATAATTAAGTAAATATTATCTGTGTACCCACAAGATGCTGAACAGGCCAATGGAATTGTAAAGATGACTCAGGCTTAATTTTATCCCTCAAGAAACTTTTAGTTAATTAGATTAACATCTCTACATAAAAGTAATCAGGTTCACATTCACATTATCCAATCCCATTAAAATTCTTGGCCTGTAATCATAATCCCTAACAGTTTTCATCTCTACCTTGAAGAATACTCTATTTTTAGTTTATCATCATACAAAAGTATATCCAGACCCTTCATTATTCTAATTTGCTTTCCCTAGTGTTTCCCCTACTCTTCGATGTCTTTAACTTCCTATATGGTATTACATGCACTTGAATGACTATATTATTATATGAAGAATGTCAAATATAACATTCCCAAAACTTCTACTGGGGCCTAAAATTTTACTAATCTTTTGTATCGTGGAAATTTCAGTGAACAAAGACTATCAGATGCCTCTCCTCAACTGCGAAAGTTTGAAGCATCTCACATTTTAAGCAGAGCTCCATTTGTTTCTTCTGCCAATATACCATGTTTCCCCATCTTTGATGCTCCTCTCATTCTTATATAACCCCCTTTACATTTAGAAAGTCACTAACTCTAACTAGTATATGTTAGGACTAAAGAGTAAATACCACTACCACATGGGAAACCTGATAAATCCTACACCAATTTTCCACTTCTGGATATGAAATGTGTGCACTATACCATAAGGCTTTGCCGGGTTGTTGTTCCAATACACCTCACAAAACCAGACCATGAATAAAATTATTAAGTAATAATAACAAATACTTCCTGAGAAATATGTACCAAGAACCGCACTAAGTAAGAGTATGTCATTTGTCTCATTTTTACCACAGCTCTATGGGTTAGAAGGATCACCCCCATTTTACACAGGTGAGGGGGGCTAAGTAGGTTATATCACTTGCACAATATCACAGTCAGGAAGAAATAAAAAAATAAAAGTTTGTGAAGTCAAGATCCTTCATATTTATTGTAATACATCTCTTTAGCCATGGAAGTTGACAAAGGTACCTTTATTCTAAGTGATGAGTGGGTGACACACTTAGAAAAAGCAAGAGTTAAAGGTAAGAATCACTATGAATATGTCAGAAACATTATTTTTGAGCCACACTGTAATAAAAGTTTGATAGTTTGTATTTTTTAATTTATCAGCAATAAAAGGTTCTGAAGAGTAATCATCAACTGTTAATATTCAACTACGACTGTTACACTTCCTGACTTACCTCAATCGTTAATCGGGCTGGGTGATTTTCCAAAAGTAGTTGCTCTGCTATCTCCTGAACAGATTTAATATTTTCTTCTTTTTGGTCAAGTTCTCTCATTAATTCCTAATGTAAGAAAGAATAAAGAAGCAAGGTTAGAAAAAAGACCTATACCTGAGATACAACTTAGCCATTCAATGACAAAGGCTGTACGTACAGCATGGTAATCTTTTTTCCGAGCTATGTTGGTATTTCTTTCACTCCAATCATAAGCAACTTCCTCCTCTTCTTTTTCATTCAACCAAATAAGTTCATTAGTTGCACGAGTTACAAAATTATGGAGTGTATCAAGGTGCCGTTCCTGATTCCGGGATGTATTCTTTATTTAAAAAAATCAATTTTAAGAATCATGTCTTGGCCAAATAGAGATAAGGAAAATTCTTATTAAAAGTTGTAAAAAAAAAAAAAAAAAAAAACACTTACCAAGAGTTTTGCATACTGATTCTCTAATCGGTGTAACTTTTCGGTGTAAGTTAGTTTCAGAGGTGCTGTCATTTGGATCTATAATATGGGATAAAAAGACATTGAGGTTTTAGGGATATTTCTGACTCATACTCACTACATCTATTATTTTGTTACAGGATTTTATTTAAAAAGAGCAAAACAACAGCAAGCTAAAATGAAATACATACAGATTTTAAATTCATATACCTCACTGATTTTAGCTTCTTTAAGGCTAGATTCAAATTCTTCAATAGCTCGGTGAACATTTTTATGATTTTCTAAATGGCTTTCAACACTTGGCAAATCTGAACCCCACTCAGTGCGGTCCAGCTGCACCTTTAAACAGAAAGATACTAGAGTTAAAAGAGAAAGAGACAACAATAAAGACTGCAACTTTCAGGTAAACATTCTTTTACCTGCATTTCATCAACCCAATTCAAAAGATCCTGAACAAATTTCATGTTGATTTCCTCTTCTGTCAAATTCTGATCCAGCAAAGAAGACTTCAGAAGGGGCTTTCGGATCTGCATTAACTTTAGAGTTTGCAATGAATTGGTCTCTACTCCTGAACTGAAACTTGGAACTAATCCCCCTGATGGGAAACCAGGTGTATAAGCCGGAGTGACAGATGGAGTCAGGCGGGAAGTCAGACCTGATGAGAGGCCTGATGTCACACTAGAAGGGGTCAGGGAAGGCGTTAAACCCTGTGTCAGTCCTGTATTCAGACTGGGGTTTAAGGTCTGTGCAAATCCTGAGTTTAAACTTTGAGTAATTCCTGATATCATGAGCTTTGTTTGTTCCGTTGTCAGCATGCGTCCTTTGCTGTACACGGAGGAACATTCATTCCTTAAGGCCATAATTTCATCACGAAGTTTTGCAACCCTGAAAAGAAAATCAAAAGGGATAAATTATAAAAGGCATTGTTCACAAAGAGTGAACCCTAATGCCAACCGTGGTCTAAATTAGTTAGTTAACTGTAATATATTGATATTGGCTCATCAATTGAAACAGTTGGATCATACTAATTCAAGATGTTAATAATTGAGGAAGGGGCATATGAAGAGGATATGGGAACTCTATACTTTTCAATCCATTTTTCTGTAGACCTGAACTGTTCAAAAAATAGCCTACTAAAAAAAGTCTATGTAATCATATTGATAAAATTTTGCATCACAATTTTTTTCACTGAACTTCACGCTATAAGCACTTTCCATATTATCACATAGTCACTGCACTATACTGTGATCATTCTCCTATTGTTTGACATGTAGGATATTTCCAAATTTTGTTATTATAAAATATCTCTGACATGAACAAACAGCTTTTTTCTATATTTATTTATATATTCTCTATATTTAAAATTATTATAAATTCTTAAAAGTGAAATTACTATTATAAATTCTTAAAAGTGAAACTACCATTTATAATTTTTGCTTTACATATATCTTACATATATATTCGTAATATATACAGTCTACAACCTGAAAAGGTTCCATCCCTACCCCCAAACCCACTTCTCAGAGATACAGAATTTTACATAAGTTTTTTCCCAACATTTTGTTATAAACACTTCCACGAAAGGATAAATAGAAAAAGTTAAAAATTGAGTTAAAAGGCTCCTTTCCTTATATTTTCCCTTTTTCAAATGTCATACAAATATTTTACCTGTAAGTTAGTTACTACAGTATTGTAGGCACTATAAAGTATTTTTCCTATTACTTATCTTTGAAGAAAAAATACCTACTTAACATATCAAAATATATCAGGATTAAGGTGACACACATTTTCAACTGAAAAGAGCATAAGAAATAAATTTCATAAAACTGTCATAACTCTACAACTCTCATCACAAGTGTCCATGAAGCAATTACACAAAGCACAGAGTATGAATAAGTAGGAATCTTACCTCTGTACCAACTGATCTGCCTGGTAGTATTTTCCATCAATAAGAATCTGTACATCAATTACATGCTGGCGTAAAAGGTTCTCACATTCAAGTATATATCCGGCAATTTCTGCTTCATTCTGAAACTGCACTCCTGATTCTAATCTTTTAGAATCCTGTATTTTAAAAGAACTCAACATTAATTCTTTGAAACAAGTTTCAAAACTAGCCTCAAATATAAAACCCAAAATATTGGCATGAAAAGCTACTTGGGTCTTCTGTTTTCCCTTTTGGTTCAAATATACATTCTCTTTTTGCTCACTGTTCCTCAAAACAGGAAACAGTGATCACAATCATTAACAAGCTTTAATTTTTCAGTAGAGGACAATACCAAGAATCAACCAAATGTTATACGAAAGTTTTAGTTCAAACAAAATATAGACCCCCTCCACCACAGTCCCAATGGCTCCTAAAATTAACTTACGGACTGGAGAGCATTTCGGGCAAGGATCAGTTTGTCTTCGCAGATGACACTGTCCCTTTGAACTCGGTTGGCAATCTGCTGCAACATTTCCAACCTAAAAGAAGAGACAAAATAAATTAAAGCCTCTCCCTTTGAAGTCAGAGTTTACCATCCCTGAAAAATGCCTCCCTGCCAAAAGTAAAACAATCCTATGACAAGGATTCAATACCTGCGTCCATCAAAGGATTCATTGCCGAAGCTAATGCAGGAGTTGATCAGTGTTGGACCACAATTAACCGAGAGAAAGTTTTCATTTGAATCCAAACTGGTTCGAGTGCTAGTAGTGTTACTAAACACAGAATCACTGCTTCGGTAGCTGTAACTACTACTGTGCATTTTTATTCCTGAAATGATGTCCCTTCTTTGACTATTCCAAGTAGACTAAAAAGTAGAAGGTCTGCTAAGAGCTCTACTTCTTACGGTGAAAAGCACCAACTAATTGTCACAGCCGTAATGTCTCCTTAAATATGCTCCAACCTGCATATTAAACACGCAGCAAATAATACACTGATAGCTATTCAAAAGAATCTCGCCTAAAGCCATGCGTTTGCTAGCTGAGGTTTGCCTTTTGTAGCCTGCATTAAAACTCTACAAGTATGGACAAGGCAGGCTGATCAGGGCGTCACTGGAAAAGATTTGCCAAATATTTTCATCAAGAGTCATCCCACTGCAGCCACCCTAAAAAACAACTCAGACACCTCCCTGAAGCCCAGGTACAATTAGTAAAGGTTGTTTGGGCAAAACCAATCATCAGCTCACAAACACAAATATTCAATAACAATCTGACTTTTGCACCAGGTCTGTCCTAAGAAACATAAGGCTAAAAACTGGTACTTATAAGTACCCGTAAACAAATGAGTTTGATAAGAAACGAAGTACATTTCCATTTTAATTGCCATGTCATCTGTTTATCAGGTTAAATTAACTGTAAAAGTATCCATTGTCCTTTCTTTGTATGATATGCTCTCAGGAATGTTATCTCTAATCTTACAACAGTCACTTTATATTTTTAAAACCAGAGTGCTAAGTAGAATATCAATGCAATGCTTGCAAATTCAACTTGTCTGTGCCTGTTTTTTTCCTTTCAATAGGTTACTACATGGCAAAAGAACACTGGTTCTTTCTCATTTATCTTTTACACATTCCCATGCCACATAGGTATTATTTGCAATTAATAGTCCATGCCAAAAAACTTGTTGCATCAAGAAAAATGAAGGCATTTATCCAACCAAGCTCGTAGAACATTTTCATAATCCCAACAATACGAAGCCAGAACTGTTGCTTCTGCACTCTAAAGGTAGATATTTTTCTTTTCAGATGGCAAGAAAGGGGAAATTTGAGAGTGCCATGTCAAATATAGTTAGTTAACAGAAAAGCTTGAAATAGTGACAGCATCACTAGCATTTATTAAGCAATTATTATGTGCTAGGTAATTAACTAATAATTTTACATGCATGACCTCATCTCATACTCAACCACCATATGTGGTAGGTACTATTAGAGCCTGTTTACAAATGAGGAAACTGAGGCTTACAGAGGTTAATGAACTTGTCTAAAATTACATGACCTGCAAATTGAGCTAAAAATCTAATCCACAACTTACTAGCTTGCGGACCTTGAACTTTTGACCATCGCATTAAAATCCAGCTACTATTATGACAACTAAAAATCTATTCCATATCCTTTCTCAGACATACTTTTCCATTATTTCTAATGATTAGCTTAGTGTATAATTTTAATCATCCAGAATTATCTCCTCCATAAAAGGTCCATCTTAGGTATTTCAAGCTTATTTTGGATCTGGATCCAGTTATGCAGACAGAATATTACACTCTAACAGGAATGTAACTGGTAATTTAATAAATGACTGATAAGTTAGACTTGCTTTCATATCTTCAGTGCATTATTTCCTATTTCAACAATGTGGAAGTCGTGTGTGGGGCACAAAGAACTAAGTGCCTCTCTGTGTCCCAGACACTGCATTAGCATTGGCAACAAGGAAGGCAGCAAAAACAAGTCTGTCTCCACATTCTTAGAGCTCCTAATTGTCAACAGGCAGCCCTTAATCAAACAATCACAGTAATAAATATAAAATTACAACTGAGATATGAAGGAACAATACATGTAAATATGAGAATTATAACCAAGATATCTAAACCAGCCTGAGAGACCAAGGAAGTTAACTGAGGAAGTAACACTGGAGCTGGGATCTGAGAGTGAAGAATGATGGGGAGGATAAAGGAGACTTTCCCATCAAAGGAAAAGATGGTGCATAGATCCTGTTTGGAGGAGGGCGGGACCTTGGTACATCAGGGCTCCTAAGAGACAGTGTGGCTACACTCCAGAGAGCAAGAAGGGTGTTAAGTGAGGTGGGCAGAGAGGCATATCTGACCACACATAATGGCCTTATACTGGGACGCCCAGCTCCTCGGGAGCTTGCATCTCACAAGGAACAGAGATCACAATTCCCTTCCCAAGTGCCACAAGTCAGGTTGTGAGGTAAGTACTATAGTGGAGACAAAACCCACTCAATAGATGTCTCCTAACCACTAAGCAGTGCTTTCCTGGGCAACTGGTGTAGTGGGAAAGACAGAATGATAGTCAATGATGATTTCATGGAATAAATGCACTTGCAGAAGTAGGAATTTGAACCAGAATCTCCTGAGTGTTTTCTAGATGCCACTTCACTGCGCTTTAAATGAAGACAGACTAGACTCTTGTTTCCATTGCCCCATTGAAAGAAGGCCGTAGCAAAAACACAGCAAGAAACAAAATACATTAATTGTTGATCTACATATCAGCTTCTGGATCCAGGTCCTGATAACTTAAAAGCCAGTATTGAAAATTCTCACAGGTAATTTAGATTATTAGATGAGACTTCACATACCAACCCAGCCTATCAGGTCCTATTTAAACATTCCTTCCCTGATTTATTCCTCAAATCTCCTAGAAGAGTTTCTGGATAAGAAAATGAAGAAATAGACTAAGTGACTTATCCAGGGTCACACAGCCAAGGAAATGAAAAATATAAATGTTGTTCCTAGGTCTGCCTGTCTCCAAAATTTAATTTCTTTCCACGAGAACAAAGAGTTATCTCCCCACACCCAGCCTGATACGCATGACAGAAAACACCTCCAGCCTACCTTTCTACTTCTGGACGAAGTGCCTTCTCCCTCTCGAGCATGGCAATAATGAGTTTCCCCCATTCTTTCTCTATGTCATTTGGATGATAACCTTGTAGTAGTTTGATACGTCCAAATTCTATCCAAATCTTGAGAAAACAAAAAAAAAATTTAATATGAAGCAAGGATGTAAAAAAAAATAAAGATTATGCTTGACAATACAAAGGAAATTTCTACTTACCTCTAATAACTTATATAGGCGTTTGATTTTTGATTTTTCTGTCTCCTTTGGTGGAATTTCTGTTTCTTTAAACTGTAAATACTGATTATAAAGTGCCTAAAATGAAAGGCAAAATAAATGAAGGTCCAAACTTCAAAGACCTATTTTCATTACTGCATAATGTTACCACTTCAAATGCTACTTACTGTGTCCTATGCATTAAATGGAATTCCTTTATAAAACTGACATTCAAGGATAATACCAATTCCCAGCTAGTCAGTGACTAGGTTACAGTATGCAAGATTTGACAAGGGTGTAATTACTGATGTGAGCCATGATTCAACATGTGCCATGCAGGGATCTTGATAATAATAAACCATGGCAGTGTTTAGGTGGTTCTACTAAAAATCTCTCATCATACAAATAAACAAAAAACACATGTCCTTTAAAAGTTGCACTTTCCAAATGTTGCACTTTAGCTTTTAATTTTTGGAAAAATAATTTGATGCAATTCCTATAAAGGAAAAAAGGTTCTCTTCTGAATCATGGATCTATCCTTGAAAATGGAATTCTACTACACAGAACTCTGACTATATAGCTAAACCTTGCTTTCAACGTTCCATTGGCCAAGTTAAACAGATCTTTTAATAAACATAGATGTTATTGGTTGCTATCATTACAGAAGTTTCAACCATATAATTAAATGATCTAGTTTGTACATACTAATTTGAAAATCTCTTAAATATAACTTATTAAAAAGGACCTTCATAAAAATTATGTAGATGAAACCTATCCACATTTAATAAGTATACACTAATTATTTCATTTGAATTCATGCTGGTTTTTTTTTTAATCCCCTATAAATCCTCAGGCAGTCACATTTCTGAAGGGTTCCATTCGATGTTTGGCTGGCTAATGAAATACTGGCACTCCCCATGTTTTCTCCTGTGTATTATGTTCTATCCTAGGCATCAGCAAGTAATCTGTGTAGTCCTCAAACTTCTTTCAAAACTTTAAGAATAAGCATTAATCAGAAGTCAGTACAAATTTACCCAAGTGTTTGGACAATAAGAATCCATTTGGAAATAAGTTGAACTTGAAGCCTGAAAATTGCTTTGAACTCAAAATGCAATGCTTCAGAATGTCCATTACAAAATAAGCTCATAATGCCATTATGTGCTAAACACCATGCCTGACAGATGTGGTGAAAGAAGGGGAAAATCTTTCTGGCCCTGGAAAGGTTTGCATCCACATAGGGAGACATCACACAAACAACTTTAGAACACTTAAAAAGCATCAAATCAACACATGCAAAGGAACTTTGTGCCAAGGACAAGCTCCCCATGGCAATGTGAATAAAAACTGTTTCACAGATGTTCTGTACAGATACATGAACACAATTAATGACTTTAACAGGATCCACCCTGGGTTATTACAGTTTTTACAATTCCAGTTTGATCAAAAACATAAAGCCTAGAATTCAAGGAATTAGACTTTGTTCTTAATATTCACATTATCAGTTTCTTGAAATGAAGCAGATTACTTTGTTATTGCAAATCCAAATATACAAAATCAGATGTTATTCTTCAATAAGTATACATATCTATAATTCTTTGATATTTCCATAATGTCTTTGCCTCAAAGAGTTGGACCTGTTTTTAGGTAGTAGCAAATGTTTTACTAAATGAATTAATTTATACTGGAAGTCAGGTATGCATTTTTGATTCCAAGGTGAGATAGAGTATGTACCTCTTGCTATACAAAAAGAAGCTTCTGAAGCCGTTTTAACAGGGTTCAACCACAGGCACATTCCCAACCACTGTTAAACTTGTCCCAGCTTCCCAGGGACCCTGCTGCATCAGCCATCTATCTGGTGGGTTCCAAGCATTCCCCAGGCACCAAAAATAATTTGGCAATGTCAGTTCCAGGGTCTCTCAAACTACATCTTATTATTCTCAACAATTCAAAGCTAAGACACTATAAATCTCATTAAGATGTTGTTACTGTTACATTTTCATAATTAACATTTACCTCCATTTTCTCTGAATAATAGGAGATGAACAATTTTAAAATTGCCTATTTATTAGTGGCTTGCCAAGGGTAATTTTTCTTGAACTTCTAGAATTATTGAATTATTATAACATGATTTAGAAGCATAATAATTAGGGCACCTGAGTGGCTCAGGTGATTAGGCATCCAACTCTTGATTTTGAATCAGGTCATGGTCTCAGCATCGTGGGATTGAGTCTGCTTAAGGTTCTCTCCCTCCCTCTGCCTTCTCTCCCACTCATATGCTCTCTTAAATAAAGTAAAAAAATTTTTTAATTTTTTTAAGTTTAATAATCCAAAAGATAAAAATTTTAAATGTTTAATAATCAACTCAATCCTTTGTAACTTCTACAGTGACACAAACCTTTAGTTCCACAGGATTATTAGGAAATGTTCTCTCAGACATTGTGGTCACATGGTGTCTAATCCACTGAATGAGGTAGTTCACCATATTCTGGTATTCAATCCATTTGACTTCAACATCCTGAAACAAGAAAATGACAGAAAAGATCTACATCTGCAGATAACAACATTCATATCTAACACAACTTAGTCAGAGGTCATTCTGTGAATTTACAGGTCTTTAAGCTGTAGACTAAAGCCTATAGTGAGAACCAGTACAATTATCTTCTCACTTTTTACCCAGTCCCACATAAATAGCTTTAAAAACATGCTAGCAACATTTGACAACAAAGTAGCCCAATGAGTGCTACTTCTGATCCAGAGATAGTGGCTGGCTGGGGTACTATGTTAAGAAGGCTTCTGAGGCTGCATCCAAATGCAGCAAGAAAAAACACTATGGTCATTTTGGGATCTTTTTCAGGCACCCAAGAAGAGGGACTAATAGTGTGTACAAGCCAGGATAGCTGGCATTGTCCTCCAACCTTTCTAGATCTAAATCAACTGTCTATCTGAAACTCAAAGATCTACATAAAATGTAGGATAGTATGTAGGAATGAAAACTATAGGAAATGTATATGATAGGATTACTCATTAAGCAGACTTCAAAAATGGAGGAAACTGGAAGGCTGTCACCTGCTATGTTCAATTAAGTATCTGATGAGTGCTTATTATGTTCAAAGCATTGTGTTAAAATGTTGCAATAAGAATTTAATACTTTAAGACAATACCTTTTATCAAAGAGTTTACTGTCTAGATGGAGAGGAAAGAGAGTCACAATATAAACAGTTAAGCAAAATGAAAAGCAGTATTTAATTAGGTGTTGAAATACCTGAGACAGGTAGTAATACTAACGGTTGAGGTAATAATCAGGTAAGCACAAATATGCCTCAAAAGGTCACCAAAGGGTTCTGGGAAAGGTAGTCCCTGAGCAGTTCTGCAACAATCAGTAAGTGATTCTTTGGTGGAGTCAGGGGAGAGAGAAAAGATAGGGAGTCCCAAGTGAGTCAGGCCCCTGAACTAGAAATGCCCTAGCTACCAGCAAACAGTCTGTAAAAAAAAGTAAATAAGCAAAATTAATATATGCAGAACTCTGAATGTCAGAATATCTAGACTGGATTTCACCTTACAAACCATACAAGTAATCACTGAAAGTTTTCAATCTAAAGACATCAGGTTTTAGGAAGATTGGTGACAAGTACAGTATTGATGGGAAGAAAAATACAATGGAGATGGAAAAGTATGAAAAAGCTTTCATCCTAGTTTTACTGTGAAGGGGTAAGAGTCAGGAACAGGGTGAAGGCAGTGAGAAGGTAAGGCAAGGAATGGTCACAAGAAACATTCTCAAGCAATGCTCGATACTGCATTGTTGGTAGACATCACAGCTGGGGATGAACATGAGAGCAAGTTACTCAAGGAACAGGAGAGGATAAATCTCTGAGAGAAAGAACAAGACAAAGAGAATGGAAATAAATCTAGAAACAAGAGTGCACAGAGATGAAAAAGAGACCAGAAAAGAGAGTTCATCAAGATGTGCTCCAAAATCTTCAAAATAAAATAGAATAAAAAAAAAAAAAAAAAAAAGAAAAGGAATCTGCAAGGAGAAGGAGAGAAGCCCAGTTGTTAGTTTGGCAAAATCAAATGCCCTTCCTCTAAATATCACCTTTAAATCGGAAAAAAAAAAAGTCCCTAGCCAACTGATTTCATGAGATTAGGAGAGTTAATAACTTTGAAAGTGATTTCAGAAGTGAGATATTCTACATATACAGAAGGATATCAAACATAGTAAATGTAACAGCAGTGGGTTAAAAATGAATCACCCCAAAATTCAGTGGTTTAGAGCTTTTATTTACAAAATGATATGTAACTCTAAATAGGCTACTTTATTTATTTATTTATTTATTTATTTATTTATTTATTTATTTATTTATTTTTTAGGCTACTTTATTTATGACACAGAACAAATTTTTTTTTTTAATTTTTTTGAGTTATACTTTAATTTTAATGGTGGAATAATATCATGAAAATGCAAATAGGGCTGATTTGTTAAACAGCATCGTAACTCAAGTTCTTTAAAGAATATTTCATAAATACTGTAAAAAGCTTTATTAAAGAATTCAGTCAACTGGTTATTACTGAGTCAGAAGCTTCTAGTATGGAAAAATCAATACTCACATTTGCACCAATACCTTCGCCACCTTCAGGGACTTTGGGAAATGCATCATAGAGAGATGACACATAAGTTATTACTGATTTTTCATCAGGTGAGGAGACATCAACATCTATAAGCAGCAATATAAATTATTTCAAAATGTTGATAAATTACTTTCAATCGGACTTTCATGCTGGTCTACATCTAGTCAGAACAACTTACCTTCCGGATCCAGAAGTCTTATGACACCAATTTTTTCTGCTACATAAAAAGCGTGCTCTAAATTTGCAAGGTTGCTTTGAACAGCAACAGTATTCATGTCTATCAGGTCCGGCCTAGGAATAAAATTTGCTGCAATTAATTAAATTTTCTCATATGCCAATTCAACATTACACTTAACGTTGACCTATTTATGTTAACATTTCTGCAAAAACCAATACTAAGCCTATGCTGAAATACAGAGATTTTCATCGAATATTAAACATTACTTAATTCTCTCACAAATCTGTGGGTGCCAAAACCAAGTGCAGTGAGGAAATCATAAAAATTTGAATGTATATAATTTTCAACAAAGTCTACAAATTCCTCATAATCAGAATATACATGAGTATCTGTCCCATTCAACCTATTTAGCTCTACTATTCCAACAGCATCCTTCCAGTCCAACTAGCATCCTCTTAATGTTTCTTCCCAAACACTAAGGTTTATGCTTGGTTCAACGCTGCATCCATGGCATCTACCACCCAATGGACAGAATGCCATTTCCTGTCATTGTTGTCTTCTCACTATTCACTTATCTTTGCAAGCAGAGATCAAGCCCCAACTCCTTTGTGGAGCCCTCACTAATCTTCCCAACCCTGTTTTTTCTCTCTGTTCCATGAATTCCTTATACTTTGAGCCTGTGCTGGTCAATCCGACATTTAGAATAATCACATACTTCCCTGCCCTATCAATTCACTTTTTAATGTGCATGTACATCCTGCTTCTCACAACTGGCCAACTCTAAGTCAGAAAGAACCATGTATTAATAAACTTTTGTATTTTCTCCTTCTGCAGAGACAGAGTGGCATAGAATTAGTGGACACTCAATACATACCTATAGGTAAGTTGGTAAGCAGGCTGGTTAATCAGTAATTTGAATCATAAATGAAAGACTAAATAAGCACTAGTTTATATCTTCACAAGCATGCATATGAGCATGCCTATGTACAGACATACATGCACACACAGATGTGTTTGCTTTAAAGCTAGCTTTGATATTTTAAAGCTAGTTCTGTCTATATACAAGACAGGAAAAGATGTCCTGAATACTCTTTGTAGAGAAAGTGGCAAAATAGGTTCATTGAAGACTTAACACAAGGCCAAAAGCCAGACAGGAAATGTTCATCATAGAAACAAAGCATTAAAAGAATGCAAAAACAAACGTGGAAACTGTAAAACTCAAAAAGTGTGGGCCCCGCCTCCAAAATGACTGAGTAAGCACCTGCTCATCAAGTTCTAAGGAAGGCTCTCAACAAAGTCCAGAGACATTCTGGTTTGCTCAAAATAATCATTTGGGAACTGCACAAAGAGTGGGAGGGCTCAGAGGTTGTGGGGGAGGGCTGAAATGCAAATTATTTTGAATACTACTTGGAAAGCTGTTCACATGAAAAACTCTAGAAATGCATTATTTCCCAGGAAATTATTAGAAAATTCATTAATGTTTTTCATATGCACCAATATCACCACTTAAAAGTGTTCATAAATTTATGATAGGACCAATAAATCTACTGACAATAGAGGTAAATGGCATACCTCTAAAAACAACATTTTTTATTCACATAGAAGCATTCTGAAGGATATGCCACTTCAAGATTACTAAACAGGTGAATATAAGTCTAGACAAAAACAAATATCTGAAGTTCAAAAAACTGTTTTGCATCCATAAAGTTCACACATTTTAAAGAAATAAAAACCAGCCTTTCAGAGTTTACCAAACCTCCTGACGAGAAAGGGCATGTTGTTATCCAAACCCTGCCATTAGCAAGAAAGTAAACACTGAGTAATCCCAGAGGGAATGAATAAAGTCATTGAAGAGTCAAGTTTTTGACTAAGAGAATAAAACATAAAACTTCCTTCAAAATGACATAGTCATTTCAGCACAAAGGCAGCTGTATAATACATAGAGTTTGGATAAGTCACTTCTTTTATCATGACATTTAACACTTTAATGAATAAAACTCAAAGTGATGTTCCTCTGTGAAAAGACTGCAGTAGACAAAATTCAGCAAAAAGTAAAAAAGAAAAAACCTGCAAAACCACTATGAAAAACTAGCAGTCTGAAAGTTTTCAAAATTCCATCCCTCCTTGAGCTCATCTCCTAGGCATTCAGTCATTTTTTGTCTTGCAATCCGCCCTTCCTCTCTGTGTCTGGAGCTTCCAAGAGAGGCTTGTGCTGTGACCTGTCCACTTTCCTTCTTCCTTACAGTCTCCCTGGGGTCATATAACCTTTAAAAACTTCAGCTTTTTTTTTTTTTTTTTTTTTACCTACAGAAGGTTTGTATTTTCATTTGAAAGGTTTTATTTGTTTAAGAACTTTTCATGGAATTTTAACAGGAAATTTCATTCCCATTTTAGGTCTGACTAACCAAAGACTACTATACTGCAAACATGTACAAGGCAGCAGCCAGGTTCTTGTAATGCATTAATCATTCTAATTTCCCTATTTTCTGCAATAGAAAACCTTTCATAACTATATATCATTAACACTGCCACTGAAAATAATATATATTAGTCTTTTATGGGAAAAGGGCCATCCTAACTCTTAACTTGTGTTAGTATTCTTTGATCATATAATCTTTTCTGAATTACTCAATCTTTATAAATAACAATTTTTTAAAACATGTATCTGTATCCTTTTTTCCATAAATGATTACAAATAGCTGACAAAGAAAAACACAAGAAGATAACATAAATTCTATACTGGAAGTATAAAACTAGGATAAGGCCATAAGATGAAACTAAAAGTAAGGCCAAAAGGTGAAAACTACTTAAATGCATGCTTACCACCCTTAATTTATTTCAAAAATATAAGACCAAAAGGTATTAAAGTGGCCATTGTCATAATACTAAATAATTTTGGATAAGAGTAATGTTTCTCTTTCACAAAACACCCGCATTAAGCGTACTCTTTCTAGACAAAAAAAATATACAAAAGACCAAACACACATACACACAAAACCACATACATATACACAACACATGTATATGGCCATTTATGTATATATAAGTACATATGTGGATATATTCCTTATTTATTAATTATATTTATTAATTTATTTACTAATATATTTTATATACATTACCATCCACACTAACAGCCAAACTAACAGAACGTGAAAACTGTAAGTTTTTTGGGGGCACAGACACCTCAGAGTAACATTCCAGTCCCCAAATACTTTATTAATATATTAGCTCGCATGAGAATTAGATTGGATTCTGAGAGAAAATTTAACTTACACGTTATAAATGGCTGAAGATTAGCACAAGAAACTATCTAAGGCTTCCACATGACATCATGCCAAACACTGAAATGTTCAACTACAAAGAACATGAAACAAAGTCAAAAGGCCTGGAAAGAAAGTACTCAGAAATGGCCATTGGAACATACTTGAGGGAACACCGATAAAAGTTTGCTAAGAGAAGAAGAGTGCATTAGTGAAGATACAAGATTAATAAATTCTGAACCAAAAATGTGATCATGGCTGAAAGGACAGATCTAATATCAATAGTTAAAATCCAAATCAGGATGTTTCTTCAAAGTATGTAAAATTTACTTAAATTCATAGAGTTTATTTGGTTGTGTTGGCTTTCAATGAACACTAAATAATTATTAATTGTGTGGATACAAACCTAAGTTTGGGCTACCCAGGATCTGAACCCTCTTTCTATGTTTGGGAAATCTTCCCTTTTAGGAATCATGACAGAGAGAAGAGCAGAGTCCCTTTCTCAAAACAAAGCAAAACAAATCACATCAGGTTTTTCTTTTTGTCTATTTCCTTTGCTCAAGAAATGTGCACTGTATACTTCACCACCATATATGGCACTAGCTGATCAACTCATACTCTCTATTTCCAAATGCTGTCTACTATCTCTGTGTATTTGCCACAATTTGTTATAACTATGTACTTGTCTGCCTCTCACAGTGGACAGTGGGCTGCCTGAAGGCAGAGCCTGTGCTTTATCTGTCTTTGTCTTTACAGCTTTAATAGCTAGAATAATAGCACATGAATGTTTAAGAAGTTAATAAGTAACAAAGAAATGAAGGAGCTCTAAGGACTGCTCTAAGGACTGGAAGGCACCATTTGGTACCATCGATTCAAATTCCCGGACACCTTTTCCATCCCAGGTTTATTCCTTTTCTTTCCTTTTCTTTTCATTAATTTCTACAGCCAAAGCTACAATCTATAGCTTCCAATCAGGATTCCAAATCCTTATGAAAACCCACACAGAATAAGACACGGTGTCACAGCTTCTCCATGAACTACATATATACACATCCTTCTGAGGTTTCCTAAAGGCTTTTCTCTGCTGAAAACCAATCTGGAAAACAGGCGTGCAAAGAAAACAACCGCAAGGGATAGATTTTAGTTTCCCAAAAAAGCATACATCACTGCTTCTGGGTATGAGTCCTCCCTTCCTATGCTATCATGTGCTCCTAACTGCAGCTACTGATAAAGCTGCCGGTTGGAAGGTCTTACAAAATAACTAAAAACAACTAAACAGCAGGAATTAATATATAGTGATAACTATATCACTGGCAGGCCACGCAGTGCAGGTTTCAAAGGCATTATCTCACTCAGGGTCCTCAAGAACCCTAAGCAGTAGGCTATGTTATCACCCTGAATTACAGATGAAAAAACCTAAGGAGATGACACAACTTGACCAAGAACATCACCTGACAAGGGGCAGCACGATCTGAACCCAGGGGAGTCTCAATACAAAGCCTGAGCTATTTGTTGCACGATGCTGACCTTAGAAACTGAAAACACCCAATATGAAGCTGAAAAATCAAGATAAAGAAAAACACAGAAGAATTTATGCTTCTGATGATGGTAATACAAGAAACACAAGGGAGTGTGTGTATGCGCGTGTGTGTGTTCATGTGTATAACAGCAAACTCAGGAAGATAAATTGTATGAAGATGTAGTTCCAGACTGTCACCAAAACAGTACTCCTCAATATATACAAAACCAATGTTCTCCACACTTGGAATGGCTTTAGGGCCTTAGTGCACTCTGAAAGAATATAGAGAAAGGCCTGGTCATCCATATCTTAACAAGGTGTTCCCCTCTCCCAGGTGATTCTTATTAGGCAGGTCTGGGAACTAAATCATCTTAAAATTCTTCTTGTCTCTTTTTTTTTTTTTTTTTTTTTTTTTTTAAATTTTTTTTTTTTTAAATTTTTTATTTATTTATGATAGTCACAGAGAGAGAGAGAGAGAGAGAGAGGCAGAGACACAGGCAGAGGGAGAAGCAGGCTCCATGCACCGGGAGCCCGATGTGGGATTCGATCCCGGGTCTCCAGGATCGCGCCCTGGGCCAAAGGCAGGCACCAAACCGCTGCGCCACCCAGGGATCCCATTCTTCTTGTCTCTAATAGAACTTTCATTTTCTTTTAAAATTATCCATATTCTGCCCTGGCAAAAAAAAAAAAAAAAGAAAAGAAATAAAGAAAACCACACACCATACTATCAGATAATTATGTAAGAAGACAAACACAAAGCAGACACAAACACAAACATGCCTACTGCCTTAGACTCTCCATAAATAGCAAACCTCTTCCCTCTTTTCCAGTACTGATTTTTATTGCTTAAACCTAGAGAAAAAGAAAAAAATTAGGATTGGAGGGTTTGAGACAAATCTCTTATTGGCCTAACTCTGGAATACACCATAAAATGATGAAGTCTGGAAAAGACAGCATTTGGGGACAGATTTTTTAATCAAAATCAAAACCAGTTTATGTAAACTTTGTGATTTGAGATATCTATCATTTGAAAGGATACTGAGCAACAAATTTCTTTCTCAATTAAGAAAAAAAATAGAAAGTAGAATGGTGGTTGCCAGCAGTTGGGGTAAGGGGTAAGAGTTCTGGAGATGGACAGTGGTGGTGGTGGTTTAACAATGTATTAACATACCAAATGGTAAATGTTATGTTATAAATTATTTTACCACAGTTTTTAAAACTTTAAAAAAGTTTTATAAGACAGTGTTTACATAATTGACAGAAAAGGCTTTATTGAGGTGGAAATAAGTGACAGGGTTGTGATTCAGGTGTCTGGTGATTTAGACCTAACTTGCTCTCTGTGAACACATATACAGAAACCTGTGCCTCAGTTCCCTTCTACAAAAAATGAAAATCAAGAATTAGAGAAAATCAGGAACTACAAGAATCATCTAGAATTCCAGCTATCCTTAGAGTGTTTTGAGATGTGTGCGGGAATGGAAGGAAGACATTTTGGGCTGCTATAGCCATAACGTCTTAAGAACCCAACTGATTTGCCCAAGGTCTCAAGTGAGGATTTATGTGAAAATACTTGTGAAATTAAGTATTAAGAGCAATATACATAGGTTATTAAAAAGCATTCACTGGCATGTGAATCACAATGTAATGAAAAAGTTAGAGATGGCCTAACTTGGTGGTTTTGTATGCTAATTATAAGAAGCATCTACTATGCACTGGGCAGTGAGGCATTAAGAATATATGCACTGTGTATATGGAAAGCTCAGAGTTCTAAAGGGAGTTCAGAAGTAAACCGGGAGAATACCTGGTTGGTGAAGGGCGCCCAGGCAGAGGGAAAAGCCTGCATGTGCTCATGCTTAGAGGGCATGAGAAAAAAGGAGACCACTGCCTGGGAGGAGAGCCAACAGGAGGGGGATACATGGCAAGAGATGGCTGGATGGATGCAGGGGCCAAGATGATACAGACTCTCATGAACTTCTTAAAGGATTCTGAATGTTTTTCTAAGAACTATGGAAAACCAGTAAAATGCATTAAGGAGGATTACAGGAGACTAAATGATCAGATCTGAGGTTAGATGCAAGAAATCTCAAGTGGTAAAAGTATTCTCACAGAATCCAGGCAGGGAACCAGAATGACTTGCAAAAGAATGTGGCATGGTGCAGAGAAGTAGACTGTCACCAGGCGATATCTACAAGGTCAAATCCACAGAAGTCAGGGGCATGGGCATGGATGAGAGTCAACATAGAGAAAAAATAAAGTCAACAAACAGCCCTAAAAAACTCCAACCTGTATTGGCCTTGTGACTAAGTCTGCAAATG
Source organism: Canis lupus familiaris (assembly GCF_011100685.1). Classification (NCBI taxonomy): domain Eukaryota; kingdom Metazoa; phylum Chordata; class Mammalia; order Carnivora; family Canidae; genus Canis; species Canis lupus. The sequence goes on from NC_049233.1 coordinate 24,124,273, forward strand.
GAGCAGTAATAGCTCATAAAACAGGAGGGATATCAGGCCACTGTAGTGCCATAAAAGCTGAAGAAAAAAAGAATAGTATTTCAAGAAGAAAAGAATGGACAGTAGGGCCAAACACTGAGAAGAGAAATGCAGCCTGAAAAATATCCACTGGATTTAGCCACATGGAAGTCATTCATGACCTCAGAAGAATTCTGGTGGATTACAAGGCCAAAGGCCACATTACAATGGGGGTGAGGAATAAATATGGAGTGAAGTATGAAAGTAGAGGGTACAGACAACTCTTTCCAGAAGTCTGGCCTATAAGGAAAGGAATGATGTAAGACAGTAGATGGAAAAAAGCACAGAGTTAAGAGAGAAGTTTTGTTTGCTGTTTTATTAGCAGAGGCTTTGGCATGCTTGAAATCTAAAGGGAAAGATCCGTGGAGAGAGAAAAGTTTAATGTAATAAGAAAGAAGGTATCTGAGGCAATGGCAGAGATGGGATCCAGAGCACAGGAAGTGGGGTACAGGCCTCAGGTGGAGAGAGGATTCCTCTATGAAATAGGAGCAAAGATGGGCTCAGGTGGATGCAAACTAAGGCAGCTTTGTGTCTTAGGTAGCAAAAAGAAAAGACATTTCACTTGCTAGCTTTTTAATACTGTCTGAGAGCAGGAGTACAGATCATCAGTTGACAGTGAGGGAAGAAAAGGCAGTGTGAGGGAAAAAAGGGGTGAATTAACACAGGCAGAAAAAGACTACTGGTTGGAACCATTTGAATCTGGTAGTCATGAAGTCATAGTGAAACCAGTCTGCTCTGAAGTAGGACCTTTTCTGGTGTGCTTCCCTACTTGAGTACATGCACAGACAAAGCAGACATCTGGCACATACAGGGTCAGGCTTTGCTGGAAAACTGGTACATAGTAGCACACAAGGAACTGAAAGGGATTCTGTGGAAATTAAAAAAACAAACACTCCATTTACTTGGAAATCAGTCTTAGAACAACCTCTGTATTGGCCTTGTGCACTGTGCACTAATCACACATAGATGCAGAAAGCCACATGTGTTACTCAATACTTGTTCTTCGATAGATCACACAATAACAATATGCATTAAATATGCCTCATTTATCCTATGACCGTAGAGCAGTTACCATAACAAATTCCTGTAGACGACTGTTTGGATTCAATCATGTTCAGGCTTAGCACAGTCTTACAGTTCTTACTGGTGCAAAAAGCATCTCACCTTGGCCCCCCTCCCCTCGGCAGGAAAAAAAACTCCAAATCTGTAATATGGTTTTCACTTCTCCCCAGCAAATAAATGTGAACATACAAGAGATCCACCCACAGCTTTGTAAGTGGGTGTAGATATTCCTTTATGCTCATATTTGGGCACATATTGTTGAAAGAAACAAAGGCATGGAAGTAATTTATCCTTTTCTCAAAACCAGATACCTCAATTTATTTCAAGTTTTCTTCCTATTTTTTCTACAAAATGACTCTCTAACAGCAAGACAGAAAGCAAAGAATGAAAAACATTATGATTTACAGAGAGCTTTGTTAGTACTTGAAGACTGGAATCTAACGTTGGAAATTAAAAGATACCTAATGAATTACAAGTCTCAATTCATAAAGAACAATTAACTCCATAACAGCCTCATACACTTTAACAAATACAGAGAATAGTATTGACATGGATAGAGAAGTAATTCTTTCAATACCTATATTTTAGTGAACTTAAGTAAACTTTAGTCACCAGAGGATAAATACCCACCCCCCAAAGGGAGATAAATCAACTGATTTTTTTCCCCTCGGGCAAAAAAAATAGAATATTAAACCACTTCATATCACAAAATAACAAAGAATATGAATATGAATCTGAAAATGAGTCCCAAAAAACGTGGTATTACAACAAAACAAATGGACCTTTCTAAGAAAAATAAATGGACAGAACACTGTCATCTGCTCCCACAACATAAGGGAAACCTTAGTGTTAGAGAAGGATATGAGAATGCTGAAGGGAGTCAGGAAGCATATATCAAATTTCCAAGCAAGGGGAGTCTTCCATCAAAGTTGTTTCTCTTGTGCTTTACAGCCACGTGCCCTATAATGAGTGGGTCAGCAGCAGTACATAAGTAGGGAAGGAATGTGACATTTATTACATACTTCCTAAATCTATGGCATTGTGATAGGCATTCTCTCATATGTTATCTCCAGAAAGCTCCCACTGCTGGCATTCTAACTTCTTAACTAAACTCATCACTCTGAAATTTGCCAAGTTACTTGATCATATTCCCCCTAAACTCTTAACACATACATGTTTAAATGAATAGCTTGCACACATAACAGAGGGAAACATAAGCCTGTAAGTTCAGCTCTGGCACATAGCTTAAAAGCTAAAAAACAAAAACACAAAAAACCTGTATGAATAAAATGATAAATGTTAAAAAAGATAGAAAAAAATGAATGGAGTTTAGATCTGCTAGAATGCAATTAACAAGTCAAGGAAGGGAATGTTTCTTAAAGGCATCATGGAAGGGAAACAGCCCAGAAGGAGTATTTCAATGCAATTCTTCTAGCAGACAATTCAGATATAGGTCTAAAATTTTAAATGTATTACCCTTTGACCTAGAAATCCTACTTCTAGGACCTTATCAAACCAACACATTCCCACATCTGCTCAAAGATACATATAGAGTCCAACACTTTTTAATAGCAAAAACCACAATGTCCATCAACACGATGCTATTAAATAACGTTACATCCATACATTAATTAGAACACTGTGCAGCATTTTAAAATAATAAGGTAAACCTATTTCTGCTGATATGGAAAGACATCCAAAATAAGGAGAAATAAAAATATGAAATAACCTATATGCCTTTCTCTCAACTGTGTTTTAGAATAGATTATAATAATGTTCAAGATTCAGTGCTTATGTAAATTATACCTCAACAAAGCTGACCCTTCCCCCCTCCTCAAAAAAAGTGTTTGTACATGCACAGAAAATTTCTGGAAGAAATGAACAGTTGTCTCTAGGAAATGGGACTGGGAATTTGAGGAAAGAAATCACATTTCAATGTATACTTTTTTATTCTATTTGAATGTTGTATTATGTTAATGTATTACATTTTCTTTCTTTCTTTCTTTCTTTTTTTAATCCCATATACAACAAAAGTAGGGCTGTGGCAAGGAATACCTACCGCAGAAACTGCTATAAAATGTACCAGCTTTTCACGGTGAGCTCTGAGAATTCAACTGTTTTGAGTTTATTTGATTAGGTAAATAAGCAATTTGATTTTGAGTCACAAACTGAAGTACTTGTGACTTCTCAAAAAATTAATAAGCTTCAGGGCTCTGTGTTTAAGCCTAGCCTATGGCCACACACAAAGTAGAGCCCATACTTGTGTGTACGCACACACACATACACACCCTCATACCTCTGGGTTCTGCAGCCTAAGGGCAGGCCTGGTTCTGAAGGAAAGAAAAAATCACCTCATCAACACTAATGCAACTTCCTTTGGGAACATTTCAAGCCCTAAAGGGCCTCCTCCCAGTGTTAAACCAGTCCAATCCAGTTTAGCTTGTAAGGTGTGACAGAATCCAAGCCTGTGGCTGAATCACAGGCCCCCAGGTCAGACTATTAAACAAGACTCGGACTATAGCCTTATAGCCTAATCTTCCCAATTACAGCATCTTTAAACATTTAATATAATGAAATAGGAGGTGCCATTAAACTCTAATTCAAAATGCAAACAACGAACAAATTAATTGCTTTCCAACTACACTCAGACACGTGAACAACTCCTGGCTGCCTAATTAGAAAATATTTAAATGGCATGCTCCTGAATACCATTTATTTCAAAAAAGTGGAGTCTTACCTGAGTAATATATAAATGACATGCTTGTGAAAAGAAGTCCAGGGGCTCACAGGTAAATTTAAATGAATGAACGGCGGCATAAATTAAAAATAAGACTAGAACTAACAGATACTGGTAAGCAGAAATAATCTCTTTGCAAAACATCCCCCCCCCGCCCCCGCCCAACACACACACGTTAGTCTTGACATCCTTAGCATCTTTCTATCCCACCACCTTAGCTTTGCCCAGCTCTAAGGCACATTCTGCACTGTTCTTCTGGCCTGTGGGCACACATTCGTGTTTAAGCCTGCTCAGGTATACATGTTTTCACAGTGAGTGCTGCTGTTCTGGAACTTGGCTTTCATCAATGTTCTAGGGCAGCTATCTACGTGTAGTGACTGATAAATTAAGACAAGTCAGGGGTTGAATTTCCAGCTAGAAGTCAGAGCTTTCTTTCTTTCAAAAAGAAAAAAAAAATCATTTTCACTGTGATACCTGAGCACACTCTTAAATAACAACACAGAAAAAAATCAGTTGAATTCTCTGTTTGGAACACCTACTATGAAGAATGTGTGCTACTGATGGGAATTTTAGTCCTCTATATCCAAACTCTACCAGAGTGATTAATCCTAGAGTTTAGAATCCCATAGCTGCTGATTCTCAGTTAATTCTACTTCTCTAGCTTTTGAGCTACTTACTCATCAAATGCTTTTGTGATATCCTTTTGATCCAAGTCCATCAAATCCAGTCTTCCTTGTTTTTCTTTTCTTTTTTTTTTTGTTTTGTTTTTTGTTTTGTTTTGTTTTTTGCTTTTTTTTCCCCCTCATTATTCTTTTCAGTGAACATTAAGGTTAGGGTTAAGAGTGAGGCTTATTTACCTGAGATCTTTCACTAGTTGTGGTTTTCAGTGAAAAGATTTTAATATGCCTTAAAGAAAACTTAAAAACTATACAAACAAAACAAGTAGAAACTAGTACAGATATATGGCTATTTCATTATTTTAATTCTTTCCATTAAAAATTGAACATAACAAAGAGACATTCCTTGAAGGAATTAGCAACAGTTTTCTAAGACAGAAGTTCCCTAAGTTTCCTAAGACAGAATTAATAGAAAAAACATAGTGTTTGTATTATTAACCTATTTATTTTTAATTAAAGTATAGTTGACAATGTTATATTAGTTATATTAGTTTCAAGTGTATAACATAGTGATTCTACAGTTCTATACATTATACTATGCTCACGATAAGCATAGTTATCATCTGAATCACTGACCTACTTAAATAGGTCCTATAGGGGGACCTGGGTGGCTCAGTCGGTTAACTGTCCTACTCTTCATTTTTGGCTCAGGTCATATTAGGGTCATGAGATCAAGCCCAGAGTTGGGCTCCTCGCTAGGTGTGGAGCCTACTTATGATTCTCTCTCTCCCTCTCCCTTTGCCCTTCTCCCTGCCTGCACACACTTGCTTCTTCTCTCTCTTAAAAAACAACAAAAAAAAAATCCTATAGAACTATCCTTTGTAAACTCTTCCACTAAATCATACTTACTACTTTATCATTCTTATGACCCATTGTGTAATCTAGGCTCTTCACTTCTTTAGGATAATATGACATACCAAAACTATATAATAGTTCATCTGTGCTTTTCCTCTTACTTATGCTAAGTATTTTAATGCTCCTTTAATACCCACAATGTTCCTCTCACTATGTTACGAGTTGTTGCAATGCTATTTTCGTTGAATGCTAATTCTGTTATGCAGTTAACGTTGTTCCTCATTAATTTCCTACAAGGGACAAAGATCTTTAGTTGGCATTCATAAGTGTACTATTCATTTAGTCAATGCTTTTTTTTTTAAGATTGATTGATTGATTGATTGATTGATTGATTTATTTATTCATGAGAGACACACAAACACACACACACACACAGAGGCAGAGACACAGGCAGAGGGAGAAGCAGGCTCCATGCAGGGAGCCTGATGTGGGACTCGATCCCAAGACTCCAGGATCACGTCCTGGGCTGAAGGCAGGCTCTAAACCGCTGAGATACCCAGGCATCCCTCATTTCTTAAATTCATCAAGAATTTTAATAAATCTTTGCTAAATATCATTAGTTTTCAACACTGCACTATCCAGTTGCTCAGGTCAACAGTTCCATTTCTTGATACCTACTTTGCCTGCAGGGGATTATAATAAGTAGTTATAGAAGCCTCTGAGGACTGAGACCCCAGAGCAGTCACCTCCATCATTTAAAAGGTAGGTCACGTTGAGCACATTAGTTTCCTTTTTGAACCCCAGTTTCTTCAATAATTTGATCATTTAATACAAAGATAAAAATGGAAACAATGTCATCTCTTTCATAGGACTGTGATCATTTAAAAAGCTATCATATATAAAAACAGCTAATACAGAAACTGATACATCATCAACAGTCTGCACATATTTCTTGGGTGCCTTCTATGTGACAATTTCTTTTTGACTTTAGGGATCATCTATAAATTAGTGTTATGATAAAAATTTCTCTTCATTTTTACTTCATGTTAGTATAGTACTGCTTACTAGTAGTATAAACAAACATTAACTTTAAAAGTCATAGTCTATATTAGAGCACTAATAAAAATATATACTGGACAATCCAAATCAATGTACTTGATTAACTTTTGATAGTATTTACAGTAATACAAAATCTGAAGGATGCTATTACTCTGTTCCCAGTTTATATTAGTATTTCTAAATCTTTACAAGATATGTATACAAAAATCTGACAAGATCAGTTACTACAAATAATATTGGTTTACTTTTAAGTGACAAACAGTATCCATTTTCCTTCTAATCTCCAGAGAAATCTTTCATATTCTCTCTAGAGCATGCAAATTTGCTTCCAAGGAGCACCACATCCCTCCTTCTAGCCACAGGAGCAATCTGAAGGCTCTTTCCTGATAAACCTCCACTCCCTCTTAAGATCCTTATCAACCAAGTATCCCATACAGTTAGAGTTGGTTTTTGAGTAAAAACCACCCATGAGTCACCTCAGATCATTTTTATTACATAAATCAAATTAAACTCATATAAAAAAAAAAAAACTTTTGGGATCTCTGGGTGGCGCAGCGGTTTGGCGCCTGCCTTTGGCCCAGGGTGCGATCCTAGAGACCGGGGATTGAATCCCACGTCGGGCTCCCGGTACATGGAGCCTGCTTCTCCCTCTGCCTATGTCTCTGCCTCTCTCTCTCTCTCTCTCTCTCTCTATCATAAATATAAATATAAATAAATAAATAAATAAATAAATAAATAAATAAATAAATTTTTATCTAAAAAATACATCCCAAGCCCAAGTAAGTGGATACGTTTCTACAGCAAATTCAAATACACAGCAAAATTTATGGGAATAATTATTAAGTAAAAACAACTATAAATTAGACATTACTCTCTAAATATGATTATTACTGTCCAATAACCAAAAATCTGCTTATAGTGATTGTTTATAACTTTCTCATTTCCCTTTAGAGTATGTTACTACATTCAACACTGAGAACTACCTGTAATTCAACCCTATCCATTTAATTCTTAAAATGCTAGAAGAAAAGTACTTGATGTTTTAAGTAAAAAGCCTGCAGATCTTAGCTAAGAATACTGTTCTACACATGAAAGTTATCTTCTAGTGAAAAAGGCTACTATAATATTTTATGAGGTACAGGGTAACTTAACAAACTTCAGCAACAAACAAATCTTGTGAGCACTTAAACCTGATACTCAGATTTTTTTACCATGAATTCTAACAAGGAAAAACAAAGCCAACTGGGAAACTGAACTTCAAAGTTAAAGCTTAACAATTTTTTTAAATGATCTCTCTGCCAAATTAAAAATTCAAAGCAAGTAACATTCACAAAATCCAAATTCTTTCCTAAAACTATATGAGCTCTATAACATTAAACTCCCCTAGGAAATTTCACCATCTCTGATATAGTGACTTATTAAAGTACTTAGAAGAAAAACGTACAGCATGCATATACTAATTTGTTCTTCTACTCCTTCACAAGTAATGAAGAGACAATGTCTGGAAACCATTGTTTTTAAAAGTCAATTATTTCAGCTGGCTTCTAAACGCTTTGCTTCTACTTAAAATACTTCAAAGAGAAAAGAACACACCCTCAAAGATGCATCATGACATAAATCTTTCAGGTACAACAATCCAAATATTTTTATTCAAAGGGCAAAAAGATCTTATAATGCCAGGTATAAAATGTGCCCAACTACGCAGCCTTCTGATAGCCTCATGTTTTAAGTCACATGAGAAGTGCATTGTGATAATTGAAATTTCTGTAACCACTAAACCCTCTTGGCACTCTGTTACTCAAGGAGATCTGGTACTTTATCTTCAACATGTGTAGGCAAGTTGATTATGGTTTTTCTTTTTAATCAGGCCAACTCTACCTACCTCTACTGAAATGTTGTTCCAGGAAGCCGACCACCACAGTGTCTTAAAGGGGCACTGGGTGTGGATGTGTGGGAGATTCATTACAGTGTTACGTATGTTGAAATTTCCAAAATAAAAACAACAGAAGGAGAAGAAGGGGAGAGAAAAAGGGGATGAAGGAAAAAAAAAAAGAAAGCGAAAGGAAACTGACTTGAAGAATGTGATTTTAAATCAAGTAGACCGGGATTAAAATTTTAGCTCTGTAATACATTAATTAGCAGCATGACCTTGGCAAACCCAAGGTTCCTTGCCTATAAAAGTGGGATTATAACAGTCCCCATTTTGTGGGACTGTTGGGAGATCTGAATGGGATAATATATGGAAAGCACTGAACAGAATGCCTCACATATAGAAAGATAACCAAATATTAAGTATTCTATATAATAATTATTTTTATCAAATAAGCGTGTGAGTCTAATGGGTTATAGCTTCAGCCTAGTCTATTTAGGAAGACAGTTCTTGGAGAACATGATGTAATTTTTGTAAAACTAAGAAAAGTAACTGAGATCAAGAAATACATTGCTTCCAGTAAACATTTTCTGGGGATCTAGCTCCTTATAAGACAATAAAAACCTGGAGTCAAAATCCAGAGGTCCTGGCTCTGAATCTCAAAGTTGTCTCTTGCTAGCTGTGTAAACGTAAGCAAGTTTTAGTCTATGCCTCATTTTTTTGTCTTTTAACTGAAGATAATATTCCTGTAGGGATGCTGTGAGAAGTAAATAAATTAATATACATAAATGCTGCTCAGGATAGTGGCTGGCGCTTAGTAAGTTCTAGGTCAGTGTTACCTGGGATTGAGTTTTTAGTAATTCCTACTAGATGGGGCAAATGGCTGGCTAAATTGGAAGAGTATCAACTCTTGATCTCATGGTTGTGAGTTCGAGCTCCACATTGGGTATAGTGATTAATAAAATAAACTTTAAAAATTAATAATAATAATTCTTACCAGAAAACTGTTGACCACCCCAAAGCTGGCCACTTTTGAACCCAGCTACTCACTAGGATAACAAGCCTAGCAGAACTGTAATTTGGACAAGTGTGAGCTCTAAATCTGAACTAAACTCTTGCCCTTCCACTCATCAGTTCTCTGTATGTATGACTGTGCTCATCCACCTGAAGATTCTGTATTATTAGAGCTTACCGTCGCCAAGTTACCAGCAAAACCCAAAGACATATTATAGCTTGGTATGTCTGCATGTATGCACGAAGCTTAGAGTGATGATCTGGGAGCAACAAGAATGTGATTATTTCTACTTGTGCCTGGTCTGTATTTTCTAACTTTCTGCCATGTACATGTATTGCTTCTGTGACAATAAAAGGTTATTTCAAAATTTGGAAATGGAAGAAACACTTTTCATATCTGTCTAAGGAAAAAGACCCCATAAATTCCATACCTGTATTTATGAATGATGGCATTAAATAGTTTTCCATCTCTCCAGCAGGTAGTGAAATTTTCACACCGTATTCCAGCGTAACCCTCTGTTGCCTGCTGTGTCCACAGTAGCAATCTCTCCTTAGCAGACATATCCTCCGACTCTCCAGTAACATGGATATCAGATATCTAAACATAATAGAAAGTGTTAAAACATTAGGAAAAAAAGCTAGCTCCGACTGAGAACCTACTATGTGCCAAGAACTTCACAAGTGTTTATTTTACTTAATCATCATAATTCTCACTGGAAAGCTAAGTGTAGTTTTCCCATTTTACATATAGGGAAACTGAGTTTCAAGGAGGTTCACAGATTAAAAAAAAAGTAGGATTTAACCCAAGCATCTAGTTTTTTTATTATGCCAAAATGTCAAGCACTGAAAATTCTAATTTTCAATGAGATTCTCCTTTACTAATCAGATCTGCTAAAACAACTCAACCAAATGTTCTTCCAAGTTCAAATGGATCAAAGTAAAACTTACAAATTAATCTATATTACCACTTGCAGAGGAGGATTTGATACAACAGGTGTTCCATGTAAAGAACAAAGAAGGTCCCCAATTTACATTATATAATATTTTTAAAAAGATTTTATTCATTTATTCATGAGAACAGAGAGAGAGAGAGAGAGGCAGAGCCACAGGCAGTGGGAGAAGCAGGCTCCATGCAGGGAGCCCAATGCGGGACTCAATCCCAGGTCTCCAGGATCACGCCCTGGGCTGAAGGCAGCGCTTAAACCGCTGAGCTACCCAGGCTGCCCCATTATATAACAATTTGACCTAAAGTCTCTTTCTCATGAGTCCTTGCTCAGCTTACTCAACATGAAATCTGTATTAATTGACTTTTCCCTTTTCCCTACACTTTGTTTTCATTAAATTTTCTAAAGGTCTCCTTCCACTAAATAAAACAGGTCACCAGTTCACGTGATTTACATTTCCTCAAGATCCTCTCTAATAAGAGTCCTACTTAATCTGCTGATAATGACATTAAGGCACAAAGTGACTTTACCAGGGGTCACACAGTGATTCTAAAGCTGGGATTAACACCAACAAACAACTGTTCTCTCAATCAGGGCAGGATGCGAAGCCAAGGGATCAAGAAGACAGGCGGGAAGCCAGGATCAGGATAAGTAAATAAGGAATTGGAAGCAATACAGAGGGAGTCACAAATCATTTTATAACAGGAAAAAAATCACTAAAGTCATGAGATTGGCTTCTAGTCCTGGCCACTAGATCCATAGCTTTGAATAGTTCATTTTATGTCTGTGAGTCAACTTCCTCATCTATAAAATGAGGAGGTAGGAGGTAGAAGCAGGTCATGTTTAAGACTCTTTCCAGTCTAACGTCCTACTGTAAAAACAACACAGAAGTCAGAGGTCAAAACAGGCAGAGTCAAGCAAGTCAAAGTAGAAAAATTTAAAAACCCAAACTGAAGAAAGCCTTTCCCATGCAGCAGTGCTAGGCTCAAACAGGAAACCCTTTATTCCTCCCAGCTGCCACAAGAGCCGGAGGCATGGCCAACTGGGGGCCTGGTGCAGGCTGCAGCTTAAAGCCCACACCAGGCCTGGCAGCCCCACACAACACCACATGGACAAGGGGGCCACACACGCCCTTAGCCCACTATTCAGCACAAATGCCATGCCCTGCACAGCTTGCTCTCCGTCACACTCTGAGATATGCTCCTTGACAGATCATTTTATTTTTTAAAAAAGATTTTATTTATTTATTCACAAGAGAGACACAATGAGAGGCGGAGACATAGGCAGAGGGAGAAGTAGGCTCCCTGCAAGGAGCCTGATCCCAGGACCCCAGATCATGACCTGAGCCAAAGCAGATGTTCGACCACTGAGCCACCCAAGGTGCCCTCGACAGATCATTTTAAGGTACAGTGTCCCAAAAATTTTTTTTAAGATTTTTATTTGAGAGAGTGAAGCATGGGGTGGGGGGACGGGGGAGAGAGAGAGAAGCAGACTCCTCACTGAGCAGAAGTGGGATGTGGGGCTCAATCCCAGGACCTAGAGATCATAACCTGAGCTGAAGGTAGATGCTTAATCGACTGACGTGCCCCCACAGTGTCTCAATTTAATCTTCTTTCCTAAGAATCTGTGCTGGTCTCTATGACATGAAAAGAACTATGTGCATACATGAACACATTACACAGAATATACAGGAAAAATTCCTTTTTTCTTTTTTAATGTGGAAAAAAGAGGAGAAAAATCAGTATTCTTCTAACTTCCAACTGCTACTCTAATCCAAAATTATACTAGAGAGGAGCACCTGGATGGCTCAGGTCAGTTAAGCTCCCAACTCTTTTTTTTTTTTTTTTAAGATTTTATTTATTTATTCACGGGAGACACAGAGAGAGAGAGAGGCAGAGACACAGAGGGAGAAGCAGGCTCCATGCAGGGAACCTGACACAGGATTCAATCCCAGGACTCCAGGATCATGCTCTGAGCCGAAGGCAGACACTTAACCACTGAACCACTCAAGCATCCCTCTAGCTCCCAATTCTTGATTTCATTCAGTTCAGGTCATAATCTCACAGTCCTGAGATGGAGACCCACCTCAGCTCTGTATTCAGCGTGGAGTCTGATTGGAATTCTCGCTCTCCTTCTGCCCTTCCCCTCCCAATGCACTCAATAAATAGATAGATAGATAGATAGATAAATAGGATCTTTGGAGATAAATAAATAAAATTATGCTAGAGAGTTTTCTGGCACATTCCAGGAGTTTAAATCCCATCTCCACCATTTATATTCCAGTTACTCAACTGTTTTAAGTTCATTCTCTGGCTTGCAGAATAATGATGGTAAGTGTAACCATGCCGTGCTGTGAAAATTCAACAACACAAGCACAGCATAATGTCTGCAATTTTATCATTGTGGGTTTTATTATTTGTTTTGATAAAGGGGGAGGCAAAACTCTCCCAATTCTCCTGCTGTAAAGAGAAGTAAGAAATAAAGTTTTTAAATTTGTTGCCTCAAATAAAAATCTGTAAAAACAAGGGTTCATAGAAACAAATCTAGGAAATGGTGAAGGAGAAAATTGAGCCTACAGGTAAAATCTGACAACAGGTTCCTCTTACTTAGCCTTTAAGAATTTTAAGATCCACTGCTTCTGGCAACCCAACCCTTATCACCACTACATGGGTGATAATGACAACCATATAAAGCAAAGGGAGGTAGCTGGAGAGAGGGAGGTACTCTTTTCTGCAGGTCAAGAATATTCCATGCCAGACCCTTCACAGAATCACCTACTCATGAGGGAAGTCAGTAAATATGAACTACAAGGTAAATTTAATAGGCACAGCATTTCACCTGAGAAAGGATATTAAAGGAAGGGGAGTTTAGAGGTTGCAAACCAGTCTAAATATCAACCAGGAGAAAGTAATACAGTCTAATTAAATAAGTTTCCAAAGGATGAATTCCAGATTGTTACTTCCACACACATTATTTCAGACTGTTACAAATGCATACACTATTTTAAAAAGCTGTGATTTTCAAACGTTATGAAGCAAACTTTAACGTACCAAAGACTACTAACACACTGACTCATTTTCAGCTTTTCCTGCTATTTCCAATTACTTGAGTATTATTCCCACAGGGAAACTCAAGGTATTTTTAAAAATGTCCTATTGCCGTTAACCACTACCTCTCTTAGCATATTAAACTTTTCATGATACTGTGCAACTGAAACCAAATGAAAAATAAATTGAACTCTGAAAATTACATCTGCAGTTGTCACTGATGACTCCTGATTTAAAATCTGCGCATTCAGCAAATCAGCCTGAATCCTCGGTCAGTGACAAGTCAGGTCTGATTCCAGGAAGTAATGGAGCTTCCTCCCTTCAAATCCTGGAGGCAATGCAGAGATCAGAGGTGTGCATTCATGCCACCTGGGTTCAGATTCTAACTCTGATAGTTAACAGGATTATGACCCAGAGCCATCCATTTCATCTCTCTAAAATTCATTTTCTTCATTTTAAAAACTTAAATGATGACATCATCTTTACCTCCTTCAATGGTTCTACAAATTCCATAAAATAAATGCACATCAAATGCTTCACACAGTGCCTGGCATGTAGAAACCTCTATAAATGTTAGCTTCTCCCACCACAATTTTGTTAGTCGTACTTGCTGCTTGAAGTTCCTCACCAACAATCTGTCAGCTAGCACCAAAAACAAACAAAATCCTTTCTAGCCAAGTTCCTTTGGGAAACTCGAAGCCCTCATGCCTCACATCCAGGTCATTAATGGCTCCTACCCAAATTCAAGCTCTTCCTGTCACTGAGCCTCCCGTGCCTGTATTTCATCCCTGCCTCATCTCTCCTGACCCGGTTTGACACCATTCTCCAGCTTTCCAGAAATGTCTATTCTGTGGTAAACAAAGTCTCCTACTTCTTAAGGACCTCACACCACTTGTACCATTTTACTGAACTGGGTCTACCCCTCTTGCCTCAAGTCAAGTCCCACCCACCACCAGGCCTGCAGGCAGGGCAAGTGAATTCCAACTCCCCCAGTGATGCCCAATCAAGTTTTCCAGCCATGACCCACAGGTACTAAGACCTCATTTTTACACCACAGGCCACTCTTGCACTACCACCTTCTTCTTCTCCTTAAAAATGATCCCTGAACCCACCCTCACAAATATCCAACACCACTGAAGATAGCATGTACTTGTCTCCATCCTGCACTGCACCCTCATGCTCTCCATACCTACTGCTACATCCTGGAACTCATCATCTTATGCCAGAACTAGCCCACCTCAGACATTTAACTTCCAATAGTGAGTTCCTTTTCTTCTACTACTTTCATGCCCTAATGCCAGCTAAACCACTTATCTGGCTTCATCAACATCTCAGACTCCCTGACTTGTCTGATTCCATCCCACTCTAAGAGCCTTCTTCTGTCTTCACCTCCTTCTCTGTCTGGCCTGCACTACATGATCCACCACTTCAAATAATTTTCTCAAATCCCTCACCAGTTTCTCCTTGCCCTGAAACCCCCTGGCCACACCCCAATCCTGATCAAGTCAGCTGTATGTCTCTTATACTCTTGCCCTATGCTATAAGCTCCACTACAAAACCATAGTACCCTGTGGGCTGCTGCCACAAACTCCAGGTCTGCAATTCAGCTAAGCATCTCTAAGAAACCTGCACTTCTTGGTGTCCTGACTGGCCACTTTTTCCATCCCTCACAATATCACTTTCAATATTCTTTACCATTTGCAAGAAACTCCCTAACCTACTACTTCCTTATGTTTAGCAATCACTTTTTTATCTCCTTCTTTATAAAGAAAATAGCAACCCCACTAGCAATCCCTCCCTTCCCCACTCTGCTACCTACAAACTTGGCTTCCATATAACCTCCTTTTCTCCTGTGCTCAGAATCCTTCTACCTGCTGCCTCTTGGGAGTCTCACTCCATCAATCATTCCCTCCTTATCTGGGGCTTTGCTCTCAGTACTTAAAATACTCAAATCTCTTCCATCCTAAAATAAATAAAAATAAACAAGCTTCATAAATTCAGTTCCCTCTTTACTTATCATTGCCTCTCTCTCTTCCCAGTAAAGCAAGTGGGAAAAGAAAAAAAAAAATCTCTGTATTTTTTAAATAGATTTTATTTTTGTATTTTTTAATCTTTATTATCTTTACTCCTCAATCTGTTGTGAGTTGGCTTCCATCCCAATCACTCCACTAAAACTAAGTAGCAGTGACCAAAGTGAGGGAGGTTCCTGCTCATGACTCGATTTTCCCAATTAAAAAAGGAAATCAGAGAGTGAAATGTAACAGAGGATGTGATGGTCACAAAAGGAGGGAGGTCATGCAGCGCCTGAAGAGATATTGAAGATATTGTGAGCAATACCTCCTCTTCTCTAGTCTCACTTATTCAATAAGCACTCATAAATGTTTGTTCGTAACACTACTGGGCACTTGGTCATACAACCACCCTCATGAAGCCTTCAGTCCAATGACAGAGAAACATCATGAAGAAGAGCTCAAGGGTTGCTTTCCAATCTATCCATTTTCTAATCCTGATCTCTCTGAGGCATTGGTCACTGGCAGGCTCTCCTCCCTGACTTCCCTGATATCAGTCTTTCTTGGTTTTCCTCCTGCCTCTCTGGCCTTTCCTTCTCAGTTTTCTGCCACCCTTCCTTTAGTGCTGTTCCTCAGGCTCGGTCTTCAGCCCCCCTCTCTTCTCCCTCTCACTGGGTCATCTCATCTTCTACAATGGTTCAAGTGTCCCCCCTCCCATACTGATGACTCCCAAACCTCACCCCTGAACTCAAGACCTATGAATTCAATGAACATGTCTCAAAATAGTCAAACTAACCACATGTGGAGGGAGCACTTCAATGAGCCAGACAGTGTGCTTACGCACTTCCCAAATATTATCTCATGATCACAACATACATGATAATGAAGCACAAAGTGGTTATGTGACTTGCTCAAGTGCACACAAACTAGAAGTAAAATATGAACTTGAATCTATCTGGCTCCACTGTGCTTTGTCTCACAGCCTCTTCAAACTCACTGTAGAAAAGATGGAATTTCTCTTTCTCCATACTGCTCTTCCTCTGTATTCATAGCTCAGAGGATGGCCCCATCATTTACCCAGTTGCCCCCAAACCAAAAACCCTCAAGTCCTTCTTGATGCCTTTTTCTGTCTGTACCTACCTTCAATTGGTCACACAGTCCTATGCAGCCTCATCTCTCCCCACATCCCTTCAACACACCCAAAAAAACTCCACATGCTCCAGCCACACTGAACCACTTCTTGCTCCCTCAGTAAGAATACATTTCCACAGAACACTCCACATTTATTCATGCTACTGCTTACCTATAGAACACCCTCACCAGCTGCCACCCCTCTCCAGCCCTTCCCTCCTCTGTTCCTCTGAGGAAGCCCCAGCTGATTCCACCTCCTGGGTCTACAAGAGACATCCCACCAACCCCTGTGCTTCCACAGCAGCCCACGCGTACTGCTATAACAATACATGGTGTGTATCATTACTCTCTGTTGATATATCTTCTCTCCCTCTAATACATGAGCAAATACACGCAAAATAACAGTATCTTATTCATCTTAGTATTATAGTGTCTAACTCAGTCACTGTCTGTTACGTAATAGACAATAAATGCCCATGAGCATATGTGTTTGTGATTTGAGTTTGGCACCTAGGGAATCTTTGAAATATTTCATTCAGGCAACCAGGATATCCTTGCTCACTTCTGCTTTATTGTAAACTTCAAGATTCCATATAGGAAGAAAAGGCTTTTTCCCTACAGTGTATGGGCAAGCTCCAACCAATAAAACTGATGTGCCCATAAAAATGTCATTGGACCAAATAGGTGTTTTCTGCTTACTATTTACACAATAGAAATGACACATTTGCCAACATTTTTCAAAACATTTATTTTGGCACTGTATAAAAACCATCTAAATCTAGTATTCTCCAAGTTCAAGGAGAGTATAAAAGGAGTTCAAAATGTTTGAATTCAAATGTCTTTATATCCCAAGTCCAAGTGAACACCAATGTTAATCTCACAATATCTTTTAAGACAATCATCATAGGTCTAGAACGGTACTGGGCTCAGCAAAGCTTCCACCTTCTTCTAGAACTGAGACTCACCACTGAGAATCTGAAGTTCATATGAACTGTCCTGTCTTGGTCTGCCTCTGAGGAGCTTCCCATTTTATTAACAGTTGAAATAATTCTTTGGCCTTACTTTCTTTAATTTTTCAACTAAGCAACTTCACTGACCTTTTTTCCTGGCCTGATTTAAATGTGATATTTCAGTAAGTAGTTTATCACAGATTCTGGTTAAATTTACTTTTAGTTTTATCAGATATTATTAGTTCAATTCCCACATGAAATGGTACTGAACTAGTTGAAACAAGTTAATAGAAAAATACCCAATTTTCACATACTTTTTGCTAACTATACATACATTCAATTGGCCAAATCTTTATTTCACTTGAATTACAGAGGAAATGTTATTTCTTTCCCATAAAGTCCAGAAGGTGCTGATGTCACTACATAGCTAGAGCAAGAAAGGGTAATTTGCCTTTTACTGTCATTCTATTTATGTGTACTCGTCTTCCAAGATAGTCCAAACCTAAATTAAAAAGAAGACTCTATAAGATTTTTATGTGAAGTGCAAGTATTTTCCAGAGCCCTGACAAAAGCTGGTTTACAGAAAAATAGTTCCAGGCTTTAAAAATACTCAACACAAGGCATTCTCAAAAACTGCATGGTCATGTAATTAGAAAATGGGTTCTCCAATAGGGATTCTAAAAGTATTGCTCCTACTGGAAATAGAACAAATGCTCAGAAAAATCTAATCATTTACATATGAAGTCCTCAAACCCATTTGAATTAGAAATATGGCTCCTGGCTATCTATTTTAGCCAAATTATTTTGAGCCATTTAGGGAAATTTAAAAAAGAATCCAGATACCAAATATATGAAATCATAGTTCAGGATCCTGAGCCTTAAGAATAAAGACATCACCATCTCTGTTTTATCTTTTCACTCCATATAAGCAAGATCAAAAGTGAAAGTAAAAAATCAAAAACCTCAGCCTAAAAAAAAATTACTACCAACAAAGCAGTGGTCTCATACTCTTTCCTACATTCACATCTTTTTCCCACATTACCTCTACCTTTACGCGTAACACTGATACTTTACTACATAATTTCCCTTCTCCCTCTCAGCAGAGCTAAGACAACACACAATGATTGAAATAATAATAACTGGAACTAAAAGAAGGTACAAGGCGCTGTAGGAGAGTGGGAGGGGTCAGGGATGAGGTACAGATAAAATTCAAATACAAGAAAGAAAGAGATACAGACAGAATTCAAACACAAGAAAGAAAGCCTAACCCAAATTCACATAGTTCTAACTGTGGTATAACCAGGTATGTGCCTACTCAGGGATGAACTTTGTTTCATAGTGCCCATCTGACCAAGTGCCTCCTAGAACACCGTCAGGCAATATGAACCACAGTCTCAACAAACAGCTCAAAGACACAATCAATATCTGAAAACAAATGGACTGTTTTGCTTCTGCAATCTGGAAGCCAAAGAAACCAGTGCTAGAACTCTCAAAAAATAAAAGCATGAGTTGCTCAAACCTCGTCATGTGTACTGACTCATCCTGCCTCTCATGCTATCATCTGCTAGTCTCCTACATTCTTAGGGAGGAGATGAGCACCTAATAACATGGATATATTAGCTGTCCCAAGACTGTTTTTAAGGAACAAGAGGGTCTTATATTCCTTGTTTTCTCTCTTTTCCCACTACCAACTATTGAGTTGAGGTAACAACTATCCTTGGTTTGGAATATCACCTCTCGTCTCCAATGTCAATACCAATGTCATCTTTTAAGACACAGTCATGAGAGACCTGGAATAATATTGGGCTCAAAAGAGCTTGCACCTTCTTCTGGAGCTAAGCCTCAGTGTCTGGATTAGTAATTGTCTCCAAACTAGTCTCATGGCACCAAGTCTTGGCCTACTCTCCAATGCCAGTTCAGGTTGTTCTTGATTCTGCAGCCACAGGGTTAAGGCTTACTCTTGGCTGATCTCTCTAGACTCAAGTCATTCCCTTTCTATTCTATGATCAAACCACATGAAGTTCAAGCCATGTGAACCACATGTTCCCCCTCTCCCAAGGTCCTCTATTCAAGCTATTTCTCCCCTTGAAACATTTTCCTCATACTCTGCCCAACATGTCACAGATTAGGTGCTCATTATCTGCTGAATAGAAAGGGGGAAAGAAAGGAAGGAAGGAAGGAAGGAAGGAAGGAAGGAAGGAAGGAAGGAAGGAAGGAAGGAAGGAAGGAAGGAAGGAAGGGAGGGAGGGAAGGAGGGAGGGGGGAAAAAGGAGGAAAGATCAGAAATATGGTCCATGTTTTCATTTGATATGAATGAATTTTAACCTATCATGTCATGTAAAACTTGTCATTTTAGAAAAGTAAATGGTTTCCAATTAGTCTCACTTTCAATAATAATAGAACCCTGGACCACTGCACAAAAGTACCTAGCAACAAGCACAAGCCCAGAGACTACTCAGTGAGAACCTGACATTAAATAGTGAAACTTAGCTTCATCTGCATCATTTCTCTTAAAAATTTTCATGAACTTGACACAACAGAGAATCTCTAAATGTCCCTCCAATGAAAGGAAACAAGCCAACCTATCCCATCTCATAGCACCCTCTGATTTCATTCACAGTATACTGCTAGATGACCCACTTACTGCTAAATGAATTGCAACTGCCTCACTGTGTTGGTCAGCTGAGGCTGTAAATATAAAAAGTCCTCTGAGCAAAGTCAATGCCACCAGACAACTGGGCGGCAGGAACACCCTATTTTTACAGATGTTGTCATGGTTCTGGCATGCACTGTGAACACAAGAACAACCAACTTGCAAAGTTGAGTCAAATATTTCCTAAAAGATTCACTTAAAAAAAAAAGAATGCTTGCATTTTATTCTTCTACACAAGGCAAATAATGTAGCTTTAATATTTTTATTTTTAAAATAATTACAATTTGCTGAAAAGACTAAAAAGTTTAATCAAATTTACTATTTATATAATTTATGTGTAACATTGGAAAAGACAACATCTCTGAAGTTAAGAGAACTAAGATAGGCAGCCTGGGTGGCTCAGAGGTTTGGCGCCGCCTTCAGCCCAGGGCGTGATCCTGGAGATGGGGGATGGAATCCCACATCGGGTTCCCTGCGTGGAGCCTGCTTCTCCCTCTGCCTGTGTCTCTGCCCCGCCCCCTCTCTGTGTCTTTCATGAATAAATAAAATCTTTAAAAAAATAAAAAATAAATAAAAAAAGAGAACTAAGATAATTAGCTTACAGAAAGCTATAAATATACTTCAGGATTAAGGAATCAGGGGAACTCAAACTGAAGATATGCAAAGCCATTTGAAGGACCCCCTCATTTCACTGGTGAGCAAACTAAAGCAACAAGAAGTGAAACAACTCATCCAGGATCTCACAGTATGCTACTAGGAGGCCTACGGTGTGGACTTAAGTCTCCTAAATTCCAGTCCAACATCTGCAAGAAGTTTCTCCTTCATACTTAAAAAAGAAATCTAGAGACACCTGGGTGGCTCAATGGTAGAGCATCTGCCTTCAGCTCAGGGCATGATCCTGGGGTCCTGGCCTCGAGTCCCACATCAGGCCCCTCGCAGGGAGCCTGCTGCTCTCTCTGTCTGTATCTCTCATGAATAAATAAATGAAATCTTTAAGAAAGAAGGGAAAGAAGAAAAAAGAAAAGAAAAGAAGAAGGAAAGGGAAAGGAAGCAAAGGAAAGAAAAGAACAGGAAAGGACCGGACATGACAGGACGAAAGCCCCTCCCCCCCCCCCAAAACCCTCCCCCTACCGCCCCCCTCCCTCCAGCCACCCCTCCCTCCCTCCCCCCCCCTCCCGCACCCTACCCGCACCTCCAACAGACAACTCCACACGCACTCCCGCCCCCTCACCGACCCGCAAACAGCTACCACGAACAAAAACTCTATACTTAAAACTCAAACTAATTTTTCCTCTAGGTCAGTAGCCACAGTGGGTGCCTCCTATCAGTGTACCACATGTTGCAAAAAATTACTATACACACACACATCATGAAAGGGCACCCCCCACCTTTGCCTTAACCCCTGAAGTCCAGCCCTTTTCACTTTTCAGTCTCCATACTGGCCAAGCAGCTGGTACATAGAACTCTACACGTTTTCAGAGGAAGATACACCCCATGGATCTCTCACATAAACTGAAGGTCAGGGGTCACAGAAATATTCCTCAGTAGACTAAACACAACACCTCAACTGACAACCTTTCTACTACAGAGCAGCCAATCTGCTTCCAGGACTACGTTCTCTTCTTCTCTCATACCAAAACAACTATCAATAATGTCTCAGAAATGTACTTGTACTAAGGTGTAAATAACCAATACAAGCTCCAAGAATTGATTATTCCCAGGGGTTGTTTCTGATCTAAAATGCTGACAAAATTTTAAGCTAATTAGGCAGTTACAGGAATATACTGACAGATAATAGGATTCAGTAAATATTTGCTGAAGATATAGTGAGAGGATGAGTGGAGTTGGGGAAACACAAGGGGCAGAGTACTCTGCTTAGGCAGAATGCTGTATGTCCAAAGGAAAAAAACAAATGCTGTTTACAAATTTTGAAAACACATAGCTTTTCTACTCAGCAGATGGTTACAAAGTATTTCCTCTTTTCTACAGCAGCAGAAGACAGTTATAAGATAGAAGTTATCAAGCACTTACAGTCTAATAGGTCCTTTTCACATATATTACCTCATTTAGTGCTCACAACATACCATTCTGCTTCACACATGTAGAAAGTAAGACCTGGGTTAAATTTTAGTCTTCTGATGTAAAATCTCTTAAGTTCTCTTTCTCTTGCTATATCAAATGTATAATTACTCCCTAAAACATTCCAGAAAGAGCTTGACTTATCAGTGAACTATCTCATTTTATAGAAGCAAAAACTGATTTTTTAAGAAGATTTATTTATTTTAGAGAGGGGGGTGCAGAGGGACAGAAAGAGAGAATCTCAAATAGACTCCCAGCTGAGCATGGAGCCCAACGTGAGCTGGATCATAGATCACCACCTGAGCTGAAACCAAGGGTTGGACACTTAACCAACCGAGCTAACCAGGCACTCCGAAGCAAAAACTGATTTAAGGGACACACAGTAAATATAGAAATGATACCTAGTCAAACATTCTTCCTTGCAGAACACAAAATAACTATTGGTTCAGAGGCTTGGACATAAAAATGATATCAAAAGAAATTCAATTCTTTCACATGTTTTTGTTAAATAAAAGAAAAAAGAGAGTTTATATACTCTAAGAGAGTTCAGGTATGAACAAGAATGAAAGCTGCAGGCTAGAAAAGGTGAATCTCAAAATTCTTCTACCTTTGGAGTCTCTTAACGGTTGCACGAGTATAACATTGGAAGGAAGAGCTGTGGAAGGTGGTTATCTATGTTCAATTCCTGATCCCACCACATCCTCACCCTGTGACCTTTCTGGGCCTTAGTTTCCTCTCATGTAAAGTACTTCCTCACAGAGATGTTGAGAGACTGAAATGACACGTGCTTGGGGTTCAGAACAGCACCTGCCCCAGAATGAGCAGAAAAAACTGTATACCATGGTAAGGATGATTGCTTAAACTCTTTTATTCACACTACTTGACACTGTAGTCAGGCAAAAGCAAATTCCATATTGAGTTTGTCAACATAGGCAAATATTTCCAAGCTAAGATGTTTGCTTCCAAGGACAACCTCTTCAAAGATGTTTTAACTATTTTGGCAGAAACAAATGTAATCAACACATTTTTAGTGAGAGCTTCCAAGTTTCAAAAATGTGTGAAAATGCTCCACAGAATATTTTTAACAGCAAAGATGACACAAATATTTTGAATTTCTATCTGGATAAAATTGCCTCCCTAAAAGGAAGAGTTAAATAGAGGATAAAAGCAAAAAGTTGATAAAGTTCAAGTGCTAATGCTCTAAATTAATAGCTACCTTTAGCAAATGCTCATTTATTTGCTATTCAAATATGGGGGAAAATATAAATGTAACTATTTTTCTTGTCCAGCAAAGGTTTTAAACTTTTGCATGTCCTTCATTCAACTGAAAAGATCAGGCATTAATAGAGACCCAAATTCTATGCAACTATTTCATAAGTACATTTTCACAGACTGGTTATAAAAAAAAACAAAAAACAAAACAAAACAAAAAAAAACCTAGCAATGGTAAAATTTTAAAAAATTAATAAGTATTTTTATTTAAAAAGATGAAATGGTTCAGAAAGAACTGAATTAGCCAACTGTAAACCAAATGGCCTTTGTTTTCAAAATCTATAGATCAAAGCTATCATATAAAAGGAAAAACATTCAGGTTTTTCCTAGTGCTTGAATTCTAAGTAAGTGTTTTATGGTCTAAGATTCATAAAAGACTCGTTCAAAGAAAAAAATATCAATTATATTTCAGTGAGTTTGAATATTAATGTATTCTTCCAACATTTTGAGATGTTCTCAAATTTTTAAAGTTTTTATAATATAAAAGTCAATTAAAAACTAATCTCTTCATTACATAGAGATTGATAAAATAATCTGTATAATATCCAAACTCCTTATCTCTCATCCCTCTCTCCTTGGCTTCTTTCCCTGGTTCTTCTTCTTTCCCTGCACTAGACATTGGCTATTCACCAGAGGATTAAAAGGAACACAAGAATAGTTCAGTTTTCATGAGTTAATATGGCTACATAGTATGGTGGGAAGTTAAAGTTATTCATGACTATTATCCCAGAGGTCTAACTTTCAGGTGATTAAGTTTATAGTCATGATCCCTGTTGTTTATTCTAAATAAACAATGGGATATACTGCATGCAGAAAAGAGCTATATTTTATTTCTTTCAGAGTGACTTGTTTTGGTTCAATATATAACAAGGTACATCATAAGTGCTTGATAGAGAAATAAAAGAAGGGAGAAATGGAGGAAGGAGTGAAAACACTAAACAAAATGGTATCCAGTTATATACATGAATTGATAGAAATTTAAAAGTGAAAAAGATGTATATGGGAAAAGGTGGGTAATTGTAACAGGTAAGAAGAGTTCAGCTTGGTAGATACCTGGGTGATATCCAAGCTCTTCCACTTACTGGCTGAGTGACTTAACCAAGTTATTTAACTTTCCTGAGGCTCAGTATCCTCCTCTGTAAAATGGAGCCAAAAATAAAACCATTTCATAGGCTGGCTCCAAAGATCAGATATAATGGTGAAGTGGTTGGCACAGAGTAGGAATCAACAAAAACCATTATTAACAGTAGCATTGTGATCTAGTCCAATGTTCTTCTTTTGAGAATGAAAGGGAGACTTAAAGAAATGAAAAAAGCTGTTGAAGTCATAGCTTTCTGGGGCAAAGCCTGACTAGAACTCAGATCTCCTGCCTTCTGGGCCTATAATCCACACTACTTATCAAAGAAGCTACATTGAGAAGAAAACAAGATACAAATGCTAAGCTAGGATGACGCTGGTTCCCAAAATTTAGTGTTTTTTTTTTTTCTCAAAATTTAGTGTTTTTAAGAAACACATGAGATGGGATGCCTGGGTAACTCAGTGGTTGGGCATCTGCCTTTGGCTCAGAGTGTGATCCCGGAGTCCTGGGATGGAGTCCTGCATTGGGCTCCCTGCAGGGAGCCTGCTTTTCCCACTGCCTGTGTCTCTGCCTCTCTCTGTCTCTCATGAATAAATAAATAAAATCTTAAACAAAAACAAAAAAACACGTGAGAGGGTGCCTGAAACATATGCCATGTTCTCTTAGGCCCAACCAGAAGATACTCTGATCAAGTTAAATCAGGGATAAAGCGTTTCCAGTAAGCATTCCAGATAATTCTACTGTAGAGATTCTGTAGTCACTTGGAAAAGCACTGCTATAGAATAAGAGTAACAAGGGCTCTGTCCCTAGTCTTGGCCATTAGAATCATCTGTGGAGCTCCTTCCTTATCTATTGCATTAGCATCACTGGGTGACATCTAAGAACCTGCATTTTGTAAAAGCTCTTCAGGTGATACCTACATGTGGTCGGTTAGAGAACCAAAGGCCTATAAACAGAAAACAACCAGCTTTGCTGAAGTCAATATAAATCGGCTAGAAAGAGGTGGGATTTGGAATGCCTGGGTAGCTCAGCGGCTGAGCATCTGCCTCCGGTAGAGGGCGTGATCCCGGAGTCCAGGCATCGAGTCCCGCATTGGGCTTCTCCAACTCTGTGCTTCTGCCTGTCTCTCTTTCTCTCTCTCTCCCCCCTCTCTGTCTCATTGTGAATGAATAAATAAAATCTTTAAAAAAAAAGAGAGAGAGAGAGAGAGAGAGGTGGAATTTGTGAAACTAGAGAAGAATGCTTGTGGGAAAAGCTCAAGAGCAAAGGTAGGAGAACTTGTCACAAGGTACAGGAAGCATGTGAGTCTTAGACAAATAAGAAATGTGTCAAGAAGGTGACTGCAATGAGCTCATTACTCCCTGTCCCCAAACACGGCTGCCTTTGTCACCTCTTTTTTTTAACACTCATCCTTCATAGATAAACTTCAACTCCTATAAACATCAAGCCCTGCTCTGACCTCACAGCAATATCCCTTAGAACTTTGACAGTTATTCAAAGCAGGTTGCTGAGTACTTCAACTCGGCTACTGACATTTATTGTTACCTTAAGAACATGATTTAACCTGATTTTTAACTTCTTCATTCTTTAAAAGAAGAACTATTTTGCCTATTTATACAGTTGTGAAGATAAAAGACACACTGGATCTGAAAATCCTTTTTCCAATTCCAAACCAATACACAACTCTAAGATAGTCTTTTTTTTTTTTTAGTTTACAACTCCTGATCCCAGTCAAGATTAACATGATGATGAGATTTTATTCAGTAGGCATTCAAGGAGACCCTGGCTGAATGACCTCCACAGAACCCCTGCATGTAGAAGAGCACGTGAGGTCAGCACAGGAATTCAAGGATTTAAAGAGGAGGATCTGGTCACTCATACTGAAAATGATAAATTTCACAGGACCAGGGAAGTTTAAGTCAGAGGCCTGAACTAATTTAAAGATTAAGAAAAACTCAGAGAGCTGTACATTCTTCAGGTTAACTCAAAGTCATCAATCCCAAATCTGCAGACAAGGGACCAGGAGAAAGAATGGATCAACACGGAAGATGTGAAAAAGGTCTCGAAGGAACAAATAAAAGGAATGCTGGCTAACCAGTCATTTCTGAGATGCAATGCTAATAAAGGGACTGAGTGCTCTCATTTGCATTTAATTCTCCCATTAAAAAAAGTAGAATCCAAAGCTAAAGAATTCTGCACAGGTAATTAAGCAAACAGAACCAAACACTTCCAACGTAACAAGAAGAATGTCCTACAGGGAGTACCCAAGCTATGGGTTCTGACCCTCTGTAAGCTCCAGAATGAAGAGTCTTTATTTGGATTGCAGGGAACTAAAACGTCAAACTCCTATGATAAATAATGACTATCCCATTTGGCTTTGACTCTAGAAGATATGAGGCTTTGTGAAGTACTGCTGTATCACAATTATCTAACAAATCTAATTGGCAGGTTTATGCCTTTTTTTCATGTATACTTTACACTGAAGTTTCAGAAATCTACACCAACTAGGAGGGTAAAAATCCTTGACAGGAGAATAAAACAAGGAAGAAAAAAGGCTTATGAACCACTTAGGAAATGGATTTTAAGAATTTCCATTATCGAAAAAATGTAAGGCTTTCAAGAAGCCACATTATATACAAAAAACAGCTGGAACATGGAGCAAAGCAACTGGTTTCATTCCTAAACACAGAACAGCTAAGTAGTTTCCTTTTGCACTGACAGACTCTTTGCTTTCTTTTCAAAATGTAACCACTGAAAAATGTAAATAAAAAGGCTGCCATAATATTGGCGAGCATAGTAGTATACGTAACAGGAACACCTTCCCAGGGCTCCACAGCTGAGGCCCATGATGATCATCACATTGACCCTAATAATACCTCATTTTATCGCTGTGCAAATGATCTCTGCTGACCTTGCCAAGACTGTTTAACATCACAGACCCCATTTATGTCCAGAGTTTTTGTTAAAAGACAAAGTTAGAGCTTAAACAAAAAGCCATCCACTCTACCCAGTAGTAACATGTAGAGGCTGTTTGGGTAATGCCTGTCTCAAGCAAGTAAATAAATATTCACTTATATCTTAAAGATAAGTGAAAAACCCCGAGAAGTAACTTATCTAAAGCTATCAGCGTTAGGACTAAAGATCTAAACTTCCTGGCAGTTGGTGTCATACAGAAATTCCTAGGACATATTACCCAAATGATTTCTGATGTGGGGGGGGGGGGAACTACAGAATAACTCGTAACAAAGAGACAAAAGAGATTTGGGAGATTTTGTTTGTGATACACACACAAGTACAAAATTAAAAGCAATTATGTGAGTGTTCCTGTGTATGAAAACTGGTAGAAAACTGGAACTAGCTTTCCAAAATTATGGATCAGCCAGTCAGGACTGACTGGTAATAGTATTGTATTCTCCCAACATCTGTCACAGAGCTATTATCTTCTCATGACTGCTTTCTGATGCAGCTTTTGCCGATACTGCAGCAAAGTGTCCAAAGTCTCTTCCATAAGAAAAGTCAAGGAATGTGAAGTAGAGAACTTCAAAAGATGTATGTTCTCTTAAAGTAATGTTTTTCTAAGTTTCTTAAAGTGATGTTTTCTAAGTTTCCCAACTATAACAAAAATGTACTGAGGTTTAAACTGTGATCAAAGAATGTGGATATTACAGAAAATAAAAATCATAATAATCGAACCTAAGATTACAAATAACAAAATGCACCAATATCTCTCCAACTTTCACATAAATTAATACAAAAACAACTATTAAAATAGGCAATACAAAACCTCAGACAGATACGAGCACCTGAGTCCTTCTTTGCATCTTAAAGTCAGATTCTATGTTTCACTTACCTCATTTCCAACTGTGTCCTTGGAAGCAGAGGACACAGTGGTACAGAAGGAATGACATCTCTTTTTTTCAAAGTGAAAATGGCATATTTCATGGGGGCAAAATCTCTCCGTGTTTTGCTTTCCTTGAACACTGCTATAATTTTTGGATGGGTCTTCAGAAAACCCACTTTTTCCAAATAATCTCTCTGTACCACAGTGAATGGAACTTAAGCTGCCTGCCTTTCGTAAAGTAAAAACACTAGTTTTTCTTTGGAATGTTATTTCTCTCTTGCTGACATCATCTAAATGTTCCTTCTTCTCTGCACAATGTGGAGTGCTGTCCTTTTCTGAAATCCTTTCCTCCAGATCACTAACTTTTACTTCTGTGTCACTGTTGTTAGCAGGAGAAGTGTCCACATGGTGAGACAGACTGCTTGCAGCACTCGGCACAAGTTTCTGTTTAACATCATCAACTACAACTTGTGTCTTCTGAGGAATACCACCTCCCAGTGTGGGGTCCAGGGTAGCAGATTCCTCCCGTACCAGTCCCCGGAGGAAAAGAGCTGGCTGTTCTTTTGAGAGCTGAATGCCACTCTTCTTCTTGCCTTCATTTTCCTCATCTGGCTCTGCTGACTTTGTATCACCTACAGTTGTCTTGATTGGCTTTCTCCTGAAATATTTTCTTCCTGGAGAGTGTTTTTTAGGGCTCAAAGGAGTTTTGGCAAGATCTAAATACCGTTCTTCTTTCTCAGCTCTTACACATCCACAGACATTCCCCATTTGATTTGCAGGAAATCACAGTTCCACAGATTCACTCATTTCAAAATCCAGGGCTTACTTCGATCTTCTAGATCAGTCTGAAAATTCCATTCTGACCTCTAATTCCTCAGACTTTGTGACCATCCTCTTCAACATGAGGCCATTTTGCTTATGAGAAAAGCACATGCAAGAAATGCCATGGCATCTTGCCCAGCTGGGTCCCTGTGTCTCATTAGACACTGTGGCTTATTTCTGGCCACCAATCCTCTTAGACAAACACTACTGCTCACTGCAAAATTATAACGCTGATAGGCTTTCGAAGTAAACGCTCCGATTTATTGTACGAGAACTCTGACCCTTTGCTTTAACTTTGTTTTCTGAAATGCAGTTACACTACCAAAGTCTGCATTAACCTTTGAAACTATTGGTGACTCAACAAATCTGAGAGCAAACAGAAGGCAAATACCCAATCAAGAGTCCTTTAAGCAAAATGTCTTTCAAATGTAGGTTTCAGAAAGTCTCTAACATATAATTTTTTTCTTAAAAAACACCAACTAATTTTGGTACTTGCAAAAACAAACAAACAAAAAAAGCTCAAAAGTCTCTGTAAATTATACTAAGACTTTTCCAAAACAACAGCCATTAAAAAACAAAAACAGAATGATTCGATAGCTGAAGGAAAGATAATAAATGCTGAATTCCTAAAATACTCGATAAAAATTACCTCTAAAATCAATCTTTTGATTGATTTTATATTATAATATTTTTCATAATTTTTATAATATTTATAAATTATAATATTTTTCATATTACATACTGCATTTTTCATATTTCATATTAAATTTTCATATGAATAAATTTCCAAGCCATTTTCCTTATGTGATCATTAGGATTTTCACATAAGCAAATTGATCAATTTTATGATTTGAAGCATGACATGCTCAGCCAGAAGAAACACATAAATGTGTTTCTTATACATGAATGAAGGCAGTTTAACTTCATAGGTAAACTCATATAATCGTCCCTAGTTAAATATTACGTAATTTTACTAGGACCTTGCTGTAAAAGTAGTAAATCAGTATGGGGCCTGATTATCCAAGGTATGCATATTTCTAATACTGAGTCACAGATATGGTAATAAGAAATTAGTATGGCATGACTGGACTTACGTGTAAGCAGGTATCATCTGACTAAGTAGAAAAACATGATGATTCCCATTCTCTAGGTAGTCTTTAGACTGATCACAAGATGGAACTCATTATATTTTTCTAAATAAGAATATTCAATTAAGCAGGCAAGTTAGCAATGTTGCTGATACTTGTCAATGATAGGCCTGCATGATAATTAATCATTCAAGAGAATATTAAACAATCTCCAATGGCAAAATTTAATATTCTAGAAGACAAGCTGGCAAAAATAAAGCCTTATATTTGGTTTATTTTTAATTTTATTTCAATGTCTTCATTGGCAATGGAACATTATCCACAAAAATGTAAAAGCATAATGGCTGGTATTTGTACTGGCAAGATAAAGGCACAACCACTGAAGTGCATCCCATCCACCCCTTCTTCCAGCCATGCCAAACTCACCAACTGTCCATTTCCAGGCCATCGCACACTGTTCCCTCTCCCAGAAAAAGGACCAAACTTTAGTCTCTGCCTGGTAGCTGGCATTCATTCTGCAAAGTCTATCTCTAGTATCAATGAAAATTTCCTCTATTCTTTACCACTTCCTGATCCTACCACAATACTCCCTCCCCTATATCTCTTGCTTATGTTGTGACAGATTCATCATCAGATTATATTTACGAACATTCTCTCAATAGATATAACATACTTCATTATCCTGGCATCTCTGGATCTAGTATATGGTAGTTACTGACAGAGGACTACTGTGTTGATGCTTACGCACAGACAGCCTGATTGGAAAAGAGATTCAATTTGGGATGCTCATTACAAATACTTTTTAAATAATAAATTGATCTTCTGAAATTACTTCCCTTATTTATATAAAGTATAAAGAAAAAAATAAAAAAGGCCCAGTCACTTGGAGTGAGGATGATCATCACTACTATAAAAAGACTTATATTCTTGGCATGACCAGTAAAATCATCCTAATCCTAAATTATCATAGTACTAAGAAAAGTTATTTCATTTAAATAAGAGGAACAACAACAAATAAATAAATAAATAAATAAATAAATAAATAAATAAATAAATAAGAGGAACACTTTTATTTTACCAAAGCATTGTGCTGTTTCACTTTAAACAGATCTGGATCTAATTTTTAAATACTGGTGATAAATTAATTCATAGTATCTTGTCATGTGGGTCCTAAAATACACAGATTCCATAATACGTGCCATAGGATCATTAGGATTATATTACAAATATTTCCGTGGCTGGTCTTCCTTTTTCCTCCAGAACTGAAATGCAAAGAGTTTCTTGACATATAATTCTTTTTGAATGAACTTTTGCTTTAAATTTCTTCAAACTTAGGATCTAATTCCTAACCATTTACTCACATTTTGGTCTGTCATTTCCTGGTTTCTGTTCCCAGTGGCCTGGGAGTGTTTCCTCCAATGTCTCCAAGGTCCTCCTTCTAGGTAAAACTAGTACTCAGTCTTCACTTTCTCTTGCTCTTTAGCACCATTTTGTACTGCTCACCATTCTTTTCTACTTGATATTCTCTTCCTCCCAATTCAGTAACACTACTTTTTCTTGTTGTTCCATTCATCTCCCCAAATGTTTCTTTTTCTGTTTCCCAAGATGGATCTTCTTCCTCCTGCATCCCAAATCATGGGCTTTCCCCAGATTTCTGTCCTTAGCTCTCAGCTCTTCTCCACACATGCTCTTCTCTTGAATCCTCTAAAGAATTCTTCCCTCCAATGGATTCAGTGACCATTTTTATACTGATAACTCTAAGTGTATTACCTGTAGCTGACTTCCCAGCTCTGCTCACGTATCTCCAAGTGCTCAGCACACAGATACACAGGATGTCCACCAGGCCATCAAACTCACTGGGACAGTCATTTTTGTTCTTTCTCCCCTGACCAGCACCCTGTTTCTCTTGGTCATCTACTCGTTTGTTGTTTGTTTTATATCTCAGGCTGAACAGTTCAGAGTCATCTTTAACCTCTCTCCTTCACCGTCTGTGTCCTGTTGCCAAGTCCATTCCTTTCCCTCTTCAAAATGTCATCCATTGGATACAGATTTTTTTATCCCCATCTGAGTCCTGGCCTTTATCACTCCACTCAGAGAATACCACTTCAGCTTCTTAGCTTTATCTCCCTAACTACAGATCCTGCTCATTTCAATTTACTTTACATAAAATTGATAAGATTCAGTGTTCTAAAACATCATTTTTCAAGTTCAGAATGGTTAAGTGATGTACCCAATGTCATCAACTGCCATAAGTAAAGAGTCAATAGTGTCACTTAGCTCTGCCTCCCACCACAGCCTGGGTGCTTTCCTACTGCCCCACAGTGCTCTTATTCTGATATTCAAATTCAGCCTGTCTCAGCCTGTCTCACAATTCTGTCGGTAATCATGGGATTGGCTCCCTGTTCCGACTGGCCTTTAATCCTTCCATGTGGGGTTTCTGCAGTTTCAAACCTGCTAGAAGTTCTGGTACCTGATCCACTGAGGACTAATTAAAGGATCCCTGAGAATACTGCTGAGGATCTCCACATGAAATCTGCTTTTAAGCCAGTTTTATTTAGTCTTAAACCAATTCTAGAAACAAAGTCTGGCCCCATGCCCAAATCCCTACCTTGCTTTAGTGCTCAATCCCCTAGTTCCCTAAGGAAGGGGTGCTCTAGTAATGGGGGCCCTCAGATCTTTGGGGTCCTGCCTCCAGGTCCTGTTACTGGATCTCCCTGACAGCAAAAGCCCAGCTGAGGGAATGTTTACCTACATTAGCTACCCTGTAGTCTGGCTGGTGACAACCTGCTTGCCTGGGTCTCTTCCAATATCCTACTGCTGCAATTTTGTTCAGCTGCCTGTTCAAGTCCTGGAAACAACCTAGACTATAATTCCTACAGCTTTCCATACCTGTCAAATTTATCCTGTTCCCAAATGATCTCCAGGTAGATTATTTTCCACCATTTCCTTACAAACCTTAAATCCCAGAAAATTTTTACAAATTAAGAAATAAGTCTTACTCCTCTCATGATTTGGTTCAAAACCTCACGGGGCATCTGGGTGACTCAGTTGCTTAAGTGTCTGCCTTCAGCTCAGGTCACGATCTCAGGGTCCTGAGATCCAGCCCTACATCATGCTCTCTGCTCAGCAAAGAACCTACTTCTCCCTCTCCCTCTGCCTGCTGCTCACCCTGCTTGTGCGCACACTCTCTCTCAAATAAATAAAAGCTTTAAAAATTTTTTTTCAAAACCTCAGCTCCTTTCTAAAGCTAGCAAACTACTACTCTTCCTCTTCCATGGGCCAACTGAACAGTAGTCAATCAGTATGATTTGCTGCATGGCTACTTGGGTCAGGCTCTGAGCTGCACACAGAACACCGCATAAGCAGGAAAAAGGTTAATAAACTAAAGCATGTTCCAGAGTTAGGATTCACCTTAAATCAAATAAAGATGATATTTTTCAAAATGTTATCATTTTACAAAAAAGTAAAAATCCAAATCAGCCCTCAATGAGTATAGAGGTATAGATAAATCAGTTAATAAATCTGCATTTACTAGGGACACATGGGTGACTGAGTCAGTTAAGCCTCAGACTCTCGGTATCTGATCTCACAGTGGCGGCAGGATCAAGCTAGGGACTCCAGGTAGCCTTCAGATTTTTTCTCCCTCCCCTTCTGCCCCTCACAACTTGCATTCTCTCTCTCTCAAATAAAAAAAAAATTAAATCTTAAAAAAAAAAAATCCGCATTTACTCTCCTCTGATGTAGTTTGAGAAAGCACAGCCCTATACAAGATATGGCTACTTCTAATTCAGGAGCTCCCTTTATGATAATTATACTGCCATCTAGTGTCTACCAACAGGAAAAAAGTAGTTCTCACAGATGAGAAACTAGACTACTGATAACAACCATTCTAGGAATGAATCATAAAATGTTCAAGTATCTAAATCAAGGAATACTGTCCAATAAGCAAAAGAAATGTGTCTGCATTCTGTAAGAAGAAATCCTGGTCTTCCAACACTGAGACTGACTCTGTAAAAGCATGAAGTGGAATAAAACTCAAAATGGTGGCATGAATGCTTCAGCAAGACTCCATTTCAAACTAAGTAACCTTTTTATTCTCTTCCACAAAACTTCCCTCCTCCTCCCTTCTTAGCTTTCTGTTTCAGGAACCAGGAGCCACCATGAAAACATGATGAATGTGGCTGACTGCATATACACAATTCCTGTCCAAACCAGCTAGATCCTGTATTTCCCTATAAAACCAGGGAACCCTTTCTCCAAGGTGGCCCTGAAATTTGGAAGGACTTAGCCTGCTGCAGCCTCCTTTGCCTAGCAAAGCAATAAAGCCATCGTTCCTCTTTATAACCAAACTCTTGTATTCACATTACATATTTTGGCTCCCCTCACTGAGGTCAGTTTTTGAGAAGATTACAAGCTCATCAACACTAGGAAACAGGACACCAGGTTCACGGGCAGTATACTACTTGAAAGGAAAAATTCAACTACATCGTTTAAGAAAAGAAGCCTGAAATTTATTTTCTTCGATAGGACATAAATGTACAATTCATGCTTCATATTAACCACTTGAAAATCAGCAATGAGAGGCTAAAAGAAATGACAATTAAGAAAAATTAACCTTAACCTAAAAAAAAAATAAAGAAAAGAAAAAAAAAAGAAAAATTAAGCTTACCTGAAAGTGCAAAATTATTGTCCATATTAATCCCAAAGTCAACTTGGGATTTCCATCTGTTATGTCATCATTTCTAATATTCACTAATTTCACCTGTGTTATAATGGGAAAAAGAGATTAAGCTAACTTTTTCAAACCAGCATACAAGTTATCTTTACTTACATAAAAGCAATTCTAAATTACACAAAGAAGAAAACTAAGTGATCTGAATACCAGTAATCCTCAAAATACTATCTTACTCCTATCTCCACTCATTTTAGATTGTAAATTATAGCGTAACCAACAAGGAAAAAATAAGTGTTACTCTGGTTTTTCTTCTAGAATAAGGATTAAAAGTACTCACTTCTCAAAAGGAAAATACAACTCAAGTTGAGAATTCTTAAATACTTGAGATTTTCAAATTAAATATAATTTTGTCACTGAAAATGAGCTTTATTTTACTCTTCCATTAAGTAAAAAACTGTTCCAAACCATAAAATAGTTTAATACCTTTATCATACTTCTGTCATAAAGTGAGGGGGGGGGCTAGCATCATTTTTCTACTTAACTACCATAAATTGTTACCAAGATAAGTAAACATATACCGCTAGATATTTGGAAGGCTCAGATATAAAAATAATACTCAGACTTAAAGCTTATTAACTATCAAATTATGTATTTTCAGGTAAACACAGGCAGTAATGATACCTATCATTTACATCCTGTATATAAATAATTAAATATCATGAATTAAATACAATAATAACTAACATCTTACTTCCTGGACAAAACACTGCCAAAAACATTTCAGAAAAAGAAACATAATTAACCATCAGTCCTTCTGGAAACTTCTACTAGAATTAAGAATAATAAGGTAAATAAAAATAAGATTGAACCAATTTAAGTACTGTTTATTAGAGTTTAAAAAATAAAAGCATTTTAATGTTCATAATAAACTAAATAAATGAATAATAAAAAATAATGTTTACCTCTCCCCATTTCCCTCCCTTCCTTTTTTCCTTACTCCGTTACTAAGCAAAATGTTGCCACCTCTGATTGCTCATTGTTTTCAGTAACTTTCCATTCTCCTGATGTTTTTTCCTTTTTTCTACTAATCGAAAAAGTACCAACACTTTGGCTTATACCACTACAAGTACTACAATGCCACCAAATCAAGATTGTATCCAATATGGTGCACATTCTTTAACATTTCTTCTAAAACCTCAAGGAATTGGAGACTATTGTCAGACATACTGTTTTATTTTTAATGACTTCTGATTACCCAATATTGTCTACTTATAAAAAATAAAATATCGCCTTACCACTACTAAGGATTAAAAATGCTTACACTAAAATTCTTTTTAAGTATTACATAAGCTATTTTTTATAAAAATAACTTTGTACACTAAGTATAAATAATGAAGTATTGCCCCACTACTAAGAACTGTTCATAGGCATTCTTAACATTCTGTTGCTACTAAAATGTCATTAACTTCCTAAGCAAAGCATTCCAATTCTAACCAAAGGAAATCAGTAGCTCTTATTCAGATGGAAATGTAGCCACTTATAATTCCTCTGCACTTATACTTACTATTAACTTCTTTTTTTCTATGGAGCAAATGTTTGAAAATATTTTTAAATGTTTATCTCACAAAAGCACAAATTTCATCATTATAATTCACAAATTTAACCTTTTCATCCCCTGACATGTTTCTATATAGATTTACTCAGTCACATATGTTTATATGATTATAGTAATTGAAAAACATCGTACCTGGCGTCTTTTCAAATAATCAAGTGCAATTTGTACATTCTGTAGTCTGTGAAAACGCATCCGACCTTTTTCTCTGGGCTAAGAACAGAAAAATGCAGGGTATAAAAAAACTTACAGTTTCTGGTACTATTGACCATGCTAAATACACTTATGATAATTATAGCCTATATATATATTTTATGCTCATCTTAACATGTCAAAACAGTATTTATTATTCAGATAAGCCCATTAGATTTTTTAAAGATACTTTTAATTATTTTGTATTATCTAAAATTGAATTTAAACAGCTAAGGGATTTCTCCGAATATGTTTTATTTAAACATATGCTTTGTTTTATTTAAACAAAAGGAAAAGAAAAAATACCACAGAATATATAGACTTTTTATAGTCACTATACTACAATTCTAGCCTACAGTTTATTAACTTTGGATGCACAGAATTAAATACCATTCCCCATTTTGCCTTCTTAATAAACTCTATTGTCAAGTGGGTTTTAATAATTATATATGTATGGCATGTTAATGAAAATGAAGTAAAGTAGCATGCAGTTAGTATAAAAGTTGCCAAGAGGGAAGAGAGAGTTTTACTTAGCCACGATAGAGGAAGAGAGAAAAGTAATTAAAGTCACTTAGTATATTTCCTCTTTATTTTATTTTAGCTTTTTCACAAAATCAGTTGGACTCTTAATAGTTTTACAATGCATGGGGATGGACATGATTATTTACTGTCTCAGGAAAACTAGCAACCCATAATTCTTTTCCTTCGTGCAGTTTTCCTTGAGAAGTATTACAAGTTTGCAGAAGAAAAACATAAGGAGATAGAGCTGAGAAGATGCTTAACAAAAATACAAAGAATGGAGTTGAAATTTACCACATAAAATCTTCCAAAAGGAAGAAAAGGGGAAAAAATGACAGCTTAGCTTCTCAAATATGAATAGGTTATTGAAGCCAAAGGCACCATAATGAAACAGACAGCACACTACAGAATGGAAAAATAGGTTCTATATAACAGGTAGAAATACTGTTGATGAATTTATCCACTGGATCCAAATAAAAGCATAATTTCCAATGAAATCAGGGGCACTTGGGATGTAGATGACAAAAGAAGCATATCTATCTTGCAAAGGTGGGCTGAAGTCAACTAAGTGTCTGCAAAGGAGGGCTGAAGTCAACTAAGTGTCATGAAGATGAAACAGCTTTGAAGGTTCTACCAGGACTCCAAATTTTAAAACCTTCCCCACTTATAAATAAAACAAGACATAGAAAATCAAATGTCCATCAAATACCTATTGCCAATATGACTTAAAGCATAAATTTAAATAGTAAATAAATTTCGCTAAGTCCTTTCAAATAAAGCAACAGCTGCCACATTTGAAATATAAATTCCAGGAGTGGAACAAATCTGCATAAAAATTAGCAGGCTAGTTGTCAAGATTTCCGTATTAACATAAAAGGTATATATAATTCTTTAGCTAAAATGCCATCATATAATTTAAGCACATATATTTAATTACCATGCACTGCACAGTAATACATAAATAAATTTAAAGAGAAAATATTTCTTTTGTCCAATTTTTTGGTACACACACATCCACCTCATTGTGGGTTTTGGTCCTTTCTAGAATTTCTTTAAAAGGAGCCCGAACCCATGGGTTACTTCTCTATACGTTAGCGCTCACCACACTGTAATGGCTAGGTTAGTAGAGTTATGGGGGCCGACACCTACCCCCTTATCCTCATCCTCCACATCCTCATGCTGTTCATATTCGCATGCTTCTGTTGCACTCACCAATCGTAAGGTCTTCAAAAAATCCCGCTCCCTTGGCTAATGAATATAACAGACAGAAGATAGGACAGCAAAGACACAAGACAGACCAGAAATGAAAAGAAGAGCATGAACAGAACATAATGAAGGAGAACAGGTAACCAAGAAGAGGAAGTAATGTTCACAAAAAAGGAAATGACACTTGTGGAATGGGTTAGACCATTTTTCAGAAAGCAATGTTTATTTTCTTAGCTATTTGTGAGTCTTTTAATATGTGGTTATATTATGCATCCAACCTCTACTAAGCAAAAAAAAAAAAAAAAAAAAAAAAACCTGAAGGTAAAAAAGAAGCAAGAACAAAAATAATAGTTTAAGTATAGAACTGATTATATAAGCAAAGTAATCAAAGTGTTTCCATCTCCCAAATTCACACCATTTGAAGTCTGAAAATGATTAGGAATCTAACCAGAACTCTTTTCTTCAGGCAGAATTCAGAGCTCAAAAGATTAATGTAGCAAAAATCTGAACAGTGTCTACTGACAACACACTGGTCCCACCCATGTGGATGGGATTACATGTTCTTCAAACTAAATTAAGAAATGTAAAACTTACCAAGGTATCTCCAGAAAGAACTTCTAAAAGAGAGATTAAATTGTGTCCATCCCTTAAGTCTTCATAGAGATCATTCACATGTTTTCGAACCTACATAGAGAAAAACAATTTAAGTTTTGGTTCTGAACCTAGCACCATCTTTAACACTCAGACAAGAACAGAGACAAGTAAAAAACATTCCTCATCTGGTGTTCATTCTTGCAGTGATGTTTTCACTAATTCTCTCATTACTTAAAAACCAAATTTAAATTTAAAAAACAAAAACTAAAAAAATAAAAGTAAGCTGCAAATTAATAACTCCTAAATACAAACAGAATTGTTCTATTCTTAACATACTAAAATTAGTATAGGTTTGGGCAACTACATGGAGTTACAATTTTTTAAATACAGGCAATGGCAATGACCTTCATGATTCCTGGTATAACAACACTCAGGGCCACTTTAGCAGGAGGACCAATTTTTACCCCTCCCCTCTACCTGAGTTGTTTTTCCTATTCTTTGTGCCACAAGATCCAGGATGCCAGAGATATACACACTCCATACTTCCAAAATCCAGAAATATAAACTAGGTGAAGGGTCCATAAGACTCCATATACTTACTATTGAAACTTCCTATGAATCTACACTTATTTTAAATAAAAAGTTTTTAAAAATTCGTATGAATCAAGTTAGAAGACCTCTGCCCAAACCTTCCTCTGTACAACATAAATCTTATGACAGAGGGTTTTTATAACTATGTTAACACCAGCACAAAGTTAACACTTAAGCTATAATAGCTTCTTCCTCCATTCCACAGGCCTGAGTTAAGCTTGTGATTTCAGAGCACAAACCGTCAAAGATTTCCCAAAAGCTTTGTTCAGTCTGCCAACTAGGGATATCTCCTGTAAATATCTGGCCTACTGTAAAGTTTGTGCTAGAGAGACAAATGTCAAAGCAGGCTATTAAGATGGCTATTCCACAGTGGGTTGGCATGTTTTCATTTTCTCACCTTTTAGTGATTCCAGGTTATATTACTTTGTGCTGCTCTCATGAAAGTAGCCAAGGAAGTGGTCTAGAGGCAGAGACCAGAATCTCATCTACATCACACACAGGGCACATGCCCTATATGCTTGCCAGTTGGTGTAGTAAACTCTTACTCTTAAAGGTTTTGTACACATGAATCAAACCTCTTTGCACTTCCAAAATGTCAAGTGAATATACAGTACAAAATAATAAAAAGATCTAAAATATGATCAAATCTATCTGCATACATAACAAGCAAGACAAGGCCTAATGTAAACCAGAAACAAACTTTTAATGGTTGAGCTTTTCATCCTAAAAAATTTTAAATGTCATTAAATTCTATTATCTTAAATTGACTATATACATGTTTTGTAGTTTCTTTTATTAATGCCAGAAAATATTTTTTAATAAGGATTTTATTTATTTATTCATGACAGACAGAGAGAGAGAGAAAAAGAGACACAGGCAGAGGGAGAAGCAGGCTCCATGCAGGGAGCCCAATGTGGGACTTGATCTGGGAACTCCAGGATCACACCTTGAGCTGAAGGCAGACACCCAACCGCTGAGCCACCCAGGCATCCCAATGCCAGAAAATATTTTTGATTAATGAATAAAAATTTCCTTAAGAGTTCCTATGTGTTTTTGCCCAAATCATAGAACTTTCAATATTCAATTAACTACTTATGCATCATTAACTATAAATAGTATAAGTATTAAACAGGCTCAATAGCTCTAAATAACTGCTAATATCAATAGCACCTATTAAATGGTAACACTGAAAGTGAGTCAAATTATTAAAACAAGTGTCCTATCTCCACAGAGTGACATTTTATTTCGATTTCCTAATTCCCAAGAAACATTAATTGAATCATTGGTATCACAAGATAATGATACAACAGTAAAATAAAGTTTAAAAAATACTTTATTTTCCCTTAAAAAAGAAAAAAATACTTTATTTCCCTTAAAAAGAAGAAAAAGAAAATAGCATAATACATTTTAGGTAGTCCTAATTTAGAAAGCTTATAAATATTTTTTTAAAGTTATAAAGTGATTATCCTATCCATTAGAATATTTACTTTGGGATATCATTAAATGATAATCCTCTCAAGTCCTTAATTATATTTCAGAGACAAATACATTTTCAAGGATCTTCACAGGAACACATCTTCATGCATGACATATATGCATACAGATAAGCAACTTAGTGAAGTGAGTACTAACCCTTTTCTACTCACATGTTAGAGCACTATAAGAATTCTCTTAGTCCCATTCCAAAGCATGAGTTTAATTTATAAGGCTAAAGACCTACTTAAAAAAAGGCAGAGGAGCAATTCTTATAAATTTCTGTACATCAGTACATCTAAACCTATGTACTTCTTTGTGTTATCTCCAGTGTAACTGGAAAGCAGCCTAACTGTGAAAGAGCCTGAACTTAGATCACGTTTATATAAACAATATTATATAGTTCCTGATCCTGAATTAATCTCTCAAAATAAATTACCGTATGGTATAGGTCTGACATCCTCAGCACACTATCAGGATAAGGCCTCTGATGACAGTAACTAACATGCAGTGCTGAGAAGTCTGTGCTCTCCGGTCCACTGTACCCGCCCACGCCCTGCCAAAGCCACACTTCAATCCACATCCACTTCCTATGTCATTCTCACTCCCAGACAGTTAAAGATGAAGTGTGATTCTGAACACTTATTTCATAGGAAGGCAATTTCACAACTTGCCTTGCCAGACAGAACTAAACTTTCTTTCTAACATGAGGGAAACATTCCAAAACCAGGTGTAATTTTTCATCATATTTATGCAACAGTAAAGAAAAATGAAATTAGGCATGTGTAGAGAAGGATAATAATATTATTATGTCATGCAAAACTAAGTTAGGTTAAAAAAAAATGTAATAAGGGAAAAATAACGAGGAGGCCTGCGTTTTAGTATTGCTTCTACCACCGGTCTCAACTAGCACCAGCAGCCTCAACTCTCTGGGAGTCCATTTTCTCATCTGCAAAATAAAACTTTAAACACAAGGCCTCTAGTTCAAACTGGAGAAGAAAAATTCTATTATCTTAAAATAAAATTATCATTTTTAAGAAGCAGTGTAGCAACTAAAAATATGTAGAATGGAAAGCTATTTTTTTAGTCTTATGCCTTAATTTCTTAAGAATTTTAGGAGAGGGGCACCTGGGTGGCACAGACAGTTGAGCATCCAACTCTTGGTTTCAGCTCAGGTTGTTTTCTTGGGGTTGTGGAATCAAGCCCTGCATTGGGCTCCATGCTCAGTGTGGAGATGGCTTGGGACCTTACCTGCCCCTCCCCCAAAATATGTAAATAATTTTTTTTTTAAAGAACTTTAGGAGGAAATATAGGAATAGACTAATTTAACTTCTGTAATGCCTGAAAAAATCCTGAGGCTTTGCTTATCATGTAACAATACCTACTCTTCCTGTCTCAAGTGATTATTCTAAGGGTTCACAGAAATACTATAATTG
Organism: Canis lupus familiaris; assembly: GCF_011100685.1. NCBI lineage: Eukaryota > Metazoa > Chordata > Mammalia > Carnivora > Canidae > Canis > Canis lupus. The sequence goes on from NC_049233.1 coordinate 24,166,756, forward strand.
AAAAATGCTACCCAACTGCAAGATTCCATTATCATTCTCTTTATCATCCTATGTGAAACAAATGTTACCATTCTGAACAGTAATAAACACAACAGTGCCTGGCTGGCATGTCAGAAGAGCGTGCAGCTCTTGATCTCAGGGTTGTGGGTTCAAGCCCTGTGCTGGGTGTGGAGATTATGTAAAAATAAAACCTTAAGGGGAAAAAAACAAGTTACAAAACAAACAACAATAAATACAAATACATACACAATGAACTATTACTAAGTATCTGACCCTGTCTGTGTGCAAGTGCTTTATAAATATGGTCTCATTTTCCTCACTACAAAAAAATGGGATGAAAAGAATGTTAATTAACAATTAAAAATCAGCAAATCAGCATTATGGGGAATAAGTGCTAGTGGATGAAATGAGTGGAAGTAATTGAGATTCTATAGAAATATCTGATCAAGTGACCAATTTATGAAGAAAACAAAAAAGAATTAAATACTTAAACTGACACAGAAAAGCTTTTTATTTTGTCCTAAGTCTGAGTCATAGACACTTGACCTGGTAACTTTCCTTCACAGATGACTATACTAACTGCGAGCAGTCTTAACCTTCCGCTTCAATTTTTAATAAAACACTCTTTCTTCTCATTTTGGAAATTTTCTCCCTGTGGGACAAAAGTCTGTCTGAATAAATAGTGCTGGGGGAAGTGATGAGCAAAGTGAAAGCATTCTGAGATACTCTGGGATTAAATTATATAACTTGAATTACATAATAAGGATGAAGCATCATTTTCTGTATTTCATACAATTCTCACAGAATTTTGCAGAGCTTTATAAAATATGTGCACTGCACTGCATCTGTATTTCACCCCTAGAGGGCACTAATCTTTTGCTTAAGAAGGGTCTCCTAAGGAAGGAGACTTCCTAAGGAAGGAAGATAAAGTACAAAATAGGGGGGGAGGGCACACGGGAGAGATATTCTATACTAGATGCTGGTGATGATGATACAGGCAATTTACAATTCATTTTTGAGAGAGAATAGATTATGCCAGGTCCATATCATCTAAATGGTTTAACTGATCAAAAAAACTACTGTAAAAATTGTATTTTGTCAACTTATAATTGTTTGGCTTTTCATTAACTAAATCAAATTTAACCCTGAAAATAAGATCATATACCTGCTTATTTAAGTAAATATTTTTAAGACTGCCTTTCTCAAAAGTCTGATTTTGTACTGATTGATGTGAACCAGACAAATTCCACAAAAATTTTACTTCCCATATTTAAACTTATAGTTACCATGTTGTTGCTGTTTAGTTCAGGTCACTAAATATTTCCTGAGCATCCATTTATGTTGGGGTATCATTTAACTTCTAAGAGTACAAAGATGAAAAATAAGAGAGTGCCGTGCCACTTCTTGAAGCCTGCAGAATGGGCTGACAACCATACAGAAATGAGCTTAATGTTCCAAGGGGAGGGAAGAGCAAGAACGAAGAAAAACATGCAAGCTGGCATGCAACTAACTGTACATGAGTTCCAAGGAAGGAAAACAGCCCTGAAATCAGTGAAATGTGAGGCAGAAGGTGAGGCAGGAAAAGGTGATCTGGGAGACCCAGTAGCTTTACATACCACTTTAGGAAGCTCAAATCTTTTTCTAAGCAAAGAGAACCACCAAAGGCTTTTAAGCAGAACAAGGACCCAGTATCTCGGACCAATATAAAAGCTTCTTTGTAAAGTATTATCTTAAACAAAAAGAAATAAAGTATTATCTTGCACAAACCTAAATCACAGATAAAGCTGCTGAGGGTCAATCTATACACAATAATGGAGGAAAGTTCTCTCAGAAAAAAGCAGAGAGGGCATTCCATCCCTAAATCTTGGGTAAGATGCACACATGCTAGCACTGCAAAGAGCAAAATACCAGCCAGAAGCAGCATTCACAGCCCTCTTTTAAAGCAGTCCTACATCGATCTAAAAGATGCAGTATTCTGGAAAACAACTAGCTATCTTTAGAAAGGAACATAAATAATAAAAGAAGGCTTGTCCCAAATAGAATCGCCTCACAGACTACTAATTGGGTGAAGAGAAGGGGGACAGTTAGCTTCTCAGTGAAAACTAGGAATTAGAATGTTTTACAATGCATTTTTTATTTACTTCAAACAAATACATTCATGAAAAATAAGCTACCACATTCTCCTGGGAAAGCTCCTTAGATATTCTAGTTCAAAAAAATAATAATAACAATCTATATAGTACCTTCTCAATTACTGATGAGTAACTGATGCTTTTACAATACACAGAAATGCTTAAAAACAATGGATTCTCTTGAATAGTTATGAGACAGGGAAACCAACCAAAGGATCTCATTAAAGAAAAAGCTGTTTTTTTCCTTTGTTTCTTTTCCTGCTTCTATTATTGCTAATAAGACATGCATGCCCCTCTTACAAATACTTTAAAGTATGTCTTCCTTATTTATAAAGGTCAAGGAGTTAATCATTTCTCTTTGGAGTCTTCTAGCCCAAGTCCCCTGGGGCTCCAGGGCATATAAGTGACTTGTGGAAGACACTTGAGCACTCAACCTTGTTCAACCAGTTCCTGGATGTCTGCTAGAACATGTAAGCCAGACCACCCAACTCAATAAGAATTCCAGGACTCACCCACCTTCCCATTTCCATCTCTCCCACCCCTGCCAACACCAGGAGCCTGGCTGGCTCAGTCAATGGAGTCTGCCACTCTTGATGTCAGGGTTGTAGGTTTGAGTCCCGTGTTGGCTACAGAGATTACTTAAAAATAAAATCTTTAAAAACAAAAAATTCTAGGGACGCCTGGGTGGCTGGCTCAGCGGTTGAGCATCTGCCTTCGGCACAGGGTGTGATCTCGCGGTCCCAGGATCGAGTCCCACATCAGGCTCCCTGCATGGAGCTTGCTTTTCCCTCTGCTTCTATCTGCCTGCCTCTCTCTGTATGTGTCTCATGAATAAATAAATAAAATCTATAAAAAACAAAAAAACAAAACAAAAAACAAAAATACTCCAGACCCCTCACAAAGATAAGACTCCTGGTTCCTTTTCCTTTCAGAGTCTCCCAGACACTCTTGTCTGTAGCTGCTCTATATGTCCTCAATAAACTCTGCTCTTACTTCCCCTTGGTTCCTGTCTGACTTCCATTCTGAGAGAAGTCAAAGACTCTCTTAGCTGGTCCTGCAGGAATCCCCGCCCGCCCCCCGCCCAGTCCTCAGACCAGCCTGACTGCATCAGTAGTCGCTTTATCTGAACAGTGTTGTTTACTTCAGCATTATTTCTTCAAGAGTTGTGAAAGAATAAAGCTACAGCTTAGAGTCTACCGAAATTATTATAAATTCCAAATTGGTGCCAGTAAGTATAATGGGGTGGTTGTGCTTTTTTGTAGAGAATAGGTTAGGTCATCATCAAGGTCGCACAAATTCATCTCCTTTACTGTTTTATAAAACTTAAAATAAAGATAGTTGTCATACATTTTAAGGTATTAATGAAAACAATAAGGAAGAGCTTAAAATAAATCACTATTGGTTCTGGGCAGTACAAACAATCTGTTCTTTGACAAAGTTCTTTGTCAAAGATTTCTCTTCTAATCTCAAGGTAGAACATTAGGTGGTTAAATAATATAAAAGCATTTTATTTTACTAATAAATGTTTCAAGATTTGGAACAGTTTAGTCTTCACTTATGTATTTTTTATAGTCTCTTTTGTACAGTTTAACTATTGTCATAGGAATCTTTTTTAAAGGCTCTTTCAATATTTAAAATTTTAAAAGCATGTAATAACTATTTTCTGTAACAATCTGTTCTGGCTTTGGGACAGCTGATTCTGGTTTGGGTTAGTTTGGGTTTGACTCCTCTACATTTCCTTCCATTCTTCCCTTTAAGGGAAGACAGAAAAAAAAAAATCTGTATTTGTGTGTTTTTCTCCATTAGCCTTCAGATCTTTGATCACCTGCAGATCTTAGATCAGATTGTTTGCAGAGCTATATAGCTCTTGTGCTGAGCAATTACAAATATTATCACTGAAAGAGAAAAATGAATTCAAAAATCAATTACTCTGCATATTTTTTGCATCTGTCCACTGTTTTTTGTAGTTAATTTTTATTAAAGACATGTTCTAGATAACCTCCATACTACAATGTCAGATAAATAAGCACTGATTTGTAAAGACATCAGCATTATCTATTTCATGTAGTCTTTGGAGGAAGGGTTCGTTTTTGCATTATTTTAACTGAGACGAAAGGATGTTCCTGTCCAGCATCTGTCACCAAGTAAAATCCAGTGGTGTTTGACAGGAGGATATAGACGTTACCTTTTAGAAGTTTTCAAATATCCTCATTAATTATATATTTCTTTAAACCATTTATGACTTAAAAAAATCATGGTAAGAGCTATTCTATCAAGAGCAGCTTTCAATAATAACATAAGGAAAAGAGAAGGAACCAATCATTGGCATTTTTCTTTAAAACTCTATGCCCTCCCCCCCAATAAAAACAAAACTCTACGCCCAACATGGGGCTTGAACTCACAATGCTGAAATCAAGAGCTGTATGGCCTACCTCCTGAGCCAGCAAGGAAGGCATCGCTAATCAATGGCATTTTATAATCACCTCTTTCCCATTTACCTTCTCACAATTTGAGCAAAAGAAAGAAAAAGCTGAGAAAACTGGGAGAGAGGATCATAATTGTTTAATACTTCTAATGAATAATTAATAAGCTAGTTAATGAGACTGCATTTTTTTTCATTAGAAACTAAATTTTGATGTAAATGTTAATATGTAACTATAATAATAATAATAATAATAATGTATTAAGACAAATAATGACAGCTAAGTACATTACTATAGTAGCTGTGTGCTACATGTGTTCATATGTGCCAAGTCCTAGAAAACATAATTAGACATAAAATAAGCCTGTTTAACCTAGGTAGTCTGTAACTACAGCAGCAAAGTTCTGTTCTTTACCACCAACATTTCGAACAGATTCCACCATATTTTCAAATCTGGGCTTCTACTGAAAAAGCCTTGAAACAGAATTGCGCATATTTTTCAGTAAAAACCTGTAAACTTATTTTTAAAAATTTGTAACTAGGGGCACCTGGGTGGCTTAGTTGGTTAAGTCTGTCTTTGGTTAAGTCAGGATCCCAGGGCCCTAGGATAGAACCCCACATCAGGCTCTCTCCTCAGCAGGGAACCTACTTCTCCCTCTCCCTCAGCCAGCTGCTCCCCCTTGATTGTGGCACTCTCTCTCTGTGTCAAATAAATAAATAAAATCTTTTTAAAAATAAAATAAAAATTTGTAATTAGTTTTATTTAAATTACAATCATGATCAAAATTTACAATTTATTGGGACACCTGGGTGGCTCAGTGGTTGAGCTTCTGCCTTCAGTTCAGGGCATTGTTCCCAAGGTCCTGGGATGCAGTATATCCCCCCATCCCCTCATCCCGTCCCCTCCCCACCCCCCACAGCGCTCCCTACAGGCAGTCTGCCTCTCCCTCTGCCTATGTTTCTGCTTCTCTCTGTGTGTCTCTCATGAATAAACAAAATCTTTTTTAAAAAATTTATAACTTGGGCAGCCCTGGTGGCTCAGCGGTTTAGCACCGCCTTCAGCCCGGGGCCTGATCCTGGAGTCCTGGGATCGAGTCCCGCATCGGGCTTCCTGCATGGAGCCTGCTTCTCCCTCTGCCTGTGTCTCTGCCTCTCTCTGTGTTTCTCATGAATGAATAAATAAAATCTTTAAAAAAAAAAAAATTTATAACTTACTCAAAAAAATCTGTATTTCCTCAATAAATCCCCACTTAATGACTTTGGTAACATTACACCAATGTCCTAAGTCAGGTTCAGAATAATTACAAGAAATTGGTGATGCATACAGGTAATACATTAAGTTCCCATATGAAAATAAAGACAGCTCCTGGGATACAGAAACATATCAGTCATTTGCCCCTTAATGCCAAGTCACTTCATCTGACTGATCTTCTTTCTTTTTTTTTTTTTTTTTTTTTTTTTAATGATAGTCACAGAGAGAGAGAGAGAGAGAGAGAGAGAGGCAGAGACATAGGCAGAGGGAGAAGCAGACTCCATGCACCGGGAGCCCGACGTGGGATTCGATCCCGGGTCTCCATGATCCCGCCCTGGGCCAAAGGCAGGCGCCAAACCGCTGCGCCACCCAGGGATCCCTGATCTTCTTATTCTTAACACCTAATATCAATTTCAAAGAAACTTTAATCACAGTTGGTAAATAGACAGAATCACTTGGGGGGTTGGGGGAATGGGAAGGAGGGTGTCTGAAGGAAGCACTGCAGTGTGGGGGAATGGTAGGATTCCAAAGTAAGAGCTTTTAACACTGAGAAGGCAGCAGGAGAACTTTGGGCAGCTGATAAGTGGGGAGAGGAGTTCAGGAAAGATACAGGGAAATGACAAAAATGTCAACTACTTCACAATTCTGATTAAAGTGCTGGTTGTGGCACCTGCTTACTGAATACTTTTGAGTTGAATCATCTCTTTTGGGGCATTTGTCAAATGCCCCATAGGGTGTCAATGGCTGACTTCTTATATAGTATTTCAACAATTAAGTAGATACTTGCCCCCAAAAAGAGTTGTCCTCTCTCCTGTGGAACCATTTAAAATACCTTTTACTAGACCATATTCTAGACCATATTCTTACACCATGCACAAAAATAAATTCAAAAATGATTAAGAACTTAGATGTGAGAGCTTGAAACCATAAAAATCCTAGAAGAGAGCACAGACAGTAATTTCTTTGACATCAGTTATAGCAACATTTTTCTAGATATGTCTTCATTGGGCAAGGTTAAAAAAAAAGGAAAAATAAGCTATGAGGACTACATCAAAATAAAAAGCTTCTGCACAGCAAAGAAAACATCAACAAAGCTAATAGGCAACCTACTGAATGGGAGAAGACATCTGCAAATAGCATAGCTGATAAACAGTTAGTATCCAAAACATATAAAGATATTATACAACTCAATGCCAAAAAAAACAAAGTCAATTAAAAATGAGCAGAAGACATGAACAGACATTTTTCTAAAGACATACAGGTGGCCAACAAACCTATGAAAAGATGCTCAACATCACTTATCATCAGGGAAATGCAAGTCAAAACCACAATGAGATATCACTGCATATTTTCAGAATAGCTAAAATAAAATACACAAGAAATAACAAGTGTTGGTGAGGATCTGGAAAAAAAGGAACCCTCATGCACTGTTGGTGGGGATGCAAACTGATGCAGCCACTGTAGAAAAGATTATGGAAGTTCCTCAAAAAATTAACAATAGAAATACCATATGATCCAGCAATTCCATTACTGGGTATTTACCCAAAGAATACGAAAACATTAATTCAAAAAGATATATGCACTCCTATTTACTGTAGCTTTATTTGCAATAGCCAAATTATGAAAGCAGCCCAAATGTACACACACACACACACACACACACACACACACAAATGGAATACAGCTCAGCCATAGCAAAAAAAAATGAAATCTTGCTGTTTGCAACAGCATGGAAGAAGCTAGAGAACAAAATGCTAAGTGGAATCTAAGAAACAAATTTAAAAAAGGGATAAACCAAAAAACAGACTCTTAACTACAGAGAACAAAGATATGGTTACCAGAGGGGAGTAGATGGGAGGATGGGTGAAATAGGTAATGGGGATTAAAGAGCATACTTTCCATGATCAACAGAGTAATGTACAGAATTGTTGAATCACTCTATTGTATATCTGAAACTAATGTAATACTTACTGTATGTATGTTAACTATACTGGAATTTAAAGACTAATAGAAAAAATTTAAAAATACTTTTTACAACACAGCTATTTCTATAAAATAAGTACTACCTCAGCACACACACACAAAAAATCAGAGAACCAACTGATCCTTCAAAACGTAACTTCATCTACTTCCTAAATGATGTCTAGCATGGTTCTGCCAATCCTCAACCAAATAGTGAGCCACTTGCTGGAATGCTTGTCATATGAGTCAGGCTCTAGGCTGGGGAAGAAGCAAGGCCCTCACAGAGAAGGCTGAGTGCTAGGCGAGTAATAAAATCCACCTCTGTGGATAAGGATCCATGGGGGGTGGAGCTGGCAAGTGCAAATATCTCCTGGTCACAGCATCATGTATACTTCCTGGTGTCCCTTTCAGAGCTCTGAGAGAGAGATACCAAGGAAGGAATGACACAAGTGGTTGCTTCATCTCTTTTTAAGTATCATGGGCTGGAAAATCTATGGGGTCTCTCAGTAGCATATTTTATAGTTTTAAGGCCTTTACAATACTCATACTTTGTATATAAATTAATTCATTCTTTAAACATAAGCCCATTTCCTCAAGTCCTTACAAACAAACCACTGAGAACAACTGGCTGTATCCTCTTCATTAAACCTTTGAAATAACCCCGAATTGCGATTAAGACAACTGTCACAGGGAGATGAACACTGAAACTATTTTTAAAGACACCCCCAGGATAAGATTCCATCCCTTTGCTACAAATCCATGCTAATGCTTAACACCTCTTCCCTGTTTAAAAAAAAAAAAAAAAGTTTCCTTAAATCCAGATGAAACTCTTACTCCCCAGTATAATGATGTACATTTTCCAAAATAAAACCACTGTAAAAAAAAAAAAAAAAAACACTGTAAAACTATTTATGAAACTGGTAAGTTTGGATAGAGTCGAAAACACAGGTTTATTCTATTAATTCCCTAGTTAAAAAAAAACTGACAGATGTTTTATCGACTGTTGTTAAAATCAAGCTCTGCAACAGATCTGTATCTTCTGTAGGAAGATTAAACCTTTCAAAGATAAATCCTTAATTTCTTCAAATTGATCACAATTTTGCCAAATTTCTAGAGTCCATTTACTCACCCAAGGCCTGTGGACCACAAATACTCAACAACTAGTCCTCCCAGATGTTCAGGACCCTAAGAGAGGCTGCACTGCTGCATTTCTGTCTCATAGTGAAGCCTAAAATATAAGTGTTGGCGATTTTCTCCTCCCTCCTCAGTTCTGAGCGCTCAAGCCCTCCCTCTCTGTCTCTCTTTCTCTCTCTCTTTTTTCTGAGTACACACACTCTCTCTCTCCCCCATTGGAGCCTGATGCAAGGCTTGAATTCATGATCCTGAGATCAAGACCTGTGCTGAGATCGCGTCAGATGCTTATTAACCAACTAAGCCACCCAGAAGCCCCAGCACCCTCTTAAATTAACAAGTTTCAGCAAGAGTAGGCTTGAGCCAAGTAAGATTTAGCAAATCAGAGGCCACATTTCTAAAGGTGAACTATGGGACACAGCTGCGGGTGTACTGCAAGACACAGGTCTCAGTGCCTGAACAGCTGTGGGTGTACTGCAAGACATATAGGTCTCAGTGCCTTAGAGCTTCACTTCTAATCCCAAGGCTAAGAGAATTTGAAAAGAAGTCAGTGGAATGCTTGAGATTGCATTCTCATTACTACCACTGTCATATCTATCTGCTTGTACTCATGGTATTCCCTCTATCCCAAAATGCTACTTTATTCCCACTCCTCGTCTGGCTATTGGAATCTTACTTTTCCTTCAAGGTCAAGCTTTAATGCCACCTAGACTGAGAAAGCCTGCACTCATATATTCCTTGGCACTCATTTATTCCTTGGCTGATTCTAGAACACCAATCATCATTTTCCTTACAGAATAGTTTTAAGTACATGATATACTTAAAGATAAGCCCCTTAAAAGGACAGGGCTCTGTCTTAGGTCCTCATTGTAAATGTGTCATCCTTTGCACAGTACTTGCCATATAGTAAATATTCAAAGAAGGTTTGTTCAATAAATAAAAGATTAGTCATTTGCACTTGCCTGTGAACACAGTCATGCCCTCAGCTGTGGGCCCTTGAATGCCTGTACAGTTACAGGAAGAAAAGAAAACCTCAGAAAACAGATTCATGAACTCCATCAAGCCACTTCCTAGCAGGGGATCTGTCTCTGCCCCGAGGGCCTATCATGGCATCTATGAGAGTTCATACCTGGCATCATGTCCTATCATACAGTTGGAGCTAAAATGCTGCTGAATGACTAACACAGAGAGGAGAAATGTCCATCTTGGCACAGCAAGCTTCTGTTTTTAAACATCCATACCTAGAGGATCCTCCTGTTTTACATCACTTGGTATAGCTTCGGCAGTACCATAAGCAATATCGCCCCACCTAACGAGTTATTTTCCCATGCCCATCTAAATTAGTCTGGTTATTTAAAAAAATAAATCGGATTTATTCAGATAAATCAAATTTCAAGACTGAATAAATAATCTTATAACAAAATGTTTTTAATAAAAATAGACATATACATCACTGAAACATAATAGAAAGTCTTGAAAAAGAATCACATATTTATGGTTTTTGACAAAAGAACAAAAGCAATTCAGTGTTGAATCTTTTCAAACTGATACTGGGAAATTCAATATCCACATGCAAAAGAAAAAAAGAAAACCCAATAATAAAAGGGCATACAACCCAATTTAAACATAGGCAAAGATCTGATAGAAATTTTACCAAAGATACACAAATGTGCATTAGGTATATGAAAAGAGGTTCAACATCATTAGAGAAACACAAACCACTATCAGATGACAAAGCATTTCATACCCATTAGGATAGCTAAAATCAAAAAGAAAAGACAGTAAGTGCTAGAAAAGATTTAGAGAAATTAGAACCCTCCACATGGCTAGGGGAAATATAAAATGGTGCATCGAGGGCAACCCGGGTGGCTCAGCGGTTTAGCACTGCCTTCGGCACAGGGCGTAATCCTGAAGACCTGGGATTGAGTCCTGCGTTGTACTCCCTGTGTGGAGCCTGCTTCTCCCTCTACCTGTGTGTTTCTGCCTCTCTCTCTCTGTGTCTCTCATGAATAAATAAATAAAATCTTAAAAAAAAAAAATGGTGCAACGACTCTGGAACAGTTTGGCATTCCCTAAAATGTTAAACTGGATTTATCATATGACTCAGTAATCCCATTCCTAAATAAATATCCAAAAGAAATGAAAATATATATCCATACAAAGACTTGTATATTCATGTTTACAGCAGCATTATTCATAATAGCCAAAATGTGGAAATAATCCAAATGCCACTTAACTGTTAGATGGATAAACAAAATGTGACACAACCACAGGATGGAAACACAACTTGCCAATAAAAAGGAATGAAGACATATGTTACAACATGGATGAGCCTCAAGCACATTGTGCTAAGTGGAAGAAGCCAAACAAAAGAACACACGCTATATGATTCTATTTTTGTGAAATATCCAGAAAACATGAATCTTATTAATACAGAAAATATATCAGTGGCTACCTAGGGCTGGCGAGGGGGTTAAGGAGAGCACAGGGCAAATGGGCACAGGCTTATTTTTTGGGTGATGGAAATGTTCTAAAATTTTGATTGTGGTAATAGCTGCATAATTCTGTAAATTTACTAAAAGCCATTCAATTATACAATTAAAATCAATGAATTTTGGGGCACCTGGGTGGCTCAGCAGTTGAGCGTCTGTCTTTGGCTCAGGTTGTGATCCGGGGGTACCAGGATCCAGTCTCGCATCAGGCTCCCCACAGGGAGCCTGCTTCTCCCTCTGCCTATATGTCTCTGCCTCTCTCTGTCTCTCATGAATAAATAAATAAAATCTTTAAAAAGGAAAACAAAAACAATTTTGTGCATAAATTTTATGTCAAGAAAATCTGTTCTGAAAAATATCTTAATCACACTCCCTTTGAGTTATCAAATGGCAGCAATGTTTAGACAATAAGAAATGTTTATACGTATCACGATTCTACAAGAATTAATGATAATGCCCAGAATATAGGGCAGGATGTTAGATGGTTCTAACATGTCAATACATACAACTGAGATACAGTTTAAAAAGATGCACGATTTGTACTTACTGAAAAACAGTTCTAAATATAATCAATTGATAATTAAACAAAAGGATTGATAATATTAATAAAAGTGGGAAAGTGGCAATGCCAAGGACTATAAAACCTTTAATCTAAACCAAAAAGGAAGGAAACAAATAAATAAATAAACAAACAAACAAACCAAAAAGGAAGTATATATTAAGAGAGCAAAAAGCAAAGGAATAGTCATAAAGGATTACCTAGTAATCTAGTTTGGGAACGTCTGAGTGATAGAAGAAACATTTCATTCACTTTATTTTTTATTCTTCTTTTTTTTTTTTTAAGTAGACTCCATGCCCAACAAGGGGCTTAAACTCACAACCTTGAGACTTAGAGTTGTGTGCTCTACCTACTGAGCCAGCCAGGTGCCCCATCATCTACTTTATATCAGTATTACTCCCTGAATTTTTACTTGAAGTGGCATTTGCATTGGGTTTATCTTTCACTACTATCTTGACTCAAAGGGAATTATCACAGAAATAAAATTTTGCCCTAGTAAAGTAATATACTGAGCTGGCCTATTCGAAAACATTTTGGTAAATCAAAGCGAGAAGCTCATTCAGAAAAGCAGCTGTGGTATAAAATTACATTGATAGAACCACAGCTGGCCTTAGATATAGGAAAGGAAACTACCCTCATAAATGGGTTCACGGGATGCACAAGTGACCATACTGTAAGAGGTCACTTTCAGGCAAACAGGCCATACTTCCTCATCTTCCCCCTTTAAAAACAGCCCTCACCCACTACCTCCTTGCAGACAAGCCTCTCCTCTACTGTCCAGGCCAACATTCCCACAAGGTATCAATAGACTTTGACCTCCTTTGTTCTGCCACAGGTGAATTCTTTTACCTTCTACATCTGCTTCTACCAGATTTTGGACCACTACCTGGGGGCCCCCATCCAATCAAGAGATACCCCATTTAGAGACTATACATATCACACCACTAAAATGAATATATACAAAACTTTACCCAAAAAATATATATAAAACCTTAGCATTACAGAGAATCAAGAAACTTTTTCTACAAAAAACAGACAGTAAATATTTTTTTGGTTTCTAGGGTCTTTGATGTGACAACACATAAGTGAATAGAGCAGCTGGATTCAAAACAATTTTATTTACAAATACCAAATTCTGAATTTCATATAATTTTCATGTGTCCTAAAATATTATTCTTCTTTTTATTTGTTTTCAATTCTTTAAAGATGTAAAAAGAATTCTTACTTCATTAGCTGTACCAAAAAAGACACTGTGGTCAGATCTGACCCAGGCAGCAGAGTTTGCAGATCTCTATGCCCTTCCCCACCCGGAGTTCCTGGTTGAGATGCAAATGTCTTTAGGACTAGCAGTCCATTAATCATTATCAGTCCTTTACTCTTGGAAAGGAGATGAATTATACAGCTGCCCTCTCTTTTTATAGCAAATTAAGAGTGGAATAAACAGTTTTTACAAAATAACATTATCTTCGTCTTTTCTAATAAAAGCAATATGTGTCTTTGTAGAAAAACTGGAAAAACAGTTAAGACTAAAGAAGCCATCTTACAATGGAGAAGAAAAAAAAGGAAAGGTAAGTAAATAGGCAAACAGCTCAATATGTAAGGGGAGGTGAAAGGGGGGTAGGCAATAAAAACAAAGTTGAGCTCTGTGGATAACAGTAGCCCATGCTCTTACTGTGTAACTGATTACCTGGGAGAATTAATTCAACTCATTTTCTGCCTTCAATTCAAGAGTCTTAAAATGTTCAAATGGAAAAACTAAAAGAAAATATGCTAGAAAAAGAAATGTATGACATAAAAAAATGGCATCACATAAAAACGAAATAAAGGGAATAGAAGTATTTGACAAGAAAAGTTTTTTTAAAAAGAGACAAGAGTTTCTTCAGATATTTCAGAACTGCCATATACAGTTTTTGTCATTCTGGGGGTGGCTGGGCCAAAACAAGTAGGTGGGAGTTACAGTGAGCAAATTTTAGACAATGAAAGAAACAGCACAGTTATAATTCAAGTGGACCAAAAGTATAAATTGTCTATAAATTAGAAAATCAGTGACCCAAAAGAAAGGCTGTGAGAAAATATTCTTGCAATGACAAGCAAATTAACTAGATCCTGTCCAAATCAGGGATTCTAATTAATACAAAATTAATTACATTTGCTTTAAAGCAGTCACTTTAAAACTCTCCTGCAGGATTTCCCAAAGGGATGTTAATAGATACTCTGATAAAAAGAATCCATGACCAAGTGAATCTGTGAAACACTGAATTAAAAGGGTTCTTTACCACAGAAGTTCTGTCTTTAATATGCTAATATATACTATAAATCTCTTCAACCAGAGAGTGCTGCTTCCAAACTCTACTAGAAATGGAAACTTTTTTTTCCAACTAGGACATCTCACAATACCATCACACTGGTTTTCCTGGGGGGATGTGAAATATGCTGCTCCTCTGCAAAAAGGTATGTTTTTTAGTTGATCTTGTCAAATCAGGACAACTAATTTTTAAAATCCACTAAGAAAAGTACTAACCAGAAATTAGGTTTACAAGACAAAAGTTGGGAATTTAATAACATGGATTAAACATTAAAATTGCTCTATTAGAGGTGCCTGAGTAGCTCAGTCAGTTAAAAGTGTTTGCCTTCGCTCACCTTGTGATCTTGGGGTCCTGGAATCAAGCCCCACGTTGGGCTCCCTGCACAGTGGGAAGTCTGCTTCTCCAAACTTGCGCTCTCTCTCACTCACTCTCTCTCTCTCTCACTAATAAGTAGATAAATTCTTTTTTTTTTTTAAGATTTATTTATTTATTCATTCAGAGAGAGCGAGAGAGAGGCAAAGACACAGGCAGAGGGAGAAGCAGGCCCCATGCAGGAAGCCCGATGCGGGACTCAATCCCAGGTCTCCAGGATCACACCCCAGGCTGCAGGCGGCACTAAACCGCTGCGCCACCGGGGCTGCCCTAGATAAATTCTTTTTTTAAAAAATTGCTCTACTAAATACAATACTCAGTTTTAAAAGGAAAACCACAGGCCCAAGATGGAATGAATCACTTATGCCAGGCCAAGTCACATAACAGAAGCTTTAATTTTTAATTGCAGTTTCAGGCTCCCTGCGCAGTAGGAAGTCTGTTTCTCCAAACTTGTGCTCTGTCTCACTCACAAATAAGTAAATAATTTTTTTAAATTGCTTTACTAAATACAATGCTCAGTTTTAAAAGGAAAACCACAGGCCCAAGATGGAGTCACTTATGCCAGGCCAAATCACATAACTGAAGCTTCAATTTTTTTTTAAGATTTTTTATTTATTTATTCATGAGAGAGAGAGAGAGAGAGAGAGAGAAGCAGAGACACAGGCAGAGGGAGAAGCAGGCTCCATGCAGGGAGCCCAAAGTGGGACTCAGTCCCGGGACCCCAGGATCACGCCCTGGGCCGAAGGCAGGCGCCAAACCACTGAGCCACCCAAGGACCCCTGAAGCTTCAATTTTTTTTTCTTTTTTTAATAATAAATTTATTTTTTATTGGTG
Source organism: Canis lupus familiaris (assembly GCF_011100685.1). NCBI lineage: Eukaryota > Metazoa > Chordata > Mammalia > Carnivora > Canidae > Canis > Canis lupus. Next base: position 24,182,218 of record NC_049233.1, read on the forward strand.
TTCAATTTGCCAACATACAGAATACACCCAGTGCTCATCCCGTCAAGTGCCCCCCTCAGTGCCTGTCACCCATTCACCCCCACCCCCCACCCTCCTCCCCTTCCACCACCCCTAGTTCATTTCCCAGAGTTAGGAGTCTTCACGTTCTGTCTCCCTTTCTGATATTTCCTACCCATTTCTTCTCCCTTCCCTTCTATTCCCTTTCACTATTATTTATATTCCCCAAATGAATGAGACCATATAATGTTTGTCCTTCTCCGATTGACTTATTTCACTCAGCATAATACCCTCCAGTTCCATCCACGTTGAAGCAAATGGTGGGTATTTGTCATTTCTAATGGCTGAGGAATATTCCATTGTATACATAAACCACATCTTCTTTATCCATTCATCTTTCGATGGACACTGAGGCTCCTTCCACAGTTTGGCTATTGTGGACATTGCTGCTAGAAACATCGGGGTGCAGGTGTCCCGGCATTTCACTGCATCTGTATCTTTGGGGTAAATCCCCAGCAGTGCAATTGCTGGGTCGTAGGGCAGGTCTATTTTTAACTCTTTGAGGAACCTCCACACAGTTTTCCAGAGTAGCTGCACCAGTTCACATTCCCACCAACAGTGTAAGAGGGTTCCCTTTTCTCCGCATCCTCTCCAACATTTGTGGTTTCCTGCCTTGTTAATGTTCCCCATTCTCACTGGTGTGAGGTCGTATCTCATTGTGGTTTTGATTTTTATTTCCCTGATGGCAAGTGATGCAGAGCATTTTCTCATGTGCATGTTGGCCATTAAGCTTCAATTTTTAATTGCAGTTTCAACTCTGTACCCTCACCCTGCAATGAAATCTTAACTGGTCAGGCATTTTTTGGTTAGCACCAATAAGGTAATCTATCACAAGGCCCTCTCTATCCCCCAAAAGTAGATGGGGGTAATCTACCTTATAATAAGACCCCAATGTTCCCCCTAAGGGAAAGTGACCTTGCCTGCAACAATCTTTTCTTTTGCTAATAACTTCCTTTTCCCACTCTTCTTCCTATAAAAACTTTCCATTGTATACATCACCTCAGAACTCCCCTCTACTTGCTACACAGGATGCTGCCAATTCATGAACTGCTTAATAAAGCCAATGAGATCCTCAAATTTAATCAGTTGAATTTTCTTCCTTAACATCAGTAAAATCAAAGTGTCTGCAAACATGGTTTCTTAAGTTTAAGTTTATACAAAATAAAACTCAAATGTTTAAAACATATAGGATTGTGAAAATTAATATAAGGAAACCTCACTAATATGAAATTGAGAGACCAGAAAGGGGCGCTTTCACACACTACCATAATACTCAGCATCAACTGCAGACCCGATAGGAAAAATCACATTTCACAAGTCAATACTAGTTTAGCTACTGCTTTACTAACCCTGCCTGAGGAAGGAAAGGTTTCCTCTTCCCCCAGCAACAAGCAACAGCCCAGCCAATGAGAAACTGTCACAATTCAGCCAATGAAAAGCCACCATACTCTGAACTTTCAGTTTACTCCAAGGGACTTTGTGTTTGTGATAGCACAGCCAACTCTCTCCTTTCTAGTATAAAACCCTCCTTTCCAGTATAAAATAGTGTCCCTCTCCTTTGCTCTCTGGACTTGCCCATGGCTTTTCCTATGGCTTTTTTATGTAGCTTACTTACACCATACTTCAAGTCTTCCTCAATAAACCCATTTTTGCTGGCAAAATAACTGGCAGTTTTATTTTTTTTTAAGATTAAGAAAATAGTAACAAATTGTGAAATAAAAGGATACGACCAAAATTTATGAATTCAGCACAATTCTACTTTTAGAACTCGTCAGGGCAACTATATCTTTCTGGTATAACTGTAAGTACATCTAAGAAATGAGATTTATATACTGTTCTCCAAGAATTCTGTAAGTAGTACTGCTTTCTGGAGATTTTAATGTCCTGAGGCTTTTTTTGTTCAAGAACTACCAGAAAGCTGCTAATGCCCTTACGGAAGACTTAAGTGCCAAATTCTTTGCTCAAGCAAACACAAGCTGTGTTGTGTTTATGGCTCTAATGAGCTGTTGCTCAGTAGAAGTAAAGTACTTTATCTAGGCAAACTCAATCGGTGACGTGATGGCTCACAAATCATACAGTTAGCTGCCAAACACTTGCAGCATCTCACCTCAAACTGTCATGCCCTTGGAGGGAACAAAAAAAAAAAAGGTGTTAGTGTGGGCCCTGGCTAGACCATGGAAAACACATTCCTTTATTTAGAATTCACCATTTAATTGGCATCCATTACTATAACATTACTATGGAACCACTACAGTGGTACTCTTTGGACAGTGTCTGCAATATGTAGGCAACATTAGGATTCAATCCCATAAAAATGCAAACATCAGGACCACATCTGTCACTGCTATGGAAGACAGGCCAAATGAGAAGTTTTTTGATTATCTTAATGGTCTAGTTATAAAGAGGGCACTATTCTCTATTTTACAGATAAGGCCAACAAAGAATTAGAGAAAGTCAAGGTCACATCTCTAGTAAATAGTCAAGGGTAGATGGGAGTCCAAGCAGCTCAGCCCAAACCCTGTGCTCTCAATCGCCACACTATACCCTGGGTTCTAAGGGACAATGGTGAAATATAGCTCAAAAAGTAGGAATAGGTTAAGAAAAGCTACACACACCAAGGCAGACTCCAGGCATGACCAACTTGTTTCCACCTTGGCTTTCCTACCCACAACTGACTTTTTTCTTGAATGTGTCTGAAATTCCACCAGAGATCTCTCTTCCAGCAGTATGGCCAGAATACTCTATTATCTATGGGTGGCAGTGAATCAAGTTCCTATCAGTCCTTCCCCCTCACCCTAGCTAAGACCTACTGACCTTGGAGTCCAAGATGGAACATGAAAACTCTGGAAGACAGTGCCTTAGGAGGATACATACATGCACTGGGCCCTTGAATAAAAAAGACGGTAATTCTAAGGGATGAAAAAAGATTTAGAGTGAGGTTTAAACTTAAGCCTATTAAACTCTTTCTTCTCTAGTATACTGTTTCCTTGATATCAGGACTTGAGCTCTTAACAGGTATAAAATAGAGTATTCGGTACATAAGATCTAGTGGGCTAGGGCAGCCCGAGTGGCCCAGCGGTTTAGCAGCGCCTTCAGCCCAGGGCGTGATCCCGCAGTCGTTGGGCTCCCTGCATGGGGCCTGCTTCTCTCTCTGCCTGTGTCTTTGCCTCTCTGCCTCTCTCTCTCTCTCTCTCTCTCTCTGTCTCTCATGAATAAATAAATAAAATCTTTAAAAAAAAAAAAAGATCTAGTGGTCTAGCATGAGAACAAGACCAGCATTACAACATATTTCAGCTATACAGGAAAATGCAGATCTCTAAAAATGACTTCTAAAAGTCCCCATTCATATGTTAAGGACTCTACAGATACAGCATCCAAAACTGATCTTACAATGAATGCTGTGGTCTCCCTAAATTTTAGTGGAAAACCAGTAGTGTATTTCCATGAGAGAGTTTTATTAAAGGACAAAGAAGAGTACCCGAACAATTTTGATAAGAAATTCTTGAAGCAAACATCAGCGTCAGAATATATTAGCATTGTAAATGAACAGTTCAGTGCCATCAGGCATTTACTGCAGCATTTTTAGAAGTATGCAATAGTTTTCCCAGCTCTAACAATTTCCCTCTGAATCATCCCTGTTTCCCATTTTCACAAAACAGAAATTTCTTTTATATTATACCAAGATCAAATGACTCTAATTTATGGAATAGTTCCAAACCCCTAGGCAAGTCCACCTTGACCCACTGCTACCTTTGATGTCCCAACCACTTTCATTATCAAGGTCTCTCAAATTCTCATCCCTCCCTGATTACTGGCTTCTATCTCTTTTGCCACTTATATCTTGCTCTGTCAGCCCTTTTAAAGTAAGATTCTGAATTCTCCCTCAGACTTGCAGTTACAGCAAACCCTAATTAGGGCCTGAAAACAGGGTTTTCCTATTGATTCTATGGAAAGGAATATCTCAGGCCTATAGAGAAACCTAACTCCATCTGCTTGATGGGTTCAGGACATACAGGCCAAAATATGACATCTTGGTATACTGAATATTTTAACCTGAAGGGATTTGAAAAACAGCAAGTGCTGGAAGGCTCTCTGACTCTCCATACCTTCTTCTCCTCTGAAGGAGGTCATAAGACCTTCATGTGAGAGGTGACTTCCCTGTACCTGGAGGAAAAGAACATCCTTATCTCTAAAGACAAAGGGACACTGAAAAAATTGAATAAGCCTTGCTAAATTTCCCTTCAGTTTATTACTCCTTAGCTCATACCCTCTTGTTCTATCACATTACTCTATGACTTTCTACTTTTCACCAAATCTCATATAAAAACACTCAGGTTTAACCATTTCTTCTGGTCTTCATTTCCTTATGAAGGCTTCTGTGTCCCAAAACTTTTCTTAAATACAATTGCATGCTTTTCTCTTGTTAATCTGTTTTTTGTTATACAGTCCAATGAAGAATCTAGAAGGATAGAAAGAAAAGGCTTTTTTTTTCCTCCCCTACATGCAATAAGACCAGAAAATGTACTAATTTTATTAGAGAATTTCCAACATATCTAGCTCTAGCCAATATTCTTCTAAATTCCGAACTAATGAAAATAATAGAGAAGTAGAGCAAAGATAACTAGCAATAAATTAATCTCATCTCTGAATATGAATAAACTTCCTACCTAGCCACAAATAGAAAAACTGAATTACACAGGAGAAATAACATGAAAAGGGGTCAGAACATGGAAAGTCTGGCCCTTCTAATCATGACCTGAGTGGGACCTCAATTTTTATACCTATAATGAAATAGATCTTTTTAAGCCTTAAAAGGAAGCTAAGAGGAAGGAAGTCATTATAAATTTACTTTTCTTCCAGGTAACTTTTATCTCATTCTTACCAAAGCAATCCTTTCACTTCCCCCACCATAGTAGTTACAAATTTATATTATAAACAGGGGTGGGATGGTGGGGAAGGGTTTAATTTTGCTTTACATTCATTCATTAAACAACAAACTCCTCAGTATGGTCTGAGGAAAACAGTGGTGTATTAGACAAGCTAGGTTCGAGGGATGCACTATTTAATAAGACAGACACAGCTCTGTGCTCATGCAGCTTAGAGTCTAAGTATCAAATAACAAACCCAGTCTTCGATGCTTTTAATCTACCTACCACAGAATGCATATACTTCTTCTGATGTCAAGGCCTATACAATATGGTTTAAAATGTTAACACCACTGATCAGGGTGCAATTCTTCTTCAAAAATGCCTTAATCGATGCCCTTCCTCTAGCTAAAACCACCACCTTCAGGAATGCTGCTTGGCTTCTTTGTATGCGTTTATCTATATCTCTAAATTCTTGTAAGGTATATTGATTAGAGAAGAATGCAAATAAAAATTTATGGTCATATAAAGAGGCCAAGGCATAACAGCAAAGACTTAAAGTATGTGTAAGGAAATGGCTGAGAGAAATCAGAGCCAAGTACAGTGGAAATGTAACTCAACATATTGCTTTTTTTGCCCTATTTCTCAGTCTTTATTTCTTGTTAATCATTCCTTAATTCTGTGTCTTTCTCTTGTGGCATAATGCGGTGGTATATCATTTTTCTGCAGAGCCAGAAGGACTCTGGGCTAAAAAACTCAGTTCTGACACATTCTAGCTACTTCATGCTGGGCAGAAAACTTAGCCTCCCTAAGTCTCCATTTCCTCAATGGTAAAAACAAGGATTAAATCATATCATATATGTTATATATACAGTCCAGGATCCAGCACATGGTAAGTATTCAATAAAAGGTAGTGATAGAGATGGAATAATGATAATAATGAATAAAGAAATCAAAAAGAAGAAAAATTACAATTGATCACAAGATAGAATTAAAATCAAAATTAAAATCACCTGATAAAATTACAGTGAAATTTTGGTGTTCTTAATTTGAAAAGGTAGTTCACTATATTCTCAACAAACAGTAAAATCATATGTAATTGCTTAAATGACTTTCATGGGAGGAAACAAGTTTTTCTTCTTATCAGAAAATAACTTTAAGCTCAAAAGGCATTTTGCTATTAATTTATCTTCCATTCTATCCAACAAACCCCTGTTTTGTATTCTCAAAAATCTTAATGTCATTAAAGTCTATAAAATGGCTGTAAAACTATTCTCAGAGCAGATTAAAGAAACATGACGACTAAATGCAATACCTAACCACAAACTGGATCCTGCCCTGGAGAGAAAATAGTATAAAAGATCAACCAACAAAACTGGAATACAAACAATAGATTACAGTATCATTCCAATATAAATTTATGAAGTTAATAACTATGAAAGAGAATATTCCCATTCTTAGACAATACATACTACAGGATTTAGGGGTAAAAGGCCATGATATATATAGAACTTACCCTCAAATGGTTCAGATTTTAAAAGTACAGATATACATTTACATACATACATACATACATATATACACACACACAGTATGGGAGGCATGATATAGCACAGAGAGCAAATGTTAGTAGGAGGTTAGTCTGGGTAAAGAGCATACAGTGTTCTTTGTCCTATTTTTATTTGTGTAACTTTTAAAAGCTTAAAATTATTTACAAACAGTTTAAAAATATAAACATAACTCTCTGGTCTATCCCTATCAAATGGTACTTCACACAATCTGTTACCTAAGTCATTTGAATACATAATCTTGGTCTTAGGAAGTATCTTAGACACCACCTAGTTCACCCTCCAACCAAACCACTAATCATTTCTAATCTATCTCTGATAGACTCTAACTAAATCCCCATGAGATTCTGGTGGACATTTATTAATGGTTGAGGAGTGGCTGTTCCATGAAGCCATGGATGACTGCATACCAGAGAGTCAGAGTTGTCCATATATGCATTAGGCTGAATGGTGGCCCCTAAATACCTGGTCCTAATCCCTGGAAACTGTGAATGTTGTCTTAAATGGAGATGAGCCTTTGCAAATGTGTTAAGAATTTTGTGATAAGGAGATGATCCTGGATTATCCCAGTGGGCCCTAAATCTAACTACAATTGTCCTTAAAAGAGAGGCAGAGGTGTGCCTGGCTGACTCAGTCAGTAGAGCATGTGACTCTTGATTTCAGGGTTGTGAGTTTGAGCCCTATATTGGGTGTAGAGATTGCTTAAAAATAAAATCTTGAAGAATGAATGAATGAATGAATGAATGAGAGGCAAAGGGAAACATACACAGAACAGGAGGAGGCCACGTAACCACTGACACAGACTAAATGGTATGACCACAAGACAGGGAATGCCAGCAACCAGGAGAAGCTGAAAGAAACAAGAAACAGATTCTCTCCTACAGCCTCTGGAGGGAGCACAGCTTTGTTAGTGCCTTGATTTCACCCAACAAAACAGATTTCAGGCTTCTAACCTCCAGAACTGTGAGAAAACAGATTACATTGGTACAAATCACCAAGTTTGTATAATTTGTTATAGCAGTCATAGGAAACTATAGTTATACACCTTTAGATCAAAACACTTTAGTGTTTATGTACTAGGCATTAAGGCTTTTAGACCTAGTTTAAATCTTCAAACCTGAAATTATCCAGCAATCCGCTCTTTAGATTAAATAAACCCAAAACTGCACTCTTTATAATATGACTGTCCTACCAATATCTGAAAACACCCATCACATTTCTCCTTAATCCTCTCCTCTCAAAGCCAACTTTCCTACTTGTTTTATCATTCCTCATCCAGGAAATGGTTTCCAGGCCCTGACCATCATGATTGCCTCCTTCTTCTAGACACTTTCCCTTCGTCCCTTGAAATGAACTGCTGTGAACTAAACAAAGTACCCAGGATACGACCTAACCAGCAAACAGTAGAAAAGAGCTATATACTATGTACTCTAAGAGCTCTATTAAGGCTGCCCAAGACCTTCAGGTGCACCACTGTTACAAAGCTGAGGTCAACAAACCCCTAGGTCTTATCACATGAATTTCTTCTATACCAGACTTTCCGAATCCTACAGGTAGACATTTCAATCCTTGAAATACAGACCTTTACATCTCTCACTGTCAAATTTTGTCTTTTTGATGAGACTAGAGGTCCAGCTTTCTTGATCTATTTCACTGGTATTATTCCTCCCATCTGTAGATTGAACAGTGGGCCTTCTTTGACTTCATCCAACTGTATGCTACAAAGCAGATTTATTAAATTAAGAGTCCCCTGGGGTAAGCCAGTCATCATCTCTTTGTTGGCTCACTACAACATGGGGCTATCACGTGAAGACACAGTCATGTCATAGAATTCATAATATAGACACATTTAGTTCCTTAATGCCTGGTATAAAATGCAAAACTCTTCCTAAAATGCCAGTTATATTATGTCACTCTTGTCCTCAAAAGCTTTTAAAACATCGTTGGCTAACCAATCACATCTGTTTCTTACCTGGCTTCATTTTCTATCCATTTTCTATCCAACCTGATCTCCCCCTTCCAGCAAACTATCAATCCAGCACATCAGATTCACTGTCTCTCTCTCCCCTGCACCATCCCCTCTTCCTCTGTACCAAGCTTAAGACAACTTCCCTACCCTGGCACAGTCCCTGTCTATTCAGAGCACCCCCAAAGGCTCCCAAATAGGATCTCTTAAAATCCTTATTGTTTGGCACTCTTGGCACTTTATCCCAGACTGTCCTAATGTTAATGGTTTAAATGTTTAATTGTTTTACATATATGTACTTAGTATCTCCAACAAAATAGCTGCATAGAGAGGTGCCTGGCTGGCTCAGTTGGTAGAGCATGTGACTCTTGACTTTAGGGTCTTGAGTCCAAGCCTCACATTGGATAGAGAGCTTACTTAAAAGAACAACAACAATACAGCTGTATGAAAACAGAGTAGCTTCTAAACCATATTTCAGATACAGCTCTGATTATACTAAAATTTAATACAGCATTGTTGAAAGTAAACAGTGTTATCCTGGACTTTTTTTCTTGATGAGGAATTTATCACCAAGGTATCATTATTCTTCATGATGAGAAGACATTCAAAATCTCTCAATACCAAGCTACTATTCATCTACACGGAACCATTTCATACTCTTCCATGTATCCCTTACTATCTTGAAATCAACTATTTCTTCATATTTTTAAATCCTGATTTGCTTCTAAATTCTACACAACAGGCCTTTAACTAGACATTTCAACCCTTCCTCTACTACATATGCTGTTATCTCTTATACCATAACAGAAATAACTTAAATGTCAAGTCATATTTGTAGAGAAATCAGACCTACGTTCAAATGTCAAGCTCAGCTTCTTCCCCTTCAGCTTTAATCACTCAACTCTAAATTCACCCTTAAGAATTATGTGTAGTTGAGACAGCAAAAGATCTGAGTGAGGCAAACTGGGATGCTTTTTTCACTTCCTCCTTAGATTCCTTTTCCAACCTATGGAAAATTACATAATCTCTCAGCCTTATTTTCCACATGGTCCTAAAAATTACTAGGTATATAACATTGGGAAATTATGGAACCTCTGTGTCCATCAAATTTTATCACCTGTAACACTGGGATAAAATAGTCAGAACCGGTCCATAAAGAGAATTGTGAAAATTAAATAAACTAAGACATGTGGGGCACCTGGGTGGCTTAGCTGGTTAAGTGTCTGCCTTCGGCTCAGTTCTTTTTTTTTTTTTAAAGATTTTATTTATTCATAAGAGACACAGAGAGGCAGAAACATAGACAGAGGGAGAAGCAGGAGCCCTTTGGGGAGCCCGATGCAGGACTCGATCACAGAACCTAAGGGTCACAACCAGAGCCAAAGGCAGATGCTCACCCATCAAGTCACCCAGATACTCCTAGCTCAGGTCTTAATCCTGGGGTCCTGGAATCAAGCCCCGCATCAAGCCCCACGAGTCCCACACTGGGCTTCCTGCTGAGCAGGGAGTCTGCTTCTCCCTCTGACCTTCCCCCGCTGCCTGTGCATGGCCTCAAATGAATTAAAAAAAAATAAAAAAATAAAAAACTTTAAAAAAATAAAAAATAAAAAATAAATTTTAAATAAATTTAAAAAATAAACTAAGCCATGAGAGTGACAGATTCTAGCACATGGTTACCTCTCATGTACTATTAGCAGCTGTTATTAATATTAGTATTAATATTGTAAAGGACCTAGCATAAGAGTTCAATAAAATATGGCTATTATTTTCTAAACCATATTAAAATATTTGTTGGTTGTATCAAATGAAACCGATGGCTACTTGTAATATTTATCCATTTATCTATGACAGGAGTTCTCAAACTGTGGTCTCAGCTTAGCAACATCAGCATTTTGTTAGAAATGCAAATTCCTGGAAATTGATAGAAATAGAAATTTTCAGGCCTCATCTCTGATCTAGTGAATCAGAAGCTCTTGAGGTAAGGCCCATAATCTATTTTAACAAGCCCTATAAGTGAGTCTGATGCAGCTAAACTTTAAGAATCACGCTTATAAACCTAAGGTCTTCAAAAAATATGCAGTATTTGCAGATTTTAAGAACCAAAATGATGCCTTACACTTTCAGAAGATGTATTTTTCAATAGCCCTTTATGAAGTCAATGTTGCATATATTGCCCCATCACTTCTGTGCCCACAGATGTGAAATCACTCCAAAGTAAGCAATGGTCAGGAACACAGCAAATTAGAGCTTTTTCTCTACTCTCTAAAAGCTATCACTCTGTTCTCAGCTTGGGGATACACGTTTTCCTCCAACCACCAAATCAGAAAATAAAGAATAGTGTGATTGATTCAGTGGAACCATGAAATCATTGAGTTTAGAATGTAAGCAAAGGATATCTATTCTATGAGTAAATGAAGCTTTCCAAAGACAAGATGGAACAGAGATAAAAATCTAATAGTCAGTTGGGTGTCTCCTGTGTGGTAACCAAGCAGGTAACTACCTACCAAATAGGGTGAGGTACAATACTGGAAATCCAGGGCCTCTTCCTCTCCAAACGCATTCATGCATCAACAAATTAAAATTCAGACCAAATATCCTATTATATAATGTTAAGGAATAAATTTACAGTATGGCTAACCAGTACAGAGGAATTTATCTCCACTATAAGTTGTCAGTTGGATGGATCTAAGGCAAGGAAAGCCCATTATATAGACTTCTTCAGACTCCAATGTGTTCTCCTAAAAATTGTTCATCCCCTTAAATCATTCCTCTTAAATAAAGCCTCTCAGTCATTATTCAAGTTATAATTCTGGGATTACGTAAACAATTTAAAGGAATTTTCTAATATTTGGTAACTGTTAAAGTACTTCAGAAAAGAAAGGGCTTCTTTCTTTTGTGTTTTCCCCAGAGTAAGGGAAAAGCTAAATCATAGGTACTTAAATCTTAGGTGCCATTTCTTATACTACTATCATGTTGATTTCTAAATAGTAAGACAGAATAACATGTGATCAGTGACAACAAAAACTAAATAATGATATAAGACTCTCTGGTTTATAAAGTTCCATAGGTAAAATAGACTTTTAAAAAATACTGTAATTAATAAAAAGACTGTCACCAATTTTATGTTTTAGAACAATTCTCTGAGTAAAATTTACCTAACCGAAGTCACATTGTTGATAATAACCAGCTCATGTTTTTTAATACTATAATTAAAATTATGCTAAAGAATACATAAACATTACCAACACCAATAGTTTACCTAAATATCCAATTTGCAGGGTACACAATCCAGTCTACCCGGTGTGTGAGACTTGCAGAGGGAACAGGTATGAATGCATCAACTGGACTTTATTACTGAAAGTATTCTGGGGACACCTGGGTGGCTCAGCGGTTGAGCATCTGCCTTCAGCTCGGGGAGTGATCCCAGGGTACCGGGATCAAGTCCCACTTTGGGCTCCTCGCAGGGAGCCTGCTTCTCCCTTTGCCTGTGTCTGCCTCTCTCTGTGTGTCTCTCAAGAATAAATAAAATCTAAAATAAATAAATAAATAAATAAATAAATAAATAAATAAATAAATAAATAAATAAATAAATAAACGTACGTATGTATGTACGTGCGTGTTCTGAAGACTGATGAATCAAAAGGAAAACACCCTTGCCAAAACAATCAGTTTAAGGACAGGCTAATAAGTCCTACAGCCAAAATACTAGAACACTAAAATTTAAATACATTTAGAAAAATTCCATAGGCATCTCCTCACCAGCAAATATAAGTTTTAATTAAGCTATCTATTTACTTTAAAGAAATGTCATTTTAGCACTGGTGAATATAAAATAAGGCTATATTATGTTTTTAATACAGTTTTTCTCCCCCCAAAAAAATTCTATCAAGATATTGTAAGGAAAAAATGTTTATACATATGGATGTAATAGTAGCGTAAGCAATCATTTAAAAACTCCACAATGTTTACTTTTCTCAGTCATATAAACTTTTAAAAACTGACCATGCCAAAATCATCCCCTAAGCACTGAATATATGCTATTTTGCAGCTGCATAAACTATAACTTCCTAAATTACGGGGAGTAATTAGTGAATAGTTAAAATTATAGGTAGAGAAAAGTAAACACAGCCTCATAGCCAAGGGGAACCTGCTGGCAGATCTGCAACAGATCATAGTGCACAAGGAAATCATACACTGGACATAGCCAGTTACTCTAATTTGTATTCTCATCTCATCCACTTCTACCAGTAAGCCAATAGGAGGATATGGAAGATGCCCTCCCACTGTGAAGCTAAGTGAAATTACAAATGAGGAATAAACATTGCCAGCCTTTCAGAAGTCTGGTGTGTTTTTACTGATTCCCTTTCTGTAAGAAGAATATGTAGGAGAAAAGGAAAAGAGGAATAAAAAAGACCTTTGGGCCCTAAAGTCAATCCACTGGGGAGCAGTTTATAGAGAGGAAATGAGGGTATGGCTAACAGGATTACCTCAAATAATTCTTCAGTGTCCCACTGGGATTCTAAGGCAAGAAGGCAACAGGCCAATCTATCACCCCCACGGATTCTGAACCTAAACCCCAGCTTTTTCTAAAATGGATACACTAAAAGGGAAAGTAGTTGAGATAAGAAAAGGGATTGGATGAGGGAGATAGAAGGGTTCCATATGCAATTTACACAATGTGCCAATTATCATGTTTTATGCTTAAAAGAATGATCTCCTTTAAATCCTCACACTAACTTATCATTGCCACCATTTTAGAGATGAGAGCCTAAGAAGGTTAAGGTTACCCAAGGAACAGACTGTAAAGCCCGGACACAACCTGCTGTTGTCTCCTATCTTTGGCTCATATGCCACAGATGAATAATTTTGAAGGAGACATTCTTCTTTCAAAGATAATTTGCTCTAACTTAGCAAAATCTATCATTTATAAAATGAAGAGAAAAAGTCGGTACAGTCAAATCTGTTCTGGGACTAAACCTCTCAATTGCCTCACTGCCCAGAGCAGCAGAACTATGAAGAACAGTTCTCTCTGGAGACAAAACTGTGCTAGAGAGAACAGGGTAAAATAATTATGTAAAATTAAAATAAATAAGGCAAAATTTGTCAAGAATTCTTTCAGAAGATGGGAACACATTCCCTAGCTTGGGTCAGCACACACAGGCAGCTGAGCCAAAGACAGAGTCTCCAGACTGTAGGTCGCACGGGGCCATCCCAATGTCTAACTCTGGCTGCAAGAGAACACCCTGAGTATACGAGACAGCCATTCTTCCGCCTTTCACCCCTTTTAACCTCTTCCCTCATCTCTTCTTCTCTCTTTTCTCCTAGAATTCCCCTTCATCCCCATGGTTTAAGGATTGTGACTACAGTTAAAACTGATGAAACAAAGAGAGTACACATAGAATTATCCAATTATCTAAATGATTTCATTCTCAATTTTTTCTCTCCTTATCCATTTTCATTTTATTGACTCATGCCAGTAGTCATCCTTTCCTATGATCCCATTTTATTTAAAACTCTTCAAATAACATACCTCTCATTCATTGAAAAGGAATATGGTGAGGGCAAAAAAAAGATACGGGACCTGCCTCTCTCCTTTCCCTATTTCTTCACTGAAGATGTCCAAAATTTCAAGTTAAAATATAAGAAAATCAACACAGAAAATATATTTCTTTCTAATATTAAAATTTTTTACTTAAAATTCACACTCATTTTGTATTTCCCACTAATTGGGTTACAACCAAATGGCCACCAAGAGCAAAAGAGTCCAGCATTTTTTCTTAGTGAAACAAAAGAGACTGACTACATAGTGCAACATTCCTTTTACTGTTGCTTGAGTGAAACATGGAAAAGATTGCATGAAGGCTGCCCTTTCTCTGGTTAACTAATAACAACACAAACCTTAACAGCCTGGTGCCTCTAAATGTTTTAGCATATTTATTTTTCTTCACTGGATGTTAAAGCTATAACTTCTAGACGTAAAAGAATGAAAGACTAAAAAATTATGTTCTCACATATTTGAGTTTTATGCCAGAAATTTCAGGGCACAATTCTTAAGATTATAAGGAAAGACTACTTTAAGCTGATACTAGAGCAAAACAGAACAAGAATGTAAACAACTGACAGTGGGAGTTAGCCAAGACTGTACTGTCTAGCCTTCCCCCACTCCCTAAAATGACTCCTCATTTAATATGAGTTAACTTTGGGGCACCTGGGTGGCTGAGTTAGTTAAGTAGCTGCTTTTGGGTCAGGTCATGATCTCAGGGTCCTGGGATCATTGAGCCCCACATTAGGCTTCCCTCCTCAGTGGGGAATCTGCTTCTCCCTCTGCCCCTCTGGCTCATGCTCGCTCTCTTGCTCTCTCTCTCTCTCTCTCTCTCAAAAAATAAATAAAATATTTTTTTAAAAAAGAGTTACCTTTAAATTCTGACCCTATAACATACTTCAATAAACAAATAGACCAATTCAGTTACAACCCTAAACAGTTGGACTGGTATCTATCTAAGAGTTGCTGTGCATAAAATAACATTTTCCCAATTCTTACTGTGTTGCAGAAGCCTTAAATCTTGAGATTTGTTATTTTATCAAAAAAAGAGAGCAGCCCGGGTGGCTCAGCGGTTTAGCGCTGTCATCAGCCCAGGGCGTGATCTTGGAGACCCGGGATCAAGTTCCATGTCAGGCTCCCTGTGTGGAGCCTGCTTCTCCCTCTGCCTGTGTCTCTGCCTCTCTCTCTCTCTCTGGGTCTCTCATGAATACATAAATAAAATCTTTAAAAAAAAAAAAAAAAAGAGGTCACACATCCCAGGTAAATCAGGCTTTGAACCCCTGCTGTCTGACTCTGAAAGCCTTATGTTATAATCACTAAATTAAACCACATTGGGTAGCTGCAAGAAGAATTAAATGATTTGATGTATGCAATGTATATTACACACAGTGAGAATACTCTTGCATGGCACTGTGATGGGCCTTAGAAATAAATAATATAGCCTTTGTCCTCAAGCAACTCAAACAGTGTTTTGATATTTTTAGCAAAAGAAGTCTCCTTCTATTCAACCATTTAATTTATGAACTACTCATAAGATGAGTGGCCCAGTCCAACATGCCTGCCACACAGTGGGTCCCCAATAAATAGCAAGTGCTATGATTCTTATGGGGGTCATCTGCGTTTCTACTTCTCTCTGGTGTCTACTCCAGCAGTTGTAATTTGATTACCAACCTGGAACCATAGCAGTTATGCTCCAGAAGATGTGGAGCAACCCTCTGTGCCCACCAACATGCCCACCTCCAGAGAGCCACAGCTACAAAGATCGCTAGGGTTATCAGGCACGAAAGGAGAATGTCTTCATCAAAAACTCTGCTTCCCTTGGATTCACCTCAGAAATGGGAAACTCCTGTCAGAGCCTTCAGTTCCAAAGCTCCATACCACAACCTTCACATCAGCCCATCTCTGCCCTATCCTATTAAGGAAGAGTCCCACTCACACTATGTGCATGAGGAGACAAAAGCGGAAGGAAGGAAGAAGGGTAGTCAAACAGCTGATATCATTCATTAGTATTCACAATATATTTCCTCACAAAATCATCATAAAGCAGAGTGTCTCAACCTTTCATCTCTTGCCAACACACCAAAGGATTCAGCTCCCAGCAGTAACAGAAGCTTCCTACAGAAATGATTCTCAATTGGAGACTGGGTGACATGGCCTGCCTGGAGGATATATCGAAATTTGGGAAACAGGTAGTGAGAGAGAGATGACTAACATATCCCTCAGGTAACTTTGATATGCCCCTTGAAATAACAATCACTTTTATAGAATCTGCCTATTAGATGCTATTACATTATTGTACTACTTTGCCACATGATGGTTTAGATAGGATTTATGAGTAGCTTAAGAATATAACCAAATAACCACATTTAAAATAATTTTTGTGAGAAAATTCTTTTTTTAAGTCCCAAACAACAGACTTAAAACCTTACCTGTTTCCAACTTTCGTACTGTCTATAAGAGGGGAGGAAGGGTGACTAATAGTTCATTGTGAAGTCATACAGGTGCTTTAGCTGAGATTTATAGAAGGGCTTCGGTGAGATCCAATAGCTTCATGAAATTATATGCAAATTTTATGTGCAAATTTTGTGTAATTTTCTAGAGAGCTTATATCAGATCCTCAAAGTATTCCATAGCACACAAATATTAATTTGAGAACCACAACTATTTACTACACAGAGAAATGTAGACAGAAGCACCAATATCTGGATCATAACAAATACAAGAAGTTCAAGAACTCCAGACTTCTGTCTCTACAATCCATCTTTATTTTCATGTAACTCCCTGCCACCCACATATACCTGATGCCAGAACCTGGTTTGAATCTTGAGAGAGAAAAAATCTTAGTGAGAATTGAAGTTTTTCCATGCCCTAGAATGTAAATATTTATGTACTTCTTAAATTGCTGAGATTTTTTTTAAGAGTCCAATAATAACAGGTTTTACTAATGTCACAGAATAAACTATAATCACTGGGTACTTCTCACCTTCATCATTACCTACAGGCCACACACCAGATAATTACAGATAACTAAAATGCATGTGAAATGCTCTAGAATTTAAACTTTCAATTTGATATTAAAAAGCTATGTTTCAGAGCTATACCATCAATTACTGCACAATAAATTAAAGCACATTAAACAAGTCCAAGATGTGAAAATAATATTAACTGACCTTCATGAGATGCTGATTTATCCATTTTGTAAACGTTTTCTTTTGAACTTTGTCCCGTTCATCTGGAAGGGGAAAAAAAGATATAAAATTAAGTTGGTAAAATCTATGAAGGGGAGACTTTAACTGTGATTATACATATAAATAAAAATAAGGTATTCAAAAAATATCGTTTAGTACATTTGAATTTTCTTGTTAAATTTTGGCAACTTGCGGCTATCTGTAAAGAAGTTAGAGGGCCATCTGTCAAACTTGTCTCTTCCCAGTGTTTTATTTGCCAACATTACTTGATTAAACCAACCCCTCTGTGAATTCTGTTGTATAAACTCAGTCACAAATACCATTACAAGGAAGTAGTCTGACGAAACACTTCACTAGCTTCAAGTAATTTGCACTAAATTTCCCAAATCACTTGACCACATATTACAACCTATCTGGTCTTCCAACTAAAAGAGGGACATTAGGTAGCATCATTCTCATCTTACAGAAGAAGAAACCAAGGCTTAGGTTAAAACATTTGTCCACCACTATTCAGCAAAACATTGAGAACTGTGATAAAAGGCAGGAGTTACATTCAAGTCCTTTGGCTGAAGTAAATTATGGTTTAATGACTAACCATGCTGCTTCTTTTCTAGACTCCTGGTTTTGAATTGTTTGGTAAAAGGAAACATCCCAGCTAGATCCTCACTAGAGAGAGTGATACTGCCCTGGTTACCACAGATATGGTACACAGAAAAGTGAAGGAAGGCTTCTTATGATTTAAGGAGAAAGAGTACTAGAATGTTGTTGTTGAAAAGAAAATCATAACCTTCCAACATCTAGAAATGACATTCAAAACTATACTACCTTCTTCCTCCCTGGTTCAAGGTAGCAATTCCCTACTTTCTTTTTTCCCTTCTTCCTCCTTTCTGCATCTAGGATAGTGCTTTCTTCTTCCTTGATGGTCTTCTTTCCTTCCCTACCACAGTTTGAAATTCTCCAATCTTGTAGGCTATGTCTCACTCTCTTCCTCCTCATTCTTCATCCATGAGTGCTCTTAAACTATTTTAATGGAAATGAAGACCCTTTGAAAATGTATGTTCTACTTATTAAAAGTATTTCTGGACATTATTAAGGGCATTGGAGTCAAATAGCTGCATAGCAATATCCTGAACTCCTCTTCTACAGATACACCAAATCTACAGCCACATGTGGATGAATTCCCTTTGATGAAGGCCTGAAAAGTGACTAAACATCTTCCCAACAACAAAGACAAAAAAAAAAAAAACATACTGAGACAGGTAGAAGAGGCAGAGACATGGTCTCACCACAAACCCTACCCCCAGTGCAGTGACTCCCAGTTGGCAGAGATCTCACAAATGCAGACCATCTCCTGGAGGACCAAGAGATTTATGCTTCACATCAGGAAGCAGAAGACTTGGACCTGCACCAGAGTGATCGGGCCCCAAAATATCTTTGAAAACTTTGAAAACAACAGGGCTTACATTCAAGAGACCCAAAAGGCTCTGTGGGAAACAGAAAATATCCACTCTTAAAGGGCTCACACAGATTCACTCACCCAGGAGCCAGCACAAAAGCAGCAGCTTAAAAAGCATCTAGACCACATGAGAAGGCGATTCATTTGTTAATATTAAAGCTTCTACTGGAGCTTCAAGGGCATACTGGGAATTTCTCTGAGCATGAAGGTACTAATAAGTGCCATTTTTGCACTCTCTCACCACTTTGCTAGAACACATCATTTTTGTGCTCCCCCTATCTTGCTCATCCCACTGGGTTTGTCCCACCCCCACACAACCTCTCTCTACTACCTACCACTGCCCCCTGCTCCCACAGTCCCACTTCAGCCTGCAGGTAGCCTTGTACAGCCCTGGGTTGCCCCCAGAGAATCACTGAACTTGGTGGGCTTGCCCCAGCCCTAGGCTCCACTTGGGTTCTAATGAAGCCATTGGGCACATGTGGTCAACACAGGAGTGTTGTTAAGCTCTTGTTGTTAAGAGTTGTTGTTAAGCTCTCATCTCTGGTGGTCAGGGTGGATTGTGTTGCTGGGCTCCATGAAACTAAAACAATAGAAAAGATAGTTCTTGGCAAGCTACCGGACTCAGGTCAAACATTAGACTGAAATATACCCCAGCGTTCCTGTGGAAAAGGCCTATTTATTTGTCTTGGAGCATTAGCCAGAGGGGCAGTCTGTAGGTTTACCATGCATCTAGAAACCATGGAGGGGCTCTCAGAAAACACAGGGCAGCAAGCCACCTTTGTACTCTCCCTCAGCCTCTCTACAGCTTGTAGGTACTTCCCAGGAAGAGCCTATACATTCATCTGGAGCCCAGATTTTTACAAGTGTTACCAAGAGGATATCTCTAAATCACTTGGTCTGCAGGCCCAGGAGAGATTACGACTATGTTCCCACAGGACTATGTAAATCTGCATACTTTACAAGGTGCTGCCTGAGGTCTGGTTTCCAATCAGCCAGAAAATAAATGCTGACTGAGATCCCTCCCTCTGGAACACTGTTAGGGCTTGGCACAGGCTTGGACCTGTCAAGGATAAAGCGGACTGCTTTAACAATCACAAAAGTTTGAGAGAAAACCAAGAGCTAGGGCAAGGTTGAATGATAAGGTCCGTCACCTACCCAAAACCACTCCTTTAAGACAAGGGGAGGTAGGTGATTTGCCCAATACACAGAAATGAACACAGAGAGACAAGCAAAGTGAAGGAACCCAGGAATATGTTCCAAGCAAAAGAACAAGATAAGACCCCAGGAAAAATGCCTTAATGAAATGGAGATCAGTAACTTACCTGATAAAGAGTTCAAGTAATGGTCATTAAGATATTCACAGAACTGGAGAGAAGAATGGATAACTTCAACAAAGATAGAAAATATTAAGAAAGTACTAAACAGAAGTCACAGAGCTGATGAATATATAACTGAACCAAAAAATACATCAGTGATTCAACATCAAATTAGAAGAAGCAGAAGAAGAGATCAGCATCCTGGAAGACAGGGTAGTGGAAATCACCTAAATACAGCAGCAAAAAGAAAATAAGAATTTTAAAAACTGGAGACAGCTTAAGAGACCTATAAAACATCAAGCAGAATAACATTTACATTATAGGAATCCCTGAAGGAGAAGAAAAAAAGTTTTGAAGAAATAATGGCTGAACATTTCCCTAACCTAAGAAAGGAAGAAGACATCCAGGTCCAGGAAGAATAGAAAGTTCCAAATAAGATGAACCCAAAGAGATCCATACCAAAAGACACTGTAATTAAAATGTCAACAGTTAAAGAAAAAAGAGAGAATCTTAAAAGTAGCAAGAGGAAAACCACTTGCTACATACAAGAGAAACTGTGTAATATTTTAAGCTGATTTTTTCAGAAGAAACTGCAAAACAGAAGAAAGTGGCATGATACATTTAAAGTACTGAAAGGAAAACTTCCAACCAAGAATACTCTACCTAGCAAGTTTATCATTCAGAATTGAAAGAGAGAGAAAATTTTTCCAGACAAGCAAAAGCTAAAGGTATTCATCACCACTAAACTGGCCTTCTAAGAAATGCTACAGAAATTTCTTCAAACTGTAAAGAAAAGGCACTAATAACAAGAAAACATATGAAAGCAAAAAAAAAATGCAAAAAAAATAAATAAAATAAAATAAAAATGCACTGGGAAAGCAAATATATTTAACCACTTATAAATCTAGTGTAAAAGTTAAAAGACCAAAGTAGTAAAATTAACTATAACTACAATAGTAAGTTAAGGGATAAACAAAATAAAAATATGTATAACATGATATCAAAAACACAAAACGTGCATGTGGAGGCAAAGTAAAAGGTACAGTTTTTAGGATGTGCTCAAACTCAACTTACTATCAACTTAAAATAGACTTATATACAAAGAATAAAACAGATTAACCTCACAGTAACCACAAAGCAAAAAACTTACAGTAGATACACAAAAGATAATGAGAAAGGAAGTGAAACATAACACTAAAAAAATCAAATTACAATGGAAGAAAACAAAAGAAGAAGAAACAGAGAAGAACTACAAAAATAACCAGAAAGCAATTAACAAAATGACATTAAGTACAGACCTATAATAATTGCTTTATTTTTTTTAAGATTTTATTTTTAAGTAATCTCTATTCCCAACATCAGGTTCAAACTCACAACCAAAATATCAAGAGTTGTGTGCTTTACCAACTGAGCTAGCCAGGTGCCCCAATAATTGCTTTAAATGTAAATGGACTAAATTCTTCAATCAAAAGATAAAGATTGACTGAATGGATTTTAAAAACAAGACTTATTTTCTTAAAAAGACATCTATATATTGTAAGACTCACTTCAGATCTAAGGACACACAGACACTGAAAGTGAAAGGACAGAAAACATACTGTATGCAAATGGAAATTAAAAGAAAGCTGCTATAGCTATACTTATATCAGACAAACTAGACTTTAAAACTAAACTTTGTGTAAGAGACAAAGAAGGACATTACATGATGATAAAAAGGTCAACCCAACAAGAGGACTTAATACTTGTAAATACTTATGCACTATAAATATATGAAGTAAATTTTAATAAGATCTAAAGGGAGAAACTGACAGCAATACAATAATAATATGGGATTTTAACAACCCACTTATATCAGTGGATAAATCATCCAGACAAAAAACTAATAAGGAAACATTGGCCTAAATGATATATTGGACCAGATGAACTTGATACATATATACAGAATATTCTATCCAAAAGCAGCAGAATACACATTCTTCTCAAGTACACATGGAATATTCTCCAGAAGAGATCAAATGTTAGACAAAAAAACAAGTCTCGGGATCCCTGGGTGGCGCAGCGGTTTGGCGCCTGCCTTTGGCCCAGGGCGTGATCCTGGAGACCCGGGATCGAATCCCACGTCGGGCTCCCAGTGCATGGAGCCTGCTTCTCCCTCTGCCTATGTCTCTGCCTCTCTCTCTCTCTCTCTCTCTCTGTGACTATCATAAATAAACAAAAATTAAAAAAAAAAAGAGTAGGGGCTCAACATAGCTAAGGCATCCGTTAAACCCTTTAAAAAAAAAAAAACAAGTCTCAACAAACTTAAGAAAATTAAAATCATATCAAGCATCTTCTTTGAGCACAATGGTATGAAACTGAATTACAAGAACAAAAGTGAAAAAAAAAATCACAAATACATGGAAATTAAACAACATGTTACTGAACAACCAATTGGTCAACAAAATAACCAAAGGGGTAATTAAACAATATTCTGGAACAAATGAAAATTGAAATACAACATTCCAAAATCTATGGGATAGAGCAAAAGTAATTCTAAGAAGAAAGTTCACAGCACTATAGCCTACTTCAAGAAATAAGGAAAATTTCAATAAACAATCTAACTTTACACCTAAAGGAACTAGACAATAAGCAAACAAAGCCCAAAGTTAGTAAAAGGAAGGAAATAATAAAGATCAGAATGGAAAATACTTCCTCAACTTATAATGGGGTTATGTCCCAATAACCCTACTGAATGTATATCACTTTCACAGTATAGTAAGTCAAAAAATCTAACTTGAGCCACCATAAGTTAGGGACCATCTGTAAATGAAATAGAGACTAAAAAATAAATAAATAAATAAATAAATAAATAAATAAATAAATAAAAGAGATCAATGAAGCTAATAGCCGGTTCTTTGAAAAGATAAAATTGACAAGCTCTTACTTAGACTCACCAAGAAAAAGAGAACTCAAAAAATAAAGTGGAAATGAAAGAGAAGTTATAACTGATACCAAAAGAAATACAAAGGATCATTAAGAGACTACTATGAACAGATTATACACCAACAAATTAAACCTAGAATGGATAAATTCCCAGAAACTGTACACAATTCTCCAAATCATGAAGAAATAGAAAAACAACAACAAAGGACAAAAAAAAAAAAAAAAAAAAAAAACATACTGAGACAGGTAGAAGAGGCAGAGACATGAAGAAATAGAAAATAGATTACTAGTAAGGAGACTGTATCAGTAATCAAAAAACTCCCAAAGAACAAAAAGTCCAAGAGCACAAAGTTTTTCACTATTGAGTATGATGTTAGCTGTGGGTTTGGTATATATGGCCTTTATTATGCTGAACTATGTTCCCTTTACACCCACTTTACTGAGTTTTATCATAATAGATGCTGAAATTTGTCAAGTGGTTTTTTTTTTTCATCTATTGAGATAACATAATTTTTATCTTTCATTTTGTTAATGTTGTGTATCATTCTGATTGATTTGTGAACACTGAATCATCCAGAATAAATCCCACTTGATTATGATGTATGATCCTTTAAATTTATTGTTGAATTTGGTTTGCTAATATTTTGTTGAAGATTTTTGCATCTACGTTCATCAAGGATATTGGCCTATAATTTTTTTGTGGTGTCCTGGTTTGGTTTTGCTATCAAGGTAATGCTGGTCTTGTAAAATGAGTTTGGAAATGTTCCCTTCTCTACAATTTTTTTTTAAACAATTTGAGGATAGCTATTAAATCTTTGAATGTTTGGTAGAACTCACAGATGGCCAAAAGCACATGTACAGATGTTCAACATCACTAATTATCTGGGAAATGCAAAACAAAACCACAAAGAGATATCCTGCTTAAATGGCTGTTATCAAAAAGTCAAGAAATAACAAGTGCTAGAGGAAACATGAATAAATGGGAACCCTTGTACCCTGCTGGTAGAAATATAAATTGGTATAGCCACTATGGAAAACAGTATGGATGTTCCTCAAAAAATTAAAAATAGAACTACCATAGGGTAGTTGATCCAGCTATTCGACTTCTGGATATTTGTTTAAGGTTTATTATTATTATTATTATTATTATTATTATTATTATTATTCATGAGAGACACAGAGGGACAGGCAGAGACACAGGCAGAGGGAGAAGCAGGCTCCCTCTGGGGAGCCCAATGCAGAACTCAATCCCAGGACACCAAGATCACACCCTGAGCCAAAGGCAGATGTTCAACCACTGAGCCATCCACGCACCCCAACTTCTGGGTTTTTATCCAGAAAAAACAAAAACACTAATTCCCAATGTAAAATCTCTAAGCACAATTCTCCCTAAGAACAATGATATCAAATAATTGTTATCCAAAATTATCATCCAAAAAATGTGTATTAATTCTTCTGTTGGCCTCTTTAGGGTATCATCTATAACTTACTCACTTCTGTGCACGCCACAGAAGATGTCATAGTGCTTTTATGCACTTAACAAATAAAAGCCCTATAGTGTAAACTAATTAAGCTGCAAAAAGGACAATTGAACTCTATAGCAGTATGTACACTACTATCTCTCTTAAAACAATAATGGCATCTTAAATGTCTCTGAATTTTGCCATTCCTAAAGAGTTCAGAATGAACCAAAATTACTAATACATAAGGCAAGAAAAAAGAATAAGAAGCAACCTGCTAGTCCTACTTACTGATAAAATTAGATTCTCTATATCCCTCATTTATTCATTCATTCCAACATCTACCAGGCCATATGATGAATTCATGCCACAGGGGTACTGGGACCACCTGTTGACAGAAAGAGCACTGGCCCTTGTTAAGCCTCCAGCAAAAAGAAAACAGAGGAGGGGAATAAAAAAAAAGACTACTTCTTAGGCAATATCCACAATAACCCCATCCAATTAATGCCATAGGACCCTAAAGTTAAATCATCCAAAAAAAAAAAACATTAAAATGTATTAATTACAAATCTTCATAATTCAAGGATAGACAGCTTTCATACCATGTTACATAATATGAGATTAGGGCACTGCTGTAACTACCCTCCAAAATTTTATTAATTTATTGGATTATCGGGATCCCTGGGTGGCACAGCAGTTTAGCGCCTGCCTTTGGCCCAGGGCACCATCCTGGAGACCCAGGATCGAATCCCATGTCAGGCTCCCGGTGCATGGAGCCTGCTTCTCTCCCTCTGCCTATGTCTCTGCCTCTCTCTCTCTCTCTGTGTGACTATCATAAATAATAAAAATAAATAAATAAATAAATAAATAAATAAATAAATAAATAAATATTAAAAAATTTATTGGATTATCATGTAGTAATAGAAGCTCTAACAAATTTACTCTACCTCATTAAATTTATGTATATGTTATATACAACACACAATTACATACATAATTATGTATGTTATATAAACTCCTCCTCCTGGCACATAGTGATTAATAAAATATATTTCTTACTTTCTAAATTAATAAAAAGTCACCTTCTTTTTATATTCTTAAGGAATATAAAGAAATAGAACATATGTTCAAAAAAATCATTTATTAACTTCTTACCCACAGGTTATATAAAGAATGGTGATCTAGGGGTGTCTGGGTGGCTCATTCAGTTAAGGATCTGCCTTGGGCTCAGGTCATGATCCCAGGGTCCTATGATGGAGCCCCACATCAGCCTCCTTGCTCAGCAGGGAGTCTGCTTCACCCTCCCCTCTGCTCTTGCACTCTTGCTCGCCCTCGCTCTCTCTCTCCCTCTCAAATAAATAAAATATTTAAAAAAAAAAAAAAAAGAATGGTGATCTTATCAAATAATTTGCCTCCCAGAACAGATGATGCACTTAAATAATACAATTCTAAAAAGGTTATTTTGATCACTGAGGTCTGGTTGTGGTGGTTTTTGCTAGAGACTCAAAAGCACTGCTGAAATATAAGATGGGAGCTATTTGGCAGGTAATGCTAAGGTAATACATCCAGGAATTATGTTGCACGGCTTAAGTACATGAGTAAGGTACCAAGAGGAAGGCAAACTAAATAAGACACACAACCATAAATTCTAAATTTTTTAAATTTTTTTAAAAATTTTATTTATGATAGTCACACAGAGAGAGAGAGAGAGAGAGAGAGGCAGAGACACAGGCAGAGGAAGAAGCAGGCTCCATGCACCGGGAGCCCGACGTGGGATTCGATCCCAGGTCTCCAGGATCGCGCCCTGGGCCAAAGGCAGGCGCCAAACCGCTGCGCCACCCAGGGATCCCAAAACCATAAATTCTGATACTGTTTTCTAACAGTAACACCTAAACTTTTTCTTTTAAACCCTGACCAACCTAGTACACTTCCATTCAAGTACACCAAGGTAGGTTCTCTAACACCAGAAGCCTCCCACCGTGCTACAATAATGAGCAAAGAGGTAATGTGGACCTTAAGGGCCTCAACTTCCTTCAGAAAACCCACTTACAATCAGGGAATAATTTATGTCTGGGGAGACTGATTTGCCACTTTCCATCAGAATTATTTCAAAAGGGAGTTATTTCAAAAGGGAGTATTCCAGATTACACCCTCTAATTTTCCAGTTACAAGTCTCACAATGGTTCTTTATTTCATTTTAGTAAGGAATGCCCAAAAGCGAAATTTATATTTAGAGCAATGTTGCTATGACAACAAAAAGGGAAAACCATTCCTGAGATTTTAACCAATTTTTCCTGGTTTTACAGACTATGCAATTTTTTTTTCAATTATTTTTCTGAATGAAGCTCTAGAACATTCCTCTATTGGAAAATTATTTCAGAGGCACCTGGTTGAGCATCTGCCTTTGGCTCAGGTTGTGATCCCAGGGTCCTGGGATCAAGTCCCACCTCAGACTCCTTGCAGGGAAACTGCTTCTCCCTCTTCCTATGTTTCTGCCTCTCTCTCTCTCATGGATAAATAAATAAAATCTTTAAAAACAATTATTACATTTATAGAGTAACGTAAAAATATACATCTATAATCACCTTATAAAGTACAATCTGGCTGAAAATATGTAATGACAGAATAAAAAGAATAATAGAATTTGGAAAAAACAAATGTACAAAAAGAGCACTAATTATTACTACAACCTATGCTGACTGGTTTTCAATAAAATCCAATCAAAATTAAATCTACTTAGTATCACACATAAAAGAAATATGAGGATTATTTAAACACATATCCTATGTACAACAAGAGGGTGAAAGTTCTCCTCAGGTAAGCTCAGAAGTTATTATGTGAGCCTGGCCAGATTTCTGAAGGGTGCCCCACAGTCTGCTGAACTCCTGCCACACAAACCAACACAGGTAAGGCAACTTTCCTTTCTCAGTTCTGAAACATGAAAGTAATATTACAGGTGAAATTACTAACCCATACAGCACATCAGCCCCACCAGCTTTGCGTTCCAGTCTTGATCATTCCTCATGAGCTGCCTCATCATTCTGCGAGAAATCTGTCCAACAGTTCCCTAAACTTTCCGTACAAACTCTGATGTGTCAGAGTCCTGTTAACTTTCTGTGTAGAAAGGAAAACACTGACTAGACACACCCACTTGCAAGCAGAAAACTAGTCAACTCCCCCTTTTAAACAAACATGAGCAAAGCTAACCTCCTGCACTATTTTGTATGGGATACATACAAATATTACTATACAAACAAACAAAAAAAAAACCTAAACTGTTTCTCCTTTTATTTTTAAGCTGTTCATAGGAAGTCCCTTTTTGATTTCCTAACTTTTTTTGCAACAAGGCAAACAGGACGTTACATTTCACTGCTGAACTAGCTCATCACATTCTCTAACACCCCAAGCAGAGCTCCCCTGGAATAAAACACAACACCCAGCCTAACATGTCAAACCCATCCCCGATATGCAAGCTATGAAGCTGATTTAGAAAGCTCAACTTTATATGCTAGACACATATCCTTCAGGGGGAATTTCATCATCAAGTATTTATGTGCACTTCATGAATATTTTCACTTCAATCACAATTCTTTGAGCTGGATAGTATCTCTTCATTTTAAAGATATAAAAAACAAGACTTGGGGATATTAAGAAACCAGCCTAAGATTCCACAGCCCAAGCCAAATCTTTACTCTGATTCCAAAACCCAAATTTTCTATGTCATCAAACAAGAGAACCCCTATTCTAATGATGCAGGAAAAACAAGGGGTCTCCAATTTGCGAGATCTTTGCTCCTGAGCATGAATGAAAAAAATGCCAAGAAATGAGAACCCCTGGGGTGCCTGATGGTCCTGAGTTCAAGCCTCACATTGGGTGTAGAAATTGCTAAAACAAATAAATAAATAAGATTTAAAAAGGAAGATAAAGAAGGAAGGAAGAGAGGGAGGGAGAGAAGGAGGCAGGGAAGAAAGGGAAGCCCTGTTCTAAAGAAGCAACAGACCAAGCACCTTCAGTATTCCTGTTTTTCCTGAAACATGAGACAAACATATCTGCCAAAATAGAAACTGTACGAACTCTAACTTCAAAATGACAACAACAAAAATATCACTAGTCATTTTCAGCTACAGGGAACCAACAAATTCAACCACGCCAAGGGAAAAGACCCTGCTAGATTAATAGTTGCCAATATGCTTTGAAATAACCACGTATGATCTTTAAATCTATTCTAAATATACTATAAGAGAAAAAATATATATATATATATCTCAACTTCTGCAGAGAAGTTTAAAGTATCTTCTCAGTAAGAATCTTTTGCTTCCTTTCTGTCCCTTTCTAATTGTCTTTGCTTTATTAGCGCCCCTGCCTCCACCACAAAATAGCCTGAGCTTAACCCCTTTCACTGAAAGAATGATTGTAATAGTAGTAAACACGTGAGAGTGCTTACTATTTGCCAGGGATTGTTCTCAGCAACATACATAAAACAAACATACACTGCATATTATCCTCACAGCAGTCTTGTGAGATTATGCCCATTTATAAAAGAAGACACAGGATCCCTGGGTGGCTCAGTGGTTTAGCGCCTGCCTTTGGCCCGGGGTGCGATCCTGGAGTCCCGGGATCAAGTCCCGTGTCAGGCTTCCAGCATGGAGCCTGCTTCTCCCTCTGCCTGTGTCTCTGCCTCTCTCTCTCTCTCCATGTCTATCATGAATGAATGAATGAATAAATAAATAAATAAATAAATAAATTTTAAAAAATAAAAAATAAAAAAAATAAAAGAAGACACAGAGGCACTTAAAGGTCAAACAATTTGCCCAGGATTATACAGCTACCAAGGCGTGGTAGGGGGGTGTAAGGAGAGGATGCAGTTTGTAAAAGCTTATTCAATATTACAAATTTCATACTTGGAAAGCAAAATGCTAACTTATTAATAAGTTAACAACAAAAAGTAAAAAGTGAGGTTTGAACAAATCTTCAGTGATGAGGATACACAAAAGATGGAATTCATCTTCTGTAGAGAACACAGGAAGGCTAATTGCAATGCTTTACCAAGAGGTCACATCAGAATTTAGGGCAAGGATGAGATTTGTTTTATTAGGTTCAGATGTACATTTCAAAAAATTGGACAATACTTTGCAATAGGCTCCACCTTTAAAAAAGAGAAAGAAAGAAAAGATGAAGTGTTGGAGTTGTGTGAAAAAAAGATAGGGGTGGAAGAGAATGAGGGGATGGAATTCCCCAACTGCCCAAAAATAACTCTGTAGTATAATACAGTAAAAACAGCAAGGGAGGGATCCCTGGGTGGCGCAGTGGTTTAGCGCCTGCCTTTGGACCAGGACGCAATCCTGGAGACCCAGGATCGAATCCCACGTCAGGCTCCCGGCATGGAGCCTGCTTCTCCCTCTGCCTATGTCTCTGCCTCTCTCTCTCTCTCTCTCTGTGTGACTATCATAAATAAATTAAAAAAAAAAAAAACAGCAAGGGAAAAGCTCTATGACTTCTATCATTATAAAAGGAAAAAATAGTTAGGGATTAGTGAAAAGACCAGTTCCGGAAACTGATGACAATGTACAGTTGATGACCAGGGAGCTGGGTAAGAATGGATCAGACCTGATGCATATCACCACTCTTCCCTGGCCAGTCCCACCTCTGGCCACCTAGGAACTGGTAGCTGCGACCCAATCACCACCTAGGGGCTCTCTGCCCTTCATCCTAGTAACAACCCCCTTGCCCACCTGATATGACTCTCATCTACAGTGGCCCTAGCCAACATTATCTGTGACTGGAGGTTGTAGGTGAAATGGTAAGAGGGAGTTGCTGCTCCCATTTTATTTGAAAAATCCTACCAAATATTCCCATAGAAATATCATTAAGGTTTATTTCTATAATCATAAAGCTACAGCTAATCCAACTTTCCGCCACTGATCCATGTGATGCAACTCTGTGGGACTACAGACCTAGAGGAAGATACTTAGCATCTCTGAGCCTTCGCCACAGCATCTACCCCATACCCTAAAAGCAGGATTCTTATTATTAGGTAAGTTCCACCAAAATCATCAATAAATTATTCATCACAAAAAAAAAAAAAAAAAACACGTACAACACAGTTTAGGATGCCATGGGTGAAAGTATACCAATGTTACTTCCTTAGCTTAGACACTACTGCAAATCCTATATGCTTCAAGCCTATACCTGATCTCCCAGTCAGAGGTATTGTTCTGCCTCTGTCATAATTACTTTTAGTAACAAAAGATTCTCATGCTGTTGCAGGATTAAAAAAAATACTTAAAGACATGGTTGAGAGAGTCTCTCTTCTTTCATTTTCAAGATTCAATTCCTTATAGCCTGGAAGGAATTCTTCCTCCTTTAGAAGAAAAGATAGGACAAAAAAAATTCTAGGGTTGTCCCTTTCTGGCTTTATCAATTTCAATTCCCAATGTTGATGAATTTCTCAGCTTTTGTTTTTATAACAATTATTAGTTAAGATCTGAATCTAAATGAAATTGACATTACTTTCTGTTGTAGTCCCTCCTTGCTGAGAGCATAGCCAGTCTATTGCTTCTGTGTTAGATAGTAAAAATGGTTAAAGACCACATTTTAAAAAGCATTATTGGCATATCTTCATAAAGAAGCTCTTTACATTTTCAAAAATCCTTAATCCTTCTGCCAAGAAAAGGAACATAGCTTAAAAAGGATCTATTTCAAGATAAGCATGGAACTGACAACACATCTCAAACATATAGCTATAATAAAATTTTAGACTTATATTATCTGGCAGTACATGAAGAAATTATACAATACTAGAAATGAAAATTAGAAAAAAAATTAAGATTTTATTTTTAAGCAATACGGGCTCGAATTTACAGCCCCGAGATCAAGAGTCACATGCTTTACTAACTGAGCAAGCCAGGCACCCAGATAATGAGAGAATCTTTTAAACAAATAAAACCATTAGAAGAAAATACAGAAAATTGTGTTTTAAAAATAGTTGGGTAGGAAGAGTGTTTCAAAAAAAGTTACAAACCCCCCTTCAAAAAATGAACATATAAAGCAGATAATTTGGGGCACCTGGGTGGCTCAGTTGGTAAAGCAATTAAGCATCTGACTCTTCATTCCAGCTCAGGTCATGATCTCAGGGTTGTGGGATTGAGCCTTGTGTCAGGCTCCACACTAAGCATAGAGCCTACTTGGGACTCTCCCTCTCCTTCTCCTTTTGCCCCTCTCCCTCCCCACCCCATGCTCACATTCTTTCTCTTTCTCTATCTTCCTCTCTCAAATAAGTAAATGAAGGCAGATAAATTTGACAGAGTACTGATGTAACAGTGACACTATAAATGAAGTTAAAAATAAAGTGTAACTAATTGTAAGAAAATATATGCTACATATACAAGAACACACCAAGAACATCCAAAATATAACTCCTATTAATCAATAGGAAAAAAGACAGCCACTTCCCAATTACAAATGATTTGAACATACAAGTTTGTAAGTCAAAAATAAGGAATGCAAACGGCCAACAAAGACATGGGGAAATGCTTACCCATCCTACAGAATATCAATGGAAATCTTGCACACAATGACATGAAAAGGATTCCAAGATAAATAGTTAATTGGAAGAAAAGCAAAATAATATACATAAAAAATGCACGTCAAACTGGAAAAAGCAGTTTCATCAGAAGCTGAAAGGAATGGGGATCAGTGTGATATAACGCATATTTCATTCTTCATATTTCTATATTCAGTATTTGACCCTTTTTTTAAAGATTTTTATTTATTCATGAGAGACAGATGGCGGGGGGCAGAGACACAGACAGAGGGAGAAGCAGGCTCCATGCAGGGAGCCCAACGTGGGACTCGATTCCGAGTCTCCAGGATCACACCCTGGGCTGAAGGCGGCACTAAACCACTGAGCCACCCAGGCTGCCCAGTATTTGACGCTTTTACAAGAAAGATGCCTTTGGGTACTATATGAGTAATAACTATGAGGGAAAAAAAGGTGTTTCAAGTTATTTTATTCATTTATGTATTCAATATCCTGACAGACTCTATACAAGACATAGACAAAAGACTAAGACTCAGGCCAGAGCACCGCCATTCAGATCTGAAGATAGAGCTAAACACTTCAGGTGTGGTAAGGTTGTTCCTTGGGCTGTTGGCTGCAGAAGGAAAGGAAGAGCAGGGGAGGGAGGGGGAAAGAGTAAGAGGGTGGGAGAAGTGGAGACTCAGCTGGTGACTGCCCAGGCTGGGATACAAAATGATGAGGCTGTAGAAAGTCTCTGAAAGGAGAATTAATAACAGAGAATATATTCAGAAATTATCCTGCTCGGAGGGCACCCCTGTTTGAAGTTTAATTGCCACAGGACAAAATACAGAAATACAGTAATGGTTCTGCTCTCCTTTGTCAGAAATCCAGAAGCAGGATAAGACTAGAATGTGCTAAGTAAGCTGAGGCATAGACGATGTAGGACAATAGAGGCCGTAAATCTCTCCACACAAATGGTTTTTTGTTTATCTCCTCCCTGGCTGCCACCACTCCCCACAATCAATGATCAGATCTGGTACTTTCCTGCCAGTGGCTGTGTGGCTGAGGTTCCACAGTATAGGCAGCTGGGGACAAAGAAGTACTGGCTTCTTCTCTGAGGAATTTACTTGTATCTGTCTTACAACTGGCCAAAAACTGGAATATAAAAGCCTAAGTCTGATTTTTTTTTTTTAATCCCCTCCCCCCCCTAAGTCTGATTTTAACATGTTCTCCTACCTGAGCACACTAAAAACATCTGAACATAAAGAATCCTCTGGGCACCTGGGTGGCTCAGTGGTTGAGCATCTGCCTTTGGCTCAGGTGTGATCCTGGGGTCCTGGGATAGAGTCTTGCATCAGGCTCCCTGCAGGGAGCCTGCTTCTCCCTCTGCCTATGTCTCTGCCTCTCTCTGTGTCTCTCATGAATGAATGAATGAATGAATGAATGAATGAATGAATTTAAAAAAAAAAAGAATCTTCTAATTACAGTGACACTGCTAGAACATTTAAGAATTGTTTATGATCCAACTGCTGTCCTTGAGTCACTGTTAAGGGTAGAAAGTTTCTGCAATTCTTTATCTGTGCTAAGGTCTTACAGAGTTTTCAATCTTTGCCTCTCCTGCAGATTCAGAGGTCTGGTTAAGAATATATTCCAAAGTGCATAGTTACTATATAAGTTGACAAAAACAAAGTAAATGAACATCACTTCCACATTTATATATGAGATAAATGCACCAAAATTATGAGTACCTGGGCAGCCCTGGTGGCTCAGCGGTTTAGTGCCGCCTTCAGCCCAGGGCCTGATCCTGGAGACCCAGGATCCAGTCCCACGTCAGGCTCCCTACATGGAGCCTGCTTCTCCCTCTGCCTGTGTCTCTCATGAATAAATAAACAAAATCTTTAAATATATATATATTAAAAGATTAGGAGTACCTGAGATCATGTGGGGTTTTAAAACTTTTACAATTATAGCAATTTCTCCTTAAGATATTTTCTGTCCCAACCAATACCTTAATTAGATAACACACATCTATGTAAGTTTAAGTAATCAGGCATCTACAGACTCTAAAACATAAAAAATATAAAAGGAATTTCCCTCTATATAGTTCACTATGTGTTCCATTCAGTAGGCTATGAAGGTAGCTGTGGGAAGGACAGAGAACATACTCAGGAGTTAGGGCCAAGTGTAAGGGACCTACACAAACACGACTCCAGATCCTGTCATCAATGCCAGCGAACAATTTCAGCCTTGGCAAATGATTTAACTTCTTGTTAACTCAAGTATCCTCATCTGTAAAATCGAGTGACCACCATCAGGTACCTTACTAGATACCTAATACATAGTATTAATATAAGCATAAGTAAGATGATAATAGTACAAATATGATACAGTAGACCTCAACAAATACTACTGGCCTCTTAATCATTTTAATTCAGCTAGCAAATATGTACTAAGTACCTACAACAAATGTTAAATGTCAAACTCATGTCAAAGTTACAATGCCATGTGCTACAGGATTTTACATCATCTCACAAATACTACTGTACTTATGTATCATGACCTTCATTTTACCCATTAAAAATAAACTTCAAAGAATTTAATCTAGTCCAAGGTTTCTCTCAGTAAAAGAGCAGAGCTGGGATTTGACCCAGAATTTCTAATGCTCTTTCTCCTTTCTACTACTAGAAATAAGACACATGGTGACTTAAATCCATATACTCTCCAGAATCACAGAACCATAAGGGACATAAGATAAAGAAGTGCTTTATTTTCTTATCATACCAATTCCAGAAAA
This sequence comes from Canis lupus familiaris, assembly GCF_011100685.1. Classification (NCBI taxonomy): domain Eukaryota; kingdom Metazoa; phylum Chordata; class Mammalia; order Carnivora; family Canidae; genus Canis; species Canis lupus. The sequence continues at coordinate 24,216,868 of NC_049233.1, forward strand.
AGAAAAACCAAAATAAAATGTCCTCGGCTATTGAGGAAACCATCCCTTCAGTAAATAAACTGCATAGAATTTCTCTATATGGTGAACTAGAAAGAGAGAAAAATCCTTAATTCTTCTCAAGGTGATAGAGTAAACCAATCTAAGGGACAAAAATAAGAACTTGGGAGTTCCTGTCTCTGGTAATAGACTGTGTTATTGTACAACAGAACATTCTTATTTTGTTTACATTGAATATAATCAATCTTTCTTGATTATATATTGACTGGTACCATGAATTTGTCACAGTGGCCCAAGAAACAAAAGTCATGTTTTTGACTTAAAACAAAACTTAATACGTGATCTAATATTTATCTAACAAATTTCATTCCTCCTGAACGAGTGACCTAGAATTTTTTTTAAACAGGTGTAATTGACATCTAGAAGCCTTTGTAACTTCTTTTATACAGTTGTGATCTCTTTTACTTTGACCAAGGATTTGAGTATTTTTTTAGGTTGTGAGGCTACATTTCTCAAGTCAAAGGAAAGTATAGGGTGATTCACAAACACAGTACTTTTCACTCCTTTAATACGAGGCCAGTCACAGAGTGAGTCAACAGCAGGGATAAAGGGTAGGGAACACCCAAGACAACTACTCTGAACCACTGGGGGAAAAAATTTCAGCCTGGGCTTGTTTTATAATTACCTCCCACCCAAAGCTCTGTATTTAAATGCAGTTTACAGCCTATGAGGCAACTGCTTCAGTTAACAGCATCATCATCCATGCCCTAGTGCGCTTTAGAAGCTACACGCCAGGTGACCTAAATTCATCCCAGAAAGGGCTCTGGCAGCACCACCATGGCACCCTCTTCCCATCACCGCACCCATAGGTGCTGATGAGCAAAAGGAAAGACACACATTGTAATAAGTGTCTGGAGTGCCAGGACTTCTCCTTGAGGCTTAATTCTTCATAGGGGAAAAAGATCTTTAAACTTGTTTTACCCAGAGAGGCACTCTCCCAACCAAAGCTTACCCAGAACATGATGGGTAACACAGATAGTCAAAAGGGCTCTGACTTGGGCACCTGGGTGGCTCAGTGGTTGAACGTCTGCCTTTGGCTCAGGTCGTGATCCCAGGGTTCTGGGATCGAGTCCCGCATCAGGCTCCCTGCAGGGAGTCTGCTTCTCTCTGCCTGTGTCTCTGCCTCTATGTGTCTCTCATGAATAAATAAATAAAATATTTTTTTTAAAAGGGCTCTGACTTAAGTGAAAGGGGAAAAGAGCTTCTCTCTCATTTATCCCCTAGAGAATACTGCCTTTCCTTGCCTCCACGTTCTACAGATTTCTGGCCTTGTCCACCTGCTTTTTTCCCCTTGAGCACAAAAGGAAATTTTGAAGAACTGGATACTCTTCTCAGATATCCTTGCGGGCATTTTTAAAATACTTTACACACCTTTATTTTCTCCTATTATGACAGTGGTCTTAAACTTTCAAATTCCATGACCCTCCTATCTATCTTTGTAAGAAAGTAACATGTCACACTCTAGACCCCTAAAAACAAAAGAAGAAAAAAAGAAGATATATGCAAGACAAGAAGAGTCAATGCAGTTTGTTTGTTGTCTCCACACTTTTATTAGTGAGTAGATAAATGACATAACAAAAATCAGGGCTGGAAGAACCAAGAGGAGAGAGTAAATAAGGATGCACCAATAATAACACATGTACATGAGGAAGTTTTGCTAATAGCTGATTCTGTGTGGTAAAAATCAGCACCCTGAGGTAGTACTCATGGGAAACTCCAGTGGGAATTTGGCAATACTGATAAAGAACCTTTTATAATATTCATATGTCCTACTTAAATCAACTTTGTAAACTAAAATTTATTTCAATAATGAAGTACTTGCAAGGTCGCTAAGGCCAGTGGTGTGACTCAGGGATCTGCCCCAGTTCAAACTTATTCCAAAAGACAAAGTGGAAGGAGAGAACATTGAGAAATTAGATTAAACATCAGGGACACCTGGGTGGCTCAGCTGGTTGCATGTCTGACTCTTGATTTCGGCCCCAGTCATGATCTCTGGGTCCTAGGATTGAGCCTGGAGTCTGGTTCTGTGCTCAGTGCTGTCTGCTTATCCCTCTCCCTCTGTTCCTCCCCTTGCTCGAACTCTCCCTCAAATAAATCAACAAATCTTTTAAAAAAAAAATAAAATAAACTTCAGACATCACCTGTCATCTAATGACTAAAGACTCAAACCACTAAAAATATACAAATTTGGTCTCCATTTTTTTAAATATACAAATCTCTGTAACTAAATTAGTAACGGCTTGAATTACATCCCCTAAAAAGCTTAGACTTACATGCCCATAAGTATTAAACATCTCAGTGGGGCCCCTACTATTTCCAAACCCTATCTTTTTTTTTTTTTTTTTTAATGAACCAGGCTTTTTCCCAAGGTAGCAGTACATTAATTCAACAACCATCTCTTGAGAACCAACAAAGTACCAGGCAAGTGCAAGATATGGGTAATACAAAATGGAATGAGTCATACAACTTGCCTCAATCCAGCAGGAAAGAGACTGGGAAGCCAAACTGCAAAACTGCATGATAAGCTATGACAGAACTTTGCGAAGGGCGCTTAGCAGATTTTTTTTTTTAATTGAGGTTTAACAAAATAAAACAAGTAAATGCTAACTGTTCAGTTCAAAGAGTTCAGTTCAAAGAGTTTTGATGGTTGTTTGCACCCTATAACTAGCACCCAAAACAAGTTATATAACATTTCCATCCCCTTTGTGGAGCTATGCAATCCATCCTCACATCCCCCCACCCAAGCAATCTAATTTCTATCACCACAGATGAGTTTAGCTAATTCTAAAATTTCACATAAATAGATTCTATTTCAGTCTAGCTTCTTTCACTCAGCATAATATTTTTTAGATTCCTCCATGTTGTGACATAGATTAATGATCTTTTCCCTGTGATTACTAAAGAGGTATTGCATTAAATGGAGGTCATTCACCTGCTAATTGATGTTGGACACTTTACAATATAATAGCAATTTATGCTACTATGAATAAAGCTGAGTTTAATCTATTTTGTTTCATCTCTTTGATTTATATTTGTGTGTGTTTCTCATGTAGAGGGCAGGGAAGGTGGAGAGTGTAAGTAAAGAATGAATAGGGTATGTAAAGAAAACAGATAAGGGAGAGAAGGCAAAACTAGGGAGAGAATTAAAGGTGACGAGGCATGAACAAAGCATGTGATACAAAGAATCACCCAATGGTCAGGCCAGAATAAAAGGTCTGTAAAGACAGACCATGCTAAGGAATGGGAGACTATCAGCAAAGCAACAGAGAAGAGGAAACAGAACTTTAAAATGGCTACACCGAAGTGTTTAGCTTACAACCACACTGAGGTAGTTTAGAGCACACCAAATCTGAAGACAGAAAGACCTGGCCTCAAATTCTCACTGTGCTACTAACTCTATGGGCAGGAGCAAGTTAATCAAACTTCTTAAAATTTATTTTCTTCATCTATTAAAAAAAAAAGTCTTCATTTCAAAGACTTGTAGAGAGGCTGGAAAAAAAATAATGAGTTACGTAAGGAAGAGAATGCTCAGCATAAAATGATAGCTCCTCTTAATGCTGTTTGATGGATTTATATGCACTTATCTCAAACATTTACTGGAATCTAAGTGATGGCAACATCAGAAGCATCCTTGATGGCTTCTGCTCATCTCACACACTACTTCAGTGACTGTGGATGTTTCAGTGAGATGTCCGGTAACTCTCTTTTTGTTATTGTTTCTAAAGATTTATTTATTTATTTGTAGAGAGAGAGACCATGAGCGAGAGAGGCAAGAGGGAGAGGGTGAGAATCATAAGCAGATTGTGCACTGAGCCCAGGGCCCAATCTCACAACCCTGAGAACATGACTTGAGCTGAAACCAAGAGTCAGATATTCCATCAACTGCACCACCCAGGTGTCCCTTCCAGTAACCCATTTTTGAATTAATTTAACCAATTTTCTCAGGAGAAGATTTGTAAGAAAGATATGAAAAGAGTGAACACAAGCTAACAAAATGAGGTTTGGAAGTAACAGAACACAAATCATGGCCACACATTCAACTAGATACTTGCTCATAGGTTACTGCACTCTTAAAAAAATAAAAATAAAAAATAAAAGGCTGATTATCCAGATACAGTAATGATGCAACAGCACAGCCAGTTAAATGCCCATAAGCTCCAAAATATGCCCTGGGGCAGAGAGGATAGTAATGCTTCTTAAAACAGAACTTTCTGTTTACACAAACCATTTCAGAAATCCACTTTCCTGATAATGAAATTTTCAGTTATAAAAGAAAGACTTGCTATTTCTTTTAGCAATGGGGATGAGAAAGAAACTGAAGTATTGGGCACCTGGGTGGCTCAGTCAGTTAAGCTTCTGCCTTCTGCTAGAGTCATTAGTTTAGCATCTGCCTTATGCTAGGGTCATGGTGGAGCCCTGCACCGGGCTCCCTGCTCAACAGGGAGCCTGCTTCTCCCTCTACCCCTGCTTGTGCACACTCGTGCTCTCTCTCTCTCTCTCTCTCTCTCTCTCTCTTTCTTTCTCCCTCTCTCTGTCAAATAAATAGTCTTTAAAAAAAAATTAAGTATTATATAGTGATATATACCACTGCAGTTGACCTCTGGAAGAAGCATAACAACCTTCATGAAGCGAAACTTTTTAAAGGAAATTAATTTAGCAGAAGAAATATGTAACTTTTTTGCAGATGATGACCTTTTACAAAGTATAAGCAAACTACAATGACATTCATACTAAAGGTAAACTTTTATCTGACTTTGCACAATTTTTTTTAAATTCTATTTCTACAGATGGGGTCTGCAAAACAAATTCTTTTTAGAGTCTGTGCTTTAACTCAGAGATCCAAACTTAATTCACTTGAGCATGTTGTCTACCACAGTGCCTTGAGAGTAAATGTGCTTAGTGGATTTTTTTTAAAGATTTTATTTATTAATTCATGAGAGATACAGAGACAAAGACATAGGCAGAGGGAGAAGCAGGCCCCCTGTGGGGAGACCAATGCAGGAGTCAATCCCAGGGCCCCAGGATCACACTCTGAGCCAAAGGCAAGCAGACAAACACTGAGCCACCCAGGCGTCCCTGCTCAGTGGATTCTGAATACAGACCATCTCCTTTATCACTGGTTTCACTCTCCTGACAGCCTTATAAATATTTATTAGCTAACTATATGTGAAATCTGAGATGACTTAATTATAGTAACTGAAGATACAGCCCTTGAGAAGATCCAAGAGCTATCTATGTGAACATGATCACCAAAATCAAAATGTCACATATATTAGTTCTGGATCCAAACAAACTGAGACATGAATATATTAGTATAATAAAAGAAATGACATCATAGTTCCAAGAAAAATTTCTAAGACTTAAAAATATTTTCTGGGTTTTTTTTTAAGGTTATATTTATTTATTTGACTGAGAGAGAGAGAGTATGAGTGAGGGGAGAGGCAGATGGAGAGGGAGAAGCAGGCTCCCTGCTGAGAGGGAGCCCAAAGCTGAGCTTGATCCCAGGACCCCAGGATTGTGACCTGAGCCGAAGGCAGATGCTAAACTGATTAAGCCACCCAGGCACCCCTAAAAATATTTTCTAACAGTGAAACTACACATGGTTAAAGTATTTAAATTAAAACCTATGTTCTTTATTTCATACGTCCTGGATACTGTCAGCATAATTAGAACTTATTCAGAGTTTAGGTACTTTCCAGAATCAGAAATGTATCAGGCAGGAAATAGGATTATAAAGTAAATATAATTGGATTATATTTTCTATTTCACTGGTTTATTGTAATGCCAACCAATGCCTATTATTTTCAGCTCCAAAGTGTGCCCCAGGGCTATAGAAAATACCCAAAAGAGCATAAAATACATAAGAAGTGGAAAGAACTGCTAAAAGGAACACATGACATGGGGAATTATTGGATATGATAGAAGTATGTAAAATTTAGCTTCTGCCATCAAAACATTTCAAATCTGGGGCACCTGGGTGGCCCAGTCAGCTGGGTGTCCAACTCCTGGTTTTATCTCAGCTGGTGATCTCAGGGTTGTGAGACCAAGCCCCACATCAGGCTCCATTCTGAGTGCAAAGCCTGCTTGAGATTCTCTCTCCCCTCTCTCCCTCTGCCTCTCCCGCTTGTGCTCTCATTCTCTCTCTAAAATAAATGGGTTAGGACAGCCCGGGTGGCTCAGCGGTTTAGCGCCACCTTCGGTCCAGGGAGTGATCTTGTAGTCCCAGGATCAAGTTCTATGTCAGGCTCCCTGCATGGAGCCTGCTTCTCCCTCTGCCTGTGTCTCTGCCTCAATCTCTCTCTCTCTCATGAATAAGTAAATAAAAATCTTAAAAATAAAATAAAAAATAAAATAAATGGGTTCATGTTTTAAAAAAAGCATTTCAAATTTAACAGAGGAAATAAAACAAAAAGTAGATATTTGACACAATGTGGGAAGCTTACTGACCACAAGTAGAATGAATGGGAACTGAGAGCAGTAGGACCAGTGTAATCTTGAGTACTCATGACACACTTGTAGACATGTAGGAGGAACAGTACACACTTGGTAGGAGAACAACAGCAGAAGTATACAAATGGGAATGGGAATAATGTGAGATGACGAAACTAGTATTCATAAAATCACACTCCACTCCAGAATCTGCAGAGTGGTTCACATAATCATCCCACTTTAATTTACATATATTTGTGAAGTAGATATTATTCAGATTTAAAGATTAAAAAACTAAGGCACTAATAGATGAGAGTGATTTATCCAACATCACTTAGCTGATAACTAGGACTTGAACACAGGTCTTTGGATTACAAAGTCCCACATTCCTACTGAACACTACAGCAGAGACTGATTTCCATGATGTCAAATTTAAGAAGACTAAAATTTTCACACACCTTAAAAGCAAGTATAGTAGGATAACATTTCAAAAAATACTCAAAGTCCTCTTTTGCCTTTTAACATTAGTGTTCACCAGCCTAAAAAGATTACAGAAATGCAACAAAAAAATGAATAATCACTTCTGACTTGCAAAATAGGATCATTCAGGAACACTATACAACTTTGCTAGCCATGCTAGAGATTTAGCTAAAGAGAGTTTGACAAATGGCTTTATTCCTTTCCTCTGTCCCTAGCTCCTTTTAATCAGGGGCCTCCTAGAGCTCACAGAATTCTCCAGCATGGAAAAGATACCCTTTCCAGCTGTAACTGCAGAGCCACAGGACTAGCCGAAAGAAACATATGATGCAGGGATATGTGGGATATGAAACAGGCATATCATGAGAGACAAGATAAAGTCAAGAGGCTAGAACAATTTTTACCACCCAGGCTTTGCCCCTGAGAAAGAGATACATTCAATAAGAAGTAATGTAGAAGACAGAGGGGGCTCTTGGCCCAACTCTGTACTGGGTACCCTGTGAAGGGGGCCATCCTTGATTCTGCCCGGAAAATACCAGACACAGAAGTCCCTGTGAGTCTGGATTGGTCACTGGCCAGAGAGATCATCCTAGCAAAGAGAAGGGGCTCTGTTGCAAGGGCTGGAGGGCAGATCATGTGAGCCAGGAACAACTGAGCATCCCAGCCAGACTTCAGACAGTTTTGTAGCACTAGCAGAATGAAGGTGAAATCAAGTAAATGATGGGCATGGCCCATGTCACAAGAATGGGCCCCAAATGCACTGGTTGCTGACTTGGGGATCAGTGGTACCAGGCATCAGGCAGAAAAGGCATTCACCTAGGAGGCAGAGGTACTAAAAAGGCAAATGAAGACTCTAGTGAGTGTGAGTATCTTGTTTCCCCAGAAAAGTAAGGTCGCAGAAGCCACATCTCTACTTCTAGATGCCCAGAGGAAAAAAGAAGGTAGGGAGGCTACCTGCCAGCACTAAGTATTTTTATCCAGGACAGTCAGAACAGAGAGACTGTTCAAATTACCATATCAGACAAAACTTTAAAACAGATTCAACTCTAGTAATTTTTCTTGAGTAATCAGAAAAGGTAGAACTCACAAAGACAGCAAAGCAGTTATAAAATTAAAGAAAAGATTTTCTTTACATTTCCAAGTTTAATTATGAATTAAATCTTTCAACCTTACCATAACAGGGCAGAAAAGTTGCTTTAAACAGAGCACAAAGAGTTATAATTTTTTCGAGAGAGGTATTAAGACAAAAGCCCTATAAGCAGCTAACTGTGGTACAGGGATAAATTTTTGTCTTACACCTAGTTCAGTCTTGCTCAAGAAATGGCTAAAATATTCATTCAGACTATTCCAATTCTATAACAAAAGGGGGGGGAATCCCTCGGTCAGGGGGAAACTACACCTTTAGAAAGTGGAACTTCAAACAATGTGATTTTGGACTACTGAGAAATGGTGACAGACAGCCCTATTATGTCTACACTAGAAATGAGACTGTTCTTTTTCAGGAAATGCTTTGAGAATTTAAGCTAAAACAGTGACCGTGTGTACAGGCCGTGTGTAGTCTGCTAATAAGCATCAGATATCCCTACAAACCAAGTGTTTATAATAATAAGGAAGGAATGGCTGAAAGTTATATGTGAACACAGATGTCAACCAGGACATTCTTAAACTTACTGGGCATTTTCCAAACATTTTCTATGTGGCAACATACAATGTGACCCAAGTTCCAGCAAACCAAACTGTTCTTTCAAATTAACAGTGTGTAGCAGAGGCTGTTGATGTCTCTCACCATAATCTCTAGTAAGAGAAATCCTGATTTTGATGGGGTCACATGGTTACCTAGAATAAAAACTACACCTTTCCAGCTTTACTTTCAACAAGCGTGGCCAAATGACAAAATTCGGGTCAATGAAGTCAAAGCAGAAATATCATATGGCAACTTCTAGGAATTTTCTATGAAAGACACCTGGTGAACCCCTTATCCCTTCTTCCCTCTTTCTTCCTTTCTACTGGCTGGGAAGCCAATCTGACGGATAAAGTTTATGCAGTCGTCTTGCACCACCACAAGGTAGCCCCCTAAGGCTCTTCCAGTAACAAGGTAAAAGGAGTGTATGCTGCTGGCTGGCGATGAAGGTATTCATGAGCATTTATATTAATGAGCATTTATGAGATAGAGCTTAGCCAGGTAGCCAGGACTACCTCCTGCTGTACTTCTTTACATGACAGAGAAATAAATTTCATTCTAGCCAGTGTTGTTTTAATTTGCAAAATGGGATTATTATTATTAAACTGATTCTAATCCTAACCAACCTAATCTAACCTGTTTTCCCGCAAACTTGCTAATGAGAGTTCTTTAAAAGAGAAAATTTTCTAGGAGAATGAGATAGCATTTGTAAAATACAAAGAATTAATCTAATCTGGTATACCATGTATTCTTCTCTCTTAAACAAACAGATCCCCTCATTTTTAGCTAGATGCATGGTCAGCAGGAATAAATACATTTCCCAGTGTTCCTTGAGTTAGATGTGGCCATGCTCTGGCTAAGTTCTGGCTGATGAGCTGTGAGCAGGAGTGACTGTACTACTTCTGGGGAGTACCCAAAGGCAGTGCCTTTCTCTGTATTTTCTCAGTCTAGATGGCTGGAATGCAGACATGATAGCCAAATATCTCAGAACCCTAGGAGGGTAACAATCTAGGATGGCAAAGTAATTTAACCAAAGGAACCTTGTTCCAGTTACTATGGCTGTGTAACAATCCACTCTAAAACTTAGCTAGGCATAATAGCCATTTCATTATGCTCATGAATTCTATAGATGAGAAATTCAAACTGAGAGTACATGGGGACATCTTGTCTCTGTTCTACCATGTCTGAGCCTCGGTTGGTAAAACTCAACAGATGAAAGGGCTGACAGCAGGGAGGCTAGAATCATTTGGCAGCATCTTCATGCTCAGTGCTTGATGCTAGCTATAAGGGACCTCATTTGGGGCAGCCAGCCAGGTGACTCAAAGGTAACCTGTATACTGGTCTCACAGAATAGTGACCTCAGGATAATCATTCTGCCTTTGTAGTAATTCAGGGTTCCAACAGCACATGTCCCAGAAGACAAACCAGAAACTGGTCACCTTTCCTGACCAATTTTGGGAAGTGATGTAGCATCACTAAACCCACATTCCACTGGCTCTAAGTGTCCAACCAGATTCAAGAGGAAAAGACAAAGATTCCACAACCTTTAGACAGGAAAAGCAGCAAAGAAACAAAACACACTTTAAAACTACCACTGTTGGGGATCCCTGGGTGGCTCAATGGTTTAGCGCCTGCCTTCGGCTCAGGGCACGAACCTGGAGTCCAGGGATCGAGTCCCACATCAGGCCCCCTGCAGGGAGCCTGCTTCTCTCTCTCTGCCTGTGTCTCTGCCTCTCTCTCTCTGTCTCTCATGAATGAATAAAATCTAATAAATAAATACATACATACATACTACCACTGTCTGTGACCCTGAGTGTCAGACTAAGTCCTGGTCAAACTTACAGGGCTGAGCTGCATTCCATCCTGGACTCTCCACCTCTACACTGCTACTTAAATGGAAATAAAACTGATCATATTTAAGCCACTGTTACTATGGATCTCTGCAGCAAATTTTTAAAAGAAACTATGCACCTCAATACTAGAAATAGATCGTCAAACACAAGTAGCAAAAATGTTAACCTCAAAAACTAATTTTATAAACACTAAAATGACCTTCTAGCTATAATTTATTTTATATTATCAGCTGTTGGCATATTTTCTTCAGTCAGTACTATTAATGAATATTAGAAACCCCTAATACACCACAATCCTTTTGTCATTTGCATGCTGCCAATTTCCCTTCCTGGCTGGGTGCATTGTGGGATTTCTGAGTCCCGATAATAAAGACGCTGACATAGCCAAGAAACTGCAGCCTAAAAGACAATGAGTTCCAGATGCACTGTGAAAATGTGACTGAATGGGCCCTAAAGCCTCTTATATCACAGCTACTCCCCAAAGACCCTATTCTAGGCTAAGTAAAGCACTCATTCCACCTGCCCTTGTTGTCATGCATTTATAACTAAGCAAAGAGAATCCTTAGAAATCTAACAGTTTTACAGGATCATTTCATATTCTAACCATTTATTATATACTGGATATAGAATTATCTTATTTTTTAATTAACAAAAAATAGGATTTCCACCTCCTCAAATCCACTCAAAATAAAGCATGTAAAAGGACGAACCGGTTCCTTCATTCCCTCAAAACAAAAAAGGAAATAAATTTTGGGAGCATACTAATTAATAAAAAACTGTGCAAGTCTTATCATTCCAAAATACATCTAAAACCAAATATTACTTTGAAACATATATATCTAGAGGAAAAGTATTTTAGTATCAAAATCTATGAATGCAGAATTCAGAAAAATAAAGGCTTTTAAAAAAGATTAACGTAAAGTCCTACAACTTACCAGCTGTGTGACCTGAGGGAAGTTACTTGCCCTCCCTGACCCTCAGTCACACAGTTGTATAAAATGGAGCCAACTGCTAAGAAATGTCACAAGGATTAAACACAGTGCCTGACACCAAGTAGATATTCAGTGTGTGTTAGATCTGCTTTGATTCAAGAACCACTATCTCACTAAATAACCATGCATACCACCTAGTTGTCTCCACAGCTTCCTTTCCAGATCACAAAATACTCTATCTCATTTCTAAAAGGTAGTATAGGGCTGTGCTAGGGTTTCAGTAAACAGAGAATATAGACAACATTTATTTGAACAGAAAAAAACACAGGTTTCCTTTGATAGAATGGCACTATGACTAGACCATTTCATGCGCTGCTGTTGCTGGATGACATATACTACACCCCCAAGAGAAGGATGACAGATTTGTATTCTCTATACAGTCTTTGTCTGTCAATCACAGGCAGGACCAACAGAATGCTGTTTCATCTACAGACTGGCATGGTCCCTGATGGGTCCATGTCAGGCCTGTCTCCTGGAGCAGACCGGTGATGGCATGGCAGCCAGGCAATGCCAGCAGTATTTTTTCCAACAGGGCTTGGGGTTCATCTTTCTCACAGGTTTCCACCTATATTTAGCAAGTGATATTAAGAGTTGCGTTTGTGGTTTATGAAACATAAGTCTATTACGTATTTAAAGGAGACCTCACCTGCAACATGGATCCCTGTATATTTAGCTGCTCAGGAAAGGTCTGAACATCACTTTTTAAAAGAAGTTTGTATTACAGAAAAATTCTAAAAACTGTATTGAGGAAAGTATAATAAACTGCCATATATTCATCACAGAACTTAACAATTATGAACTCACAGACAGCCCTGGTCTGTCCATATCCATCTGCATATCTATAACCCACTCTTTCCTGCCATGAATTATTTTGAAATTACTCTCAGACAGTATATCATGTCATCCATGAATATTTCAGCATGTGCCTCCAAACAGTACAATCTTCCTTAATATCATGAAATCAAGAGTTCAGATTTCCCCAAGAATCTGTTAATTCAGTTTCATGATTTCCTTGTTTGAAGAAGGATCTCGATGAGTTAAATACACTGCAGCTGCCAGGGGCTTGGTGACTCAGTTGGTTAAGCAGCTGACTCTTGGTTTTGGCTCAGATCATGAGCTCAGGGTCCTGCGATAGAGCCCCAAGATGGGCTCCCCACACAGCAGGGAGTCTTCTTGAGGGTTCTCCCTCTGCCCCTCCCTCTGCTCCCATGTGTGCCTGCTCTCTAACAAAAATAAATAAATCTTTAAAAAAATACATTGCAGCTGACAGGTCTCCTTACTCTCTTTCAATCTAAAGGTTCCCCCTCCTCTTCCTCTTTATTTCCCTACAATTTATTTGTTGAAGTAATAACCAGGTCATTTGTCCTGTAGCTTCCCAGTTTGAATTTTGGTGATCACACCCTCAATGTACCAGTTAGCACATTCCTAATATTTGTTGTGAATTAGAAGTTAGATCTAGCTGGGGCATCCAGGTGGCTCAGTCAGTTAAGTGTCTACCTTCCACTCAGATTGTGATCCTGGGGTCCTGGGACCAAGCCTGATGTCACGCTCCTTGCTTGGCAAGGAGCCTACTTCTCCCCTTCCCTCTCATTTTGCATTTGCAAATTTCTAGATTTTGATAAGCCATGTTTTGAGTTAGAGAAAATGCAAGAAAAGTTTGATAGGGAAGACGATGCTCTGTTCTGAACATAGCAAGTTAAACAGTTGGCTATACTAGTCTAAGTTTATCTTATATTTTAGCTTTTTGGTTCTGGCATAAATTCTTCAGTTTGGAGACACCTGGGTGGCTCAGTGGTTGAGCATCTGCCTTTGGTTCAGGGCATGATCCCAGGGTCCTGGAATCGAGTCCCGCATTGGGCTCCCTGCATGGAGCCTGTTTCTCCCTCTGCCTGTGTCTCTGCCTCTGTGTGTGTGTGTGTGTCTCTCATGAATAAAGAAATAAAATCTTTTTTTTTTTTAAGAGCCCGACATGGGACTCGATCCCAGGATTCCAGGATCATGCCCTGGGCCAAAGGCAGGCGCTTAAACCGCTGAGCCACCCAAGCTGCCCCGAAATAAAATCTTTAAAAAAAATTTTTTTTGGTTTATAGTTAGTAAATCTTTCTGCCATGTGCTTATTGCTAGTGGAAAACTTGACAAAACTTGGGGAAAAAAAATGAAAAGATTTTTTGCTTTTTAGGAAATAATGTGTTGGCTTTTCCTTTCCCTTAAGCATGGTAAATTTTTTTAAAAAATTACTCTGTAGAAAGAGTATGATCTTACCTCAAAAAATAATAAATATGTATATGGAAATGGAAAACCTAAAAATGTGAATATATGGTTTCATGTTTTATGAGGAAGGTGGAAAGAATGTACAATAAACTACTAACACTAGTTATTGCAGGAAAGGCAGAAGAGGGAGAAAGGGAAACAATTTTGTATTGGTCTGTTTATTGCAATGTATTTGTGTTGCTTTACTTTTCTAAAAGAAAATATTATTTATTTATTTATTCATGAGAGACACAGGCAGAGAGAGAAGCAGGCTCCATACAGGAAGCCTAACTGGGACTTGATCTCCGGACTCGATCCCAGGATCACGCCCCAAGCCAAAGGCAGACACTCAACTGCTGAGCCACCCAGGCATCCCTTGTGTTGCTTTCCTAAGTTGGAAGCTGAATGTTGATAGCTACAATATATAAGTTAAACAATTTTCAGAATCCAAGAATAGGAAATTCCTTTACTCCTAGATGCTGAAAGACCATTTATAACATGATAAGCCAGCCATGAAGAGACAAAGGAGGATTAGAGTGCTTTGTGAGCACTGCTGACAGACTGGTTACTGAAAAGTGACAAAAAGATTACAAAATCACTTCATAAGCCAGCAGGGGCAGAAGAGAGGAGAATCAATAAGCCTAC